>NC_082675.1:34567500-37330000 GCF_025265405.1 Mesoplodon densirostris | reverse complement strand
GTGGTGGTTTCCCAAGAATACATACATATATAGGTATCTGTATTGTGTGTATGTATGTAAAATATCGTGTAATACAATTACTTTTAAAAAACTGAAATAAAAAGTCACAAATATGAGAACAGGTGCCTCAAATTTAAATAAGAAATAAGGCACTGAGAAAACTTAACTACGTGAAATGTAAAAGGTAGAAAGGAGAGGGGCAACAAAAAATGACTGTGAAATACATATGAAGAAAGAGCACATGAAAGCTTTTTGTTTTAATTTTAGATTCATTTCTCACATATTTACATATGTGCATTATCATGGAAGTAAATATATCTGCCTTTTTTTAACATTTTTATTGGAGTATAATTGCTTTACAATGGTGTGTTAGTTTCTGCTTTATAACAAAGTGAATCAGTTATACATATACATATATCCCCATATCTCTTTCCTCTTGCGTCTCCCTCCCTCCCATCCTCCCTATCCCACCCTTCTAACTGGTCACAAAGCACTGAGCTGATCTCCCTTTGGTATGCGGCTGCTTCCCACTAGCTATCTATTTTACATTTGGTAGTGTATATAAATGTCCATATATACACTACCACTCTTTCTCTTTGTCCCAGCTTACGCTTTCCCCTCCCTGTGTCCTCAAGTCCATTCTCTAGTAGGTCTGCATCTTTATTCCCATCTTGCCCCTAGGTTCTTCATGACTATTTTTTTTTAAAGATTCCATATATATGTGTTAGCATACGGTATTTGTTTTTCTCTTTCTGACTTGCTTCACTCTCTGTATCTCCCATTATCATTGTATCTTCTGTTTTCCCAAATATTACTTTAACTCACTTTAAATAATCCATTAATCCTCCATTAAATATTGTATTTAAGCCTCCATTTGTTCCTTTATTTATAGCCATAATTCTTGACTCTCTACAATGTTAAGATGATGCTATTAATATCTTTACCCTTTTTTCCATTTAACATCCCCCTTTGCAAACAAACTCCTAAATTCTTTCCTTTTTACTTTTACCTTAACAAAATTAATAATATTTTTATTTCTTGCACACATAATTACACATTTCATGCTTTGTATATAGGTTGATTTTAAAAGTTGAAATGATAAACAATGTTTAAATTGTCATGATGATTTATTATTTACTACAAAGCTATTTAATGAGCTATTATTATAATTCTCATCTACATTTCTACTGTAGATGCCACCCATTACTTTTGGATATCCAAGGGAGAGTACTCAGTATCATAATCAAAGAATAAGTCTCTTTTCACACTCAACCAATGGCTTAAAATAATGATATAATTTTTGGTAGCTTCATATTTTAACTATGTATTTTTTTTTTTCTTTTTGGTACGCGGGCCTCTCACCGTTGTGGCCTCTCCCGTTGCGGAGCACAGGCTCCGGACACGCAGGCTTAGCGGCCATGGCTCACGGGCCCAGCCGCTCCGTGGCATGTGGGATCTTCCTGGACCAGGGCATGAACCCGTGTCCCCTGCATCGGCAGGTGGACTCTCAACCACTGCACCACCAGGGAGGCCCTTAACTATGTATTTCTTTATCTTTTAAAAAATTTTTCTTATAATTTCTATTTTTCCCATTTAAGCACAAATTTTTCCCAGTTCATGCTTATTTTGTTTACTGCCTGTACATTCCACTTGACTGCCACTGACTTTCAATTCTACACTGGTGTTTTACTTCATACAATGACTGATGTACTATACATTTCTTGCACAGATTTTGTTTCTTGAAATTCAAGTAGTCTTTTTTTTCCTTGAATATTTTGGCCTTTTCCCCATTTTTGGTATTTCTGGTCTCTCACTCATAGTAACTGTAGTATGGTCTCCACTTTATTTTCCAGAGGATTTTCTCCTGGAGTTTTACATCACCCTGCTCCAGTATGGACTGGTTGCTTTCAAGATTTGCTCTGCAGCTGCAGTCCTGGGTCTTTCATTCACTCTTTTCTTGGGTGTTGATGTACATTTCCCAAATCTCTTGTATTCTTCTTTCTTGTTTTCTCTCATTTATTAGAATGCATTCTCAGGTAACTTCTTATGAAGGTGAGGGAGGGAGGTAATTGTCTAAATCTTTGCATGCTAAGATTGTATGTAATTTGTCCCTCTCCCAATAGATTGGTGGTTTTGCTAGGTATACTTCTCTTGGTTGAAAGTCATTTCCCTCAAACACTGTTGCCTGCAAGCATTGCATATTGCTTATGAGAAGTCTGACACCAATTTGATTCTGGGTCTTTTGAAGAACATTTAAAAAATCCATTTCTTTCTGGAAATCATAAGGACACTATGTAAATACACTTTACAGTGATAAGTCTAAGTACATTTAAGTTGATCAGTACTTGGTTGGCCTTTAAGTTTGAAGACTTACTGTTTCATTTAATTCTGGAAAATTCTTTGTGCTTCCTTTTTTAATTTCCTTCCTATCATTTTCTTTTTAGAATTTCTATAATTTGCTATTTACTATATATTTTATCTTCTTTCCTATTCTCATATTTCTGTCTATTCTTTTGTAATACACTCTGGAAGACTTCATTGATTTTTATATTCCAATTCTAGAAACTATTATTATTATTAATTTTGGCAATCACAAGTTCTATCTTGTTTTCTGTTTCTTATTCATGACTTCTTTTTCTTATTTTAGGGATGAAACATTGTGGATATCTGTGTGGTTCTAACTAGAATTGTAATTTAATGTCTTTTACCTTTCCTGATAAATGCCGTTTTCTTGAGCCAGTTTCTTTCACAGTCCTGGAGGACAGAAGTCCAAAATAAGTATCACTGAGCTGAAATCAAGGTGTCAGCAGCATCATACTCCTTCCAGAGGACATAGGTGAGAATTCATTTCCTGGCCTTTTCCATTCTCTAGAACTGCATTCCTTGTATTGTTTGGCTCATGTCCCATTCTTCCATCTTTAAAAACAGTGGGGTAAAGCCCTCTCCCTCTATGTCCCTCTGCTCTGTTACATGGTCTTTTTCTATTCTGTGTCAAGTCTCCTTCTGCTTCCCTCTTTCAAGGATATATGTGATAGCATTTAGGGTCCACCTGGATGATACAGGATGGCCTCCCTACCTCAAGATCCTTAACATAATCATATCTACAAAGTATTATTATTATTTTTTGCTATATAATGTAACATTTACACATCTCTGGAATTAGGATATAAATATCTTTTGTGGGGCCATTATTTAGCCTACCACATCTAGTATTTTGAATCCAGTATGTATTGCCTTTAAAAAAGTGCCTAAGAGAGGGCTTCCCTGGTGGCACAGTGGTTGAGAGTCCTCCTGCCGACGCAGGGGACACAGGTTTGTGCCCCGGTCCTGGAAAATCCCACATGCCGCAGAGCAGCTGGGCCTGTGAGCCATGGCCACTGAGCCTGCGCATACGGAGCCTATGCTCTGCAACGGGAGAGGCCACAACAGTGAGAGGCCCGCGTATCGCAAAAAAAAAAAAAAAAAAAAAAAAAGTGCCTAAGAGAGCAAGGAGAGGGAGCATTAATGTGTCAGTGGTAAGAAATCTCTCCGTTGAGCATTTACCACAAAATATTCGGACTTTGAACGTTGGATTAGTCCTTTTAATGTCAAAAATGATTCTCAAAATCATTTCCCCATGGTCTGTGAGCAAAAGAATCCCTTCTGTTGCCATTTGCCTCTAAAAACCTCCCTAGAGGGCTTCCCTGGTGGCGCAGTGGTTGAGAGTCCGCCTGCTGATGCAGGGGACACAGGTTCGTGCCCTGGTCCAGGAAGATCCCACATGCTGCGGAACGGCTAGGCCCGTGAGCCATGGCCGCTGAGCCTGTGTGTCCAGAGTCTGTGCTCCGCAACGGGAGAGGCCACAGCAGTGAGAGGCCCATGTACCACAAAAAAACAAAAAACAAAAAACAAAAACCTCCCTAGAGACAATGAGGTAATAGCCAATTTTCACTAAAGAAAACAGGTATTTTAATATTATGAACAATTACTCCTATAGATCTGTTGCCTGCCCTATTCAATTAGTTCTCTATCATGTACTGTTTTGTGATACCATATTTCTCTTCATATTTTGGGTCTCTAAGTTAAAGTTGACCACACTTTTTCAACATCCCCTAAATAATTTTCCATGTGCTCTGAATGATAACCAGTTCCTTTCTCTAATAAAAATGATAATAGATACAATTAATGAGCTTCTTCTAGTTTCCAGTAATTTTATATTGACTATCTAATATGATCCTTGTGGACTCTATGTGGTCATCATTTATTGTTATCCCAATTCACAGATTGAGAAACAGACTCGGATAAGAAGTGCATTGTTCAAAATCACATAGCTAGTGGATGGCAGACCAGATTTTACATTAAGTCTAACTGGTGTCAGAATTTGTAGTGTTTCAATTATTTATCACTGTTTTTGAGTTAAAAATGTTATAGATTTGAGTCTCTCACAAAATTCTGCTTATTCGTGGATACATTTTAATAGTATGACTCTAAATGCAGCTTACAGCAGCAAATTTAAAACATGAGACATAAAAAAAGCAAAAGGGAATTTGTGAGCTCTTGGAAAGACAGCTTCAGCAGCCCCTTCCATGTGTTAAGTAGTTTATAAAATGCCTGTGCTTGGCAAGATTTCATCATTTCTTCTCTGTTTGCTGCAAGCATCTCTCTCTGTCGTAAAGACTTCATTGCTTTGGCAAAATAAGTTAGAGCAAAAGTTTTAAAGTGTATCTAAAAACATGTTCATCTTGCTGTAGGAAGTAAAATTTTAGAAGTTTGACAGTTGGGCATCCAGATTTGAAGAAGAAAAAAAAAATAGTAAGCATGCCAACATATCACTTTGAAATAGAAAACACAATCCAAAATTAGGAAAAGGAAACAATCAATTTGGAAAATCACTTAAAACGAGCTGATATATAGCATGCTTTGAATTCCATTTTTAACATGTAACGTTTCATGGGGTTCTAAGTAATGATCTGAAATAGATACAGTGGTCCAAGTGGTCTCCACCTCCTTGACAAAAGATATTCTGAACTGGCACATATTTAGCAGATATTTCCAGAGAAAATATTTCTGATATGACTGAGAAATTAGTATATTGGTGATTTGAATTGACAAAACTACCAGAGTTTTAGATATATTTTAACCTAAAATAGAAGAAAAAACAAACTGTTTATTTTTATCCTACTTAAAGTTTGTTACTTTACATTATTTTTTCCTCCCCTGGAAATCTCCTCCTGCCTTTTTTCTTGGTCAGTCCAGATCCTTCTCATGCTCTAAATCAACTACTGTTGATCTTGTGCCTATATTATGTCAGACATTATGTTTAGGTGACTCATCTCATTTTATCTTCCAAAGAACTCGGACACAAGTACTATAATTTCCTTTTACAGATGAGAAGACAAGGAATCAAGAGATAAAATAATATCCCTAAAATTACACCAATGGGAAGTAGTGGAGGCCAGATTCAAAACAACATCCAATTATAGGGTTGTTTAAGAATAGATTTTTTAGGCATTTCAGCATACAGTGGTTTCATCATTGAATTTTGGAGATATTTATAGTCTATTATGTGTGATTTAACCCTTGTTTATTAAAGGTATCTTTCCAAAAAAGAGCATAAACTCTTTAAGGTTAGAGACCTTATATCATGTCTTTACCACATCTCTCACACATCTCATACAATGTTAGACATATAGTAGGAGCTCAGCAAATCATCAGTCCTAGATACACTCAAATTGATCCTTTGGCAATGGGAAGACATTCATTTATTGGTGATTGTGAAGCTGTTTCTTGTAACCATCACTGATTTTTCAAACTAATAAGGACAGCACCTGCTCACTGGCTATATTTGGGGATGAGGATCCTACTAACTGCTTCATGGACTCCATCAGGAATTCCACATATGAGCCATTGGGGATACCTTGCCTGAAGATCCCCCCACCTGGCCCACAGTCACTTTCAACATTCTGCACATCTGACCTACCCCACCCCCCACCCTGTGGTCAGCTCCCTGTGTGTTTCCTTGAGGGCAGAGAGTGGGAGCTTAGGCACATGGCTAGTAAGCATGCACAGAAAGTTGGCCCCAAACTGTGGGATTGGGAGAAAGCATACAAACTTGAGCATTCAGCACCGCCCTAGGGAAAGCAGATGGAAGGCTGTCAGCACCCAGCCTAACTTTGCAGATTGAGACAAGGCAGGCAAACAATCTTAAGAATTCTCCCTCAGGAGGGGATAAGAAGTATGGATCAGGTGTATGCATAGAAAATATATGAGGAAGCCTCAGAATCCCTAGCAGAGTTGGCAGAAGTTATCTCTCTATTGAAGCCAGTCAGTAAACACTAGGGGAAGTTACTCCTCACATGTAAAGACAGTAATGCAAGACATCAAGGAACATTAAAAATCAAGGGAATGTGACACTACCAAAAGAACACACTAATTTTCCAGTAACTGACTCCAAAGAAATGAAGGTCTGTGATTTGTATGACAAAAACTTCACAATAGTTGTCTTAAGGAAGCTCAGTGATCTATAAGAAAGCAAAGACAATTAAATGAGATCAGGAAAACAATACATGAAAAAGATGGGAAGTTTAACAGAGTGACAGAAATAATTAAAAAAAGGACAAAACAAGCTCTGGGATTGAAGAATACAAAGAATGGAATGAAAAAATGCAGTTGAGAGCATCAACAGCAATCTTGATCAAGCAGAATCTGTGAAGTCAGATAGACCATTTGAAATAACCAAAGGTGAGTAAAGAAACAATGAATGAAGAAGAGTGAAGAAAGTCTATGTGATCTATGGGACACCATGAAGCAAAACAATGTGTGCATTATTGAAGTCCTTGAAGGAGAAGAGAGGGAGAAAGGGGTAGAAAGGTTATTTAAAGAAAATGGTTGAGAACTTCCCAAATCTGGAGAAAGATTGGGATATCCAAGTTCATGAAGCTCAGGTTCCCTCCCAAATTTCAACCCAAATGATCTTCAATACATATTATAATAAAACTGTCTAAAATCAGAGACAAAGAATTTTGGAAGAAGCTAGAGAAAAAAAATTCTTCACATACAAGAAAACACCCATAAATATATCAGCAGATTTCTCAACAGAAACCTTGCAGGACAAGAGAGAGTAGATGATATATTCAAAACGCTGAAAGAAAAAACTGCTAACCAAAGCATATTTCACTCAGAAAAGCTGTACTTTAGAAAGGATGTAGAGAATAAAATAGTCCCAGGCAAATAACAGCTGAGGTAATTCATAATCATTAGACCTGCCTATAAGAAACGCTGGAGTTCAAGTTAGAGTTTTTCAAGTTGAAATGAAAGGACACTAATTAGAAACATATCAGCATATAAAAATTTAAAACACACTGGTAAAGGTAAGTATATAGTCAAATTGAGAACACTCTAATACTATAATATGGTGGTGTGTTAACCACTTAACTGATACAAAGGTTAAGGACAAAAGTATTAAAAATAATTAAAGCTACAATAATTTTGTAATGAATACACAATATAAAAATAAGTAAATTGTAAAGTAAATAAAAATATAAACTGTGGAGGAATAGAAGAATAGAGTTTTTGTATGCAGTTAATGTAATCAACTTAAAATAGACTATTATAAGTATTTATGTCAACAACATGGTAACTACAAAGCAAAAACCTACAGTGGGTTCACTAAAGAAAAGAGGTGGGAATTAAAACATACCATTATGGAAAATCATCAGTTCTCAAAGGAAGACAGTGTCTCTATATACTACAACAGACTATCAGAAAGAGAAATTAAGAAAACAATCCTTATTGAAAACTAAAAAACATTAATGAGAGAAGTTGAAGAAGACATAAATAAATGAAAAGATATCCCATGCTTATGGATTGGAAGAATTAATATTGTTAAAATGTCCATATTACCTAAAGTGATCTACAGATTCAATGCAATCCCTATCAAAATTCCATTAGCATTTTTCACTGAAATAGAAAAAAACCTTAAAATTTGTGTGGGACCACAAAAGATGCTGAATAGCCAAAACAATACTGAGAAGAATAAAGCTGGAAGCGTCACACTTCCTCATTTCAATCTATATTACAAAAGCATAGCAAATAAAACAGTACCATACTGGTATGAAAACAGATACATAGACCAAAGGAATAGAATTGAGAGCCCAGAAATAAACCCATTCATATATGGTCAACTAATTTTGACAAGGGCACCAAGAATGGGGAAAAATAGTCTCTTCAATAAATGGTATTGGGGAAACTGGTATACTCAAGCAAAAGAATGAAATTGGACCCCTATCTTATACCACACACAAAAATTAACTTGAAGTGAATTAAAGATTTAAACGTAAGAACTGAAACTGTAAAACTCCTAGAAGAAAACATTTTTTTCCCATATATCTCCTTGACATCAGTGTTGGCAATGATTTTTTGGATATGACATCAAAGCACAAGTAACAAAAGCAAAATAAAGAAGGGGTGCTACATAAAGCTAGGAAGCTTTTACACAGCAAAAGAAACAATCAAAATGAAGGGCAACCTATGGAATTGAGAAAATATTAGTAAACTACGTATTGATAAAGGGTTAGTATCCAAAATATATAAAGAACTCATACAACCCAATAGCAAAACAACAAATAATCTGATTAAAAAATGGTCAGAAGGACTGAATAGACATTTTTTCAAAAGAAGACATACCAATGGCTAACAGGTACATGAAAAGGTATTCAACATTACTAATCATCTGGAAAATGTAAATCACAACCACAATGAGATATCACCTCATAACTCTTAGGATGGCTTTTTTCTAAAGGACAGCAGATAACAAGTGCAGGCAATGATGTGGTGAAAATGGAACCTTTGTACGTGGGGGATGGGAATTAGTACAGCCATTATGGAAAACAGTATGAACGTTTTTCAGAACATTAAAAATAGGACTATAATATGATCCAACAATCTCACTTCTGGGTATATATTCAAGGGAAACAAAATCAATATCTTGAAGAGATATCTGTATTCTCATGTTCATTGCAGCATTATTCGCAATAACCAAGATGTGGAAACAACCTACGTCCCTGTAAATGGATGAATGGATAAAGAAGATGTGGTATATATGTACAGTGGAATACTATTCAGCCATGAGAAAGAAAGAAATCCTGCCATTTGCAACAATATGGATGAATCTAAAGGACATCATGTTAAGTGAAATTAGCCAGACAGAGAAAGAGAAATAATGTGTGATATCATATTTATGTGGAATCTAAAAAAAAAAAGTTGGACTCATAGAAGCAGAGAGCAGAATGGTAGTTACCCAGAGCTGGAGGAGTGAGGGAGTTGAGATGCTGGTCGAAGTTACAAGCCTACAGTGATACGATAAATAAGCTCTGAGGATCTAATGTACAGCATGGTGACTATGTTAATAACACTGCGTTTTGTGATTGAAATTTGCTAGGAGGGTAGTTCTTCCGCATTCTCACCACACAGACACCAGAAGGTAAAAATGTGAGATGATGGATGTGTTAATTATTCAGATTGTGATGATCATTTCCTAAAGCATCTGCAAGTCAAATCATCATGTTTTATACTTTAAATATACATAATTTTACTCAATTATACCACAATAAAACAAATATAAATAACATAACCTTCCACCTTAAGACACTAGTAAAAGAAGAACAAACTAAACCTATGCAAGCAGAAAGAAAGAAATAATGAAGATTAGAATGGAAATTAATGAAATCAAAAAGAGAAAAACAGTAGAGAAGATCAATAAACCAAAATTGGTCCTTTGAACAAATCAACAAAGTTGACAAATCTTTGTCTAAACTTACCAAGAAGAAAAGAGAGAAGACTCACATTACTAAAATCAGGAATGAAGAGACATTACTACCGACTTTATGGGAATAATAAAAGATTGTATGTTAATACTATGAACAACTCTATGCCAACAAATTAGAAAATTTAAATGAAATAGAAAATTCTTAGAAAGACACAAATTAATGAAATTTATACTAGAACAGAAAATCCATAATACACTTTCACCGAGCAGAGATTGAATTTGTAATTAAAAATCTTCCTTCAAAGAAAAAGCCAGCCAAGATTTCCTAGTAAATATTACTAAATATTTAAAGAAGAATTAAAGCCAATTCTTCAAAAACTCTTCTAAAAAGTAGAAGAGTGGGCTTCCCTGGTGGCGCAGTGGTTGAGATTCTGCCTGCCGATGCAGGGGACATGGGTTCGTGCCCCGGTCCGGGGGGATCCCACATGCCGCGGAGTGGCTGGGCCCGTGAGCCATGGCCGCTGAGCCTGCGTGTCCGGAGCCTGTGCTCCACAACGGGAGAGGCCACACAGTGAGAGGCCCACATACCACAAAAAAAAAAAAAGAAAATAAAATAAAAATAAAAAGTAGAAAAGGAGGAACAAATTTTGGTTCATTCTGTGAGGCAAAGTTACTGGGATACTGAAGTCAGACAAACACATCACAAAAAAAGGACACAGACTAATATCTCTTATGATTGTAGGCAAACAAAAATCCTCAACAAAATATTAGTAAACCAAACTCAGCAACATGTAAAAAGAATTACAGACTATGTCTAAGTGGGAAATATCCCAGGAATGCAAGGTTGGTTTATATCTAAAAAATCAATTAATGTAATACACCATTTGAATAGAATAAAAGACAAAACCACATGACAATCTCAGTAGACACAGAAAAAGCACTTGACTAACTCCAATACCCTTTTATGAAAAAGCATTTATCAGACTAAAAAACAAGGAAATTGTCTAACTTCAAAGGACTTCTATGAAAATCCCACAGCTTACACCATACTTAATGGTAAAATTGAATGCTTTCTGCATAAGATCAGGAACAAGATATGGATTCCACACTTGCCACTCTATTCAACATTGCACTAGAGATTCTAGTGAGGGCAATTAAGCAAGAAAAAAATGTCATTCCAATTGGGAAGGAGAGAGTAAAACTATCTATTTGCAGGTAACATGACCTAGTGTATAGAAAATACTAACAAAGTTTACAGGGTGCAAGATCAATATACAAAAATAACTTGTGTATCTATACACTAGAAATGGACAATTCCAAAATGAAATGAACAGCAGCATCAACATTTAAAATAGTGTCGAAAAGAATAAAATACTTAGAAATAAATTTAACCAAGGAGGTGCAAAGCTTGTGCACTCTATAAAATATTGCTGAAAGAAATTAAAGAAAACCTTTATAAATGGAAACCCATGCCATACTCATGGATCATAAATCTTAATATTGTTAAGATGGCAGTACTCCCCAGACTGATCTACCAATTGGATTCATCACAATCCTTATCAAAATTCTAGCTGCACAGCTGGCTTTTTGCAGAAACTGACGAGATGATCCTAAAATTCATATGGAAATGCAAGGTTCTCAGAATAGCCAAAGCAATCTTAAGAAAGAAAGTTGGAGGAGTCACACTTCTTGATTTCAAAGCTTAGTACTAAAGTAGAATAGTCAAGACAGTGTGGTACTGGCCTAAGAACAGACATATAGGTTAATGGAATATAATTAAGAGTCCAGAAATAAATGCTCACATTGAGTTAATAGATTTTCAACAAGAGTGCCAAGGATATTTACTGTGGGAAAGAATGGTGCTGGGACAACTGGATATCACATGAAAAATAAAGATGGATCCATTCTTTACATCATATACAAAAATTAACTTCACATATATCATAGACATACATATAAGAGCTAAAAGCCACAAAAGTCGAAGAAAAGAGAGGAGTGAATATTAGTGATCTTGGGTTAAGCAAACCCTTTGAAATATGACCCCCCAAAGCACAAGCAATAAAAGAAAAAATTGACAAATTGGAGTACAGTAATGTTAAAAATGTTTGTCCTTTAAAGGAAACCATTAAGAAAGGGAAGAGACAATCCACAGAATGAAAAAAAACTTGCAAGTCATATATTTGATATTACACAGTACATATTATTATTAGTTGTACATAGCACATTAAGTCAAATCAATTCTAGTCAACATGCGTATCATATCCAATAACTCATGAGTTTAATCAGCAAGTCGTGTGAAACCATCAACCGCTTGGCAGGTGTCCTTCTCACTCCGGTACCATAATTTGTGGGAGTTTCTATTAATGAACTTTATTACACATCTGGTTCTTACTTCAGGACCATCTCACTTAAAATTGCCCACTCTTTCTGCTTAAATAAGACATCTCCATGGACTAGTGACTAATCAGCCCATGCTCACACATAACTGTGGTTTCATGCGTTTGGTATTTTTTAATTTTTAAAGGGATGCTGTGACTCAGCTATGGCCATCTGAGGCCTTGACACAGTCAAATAAATTGTAGCTGGACTTTAATTGAATATTATTTACCAACATCATCAACCATAAGGTGTTATTCAGTCAATGGTTACAGGACATATGGAAATTGCAGACACATACACACACGTACATGTATGTACATGTGCACCTGTGTACATGTACATGTATATGTACATATACACATAGGCATACATGCACATGCATTGAACAGGTAAATGACCTATTTAACAAACCTCTCTTACCCCCTACTAAATCCCATGTTCTACATGCCTATAATGCCCTGCCAAACCCCCAAAATGAGGCAAAAACATACAAATACATATAGCTTAGCTATCTACCCAATAAACATGAGCAACTTCATGCTCAAAATTAGATAAACCTAGAAAATAAACCCTAATCATACCAGTAAACTACTCAGATATTTACCATCTATATAGCCAGACTATATAGATCTCCCTAGATCTATCAACCATTTTTATCAAAATTTTAACACTAAATCCAACATAAACCACATAAAACAACTATATACTTTACTTCACTATGCAGAAACAGCATGTTAATGTAGCTTAAAATCTAAAGCAAGGCACTAAAAATGCCTAGATGAATTTACCAACTCCATAAACACAGGTTTGGTCCCAGCCTTTCTATTAGTTTTTAATAAAATTACACACACAAGCATTCCTGCCTCAGTGAGAATGCCCTCTAAATAATTAAAATTAAAAGGAGGGCCTCCCTGGTGGCGCAGTGGTTAAGAGTCCGCCTGCCGATGCAGGGGATACGGGTTCGTGCCCCGGTCTGGGAGGATCCCATATGCCGCGGAGCGGCTGGGCCCGTGAGCCATGGCCGCTGGGCCTGCGCATCCGGAGCCTGTGCTCCGCAACGGGAGAGGCCACAACAGTGAGAGGCCCACATACCGCAAAAAGAGAAAAAAAAAAAAAAATTAAAAGGAGCAGGCATCAAGCACACTAATATTAGTAGCTCATAATGTCTTGCTTAACCACACCCCACGTGAAACAGCAGTGTTAAAAATTAAGCCATAAACAAAAGTTCAACTAAGTTATACTAACTAAAGTTGGTAAATTTCGTGCCAGCCACCTCGGTCATATGATTAACCCCAGTTAATAGAAATTCGGTGGAAAGTGTGTTAAAGAGTGATATATAATAAAGTTAAATTTTAATTAAGCTGTAAAAAGCCATAACTAAAATAAAAATAGACTATGAAAGTGACTTTAGTATTTCCTGATTACACGACAGCTAAAACTCAAACTGGAATTAGATACCCTACTATGCTTAGCCCTAAACCCAAATAATTATAAGAACAAAATTATTCGCTAGAGTACTACTAGTAGCAGCTTAAAACTCAAAGGACTTGGCAGCGCTTCACACCCCTCTAGAGGAGCCTGTTCTATAATCGATAAACCCCGATAAACCTCGCCAACCCTTGCTAATTCAGTATATATACTGCCATCTTCAGCAAACCCTAAAAAGGGATAAAAGTAAGCATAATTATTATGCATAAAAACGTTAGGTCAAGGTGTAACCTATGGGGTGGGAAGAAATGGGCTACATTTTCTACTTCAAGAATATATTTTTCACTACATGAAAGTTTTTATGAAAACTAAAAACCAAAGGAGGACTTAGTAGTAAATTAAGAATAGAGTGGTTAATTGAATAAGGCCATGAAAAGCGCTCACACACTGCCTGTCACGCTCATCAAGTATTATAATAATTTCCTATAATCTATTAGCAAATACTAATTATATGAGAGGAGACAAGTTGTAACAAGGTAAGCATACTGGAAAGTGTGCTTGAATAAATCAAAGCATAGCTTAAATAAAGCACCTAGTTTAAACCTAGGAGATTTCATAATTTATGAATACTTTGCACTAAATCTAGCCCAACACCTCCCTCCCTGTTCTACTAGTACAAGCAAGCTAAATAAAACATTCACTCAACATTTAAAGTATATGAGATAGAAATTTAAAATATCCTCTGGCGCTATAGAGGAAGTACCATAAGGGAATGATGAAAGAAGCATTAAAAGTAAGAAAAAGCAAAGTTTACCCCTTGTACCTTTCACATACTGATTTGAATAGACATTTAACAAAGAGAACTTAAATATCCCAAAAGCAGACCAGCTACTTATTAAGTAGCAAAATAGTGAGAAGATTTATAAGTAGAGGTGACAAGCCTAATGAACCTGGTGATAGCTGGTTGTCCAGGAAAAGAATTTCAGTTCAACTTTAAAAATTATAAAAAAAATTTATAAATTTTAATGTATTTTTAAATGTTAATCTGAAAAGGGACAGCTTTTTAGAAATGGGTACAATCTTATCTAGAGACAAGCAACACCATAGTTGACTTAAAAGCAACTACCAATTAAGAAAGCATTCAAGGGCTTCCCTGGTGGCACAGTGGTTGAGAGTCCGCCTGCCGATGCAGGGGACGCGGGTTCGTGCCCCGGTCCGGGAAGATCCCACATGCCGTGGAGCGGCTGGGCCCATGAGCCATGGCCGCTGAGCCTGCGTGTCCGGAGCCTGTGCTCTGCAACGGGAGAGACCACTGCAGTGAGAGGCCCGCATACTGCAAAAAAAAAAAAAAAAAAAAAAAGCATTCAAGATCAATAATAATTTTATCTTAATACCAGTAACAAGCAAATCAACTCCTAGGTTTATACTGAACTAATCTATTGACCAACAGAGGCAATAATGTTAAAATGAGTAACAAGAAGTATTTCTCCTTGCATAAGTTTTCATCAGTAACTAATAATATACTGATAATTAACAGTAAATAATACAACTTGACATTAAATTATTTATTAAACACACTGTCAATCCAACACAGGCATACACTCAAGGAAAGATTAAAAAAAGTAAAAGGAACTCGGGAAACACAAACCCAGCCTCTTTATCAAAAACATCACCTCTAGCATAACTAGCATTAGAGTACTGCCTGACCATGGTATCCTGACTGTGCAAAGGTAGCATAATCATTTGTTCTCTAAATAAGGACTTGTATCAATGGCCAGATGAGGGTTTTACTGTTTCTTACTTCCAATCAGTGAAGTTGAACTTCCTGTGAAGAGGCAGGAATAACAAAATAAGATGAGAAGACCCTATGGAACTTTAACTAATCCTCCCAAAACCTAACTAAACCACCAACGGATAACAAGATTTTGTATGGATTGACAGGTTTGGTTAGGGTGACCTCAGAGAACAAAAAAGCCTCCAAGAGATTAAAGTCTAGACTTACCAGTCAAAACATATTATCACTTATTGATCCAAACCATTGATGAACAGGACAAATTATCCTAGGGATAACAGCTGCAATCCTATTCTAGAGTTCATATCGACAGTAGGGTTTATGACTTCGATGTTGGATCAGGACACCCCAATGGTGTAACAGCTATTAAATGTTCATTTGTTCAATGATTAAAGTCCTACTTGATCTGAGTTCAGACTGGAGTAATCCAGGTTGGTTGCTATCTATTATATATTTCTTGCAGTATGACAGGACAAGAAAAATAAGGCCCACTTTAAAAAGTACCTTCAAACTAATTAATAATATAATCTCAATTTAATTAATATATACAAGACATTTACCCAAGATCAGGGTTTGTTAAGGTGGCAGAGCCTGGTAATTGTGTAAAACTTAAACCTTTATAACCAGAGGTTCAAATCTTCTCCCTAACAAAATGTTTATAATTAATACCTTAATACTCATTATCCCCATTCTTTTAACCATAGCATTCCTAACATTAATTGAATGAAAAATTTTAGGTTATATGCAACTTTGAAAAGGGCCAAATATTGTAGGACTATATGGCCTATTACAGCACATCACTGATGCAGTCAAATTATTCATTAAAGAACCGCTATGACCAGCTATATCCTCCATTTCCATATTTATCATTGCACCAATCCTAGCCCTATCTCTGAGAGCCCTAACCATATGAATTCCCCTATCCATACCTATCCCCTCATTAATATAAATCTAGGAGTATTACTTATGCTAGCTATTTCAGGCCTAGCTGTATACTCCATTTTATGATCTGGATGGGCTTCCAACTCAAAATACACATTAATGGGAGCCCTATGAGCAGTAGCACAAACAATTTCATAAGAAGTAACACTAGCAATTATCCTTTTATCAGTCTTCTTAATAAATGGATCTTTCACCCTCTCAGCCCATATCACAACACAAGAACATTTGTGAATAATTTTCCCATCATGACCCTTAACTATAACATGATTTATTTCTACTCTAGCAGAAACTAACCGAGCCCCAATTGACCTAACAGAAGGAGAATGTGAGCTTGTATCAGGCTTAAACATAGAATATGCAGCAGGCCCATTCACCATATTTTTCTAAGCAGAATATGCCAAAATTATCATAATAAAAATTTTCACAGCAATCCTATTTCTAGGAGCATTCCATAACCCCTTACATATCAGAACTATAAACAACCAACCTTATTATCAAAACGCTACTACTAACAATAGCTTTCCTATGAATTTGAGCATCCTACCTTCAATTCCGATATGATCAACTAATACATTTACTTTGAAAAAACTTGCTACCACTAATGCTAGCCCTATGCATATGACATGTCTTACTACCTATTATAATATCAAGCATTCCTCCAAACATAAGAAATATGTCTGATAAAAGAGTTACTTTGATAGAGTAAATAATAGAGGTTTAAATCCTCTTATTTCTAGAATCATAGGAATTGAACCTACCCTTAATTCAAAATTCTTCATGCTACCATATAAGGCCAGGTAAATAAGCTATCTGGCCCATACCCAGAAAATGTTGGTTTATATGCTTCCCTTACTAATAAATCACATCATTTTTCTCATCTTCGTAACAACCTTTATCTCAGGAACCATAAATTGTAGTAATCAGCTCCCACTGACTACTTAACTGAATCGGTTTCAAAATAAATATATTAGCCATTATTCCCATTATAATAAAAGGTTTAACCCACAAGCGATAGAAGCATCCACTAAATATTTTCTAACACAAGCTACTGCATCAAAGTTACTTATAATAGCTGTTATCATTAACCTATTATACTCTGGCCAATGAACTGTTACAAAAATCTTTAATCCAACAGCATCAGTAGTAATAACAGTATCCCTAACCATAAAACTAGGACGAGATATATATCTCCAAATATCTTAAGGGCTTGTCTGTGGAAGAGGGGTTAAACTCTTACTTGTGAATTCAGGAAACAATGGGTAGAACTAATGGGGAGCATATTCTAGTTGTCAAAATATCTCAGGTGTTGTCTTGAGAAACAAGGAACTTCCTAGTCTGCAGGTAATGAGGTGTAGACTCTTATTTCTATCTCCTATAAGAGACATTGTAGGTGTATTCAGCATTGGTATGTGGTAGAGTAACCATCTCTCTCAGTTTGCCCATGACAGTGGCTGTTTACTCTTTAATTCAGGTGTAATTATTAATGGGGCTCCTTTTACTCCCCAAAGCACTCCAGTAATTGATATGGTCACTTACTTAGAACAGTGATTTCTCACCCCTGCTTCAATATTAGAGGAACCCTGAATACTTTTTTAAAAAAAGTATAGATGCCTAGACATGGAACGCATACCAACTAAAATCAGAACCCCAAGGATGAAACACAGGCATAGGCAGTTTTCAAAGCTTCCCAGGTGATTCTAATGTACAAGATTGAAGAATCCTTGGCCTGGAGGATCTTTCCTTCCATCCCTATCTTAACTGAATCCTGTAATTCTATTTCTGAAAATATATGTTGTACTCCACAAAGAAAGCAAAGCTTGGACCTCTGCTACTGTCATAAATACAGTAGAGAATAAAACATAAAAATATAAATTGTATGTTTTAAAAAATTGTGTCTATATGCTTTTATTTTATTTTTTAAGAGGAGTCCTGTTTCAATTCTCCAAAAAAAACCCTGATACCATTTAAAAAAAAAAATATTTATTTATTTTTGGCTGTGTTGGGTTTTCGTTTCTGTGCATGGGCTTTCTGTAGTTGCGGCAAGCAGGGGCTACTCTTCATCGCAGTGCGCGGGCTTCTCATTGTTGTGGCTTCTCTTGTTGTGGAGCACAGGCTCTAGAAGCGCAGCCTCAGTCGTTGTGCCTCACGGGCTTAGTTGCTCCGCGGCATGTGGGATCTTCCCAGACCAGGGCTCAAACCAGTGTCCCCTGCATTGGCAGGCAGATTCTTAACCACTGCGCCACCAGGGAAGCCCAATTTCCTCTTTTATAGCTGTTAGCAGTTGCCTTATGTATTGAGGTGCTCCTATGTTGGGTGCATATATATTTATAATTGTTATATCCTCTTCTTGGATTGATCCCTTGATCATTATGTAGTGTCCTTCCTGTCTCTTGTAATATTCTTTATCTTAAAGTCTATTTTATCTGATATGAGTATTGCTACTCCAGCTTTCTTTTGATTTCCATTTTCATGGACTATCTTTTTCCATCCCCTCACTTTCGGTCTCTATGTGTCCCTAGGTCTGAAGTGGGTCTCCTGTAGACAGCATATATATTCGGGTCTTGTTTTTGTATCCATTCAGCAAGCTTGTGTCTTTTGGTTGGAGCATTTAATCCATTCACGTTTAAGGTAATTATCAATATGTATGTTCCTATTACCATTTTCTTAATTGTTTTGGGTTTGTTTTTGCAGTTCCTTTTCTTCTCTTGTGTTTCCCACTTAGAGAAGTTCCTTTAGCATTTGTTGTAGAGCTGGTTTGGTGGTGCTGAATTCTCTTAGCTTTTTCTTGTCTGTAAAGCTTTTGATTTCTCCATCGAATCTGAATGAGATCCTTGCCGGATAGAGTAATCTTGGTTGTAGGTTCTTCCCTTTCATCACTTTAAGTATATCATGCCAGTCCTTTCTGACTTGTAGAGTTTCTGCTGAGAAATCAGCTGTTAACCTTATGGGAGATCCCTTGTATGTTATTTGTCATTTTTCCCTTGCTGCTTTCAATAATTTTTCTTTGTCTTTAAATTTTGCCAGTTTGATTACTATGTGTCTCAGCATGTTTCTCCTTGGGTTTAACCTGTATGGGACTCGCTGCGCTTCCTGGACTTGGGTGGCTGTTTCCTTTCCCATGTTAAGGAAGTTTTCGACTATAATCTCTTCCAATATTTTTTGGGTCCTTTCTCCCTCTCTTCTCCTTCTGACACCCCTATAATGTGAATGTTGTTGCGTTTAATGTCCCAGAGGACCCTTAGGCTGTCTTCATTTCTTTTCATTCTTTTTTCTTTATTCTGTTCTGTGGCAGTGAATTCCACCATTCTGTCTTCCAGGTCACTTATCCGTTCTTCTGCCTCAGTTATTCTGTTATTGATTCCTTGTAGTATATTCTTCATTTCAGTTGTTTTATTGTTCATCTCTGTTTGTTCTTTAATTCTTCTAGGCATTTGTCCTTTAATTCTTCTAGGTCTTTGTTAAAGATTTCTTGCATATTCTCGATCTTTGCCTCCATTCTTTTTCTGAGGTCCTAGATCATCTTCACTATCATTATTCTGAATTCTTTTTCTGGAAGGTTGCCTGTCTACACTTCATTTAGTTGTTTTTCTGGGGTTTTATCTTTTTCCTTCATCTGGTACATAGCCCTCTGCATTTTCATCTTGTCTACCTGTGAATGTGGTTTTTGTTCCAGAGGCTGCAGGATTGTAGTTCTTCTTGCTTCTGCTGTGTGCCCTCTGCTGTTTTCATGCACATTTTTAAACATGTGTAGTGTCTCTTTTTGGCTTTATTATAACACATTAGAAAGTGTTATAAAAAAATTAACTGTTGTGTCTATTTCCCCATCATGCTTGGGAATCATTGTTCTCTCACAGTATAATCTTGGTCTGAAATGCTGAAAATTCTTCAGTTGTTAACATTTGGCTTGAAGAATGGGTAACAGGACACAGAAACCAGCTCTGTTTTCCACTTCTGATATAAATTGTTTGTGGCTACCATCAGACATAGCAGACAGCTACCACTCCTCATTTTTGTTTCTATGTGGTCCAATGTACCTCACTTGCCCCAGAACCTCAGAAAACACATAAACTGACCGGACATCCTACAGTAAAATTATTTAATAAAACAAAAAAATTAGTCATCAAAACAACTGGTGCTAAATAGTAACTTCACATAGGAAATGTGTTTCATCCATATTTGTCTTTCAGATGTCTAATCCTTTTCTGGCCCCTTCTGCCTCATCTGATGACAGAGTGAATCTCTTCCTATAAATAAGAAAAAAAGATTGGGTAACTGTGTAAAAGAGTGAAATAAATCATGACCACACTAAATTTTTGTGTTGCTGTTTGGTCCAAATCAGCTGCTATAGCTTTTGTGCTTAATAAATTTGTCAGGTCTTGGTAGAAAAGCAAAATTAACATGACCAGAAAGATCATGTATATTTATGATTATTTCTATTTTAGTTGGTTGAATAGTATTATATCAGTTCTTTGATTTTAAGAACCTCTGACAGGTAATCCAATATGTTTTTGTTTAGAAATCTCTTAAAGAAAGAACCCGGTTCCTTCTGAACTAATCCTGGAATAAGTAATAAATGCTTTTCCTGTTCCCTACTGATACCAATTCACACTCTTCTTTTAGAGTTTGCTCTGACATAGAAACACAGATGACCTGTCTTTTAAACTTTAGACATCTTCCTTTTTGGCCTTCTAGTTAACTCTTCTGTGTTTATGTATGTCTGTGTGTTATGTATGTATGCATTTATTTAGTGGCTCAATTATTTATTTGTACTCCCACCTTATTTTAGAATGGATAAAAGTGGCTTGGGAGGATACAGAAAATACATTAAAGTTACAGAATTTAATAATGGCAGTGAAAGAATAAAATAAAAAAATAAAGGACATAGATATAAGGTTACAATGGGGTCATGACATGCATAACCTAATAATCTATATGCTTGTTAATGAGTGAGTTGTTAATCTGACCCTAAGTAGCCAACAACAAAAAAATAAACCTGGCTAGTTAAACAATTCACAGCAACAAGATAAACTCAAATTAATTTCTCAGGGGGTATGCAATTAACTTCGACACTGAGACCAATCAGTCATTTCCTCTGGGAGGTTGTTTGTTTGTTTGTTTTTGTTTTATTGTAAGTGGATGGCTTGCTTGGGTGCAGATTTGGAGATTTTTAAATAAAAGTATAATGAGTTGGGTTAGCGACAAGACATGGGACAAAAAGTTTTAAGCAAAGGATTAAATATTCAAATTTGGGTAAGTGCAGCAGACCTGTGAGTCTGAAGACTTCGAGGGCATTTATGACAGCAGCAATCATGCACTTACCAGTGGAAAGGCAGTCGGATGGTTGCTCACGGGATAGAAGATTAAACAACCTTCAATTTGAATAAATTTCTGTAAACCATGATCGACTATGCTTATTTCAGTTTAATAGGATGAAGGAAGGAAGGAATATAAGACACATCTTAGTGATTTATCATTTGTTTCAACTGGGAATAGAGTATGCACAAGTCATTAAGAACTCATTCCACTAGTATTGTTAATAATACAGTCAATTGACATTTTCATGTGTATTTTACAGGATGTCTTAGGCTTGAAAATGCAATTTAAGCTGAGGAATAAACCACAGCCCTTCTCATATTAAAAAAAAAAGTGGCTATGGTACAATCACATATATAACATTCTTGGAGCATTGCATCCATACATAAATCTATTTTCTTCCTGAATCAACAGTTTTGGTGATGTTATTTATAATGTAGTTGTTAATGTTGATAATGATACTTTAAGATATTTTAATAATACTGTAATGACTGTTATTCATATATCCATGTGTAAATTAAATGGTCAATATATAAAGATCAAATAAGACTCAAATACCCTAAATTTATAGAAGTTTTTTGGTCGGAACAAGTTCCTTTCTTTCTATTCATATACTGAAGAGCTCTGTAATATTTTTGCATACCATCTTTATTGATATAGTTAAAAGGCCAATATCTAAGATTTTGTCATTTGTACTAAAATGATATACAGAGATGAATAATCCCTTCTTTATTTAACTTTGTTTCTAAGTTTTGGTTTACATCAAACTTATAACTTTAGGAAGATCTCGTCTCCTGCCCAAACTGAAAAAAGACAATGCCAGTGGGATTCTCTGACTTATTAGATGTGTGTTATGAGACAATGTTGAGGGTGACTCAAATATTTTGACCTGAGCAATGAGGTGGATGGAGTTACCATTAATGAAAATGGGAAAGACAGTGGGGAGTCGGAAAGAGCAGATTTTGGAGGGAAGATTGAGAGTCAGTTTTGGATAAGTTTAATATAAGACCTGTGACATCCAAGTGGAAAATTTAGAAGGCAGTTGGATATGAGAGTCTGAAATTCAGGAGGGTAGTCTGGCCTGGAGTTAAAAATTTAAGACTCCCAAAGTATAAAAAGTGTTTAAAACCATAGACTTGGAGATTGGTTCAAGATGGCGGAGTAGAAGGACGTGCTCTCATTCCGTCTTCTGAGAGCACTGGAATCACAAGTAACTGCTGAACAATCATTGACAGGAAGACACTGGAACTCACCGAAAAAGATACCCCACATCCAAAGACAAAGGAGAAGCCACAGTGAGATGGTAGGAGGGGCGCAATCACAATAAAATCAAATCCCATTACTGCTGGGTGGGTGGCTCACAAACTGGAGACACTTATACCACAGAAGTCCACCACTGGAGTGAAGGTTCTGAGTCCCATGTCAGGCTTCCCAACTTGGGGGTCCAAAAATGGAAGGAGGAATTCCTAGAGAATCAGACTTTGTAGGCTGGAGGGATTTGATTGCAGGATGTCGACAGGACTGGGGGAAAAAATGACTCCACTCTTGGAGGGCACACACAAAGTACTGTGTGGATTGGGACCCAGAGGTAGGAGCAGTGATGCCATAGGGGACTGAGCCAAACCTACCTGCTAGTGCTGGAGGGTCTCCTGCAGAGGCAGGGGGTGGCTGTGTCTCACCGTAAGAACAAGAACACTGGTGGCAGAAGTTCTGGGAAGTACTCCTTGGCGTGATCCCTCCCAGAGTCCACCATTAGCCCCACCAAAGAGCCCAGGTAGGCTTCAGTGTTGGGTTGCCTTAGGCCAAACAACCAACAGGGAGGAAACCCAGCTCCACCCATCAGCAGACAAGGGGATTAAAGTTTTACTGAGCTCTGCCCACCAGAGCAACACCCAGCTCTACCCACCACCAGTCCCTCCCATCAGGAAACTTGCACAGGCCTCTTAGATAGCCTCATCCACCAGAGGGCAGACAGCAGAAGCAAGAAGAACTACAGTCCTGCAGCCTGTGGAACAAAAACCACATTCACAGAAAGATAGACAAGATGAAAAGGCAGAGAGCTATGTACCAGATGAAGGCACAAGATAAAACCCCAGAAAAACAACTAAATGAAGTGGAGATAGGCAACCTTCCAGAAAAATAATTCAGAATAATGATAGTGAAGATGATCGAGGACCTCAGAAAAATAATGGAGGCAAAGATTGAGAAGATGCAAGCAATGTTTAACAAAGATGTAGAAGAATTAAAGAACTAACAAACAGAGATGAACAATACAATAACTGAAATGAAAAATACACTAGAAGGAATCAGTAGCAGAATAACTGAGGCAGAAAAACGGATAAGTGACCTGGAAGACAGAATGGTGGAATTCACTGCTGTGGAAGAGAATAAGGAAAAAAGAATGAAAAGAAATGAAGACAGCTTAAGAGAACTCTGGGACAACATTAAACACAACAGCATTCACATTATAGGGGTCCCAGAAGGAGAAGAGAGAAAGGACCCAAAAAATATTTGAAGAAAGCATAGTCAAAAAGTTCCCTAATATGGGAAAGGAAATAGCCACCCAAGTCCAGGAAGTGCAGAGAGTGCCAGGCAGGATAAACCCAAGGAGAAACACGCTGAGACACACAGTAAACAAATTGGCAAAAATTAAAGACAAAGAAAAATTATTGAAAGCAGCAAGGGAAAAATGACAAATAACATATAAAGGAACTCCCATAAGGTTAACAGCTGATTTTTCAGCAGAAACTCTACAAGCCAGAAGGGAGTGGCATGACATATTTAAAGTGATGAAAGAGAAGAACCTACAACCAAGATTACTCTACCCAGCAAGGATCTCATTCAGATTCAATGGACAAACCAAAAGCTTTACAGACAGGCAAAAGCTAAGAGAATTCAGCACCACCAAACCAGCTCTGCAGCAAATGCTAAAGGAACTTCTCTAAGTGGGAAACACAAGAGAAGAAAAGGACCTTAAAAAAAAAAAACCCAAGATAATTAAGAAAATGGTAATAGGAACATACATATTGATAATTACCTTAAACGTGAATGGATTAAATGCTCCAACCAAAAGACACAAGCTTGCTGAATGGATACAAAAACAAGACCCGAATATATATGCTGTCTACAGGAGACCCACTTCAGACCTAGGGACACATAGAGACTGAAAGTGAGGGGATGGAAAAAGATAGTCCATGAAAATGGAAATCAAAAGAAAGCTGGAGTAGCAATACTCATATCAGATAAAATAGACTTTAAGATAAAGAATATTACAAGAGACAGGAAGGACACTACATAATGATCAAGGGATCAATCCAAGAAAAGGATATAACAATTATAAATATATATGCACCCAACATAGGAGCACCTCAATACATAAGGCAACTGTTAACAGCTATAAAGAGGAATCTGACAGTAACACAATAATAGTGGGGGACTTTAATACCTCACTTACACCAATGGACAGATCGTACAAACAAAAAATTAATTAGGAAACACAAGCTTTAAATGACAAAATAGACCAGATAGATTTAATTGACATTTATAGGACATTTCATCCAAAAACAGCAGATTACTCTTTCTTCTCAAGTGCGCATGGAACATTCTCCAGGATAGACCACATCTTGGGCCACAAATCAAGCCTCAGTAAATTTAAGAAAGTTGAAATCATATCAAGCATCTTTTCTGACCACGACGCTATGAGATTAGAAGTCAATTACAGGGAAAAAAATGTAAAAAGCACAAACACAAGGAGGCTAAACAATACATTACTAAATAACCAAGAGGTCACTGAAGAAATCAAAGTGGAAATCAAAAAATACATAGAGACAAATGACAATGAAAACACAGTGATCCAAAACCTGTGGGTTGCAGCCAAAGCAGTTCTAAGAGGGAAGTTTATAGCAATACATTCCTACCTCAAGAAACAACAAACATCTCAAATAAACAATCTAACCTTACACCTAAAGGAAGTAGAGAAAGAAGAACAAACAAAACCCAAAGTTAGTAGAAGGAAAGAAATCATAAAGATCAGAGCAGAAATAAATGAAATAGAAACAAAGAATAAAATAGCAATGATCAATAAAACTAAAAGCTGGTTCTTTAAGAAGATAAACAAAATTGATAAACTCTTAGACTCATCAAGAAAAGGAGGGAGAAGACTCAAATCAATAAAATTAGAAATGAAAAAGGAGAAGTTACAACAGACAATGCAGAAATACAAAGCATCTTAAGAGACTACTACAAGCAGGTCTATACCGATAAAATAGACAACCTGGAAGAAATGGACAAATTCTTAGAAATGCATAATCTTCCGAGACTGAACCAAAAAGAAATAGAAAATATGAACAGACCAATCCCAAGTAATGACAATGAAACTGTGATTAAAAATCTCCCAAGAAACAAAAGTCCAGGACCAGATAACTTCACAGGTGAATTTTATCAAACATTTAGAGAAGAGATAACACCCATCCTTTTCAAACTGTTCCAAAAAATTGCAGAGGAAGGAACACTCCCAAACTCATTCTGTGAGGCCACCATCACCCTGATACCAAAACCAGACAAAGATACTACAAAAAAGAAAATTACAGACCCATATCACTCATGAATATAGATGCAAAAAATCCTCCACAAAATACTAGGAAACAGAATCCAACAACACATTAAAAGGATCATACACCATGATCCAGTGGGATTTATCCCAGGGATGCAAGGATTCTTCAGTATATGCAAATCAATCAATGTGATACACCATATTAACAAGTTGAAGAAGAAAAACCATATGATCATCTCAATAGATGCAGAAAAAGCTTTTGACAATATTCAACACCCATTTATGATAAAAACTCTTGAGAAAGTGGGCCTAGAGGGAACCTACCTCAACATGAAGGCCATATACAACAAACCCACAGCAAACACCATTCTCAATTGTGAAAAACTGAAAACATTTCCTCTAATATCAGGAACAAGACAAGGATGTCCACTCTCACCACTATTAGTCAACATAGATTTGGAAGTTTTAGCCACAGCAACCAGAGTAGAAAAAGAAATATAAGGAATCCAAATTGGTAAAGAAGAAGTAAAGCTGTCACTGTTTGCAGATGACATGATACTATACATAGAGAATCGTAAAGATGTCACCAGAAAACTACTAGAGCTAATCAATGAAGTTGGCAAAGTTGCAGGATACAAAATTAATGCACAGAAATCTCTTGCATTCCTATACACTAATGATGAAAAATCTGAAAGAGAAATTAAGGAAACATTCTCATTTACCATTGCAACAAAAAGAATAAAATACCTAGGAATAAACCTACCTAGGGAGTTAAAAGACCTGTATGCAGAAAACTGTAAGACACTGATGAAAGAAATTAAAGATGATACAAACAGATGGAGAGATATATCATGCTCTTGGACTGGAAGAATCAATATTGTGAAAATGACTATACTACCCAAAGCAATCCACAGATTCAATGTAATCCCTATCAAATTACCAATGGCATATTTTACAGAACTAGAACAAAAAAATCTTAAAATTTGTATGGAGGCACAAAAGACCCCAAATAGCCAAAGCAGCCTTGAGGGAAAGAAACCGAGCTGGAGGAATCAGACTCCCTGACTTCAGACTATACTACAAAGCTATAGTAATCAAGAAAATGTACTGGCACAAAAACAGAAATATAGATCAATGGAACAGGATAGAAAGCCCAGAGATAAAACCACAGACCTATGGTCAACTAATCCATGACAAAGGAGGTAAGGATATACAACGGAGAAAGGACAGTCTTTTCAATAAGTGGTGCTGGGAAAACTGGACAACTACATGTCAAAGAATGAAATTAGAACACTCCCTAACACCATACACAAAACTAAACTCAAAATGGATTAGAGACCTAAATGTAAGACCAGACACTATAAAACTCTTAGAGGAAAACATAGGAAGAACACTCTTTGACATAAATCACAGCAAGATCTTTTTTGATCCACCTCCTAGAGAAATGGAAATAAAAACAAAAATAAACAAATGGGACCTAATGAATCTTCAAAGCTTTTGCACAGCAAAGGAAAGTACAGACAAGATGAAAAGACAACCCTCAGAATGGGAGAAAATATTTGCAAACGAATCAACGAACAAAGGATTAATCTCCAAATTATATAAACAGCTCATGCAGCTCAGTATTAAAGAAACAAACAACCCAATCCAAAAATGGGCAGAAGACCTAGACATTTCTCCAAAGAAGACGTACCGATGGCCAAGAAGCACATGAAAAGCTGCTCAACATCACTAATTATTAGAGCGATGCAAATCAAAACTACAGTGAAGTATCACCTTACACTAGTTAGAATGGGTATCATCAGAAAATCTACAAACAACAAATGCTGGAGAGGGTGTGGAAGAAAGTGAATCCTCTTGCATTGTTGGTGGGCATGTAAATTGTTACAGCCACTATGGAGAACAGTATGGGCCTTCCTTAAGAATCTAGAAATAGGGCTTCGCTTGTGGTGCAGTGGTTCGGGGTCCGCCTGCCAATGCAGGGAACACGGGTTCATGCCCCGGTCCGGGAGGATCCCACATGCCGCAGAGCGGCTGGGCCCATGAGCCATGGCTGCTGGGCCTGCGCATCTGGAGCCTGTGCTCCGCAGTGGTAGAGGCCACAGCAGTGAGAGGCCCGCGTACAGCAAAAACAAACAAACAAAAATCCAGAAATAGAGTTACCATATGACCCAGCAATTCCACTACTGGGCATATACCCAGAGGAAACCATAATTCAAAAAGACACATGCACCCCAATATTCATTGCAACACTATTTATAATAGGCAGGATACGGAAACAACCTAAATGCCCATCGACCGACGAATGGATAAAGAAGATGTGGTACATATATTCAATGGAATATTACTCAGCCATATAAAGGAATGAAACGGAGTCATTTGTAGTGATGTGGATGAATCTGAAGACTGTCATACAGAATGACATAAGTCAGAAAGAGAAAAACTAATGCCATGTATTAATGCATATATGTGGAACCTAGAAAAATGGTACAGATGAGCCGGTTTGCAGGGCAGAAATTGAGACACAGATGTAGAGAACAAACGTATGGACACCAAGGGTGGGACATGGCCGGTGGTGGGTGGTGGTGGTGTGATGAATTTGGAAAATGGGATTTACCTGTATACACTAATATGTGTAAAATTGATAAGTAAAAAGAGCCTGTTGTATAAAAAAATAAATAAAATAAAATTCAAAAATTAAAAAAAACAACAAAAGAACAGTGGTACAATGCTATTTAATAAACAGCAGTTAAAAAAAACCCAAAACCAAAAAACCATAGACTTATTGAAAGAGAGTTAGATAGAGAAGAGAAATGGTTCCGGGTCTGAACCCTTTAACATTCTACTTCTAAGAGGTTGGAAAAGTGAGGACAAATCAGCAAATGGGATTGAGGAGTAACAGGTGATGCAAAAGCAAAACCAGGAAAGTAAGGTGTATTGGAAGCCAAATGTTGAAGGTGTTTTAGGGAGAAGCAAGTGGTCAGCTGTATCAGGTGTATTTGAAAGGTCAAGTAGGAGTTAACTGCTTGATTTGGCAAAGTTGAAGTCATTGGTGAAATTGGTTAAAAGAGTTTTGGTAGAGTGGTGGGGGGTAGCCTGACTGGAGTTAGGATAAGAGAAAATGGGATAGAAATTTAAGGTGGTAAATGACAATCTTGAAGAAAGTCATATTATAGAGGGAAGATGATGGAGTTACAGCTGGAGAGGGAAATGGGGCCAAGAAAAAATGATGGGAGAAATCACAGCATATTTTTATGCTGATAAGCATGTTTTGGTAGAGCGGGACAAGTGACAGAAGGGAATTTCTGGAAGATGTCTTTGAGTAAGTGGGAGGAGATAGAGTCTAGTGGAGGCATGACCCTAGTGGGGTACAGTCAGTTTACATATGGCAGGAACAGGGAGGGCAGAGAAAGGACTGATGCTTGAGGAAGAGAGTTGAGGTGAGATAGGAAACTAAGTCATCAGCTGAGAGCGAGGACTGGGGAGATTTTGCTTGTTTGAGGAGATGAGAATGTATGTTATAGTTATCTAGGGAAATATAGTATGATTGTCAGTGTTCCTTAAGAACCAATTCAAATTAATACTCATAAATTTCAAGTAAGACTAGTTAACATCCTTGTACGTCTTTCTTCAGCCATGTCAACTGTCTGGGTAGGGGACTGTGGCATAGAGAGCAGTTATTTTTAACCAGAGTTGGGGTTTTCATGTATTTATTATTTTGCATTTAGGATTATCATCTAAAATAATGTTCAGAATTGATATGAGCATTTCACATTGTGCTTTGTGTGGCATCAACCTACTCACTCATTCATAAAATACTAGTGTTAGGCTCCATGGTTAGTAAAATAGACATGAATCCTATTCTTAGTTTACACATAATGTAAACTAAATAAATGTTTCTGGAAGGAAAGATAACAGGCCCAGATGACATAGGTTTGGCATGTGGAAGGCCAGGACAACCTATTAATACTTAGACTGGAAAATGAATAACTGTTCTGAAAACGTCATGCACAGGTACAAAGAAATTATATGGGACTCAATTGTTTCCAGTATTTTAAGTCAGAGGTTCTCAAACTTTGGTCTCAGCACACCTTTATACTCTTAAAAAATTTTGAGGAGCCCTCAGATATTTTGTTTTTGTGGTTATATCTATTGATATTTACATACAGAAATTAAAACCAAGACATTCAAAAATATTTAATTCATTTAAAATAACAATAAACCCATTATGTGCTTACATAATTAACATACTTCCTATGAAAAATAACTACATTTCCCAAACAAAAATGCTCAGTGTCAAAGTAGTATTGGTTTACTTTTATACCAATCTTTGACTTAGTAAATTCAGCCAGATTCTCAGATCTACTTCTGCATTTAATCCGTTTTGATAACATGTATCACATAGCTTCTGGAAAACTCCACTCTACACTTGTGAGAGAATGAAAGCAAACAAGGCAAATGGCAGCTTAGTATTTTTATACGATTAATTTTGACTTTGGGGAACACTCTCAAAAAATCTTGGGGAACCGAGGGTCCCAGAAGCACACTTTGATAATGACTACTCTCAGTAATAGCTAATTAAAAACTGAAACAAGCATGGCCATCAGTGATAAAAGTAGCGTGTGGGTGTTGCAGAGGAAAACAAAATTGGCTAATAATTTAATTGGAGTAAAAAAGCATTGATCAATAATTTGTTTTGTTTTGGGGGGGTTACATTACTTTATCTTTGAGTGGTATGTCTCTTAAAAACATAGAATCAGTGAAGTTTAAGGAAATCTGGAATTCAACTATTCCAGTTCCTCTAAGGCAACCCTGGAAGCTGAGGTCCAAAGGAGTGACAACCAGTGGTCTCAGTGATGGTGAGGGATGGCTGTTTTAAAATAGAAAATGTAAATACACCAATTTGAATTGTTGTCAAAAAAATTACATGAAATTAGTATAAAAATTGAGTACTTCCAATACTCTAAAATATCCAATCTAAATATTTCTAATTTTTTTTTTGGTTGGGCCTCCTACTCACATGTGACTAATTATCCAGAGGTAGCTACTTAAAGATGAGGCTGAAGGTCTGGAAAGGATTAAGAAGTTGCCCTTGAGTTTTCTTTGTAATTTCAAATCCTTTTAAGTCATTGAGACATTGTGGTGTATTATTCACTTGCTTCAGGAACATCAAAGGCAAAAAGGAAAGAAAAGAAAGGAAAAGAATAGAAAGCCATTACAGAGTTTAGAGTTTCCTAAAATCTATTTACTTTGCTATCCATGGCAATAAATGCCCCTTTGACAAAAAATGTTATTTAATGGGCAGCACTTGGAGATGCTGCAAATCTTCTCTGAGGCACACTTTTAATTACAAACTAAGAAACAGCATAAATCTCAACTGCATCTTTAAAAGAAGTGCAGGGGGCTTCCCTGGTGGCGCAGTGGTTGGGAGTCCACCTGCCGATGCAGGGGACACGGGTTCATGCCCCGGTCCGGGAGGATCCCACATGCTGCAGAGCGGCTGGGCCCGTGGGCCGTGGCCGCTGGGCCTGCGCGTCCGGAGCCTGTGCTCCGCAGCGGGAGAGGCCACGGCAGTGAGAGGCCCGCGTACTGCAAAAAAAATAAAAAATAAAAATGAAATAAAATAATAAAAGAGGTGCAAATTCAATATCAATGTTATTCCGATACTAGAAGCAGCTGATGTATATCTATATGGGTATGTCTGTCTATCACATATCTATCATATATCTATTTATTCCCCCCACACACACATTTGGAGTATTTCTGGAAGAAGGAGAAAATATTATCTGCTGTGTTAAACAGAAAGGTCATTCATTAATCAGAATATTTTCATGATGGAGGTAATGTATACTTAGCAAGTTAGCTAGAAATTTGAAATGTATAAATAGGAATTTTGGCAAAAAACGAGACAAACGTGTCTTCAGTATCCTTTTCCCCCTAGCTTTTTAAGACAAGCAACTTTTCTCATTTTGAAGATGGTAGTACTTACACAAGAGAGAAAAGGAACAATCAACTGTACTCAACCTTGTTCAGCCTTGAGCTCCTTTTCTATTACCATTTGCTTCTTCCAAGGTACAACAGAGTAACATATCTCTTCAAATGGCTACCTGCAGTGAGGTTCTAGGCTTTCACTAAGGTTAAACAAGGTGAATGTTGTATATAAACGAAACATCTACTGGAGTCTTAGAAATGCCTTGTAGAACAAACAGCATTCATTCAACAAATATTTGAGCACCTAGTACGGTGGTTGTCAATCCTGGCTGTGCATTAATACCACTGGGGAAGATTTTAAACAACATCATCAGTGCCCTGGTGGTATCCCAGATCAATTAAATCAGCATCTCTAGGGTAAGGCTCAACAATCAACATTGTTTTAAACTCCCCAGGTAATTCTAATATGCTAGACACTGCACTATGCATTGAAGGTGAGTAAAGCAAGATCCTTCAAGGAACTCACAGACTAGTATGGAAGACAGCTATATATGTAGAAAATTGCACTGAAATGTCACATGAGATATATAATATTCATTTTCAAGCTATTACTCTGTTCTGGGAACTATACACATGTATATTCCTTCTAATCCATAAAACCCTGCAAATTTGTCATTATTATCATCATTTTACAGATGTTGAAATTAAATTTCAAAAAGCTTAGTAAGTTGACCAAGGTCATATGCTAGTAAATGGCACAATGGATGTTCAGTCTGTGTATTTCTGAGTCCAAAGTTTACACTCTTTCCACTATGGTACACTGTCCTGGGATGAGGTAAAAGCACTCGAGTTGACTCCAGGGATGAGTAGACTTGGGTACTTGTGTTACCGAGTTTAAGCTTTTACTGCCCCCCACAAGACAAGCCAGTATATTGAGAGACAAGTTGTTGGGTTGAGTAATAGTAACTTTATTTGGAAAGCCAGCAGACCAAAGAGATGGTGGACTAGTGTCCCAGAAAACTATCTTACCTGAGTTAGAATTTAGGCTTATTTTATACTAAAGGGGGCAAGGATGTGGCTGGTTGTTACAAACTTCTTGGTGCAGGAATCCTTTTTTCTTACAGCTGTCCACTTAGGTCTGGTCACAGTGTTCCTATAAACCTCCAATAAGACAATTGTTATTTTTTGTTCTGCAACTTTTTATCTCTATATGAATGCTAAAGTGTTATGCCTTTAAAGGTCAGAGACTTGAGAATGGGCTATGCTGTATACTTCAGAATATAGGCAACACTCTCTTACAAAAGGTGCAGAGCCAGCATGACTAAGCACAAGCAACAAAGCACAGGGGTTAGAGCTAAAGGATCTAATATGGAGTCCAGTATAGATCCAATATGGAGTCAGGTTTGTTCTTCTCTGTTATACATGGGCAAGAGGATAAGGGTTTTTGGGTGTGCCAAAGACACTGAGGCATGAAAATATATGGCTTGTTTGGAAATTATGCAGAGTTCCATGGAGTTATCTAGAGTGGTGAATGATGGGAGGCGAAACTGTAGAAGTAAGCAAAGATTATATCATGCGTGTTAAATTGTCTTATTTAAACATCAAAATGTGAAGGACATATAAAGTAAATTTATAGTGACTTGGAGTGGATGCCCATTATTTTGTTTTCCCAGGAGCTTGTTTTGTCCTGGAAATATACCTCAGACGTTTTGCAGATATGCCCTACTCTCTTCTCTCCCGTTGCAGAGCACAGGCTCTGGACGCACAGGCTCAGCGGCCATGGCTCACGGGCCTAGCCACTCCGCGGCATGCGGGATCTTCCCGGACCGGGGCATGAACCCGTGTCCCATGCATCGGCAGGTGGACTCTTAACCACTGTGTCACCAGGGAAGCCCCAGGCTCATCTTTCTTGACTCTGACAAACTGATCTCTCTTTATTGGCTCAGGAGTGTACATTCCCCAAGGTTTTCTGAGCTAGAAATGAGGAAAAAAGTTAGTGCCCTTCAGCTGAAGGGACGTGAAGCCCAGGAGCTGCTGCCAACCATTTTGCTGTTAAATGTAGGGAAAGAGAAAAACACCCATATTCATGGAATTCCTGTCAGAGACAGGAGCTGAGACAGAGAGTCTTTGATTCTGACTGTCCGTAAAGTTCATCCGTATTCCTAATTCTAAAAATTATGATAGTTTATACTTTTTGCTGTTACTAACAGCTCCCCAAACTCAGTGTTTTAAACAATACAGACTTGTTCTTGACAATGCTGATATCTATCATGGATAAGTGGAGGGCTTTGTTCATCATAGTCATGTAAGGATCCATGGAGCAGACCCATCTCAAATGTGTACCAAAGGGAAATAAGCTAGCTCGGAAGGGTCTCTCACCAATAACGAAAGCCCAGAAATGCCACATGTTACCTCTGTTCATAAAATCATTGACCAGGAGTAGTTATGTTGTACCATCTAACCTCAGGGGGCCATAAAGTACATGCCATATGGCCAGATTTGGGGAGAACCAGAAAATAGTTGATCTAGCAGCATTAGTGACTATCATATTAACCTTCCTACAGATTTTTTTTTGTCTTTCCTATTTTTAAAATTGAAGTATAGTTGATTTCTAATATATATATTTATTTTACTATTTATATATATGTGTGTGTGTATGTATATATGTGTGTGTGTGTGTGTGTGTGTGTGTGTATATATATATATATATATATATATATATATATTTTTTTTTTTTTTTTGGCCTCGCCACACAGTGTGAGGGATCTTAGCTCCCAGACCAGGGATCAAACCTGTGCCCCCGTGCAGGGCAAGTGCAGAGTCTTAACCACTGGACCACCAGGGAAGTCCTAGGTTTACAGTATTGTGTTAGTTTCAGTTGTATAGCAAAGTACAATTCTTCATATTCCATGAGATGTGCTATTATCTTTCCTATAAATTCTCTTTTAAATTTTTTTTTTTTTTTTTTTTTTTGTGGTACGCAGGCCTCTCGCTGTTGTGGCCTCTCCCGTTGCGGAGCACAGGCTCCAGACGCACAGGCTCAGCGGCCATGGCTCATGGGCCCAGCCGCTCCGCGGCATGTGGGATCTTCCCGGACCGGGGCACGAACCAGTGTCCCCTGCATCGGCAGGCGGACTCTCAACCACTGTGCCACAGGGAAGCCCCTCTTTTAAATTTTAACAGTACATTAATTTTTACTTTCATGAGGTAATTAATGCCTATAAAGTAAATGATGCCAAAGGCTTTTAAGAAAAGCAGGAGTCCTCCCATCACTCCCGGTCCTGTCCGCCAAGAGACAATCATTTTCAAGTCTTTAAGGTGCCACTTCCCTTTGCTATGTCAATTACTTCTCTGCTAGCTGCCTTTATCTGCCCAAAATATGTTGATATCTATTACATAAAATACTCATTGGTCAGGATTTTTCTTTTAGTATGAATATTCCTGGCAACAAATGTGAAATATTTGTTACTGTCTTCTTTCCCACCCATGTTATCTTTGAGGGTTTATTAAAAAATATTTACTATTGTTTTGTTTTCTAAAAAAATTCTTTATTGATACTTCTAGGAGAAAACAGAAACATGTCATGTATGTTTACATTTCCCATTCCTTGATTTCCCATATACTCTATTTGGGTTTTACTCAACTGGGATTAAAGGAATCCTAATAAGTATGGAACTCTTTAAGTTCATGGGTCTTCAAATTGTGCAGCTGTAACATGGTTCTATGGAACGAAATTTGTTTGAAAGTGAATATTACATAAATTATTCCCAGGAAATATTTCTTGTTACACTGGAAAGCCAAATATGACAATTGGTTTTGGAAAATCTATGAAATATTCTCAAATTACACTTAGTTGTATTACTTCATTTTCCAAATCCTTTCCACCTAGCTGGATTATTAAAATACAGAAGCTGACCTAGCATTGGGACTCAACAGAGAGAAATAAGATTTTTAGTCTTGTCAGGTCATCGATTTTATGACACTGATTTATTTTTCCCTAGGCTTTAAAAATCTTTCCAACTTTTATCCCTCTTTTCCTCTATTTTGTTTTGAAAATCCTTCTGGGGATCTCTTATAGATTTTTCTTTTTCAATAATGTTAGAAGCCACTTGAGAATCTTTCAAGAGCACATAAGAATGACAGAGCAAAGGACAGAGTTTGTTCTCAGAACAGTATACACTCTCTATTGTATATACAGAAACTATTATTTAGAATTTTATAGATATTTGTGTATATTCCACAGTTGATAATTAAGAGAAATGTTATCCTTTGTGATAGTCACAGTGACTCAGAGAAAAAAGCCTTTATGATTGACTATTTTCCCAATTCTCAGAGAAAGTTTATAGGACTAGAATGTATTTTTATCTAGGAGCTTTGTTATGTTGATATGATATGCATTCCCTTTCTGTTTCCATTAGGAGTATTATAGTAATGGTAGACTTGAGGCACCCCAAATGTAAAGATTATTGCACTGGAGTACTTCTAGCTTAATTAAAATTTACAACATGCTGCATTAAATTGTATGCATATCTACAGTTGCACATACAATTTTATTAAAGTATTGAGACAGTAGTCCCCTTAAAAATTAAAATGACATGAATTTAGATGATAAGAATTTCTTTGGTTATTAGACTAATCTTTCCACTCCCTCCTCCTTCAGCACTTCTGTTAGATCAACCTAGTAATTCATACTAAGAAAGTTAAGGAGGTTTCTTAAGAATGTTGGAACTACTTTCCTTCTTTTGTTGGGTGAATAAGGCTGAAACATTGCAGTGCTGTTATAAGTTTCAGAGTAAGGAAATTGTACCCAACATGTATTTCTTGTCTTATGAAATCCCCATTCATCTGTGTGAGTAGAGAACATTTTTATGTGTGCTTCTTTGGGTCCTTCTGTTATCATCTCCAACGAAACAGGTGTCATGCTGCAGCAAACTAAAATGGTTTCCTTTTTAAGTGGAGACCTTTTTGCTTGGATTTTTTAGATAGAAAAGAAAAAAATGAAAATTATTTTCTTCCTTTCTTACTCTGGCATGTCAAAACAAATTACTGTAAAGGCTAGGGGTTTCTTTTTTAGTATATGGTTGGTGTTGGGTGTGACCTGCTTTCTCTTGGACCATGACTCAACCTCTGTTGCACCTCCTCCCCCACTCACCACATGTTTTCGGTAGTTTATTTGCTGATAAATTAGAGCTCAGAATATTAGATGAACAAGCAGATGGGTCCCATAGAAGCCCACCCTTTTCTGAAAATCAGACACATTACAGAGTTCTTCTTACACACTCATGTCCACCAGAAGTAGGTCTTGCCTTCACTCTTCCATTTTCCTTAGTTTATTTATTCTTAAGATCTAGTTGGGGAAGTGGAAAACTAGTTAACAAGAGCTCTGTTGCTTCAGTCTACTTAGGGTAACAAAACTTGGCTAGTAGTTGAGATCAGTTTAATTACATGGCTGGGTCCTATGACTCATTCAAATTATTTCTGGTTTGTTCTTTTATGCAACAAATATTTATTGAAGGCTGTCAGTCAATGTTTATCAGTGCTGGGGATTACAGCTCTGAACTATATTTATGAACTGGGGATACAGCTCTGAACTGGAGGTGCATTTTAGGTGGGAGAGACAATAAAAAATATGTAAAATGTCTGGAGGTGATAAATGCTAAGAATAAAAATAGAGTGGGGCAGTAGAATCAGATAATAATTCTGTGTGCGACCTGGAAAGTTCCCTTTGATAACTTGTCATTTGAGCCAAAACCCAAATGAAGTGAAGAAAAAAGACATGTAGATATCTTGGGGAAAATGCTTGTGACAGCAGGAACAGCAAGTGAAAGGCCCTGGGTTGGGTGTATGGTTGTCGTAGTGGAGGTACAGCAAAGAGGCTAGTGCGGCTGAAAGGAGATGGGGAGGGTAAGTGTGATGGATGAGATAGGGGAGAGAGAAGGGAGATGGGAAGAGGGCAGGTTTAATCATGTAGATGATGATCATTTAAGTGAGATGAGATTGGAGGCTTTTGGATTTGGAAATGTGAGGACAGTAATGTCTTTTATAAAAAGAGTTTGTTGGAGTAGTGAGAAGAAATATAGATTGGAATGGGTTCAAGAGAGAATGGGATGAAATTGAGTGGATTAAATGAGTATAGGCAATTCTTTGGAGGAGTTTTGCTACAGAGGGGAGCAGAAAATGTTGATAGGAGAGCAGAAGGGTTTGTTTATTTTATTTAGTCTAAAATGTTTAATTTTAATATGGGGTTATATTACAACACTTTTCATATGCTGAGGCTAATGAAAACAGAAGGATTTACTGTTATTTCAGGGAAAGAAGCAATAACTGCTGGAGCTACGTTCTTGAGCAGGTGAAATGGCTTGAAATTCAGTGAACAAAGTGAAGGGATTTTCTTTAAGAACTAGGAGAGTGTATCTCTTGTAATAAGAGGAATGACAGTGTATACGAGCATAGATGTGGGGAGATTAGTTGATGTGATGATTGGAGCAAGTTGTTGGTTTTTAGATACCTGAAAATAGATTTCAAAAGTTGTTTACAAATGGGAGGGTTTTATATAGTCCACCATTGCTATAAGCTCCATGTATATATATATATATATATATATATATATATATACATATATATATACATATATATATATGTATATATATATATTGTGTGTGTGTGTGTGTGTGTGTGTGTGTGTGTGTGTGTGTGTGCGGAACGCGGGCCTCTCACTGTTGTGGCCTCTCCCATTGTGGAGCACAGGCTCTGGACGCACAGGCTCAGCGGCCATGGCCCACGGGCCCAGCCGCTCTGTGGCATGTGGGATCCTCCCGGACCAGGGCACGAACCCATGTCCCCTGCATTGGCAGGCAGACTCTCAACCACTGCACCACCAGGGAAGTCCTCTAACTGAGCATTCTTGTTATGAGTATACCGATAGCAGTTCTCTTCATTGTTCTTGCTTGTGCAGTCAGAGATGGCATCCTGAGAGAGTGTCTCTTGTTATTCCTTGGGATATATCCTTCTTATTCAAGAGGAAGTTCATCTTATATTTCCTCTTTTGTAAAATAAGGCATTTTCCTTTACTGTACTGTGTGAGAACCAGGAACTGCAGTAAGAGCATTAACCAAACAATTCATGGTGATCTTAAATGTGCCTACTATAAAGAAGGCAGACAGGCCCAGAAGACCAGCACCCCCACCAAGAGGGAAATTCTGCACAGGAGAACTCTGTCTACTGACATTCCTGCTTTTAGTCTAGAATGAGGTAGAATGCTTGTCGAGGAATTAGGAGATGTGGATTTTAGTACCAAGTCTCAATAAATCCACATGGGATTACAGACAAATTATTTAATCACCAACTTCCTCATTCATAAAACAAAGAAAACAATGATTGCCTAACTTTACTTCATAGGGTTGGGATGAAGATGAAATATCTTAAAGTATTTTGAAAAATATAAGAAACTGCACGAATAAAAAGTAGGAGTATGTTTCCATGCAGCACATTGATGCAAGCATAGTGATATAAGCTTGTAGAAAATGGAATCAGTGTCTGGGAACTATGCATTTGTGTATCCTTTATGTTAAAGAGGATTCTGATGATTATAAGAAATTAGTTCGAGGACAGGTTCTAGGGAAATTTGGCTTTTTCTCTCTGATCTCTATCATGACATTTTGTTTGGTTTTGGTTTTCGGCTCAGTTGACTGCAGGTTTCTCTGTGAAGGTGCTGCTGCCAGGATAAAAGGAAAGGATACCTGTTATTCTTCCAAATGGGAAGTGTGACACTTAAGCTAATTAATTGTAAAGGGCAGGAAAGGAATCCCAAAGTGTACCCCTGCTCTGGGTTTGGAACTGTGAATATAAGAGCTATCTTGCCCACAGTTAGGTGTGTACTTAATGTCACTAATCAGTTGACTTTGAGTTAATCAAAAGGGAGATCATCCAGGAACTTAATCTAATCACGTGAGCTCTTTAAAACCAGAGAATTGTCTCTGGCTGATAGCAGAAGAGGAAGTCAGAGAGACTCCAGACATGAGATGGATTGAACATGTCCTAGCTACCTTAGAAGATGGAGGGGCTATGTGACAAGGAATGTGGGCAGCCTCTGGGAGCTGAGAGTAGCTCTGAGATGATTGCCAGCAAGAAAATGTACACTTCAGTCTCACAACTGTAAGGAACTAAATTCTTCCAGCAACCTGAATGAGCTTACAAGTGAATTCTTCCCTAGAGCTGCCTGGCTGACAACTTGATTTCAGCCTAGTGAGACCCGAAGTAGAGAATCTAATCGAGCCTGCCTAGACTGACCTGCAGAACTAGGAGCTGATAAATGGTTGCCACAGTTTCTATCATTATGCAACAATAGACCACCAATGCACTTTTGCTTTTGTATATGTTTTTAGATTCAATTATTTTTTCTATTTTGACTTCATTGCCTTTACCACTGAAAACTGTCTTCTGTCTTTCTTACAGCTATGGTTAGGAGTTCTTTTTTTGTTGACTTCATCTGCCATGAATACATCTGACTTTTAATATGGATGAGAAGTACTCATACATTCTTTCATTCAATAAATAGTCATTGGGGCTTCCCTGGTGGTGCAGTGGTTGAGAGTCTGCCTGTCGATGCAGGGGACACGGGTTCATGCCCAGGTCCGGGAGGATCCCACATGCTGCGGAGCGGCTGGGCCTGTGAGCCATGGCCACTGAGCCTGCGCATCCGGAGCCTGTGCTCCACAACGGGAGAGGCCACAGCAGTGAGAGGCCCGCATACCGCAAAAAAAAAAAAAAAAAAAAAATAAATAGTCATTAAGTGTCTGTTATGTGCCTGAACTCCTCTAGCTTTTAGGGATAGAATAATAAGTAAAACCTACATTGTCCTTGTTCTTGTGGAATTTACATTCTGGTAGTTAAAAGAAGTAATAATCAAATAAATATAAACTATAATGTTGGATATTGTGAAGTTTCAGAAAGTGTGGTTGGAGAGGTAGTCAGTGGCCAGATATTTCTGGCTATGGTAAGGAACTTGGATTTTATTGGGAGGTTATTGGAGGGTTTTGAGGAAGGGAGTGACCAGATCAGATTTTTTTTTTTTTTTTGCAAAAGGATCATTCTGGATGCTCAATTGTTAATAGACCAAATGGGAGGTGGCTTTGGAAGGTGGGGAGGTAAAGGGTAATAAGGGGATTGTTTGAAAGGAGGGAGTCCAGAGGAGACATGGTAGTGACTAGCACTAGGTGGGAGTGGTGGAGATGATGGGAAATGATTAAATTTGGAATATATGTGAAGGCGTAAGAGGATTACAAACAGAAAACAAATCTTCATTTCTCAAATACCAGTGGTTGAGAGGTAGCTCTTGAGTGATCTGCTCGTCCCCTTACTCCCCATGGATCAAGCTCTCACTCTTGCATTCCAGCCAACATTCAAGAGATTCCAGTTTTGACTCAGCATTTCACATATATGTTCTCAGCTACTCCTTAAAATAGCCATGGGAAGTAGGTATCTTTACCAAAAATTATTATGTATTATGGCTTTTCAGAGTTGTTTGAGAACAGAATAAATTGTGTGTGTGTGTACTAGCAATTGATGTTGAATCCTGTCTATAAGATCTGTTCTACTTAAAAAACATACCGCATACTCTTGCTTTCAAGTTCCATTTTCTTGTTGTTGTTTGTTTTGTTTTGACATGTGGTTCTTGATCCTGATGTCAGACCAAGACCTATCAAGAGTGGATAAATGTAGTTGAGTCCATGGATTCAGGAATTGGATTTTTACTTTTGGAATTTTCTTCTTCATATTGTCCAGAGCAGAGGCTGTCACTAGCTCTGGTACCAGTTTTCCTAAGCACTGGGGCCTTTTCTGACTGTGCCACCAGAGCAATGAAGAACATCTTAAGAGATTATGCTAAATAATGTTGGAGTCAGAGACAGTCTTTGTAGGATCACTACTTGAAAGCAGAATGCTATTTTAGGTTTCCATTTCTGACATTTGATTTTGAAAGCTCTGTAACCCATGCAAGCGATAGAGTGTCTGAATGTCTAAAATGATCAATTATCAATTCTACACAATTCTTTTAAAGCTTAGCTGTTTATGTTGAAACCATAATGGAAAAGAATATATAAAAAAAGAATGTCTATATGTGTATAACTGAGTCACTTTGCTGTACAGCAGAGATTGCCACAACTTTGTAAATCAACTCTACTTCAATAAAAAACCTAGTTATTTAATAAAGAAAACTAAACCCAAACATATAATGTCAATCCCTTGGCATGCTTCTAGGATATGAAGAGGGGAACTTTTGTTTTTTGAACAGTTACTGTGAATCCCTACCACACACTAGCCAATGTGCCAGAAACTAAGGCTATGGAAATAAGTCAGAGACCCAGTCCCTGCCCTCATGGACTTCTGAGTTTAGTAGAATGAGGCATCCTTAATCAAGTGCCCACAAAAGTAAGTACATAGCTGTAAACTGAGAAATACTGTGAAGGAACAAACAGTACAAATGCTGCTGTATGTATATCTGTTTATGTCTTAAGAAAATTTGGAGAAAGAAAGAAACTGGGGCTATTAATTTGGAAGCTTCATTTTAAACCAAATAAAAAATTATTATTTCCTCATTAACAAAGCACAACCTCAGCATTTGGCCTTCTTTATATTCTATGTGTTGCTGCCATCTCACTGAACTAGTATGGCACACAGCCTGCATTTCTTTATTAACTTTGGCATTTTTATGTCTTCATTCATTCATTCATTCATCCATTCTTTCCAGAAAGACTCTATTACCTTTTCTGCAAAATTGCTAGCCTTTGGGTAAATCTCCAAATTATATGATGACAATAAAAATGACAGTTGTCATTCATTACATTCCTATCCTGTGCCAAACATGTATATAGAATATATAATATTAATTATTAATGTGTATAAATAATTAATAAATATATAATAATAAAATGTACTATATCATATATATAAATAAAATCTCATTTAATGCTTTTAGCAACCTTGATATGTAAATATCAGCCTTATTTAATATGAAGAAACAAGGCCCAGAGAAGTTAGTAAATTACTCAAGGCCATGTAGATGGTAATTATCTAGATTTCAAATCAGGTTGATCCAGTTATAAAATCTGCATCTTTTTATTACACTGTTTTAGCAAGGACAGTGATATATGTATAACAGTTATATTACAAGGTGGTATATGATGAGTGCCATGCTCCAACATTAGGATTATAAATGGGGGGCTGCATTTTTAGCTGAAGTGACCATGTTGGGTACCCTTATCTCTCTTTGCCAGTTTCCTGAATCTGCCACCTTGTTTTTAGGCCTCTCTACCCAGTACATCATCATTATCACCCTCTCCTTTATGCAAAAACCTGAGAGGGATTACAAATCAAGTGGAAAAAGATACCACTGTCCCTTGAATTGTTCTCTGTTAAAAAGTTTTACCATGACTGTAAGAGACAGATTTGCATCTAAAGTACTTTTTTTTACCTTGCATTTCAGTTTTCTTAAGAGAGAACTCTATTTGTGATTCAAGGCTGTTCCAGTGTACCAAGTAGGTATGCAGTGTCATTTTCTTGTTTTCAGAGTAATGGCATATTTGATTACTCCACTCCCAATTTTACTGTTGATTTAGGAGTCTTATGAAGACCCATCTGGCAGCATCCTGTCAGCCAGTGCCAGCTGGTGCGGCAAATGGCCATGTGGGCTCGAACTGTGTCTTCCCAGCCCTTGCATCAAATTAGGATCACTTTGTGGTGTATGCCATGCAAATATGCACTCACAAGGAGTCTGCATTTGTAGGCACATTAACTCAAACACTATGACTAGAGTGAAGAAAAAAGAACGGTCAAGTCCATTAATACACTGCCATTTTGCAGAGCTATTTAAAACCTCTTAAACTCAACAAATATTTAGACCAGAGTTGACAGTTAAAGCCATTGTTAACAATGTCCCCACTTCCTTGTGATTGTCCCTGAATTTCTTACCCTTCCCCAGAGGTCCATGGCTTCCTGAATAATTAATCAGTGCTCCAAGGCATAAAATGAGCATTGGATGTTTCAATCAGAGGGTTTCCAATTGCATCAGAATCTGTCACCCACATTTGATCTTGGGCAAGTCACTTACATTGAGGCTATGAGTTCCCTCACTGGAAAAATGAGGGATAACATGACCTGCCCTACTTCTCAGAGTTTTAAAAAGAAAACATAAGTTGGTGTATTCAAAGAGTGCTTTGTGACTGGTATCCCAACTACAAATATTAATAATAATTGCTGCCGCTAACATGTTCATTTCCAGAATATATGGAAATTGTCTGCACAAGTAGATGAGTAAATTTTAATAGCAAAAGCCATTTAAGTGTAAGTTAAGAATCCAACAAGCCTTAATCCTAGTAAGGGATTTAGGATTAGTGTGTGTCACTCTCTTCAAGCCAGTTGAGAATAATAGTACCTGGCTTATTTGCTTTTTGGAAAAATCAAAGAAAATTTAGGATGATGCCATTTCCTCCTTTTTTAGTAGATTCTTGACTGACCAGAAATGAGATGAGATATAGGGAAGAGATGTTTATCAGGATTGACTTGATCACTCATCTATAAAGTTTTAGCTATGCCAACTTTTACTAACTTTTAGCATTCCTAGAATTAATTTGTTAATTTGTTTTGTACTTGTTTGAGCAATCATATTTTTCTTACTTTTCTGATTTCAGCAAAATTCTTAGTGAAAGTGGTTTTTCTATTCGTTTTAGGATGGTATGCTGCCAGTACTTTTCCTTTTTAATGAGCAAAAACAACAATAACAGTAAAAATCTTTTAAGCATTTAACTCTGGTAGGCATGTGCAAAGCATTTTCTATATATTATCTCAATTAATCCTCTCAACAAATTTATAATGTGGGCATACTTATTGCATTAGTAGACACTATATTCCTGATTTGGAGATGAGGAAATGGAGACCTGGAGACATTTCAATAAAGTTACTCAAGGTCACATAGCTAGTAACAGAGTGAACTGGAATTTTAAAATCACTTGAAATTAGATTCGACATTCCTCTACCTCTTAAGACAGTTTCCTACCACAATTGAAATTAAATACTAATTTATGCAATTAGTTGTTTAATATTTATCTGCTGGTTTACTACCTATATCCCCATCAATTAGCACCTCACATTGCACACAGGCACCCAATAATATTTATGGAATAAATGACTGAATGAAAGGAAAAATAGGACTCTTCTCAAAGAAGAAGATTATGGCAACAAGTGGTATTTTGGTGCTACATTAAGTTTTCTCTGCTGGTTTCTACCAGTAAGTGGAAAGTCAGCCCTGTTCATGGTATTTCTGATCTCCTGTGGTCTGACTGAGACAGCCTGTGGCAATCAAAACCTTTCTCTTCCTGGAAGATTCACTTTCTGGATTTACAAAGAGGCTTCCAAGAGTTGCAGACTGGCAGGGTTGCTCAAACTCTGTGGGCAGGAATTCTGACAACTGATTCTGTAATAGTAGTGAGTAAGATGTCCTTGATGTTTATATTTATTTAAATCTTATAATAGTTGTGAATCCCACTTAAGAAGATTAATAATATTGGTTGATATTTATACTTTTAAAATAAAGAATACTATTATGCTCATATAAAATATTTCTGGTTTTCCTTCTGGGAACATGGTAAGGTTATGCTTCTCTTCCCCTTTGGAGTTAAGTGTGATTTGCTTTGGGTAACTCAATGTGAGTAGAAATTACATATATCACTACCAGGTGGTAGTTTTAAGAGGCTATGTCTATTTGCCATTTCTCTCTTTTTCTTTACCACAGAAAGGCATATTTGAAATTATGGATATTCATCAGCCTATGTCTTAGAGTACAGAGCCTTGGAGTAAACCTCCTAGCCAACCCATGGTGGACATGATGAAGGAGTGCAAAATAAAATCTTCATGTTATAAGCATTCTAGATTTTGGCTTTAAAAAATATTTTATTGTGGTAAGAACACTTACCATGAGATCTACCCTCTTAACAAAATTTTTCAAGTATCCAACACAGTATTGTTTGTATTAGTACAATGTTGCACAACAGATCTCTAGAACTTATTTACCTTGCATGACTGAAACTTTATGGCCTTTGATCAACAACTCATGTGGTAACCACCATTCCACTCTATGATTCTATGAGCGCGATGATTTTAGATACTTCATGTAAGTGGAGTCATGCAGAATTTCTTCTGTGACTGGCTTATTTCACTTAGCATAATGAATCATTCATGTTGTCACACATGGCATGTGTCTGTTTTTATGCCCGTACCATACTGTTTGGATTACCCCAGGTTTGTAATATAATTTGAAATCAGGTGGTGTAATGCCTTCAGTTCATTTTTTTTTTTTTCATTCTCAAGATTGCTTTAGCTATGCCGTGTCCTTTGTGAATGGTTCCATATGAATTTTAGGATGGATTTTTCTATTTCTGTAAAAAATACCTTTAGAATTTTGATAACAATTGTACTGAATCTGTAGATTGCCTTGGGTAGTATGGACATTTTAGCAATATTGTCTTTTTTTTTAATAACATCTTTATTGGAGTATAATTGCTTTACAATGGTGTGTTACTTTCTGCTCTATAACAAAGTGAATCAGTTATACATATACATATGTTCCCATATCTCTTCCCTCTTGCTTCTCCCTCCCTCCTACCCTCCCTATCCCACCCCTCTAGGTGGTCACAAAGCACCGAGCTGATCTCCCTGTGCTATGTGGCTGCTTGCCACTAGGTATCTGTTTTACATTTGGTACTGTATATATTTCCAAGCCACTCTCTCACTTTGTCACAACTTACCCTTCCCCCTTCCAGTATTCTCAAGTTCATTCTCTAGTAGGTCAGTGTCTTTATTCCCGTCTTGCCCCTAGGTTCTTCATGACCATTTAATTAATTAATTAATTAATTTTTTTAGATTCCATATATATGTGTTAGCATACGGTATTTGTTTTTCTCTTTCTGACTTACTTCACTCTGTATGACAGACTCTAGGTCCATCCACCTCACTACAAATAACTCAATTTCGTTTCTTTTTATGGCTGAGTAATACCCTGAGAAAACCATAATTCAAAAGGAGTCATGAACCAAAATGTTATTTACAGCTCTATTTACAATAGCCAGGACATGGAAGCAACCTAAGTGTCCATCAACAGATGAATGGATAAAGAAGATGTGGCATATATATGCAATATTGTCTTTTAATCCTTGGTTGTTAGTCTTACCATTGGTGGTTGTTAGTGTTACAGAAAAGGAGGTGAGGGCATGTGAAAATAATGTTTAGGGCTGAAGATAGTTCAAAAGCTGAAAAGAGAGTAAGGGTTAGGCAAAAGTGGTAATATCAGGAATGAGCTAAAGGGACAGCAATCTCAGAGATGCTAACATACAGAAAATGGGCTAATGAAAGACAGTTGAAGCTGGAGTAGGAAAGATTCTCTGGGGCTGGTGTGGGACAAGCCCATCAATTGAGAGGGAGTCATTAGCATCATAAACCTCTGTGTCAGACCTGCATTTTGAGAACTGACCAAAAACATTCAAGTCAACAAGTTTTGATTATTTCCAATAAGGAAGAAGAGAATCTAAACAACCAACTATATTTTTCTTTAATAAACTTTAAAAAGAATAAAATTTTATAAAATCTCAAGTTATAGGTATCCTTCAAAACTGAGAATCAGCATTCACTTATAGAGATGATTGAAAAGGAATGCAGTTAAAAATAACATGGAAAGATCAGATCCCATTTAATAGAGAGAGATGAATGTGTAGCACAACTATTAAGGCTCCCAATACGTGCAGAAGAAATATTACTAGTGCAGAAAGAATGACATTTTTGTTTGAAAATGAGTGGAAGAGGTCCACCTCAGTTCCCTTTGAATTCCCTATTGATAAAACATTAATAAGTAGAGTGGAATCCTCCTGAAAGTTGATCAGGAATTAATAAAAGAAATTAGCTGAAAGCATTCCAAACTGCTCTGGTTCTGATGGTGGTTTGAGAGTGGGTTCTGTAGTGGCTTATCCATGATAGTGTGCACATAGAGGGGAGATTTCTGTTTTACGATTCCCAAGAATTAAAAAGGATAAGGGAAATGTTCCTTCAACTGGGATAATTTTGCCTTATTAAAAATAAACATGCTATTGATCAACATCTGCACTCTGCTATTAACTAAGAATTTTTTGTTCCTAGCATATGAAGAATACAGTTTATTAAAAAACTCAAAAAGGAAAGTGGAGACCATAACCACCAGCATTTTTGGATTTGTATGCTGATGAGAGAGTCAAACATCAAAGAAAATTTTACTGCAAAGCTTTTAGACTCAGTGGACATTGGACTGTGCTAAAATAAAGGGAGCACCCGAAGTAGTGCTGGTTCATTATTTTAAAATATTAAATCTGCAACACATAATCAATGATCTGATTAATAATTAATAGTGACTAATAATTGTGGATGAGTTTTTTTGCTCACTTTAGTGAGGAATCATTTTTAAAGTCTTTATTCTATTAGTGAACTTGTAGCCTCATATTGGTGTTAGATATTATAAGAATAATAGTTATTGATAAATAATAAAAAGGAAATATAGAACTAGATATATTTGCAGTCCTGAAACAATTTTATTTATCTGTTTGATTTTTTATTTTTTAAAATAAAATTTGTATATATCGAAGGGGTACAACATGATGATTTGATCTAAATATACATAGTGAAGTGGTTATGACAGTCAAGCTAATTGGCATTTCCACTTGGGGAATAATTTGGGCTTATCCCCACAACTCTAGGCTCTGTGGGGCTGGAAGTCCTGGCTCTTAGAGGAAAAAGCCTTCTACCATGGTGCAGGAGTTCCATTTAATTTAAGCTTAGAACCCATCAATTGTTGCCTGGCCACTTTGGGCTCCCGTGGCCAAGGGATCCATGGGCAAGGAAAGGATTCCCCATTCTAGGAAGGTAACTGACTTCGATCATCAGGAGGTGGTGGGACTGCTGTACATGACACGGGCCAGCTCGAGGGTGTCTCTTGATGTTCCTCTGGCCAGTTTTGGTGGTAAATGGACAAGGGCCCCAGACAAGGCCTGTGAAGGGCATGATGACCAGGAGACTCAGATCTCTCAGGTTTGAGGGTCTAGCCCAGCAGACGTGTTAGCCAAAGATGTGAGGATCTAGAGAGGATTGTTGATGAGGGAGGTGATGAGCGTCAGTTGTGGCTTTGAGTCCAGCTGCTGTAGCAGTGACTATCATTTGTTTCGCTAACCTTCCCCTTTTACGTTTCCTCAGTGATAGAGACCAACCAGAATCCCAGAGAAACTTACTGCTCAGGAAGTGGATTTACTCTATGAGGCAGATGGATCTGTGTGGCGCATGGGGTGGGCTGTAGTGAAAGCTGCGGTTTCTTCTTCAGGACAGAGACACTTACTCCATCAGCTGCCTGGAAGACTGGCTGCTGACAGACAGCCCACATCTGAGTCCCTCTCTTAGAACTGCTCTTGACCCATGGGAACTGTCTTGTCTGATGTCCTGTCCCCACCAGGGCAGTTTATGTCCAATCACTAGTCAATTTGTATTACAAAGGGGCTCCGGATCTCAATTCAGTACAGCTGGAGAAGTCCACTCAAGATCTAGATCCCAGAGCTTCCCTGGTGGCGCAGTGGTTGAGAGTCCGCCTGCCGATGCAGGGGACATGGGTTCGTGCCCCGGTCCGGGAAGATCCCACATGCCGTGGAGCGGCTGGGCCCGTGAGCTATGGCTGCTGAGCTTGTGCGTCCGGAGCCTGTGCTCCACAACGGGAGAGGCCACAGCACTGAGAGGCCCACATAACGCAAAAAAAAAAAAAAAAAAAAAAAAAAAAAAAGATCTAGATCCCCTCTGTGGAACTGGCTGAGGTCTCTTTGCAGCTGCATTGCTCTCCAGCTCTTCTTTGCCCAGTCTGCTTCCCTTACCCTTACAGGCATTGCTCCAGAGAATAAACCATTAAACCTTCTGCATGCAAATCTTCATTTCAGAGTCTGTGTTCTAGAAAATCTGATCTGAGGTAGTAGATATGTAAATGTATTATTTATACATATCTATAGAAATAAACCAGATTTTACCAAAGCTTGCCTTGGGTGATGGGACTTTGGATGATTTTAATTTTCTACTTTATATTGTTCTGCTTTTACAGTTTTCCTACATTTCTCATATATTACTGCCATAATAAGAATAAAGCAAGAACAAGGTATACAGTACAAAAATAAGAAAGAATACTCTGAAGTCAGAAAATTTAGGTTCTGTGGCTAAAATACTGACTGTGTGACTTTTGTTAAGTCACTTAACAATTCTTCTGTAACTCAGTTTTGTCTCCTATGAGATGTGGGTAGTCATTACTATATTGCCTGGATTTGTCTTGAGGAAGTTCATAAAGAATATGAAACACTTAGAAAAGCTGTAATGTCCTATAGAGATGTCATTTGTTTTTTATTTTATTGTCTCTTGGGACTGTTTCCTACTGTTTTTATTTTTATATGTTCATACCAAGTGAGAATGGTACTGGCTTAAATGATCAAGAGGATCACTATATACATTTCATTTACTTTTAAGTAAAGATTAGAACTGAGCCGGTTCCCTTAGACCCTGATCAGAACTTTGACATCCTTTGTAGGCTAAAGGAAATCAATATCTTGTTTGAGTTCTGCGACAATTCTGAATAGCAGGTCTATGATTATCTCTGAGACTCAAAGTTAGAACATTCAATGCCTCTCAAATAAATCATTCCCAAGGCATTTCTCTATGACTGTCGAGATGTAATAAATGAATGCTATATGAAATATCCTGGTTTTGTTTTCAACTTCCTGAAAGAATCTACTTGCTATAAGATCTGTTAATGTTGGGACACTTTGGATCTTATTTAAAGGAGTCTTTAAATTTTCCCTAGGCAGTAGCACAAGTATATGTAGTTATTAAAATCCTGTCTGCTTCTAACGTGGAAAGCAGGTGTTTACCACTGTTGAAGGAATCCTTCTTAAATGAAATTTGTGATAATTACCTGTAGAGTCAACCCTCTTCTGTAGCTAAATTAGTCTGGTTTTGGTCAAAACTAATTTGAAAAGATAGCATGCATTTCTATATCTAGTACTTGACTAAATAGTTTTCTCTTCTGTGGTAAGTAATAAAAGGAGACAGAGCATATCTAATAACAGGCTTAATTGCGACTAAAGCTGATGAGGCTCTATTTTTACACTAGTTATTCATTACATGCAATGCAAATTTGTGTTCACAGAGAAATTTAGCAAATTTAAAAGAAGCATGGCTCTGTATATAAGCATATGTGTTGAGCAAGTGTGCAGGTCCAAAATTCTATACCTTGGGAATTACCTACTTGGGAAAATTTCACATAGAAAATGCTAAATAAGAATGCTTAGACAGAAGTTATTACTTTGTTAGTGGAATTTTCTTCATAGGGAAACTTTTAGAAGGGGAAAAACAGATAGCCTTTTTCAGATCGGCAAACTTTCAAGGCCAAGATGGTAAGAGATAATCTCTGAGGGTCTCTACTATTCTAACAGGAAAGGAGATACTTCACTGACAGGGGTCTACTATATGTCCTAATGGTAGGAACACACGCCTTTGTAACTTTCTGTGGCTTCTAGTCTATAGTTTTCTCTGTAATTAGGGAAGAGGTTAAAAGAAGAGAGAAATAACTTATTACTGTCAGTGTAGTGTAGATGGGAAAGTCAGATGAAAAAATATGAATGTTACCTTGATAAACTAAAAAAACCCAGTTCCGGAAAAGGGAGGGCTTTTAATTCTCTGAAACCTTATTGGAAGTCTCCTTTTCTTTAAAAATAATTTAATAACATTTTAATTTGTTTTTTGTACACAGTTTTATTGACATATAATTGACATAATAAACTGCACACAAAGTGTACAATTTGATCATTTTTGTTACATGTACACCCATGAAACATAATGGAGAGCTACATCATGCCCCAAATTTCCCTGTAAAAAGCCTTTGTAATTCCTTCTTCCTTCCTGTCTCCTGCTCCATCCCCAGATAACTACTGATTTGCTTTTTATCACTATAGATTAATTTTCATTAACTAAACATTTATATAAGTGGAATCATAGTGTATGTGCTGAGTTTTGTCTGCTTCCTTCGTACAACATAAAATCATATTTAAGTGAGATAACATGTGAAAACACTTGGCATTAAATGCTGTGGTATATAAAATCATTAAAGTAATTCAATTGCTTCTGTTGTTTTGCTCAATCCTTTACTTGAATTCCTTACATCTCAGTAATAATAAATGTCAGAGAGTACCAGGAACTATATTCAAATGGTTTTTAAAGAAAATATGGTTTTCATACACATGTAAATATAATTATTCTAATGCACAGTATTTTGCTTTAGTGAACCTATTATTCGAGTTGAATAAGGTATAAATTAGAGATTCTGAGGACATTCTTAAAGGTCTTTGGGCTTATTACATCCTGCAGATTTGCACCTACCATGAACTTTGTTACCACACAGGTCTAAGGAAATGCATGGCCTTGTCAGTCCTCAGAGGCCCAATGATGCAATCTAATTGCATTAGCCATTGAGCTTGTCAGCATGTTCCAGACCTTGATCTAACTGACATATGAGAAAGAATATACTTTGTTCTCTCTGGCTACTAATTTTTCAGCTGGTTATAAATCACTTCTACTGTATAAGAAAAAATAGGCTTTCTTGTTTAGCTCTGCCTGTGTTACTTCCCTTACTCATCTTTATGTTTGAGAGATGTATAGAATTTTATTGGGGTAAGGAAGAGAACTACAGACAGATGGGTTGTCAGGCTTGGCATATAAAAATGCATACAGAGGACTGACTGGCAATATTTTCTAGCCCAAGCCATGTTCTTGAGTAAATTATTTAGAATTTACATATGAAAGATGTCTTTGAAATCACCTTTCCATCTGTGACCTGACAGCTTGTAGATGAACATTTAGTGTGTTTTTAAAAGGCCACCATTTTACATATGAGGTGTGTGTGTGTTAAATGAAAGCACAGACCTCTCTATTCTTTAATCTCCTCCAAATTCTCCTTACTGATGGATAATTATAGGCCTTCTGTGTGGCATCTGCTTTGTAAGTGGGATAGTGCCTGTTACTGAAGGTTACTCAAAAAGAATTTACCATCTGTTGATGGTTATTTACTTACAAGTGTTGCACACATTCTGCATACCTTTGTGTCTGTACCTTCTTCACTTTCTATCTCATCTTCAATCATTGTCATAATAATCCTTAACTGAAAGGTATATATTTATACTTGTACTATAATGTTAACAAGAATTTTTGAATTGTGGAGATAGAATGATTCCTTTTATTTTTTATTCTTTTAGATATGGCAGTTCACACTGTGAACTTCTTTTGATTTGGAGTAATCATTAGTTTGGAATTCTTTTGGAAATGGTAAAAATGTAAGATACGAGTTTAACATTCTCCAAGATAATATACTTGGTAGATTTATTTAATTATGTTTTAATTAATGCCTTTTGACTGAACCAATCGTAAAGGAAACAAACGTTTTAAAAGCTTGATTGTTTCTGAGGTTTGCGATTTTTACATTCATTTTGTCACTGATCTATTTTCTTCCCTTATTATTACAAAACCATGAGTTCACATTACAGCTAGTTTTTTTTCTTTTTTTTTTTCCCGTTTTTTTTTTTTTTTTTTTTTTTTTTTTGCGGTACGCGGGCCTCTCACTGTTGTGGCCTCTCCCGTTGCGGAGCACAGGCTCTGGACGCACAGGCTCAGTGGCCATGGCTCACGGGCCCAGCCGCTCTGCGGCATGTGGGATCTTCCCGGACCAGGGCACGAACCCGTGTCCCCTGCATTGGCAGGCGGACTCTCAACCACTGTGCCACCAGGGAAGCCCTACAGCTAGTTTTTTAAAGAAAAGATATCTCACAATTTCAAGAACTGAACACAATGATTTAAAAAATATTCCTTTTTGTCTTTGTTTTGTGAATATACTTATATGGTTTTGTATTCCTTTTCTTTAAGATTCCATTATTAAGTACTTTTAATTTTCAACAATTATTATCAATAACTACATAGTATTCTGTTAGATGTTGCACTGTGGTTTACTCACCATTCCGTGTCATCCTAAATTTTATTAAATTTTTTTTTTTTTACCATTTTTGATAATGCTGTAATGAATATCTTTGCCTGGGTAGCTGTTCTTTTTCTGCTGAATTAATTACTTATGAATATTTTATGACTTTCAAAACTTATATCACTTTTCAGCAAGGAACAGTCAGGGACACAATTTTTTAGTTTCACAGTTGTGTATAAATACATTAATTTCACCACATTATCAGAATTTGGTGTCAATATTTTAATTTTTTTGTTTTAATAGATATAAAATTATATCTTAATGATGCTTTAATTTTCATTTTTTTGATTATAGCAAACCAAGACTGAATATTCTTTAAAATCTTTGTAACATTTTCCCTCTAGTATGAATTGTGCCTGGCATCTTTTGTATTTTGGGGGGCATTTACATAAGCTCTTTATTTTGTATGGGTGCTGATACTTTGTTTTTCATATATAATCAAATGTTTTCTCAAGCTGGTTTTCTTTAGTATTTATTTCTATTTTTCTTACATTATAAATTTTATAAAATGTTTTGGTAGTCAAATATGTCATTCTTCCCTTTGTGATTTTGTTATTGCAAAACAGTTTTCTATTTTAGAAATGCCACACCTATTCAACAATTTACAAACTCTGCACTGGCTAATTTTTTTGCCATAAAATAACCTAAGTTATGATACAATGTGCCTGCCCTATGGTATTGCTTAAGCCATTGGCGCACAGCCCACCCAGATGTAGTGGCATAAAACACAATAATAGCTTATTATTATTATCTATCAGTGTTCTAGTCATTGATCAGCTTCAGCCAGGCAGTTCTCACTTGGGTTCTTTCGTGTGGTGGCTGTCACAGGGGCTGGGGTCGGAGCCATCTTGGAGACTTCCTCACCCACGTCCAGTGGTTAATGCTGATTATTAGGTAGGACCTCAGCTGACGCTCTTGGCTACAGTATCTCCATGCGGTTTGGGCTTCCGTAAGGCATGGAGCCTGAGTTCCAGGAGTAAGCATCATGAGAGAGAGCCAGGTAGAAACTGTATCACAGTTTAAGACCCAGCCTTGGATGTCAATAGTGTCACCTCCACTGTACTCTGTTGGTTGAGGCAATCACAAAGGAATATCATGTAGTAATAAGAGTATATGGAGATATTGTTACAAGCCACCTTTGAAAATTACAACCACCATACCTATTCAATTTTGTATCTGGTATACTTGCTATGCTATATATCTATGTTACATGCTGAAAGTGGTTTACAGAGATTAATTTGGTAGCCATACATTAGATTAATAGGATATGTAAATGAGGGAGGAAAGACTAGAAAACATTTTAGGACTAAGTGAATAATAAAAGGGAATGGGAAGCTTGCATCTAAGAAACCTTTTGTTGAAAAAATAAGCAGAACTTAATTACTATTGGATATGGAGCACAAATTAGAAGATTTAAAATGATTCTAAGACATTAATTCTGGGTTACTGGAACAATAGTTGTGACAATAGCAGAAGTGGGTCTATTGAAAAGTAGGTCTAATTTTATGGGATGCACAGAGGTATTAATTTTATGTACTTGAAGTTTTACATAATGTTTGAGCTTTCAAATATACATGCCATGTATAACATTGAAGTACAGGGTGAACATAGCATAACATTAAAATACTGTGGGTGAGACATACAGGGGGTGGAAGTAAGTATTTTGAGATGATCGGTATAGGAAGGATAATTTAACCCATAAAATAGAATGCTTTATCTGAGGGAGTAATAAAGAAGGAAATGAGCCTACATGTATGGACTAATTCAAGGACAAACACAGATGTGCAGAAAAAAAGTGTGTTTCATTGGAAAACTATTCATTATCTGTAGCACACCCTCTCAGGTGATCAGATTCTAGTCCTGATCACAGTTTGTTTTTGAGCTATTTTACAACTCTTCCTTCATATGTTGTAGATAACTGATAGATGTGTAAATGCTGTTCTGTGATTTTTTGTGACTCCCCTGTCTAAGGAAAAACCAGTTTGTCTTCATTTGCAATGTATCTCAATATTCCCTTATATAAATTTGTACTATTTTGACTTTCCCTTTGAACCTGTTACATCATCTGCCTTGGGCCCTCATGTCATATGAATTTTAAAAAAATCCCTTAACACACATTCATTTTTATATTTGTATGTTGTTAGATAAAAAATTATTCTGACATTTGTTTGAAAGTAAGGAAGAGACTATTCAGGACTATTGTGATAGGTGTCAAGGCCATTGCAATAGGGGAGAGAGATCAGGTTCAACTCTGAAAACAAGAACAAGTGGGAATTATAGCCAAGGAGCAGGTTGAGAGGGGTCAGTGGATGGAAAATTACTGAGAGAAGACATCAAATGTGGGGAAATTCTTGTTAAACTGACCAAACAGGATTCTTACTAATGGCAGCTCATGGTGATCAGATATCACTTGGAGAATGGAGCGGGGTGAGGAATTTGATCAGCTAATTAGAGTGTTCAGATATCAAGGGCAGAAATATTCTCTCTAAACTGGCTTAGCAGGATTCTTCCTACAACTGGGCTAGGCAGCCCTGAGGACAAAGTCCTTGTTGAGAAGAGAACTCAGAGGTCCTCAAGAAAGTTTGGTCAAGGAGGGAGCCTTTGTCAATGTGAATCATGATTTTACTTTGTTCTGAAAATTATCTTAGCAGATGGTAGAAGGATAATCTGAGAGGCAGAAGATGAACCTAAAGTTGTGGTGTAATGGTGAACAAACTGGGTCTAGAATGAAACTGAGAAAAAACAAAAACAAAACCTATTCATGCTTGTCCTGACTCTTGACAAGTTACGGTAATTCCCTGAGCATCTGGTTCTTACCGGTAGAATTGGAAGGGAATAATGATGTCTACTTTACAAGGTCATATGCAGCTAAATGTGATAATGGGGGAGGTGTTGTCTCCCAAATCAGCATGTGCTATGTTAACAAGATGTTATGACCACATTTTAGGAGTCAAATGAGGGGAGCGTTTAAAGAAGAGCTGTGGAATAGGAACATGGCAGAGATTGCTAGCTGCCTCCTGATAACCGTCCTCTCCGTTGTCGTAGAACTTAGGCTTGTAGTGAGTGAATTACTGCTCACTGATATAGTCTGCCTCTCCTAGTCTCTTTCACCACCTAATATGGCTGTGGGATTGAGTTATGGTTGTTAGATGAGAGCAGAAGTATGGAGTATTGTTTTAGAAATCTCCTTAAAATCCTAATTTTTAACTACTAGAATCTGAACTTGCTTTATAATTCAATTACTTCTGTCAAAAGTGCTCTATACTCATATAGACTACGCTTTTTAGTGGTTTTTCCAGTACAAAATTTCCTAGCTATCTTTTCTTCATTTGTACTTTTCACTGATTTTTATTTCACACTTCTATTACCAACTGATTTACCATCTCTCACCAGAGGCATTTGAAAGAATATGCAATGTCAAGGGAACAAAGAGAACAGCAGGTACTATCTTTGAGTCACATTTTACTCTGAGATTCTCAAATTTGTTCTGAAATCTTTGAATTTTGAGATAACATGGCAAAGTTGCAGAGAAATTAATTTTCGACTTTGTTACTTCTTTAACATATTTCTTTAAAAGGTTCTAAGTTTTATTGTCACTCATCTTGTTTTTACTCATTTACTTATTTTTACTCATTTACTCATGAGCATGATCTCATCAGAATGAATACAAGTAATATAAATCATTTAGTCCAATGTCCATTTGGTGCCCAGAATTATCCACAGTTTTCATAAAGGCCCAGAAAAGTATACAGTAATATACTTGCTTATATTAGAGATATATTTTAAAATCTTAAGAAAACAGGTCTTGGATGTTTCTATTAGACAACTCTCCTTCTATCGACCTCCCCAAAAGTAAAATGAAATCCAACAAATAATTATAACAAATCCTCTGGTTCATTTTATTCTATTAGTCATGGTTGAGAAAATTTTACTGAATTTTTTTACCCTTACCAAAGCAAACTTCTCCCCCTCAAGATGGCTCCATTTTGTAAATCCATGCAGGATATATTATTCTTATTTCCTTCTAAAATGTTTATCCTGTTGATATTCATGTTGTTGCTTGTACATTCAAGTTAAGAATCTCCTCAGATTCCATGTTTCTATGTCAAGGCCAACATAAAAATAACATGATAGAGGAATTTGGTTTGTATTGGTTGTTTTCTGATTAGCATAATATGATTATATTGATTGCTTGCTTCATCAGCACTTGTGTTTAATGTATCAATTCACTGAGGCTCACCTTAAAAGGGTATTATTTTCCTTCTTCACAGTTTCTTTTCCTGCAAGGGAATGTAAATGTCTGAGCCAGACACCAGCCCTAAAAATGCTTCTGAAAATTTACTTTTTTTTTTATTAGTTTCTGCTTTATAACAAAGTGAAAATTTACTTTTAATGCTCATTAGTATATAAACTCATTTCAGCTCAGGAAAGATATTAGAGGAAAGCAATATGGACCCATTTATAATGATTCCCTTGCTTTAGGAAATCATTAACTTTGGAAACTATGTGATTAGGGTGGCTAAATTTCTCCTTAAAATAGCCAGCATCGAGGGAGAATTATGGGCTGGATAAGAGGTACTAGTTCTAAGTGCAGATGACATGAGTGGAGGTTTAATATATCCATAATTAGATCACAGAACCAAGAAGGGACTAAAATCCAGTCATTCAAGGCCAGTGATACACTGCACAATGTTCTACTTACTTAAACATGCATAAATTTAAAAACCAGAGTCCTCCCACCTTTCTTCTAATTCTAACCAATTATCTTGATTTTGCCACACTTGCAGGTTCCTCACTGAAAACTTCTTGCTGCACTTTGCTTATCAACCACTTTCTAGGAGATAGCCTCTATGAGCTGCCCTGGTCACTTGCTCATTTTATAAACAGGACTTCTCTTCTGAATTCTAGTTGTCTAGTCAGCCCTAGTGAGCTGGACGGGTAATATATAACAAATTTTAGGGTCGCACTTCACTCCCTCGAAGGAGGAAGGGCTAAGTAATCAAGTCCCCATGCCTTCCCCTCTGCACCAGTTCTGGCTTCTAATGCTCCACTTGACCTTAGGTACTTGACCTCAGCTACCCAGGGCTCCCAAGTGCTTGAAGCAATTCATAAGATGGTCCCATACAGCAAAGGTCAGCACCCCTTGGTTGCAGTGTGACACCTGCTCCTTGAGGGATAATGTTTTGGGGCAGCACAGGTGGGAAAGGAAGCTGTCTGCCAATTCTCTATTCTAACTTCTTTCTACCTTTTAATCTCAGTTATGACTCCATTGTATGTTTTTTATTATCCTCATGTTCCTCCATGAGTAGTTTGAGGTGAGAATAAGTGCACTTATTTGTTGGCTGCCCATGTTAGGAGGAGGGCAGCAGAAGCTCAGACTTTCTGAGGGGCCACACAGAACAGATGTGGAAGATCATTATAATGGTTCCCAAACACACTGCTTTGCAATGTGAAATTGTTGCTTTTCTCAGCTAGAAGCGGACATTCTTTGTCCACTACTTTGAATCTGGGACAGATTTATGACTTGCTTTGACCAATAGAAGGTAGTAGAAATGACATCGTGTGAGTTCCAAAGCTTAGGCTGTAAGAGACCTTGTAGCTTCTGCTCCTGTCTCCTTTTGGAACCTCACCATCATTGGGAAGCCTGGGTAGACTTCCAAAAGATGAACTTTGTGGAGAGAGAGCTCCAGCTGAGAGCTAGTGCCGAGGTCCTAGACATGTAAGTGAGGGTGTGTTAGACCCTTTAGTCCTAGTCAACAGAACAGATGATTGAAGATGCACAAGTGTTCAGGTGAGACCAAAAGAAGAACCAACCAGCTGATCCCAGCCCACCCACAGAATCATGAGACATAATTTATGGTTGTTGTAGCCCTTGGCTATGGAGGGGATTTGCTACGCATCACTAGATAACTGACACACCAGATGAGAGGTGACAGAGCTTAACAGAGACTTGGAAGAGAACGACACCAGACAATTGGGAGAGATAGAGCTGGGCAGACAGTGTCACGAAGGTGTGGATGGATTTAGCAAGGACCCAGTTTAGGCATTTTGGATCAGTAATATAATCCCAGGAATGAGTTGGGGGTTTAGTAGGACAGATACGGAAGCAGAAGAAGGACTTAAGCACAGTGATGGTAATAAAGACCCAGTAATTTAACTGATGTGTAAGGTGTGGATAAGAACATCACTAATGTGACTTGTGATTGATTCACATGCATGCTGCATACTGGACTAGGCTCTTAATTCTCCACGTCAGGTTTACAACTGCTTCCAGACTCAGGTAGCAGGCAGGGCAGCCAAAATATCCAGTTTCTCTAAAACAGCGAATTCTTTAAATATCATTTTGGGCAAGGTTTAATTACATCATTTTAAGAAAAATAATTTAGGTAGTCTTAGTTATCTGACATCTTCGTGTATTACTTTATCAAATGTTCCTTGAGGGACTTCCCTGGTGGTCCAGTGGTTAAGACTCAATGCTTCCAATGCAGGGGGCACAGGTTTGATCCCTGGTTGGGGAACTAAGATCCCACGTGCTTCATGGCATGGCCAAAAAAAAAAAAATGTTCCTTGAGAACAGACAGAGGACAAGGCCCCTGCTCTCCAGTAGCTTACAATTATCTTGTAGGGACAGGCCGCATACACAGGAGGTGGTTACAGGAGAGGGAAAGGCAGGATGCAATTAAGGGATAAATGTTCGACAGGACAGAGCTGAGAGGATTTGTACCTCTGGACCTCAGTGACAGGGACTGAGAAAAAGAGAAGCATTAATTGGGGGAGGACTGTCTGATGAGCCAATCAGTGACACTGGGGATAAACCTTGGTTAGTCTAGGGTGAGAAGAGTGGATCCTGGCTGGAGGCACGGGGGTAGGTTGAGGAGAAGGAAGCAATTAGACCAGAGAAGGATGGATTCTAGTTGTCTAAGTCTGATGAACCCATTCCCCAGTTCTTACTCCGAACTAGCCTAAACTACTTTCCCGAAGGTGATAATTCTAGCACAAATTAAAGTAAGGTTAGTCATGAGCCATTGTCTGCCAGAGAGAGGAATTGGGTGTTGGCTATCTTAGGGAGGGGATGGTCTAGGCTGTGGTGCCTGACCTCTGACATTCTGGAAGAATGTATTTGTGAATATGGCTCCATGAAGTTTCAATTACCATGGAGGGTTTTAAGTTGTGTCAAGACACACCTCCCTGTTACATATCTGGGGTTAGTGAATTGCTATAGGCAGGTGAGTCATCTAATGTGCAAGGGCACGTTTAATAGATTTTCAGTTATGGTTAAGAAGATAGTGTTAATAATTTGACTATGGGTTGGTTCCCATTTTCATTGGCTACTCAAAGCAGGGACTTGGCAAATTTGGCTTTTTTTTTTTAACTTTCATTTTATTAATTAATTAATTTATTTTTGGCTGTGTTGGGTCTTTGTTTCTGTGCGAGGGCTTTCTCTAGTTGCGGCAAGTGGGGGCCACTCTTCATCGCGGTGTGCGGGCCTCTCACTATCATGGTCTCTCTTGTTGCGGAGCACAGGCTCCAGACACGCAGGCTCAGTAGTTGTGGCACACGGCCCTAGTTGCTCCATGACATGTAGGATCTTCCCAGACCAGGGCTCGAACCTGTGTCCCCTGCATTGGCAGGCAGATTCTCAACCACTGCGCCACCAGGAAAGCCCAAATTTGGCTTTTAAAAGCCCTTAAACTCTTTAAAAAAAGCATGTTTGGAGAGGTCATGTATCTCTGATGCATATCATTTATTTTGCTTCCTCTGTTAGTGCTGGAGTTTGTACTGACTTTGTTCTGGCTCCATAGGAAGCCACTAATGTGAGATTTCAGATGTTAAAAACATTCAATTAATGCTTCTCTTTTTCTCAGAGAGGACATGCTAATGTCCTGATGGATGCTTCTTCCAAAAGGTATAAAGGAGTGAGATGGTTCCTCATGAATGAGATGCTTACATGTGGACCATGATAAAGTTGCCTGCTTAGGATATTCTGTTCAAGTATTGTACACATTTGCTGACTTTTTAGGTTCTGAAATAATGTCCAAAGATGGAATAGCTGGTTGTAGTATCTGAAGCAGGTTCCTTAGCTGGGGTGCTATTGTCTTCTACCCTGCTGATTCCCTTGCATCTGTGGAGAATAAGGGCAGCACCCCTCAAATCCTCCAAGGCTTGGATGTAAAGGATGGACAGGGCTTCTTGAATATCACCATAGTTGGAAGGCTGACTGAGCTACAGTGGTTTTTTCAGGAATCTAGAAGGTCTCCCTCAGCTTCCTTGTCTTCTACTACCTGAGATTGTATCTTTGAGGGAGCAGCATGCTTTCCCTGAGGAGGTAAATCAAGGCAAATATGGACTGAGTTGCTTGCTGGCTAATGTTGACAAAAGCACAAAAATAGCATTTATACATTTGGTGATGTAGGGAACATGCTATTACTGGTATTATCCTTGTCTGAGGCAAGGGAAACAAATTTATTTTTTGAAGTACACCAACTATCAGTGACTTATCTGTGATGTGGTAATTATTTAAAGCTCATTATGTAAAGATCATATCTTGAATCTGAAAATAGTTAGAAAGAACTAAGTTTGCTATGTAAGACTTGTTAAAGAGACCCTGGAAGAGATCCACTTGTAGAGTTGAACGTTCTGACTCCTACTCACGAATTGTCTGATATGTAAGTGTTATCATTTAACACAACTCCTAATTTTTTATACCCTTTTAAAGATTGCAAAAATTTACTGGCTTACTATGTGAGATTTTTATAGGACTTTTGGTATAAAGTGTTTTTTTTTTCAGGAAGACTAAAATATAAATAAACTTGGCCCTTGTTAGAACAAACTGTAGTTTAAGTTGGGTATTTTATAGTGTCTTGATAAGTTAGTAGGTATCAGCAGATATCTACCAGTAAGTAGAGTGAACTAAAATTTTTCAAATGAGCGATTAGGAGGACTAAACATAAAACTTAATGGGAAACTTAATGTGCAAACCTGACAGTAGAATCTGGCCCTAATCAATAAGTCTTTCTGTGTGTCTGTGAAAGGGCGTTTCCAATATTATGAGAGTAAATGATAAAAGAGTTCATCACTGAGGGACCAGAAGAAAATTCAGAATACCCTTAAATCGATATAATAAGCAGGACCAAATATTATTTGGAGGATATAGGTAATTAAAGTGGCACAAAATCAGAAGACTTATTTTCAGATAGTTGATGGAGAATTAAGTAATTTCACCTATGTTGTAGCTTTATTAGTTAAAAATGTCTAGAGACAATAATTAGGAGATAATACATATGTAATAAGAAAGTCAGGGTAAAGATAATTGCACTAATTTCATCTTCTTCAAAGGAAGTCATGAGTGAGAGCTTTTATATCAATCTCTAAAATAAAATATCAGTAGATTAATATGACAGAAACTAGTGCTGATTAAAATAAATCCTAAAGAATTATAGGAGGATAATGTGGAATCGTGGTTCTGAGAGAATTAAGTTTAATCATACTACAGCAACTTACTGACTATATCTCAGGCTAATCCATTACTTAACATTTTTGAGCCCCATTTTCTCATCTTTAAGATGATAACAATATCTATCTGGGTGTGTATTATGAGGGCTACACGAGATGATATATTTAAAATTATGTGCACAACAAATGCTAGCAGATAGTCAAAATTATTAAAGATACTGTATAAGATTCTGAAAATAATATCCTTTGAGCCTACCATTTCTATACAATAAGGTAAACCTATAATTTTGATGTTTTGACAAATGTATACACTCATTAACCACTAACTCAATCAAGATAAACATTTCCATCACCTCCAAATATCCCTCATGTTCTTTTGGAGTTAGTCCCCCAACTTTCCCTTGCCAGTGGCACCTGCTGGTTTGCTTTCTGACATTGTAGTTTCAATTTGCCTTTTTTAGAATTTCATATAAATGGAATAATACACTGTGGATTCTTTTGTGTCTGGCTTCTTTCACTCAACATAATTTTTGTGATTCATTCATGTTGTGTGTCAGTTGTTTGATGCCCTTTATCACCAAGTGATATTCCCCTTTATGAATATACCACCTTTCCCCCCCTCAATTAAATGTTGATGGGCATTTTGTTGTTCTTTTTTTCTTTTTGTAAAATACATTTTCCCTTTTCTTGGGCAAAGATCAAGGAGTGGAATTGCAGGCTTTCACTTTCTGAGACTGTATTACTTTATAAGAAATGGCTAAACAGTTTTTCCCACAGTGTTTATACCATTTGCACCCCTACCATCAGGGCAGAAGAGCCCCAACTGCTCTATATCTTTGTAAGTCCTTGGTATGGTCAGTCATTTTGATTCTAGCTATTCTACTGGGTTTGGAGTGGTATCTCATTATGGTCTTAATTTTATTTCCCTGATGACTAATGGTATTGAGTATTTTTTCATATGCTGATTAGCCATTCATTTATCTTCTTTTGTGAAGTGTCTATTCAAATATTTCCTGCCAGACTCAAACCTGGATATGTATTCAATAGCTTGGCTTGATCCTTCTGGGTGGAGCCCTTTCTATTTTCCCAAGATGGGAGAAATCTATAGAGTGACATGGAGCAAAGACAAATCTAAAACTCTGTTTTATCAGTTTTTACTGATGCTGATAATGATGATCAGGGACTTTAACTTGTAATGGAATCTGGGGAAGATTAGACATGATTCTTTTATAATATCATGTTTGACTACTATGCTCAACATAAAATATGTGCTTGGTGATTCCTTCATAAACATGTGCGGTTGTAAAGTCTTGTGCATTTTCTACATGAGATCCATGTGAAATCTAGGTAATGTAACTACCCATAGGCAGTATCAGGATAAAATCAAACTAAGATTGTGGGAGAAAGAAAGACATAGTTTACCTTCTCTCCCCGCTCCCTTCCTTCCATGCCCCCCCCCGCCCCCTGCAGCTCATCATCCTCCACCTCTTCTTTTCTCTCCTCGTCCTTCCCCAGGTGTGGTTGGGGAAAATCTTTTGGAGCGATTGCAGCTAACCTCCCACATTTCTCAACTGTGATTAACACTCTTTTTTTTTTGGTTAATTTTACATCCAAAGAGAATATTTTTTAGTAGACAGTACTGTTTCTTGTGCGTGATAAAACGGACAAATTACACCTGTGCAAAGCACTATATTGGCCGTACAATTTCTGTGAAGGCATTAAAGCAAGTTCACGTATTTTCCTGGGAATGTGAAAGTATCAGCTCTGAATGCTTTCTACAGAATTTATGCTAACCCAGGTGAATCTGTGCCACAAAAAGAAAAAAAAAATTGAGAAGAGATGCATGCATTGTTTTCAGTTTGATCATTATAACTTTTTTGTTTTTGTTTTGTGTATTCTTTAAGAAGAAACTGTTCTTTAGATCATGGTGGGCTCAGTTGTAGTAAAGAGTGATGTTAGAGATAAAGGAACGAATGCTCATTTGGCTACAGCTGTGCAGCCAGATCAGGGACTGCTGATGGGGCTGTCTCATGTGGGAAGCTTTGTCACTGCTGCTGGGGATGGAGGAGTTTGAGAACCACTGGATTATTTGCAAACTTTAATTATGCAGTAGTTAACTGGTCTAAAAATTACACAAACTAATTCTGTCTCAAGAGAAATATATTCTGTATTAAACCACTTTTAACTGAGTCAAGCCCCATTCTTATCCTTTTCTCTAACAAATTATAGTGGCTCACTCTTGTGTTTGTTTTACTTCATATAAAAAAATTCTTATATGGATAAATGAGTTAAAGTATTTGGCTCTTAGCTCTAAGCTATGAGGTGTTAGCTTAGAACCCCACTTATATGAAAAGGATATAATGAAAACAGAAACTGCCATAGCATTTTCCATTTTCATTTCTTTTTTTTTTTTCCAGAAAAATTGAGTCCTAGCTGAAATTAGCTACGCAAAAAACTGATACTTAAAAATGGCTTTGGAAGCAAATTGGTTGTGTTTTAGGGAACAAGAGAAATTTGAATGGGGGAATTTCAATATCTCATTAACATAGAACCACAAAATATTCTAGGTTGAGAATGACTTCAAAAGAAAGTATCTACAATTTTTGTATTGGCAATTTCACTTTGAATTCTTTTTCCTAAGAATTCAAGGTATATCCTCTTCAGAGAGAAAGATCTGAGCCATGCTAGAGGGCACATATTGACAGCTCTCCTAAAATGTTTTGCTATTAAAGATCTATGGATTAAAAAAAATCACTCTAGACAAATACTGTATGCTGACACATATATATGGAATTTAAGAAAAAAAATTGTCATGAAGAACATAGGGGTAAGACAGGAATAAAGACACAGACCTACTAGAGAATGGACTTGAGCATATGGGGAGGGGGAAGGGTAAGCTGTGACAAAGCGAGAGAGAGGCATGAACATATATATACACTACCAAACGTAAGGTAGATAGCTAGTGGGAAGCAGCTGCATAGCACAGGGAGATCAGCTCGGTGCTTTGTGACTGCCTGGAGGGGTGGGATAGGGAGGGTGGGAGGGAGACGCAAGAGGGAGGGGATATGGGAACATATGTATATGTATAGCTGATTAAATTTGTTATAAAGCAGAAACTGACACACCATTGTTAAGAAATTATACTCCAATAAAGATGTAAAAAAAAAAAATCACTCTACCAGAAACTGGTGTTATATTGTCAGAGAAGTGTGAGCTCATTTCCCTGTCAGCTGCATTTCCCAGATTTTCAGGGGTTTTCTGAATTTTCAGTTAGGAAGAAGAACCCCTCCTGTTCATTTTACTCAGAATGTCACTCACTCACATACTTTTGGCCCCTGATTCCTGGCTCTTCCTTTTGATCTTGATTGGAGATCAAGGCATGGACCAGAGAATGGCTGGCTTTTCACTCTCTCATGCCAATAATTGGAATGATATGACATGATATGCATCTTGAGAAATAATAATTTCAAATGCTAGCCATTCCTACATTTCTAGCAGATATCAAGCTTTTAGGCAATTGATGTTATCTGTTTTGATTTTTTTTAACATACCTTAAATGTTTCAAGTGTTAGTATTTGTGGGCAAAATAATAGATCTCTCAGATTTACTTCAGAATATTCCAGTGTGCTAGCCAAGTGCTTGTTTGACTCCGATCTATTTTCCTACCTTCTCCTGATTTGCTGTCTGTGTTAGAAATCACATTTCCCTGGCTCTCTTGCACTCTAGCTTCCAGGAATGTTTGGTCAATGTGGGTACTGATATTGGAAGGTGAGAAGGATGGGAGAAGCCAGGGTATCCCGCCCGAAATTACTGTGCCTCTTGTAGCATCTCTGGCTGTGAATGAGCTTCTCTGTAGCTCCAAGCCTAACTGAGCGACTCCCACTGTGGTCCCAGCAGTGCACCTTCTGATGTTCTAGCTCCTGCCAGAGAGCCCTGACATCTGGGCTCCGATAACAACATCTCCTTTCATTGTCCCAACGCTAGGATTAGTAGCAGTTTTCAGCTGTTGTCAGTCTTTTTGTTGATTTTCATATCCTTGTAAGCTTCTCAGACCTTCCATTACCTGTGAAACCAATTCAATTATATTTAAAGTCCTTGTGTTTGAAAAAACTAAAGCAGTTCTTACTTCCTGGCTGTAGCTTACTAACGTCCACAAATAAAAAAACAGAAAGGTGGGACAAGCATCGGTTCTGGTACAGGATAGTGTAAGCTCACTCCAGCCAGATCGACCTGCTGATGGCACTTAAAAACTCAGAACAAAATAAACGAACACCAACATGAAGACTGAAAAGTAAACCAAAGCACAGGATTGTGGAGTCGTATCACAACTTGGAGAAGTCAAGTGCTTGGGAGGGGGATTCACTATTTTTTCCCGCCTCTTACAATTTTACCCCAAGGTCAGGCCTAATTCATGGAGTTGTACAGTGGCACAAGCAACTAAAACTGATATAAATTCTATCTCTTTGGATAGAAGAATCAGAAAAGGGAGCCTCAGTTGGCCAGAGAGTTTGGGAGAAATCCTGGAAGGAAGAGAGCCTGAAAGTGGTTCTCCTAATTCTGTGTATTAACCAGAAACAGTCTCAGATTAATGCCTGAACTATACATGCATGAGATACAACCAAAGAACTATAACAAGGCTTAGGGAGCTTAACAGAAACTTGAATCACCTGAACAAGTCTCCTGACTAACATATATGAGACAGACTCAAACCAACATAACAGAGACTTAAATAACTAAATAGAAATTTGAACTACCTCTACAGAAAGCAAACAGAGTTTAAGGTATGAACCTAACCAGGTTGAATGCCTTCTAAAATAGAAACATGAATGTTCTCCAGAGGATTATAACAGAACCTAGGACCTATGCAACATACTATTCACAATGTCTAGAATACAATACCAGATTACTGACAATGCAAAAAATCAGGAAAATGTGACCAATTCCCAGGGGAAGAACAAGACATATACACCAACCATGAGATTACTCAGTGTTGCAAGTTATCAGACAATGATTTTAAAGCAGCTATTATAATTATGCTCAATGAGGTAAAGGAAAACATACTGATTATCACATAGTTGTACCTAACTGTTATGGGGCAATGATAATTATAAGGATTATAGTTTTGGATTGTTTCTTTTTATTTTGGTAAAATTTACATAAAGCCAAGTTTACCATTTCAGCTAAGTTTAAGTGTATAGTTTGCTGTCATTAAGTAGATTCCCATTGTTGGGCAACCATCACCACTATCCACCTCCAAAACATTTTCATCATCTCAAATGAAACTCTATACTTATTAACAATAACTCCCCATTTCCCATTTATAGGCCAGGTTATAGAAGACCTTGTAGGCCAGGTTAAGGGATATGAATTTTTGTTTGTTTGTTCGCGGTACGTGGGCCTCTCACTGTCGTGGCCTCTCCTGTTGCGGAGGCTCAGCGGCCATGGCTCACAGGCCCAGCTGCTCCGCGGCATGTGGGATCTTCCTGGACCGGGGCACGAACCCATGTCCCCTGCATCCACAGGCGGACTCTCAACCACTGCGCCAGCAGGGAAGCCCCAGGGATATGAATTTTTATTCTGCATGTTTCATGAATCACCTGCCTTAGAGTTACTTGAAGTGCTTGTTGAAAGTACATTTAATGACTTTTCTCAGACCTTAAACTAGATGTATCAAATCATGATCTCTTGAGAGCAAGTCTGGGAATCTATGCTTCAAGGTGTTTCCTAACTAGTACACTAAAATTTAGGAACCCTTGGTGAAGTTGAAGTGGAGCCCTGAAAAGCTTTATTAATATTGTTTCATAGTTAGATTCTATCTTGATCATTCTGAGAGGAGGATAGGTCTGAAGAGGGGGACAATTAGAAATAGAACATTGATTCATTCATTTATTCAACAAATTTTTGAGCACCTCCTATGTGCTTGGTAAGAGGGATGCAGAAGTGAAGGTGACAGATTAAGAGGGAGACAGAGGACAAGGTAAATAATATGCAAAAGGTAATTCCAGATGTGATAATTGCTATAAAGAAAATTAGCATAGTAATGTGATAGATAGTAGTTGTATGTATCTCTGTGTGAAGGGCCTGGGGAAAGAATTAGTCCTCCAAGCAGAGTGAACAGCCAAATGTAAAGGCTGTAAAATGGAAATAAGATCAGGTATTCAAGAGACAAAAAGGAGGGCCTTATGCCTGGAGGGTAAGGAGAGAAGAAAATAGTAGAAAAAGGTAAAGTTGTAAAGGTAGAAGGGTAAGATGAGGCAAGGGGCTCTTAGGCCATAATAGATAATGTGTATTTTAAGTGTCTTTATCAGTGGAGGACAGAAGTGCAGGCAGAGGCAGTTAACATGCAAAGGAAGGTAAAGATACAGTCAAGAAATATTTAGGGGAGTGAGTAAAACATAAAAGCCCTGGATATTGGTTGGATTTGAGCCATGAAGGTGGAGAAGAATTCTAGGATGATTCTTGGGTTTCTGGTTTGGATGACTCTGCTTGCATCATGATAATATTTTCTGGAAAAGATAAAATAGTAAGAGCATGTTTGAGGGGGACAAAATAATGAGCATGATTTAAACATGCTGTATTTGAAGGGAATATACCAGTGATATATGTTTGTTTTAGAATATTTGACTGTAAATAACAGTTATTTGAACAAGATAGAAGTCATATCTTATATCAATAAAGTTCAGAGATGAAAGAGTCCTAGGCTGATTTGTGCCTGGTTCTTAATTTATAAAGGTTGAATGACAACAGGAATCAGCTCACCTTGAGAGGGGCAGTGTCCTCAGCCAGCAGGTCCCCCCACCCACCCCTGCTCCCCCAAGATGTCAAAACATTGTAAAATAAACAACATGATTAATACAAGGGCTGGTAGAGCAGTTATATTATTATTGTTGACTCCTTCTATCTTGTTACTCCTACATTCTCAACACGTGGACCAACCTCAGGGGCCAAGATCTCCAGATATCAAATTTTCTGCTGGATCTCCAGATATTTCATCTGCACTTCATCTAAAGGGAAGGGGTGCAGATGAGTACATCCCCTTCCTTTAAGGATGTTCCTGGAATATCATAAACCAATTTTCTTACATCCCATTGGTGAACATCTGAAGAAGAGTCTGTGAAAGAAAGCAAGAATTGATCTGGAATAAGTAAGAGCACAAGATCAGGGGCATGGGAACCAAGCAAGTGGAGACTAAGAAAGGAGCCAGGAGTCGACAGTATATAATGTAGCAGAGAGAGAAGAGTGTTCTTTGGATAGTTCAAGTGAAGGCTGAGCACCATCACAGCAGTTTTAAGAGAGGGGTAAGCAGGTAAAATAAAAGGCAATAAGATGTGAGGAAACAGGCAAGATGGTAAGCAAGGATTTCTCTTTCCAAAGTGTTGGCTGACAAGGGAAAGTAGGAAATTGGAGGACACATAGGATTAAGGGATTTGTATTGTAGATGTTAGGTTAACAGTTGTTAGCGTGATATACCTAGAAAGGGTAATTCATTTAGGAAAAGAGAGACTGGTAAATAAAAGCAGAAATGTTCAGAGAGTAGTTGAATGCTGTTCTTATGGAGGTGTTTTGAAATGTATGATAGCTTGCAGTGCCCTGGAATAAGCTAAAATGGTGAGTGGTTGAGATGCAAGAAATTGAAGACATCTATTTCTATAAGCAAAGCTGACTGCTGGGTTGATATAAACAGAAAAAGAAGGCTACGTCATTTGTCTTTAATTTAGTCAAATAAACAACTACCTTTTTTTTTCCTGATGAGGTGGTTTCCTAATATCAATTTAATGGGATTTTTTTTTTGTATCTATACTTCATATGTTCTCTCAGAGGAAATGTTTAACATGTAGATTTAGAAAGGTAGTGAACAATCAGTGTTATGTATTGTGGAAGCGAGTGTGAGTGCCATCTCTAAATAAAAAGTTTTTGAGGAGGGTTTCCTTGGGAGTACTTTATTCTGTAACCTGTCAATGTCAGTGCTAAATAGGCAGAATTTAAAGACCATTAAGAGACAAATATTAATGTGACTTGTACTTTAATGGGCAACCAAATTATTGGTATTCACATAACATTTCTTACTCTTTAACAGGAAAAAAAAATACCCTCTCATTTTCCTCCTAATACTCAACAGTGTTCTTAATTATGTCACTGACCTTGCTATAACTATTGCACTTGACACCTAATAAATCTGATTCTAAATTGGTTTGTAGTCGAATTTTGAAAAAGGATCAATAGATTCATTTACGCTGACACTTGCTCTGTTACTGAAACGTGCCTGTACATGCAAGGAATGAGATTACCAGATTTGATTCACAACCTCTTGGCTGTCTCAGAAACAGCAGTACACCTGGAATACTGTATAACAAATGAAGAATAAAATTAGGAGTGCTGGTCAGACCCGACACTCTCATCTGTGCCTAATCTACAGCAACAAGTAGATGAGATGTTGATTTCTCCTACCATTAGAAAATACCCTTGTTTAGATTTCTAAGCCTCTACAGTAAGCCCTTAACCACTACCATCATCAATAATGGTGACAATAGTGATTATGATAGAATCAAATGCCATTTATTTACATGATTATAACTTCAAATAGGAAAAACTGTATCCTTTTAAATTTAACTTGAAGAATTTAAGGAATTTAAGAATTTAAGGAAAACTTAAAATTACATGCCTATGGAACCCATTAAGGATTTATTTCCTATTTATTTGAGAAAATTGCTGGATTCCATTTAAAGATTGTCGAAAGAATATACTATACCATTGTTACTGTTGGATAAAAATACACATAGGATAGACTGTTTTCTCAAGTAACTTCTAATTTAGTACAAAGCATGAGGTATAGTACAAGATAGAATAAAATATTTACTCTGATTAAAGTACCAATACTCTACAATGGTTTCACCGAGAAGGTAGCAATTAATTACAAAAGGGAATTTTGGAGATGGCTTATTTGGGCGTGGGGGATAGTTAAGCTGTTTTTGAGGGAAAGGCAAAATTCCAATAAGCAGAGATGGTGGGATGGTGTCTTAAGATAACCATATGATCATAACAAAGGAAATGTAATAGGAAAGGACATATCATGCTTGGGAAATGCACCAGTACAACTGTAGTAGGATGTAGAAGATGAGGTAGGGAAGGTTGTAGTCAGAGCATGAGGCTCTTAAATGCCAAGGCAGAAAGCTTGAATTTAACTTCAGGTCAACCTAATGTGAGGGCCAACATTTTATGCAGGAGAATAAGAATCAATATGATTAGTTAATGACATAATTAATGTCGAATTTCTCTGAACATTCCCAAAGTTACTACATCAAATTTACACCCAGTGTGAACCCAGAGTTAATATCAATGTACTTTTCAGTCCAAATCTCTGAAATCAGAAGACCCAAATCCTACACCTGACTGTCCCAGTGATTAGTCTTGTGGCTTGAGAAGTCATTTTACTGAGTAGAGTGGGGATACAAGGTTTTGAGGATCAAATGAGGTTACAAAAGCAGTGTTTGTTTCTATAAAAAATCACTACATAGGTATAAATGCATCCTCAAAACTCAAAGTGTACAGAAATATAATGTTGTGTTTTTAATTTTTATTATGAAATATTTTACATATATGAAAAGAAATGTTATATTTATGTATGGTTTAAAGAATAACAATAAAATGCCTACCCACGTCCTCACAGCCAGACGTAAGAAAGAGTCACTTGAGATTCCCAGTTACATTCTCTGTGCTTGCTTCCAGATAAAAAGCATTCCTTTTAAAAAAAATCTATCATGAAAGTTTCTAGTTGTTTTTAATTTTGTGTTTCTGATCTTTATATAAATTAAATCATATTGTAGGTATTCTTCTGACTTGTTTTTTGAGTATAATATTAAATTTTTAAGATTCATTTACATATTTAATTTTTTACAATAAAAAATTTTTATTGAGCCCATTGTGTCCCAGGCCTATTTGTAGGTGATGGGAATCAATAGTGGATAAACAGACAAAAATTCCTGCCCTCATTGAACTAATATGCAAGTGAAGGATATAGTAAATAAACATAATAAATGATTTAGCAAATTAATTAAAAATTGATACAGTATATGTAAATGTATAGCTGATGCACTTTTTTATACAACAGAAACTAACACACCATAGTAAAGCAATTATACTCCAATAAAGATGTTAAAAAATTGATATAGTAAAAATATAGCAGGATAAGGGAACACAGGAATGCTTGGAGGGGAATGCTATAATTTTAAGTAGAGTGGTCAGAGTAGGCAACCCTGAGAAAGAGCTACTTACGCAGAAACTGAATAAGTTGGGGGGCTTAGCCAGGTGGGTTACTGAGAAAGAGCATTAGGGGAAGATAGAAATAGCAAGTGCAAAGGCTCCATCGTTCTCACATGTCTGGCATATTTGAGGAACAGCCAGCAGGCCAGTGTAATGGAAGTGGAGCGAGTGAAGGTTGAAACTATTAGAAGATGAAGTCAGAGGGGTAATGGGGCCAGAGATGTAGAATCTTCTAGACAATTTTAAGGACCTTGGCTTTTATTTTCCAAGGTGAATGGAGAACCACTGCGGGATGTTGAGAATAGGAGGCATGTAATCTGATTTATTTAAATATCAGTCTAGCTGCAGGCAAGTGTGGGAGCAAAACAAAACAAAGCCCTAGTTTGGAAGATTCTGTAGTAAAAATTCACAGAAATAATGGTAGTCAGTCTAGGGTGATAGCACTGTAGGTGACGAGAAAGGATGAATTTGTTTGTATAATTTGGTGACAGATTAAACACTGGATGAGAGAAAAGGAAAAGTCAAAGATGAATCTAAGGATTTTGGCTGAACAGCTGGGAAGATGGAATTATCATCAACTAAGATGGGGAAGATCAGGAAGGGCGTGGGTTTTTGTAGAATATCAGAAATTTAGTTTTGGGCATTTAAATCTGAGATGTCTCTTAGACATTCAAGTGGAAATATCAAATGAGAAGCTGGAAATGATATGAGAGTCTGGAATTCAGGAGAAAGGGCTCAACTGAAGATATAAATTTGAATAGGTTGACATATGATGGCATCTAAAATTATGAGACTGGATGACAGCACCAGTGGGGAGAAGAAATAATAGCCAAATAAGAAAGAAGTGGAGAAACTACAACTACAAAGGAGACTGAGGAGAGATCTGTGAGGTAGGAAGAAAACCAAGAGTAGTGGAAAGGTTCATATGTGATTAGAATGGATTTAAGAGTGGCTAGAAGGAGTATTGGAGGAAGCCAGTATAGGCAAATATTTTCAGAGACTTTGCTGCAAAGGGAAGCAGATAAATGGGATGGTAGATGGTAGGGGAGTCAGGAGAAGATTTTTAAGATGGGAGAGTTAAAAGCATGTTTCAGCAGAGAAAGGAAAATTTGAGAATATAGGAGAGGCAGACTTGCTTATGTGACATCCATGAGTAGTTAAGAGGAAATGCAATCTAGCATATAAATGAAGAATTAGTTTTACAAAGGTGTATGGTCAGGTAGTGGATAGGGTACAGCTGCTGATGGATGAATAAACTGGGTGAAGAAAATCTGCAGAAGTGCTCTTCTGATGGCTTCCATTTTCATGGTGAAATAGAAAGGTCACCAACTGAGAGTGGGAGTGAGGCAGGAATATTCATTTGATGATAGAAAAAGTTATCTAAAAGAGTGGCTCTAGGAAATATTGTATAATTAGTGGGCAGCATTAGGTTTATGGTTGTAAATTTAATATAAAAACTCCAGCGTGGTTGCATGTTTTCCCTTAGCCATACAGTATTTGGTTTGAAGAGTATTAAGAGAAATGTTTTTTAAAGCATAATTCCAATCATTGAATTCCTCTTAAAATCCTTCAATGGTTTTCCCACATACTGGATTATGGGCCCAAATTCCTTATTAGGGCCCATAGCTCTGATATCAGTCTCCCCTTATTCATAATACTCTTGCCTCATTGGTCTTTTCCTAAAAGACCAATGCATTCTCATGTCTTTACCTAACCAATCAGCTTTTGATAAAATATCAATTCTCAGAGGCCTTTAATGACACTCTAGCTACATTAAGCTCTCTCCATTTAACATTTTCTCTCTATATTGTTTTATTTTCTTCATAGCGTTTATCACTATTTGAAATTAACTTACCTCTTTATGTGATTTTTTTCTTCCTTTCCCTTTCTCTAGTTCAAATATGATGAGAACATGGGTTGCATCTATATTGTTCTCTCTGAATCCCCACTAACCCTCACATAGAGTATGTAGGTACTCAATAAGTACTGGTTGAATGAATTGTTCCTGAGCTTAACCTGGTAAAATGTCAGAGCAATAAGGATAGAGAAAATTCCTTAATATTTCCAGAACAGAAAAAAATTTTAAAAAGATTTTTCACAGTGGAATGAAATTGGACCCTATCTTAAACCATATGTAAAAAATCAACTCAAAATGGATTAAAGACTGGAAACTGTAAAAGAAAACATAGGGGGAAATTTCTTTGACATGGTCTTGGCAATGGTTTTTTTTTTTTTTCGTATATGACACAAAAAGCACACACAACAAAAGCAAAAATAAACAAGTGGGACTACATCCAACTGAAATTATTATGCATAACCTAGGAAACCATCAATAAAATGAAAAAGAAATTTACAGAATAGTGAAAATATTTGCAAACCATATATCTTATAAAGGGCTAATATCCAAAATATATAAGGAACTCATACAACTCGATAGCAAAAAACAAAACAAAACAAAACCCTAAATAACCTAATTAAAAGTGGGCAAGGACCTAGATGGACATTTTTTCAAAGAAGACATAAAAATGACCAACAGGTATATGAAAAGATAACTCAATATGACTGATCATCAAGGAAACACAAATCAAAACTACAATTGAATATTATTCAGCCATAAAAAGATGTGAATCTTGCCATCTGTGACAGTATGATAGACTTGGAGGGGATTATGCTAGGTGAAATAAGCAAAACATAGAAAGAAGAGTTTCTAATATTGACTCAGAGCAGGAGAGATGATAGTACTTTTCTTGCTCCAAATTGATATATAATGAGGTTTACTTGGGGATTTATTCCTCACTGTTCATTTTCTAAAATGTTTAATAATGACCTATGTGCCTGTTACTGAGCTCGGTTTTGGGGATAGATACAGCAGTGACATTAGTCTTTCCCTGTCATCCTAGAGTTCAAAGTCAATCTTAAATGTTTAATTTAAATTGTCTTCCTGCTGTTAGGCTGACTTTGCTGTTTTGTTAGTTATGTGCCTGGGAAAAGCAAATATTTGCTAAAGAAAAACATAATTTGGCAAGTAAATATTTCTCCCCAAATCTCAAAATGAACTCCAAAGAGTAAAGAGTACTTCTGAATTTTCTATGGAGATGGAAATTTCTCCATTGTCCTTATTTTTTAACATCTTTATTGGAATATAATTGATTTACAATGGTGTGTTAGTTTCTTCTGTATGACAAAGTGAATCAGCTATACATATATCACCATATCTCCTCCCCTTGTGTCTCCCTCTCACCCTCCCTATCCCACCACACACGGAGGGGGAAGGGTAAGCTGGGATGAAGTGAGAGAGTGGCATGGACATATATACATCTCCACTGTCTTTAAAAATGGTTGACACTCTATGTGTGTGTGTGTGTGTGTGTGTGTGTGCGCGCGCACGCGTGTGCATGTGCTCCCATATGCTTATCCCATCTGTGTGCACTTGTATGTACATTTCATATATATATTATATATATATATATATGTAATTTTAATATAAGCACAACTGTTCAGGGATGAGTCAGTAAATAAGCTTCACCAAATTGAGCACTTTCTCATCTTGGCTTCTCTTTCTAGCTGTGGGATATATCACAATCTGCTTCTAGACTTGTGGTGAGATAGAAGATGCTTTTTCCAAGGTTCTTCTCCAAGCAAAGAGGTGATTCACTCACTTGGAGCAGATGACCTCTGGGATGGGTGACTGATGTAGACTTCCTAGAAAGTTCTTTAGGGCTGTTCTACAAATGGCTTATCTTGGGAATACACCTAGGTGAGGGGATTGCTTAATAGTTCCCAGATGTGACTTTTTAAAAAATCCTCCATGGAGACATTTAGATTTGGCCAATTTTTATTGAGTGTTCATTAAGTAACAGGTACTATATTAAGTGTTGTATACTTTTTCTCAGGACTCACAACAACTCTGTGAGGTAGATACTTTCGTTGCCCCCATTCAGAGATGAGAAAACTGAGGTTCAGAGATGTTAAGTAATATAGTTAAGTTGGCACAAGCAGTAAATGGGGGAACCCAGACTAGAACACGGATTTAATTAGACCCCAAAATTTATGATTTTCATGAATAACACTATCATATGGTTTCCCAAATTATCTTCAATTCTTTATCTTTTATCTTCATATTCTCCCAGTTTTCTTTTTTACTGCAGTCATTTACTTGCAAATAGTAAAGATATGATGAAAACTGCTTGGTGGGAAGCCTGATGGATTAAGGGACAGCTCTAAATATGACACAGAAGATCATTTTAAGTTAACAGCTAATAAAAGAACTATAATGATTTGTTAAAACTTACTAGATTTAAAAATCTGTCTTACTAACATTGAACTAAATAAAATTAACAGGCAGTATAATTCATATTTCAGGTTATTTTCTTTCTAGATGGTCTTGAAAAAGGCCATGTGATAGAAGAGAAAGAACAGTGGAATAAGAATCAGGAGTCTTGGATTTGAATTCATGGCAGCTAACAGCTAGCCCGACAAGTAAACTTAGTTTTGAGACCTGATTTTTCAAAACTCGTAAGGTCACTTCCATCTCCAACCTAAAATTCTGTGACTTGGGAACACTATTAGTTTACTTAGAGCTTCTCAGAGAGGCCAGTGTGATTTCATATACAGTCTGTAATGATACTGAAAAATCAAATTAGACTATGCATGAAATAAATTCAGCTTGTAGATTTCATGTCATTGCTGACTACCTTCATCTATAGGCTTCAATCTTTAGAGGTTTTTCAGATGGGTAATGGGTGAAAAACTAGTGGTGGTGGAGGTGATGCTTGTTCATTCCACAGAGAATTCAGTTTCTGTGATCTGAAACAGAGCAATTGCTCATCTACCGTACTGCAGAGGATGAATGGGGAAGACGCTGGTCCAAACTGCTGTCAGGGCATCTGCATCTCTTTCTGGAGCTGGTAGTAGAGGAGCAAGCTGATTTAAGCACTTCATTTGGTTTGCATGCTCTCTGCCTTTCAATTAAGTGGAACATGAGGGCTAGAGGATATGTGTGGGATATGGAAACGTGTAGGAGAGGAAATAATTCAGATGCCAGAACCCAGAATAGGAAATATATTCAAATGTTACGTTTTAGGAAAGATAAAATATATTAATGTATAAATGTTGCTTCTATTCTCAATACTATCATTTTAATTCATTTTTATACACATAGAAGAGGAAACTTTGTTTCTGTAATCTTAGCTCAGAGTGGTATTTTTGCCTGGTTTATAAAAATTTTCCTTAAATCATATGACTTAGTGTGATGAATATATTCTGAAATAAAAATGAGTTATTGGATGAAATCTGAATAGGACACACTGTGCTCAAAATTTTGTCATCTCACCAGTGGTATAAATATTGTAAACTAAAGCCAGGAACATATGGCCTAAAACTCAATAAAGCAGGCAATGAGGCAAAATATCCATGTATCTATGTGTCACCCAAAATTAGAAGTTAGATTCCCTATCCCTCCCTGAGAAGAACATATTTCTAATGCCTTTTATGAAATTTATGAAGATATAGGGCTTGTTTTTAGTTATTTTGATGTATAGCTTATATACACACACCTATTTTGTGAATCGAGCATACCTAGAGCAGAGGCAACAGAAATGTCCCCTTCCTAAAAGCTCTTCTCAACAAAAGATATTTGCTGGAGCAAAAACAAATCTTTCACCAGAAATCTAACCCCAAAATTGCCAGTATTTCTTCTGAATTATTTTTACATCTACTCACATGTTAGAAACATACATTATTCTCTTCTGTCACTGGATAAAACATGCAAAGGCAATTCACAGAAAAAAAATCCCTAGGTTTTTATTTTATGTATATCAGTACAGTTGCAAAGTTAAACGAAATTGTGTACTTTTAAAAGTTTAAAATCTCCTTTTTTTTAAAGAAAGAATTTTGCTCTGTAGTGCTCAGGAGTTAAAGTAAGTTAAAAATCCCCTTTAGGAGTCATGTACCACAATGTTCATTGCAGCTCTGTTTACAATAGCCAGGACCTGGAAGCAACCTAAGCGTCCATGAACAGATGAATGGATAAAGAAGATGTGACACATATATACAATGGAATATTACTCAGCCATAAAAAGAAATGAAATTGAGTTGTTTGTAGTGAGGTGGATGGACCTAGAGTCTGTCAAACAGAGTGAAGTAAGTCAGAAAGAGAAAAACAAATACCATATGCTAACACATATATATGGAATCTTAAAAAAAAAAAAAAAGGTTATGAAGACCCTAGGGGCAGGATGGGAATAAAGATGCAGACCGACTAGAGAATGGACTTGAGGACATGGGGATGGGGAAGGGTAAGTTGGGACAAAGTGAGAGAGTAGCATGGACATATATACACTACCAAACGTAAAATCGATAGCTAGTGGGAAGCAGCCACATAGCACAGGGATATCAGCTCGGTGCTTTGTGACCACTTAAAAGGATGGGATAGGGAGGGTGGGAGGGAGGGAGACACAAGAGGGAAGAGATATGGGGATATATGTATATGTATATGTATAGCCGATTCACTTTGTTATAAAGCAGAAACTAACACACCATTATACTCCAATAAAGATGTTAAAAAAATCCCCTTTAGCATAAAATATACTTTTTATGGTCAAATAGAAACAAAAGAAGTTGGTATTTATTTGCTATAATTAGAAAAAATTACTTCATAAGGCCTATCTTGTAACATTTTTTTTCCTTAAAGATACTGCCTGTGAGTGCTCTGTTAATTTAACCATGTTTGTGTTTACAATGATCTGGGAACAAAGGTGAAACCGGTAGACTAGAGAGGATTATATAAGTGTGCTGTACATCTGTGTCCATACACACAACACCAGGCCCTACACACACTCTCTCTTTCCCCCTGTTCAGCTTTCTAATCCTCTTACCCACACTTTTTTTTTTTGGTCTCTAATTCTCTTCCAATTCTTTTCCCTTTCTCTCCTGATTCTTTTTGTCTTTTTCTATCTTTTCTCTTTGATATTTATGCTTTTGGCTTACCTCTTATCTCCTCATTCCTTTTTACTTCTCATGTCTTCTGTTCTTATTTTTTCTTGTTTTAAAATATTCCCTCTTTACTTTGTTTTATATTTTATTTCATTTCCTGTCTAGTCTCACCAGTTCTTCTTCAATTTATTTTTTCACTTTCCACTTCTATTGCCACCTCTGTCTCTTCCTTTCTGGCCTGAATAGTAGGAGGGGAAACATTTCCTTCTACGAGTTAATTGAACAGGACCCTCTGCTCTAGTGTAATTGAGGTTTGTAACTGTCAGCAACATGTCTTCTCCCAAAGTACATATAACATTCCACTAGTTCTACATGACTTACCCCACCCTGCTCAATATCTCCTCTCACAGAAACAGTAACAAAAAACCAAAAATGTGTCAGGATGTATTAAGTCTTTGAGTTTGCTAATAGACCTATTAAACTAATGAGAACACTATCTGGGCTAGACCTACTACCCATTTAAAATTTAAGTTATTATGCTACTCTGTCAAAATGAAACTTACTCAGATGGCAAAGTTTTTATCTATGCCAGAGTAGGTAGGGCTCAGGGCTTAAAAGAAATGTAAGGGAAAGAAATCACTGTGGAAACATCACCTTCACATCAAGAGCTAGAAAATAAGAAGCACATTTTCTCATATGTCACTGCTTAGCTGATACACTTTAAAGAGCAATGAACTTCTGATTTTTTAATTACTCTGTTCCCTTTCTTATTTTTGCCTGGGGTTTTTTGCAATCTTTTCTTTAAAATTTATTTTTTATTGAGGTAACATTGATTTATAATATATAAGTTTCATGTGTATAACATTATGTTTCTACTTCTGTATACACTACACCAAAAATCTTCTTGATTGAATCAAGCTTTCAGTTAAGAAATGAAACAGCAATTAATGAGGCAATTAATTAAAATAATATATGAAGTCAAACTTTATGAATGGGTATATTAGAAAGGAAGTCTTCCAAACATTGATTTCAAATTAGAATTAAAATAATATATTTCCTATAGAGTTGTTAGAAGAAATGGGACCTTCTGTAACCTCTAAGGTTTGATAGCCAATACCACAAAAGAGGCAATTCATTTAATTTGGAATTTATTCAGTAATTTGTATTAAATGAGACTTCATTCTGGTGCCCCTGATTGACTTGAAAATCTGGTTTGTCACTATATAGAATGTTTTGGGCTGCTGCCAAAAAATGAATCCAATTTTAAAATGTAAATATATAAAAATGAAATCAAAAAATTATAAGAAAATATGGTGAGTTTATAAATAATCTTAGAGTAGGGCTTTATAAGCATGGCTTTAAAAATAAAAAGAAGCAGCTCTGGAGTAAATGACTGACAAATTTAGCTTCAGACAAACTGGAAATTCGTTATAGTAAAAAGGACAATAATATAAGTTAAAAAACAAAACAAAACATCCAAGTGATGAACCGGAAAAATGTTTGCAAAATGCAGGACAGTCAGACTTATGGGGGTGGTGGAAATGTTCATTATCTTGAATGTGGTAATGGTCTCATGGGTGTATACATATGTTAAAATATTAAATTGTTCACTTTCAATATGAGAAGTATATCGTATGTCAATTTATATTTCATTTGAGGACCATAATTAGAAGCATCCACTTGGAAAACAATTTATTATCATTTACCCAAATTTAAAATTTACATGCATTCATCTATTTTTCAGTTTGGCACATAGATATCCTGAAAACTGTTTTACTGCAAAACATTTAGAAATGCTGGGTAAACTATGACAAATGTCCTTTAAAATGAACAGCTGGAATAAGAAGAATGAAATGGAAATTCTCAGGGACTGCATATGAAGAGTCAGCAGAAAAGCCAAGTGATAAGTGATGCTAAAGTCAAGGCAGTCCTGAGTGGATCTGCCAATCTCAGTTCTCTAGAGCTTTGGGTTTGATGATCATGCAGGTATCAGTCTAAGGAGATGAGTGGGCTTGAGGTTTCTGCTTAAACTGGGGCCCTTGAAAATCTACAAATTTGGTGAAGGAATGGACTAGAAAAATTCCATGTACCAGCAAAAGAGAAGACAAGGGAACTTGACAGTCTTATCCTAGACTTTCAATCAAATCAAAACAAAACAAAAACTCTCCTCTGAGAATTTGTATTGACAAGCCTGAACTCACATAGGTTAGGGATCCAAATTTGTACCAGTTGGGTAGTCCAGAAACTCCCAATCTGATAGTTTACCTTAAATGGCCTCTGTTTGACAGTACTTTTGGGTGCTGGCTGTAGCAAACGTAAATCTCTCTCAAACAGAGGCACAAAAAAACCTCCCACATATAATTGTCCATGAACTTGATCTTATAATCTAAAATGACAAGACACAAGCTACTGTAAGTGATAGTCAACAGAAATTAAAAAGGGCAGAATTGGATCCCTAAGGCACTGGGTATAAAATTTATTGAATAAAAATATAAATTTGCTTAATATTTTTAAAAACAGAAAGGAGAGAATCAAAAACAGCACAAAATGAGATAGTGATTTTTAATAAAGACTTGAAAAATAACTAAATACAGTTCTAGATATAAACAACATAGACATTGCTATAAAATAGCAGAAGAGACAAAATTGAAGATAATTTGTAAGCTGAAGCATAGATTTAAGAACAATTACATGAAAGAGAGACAAAGGAATAGATGATCTGAGAGGCTGGACAACATAGAGCTAGAAAGAGAAGATCTAGCCTAACTTCATTGCTATTTCAGAGGAAAAGAATTTAAAGAATAAAGGAGAAAGACTATTTGGAGAAGTCATACTAGAGAATTTTTCTGGAACTGATGTAATCTTTAGATTCAGTAAACCGAATGAAAGCCAAGCAGGGAAAAAAAAAAAAAAAAAAGAAATTTACCTTTAAATACATCGTAGTGGAACTTTAGAAACTCAAAGCAAAAGAGAAAACATAAAAGCAGCCAGAGAGAAGAAAAACTAGAAAGAGCCCAGCCTTCTGAACAATGATGGTAGGAGCCTGAGGAGTATAGCTGTGTTCAAAGTCTTGAGAAAAAATAACCATTAACCTAGAATTGTATACCCAGCTAAACTATACTTCAGGAAGAGGTTAGAGGCTTTGTGTTAAGACTTCAGGTAAATATGTATGTTACGATTTTAAAGGTAAGTAATTAAGTAATGAGAAAGAGGAGATAAGTTGTAGGGGGAAAAGAAGAATTAAATATCCCAATCAAGATTAAAATTTGCATAACATCAAGTGAGTGTGAAGGCATCATGGGACAACAAAAATATTGCTCTGCTGCTGGAGGGAGTATAAATTTGACTAAAAGGTAAAGATATGCACACATTAAGAATATTCATAAAAGCATTTTATGTAAAGGAAAATGTAAACAACTCATATTTCTATCAATAGGAGAATGGATGAATAAATTGTGACATTTAACACAATGGAATATTACAAAATGGTAAAAATGAGAAAAGAACTGGGCTATAGGTCAATATGGTTGGATCTCTCAAACATCATTTTGTACAAAAATAGAAGTTGATGAAGAATCAATGCCCCCTGACACCATTTGTATTTATATTTTAATACAAAATATAAAATAGTATTTATTTTAAGTGATACCCAGTGAAAGTATAAAGAAGAGCATTGAAATGACAAGTATTTGTCAGGATGTTCTCTTTGTCCAAGGGCAGTTCCTGGTGAGGGACTCAGCTGGAGACCTCAGCACTCACACTACCAGCAAGTGGGGGAATGAATGCCTCAGTCCTGAAAAATGGATTTGGTAGGCACACCATCATCTCCATTAGAGGGGGAGAAGCCAAGAAGAGTAGGGAGGGTTTAAATTTTCTTTTTTGTCTATCTATCATCTCTCTCTCTCTCTGTGTATCTATCTATCAATCATATATCTACGTGGTAAAGGTAAGGTTTAACATTTTGCAATCTGCATATTTTTCATTTATTTTAAAATTAATATTGCAAAGTAAAGGAAGGAGTGGGGGGAGTGGAGGAGGACAAGGATGGGGAAGAGAAGGAGGAGAAGATGATTTTGATTTAGCTCAAATGATTATTTCAGGTACAAATTAAAAATGCCCCCAGCAGATAAACCTGGCCATGGTAGATAAAGTGGCAGTAGCTGTTGCTGAAACTTTTCATTTAATTACATCTATAAATCTGCATGTTTGATTGTTAGGTTGTTTGATAATGAAGGAAACAGTGTAAAAATCAAAACCCTTTGAAATCACATGAAATACTGTGGCTTGTAAAGGCCAATAGAGTGAAGATAGGGCATCAAACACAAGCCAGCAGGAAAGAATGTAGTAACACCCTGGCTGTACCTCACATTTATGATTGTCTCAAGGCATCCTCTCTACATAAAGAAATCAGATTTAAATGGCAAATAGAAATATTTCTGATGTTAGTTTTTGGTACATGTGATATTTTGTGTGTGTTAGTCACTGGAGACAACTTTGAAAACAGTGGAGTAATTTGGGGATGTAAACAAAAATATATATTGTTATCGTGGATATTCTAAATTATATAAGTGACTTTAATGAGATAGCATTTTTGTTTTCATTTTCAAATTTGCAATTTTCATGATTAATTTGATTGTAGAGTGCTAGGGAATTACCAAATCAGAAAACAAGTCTTTTTTCTTACACTGCTAAGCTTAAACTAGAAGAGAGAAATTCAAACTATTATGGAATTGTCAAAATCTTATCGTGATAGCCCATACAAAAATAGGCATTATCAGAAAAGGTTCTTCAAAGTGCTTTGAAAATCAATAGTATGAGACAAATTCCTACATCTTCTTCTTTTTCCAACCTTCCTTGCAATTCTTCCCCTCCTTCTAATCTCTTCTCTCTCCTTTTATTTCTCATTAATTCATTTATTTATTTAACAGTTCATCACACATCAATGGAATACTATGGCAGGTAGAATTCTGTCAGTAAACAAAACCACTGTTGATATTTCATTAAGGGAAGTAGTTAATATAGATTATTAGGGTGGATGTTTGTTAGAAGTAATAGAGAAAGAAATGTGATGAAAGATCAGGAACTTAAGCTGCTTTTGTGCCCATTGGAGCCTGTTTTTAGATGCTTCCTGGCTTTACAGCTGCAAAGGAGCCTTTGGTTTTCTGCTGGCTATAGTCAGCTCATGTTTCTTTTCTCCTATATTGCCACATGTGTGATAAATGCACATTAGACTACTGCTAAAGCCTGAAGAGAATAATGACTTCCAGCTTCATTCAACTTCTGTATACCAGCAATGAGCAAATGGAATTTAAAATTAAAAACACAATACCATTTACATTAGCACACTTCAAGATGAAATAGTTAGGTATAAATGTAACAAAATATGTATAAGATCTATTGGAGGAAAACTACAAAACTCTGATGAAAATAATCAAATAGCTAAGGAAATGGAAAGATATTCCATGTTCATGGAGAGGAAGACTCAATGTTGTCAAGAAGTCGTTTCTTCCCAAATTGTTCTGTACCTTTACCACGATCCCAATGAAAATCCCAGCAAGTTGTTTTGTGGATATTGACCAACTGATTCTAAAGTTTCTATGGAGAGGTAAAAGACCTGGAATAGACTACACAATATTAAAGAAAGACAAAGTTGGAAGACATTACACAACTTCAAAATATACTATAAAACTACAGCAATCAAGACAGTGTGTTACTGCAAAGAATAGACAATATTGAAGGATAAAGACAAGGTTGAAGGACTTATACTCCAGTTGAAGTGGTAATAATATGAATAAATTTAGACTTTTTTTTCTGCTTCTTATAAATCTCTTTAAAAGATAATCAACAAATGTGTAGTTCTGGCCAACTGGAATAACAGGAACCAAATTTACTCTCCTACCTAAAACTATTAAAAAAAATGAAAAAAAAGAAACATTAGCTTTCAAGGCAGTGGACATCAGGCAACAAGGACAGTGGTAAATTCACTGAATACTTCAAATAACAGATTATGTTTGCTAGGCTATATACATAAACATGCTTTTGACACAAAAACTGAAAGTAAGAGGAAAAGAAATGCTAAGCAAATGCTTACAAATACTTCTGGTGTGGCTATCCTAATATCAGAAGAGTATAATTGAAAGCAAGATGAATTACTACACATAAAGAGGGATGTTTTTATAATATTAAAGCAGTACATCTACTAGGATGACATCACAATCCTATTTTTGTGTACTCAATATCATAACTTCAAAATATATAATACAAACACTGAAAGAACCACAAGGATAAATCAATGAATTCAATTTCATAGTAGAAAACTTTAACATTGCTATTTTAATAGCTAATAGAAAAAGCAGACAAACATTCTATGACAGAGATCTAGAAAAGAGTCAACAAAGTTGACCTAATAAACATAGTGTTCATAAATAAATATTTACCAAAATTTACCGTGCACTGGAACATAAAAAAAAACTCCACAAATATCAAAGAATTTGATAGAGTATATTCTACTATCACAGTAGAATTTAGTAATAAAAATGTAAGTCTGTAAGTAGTTGGACATTAAAAAATAATGTCTAAATAGTCTATGAGCTATAAGTAGAAGTCACACTACCATTAAGAAACATTTAAACTGGATGATAGTGAAGATACAACATTTTAAAACTTGTGAGATTTAGGTAAATAGTGATTAGAGTGAGATTTAGAAAAGAAGAAAGGTGGAAAATCAATGATCTTATCTTCAACCTCAGGAATCTGGAGAAAGAAGAGAAAACAAGATGAAGGAATGAGGAAGAAAATGATAAAAAAGTAGAAATTAGTAAAACAGATAAAATTTCTGACAAAAAATTCAAAGGCAAATTTGCCATATGAAAAGAATAGCAAAATTTATAAATTCAGTGTAACTTTATCAAGAAACGAGAAAAAACACAAATTATTCGTATCAGAAAAAGTGAACATCACTACAGATTCTACAGAAATTAAAAAGATAACAAAATGATATTCTAAACAGGTATAAGCCAATAATTTAGAACATTTAAATGAAATAGAAATTTTTTTCAAAAATATTTACTCAAACTGATAGACTATATAATTTTAATAGTCTAGTAACTATTAATAATTGTGTTTTTTATTAAAAATTTTCCTTTTAAGAAAACCCCAGGCTCAATGGCTTCAACAGTAAATTCTTCTAAACCTTAAGGAAATAACAGCACCTATATTATATAAACTCTTCCAGAGATTAGAAGAAGAGAAACCAGTATAACTTTGATACCAAAACCTAACAAGGACATCATCACATCAATGTGATCTTGCAGACCAGTCTCTTTCATTAACAAAGGTACAAAAACCATAAAATTTTTTGACAAAAATAATTTAAAAATATTTAAAAGGAAAATACATCATATAAAAGTGGAATGTATTTCAGGCATGCCAGAGTGATATTTGCAAAGTGGTCAGTCCAATTCATCATGTTAACATAAAAAGGAAGAAAAGTTATATGACCATATTGATAGATTCAGTTACTGTGCCTGAAAAATTCAGAAAGCATTTAAATTTTTTTTTTAAATGTCCCAAAGTAAGAATGGAAGAGAGTGTTCTTCTTCTAATAAAGAATTATGAGACATCATTTTTTGTAGCTTTATGCAATTAAAAAAAAGTTTTTATTGGAGTATAGTTGATTTACAATGTTGTGTTAGTTTTGGGTGTACAGCAAAGTGAATCAGTTATACATTTACCCCCTCTTTTTTAGAGTCTTTTCCCATATAGGTCATTACAGAGTATTGAGTAGAGTTCCCTGTGCTATACAGTAGGTCCTTATTAGTCATCTATTTTATATGTAGTTGCATGTATATGTCAATCCCAATCCCCCAATTTATCCCTTTCCCACCCCTTTCCCCTGGTAACCATAAGTTTGTTTTCTACATCTGTGACTCTATTTCTGTTTTGTAAATAAGTTAATTTGTACCATTTTTTTTAGATTCCACACATAAGCAATATATGATATTTGTCTTTCTCTAGAGAATTCCTATTTAATATTGAAATATTAAAAGATCTCTCCCTGAGATTGGGAATATCATAAGAGTGCTTGTTTCACTAATTCTTTTCAAAATTGTGCTGGATACTCTAGCTGGTGCAAGAAGGCAAGTAAAAGAAGAAAAAGGAATAAGAGTTGGAAAAGTAGGAAATAAACTGTCATTATTCTCAGAAAATAGTACTGTGAAATAAAAAATTCCAAAGACTCTATGGACAAATTATTACAATTTATAAAATGGTGTTAGCATAGTCATAAAATGCAAGTGCAATATGCAAAAAACAAAGTTATAACCCAGACTGGAAAAAAATCTGGAAAATTAATTTAAAAAATAATATAAATTTCAATTGTATTTAAAATTACCAAACAAATAGAAAATCAAAGGACTTCTTTACTGAACATTACAAACTGTTGACAGAAATTTAAAAAGTAAAATAAAGTGAAATACTATGTTCATGGATTGAAAGACACAATATTGTGACTATATTTTGTTAGAAATTATTGTGTAACAAACTGCTCCCACATTTAGTGACTTAAAATAACAACTACTTATTATTACTCATGACTTTATTTGTCTTAGGGAAAAAGTCTGCTGATTTAGGTCATGCTCAGGTGATCTTGACTGGTCTCACATATGCATTTTTGATTCTCTGGTGGATTAACTGGAGTGTAGTTGGTCCAGAATAACTTCAGTCACATACTGGGAGATTTCTGGCTTTAACTTGGGAAACAGATGTCATAGCACCATTTGTCTCCCATATTTATGCAGGCTATCCTAAAGCTTGTTCATATGGTGGCTTGGTAGTTTCCAAAAGAGAGAGAATAAACACAAGCCTTCTTAAAGCCTAACCATAACACTACACAATATCATTTCCACTGCATTTTGTGATCCAAAGCAAGCCATATGCCTTGCCCAGAGTTAGGCATTGGATAAATAGGCTTTGTATCTTGGCAGGATGAATTGCAAAGTTTTGTAGCAAAAGGATGACTGTAGGTAGGAATGGAAAATTGTGGGCATTTTTTATTTCTATAGCAGATGTTTGTTCTTAACAAAGTTATTTATAGCTTCAATACACCCCAATAAAAATTCTGTGGTTGTGTGTGTGTGTGTGTGTATGTGTGTGTGTGTAAATTGACAAGCTCATTCTAAAATTCATTTAAAAGTGTAGATGTCCAACAATAGCCAAGGTGGAGACCTTTGCTTAATAAAAAGAACCAAGCTGGAGACCCATAATAACAAATGAAAGGACCTATTATAAAGTTGTGGTAATTAAGGGATAGTACAATATGTTAATGGCACAGGGATGTGGGTCACCTCATTTCTAACGAAGTTGATATGCAAGGAAGAATGGAAACAATAGTCTTTTCAATACATTGTTCTGGGTAATTGGATATTTATATGAAAATAAATAAACATTGACCCCACTTAACACCCCTCTCCCCCCACACACATGAATCAAGTAGACCAGGTCTAAGTAAAAATGATAAACAATAAAGCTCTTCAAAAAAGATATTGGAAAATATCTTTATGCTGTAGGAGTAAACAAGTAATTCTTCAAGAGGACACTGAACACACTAAACATAATTGAAAAATGAGAACTTAGGCAGTTTTAAGAACTTCTGTTTATCAAATAAATCATTAAGAATGTGAAACTAAACCAGAAACGGAATGGAAGATTTCAAAGAACTGTTGCAACTCAATAATAATAAACAACCAAAAAGAATATATAAAAGACTTGAAGAAGTACTTGACAGAAAGCAGATACCCAAAGGGTTGACACAAATATAAAAGGTACGCAAAACATTATTAGTTATGAGGAAATTTAAATTAAACACAAGGGGCTACACAAACACCAGAATGACTAGGACAAAAAAGAGAATACCAAGTGTTGGAGAGCATGAGGAACATCGGAAACTCTTGAATAATGCCAAATGGAAGTTTAAATCGTACAATCACTTTGGGAAGCCATTTAATGATAAATACTAAAGAATCCCACTCCCAGGTAATTACTCAACAGAAATAACCTCCATATAATCACCAAAACATGTGTGCGAGAATGTAGATAACTTTTAGTCCCAAACTGGTAACAACACAAATACCCAAAAATAATAGATAAATAATGTTTTTTATTCACATAATGGAGTACTTTGCTGAAATAAAAATGGACAAACTATAATTATATATACTGAATAACAAGAATAAAACTCACACACACAATGCTGAATCAAAGAAGCCAGAAACAAAAGAGCACATATCGTACTTCCATTTACTTAAAGTTCAGTAAAAGGCAGAATTACACTAAAGTCAGAGTAGTGGTTATCTTTAGGAGGACTGTGGTGTGAAAAGGCCTTCTGTGGTGATGGTAATGCTCTGTTACTGACATGGGCTAGAGCTCTGCGGGAAAGAGAGAAAGGAAAAAGCCAATAATGTTTAATAATACCTAGAATGTTTTAGAATAGGTGATAGAATAGTATAGAATTTGAAATATATGATACAGCTCTTTTTTTCCAGATAGGGTTTTATAAACTGCTAAAACTTTATAATTGCATACTCATGTTGCTCATCCTTAGCTCTCATTGCATTCACTGGTCATTCAATAACACCGTATACATGTCTGATCTTTAATTTTAGTTTATTATCCAAATTGTGTCTCTGCTGGGTTTGATATCACCAGTTTGTGTAATTGTTTCAAAATAAACTCATTAGACAACATTAAGCCCTAATTCTCAATTGGGGAAAGTGCATTTTTTATTAATCAATTTATTTCACAATTTAATGGGAAAGTTTTGAATTTCTTTTCCCATCAGGAAAACAGGCAGATGGATTTGCATCAAAAATCAACCTTGTGCTGGAATATAAAGGCATAAGTCCTTAGAACAAGAAACCTGGCCCAAGGGCACAGTGTCTCTCAGATCACCGAACAAGCAATGTCTGTGGGAGCTGAGTTGGCAGCTGTAGAAATAATGGCACTGTGTTCTATGGCCCCTTTGATAAAATTTCAACCCCGTAATTTGGAGACCAGTTAGTTGCATCAAACAATGAAATAGTTATTGTTTTATTTTCCTTGTGAACTTGTCATTAAAAAATAAAGAGCTATTTGGATTTGAGTAAGCAGGTTTTAGAGAGATTTGACAGAAGCAAGTGTACACGCAACTCTGTAAGCAAAGTATATATGAATAGATACATAGATATATGTGTATGTGCATATACATATACATATGCATAAATCAATCTATCAATCAGTCATTTATATCTATCATCTATCTATGAAAAAGAGCTAGCTTTCTGTATTAGAAAATTATCACTCTTGGTATGGTAAGATTTTGAATGTTATGTCATGTGCTCCTATTTATATGCTTGGATTTTTAGGATTGGAACATTAAAAGCATTAAAAATAATCCTTTAAGACAACTTAATGTACTGTTACGGTATCACCAAGATATGTTCTTTCAAAATATGTTGTACAGGACATATTTTTCGTTGTTACAGAATGGCTTATTGACTTCATTAATTTATAGAAACCTTTTTAAAATTCCTTTTAGCCTATCCTCATTTCAGCTGAAATGAAAATCTTTTAACAGACACACAAAATGAAAGCAAGTGGTATCTATTTTGGAGACTCTAATAGCCATGAAAGAAAAGCTAGAGTTATCTGTGACTCCTGTCTCCCTAATCATCTACTGCTGCTCTCAGGTGGAGAGTTCTCTTAATTCTGGGGATTTCTGTTCAAAAAGGACATGGTTGGGACAGATGTGGTATTAACAACTAAATATTCTTGAACCATGACTTAGCTCTCACTTGGCCTCAATTTTTATTCACTTTTTTGTTTTCACTGAGTATTTGGGTAGGATGTATTTGTGTATTAAAATATACTTTGAAAAGCAGGATATATACCAAAGAATATCTACCTGTGATTGGAGTTCACTGTTTTCTTATTGTGAAGAATGTAGGAATGTAGAATACACCAAAATGTAAGATACATGAAGACAGGAACTTTTCTCTCTTTACCACCATATGCCCATTGCCTAGAGCAACACATAGTAGACACTCAAAAAAACTGAGTAAATAAATGAAGAGTGTTTATACTCCACTCCCTTCCATGAAGCAGCTCTAACTCTCTTGACAGCCCCTTGCTCCCAAGAGTATGCAATCAGAAGCTGCCCTGGGAGCAGCGTCCTTTCATCAGTTTGGTTTCTTAGTATTGCTGGGGAGGAAAGATTTAGTAATCCTGTTCTTATGAGCTGTAAAGTTAATTTTGATCCACTGAGCATTTAAAAAACAGATATACTACCTGAACTCTAAACATCACTGTGGCTCTTTTCCTCTTTTGCATGGGGATCAAAATAATAACCATATTTTCAAGAAGTCTCCAATGCACATGGCATGGTCATCTGTGCTTTACCTTTCCTGATTGATGGCCAGTGCACTGAAAATACCTTTGGAAGGTCTTTACATTAGTAAAGGTAACCTAGTGGCTGAAATTTATGATGCCCAAGTCCCAGTGGTTTAACAGAAATTTATTTTTGTTCTCATAAAGTCCAAATGGAGGCTGTGGGGCAAAATAGAGGATTCTTGAAGGGGTGATAAGCTCTCCAAAGGTGATATAGGGACATGGGCTCTTTACATCCTATTCTCCCTGCTTTCTCTAGGATCTTAGAATCCTCTGGTAGATCTTCTGAATGCTACTGACAGATGGGGTGGGGGTGGGGAATGGCTCATACATTTAAAAAAATGATGGATACCCTAGGAATAGTTACACTGGGGCACACATGCCCGGCATTCCTTGCAGTGGTGAGCTGCCCCTCCCTGTTCCAGCCTGGGGGTTTGGGGAAGGGCTGCCTCTCCTTTCACCATTCCCCATCTACCTGGGTACAGGTAGGGTTTTATAGAACAGGCTGAGAAAGTCATGGTACCAGTGCATTAGGGTTAACTCCTAATGTTAGCTCCTGGTTTCTGAGCTGGTGCAATGCTGTCCTAACTTTACTCCTGCCCTGTTGCTGAAACACAGGATCAGATGGGTAAGTGGAGACTGAAGAGGGGAATTGGTTGGCCAGAAGAGGACTGAGACAGTTCCTTTTTCTTCCCAGTTGAAACATTTCTTCAGCTGTATCTCATTAACATTATAGGAAACCCAGAAAAGAGCCTAAGTAGAATAGCACTATCTCTAGTTTCACAGCCATTTTCTATTGGCCTCTGGGAGAAAGGAAATCCAGTGATTTCCTATTATTTTTCACTTGAAGATGTAAGAAGTTATATATGAACAAAAAGAACTGATGCCTTTGGAACACAGACCAAGAAAACTTGTGTTGAAATAACTTTCTAGGCCCAAAATGGAGCCGCTCTTGCCTGGGGTGCCACGTCAGCAAACCAAAACTTAGATAACTTTTTTGTCCCTATAAAAGATCCACTTGACAGGAAACGCAGTATATTCAGTCAGCCAATTCCCAAACACAAAGCCAACTCTGGGCCTTCTCACCTGAACAAGGTTGACTCCATGGCCCCATCCAATCAGACGTTTTCTATTTGTCTCTTGCTTGTTCTTTTTTTTATACTATCAAAGCTTTTTGCCTCCCATCCTGTTTTGCAGGTTATTGCATGGAGACCACCAGCTGCATGAAATGTTAAATACAGTTTGTTTGTATCACTTAAACTGTTTTCTTTAATCATTTTTTAAAACACTTGTAGTACCCTTTCACCTGTAAGTGTCCTATAGAACAAATAACACAGGTTTCTGTAATGCAATTTAACATTTACATGAGTTATTGAAAGAAATCTTAAAATATGAGAAAATAAGAAAATTATAAGGGAATTTAAAATCTTATGGTGTTACGATATATGATATATAGATATATGTGTGATAGAATAAGTGAGCAACCACTTAAATAGTAGGGCTCTTTGACACAAAATCAGAACTTGATTTGTATGTTTTCTATATCTAGAGTGAAACAGGACTCTTCATGTCCTATCACTTATAATCAAGTACCCCAGGTGCACTCTTATCCCCCACCCCCTCTACCTCTGCCCTGACACACAGAGCAGGGACTCAGGACCTGATCATTTTGTTCTTGATGAGTGAGGCTTACACGTAATACTTTTTATGGGTGAGACAGAACATAGTATTTATCATATCTGCCCACACTTTATTGTCCAGGGCTCACTCAGATGACAATACTTAATTGCAAATGATGCTGAAAACTGGTCTGCTTGTGTGCCCAGGACAAAGAGAAAGGAGTTTAGCTAAGCAGCTAACCAGTTTCGGCTATTTAGATTATTGGCCTCTGTATTACCAAGGAAATTGAACTTTTATTTTATTGTAGCATTGAACACTCTGATGAACATTTGTTACTAACCACTTTCTCCTTTGATTTTCATGATCTAAATTTTCATTTCTTCTCCCTTCTCCTCTTATTAGCCATTCATTCTTGATTCCTTTTGAGAACTGTTCTTTCTCTTCTCAGTCTTTAAAAATCAAAGTCATAGGGACTTCCCTGGTGGTGCAGTGGTTGAGAGTCCTCCTGCCGATGCAGGGGACATGGGTTCGTGCCCCGGTCTGGGAAGATCCCACATGCCGCGGAGCGGCTGGGCCCTTGAGCCATGGCCTCTGAGCCTGCGCATCCAGAGCCTATGCTCCGCAACGGGAGAGGCCACAGCAGTGACAGGCCCGCGTACTGCAAAAAAAAAAAAAAAAAAAAAAAAAAAAAAAATCAGTCATAATTCCAAAGGACTCCATCGTCATCTCTCTGAGCTTTTTACTATAAATATAATTCCTGCAGTATCTTAAAGAAAACCCTTGTCCCACATTTTCTTTACATTTTGATGATTCTTAAATTTAATCAAGAACTCTTTGCTAAATTCCAGACCCATATTTCCAACAGTTTAATAAATACTTTGATTTAGAAGGCTCCCAGACACCTCAAATCAATCACATTCGAAAATGAATCATTAATTTCCACCAAATGCCTTCAGTATCATCTGTCCTGGTAAACGGCTCTACTCTGCCTTGTAATTTCATATTCTTTCTTCTCACATACACATTCCTCAGTGAAGGTCATCAATTCAGTTACTGCATTCTACAATTTCTAGTTTTTTATTTTTTAGTATCTTTTGTATCTATCATCTATTCTCACTGCCTGAATTCAAGCTAAGTTTTTTTTGCGAGGGCTGCCTTTTACATCTTTGATTGCTAGCTGCTCTCCCAGAATTGGTTATAGTCTTCCTTTAACTCATTATTCACACAGAGTCAGGAGGCAGTGGGAGAGAGCTTTCAAGACAGAGCAGTTAGAAAAAACCAAATTGGAATGTACAATTTACATGGTGGATTGGGGTGGATTATAGGGCTTGGAGAGAAGTACAAGAGTTGGGCACAACAGTTCCTAGAAAGAGAAGATGGACGTTAGAGCCAAGTGTCAAATCTCTGCACAGGGTTCATTAACTGAGCAGAGACTATGGTCCCATTGATGGTCCAGTTGGCTGAATTTGTACATGGAGTTCTTTGGTTGAGCAAAGCAGAGTCAGGAGCACAGCCAGGAGAAGGAATATTCGGGCCAGATGGATGCTGATCAGAGTCACAGACCAAGTGGAACAATTCAAAGTGCAAGAATCAGAATGCGCTAGGGTGTAAACTCTGAAGTAGATGTCTTAGATAAGCTCTCAGCCAGTTCTGTTAAGCAGCCTGAATGAGAATAAGTGTGTGGAAGCTTCAGAAAGAGAGGCAGGTTTCTGCGCGCTCTGAGGAATACCTTTTAGTCATCAGAATTGATTGTCAGAAAGGTGGGTTGCCTGGTGAGTTAGCGAGTTCCCAGTGACTGAAATGCTTCAGGGGCTTCATGAGTGCCTGTGAAGCTACTGTAGAGGATATTTTTGCATCATATGAATGAGGGAGTTAGACAGTTGCTGAACTCGTTTATAACTCTCAATTATTATAAAATATTATCTTCTCAGTTTGAAAGTTATGATCTGGTTCCAACTGGCTATGTGACATTCTTTAACATTCTCCTCCTATACAGCAGGTATTGAGTTGCAGAAATTCTCCTGTTGTTGTTCTGCTTGTATTCCATTTGCTATCCTCAAAGAAGTGGTTTTCATCTTAGTCCCATTCATATGCAACAGATACGTCCTTTATTTTACTCTCCCCCACCCCTTCCTGATTGAATTCAGCTGCCGATAAAGTCGACCAGTTAGTTCAATGAGATTTTAAGTTTGAACTAGATCTTTTAGATGAACAGGAAAGATGAAAGAAACCTGGAATGCAGAGTCCAAATTATGGGGTTCAGCTTTGAAAACAGCGATGCCTAAAACCGATGGTTCCTTTGTGTAGAGAGCAAAGCCAAGCAACAGTGACACAAGATCTACTCTGGAAGCTTCTAGCTAAGAGGGATAAGTTTCTTAGATTTGTTGTCAAGTGTAACATTTGGAAGTGGTAAATCACTGCAGGAGCCTGTGTGCTTGGCAACCACACTTCTTCCTGGGTTGCTGGCAATACAAGCTGTGGCTTCATCGTCTCCTACAGTTCTGATGGGGACATGTGAGCCATCAGTGACTGATCATTTTGGGAAAACCTGACAGAAAACAGACATTTTCCTTACTTTCTCTTGCTATAATGAAGTGAGCAGAAGCTCAATGAAATAAAGTTGTCTCATTTATTATACAGATGACTCACATGCATTCTGACTCACGCCAGTAAAATCACTCTGCCGCTAGCTGAACTATGTCAGGGCCTAAGAAAAATCGTGCTCTTTAGACACCCCCCCTCACTCCTTCCGGAGGACTGGGCTATCATGATGTTGTTCAGATCTGCCCTTCTGCTTGGAGCTGGGGCAGTAAGTCATTTGGCTGCAGGATGACTTTTCTGGCTTATAGCTATATCCTTAGGGATAGGATGCTGTTAATCAGCCCTCTGCATGACATCATTAAAGGAACAGCTTCTGCATATAAGAAACATACTATAGCTTTGTCATTGTCATGATTTTAAAACAGTTCTGTTCTTTCATCCATCAGGTAAAACAAAGATGCAGTAGAAACCTGTATTTCAGAACAGATGCCTCCATAATTGTGCTGTTAAAAAGAATGTGCTGTCATGCTCTGCATTATATCTCCTTTGTATCTGTTTTTTGTCTGGTTGTGTCTGAGCAGCAGCCATGTTTTTGCCTCAGCTTACTTTCAGAACTCGATGTGATAGGGGTACTGCCAAGAGTTTGCATAAAAGCAGAATGTAGTTGTGTGATGTCATTGTAATACTTTGTCCAGTTAAACACTCTGAGAACTTACTCTTTTAGTCAGGAAAAAAAAAAATTTTGGATTGTCTTTCCAAAATGTATGTTCGGTGAACTATCTCTAAGTTCACACTAAAATCCTAAACTAATTTTGTATTAGTGTTTAATAATAAACACTGACTTTCTAGAAAAATACATTTATTTATGTCTGTTGAGATGTCTTGAAAGGTAAAATTTTCCACATATCAAGAGCAGGTTTTCACTCTTTCAATTGGGTTTTAGTAAAATTTTCTGTGAAAATAGTAAAAAACACCCTAGAACTTCAAAGTTCTTACAAGTTTTTACTTTCTCTTTTGTTTTGTTTGTTTGTTTGTTTTGTTTTTACTTTCTCCTATCCACCCAGTTTCTGTGTGAGCATGGAGATCTAGGCACAGGAAAGTGAAGTGATCTTCCTGAGATTCTAGAGAAAAAACTGGCACTGTGATTCCTGGGATCAGGGCCTCTATTCTGATATTCTATATGCAGTGAACTCTGTACATCATTTTATTTTCACATATGATATTCATATGATGTTTATTCTTATGAAGTGGTTATTCATGGAGAAGAATATTCCAGTTCTTTCTTGTGGGTTTTATATTCTTCTATTGAAAAGTTGAAATAATCTCTGCATAATTGTTTACATTTGTCAAAACACTGCTCTTTCCCCATTCATCGACATTTCTTTTCTCTGTATCCCATTTTATGTTCACTAGTGGGAAACTGGCAGAGGGATTCTTAAAGAAAAGGGAGAGCAGAAAGACATCTACTTAAATGTATATTGATTCTGTACCATTTTCAAATTATGTGTAAAGGGTCATTTTTTTAAAAAATGTAAATTGAGCTAAAAATGTAGAAAATTCTAAGACAGATGGATAAATGTAGATTGGTCAGTAGGGTAAATTAGATATGAGTACTTGTTGACCCACCTCTGAACCAATTAAACTGCAGCTTATCTAGAGTTCCAAAAATATATTCTATTAGACTTCATCTCTGTGAGTTTCTCCTGATGAAACATGATTTCACTATAGAATAAATTCAGGGAATGCCAGATAATATATTTTCCTACTGAGGAATTTATAATACATATTTGTATGATAGAATCTCTAGGATGTTACATAATCAAGAAGCCCTTTTGACTGTGTTTCACTTTTTTAGATGCAGTATTTTTTTCCCTTGCCATACTTATTGACATGCTGAAGAGTTGATTTGATGTCCTGTAGGACATTTACTAGGAATCTCTGAACTAAAATTTTCTTTAAGTAGGTAATATAGAATCATTTCTAAAAACCATTACAAACATCCAGTGTATGGAAGTTTGGGTGAAACATATATTATATTTTCTATGTTAGATGACATTATTTTTTGAACAAATAATTGTCACCTTGAAAAATAATGAAAGAAACTTAACTGTAAGCATCTTAAGAGTAGGTACTGTTTATTTTTATATTCTTATCGTCTAGCATAGTGCCATTAGTCGAAGCTCAATCTTTGTTGAGTTAATCATGATGAAGAAAAAGATATCTATCTGAAAAGATTTTAGATCATCTCCTACACAAGGATGCTCACTTGAATGTTAGAAAGAAAACTAAAATCTGTTCCAATCCATCTAAAATTGTGCATTTTCCTAAAGTAGCCTATTTTTTTTATGAAATAAATTTAGTCACCAGTGAAGTCTCATTGAGAATGGATGTGTTCTTATTTATATTTTTCTAAGCTAAAAGAAAAATTTAGAACCACTGAGTAGCTATTACAGCTGTCCCATAAGAGACTAACCATTTTTTTGTTGTTTGTTTTTAGACTGTTTTCTAAGACATAATAAGATATAATATTCATTACACCTGTATCATTTTTCCTGGTATTTTGAATACAAATCATAGATCTATCTAAATTTCTATCTTTCCAGTGGAAAGAAGTATGTAATATTTTCCAGCAAAGTTTTTGTGTATTTTTTATTTTTGTTTTGAAGCTACTGGAAATACCATGTAATTGTTGTCATGGTACTGAATATGTCATCTGGCAACACAGGAGCATGAAGTGACAATTGCCAATGTAATGGTAATTTGAGGTTAATAATAATTTAGTGTTGACAGTAATCCAGGACTAATTATCCCAATTCTCTCTGTGTTTTCCTTTTGATACCTTAAGGCTTTTTTGCTTGTTTTGTTATATATCACATCAAACCAAGCATGGAGAGGGACCCTGAGCTGACTAGTGGGCAGTGGTATTGAAGCTGTGTAAAGTTATGGTCTGACAGCTCTCTCATTAGATGTTTAGGTCCTGGGTGCACGTATACCCAGCATCAATCTAGTGGATTGGAGTCATGGTCTTGACATAGGAAATATCACTATATCTTAATAGCAGGGAGAGAAAGCCACAGGCTGATGGAAATGTCTTTTAAAGTATTAACTGTATAACAGATTATTGTGCCGTATGGAGCAGAGAAAAATTTTGATCCTCTGGACTCATGCTCTTTACTTGGCCTCACTGAATTATTCACTTTTCAGTATTGCCCTCCTTGTTTTTTTTTTTCGTAGTAGTTATTTAACTACAGTGTCTAGTCATTCCTCTGTCCAAGACTTCTGGATGGTTACATTTATTCTACAATGCTTTATTCTTCTCAATAAAACTTTGCTTTTTCATTATCATCCAGCATCTGGAATTCTCTATCTTTCTTAAAAACACAGAAGAAGATTAACACTACCCCCTCACAGTTTCCTCATTCATTGTTTCATTAAATATTCTGAATACCTTTGATTCTATTACTTGTTTTGTATTCTGCTTTTGTGTATATATATATAATATATGTATAATTTTATTTCAAACATCTCAAAGGACAGACCCTACTTATTTAGCCTGTATTTTGGAGAATTTAATATGATTTCAGGTATATCAATTGACTTGTAGTTATAGGATAAGTACTCCACGTATATTGTAACTATCCTTAATGATAGTTGGTTCAATATTGATTATCTATGGGATATGAAGCCACTTTTATCCTCCATTCTTCTATTTTCCTGAAGCCAAGTGGAGGTTAAATGGATGGGTCTGTGATGATGTTGCATCTGTTTATCATATAATTGGGTCATATAACCCAGCAAGGCTGAATTGTTAAACTTTTCAGCATATGAGATATTAAAACAGTCACATGAAAAGTAAAAGAATAATAGAAGAAGTACATTCAACTTAGTTTAAAATCTTAATACTGTATGGTTATGCTACATGAGTTTAAGTATTAAATAGTTAAGTGAATATTGACTGATTGCCTATGCTGTGCCAGGCACTAAAGACCTATTATGTGCATTCCACAAGAACAAGATAGACATGATTACTTCCTTTATGGGATTTACTATTTGAAATGCATAAACGGATATGTAGTAAAATAACTATACATTAATACTCTTCTTATAAAATTGTGGTGAACAGAGAATTCCAGACAAAGATGGCATCAAATGCAAAGTCCCTAAGTTAGGAAAAATCTTGGGGGTGTATCCTAGAAAGTAAGAAAGAGGGTCAACATGGCAGGAAGGTAACAAGCAAGGGAGAAGATGATGTGAGATGAGGCAGAGGCTCAACCAGCAGAGTCTCGGTCCATGATGGGAGCTGAGATTTTATACTAGGTGTAATGGAGAGCAATGAAATGTTTTCAGACAAAGGAATGTCATGTCTGACATGATTTCTATATAGAAAAAAATGAGTTGGTGGGAATGAAAAAGTAGAAGCAGAGCTAACTCCATAGTTTTTTTTCTCCTTTTAAATTAAGGCCAGATATGTTGATGGCTTGGTTAGGATGGCAGCAATGGAAAAAAAGGGAAGTACCTGAAGTAGAGAGATATTTTTGGAAGTGATATGATAGGATTCATTGTGGGTGAGATATGAAAGATAAGGGAAAGTAAGTAAAAATGATGGTTTTCTGGATGCATGACTGTATGATTGGCAGTGCTATTTATTGAGAGAGAAACAGATTTGGAGACTTGAATGGTTTGAGTAAATTCCCTTTTAGACTTGCTTCTTTGGACTTTCTATATTTAAGATGTCTACTAGTCATCAAAGTGGAGATGTGAATGTGTCTCTCTCATTCTCTCACTCTCTATCATCATCTACCTGCCTCTCTATCAGTGCATGAATCTGGGGCTTCAAAAGGACAAGTCTAGATCAGAGATGTAAGTCTGGGAGTCACTGTGTAGATGGTACTTGACATAATCTGAATCAGAGAGTGTAGACGGAAAAAAGTGAGAGGGCTTAGGAATGAATGCTGAGGGACTGCTATGTGTGGAATTTGGTAAAGGAGGAAAAGTCAGCCAAGGAACCTGAGAAGGAGTGGCCAGAGAGGTAGTAGGAAAGCCAGGAAGTGAAGTGACACTGAAACCCAGAGCAGAGAGTGTCCCAAGGAAGAATAAATGGCCGTCTTTACCAAATGCTGCTATAGTCAAATAGCATGAAGACAAATATGTTCTCTAATTTGACAGCCTGGGCCATTGAGAATCTTGACAAGAACCATTTCAGTGGCGTTTGGGGATGCAACCCAGGTCGGTATGTGCTGAGAAGTGAATGCAAGATGAAGAAGAGGAGACAAACTGTGGACCGTTCTTTTGAATTAGTGTGTGTGTGTGTGTGTGTGTGTGTGTATGAAGAGGAGTGAAAAAATGAGATGGAAGAAAGCTCATGTGGAATGTGGAGGCCAAGGGATGTTTATTTGTGCTTAATGAAAACTATTCTAATAGTTTTTAAATATGAGGCAATTCACACATTGTGGGGTATTTCACAGGAACAGAGAATTCTAAGAAATAACTGAAATTTAACTCTTAGTTGAGTGGCAGTCAAGTAATTTTATTGATACAGGCCATCATTTATCTTTCTTTATTATTTCCATACCTGATTATAAATGTATGTCACCGACAATAATGATCCATTGAATAACTAGTTTGAAATAGCTTTTTTTTAAAAAAATTTATTTATTTTTATTTTTGGCTGTGTTGGGTCTTCATTGCTGCATGTGGGCTTTCTCTAGTTGTGGCGAGCAGGAGCTGCTCTTCGTTGTGGTGCGTGGGCTTCTCATTGTGGTGGCTTTTCTCGTTATGGAGCACGGGCTCTAGGCATGTGGGCTTCAGCAGTTGTGGCATGGGGGCTTCTGTAGTTGTGGCTCATGGGCTCCAGAGTGCAGGCTCAGTAGTTGTGGCGCACGGGCTTAGCTGCTCTGCGACATGTGGGATCTTCCTAGACCAGGGCTCGAACCCGTGTCCCCTGCATTGGCAGGCGATTCTTAACCAATGCGCCACCAGGGAAGCCCCTGAAATAGCTTTCTTACTTTACACAGCTTCAATTATCTGGAACAGTCATGGGAAACAGTAATACACTCTTTGTCAGATGGTGACCTTGGTGAGCAGCAAATTTTTAAAAAAGACTGTACTGTCATTCAATGACTCTAGGTGCAACAGAAATGTTTTTGAAAAAAAAAATTTTTTGCCACATTAATTCCAACTGTCTTTCTCCTTCATTGGTGTTTATAGTGATGTTTCTGGAACCCTAGAATCATTGTTGCCTCTGCCTTTTCAAGTCATTCTGGAATTGTCTTGTTAAGCTAGAAGCAAACTTCGATAGAAAATCAGCTTCTACCTTGATAACAAACAGAGCTTTGCAGTTCTCAAACTTTTCAACATCAGGGCAAGAGTGGCAGGAGAGAAGATGTGTATTCGGAGGCAGCATGAGCTGCCCATGGTCCCAAGGCATCCTTTCCAAGCGGTCTTGGCCAAGGTTATCACCGCTACACATGCTTTCTGTGGTAGCCTCAGAGCAGAGATGCCACTGGCACTGTTGGGCCCTTCTGCAGAGGAGAAGACATCCAGAACATCTGTTGTCCTGTTATTCTGCATATTATATTGCCTTTATCAAAGGACACGGCAACACAGAGTTTTGGGGTAGAAGTTTTTAAAAACATTTCTTGCTTGTTGCAGCTGCCTCTGAACTCAGAACTTTTTGAATGAATTTGCCTTTTTTTCTCTTTAATCATTAGTGTTTTTTTTTAAAGCTTCTACTTGGACTAGAAGGAGTCACTGTAAGGCAAAAACTTGCATATAAGTAGGCAGAACTCAAAGAACTGTCAAATGCAGAGGGTCCTTTTGTGGACTGAGTGTTATCTAACCCTCAGGATGTTTGGCTGGTAGAGTTTTCAGATGACACATAATTTGACAAGTTTTCATTCTTGAGGATGCAGTTCCTTATCTTGGCAAGGAGATTAGGTTCAGGAACCAATTCAGCTACATGTCCAAAAGATAAGGAGAGTTTCCTCTGTTGATACTCTGAAGCACTGTCTCCTCCATCAGAGATATTCCTGGTCTCAGTAATGGAAAGATTGCTACCTGACCTTAGTTGGGAAGTTCCTATTCATTCCCATTTGGCCTCTTCAAAATGTTTGTCTAATTTTATCTATAGGGAAGTCCCAGAGAAGAAGGAAAAACTTGCCCCATAGTGAATTGCTTCCTCTAGGTGGCTGCAGTAAAATCTTTAATGTAAAATTGTGGCGTATACTTGATTATTTGTCTCTGACCTCTAGGAAACTGTCAAATGGGGCACTTGGGAATGACAAACATCTAATCAACATGTTTGCTGATGTTTTAGGATTCGCTGATTGTGAATACAACGGCACCTCTGCTGTTTCAAAAAGGTCATGCTGTCACATAAATCTTGTCTGCAGGGGCTCATTCACCTAAAGGTGAGCACTTGAGGAAGAACAGGGTAATACGACAGTTTTAAGCAGATGCATTTGTATGCATGTGTTTGATGGGGAGCTGGGATTGAAACTTGGAAAGCCTCAATTCCATTCCTTTATTTTTTTTTGCACTTCCCTGTTTCATAAGCTGAACTTACAGGATACAAAACAAATGAATATAATTAAGTGACCTAATTTAGAAATTAGACTTAAAAAATTTTTTTTGGAGTGTAGTTGATTTACAATGTTGTGATAGTTTTGAGTGTACAGCAAAGTGAATCAGTTATACATGTACATATATCCACTCTTTTTTAGATTCTTTTCCCATATAGCCCATTACAGAGTATTGAGTAGAGTTCCCTGTGCTATACAGTAGGTTCTTATTAGTTGTCTATTTTATATATAGTAGTGTGTATACGTCAATCCCAGTCTCCCAATTTATCCCTCCCCCCACACCCTAGTAACCATAAGTTTATTTTCTACATCTGTAACTCTATTTCTGTTTTGTAGATAAGTTCATTTGTACCCTTTTTAAAAGATTCCACATATAGGTGATACCATATGATAAGATATTACAGACTTTTAATGGTGATTACTGAATTTACCTTGATGCAAAAATTCCAAGCTTTTGGAATATTAGCCATTACTCATTCTGTGAGTGTGTGTGTGTGTGCGTGTGTGTGTCTGAATTGATGAAAAGCAGAAGGATAACAATTTTAAAATGAAAGGTTTTTTTATTCTGTGATAATCCTTCATGTACATGGTTTAAAGGTGAAAATAATATTTTGATGTTATTTTTAATTGTTTTAAGTGGAAAAGTGATTGGTCAAAGTAAGAAGTACTCATTGAATCAGGGGTTTTGTTTTGTTTGTTTTTTGTTGTTTAACAGAAGGATGAGACCTTAGCATTCATCCTATCAATCACTTTTAACATCATGGAACCAACCCTACCCTATAAGCTAGTCTGTCACACCCATGCATGCACTTTTTGACTGATAAAATTCATCCATGAATGCAATACAGTTATCTGCAGCCATCACCCTAGATCCTCCTCTGACCATATTTCTGAAGAATTCAAACCCTTGCTTTCTGTCCCTAGATCTAATGTTGCCTCTAGATCATCCCTTAGTTTATTATTATTATTGTTGAGGTATAATTGACATATTCTTAGATTTAAGTTTTAACTTTCTTCCTTCATAACATCTGGTTCTCAACTTTACTCAGTTGATTGTAGCTTGACTTTCTGGCTTTTGTCAGAAATGACTTTCTGGCTTCATTTCATAGGACTGGGCATGAACACACCCTGTATTCGGGCTTCTGAATCCAACCCTGACTCAAAGGTAGCCCTGGTGCCTGCAGAGGGCACACTCAGAGAGATCATTATTTATTCTATGTCACCTCAGCACTTCAGTGTGATCGATTAAGCCTTTTGGCAAATAGTCACTGAGTATAACATCAAGAGCCAGTGTAGCCACTGAAGTTTGGTAGTGAACTAACACATTTCATCTTGAACTAGCCATTATGGTCAGGTATTAGTTATTTTAAAAGAACAACCAGAAGGTAATCGGAAGATCAACTTCATCTCTATTTCCCACATAATAATCTTGTAGAATCCCTTCCTTTTTTAAATCGTAAGTTAAAAGCATTTATTGAAGAGAATAGCCAGGATAAGAACCATAACTTTTCAATAGCAGTTATCAAAATGTCGTTTCAGGGGATTAAGGAGATCAAAACTATTTTAATAACAATCCAAAAATGTTGTTTCCCCTGTTAAGTTTCATTCTCTAATGAGTATACAAGCAGAGTTTTCCAGAGGCTGCATGAAATGATGATACCATTGCTATGTGGCTAATGGAACATGTGCTTCTGTATTTTGGGGCTTTAAACTTTTCTCAGTTTTAATTTCTAATATGCTAAATAGCTATAGGTATAATGTGTAGAAATAAAAACACTTTGGTATCCTCAATTATTTTTAAGAATGTAAAGGAATCTTGAGACTAAAAAATTTCAGAATTTTTTTTAACATCTTTATTGGAGTATAATTGCTTTACAATGGTGTGTTAGTTTCTGCTTTATAATAGAGTGAATCAGCTATACATATACATATATCCACATATCTCTTCCCTCTTGCATCTCCCTCCCTCCCACCCTCTCTATCCCACCCTTCTAAGTGGTCACAAAGCACTGAGCTGATATCCCTGTGCTATGTGGCTGCTATCAATTTTATATTTGGTAGTGTATATATGTCCATGTCACTCTCTCACTTTGTCCCAACTTACCCTTCCCCATCCCCATGTCCTCAAGTCCATTCTCTAGTTGGTCTGCATCTTTATTCCCGTCCTCCCACTAGGTTCTTCATAACCTTTTTTTTTTTTTTTTTAGATTCCATATATATGTGTTAGCATATGGTATTTGTTTTTCTCTTTCTGACTTACTTCACTCTGTATGACAGACTCTAGGTCCATGCACTTCACTACAAATAACTCAATTTTGTTTATTTTTATGGCTGAGTAATATTCCATAGTATATATGTGCCACACCTTCTTTATCCATTCATCTGTTGATGGACACTTACGGTGCTTCCATGTCCTGTCTATTGTAAAAAGAACTGCAGTGAGCACTGTGGTACATGACTCTTTTTGAATTATGGTTTTCTAAGGGTATATGCCCAGTAGTGGGATTGCTGGGTCATATGGTAGTTCTATTTTTAGTTTTTTAAGGAACCTCCATACTGTTCTCCATAGTGGCTGTATCAATTTACATTCCCACCAACAGTGCAAGAGGGTTCCCTTTTCTCCACACCCTCTCCAGCATTTATTGTTTGTAGATTTTTTGATGATGGCCATTCTGATCAGTGTGAGGTGATACGTCATTGTCGTTTTGATTTGCATTTCTCTAATGAGTAGTGATGTTGAGCATCCTTTCATGTGTTTGTTGGCAATCTGTGTGTCATCTTTGGAGAAATGTCTATTGAGGTCTTCTGCCCATTTTTGGATTGGGTTGTTTGTTTCTTTGAAATTGAGCTGCATGAGCTGCTTGTAAATTTTGGATATTAATCCTTTGTCAGTTGCTTCATTTGCAGATATTTTCTCCCATTCTGAGGGTTGTCCTTTCATCTTGTTTATGGTTTCCTTTGCTGTGCAAAAGCTTTTAAGTTTCATTAGGCCCCATCTGTTTATTCTTGCTTTTATTTCCATTTATCTAGGAGGTGGATCAAAAAGGATCTTGCTGTGATTTATGTCTAGAGTGTTCTGCCTATGTTTTCCTCTAAGAGTTTGATAGTGTCTGGCCTTACATTTAGGTCTTTAATCCATTTTGAATTTATTTTTGAATATGGTGTTAGGAAGTGTTCTTAATTTCCTTCTTTTACATGTATCTGTCCGGTTTCCCCAGCACCACTTATTGAAGAGGCTGTCTTTTCTCCATTGTATATTCTTGCCTCCTTTATCAAAGATAAGGTGACCATATGTGTGTGGGTTTATCTCTGGGCTTTCTATCCTGTTCCATTGATCTATATTTCTGTTTTTGTACCAGTACCATACTGTCTTGATTACTGTAGCTTTGGAGTATAGTCTGAAGTCAGGGAGCCTGATTCCCCAGCTCCGTTTTTCGTTCTCAAGATTGCTTTGGCTATTTGGGGTCTTTTGTGTTTCATACAAATTGTGAAATTTTTTGTTCTAGTTCTGTGAAAAATGCCACTGGTGGTTTGACAGGGGTTGCATTGAATCTGTAGATTGCTTTGGGTAGTAGAGTCATTTTCACAATGTTGATTCTTCGAATCCAAGAACATGGTATATCTCTCCATCTATTTGTATCATCTTTTATTTCTTTCATCAGTGTCTTGTATTTTTCTGCATACAGGTCTTTTGTCTCCTTAGGTAGGTTTATTCTTAGGTATTTATTCCAGTGGTAAATGGGAGTGTTTCCTTAATTTCTCTTTAAGATTTTTCATCATTAGTGTATAGGAATGCTAGAGGTTTCTGTGCATTAATTTTGTATCCTGCTACTTTACCAAATGCATTGATTAGCTCTACTAGTTTTCTAGTAGCATCTTTAGGATACTCTATGTATCATGTCATCTGCAAACAGTGACAGCTTTACTCCTTCATTTCCAATTTGGGTTATTTTAATTTCTTTTTATTCTCTGATTGCTGTGGCTAAAACTTCCAAAACAATGTTGAATAATAGTGGTGAGAGTGGGCAACCTTTTCTTGTTCCTCATCTTAATGGAAATGGTTTCAGTTTTCACCATTGACAACGATGTTAGCTGTGGGTTTGTCATATATGGCCTTTATTATGTGGAGGTAAATTCCCTCTGTGCCTACTTTCTGGAGGGTTTTTATCATAAATGGGTGTTGAATTTTGTTGAAAGCTTTTTCTTCATCTGTTGAGATGATCATATGGTTTTTATTCTTCAATTTGTTAATATGATGTATCATATTGATTGATTTGCATATATTGAAGAATCCTTGCATTCCTGGGATAAACCCCACTTGATCATGGTGTATGATCCTTTTAATGTGCTGTTGGATATTATTTGCTAGTATTTTGTTGAGGATTTTTGCATCTATGTTCATCAGTGATATTAGCCAGTAGTTTTCTTTCTTTGTGACATCTTTGTCTGGTTTGGTATCAGGGTGATGGTAGCCTTGTTGAATGAGTTTGGGAGTATTCCTCCCTCTGCTATATTTTGGAAGAGTTTGAGAAGGATAGGTGTTAGCTCTTCTGTAAATATTTGATAGAATTCACCTGTGAAGCCATGCACTCCAGGGGTTTTGTTTGTTGCAGGATTTTTAATCACAGTCTCAATTTCAGTGCTTGTGATTGGTCTGTTTATATTTTCTGTTTCTTCCTGGTTCAGTCTCGGAAGGTTGTGCTTTTCTAAGAATTTGTCCATTTCTTCCACATTGTCCATTTTATTGGCATGTCGTTGTTTGTAGTAGTCTCTCATGATTCTTTGTATTTCTGCAGTGTCATCTGTTACTTCTCCTCTTTCATTTCTAGTTCTATTGATTTGAGTCTTCTTTCTTTTTTTCTTGATGAATCTGGCTAATGGTTTATCAATTTTGTTTATCTTCTCAAAAATCCAGGTTTTAGTTTTATTGATCTTTGGTATCTTTTCCTTCATTTCTTTTTTATTTATTTATGATCTGATCTTTATGATTTCTTCCCTTCTGCTAACTTCGGGGTTTTTTGTTGTTGTTCTTTCTCTAATTGCATTAGGTGTAAGGTTAGGTTGTTTATTTGAGATGTTTCTTGTTTCTTAAGGTAGGATTGTATTGCTATAAACTTTCCTCTTAGAACTGCTTTTACTTCATCCCTTAGGTTTCGGGTCATCTTGTTTTCGTTGTCATTTGTTTCTAGTTATTTTTCATTTCCTCTTTGATTTCTTCAGTGATCTCATGGTTATTAAGTAGTGTATTGTTTAGCCTGCATGTGTTTGTATTTTTTATAGATTTTTTCCTGTAATTGATATCTAGTCTCATAGCATTGTGGTCAGGAAAGATACTTGATACAATTTCTATTTTCTTAAATTTACCAAGACTTGATTTGTGACCCAAGATATGGTCTGTCCTGGAGTATATTCCATGAGTGCTTGAGAAGACAGTGTATTCTGTTGTTTTTGGATGGAATGTCCTAATAAATGTCAATTAAGTCCATCTTGTTTAATGTATCATGTAAAGCTTGTGTTTCCTTATTTATTTTCATTTTGGATGATCTGTCCATTGGTGAAAGGGGGATGTTAAAGTCCCCTACTATGATTGTGTTAGTGTCTATTTCTCCTTTTATGGCTGTTAGCATTTGCCTTATGTATTGAGGTGCTCCTATGTTGGTTGCATAAATATTTACAATTGTTATGTCTTCTTCTTTGATTGGTCCCTTTATCATTATGCCGTGTCCTTCCTTGTCTCTTGTAACAGTCTTTATTTTAAAGTCTATTTTATCTGATATGAGAATTGCTACTCCAGCTTTCTTTTGGTTTCCATTTGCATGGAATATCTTTTTCCATCCCCTCACCTTCAGTCTGTATGTGTCCCTAGGTCTGAAGTGGGTCTCTTGTAGACAGCATATATATGGGTCTTGTTTTTGTATCCATTCAGCCAGTCTATGTCTTTTGGTTGGAGCATTTAATCCATTTACATTTAAGGTAATTATCAATGTGTAGGTTCCTATTACCATTTTCTTAATTGTTTGGGGTTTGGTATTGTAGGTCTTTTCCTTCTCTTGTGTTTCCTTCCTAGAGAGTTCCTTTAGCATTTGTTGTAAAGCTGGTTTGGTGGTGATGAATTCTCTTAGCTTTTGCTTTTCTGTGAAGGTTTTAATTTCTCCATTGAATCTGAATGGGATTCTTGCTGGGTAGAGTCATCTTGGTTTTAGGTTTTTCTTTTTCATCACTTTAAATATGTCCTACCACTCCCTTCTGGCTTGCAGAGTTTCTGCTGAAAAATCAGCTGTTAACCTTATGGGGATTCCCTTGTATGTCTTTTGTTTTACCTTGCTGCTTTTAATATCTTTTCTTTGTATTTAATTTTTGATAGTTTGATAAATATGTGTCTTGACGTATTTCTCCTTGGATTTATGCTGTATGGGACTCTCTGTGTTTCTTGGACTTTATTAACTGTTTGCTTTCCCACATTAGGGAAGTTTTCAACTATGGTCTCTTCAAATATTTTCTCAGTCCCTTTCGTTTTCTCTTTTTCTTCTGGTACCTCTGTAGTTCTTATGTTGGTGTGTTTAACGTTGTCCTAGAGGTCTCTGAGACTCTCCTCAATACTTTTCATTCTTTTTTCTTTCTTCTGCCCTGCAGTAGTTATTTCCACTATTTTATCTTCCAGGTTCCTTATCCGTCCTTCTGCCTCAGTGTTTCTGCTATTGATTCCTTCTAGAGAATTTTTGAATTCATTTATTGTGTTGTTCATCATTGCCTGCTTGCTCTTTAGTTCTTCTAGGTCCTTGTTAAACGTTTCTTGTATTTCTCCATTTTATTTTCAAGATTTTGGATCATTTTTACTATCATTACTCTGAATTTTTTTTCAAGTAGACTGCCTATTTCCTCTTCATTTGTTTGGTCTGGTGGGTGTTTACCTTGCTCCTTCATCTGCTCTGTGTTTCTTTGTCCTCTCATTTTGCTGAACTTACTGTGTTTGAGGTCTCCTTTTCGCAGGCTGCAGGTTCGTAGTTCCTGTTGTTTTTGGTTTTTCCCCCAATGGGTAAGGTTGGTTTAGTGGGTTGTGTAGGCTTCCTGGTGGAGGGGACTGGTGCCTGTGTCCTGGTGGATGAGGCTGGATCTTGTCTTTCTGGTGGGCAGGACCGCGTCTGGTGGTGTGTCTTGGTGTGTCTGTGACCTTATTATGATTTTAGGCAGCCTTTCTGCTAGTGGGTAGTGTTGTGTTCCTGTGTTGCTAGTTTTTTGGCCAGGGTGTCCAGCACTGTAGCTTGCTGGTCGTTGAATGGAGCTGGGTCTTGGCATTGAGATGAAGATCTCTGAGAGATTTTTGCCATTTGATATTATGTGGAGCTGGGAGTTCTCTGGTGGACCAATGTCCTGAACTCGGCTCTCCCACCTTAGAGGCCCTGGCCTGACACCCGGCTGGAGCACCAAGATCCTGTCATCCACATGGCTCAGAATAAAAGGGAGAATAAATAAAGAAAGAAAAATAAAATAATATAAAGTAAAAAGTTATTAAAATAAAAAATAATTATTAAAAATAAAGAAATTAAAAAGGAATAAAAAGAAAGAAAGAAAGAAAGAAGAGAGCAACCAAACCAAAAAACAAATCCACTAATGATAAGAAGTGCTAAAAACTATACTAAAAAGAAAAAAAAAAAAGGGCAGACAGAATGCTAGGATAAATGGTAAAAGCAAAGCTATACAGACAAAATTACCCACAGAAGCATACATATACAAACTCAGAAAAAAAGAAAAAGAAAAAAAATATATATATCGTTGCTCCCAAACGACACCACCTCAATTTGGGATGATTTGTTGTCTATTCAGGTATTCCACAGATGCAGGGTACATCAAGTTGATTGTGGAGATTTAATCCGCTGCTCCTGAGGCTGCTGGTAGAGATTTCCCTTTCTCTTCTTTGTTCTCACAGTTGCAGGGGTTCAGCTTTGGATTTCACCCTGTCTCTGAGTGTAGGTTGCCTGAGGGCATCTGTTCCCACCCAGACACAATGGGGTTAAAGGAGCAGCTGATTAGGGGGCTCTGGCTCACTCAGGCTCGGGGGAGCGATGGGTACAGAATGCGGGGCGAGCCTGCAGCGGCAGAGGCCAGCATGACATTGCAACAGCCTGAGGCGTGCCGTGCATTCTCCCGGCGAAGTTGTCCCTGGATCACGGGACCCTGGCAGTGGCGGGCTGCACAGGCTCCGGGGAAGGGAGGTGTGGATAGTGACCTGTGGTTGCACACAGGCTTCTTGGTGGCTGCAGCAGCAGCCTTAGGGTTTCATGCCTGTCTCTGGGGTCCGCGCTGATAGCCGCAGCTCGTGCCCGTCCCTGGAGCTCCTTTAAGCAGCCCTCTTAATCCCCTCTCCTCGCGCACCAGGAAACAAAGAGGCAAGAAAAAGTCTCTTGTCTCTTCAGTAGCTCCAGACTTTTTCCTGGACTCCCTCCTGGCTAGCTGTGGCACACTAGCCCCTTCCGGCTGTGTTCATGCAGCCAACCCCAGTCCTCTCCCTGGGATTCGACCTCCGAAGCCCGAGCCTCAGCTCCCAGCCCCCGCCTGCCCCGGCAGGTGAGCAGACAAGCCTCTCGGGCTGGTGAGTGCTGGTCGGCACTGAACCCCTGTGCGGGAATCTCTCTGCTTTGCCCTCTGCACCCCTGTGGCTGCGCTCTCCTCCATGGTTCTGAAGCTTCCCCCCTGGCCACCTGCCGTCCGCCAGTGAAGGGGCTTCCTACTGTGTGGAAACTTTTCCCCCTTCACAGCTCCCTCCCACTAGTGCAGGTCCCGTCCCTATTCTTTTGTTCCTGTTTTATCTTTTTTCTTTTGCCCTACCCAGGTACATGGGGATTTTCCTGCCTTTTGGGAGGTGTGAGGTCTTCTGCCAGTGTTCTGTAGGCATTGTTCCACATGTAGATGTATTTCTGATGTATTTGTGGGGAGGAAGGTGATCTCCACGTCTTACTCTTCCGCCACCTTGAAGGTCTCTGTCAAATTTGAGAATTTCTGATGAGGGTTATTAAATTGCATGCCTTGCTACTTTCATTGTTAGAATCTAAAAGATGAATTATTTCTTAATGTCTCCTCTCTCAAGGTTTTGATCATTATTTACAACAGTGAAATATTGCCTTGTTGTTTGGAAATTTGTCCTTCAAGGAAATAATAGAAATTCTCAATGAGGTTAAATTAGATGAAATGTATGGTATTTTTTAAAACACATATATAATGTAAAATAACTAGAGTGTAGCTTTAAATATCAGACTGCTTAATAATAACCAGATTTGTAAACCACCAGGCACCTCACTGTGTAAATGGAGATGATAACTCCAACTATGTCAAAGGACTGTTAAAGATAAGTGAGATAGTACATTTAAAATTTTTTAAATTTTTTAATTGAGGTATACTTGACATATAACATTGCATTCATCTTAGGGTTGCAGCATAATGATTTGATATATGTATATTTTACAAATTGATTACCACAATGATTTTAGTTAACATCTATCACCACACACAGTTACAATTTTTTTTCTTATGATGAGAACTTTTAAGATCTACCCTCTCTTAGGAACTTCCAAATGTACAATACACTGTTGTTAACTATAGTCACCATGATGATAGCATAACTAAGGCACTTGGAGCATGCTTAGCCTATGGTAGAACTCAACTAATATTAACAATTAGCCATGACCATTGTTTCTATCCATTTGACTAATATTGAAGGAGAGCTTAAATTTAGAATTGAGGTCAGCATTTCTTCTGAGGTTAATTATTTTAGAGATAACAATGAAAGCCCAAGAAGAAGTTTAATTTTATTTTTGTATTTTTTCCTTATGCACCAATTTGGGAAATATCGTTTATTCATTAAGTAGTTAGGCTGAACCTTGGGCCTTATCATTGTTCTCCAGTTTGTTGGTTGCATTTGTTGGAGATGGCAGAACATAGAGTGGGAACAGTATTCAAGAGAGAAAGAGTAGCAACCATAAAGGTTTGACAGTCTTATTAGAACATAAACATAAGAATCTGTACTATAACTTTAGGTTACTCACTGGTTGAACTGTTTATTCTAACTCTAGAAAAAGGCGTAGAGACCGAAATGCTTACTATAGACCATGTTCAATAACTTGGGGTTGTTTTTAAGGCTAAAATTTGTTTCCAAATTCTGAACATTCACTTTTACTCCAATTTACAGTCCTAGGGTTAGTGCAGATAAGTGACTTTCTGTTTTTAAGTCAGCTCCAGTTTGCTGAGGATAATGATTTGTGACATGAACCTGAAGAAGCTGCTATAATTGACATAGTCCAAAGTAGCAATCTGATTACAGTACTCTCAATTGCAGCATTCTTTTAAACTAATTCTGTCTTGAACTTAAGGAATGATGTCATGGTGTCTCACTATGTACATCTTCCATGTATATGAATTAAAAGCAGAATCCACTGAAATTTTACATGTAAAAATCTAAATGGATAATTTGGATGGGTTTCATGTTCAGATAATCCATAACCAATTGGGGAAAAGGGGATATTGGGGTTGTAATAGGATGGAGTTGGGCCATAGCTCTGGGACTATCTGAATTCTTCCTTCACATAGTTCCCATAGAGGAAAAAGCAAGTTCAAGTACCTGTTATGATTTGCTGGACTTTGCTCAATCCAGAGGGATTTTGGCAGCACCTATGGATCATTCCTTTCCTTAGGCTATGTTGGCCTCAGTAACAGAATGTAAGTCAGTCAAAATACCTATTTTACCTATAATCTCAGTCTGAGCTCATACTGAAAGATTTGTTCTTACACAGTTTATGCAAGGGACTCCCAACCCAGAGTACACTCATCAGTGGAAAGCAGAGGGGAGCTCAGAACTGAGTGAGGGAGTAGTGGTCACCAGCCCAGATTTCTCTTACTTGGTATACCTTTCTCGAGGTGCTACCTTCAGCTTAATCAGCTGTATTGGAGAAGAGAGCGTCACCCTAAGAGAAAGGACCATGAAGAACAAGAGCTGCTCTGGTGTCCAGCACTGTCAGTGCTCTGAAGTGTCAGAGGGCCAGCCAACCACATGCTTCTTGACCTCCACCTTCAAAACAAGGCTAATAAAACGTTGTTAACTCAGCAGTCCTTGAAGATAGACTGGAGGTTACATGAATGTGGGAAGGAAGGGGCTGAAAGAAGCTGTGAGCTTCCCTTTAGCCAAAAAATTTAACCCATCTTATTAAATGAGTGCTTCTGACTTACAATGGCACCCAACTAGGATCATAGAATAAGTTCAACGTAATTGGAATAAGGAAAATACCTTCTTACCTATGGCAGCTGGAAATGATTAAAACATTCAGAATCCATTGCCCTACATGATACTATCTATACCTTAGAATTTTATTTTTATCTTTTATACCTTAGAATTTAATTTTATTAATAATTGAAAAGTCTAAATATCATTTTTTACTCTCCAAATATCTATTGGTTATGTTTGTATTGAATCCATAAAGGTATCCCACAGGTGCCTCAAAATCAGCTTTTCCAGAATTGATCTCATGATGTCAATCTCCTAAATTAACTACGTATATTTTCTACCATCAATCCAGTTTTCTAAGCAGCCAACTTTGTGGTCTTTTGAGACCCCATGTCTCTCTCATTATCCCAATTTATTTGATTACTATGTTCGGTCATTCTACTTCTTAGATATCTTCAATCTCCGCCCCTTCCTCTCTTTATGTTCAAACATTCATTTTCTTTCATGAATGCTATCTCTCCTAAATACTGCTTTCTTCAAAACCATCCTCAAAAATGCTACCTGATTGTAGGATGTCATGTCTTTATGATAGAAATTATTCAGTGATTTTCTTAGTGTTATGAGGGAAAGATAAGTGAATTAACATTTATTGAGCACTTACCATATTTTAGATACTATGCTTGAAATTGGAAATAGTGTTTTATTTAATTGTCACAACAGTCATGTGAATGGGCATAATAATCCCAGTTTTGCAGGCAAGGAAACTTGAGTTTTAGAGAAATAAAGTAACTTGCCTAACTTGTAAGTGGAAGTGCCAGGATTTGAGCCTAAGTTTGGTTGACTGTTTTCTCCTCTGACACTCTTCATTTGTGTTCACATGTTCTCTTATAATTCTGGCCTTTTGTATCTGCCATTCCCTTTGTTTTCAGGCTCCCCCACTCATTCCTCAGCTCCATTTTCTTTCTACTTGCTCTGCAAACCTTCCTTTAAAACAAGCATCCTCTTTAAATTTTCCTTGACTTCCCCAGATTTCTACAGAACATTGTGCATTCTTTCATTATGGCAGATAGAATACTTTACTCTAATCATTTCTGTGTTTCATGTGCAGTAACTGCTTTCCCAATAGCCTGTGACCTTCCTAAGCATAGGGTCTCTTAGCTGAGAACACCTACAACATTGCACATGTCTGACACAAAGCTGGCACGGTAAACATGTGGCTGGACCAGTACATAACTGGATGAATAAATGCTGAGTAAAGAAAAGCAATCACAGTCATGCACGAGAGTATACCAATTCTGCTGAATGTTAACATGAGCAAATATTTATCTTTTGTCTCCCTCCCACTCGGATGTAAGCTTCAGAATGACAAGGGTTTTTATATGTTTTGCTCACTGCTGTGTCCTTTGCACCTGCAACTGTGCCAGATTCATATAAATCATTCAATAATTGGGTATTGAATAAATTAATTTCACCATATTTCTAATTTCCAGCTCATCTAAAAGGAGGGTATTTTCTCCAAAGTCTATGTTATCTCTTTAAGTCACTTCCTTCATTAAAATTTTTCAGCATCAAATATGTGCCCAGCACCATGCTAAATCCTAGATGTAAAAAGATCAATAATCTTTAAGGAACTTACATTTTAATAAGTGATTACTGACAGTGTCAAGACAGTTATTTTTTTGAGATACACTGATGGCTGAAATAAATTGTTTTCTGGTATCATATTTAGGTTCACCAAATTCCTTCCAAACTTTCTTGATTAAACTGTGTTTCTCCTCAGGGGTTATTAATATGGTGGAGCAATAATTAGCCAACACAAAGGAGGAAGGGGCAATTACAGTGTGACAATATATGACCTACAACTTCTGTCATTTTTGGATTCACAGCAATTTCTGAAAACCTGATGTCTTGAAAAAAATCTTCAAGGGATTTTTCTGTTAAATATGAAATATTTGCATTTCTGTTTCCTGGAAGATAACCACCACTATCATAGTGCCCTGTTAATATATCTTTAAAAATTGTTTAAATAAATAATTCATTAAAAAATCAATATTTTTCTTTGATCTCTGTATGTAACAGTCCTCTGCTATAACTTCCAAAGAGTATAGCCAAGGTGCCATTTTTAGCTTCAAGGCATTTTATCTTAAACACTATTTCCATAAGTTAGGAAAACAATGAACTGTTTTGTGTTAAATGTAGGCTACAATTAGCAAGATATTTTAAATAATTTTTAAGAAAACCAGTAATTTTTCAGAAAAGGACTAGCTTTAAGAAAAAAAGAATAGTCCTTCCTACATTCCTCCCTCCCTCCCCCTTTCCTTTCTTTCTTTCTTTCTTTTTCTTTCTTTCTTTCTTTCTTTTTCTTTCCTTCTTCCTTCCTTCCTTTGCTTTTTTCTTTCTTTCTCTTTCTTTCTTTTTTTGTTCTTTCCTTCCCCTCCCTCCCTTCCTCCCTTTCTCCCTTCCTTCCCTCCTCCCTATCAACTTTATTCATTGTGAGTTCTAGTACATGGAGTAGATATTTGGACTCCATTATAACAGTGGTGAGTTTTGGATTTCAGAGAACCCTTAGATGTTATAGCATCTTGGTCTTGATTTTTCAGACTGCGTGAATGATAAGCTTTTCAGAATATAGTGTAAGGATCTCAATCCCAGTGTTGTTTGTGATTTAACTGGTAGTATGGGTTGTATGTAAACCTACACTTGAGCACTTACTTTTTAAAATCTTATTTAGTAATCAGCACCAATGAATTGTAAACTACTTCTGGGCAAGAGACCTGGTTCTTGGCAGGTGCTCAGAGATTGTTGGTTGAATGCTGGATTAGTATTAAAATTAAATCCATGTTTCCAGGTCCTTTAAACAAAATAGCACATTTTCAGAGTGCCAACTTCTTTAGATATGGGCCTCAAACGTTTTTTGTTTACTGGTCTAGTCCCTTCCTTAACAAACATATCCAGAATAAAAAGGTTGTAACTTGTATTCTCAACTATAAAGCTGACAGTGATGGCAGTTAACATGTATTAGCCTAACCTATGAAAGTCCCAAATTGCTGGCAGTATTGTAGCCTTTACAATGAAAATCAATGAGTTAAATTGGCTACAACAAATAAGGTGACAAAGGGTAATGATGAATGGCAGAAAGAGGGAGAAACAGGCAATTTAGGAACCAATAAAGTCATTGCAGTTAGTTCAGCACAGCAACTTGATAAGACACAGTAGATAGTTAATTATATGTTTTATAGTGATAGCCAAGGATTTTATTTTAATTTTTAATTTATTTTATTTTATTTTATTTTTGTGGCATGTGGGCCTCTCACTGTTGTGGCCTCTCCCGTTGCGGAGCACAGGCTCTGGATGCGCAGGCTCAACGGCCATGGCTCACGGGCCCAGCTGCTCCGCAGCATGTGGGATCTTCCCGGACTGGAGCACGAACCCGTGTCCCCTGCGTTGGCAGGCGGACTCTCAACCACTGTGCCACCAGGGAAGCCCCAAGGATGTTATTGTTCTGTCTTGTGGAGTTAAAAGGAGGGTTTCTTGTTGACTATTTTACTTGGGTGAAAAATCAGGATCGCATTTAAATGGGAATTATATAGGAAGCCATTTGCCAGGGGCATTTAGGAGACCAAGCTGGGACATTAGAGCACCTCCAGGAATAAGTTTTTTTTCTTTTTTCCTGATCATGTTTTTCTTTTATTGTTCTCTGGACCAAGTTGTGAGATATTTAGGAATTTATACAAGTAAATAAGTGCAAAATAGTTTAGGATTTTTTTTGTTTTCCTTTGTTGCTTGTTGAGTAAAAAAGGTTTCCACACTGTACTTTTGGAAAATTTAACTTACATAAGTAATATCATAATATATAAGGTACATTTACATTCACTTTTTTTAAACATCTTTATTGGATTATAATTGCTTTACAATGGTGTGTTAGTTTCTGCTTTATAACAAAGTGAATCAGTTATACATATACATATATTCCAATATCTACTCCCTCTTGCGTCTCCCTCCCATCCTCCCTATGCCACCCCTCTAGGTGGTCACAAAGCACAGAACTGATCTCCCTGTGCGATGCAGCTGCTTCCCACTAGCTATCTGTTTTACATTTGGTAGTGTATATATGTCCATGCGACTCTCTCACTTCGTCCCAGCTTACCCTTCCCCCTCCCCGTATCCTCAAGTCCATTCTCTACGTCTGCATCTTTATTCCTGTTCTGCCCCTAGATTCTTCAGAACCTTTTTTTTTTTAAGATTCCATATAAATTTGTTAGCATATGGTATTTGTTTTTCCCTTTCTGACTGACTTCACTCTGTATGACAGACTCTAGGTCCATCCACCTCACTAAAAATAACTCAATTTCATTTCTTTTTATGGCTGAGTAATGTTCCATTGTATATATGTGCCACATCTTCTTTATCCATTCTTCTGTCGATGGACACTTAGGTTGCTTCCATGTCCCGGCTATTGTAAACAGAGCTGTAATGAACATTGTGGTACATGACTCTTTTTGAATTATGGTTTTCTCAGGGTATATGCCCAGTAGTGGGATTGCTGGGTTGTATGATAGTTCTGTTGTTAGGTTTTTAAGGAACCTCCATACTGTTCTGCATAGTGGCTGTATCAATTTACATTCCCACCAACAGTGCAAGAGGGTTCCTTTTTCTCCACAACCTCTCCAGCATTTATTGTTTGTAGATTTTTTGATGATGGCCATTCTAACTGGAGTGAGGTGATACCTCATTGTAGTTTCGATTTCCATTTCTCTTATGATTAGTTATGTTGAGCATTCTTTCATGTGTTTCTTGACAACCTGTATAACTTCTTTGGAGAAATGTCTATTGAGGTCTTGTGCCCATTTTTGGATTGGGTTGTGTGTTTTTTTGATATTGAGCTGCATGAGCTGCTTGTAAATTTTGGAAATGAATCCTTTGTCAGTTGCTTCATTTGCAAATATTTTCTCCCGTTCTGAGGGTTGTCCTTTTGTCTTGTTTATGGTTTCCTTTGCTGTGCAAAAGCTTTTAAATTTCATTAGGTCCCATTTGTTTATTTTTCTTTTTATTTCCATTTCTCTAGGAGGTGGGTCAAAAAGGATCTTGCTGTGATTTATGTCATAGAGTGTTCTGCCTATGTTTTCCTCTAAGAGTTTGATAGTGTCTGGCCTTACATTTAGATCTTTAATCCATTTTGAGTTTGTTTTTTGTATGTTGTTAGGGACTGTTCTAATTTCATTCCTTCACATGTAGCTGTCCAGTTTTCCCAGCACCACTTATTGAAGAGGCAGTCTTTTCTCCACTGTATATTCTTGCCTCGTTTATAAAAGATAAGGTGACCATACGTGCATGTGTTTATCTCTGGAGTTTCTATTCTGTTCCATTGATCTATATTTCTGTTTTTGTGCCAGTACCATACTGTCTAGATTACTGTAGCTTTGTAGGATAGTCTGAAGTCTGGGAACCTGATTTCTCCAGCTCTGTTTTTCTTTCTCTAGATTGCTTTGGCTATTCGGGGTCTTTTGTGTTTCCATACAAATTGTGAAATTTTTTGTTCTAGTTCTGTTAAAAATGCCATTGGTAGTTTGATAGGAATTGCATTGAATCTGTAGATTGCTTTGCCATCCAAGAACATGGTATATCTCTCCATCTGTTTGTATCATCTTTAATTTCATTCATCAGTGTCTTGTAGTTTTCTGCATACAGGTCTTTTGTCTCCTTAGGTAGGCTTATTCCTAGGTACTTTATACTTTTTGCTGCAATGGTAAATGGGAGCGTTTCCTTAATTTCGCTTTCAGAATTTTCATCATTATTGTATAGGAATGCAAGAGATTTCTGTTCATTAATTTTGTATCCTGCTACTTTACCAAATTCATTAATTAGCTGTAGTAGTTTTCTGGTAGCATCTTTAGGATTCTCTATGTATAGTATCATGTCATCTGCAAACAGTGACAACTTTACTTCTTCTTTTCCGATTTGGATTCCTTTTATTTCTTTTTCTTCTCTGATTGCTGTGGCTAAAACTTCCCAAACAATGTTGAATAATAGTCGTGAGAGTGGACAACCTTGTCTTGTTTGTGATCTTAGAGGAAATGATTTCAGTTTTTGGCCATTGAGAACGATGTTGGCTGTGGGTTTGTCATATATGACATCTATTATGTTCAGGTATGTTTCCTCTATGCCTACTTTCCAGAGGGTTTTTATCATAAATGGGTGTTGAATTTTGTTGAAAGCTTTTTCGGCATCTATTGAGATGATCTTATGGTTTTTCTCCTTGTTTGTTAATATGGTTTATTACATTGATTGATTTGCATATATTGAAGAATCCTTGCATTGCTGGGATGAACCCCACTTGATCATGGTGTATGATCCTTTTAATGTGCTGTTGGATTCTGTTTGCTAGAATTTTGTTGGGGATTTTTGCATCAATGTTCATCAGTGATATTGGCCTGTAGTTTTCTTTCTTGTGACATCTTTGTCTGGTTTTGGTATCAGGGTGATGTTTGCCTCGTAGAATGAATTGGAGACTGTTCCTCCCTCTGCTATATTTTGAAAGAGTTTGAGAAGGATAGGTGTTAGCTGTTCTCTAAACCGTTGATAGAATTTGCCTGTGAAGCCATCTGGTCCTGGGTTTTGTTTGTTGGAAGATTTTAAATCACAGTTTCAATTTCAGTGCTTGTGATTAGTCAGTTCATATTTTCTGTTTCTTCCTGGTTCAGTCTCGGAAGGTTGTGCATTTCTGAGAATTTGTCCATTTCTTCCAGGTTGTCCATTTTATTGCCATAGAGTTGCTTGTAGTAGTCTCTCATGATGCTTTGTATTTCTGCAGTGTCAGTTGTTACTTCTCCTTTTTCATTTCTAATTCTGTTGACTTGAGCCTTCTCCCTTTTTTCTTGATGAGTCTGCCTAATGGTTTATCAATTTTGTTTATCTTCTCAAAGAACCAGCTTTTAGTTTTATTGATCTTTGCTATCGTTTCCTTCATTTCTTTTTCATTTATTTGTGATCTGTTCTTTATGATTTCTTTCCTTCTGCTGACTTTGGGGTTTTTTGTTCTTCTTTCTCTGCTTGCTTTAGGTGTATGGTTAGGTTGTTTATTTGAGATGTTTCTTGTTTCTTTAGGTAGGGTTGTATTGCTATAAACTTCCTTCTTAGAACTGCTTTTACTGCATCCCATAGATTTTCGGTATTGTGTTTTCATTGTCATTTGTTTCTAGGTATTTTTTGATATCCTCTTTGATTTCTTCAGTGATCTCCTGGTTATTAAATAGTGTATTGTTTAGCCTCCATGTGTTTGTATTTTTTGCAGATTTTTCCCTGTATTTGATATGTAGTCTCATAGCGTTGTGATCGGAAAAGATACTTGATATGATTTCAATTTTCTCAAATTTACTATGGCTTGATTTGTGACCTAAGATATGATATATCCTGGAGAATGTTCCATGAGCACTTGAGAAGAAAGTGTGTTCTGTTGTTTTTGGATGGAATGTCCTATAAATATCAATTAAGTCCATCTTGTTTAATGTATCATATAAAGCTTGTGTTTCCTTTTTAATTTTCATTTTGGATGATTTGTCCATTGGTGAAAGTGGGGTATTACAGTCCCCTACTATGATTGTGTTACTGTTTGTTTACCCTTTTATGGCTGTTAGCATTTGCCTTATGTATTGAGGTGCTCCTATGTTGAGTGCATAAATATTTACAGCTGTTATATCTTATTCTTGGATTGATCCCTTGATCATTATGTAGTGTCCTTCTTTGTCTCTTGTAATAGTGTTTATTTTAAGAAGATATGGCACATATATACAATGGAATATTACTCAGCTATAAAAAGAAACGAAAGTGAGTTATTTGTAGTGAGGTGGATGGACCTAGAGTCTGTCATACAGAGTGAAGTAAGTCAGAAAGAGAAAAACAAATACCATATGCCAACACATATATATGGAAGCTAAAATAAAAAAAAAATGTTCTGAAGAACGTAGAGGCACGACAGTTATAAAGACGCAGGCATAGAGAATGGACTTGAGGACACGAGGAGAGGGAAGGTTAAGCTGGGTCAAAATGAGAGAGTAGCATGTACATATATACACTACTAAATGTAAAATAGATAGCTAGTGGGAAGCAGCTGCATAGCACAGGGAGATCAACTCCATGCTTTGTGATCACCTAGAGGGGTGGGATAGGGAGGGTGGGATGGAGACACAAGAGGGAGGAGATATGGCTATATATGTATATGCATAGCTGATTCACTTTGTTATAAAGTAGAAACTAACACACCATTGTAAAGCAATTATACTCCAATAAAGATGTTAAAAAAATAAAATAAAGTCTATTTTGTCTGATAATGATAATTGCTACTCCAGCTTTCCTTTGATTTCCATTTTCATGGAATATCTTTTTCCATCCCCTTACTTTCAGTCTGTATGTGTCCCTAGGTCTGAAGTGGGTCTCTTTTAGACAGCATATATACGTGTCTTGTTTTTGTAACTATTCTGCCAGTCTATGGCTTTTGATTGGAGCGTTTAATGCATTTACATTTAAAGTAGTTATCAATATGTTGTTCCTATTACCATTTTCTTAATTGTTTGGGGTTTGTTATTGTAGGTCTTTTCCTTCTCTTGCGTTTCCTGCCTAGATAAGTTCCTTTAGCATTTGTTGTAAAGCTGGTTTGGTGGTGCTGATTTCTCTTAGCTTTTGCTTCTTTGTAAATGTTTTAATTTCTCTGTTGAATCTGAATGAGATCCTTGCTGGGGAGAGTAATTTTGGTTGTAGGTTTTTCCCTTTTATCACTTTAAGTATGTCCTGCCACTCCCTTCTAGTTTGCAGAGTTTCTGCTGAAAGATCAGCTGCTAACCTTATGGGGATTCCTTTGTATGTTATTTGTTCTTCTTACCTTGCTGCTTTTAATATTTTTTCTTTGTATTTAATTTTTGGGAGTTTGATTAATATGTGTCTTGGCATGTTTCTGCTTGGATTTATCCTGTATGGGATTATCTGTGTTTACTGGACTTGATTGACTATTTCCTTTCCCATAATAGGGAAGTTTTGAACTATAATCTCTTCAAATATTTTCTCAGTCCCTTTCATTTTCTCTATTTCTTCTGGAACCCCTATAATTCTTATGTTGGTTCATTTAATATTGTTCATTTAATATTGTCCCAGAGGTCTCTGAGACTGTCCTCAATCCTTTTCATTCTTTTCTTTTATTCTGCTCTGCAGTAGTTATTTCTACTATTTTATCTTCCGGGTCACTTATTTCTACTATTTCATCTTCTGGGCCTCTGTGCTAATGGGTGGAGTTGTATTCCTGTCTTGCTTGTTGTTTGGCCTATAGTGTCCAGCACTGTAGCTTGCTGGTCATTGTGTGGAGCTGGGTCTTAGCATTGAGATGCAGATCTCTGGGAGATCTTTCACCACTTGATATTATGTGATGTCTGGAGGTCTCTGGTAGACCAATGCCCTGAACTCGGCTCTCCCACCTCAGAGGCACAGGCCTGACACCCGGCTGGAGCATGAAACCCCTGTCAGCCATATGGCTCAGAATAAAAGGGAGGGAGAGAGGGAGGGAGGGAGGGAGGGAGAGAGGGAGGGAGGAGGGAAAGAGGGAGAGAGAGAGAGAGAAAGAGAGAAAGAAGAAAGAAAATAAAATAAAATAATTAAAATAAAACAATTATTACAAATAAAAAATTTTTAAAGTAATAAAAAAAAGAAAGAAAGAAGAGAGCAACCAAACCAAGGAATGAATCCACCATGATAACAAGTGCTAAAAACTATACTAAAAAAACCCCAAAGAAACAAAAAAAAAAATGGACAGACAGAACCCTAGGACAAATGGTAAAAGCAAAGCTATACAGACAAAATCACACAAAGAAGCCAACACATGCACACTCACAAAAAGTGGAAAAGGAAAAAGATATATACATATCTATATATTAAAAAAAGACAAAGGAAGAGAGCAACCAAATCAATAAACAAATCTACCAATGACGACAAACTCTAATTACTATTCTAAGTTAAACATAAAAGCAGATTAGATGCAGAAAGCAAACCCCAAGTCTACAGTTGCTCCCAAAATCCACCCCCGCACTTTTGGGATGATTTATTGTCTATTCAGGTATTCCAGAGATGCAGGGTACATCATGTTGATTGTGGAGATTTAATCTGCTGCTCCTGAGGCTGCTGGGAGAAATTTCCCTTTCTCTTCTTTGTTGGCACAGCTTCTGGGGTTCAGCTTTGGATTTGGCCCCACCTCTGGGTGTAGGTCGCCTGAGGGTGCCAGTTCCTCGCCCAGACAGGGCGGGGTTAAAGGAGCAGCTGATTACGGGGCTCTGGCTCACTCAGGACGGGGGGGGGGGGAGGGAGGGGCATGGAATGCAGGGTGAGCCTGAGGAGGCAGAGGGCGGCGTGACTTTGCAACAGCCTGATATGCACCGTGTGTTCTCTCGGGGAAGTTGTCCCTGCCTGGATCACGGGACCCTGGCAGTGGCGGGCTGCACAGACTCCCAGGAGGGGAGGTGTGGATAGTGACCTGTGCTTGCACACAGGCTTCTTGGTGGCTGCAGCAGCAGCCTTAGTGTTTCATGCCCGTCTCTGGTGTCCACACTGATAGGCACGGCTTGCGCCTGTTTCTGGAGCTCATTTAGTCAGTGCTCTTAATCCCTTCTCCTCGCGCACCCTGAAACAATGGTCTCTTGCCTCTTAGGCAGTTCCAGACTTTTTCGCGGACTCTCTCCCATCTAGCTGTGGCGCACTAGCCCCCTTCAGGCTGTGCTCACACAGCCAACCCCCGTTCTCTCCCTGGGATCTGACCTCCAAAACCAGAGCCTCAACTCCCAGCCCCCACCCGCCCCAGCAGTTGAGCAGACAAGCCTCTCAGGCTGGTGAGTGCTGGTCGGCACTGATCCTCTGTGCGGGAATCTCTCCGCTTTGCCCTCCGCACCCCTATTGCTGTGCTCTCCTCCATGGCTCCGAAGATTCCCCCCTCCACCACCCCCTGTCTCCGCCAGTGAAGGAGCTTCCTAGTGTTTGGAACTTTTCCTCCTTCACAGCTCCCTCCCAGAGGTGCAGGTCCCATCCGTGTTTTTTTGTCTCTCTTTTTTCTTTTTTCTTTTGCCCTACCTAGGTACGTGGGGAGTTTCTTGCCTTTTGGGAAGTCTGAGGTCTTCCGCCAGCGTTCAGTAGGTGTACTGTAGGAGTTGTTCCACATGTAGATGTATTTCTGATGTATTTGTAGGGAGGAAGTTGATCTCCATGTCTTACTCCTCCACCATCTTGAAGGTCTCCCAGGAATAGGTTTCATTTTCACCAGTTTCAGAAACAATCAATTGCTTAATAGCAGCGTGGCTCTGTGAATAAGGTGTTCTTGTTGATGCTTATTTCAGATGTGTATCACAGATCTGACTTGATAAATACAAACTAAATATGGTTCTTCATCATTGAGACTTTAACAAGAAAGAGCAAATTATACAACCTTCACCTGTGAGTCAATCTTGTGGTGAGAAGGTCATAAAGGGGTGTATGGGTATATGGGGGTAAAGTTTGGTGAGATAGGATTTCTCAGGACCTCTGCAAGCAGTGCCCTCTTCTGGGCCCCTGGGATATCAGAGATTCAAACTTGATTAAGAGCTGATGGGAGTGAAATTAATGATTGACATTTTCTGAGGCAAACCATCAGTTTTGTAGGTCCATGCTCATGGCCACCTCTGAGGTTCAATGTCAAATGTTGAAAAGTCCTATGACAAACAACAGGGAAGTGGTTAGAAAAGTTTATACTAACTCTAATTCTGAGTGCCTCCCAAAATATTTCAGGTTGCAAGATGCTTAAACAACTACACAAGGCTGTACTCTTACACTCCATTAGCTGACCATGGCTTTCAGAGCCAGCAAACCTCCATGATGCCTGGAGCGAAATCAAAAGATTTCCAGAGACAATGTGGAAATGATGGGACAGGGAAGCCTGTTCCAGTGTGTTGACATGATGTCTCTCTTTTTTCCTCTGGCTTCTGAAAGAACTATGAATGGAGACTTACATACTGGGTTCCTCAGGCAGCAACATGAAAAGAGTTGTGGCCCCAAAGTGGTCAGTAAGAAAACCCTTTCTGCTGTGGAAATACCTGTGTTCATTAACATTGTGGCATGTGACCATGCCCCAGGTCCCTGCTCAGATGTGGATTTATCATAAAGTTATGAGATTTTGCCTCAATGGTCTTCACGTGTAGGAAACCAAGATAAGCTTCTGGAAGAGGCTCTGGAAATGTGTTTATACAGTCACATGTTCTGATATATTTGCAAATGTAAGATATTTAAAGTGAAATTAAGATTCCTTTCTCATACCACCTCTTCCTCACACCTTCCTTTATGTCATGGGACATTGTAGTGACTATGGGTATTTTAGGGATCTGGCTCCAGGTTCATTGACTTGGAGAACTATTTAGTTGCATTTTGGTAGGATATATTTATGTGGCTCTGTGTTTCTTCTGTGTGAGGTTGAACAACACTCAGGTAAGTGAATGACAATCTTGCTGTTATAAAAGTTAAGAACAAAGGGCTATAAGCAGGACCAGCCTCACAGGTGTGTGACCAGTGGGATTATAAGGTGCCTGGAATTTAGAAAGGTCTTGCATTGGTTTAATTGTCTTCACTCCACTTTCTTGAAATTCTTTACTTTTTGAACAAGAGACTCTGCAAATTACATAGCCAGTTCTGGCGGAAACACCTTGTACAAATAGTGATAAGCATACAGAATGTGTGCCACGTTCAGCTCCTCTTTAACATCAGACATTTTATCATTGAAGACAAAAGGTGACTCTTCAAGTTGTTGACTAATTCAGCATTTTCCAGTAGTTACATATTTTCAAGGTTATCATGTAGATGGAATTCTTTAAACATATGTATTAACATAGATTTAAAAAAATATTTCAAACGTAATGAGATTGCCCACTTTATAAGGCTATTAATGAATAAGTTCTTGATTTAATAATCCTAATACTGAATAAAAATAAATTTGTCTATATAATCATATATACTTATATATAAGGTAGTTATATATATGATTAGTTACTGCATAAGCAAACCAAAGTGTCCTGAAATCTTAGAGTTTATGTTTTTAAGAAACTTTATAGAGGCATTTCCAAATTTAACAACATTATAAAATTTTACATGATGTTTCTGATAATAGTGAAGTTGAAAGAAGCTTTTCTATACTATCAATTTTTAAAATTTTGATTAAATTTTCTAGAGGAAAGACATTATTTTTTTATTCCATATATAGAAAATATTACAAAATATCATATTGCTATATAAAAAGACTATCAAAGGTGTATAGCTAAGACGTAGGGGAAAATATTACAAAGGTGTGTCAGTAAGTTAATAAACTACACTATGTTATTTTTTCTGGTTTTGGTGATATTTGTGGTTGTGAACTACTTAAAACTTGCAAATTTTTGTAGCTTCCTTTCTCATTCTAGGTAAATATTTACGTTTAAAAAATAGAAATTGATATTTGTAATTTTCTTTTTTTCACGTGCTAACTGCTTCTTCCCCCAGTTTTATGTTCTCCAAGCCCCAAAAAACTTGGCTTCACCTCTGCTCATTTCAACAAGTACACTTCATCTGATTTTCTGATACTCGAGCCAGTGGCTGAGGTTATACTCTTACCTTGAACTTAACAAAGATCCTGTAGATGCGTTCTAATTGTAAGATGAATAGGTGTCCAGAAGTGAAGGATTGCTCCACTTCATTGCCTTACTTGTTTGAACTTTGGGCTTTTAGAGGGGCAGCACTGGGGAGCATTTGACAATATACCCAAATTATAAATTAATGAGGTCTCAGAGGCCCATGAGTTATAAGGATACAGTGACCATTGACACTGTCAAATCCAGACCTTTTTCTTTGCAAATGAGGGGAAATGAGGTCCAGAAAGATCACACTATTGATGGACAGAAGAGCTGGTGTTGGAATGCAGGTTTAACTTCTTCCTAGTTCTTATCCCATTAATTATGGAATGCCAGGCACTCTGGTCCCTTTCTGTCCTCATGCCTCCTACCTGACCTGTTCATGCTGGATCCTTGCAAATGAGACCAGGATCTTGGGGCTATTTTGAATCATATTATGGAAAACTCTCAACCATTCTTCCAGGACACTAGAATGCCAAGAACTCAAAGGTCACCGACACCCTGTGCTCAAATTTTTCATCTTAGTTATTAGGTGATGTCATTCTTTATGGTCATACTGGTGGAAATTTATCTGTGAAAGTTCAGCAGTAACATTGCATTTCTTATGGAGTTTTGACAATTTAAAGTGGACAATAAATGCTAAAAAACATTTAAAACTCTTCAATGAGTCTAATACATGTAAGGCATTGCAAATAAAGTTAAGGTTGACATCAATATTTATATAGACAATAATAATGAGTTAGTTTGGCATTTGCTGTAAGTCAAAGAATAAAATGTGGGGTGACCCAAAAGAGTAAAGACCTAAATAACTGACAGTAGAGGACCGGACATTATTTTTACAAGAATATGCTACTCAAAACTACTGGAAAAGTCATTGTGGGAGACTAATATGGAATTTAATTAGAAGCTCTGGGTAGAAAGGACCAAAATCCACATAATTATAAGGGAGAAGAGTCCTTAATTTAAGAGTCCTTAATACCAATTATCTTTTCATATTGAGGCTGAAGTTCTGCGTGAGATAGTGGCATATTGGTAATTGGGTCGTATGAAGATATGGTGTCTTGTAATGTAAATTAGTATCTCATTGATTGATTTTTCTTTGTTTCTAACAGAGAAACATGAAAGGAAAGACAAATAGAGGGTTTGAAAAGGGTAGAAGTCCATTACTATGTATATATAAAGTACAACATCTAAGAGAAAAATGAAGAGACTTAAATGAAGCTGTCCAACAGGAGGAAGCATTAGACATGGAAGGCAGATGTGCCTGTTAAGTGGTTAATTTAACAGATGTTTTGTGATTGCCAATTATGTGTCTGCTTGGATTGACAGTAATAAATAGATGAATTATAGAGTATGTTAGAAGATATAAATGCTCTGGAAGTAAAGGAAGAGTAGGATAGGATCAAAGTGGCTGGATGTGTGGGAGTGAGGACAGGATTATAGTGCAATTTTAAATAGATGGTGAGGATAGCTCTCATCAGGAAAGTGACCTTTGAGTCAAAACCTGAAGGAAATGAAGGTGTTATTCGTGGAGATATGAAGAAATGGAGGTCGGGGTGGGAGAGCATTCTAGAAGCCCCTGCAAAAGTTCTAAGATGAGAATGTAACCAATATGTTTAAGAAATAGAAGGCCACTGTGACTGTGAAAATTTCTTTTTTTTTTTCTTAAAGAAAATCATGATTGATCAAATAGGGGTGAGAAAAAGCAAAATACTTGATTTCTGGCCTAAATGTAAGGCCAGAAACTATCAAACTCTTAGAGGAAAACATAGGCAGAACACTTCATGACATAAATCACAGCAAGATCCTTTTTGACCCACCACCTGGAGAAATGGACATAAAAACAAAAATACACAAATCGGACCTAATGAAACTTAAAAGCTTTTGCCCAGCAAAGGAAACCATAAACAAGATGAAAAGACATTCCTCAGAATGGGAGAAAATATTTTCAAATGAAGCAACTGACAAAGGATTCATCTCCAAAATTTACAAGCAGCTTATGCAGCTCAATATCAAAAAAACGCACAACCCAATCCAAAAATGGGCAGAAGACCTAAAGAGACATTTCTCCAAAGAAGATATACAGATTGCCAAGAAACACATGAAAAAATTCTCAACATCCTTAATCATTAGAGAAATGCAAATCAAAACTACAGTGAGATATCATCTCACACCGGTCAGAACGGCCATCATCAAAAAGTCAACAAACAATAAATGCTGGAGAGGGTGTGGAGAAAAGGGAACCCTCTTGCATTGTTGGTGGGAATGTAAATTGATACAGCCACTATGGAGATCAGTATGGAGGTTCCTTAAAATCTAAAAATAGAACTACCATACGACCCAGCAATCCCACTACTGGTCATATACCCTGAGAAAACCATAATTCAAAAAGAATCATGCACCAAAATGTTCATTGCAGCTCTATTTACAATAGCCAGCACATGGAAGCAACCTAAGTGTCCATCTACAGATGAATGGATAAAGAAGATGTGGGCCATATATACAATGGAATATTACTCAGCCATAAAAAGAAATGAAATTAAGTTATTTGTAGTGAGGTGGATGGACCTAGAGTCTGTCATACAGAGTGAAGTAAGTCAGAAAGAGAAAAATAAATACCGTGTGCAAACACATATATATGAAATCTAAAAAAAAAAAAAAAAAAAAAAATGGTCATGAAGAACCTAGGAGCTAGACGAGAATAAAGATGCAGACCTACTAGAGAATGAACTTGAGGATATGGGGAGGGGGAAGGGTAAGCTGTGACAAAGTGAGAGAGTGGCATGGATATATATACACTACAAACGTAAAATAGATAGCTAGTGGGGAGCAGCCACATAGCATAGGGAGGTCAGCTCGGTGCTTTGTGACCACGTAGAGGGGTGGGATGGGGATGGTGGGACCGAGGGAGATGCAAGAGGGACGAGATATGGGAACATATGTATATGTATAACTGATTCACTTTGTTATAAAGCAGAAGCTAACACACCATTGTTAAGCAATTATACTCCAATAAAGATTTTTAAAAAATAAATAAAAATTTTAAAACAGGAAATAAATAGAATACAAGACCTATTTGCTATTTTAGATTTAATCTCAGACATTTCAGATGAATCATCTTGACGTTTAGAAGGTAGAATTTGAATGAATGGCACTGATATTTTAGGCACTCAGTTCATCCTCAAAATATCCCCCCATCCATCCACTTTACCCGTCTTCCTGCCACCAGCCAGTCTAAGCTTCCATCATCTCTCAGTGTGACCAATGCAGTTTCCTCTGGTTGCTCTGCTTCCATTCTTGTTCCCCTATAATCTGTTCTCCATGCCGTAGTCAGTGACCTTTACTAACACAAATCAAATTAGGTCATTTCTCTTAAACTTTAGCAGTGACTTCCCCTTGATCTTATAATAAAATGTAAATGCCTCACCTTATTCCTTGCCTTCTCTGGTTTCATCTTGTGCTGCTCTCCCTCTCACATGTTGTGTCCTGGCCCTGCTGTCTTTCCCCCCAACTCTTAAAAAATAGTGTTTTCAGCCAGCACTTGCTGTTCCCTTTGCTTTTACTTACAGTTCCCTTCTCCACCTTACAATTCCCCACACCTGCTTACCACACCCCTAATTCCTGCATTTCATCCTTTTCATCTTGGTTTAAGTGTCATTGCTATAGCTGGCCCTCCCTAAAATATTTATTTAAATTAGGCTTATGGTTATGTTCCATCATAGCACTTTGTTTCTTCCATAGCACTTATCAAAATATGTAATTCGAATTGTATTTATTTGTACTCATCCTTTGTTCATTCATTTACCTGATATGTATCAAGTGCCCATTATGTGCCTGGCACTGCTCTAGGCATTGTTCTAAAAGTGAAAAAATCAGATAAAAGTTCTCATGAAGCTTACAGTCTATTATGAGTAAGTTATATAGTATATTAGAATGTTATAAACTTTGATTTAATAAAAAAGGAAAGGGGAGCAGGGTAAAAGAATTGACAGTTCCAAGTGATATTTGAAGAAAGACTTAAAGGATGTAAGAGAGCCAACCTATCTGGAGAAGTAGCATTCCAGGTGGAAGAGATGGCCCCGTCAGAGATTCTCATGCAGGCGAGTGCCTGGCGGAGCTGAGGATGAGCCCAGAGGTCAGGGTGCCTGGTGTCTGGAGGAAGATGAGAGATGGCAAGAGTAGGAGATGAGATCAGCGGTAAAGAGAGGCTTGTAGGTTGTGTTTGGACTTTGGCTTTTACTCTGAGGCAAATGGGGAACCATTGCAAGGTGCAGAATGCAAGGGTGACATGATCTGACTTACAGAGTAAGAGAGTAACTCTGGTGACTTGTTGAGAAAAGACTGTAGGAGTTCCAGGGAGAAGTACAGAGACCAGTTAGGAGGCTGTTGGAGTAACTGAGGTTGGATTTGGTGGGGAGTTGGAACAGGCAGTAAGCAATGGAGGTAGCGGGAATTAGAGGGATTCTGGATATATTTTGAAGGTGCAGGCAGCAGGATTTCCCAATGGACTGGCAGGAATGCATGAGATAAGGAAACAAGTAAAAAATGTTCCAATGTTTTTGATTGAAGCAAAGGTATTTTGTTGTCAACAGAAGTGGAGAAGATGGTTTGAGGGGGCAGGTGTGAAGGGGAGAGTCAGGTGTTCAGTTTTGGGCATAATCATTTTAAGATGTCCTTTGGCCATCTAAGTGGAGATGGCAAATTTGCAGTTGGAAATGAATCTGGGCGAATGATCTGGGCTGGAGATCATATTTATATGGTCATTGGGAATCATTAGCCTATAAGTGGCGTTTAAGCCTATGAGACTTTGAAATCACCAAGAGAGATTATGGTAGATGGAGAAAAGAAAAGGAAAAAAGAGCTTTCCAATAGGAAGGGGATGGGGAAAAGAGCTGGAGCCAGCAAAGGAGATTGAAAAAGAGAGACTACTGAGATAAGATGAAGACCTAAAGCTGATAGCAAGGTGAAGAAACTGTCTGAGGAGGAAGAAGTAGTTAGGTGTGTGAAATGTATCTGTTTTATTGTTTTTTTCCCTCATTAGACTGTCAGTTACAAAGGGGCAAAGGTCTTTTCTCTCTGACTAGTTGTCAGATCCCTGATTTCCAGCACAGAGCTTGGCATATATCATGTGATGATTAAATATTTGGTGAATAAATTTAAAGATGAATAAATAAGAATGAATCACAGAACAATAAAGAGAGGCTTCCTGCTGATAGCAAGTACTACAAATTGAAAACAAAACAGAAAATATATACATAAAGAAAAATTCAAAGATTTGGGAAGAGTTAGGAAGTTGTGGTAAAATTAAGAAAATCAGAATAGTGATTGTGTTTTCTAACACGGCAATTCCCAAAATATATCTCTAGGCCAGACCTTTCTCCTGAACTTGTCCTTGAAAAGGGTCACTTCCTTCATACCTTGGTTTAAACTGTAACCTTTTCATTGAAGCCTCCTCTGACCATGCTAAATGCAACTTATCCATGCCATCCAGTGTTCTGATCTTTTTGTTGTTGTTCCTAGCCCTTACTTTGTAACATTCTTGTAGTTTACTGTTTTTTTTTCTTTGTATTTATTGTTTATTGCCTATCATCCCTTACTAGAATGAAAACTCCACTGAGGCAGACAGGTTTTTCTGCTTATTTTTTCCTCTGACCTATCTCAAGGACCAAGCATAGTGTCTGGTACATATATTTACTGAATAACAAAGTTTTATAAAATTGGAATCCAGTCTGCATTAGTTGTGGAGAGCCTCAGTGCCATATTCAAGAGAGGAAGCTTAATTAGAGAGACATTGGTGTCAGAGAGTTTTGAAAGATGTTACTTGAAGAAGCAGTGCTGTATGAAGCCAACTCTGTATTAGAGTTTAGATCATGTTGCTCTGGAAAGAGATAAAATGCAGAAGCAAGTCAAAAACCTGTGGTAATAATATTATGTGGTGATAAGATCTGAAGTAGGATGATGTTAGGAGGAAAAAAGAAGCACAGATGCAGCAGATTTAAAAAAATGATAGGACTTGAGGTCTGATTCCTATTAAAAAATATAGTCAATTTTACCTGATTGTGAAATTATCAGGTATGTAGGCAAAACTGTGATTTTCTGAGGGGGAGATGCAGTATTTCATTTTAGGCAAGATAATTTCAAAGTGATGCTGGAACCTCTAAGAAAATAATCCAGTGTTGAGTAGAACTGTGGACAAGAACTGCAGGTGCTTGTAAGATCTCAGTTATCTGCAGAAGGAAGAGAGCTGCATCCATGGAGGTGAGTGAGGTCTACAAGGAAGAGACTGTGGGGCAAGAAAAGCAGACAGTGAAATGGAACCTGGCTCAGAATTACAGATAAAGCAACATGATTGAATTGGAAAGAAATGGCAAAGCCATAAGGATGGAAGGAGAATCAGGGTGACAGTCTGGTTAAAAAGAGTGAGTACTGAAAGAAAGTTATATTGAATTTAAAAAGAAGGCAGTTTTAAAAGACTGTTCCAGTCCTGTGATTTTAGTGGAGTCAATTGTAAGGATTTGAAGGTTAAAGGCTAAAGAATTTAGATATTTGTAGGAATGAAAATTATAAGGAGGTCTCTCTTTTTTTTTTATTCATCCAAGAAGAGCTCTTCATATTTGTAGGAAAGAGGAACTGCCCATGGAAGTCAAGAGACTGATGCTCCTAAGGCAGAATTCCTCTTGATGAAACAAGTAAAATATCCATATCAGAAAGGAGAAAAGGGGCCCACTTTTCCAGCCTTGGTTTCACCAGGAGAGACTGAGATTAGTGAGGACAGAGGAGCAGCGCCTGGCTCATGCCCCTCATTCCCTTCAGAGGGAGCTCTGTGTATGTGAGAGCTCTAAGCAGACTGGTCCAACGGGTAATCGAAGCTAATATTGAGTGAGGATAAGCATTATTCATACTGTAAATCAAGAAAATTAAAAAGCTCAGAAGATACCATTAAAATAGCAGAATATTTGGAATTGCACTTCGTTGAGACTGCCTGGAAACTTATGTCTGCTGGCTCTCTTAGTGTGGGGAAAATGATTTGTGCTAATAGTAATTTCATCAGAAGGTCTCAAAAATTCTGCATGGATTTCTGATGCAAGGTTCAGAAACTTTAACCGTGAAGAACATGGCTATTTTTCTTCCCGTAGAATTCTTTCCTAAATATTAAGAAGTAAACATTAAACGCTTAATATGTTGGATAGAGGCTTGGGATGGAAACTGAAGTGGGTTTTAATATCACTTTTGTCACATCCTGGCTGAGAGATAAGGGGTAATTTACTTACCTATTCTACTTCTCTACGTACAAAAATACAGATAATAATAAAGTACATAAAACACCAACTGTAGTGCTGGGCATGTAGTAAGTCCAGTTCAGATACGTGCTGATATCCTATTATTCTGTTCTCCACAGGAAGAATTTTATGACTTTAAATCTAAAGACCTGCAATTTCCCTTATGTTAACTCCATCTGAAAATTTATGGCCAAAAATGCCTCCATAAAATCATGGTTTGATGCTTCCATCTGTTCCAGACACGTCCCAATACTGGATAAAAGATTAAAATGGAAACTGAAAAGATATGTAGCTGGACTTGAAAGCAAGATAAACACTTTGAGGAGCAGAAACACCTGCAGTGAATAGGGCTGGAACCACAGCTGTTTGGGGCACTGGGTCTGTAAGTCAAAAAATGCAGCAGACATTGCAGTTTTTTGACTTACAGACCCAGTGCCCCAGACTACCTAGATGGGTGGGATGGGGGGTGGAGTGGGAGGGAGTTTCAAGAGGGAGAGGATATAGATATACATACAGCTGATTCACTTCATTGTGCATCAGAAACTACCACAACATTGTAAAGCAATTTTACTCCAAAAAAAAAAAAAAAAAAAGTGCAGCAGGTATCAGATTATTTCTGTGGGAAAAGGAGGAAAAATATGAGTCCAAAGCTAAGCTCCTGACTGAAGCCAGAGTTGAGGTTGGATGAGGCTCTCTCAGAAATGAAAGAAGACTGAATATCAAAAATGTGCTTGTCACTGTCTGGGAAAAAGCTTTAAGTGAGCAGTAGACTCAGAAAGACACAGGCTCAGCCTTGTAACCAGGAAGCAAATCAAGCTGTGCACTGACTGCATGATTTCCCAAAAATCACTACAGAGACTCACTCTGTATGGAATTATTATTTTTAGAAATTCTAATGAAGACTGTAAAATGACAGCCCAAGGCATTGTAGAAGGTGGGATAATGAATGGTAGACATGTGGAACTGGACCTCCCATCACCTCCTTCTAAAAACCATATGAATTGAAAAAGAGAGCAAATACATATATTCACAGCCTGATCTATAGCATTCTCAGGAGGCAAAGAAGACTACAAACTCCAGTTTACCAGGAAGTGGGGAATAAAGACTGCAGTTAAGACCAGAGCTCTCAAGAGTTCGGGAGTATGCTGAGCATGCAGAGACGGAGGAGGGTGTATAGCACTACTAGTGGGAAAACCCCAAACTCAAACAAACAAAACAGGAGGAGAGGGCAGCATGGTGCGGGGCAACACTTGAGAACAGGTCTGAAACCTGGTCAGTGGGAACACTGTCAAGAAAGATGAAAGAAAGGGCTTGTGATGTTTATGGGACCAGAGGGGTTGGTCTTGGGAGATCACTGCTTTTGAAGGAAAAAGAGAGAAGCACCCAGAGGGATAGTGCCACTTGGCAAAATCAGCTGATGGTGAAGGAAAGGAACACACTTTAGATGATAAAGGCTTTAATGAAACGAGATAAGACCAAAGATTCAGCATGAAGTGGGGCAAATTATAAAATCACACCAGAAAGTGAAGGAAACCTATTAAACAGGATCTCAATGTACATCATAAGTAATTTAAAAAGAATTACAAATAATTTAAAAAACATTTGTAGATATAAAGTAACACAAGAGAACAGAAATGCAAAACCTCAGGGAAGAGAGCAGGGACTGACAAAATTCAGGAAGGAAATTGAGGAAAAAGACGAAATAAACTTAGACATGAAGATAGTATTAGGAAATGCACAAGGAAGAATGATTATCATGAAAAGTATAGTAAGTGCTTTTGAGGGTATAAATGAGAGAAACCAAGAAAATGAAAGATGAAGAGATTATGTACTCCTTAAGAAAGATATATCCAAAATCACACGTTTGACATATATACATACACTGGATGAAAATTAAAGGCTCAGAAAAGATTAGCTAGGCAATGAAAACAAAAGTAATGGTAGCAATAGTAAGAGCAGGCAACACAGATTTAAAGGCAAAACTTGTTAAAATGGGTAAAAAGGGATAATTCAATACTACAAAGAACAACCTACGAAAAAGATTTGATAACTGTGACCCTGTATGACCCAAACAACATAATCTAGAACTATAAGAAGCAAAAATGGGCATAAACTGATTTTTAACCTATCTTTATTTGGAAATGAGTGATCCAATTGACCAAAATTAACATTTATCATCTGTCAGTCTGTCTGTCTATCGATCTGAAATAGAACCCTTGCCTGTCTTCTAAATAAAGATTGACCATATGACCATAAGAAAAATTTCATAGGAAATTTCAACATATTTGACCTTGTGATTTTTTTCATTTTATTTTTAATTATGGTAAAATCCCCCTAACATAAAATTTACCATCTCAGTCATTTTTAAGTGTACTGTTCATAAAATACATTCACATTGTTGTGCAACCAATCTCCAGAACTCATTTTGCAAAACTGAAACTCTATACCCATTAAACAAAGACTCCCCCTCTCCTCTGGCACCACCATTCTATTTTCTGTCTCTATGAATTTGACTGGTCTAGATGCCTCATATAAGTGGAATTATACAGTGTTTGTCTTTTTGTGACTGACTTATTTCACTTAGCATAATATCCTTAAGGTTCATCCCTATTGTAGCATGTGTTATAATTCCCTTCCTTTTTAAAGCTGAATAATATTCTGTTGTATGTATATACCACATTTTGTTTACACATTCATCCATTGATAGACACCTGAGTTGCTTCCAGGTGAGGCAGCTCTGTTTATGGTGGCCCTGGGAGCCATCATACACACTGAGTGGTTCAGATCAGGGCTCTTGTGTGACTGGAGCCACCTCCCATAGACAGTCTCCATTTGTAGGCAGTCTGTTTGGCCATGTGCCCTTTCACTTACTTGGCTACACCAGATTCTGTTTGTACATTTATAGTCTTCATATCGTGTTTCATCTAGGAGTAAGTGAAAATTAGGGCCGATTTTATTTTTCAAGGTCATGCTCAGCAGTGTCTTGGTGAGAAGCAATTTACACTTTCTTTAAGTTGAGGTTAGCACCAAAGTGGTCTTATGAATTATAGCTGAACTTGGCAAGATGCTCATTAGCAGTTCTTGGGTACTTGATGAACAAACCATCCACACATTCTCTAGGCTAGCGAGTTTTCTGGGTTGTTTTTTTTTTTAATTTGTTTTCTTGTCTTTCCTCTTTTTTACTGCTTAATATGTACTAATGAATAAATGCCATTCAAACATTTTTAAGCATTTAGATTTTGTTACTTTTTCCTCTCAGCTTTCACAGCATTTTATTTATTGTTCCACAATGTCTCTCTTTGCCCCTGTATTAGATATTTGTGTTTCTGTGTTGTAAATGCTTTGAGAACATAGGAGGAGTTGTATTCTTTTCTGTATTGCTTACAGAACCCACTTGGCAGAAAGCGGGTACTCAGCAAATGTGTGTGGAATCAATGGAAACTCTAGGATGCAAGTTCATTGAAAACAATCTTCCTTCAGAGAGTCATGAAAGCATCACCGTGTTCAAGCAACAAAGGAAGGTAGACCTTGCCATGCTAGAGGAGCTGTACTCCGAATCCTGTGAAAGGCATATTGCCCATCCCAGCTGAATCATAGTATTCAGTGTCAATACACAGTTTGTTTAAATAAGGATCTTGGGCCTCCCTGGTGGCGCAAGTGGTTGAGAGTCCGCCTGCCGATGCAGGGGATACGGGTTCGTGCCCCGGTCTGGGAGGATCCCATATGCCGCGGAGCGGCTGGGCCCGTGAGCCATGGCCGCTGAGCCTGCGCGTCCGGAGCCTGCGCAACAGTGAGAGGCCCGCATACCGCAAAAAAAATAAGTAAATAAATAAATAAATAAGGATCTTTTAACGGAGAAGTTTCTTTTTTTCCTCAAAAGGCAGAAATTGTCAACATATTGATGCCGCAGAAGGAGATGTGGGGAGGGGAGGGCCAGCAGCAGCATGGCAGTCTCAAACTGGGTAATCCACACTGTCTCCATTTAACCTTTGGTTGTGTTTTTAGGAAACCCTGCCCTTAATTTCAGTATCAGTTGGAAAGGATCACAGATTCAATCCTCCACCACTGGGGCTGCTATTTACTTCTGGCAACCAGGAATATATTCCAAGTCCTAAGGAAGGTGCAGATATTCTTCGTTTATCTTTCAGATGGCCTTGTCAGTTCAGCAATCTTTCACCTTGAATTTTATCCCTCATTTATTTTTTACCTTTCTTCCCTGCAGCTCGGTCTGATCTTTCATTCAATTCCTGTATGTTACGAGTTGTCACATTCTTCAGAATGGAGGATCTACTTTTTAAGACCAATTGCCTTTCTCAGCAGTAGTGTGATAACTTTATCATGCCAACATGTCTCCCCCCACCAAGTGATGAGGATGCCATGAGTACAAAGGAGCAAAGGGACAAGAGGTGCTATCTGGCCTGATGTCATTTCATTTGAATATAGATGTCAGTGGTATTTGGAATTGTAAAACACTCTCATTCTTGTTACTGTGTTTCCTGTTATATATACGGGACTCATGGCTGCACTGAATTAAAAACAAATTTCTTACCTCAAATTCATAAAATAACAATTGTTTCTTACTTAACAACTACAGTTGACTCTTGAACAACACAGGTTTGAACTGCGAGGGTCCACTTATATACGGATATTTTTCAATAGTAAATGCTACAGTACTACACAATCCATGCTTGGTAGAATCTTTGGATGTGGAGGAACTGTGGATATGAAGGGCTGACTATAAGCCATATGCAGACTAAACCCCTGGTTTTCAAGGCTCCACTGTAGACTTTTATTAATTCATCTTGGAAAAGGAAGGCAATAAATATTTATTGATTGCTTACTAATTGCCAAGTGCTTTAAATATTTCATCTCTAAAGGTAAGAATACTATTGGCTCAGATATATTACCTTGTTTAAGATAACATAGGTAGGAAGGATAGACTCAAGACTTGAAGTCAACCTATCTGACCCATTTCACTATAACCCACAGCTTCCTAAATGTATTCTTTATATGGAATATACTTCTTGTTCTACCTATTCATTTATAGTGCATCCCTACAAGACAATCCTTCCCTATCATGTAAGATCTTCCTTAGCTATTAGAATTCTCAGCACTCTTTCCCTTCTTTAACTTTCTGTAGCACTTATGGTGTCCACCACAAATTCTTGTTCTTGTTTCTTTATTGGTTAATGTTGATTATTTCACCTCCGCAACTGGATTTCATGTCCCTTGAGGCTAGTGACCTTATGAAGAATCTGCAGCACATACAAAAGTCAATAAAGTGCTTTTTAAGTTTGTGGTTTTCAGGGCTATTCCAAGGATGTAGAATGAAGATAGGAAGTTTGCAGACTTTTGCTGATGTGTGTGAGTAACTGAAGGAAGCATATAGGAATGCTTAGAAAACAAGTATATGAAACTATGAAACATGAAATTTTAGTTCGAAGAAAATATAGCACTAGTTATAGCTAGATATAAGATACACAGAGATATAAAAACAGGGTCAGTGTGTGCAGAGAGCAGATGACTATTAAGACCAAAACTGGGATGTAAACAAAAACCATTCCTTTAAAGCCCTGTGCCTAATATTATTTTTGCAAAGTATTTCTTCATGCTCAACTTCTTTGGAATTATTCCTGAAGGAGGGAATTACTGATACCCAAGCTATGTGACTTATCATGCATAAAGATACTCTGGTCCTTTTGAAACTCTCTGTCTCTCTGTCTCTCTCTCTTTCTCTCTGTCTCTGTCTCTGTCTCTCTCTCTCTCTCTCTCTCTCTCTCACACACACACACACACACACACACACACACCAGCAGTTTCCTAAATTGAGGTTTACAAAAGAAATAAATTCAATTACCAAATATAGAATAAACTCTGAGTACCTATGTTTGATACTGTTCTAGCCCTATATCAAAAAAAGAAATGATTGGCAGATTCTATAGTTGCTTCTTGTTACTCCCTCTTCAAATTAGTTATTTAAAGGCTGGGTGTATTGTTTTACAATGGACACAGAAATAATCATAATCATAAGTAGATATGAAAACAAAGTAATTGAAAATCTGAGACCATGTTTTTGGGTGGACTACTTATTGCTGGACATGACTTATTTCAATTATAAAATTACTTGTGGTACACATTCACAGGATGCAATTCATGGCATTATACAGAGAGTGCCATTTGTGCCCAGATCTCTGCTTAGAGTGAGATCACTTTCACTACTTTTCCAATTTGTTCACATTAAAAGGAAAACATGAAACAAGACACCAAAGGGCTTGTTTAGATCATGTAAAACTCAGGAAAGACTGGGTTGCAGCTCAGAAGCCATTACAGGAATAGTAAATGAAACAGTCAACCATCATTTCAGAGAGTATATTGGAGGGAAGAACGATTTTCTTGGAAATGCAGCAGGGCGCTTGGAACCAAGTATCATTTTAGAATAAGAGATCAAGTCTTTTCTCCACATAGTAATATTTCCCTGACATAAAAAATTACTTCCCTGTGTAGCTCAATATTAGAATGCTCAGAAAAGAATAGCAGAACTACAACATTCAAAAAGGAGATGAATGAAAAAAATATAGACGATGACTACAATATCCTATTACACTAATTTAAGATGATAAGAATATTCACTATTGCAAATGACACATAAAGGGGTATTTATCTTAAAATGTACAGTATGGGATCCACTTATCTTGGATAATATTTTTCAAATTGCATTAATTGCATTTATTAGCAGGTTATGAAATTAATGTAATGGGTCATGAAAAACATAAAGAAGAAATAGACTAGTCTAGACCAGATTAAAATACAATAGAAAATGTTAGCATGAGCTGCATGTACTAATGTTAAGCATTCAACCATCCATTCAGAGTTCATGGTCAAAATATATCAAAGATATTTGCCTTTTATGATAGGAAATCATGGAAGGCATTATAGTGGTGGTGATATTTTGGCTTATTATTAATAAAGAAGTAGAAAAATTTTTTTAAATGGGTAGGGAATAAGATTGATATTCTAGGCAAAAGAAATTACATTTGCAAAGGCAAAAATAGTACTTGTCAAAATTCTTGCTGTTTAAGGGATGTTAATAAGATTATGTATAAAAAGTCTGTGAAAACATTTTTTTGGTAACTCCCTTACTGAGATGTAATTCACATAAGAGGCAATTCACTCATTTAACATGAACGTTGAATGGTTTTTAGTGTATTTACCAGAGTTTTACAACCATCACCACAATTGATTTTAGAACACTTTCATCACCCCAAGAAGAAACCCCATATCCTATAGTCACCTGCCTCACACCTGCTCTTCTCCCCATTCCATCTCAGCCCTAGGCAACCACTAATCTACATTCTGTCTCTATAAACCATCTAGTTTGGACGTTTTATGTAAATAAATTGTATGATTACATTAATTTATTTTTAAATGTTAAACATACCTTGCATTCCTGGGATAAATCCCTCTTTATCATGGTGTTTACTCTTTGTTATACATTGCTGGATTTTGTTGAGGATTTTTGCATCGATATTTATAAGAGGTAATGATGTGTAGTTGTCTTTTCTTGTGATTTTTCTTTTCTCTGGTGAAAAATTTTTTTTAACTACAGGACTTCTCAGAACTTTTAATATTCTCGTGGTCATTGTTTATCTTTATGTGGGTTCAAGCACTTCTTATTTTAAGATGAAATATTTTTATCTTGTGTACTGAAAGGGGACAGTGTTCCATGGAAAATGCTTTGGGAAACAATATTATTGAGTAATAAATGAGCATGGGATATTTTGGGTCCTAGAATAGTTTGATGTTTACAAGTTTTTTAATGAATTTCTTGGTGAGAAGGGAATTGGAAATTAAAATTAATCTAAGAAACTCAAATCTACAATTTCTGAAGTTTGTTAGTAGAACTTAAAGTAATTATATAGAAAGCTGAATCTCTCTCTCTCTCATTCCACAGTTTGAATTCAGGAATTTTCACCTTGTCCTTTGGTTGTCTTCATGGAATCTGGAAGCTACCTTCCCTTCTGAATGCTGGTGTCTGGGATGGGTGGAATCTCCATAATGATCATGTAAACATTCTGAAGCCAGCATGAGGAAATCAGGTAAAAATGACAACCATTTCATAGTATTACTTTAAAAGACTTATTATCCCTGTCTAAATATGAAGTATAAACTTTCAGAAGATGTCTTTGGTTTCCCAGTGACCAGTAATAATCGCGTTCCAGTGTGCGCCTGTCCTTTTTAACCCCTTCCACTTCAGACCATGCTAGAAACTTCCTGTTTTCTCTACTTTGCCAGATTTACTTTGCATGTTACCTTTTTCCTTTCTCTGCCTCCATTTTCTCTGTGGCTTCATGGCAGGGTGTACACAGCCCTGATATATTGTAAAGAACCCACATATCCTCCAAGCATTTGTGTGGCCATTAGGCTAACGAGCACATGTGCTATGGTGTTGAGTGCTATGAAAATAATTGATGGAGTATCACCCACCTTGTTACATTTCTAGCCAAGACATTAACGGCCTCAACTTAAGGGTAGGCACAATTTGTTCTTCCTGAGTTATTACAGAGCCAATGGTACTTCCTTTGCAAGTACACGGCAGGAAAGTGAGCATAAACACAATCACTGGGTTAATGACAGATACTCTGTCACCTCATCAGATTAGCTTGACTAGTCAGATTAGTTCTCCCAGTTTGGGACTCCTAGAAGTTAGAGATTTCACTTAAATTGCATCAGTATTTCAAAAAGAAATGTCTGTGATAGCTTCACAATAACTTGATTCTGAGTTTGTAAGCAGAAGGTAGCCCTTTTAGTCTTTTCCTGTTATGTGCACTGTTTCCTCAGGTCCTGGTCCCAGAACACTGTGTTCACTATCTTTCCAAGGGAACTCTGCAGAATACTCAGTGACAAAGCTTTATGCTCTACATTAGTCTTCGAGTCTCGTATTTGTCACCTCCCACTCTCTGTGAATTTTCCAATGATGATTGTTGACCTCATCTGGAGAGACAGGTGTCCAGCTTAGAAATGCGAGTATAATACTTTCCTCTGATGTGTACTGAGTTCTACAACCTATTAAGCAGTAAACCACCACTGTTTTCAGAAAGAAAGAAAAAGAAGAGTCACAAGAAAAATGGAAATTTTTTTCTCATTCTACTTTGTGTCCTTTTGTGACTCACTTGCCTTTATGCTCATTAGAAGATTCCATCTCCGAATTCTCTTCCAGGTTTCGTTTCAGGCCAGAAAACTGAGAATTATTTGAGGCTGCGCTCTACTGGTTTCAGACTTTCAGGAAATGATGAAAATAAGGAACTTCAAGGGGCCATGGGTGACTAAGAGCACCCGTGCGGTACCTAACGAATTGTCCAGCCTAAGGGTTTCACTCTGCTTCCCTCCAGGATTCCTAATTCCTAGAGCTAAAGAATCATCTGCCTTTCAGTTCTCTCACCTGCAAAAAAAGAGAAAAATATTAACTTGCTTTCCAGGAGTTATGCCTTCATAAATAACAAATCTATGACCTCAGGGTTCCATATCAATCCAAGTAGATTTCATTTTTCTCTTTCTCTCTGGTATATATTTGAATTGGCATTACAATTTCAAGAAGAGGATGATATTGGCCAGGTGGAAACTATCAATAGAAATTCAGATTTTTATTTATCAATATTGAAAACATACTCACTTTGATCTAAACAAGCTATCTTATATGAAGGTCTCCTTTCTGTTTATTTACCTCAGCCTCCGTGAGTCTGCATCTGACTCACTGAGAAAACTGGGAGGATTATTTGACTTCTGCATGAATTGTTTGCACAATTAGTGGGAAAGGGGTAACTAATATTCCTTCCTTTTGCTTCTTACCTTCTGTGTGAAAAACACAAAGAAGATTTATAACAACCAGTTTTCAAAATACTTGACTTCCTATAGAAACATAATTTTTACTATGTTATTACTATTGTCTCATCCTATGAAAATTACTAGTTAATAGGACAATTACTGTTAAATAGCCATTTATCAATGTGCAAGAGAAATAGTTTAACTCTCAGATTAACATACTTGAAATCTTTTGTATTTCTTCAATTAGGTAAACCTGAAGCTGTATCAACAGGAAAAAATGCTCCTTGTCATGGTCATTCCTAAAAATAAAATAAAGTGGCAGATTGGCACCTATAGATCCCCGGTAGCTTAGTACAAGGCAGGCAAATCCATCAGCAGGTCCAGCTGTCCTGGCTTTTAGAATACAATTGTGGGGATGGAGACCAAAGCATGCCAATCAGTCACCCCTTGGGATGTAGTTGAGTTTCAGTTGAAGACATTTAAACTGCATGTTATTTTTGGAAATTTTTTTTCTGGCAAAATGTCTAATTCCTTTCTCTTAATTGGGGTGAAATAATTTAGAATGTCAAGAATCTCTGATCTAAAAATAGTTATTGATTTGCTATTGAACTGATTTTTTCAGTAGGCTTGCTTTGTTTGGTCTTATGAGAATGGGTTCTTATTTTTACCTGCTTTTGAATTTTGAAATGAATTGAGCTCCTATTTCCTTCCTTAAGGAAATAGCTGAAATATTTTGGTTACTATACCTTCCAAAAGGTTCCATTAAAATGTAAATACTAGCCATTAATTTAGACGAAAACCCCTCTCCCTTTAGTTAAACTGTTCAGCAAAATTAGAATTGAGAGCAGATGTCTTGGTTTCAGCAAGATATTTCCTTTTATTCTTGTTTATTTTGTAAGTTTCTAGTTAATCAGGCATCACCTCATTTCTTCACAGTTCCTATCTAGTTCTCTTTTTCATCTGGTATCTTCTAAATTGGCATTAGAAGATCAGAAGGAAAGAAACAAATTGTCCACTATGCATAAGACAGAGATGACTTTTTTCCTCAGGCAGTGTTTTTCTTTCCATTGCCTTCTCCTGTAAGGTGGCTTCATTCTTAGCTGTTATTTTAGTTACAGTGCTACTTCTTGCTTTCTTCCTTGCTTTGCTTACCGAATGTTATGACTCTGCTAGCTCCTTTATTGTCCCTTGTTTGTTCAGACCTAACATTTATGAGAATTGCCTTTTTTATGAGTTGAGTTACCTAATAAAAATGCTGCAGTGACTTACTGTGGAAGATTGAGGGATATGTTTCCTTGGAAAATAATTTTAATGGCACATAAATGTGGGGATAGAAATGGACAAGTTCCTCTTAAGGGCAAAATCATGACATTTAGTTCCTTTATTTTCTGATACCATCTAGTATACTGAAAAGACATAGCGGGAACCTAACAAATCTTTAGTGAATTGAATTGAACATTCCTAGCAGTGATCCGAATATATGAGCTGACACTGGGTTTTCTGCCTCTCCTAGGCAGCCTCAAGATAGGCTTTGGATGCACAAGCAATTACTGGGATATTTTAATGGTTTATGACAAACAATGGGACAGCATATTTCAAATAATGATACATGGTTGGCACATTCAGCTCAGCTATGTTTACTCTGCAGATGTCTGCTATGCATTGTATCTGAGTGACAGCCTAGATGCTAAGCCTACCTCCAAGGAGCTCGCAGCCTAATATCCTTACGCAGCTGCAGGTATACTTTTAGAGATGAGGGTGTTTTTGCCAAAAGAGGTAAAGCATTCTGGAGACAATGTTTTTTGATGCAGTTTAGTACACATTCATTTCACTTTAAAATTTAAAAGCAAATCTTGATCAATGTTAGGTTGGTGCTCATATTGGTGCTCATTTCTCAGAATACTGTTTATGTTGATCTTTTTCTAAAACTTACTTGGTGAGTCAATTTTTGCGCTTCCTATGCTACTATTCAGGTAACTTGAATATCTAAATACTTACCTTTATTTCTTATTAAAGCTTTTCAATATGGTTATCTAATATAATATTACCTTTCCTTTGCAATTGCTTCTCAACTTATGTTATTTATGAAGTATACTATGATGCCTGATAGATGGAAGTAAAGTACAGAAAGTGTTGTTGATTTGGCTTCTAGATTCTATAGGTTGATGACAGTGTTCAGATGATGATAACATTATTTTAACAAATAGACCTTTAATAATATCTTTCGGTATTTTTAAGTCTATTTTTATTGGTCCTAACATTGCATAAGACAGACAAGGGATGTGCATTACTATACCAAATCCATTTTCCATATGAGATAATGATGCCTTATGAGTTTAAATGACTTGTAATTATTATCCAAAGCCATTAACATTTAAAGTGTAAATAGTATGTATGAGGCACTTGGTGGAGTCTCCACACTTTATCATGTTTGAAATTTTAAGTGGAAGAGATAAACGGAACTAGAATTCAGATATCCTTTTATACGGACACCAAATGATGGAATCAGATAGGGTTAGGGTCCTACCCTCATGACCTTACCTAACCCTAATTACCTCCCAGAGGTCCCATCTCCGAATGCCATCACATGCGGTTGAGGTCTTCAACATAGGAATTTGGGGAGGACACATTAAGTCTATAACTGTGCTATATCAGCAATAACTTTTAATATCAAGATAATTGTAGAAATATAGATTTATTACGTCTGCTTTATTTAAACAGTCTGATTATGAAGTGCTTTGTTTACTGTTTTACATTGAAAAGATGATAATCAGTTATCCATGGGCTGTGAGCTGTAAGTAAGATCTAAGGAAAAGGCAACATGGTGAAAATCAGGGCTCTGTTATTTGCTCTCAGTTCCCCTACAGCTGCCATTGCCCAGCCACTGGCTAGTTCAAGCTCTTTGTTAACAAGGTAGGCATCGAAGAGCCTCATTGGGATTTGGGAGGCAGTTTCAATTGTTAGATGACTAGAAACCGTGTTTCCGTTTTAAAATACTTTCTCCCAGCTTTATTGGGAGGTAATTGATATATGACATTGTGAAAGTTTAAGGTGTGCAGCATGTTGATATGATACATACATATTGCAAAATGATGACCACCACAGCTTTAGCTCACACCTCCATCCCATCCCATAAATACCATTTCTTTCTTGTGGTGAGAACATTTAAGACCTACTTTCTGAGCTACTTTCAAGTATATGCTAGGGTATTACTAACTGTAATCACCATGCTGTACATTAGATCTCCAGAACTTATTTATCTTAAAACTGGAAGCTTGTACTCTTTGACCAACTTGTTATCAGCTAAACATCAAATTGGTTGTAGTATCATTTTTTTAAACATTCGGGTACTGTCATTGAGGAAAAATTACAGTCTATTCAGAGGTGGCTGTCTCTTATGACCTATAAATTATAAATATGCAAATATACTCTAAGTACAACACAGAGTAGTGTGATTGATATAAAACTAAAGGAAGAATTTAACATATTGATGTAGTTTAAACAATGATCTTAACTATTGATACCTTGAGAAAAGGACCTATATTTCCTTACTTTGTATCTCATTGTAGTATCATGCAACTTTAATGTTTTCTTTAGAAAATTCTAGAATGACTCTTCATTTGAATTATTGGTCTATTGTCCTCTCCTTCCCTTCCCCCATCCTGGGTACACCTGCAGTGTCTGTCTAGGTCTATTTCACACAGCTATTTAATGCCTATGATATTACTGTGCTGTTGCTCTTCAGAGTAGAAATACCAAGGCGTGGAGAAGCTTGGGAGGAGTTAGCTATATCTAAATGCACAAGCTGTCAGAAACTCGTAGACCTATTTAGGTTCACTTTCAAACCTAGCACACTTTGAGAGCACTCCTCGCTGGCCAATTTTCAAGTCTTCAGTTACAGTAACTCAATTCTTCTGTAAGAGTCAGAATAACAGGAGACATAAAAATAGAATGATTTGCATTATTTGCTATGTTGATTTACATTCTGAACCCATTCACTTGATGTGTAAAGTGTATTGTGGATTTATTAAGCTGAATATTTTAACACTGGCAACTCTTTTTAAAGTTTTCATGAAGGACAAATGATATACTTGGACCACTCATAAATCAGTTTTTGAAAACCTAGAGCAGTTCTTCTGGTCTTGAATATATATATATATATATATATATATATATATATATATATATGAATCACCCAGGGATCTGATCTTGTTAAAATGCCAATTTGGATGCAGTAAGCCTGTGGAGGGGCCTGAGAACCTGCTTTTCTGTTAAGCTCCTAGAAGGTGCTGGTGTTGCTGGTCTGTGAACCACATTTTGTATAACAAGACACATTAAAGTGTGTGTGTGTGTGTGTGTGTGTGTATATATATATATATATATATATATATATATATGTATATTTTGCTCTGAAATTAACTTGTCAAGAAAACATTTTTCAGATTACCAATGGAATAAAGAAATTAAATACTGTTTGTCTCAGAAACTGTTTAGTATCTCCCTAGAAAGATTGTCTTTCTTGCATTTATTAAAACCTTAAAAAGATTTCTCTTTTGTGAATGCTAGAACGAATAGGTAATGTGAATCTACTATTTTAGATGGCTTAATTCATATGATAAATCCGAAGTAATTGTAATTAGTTTGCTAACTCTGAGTTAAAGGATGAAAGGGCATTGTAAAGATTTCCAGCTGCTAAATACTAGCAGCTTTTCTTCTTAATTTCAAGTGAAATGTTGTAAATCCCTTTTTTCTCTTTGTTTCCCCCCCCATTTTGTTAAAATATTTGTTAGAATTAATTTTTAATCTTCCTCAGGTGACTTTTTTGGAAAGAGTGATTATTACAAGACTTCAATAATCAGGCAAGGAGTCACTAAGAGAGGACGGAATTGGCAGAAGGCATCCGGGCCCCCTTCCTTCTGCCTGTCTTCTTAGAAACTCTCATGTTCTGTTTTTGTAGTGCATGCTGTGGGTGTCTGTAAGATTTGAGGACTCCATGTCACTTGTATTCTCCATGTGTAGACAGAAAAAGTAGCACCTGGACCTACTCTCTTCAAACTCTTCTGCCTGCAATTAATGTGAATACATTCACTTCTTGGATGAAGGAGAAAGAAGCCCAGGTCCAAACCATTTGATAAGGTAGACAAAGGAAACAAAAGGGGATTGCTTATTGCTTAAAGTACAGTGACCCACATTAGGTTGGTTTGGGAAACTTGACTTGGTTAGTTGGGGGAAAATTGTGGTAATTTTCCTAATTCAAACACTCCAAAACTTTCCCTTTTGGTACATTTTCTATCTTTTTTCCTCATCATATTCAGTAATCTCAACTTCTCTTCATTTGAAGAGCACCAAGTTTCTCTTCCTTTAAAACTATTAGAGTCCCTTTTGACTTACATATTGAGGGCATGTGTAAGAAAAATTTTCTTTTTCTAGAATGAAGTTTAAAAACAATGAGGGAAAGAAACATTCTAGTTGGGTTAATCTATAATATAAGAACACACAGAAGAAAAAAGATTGACTCAAACAATTGAAATAATGCAATGATATTGGCAGGAGGGCTGTGCAGGTAGCTCTATCTAAAATAGTAAAACAAGAAAATCACTGGGGGTTTAGTCCTTAATTAAGTTAAATAAAAATTAAGTTCAGCTAAATACACAATAATGACCATCTGGCACAGAGTTCAACCTAGACATCCCCTTAGGAAGAATGCAATAGAAATAGTATACTACAAATTGACAAGTTATTTAACAAATGATACACTTACGAGTACTTTTCCTAAATGATAAAAAATTACCCACTCTGTACCCTTTAAAAAACAGTTTCAGAAATTTCCATGGAATTATTGCTAATCTTACCATTTTAATCTATTTGGGACATATGCTTTCTCTGTTCAACCATCTAGATAACCTTTGTCTGGTTTAATTCCTGGGCCTCCTCTATATTCTATGATTTCAGATATTTCTTGTAATGATTTACTATATGCAACTATTCTTTGATAACTTTGGAACATAATTGGTCCAGTTCAGGAGAAAAAGTTGATTATGGACTCCATGAGGTCAACTGTGCTTTTTTTGTGATTATTAGTGTAACTGCCCATTGGAGGCATTCAATCTATTTTAGAATCTTTCCTCAGATTCATGTCATTCTAAAATATTTGACATATGCCTTTTGAGATTTGACTAGAGATAGAAACTATTTCCATTTTAGATGATAAGCATAGGATATGAAACTGAAAATAGAAGATCTTTATTTTTAATATTTAAATTTGTTATAGAATAATAATATTGGCCATCATATAGACGTTCAGTTAGTGAAAATATAAGGAAGTTTTATTTCGTCTATATTCTTAGCTATTGTTGACATTTTAGAGACAGCAGAGAGTAGCCTTATTTATACCCAGGGGCCAAAGGCAAAGCATGATAATTAGAGATAATGAGGATGATGGTGTAGTTTATAATTTTTCCCAGCTTTCCAGAAGCTAAAATCTTTTATTTGACATTGTCTTAAAAATAATAGACCTTCAAAAGTATACTCAAATGGCACAATATAAATCACTGTTTTATTTATTCAGCTATAGTTTAAAAATTAAAATTTTCATTGAAAATTATTAAGAAATTTTGACTTAAAATTCAATGTTGAAAATATCAAATCAACAAACATCAAAAAAAGTAAGTGATGGCGTTAGGTATGTATAATCGATCATGTTATTTTAATAGTGTCACTTCTACCTGACTGATATTCTAACAAATGTCAATACATATGGTTCTGCACATATGATTAATAAAAATATATCAGTTTAATAAAAATAGGTGGCAGGATATATAATGTATGTGAAATTTATCATTGACTATATACATATTCACAGTGTAGAGTGCATGATAAATTTATTCTGTGATTATGCATTTATGAGTTTTCTCATGTTGTTAGAAATCACAGATTAAGCTAAAATTAAAGGGCTCACTTTAATTTCTGAGTTTACAATCAATTCCTATAAATGATTGAAAATTCACAAGTCAGTCATTGGAATAATGAGGAACTAAATGTTGCAGAATCTGGTGATAGTTACCAGTGTTTCCTCATGAAATTCATATAAGATGCCTTCAGAATATACACGTCTGTTTTAATAAAAAGGATTTTAAAATTTCATTGATATTAATGAGATGATCAGGGCCAATTTGCAAAGAGTTGAAATAAGTTCACTGTCAAAACTTGGATTTGATTCTAATAAAAGTCTGCATTAAAATAGCACTGCTGAAAAAAAAATATAAAACATATATGGCAAAGTTTAAGGCGACTTAGCCAGAGCTTTTAATATACATTGTAAGCGTATCTTTTGGACATAGTGATGATGAAGATTAATGATGAAAAATTAGAACTCTGAAACACTTAAAACACTTTCAATACTGTCAGTTCTTCATGAGCTACTAAACGTGCAGATTTTAAATACTGGAAAATGTTCCAGATATTTTTAAATAAAAGGAAGGTTTAATAATAGGAATGCTATATGTTTTATTAAAAAGCACATTGAACTATGCTGTGCACTATCAGTTGTTTTAAGGAATTTCTGGAGATGTCTCATATATTGAAATTGTATCAAAGGATTCTTTAAATATGTATATGGTAGTGAGTGGAACTTTTTTTTTTAACGTTTTTATTGGAGTATAATTGCTTTACAATGGTGTGTTACTTTCTGCTTTACAACAAAGTGAATCAGTTATACATATACATATATCCCCATATCTCTCCCCTCTTGCGTCTCCCTCCCTCCCACCCTCCCTATCGATCCCTTCTAGTGGGTCACAGAGCACCGAGCTGATCTCCCTGTGCTATGCGAATGGTTCCCACTAGCTATCTATTTTATCTTTGGTAGTGTATATATGTTCATGCCACTCTCTCACTTTGTCCCAGCTTACCCTTCCCCCTCCCCGTATCCTCAAGTCCATTCTCTAGTAGGTCTGCATCTTTATTCCCATCTTGCCCTTAGGTTCTTCTGACCATTTTCTTTTTTTTTAGATTCCATATATATGTATAAGCATACGGTATTTGTTTTTCTCTTTCTGCCTTACCTCACTCTACGTCTATCCACCTCACTACAAATAAATCAGTTTTGTTCCTTTTTTATGGCTGAGTAATATTCCATTGTATATATGTGCCACACCTTCTTTATCCATTCATCTGTTGATGGACACTTAGGGTGCTTCCATGTCCTGGCTATTGTAAGTAGAGCTGCAATGAGCATTTTGGTACATGACTCTTTTTGAATTATGGTTTTCTCAGGGTATATGCCCAGTAGTGGGATTGCTGGGTCATATGTTAGTTCTATTTTTAGTTTTTTAAGGAGCCTCCATACTGTTCTCCATAATGACTGTATCAATTTACATTCCCACCAACAGTGCAAGAGAGTTCCCTTTTCTCCACACCCTCTCCAGCATTTATTGTTTCTAGATTTTTTGGTGATGGCCATTCTGACCGGTGTGAGATGATATCTCATTGTAGTTTTGATTTGCATTTCTCTAATGATTAATGATGTTGAGTGTTTGTTGGCAATCTGTATATCTTCTTTGAAGAAATGTCTATTTAGGTCTTCTGCCCATTTTTGGATTGGGTTGTGTGTTTTTTTGATATTGAGCTGCATGAGCTGCTTATAAATTTTGGAAATGAATCCTTTGTCCGTTGCTTCATTTGCAAATATTTTCTCCCATTCTGAGGGTTGTCTTTTTGTCTAGTTTGTGGTTTCCTTTGCTGTGCAAAAGGTTTTAAGTTTCATTAAGTCCCATTTGTTTATTTTTGTTTTTATTTCCATTTCCCTAGGTGGTGGGTCAAAAAGGAACTTGCTGTGATTTATGTCATAGAGTGTTCTGCCTATGTTTTTCTCTAAGGGTTTGATAGTTTTCTGGCCTTACATTTAGGTCTTTAATCCATTTTGAGTTTATTTTTGTGTATGGTGTTAAGGACTGTTCTAATTTCATTCTTTTACATGTAGCTGTCCAGTTTTCCCAGCACCACTTATTGAAGAGGCAGTCTTTTCTCCACTGTATATTCTTGCCTCCTTTGTCAAAGATAAGGTGACCATATGTGCGTGGGTTTATCTCTGGGCTTTCTATCCTGTTCCATTGATCTATATATCTGTTTTTGTACCAGTACCATACTGTCTTGATTACTGTAGCTTTGTAGGAGAGTCTGAAGTCAGAGAGCCTGATTCCTCCATTCCGTTTTTCTTTCTCAAGATTGCTTTGGCTATTTGGGGTCTTTTGTATTTTCATACAAATTGTGACATTTTTTGTTCTAGTTCTATGAAAAATGCCAGTGGTAGTCTGATAGGAATTGCATTGAATCTGTAGATTGCTTTGGGTAGTAGAGTCATTTTCACAATGTTGATTCTTCCAATCCAAGAACATGGTATATCTCTCCATCTATTTGTATCATCATTAATTTCTTTCATCAGTGTCTTATAATTTTCTGCATACAGGTCTTATGTCTCCTTAGGTAGGTTTATTCCTAGGTATTTTATTCTTTTTGTTGCAGTGGTAAATGGGAGTGTTTTCTTAATTTCACTTTCAGATTTTTCATCATTAGTGTATAGGAATGCAAGAGATTTCTGTGCATTAATTTTGTATCCTGCTACTTTACCAAATTCATTGATTAGCTCTAGTAATTTTCTGGTAACATCTTTATGAGTCTCTAAGTATAGTATCATGTCATCTGCAAACAGTGATAGCTTTACTTCTTCTTTTCTGATTTGGATTCCTTTTATTTCTTTTTCTTCTCTGATTGCTGTGGCTAAAACTTCCAAGACTATGTGGAATAATAGTGGTGAGAGTGGGCAACCTTGTCTTTTTCCTGATCTTAGTGGAAATGGTTTCATTTTATCACCATTGAGGATGATGTTGGCTGTGAGTTTGTCATATATGGCCTTTATTATGTTGAGTTAAGTTCCCTCTCTGCCTACTTTCTGGAGGGTTTTTATCATAAATGGGTGTTGAAACTTGTTGAAAGCTTTCTCTGCATCTGTTGAGATGATCTTAATGTTTTTCTCCTTCAATTTGTTAATATGGTGTGTCACATTGATTGATTTGCATATATTGAAGAATCCTTGCATTCCTCGGATAAACCCCACTTGATCATGGTGTATGATCCTTTTAATGTGCTGTTGGATTCTGTTTGCTAGTATTTTGTTGAGGATTTTTGCATCTATGTTCATCAGTGATATTGGCCTGTAGTTTTCTTTTTTTGTGACATCTTTGTCTGGTTTTGGTGTCAGGGTGGTGGTGGCCTCGTAGAATGAGTTTGGGAGTGTTCCTCCCTCTGCTATATTTTGGAAGAGTTTAAGAAGAATAGGTGTTAGCTCTTCTCTAAATGTTTGATAGAATTCACCTGTGAGGCCATCTGGTCCCGGGCTTTTGTTTGTTGGAAGATTTTTAATCACAGTTTCAATTTCAGTGCCTGTGATTGGTCTGTCCATATTTTCTGTTTCTTCCTGGTTCAGTCTCAGAAGATTGTGCATTTCTAAGAATTTGTCCCTTTTTTCCAGGTTGTCCTTTTTATTGGAATAGAGTTGCTTGTAGTAATCTCTCATGATCCTTTGTATTTCTGCAGTGTCAGTTGTTACTTCTCCTCTTTCATTTCTAGTTCTACTGATTTGAGTCTTCTCCCTTTTTTTCTTGATGAGTCTGGCTAATGGTTTATCAATTTTGTTTATCTTCTCAAAGAACCAGGTTTTAGTTTTATTGATCTTTGCTATCATTTCCTTCATTTCTTTTTCATTTATTTCTGATCTGATCTTTATGATTTCTTCCCTTCTGCTAACTTCGGGGTTTTTTGTTGTTGTTCTTTCTCTAATTGTTTTCGGTGTAAGGTTAGTTGTTTATTTGAGATGTTTGTTGTTTCTTAAAGTAGGATTGTATTGCTATAAGCTTCCCTCTTAGGACTGCTTTTGCTGCATCCCATATGTTTTGGGTCATCATGTTTTCCTTGTCATTTGTTTCTAGGTATTGTTTGATTTCCTTTTTGATTTCTTCAGTGATCTCTTGGTTATTAAGTAGTGTATTGTTTAGCCTCCGTGGTTTGTATTTTTTACAGATTTTTTCCTGTAATTGATATCTACTCTCATAGCATTGTGGTCAGAAAAGATACTTCATATGATTTCAATTTGCTTAAATTTACCAAGGCTTGACTTGTGACCCAAGATATGGTCTATTCTGGAGAATGGTGAGAGGAACATTTATTGATATGATTTTCTAATTTGAAGGTTTGCTTGAAATTTCTTTACTGTTTCCCATTTGTTAGATGAATTCTTTCTAAAGACCTTAAGTGTCAAAACTATAGAACTGTGGTGTTCACCTTTTATGAATCATAATCTTTATGAGAATCAGTTAAAAGTCATAGACTTCACCTTAAGAAGTCCACTTAACCATATATAAAAAAAATTTAGCATATAGTATATTTTATTCTACTGAAAACTTATTTCACAAGGACAGTATGTAGTGAAACTTTGTTCTGTGTAAAAAATTGTTTCTTTTATTTTTTTCTAAGGAAAAATTCATGGCAAAAAATAAGAAAAACATAAGTTTAAATTCTGCGGATAGAATAAATCAAAATTTAACTTTGCTTCTAGGTAATGTTCAATAAGAAAATTGTTGAGTTTTGGCTTGAGTAGGAGGTTAAAATTGAAAAGTCATCTTTGATATGGCAAAGTGCATGTTTTTTTTGACACCCAGATGATTTGGGTGGATTTGGATGGTACTAAGCACAGTACCTGAAACATGAAAGTGGCACAAAAATATATGCAGAATGAATTAATCTATGAGTGTCAAAGACCCTAACACTGTTGCACAATTGAATTTATCATCAGGTGCCATACAGGGTGATATATATAGGGCAGCATCAATCAGGACTCTTTCCACTTTACAACATTTCTGAGAAGTGCTGAAACATGGAACCCAAACTTTAAGGAGCAACAACAAAAATATGGTTAAACTGTGATGTTTTAGGTAATCACATTCTCTGACATTCTAAGCTGCATAGTTGGTAATAGAATCAGATTTTCATAGTTTTCTTGGGCAAAGAATTCAGCCCAGATGAGTTAAAGGGAACCATTGGAGGCAAATAAATTGTTGCTCTTTCAAAGCAGTATTACTTAGATATTTATTCAATATCTAACTTTGTGCACAAGCAGAGATTGATTTTCTTTTAGTAAAATTCCTAGTCTTCAAACTAGAACATAACTTATATGTAGTTTCCCTAACTAGACAAGTTCTTCAGAAAAATTAAACCCTTTAAAATTTGGATAATTTTAAATTAAATTTTTAAATAATTAAAATTTTAATCTAATTTTCCCAGCAGTCACTGTTGCTCCATGCATTATGACAATGCAGAATCTCTGCTGACTCTGAAGAGCCATCTCTTGGGACTAGGCTCAGTACTGGAGGCAAGGCAGATATGCCATGTACCTTGAATCTGTGTGTTACAGAAATATCAACAGAGGTATTCTAAAGGAGTGCTTTTCTTTTTAATATTAGTATCAGTAAAAATGGGATCATTTTCTATTTTTCCAATCACTTCAGGAATTACACGGGAAAACTGAATAATTGCTAGCAGCTTCTTGCTTTAGTTCAATATTGTTTTTGTCCCCCTGAGAAATTGAGATTGAGATATCTGTGGCAACTGTCACTTTTGGTCTGCCTCTTAATCTGCAAACACAGGTAGGTTGGGTCAAGTAGAAAACAGAATTTTGCAAGACATACTGTGCTGACTTCATGTGCAATCTTTTCCTTTACTCAAGTCAACAAGACCATCTTCTTCAGGGTCTCCATATTCAATTTTGAGCTCTGAGCTTAAACTGCCAGAGTTCAGTGTTTTGAAGTATCTGCAGATCATGCTGTGGAGAAATTGAGAAGGCTGTGTTAAATTTGACTCCACCTTGCAGAGAGAATACTCTAACATTAGAAAGTTCAGAAATTTCCTCCTGCAATTTCCTTCTGCAGAGGGAGAAGCTTGGTTTAAAAAAAATCCCATAATTTTTTTAGAACAACCATAATCAAAATCTACAGAGTTCAGTGCAAAGATTTACTTCATGAATAATGTCAAAAATATATAGTGAAGGAGTTAAGCTGTGAAAAGGCTCCTTCTTGTCAATGTTTCTGTGATTGAAATTTACCTTTTTTTTTTCAAAACAAGAGAAACATCTTTCATGGAGGCCAATCATGAACGTGAGGGAAACACTCCAGTGATCCAGTGGGTGTCAGGAGTAGAGAAGGACTTTACATTCTGTTCCAATTTCTTGTCCAAAGCTCTTGAAAGGCCCAGCTTTCAGGGTTGATGCCATTCATGTCATGAATGAGAGGACTTTATTGATTGTTGAAAGAGAGCCAGAATGTTCTGGTTAAGTGAGCAGAGGTGAACAGCTGTGGAGTTTGTTCAGATGAGTATCAAGGCAAGCTAAGTTGCCAAGTACGGAAAATGCTTCACCTGTATGTATCAAGAATAACATTTTCTTTGTGGCCACAGTTTTGCTTAGCATTTTGGTGTCTTCCCGTAGTGGCTACTTTGGTATCAAGGTGCATTTAAAAAATGTAGCCCAGGGGCTGCTAGTACCAGGGTCAGAAGTAGTTGCAACGAAGTATTAAAAAAAAAGTTTTTGAGACCCAGGCATTTTTTGATGAGGCATTTCTTCAATTTTTTCTTTCCCAAGTAATCCTTTCAAGAATATGTTGTGTCTCCAAGTTATTTCCCTTCAATCATTCATATACATTTTCTTTAGTTAATTACAAGGTTATGAAAACATCAGGACTTAAAGACTTTTTTTTTTTTTTACATCTTTATTGGAGTATAATTGCTTAACAATGGTGTGTTAGTTTCTGCTTTATAACAAAATGAATCAGTTATACATATACATATGTTCCCATATCCCCTCCCTCTTGCATCTCCCTCCCACCCTCCCTATCCCACCCCTCCAGGGGGTCACAAAGCACCGAGCTGATCTCCCTGTGCTATGCGGCTGCTTCCCACTAGCTATCTACCTTACGTTTGGTAGTGTATATATGTCCATGCCTCTCTTTCTCTTAAGACAAGACTTTTATATGGGAGAAAAGTTTAAGTTTTAGTGAATTCTTAGCCTTTTCAATTCAAACACACTTCCTTATGAAAACAGTTCATACTTTCCTTTGTATTTTTATGACTGACAGATGTAAAGAGTTCCTTCAGATTTGTTTCGTTCTCACTTCCCTGGAAGGGCTTTGCAACATAAGAAGCACCTTGCCTTTCATTTCTTCCCATTTCCAGCGATGAAAGTAGAACCCAAGAATGCATGTGCTCTGTGGTACTCAATATTCGAGATTTTTCCCATTAAGCTAGGACTCATAGAAACAAAGATAGAGGCCCATAATCATAATGTGAATGTTTATTTTCTTCATTTCCTATCCTCTCATTTATTATTAATTCAGCCAATATTTTAAAGCACTTACTACATATTAAGAGATGTGCTAATCCCAGGCTACCTCTGCAGTCAGACAGACGAGGAGACTTCCTGTCCCTGAAGTAGGAGATAAAAAGGAGTGAATAAACCACATTGCTACAGTTCTGTACAAGCTGTAGTGTGGCTGCACTTGACCTAGCCTGACACACAGCTCAGTCTTAGAGGACCCAGGGGAGACTTCTTGGAGAAGTGACATCTAATTTGTGTTCTAAATTATCTCAAGGGGTTAGCCAGGTAAAGAAGAGAGGGGACAGTTTACATGGTAGAGGGAATAACATATGTGAGGCCCAGAGTCAAGGACAGGCAGTGGGTGTTTTGGTGAAACAGAGCAGTGCAACACTCTGAGGTGGGGAATGAAAGTGGGATAGTGTGGAGGGGTGTGTGGGAGCATATCCTGCAGGCTTCGTGAGCCGTGTTGAGTTGTTTGGATTTTATCTGTAAACAATGCTAAGCCATTTAATGTTGGAAACATAGGTACCACATGTTGGACTTGCATCTGAAGATGGTGTATCATAGCAGTTCAGAGTACAGATTCTAGAGACCAGGAGCCTAGGTTCCCATCCTGGCTCTACCACTTAATAATTTCAGGGTCAACTAGCAGTGGGCCTGGAGGTAGGGAAAGAGGAGAGGAAAGAGGAGGAAACGATAGCTCTGTGTTGTAGATAAGCTAGACTTTCTACTGTGTGTCTGGATTTTGGGCAGACCACAGCTGGCTGTAAACTCCATGGAGAGGTATAGATTATCCTCTCAACTGGAAAGAAACAGAACAGACTTCCTGCTATCCAAACTTCTTACTAAGGAACACGAGTGATTATATCTGTCTAATTTCATTGGTGCTAGTGATCTGGGCCCTTTAGTGTTGTTTTCACTGTGCTTTTTATTCACGTCTTCTGGTTGTCCATATGCAATGGTTTTTCTAGAGTGTATAAGCAAGAGTAGAATTTCAGTACTGTGGGTGCGCATAAGTTACACTGATTATTCATTGCTAAACTGTTCCCCAAATATTATATGTAGCAATTTATATCCCCATCAGCTCTGTGATCTTGTTCACATGGCTTCACATTCCTACCAACATTTGCTGGTTTTAGACTTTAAATATTTTATTCTCTGATAGGTGTGTGTTAATAACAGCTTTTCACATGTTTACGGGCCATTCATGTTTCCATTAATTTGAAAGACCTATTTGTGTCCTTTGCCATTTTTTTCTATTATGTCATTTATATTTGCCTTATTTATTCTTAGGAAGTCTTTATATAGTCTGGGTACTTTATTATAAGTCATATGTGTTGCATAGATATATTCTACAGAAGTTTTGGGATCAGATTCTCATGTTTATGACTCCAATTGATATTTTGATTAGAACTATATTAAGTAGACAAATTTGAAAGTAATTGATATCTAAATGAATTTGAATTTTTCTATCCATGGACATGACATGTCTCTATATTCTTTAAGTTTTCTTTAAGGATTTTCAATCAAGTTTTATCTATATTTCCATAAAAATCTTGTGCATAGTTTGAAGATAATTCTCTTCGGTGATATAATTTTTTGCTTATTATAAATGGTGTCTTTTAATAAAATAAGTATTTCCTTTCCTGGTATGTAGAAATGTGATTAGTTTTGGATATAGATTTTCAAACTAAAATACTAAACTCTTTTTAAATCTATCAATATAGATGAAAGTTCCTTTGGGATCTACACATAGACAATTATAACATCTATAAAAAAGAGAATTTTGTTTCTTCCTTTTTGATCCTTATACTTTTTATTCCTTTTTCTTCTCTTATTATTGTGATCAGTACTTCCAGTAGAATGTTCAATAGTAATGTTGGTATCCTTGACTTGTTAGAGATTTTAAAGGAATTTTAAAAATATTTCTCATTTTATAAATGAGTGATCCACGTTATGGATATTGCGTATTCTGTTTACTGCTTGCTTAATGTTGATGGGCATTGGCTTATTTTTAGTATTCCTTTCTTACAAATAAACCTGCTATTAAAATTCATGTACAGCTCTTTAGTGGACATATGTTTTCATTTCTCTTGGATAAATACTTAGGAATGGAATGTCTGAGTTGCCACTTTTACATTCCCATTAACAGCATGTAGTGTTTGGTCTGGTTCACAACACTTGATGTTCTGTTATTTTAGTTTTAGTCATTGTAGCGAATATGTAGTAGTAACTCATTGAGGTATTAAGTGGTGTTTCCCTGATATCTAATATTTTTGAGCACTTCACTTTACTAATTTTCTCTTCATCTGTGTTTAATCTGCTATGAAAGTCATCTTTTGAATCAATTCATTTTTGGTGTAAGTCCTGATCTGAATCTGAAAGTCTGAGAACCAGGAGCTTTGATGTCCCAGGGCAGGAGAAACTTCACATCTAAGCTCAAGCAGAGAGAGTAAATTTGTCCCTCCTTCACCTTTTTGTTCTATTCTGACCCTCAGCAAACTGGGTGATGCCAATTCATATTAAGGAAGGCATTTTGATTTACTCAGTTTGATTTCGTATGCTAATCTCTTCCAGAAACACCTTCATAGACACACCCAGAAATAACGGCTTACCAGCTAACTGGGCATCCCTTCATCCAGTAAGTTGACACATAAAATTAACCATCACATCATCTGACCTACCTCCCAATCTGCTTGGACCCAGGCTTGTTATTTTGCAAAAAATCAAAGCTCCACATCAGTAGGAATTGGCAGATATCTTCTAGGAAAATGGTATCATTTACTCTGGAGTTTAGTTACCCCTTTTGAAGGGTCTTTCATTTTGACTGTAGCCTTTTATAGTTTTCCTCAACAGCCAGCTAGGCTTTAAAATATATTATGAATATATTTTCCCTGTGTGTTCTATATCAAAAGGTAGTTCTCTGCACATTTTTTGCCATATTGCTGGAAAATGAAATTCCTACTAATTTACTTAGAGATTTATTTTCACAAGATGAAAAGGTACACATATGAGGAAGACTTTATACACATTAAAATGCTATGAAAATATTTAGTATTATAATTTTATATCTTTGCAGAACATAATAGAAGAGATTGGTATGATAGATATATGTATTGCAGTGGTCAAATTAGAGATCTGTTTTTTTTGCTATGGTTACACATTCCTCTATTCAATTAACATACATTTACTGGATTCCTAGTATGTACCATACACATTAGGATTTTGAGTTGTATATTTACCATGACATATTGAGAATACATCCATTTTTGGAAACCCTGAATAGCAGATTTATACTGAGTTAGTTGTTTCTGGTTGTTTCCCAGGGAGCCACCTGATTTTTTCAGTGACTAAAGAAATTGCTTTTTAAATCTTGCACATTCTTGCCTTGAGTTTATAATTCTTTAATGTTAAAACTCTAAATCCTCTTTTCTATTCAGATTTATCAAAAGTTATTTTAAAGAGACTGTATTGAAACCTAAACATGACCAGAAGTTCTATAGAGTTTCTTACTACAAATAAAATGTGACTTTATTTTTCCTTATAAAATATATACCAAATTTTATGTAACTTTGAAACTCAAACCATAGTGATATTTTTTTTTGTAGTGAAAAAGCTAATAAATAAGCATGTTATGGTATGAAGCTATGTCAAGCTATCTGTGGTAATGTAGTGATAATGATGAAAAGATTTACAGAATCTGAGTCAGTGAGTCACATAGTTCTTTCCTGAATGATTGTTAGGATGGTGGAAATTTACTATTGACCTCCACATTCAAGTCATTCAACCACCAGCAATGACTTTACCTAAGTACAATGAAAGGGAATAAAAGCTGCATCACAAAGGATAATTCTTTGAATTAAAGATAGATGTGACAGCCACTATACTACAAATGAAAAGTAAATATTTCATTGAGAAGATATGAGTCTGTGGAGCCTGAAAGTTGGAGGATATCAGACCTCAGGTCACAATGATGCACACAGCTCTTAGAGGAGTGAAGCCACTAACATCACATCCTACTTAATGATAACAGTTGGACTGCAAAGACCACTATAATTGGCCTCCATGGCTATCTTCTTTCTATTTTTCCTGGCTCCAGGCCTGATCATTATTTGTCCTGTCCATATTTCCATTAAGCCACCCTGCCCAAAAGGCAGGGGCAGAGTCAATTCTATTTTAATGACTGTCAAAAATAAACTTTGTTGTAGTTCAGTATCCTTCTTATTTTGGTGTTTTTGTTTGTTTTGTTTTTGTTTTTTTGCCACCAGTTCGACCCACTTCAAGCAATTCTTCCCCATATCCAAGATTCAGTAACCTCTTTAGGACACTCTAATCACATCAGTCAAAAGCCTCTTATGGTGCTCAGACAACATATTTCAAGTGCCCCAGCTGGATATTAAAGGTCCTCTATAGTCTTGTTCCTCAGACTCTTCTGACCTCCAGCACACCCCTCCATGTACCCAGTTTTCCAGCTGAATATGTTGTCTGCTCTCTTGGCATATGCTTTGCACTTTTCTGATAAATAAGGCTGTTGCCTGCAGTGTAAGGAACTCCTGTCTATTTCAAACTATCTACTTATGTCAAACTATTTAACAGAGAAGCAAAGCTCTCTTAAATGATAATCCAATGAAGAGAAATTCATCCTTCTCTGTATAGCTCATCACAGAGATTGCTTTCTTTGCTCTAGAATAACATGTTTTTATTTTTTTAAATCACAAAGACATTGGATAAGCTTACTGTTATGTATTGTTGTGAATTATGTTAATGCAATTGTCAGGCCAAAGAAAATAGGCACATAAACAAATGAATAAAAGTGAATAAGTAAAACTTCTGCATATTTTGATGGTTTTACTTACATACGCATTTATTGGTCTTTATGGAGGAGAATGAAAGACACAGTGGTCCTGCTTATAATATTTTACAATCTTTTCTCTCTAATCTATTCCTGATCACATTTCTATAAACAACAAAAATTAAAGTATTTAAATCAAAAGAATAAAGGGACAGGCAAAGGAAGACCTTGAGATTTTATTGCATAGTCTGTGGGGTCTATTAAAAGTTTAAAGCAGGACTTTTTTTTGTGGCTTAAACAATAGGATAGTTTTTATATGTGTTTTTAAATATCATTTATTAAGAAGGCTGGAGGAAAAAAAAAGATGCCTGGAGATAGGCAGCTTCCAAGATTGGCTTAGCATTTAAGGATATCTGAAAGGACCCTGGCTTCTCTCCATCTTTCCGTTCTGGTATCCTAGGGGTATGGTCAACAGTAACCCCCACCCCCTCATGGCCACAGGATGGCTCGTGGAGCTCCAGGCAGGATGTCCTCACACAGCACTGCCCCTGCAGATTGCTTTATTTATTTATTTATTTCTTATTGGAGTATAGTTGCTTTACAATGTTGTGTTAGTTTCTGCTGTACAACAAAGTGAATCAGCTCTACATATACATATATCCCCTCTTTTTTGGATTTCCTTCCTGTTTAGGTCACCACAGAGCACTGAGTAGAGTTCCCTGTGCTACACAGTAGGGTCTCATTAGTTATCTATTTTATATACAGTATCCATAGTGTATATATGTCAATCCCAATCTCCCAATTCATCCCACCCCCCCTTTCCCCCTTGGTATCCACGCATTTGTTCTCTGCGTCTGTGCCTCTATTTCTGCTTTGTAAATAAGATCATCTATACCAATTTTTTAAATAATTATTTCTGCTTAGATGAAGAACTGGTTCAACAGTGAAGAAGATGGACTAGAGATAAACAAGACTTGGGAGTATAGACACCAACTCATCCATAAGTAAATGATTTGATGTGAACAAAGAAAATGCAAGAGCAAACATAGAATGGGGGAGAGGGTTTAGTGCTAATTAGAAAGTATAATTGATGGGATCGGTTTATTGATTGAATGTGAAGGGATATGGGAAATTTAGTTACTTGAAACTTCTAGGTTGGGTGGCTGGGTGGTTCAAGTTGACAACAAATTAGACAAATGTGTTGATCATATATTATGTGTAGGTACTGTCTAACACATGAGGGGTGCTTAAAATAAACAAAGCATGCTGCTTGTCCTGAAGCGGCTTACCGTCTAGTGGGAGGGTCGCCTGGCTGTAGCATAAAACAGGATGTGAAAAGCCTGAGGCCAGGGTGTGTGTGTCTTGTTCACTGTTATGATTTGACACTTCATAGGTGCTCAATAAATATTTGTTGGCCGACCTAAGCCTGGGAGGGAGGATTAAGCCCTCTTCATTTGTCTTTTACTCAATAAGTGATTTTCTCTGTTATAGTCCTCTTGACATGAGACACACCTTTGAGACAGTGCCTCACTTTTCGCAGAGAATCTGTCAGATGTTGGGCTTTTTTTTTTTTTTTTGCCGTATGCGGGCCTCTCACTGTTGTGGCCTCTCCCGTTGCGGAGCACGGGCTCCAGACGCGCAGGCTCAACAGCCATGGCTCACGGGCCCAGCTGCTCCGCGGCATGTGGGATCTTCCCGGACCGCGGCACGAACCCGTGTCCCCTGCATCGGTAGGCAGACTCTCAACCACTGCGCCACCAGGGAAGCCCAGATGTTGGGCTTTATATATAATTTTCAGCAGTTGTTTTCAACTGCTTTCTGCTTATTTCATGATTGACTTGAAGGCTTCTTTAAACACTTTTTCTTTAGACAGTGAACTCAGTAACACAAAAACTGCCCTCAAGCCTAAAGCAAACTCTTGATTTAACAATAAACCCTGAATTACTAGTTTTTCCAGCCACTGAATGCCAGTGGATCTTTTGAAATTTTGAAGTTTCTTGCCCCTCTTCTGATAAGAATCACAAAAAGATGAAAGCCACGTCTGTCTGTGTGTGCGCACACACACACACAAAACACACACACACACACCTGTGAGGGAACAGATTCTCAATTGGTGATGTTGAAAGATTTTTAAAAATATGTTACTTTTTTCTTTGAATAAACTTCCAGTCAAAGAAAGTAAAACTCACAGGCAATAGAAATTAGGAAATGTGTCTAAAAGTTGGGAAATTTACTCCAGTAAAATATCCTTTCAAAAATAAAAGTTTTATAAAGGCTGCATTTAATAAAGTATTTTAGCCTCTTTCCATAAATTGGTTTATCATTTATTTTCTTGTAAATTTTAATGCCTCTAGCATTCTAAACTAAAATCAATCATTTACTAATCCAGGTTAGAGTCTTATATATAGATATGTATGTGTCTGGGTCTGCCATTACTATTGATAAAATATTCTCATAAACCCCTTGTGAAACAATGGAAAAACACCGAAAAGAACTGTATTCACTGCCTGGAGAAATGAGATTCAACCACAAGCGTATGAACAAAATGGACATATAAGTAGGACAATAATAGTGTCTTAATTGCTTTGCTAATGAACTTTTCCATTTCCTTAAAACAAGAGGATTGTTGCTTCACTTTAATGTGGCATTTCTGATGCTTATTAAGTATTATGTGCTTTTAGAAGAAAAAATTCTTAAGATATAGATATGTGTGATGCCCCACTTTTTCTTATGTTTACTATTTCTAAATCTCAGAGAGTAGACAGGTTGAAAATTGCCTGAAAAAACATATACAACATATGGATTAGACATACAGGAAATGTGTAACACTCACAATTAATAAATGGTCTACATAGATTAAAGTACTAGCTTTATTTTAGTTAGTACTGAGCCTTGCTAAGTTTCCTTCTAAATGGTTTCAGCTGTACAAGAGTATTATAAGTTTCTGATTAGAAATCTCCATATTATAATGAACTAATTAATAAATGTAAAGAATAATTGCATTTTGAAATAGCTGGAATTAATGGAATAATAATGGGAAACGGCATTAGTTATTTCTTTTACTATAAAACCTGCTTGTGGAATGTGGAGCGTAGATAAACTTACAGTGAGGTGAATTCTACCATTTAGAACTCTGAAATCTATAGCTGTAATTGAACCTACCGATTGAGCACCCAACCAGGATCTAATGTAGTTGTTCTTGGAACTTGACAGAAATCTGTGTGTGTGTGTCTGTGTGTACTTTAACAATCTCTTAGGGAATGAATGAGGACAGCCAGTTACAGAACAACTGTATTAGGCCATCTATCAGTTTCTTAAGTTGTATTCTGTTTATCACAGAGTCTATGAAAGAAGTATTTATTTAGTGTGGCATTTTCCAAAAGCATTTGACTATAGAATCGTCTGTGCCTGTGAAACTCCCAGCAACTCAGATTTAGTTTTCAGTACTAACAACTCATTGTTAAATGCTGGTGTAGCCATGGTTCCAGACTGCTGGAAATGGTCCATAAATGAAAGAAAAAAGTGTTTCCACTTAGTATATAGCCTGGTGATTCAGAGCACAGTCTCTGGAAACAGACTGCCTGGCTTCAACTACTGGCTCTACCATTTGTTAGCTGTGTGATCTCTGACAAATTACCAAACTTCTTCCTGTCTTAGTTTTCTCTTCTTGAGGTTAGGATAGCAAATATAATGACATCCTAAGATGGTTGTAAGGGTCAGATGAGTTAATACATAAAAAGCACTTAGAGCAGTGCCTGGCAAATTGTATACACATAGAAGAACTTGCTAATATTATCAGTAGTAGCAGTGGTAGTATGATATCACCTTGTCATTTAAGGATGACAGTACAGAATTGTAATATTGTTCTGTTGATGGCAATATATTGTTGGAATCTCAACTTCTTTCTGAAATTTTGTTTTAAAAATGAATAAAATACTTCATAGTGTTATTTCCTACCAAGTGTTCATTGTATAGCCATCAAGTGCATGACAATATTCTGGCTTTTTTACAGAAAAATTATCAAAGATATTTATTAATAAGTCTTAAAGAACTTGTAACCTGAACTAAGGTCAATTTTCCATGCAGTCAGATTAAAATCTGCCACAGAAATTCATATACTTTCATAGGTCTGTCAGCAATATCAACAAAACAGTCTCAAATCTTTCATGTAGTCATGAAAAAACATGGCAGGAATTTCAATCCATTGTTTGGAGAAACCAAGATACCATATGCTCAGAAAAAATTATGATACAGTGTCCTCTGATTAATACTATAAAAGTGAAAGAACCAAAACTATAAGAGCTGAAGGAATTCAGAGGGATGAGAGCTCACATTTAGGTAGAATGAGTGAGGAAATCTTCATGGAGGGAGTGGTATTAGAGCTAGATCTTGAAGAATATTTTTCATTTCAATAGCTCTAGAGGTGGAAAGTAGATGGGGTAAGGAAAAGTGGTGGAGACACTGTGCATGTTAGAAGAAGGAATGATGCAGACACATGTAGTGTATGGGGAATACCAGCTGAGCTGTGGAGAGTAGTGAAAGCTATTACGTTCTATGCTAGTCAAATCCCAATGACCCAGATCTCAGCATTACTAAATAAAATTGTGTCAATCTTTTTTCCCCAGTCTTTCAAAAATACATTTAACCTTTAAACATTTCACAAAAATTGAACAAGAAGGTTTTTACAGCCCATTAAAATCAGATAGATAAAAACAGTCAATGCTGAAAAAGGAATTATTAATATTTATATTCAAAGTATTTAAAATGACATGTTCTAATATTCAGTTAATGTAAGGTGAACATATCCATAAGTGCCTGGGACTAAGTTGAACTGTGCCATACAGTAGAAAAAAGTCTAGAGAGGAAAACGATTTCATCAGGAATGGCCCCCCTCTTTGATTGAGCTTTATAGGAATTCCTGCAGAACGGGAAAATGAACCCTCTTGAAGACATCTTCCCAGAAATAGTAAACCCTAAAATGTGGTGTGAAGAAATATTACTGATAAATTTAGTGTCTACCTTCGATGGTATCAGGAAAAAGCCAAGCTAAAATACAATGTAATCAATGAAAAAACGCTCTACTTTGGGGAATTGAGATATTTTAGGACAGTATCATGAAATGAGGAAGGCAGTAATTGAATGACAAGAATAAAGAGAAGAGGGCTGGGCATCCCAAGGGTGAGAAAAGAGAGCTGGTGAATAAGAATGTGTCAGACTGTCACCCAGTACTACTGAGGGAGGAAGCTCCAGGGCTTCAGGAAACCCTGGTAGCACTGCTTTCTCTGGGCACTGCCAAGACAGTTTGGCAGGTAGAGCACTGGCTAGATTCCAGCCCCTCAGCTGGGCATTTGTGCAGGGCACGACCTGTACAAATGTACCTAGTTGCCCTGACAGGCTCACAGTTGTTTGTAGTAGCCTTCATAGGAATAACCTTATAATATAAAAAGGTATTTCATCAGACTACTATAGCTCACTGATAATATCCCTGAAGACTTTGCAACTCTTATGTGTAGCAAGATCATACATTTTTCTCAGCAAACCTCTGATTTTTAGTATCTCCTAAGAAACAGGATAGCTCTGAGCTTCTCAGGCAAATGCCATAGTGAAAGTTAGAAAATGAACAATCTAGCCAGCAAAATAATAAAGTATGGGCATTGTGGTAGGCAGAATGATGCCCCCCCAACCCACTAATGTCGATGCCCTAATTGCCAATGTAATTAAGGTTAAGGACCTCAAAATAGAGAAATCCTGGATTATCTGGTTGGGCCCAATATAATCACATGAGATTTTATAGCACAGAATTTTTTCTGACTGGAGTCAGATGCAGTGGAAGAGGAAGCAGAAGAGAGATGTGGGGAAAAGGGAAGTCGGAGAGATGTCAAGCGTGCGAAGGATTCCACACTCTGTTTCTGGTTCTACAATGGAGGGCCAGCCTTATGTGAGGACTGGAGAGAGGCCCCAAAACGAAGAGTGGGCGCCAGCAGACAGCCAGAAAGGAAGCAGAAACTTTAGTCCTACAACAAACAGCAAGGCACTGGGTTCTACCAACAAGCTGAATGAGCTAGGATTCTTCCCAGAACCTGATACCTTGGTTTTAGCCTTATGAAACCCAGAGCAGAGAGACCTGTCAAGCCCACTCAGACATTTGACGTACAAAACTATGAGATAACAAACTTGCGCTGTTTTAAGCATAAAATTTGTGATAATTTGTTATAGGAGCAATAGGAAACTAATACAGGCATCATATGTTAGCAATAAATATGACTGTAAATACGGCTGCCTCATGGAAGCCAGGTTGCAGTCGTAGACAAAGTGTATTTAAGCCTTCATAATCTCTGAGAGAAAGCCATGTGTTATCTACCCAACTTTACAAAGGACCCTTCTAATGCCCCTTTCAGTTTTAACCTTCCTTGAAAGTTCCCTTACCCAAATGAATCTGGTTTCGTGCTTGGCACTTATATGTTACTTACTCTTGACTTTAACTTTTCTGTTGGTAATTTGTCTACCTTGACTCTGTCTTCCTTGTTGCCTACCATTCAACACTGCTATTGTTTATTGACCCAAGATGACTTGATTTGACCCTTTGTCCCAGTCAGCCTAGCACTCACGCCTTGAGGCATCAATTTGGCATCTTATCCAGTGTCTGGCTCATGGCTAATTCTCTGTAAGCTGGGGACACATTCACTAAAATTTGACCATTCCTGGGTGAACTGATGCCGCTGAGTTTCTGAACAGGCAAAACTGAGATTTCAGTGGCAAAGCTGAGTTTCCAGCTTGGCAAGGCTGACAGGCTATTCACCTTGTCAGCCACTTGGCCTCTTCTTTTGCTAGGTCTTGTCCTTGCATATTTTACATAACTTAATAGTTTCCCAACCTGCTTATGACTCTTCTCCTATCTGCTTTTCCTTTTATATTTCACTGTGTTTTAGTTACTTGCTTGAAGAAAGACTGTAGGTAAGATTGAGAAATGGATGGAAGCAGAAAACTAAAAGCTTAAGAAAAGCGTCACACAAGCTGTCTGCTGGAGCTTCAGTCAAAAAAGTACCTTTAACCATGGAGGAAATAACTCTAACCCACAACATTTAGAAAAATGCAAAAGCAATGGTGCTTTCATTTTGTCTATCATTGTGTTGCAGAAGTGATGCTCCCTCTCCTTTTATTTTCTTTAAAATGTGGTATAGGTCAGAGGATAGTTATGTCTCCTTCTTTATAGAAATTATCCAGTGGGAGAAACAATCTGGCTTTGGACTTTATAAGATCATTTTCTAGACTATTTAGAGCTTTATAAAGTTTACCAAGCAAGTCTTTTCAGAGTACATATTATGGTAAAGCAATATATATAGTGTTTACAAGAGTAAATTAAAGTCATTTTTATAACTTCCTAGAATGGGAGTGGCTTCATAAAAAACTGGACCATTGTTAGTAGACATTACCTGAATTTCTTCTGTGAAAATGTGAAAAGCCCTTATAGAGGTCAAATAAGGTAGCTATTGCCCTCAAATGATTTGAATTTATATTCTAAAAGATATAGTAAGATTATAATAGGATATATCTCTCTCTAGCTATTCTGTCTATTCTATCTATCTATCTGTCTATCTATCTATCTATGTATCTACCTATCTATCGAGAGAGGGAGGGAGAGAGAGGTTGATGGATTGAAATAATGGGCTCACATAATGATTGTGGGGCTGGCAAGTCTGAAACCTGTAGGGCAGGCTGGCAGCCTGGAAATTCAAGTAAGAGCTGATGTTGCAATCTTGAGTTCAAGTTTTGCAGGACAGGCCAGCAGGCTAGAAACTTAGGCAGAATTTCTATGTTTCATTCTTGAGGCAGAATTCCTTTTCTTTGGGGAATCTCAGTTTTTGCTCTAAAGGCTTTCAACTGATTAGATGAGGCCCATCCATATTATAGAGGATAATCTGCTTATAGTCAACTGCTTATAAATTTTAGTCACATCTAAAGAATACCTTCACAGCAATATCTAGACTAGTGTTTGACTGCAGAACTGGGCACTATCGCCTAGCTAACTTGACATAAAATTAATCAACACAGACAACTGGTTGTCAACTTGGCCTCCATACACATCCTCCATAACCATATTTAATCTCCAAATAAAATCAAATAACAAAGTAATTCTTCTACCAAACATGATACAACGATTCTGTATAAAACTGAAAAGGTACTTAGCTTTTCCCTAAAAAAGGATGCAAAGTTGTTGGGGTGTTCTCCTTGATGTTGTGTTTAAATACTATAACATAAAGTTAACAATACTTAAATATCATAATATAAAGTTAATACATCTTATATTGTATGAAAAAGGGATAAGAGATGGAAGAAAAATATATTTGCTATATAGGTGTGTGTGTTTCTGTGTTGTGTGTATATACACAAGCATATTAATAACATATAAGGGATAATTATAGTCCTCATTTCTGCAACTGATCTTGTAGTTATAGCTGGTATTTATAACTGCCTTCTTCTGCTACCCATTCTATATTCCCTTTGTTCTCAGTAAGCACCTCAGCTGGTTGTGGTTCTTTATCTGGTGGGATGATCCCACCTTCATTTCTGAAGGATCTGGGCCATTACTAGCTCTGCTGTAATTGGGTCATCGTAGTTTGCCGTTGACTTTCACCATAGGGCATGCCAGTCAGCTTAGTCCATGTGGGCTACTATAACAAAATACCTTAGACTGGATGGCTTATAAACAACAAACATTTATTCCTCACAGTTCTGGAGCCTAGGAAGACCAAGATTATGGTGCCAGCAGATTTGGTGTCTGGTGAGGAACTGCTTCCTCATAGCTGGCACCTTCTAGCTGTAAACTCATGTAGGGGAAGGGAGGAGCTAGGAGCTCTGTGGGGTCTCTTTTATAAAGGCACTAACCCCATATAAGGGATGTAATCACCTCGCAAAGGCCCCACCTCCTAATACCATCATGTTGGGTGTTAGGTGGGGGGCTGGGTGGCACAAACATTCAGATCATAGCACAATACTAGGAGACTGAGTGGCTGCTTCATGACTGTGAACCTACTTAAGGATGAGGCAGTGCACGAAATGCTCAGGCAATGGTAGTGAAGGCAGGAGCTTGCTCTCAAATTTTCAAAACATTGTAGAAAACTTTTGATTTCAATAATAGTTAGATGCCACCTAGAAGGCAAATCATATTTGTTTCCTACTTTATGTTTCAATTATGATGGAGTAAAACAATTCAGATGTATTATAAAGAATATATGTTACTTCTACAGCTCTTCTATTTTTTCAAAATGTATTTATGATCAAGTTGCAAAAAAATAAAAGGATATATTGCCTTCTCTGATTAAAATATTTAGTTATTATACAAATCCAAAATAAGGATTGCAACTCTGCTATAAAAATGCCGTGAAATATAATGCTACTGTAGCTGAAGTCCTGTTTTGCATATAGTAGAACCTTTTGATTATTTTTCAATAATCAAAGGATCTTTTAAGCAAGCTCTCATTTATTTAATATGTCCTATGAGGAAATGGCATTCCTAGGAGGGGTAGAATTTGGGGGAATGGGGTTTATGAAGTCTAGGTTACCTATGAATTGTTTCCTTGAAACAGAGGGAGAAGAAACCTATGGCTTGCTTCGATTCCCCATTTTGGGATAAGGAGTTCTCTTGGAGAACTAGGCCTCTCCTTAAGGTAAGATCAGAAAGCGCACTGAGAGTTACTAAGTGCCAAGCTCAGGAACAAAAACAAAGGGATGAAATCCATCAGAATGCCCATCTGCCAGCCTAGAAGAAAATGGGGACTGTAGGCTGTTTTAAGATTTGGAGTTACTGTTAAAAATATGTAAAATTCTGTAATCTTTTTAGTGTTCCCATATTTGTTGGTTTTGTATGCCAGTGTCTTACTTTCTAACAGAAGCAAAATCCTAAGAGTCAGTAGGTTTGTGAATTTTATTTTATTTCATTATTTTATTTTTGAGAAAGTGAAAGACAGGTAAGCTGAAAAAACATTTCTGTAACTAGGCTTGAGGAGCATAGAATCCCAAGGGAGAGTGTTGGTAGTAACAGTTCTCAAGAAGAGAAAGAAACATTTTGTATGCTGTGGAGATTGCTACAAAGGAGAAAAAGAATCTCCAGATTATTTTCAAAGCATAGAGATAACACAGGCTAACAATTTTCTAAGATCTAGAGTCTCTCTTTTTATCAGATAAATACATAAACTAAACATTAGCAAATTTAGGTCATGTGGTACTGATATTCCAACCATGAAGCAATGTCATTAGCTCATTTGTGGTTAGCCACTTAGAAAAACCTACAGTTATTAGTTAGATCTTTGAATTAGACAACAAGGGTTCCTGATGACAAACTTTCCTTATGCGTTCAGTATACTTAAATTTATGCCAAGTGTAAGTACATGATTACATGTTTCATATCTCCAAATATTATCAACTTTCTTTTTGTTGGTAGTGTTACATACAGTCATGGATAAGCATCCCACATACAGGTGATGAAAAATACCTAAAATATATTCAGAGTACTTAATTTGCCATTAAGGATTAATTTGATTGTGATCATTACCTGGTTGAAACACTATTGCAAATCTAAATCAATTTCTGATAGTTTATGGGTCATTTAAAATAATTTTTCACAGCAAAAAGTATATAAATTAGTTAATAAAAGTAGTTCTATCTCTTTAAGGGACATCAAACATTTAATATCCATCCAAATTAAATTTAACTTTAATCTGGACTGTGGGAAACCTGCAAATGACCCTGTTAATTATCAAATAAGCCTAACCTAATCTATACCTAGTCAATAAAGAACTCTCTAAGAGAAGCCCTGGTAAATGTGAGTGGAGACTGCCAATTTTATAGGGCAAATATTATTTTTGAAAAAAGTTTTGAGAAGTCATAAAAGTGCCCAATAACCACTTTATTTGTTGTGCCACTGTCTTGTCCATCATGGAGCTGCATTAGTGTTTGGGGTCAACGTCACATACTCCTGGAGATGAAAGGAGGATATTTCCTGTCTGTTTTTCAGTAGATATAGTTGAGGAGAAGTGGCTGCAGAGGGACAGAATTGGGTATCTTAAATTCTAGATTCACTCTGCATTCATTCATTCTCTTGCACCCTATGGCTCCTTATCAGCCCCTTTTATCACTGCTTACACTATGCTTGACAGGTCAAGAGATTCCTGCAAAATGTATCTGTGAACTTTGATTGCTGTGGGCATGGAAATTAACAAATGGTCTTAAAAGGCTGCAGTGCTAAAAACAAAACAAAATGGAACTCATAGTCCATACTTTGAAAATGAATTGCATCATTGCTTCTGAGTTCTGTTAGCCTTTCTATTGACTTCACTTCTATTGCATTTTCTATTTCTTCCATCAGGTTATGCTGTCTAGCAACTTCCATGGCCCATTTTAACACAACACATCTAATTACATATAGGTATTATTAGGACTTTTGAATGACACAGAAATAAATGGAAATGTTTGTATTATATATCAGTGTATAAGCTAGTTATTTACAGAAATTGGATATTACCTTTTTATTTATTCTGAAAGCTTTAATACGCATTATTTTTAAAAATTAAGAACTGCACCAATCTTCTGGAGTCCCTAAAAATGTTTGCCTGAACTTTCACCCTATTTAACCACTTTGCACCTTCAAGCAGATTTTAGCCCAACTAGGCTCTTTTTATTCTTTAAACTCACCGGTACTCTTGCTCTTTCCTGATTAACATGGAATCATCACTACTATATGTGACACACCCGAAGCTTTCCTACCTTCTTTAAATTTCTGTATGTGTTTATCTCAGCTTAGAACATTTACTGTTAATGACCCTCTAGGGGGAAGGGAGGAGGTCTTTCAGGTAGCACAGTGAGTAAGAGCTTAGATATAGGAGGCAGGCAACCTGGGCTTAAACGTGGCGCTTCCTAATGTTGTGATGTCCGTAATTCCATAACCTTCCTACAACTTCTCTTTACAGATCCTTAAACTTAGAAAAAGAAAACTAAATGAATTGTCACTGTAGACAATATTTCTTTTCACTCTCAAAATGTTCTGGTTTGGGCAATACATTATATAGCCACACAACTGATATTGCAAGTTGTACTTGTTAGTAACCTTGGCCAGAGCAACCATAAGATATAAAATGTCCTAGTTTGAGTGTCATGTCTTGTATTAAGCAGTAACTGTGAGGAGGTTATAGTAACTACCAGGAGGGTAAAGAAGAGCAAGGAAGAGATAAAACACACAAATTCAGAGTAATCTTCTGAGCACTTCAGACATGATTGTGTTATTTTGCTGTCATGCAAACAGGCATGTCAGAAACCTGATTATTCATTCCATAATTCCTGTGCCTGGTTGTTATTATAATGATTTTTTCTCTTTCCTGTCATTGTGTTCATATTTACAGTCACTTGCTTCTTTTTAATTTGATTGGTGCATTACATTATTCTTATAGAAATAGTCATACCAAAGATTCCATTTGCTCCTCTACATTTTTTCAGTCACTTTACATACAAGTAGGTAGGGTCATGGACACCAGTTCTGGTCAAAAAATTGTGGGGGGGTGCTCTGTGTCCTTTCTAGGCTGAGGCTGTGTAAAGGCTTGCTGCTTTTCCAACTAGTGGAAATCCCAGAGAGTGGGTCTCCATTGGGCTGTCTAGACCACACCCCCTGTCAATCTGCAGGAGACATGTGCTGTGACGTGGAAACACCCTTTGGTATATGAAGCCACAGAGAGTTGGAGGCTATTGGTTATGTCAGCATCACCTAACCTGTCCTGACTAATACAGAAACTGCTACCAGGAGAGATGTGCTGCTGTAACAAACAAGCCAGAATCCTCAAGTGCATGGCCCTGGGTTTGGTGGCTACTGAGTAAATGACTATCAAGCTAGAAAGGTAGAAGTCAATTTTTTCAACAAACTTTTTAAAAGTTTAGAACTGTTTTAGATTTACAGTAGCAATCTGTTTTTGCAGGGGTGAAATATTTTATAAAACTGGAACCTGTGATAATTTGGGAAGCAGATCTTATAGTGTACCTGATGCAGCTCTCTGAGAAGAGGTTGGAAGATAGAGCATGAATAGTGTGTGCCAGTTGCTTTGGGGTTGTATTTCACAGGGTATTAGAAGAGAGAGGTGATTTCAGAATAGAAATTGTCAATTTGCAGCTTAATGAAAGGGAATGAGGACATTTAGACGTTTTACTGTTAAAAGAGTCAACTGCTTTGACATCTAGTAGTAAGACGCTCGAGAAAGACTTTTTGAGAAGCCTACTCAGTACTATCTTTCAACTAATTAAAATGCTTAAGGGAACAATCAAACTAAGTATCAGAGCCCAGAAAAAAACATTTTTTTTCCACTGAAGCCCAAGGGATTCTAGATGCCACTATTAAGTTTAGAAAAAGTGAGAGTTACCAAGATGAGAAAGCAAACAACTATTTTCTCTATGAGAACTATGTCTCAAAGAGAATGTTAGATACATTTACTGGCACATCGGGCTAACTGGAGTGGACTGGATAAGACACTCTTGAAATTTTTGAAATTATTATATTGCCAAAGAAACCACTGAACTAAAAGAGATGGAGCCTTAAAATGACCCTAGTCAGTTTTAGGATAGGTTAAGTTATGCCATGGCAACAAACAACAAAATACTAGTGGCTTACAACAGGCAAAACTTATTTCTCCTTTGCACACATGACCATCATAGTTGGCTGTGCTCTGTATGTTCTCTTTATGCTGGGTCCCATCTGAAACAACCACTGTCTGGTACGTTGCAAATCAAAGTGGCAGAGGGTAAAGAGAGCATGGAAGCAGGTCCTACCGTAGAGGTAACACATGCCACTTCCCATAGGATCTTGGCTGAAACAATGAGAAAGCCAGAGATAAACTGAGGGGACATGTGATCCCCTTTCCTGGAGAGGCAGTGAATATTCATGAGCAGCGATGGAGACAACTATGTGTTACTGACGTCTTGTGGGCAGGAAGTGGGCTCAGAAAACTGCATAACCACATGAAGGTGAAATTCCCCAAGGCTCAATTCAGATGTGAACAAGAGTCAAGATAAAGGAATCAAGGATTATTTTCCACCCCAGTCGAGGGTGCTCTCCACAATGTGTACTCAGTGGGATTTGGGGATTGGTACAAAAAGTCATTACTGTGCCTTTCCTATTTTTCTCTCCAGATGAAGTTTTCTATTGTTTTTTGTTAGTTAGGGCGGTAAGAGGTCTTTTTAATCCATAAGTCTCTGGACCTAGAAGAGCCATATATGAGCTAATGTAGAGATGACTGTGTATCACCCAGAGACCCTGGGCTTTCGGCTGAGTCTTTGACTGGCTGGAAGTTTTATGCGATCTCCCTTGGGAGGTGGTTAAATGTGGCCCATCTGTTGGAAGAAGAGAGCAGAAGGATATGCGGTGATGCAGTGACTAGACGGGTAAACTGGAGCAGAGATGGTAATGCTCACCAAATATTCCATTTTCCCTTCCATTTCCACTCATGTGACCATGATGGCCAATGACCTATGAGTGGAAGCAAAGTGTCCCTTCAAGGCTGAGATGATGAGCAGCTCACACATGATCTGCAGCCTCTCCTTCCTGGTGTGGAGCCTGAGTAAGCCTTGCAGGGAGCACACTCACAAGAGGAGAAGCCTCTGTGGGATCCACCTCTGAGGGGCAGTGTGGGGCAGAGCCTCCTGCTATCCTGCATGAGGCATGAGCCTGAGTGATCAACCGACAAGGACCTACTGTATAGCACAGGGAACTCTGCTCAATATTATACAACAACCTAAATGGGAAAAAAATCTGAAAAAGAATAGATACATGTATATGTATAACTGAATCACTTTGCTGTACACCTGAAACTAACACAACCTTGTTAATCAATTATACTCCAATATAAAATAAAAAGTTAAAAAAAAAATCAACCATTCTTATGTCAAGTGCCTGCGCTTTGGGAGTGGTTTGTTCCTCAAGCCTAATCTAGTCTATCAAGTTATGCTGGGTAAAGCTGAAAACTCTGTATAAAGCAGACTTTTTAAAATAGGTCATTTTAGTTTCCCTTCACATTTATGAGGACACTTTGTGTGGCTTATCCCCCTTATTCACCCATCTCCCTGCTCCTGGGGGAAAAATAAGTATCATAAGAATAACTGTGAGGAGGCAGAGAGCCTGATCTAACCATAAAGGCACTGTTTCAAATGCAGCAAAATGTGGTTAGAGAGTTTGTTTTTCCCTCTCCACCTAATGGTGCATCAGAGGTTAGACACACTCAGGAAAAGGTTACTGAGAATATCCTTTGGGAATTCCATAATGGGCGTTGGCTCTTTGTGCATCCCTTCTAATCAATGCAAAATAGCAGATTGTGGGTTCCATAAGCAAAAACACAGACATTTAGTCACATGAATGCACACAAATCCAAAAGAAGAATTAATTATTAATGATTCTGTGGTTAGGCTCAACTTCAATTAATAAATAATTTAGAATGCTGTAGACAAGGAAACCACATTATAATAAAAAATAAGCTAGAGTCTTAACCAGAAGCCTCCAAATCAACATTTAAGAGGTCATTTCTCAACATTGATGATTCCTAACAGTGTAGCACTCTGCTCAGTCCACTCCTGCTTATTCATAGCAACACCCATAGACCAGCATGAGGTCTTTATTAATATTTACATACTTCTTTTCATAAGTATATGATGGTATATTGTAAAAAGGCCATAATTCAAGATGAAATCTGGCCTGATACAATGAAAATAGATACACCCAAAGCAGCTATCACTAACACATATCAAGGCAACAAACAAACTTATTTCTGCTTGCAGTAATGCCTAGACAGTGCCAGAGTCTTTCAAATCCCAAAAGTACTTTAACACAAATTAACAACCATCTTAAAAAGTCGTGCTACAGCAGATACTCTTCTCATTTAATGGTCCATCTGCTGCTTGTGGCTAATGTATGGGCCAGTCGCTTATTCTAGAACCTACCAGCATTTAGGCTTCAAGATGAAAAGAGAACACCATCATGAGATGCTGTTTCCTTTTGATATGCACTTGGTAAGCACTCCTTGTGTTCTTTGAGCTTCAGAGTTAAAACTACTTCAATAGGATGTAGACATAAGAAGAAATTAATCTGGGGAGTCCAACTTGAGAATTATTTTCAAGAACCTCTCATGCCCCCTCACTCCTCTCCCTCCCTCCCAGGGCAGTAATAGAAAAAGGGAAAAATGAGTTCAAAATTCCTTTTCAAGCTTCTTTTGGCAATGACTGCATATCTAAAACCCAAGATATTTTGGATGGCTTCACATTCAGTAAACTCTGTGTGATGTTTCCTGTCACTCCCTGTGCAGCTAATTTTTGGAGAGTGTGACATTAGAGACAGATAAAACTGTCTCTAAGTGTAATTTAGTTTTCATAATTTATGGTCTTTCAAAACCTAGAATTTATTCTAGGCCAGACGAAGTATTAATCATGTGGACTGTCTGGAGCTTTTGTCTGAGATGATAGAATTAGAAAATAAAGATGTTGATATAATGCTCCATTTTATGCTACTGGTTTATTTTCATTCTTATTTCATGTTAAAAGTAATAGCCTTTAAAAAATTGCTTATACAAAGTTAACAAATGTAATAAAAGGAAATAAGAGCCCTGTGAAAACCTCTGGTTCTACATTTTATTACCCAGTGTTTAGCTTTTTTTGTTTTCTTCTTGGTCCATTAAATAGATACAATAGTAGAAACGCCTCAGAGTTAAAAGAATATTTGCGAATTTGATCATATACATTGAGTTCTTATGAAATAGGTATTCTATAATATAAAGTGGCTTAAATTTTAAGAGATGTACATCATTTATGTATTAAGAACTGTACAATAGGCAATTAAAATTAGTTAAACTGTATTGGTGTATTTGCTAAAATAAAGATGAATGAGAAGAATTTTTGGAAGAATTTGTCTTCTAAGGAAAAAAAGAGGAGTCCTCATGCTGACATTTATTCAATGGCTGTCTAGTGTTTTAGTGCCTAAGTCTCATGGCAAAGGACTCTTTCAAATGATAGATTCCAGAGGGTCCTTATTCTAGTGATTAGCAATAGACAGCTTTGGGCTTAGAAATCAGCATTTATAACCAGCAGCTCAGGTGATGCCAATATGCATGGTCCCTGTCCACACCTTTTTTATATATATATAGGTAAAGATAAAAGCTGACAGAAGAGAGAGATTAGCTGGATGGGAAGAGAGGAGCCTCCTGTGAGGGACCAGGTATAGTAAATAAAAATTTAAAAATTCCCTTGGTAAAGAAAACCAAGGGGAAAAAAAGCATGAAAAAATAGATGGACTATCCAAAAGTAGTTAACAAATAGGAAAAAGCTAGTCTATCAAACCTTCCTAGACCAGAAGCAAAGTTAACAATTTTAAGAGAATGATGAGAAAGGAAGTAATTGGATAACCTTAATATTATTGTATTTTAGTTTTTCTTTAAAATTTTGTATTGGCAGTTATCTTTTTCTATCATTGTGTTTTTAATGTTTTCTTGTCCCCTCTACCCCCACTGCCCTGACTCTTCCCTTCTTGGAGAAATAACTTGTTCCCTCAACAGATGTTCTTTGACACCAATTTCTTGTGTGAGGAAAGCTTAAGAAGTAAGAAATAATAAAAACATAAATGGGGAGAAATTATCCTCCTTGACTCATGGATCCTAGTCTTGGGGGTACAAATAAATTTGGAAACAATTTTGAGGGATTCACAGACCTCTTAAGCCAATCCTCTGGATTTATTATTATTTTTTTTTTTCCCTAGAGTTTTAACACAGTCCAGCTTAAGCACCTTGGGAGAAGAGCTTGGACACCTTTTTCAGAAATAAAGTTTTTTTTTTGAAAAGAAGTTTCTTATAACACAGATACAGAAAGGTACCATTAAACAGATTTATAATTTAACAAATTCTTATAAACCAAAAAACCTTAAGAATTCAAGAACTCCACTCACAAACCCTCAACGTGACTCTTCCTAATCACCAGTTCCACTCTCTACCCGAAATGAAGATACTATCCTCACATTATGGGAATCAGTTTCTTGCTTCTGTAAAAATGGTTTTATCATCCAAGTGTGCATCCTAAAACATTCTATTTCACCTTTCAACACATACTTGGGTTGTCTCATTTTTCTTTCATCTTTCTTCTCTTTTCCTCTTAAAATTAGTTATTTTGGAAAATCAGGTGGTTTTAACTGTAGTTTCCTGGAGTATGACTGTTGCTGATTTGATAGTCATGATATGTTTTCACATGTCCTCTGTATTTCCTATAACTTCGTAGTTAAATCTAAAGACTTGATTAGATTCCTTTTCTTCCTTCCTTCCTTTCTTTTTTTAAAATAAGTTAATAGGTGGTGGTATTTTCCTTTATTAGGACATTACCTCTCTTTTGGGATGTTAGTAACCGTTGGTATTTGATGACTGGGTCCATTAATTCACTGGGGAATAGAAACTATGACATTTTAATTCCATCACTTTGACTTAATTTATTTGTTGGAATATTTTCATAAAAATGTTTCCCTTCATTAAGTAATTTGTTATAAAGTGGTACAGTTATTATAAAAAAGCTTAGATATATATACATATCATCTTTCCAAGATAATTAATTGGATTCCTATCACTCTCCAAACTTAGTTTTTTTCTTTAAATTTGATAGAAACTCATAAGCTTAAATATATCTACTGTTTCAATCAGTTCCAATTAATATCCTCATAAGAGCTTAAATTATCTCAATTAATTTTTCAGAACTTCTTCAAGTTGGCTCCTAAGTCACTTCAACATGACCTTCGTAAACTTCAGTAGCTTCTTTTCTGACATGAAAGATGGTTTTAGCTCATTTTTTTTTAACATCTTTATTGGAGTATAATTGCTTTACAATGGTGTGTTAGTTTCTGCTTTATAACAAACTGAATCAGCTATACGTATACATATATCCCTATTTCTCCTCCCTTTTGCATCCCCCTTCCATCCTCCCTATCCCACCTCTCTAGGTGGTCACAAAGCACGAAGCTGATCTCCCTGTGCTATGCGGCTGCTTCCCACTAGCTATCTATTTTACATTTGGTAGTGTATATATGTCCATGCCACTCTCTCACTTCATCCCAGCTTACCCTTCCCCCTCCCCGTGTCCTCGAGTCCATTCTCTATGTCTGCGTTTTTATTCCTGTCCTGCCCCTAGGATTTTTATTTTTTTTAAGATTCCATATGTATGTGTTAGTATACAGTACTTGTTTTTCTCTTTCTGACTTACTTCACTCTGTATGATAGACTCTAGGTCCATCCACCTCACTACAAATAACTCAATTTTGTTTCTTTTTATGGCTGAGTAATATTCCATTGTATATATGGGCCACATCTTCTTTATCCATTCATCTGTTGATGGACACTTAGGTTACTTCCATGTCCTGGCTATTGTAAATACAGCTGCAATGAACATTGTGGTACATGACTCTTTTTTTTTTTTTCTTTCTTTTTTTTTTTTTATTTTACAAATTTAATCAGTTATACATATACATATGTTCCCATATCCCCTCCCTTTTGCGTCTCCCTCCCACCCTCCCTATCCCACCCCTCCAGGCGGTCACAAAGAACCGAGCTGATCTCCCTGTGCTATGCGGCTGCTTCCCACTAGCTATCTACCTTACGTTTGGTAGTGTATATATGTCCATGCCGCTCTTTCACTTTGTCACAGCTTACCCTTCCCCCTCCCCATATCCTCAAGTCCATGCTCTAGTAGGTCTGTGTCTTTATTCCTGTCTTACCCCTATGTTCTTCATGACATTTTTTTTTCTTAAATTCCATATATATGTGTCAGCATACAGTATTTGCCTTTCTCTTTCTGACTTACTTCACTCTGTATTACAGACTCTAGGTCCATCCACCTTATTACAAATAGCTCAATTTCATTTCTTTTTATGGCTGAGTAATATTCCATTGTATATATGTGCCACATCTTCTTTACCCATTCATCCGATGATGGACACTTAGGTTGTTTCCATCTCCAGGCTATTGTAAATAGGGCTGCTATGAACATTTTGGTACATGTCTCTTTTTGAATTATGGTTTTCTCAGGGTATATGCCCAGTAGTGGGATTGCTGGGTCATATGGTAGTTCTATTTGTAGTTTTTTAAGGAACCTCCATACCGTTCTCCATAGTGGCTGTACCAATTCACATTCCCACCAGCAGTGCAAGAGTGTTCCCTTTTTTCCACACCCTCTCCAGCATTTATTGTTTCTAGATTTTTTGATGATGGCCATTCTGACTGGTGTGAGATGATATCTCATTGTAGTTTTGATTTGCATTTCTCTAATGAGTAAAGATGTTGAGCATCCTTTCATGTGTTTGTTGGCAGTCTGTATATGTTCTGTGGAGAAATGTCTATTTAGGTCTTCTGCCCATTTTTGGATTGGGTTGTTTGTTTTTTTGCTATTGAGCTGCATGAGCTGCTTATAAATTTTGGAGATTAATCCTTTGTCAGTTGCTTCATTTGCAAATATTTTCTCCCATTCTGAGGGTTGTCTTTTGGTCTTGTTTATGGTTTCCTTTGCTGTGCAAAAGCTTTTAAGTTTCATTAGGTCCCATGTGTTTATTTTTGTCTTTATTTCCATTTCTCTAGGAGGTGGGTCCAAAAGGATCTTGCTGTGATTTATGTCACAGAGTGTTCTGCCTATGTTTTCCTCTAGGAGTTTGATAGTGTCTGGCCTTACATTTAGGTCTTTAATCCATTTTGAGCTTATTTTTGTGTATGGTGTTAGGGAGTGATCTAATCTCATACTTTTACATGTCCCTGTCCAGTTTTCCCAGCACCACTTATTGAAGAGACTGTCCTTTCTCCACTGTACATTCCTGCCTCCTTTATCAAAGATAAGGTGACCATATGTCCGTGGGTTTATCTCTGGGCTTTCTATCCTGTTCCATTGATCTATATTTCTGTTTTTGTGCCAGTACCATACTGTCTTGATTACTGTAGCTTTGTAGTATAGTCTGAAGTCAGGGAGCCTGATTCCTCCAGCTCCATTTTTCGTTCTCAAGATTGCTTTGGCTATTCGGGGTCTTTTGTGTTTCCATACAAATTGTGAAATTTTTTGTTCTAATTCTGTGAAAAATGCCATTGGTAGTTTGATAGGGATTGCATTGAATCTGTAGATTGCTTTGGGTAGTAGAGTCATTTTCACAATGTTGATTCTTCCAATCCAAGAACATGGTACATCTCTCCATCTATTTGTATCATCTTTAATTTCTTTCATCAGTGTCTTATAATTTTCTGCATACAGGTCTTTTGTCTCCTTAGGTAGGTTTATTCCTAGATATTTTATTCTTTTTGTTGCAATGGTAAATGGGAGTGTTTCCTTGATTTCACTTTCAGATTTTTCATCATTAGTATATAGGAATGCCAGAGATTTCTGTGCATTAATTTTGTATCCTGCAACTTTACCAAATTCATTGATTAGCTCTAGTAGTTTTCTGGTAGCATCTTTAGGATTCTCTATGTATAGTATCATGTCATCTGCAAACAGTGACAGCTTTACTTCTTCTTTTCCAATTTGGATTCCTTTTATTTCCTTTTCTTCTCTGATTGCTGTGGCTAAAACTTCCAAAACTATGTTGAATAAGAGTGGTGAGAGTGGGCAACCTTGTCTTGTTCCTGATCTTAGTGGAAATGGTTTCAGTTTTTCACCATTGAGGACGATGCTGGCTGTGGGTTTGTCATATATGGCCTTTATTATGTTGAGGAAAGTTCCCTCTATGCCTACTTTCTGCAGGGTTTTTATCATAAATGGGTGTTGAATTTTGTCAAAAGCTTTCTCTGCATCTATTGAGATGATCATATGGTTTTTCTCCTTCAGTTTGTTAATATGGTGTATCACGTTGATTGATTTGCGTATATTGAAGAATCCTTGCATTCCTGGCATAAACCCCACTTGATCATGGTGTATGATCCTTTTAATGTGTTGTTGGATTCTGTTTGCTAGTATTTTGTTGAGGATTTTTGCATCTATGTTCATCAGTGATATTGGCCTGTAGTTTTCTTTCTTTGTGACATCCTTGTCTGGTTTTGGTATCAAGGTGATGGTGGCCTCACAGAATGAGTTTGGGAGTGTTCCTCCCTCTGCTATATTTTGGAGGAGTTTCAAAAGGATAGGTGTTAGCTCTTCTCTAAATGCTTGATAGAATTCACCTGTGAAGCCATCTGGTCCTGGGCTTTTGTTTGTTGGAAGATTTTTTATCACAGTTTCAATTTCAGTGCTTGTGATTGGTCTGTTCATATTTTCTATTTCTTCCTGATTCAGTCTTGGCAGGTTGTGCATTTCTAAGAATTTGTCCATTTCTTCCAGGTTGTCCATTTTATTGGCATAGAGTTGCTTATAGTAATCTCTCATGATCTTTTGTATTTCTGCAGTGTCAGTTGTTACTTCTCCTTTTTCATTTCTAATTCTATTGATTTGAGTCTTCTCCCTTTTTTTCTTGATGAGTCTGGCTAATGGTTTATCAATTTTGTTTATCTTCTCAAATAACCAGCTTTTAGTTTTATTGATCTTTACTATCGTTTCCTTCATTTCTTTTTCATTTATTTCTGATCTGATTTTTATGATTTCTTTCCTTCTGCTAACTTTGGGATGTTTTTGTTCTTCTTTCTCTAATTGCTTTAGGTGCAAGGTTAGGTTATTTATTCGAGATGTTTCCTGTTTCTTAAGGTGGGATTGTATTGCCATAAACTTCCCTCTTAGAACTGCTTTTGCTGCATCCCATAGGTTTTGGGTCGTCGTGTCTCCATTGTCCTTTGTTTCTAGGTATTTTTTAATTTCCTCTTTGATTTCTTCAGTGATCACTTCGTTATTAAGTAGTGTATTGTTTAGCCTCCATGTGTTTGTATGTTTTACAGCTCTTTTCCTGCAATTGATATCTAGTCTCATAGCATTGTGGTCAGAAAAGATACTTGATACAATTTCAATTTTCTTAAATTTACCAAGGCTTGATTTGTGACCCAAGATATGATCTATCCTGGAGAATGTTCCATGAGCACTTGAGAAAAATGTGTATTCTGTTGTTTTTGGATGAAATGTCCTGTAAATATCAATTAAGTCCATCTTGTTTAATGTATCATTTAAAGCTTGTGTTTCCTTATTTATTTTCATTTTGGATGACCTGTCCATTGGTGAAAGTGGGGTGTTAAAGTCCCCTACTATGATTGTGTTACTGTCGATTTCTCCTTTTATGGCTGTTAATAATTCCCTTATGTATTGAGGTGCTCCTATGTTTGGTGCATAAATATTTACAATTGTTATATCTTCTTCTTGGATTGATCCCTTGATCATTATGTAGTGTCCTTCTTTGTCTCTTCTAGTAGTCTTTATTTTAAAGTCTATTTTGTCTGATATGAGAATTGCTACTCCAGCTTTCGTTTGGTTTCCATTTGCATGGAATATCTTTTTCCATCCCCTTACTTTCAGTCTGTATGTGTCTCTAGGTCTGAAGTGGGTCTCTTGTAGACAGCATATATATGGGTCTTGTTTTTGTATCCATTCAGACAGTCTGTGTCTTTTGGTGGGAGCATTTAGTCCATTTACATTTAAGGTAATTATTGATATGTATGTTCCTATTCCCATTTTCTTAATTGTTTTGGGTTAGTTATTGTAGTTCTTTTCCTTCTGTTGTGTTTCTTGCCTAGAGAATTTCCTTTAGCATTTGTTGTAAAGCTGGTTTGGTGGTGCTGAACTCTCTCAGCTTTTGCTTGTCTGTAAACGTTTTAATTTCTCCATCAAATCTGAATGAGATCCTTGCTGGGTAGAGTAATCTTGGTTGCAGGTTTTTCTCCTTCATCACTTTAAGTATGTCCTGCCACTCCCTTCTGGCTTGTAGAGTTTCTGCTGAGAGATCATCTGTTATCCTGATGGGGATTCCCTTGTGTGTTATTTGTTGTTTTTGCCTTGCTGCTTTTAATATGATTTCTTTGTGTTTAATTTTTGACAGTTTGATTAATATGTGTCTTGGTGTATTTCTCCTTGGATTTATTCTGTATGGGACTCTCTGTGCCTCCTGGACTTGATTAACTATTTCCTTTCCCATATTAGGGAAGTTTTCAACTATAATCTCTTCAAATATTTTCTCAGTCCCTTTCTTTTTCTCTTCTTCTTCTGGAACCCCTATAATTCGAATGTTGGTGCGTTTAATGTTGTCCCAGAGGTCTCTGAGACTATCCTCTGTTCTTTTCATTCTTTTTTCTTTATTTTGCTGTGCAGCAGTTATTTCCACTATTTTATCTTCCACCTCACTTATCCGTTCTTCTGCCTCAGTTATTCTGCTATTGATCCCATCTAGAGTATTTTTTATTTCATTTATTGTGTTTTTAATCGATGCTTGATTCGTCTTTAGTTCTTCTAGGTCCTTGTTAACTGTTTCTTGCATTTTGTCTATTCTATTTCCAAGATTTTGGATCATCTTTACCATCATTATTCTGAATTCTTTTTCAGGTAGACTGCCTATTACCTCTTCATTTGTTAGATCTGGTGGGTTTTTATCTTGCTCCTTCTCCTGCTGTGTGTTTTTCTGTCTTCTCATTTTGCTTATGTTACTGTGTTTGGGGTCTCCTTTTTGCAGGCTGCAGGTTCGTAGTTCCCGTTGTTTTTGGTGTCTGTCCCCAGTGGCTAAGGTTGGTTTAGTGGGTTGTGTAGGCTTCTTGGTGGAGGGGACTACTGCCTGTGTTCTGGTGGATGAGGCTGGATCTTGTCTTTCTGGTGGGCAGGTCCACGTCTGGTGGTGTGTTTTGGGGTGTCTGCGGACTTTTTATGATTTTAGGCCACCTCTCTGCTAATGGGTGGCGTTGTGTTCCTGTCTTGCTAGTTGTTTGGCTTAGGGTGTCCAGCACTGTAGCTTGCTGGTCGTTGAGTGAAGCTGGGTGCTGGTGTTGAGATGGAGATCTCTGGAAGATTTTCGCCGTTTGATATTATGTGGAGCTGGGAGGTCTCTTGTGGACCAGTGTCCTGAAGTTGGCTCTCCCACCTCAGAGGCACAGCACTGACTCCTGGCTCCTCAATTTGGGATGATTTGTTGTCTATTCATGTATTCCACAGATGCAGGGTACATCAAGTTGATTGTGGAGCTTTAATCCGCTGCTTCTGAGGCTGCTGGTAGAGGTTTCCCTTTCTCTTCTTTGTTCTCACAGCTCCTGCGTCTCGGCTTTGGATTTGGCCCCGCCTCTGCGTATAGGTCGCCGGAGGGCGTCTGTTCTTCGCTCAGACAGGACAGGGTTAAAGGAGCAGCCTCTTCAGGGGCTCTGGCTCACTCAGGCCCGGCGGGAGGGAGGGGCACGGAGTGCGGGGCGAGCCTGCAGCGGCAGAGGTCGGCGTGAAGTTGCACCAGCCCGAGGCGCGCCGTGCGTTCTCTCAGGGAAGCCGCCCCTGGATCCCGGGACCCCGGCAGTGGCAGGCTGCACAGGCTCCCGGAAGGGCGGTGTGGACAGTGACCTGTGCTCGCACACAGGCTTCTTGGCGGCGGCAGCAGCAGCCCCAGCGTCCCACGCCCGTTTCTGGGCTCCGCGCTTTCAGCCGCGACCCGCGCCCGTCTCTGGAGCTCCTTTACGCGGCGCTCTTAATCCCCTCTCCTTGCACACCAGGAAACCAAGAGGGAAGAAAAAGTCTCCTGCCTCTTCGGCAGCTCCAGAGTTTTCCCGGACTCCCTCCTGGCTAGCTGTGGCACACCAGCCCCCTTCAGGCTGAGTTCTCGCCGCCAGCCCCAGTCCTCTCGCTGCGCTCTGACCGAAGCCCGAGCCTCAGCTCCAGCGCCGCCCGCCCCGGCGTGGGAGCAGACAAGCCTCTCGGGCTGGTGAGTGCCGCTCGGCACCGCTCCTCTATGCGGGAATCTCTCTGCTTTGCCCTACCCAGGTATGTGGGGAGTTTCTTGCCTTTTGGGAGGTCTGGGGTCTTCTGCCAGCGTTCAGTAGGTGTTCTGTAGGAGTTGTTCCACGTGTAGCTGTATTTCTGGTGTATCTGTGGGGAGGAAGGTCCATGACTCTTTTTGAATTATGGTTTTCTCAGGGTATATGCCCAGTAGTGGGATTGCTGGGTCGTATGGTAGTTCTATTTTTAGTTTTTTAAGGAACCTCCATTCTGTTCTCCATAGTGACTGTATCAATTTACATTCCCACCAACAGTGCAAGAGAGTTTCCTTTTCTCCACACCCTCTCCAGCATTTATTGTTTGTAGATTTTTTGATGATGGTCATTCTGACTGGTGTGAGGTGATATCTCAGTGTAGTTTTGATTTGCATTTCTCTAATGAGTAGTGATGTTGAGCATCCTTTCATGTGTTTGTTGGCAAGCTGTATATCTTCTTTGGAGAAATGTCTATTTAGGTCTTCTGCCCAGTTTTGGATTGGGTTGTTTGTTTTTTTAATATTTAGCAGCATGAGCTGCTTGTAAATTTTGGAGATGAACCTTTTGTCAGTTGCTTCATTTGCAAATATTTTCTCCCATTCTGAGGGTTGTCTTTTCATCTTGTTTATGGTTTCCTTTGCTGTGCAAAAGCTTTGAAGTTTCATTAGGTCCCATTTGTTTATTTTTGTTTTTATTTCCATTACTCTAGGAGGTGGATCAAAAAAGATCTTGCTGTGATTTATATCAAAGAGTATTCTGCCTATGTTTTCCTCTAAGAGTTCTATAGTGTCTGGTCTTACATTTAGGTCTTTAATCCATTTTGAGTTTATTTTTGTGTATGGTGTTAGGGAGTGTTCTAATTTCAGTCTTTTATAGTTTTCCCAGCACCACTTATTGAAGAGGCTGTCTTTTCTCCAGTGGATATTCTTGCCTCCTGTATCAAAAATAAGGTGACCATATGTGCGTGGGTTTATCTCTGGGGTTTCTATCCTGTTCCATTGGTCTATATTTCTGTTTTTGTGCCAGTGTCATACTGTCTTGATTATTGTAGCTTTGTAGTAGAGTCTGAAGTCAGGGAGCCTGATTCCTCCAGCTCCATTTTTCTGTCTCAAGATTGCTTTGGCTATTCGGGATCTTTTGTGTTTCCATACAAATTGTGAAATTTTTTGTTTTAGTTCTGTGAAAAATTCCATTGGTAGTTTGATAGGGATTGCATTGAATCTGTAGATTGCTTTGGGTAGTAGAGTCATTTTCACAATGTTGATTCTTCCAATCCGAGAACATGGTATATCTCTCGATCTGTTTGTGTCATCTTTAATTTCTTTCATCAGTGTCTTATAGTTTTCTGCATACAGGTCTTTTGTCTCCTTAGGTAGGTTTTTTCCCCCCTATATGGAAATATGAAACATTTATTTTAGATATCAGGGAAGAACAGAGCTAAGTAATCCAATTTTACTGCAGCAGTATAAAAATCGTCCCTTCACCACAGTCTAAGATTTAAGTGCATCTGCACAAGGGTACACATTATATAAAATGTAGTAAGATTACTGCTGCCCTGACAAGTACTTCCAGTCCCTACCCAGGTCCTACTGCAATACTGGTGGTCCCAATAGTTTCATGGAAGCAAGTAATTAAAAAAATAATAATAAAGCAATTATAAAGACAAATCAAGATGCCTCAGTGACCATATATCGAACTCAAACTTTATATATTTAAATGTTACATTTTTCTCCTACTAATAAATCTTTATTTCACTCAAACTTGAACAATAAATCTTCCATACTGAAGTATCTTCCTTGCCTAATTAATTCAAAGGAAAAAACCAAAATGATTAGTAAAGAAAGATGTAGGGATTAACACACCCTTTTAATTTGTGTTAAATATTTTTAAGGTTTAAAAATTGCTTAAAAATTTTAATTTCTAGTAAGAAAACATTATCTGATTGAATACCCTAATGGAAAACCGCTGTAAAATGTTTCAGCTGCTTTGGGGGCGGAGGGGTAGGGATTATCTTCAAAGCACCCCACCTTTCTTCATGAGAAGGTCAGAGGTACACTGGTTTGTATTATTGCAACATCCATGAGGTGATCTAAGTTGCTTTTCCTTCAGCAGGGGCTTTATTTGTCAGAAGGGCATTATGCTTGACCTTCAAATTTGCCCGACAATTTACTGATGAAATTTATAACCTTTGGGTTGCTCTGATGTATTGACATATTTCCCAGATTCTGAGCCACATCCTGGAAGGCCACCATAACTTCTGGATCCTGTATGGCTGCAAGAACCTATGGATCACTAAGATTTTCATTGAGCCCAGGCATTCCTGCCATTCCAGGCATGCTCCCTCCCATTCCAGGCATTCCTCCAGGAAAATTACCAAGCATTCTGCCAGGAAAGCCACCTGGAAAAGAGTCATACTGAGCTCCTGATTGTCATCTGACTTCTTCCTCCCTCTGGGCTCTCTCATATTCTTCCCTAGCCTTCTTGACCCTTTCTATTCTTTCTTTGATCTCTCGCTCTTCATGTATTCACTCATACTTTCTCCTATGTTCAGCAATTTTCTGGGCCCTTGGTTGAACTTCTTTCAGCATTGCACTAGTATCTTCATCATAATCCAGCTTACAGGCATGGGCAAGATCATGGGCAGCTTCTTCCCAATGGCCCAAAAGTCTTTGTGCTTTCCCTCACCACTTGTATGGCTGAGCAGAATCAGGATTTATTTCAATAGCTCTGTCACAGTCTCGGAAGGCAGCATTTGGCTTCTGTAATTTGATGAAGACACTTGATCTCTTGGCATACAGAATGGCCAAATGAGGATTTAGCTTGATGGCATCTGTGAACAAGTCAATGGCTTTCTATATTTCACCATCATTTAGGGCATCAGTGGCAGACACTTTTTTTTTATCATTTGCCTTATCCATCATCTCCTCAGTTATCTCTACATTTTCATCTCCCATTTCTTGAGGGGCATCAGGGTCTGGTTCAATCACAACTTCATTGTTAATTTCTAGATCATTTTCCTCACTTGATGGTTCGTCTGTCTTTGTTTTCCTCCTCCTTCTTACTGTTTTTTCTTCCTTGGTATTTTCTTCCAATTTAGTTTTATGAGTAGCAGGTGGTATTTTACCCCCCATGCTCTCCACCCACTCCCTCAGGAAGCACATTTCCTTGGTGTGCAGAACACTTGGGTCCTGCTTGCACATTTTTTTTTTTTTTTTTTTTTTGCTGTACGCGGGCCTCTCACTGCTGTGGCCTCTCCCGTTGCGGAGCACAGGCTCCGGACACACAGGCTCCGCGGCCATGGCTCGCGGGCCCAGCCGCTCCGCGGCATGTGGGATCCTCCGGGATCGGGGCACGAACCCGTGTCCCCTGCATCGGCAGGCGGACTCTCAACCACTGCGCCACCAGGGAGGCCCCTGCTTGCACATTTTCACGAAGGCTCGAAGCTCGCTCACTTTCAGGGGCTCTATGATCCAGAGGCGGCGGGAGGCAGCAGGAGGTGGCGGGTGCAGCGGAGGCTGAGGCCCAATCCCAGGCCCAGGTGCTAGCTCAGCATGACAGCATAAAGGGGGCGGCTGCTGTGAGGCAAAACAGACTAGAACCTCCCTGGCCACTGGCTCTGCCGACCCAATGGTCTTGTGACCCTGGGTCCTTCACCCATTCATTCCTACTCTCTACCACTTTCCTGCACACTGGCTAGAATCTTCTAGAAGTGTGGCTGTTCCTGCTGTTGCTTGCCTCTCCATGCACACCTCTCCATGCACGCATTCTTATATTCACTCAGAACCAGTGCTCTTCTTAGGTAGGTTTATTCCTAGGTATTTTATTCTTTTTGTTGCAATGGTAAATGGGAGTGTTTCCTTAATTTCTCTTTCAGATTTTTCATCATTAGTGCATAGGAATGCAAGAGATTTCTGTGCATTAATTTTGTATCCTGCTACTTTACCAAATTCATTGATTAGCTCTAGTAGTTTTCTGGTAGCATCTTTAGGATTCTCTCTATATAGTATGTCATCTGCAAACAGTGAATGCTTTACTTCTTCTTTTCTTTTTTTTTTTTTTTTGCGGTATGCGGGCCTCTCACTGCTGTGGCCTCTCCCGTTGCGGAGCACAGGCTCCGGATGCGCAGGCCCAGCGGCCATGGCTCATGAGCCCAGCCGCTCCGTGGCACGTGGGATCTTCCCAGACCGCGGCACGAACCCACGTCCCCCGCATCGGCAGGCGGACTCCCAACCACCGCGCCACCAGGGAAGCCCCTACTTCTTCTTTTCTGATTTGGATTCCTTTTATTTCTTTTTCTTCTCTGATTGCTGTGGCTAAAACTTCCCAAACTATGTTGAATAATAGTGGTGAGAGTGGACAACCTTCTCTTGTTCATGATCTTAGTTTTCACCATTGAGAAGGATGTTGGCTGTGGGTTTGTCATATATGGCCTTTATTATGTTGAGGTAAGTTCCCTCTATGTTTACTTTGTGGAGGGTTTTTATCATAAATGGGTGTTGAATTGTGTCAAAAGCTTTTTCTGCACCTATTGAGATGATCATATGGTTTTTCTCCTTGAGTTTGTTAATATGGTATATCACATTGCTTGATTTCCGTATATTGAAGAATCCTTGCATTCCTGGTATAAAACCCACTTGATCATGTTGTATTATCCTTTTAATGTACTATTGCGTTCTGTTTGCTAGTATTTTGTTGAGTATTTTTACATCTATGTTCATCAGTGATATTGGCCTGTAGTTTTCTTTTTTTGTGACATCTTTGTCTGGGTTTGGTATCAGTGTGATAGTGGCCTCTTAGCATGAGTTTGGGAAAGTTCCTCCCTCTGCTATATTCTGGAAGAGTCTGAGAAGGATAGGTGTTAACTCTTCTCTAAATGTTTGATAGAATTCGCCTGTGAAGCCATCTGGTCCTGGGCTTTTGTTTGTTGGAAGATTTTTAATCACAGTCTCAATTTCAGTGCTTGTGATTGGTCTGTTTATATTTTCTATTTCTTCCTGGTTCAGTCTCGGAAGGTTGTACTTTTCTAAGAATGTGTCCATTTCTTCTGGGTTGTCTGTTTTATTGGCATATAGTTGCTTGTAGTAACCTCTCATGATCCTTTGTATTTCTGCAGTGTCAGTTGTTACTTCTCCTTTTTCATTTTTAATTCTATTGATTTGAGTCTTCTCCCTTTCTTTCTTGATGAGTCTGGCTAATGGTTTATCAATTTTGTTTATCTTCTCAAAGAACCAGCTTTTAGTTTTATTGATCTTTGCTATCGTTTCCTTCATTTCTTTTTCATTTATTTCTGACCTGATCTTTATGATTCCTTTCCTTCTGCTAACTTTGGGGGTTTTTTGTTCTTCTTTCTCTAATTGCTTTAGGTGTAAGGTTAGATTGTTTATTTGAGATATTTCTTGTTTCTAGAGGTAGGAGTGTATTGCTATAAACTTCCCTCTTAGAACTGCTTTTGCTGCATCCCAGAGGTTTTGGGTCATTGTGTTTTCATTATCATTTGTTTCTAGGTATTTTTTGATTTCCTCTTTGATTTCTTCAGTGATCTCTTGGTTATTTAGTAGTGTATTGTTTAGCCTCCATGTGTTTGTATTTTTTACAGATTTTTTCCTGTAATTGATATCTAGTCTCATAGCATTGTGGTCAGAAAAGATACTTGATACAATTTCAATTTTTTAAAATTTACCAAGGCTTGATTTGTGACCCAAGATGTGATTTATCCTGGAGAATGTTCCATGAGCACTTGAGAAGAAAGTGTATTCTGTTATTTTTGGATGTAATGTCCTATAAATATCAATTAAGTCCACTTTGTTTAATTTACCATTTAAAGCTTGTGTTTCCCTATTTATTTTCATTTTGGATGATCTGTCCATTGGTGAAAGTGGGGTGTTAAAGACCCCTACTATGATGTGTTACTGTCTATTTCCCCTTTTATGGCTGTTTGCATTTGCCTTATGTATTGAGGTGCTTCTATTTTGGGTGCATAAATATTTACAATTGTTAATCTTCTCTTGGATTGATCCCTTTATCATTATGTAGTGTCCCCTTTGTCTCTTACAATAGTCTTTATTTTAAAGTCTATTTTGTCTGATATAAGAATTGCTACTCCAGCTTTCTTTTGATTTCCATTGCATGGAATATCTTTTTCCATCCCCTCACTTTCAGTCTGTATGTGTCCCTAGGTCTGAAGTGGGTATCTTGTAGACAGCATATATATGGGTCTTGTTTTTGTATCCATTCAGCCAGTCTATATCTTTTGGTTGGAGCATTTAATCCATTTGCGTTTAAGGTAATTATCGATATGTATTTTCCTATTACCATTTTCTCAATTGTTTTGGATTTGTTATTGTAGGTCTTTTCCTTCTCTTGTATTTCTTGCCTAGAGAAGTTCCTTTAGCATTTGTTGTAAAGTTGGTTTAGTGGTGCTGAATTCTCTTAGCTTTTGCTCGTCTCTAAAGGTTTTAATTTCTCCGTTGAATCTCAATGAGATCCTTGCTGGGTAGAGTAATCTTGGTTGTAGGTTTTTCCCTTTCATCACTTTAAATATGTCCTGCCACTCCCTTCTGGCTTGCAGAGTTTCTGCTGAAAGATCAGCAGTTAATCTTATGGGGATTTCCTTGTTATTTGCTGTTTTATGCTTGCTGCATTTAATATTTTTTCTTTGTATTTAATTATTGATAGTTTGATTAATATGTTTCTTGGCATGTTTCTCCTTGTACGTATGCTGTATGGGACTCCCTGTGCTTCCTGGACTGATTGGCTATTTCCTTTATCGTATTTGGTAAGTTTTCAACTATAATTTCTTCATATATTTTCTCAGCCCCTTTCTTTTTCTCCTCTTCTTCTGGGACCCCTATAATTCTTATGTTGGTGCATTTAATATTTTCCCAGAGGTATCTGAGACTGTCCTCAATTCTTTTCATTCTTTTTTCTTTATTCTGCTCTGCGGTAGTTATTTCCCTATTTTATCTTCCAGGTCACTTATTCGTTTTTCTGCCTCAGTTATTCTGCTATTGATTCCTTCTAGAGAATTTTTAATTTCATTTATTTTTTTGTTCGTCACTGTTTGTTTGCTGTTTAGTTCTTCTAGGTCCTTCTTAAACATTTCTTGTATTTTCTCCATTCTATTTCCGAGATTTTGGATCACGTTTACTATCATTACTCTGAATTCTTTTTCAGGTAGACTGCCTATTTCCTCTTCATTTGTTTGGTCTGGTGGGTTTTTACCTTGCTCCTTCATCTGCTGTGTGTTTCTCTGTCTTCTCATTTTGCTTAACTTACTGTTTTTCAGGTCTCCTTTTTGCGGGCTGCAAGTTCCTAGTTCCTGTTGTTTTTGTTGTCTGCCCCCAGTGGGTTGTGTAGGCTTCCTGGTGGAGGGGATTGGTGCCTGTGTTCTGTTGGTGAAGTGGATCTTGTCTTTCTGGTGGACAGAACTGCATCCAGTGGTGTTTTTTCGGGTGTCTGTGACCTTATTATGATTTTATCCAGGCTCTCTGCTAATGGGTGGGGTAGTGTTCCTGTCTTGCTAGTTGTTTGGCATAGTTTGTCCAGCACTATAGCTTGCTGGTCATTGAGTGGAGCTGGGTCTTAGCGTTGAGATTGAGATATCTGGGAGAGCTTTCACTGTTTGATATTACATGGAGCCGGGAGGTCTCTTCTGGACCAATGTCCTGAATCAGCTCTCCCACCTCAGAGGCACAGGCCTGACAGCTGGCTGGAGCCCCAAAACCCTGTCAGCCACATACCTCAGAAGAAAAGGGAGAAAAAAAGAAAGAAAGAAAATAAATTAAAAAATAAATTGATTAAAATAAAAATTTTAAAAATTATTAAAAATAAAAAAATTAAAAAGTAATAAAAAAATTTAAAAAAAGAAAGAAAGAAGAGCACAACCAAACCAAACAACAAATCCAGCAATGATAAGAAGTGCTAAAAACTATACTAAAACCAACAAACAAAACAGAAAAAAGAAAACAGAGACAGAATGCTAGGGAAAATGGTAAAAACAAAACTATACAGACAAAATCAGACAAAGAAGCATACACATACACACTCACAAAAAGAGGACAAAAATATATATCTATATATAAAAAATAAAAAAGGAAGAGAGCAACCAAATCAATAAAAAAATCTACCAATGATAATGAACTCTAATTACTAAACTAAGATAAACATAAAACCAGAAACAAATTAGATGCCGAAAGGAAACCCCAAGTCTACAGTTGTTCCCAAAGTCCACTGCCTCAATTTTGGGTTGATTCATTGTCTCTTCAGGTATTCCAGAGATGCAGGGCACATTAGGTTGCTTGTGGAGATTTAATCCACTGCTCCTAAGGCTGCTGGGAGAAATTTCCCTTTCTCTTCTTTGTTTGCACAGCTCCTGGGGTTCAGCTTTGGATTTGGCCCCGCCTCTGGGTGTAGGTCACCTGATGGTGTGTATTCTTCCCTCAGACAGGACAGGGTTAAAGGAGCAGCTCATTCGGGCGCTCTGGCTCACTCAGGCGGTGGGGGAGTGAGGAGTACGAAATGTGGGGTGAGCCTGTGGTGACAGAGGCCGGCGTGACGTTGGAACAGCCTGTAGTGCGCCATGTTTTCTCCTGGGGAAGTTGTCCCTGGATCATGGGAACCTGGCTGTGGCGGGCTGCACAGGCTCTCGGGAGGGGAGGTGTGGGTAGTGACCTGTGCTTGCTCACAGGTTTCTTGGTGGCTGCAGCAACAGCCTTAGCATCCCATGCCTGTCTCTGGTGTCCATGCCGATAGCCATGGCTCGCGCCTGTCTCTGGAGCTCATTTAGGCAGTGCTCTGAATCCCCTCTCCTCGCACACCCCGAAACAATGGTCTCTTGCCTCTTAGGCAGTTCCAGACTTTTTCCCGGACTCTCCCCCGGCTAGCTGTGGTGCACTATCACCCTTCAGTCTGTTTTCACGCAGCCAACCCCAGTTCTCTCCCTGGGGTCTGACCCCCGAAGCCCAAGCCTCAGCTCCCAGCCCCCACCTGTCCCGGTGGGTGAGCAGACAAGCCTCTCGGGCTGGTGAGTGCTGGTCGGCACCTCTGTGCGGGAATCTCTCTACTTCGCCCTCTGCACCCCTATTGCTGTGCTCTCCCCTGTGGCTCCGAAGCTTCCCCCCTGCGACCCCCCTTCTCTGCCAGTGAAGGAGCTCCCTAGTGTGTGGAAACTTTCCCTCTTCATAGCTCTCTCCTAGAGGTCCAGGCCCTATCTGTATTTTTTTGTCTGTTTTTTCTTTTTTCTTTTGCCCTACCCAGGTACGTGGGGAGTTTCTTGCCTTTTGGGAAGTCTGAGGTCTTCTGCCAGCGTTCAGTAAGTGTTCTGTAGAAGTTGTTCCACATGTAGATGTGCTTCTGATGTATTTGTGAGGAAGAAGTTTATCTCCATGCCTTACTCCTCCACCATCTTGAAGGTCTATATCTTAGCTCATTTTCTTTATCAGTTTTCTGTTTCTATTTCATTGATTTTTATGCTTACTTTTGTTCTTGCCTTCCTTTAGATTAAATTTGCTTATCTTTTTCTTATTTCTTAAATTGAAGCATAGATCATTGATTAGAGAAAATTCTTTTTTAAATATGAGCGTTAATCCCATAAATTTCCCTCTAAGCAGTTTAGCTAAAACTAACAAAATTTGATATAATGTGTCCTTATTTTCACTCAATTTACGTGTATTAAGATTTCCTGTTTTCGGTGATTAACTCTGTGACATTTGACAAATGTAGCCAGTTGTATAATCACCACCACAATAGAGATTTAAAATAGTTCCTTCACCCCCATAAAGGTGGCATGCTCTTTATTATACAAATCCTCCTAATATCTCCATCCCCTCTGAAGAATTGGTCTTATGATTGTACACTTGCAAGAATGTCAAATAAATGGAATTATACAACATGTGCCCTTTTGAATCTAGCTTCTTTCACTTACCAGGATGCATTTTAGATTGACCCATGTTGTGTTGACCAGTTGTTTTTCCTTTTTATTGCTAAGCAGTGTAACATTATATGGATGTGCCAGTTTGTTAATCCATTCTCTTGTTGAGGGATGTTTGGGGTTTTCTCCTGTTTTGGCTATTGTAAATGTTCATAAATAGAGTTTTATATTTTTATTATATAGATTTGCTTTTTAGGAGGTTGCTCTGCATCCTCAATAACACTTGATATTGTAGGGTTTTTTTTAAAGCATTTTGATAGATATTTAATGGTATCTAATTATGGTTTCATTCACATTTCTTTAGTGACTAGTGATGTTGAGTATATTATCACAGGCTTATTTGCTGAAACACTTGTTCAAATTTTGTCCATTTTTTTGTGGTTGTTTTCTTATTAATATTTGAGAATTTTTTGTTAATATATGTGATATACCTTTTATCAGATATGTGATTTAAAATATTTTCTACCAGTATGTGACTTTCCTTTTCATTTTATTAACAGTGCGTTTTGAAGAACAGATATTATTAATTTTGATGAAGTCTATCAGTTTTTCTTTAATGGACCATTCTTTTTTTTTTTTTTTGCGATATGCGGGCCTCTCACTGTTGTGGCCTCTCCCGTTGCGGAGCACAGGCTCCGGATGCGCAGGCCCAGCGGCCACGGCCCACGGGCCCAGCCGCTCCGCGGCACATGGGATCCTCCCAGACCGGGGCACGAACCCGTATCCCCTGCATCGGCAGGCGGACTCCCAACCACTGCGCCACCAGGGAGGCCCTGGACCATTCTTTTGATGTCATGTCTATGAAATATTTGCCTTAAGTAAAGTAATAGAGATTTTCTCCCATGTTTTATTCTAGAAATGTTACAGTTTGGGGTTTTGCATTTGTTTTGCGCACATTTTCTTAGCAAGAGTAATAGGAGAAGGGGGAATTTAAATTAAAGATGTTATAAAATAACACATGCTTTGTGAAAAGACTGAATTCTATAGTATCTGTTATAGACAGTGCATCCTCAAATCATGCCATGTAGAAATATTATATGTTATAATATAAATAAGGTTTTAATTTTGTCAGTATTTGTTAAGATTATTTAAAAGAAAAATAGTGTCAAAACATAATACTGTCCTAGGGCTTGCCTTTCCTCCTGCTTGGCAATATATTTATCTTGGACAACTGATCATTTTAGTACAAATAAATTTGTTTTGATTTTCCGTGACTATATAATAATACCTAGATTAAATAACTCTCATTTTGATGAACTTTGAGGTTCTTCCTTTTTTTTTTGCTATTGCAAATGGTTTTATGTAGTTTTGTCTATTTCTATGACTATATCTCTAGGATAAATTTCTCCAAGTGAAATTGTGAGATCAAAGACTATGTAGAGTCCATACACAAATTTCCCGGTTTTTTCCTATATTATCTTTTAAAGCTCTTTCTTTTTGATCCAAGACTCAAAGTTCACAATTGAATTTAATTTTCTGTCTCTTTTGCCTCCTTTTAAAGTGAACTTGAATATTTAAAGAGCCCAAGCCATTCGGCTCATAAAATGTCATTCTGGAATTGTTTGCTGGTTTCCTCATGATTTAATACTGGATAAACATTTCTTATAATAATGCTATATAAGTGATGTATTCTTCTTAATGTCTTATATCAGGAGGTACATAAATGTTAGGTTACCCCACTGTTGGTGACTTTACTTTTGTTACACTTGGGTTACAGTGATGACTGTCAGACCTTTTAATTGCCAATTCCCCCTCAGTAATCAACAATCAATCTATGATATATGATACTTTGCTACTATGATGATCTATTTCCCAGTATTCTCTTACCCAGGGGTTTAGTGTCCATTGATGATCCTGGCCTAAACCAAATATTACAATGAAGAATGGTCATTTTCTAATTCTGTCCTACATTTACTAGCTAGCTTCCTTCTTCCTCTTTATCTCCTTCTTTCCTTTAAAAAAAAAGTATCACTGTAAACAAATTATTTGTAGTATTATATTTGTTATACCCTTTACATTTGTTAGTCATTTTTGGCTGCTGACAGCTCTTGCAAGCTGGCTCCTGGGTCATTTTGGTGTGACCCCATTAATCACTGAGCAGTCCCTTGCTTTCTGGAACTACAAGCTGTTCCAGGTTCTCCTACTTTTTCTGCACCACACCTGGAATCAGCTATTTCCCCAAGGAGCTCTAGACCATTTTGAGAAGAATGATATTTAGAAAACAATTTCTGGGTGTAATGTGTTCATTGTTACTGATGTGGCATTTCTTGTATATCCTTTCAGTAGGTAGACATGTTACTGAGTGCAAGCTCCTACTCCTTGCTGCATGACAGGTCAACCAGAGACAGGTGTTGGGGCAAAAAATAGTGATTTTATTTGGAAAGCCAGCAGACTCAGAAGATGGTGGATTAGTGTCCCAGAGAACCATCTTACCTGAGTTATAATTCAGGCTTCTTTTATACTAAAAGGGGAGGGAAGTGTGGCTGGTTGTTGCAGACTTCTTGGTGCTTGCCAGTCACCAGAGGGGGTGTGATAATCCTATGTTGTTGCAGCCCTCCACTTAGGTCTGGTCACAATGGTCCTGTAAACCTCCAACAAGACAATGGTTATTTTCTGTTCTGCAACTTTTTATCTTTGTATGAATGGAAGAATGTTATACCTTTAAAGCTCAAGCCTGGGAGGCAGAACATTGAGACAGGGCTATTATGTATATTTCAGGCTATAGGTAACATTCTTTCAGGAAATGTGCAGAGCCACCATGACTCAGCACAGGCAACAGAGGACAAAGGTTAGAGCTAGAGAAATAGATCCAATATAGAGTCAGGTTTGTTCTTCTCTGTTACAGATAGAGCTTTAGGTAATGTATATCTTGCAAATAACATGAGTTCATACAGATATTTCCAGTCAAATGTAACAGTACAGTGTTTCCTTGCTGATATTTTTAAAGTTTTGTATTTGAATGTCCTCTTGCTTACAGTGAAAATCCTAGACTCTAATGACATTATTATATTTACATATTAGCTTTAGTCTATATGTACACACACAGATAATAGTTTTAGAATTATACTACTAATATTTCCACTAATAGCAAACTTACTAAGTCAACTTTAAGACCTCTTTGGATTTATTTCTTTCCTTGAAATAGTACATTAAGTTCTGTATCTGGAAGTTCTCTTTTTAATTTATTTTTTCATAATCAATGTTATCAATTTGCTATGGAGTTATGTCCATTTATTTCTCTCTATATATGATTTAGGGTTTATTTTTTCATACTTTTGATTTAATTTTATTTTTGAATATGTGAAACATGATAAAATATTGCTGTGGTTCAAAACTCAGACTATAAAAAGGTGGTACACTTCTTACCATTTCTGTCCTTCCTTGTTCCCATCTACCCCATCATTTTCATTATTTTATGGCTTTTCTTTCCATCCCTTTCTTCCTTCCTCCCTCCCTTCATTTTTCTGTTTGTTTGTTTGTTTTTTTGACACCAAAGTCAAATACTTACACACTTGTTTTTACCTTTTCACAATGACTTATACTGGTAATTGCTCATACCAGTTTATAGAGATTTTTCTTGTTCTCTTTTGTGGTGGCAGAGAATTGGAAATTTGAATTAGTTTACATTTCCATCAAAAGTGAGTGGGGTACTGGAAGCACAGATGAGTCCTGGCCTTCAGAGATCTGTTAAGTTGACAATATGACAGACAGCAAGATATAACACCCTAAGACTCACAAATGCAGGGACCTTTACCCTAAATTTACCAATTGGCCAAGCATGGAACAAGCGAAAAGAGTGGCCCTCCTTTGCTCCCTGCTGAGAGTGAAACAGGAGCTCCAGTCCCACTGAGGCAATGTAAGGAACAGGCTACTCTCCAACGGCAACGTTCGGGCCATTATGCATGTTTATTGGCAAAATTAGGGTCATACAATTTCAGGGTTGTGGGAAGCACTTCCTTTACTCCTAACAGGCTCTTCTCAAAAATCCAATTTGTTCTGGAGTTACTCCAAAGCAGTATTTGGATTATGTAAGCTTCCTGGGGCATAAAATTATGCCATCACAAAGGGACTTAGTTGCTGTTGCCTACCCTGCTGATAAGGACAGGGAGAAAGACTTCCTGAGAGTAACAGTACAAATGATGCCTGTCACTATCACAACTGTTGCCAGTGAAGATGGGTGGTTTCTCTTTCTTTAGAAAGAAGCAAATATTTACTCTCCTAGTTATTGTAAAAATATTTCACTTTATGCTGTCCCAGTACAGTTTTATTTGATTGCAGAGCCTGATGTGCTCCACCATGAGGAAGGAAATAATGAACAAATCCTTCTTTTCTTAAATATATATGCACCTAACCCTGTTAGAAATGACTTACACATATGTCAGTTTGTTTGCTGTAATGAGGCACCAATATCTACTTTGCCAAGTACTCAGACCTGAAGTACCACTGGGGTTTGTAACACTGTTCTGAAATGTGGACTGTAAAATAAAAATGAAAAATCTATTTAATATATTTATCTAGACCAGCAATCTAATATGTGTATTACTTTAGAAGATCTTAAAATATGAACACCAAAAACTGATATTAAATAGTTTAAAACTTTTTAATGGCTTTACTTTCCCCCATGGAGATTAAAAATTTGCTATAGTATGTATTGTGGAAAGATAGAATATTTACAAAGAAAGTAAGTGCAACCAAGGACATCACATTTGCCAGTTTTTACTATTCTTTCCAGTTTGCCTTTGGTCTCCTAAATAGTTAATGCTGCATGATAACATAATTTCCTGCCACTTAGAAACAACATATACTCGGAAATCCCACATTTTAATTAAGAGACTCTTACCCAATGAAGAGGTCTTGTCAGAACAACCTTTTTTACTTTATGTCAACTTCCTGTTCTGACTACAGATTAATTACAGGTAAAATGATTTGGAGGATTAGCCAGAGGACTATTTCTCATCTTTGTTAACATTACTCTTTCTTTTCTATTTATAAACAGTGAGTACACTGGCTATAAAAGAATAATACTGGTATTATCCATTAAGTGCTCTCTATTATTGAGTATTCCTACGAATTCTTACCACTTGTGAGGATAAGGTGACATTTGGCTATAAGGTGAGCATTCTTTATGCAAAGGAACATCTATCAAGAAAATGAAAACAAGATGAAAGCAATAAGAGAAAGGCTCTTCCTTATGGATTATTCACTCCCAAACATATGCAAACAAAACCCATTCTGAAAACCAATTAAGGCATTTAAGCACACCAATTGTGTTTTACCCAAAGTACATTAGGAGCCACATAGAAGAGGTGTTATAGCAAAGTATAAATGAGTCTGAGGAAGGCCGGTGAATCTTCAATAGCAAGTTAGTGTTGACCCTTGATCCCTGGAACTTTTGACAAAGTAAACTGTAGGCCAAGGTATGGTTGGATTCTACTCCTTGGTTTCTGAAATTCCTACCTCATGTCATCATGTTTATGAGCACTTTTTGGCACCTGGATCAGAACAAACAAATCTAGAAAGGGACTCAGTGAAAAAGCCAAATAAGAATTGCATACTTTGAGACTTCTAACTATATTTTATACTCTCCTGAATCCTGAAACATGGCTAAATATGTTTTCACACACATGAGCACACACACACACACACACACACACACTATATATATATCATTGCTAGGTATATAGAGGCTATATACATGTCTTGGAGTTGGAATTGGAGAAGTTCAGTTTCATGGAATCAGTTATCACAGCACCAATTTTGTTGTGATAGGAAAAAAAAACAATCTTTAGCATCACTTAGCAGTAGGCAACAAGACTATGAGCACAGCTATTTAAAAACCTTGCCTAATTTTTCCATAGTTTGCCAGATGAACTTTTCGGTAAGATGTAACTTTAAATTAATGGGTTATGCCTCCTCAATGTTTTTTAGCCATCTCAGAAAGAAAGAAAAAAACTGTTTTGGTTTCATCTCTTGACCCTTGAGAGATTCCAAGAACAACCATTATTCTTAAGACTGGATGACTAAGGGCAAATCATAGTAGATGAAACAGCCTGGTCCTCATAAGCCTCTGAGATTTTTATATACCTTACAGGTATTCTAATCGTTTTGCAAGTGGTTTTAGTTTGTCTAATTTTGAGAAGTGACTTGAGAATTATAACTCAGATTTTTGCATTCTGTTGTGTTCTCTTTTAATTATACTTACCTTTCTTACTCAGAGTCAGCTTCACAAAAGGTAAGGACTCACAGAAACCTGCAGAAAGTTCCATGATAATGAGAAGTAATGTGAAAATGTCTCCATTTCTCACTATATTTAATAATTAATTTGTTTTTTCACAAGTATCCGTTACCCATATGACTATCTTTTTTGTTCACATATGAGTTCATATAATACAGAAATATAAATATGCTATGAATCTCACCCATGTGTTGTTGTATCTGCTACCTGATCTCAAATTTTGAAGAAAGATGATATGTTTGTTCAGGAATTAAGCAGGCCTTTTGTGTTATTATGCAAACATTTTCCTGCCTGAAGTTTGTTTTTCAGATAAAGTCATAATGTGGTTTTAAGGTTTTCTTAGTTGGAAAGCAACAGAGAATGTCTCTGGTCAATTTTAACCAAAGGACATTTTTGAAAGGATACCCAGGCATCACAGAATTAGTAGGAGACCACAGAGCAGGGCTGAGAAAGCATCAAGAAGCAAACTATGAAAGAAAGCAGTGATCATTTTGAATACACTGAAATTATAAAATTCTGATAAAAATGTTGCTTTTAACAGAATAGTAGAAAACATCTCAGAGACAGAAACAAATATATACAATGATCATAACCAATGATAAATTATTTAAATTATATTAAGAATTTTAAAAGTCAGTATGAAAAGCACAAAACTCTTAATAGAAAAGTACGTAAAGGAAATGAGCAGGCAATGCACAGAAGAAATTTAAATGTCTAATAAAAGTGAAATGCTCAACCCCACTGGAAATGAAAATAAAATTGAAAGTGAGATTTTGGTTCATATCTATCAACCTGATCAAGATTACAAAGGCTGAGAAAAAAAAAGATTACAAAGGCTGAAAATGCTAAGTGCTGGTGAGGGTCTGGAATAAGGGTACAGCTTGTACACTACTGATGGTATTATAAATTTGTTCAACAACTTTATAGAGTGACTTGCCAATATCTGGTAAAGCTGAAGAAACTTTCCGCCTCTAGATATGTACTTTACAGTAACTCTTATACATGTTTATATAGAGAGGTGTATAATAATGCTTATGGTAACTTTTTATGTAGAAGCAATAATATTGAAAAACATAAATGTCCATAGACAGGAGAATAGATAAATTACTTTTGGTATGTTCGTATAATGGAAGATTATCAAAGGGAGAAAACAAAACTAGAGTTACCTATGTTAACATGGATAAATTTCCAAAATATTTTGTCAAGTAAAATAAGTTGCAGAATAATGTGTGGCATTTGAGCCATAGACAAAAGCCAAAGTGCAATGTCTTTTTTCTCTCAGCCTTGCTTTTAAAACCTTCTGACTGATTAATTCAGGCCCACCCAGTTATTCTGAATAATCTCCCTTGCTTACACTCAACTGATTAGGGACTCCAGTGACATCTGCAAAATCCATTCACAGCACACCCAGACAAGTATTCCACTGAATCACTGGGAACTATATCCTAGCCAACTTGACATCTCAGTAAAGTCATCACAATGAGGTTAATAAAATATTTAAAACTTCTGTGAGATAAGTTGGGAAGCTAGAGTTTTCTACATTATTTCTGGGTGAGTTAGGGACACAAACACATGGTGGATTGGGAGTGGGAACTGATACTGGTAGCATCTAGTGAGCATTCAGAAAATAATTATTGAATGAATGAATTAATATATTCAGGTGACTCTTGGAGATTAGCTATATTGTGTATAGGTATCTTTATGAAGTTGTTGCTGGGGAGAACATCATAGAAAGAATTGTCAGTTTTAAGTATTGTTTTCCTCAGGCCTCAATCTTGCTGTGACATGAAGAAGGCTTTTTACACTTACTCCAAAACATTTCTGTTTTTATCTTTTAATAATATTGCATGAGGGGCGAGTTTCTCCAGCCATTTTCTGTGTCATATCAGTATCTTATTAGGTGTTAATAGGTATTCTGTGAAAAACAGGTTCCAAGATGAAACAAATTTGGTAAAAAATCAAGATAAGCCAGGTAACAACCATTACAAATCTTAGTAATTTAAAACAACCATGTTTTGTATATCACTCACAAATGTCCATTTGCGTCAGCAGCAGCCTCTGGTCTATCACTGTTACCGTCTTTACTCAGAGCCAATAGGACAGAGAAGCACTATGTGGAATTGTGTGTGTTGCTTGGACAGAGGTAGAGAAGAGCAGGGACAACACCCTTTGGCTCTTAATGCCTCTGTCTAGAATTGACACATGTCACTTCTGGTCACATTTCATTAGTCAAAGCAAGTCCATGTCTCTGCCTTGAAGAGGATAGGAAGATGAATGCTCCTGCAGCGAGGTAGACATTATACCATCTACCACGAATAGTAAACCACAGGGCTTCATAGAACCTAGGAAGTGCCAAAATGTGTGATAAATAACAATGAACACATTTAACCTTCTGCCAGGGCTATTGACACAGTATTAACCAATTTATTAGAATACAGATAGAATCTTTCCTTCTGTTAATGAGAGAGGGCAATATAGTATAGGTAGGTAAATGCATGGACTCTGATGTCATGCTGCCTGGGTGCAAATTTCACCCCTGATTAGCTAGTGATCTTGGGCAGATTTCTTAGCCTTCTCAACCTTCGGTTGCCTCAATAATGTCTCTTACCTGATGGGTTTCTTGTGAGGATTAAATGCACATAAATCACGTATTCACTTTCTGGCAAGTTATAAGCTCTTAATAAAACTCAATGGGGTTCTGAGGAATGCTGAAAAACAGTGTTATAGGGTTTTGTGTTATTAGTTTACAAAACAGAAGATTTTACTCCATATCCTTAAACATCAAGAGTCCCGTGTGTGATAGTAGATAAGGATCATGAGAGGAATTAATCAAGGCTATTGAAAAAGTCAGAATGAGCAGGACAAGGGGGGTGGCACAGGACAGGAAACAAGGAAAGTAGGGCAGCCAGAAACAGTGACCCCGGGGAACATTATATTTCTATTATAGCTTGGAGAGCCAGCAAATTGAGTCTTTTGAAACTTCCCATAAAACATTTAGTAAAGCCCATGTGGTGCAGATAGAGTTGTAATGAAATAAGAGGTGATCATTCTTCATCACCAGAATGCTGGCACTTTAAAGGGGCAACACGATACCCATGCTTGTGTTGATTGAGAGCAGGTTACAGTTGGCCAATATGTGTCAGGTACCACTAGCTACATCATTGCAGAAGTATTTTTTTTTCCTGTGGATTTTAATGATCTTTTCTTATTATGAAATATTGGCTAAGAGTTTAGATATAGGGCAGATAGATAGCAAAACTTAGTAAGTTTTTAAAATATTCTTGGAAGTATTGTTATCTTATTTACTTGATAGCTTCAAGATTTGTAATTATTTCCAAAGATTCAAATGTACATTGATTATGAGTTGTCTTAAGGAATGTTGCTATGGAAAATTGCTGATTCTTATAATTATTTTTGGGTGAAGCAATTTTTTTGTGCTGGAATAAGCAAATAATGTCTACTTATTTAGGGTTTAAGATTTTCTTATTTTTATGTGAAGGTTGATTAAAATGTCATACTACCGTTATATAATTTCCAAATAAACAAAACATGTTTCTTCCATCTTCTCAAAATAGGAGGCCTAGAAAACAAAAATAATTTCTTATAAAAAAGAAGATGCACTTTTATTAAATGTCAATCAGTAGATTTCTCATAGAATTTATATTTCTCAATCAGGAGATTAAATTTGAAGGAATTGAATAAAGGTGAGTAATTTGCATAATAATAGATTTCCCAGTGTTCCTGAAAAACATATTCACACCTATTATACTCTCAGCTTGAAAGTATGATGTTCCTTTGAGATCTGGGGACTTAAATAATTCTCAGAAAAAGAATTGAAACAAGTGTCCTATTCTCTATCCATAAATCAATGTATAACTCAGTCATGCTAAAGAAGGGATAACTCAGGTGATATGCTCTCTGACAGTCTTCAGCATTGACTGAAAACAAAATAATTGGTTAATTGTTTTCAGAAATATGCAGTATTTTGTTATGGTTTCCACTCTTAAAATGTTAATAGACAATATTATGTCACTTAAACACATGGAAGAAATTCAGATGCCTGAACATATATTAAGCAAAATAATTCTGGTACCATTCACCTCAGGTGAAATAAGCTTACAAAGCATAGTCCTTTTGGAGCCTCAAGGTAAACTGTGAATATTAAATGGTCAACTTCCAATCAAGTATGTTACTGTGTTTTACTTTTTTGGAGATATTGATATATATCTATATATCTATACACACACACTATACATATTTTTTAATTAAAAATTTTTTAATTGAAGTATAGTTAATTTACAAGATTGTGTTAGTTTCGGGTGTATAACAAAGTGATTCAGTTTTATATATGAATATATGTCTTTCAGATTATTTTCCATTATAGGTTATTATAAGACATTGAATATAGTCCCTGTGCTATACAGTAAATTCTTGTTGCTTTTCTATTTTACGTAGAGTAGTTTGTATTTGTTAATCCCATACTCCTAATTTATTTCCCCCCCCCTTTCCCCTTTGGTAACCATAAGTTTGTTTTCTATGTCTGTCAGTCTGTTTCTGTTTTGTATATAGATTTATTTGTATTATTTTTTAGATTCCACATATAAGTGATATCATATAGTATTTCTCTTTCTCTGTCTGACTTATTTCACCAAGCATAATATTTTCTGGTCCAACCATGCTGCTGCAAATGGCAATATTTCATTCTTTTTTATGGCTAATATTCTCATATATATATATGTATGCCACATCTTCTTAAACCAGTTACCTGTTGATGGGTACTTGGGTTGTTTCCATGTCTTGGCTATTGTAAATAGTGCTGCTATGAACATTGGGGCGCATGTATCTTTTCGAATTAGAGTTTTCATCTTTTCTGGATATATGCCCAGGACTGGGATTGCTGGATCATTGGTAGCTCTATTTTTAGTTTTTTAATAGTGTTTCCATAGTTTCCACTGTTTTCCATAGTGGCTGCACTAATGTACATTCCCACCAACAGTTATATATATTTCATATATACTATGTATATATGATTTTCTAATATTCAAAATTCATAGGGCTAATAAAGGAAAAAGCTATTTACTCAGTTATTTCGGGCTCAAAGTTCATATTTTAAAGGAGACTCAAAGGTCTTTGCAATTCCTATATCACAGGAGGTATTGGTTACAAACTCTAAGCTATAATTATTTGCCTTTGTGTTAAGTTTGAAACTCATTTTGAAACTTTTTCTTTTTTTGTGTGGAACTGCTGCTTTTTCTGGGTGGACATTGAACCATTTGAACTTGATCTACGTCAGGTACTTGGCTTCTTTCCCTCCTTCATTTCCCAGGTCAGCAGAGGGCTGGTGAATGTTTCAACACTATGAGTAGATTAACTGACTAAATCTTTACTGAAAAGTTTTAGCATCTAATTGCCATGCCATTTATAATGTCTTATGAAAGTGTATTATCAGATTTATCTAAAATTTATAAATGATTCTGATCAACACTGAATAATAAAATTGGCTGATGAGCAACTATGTTTATAATCAGGTAACAGTTCTCTTTCATGTAAATAGTCGGTGGGGCATTCCATGAATGCATCTCAACACAAAGAGCCCTCTCTCAGTGAACTCCCATATGACCTACTGTCTGTAACATATATCACGCCCTTTACTGCTTTAATTTGTAACTATGGGTATATTTGTCTCATTCATCTTTTAAATTGCAAGCCTCTTGTGAGCAAGACTGAGATTATACACATCTTTGCACTTTTTAATGTCCCTTAATAACTCACACCATGTCTTGAGCAATAGATGAGCTCAAAAAACATTTGTCAATGAATGAAATAGGAGAGAGAAATGATAATTTATTATTGGATTTATTCTGAATGTTTCAATATGATGAAAAATTGTGTTTGGTTTCAAATTTAAAAAAATGAAGTTAAATGCAAATTCCTGCTCAAATGAAAACATTTCACTCCTAATGTGAACCCCAGATTACTTTAAAATCTAATGTTCTAGTAGGAAACAAAGAGAAAGTAAAATATTCAGATTAGATTTACTTTAGAAGTTGAAGAAGGAATTTATATACTTAAGTTTTGATTTTGAAAAAGGATGTCTCATATTTTCTCATTACCAAATAATTTTTAAAAGATAAGTCTAGGATTGATGTGGTTTGAAGATTTGGTGATAGATTCTGGGCTTGAAACCAAAGCACTGCTCAGTATGGGTTGTCCAGAGACACTGGAATTCTCTGCTTGTTCAATCCGTAGGACTGAGTCTCAGAAAGAAGGTAAAATGCAAGCATGTTATCTTGAATTGGTGTTGGATGTTAACAATGAGCAGAATTAAAGATATCTTATAAGGATATTATCATGGTTTTGCAAGGCAAATAGGAACAAAGAATATATTTTTTTTATACAATGAAGATTTTCTGTGAGGACATTAATTATAATGAAACCTTGAGTCCTGAGGGAAGTGGCTTTGAATCTTTTTTGATTTTCAGAATGTTTTGAGAATTTGAAGAAAGCTATTGTACTCTGTTTCCATAAAAACAAGGAATATCAAAAATACATTTTGCAAATTAACGTTAGGGAGTTCTTGGCCACCCACACCCCTGCAAAACTCTTTCACTGGTCTGAGCTAAGACCCCTAATCCTGTAGGGCACACCTCATATTGAGAACAGGATTGGACCAGGCACACGCTTCTGGTCTAAGAACAGAAATGGTCCTTAGCTCTTTTCATGTAGGCCACGCACCTCATCTTCATGTCCCACCAGTACAGCAGTGAGATGAGGCAAAGAGAGTCAGAGCTGAGGGAGAGAGGAGGTTTCTTTCCGAGGTCCGAGCAGGAATGGCCTGAGGATCCCATGTAGGTTTTCCTGAGGTGGTGGTGGAGTGGGAAGGAATGGAGGAGCACGGATTACTGTGTTAGGGACATAAGAGAAAATAGCTCCGAACCAGCAGGATAGAAAACAAAAGAGTACAAAAAGGATAATACAAAAAATTATTTCAGAAGGGCCATGTGACAAGGCTGTGACATTTTTTACTTCTGTCATGAAGTAAGAATGCTTAGATGTTAGCACCTAGACCCTGATGCACACCAGTGCTTTTCATTTTCTGGAGTAGAATACGGGAGGTGGGAGCAAATTTCCCAGGTGGGTGTTTCAATTATTGGCATTTTAGGCGGTGCTTGTTTTACAGATTTTCACAAGAAAGACTTGGCTGAGATGGAGGAAAGCTAACGGGGAAGTGAGAGAAGCCTAGCTACCGTTCTCAAACTCCAGTGTTCAAATAGGATTGACCCCCAGAAATGCTAATTTAGCATTTCTGGAGGGGGAGTGAGGAATTTATTCTTTTAATCAACAATCTTTCGTAATTTGATCCTGACAAAATTTTGATACCTGGACAATATTTTGAGAAACACTGAGCTATGGTGTAATGAATGCCCAGGAGCAGTGGATCTGTCAGAAGTAATCAACAGTGTGCATGTGTGTGCATGTGCATGTGTGTGTGTATATGTGCTTGGGGAGGAGGTGGTCAGGCTTTTGTTCTAAAGGCAAGATGGCAGTCAGAACAGTATTCACACTACCAAATGCGAAACAGACAGCTAGTGGGAAGCAGCCCCATAGCACAGGGAGCTCGGCTCAGTGCTTGTGACCACCTAGAGGGGTGGGATAGGGAGGGTGGGAGGGAGGCACAAGAGGGAGGAGATATGGGGATATAAGTATATGTATAGCTGATTCACTTTGTTATACGGCAGAAACTAACACACCATTGTAAAGCAATTATACTCTAATAAAGATGTGAAAAAAAAAAAAGAGTCATGCACCACAATGTTCATTGTAGCACTATTTACAATAGCCAGGACATGGAAGCAACCTAAGTGTCCATCGACAGATGAATGGATAAAGAAGATGTGGCACATATATACAATGGAATATTACTCAGCCATAAAAAGAAACGAAATTGAGTTATTTTTAGTGAGGTGGATGGACCTAGAGTCTGTCATACAGAGTGAAGTAAGTCAGAAAGAGAAAAGCAAATACCGTATGCTAATACATATATATGGAATCTAAAAAAAAAAATGGTTCTGATGAACCTTGGGGCAGGACAGGAATAAAGACACAGATGTAGAGAATGGTCTTAAGGACACGAGAGGGGGAAGGGTAGGCTGGGACTAAGTGAGAGAGTGGCATTGATATATACACACTACCAAATGTAAAATAGATAGCTAGTGGGAAGCAGCCGCATAGCACAGGGAGATCAGCGTGGTGCTTTGTGACCACCTAGAGGGATGGGATAGGGAGGGTGGGAGGAAGGTGCAAGAGGGAGGAGATATGGGGATATAAGTATATGTATAGCTGATTCACTTTGTTATACAGCAGAAACTACACAACAATATAAAGCAATTATACTCCATAAAAGTTGTTTAAAAAAACACATTTAGTCATTAAAAGTAATGCATCTCTCTTAATAAAGTAAAGAATATAGAAAAAAAAGAAAAAAAGAAGACAGTATTCATTTAGGCAACACATGTTTCCATGCTGGGCACCTGTCTAGGCCCTTTGAATCTATTAGGGCAAAAATTCCTTACCCTTATGGAACCTAAATTTCAATGTGGGGGAGTGAGAGTGTAACTAATACACTTAATAAATAAATTGTGTGTTAGAGGAGAAAAACACTATGGAAAGAAAGATAATTAGATCAGAGTAGGGGGATCAGAACTGCCTGGGGGATAAATTCTAATTTTATATTGGGAGATCAGGGATAAACCTCATTGAGAAGGTGATGTTTTAGCAAAGACATGAAAAAGGTGAGGAAATTGACCATGAGAATATTGAGGAAAGAGCATTCAAAGAGAGCCTCTCGTGGGTTCTCAGGGAGGGGTTGAGTTGGTGTGAGACTGGAGGGATGAAAACTAAAGAGAGAGAGAGAACTGAATGGGGTCAGATAATATAAAGCCTTGTAGACTATTGTTTACTCATGAAGAAATAGTCATTAGAGGGTTTTGAGAGAAAAGTCACGTGATATCTCTTATATTTTTAAAGAGCCACTCTGCTGTGTTGAGAATTGACTATGGCTGGTGGTGCAAGGTGGCATCAGTAGAAATTTGGGAGAAATTCAGAAGAAAGATCACCAGGGGTGGTGGTGAGAATTAGTAGAAATCTGGATATATTTTGAAGATAAATTTTTTAAAAATTCTTGATTAAACATGAGATACAATAGAGGTGGTACAATAGAGGGGAATAAAGAGTGACTTCATGATGTATGGTCTCAGGTACATGGAAGGATAAAGTTGCCATCAACTGAAATGAGGAAGATATTGAGAGAGAAGACCATAAAACCCCCAGCTGTCTACTATTCCCAAAAACATGATTTAGAGCATTCAGTGATGCAAGACATGAATTTACCTCCTTGATCTACTAGATAGAGGTGATTTGAACCACCCATTGAACCCCTGTTTCCTTCCCCTTAAAGCAAAACAACATCTGTTCTGTTTACCTGGTAGTGTTTTTTTTTTTTTCTTTCTTTCTTTTTTGGTGAGGAACAACAGAGATAATAAGTGTGGAAAAGTTTTAGTGTGTTATACTAGATAGTTGTAAGATATAATTTTGCCTAGACTATACTTAATAGGTCCAAATTATGAGTCTTTAACTTAACTGTAGAAATGCAGTAAAATACAAATGGTGCTATTTGTTTTATACCTAATAGATGCCAGGCATTGCATAAGGTGATTTGAATATACTATTTCTAATTCTTATAGCAACGTCACAGATGTGGAAATGAAGTTCAGAGAATGTAAGAAAATACACAAGTTTGTGAGAATAATAAATAGCATAACCATTATTTCAATTTGGACTCCATCCCCTACAACATACAACCTCCCTAAAGTAGATAGAAAATCCCCAACTAGAACTGACAAATTGTGGTCCTGTTTTCTTTTTAAAAATGCTACAAATAATATTACTGTGGCAAGAGAACAGTAGCATCTAGGCTGAAGGTAAATGGCCCTTTTGATACTTTTTGTAGTATTTGTCTGGTTTTGATATCAGGGTGATGGTGGCCTCATAGAATGAGTTTGGGAGTGTTCCTTCCTCTGCAGTATTTTGGAAGAGTTTGAGAAGGATAGGTGTTAGCTCTTCCCTAAATGTTTGATAGAATTCACCTGTGAAACCATCTGGTCCTGGATTTTTGTTTGTTGGAAGATTTTTAATTACAGTTTCAATTTCATTACTTGTGATTGGTCTGTTCATATTTTCTATTTTCTGTTCATATTTCTTCATGGTTTAGTCTTGGAAGATTATACCTTTCTAAGAATTTGTCCATTTCTTCCAGGTTGTCCATTTTACTGGCATAGAGTTGCTTGTAGTAGTCTCTTATGATGTTTTGTATTTCTGTGGTGTCCATTGTAACTTCTCCTTTTTCATTTCTAATTTAATTGATTTGAGTCCTTTCCCTCTTTTTCTTGATGAGTCTGGCTAAAGGTTTATCAATTCTGTTTATCTTCTCAAAGAACCAGCTTTTAGTTTTATTGATCTTTGCTATCGTTTTCTTTGTTTCTATTTCACTTATTTCTGCTCTGATCTTTATGATTTCTTTCCTTCTACTAACTTTGGGTTCTGTTTTTTCTTCATTCTCTAGTTCCTTTAGGTATAAGGTTCGATTGTATATTTGAGATTTTTCTTGTTTCTTGAGGTAGGATTGTATTGCTATAAACTTCCCTCTTAGAACTGCTTTTGCTGCATCCCATAGGTTTTGGATCATTGTGTTTTTGCTGTCATTTGTCTCTAGGTATTTTTTGATTTCCTCTTTGATTTCTTCAGTGATCTCTTGCTTATTTAGTAACGTATTGTTTACCTTCCATGTGTTTGTGTTCTTTACGTTTTTTCCCTGTAATTTGTTTCTAATCTCATAGTGTTGTGGACAGAAAAGTTGCTTGATATGATTTCAATTTTCTTAAATTTACTGAGGCTTGATTTGTGACCCGAGATACGATCTATCTTGGAGAATGTTCCACGTGCACTTGAGAAGAAAGTGTAATCTGTCGTTTTCAGATAGAATGTCCTCTAAATATCACTTAAATCTATCTGATCTATTGTGTCATTTAAAGCTTGTGTTTCCTTACTAATTTTCTGTCTGGATAATCTGTCCATTGGTGTAAGTGAGGTGTTAAAGTCCCCCACTATTATTGTCTTACTGTTGACTTCCTCTTTTATAGCTGTTAGCATTAGCCTTATGTATTGAGGTGCTCCTATGTTAGGTGCATATATAATTGTTATATCTTCTTCTTGGATTGATTCCTTGATCATTATGTAGTGTCCTTCCTTGTCTCTTGTAGCATTCTTTATTTTAAAGTCTATTTTATCTGATATGAGTATTGGTACTCCAGCTTTCTTTTGGTTTCCACTTGCATGGAATATCTTTCTCCATCCCCTCACTTTCAGTCTGTATGTATCCCTAGATCTGAAGTGGGTGTCTTGTAGACAACATATATATGGGTCTTGTTTTTGTATCCATTCAGTGAGCCTGTGTCTTTTGGTTGGAGCATTTAATCCATTCCCGTTTAAGGTTATTATCGATACATATGTTCCTATTACCATTTTCTTAATTGTTTTGGGTTTGTTTTTGTAGGTTTTTTTCTTCTCTTGTGTTTCCCATTTAGAGAAGTTCCTTTAGCATTTGTTGTAGAGCTGGTTTGGTGGTGCTGAATTCTCTTAGCTTTTGCTTGTCTGTAAAGCTTTTGATTTCTCCATCGATTCTCAATGAGATCCTTGCTGGGTAGAGTAATCTTCCCTTTCATCACTTTAAATATGTCCTGCCACTCCCTCCTGGCTTGTAGAGTTTCTGCTGAGAAATCAGCTGTTAACCTTATGGGAGTTCCCTTGTATGTTATTTGTCATTTTCCCCTTGTTGCTTTTAATAATTTTTCTTTGTCTTTAATTTTTGTCAATTTGATTACTATGTGTCTTGGTGTGTTACTCCTTAGATTTATCCTGCCTGGGACCCTCTGTGCTTCCTGGACTTGGGTGGCTTTCCCATGTTAGGGAAGTTTTCCCATGTTAGGGAAGTTTTCAACTATAATCTTTTCAAATATTTTCTCGGGTCCTTTTTCTCCCTCTTCTCCTTCTGGGAGCCCTATAATATGAATGTTGGTGTGTTTAATATTGTCCCAGAGATCTCTTAGGCTGTCCTCAATTCTTTTATTTCTTTTTTTCTTTATACTGTTCCACAGCAGTTAATTCCACCATTCTGTCTTTCAGATCACTTATCCTTTCTTCTGCCTCAGTTATTGTGCTATTGATCCCTTTTAGTGTATTTTTCATTTCAGTTATTGTATTGTTCATCTCTGTTTGTTTGTTCTTTAATTCTTCTAGGTCTTTATTAAACATTTTTTGCATCTTCTCATTCTTTGCCTCCATTGTTTTCCTGAGGTCCTGGATCATCTTCACTATCATTTTTCTGAATTATTTTTCTGGAAGGTTGCCTATCTCCACTTCATTTAGTTGTTTTTCTGGGGTTTTATCTTGTTCCTTCATCTGGTACATAGTCTTCTGCCATTTCATTTTGTCTGTCTTTCTGTGAATGTGGTTTTCATTCCACAGACTTCAGGATGGTAGTTCTTCTTGCTTCTGCTGTCTTCCTTCTGGTGGATGAGGCTATCTAAGAGGCTTGTGCAAGCTTCCTGATGGGAGGGACTGGTGGTGAGTAGAACTGAATGTTTCTCTGGTGGGCAGAGCTCAGTAAAACTTTAATCCACTTCTCTGCTGATGGGTGGGGCTGAGTTCCCTCCCTGTTATTGTTTGGCCTGAGGCAACCCAGCACTGGAGGCTACAGGCTCTTTGGTGGGGCTAATGGTGGACTCCAGGAAGGCTTACACCAAGGAGTACTTCCCAGAACTTCTGCTGCTTGTGTCCTTGTCCCCTCTGTTAGCCACAGCTGCCCCCTGCCTCTGCAGGAGACCCTCCAACAGGCAGGCCTCTGCAGGAGACTCTCCAGCAGGCAGGCCTGGCTCAGTCTCCTATGGGGTCACTGCTCCTTCCCCATGGGTCCTGATGTGCACACTACCCTGTGTGTGCCCTTCAAGAGTGGAGTCTCTGTTTCCCCCAGTCCTGTCAAAGTCCTGCAGTCAAATCCCTCTAGCCTTCAAAGTCTTGATTCTCTGGGAATTCTTCCTCCCGTTGCTGGACCCCCAAGTTGGGAAGCCTGATGTGGGGCTTAGAACCTTCACTCCAGTGGTATAAGTGTTCTCCAGTTTGTGAGTCACCCACCTAGCAGTTATGGGATTTGATTTTATTGTGATTGTGCCTCTCCTACTGTCTCATTGCGGCTTCTCCTTTGTCTTTGGATATGGGGTATCTTGTTTGGTGAGTTCCAGTGTCTTCCTGTCGATGATTGTTCAGCAGTTAGTTGTGATTCTGGTGCTCTTGCAAGAGGGAGTGAGTGCACGCCCTTCTACTCTGCCATCTTGAACCAATCTCCAGATCTTGGTTTTTTTTTAATACTGCTTATCTTAAATAATTTTATTTCTCCTTTTATCCTCTCACAGACTTATTTAAAAGTCAAATATCTTCTACTTTTTATTAGAAGAAAACAAAATTCTTTAACAAGTTTCTTTCAAGTGCTATAGGTTATGTATGAAGGAAACTCACCATACTCCTACTTCTGAATACCCTTGCTTGTTGGGAGACCCAATAGGAGGCCACAGACAGTTATTCCTAGAATAGTGTTAAAGGTAGGAACACAAACATGAATATTCAATACATGATGAATTAGTCATGGTATTATACAGAATCACCTCCTCAGGTCTCTAGTTTAATTACTCTTCTTTATTAAGTAGTCATATTTATTATTACTAGTATTATTATTTTTTAAATTTATATTAGAGTATAGTTGATTTACAATGTTGTGTTAGTTTCAGGTATACAGCAAAGTGAATCTGTTATACATATACATATATCCACTCTTTTTTAGATTCTTTTCCCACATAGGCCATTACAGAGTATTGAGTTGAGTTCCCCATGCTATAGAGTAGGTCCTTACTGGTTATCTATTTTATATATAGTAGTGTGTATATGTCATTCACAATCTTCCAACCTATCCCTCTCCCTCCTTATCCCCTGGTAACCATAAGTTTATTTTCTACGTCTGTAACTCTGTTTCTGTTTTGTAGATAAGTTCGTTTGTAGCCTTTTTTTAGATTCCACATATAAGGCAAAAGTGATATTTGTCTTTCTCTGTCTGACTTACTTCACTCAGTATGACAATCTCTAGGTCCATCCATGTTGCTGCAAATGGCATTATTTCCTTCTTTTTTATGGCTGAGTAATATTTCACTGTATATATGTACCACATCTTCTTTATTCATTCCTCTGTTGATGGACATTTAGGTTGCTTCCATCTCTTGGCTATTGTAAATTGTGCTGCAAAGAACACTGGGGTGCACGTATCTTTTTGAGCTATGGTTTTCTCCAAACATGTGCCTAGAAGTGGGATTATGCAGCTCAATATCAAAAAACAAACAAACAACCCAATCAAAAAATGAGCAGAAGATCTAAATAGACATTTCTCCAAAGAAGACATACAGATAGTCAAAAAGCACATGAGAATATGCTCAACATCACTAATTATTAGAGAAATGCAAATCAAAACTACAATGAGGTATCACCTCACACTGGTCAGAATGGCTATCATCAAAAAATCTAGAAAACAATAAGTGCTGGAGAGGGTGTGGAGAAAAGGGGAAAATCCTACACTGTTGGTGGGAATGTAAACTGTTACTAGTATTATTAATTTATTAAAAATGAATATAAAAATTTCCAAATTCTTTGGCTTATTCCATCTTTGTGACAACACTTTGGTATTGTCACAGAAGATATATTTATTCCAACTTATTGATGCATAAGCTAAAGCTAAAAAACTCATCTACCTAATTTCAAATGGTTATTATTTAGCCTTTGGTTTTTGCATCAAGGTTTTCTGGATCATCCATTGCACTGTTTGGGAAGTGATCTCCTACAGCAAAAAATCTTTCCTAACCCTGTGTGCCCCATTGAGCATCAATACACTGTGCTCACTGAGTATCATCAGTGCTTAGTGTGTCCCACTGAGCTAGTTCCATCTTATCTCTGTGATCTGGAGAGGTTCCTACAACCATATATAGAGTCTCCACACTGCCAGGAGACCCTGAGTCCAGTTTGTGGTCTTGTCTGGATTTCGATAACTTCTTCCTGTCTATCCTAAGTGCTACTTTTGTCTTAGGTATTTGTGATTAAGTTAATCCAGTGAAAAATTGATCCTACCTAAGAGTTGAAACTCAAGGATAAACTGTGGAACTAGAGTTTCTGCAAGTGCATTTTCATTACTGATATATTTAATTTTGGCAAATGAACCAGAGCGAATTTGATGGCAAAACTATATATTACGTCTATATTACATTAAATTATATTCGTTAAGTATATATGTCCAGAAAAAGATTGAGCATCCTAGTATGATAAACTATTTCTGGATTTATATTAACATTAATTTGCTACTTATTAATTATTATTTTTTCTGCTAGATCTTACGAGCAGATATTCATTAATTGACAGGAAAGTTTTTTTTTTTTGACAGGAAAGTTTTTAAAATAAGATTTATGGGATAAAAAATTAATGGGACTAATTGAAAGATTTATATTCTTTAAATTTATTTTTCAACAAAATTAAAAGATTTTCATTATTCAACATTAGAAGCAGAGAATGCTGGTTCACCTTGTAGAACTCTAAATAGTATAGTTTAAAGATCCTGGATAATTTAAAATTTCTTGGCTAGTTTAAGAGCTAACAATGACATTTTCTTATACACAGTGGGTATGGGGTTAGGTGGTGGAAAAAAAGACTAAAACCTCTGACATTATTTTGGTTTGTAACCTGTTAAATTTTTTTTTTCTTTTACTCATTTTGAAAATAAAGTTTAAATGGGAACTCAACAAATTACAGCTCTCACTTCATTAAACTCCTTATCAGAGAATGTTTTTATCCTTCAGGTAGCCTCTCCCTTGAAGCAGCCTTCCTGACTGTGTTCACTCTGCCCTGATACCTAAGCTGCAGCCTGGTCTTTGTTCTTCACCAGCCACAGGGGCATCAGTAAAAGGCAGCCCCCTCCTTCTCCTTCCTTCTTCACTCTGCCCCAGCCACACTGGCTCCTTGCTTGCTGTGAATATGTCAGGCACGTTCCTGCCTTAGTGGCTTTGCATGGGCTGAAGCAACCTGGGAATTCTTCTCCCAGAAAGCCACCTAGCCTCCTCCTTCAGCTATGTCAGTGTTTTGATGTAGCATTGCCTTGGTGAGGTCCTCCAAATCACTCGCCTCTAGTACTTCCTACCCCGCTTTCCTCAGTATTTCTCATCATAAACTTTACAACTTCTAATATGCAACAGTATCTATTTATATATTTTGTTTATTTAGTCTGCTTGCAGCACAGTCATCCCTTGGTATCTGTGGGGGATTGGTTCCAGGACCCCCCACAGAGAACAAAATCCACAGATGCTCAAGTGCCTTATATAATTTGTGTAGTATTTACATATATCAAATCTTACATCCTCCCGTATACTTTAAATCATGTCATTCTGGAAATTAAAAAAATACATTTTTGACCTGAGGTTGGTTGAATCCATGGATGTGGAACCATGGATATGGAGGGTCACTGTATTATCTTTTGCTTCATGAGAGCTGAGTACTTTGTCCCTTAGTCAATAAACAAAAAGTGGTTTGCATTAAACACAGAAAATAGAAATTTCCATGTATTTGTTATTTCTAATTGTGTTAGGGCAAGAAGGTAGAAAAGTAACTTCCATATATTACAGTATTTGTCAAGATGTAGTTCCATGGAGGGGAATAAACTAGTTTCCTAAACATGGATCAATGAAATTAATAACTCCTGAAAATGTCCAGGATATTGATTTAGACTAACTTGTTATTTTTATATGCTATATCTTATAAAAAGGAGAATAGAAAAATAATAGAGGTCAATAAATTGCTTACCAAAATAGCAGCATATCTTTAAAAAGAAACAGGTGAGGGAATATTTGAAAAACTGGAGTGCACTGAACAGCAGGCCCAGATGGCATGCACAATAGGGTATTAAAGAGAACCAGCTTGTGAACTTACCAAACTAAGCTTCTTCAGTCAGTAATAAATCACAGATATCTGAGCAGGAGTACTCCAGTCCACTTAATGGAGGTTTAAAAATCATACAGCCTATCTAAATTGAAAGAAAAATGGCAATGGACTTTGTCAGAGCACTATGTACATAATGAAAAATATTTTCTACAAACACACAGAAAGCAAATACATAGTAAATCAATAAGTGGAAGCATTAGAAAAATAAAACCATGTGAATTTTACATTTGCTTTTCCCCAAATGAAATAAATGATTCTATTTGATACTACTAGTTTAGTCAGATTTATAGTCTATACAGTTATAACAAAGCAGCAAAGTTAAGATAAGGATCTCAATTTACTCATTTGGGAGAATTTGATACAATAAATTTTGGCAGGCATCCTGGAAAGTAGTTAAATATTACTTGAAAAGATTTTTTCAGTAGCTGAAAAAGGGGCCAATGATCTTGACTAATATCAATAGTAGTATATTTAATATGCTTTACTGATACATAATTTTATATAAAAATGTAGATATTTACTCCACAAAGAGAAGATACATATGTGTTTGGAAAAATAATACAGCTAGTTTTTCTTGACCACATGGTATAGTAGATGTTGTTTGTTTGTTTGTTTTTTTGCGGTACGCAGGCCTCTCACTGTTGTGGCCTCTGCTGTTGCGGAGCACAGGCTCTGGACGCGCAGGCTCAGCGGCCATGGCTCATGGGCCCAGCCGCTCCACAGCATGTGGGATCTTCCTGGACCGGGGCACGAACCCGTGTCCCCTGCATCGGCAGGCGGACTCTCAACCACTGCGCCACCAGGGAAGCCCTATATTTTGTTTTTTAAATATTTGTTTATTGCTCATTGATTACAGTCTATGGCCAGTAGATTGTAATCCCCTCCCTTTCCTCCTTATGACCTTTACTCCTCTATTACATGGAGTTGGAACTGTTGGTCTTGCTAAATGTGTCCTTCCACTTCTCTCTGAGTACTCATTTTTGAAAAGAGGGATGCAGGTGGGTGGTATACCAGGGTAGAGGGGCCTGTCACCCACACATAGACACATACTTGCAAAATCATTGAGTAGAAGAAATACGGAGTAGAGCTGCCATTAGGAAGACATCTCTCTTCCATTTCCCTGATAAGATGGTGTTTAAATAAAACAAGAGAAAATAAAGACAGCTATGTTATTTAACCATGTATCATGAACGGTCACCATGTTTCATTGACCTCCGTCTTTCAGACACATTATTTGTAATCAGCTTTGCAGTCTGTCCCCATTTGATGGACGAGGACGCTGAGTCTGGAGAAACTTCAGTGTTTCAGAGCAGGCCAGTTCTCATCACAACAGAGCTTCAGGTTAAGCTACTACTGCTTTCTTTCCATCTTAAAATAGAGCAGCTAATGGGGACTTTCCAAAGGCCAGCAAATAAATGTACTTTCTTCTAGACATAAAAAATAGACAATTTTCTCAGTAGTATGGCAGAAGGACTATTTTTTTCCCTCCTCTTTCCCATTTCAAGGGCTTTGGGAGGGTACATTCTATGCCATTAGGGATGTGTTTTCAACTTGAAAGGAAGCAACTATGTTTTTTTTTTTTTTATTAAAGTACAGTTAATTTACAATGTGTTAATTTCTGCTGTACAACAAAGTGATTCAGTTATATATACATATATATATATATATTCTTTTTTATATTCTTTGCCATTATGGTTTATCAAACGATACTGAATATAGTTCCCTGTGCTATACAGTGGCACCTTATTGTTTATCCATTCTATATGTAATAGTTTGCATCTTCTAACCCTAAATTCCCAGTCCATCTCTTCCCAACTCCCTCTCCCCCTTGGCAACCACAGGTCTGTTCTCTATGCCTGTGAGTCTGTTTCTGTTTCATAGATAGGTATTGTACATTTGTGTCATATTTTAGAGTACACATATAAGTGATATCATGTGCATTTCTCTTACTCTTTCTGACTTACTTCACTTAGTATGATAATATCTAGGTCCATCCATGTGAGAGGAAGCAACCACATTTAGCAAGTGGAATGGGTTGCATGAAGTCATAACACCAGGAAGCTTTAGGGAAGAGAACTTCTCTCCATAAAAGGAGAGTAGAAGACATGACTGGATGATGATGATGATTATTTTTAGCTGAAAATTACAAAATGATGACTCCTCGTGAAACCGAACACCCTGCTCACCTCTCAGTGTACAGTGCAAGTCCTCCACCTGTGTGGCTGTGTCACTGTGTAAAAGTCTGTGGGGACCAAGGAAGGTAAAACAGTGAGAGAGATGGAAACTTAAGTCTATCACAGGGGAAAAAATGGAGAAAGAAAAAAATAAGGAAAGCCATTTCTATGATATTTTGTTGTTTGTAAGGGTGGAGGTTTTTATCCAAGGTCACCCCTCTTTGCTCAGGCTCTTTTGATTTCTTATCTTTCCCAAGTGCAGAGATTTCCTCACATGTTGTTACGCCTTCTTCCCTTGCTCTGCTCTCACCCCCTCGAGCCTCTGAGATGAATATTAATGTAAGCAGACAACAGCACAAACCTCTCCTGCGAAAAGGATGCCCTTACTCGTTTTTTCTCTCACTGAAGCTAAAGGTCATGCATGTATAATCCAAGACACCATGTAGTTTCTGCATTTAAAAAAATTACTAAGTAGATAAAATTTAGGTCCCAAACTTGTATACCTCTAGTACACCACAAAAGTCTGGCTGACATTGTTCTTATGAATTGCTTTGTATAAGCATCTGTATATTTTCTCATCATTCGATTTCTCTTTTGCAGTCGTCTTGTTCACCAGCTCCTGGCTGCAACCTGGCTCTTGTTTCCCTTTCTAAGTCATCTGAGTTGCAGTTAGATTAGCTCCCCTTCAGCAGTAAGTGGGATATTGAAGAATTTGGCAGAATCTAGGTAGTCAGTAATGACTCCATATCGTTTGTGATTTGGGAAGGTGGGAGGATCCCAACAGCAATATAGAGGTTTCTACTTCTGTCTACGTCGCTTTCCTCTCATATTGAGCTAACTCACATGACAGGTGCCAAAGGCTTCTTTATGGCCAGTGATGTATTAAGCTGCAACAGTGTTGTGCCTGTGTTCATATTTGTACAGACATTGTCACTAATAATTCTCCCAAAGACTTTCTAGTCTGGTGCAGAGCTAAGTCCCTACTGTCACTTGAATTATTACTTTGTGTTGTGATTTTACAGTCTTAGCAAGGCCACTACTGTGATAGCTGCACATCAGGGACTCAGTTGTGTTGGAGCCTATAGGTATCATGTGCGGAGAGTTTCTTTTGTTACTGTTCTTTCAGTTTGAATGTTGGGTCTTCGAAAAGAGGAAGTAGATACATGGAAAGGAGTTAACTTTGGCCAAGAACTATCAGTAAGAAATATATTCATAAGCTGAATGACTATTAGTTACTAATATTCTTGCCTGACCTCTAGAAGCTTCCAGGTTCTCCCTCAGCATGAGTCCTTCTCAAATTGGAGTTTGTATGAGTGTGTCAACTTCAGGAGCCTGAAGGAGGCTCTAAATAGACACTCAACTTTGCTTTACAAAACTTCCTTCTTAAAGCATCCTGAAGGCTCCTTTTCTTAACCTTTGGAATAGTACATTCGATGCCCTAAGAACAGAATAGTTATTAATCATCATCTCTGTTAAATAGCTTAAATTCTCTGTTCTTTCCTTTTAGAAATTGAAAGCTCATATTTCTCAGCAAGCTGACTCTGATGAATGTTTTGAGGATTAGCTGGATAATATGATTTCTCTCAGTGTTAGAAATGCCACTTTATTACAAAATATTAATATCACCAGGCAGATCCACTACACAGTGGGGATAAGAACCATGCTGTATGAATTTCCGATAAAAATATTACTATTCTCTGGACTGAATCAGAAGGTGCTTCAGTATTAACAAATTTAATTGAATACAAATCTTAGTCTAAAATTGGATAAATTTGTTGTGGATTAAACTTCTTAAGAGTTTCTCAGATAAGTCAGAATGGTGAAGACCACAAAAAAAGTGATTTGTGATCATCATTAGAAATATTTTTAGCTCCCATGTCACTTTGGCCAACAATTCAAACACTATAAAATGTATTTTAATAAGATGTTATTATTCCTCTTTTTATTTACATTTTATACTTATCTATAAATTTTAAAACTCCAAAAATATACCATTTCTGAGGAAGTTACCAGATTTTTTATTCAAATAATCAGTGAGGAAGAGTTAAAAGACAGTCTTTACTTCTGTGCCATGTGTAATTTGTATTCCAACAGAGTTAGAATTATATGAACACTTTAACTTTAAATCTAATTCTAGTTAAGCTTAACAATTTATTGTTTTGATTTAAATATGAAGTTAAACTTTGGATTTATAATGGAATTATTGGTATGGCAATGCTGGTTATAAATGTATACTTACAATTTGATAAACTTGTATATTTACATCAATAAGCTTCTTAATATCAAAAAAGGAAATTATCAGAGGCTAGTACTGCATTTAGAAAACACAATATTTTAAAAAAGGCTGATAAGTGCAATGATTTCACTGTAAGTATGTAATTGATAGATTAAAATATTTGCCTGTCTCATGGAAGATTTCAAATTTTTGTTCTATTTTAACCAATTGGTGGTGTGTTGCAGTAGCTAACTCAGCAAAACTCTAAATCAGACTCTCCTTTCAAACAGTGGCTGGCTCCTAACCAGATATGTGACTCTGAGCAAGTTCATTCTTCTCTCTAGGCTGAGATTCTTTATCTGTAAAATGAGTATAATTCCAACTTCATAGGATTTTTTGTGAGGAATAAATTGTAGACTTCCTACAAAGCAAATTTTATGGTGACTGGCACATATATATTACTCAGTGGATCTCAACTTTTATCATTATTATTTGTGAGGACAATCAATTTCTGTGCTCCTCACCTTGTATAGATTTTGTACTCTACCTTATCCGTCCATATTTTCCTATGATAGATCAGAGCTGGCTCTAAACACTTCGCTACTCCTCCCATTGAGAGGTAGGGATTTGTCTCTACTCTTTGAATTGCAGATGGGTTCTGTGACTACTGGACCAATGGAATATGGCAGAAATAATGCCACACTGATTTCTGGGTCAGCCTTGAGGGACCAGAATATTTGGGAGGCTTGCTCTTGAATGCCTGAGCCATCATGTAAGAAGACTGTATGCACTGAAGCCAACATGCTGTGTGGAGGCCCATGAGGAGAGGACCCAAGGCCACTGGTCAACACCCCAGCTGAGATCCCAGCTGACAGTGAGTACCAATTTGCCCGCATGTGAGTAGCGACTATGGAAGTTGATTTTTCCAACACCAGTGGACACTTGTCTCACTGATTCTGCAGAGGTAAACTTGTCTCCTTCAGCCATGCTCAGATTGAAGAATCATGAGCAAAAGAGATGATTGATGTTATTCTGAGATGGCTTGCTATCAAGTAATAGATAACTGGAACATTTGCCAGTCTTTTGAGGTTCACTCCTAAATTACACTTTTCTGATAAAGCATTGCCCACGTATTTCAGCATACTCTGATGTGCCCTTTTACTATATTCTATAGCCTTTACAATCTATACTAATTTTCATGTTTTAAGATCACAAATAGACATTTGATATAAATATTTATATTATTTTTATAAATATAAAATTTTATATACTATGTTATTGATGTTAATATTTAAAATATTTTAACTCTTTAAAAATATTATTTAAAATTTTCCTTTGTCTAAGTTATTTCCTGTGTGTTAGTATACATATATATTTATATACAAATATACATATACATGTATGTATATGTATATAAGTATGTATATATATCCCTTCTTTTATAACTTTTATAACTCTGATTGAATTTAGCATAGGACTCATCCATGGTACACGTTCAAATAATTCTTGAAAAATTAAATTGCATATATAATCTGCTTTACTCTTCCTAGTAGCCCTAATAGTTCATTGTCAACCCTTCCTGTTTTCTACATTGCAATGGCATTTATACATTACATGATATTATCAAACACAAATATGATTAGGACCCCAACCCTTCCTTGAAACCCACGAGTGTCTTCTGATTGGCCTTAGGCCACATGGAGGCTATTTTTCATCATTCTGGTGTGGCATCCATGGTGTGACGCCTACCTACCCCTTCAGCCTTGTCATGGACTAAGCTCTGGGTCTGCATTCTGGCCACATGGGCCTCTGTCAGCTCCTCATGCTGGCCATGCCTCCTTCCACTATGGGACCTGTGTGTGTGTCGTCTCTTCTCTCAGCTGAAGTACCCCTCTCCATGCTCTGAACACCTCTTTTCCCTCTTTGCTTGCCCTGAAAAGACACCATGAAGACTTTTCTGTTTCCTCTACTAGGAAAGACTCTCCTCTTCCTGTGTCTTACCAAGGAATTTTAGCTCTATGTCTCCTGTATCATTTATGATAGCACATTTTTTCATAATTGTATTGGAATTTAGGAAAGCTGCCCAAAAGGTTGTCCTTAGTGATGCACAGTGGACTTCCCACACAGAGAAAATGTCACCCATTAGGAATGTGATCCACATGAGAAACTTAAACAGTATAATCAATTATGATTAGAAAAGTGAATTTAGTTTAGTCAACAACATTTGAGAAGACATTTTTGTCAGATACTTAGTCTCTGAACCTATTACTAACATAAAGCTTTTGTTAAACCCATTTTACCATTAAATTCACATTCTTGATTGCAAGATCCACGTATGAATTGTCTTTGTATAATTTACCATTTCAGTGATCTTTAGCTCATTATCGTATACATAGGAATTTGATAAGCATGTGACAAAAGGAAACTTTCAGCTGTCCCAAATAAGCAGGAGGTCAGTCATCGGAGGGTGACATGATCTCCTGGTGATGTTTCCTTAAACAATTGAAGGTCCTTTATGGCCATCCCTAAGGTACAGGTCACCATGTTTACAGAAGAATGACAAGTTAATGCATGGCTTCCACACGAGAGATAAAACCCCAGGAGTGCACAAGATGCCCCTTGAAATAAAGTGTGGTTTACAATATTCGGGGCTCCCCCATGAGGCTTCCATTCATCGGGGGCTACAGATTGACAGTGCCTCCCCCATGTGCATCTGAGCACAGAGAGATAAATGCACAGTGAAACTTTAATTCAAGCATGGTGGTTTTAGAGAAGAAATTGCTGGAGACAAGTATTGAGTACTATTCTGAACAAATATGAGAGAAATAAATACAATGATAATCTCAAAAGTGTAAAAATGTGATGCCAATAAGTCAAAATGATTATTTTAAATATTTTCAAATTGAATGTAAAATGAAAAAGTACCTTAGATTTAATATTAGCATTTGAATTACTGGCCTTTGATACTAAATTAAATTATGGAAATCTAGAAAGTGAGAGGAAAGAAAGCTAGGAATAGGAAGAACTATATTAATTTTTTTCCATAAGTTAGTATCAAAAGTTAATATTTTAATTTTTATGATTATTGACTTAAATACAACAAAAATTTGTGTAAATCAACTGTTTATGTTATCGATAATGCTTCTGGTCAACAGAAGGCTATTAGTAGTTAAGTTTTGGGGGAGTCAAAAATTATGAATTTTTTGACTGCGTGAGGGGTTAGTACCCATAATCCTTGCATTGTTCAAGGGTCAACTGAAATTGTGATGAGATGAACAACTCATTCAAAGTGAGATGACCTAGGAATTATCACTTTCTACAATAGAACTAACTTTTAATATGTATATATGTCATATAGTGATTTATATCAATTTTATATACTTAATATGATGGTGGGAATCATATAATTTAGCCCTTCCTAGGCGTGTTAGCAAAGGAGTTCTCATCCACCTGCCACAATACCATGAAATACATCACTTTAGGTAATTCACAAAAAAATCCTTTTAGGAAGAGATGCTTCATAGAAAAATATTATTGTTTAAAACATTATTATGTATTCATTAATCTCTTCCACTTTTTACTGCATATATGGCAGTGAAAGTGAGAAAGGCTTTGGATTTAGAAATAGGATTGAATTCTATCAGAGACATGAACTCTCTTTCAAAACAGATTAAGTTCTTTCTATGTCACTATTATCCTATTTGTAAAAATGGGGATAATAATATTTCTCACATAATTATTTTAATGACTAAGCTTAGCACCATACCTGACATACAGCAGCCAATTTCTGTCACGAGTTCACAAATTTAGCCGACTGCATCATGCAATGAATACACTTGGGGTTGATCCAATATCATTAATTAAGAGGGAATATGGCCAGTTCTCACAGTTTCAATATATAATATCCATCTCCTTTGCTCAGTTTGTTAAATTGCAGTTGGGTTTTTGCCTTTCTCACACAAATATTGTGCACTTGGTTTGATGAAACTTCTGTTATATCAAGTTAATCCTCTGTATGGGATTTCATTCTTGTCATGAACGAACTCTGTCAAATTTCTAATCTTTTCCTTAGCTGGAGTGAATAAGCTAGTGGTTATTCGATTCCAAGGCTCTCTCTGAGAATTGTTTTCTCTCACATTTCAACCCTTTTCTGACCTAGATGGGACTGCTGTAAAAAGAGAATAAAGGAATTACTTAATTTGGTAGAGAAAAAAAATCTATGCATGTAGTTCCTAAGGAAACAAAAGATGGTTTCCCCACAGGTTAAGGTTCCCAGAAATGTTCTTTTCTTCAAATGTATTTTAAAATAAAAATATAACATATTTTATTTTTTTGGAAAGTAGTGTAATGCTGATGAGGCTTTCGCCAACAACATGGTTTATAGGATGAGCCTGTTAAATTGATTTATGTTTCATCATTACCATCTTACTCTCTTCTAAATTGATTTTATGTTTGGGAGGAGAAGAAATATCAAGTGCTTGCACCTTTTCACTGCGCTTATTATTATATCTTCTCATCAGAGCAAATAAGTTGAAGAATTTCTCCCTTTTCTTAGACAAGAATGGTGAATTCAATTCTTTGACCTCTGCCAATGTGAGTCTAAAAATTTTTTGGTTTAGTCATATTTCTAGCTTAAATCTCTCTTGTTTGGAGTTTCGTAAGAAACATTAAAAATATGGGTAATATATTTCCAGAATGAAGAACATAAAATTGAAATCAGTGAAGAAGTTAGTCTTTAACAAACTTGAGGTGGCTGACTCTTAATCATGTCTTTGAGGTCAGGTTGGAAAATAATTCTCCTGGAATTCTTTGCTGACTTCCAAAGGCTAATTTTGGTTCTATTCCTCTGTGCCCCGGAGAGCCAAAGACTTCCCTTTGTGTAAAGCATTTCCCATTGTAGTGCAATTATTTATTGGTCTCATCACTAGAGAGTTAACAATTACAACAGGAATCGCGTCTGTCTTCTTTACTGTGCTATTCACGACCTTAAGCACAATACCAGAGATATAGCATATATTCAATAAATATTTGTTGAATAAGTCAGTATGTCTACTATGTACAATGCCAGAGCTTTTTTTTTTTTTCTAAAGTTGTATTGGTTATAATGAGACAAGAAGAAATCAGAGATGGACCAAAGACATTCTGGCAACATTGATCCTGAGCTTATAGTTTTCCTACATCTCTTTCTTTGATTTTGAGTTGAGCCACCCAGTGTCTTTCCCAATTATGTGTGTCACAAATGATCATTTTTTTGCTTGAGCTCTTTTGAATTGGATTTCTCTGCTTTATAATGACAATAATCATGACTAATAATTTTGGTCAAGTGGATCAGTTAAGAGTGGAATATTAATGTGTTAAAAGAAGTGTATTTCTATATTTATTGAATGTCTCCTTGTGCCCACTGCTATTTTATGTTCTGAGGGCATACAGGTTCCTGAGACAGAGTAGCTGTCTAAAAGGAACTTGCAGACTAGTGGATTCATACATATCCTACCAAAAAGACTGCTCGTACACAATACAAAATTACATAGGGGAAAAATACGAAATATTTTTCAACTATTTTCAAATATATTCAAAAATAATATGAAAAGAGCTGTGGGAGATATGGCTATAAGCTTTGAGGAGATATTTTACTGTGGTATAGTAAGCCTGCACATTGACAGAAGAAGTGAGCTGGAACCATCTCAGGAACTGATGGTTAATCTTTCAGGAATTTTGATAACCAGTCACTAAATACAGTCAATATTAAAAATTAAAGTATATAAACTTACTGTTAAATAAAATATATTGGAAACAAAGAAAATACTTGCTCACAACTCATCATTTCCTAATTATCTGACTACATTTTCCTACTTTATATACTCTTGAAGTTATTTACATCTACTATATGTGTACGGTAGAGATACTACATAATGGTGTTGCTATTACTGCCCATACATTCTCCATTCCATGTTTAGTGACCTCATGGAGGTAGCTTGAAATTGCCCTTTGTGGGAGGATTTAACATTGAATATTGGCAAACACTACAAATGAGTGCCTGATTTATTGTGTTTATTTTATTTTTATTGTCTAGACTTTATTTTGATATTTTATTATCTATTAATTTTTTTTCTAAATAATGAAGTGATGGAGAAATGTTAATAGAGGGGATTAAACTTAAAAAGTATGTTGAATCTGTAGCTGTTACACTGAAATAACACAAAAATTGAGGAAATATTCTAATATTTGAAAAGAGTTTTGTCATATGTCTCTGTTGTTTCACTTTCGTCTTACTCTGTAATGCAAATAAAATTCTCAACTGATATTAATATTGTAGCAGCATTAATTCACCATATGCAGCTATAGATTAGCTGTGGGTATAATAGTTCAACAAAAATCAATGAAGGCGTTTTGGAAAAATCAAGTGGCTATATGGAATTTGCAGTAAATAATATTGTACGTTTTATTATTATTTGTAAGTTAGGTGCTACTAAGTCTTTATATGAATCAAATTTATAATAAATGTGTATGTATGTGTAATTTTTTTAAAGAACTATTGTTAAACATTTCCCAGCACACCACTGGGTAGAAGAGCACAAGAGTTTAAAAAAACAAACACAGTAGATTATATTGATTTGTGAGGTTTTTCCTCCCTCATGCCCTCCTACAATGTCTTAGTTTTATTTTCCAATTCTTCAGGGCAATTGCAAGATAAATTATTAAGTAAATTAATTATGTATATCTGTTTAAATATATGTTATACATATATAGTGTGTGTATGCTTATGATTAAATTATAATTAACATAGGAAAATGCACAATTATACATGCACAGTTTGATAACTTTTATAATTTTACAGTGTGATCATCCTCCTCAGATAAAGATGGGGAATATTTCCAGTGACATAGAAATTTCCCTAGTGTACTTTCCTGTCAACAGAGTTAGTCACTATTTTCATATCTGTCACCATGGATTGATTTGGTCTGTTCTTGAAATACATGTGAATAGAGAAATACCCTATCTGTTCTTTTATTTTTGGCTTCTTTCACTCAGCATTATGTTTTTATATTTGTAGCTTGCACCTGGAGTTCATTTCCTTTATTGCTGTGTAGTATTCCATTATATGAAAAAGCCCAATTGTTTTATCCTTTCTCCTGTCTGTGGACATTTTTGTTGTTTCCAGTTTAAGACTATTAAGAAAAAAGCTTACTAGGCAAAGTTTGAGAATTTCTATGTATGCCTTCTTCATTCTTTCTTCTTTTAAATCCTTTATTCAACTTTGGCTGTGGAATTCAGAATTGTGGCATTTATGATGTCACATCAAGAGAAGTATAAGGCAAACTTTAATTAAGAGGCATTTTATAAGGAACTGGCCTGTATTATTTAAAAATTTCAATGTTATAAGAGGTAAAAGCTGAGAAAAGATTCGAAATAAAAGTAGATCCAAAAGACCAGTCAACCAAATGCACTGGGTGATCTTGGACTGGATTCTTTACTAGAGGGACAAAACTTGCTATAAAAATGTTATTGAGACATTTGACATGAGTCCCCAAGTAAGGTTACATAAATATTTAACATTTCAGTTTTTATGAAACCGAATTCTGGCTAAAATCCTCGAAAAAACAGTGAAAGAGTGCACACCCTTTCTCTTGTTCCCACGTACCAATGTTTGTTTTCACCCTCTCAGCAAGGCTGTCTTGATGGCAACTATCATCTCTCTCTTCTCCCCACATTCTGTTCCCAATTTGAAGGAAAAATCTTTTTCTGTGATGATTTTGTCCAGGGACTGATTCTGACTCTGCTCTTGTCCCCATTCTTTGTGGTCTGCAATTATAAGAGTTTGCTGAATTAAAATAATAATGTTGTATGCTCTAAGTAGCATAGATGTTGGGAGGATGAAAAATACAAAGAATTCCCTCACATTTGTTAAGAATTAGGTGGGTACATAAGCATCGACTCACTTTATTATATCTGATCCTCAACATAAACCAGTGAAAGAAGTAGGAATAATTATCCCCCATTTTTACTGAGGAAATTGAGATTCAGAACGATGAAGCTGCATGCCCAAAGTCACAAAGTTTGTGTCCAAGTCTTATAATGAGAAGACTTGGACACAAACTTTGTGACTTTGGGCATGCAGCTTCGTCGTTCTAAATCTCAATTTCCTGGACTTGCACATCACAAAAGGCCACTTCCAGCTTCAGATCTGGATAAGTGAGTGGACAATTATGAGAATAGCACTACATAAGACAGGCATAGCAAGAGCATGTGCTAGGGAAGATATTTACTCAGTCTTGATTTTTAATTATTTTCCAGAGTAACAATTTAATTAACTCACTAATCATCATTCTTCAACACTTTCAGAGAATTTGTTTAAAGCTCCATTATTGTTCTTATCATCAATGATTTATTGTATAACTCTTTTTAGTCACAATAGTTCCTTATCGTTCATCTCTGTGTATCTCATCTCATTGTTCTTAGGACAATGCTTTCACAAAGCAGGTAATCAGTAAATGCTGGTTGAAGGAACTGGATTTGTATCTCTAAATAACATATTTACAATAACACATTAAATATAACAAATATAAGACCACAATAACACAGTCTTAAATTAAAGAATGTGGTCTCTTTATAGACTGAGGGTATAGGAAAATTTCCTACTTTAATTTTGTAAGAAAGCTGCAAATGAAGTTGGGAATAAGAGAGTTTATAAATTCATAATATGCCCATTAAGTAAAGTTTGCAGGTGCCTCACTGGCACGCGTCTGTTTTGGAACCACAGCAAATGTAATTAGTGGGTGAGATTCCAGACCTCCAATTGCCAAGGGGTTGAGTATAAGATCAATAAGCAGCTGCATGAGGGAGAGAACAATCAAATGTGAGAAAATGAGAAAGTATCCACGAAGCTTCAGTCCCAGGTCCAGTTGTATTATTGATAATGCTAAAGAAGTATAAAGCCATTTCGTATGTAATTGTCTTAATACAATCAGAGTGTGAGAGCTGACATCACTAAGCAGCCTGTGCGCAGAAAGGTGAAAAGAGGTTCCTCCTCAATCAAAGTTTGTCTTTTTACTGTTAATGGCCTCTGACCCAACAGAATAATTAGCTTCCACGTGTTAACCTGGTAGTCAGAAAGTACAAGCACATACGATTGCAACTATAGAGAATTTTTTTCCCAGACAAATAACATTGTCTTTGGAGCAAGACCTTCCTTTAGCAGCTGTCATAAAGATAATAAAGGCATCTCACTGCAATACCCATTTTTTCTTTTCTCTTGTGATTAAGATTTATGTTCTTACGTATTGTAACTGGAGAGAATTTACTACTTTAAAAACTATAGGGTTTAAAAGCAACAGGATTGTGTAAATGCATGATATAAAATATGAAAGTGGAAAGAAAAACATTAATAACAGGTATGGTAGTTTTGAAGTCCCTTCATAAATAAATGTTTTGACATTTAGGTGTTTTACAGGCTGAAGAAAAATACAGACAAGACTGTTGACAGCCAGTCTGTTTTTATAATTTCTTGAGCATCACCAGTTACAAATAGTGTTGCTTTAATGTTTTATTATAATTACTATTGTCCTTTATTCAAGAAAAGTTAGTAGTACATAAGGATTTCTCAACTAAAAATAATAGTAGGGAAAATGGGTAATTTGATCATGATTGGCTGATTGATTGATTTCCCTGAGATTCAGTGGTTTGACATTTTTAGTTTCTCGTCTCCATTTCTTAAGTTTAATGGATACTTAATCTGTTTTCTACTTTGTCTTTACTATTTACTAACCTCCATAAAGATTTTCTTATTAAAACTATTCTGTAAATCTCTATACAAGTTTATGCACGTATCCCAGTGTCTGTCCTGGAGCAGGAGAAAGTTTTTTTGCTCACCCAGTACATACTACTGACAGGTTTTGATTCTTCTAGGGGCTAAAAACAAGGGTATTGAGGGATTAGGAAAATGCCTTTGAGCACCATGTACACACTACCAAATCCTGTCTAATATCTAAGTCCTCTATTATGGATGCACAAGGGGCTCTTTGGGATAAATCGGTGCTCTTCAGCATATCACCTACATTTTATAAATAAAGTTTTATTGGAACACAGCCACACCCATTCATATTGTTAGTGGCTGCTTTCTTGCTACAGAGGCAGAGTTTAGCACTTGTGGCAGTGATTTACAGTGACTTTATAACCCACAAAGCCTAAATATATGCTACCTACTCCTTTACAGAAAAAGTTTGCTTACCTCCAGCTACATGAAGTGGAAGAGGGAATTATCTGGTACTCCTTGCTGTTCTCAGTTGTGAAAAGATGACCAACTACCACACAGACACGCAAACACATACACAATTTTACTGCATAGGAAGTAATTATCAAACAAAAACAGAGAGTAATTACAGTCTATTCTGTATATACTGATATGTCTAGAGTAAATACAATATAAAATATTTTTGTTTTATTTATTGTTTTATAGTTTAAGTTCTTCCACAGTCATTTAATTTTATTATAACATATTGTAAAATATAAAATGTAGGTATTATTATACTCACTTTCCAAGTGAAGAACTTGGAGTTCTAATTTAGGACTTCGTTAAGTACCTAGCAAATAATTGTAGTGAAAATCTCATCCCTAAACTCAAACTCATATTTCTGACAGTCTACTTTTGGCAGAGAAGCTGTTCTGTGTTTACCGTACTGTTTATGCCTCATAGGCATACAGAAAGACTACATTTTCTAACCTTTCTTACAGTTAAATTGGGTGATATGACAGAGTTTTGGTCAGTGGATTGTGGATGAAAGTCATGTAAGTTCCTGTTTGCCTTGTGCCCCCAGATAGCTCAGCTGCAAGATGAGAGAGAGAGCTCTACCTTTCCAGCCTGCACTAGATTTTGTGAGAGTGAGAAATAAATCTTGTTTGGTACAAGTCACCGAGATTTTGGAGTTACCTGTAACTACAGTATAGCCTAATCTATCCTTATTAACACATACATGGGATCTCCACTTGGATGCCTTAGTCATCTTGAACACATAAACCAGACTCATTCTCTTCAACCTCTATCTTCCAGCCACCCCAAATGTATTCTTGATCCAGTACCCTTTTTATAGGTTGACACCATCTCAAGATAGAAAGCAGAGGGTCTTTCTAGATTCTTTCCTTTCTCGTCTCCTAAATCCATCTTTGCCCAAACTGTTATATTTATCACTTATCTATATGTTTTTGGCCATATTACTGATGTATTTGTCCTAACAGTTTTCTAATATGAAAATTATATAATCTAATAATGAGAATTGTGTTCTTCCTTTTAAGGTCTATAGTTTTTTGTTTTGTTTTGTCATGTCCTCTAGAAAACTGTTGTATCATGTTGTAATAGTGACCATCATAGGATCTTGGGTATCAATAAAGGATGATGTCCGCTGTAGTTTTTAAATAGATACTTTTTATCAAAACATGTAAGTTTTCTTCTTGTATAAGTTTACTATGAGTTTTAAAATAATGAGTGATTACATTTAATTCCAATATTTCTTCAAATGTCACCTCCTTTTTTCAAATTTTATGTAAATATTCTTGTCCTCTGGGTTCACATAGTAGTTTTGACACATATTATCACATTGTAAACATTGTTTACTTTTCTATCTTCTTTAAAAGCCTGTGCATTTTAGTGAAGAAACTGTTTTTCTTGTCTTTGTGTCCTTGGTACCCGTAAGAGTGCTACCATAGAACTATATCTTTAACATGTGTGATAAATGTACTAGCTTTTTTCCTGTACCTCTTGATTGTATGGAATATTACAAAATACCTTATGGGTCAGGATATGGGTTTGAATAGGTTTGAATTCTGACTCTGCAGGGCCTGATATAATAAGAACAAAATCTGATGGTTTATTAGGCCACCCATCAGAACTTTTTGGTGAGTGAGGGATTACTCTGTTATCCTTAGCTTGGCTCTTGGCCTACCCAGTGTTAGCTCCCAGGGTTCTTGGTAATGCAGTATAGCTGTAATCTTACCCAGGGTATTTGTTCCAAGTCACTTTAACTGGGGTCCTACCTGATTCCTAGTTTAGTCTTCAGTTCTCTGTTGAGTCTGTGTCTCTGTTTTGGGATGCGAGGACCAACTGTGCTACTTGGATCTTGACAACCTACCCAATTTCTTTTCCCAGGGATAATCCCATGATGTCGAACTCTCTATTAAAAATGTGTGTTTCTGCTGCTGCATCAGCATCCATTAATTCAGACTCAAGCTGGTGGCCAATGGCCAGAAACATGGTTGGTCAGGGGAGGAGGGCCTGAATTGTGAACCAGATTCACAATTTGGTTAGTTAGTCCTAGATACAGTTTACTCCTCTCATCATTCTAGTCTATCATTGATGTCTCAATGTGGTCTTGTAGTTTATGTTTATGGGACAGGAAAATGAAATCCTAACAGTGAACTTCTAGAGAATGTATGCTCTTCTTGGAACAAATGTCAAAAAGGGAGAAAAGATTTAAGTACATACTCTATTCTCAGAGCAACTGAAGATGCATATCTAGAAGCTCACCATTCTAGGTATGATGGGAACGTCAGGGACTCATGTGTCGAAACTGTGGTGTTAGGTGGAAGATTTGATCTTTGAAAACAGTACTCTTAATCACAGGAGCACCATTTTGGCTACAAGAATGAGACATCTACAGAGGACTCAGAACTCATCCTGATGATACCAGCCCTAAATGAAATGGCCTCCAAACTAGTGGTAATAAGAGCTGCCCCAGATGTTTGAAACCTGACTATAGAGTGAAAGCACAGTGAAGATCTCTTAAGGACTACTTTTTGTTAGGGAAGCTTCTCCGTAAGTAATATATAATCATAGATACACCTGAAAAAAGTGGAGAACTGGATTAAATTGTCATCATTATTGAATGGCCATTAGAGAATGCCCTGTCTATAAATATATTGCCTGTTTTATGCCAAAAGTTGTTAGTGAGAAGCCATGAAAGGTAAAATACCCATAGCAATTGTCTTGAGCATTATTAGCCAGGTGTCTTAAGAGCATCAGTCACAGTGGAAAAGGGTTTGGCCTGTTGGCCCCTATGCCTAATTGCAGCTAAGAACCATTCTCATCATGGAATTGTATGGTTCCCATAAATTGTATTACTATCTCATTCATTATTTTCTTTACTTATTTATTTAACAAATATTTATTGAACTTTTCTTCTGTTCCATGTAGGAACAGAACAAAAGGTAGGAAGAAAACCAAAGCACTTCTCTCAACCAAGGAAAAAGTTACAAATCTGTGCAACAGTAGTCTCAGTGGTAATGAATATGTAAAAAATATGCTTTGCCAGAATTTGGGTCAGGGCAATCCTGTACGAGGTGGGTATACAACTGAAACTGTATTCAGGTTATAGTTCAGAGTGTACTCAGATCCTAAGGTAGTAAGGATTTAGCATCTGTTACCTTGATTCACTTGGAATTTGTTCAGGTGAACAAATTGTTCAGCCTGTTTCTCCTTAGAGATTGACCTCAGTAACACATGGAAAAGCCTTAGCTATCATTTTCTCATTGCTTTTCCTATATTGTCACCTTGCATTGCCTTCTGTTTCGTTATATTTTTCCTTTCTTCATTAAAGGTGAGCAGAAAATATAATATATGCATAAGTATTTAGCTCCCACAACTTTGTGCACTATATATAATATATATTTTATAAATATATATAAAATACTTCCTAAATATGTTTTCTGCTGAATTGGCCAGATCCCATATTTTGTTAATCACTAATTTTAATTTGAATTATTGATAAAGGATGTTTTCCAGAGCATATGATGGATTACTCTCTTCCTGCTCTTCTCTGCCTGTGGCATATGACGCTCCTTGTTAGAGCCTCTACTTCAGGAGTAGTTTTGCCCTATATATCACAGGGTGGCTATGAAGAATTAGTAAAGTTCAACTTAAATACAATTTACAACACATCAAGTCCGAGAGTAGAATTGGGAGCCTCACTGTGACCTCGAAACAATCTTTATTGATCCAGCTAGGTTTTAATAACATCAGTCAAGATGTGTTCTGACGGCTCCTTGATATTTTTTGGCTACGGTGAGAATTTCACCAACATCTTTAGACTCTTTCTTCATCTGTCTCCTTGTGTGCTGTCCTCTTTCCACTATCAAAATCCATTTATGGCCAGATCTACTGACTCAGGGGCGCTAGCATCTTCATAAATATGGTAGAAAAAGAGGTTTTCAGGCTGTCTTTTGCCTCTTTATTTTAGACTGCTGGGCATGATGACACAAAAGCAGCTGCCCTGCTCTTTGATAAAAATGCATCTCTCTCGACCACGTAAGATTTAAATAATTCCTTTAAAAAAGATGTACAGGAATAGGACACAGTTTTAAGGCAAAAACTTTCCAAATAGTTTTCCACTTTAAGAGGACTGTTTTGGAACTGGAAGTCCATTCAGATGTCATTTCATCTGTACTGACTTTTGCAGAGGTCATTATTTCTGCTTATGCAAATTCACTTTCTTCATCTCCATTTTTACCAAATGAACCATAAAAACTGCTACAGGGGAAAATGTCTAGGAGAGAAACAGGATGCTTCTATTTACTTTTTTTTCTAGTTTACCTTCTCTGCACACTTTCCCCCTCTAATCAGAATTGTTTCTTCTTTAGTTTATAAATCTGTTGCAGTTTTCCTGACTTGTGCTCTAGTTAGTTGTATTCAAGTTCTTTCCTTAACTAATTTGGAACTATGTTTCATTCACTTTCTCATAACTACGTATTTCAATTACTTAGTTACAATAGGGACTGAAGGCCCATTGAAATAAATCTAGCATGTTGGCAATATTCGGACCTTACAAAAATATTTGTTGAACACTACTATCTGCTAGGCATTATAATTCTGTACTTGATGTATAAAAAGAAGTATAGTATAAGACAATATCATAGCTGCTAATTTAATGGAAAATACACATAGAAATTTGATACAGGACTCTGTTATGATTGCACTATAGAAATCTCAAATGATAGAGATAAAATTCAAACTTAGAATTGTATGTATTCTTTTCATTTTGAAATAGCAACTGTAAATGTCACCACTCCCACAGTAAACCATCTGCTTTTTCTTTTTGCTGAAAAAGCAAAAATACCTTCAGAAATATTTTAGAAGAAACAGAATAGGCCTTGGTCATGAAATCACTCACAAACTGTTTTTTCAAAATAATCGTGTGATTTCTAAACAGGGTTTATGGTGCGCTATGTACTATAAGTAACACTGTATCCTTATCATGTTCATTTCTTAGACAACCCTTTGAAGTAATCAGATAATTATTTCTACTTTATAGAGAAGTAAACTGAGGCTTTGAGATGTTAAATAACTTTCCTAAGGTCTTAATGTTATTGGAGCAGAGATTCAAACTACCCTGTACTACTCTGTCCTCAATTTAACCAGCTCGTTTCTAAGAGAAATGAGTGAGAGCTAGTTTCTTGCCCAACATTCAAGTAAAAGTGGTCTTGAGCTCTCAGTTCGTTATAAATGCATTTCCCAAAAGACTTGAACTTTCTTCAAACAATCACAAGGTGGCAGTGTATCAAACCTTAATTCAGAATGTTAAAGCTTATGCATTTGTAGTGTACTGATATGGGCCTCAGATGTAAATCTGAAACATCTCATTGGTAGATGTTTAAACTGAAATGAAAACTGGGGAATAAGTTCTTATAATATCATTAGGAATTTAAATTCAAGATTATGTATTACTGGATATGCACTTTTCTTCTATAACCTACGTGGAAAATAATTTATTTGTCAACATACTATATATCATTTGGGGGGGGCATTTTCTTATTTTCCATATGAAACATAAGTAAGTGTGTTTTCTATTCAATTGTACATGTATGACCTGAAATTTTCATGATAGTTCTTATGTGAAAATACTTTGGCAGGTAATGACTATTTCTGTGGGTATATTGTTTTTATGAATTGTAAGGAACTCTTATAATGACATAAACAATGCCAAACAGTTATAGAGTAGTTTTAAAATGACACTTCTTAAAAGTTCCACATAAGTTTAACTTTGAAATGATTACATGTGTTGTGATTTATATTTCTTTTTTTTTTAAATTTAGACTTAATTCTGTATTTCTGAGTATGTGTGTCATGCTTGATTCTACCACTATTACTTTCAGGCCTTAATTATCTTTTTGAGTTAATACTATCCTTCTTTAACCAAAATAGTTAATTTAACTTCTGTTTAAGAGGCAGATTATTATAATTCTGATATTTCAGACAAATGGACATAGATCGAACCAGGGGTGACATTTAGAACTTTATATGCCTTAAATGTAACTTTTAATTAAGGTTTTCTCTTCTCATTGCTGGATTTTCTAATTATATTCAAATAATAAGAGGGAAGACCTGGGCCTCCCTGGTGGCGCAGTGGTTGAGAGTCCGCCTGCCGATGCAGGGGATACGGGTTCGTGCCCCGGTCTGGGAGGATCCCATATGCCGCGGAGCGGCTGGGCCCGTGAGCCATGGCCGCTGGGCCTGCGCATCCGGAGCCTGTGCTCCGCAACGGGGGAGGCCACAACAGTGAGAGGCCCGCATACCGCAAAAAGAAAAAAAAAAAAAAAAAGAGGTAAGACCTTTCCAAGGAGGCCAAAAGAATACATATACATTCTTAAATATGCTAATCAAAGATTATGGAGCATAATAATTTATCTCAGCCCCGTGATTTAAAACTATTTCCTTTGTTTTTCAACCCTTGTGTGAGTTTTATTCTCTCCCTCAGACATATCACAAATCATTGTTCACCTTATTCATTCTCTATCCTGTCTGCAGCAAAGTAGCATTATGATATTTTATAGGTAATTCTGAATATAGATCAGCTTCCTTATGCAGGGGAAAGTAAAATACAGGTGTTCTTTTGGCATCTCCAAAACATTTTATTCTGCTTTTCTTGGTGTGACAAGATATCTTATACCTCAAAAAAAAAAAAAAAACTCTCAGTTTTTATTGATAGGTAATAAAGAAACAAAAATATGGTAAAGATAGATATTTGAATTATTGGTGAAATTTTTAATTATTTTGTGTTGAATGTACATTAACGCAACAAAAACGCCAGTGTTTCTGTGTTTTACCTTTAAATTTAACCATTACTTCAAAATGCTCATTTATTGCTTTCTGTAATGTGGCCAATTCACTAAGATTCATCAAGTGAATTCAATTTGTTTTGCATTTTATTTTCTTCAGTTTGTCTTGTGCATAGAATATTTCTTAAACTTAATTACGTTTGTATATTGTGTCCTCGTTGTATTTCTTATTCTTTTAAAAATCTCTTTAGTTTTTCCCCTCTTGCTGTGCTGCCTGGTTAGGAGGAATGGGCAAAAGAGAATCTAGAAGAACTCTAGGTATTATTTATTACTTAAAACTAAGCTGATCGTTCATCTAAAATTTTCTAAATTAAAAAAAATTTCAGCCTTTTAAATATCCATTTTATCATGGGAGGTACATTTTTCTTTTTCGGTGCCACAATTGGATCAGAAGAAGTTTCAATACAAAAATTAAAAAAATATATCAGCTCCTAGAAAATCTAATGACCGAATGAGATAACTTGCAAAAAACTAAATTTTGATCCCTACTTCTAGGTTGAATTTTAAGCTTTGTACATAAGGAATGCCTGCCCCATTTACCACTTTTAACTACTACCTACTTCTAAAATTTGGCCAATGGAAGTTGAGGAGTCATCATGAGAAACATTAGATGCTTGTCTCACGTGCTTTTAGAAACAACGGGTGCAAAGATTCTTAGAATAGATACCAGAGGGGTACTGTCCCCAGCTTTCCTGAATTATCTTCTAGCTAAATTACAGTGCATTTGTAACATTTTTATGTATAAGGTTACCCATATTCTTATAACTGTAAGTTATTTTAGATAATAAAAGTAAACTGTCATATACAACCTTGGTTTCTTAAATAAAAATACTGCACGGATTCCTCAAGTTAGATTAGATTAGTTGGAGGGAAGAATATGCTCCTACCATTGAGCTTGTTGTCTGGACCTTCTATTTTGCCAAACATTCTCTTTCTGCCTCGGGGGAAATATGTTCTTATTTTGTGAGAAAAATTTTGCTAAGTCTACTTATAATTTTATATTTCTTATAATTTAGTTTGAAACTTTTATTTCTAAAAGTATAGCTTATTTGAAATAATGAAAATGCCTGTGAAGATTAGGTAGTTATATTTCTGGACATAATAAAAACCAATAGTGATATTTGAGCTATCAAAATATTCTGATTTAAGGAAATTTTTAAATTAACAAATTAAAAAATAATTGCTTCAAAGTCAGTCAGAATTTACTTAATGTATTTTGTAAATGTTTTATCTGTTCAAATTTTCAAATCTATGGAAATAATAAAATAACTGGACAATGAAAACCCATATACACTTCAACTAGATTGATAAACGTTTAAAAAATATTTGCTTTACTTCGTGCTTTATGTCAGCGCATGTATTTATCAATCTGTCATTCTCTTCCATATATGTATATGCATGTGTGTATGTGTATATATACGAGCTATTTGAAAGTAACTTACAGATATCATGACACTTGAAGCATGCATATTTTTAGCATTAGAGATTTGTCTACATAAGCACGATACTATTATCACGTCCAAAATAACTATCATTAATTCAATAATATTGACTCTGAAAGTTCTTCTGTGCCACTCACTTTCCAGGCAATTACCACCTCCCATACATAAATACAGTTCTGATTTCTGTCACCATAGATTACTTTTGTCTGTCCATACCATTGAAATCATGCAGTTGTATTCTTTGTCTTTGGCTTCTTTTATTAAAATAAAAATTTTGAAATTTATCCCTATTATGTATGTGCATAACTTTATTAGAAACTCCCAGAAAGTTTTACACAGTAACTGTTCTATGTTCCACTCCTATTAGCAACGTATCAGAGCTTCAGTTTGTCTACATCTTTACCAATATTTAAAGGGAACTCCCACTTTTTCGACCCCAGAAGCCATGAAAGAAGTTTGGCTACTTTGAAGTCCCCAGGCTGGGAGGAATCTCCCGCTGCATGGAGAGGTCATGCATAGGTGCTCTGCTCAACAGCTCCAATGAATTGAGCTTTCAGTCATCCCAAGCCAGGTACCAAACGTGAGCGGGAAGATGTCACCAAACAATCCAGCCCATCACTGAGTTGCCCCAAATGTTTCAGTCTTCCTAGGTCAGGACCAGACATCGGGGAGCAGAGACGGGACAGCCCCACATTCCTTGTCTGAATTCCTGAACCACAGAATTCATGAGAATAATAAAATGGCTGTTTTATGCCACTTAGTTTCGCGTGGTTTGTCTTGCAGTGGCAGTAATGAGACATTTGGATACACTATACTTTTGTTATCATTCAGGTTGAAATATTTTCTCATTTTTCTTGTGATTTCTTCTTTGACTTGTGGGTTATTTAGAAGTGTCTTGATAAATATCAAATATTTTGGGATTCTCTAGATATCTCATTAGTGTGCATTTCTAATTTAATTCTATTATGTTCAGAGAACATAATATGAATAAATACAGCCCTGTGAAATTTATTGAGACTTGTTTTATGGTCCACATATGGTATTTTGTGGTGAATGTTCTACATATAGTTGAAAAGAATATGTATTCTGCAGTTGCTTGGTGTATTTGTTCTATAAATAACAATTAGTTCAGGACAGTTAGATCTTCTATTTTCTTGCTAATTTTTCAGTCCAGTTGTCCTATCAACTGTCAAGAAAGGGATATTAAAATCAATAGTGATTGCAATTTGTTTATTTCCCCTTTTAGTTCAGTCAAATTTTGTCTCATGTAGTTTGAATCCTCATTATCAAGAACATACGCATGTAAAATTTTTACATATTTTTCATGAATTTACACTTTATCATTATGAAATTATTCTTACTACCTCTAGAAAAGCCTGTATCTTATAGTCTCAGTCCAGTATTAGCTGCTTTTGTTTTTGTTTTTTGTTTTGTTTTCTACTATAAAGCAACATTTTATACTTACTACTTGCGTGGTATATTTTCCAATTTCTTTCAGTCTGTTTGGGTATTTAATTTTTAAATTTATCTTTTATAAACAACATAGGATCTTGCTTTTTTATTTCTTTTATCTAATTTGACAATATCTGCCTTTTATTTGGAGTGGTCAGTCCATTTTCATTTAATGTAATTACAGATATGGTTTGCTTTAATTCTACAATTTTACTATTTGTTTTTAATTATCTGATCTTTGTCCCTATTTTAAGCTGCCTTATTTTGTGAGTTAATCAATTATAGTTTTAGAATTTATGTTCTTCATTGGCTTTTTTTTTACATTTTAATTTTCAATAGTTCTGTGTCCATCTATTTTATTTTATTTTTAAAAATTTTTATTGGAGTATAGTTGATTTACAATGTTGTGTTAGTTTCAGTGCAGCAAAGTGAATCAGTTATACATAAATGTGGGGGGAAGTGATAAATTAGGAGATTGGGATTAACATGTACACACTACTATATAGAAGATGGATAACTAATAAGGAGCTACTGTATAGCACAGGGAACTCTACTCAATATTTGGCTTTTTTGTTATGACGGAAGATTAGCAAAATTGAGCTCTGCCAACAAGTTGATAAAGAAAAATTGTAAAGGAGACCAGCATCAGAGTCACAGATTATTGCCCAGAATTTTAGATGTAATGCTTCAAGATGACTCTTATTACTCTTGAAAACTAGTAAGAGACTTCCAATGCAATAAATAAATAAATAAAGAGAGAGAGAAAGAGAGAGAGAGAGAGAGAGAGAGAGAATCTGGAAACAGATCTTACACCTTTCATTAAAATTACCTCAAAATGGATCATACACCTAAATATAAACCACAAGTATATAAAATTGCTAGAAGATAACATAGGAGAAATCTAGGTGACCTTGCATTGGCAGTGACTTTTTACATATAAGACAAAAAAACATGATCCATGAAAGAAAAAATTGATAAGCTAATTTCATTAAAATTAAAACCTTCTGCTCTGCAAATGATAAGCTGTAGACAGAGAACATATTTTCAAAATACATATCTAATAGAGAATTGGTATACTAAATATATGAAGAATTCTTAAAGTCAACAATAAAAAAAAAGAACAACCTGGTTAAAACCTGGGCAAAAGCCCTGACACCTCACCAAAGAAGATATATACATGGCAAATATACATATAAAAATATGTTCAACACAATTTGTGATTAGGGAATTGCAAATTAAAACAATTAGATACCACTACACACCTATCAGAAAAGCCAAAAACCAAAACACTGACAACACCAAATGCTGGTGAGGATGTGGAGCAAAAGGAACTCTCATTCATTGCTGGTAGAAATGCAAAATGGTATAGCCTCTTTGGAACACTGGCAGTTTCTTAAAAAACTAAACATACACTTACCAAATGACCCAACAATTTGTGTCTCATAATATTTACCCAACTGATCTGAAAACTTATGTTCACAAAAAAACCTCCACATGAATATTTGTAGCAGCTTTATACTAAATTGCCAAAACTTGGAAGCAACCAAGATTTTCTTGAATAGGTGAATAGATAAACAAACTGTGGTTCATCCATACAATGGAATATTATTCAGCAATAAAAAGAAATAAACTGTTGAATGAACATATTCATCACCTCAAAGGTTTTCTCATACTTATAATCCACCTCTTCTGCTCCTGCTCCTGTGTCCCCAGGAAACCACTGGTTGACCAAGAAATAATCTTGATTGTGAGGAAAGAGTTGTTGACACACTTATATTTGTTTCAAAAACAAAAGTCTGGTAACGATATGGAGTAGAAATGGGTGAGGAACCTGAGTAAATATTAGTAGATCAATTAAGAGGCTATTACAGTAACCCCTTGCTTTGTGACCACCTAGAGGGGTGGGATAGGGAGGGTGGGAGGAAGACACAAGAGGGAGGAGATATGGGGATATATGTATATGTATAGCTGATTCACTTTGTTATAAAGCAGAAACTAACACACCATTGTAAAGCAATTATACTCCAATAAAGATGTTAAAAAAAAATAAAGTAACCCTTGACATTAGCTTGGACTAATGTAGTGATGATGCAGATGGTGGAATGAAAATATTTAAAGATGTACAAGGCATAATAGCAACAGTATGTTGCTGATGGGTGAATAGCGAGGTGACTTAGAGGAAATTAATTATCAAAGATGAGTTCTAGGTTTCTCATTTGCATAATGGGATGAATAATAGTATAATTATGTAGGAAAACCCTGGAAGAGGACTAGATATGAAAATTTGGTTTGACTACTTTTGAATCATTCAAGAGGAGATAATCAAATATATTATCAAATACCAAGATTTGGAGTTTAAAGGAAGGTCTAGTATGGAAGTAAGAGGTTTTGAATGTCAGGTGTTTTCCACTAGACTATGCTGCCTGCTTTTCATTTTATATTTTTTAATGTTAAGGCAACAGAAATATCTGATTGAGTTAGGGTGAAAGAAAAATATGTTCATAGTGAATCAAAAAGATTCTTTTTTTTATAAAAGAATAGAATTTGCAGATAAAATGATTTTCAGCTTAGTGTGCATTTATTTCTCTATATTAGATTTTCTCTTCTTTTCTATCCACTTTATGTTTTCTTATAAGTATTTCTTCAGTTTCACATACTGACACACCTTCCATGATTAACAGTGTTATTCTTACCTCTTAGGGTCTTTCATGTGCTTGATTGTCCAGTTGTTTCTTCACTTGTTGGCTCCCAGTTTGGGGTTGGCTTTTTATTTTTTCTGGCTTGCCACAAACTCTTCACATTCTTACAGGGGAAAATGATTCCTCGTTGATTTGTAAACACATTCCACCATCTTTCTCTCTGAGATCTATTGAGCTTGCCTGTTCATTCTCAAACTTTATTCATTGAGAAAACATATCTCCCTTTTCTAAAACTCAAGTGGTGATGTTTTACATTTTTAAAAAAAGTAACAGAGATTATCCCTCTTCTCTTTGCTTGTTTTCTTGTCCTTCTTAAAAGTAAACTCAGTACCCCTGATATTAAGATATTAGCATAGCACGCTAGAGTTTAAAAGAAGGTTTGTGGGGTAAAAATTTGTTATCTGACTTCCTGCTTAAAAATAACTGAATATTGCACTGTACCATATGTCATATTAGTTACTATGTCACAATGTTACTTTCATTTAATACCATACTAATGGCCATACAGCTTTCTCAGGATTTTCTATTGTTAGTCGTAACAGGGACTAGACAAATATGTAGCTAAATCAAAGGGTGCATTTATTTCCCTGTAGACATTAATCAGTTTTGCATCTAATGTGGCAACTTTATCCTAACTTTCCTTTATTAAATTTCTTATAAATGCCTGGTTGAATCAAATCTGTGATGTGTATTCATTTTATATTTTTATGAGTCATGTTTTTTAGACTTTAAAAAAATTACACTTAAGCAGTTTTAAGCATTTCTCAGATGGTTAAGTGGGCTAATCTGTTTGAGAGGTAATAGAGCTAGATTTCTTGAGAAGTACTTCTGGATGGGCTGCTTAACCTTGGCCCACGGTAAATCCAAAAACAATACAATTTTAACTTTTCAACTCTCAGTTTCTCTAGATTTTTTTCCCTCCCTACTGATTTTATTCTTTATTTCTGTTGCTGGTTCATGCATGGCTAATACATTATTTTCCATTGTTGGCAGCAGTGATTAAGAATTTTGCTTGTTCCCAATCACTTGGTAAATCTCTGTTAGATGGATCGTAAAGATCTATTCTCTCTTTGGTGAGATATAACAGAGAATATGGTTAGCTGGTGTTTTTGTTTGTTTTTTACTTGGTCTATTTGTGACCTTTGATCAATTAAAAATTTCATTCCCAGCAGTTCCTTAGAATCCAGACTGGTGTGTTTCCATTTCCATGTTCACTTGGTCCTATAGCTGGATTTGTAGAACTGAATCTAGAAGAACTCTGTGCATCTGTGTCCCTCTCTCTGTACCTGTAATTAAGAAGTCCTGACCTTGTATTGAGTGAGTACAAGATGTTTTTCTTCCTGTCATGGTACCTAACCTGCAAGGTGACTCCGATCATCCTTGCCCCTGGTGTTCACAATCTGTTGTAATTCTCTCCCGCATTGTGCCAGGTTGGTCTGGGTGGGCAGTAGCTTATGGCAAATGTGATAGCATGTCACTCCTCAGATTAGATGATTAAAAAAAGACTGTGGCTTCCAGCTTGGGCGTGCTTTCTGCTTACTCTCTAGGATCACTTGTATGGGCAATTGCTGTGTTGCAAGAAATGCTGTGAAGAGACCCATGTGGTGAGAAACTAGAGCCAGTTTCCATCAGGGGGGACCTTAAACCTCCATGTAAATATGTTTGGAAGTGCCTGTTGACCTTTGAGATTATTATAGCCCTGGACAGCAGCCTGACTGCAAGGCCCTGGCCAGAACTGGCAGATGTTTCTGCATTCCTGACCTTCAGAAACTATGTGATATAATAAATGTTTGTTGTTTTAAGCTGCTTAATTTGGAGTAATTTGTTGAGCAGTAATAGATAACCAATACACCTACCTCCAGAGGGTGTTAATAAATTTTCAGCTCTCAAACTAAAAATGCTTTGTTCTAAGTTGATTTCTGGTGATGATAAATAGTTTACTTATATAAATCTAATATCCATAAACTCCATAAAAATAAGAGAATTGAACTTCTAATAATTTATGTTTTAGATTAAAATTTTTCTTACAGAAATTGCTAGCTAGGGCATATTTTAATATGAGAATCCAAGTTCATAGAGTTAAGGTGAATTTGTGGAAAATTAGTACAGTAGTTTGATAATTTTGGTTAAAAATGATAGTTATATCTTTTCATTGATTCTTGTACTTATAAAATACTAGATAAGTACACATTTTATTTTTAAACTTAGATTTGTGTTTATTTTCTCATAAATAGACTAGTTCATTTGAGTTTCCTCAACTACTTATACCCTTTACTGATAAAATAAGTTAACAGTAATCTTATATGATGCTTAAAACTATAAAAAATATAACTTTGTGCCAACTAAATTGAATAATTCTGACAACTTTTTATAAAAAAATAATTACATTTTCTATGTATCAGTTTGAACATCATTTCCAAAAACCTTTAGTATCTTAAAACCTTGTAATAATATTATATCGAGTTAATAGCTAATAATTTGATACCTAGGTAGTTTCTAAGCAATGTTTCTGAACACAGAAACACTGATTAATAATCATAATAGTAAATTAACATATGTTTGCTCCTTTTTATTTTATTTTTTAAAAATAAATTTATTTATTTTTGGCTGCGTTGGATCTTCGTTGCTGTGTGCAGGCTTTCTCTAGTTGCCGCGAGCAGGGCCTACTCTTTGTTGAGGTGCGCAGGCTTCTCATTGTGGTGGCTCCTCTTGTTGTGGCACGCGGGCTCTAGGCATGCAGGCTTCAGTAGTTGTGACACACGGGCTCAGTAGTTGTGGCTCATGGGCTCTAGAGCTCAGGCTCAGTAGTTGTGGCGCATGGGCTTAGTTGCTCCGCCTCAAGTGAGATCTTCCCAGACCAGGGCTTGAACCCGTGTCCCCTGCATTGGCAGGAGGATTCTTAACCACTGCGCCACCAGGGAAGACCCTGTTTGCTCCTTTTTAAATATATGAGTAGACTTTTGGAGCATGTTAACAAATGTGTCCATTTTTGTAAAATGATATGTGTGCCTCTAGAAAATTGTGAGCTTTGCTGGTATTCTAAAATGTTTGTGCGTGAAAGTTCTCAAATACCATCCTCTTAGTTTTTTGTGAAGTATAGTTACTTCAGTTAAAAATTATAATTAACACACGTATTCAACACTAAGAGCAATAGTGACAGAACATCACAACCTTATTCTTAGGCAAGCGGATGAGATTTTGTTTTCCAGGGAATCAAAGAGTAGGTTTTCCCTAAATGAAGCATTAGTTTGTTCTAGACTATGGAAGATCATAGTGAAGGACAACACTTGACTATTTGTTCCAAGTTTTCAAGGATATGAAAGAAGGGAATTGAATTTTCTTTGGTTTAGTAACAAAGATTCCATTTCTCACTAGAATAATTTTCTCTGCTTTAAACTGACTTTGAAATGTTTTGATTATTTTAAAAATGGTTTCTTTATTGTGAAAGAGCTAATATTCCTTACAACCATATAACAGTCTTCTATGTTTTATTTTTAAACGACACTTTGATTAAATAAGTAACCAGTATTGATCCTATTTCAGTTAAGTAACCAAATCTCATCAAAACCAGATATTCAGTTGTGTCAGATATAAAAGAGATAAAGGTAGAATATTTTCAAGTCAGCTATAAATTAAATCTATCTCCACATAAAAATGTACTAATATGAATATGTTGTGATTGTATGTTTTTTGGAAAGGCCATGGAGAGATTTGTCAATGAACTTGCCGCCCATAGTTTTTACCCTAAGGGAAATTATTGATCAAACCCTTGTGAAATAGTCATGTCTTGTATCCCAATAAAGAATTTTAATTTCCTCCATTCTATATGATTGGTTACTTAATAAATTAACTGCCCCCATTCAGTCTCATTCTCAAACAAGTTTCTGCTTCCCTCTGGTGCTTGCTGAAGGTTCTGCCATAAATGACAGGCTAGAATTTCTGTCTTTACAAAGACGCACAGTCTCAGAGCCTCATGAAGAGGATTGTACCAACTACTCTGAACTATTCATATGTGCAAGAATGGTTCTTGAGTACCGGCCTCCAAGTTGACATCATTTAAACAACATTTTGATTGTTACCCATCCTGCAGATCATAACTCTGTGGTACCAAACTATTTATAAAAAGTAAAATATTTTCACCAAATAGACAAGTAACTCTCCTGGGAAAAAAGTGGTAATTAAGTAAGGCTATAAAGGTACTCTTGTCCATTGCTTCTTAGCAGTTTATAGAAGGAGGATTTAAGTGAAAACAAATATTCCTCAAGCTCTCTTTCACATGTTTCACTGTATAACAAGGGCCAGTGGCTTTTTGGGGAAAGGGCTGGGCAATATGTAAGTTAAGCTCTGAGGTCCAAATACCATCTCCCTTGCATATTCTTCTCAGTGTTTTTTACAATTCTTTAAAAATTTAAAACCTTTTTTGGCTCACAGGTCATACAAAAACCAGGCTGTGAGACTTAGTTTGCCAAAGCCTTCTCTATAATATGTGCAGTGTAATGCTTTGCCAAAGTTAGAGTCTTTTATGCAATAATGCTAGCCAGCCAATTAGCTTAATATTTTGATTCTTATTTCTGTCTTCTAGGACTATCTTATAGGTCATGTGGACTATCCAGAAATGGTTTTTTAAATGATTAAATTTTTAAAAACAATTATTACATATTCAATTGGGTGTTATTATAGACATTCCTACTTAGAAAAAATGATAATTTGATTAAGCGCTTAATTGAGGGAAAATAATAGAGTTGTTAGGCTTTGGAATGTATGGACAGAAATGTTAATTGATAGATTGATTCATTGCCAGTAGGATCAATTTGAAGACCATGGAATAGTCTTTCAGGAAGCCAATCTTTCTTACTTAATGCTCCCACAGTTAACTTTCTATATCCTTAATCTGGTCATGTTACTTGCATGTGTGAAAATCATCAGTGGCTCTCACATTCCTATATGATCAGTTTAAAAATCTTTAGCATAGATTTCTAAGTTCTTTGTAATATGACCCAACTTTCATTTCCAGGCAATTTGTGGCATATTTCTATATTTCAGCCAAGGTAACCACTTTACCTTTGTCTCAATATGTTAGCCTCTCCCTGCATTGATGGCTTCTTTGCTTATGGTATTTCTTCACTTTGGAGACTCTTTCTTTTTCCCATAAATTTGTAGCTAACAAATATTCACAATTCAATTATTTCTTCATCTTTGAAGCTCTTGGTAAGTGAGTAAATTGAACATGTGATATTGAGATTATTTTGTGCAAGAGAAAACAATTTTCCAACAGATTATTGATGTAGCAGTACTGTGTTGAAATGGCTGAGTTAGCCATCTGGGTTGTGTGCTCTAAGAGAACTATTAAACAAAGTGCTGGCTGTCATCTGCTCTAGTGCTTATTAGTTTCCCCATGAGATGCAGTTCGTTGGATTGTGCTTTTGTGTCAAATACCCTACAATAAAATTATATTTGTTTTGTAGAAGGCCAAACTTGAAAGCACTGTTGAATGTTACCCATGAACACCAACTGTTTTTATCAAATTAATTAGCTATCACTTAGCAATAAATAAGACACTGTTGCATTGTCAGTATTGGGGTTCATGAAATACCAAGAGTTTGAGGATATTGCTTTATTGGAACAGATCCAGAAGGTGTTCCATCATGGGACTCTAGGTTGGAGGGGATCATGGGGAGTACTAGAAGGAGGACAGGCAATAAGGAATTTTCAGTGTTTCTGAGAACAACTAGTTTTGGCATTTATGTCATAATCAAAATATACATTTTTCTTCTTTAAATTCAACTCAACAAGTAAATTAGTTTTCATTTCAATGAAGATAATAATATTAGAGTAAACTTTCATTGTTACATCACAGTACTGAAAACTTCAAGTTGGCAGAGCCTGCTTTGAGGAGGGCTGGTGAAAAAGAGTTATCTTGGAAGTGGATAAAGAAAGTGGATTCAGTTGCAAAGAGCCACCCTCATTTCTGTTCTTAAAATCTACAGTTTTTCCAATTAAAGTCTGCAGAAAATATTTCTTTCCACCCTTATCTGTTCTTTGTAGTGGGATAAAAGACACCTCACAAGATAGTTGGGAGAATATAGAGATCTGAAGCCTGCTGGCTGTGCTGTTAATAGGGAGAAGAGAATAAGCACTGGTAGTTCAGTGATACCATTTTCCACCCTGCACAACTTCAAACACATCACAGTGAATAGTTACTGTGAGTAATCACACTCTTAATGATGCGTTTTTGCTCTAAAATAAGAAGTCCTGCCAGAGGTTTTAACCTTAAGTTTCACTGGTGTGAATGTAAAATGGTGCTTTCCCTAATGGAAACAGTTTGGTTGTTCTTCAAAAGTTAAATATAGAAATACCACAAGACCCAGCAATTCCACTCCTCGGATATACTCAAATTGATCGTAGTAATCATTTCATAATATACATATACATCAAATCATCATGTTGTACACCTGAAGTATAAACAAACTTTATTTAAAAAATAAAATACAAAAAAATCAGGAACAATTGAGAAAACTCAATGTGTTTGAGGGACTTAACTAAATACCTATCTGTGGATGTTCAGAGCAGCACAGCTCACAATATCCAAAAGGTGAAAACAACTTAAACATTCGTCAAGTGATGAATGGATAAACAAAATGTAGTATACCTATAATGAAATATTTTCAGCCATAACAAGAAATAAAGTACTGCTACATGCTATACTAGCTAGGATGAACCCTGAAAACATTATACTAAATGAAAGAAGCCAGACTTAAAAGTCGCATATTATATGATTCCATTTCTGTAAAATATCCAGATTAGGTAAATCCAGAGACAGAAAACAGATTAGTGGTTGTCTGGTGTTATGGGGAGGAGAGAATAGGGAGTGACAGCTGAAAGGATAAAGGGTTTTCTTTTGGGGTGATGAAAGTATTTTGGACTTGATATAGGTGATAGATATACAACATTCTAAATGTAATTAATGCCACTGAATTGTGCATTTTAAAATGTTTAATTTTATGTTACATGGACTTCATCTTAATTAAAAGAATAAACTTCTAGGAAAACTATATTGATTGACCAAGATTACAAATTAATTTATAAAACTCATAAATATTTTTACCATCTGTAAACTGAAACAAGAAAGGTAGCATTCATTTATTCACTTTCACTTATTCAATGAATATTTATTCAGCATCTTCTATATGCCAGGCACTATGTTAAGCTTTAGAGATATACTACCAAAAAGAAGTTCTAACTCCTTTAGGATTACATTTTAGTTGGGAGAGACAGATAGTAAGTTAATAATTACATAGTAATCCAAGTAGTGATAAGGTTTGTGTGGAAAAATAAAGCAAGGCAAAGGAATAAAGAAGTGTGGGGTGGTGGGATGTTATTTTAGACAGCACAGTCAAGGGAGGCTTCTCTTTAGGTAACATTTGAGCAGAGGCACGCAAGCCATTCATCCATCTGGGGGAAGAGCAGTTCAGGCAGAGGTAACAGCAGGTACAAATGCCCTGATGAGCCAAATGCTTGGCAGGTGTGAGGAACAGCAGCGAGGCCTGAGGCTACAGGAGCTATCCAGTGTGCGAGTGGGAAGAGTGAGGTCAGGGAGATCCCGGAGGTCTGCTCAGTTAGGAGCTGTATCCTGACTATTTTGACATTAACAACTTTGGGTTTATTCTGAGTGTGATGGATTAGGGCCCAAATGAAATGAATATCAATTGTATTTAAGGCATCTTAAAATATGAATATATACTAAACTTTTGACAACTTTTGTACAATATTTCGGAGTCTTCTGTCAAATGTCAAAAAATTGATTTGAATTTTCTTTTCATTATGCCAAAATACATGTCTATGAAAAAAACCCTTTCCTGTATCTCATCCTCCACACAGATTTTTTTTGTTTTGGTTTTGGTTTGCTATTAATTTTATGACTTGGAATTGATTCTAATCCATGTATGCTCGATTTATTTTCCCATTGTTATAGAAAAGATTTTCAGAGTTAAAATGGCTTTAGGAGAATTCCATTTAAAAGGCATATTGGGTTTGAGAGGAAATAATCTCTCCCCTTGGATAGGAGAAAAAAAAAGACTTTGTAATAGATTAGTCAGTTCATATAAATCCATTCAGTTATCTAATATACTTTGGTAGATGTTTACTAAAGGGTATGGAGCAGCATCAGGTCAGAGAGATCTGGAATAAAATATTCATCTATAAACAACCACTATATTTGTTCTCTGAACCTGAGGGACTGCCCTGATCATCACCATCCATTTCAGACAGTAGATATGTCACCTACTCTTTGAGAAGAACACTGCAAAATGAAAGAAACAAAAGAGCCAAATCTTTGAGTCAAATTTAAAAATAGCAGGAAGATATGTACTTTTAGAACAACCTTTTCTCGTGAGGGAAAAAAACAAAACAACAAAAACCAGGCCATACTTTGGAGGTGGTGGTGGGGCCTTGGTGACTACAGGTATCACATAGAACTGAGTGGAAGATTCAGGAAAAATATACCGCTGAACTTCACTGGGGTAAGCAAAGTGGTTGGATCTCAGCTGCCAGGGGAGTGCAGGCACTGAGTCAGCTCCTGGGGTTCAAGCCATCCTGTCTCCAAGTTTGTGAACTCTATGCATTGTCAATAGTCAAAGTGCTTCCTTGGCTATCTCTCATTTTCCCCCACTGACAATCATCCTACACATCTCCCAACTCCTGGCCACAAATTCATCTAAGCAGACAAATATTGGACCAATCCCAGGACTGTGTTCAGGGCGCCTGCAGAGGATGGGGCCTTGGAAACCTTGAGACTTAGGGAGAGACTCTGTCCCAGGGTAAGGTTGGACAAAATATAAAGTTGGGGAATCTCCCTCTAGTCAAGAGCAGAGTTGAACACACCCCACTCCCAATGTTGATATGGCCATTAGAACATTGAAATATGAAATTGAAGAAAGTTTGGAAACACTTCCATTAAAATATTGCTACTTTCTTGTAATAAGATTTCCTGTGCAATCTTCTAAATATCAGCAGGCTATATATGAACATTGAGTAAAACAGGAAACTGCGATTGAAATTATTCATTTGGTTTCCTTTTTTTTAAGAGATTGGTTCTATGCTGTTATTTCTAAACTGCCATTATAAATAACAATTAGCACTATTTGAAATTAATAATATGTTTACTTGTTGACATCTGCCTGCCCACAAGGGGAAGCCAGCACTGCCAAGGAAAGACCTTTTGGGTCACGTTCATCACTCTGTGACTGAGAAGCGTATACTCTAGTAGTTCAATTGTGAGGCCTGGAGTCAGACTACCTGAGTTTATACCCATAACATTACACACATAACATTACAGCTCTGTTACACAAATAACATTTTATGTCTCAGATATTTCTCTTGTAAAATATGGATTGTAATTGTCCATACATCATGGGTTGTAGTTGTGAGGTATTCGAGTGCCTGGCACATGATAAGCACTAAATAAGTGTCAGATGGATTGCACCCCTAGCATCTAAAACAAGGCCAGCACTTCTATCAAGTAAATATTTTAAAATAATAAACAGATGAATGAATGGTCACCTTCAGAAAATACAGATGAAAGCTTGGTAGAATGAAAAGGATATAAAGGGGAACCAAGTAAATAATCAGTAGAAGTTTTTTGATCACTTACCACATTCTAGGAAGAGAGGAAAATATAAGACAGAATGAAAGTACAAGTAAAAGAGGACAGAAATTGTGTGGAACAGATCACAAAAGTTTTACTGCTTTAGACCTGGATTTTATTTCTAGCTCTCTAGGGTCTGCAGTAGTGTGTGGCCTTGAGCTTGTAAGTGTACTGGAATAAATCGGATAATTGATGCATGGCCAGCACTTGGCTCAGTGCTCTGCAAGTCATGACATTGATGACACTATGAATGCCATAAAGATAACAGTCCTAACTATATGTAGTTTCAAAGACCATGGAAAACATCAGTTTCCCAGGAATACCTCCAAATTTCGATAATTGATTTGATGTCTATATTTCGACATTGATTCATATTATTATTATTATTTTATTAATTATTTGTATTCTTAGATATCCCCTGTGTTTTAGGACTCAGTCATGTTAAAATAGAACTGCCTCTAGGAATTATATACTACCCTTTTAACCTTATTAATCAGTTGCAGATCGCTTTAGTATGGATATATTTATGAGATTCTTTTTTGATAACACAATTTGACAAGCATTCCAATTGGAAAAATAAGACTTTTTGATTCCTTGTTAGAATCTAGGGATGATGAAAACTTGGAATATCAATAATAAATTGAACTTACTTCAAAAAATTGGGAAGGGCACCACTAGTTAACAACATTCAGGTTCCCTGTATCTTGAAATGAGGCTAGAATGTATATGATCTCAGAGACTGGGCAATGTTTATTGACTCTGGGACATTTTTAAGTATTTTCATGTTGAGTAGCCAAGATGTATGCTTTCAGTGTCAGCTTTTCTTCTGTCCTTGCAGCTTAATGATCCTGTGAATCACTAGACAGAATGTAAATAACAGAGCTGTTTCCTCAAGTGACCTGCTAGCCAGGTTCCTTTATTCATCCCTCAGCAGAAAAGCAAGAAGTCATATTTATTCTACTCATTATGGAATACATGGATGAGGTGGAAAATGACCTGGTAGAATGTACAAGCAAGGCAAACTGGCAGTGAGTGCTTCTTGTCTTATCAAAGAAGTATATAATGGCTCTCGTTTTATTTTTCTGGATCAAATCAATACAGTTTCTCTAAAAGATGTTGTCTGCTGATTCCACCAAATGGATAATGGCCATGTACTGGTTGCAAATAAGAGTGCTTAAGGAGAAAATTATTTCAGCAGCTGTTCCCAGGCAAAATAACTATTAATTTATATAGTGACTCAGATTTCAAGACTCTTAGTTTAATTTTCCTCATCTCTTCCAATTACCCCTTTAGCTCTGACTCACTGGTTTAGTCCTCTCTTTAGAATTACATTCTTGGGAATTCCCTGGCGATCCAGTGGTTAGGATTCCGCGATCTCACTGCCAAGGGCACGGGTTCTATCCCTGGTTGGGAAACTAAGATCCCCTCATGTGGCCAAAAAAAAAAAGAAAAAAATAATACATTTTTAGCTCTTTAGGATTCTGTTCTTTCATCACCATTCTATAGGACCAAAATAATATCCACTAGTTCCCATTCATGGCTTTCCCTCTCTCTCTTACTTTGGATCCAGGAAGTCTTCCCAGGTTAAAGAGACAAGTTTTTTGTGGAAAGTCAGGAACATATTTTCTATTCCTATAGCATCTCCTTTTGGATATTTAAGTTTAATTAACAATAAGAAAAAACAAAATAAAACCCAAGAAATAAAGCAAGCTAATTAACCTTTTTAAATGATCTCTTTTATTGTAGTGTGCTTTGATTAAAAAGATGAGTTAGTCTCTTGCCTCTGCTAATTTTTAAATATTTGACCCAGAAAATCATTTAACCCTTCAACTCCCTCATCCATAAAAAGGTAAAATAATATCTATTTCATGTCATAATAGTAAACAAAAAGGTTTAGAAAAGATGTAGACTACTTCATAAATTTAAAAATCCTAAATGATTCAAAGTTTGCAATCTCAGAGTGAACACTTTTCAGTTAGGTAACTAAAAGCAGACTGAATAAGAGATGCATGCCATGGGTTATCCAGGGGTCTCTCAACTTTTGCCATTGTGTATACCTATCAGAAAAAAGGTGAACACAAAATTTCAAAATATGTATTTTAAAATATATGTTCAAATTTGTAGTTTGTACTTGTACTTTAAATACAAATTTATATGTAAAGTATATACCTAATCTCCTGAGAAAAAAATATATGTTTTAAAATATAAATAATGTAGAAAAAATTAAAAGGTGACATAAACACTATTTGGCAAATCAATTTTAAATTTTAAGTTCTCTTTATTTCAATACTTGGTTTTATTGGCTGCTATATTTGAAAGATACAACACAAGTAAGTGCATAGGCCCAAAGGAAGAAGTACTCATTTCCTGCCATAGCTTGCTCATAATTGATTTCACATGTGATGTAATAGGAACACTCAATAGTAAAATACAATACTGTAAAACTTCTAGAGGCAAACAGGAGAAAATCTGTGTAACCTTGGTTTTTTATCATGAATTTTTAGGTACAACACCAAAAGTATGACCCGTGGAAAGAAACTGATGTTAGATTCTTTTAAAATTAAATTTTTCTGTTCCATGAAACACACTGTTAAGAGAATAAAATGACAGCCACAGACTGAGAAAAAGTATTTTTTAAAACATATAAAATATCCAAAATATTTAAAGAGGACTTAAAACTCAACAGTAAGAAAATAAACAACCCAATTAATAAATGGACAAAAATTCTGAATAGACCCCTCACCAAAGACGATATACAGATGGCAAATAAACATTAAAAGATTCTGAACATCATTTGTTACTAGGGAACTATAAATTAAAAGGACAATGAGATACCACCACACATCTATTATTTATAATGGCTGAAATCCAAAAAACACATTGGTAATGACATACCGGTGAGGCTGCAAGGCACCAGAAGCTCATTCCTTGCTACTGGGAATACCAAATGGTACTACCATTTAAAAGACAGTTTGACAGTTTCTCATAAAGCTAAACATAGTCTTACCATACAGTCCAACAAGTGGACTGCTTGGTGCTTACCCAACTGATTTAATATCCATACAAAAACCTGCACATGGTTATTTTTATAAGTTAATTTATAATCATCCCAAACTGGAAGCAACTAAGTTGTCCTCCAGTATGTGACTAGATAAACAAAAGGGTGGTACATCCAGAAAGTAGGATACTATTCAGTTACAAAAAGAAAGAAGCTATCAAGCTATGAAAAGCATAATGTATATTGCTAAGTGAAAAAAGCCAGTCTGAAAAGACTGCATGTCATATGATCCAATTATATGACATTTTAGAAATAGCAGTTATAGAGATGATTAAAAGGTCAGGGGTTTGGAGAGATGGAGAGAGGGTTGAATAGAGCAAAGCACAAGATAATTTTAGGGCAGTGAAATTGTTTTCTATGATACTTTAATGGTGGATACATAGCATAATTAATTTGTCAAAACCCAGAATGTTATAGCACACTCAGTTTATTTTTAATGTATATGAATTCAAAAAATTATTTAGGAGGCTGAGGGATCCCAGGAAAGAATGCAGAGTAAGACACATGAGAATCCAACTGTTATTACAAATTTAAGAAGAAACCTCACTGAAAAGGATGGCAGGAAAAGATGCTGACCAAATTAACCCTGGAAATGAGAGGAATCTGTAAAACCAACGGCAAAGGGATTGCACAAAAAACTGTACTGTAGTTGACCAAGTGGTTTTCTACAGGGGTGTGGGTTAACAATTCTGATACTGCTATGCATGTGTAGTGGAACTGAGCGCTTAAGTAAATGGATGGGGGATGGTGGGAGCCTGGTTTCTCACTGTTGGAGTGAGACTTTACAGATAAGCAGGCGAAGGAAGTTACAATGATTTATGTGGTAATATATTAGGGTAAAAAAAATCAATATAAGCTCAAGTTTAGCTAACTATACATACAATTGGTTTAATCTGGAAATATTTTTAGATATGTGAACATATATGAATTGGTATACATATATATCTAATTGCTGTGCCAGCTGGCAAAGACTAAAAGCAACAACACCTCAGTAGCAATGAGCAAATCCAGTGCACAGATCTTGTTTTCCAATACTGTTATTTAATAAGAGGAACTAGGGCTCCTTGGAGAAATGGCTGATTCTAAGACTAAAGCAGGCAATATACAGTGAGAGCCAGGAACATATTTTAGTGCCAGAAAGCAAGGAAGTGCTATAAAAATATTTGATGAAATTATGAAGGTATATCAAAGAACACAGGAACCAATTTAAAGATCACCCAATGTCCAAAACTGGAACAATTTGAGCAAAAAAAAAAAAAAAAAAAAAGGCAGTCCTGGATTATAACCCAGGTATAAATAAATATCCATACTGATATGAATAAATGATTAAACAAATTAGTAAATACAGACAGGAGACAAATCTCCTGTGCCAAATAATTCTAAATAATTTGTAGAGAGACTCTGTTCTCAAAGAGGGAAGCATAACCCCCCACTGCTTAAGGACTGACATTGTGACTCCCTTCCTAAGAAACAGTATGGAGAGGGAAAAAAAATAATTCTGCAGTAGAGAAGGCTGACAAATGCTAGTTCGGCCAGGTGACCAAGGTCAACATCAACAGTCATAAATCGTGTTGATAGTATTTACACTTGACATAACATGATGATAGTGGCAATTTACCTCTGTCATCTTCCTCCTAGGAACTCATTTCCCTACACTAACTATGAGAAAAACTTCAGACATATTGCATTACAAGGGTCTTCTACAAAATACCCGAGTAGTACTTAAAACTGTTAAGGCCATCAAAAACAAGGAAAGTCTAAGAAACTTTCACAGCTAAGAGGTGCCTAAGGAAACATGGTTACTAGATGTAATGTGGTATCATGGATGAAATTCTGGCACAGAAAAAGGACACTAGGTTTAAAACTTAAAGAAAACTCAATAAATTGTGACTTAAATATATAATACTGTTTCAACATTGTTTCATTTATTAAAAAATGTACCATTCTACTGTAATTTGTTTATAATAAGGGAAACTAAGTATACGTATATTTCATATAAGGTATATGAAAACCCTCTGTGCTATATTCTCAATTTTTCTGTACATTTAAAACTTTAAAAAAATAGTCTAAGAAACACAAATGCAACAAATATTAAAATAGATGGGACAACAGGCATAAACTAATAATGTTTTAGACAAACTGGGACATATGATCAACCTACTAAAAAGGTCATTAGCTAGAATCTCAAAGCACACTACACCATTATTATGAGGTTTACTCTGTAAGATTGTTTATGAAAAATTAATTATATCAAAGAATCATCCTGATATTCTCAAATAGTAAGACTTATAGTGAAGGTCCTCTAGTATTATACTTTATCTAGATTTCCTTGCCCATGTTTATATACATTTTTAAACAAACTTGTCAATTTCCATAAAAAAATTTGTGGCATGTAGGGTTGGTGTGTTGAATCCATGAATTAATATGGGAAGTATTTATATCTTAACAATATCTATCCATGAACATTTATCTAGGTCCACATTTCTCTCTGCTATGTTTTGTAGTGCCTTATCAGCTATATGATATAGCTGATAAATATTTCTCCAATATTTAGAATTTTTTCTATGTTCATGAGAGAATTAATGAATAATATTATTTTCTTGTAATATCTTTATCAGGTTTTGTTTCAAGAATTTGTTGGTCCAAATCAAAGAGTTCAAAGTGTTCTTTATTCCTCAATTTTTAAAGAGAGTTTTGTGGGACTGACATTATTTTTCTTTTCTTTCATATTTGAAAGAATTTACCAGTGAAACTCTCTTGGCCTGAAGTTTTCTTTGTGGGAAGATTTTAAATTATGAATTTAATTTCCCTAATTGATGAAAGGATATTCACGGTTTTTCTTTCTTCTTGGGTTCACTTTGGTAAATTTTCCAAGGTCTATGTTCAGTCCTAAATGAATCAGTTGGTTGAGTTACCTTTGTGCCATAATAAAATAAACTAGAAAACTGGACAAAATAGAGGAAACAGCAGCCTGAAACTCTGGTGCTTACATGTTGGACCATAAGATAACCATGAGAAAGGAAAGCATGTGTCAGAAAATTAGAGAAGAAACCCAGAAGGAGGTGGAGTCTCTAATAATTTCATGAAATTGACAAGGCATCCTTGGATATCTTACCTTTTGACTCCTTTTATGTGAGCAAATAAATCTTTCAGACCCTGTTGCTTTGGGTTTTCTGTTATAGTCAGAAAATCTAGGGAAAAAATTCACACAGTTATTGACACAGTTATTTAAGAGTATTTCTTTTCCCCACTATTCTGAAAACTCCTTGAAAACAAGGGAAATAACATACATATCACAAATCTTTACAGAAAGTATCTTAGTGGTTGCCTAGGGTTGGGAGGTTGTAAGTGAAAGGTAATAGGGAGTGACTGATAATGTATATGGGGTTTCTTTTTGGTGTTGTGAAAAGGTTCTCATATTAGAGTGTGCTGATGGTCACACAATCCTGTAAATATACTAAAAATATTAAATGGGTAAATTGTATGATATTTAAATTATATATTAATAAATATATGTATGAATGGATATGCATACAAGAGATCATGGTGTTATTACGAGTTTGAATTTGATGGCTAAGAAATGGATAATAAAACTTTGGACCCATAAAGGAAAAGAAAATTTAGAATGTTGCCAATACTATAATCTTGTGACAAAATACACTAATAATAAATATGCTCACACATAGAATTTGATATAAACAGAAAACCTTCCTGTTAAACCTGAATGAAGGACCTGGATTCTCTTACTTAGGAAGGAAAAGAAGTGGATGGGACTTTTATGCTTAAAACACATTTTTGATTGCAGGATGCCATGGATGGGTCCATCAACAGAGTTGTCTATTTTTAAAAATAGAAAACAAAATCTTTTCCCAAAGTGCAAGGAAGAATAGACAATGATTGACAGAATAAATAGAACACATGATTCTCCTTTGCATTTGGAGTTAGAGAATTAAGTTTGGGAAAGAGGATGGGGTCATATCTTAAATTTTAAAGAGCATCTTCAATAAATAAAAGTCTGTATAAAAAGAGCAAATGAGGAGTTTCAGTTAAAAATAAGGAAATTTAGTTTTTCTGATCCATCTTTAGGCTCCTTCAACACTGTCAGTGATGAAAAATATTTATTAGTTAAATGAACAAATTGAAGCTATGTCTGGAGTCTCTCAAATAATGCAATTGAAACAGTGAAAATATGTTTTAAACATTTTACATCAGCCCTTACATGCTATGAGGGATGGTTTGGAAATTGTTTAAAAATAATATGACTGCCATTCTAGGTAAAATAATTTCTGTCCTCATATCTTTTATTGATATTGTTCAAAGTGTTTTCATCTGTTTTCCTTCCCTTCCTTGTCTCTCATTCTATTTCTTTTATTTTTCTTCTCCTTTATCTGCAGATTCTTGCAATTACTCTCAACATAGAGCATAAGACAGCTTCCCAGGAATGCCTGGATTTGGCTTTGAGAAAAAATGTATGAGCATTCTGGGTTTTGGAACATTACTTCACTAACTAGAGTCAGGAAGGATGATTTGGAAAAGAGAGAAGACGTGTAGATTAGGTAAGAGAGGATTAAAATAACATAGATACAAAGTGACAAGCCTTAGTGAATTGCTAACAATGCTAATGGAAAGGAAGAAGTGAAACATTACAAAGGATAATAATAAATATCTGGATGGGTATGCACACAAGAGATCATGGTGATATTATGAGTTTAGATTTGATGGCTAAGTAATGGATAATATAACTTTGGATGTATAAGGGAAGAGAAAATTACAGTTGCCAATACTGTAATCTGGTGACTAAATACACTAATAATAAATATGCTCACACAGAATTTGATATAAACAACTTTTGTGCTTAAAACAGACATTTTTGATTGCAGGACGCCATGGATGGGTCCGTTAACAGAGTTGTTTAGAACATAGTGTGAGTGAGGAGAAGGTGGTAGGTCAGTTCAGCATAACAGGCTGCACTCCTCATGTTACCAGTGAACACATCCATTAGTCACCAAATGAAGCCAGGGATAGATGTGTCTGTTTGAATGTAAAAGTGTCACTATTATTGGGGAAACATTAAGTATATGTTCTATTTACTACAAGTCAGTTCTCAGAATGTCAGGAAGAGAATAACCTCTTTTAGTCAAAAATGATCAATTATAGTATATGAAGAAAGAAACAACTAGTTTCTAAGTAGTAAAATAAAATTCTGCATTTTCCCCATGAGTTGGCAGAGGTTATTATATTGATCAATTTAGAGAAATGCATGATTGTAGAAAGGCGTATACTGAGATAGTAAATAGTCAAACAACCCAACTAAAGACTTTTTATCCCCTAGAACAATTTTCTGACCTGATTCCCTATTTCATGAATGTTAGTTTCTAATACAGATATTGACTCAAGTGTGCACAGATTACCACAGAAAAATGGTCTTTGTTACTACATCTTTCACTGCACATTAGCTGTCAGAATGCATTGCATACAACAAGTAGTCAAGGCAAGGAGTGTAGTCTACAAAAATAAAAACAAAAACTGTGAAGTAACAACTTAAGTCTTTTAGAATTAGCAAGCATATTTTCAGTAGTTTTATAGCATTTGTAATGAGTCTGTGTTTTAAAAATAACAATAGAAAAAATGAGTTCTGACTTCTTTTTTGAATGTGTGTTGTAATGCCTGAATTTCTCAAAGCATATGGTGATTCTCAAAATTATCCTTTTTCCACTTACTGCTAGAAATTTCTTGCCTACTGATTTCAGCACTTCTTCAGTGTGTTAAAACCAATTAGTAATACATCAAAGGGTTCTTTTCAATAACAGAATGTTTAAACTACTACAGAACATTTGCACATCGTGCTCTGTGAAAATCCATGATCATGTGATCTTTGTTCTGTGCCTATGAGGTTAAATTCTTAAATATGTTTTCATCACCAAACTGGAGTCCCATCAGGAAGCAACCTAAACAAAAATAAATGAGCTAACCATGACTATAATGGTAAATTCTGTGAAACTAACATTATTAAGCAGTCATTTATCTATTTTTACTAGATATATAGATTTTCTCCCCTAGTTTTCCCTACAGTGTAATTAATTAAAATCAGTTATTTTTTAATATAAAAATCCAGCAAAAATTAATGAACTAACAGACTGCAGCAACAACTACAACGGCAAGCTACATATTGCCAAACGTTTGCTTTTGATCTTATTTCTAGTTCAAATACAATTGAAGATCATGCAAGTGCACATTCATTAATTTATACAGATTGCACACAAAAATCATATTCATTTCACCAGTATAGTTTGTATTTATTTACAGGACTATGGGTTACTTTGGTATCAAATAATTCAGAACTAGAAGAAAACTCAGAGTTATGGCAGAGGCTTTAAGTTCATTATTTAATATTATGAAGGAAACTTTGAAAAAGAAGGAAAAAACTTAACTGAAAACTGATACAAGCTTCACCCCATCTGGAAGGGTACTTTTCAGTGTTACTTTGGATGCCTCCATCTCTTGACGTTTTTTCATTTCTCTGTCACCACTTGTCAAGCAACGTCATTAAATATTCTATTATGGTCACTCTCTGGAGGATCTCTATCATAACAGAGAATCCAGTCAATTCTATATGTTGCTCCTGGATATGCCAGTGGATAGTGGGAAAAAAAGCATGAGTTGAAGTTGAATCCCAGCTTGACTACTTAATAACAGTGTCCAAGTTATCCAATCTCTTTAAGTCTCAGACCCCTCATTTAAAAGTGAGATCATAATATATATTTCATAGTATCTTGTGAGGAATGACTGTTAAATATTGAATTAAAAGCAAGTAATATCATGTTTTACACATAGAACATTTTTAGTAATTGATTCAACAATAATGCTGCTGATAGTGGAGATCCCTGCACATGTATTTCAGCAAGTAGTCAAGAGAAAAATGGTATTTGGCCGCTAAATAAAGAATATGAATATAAGTATAAAGCTTGGGTTGAGAATTGGAAGGTCAAAATTATTTATATCTCCTTTGAGGTAGAGAGAAGGAAGGAAGGAAAGAAGATAAATGGATAAATAAGACTTGATGCATGAAATCAAGCAGTTTGCAATGTAGGGCTACCCTATCCAATATGGTAGCTACTAGCCACATGTGGCTACTGAGCACCTGAAATGTGGCTGATCCAAAATGAGATGTGCTGTAAGCGTAAAATGTACTCTGAATTTTAAAGCTACTTGTTACAAAAAAGAATGTAAAATATCTCAGTAATAATTTATATTGAAATGATAAAATATAATGTTTTGATATGTTGAGTTAAATGAAATGTGTTATTAAAATTATTTTTCCTTTTTCAATATAAATACTGCATAATTAAAAATTATATGTGTGGTTCACATTTTATTTTTATTGGACAGAGCTAGTTTAGAGAAAGAGACAGGCCTGGGAATAGCTCTATCTGAATTACCTAAGTGTTAGGGAAAATACTGGTAAGTGCATCCTTATTCTCAAGTGGCATTTAGTGAAGGTTCTCAAAGGGGATGGTATTTGGATTGTACATAAGAAAATGAATATATATTGAAAACAGTAAGGAAGGCCTTGTTACCTGCTGTTTATCAGACAAAAAAAGAAAATTAGAGGAAGACTCCAGTTGGACCTGGAGTTAGCCTCAGGGTATAGCTAAGAAAGTAGAACTGACTTCTCAATTTCACAGCCAGAGAAGGATTTCAACTGAAATAGACTAACCTGAGAGACACCTGGTTTCACAGATGCTATGAACAAGACAAATCTGATCTGGACAATGAAAATTTGCTGGCAGTCCCTTAATTTTAAACATAATGTAGTTTTAAAAATTGTGCAGATGTCGTTGCATAAAACAGAAGAGGGAAGTATTTTGCAAAACATGTTTCTTTTTTCCAGAGAGTTAATAATACCATAAAATCTTTAATTATTCTCACTTTCAGACACAAAATTCAAAATGCTCCTTTTCAAGATTTCATAAAACATCTTTAATTTTGTTCTTTAATTTACAATTCCAGACAACAATAAAAAAGTACAAGTCCTGGAAACATCAATTTAGGTTCATTTAACATACACTTTTCTCCATATTTTCTCAATTAAGTTTTCATGATTTATATGTTTCCTATCACTAGTAACATCCTTCTTAAGTGGAAACTCCACCCATTATAAAATTAATGAAGGTTCAATAAGGTATCTATATAATTTCAAAACCAACATTGCATTACAATTGTGCTGATGCTTCTAAAACTGCATTATTGGTTTGTAGGCAATTATTAGAAATATCAGTTCTTAGATAAAGACAAGTTTGAATTTAGAAGATGAAAGATGATCTAGGGATGTTAGTGTATAAAAAATGAAGGGGTAAGTTGTTTAAAATCAAAGGGGTGAGTGACAAGACCATCTCGTACAAGCTAGGACAATAACACTTTTAACCACTTTTAAAATTTATTATCCATTTTGGAAAGTGATATTGATGAACATCTGCTTAATTAAATTACTATGCTTGTCTTGACAGACTTATTTGGCTAGAATGATAACTAAACATGCAAATTTGTAGGCAGATCACCATAGAGCTTATGCTAAGGTTATAAGATCATACATATATATTTTTTTCATATTTTGATGTTATTAAGCATAATAAAACATGTAACTTTTTCTTCTTTCCCTCTTTCCTTCCTTTGTTACTTTCATTTTATGTTTCATGTTATACTTCCATTGCTTAAAGCGACATGAATTTTTTTATAATGTGAATGGGTCAGAGATTGCAATAATATATGTATCATATGATCATAAGATAATAAGAACCGTTTGGACATGGTGTTGCTATGTAAACCTTAGGTCAAACTGCAATTTTTAAAAATTATTACAAAATAAATCTACTTGAGATAGGAACATGACATTGAATGAATGAATGTATGAGTTCTATTTTTACAATGAAATTGAGAAAAAGGATATATTTTCATAGGGGCATGCCTGACTATAAAATTATGTCAGTATTTAAGCAACCAAGAGAAAAACTCTTAATTTTGTGTTTAAACATGTTTATAAAATATATTTAGTATTCTTTAAATTACAAAAAAGTCAATAAAGTAATAATTTAAAATATGAATTAGATTTGCAAGAACTATGTGTAATTAGCATGTGTCATGGCTTTCGTTTCAAGTGTAAGACTGTTGACATCAAGGTGGGAAACTAAATTAACCATGGTGCATAGAGTATTGCAGCAAATGCTACTGTCAATATAGAAAAATATATCACCCACCCCCCAAAATTTCCTGACATGCTACCACTTTGTAGTTAAAATCTCCCACTACCTTTAAGCCCTGGCAGTCACTGATCTGTTTATTTTTCCTATGTAAATATATAAATGGAATCATAAAGTGTGTAACCTTTAAGTCTGGCTTCTTTCCCTTGGCATATTTCATTTGAGATTCAACCATGATGCTGCATGTACCATAATTTGTTCCTTTTTATTTTATTCCATCTATGAATGCACCAAAGCTTGTTTGTTCATTCTCTAGTTTAGGGATGTTTGCTACAATACCCTATGCATTTAAAGAAACTCATAAATGTCTATGTCAAGCTCACTGTATCTGCAGGAAAAGTGGCGCCAGTAGCCTAAAGGCAATCTACCTGACAAAAGTTCCATATGCAGGCTTTTGGAAGCAAAAGTATCCCCAAGCCAGGAAGGAATGCACAGAAAAGATAGAGAAATTGGAGGGTGTATTTGTTTCCTAGGGCTGGGGTAACAAATTCCCACATCGGGACGACTTAATCAGGAAAAATGTATTCTCTCACCATTCTGCTGGCTTGAGGTCTAACAGGGTTGGTGTCTTGTGGAAGCTCTGAGGGAGAATCTGTACCTTGCTTCTGTCCTGGCTTCTGGTTGTTGCCAGCAATCATTCTCGTTCCTTGGTTTGTAGGTGTATCCCTCCAATCTCTGCTTCCGTCTTTGTGTGGCATTCTCCATGTGTGTCTTAACATTTTCTTTCTGCGTGCCCAATTTCTCTCTTCTTCTAAGGACACAAGTTATTGAATTAGGGTCCACCCTAATTCAGTATGACCTCATCTTAACTTTGTTACATCTGCAAAGACCCTATTTCCAAAGAAAGCCATATACATGGGTACCTGGGTTTAGGATTGGAATATATCTTTTAGGGTGATACATTTCTACCCACAATAGTTCTGGAAGAACCTGGTGGAATAGCAAAAATGTTCACTATAGCCTAGGAAACAATAAACACACCCTTTCTTTCCAGTCTACTTATTTATTTGGACCAAAGGGACATCTTAACACCTCTGCAGACTTCAGTGTTCTTGTCTGTAAAGGAAAGGATTTGGATCACCTGCTTTCTAGGGACATGTTAGACATATAATTCTGTGATTCTCTAATTCAAGGTCATTGGTGCTACTCTATCAGAGTAACAAAAATTAGTAAACAGTGAGTCCATGGCTAAATATTGATTTACTTTGATTATGTTAATAAATTCTAGAGAAACTTCTAAATTCTGCTTGAATTGGAGTTATAAAATCACTAGCTGCCATGGACTTCAATAACATTTTAGTTATCTGTTAAATTATACTTAGGAAAATGTGTTGTTATGTAATATCAAAGCAAGATATTTTCTTTCTTTAATTATTGACAAGAATAGCCACAGATACATTACCTCTTCAGGAGTGCTTTTAAATAGATGTTTATTTTAATCACCCTTCTTGGATGATCCAGGAATTTATATAAAGAACAATTATTTTGCTCTATTTTGACAAGGATCTAAATCCCTTTTCTTGGGATTATTGCCTATAGAGTGCAGTCAACATTTTAAATTGTTGATCTTCCTATTCTCTTTTGGATATCAGAGAAACCATATAATGCCTACAAGAATCTAGTGTTTCGTTACTTCTAAGTGCATTTTATTTTCTCTGACCTCACTGTCTCACTCATGTAATTTTTAAAAAATTAATATACTTGTTTTATAATGCTTTGCAATATATGTACAATTTTCCAGTTATAATAATTTTCAAACACTTTTCTTAACTTCTTTTATATAAAATGAAAAAAATAGGTATTTATTATATACTGATACATATAGGCCGTAAGTCCTTTCTACAAACTTAGTTCTAAAATTTTTAAGGAAATATTTGATTTTTTGGAAAGCATTGTTTTGACAAAGTATCAATCACTGTAGTCAGGTGGGTTATTTTTGTTCTGCATGTGAGAGAAAATTGGGTTAGTATCTTGACTTTTATAATATCTGAATAATTTCCTTATTTACCTTACATCTGAGGCAGTTTAAATATGCAAATGAAGACAGTTTAGGTGAAAAATAGTAAAATGAAGAAATCAGACTAAAAACTATTGATTGTTACAATATTTGTGGCAGAAAGTTTCATTATGTAATAATTAAATTCACAAAACAGTACAGTCAAAAATGTATTGGTCAGGACTTTCTGTGTTGTATGTCAGCAGTCCCCAACCTTTTTGGTACCAGGGACCCGTTTCATGGAAGATGATTTTTCCACGGGGGATGGGGGATGGTTCAGGCTGTAATGTGAGCGATGTGGAGCGGCAGATGAAGTTTTGCTTGCTTGCCCACCCACCGCTCACCTCCTGCTGTGTGGCTGGGTTCCTAACAGGCTGCGGACCGGTACAGGTCCACCACCCGGGAGTTGGCGACCCCTGTTGTATGTGACAAAAGCCCAGTTCAATCCTGTTTAAGGAAAAATAACAACAATGAATCTACTGCTTTATGAGACTCAGCAGTACCGTAGCTACAGTGGGTTTTTTATGCATGGCTAAATCTAGGGCTCTAGATGAATTCAATACTCCTTCTCTCTGTCTCTCTTGTTTTCTTTTCAATACTTTATGAAAAATTTGCCCCTCAGCAACTTACAGGCTTGCAATACACTGTTTCAGTATTCCTGGTGGTAATAGGATATTTCTTTCCTGATAAGTCTAGAAAATACCCCAAATTAATTCCAGTTTACCAGGCTTGAATTGTGTGGCCTCTTCTGGAACCAGGCAAACATGTCATACACTTTTCATCATAAGAAGTAAAAAGGGCACATTTATTATTTTCGTTTAATAAAGTTATACAGCAGAAACTAACACAACGATGTAAAGCAATTATACTTATTACATGTAATCTTCATTCTGGATTTGGAATTGGAAAAACCTGAGTATAATTATAATTCTTTACAAAAGTTTTTATAGTTTCATTTTCTCATGGATAGTCTAAATCTCCTTAATGACTGATAATGTCAAATATCTTTTCATGTGCTAATCTGCCACCTCTTGTTTGGAGAGATTTCTGTGTGACTCTTTGTCTGCTTATTATTGTGTTTTTTCTTATTATTGACTATGTTTATATTATGAATTCAAGTCCTTTCACAGATATGTGTTTTGCAAATATTTTCTCTTCTTTTGTGTCCTGTCTTTATTTTTATTTTATTATTATTATTATCATTTTTTTGTGGTACGCGGGCCTCTCACTGCTGTGGCCCCTCCCGCCACGGAGCACAGGCTCCGGACGTTCAGGCCCAGCGACCATGGCTCATGGGCCAGCCGCTCCGCGGCATGTGGGATCTTCCCGGACCGGGGCACGAATCCGCGTCCCCTGCATCGGCAGGCGTACTCTCAACCACTGTGCCACCAGGGAAGCCCAGCTTGTCTTTATTTTTAAAGTGTCTTTTGAGAAGCAGAATTCTCTTAATTTTGATAAAATCCAGTGTATCATATTTTGTGGGTCTGAGTTTTTTGTATACTACTTAACAAGCTGCCTTACCATTGTTAGAATGTTTTCTTCTAGATAATTTACAGCTTTAGGGATTATATCTAAGTCTGTGATACATCTGTTAATTTTTTGAATATGGTGCAAGAACAGGGTCAAGGTACTTTTGTTGTTTTATACCTTCCTGATGGACTGAGCCTTTATCATCACACATGATTCAATGTCCCTCTTAACCTCTCATAACTTTTTAAAAGTCTATTTTGTTTGATATTGGTATAGTCACCCCAGATTTCTTGTGTTTGCTGTTTGCATTATATATCTTTTGGTGTCCCATTACATTAAATCTATTGTACCTTTTAATCTTCATAGAAAGCATATAGTTGGGTCTTGTTTTATAATCCAGTCTGACAATTTCTGCCTTTTGATTGGAATGTTTCTTCTATTTATGTTTAAAGTACTTACTGATAATGTAGCACTTGCCTCTGACATTTCAGTTTTTTTATATGTCTTATGTGGTTTCTGCTTCTATATCCCTTTTTTGGTTTCTCTTATTAGATATTTTTAGGTATTTTTTTAGTGGCTGCTCTGCAGATCAAAATTAAGATCTTAATTTTTAAAAACCCAGATTGGATTAATAACACTTTCATTTCAGTGATACACAAAATCTTTCTTCTAATATAGTTCCATTTCCTTCTTCTCCTTTGTAATATTACTGTCATAGAAATTACAAATTTGTCCATTACAAGCCCATCAACACAATTTTATATTAATGCTTCATGCCATTGTGTTTTTAAAGGAGAAGAAAGTGTTACAAAAATTTTTGTGTTGTTTTTTACATCTTCCTATGTGGGTTCTTTTTTTTTTTTTTTTTTCGGCGGTACGTGGGCCTCTCACTGTTGTGGCCTCTCCCGTTGCGGAGCACAGGCTCCAGATGCGCAGGCTCAGTGGCCATGGCTCACGGGCCCAGCCACTCTGCGACATGTGGGATCTTCCCGGACCGGGGCACTAACCCGTGTTCCCTGCACCGGCAGGCAGATTCTCAACCACTGCACCACCAGGGAAGCCCCATAGGTTCTTTTTTTAAAAAATATTTATTTATTTATTTGGCTGCGCTGGGTCTTAGTTGCGGCATGCAGCACCTTCGTTGCTGCGTGCGGGATCTTTGTAGCGGCATGTGGGATCTAGTTCCCTGACCAGGGGTTGAACCCAGGGCCCCTGCATTGGGAGTGGGGAGTCTTAACCACTGGACCCCCAGGGAAGTCCCTACCTATGTAGGTTCTATTACCAGTGATCTTTATTTCTTTACGTGAATTTGAGCTACTCTCTAGTGTTCTTTCGTATGAGACTAATGAACTCCCATTTGAATTTCTCATAGGGAAGGCATGCTAGTAAAAAATTCTCTTTTGGAGAATTTTTTGGAGGAGAGGTGGGAGCAAGGGGTGGGTAATGTTATAATATCTTCCTAATTTTTGAAAGATAGTTTTTCTGGGTATTCATTATACCAGTCTTTTTTTCCTTTTTCTGCTTTCAAGTTTCTTTGTCTTGGTTTTTGATAGTTAGACTTTAACATGTCTAATTGTGTGTCTCTTTGAGTTTATTCTACTTGGAATTTATGGAGCTTCTTTTTTATTAAATTTAGGAAGTTTTGACCATTATTTCTTCAAATAGATTTTCTGTCCCTTTCTCTTTCTTTTCCTCTGGGACTCCCTTTATGCACATATTGCACAGGTCTCTAAGGCTCTATTCATTTTTCTTCTTTTTGTTCCTCAGTCTTGATGGTTTCTATTGACCTATCTTCAAATTTTCTGATTTTTTGTTTTACCAGCTCAAATTCACTATTAAGTCCCTCTGGTGAATTTTTTACCACAAATACTTTACTTTTCAAGTTGAGATTTTCTATTTGGTTCTTTTTAATAATGTCCCTCTATTGATATTCTTATTTGGTTGAGCACTGTTCTTATGCTTTTCTTTAATGTTTTAGATATATTTTTCTTTATTTAGGTGAACACATTTATAATGACTGCTTTAAAATTTTTTTCCAGTGAGTCAAACTTAAAAGATTTTTCAGGTACCCTTTCTAATGACTGCTTTTTTCCTCTGTGTGTAGAACATACTTTCATGTTTCTTTCATGTCTTATAAAGCCCTGTTAAAAACTGGACATTTTAAGTAATATAATATGGCAGGTTCTGTTGTTGTTGTTTGTTGTAGTTTCCATCACTGTGGTTTGTCTAGTGACTTTCCTGAATTAATTCTGTAAAGTATATTCTTTGAAATCTGCAGTTGCTGAGGTCTTTACTTGATTAACTTAGCGGTCAGCAGACCTTTCCTTAAATGCTTTTTAAAAAATCTTTTATCCTTTTTATCCTTATTTTATTTTATTTATTTTTTTAAGAACTTTATTGAAGAATAATTGCTTTACAATGGTGTGTTAATTTCTGCTTTATAACAAAGTGAAGCTATACATATACATATACATATATCCCCATATCTCCTCCCTCTTGCATCTCCCTCCCACCCTCCCTATCCAACCCCTCTAGGTGGTCACAAATCACCGAGCTGATCTCCCTGTCCTTAAATGCTTTGATCCAATGTCTTCCACCCTTTCTCTGCCTGAACTTTCACCTCATTCTTGCAAAGCACCTCAATGTCAGAGATGAGACATGAGGGCCTTCTCAAGCTTTTCCAGGGCATGCAAACAGCCCTGCACTTCCGTGTGGAATTCTCAACTCTCAGGAATGTCAGAGCTTTTCAAAGTCCTCTATGGGCATATCATTCCCAGATTTAACTTTTAAGGCTTTTTTGACCAAATTCATGTTTTCCCCAACTGGTATCGGCAATGCAGGAAGCTATAATTTTATATAATTGTGGTTGATATTTTTGCTAAATAACCTAGGAATGAGGATTTTCCCAATGATAAAAGTCTGAGTCAGTCCAAATAAAAATAAGCCCTTTGCATGAAGATATTTACAGACAATTGTCAGGTTAAATAGTGACAGTTCTCTGGGATGAGCCTTTTGGTGGAGCTCCACACCTGTTCTGGCCCCTTCAGTGCCTTCTAGATTGCTGATTTTACAGCTACAATGCTCACAAGCCTGTTGGTTGTACGGCTACTGAGGAACTGAGGAAAGGAGGAAGGAAACAAAATATGTTGAAATGCCATAAATCTTGCTGTTCTTACTGAGATTCAGTGATTTTTCTTGACTCATAGCTTGTTGCAAGCCTTTGCTTCATTTCTAGAATTCTGAAAAGATTGATTTTGACAATTTCTCTTTGCTTTTAAGAAAGAACAGATTTTGGGGGTATCATTTCACTACACTTCTCCTGGTAGGAGGCATTAATAGACGTTTTTAACAGGCATGTTCCTGTAAAAAAAATTCTCTAGCAGAACACAATTTGGCAGGTGCTCTAGGGAACATATTCTTGTAGGAGAACTTTCTATATTCTTTTCCTGGCACACACCTAGTCCAAATAGTTAATTTGAATGTGAAGTCCAAAATCAGTTGAGGTATCTTAAATTTAGAAATTCTCAATGGAAACCTTTTCTACTTACAGTCCAGGCTAAGGCAGATGTGAGTATTTGTTGCTTTCACATGCGAGTTTTTTCTAAATCACCCTTTCAGTGAAGATGGCCATAAAGTCGAATGGCCTCCACTACGCTTCACACCCTGTTCTCCATCCATTCCAAATATCACCTGATCATACTTCTCAGAACAAATCTGTTCTTTTAAGAATTTTCTCTTGTAAGGGTGGCCATGATCTGTTACACTCGATATAACTGGGGGCTGGGCATTACTTTCAGCTCTTCACTCCATTCATACTCAGGCTCAATGTTATCCCACTGCTTCTCCTGGAGTTTTGCCTCCAGATTCTTCTTTTTTTTTTTTCTTTTTTTTTAACATCTTTATTGGAGTATAATTGCTTTACAGTGGTGTGTTGGTTTCAGCTTTATAACAAAGTGAATCGCTTATACATATACATATGTCCCCATATCTCTTCCCTCTTGCAATCTCCCTCCCTCCCACCCTCCCTATCCCACCCCTCTAGGTGGTCACATAACACCAAGCTGATCTCCCTGTGCTATGCAGCTACTTCCCACTAGCTATCTATTTTATGTTTAGTAGTGTATATATGTCCATGCCACTCTATCACTTTATCCCAGCTTACCCTTCCGCCTCCCCGTATCCTCAAGTCCATTCTCTGGTAGGTTGACATCTTTATTCCTGTCTTGCCCCTGGGTTCTTAATGAACATTTTTTTTTTTTAGATTCCATATATATGTGTTAGCATATGGTATTCGTTTTTCTCTTTCTGACTTACTTCACTCTGTATGACAGTCTCTGTGTCCATCCACCTCACTACAAATAACTCAGTTTCATTCCTTTTATGGCTGAGTAATATTCCATTGTATATATGGGCCACATCTTCTTTATCCATTCATCTGTTGATGGAAACTTAGATTTCTTCCATGTCCTGGCTATTGTAAATAGAGCTGCAATGAACATTTTTGGTACATGACTCTTTTTGAATTATGGTCTTCTCAGGGTATATGCCTAGTACTGGGATTGCTGGGTCACATGGTAGTTGTATTTTTAGTTTTTTAAGAAACCTCTATACTGTTCTTCTTAGTGGCTGTATCAATTTACATTCCCACCAACAGTGCAAGAGGGTTCCCTTTTCTCCACATCCTCTCCAGCATTTATTGTTTGTAGATTTTTTGATGATGGCTATTCTGACCGGTGTGAGATGATACCTCATTGTAGTTTTGATTTGCATTTCTCTAATGATTAAGATGTTGAGCATTCATTCATGTGTTTGTTGGCAATCTGTATATCTTCTTTGGAGAAATGTCTATTTAAATCTTCTGCCCATTTTTGGACTGGGTTGTTTGTTTTTTTGATATTGAGCTGCATGAGCTGCTTGTAAATTTTGGAGATTAATCCTCTGTCAGTTGCTTCATTTGCAAATATTTTCTCCCATTCTGAGGGTTCTCTTTTCGTCTTGTTATGGTTTCCTTTGCTGTGCAAAAGCTTTTAAGTTTCATTAAGTCCCATTTGTTTATTTTTGTTTTTATCTCCATTTCTCTAGGAGGTGGGTCAAAAAGGATCTTGCTGTGATTTATGTCATAGAGTGTTCTGCCTATGTTTTCCTCTAAGAGTTTGATGGTGTCTGGCCTTACATTTAGGTCTTTAATCCATTTTGAGATTATTTTTGTGTATGGTGTTAGGGAGTGTTCTAATTTCATTCTTTTACGTGTAGTTGTCCAGTTTTCCCAGCACCACTTATTGAAGAGACTGTCCTTTCTCCTCCACTGTATATTTTTGCCTCCTTTATCAAAGATAAGGTGACCATATGTACGTGGGTTTATCTCTGGGTTTTCTATGATGTTCCATTGATCTATATTTCTGTTTCTGTGCCAATACCATACTGTCTTGATTACTGTAGCTTTGTAGTATACTCTGAAGTCAGGGAGCCTGATTCCTCCAGCTCCGTTTTTCTTTCTCAAGATTGCTTTGGCTATTCAGGGTCTTTTGTGTTTCCATAAAAATTGTGAAACTTTTTGTTCTAGTTCTGTGAAAAATGCCATTGGTAGTTTGATAGGGATTGCATTGAATCTGTAGATTGCTTTGGGTAGTAGAGTCATTTTCACAATGTTGATTCTTCCAATCCAAGAACATGGTATATCTCTCCGTCTATTTATATCATCTTTAATTTCTTTCATCAGTGTCTTATAACTTTCTTCATACAGGTCTTTTGTCTCCTTCGGTAGGTTTATTCCTAGATATTTTATTCTTTTGGTTGCAATGGTAAATGGGAGAGTTTTCTTAATTTCACTTTCACATTTTTCATCATTAGTGTATAGGAATGCAAGAGATTTCTGTGCATTAATTTTGTATCCTGCTACTTTACCAAATTCATTGATTAGCTCTAGGAGTTTTCTGGTAGCATCTTTAGGATTCTCTATGTATAGTATCATGTCATCTGCAAACAGTGACAGCTTTACTTCTTCTTTTCCAATTTGGATTCCTTTTATTTCTTTTTCTTCTCTGATTGCTTTGGCTAAAACTTCCAAAACTATGTGGAATAATAGTGGTGAGAGTGGGCAACCTTGTCTTGTTCTTAATCTTAGTGGAAATGGTTTCAGTTTTTCAGCATGGAGGATGATGTTGGCTGTGGGTTTGTCATATATGGCCTTTATTATGTTGAGGAAAGTTCCCTCTATGCCTACTTTCTAGAGGGTTTTTATCATAAATGAGTGTTGAATTTTGTTGAAAGCTTTCTCTGCATCTATTGAGATGATCATATGGTTTTCCTCCTTCAATTTGTTAATATGGTGTATCACGTTGATTGATTTGTGTATATTGAAGAATCCTTGCATTCCTTGGATAAACCCCACTTGATTATGGTGTATGATCCTTTTACTGTGCTGTTGGATTCTGTTTGCTAGTATTTTTTTTGAGGATTTTTACATCTATGTTCATCAGTGATATTGGCCTGTAGTTTTCTTTCTCAGTGACATCTTTGTCTGCTTTTGGTATCAGAGTGATGGCGGCCTCGTAGAATGAGTTTGGGAGTGTTCCTTCCTCTGTTATATTTTGGAGGATTTTGTGATAGATAGGTGTTAGCTCTTCTCTAAATGTTTGATAGAATTCGCCTGTGAAGCCATCTGGTCCTGGGCTTTTGTTTGCTGGAAGATTTTTAATCACAGTTTCAATTTCAATGCTTGTGATTGGTCTGTTCATATTTTCTATTTCTTCCTGGTTCAGTCTCAGAAGGTTGTGCATTTCTAAGAACGTGTCCATTTCTTCTGGGTTGTCCATTTTATTGGCATACAGTTGCTTGTAGTAAGCTCTCATGATCCTTTGTATTTCTGCAGTGTCAGTTGATACTTCTCCTTTTTCATTTCTAATTCTATTGATTTGAGTCTTCTCCCTTTTTTTCTTGATAAGTCTGGCTAATGGTTTATCAATTTTGTTTATCTTCTCAAAGAACCAGCTTTTAGTTTTATTGATCTTTGCTATCATTTCCTTCATTTCTTTTTCATTTATTTCTGATCTGATCTTTATCATTTCTTTCCTTCAGGTAATTTTGGGGTTTTTTTGTTCTTCTTTCTCTAATTGCTTTACGTTTAAAGGTTAGGTTGTTTATTTGAAATGTTTCTTGTTTCTTAAGGTAGGATTGTATTGCTATAAACTTCCCACTTAGAATTGCTTTTGCTGCATCCCATAGGTTTTGGGTCATCATGTTTTCATTGTCATTTGTTTGTAGGTATTTTTTGATTTCCTCTTTGATTTCTTCAGAGATCTCTTGGTTTTAAGTAGTGTGTTGTTTAGCCTCCATATGTTTGTATTTCTTACAGATTATTTCCTGTAATTGATATCTCATCTCATAGTGTTGTGGTTGGAAAAGATACTTGATACAATTTCAATTTTCTTAAATTTACCAAGCCTTGATTTGTGACCCAAGATATGATTTATCCTGGAGAATGTTCCATGAACACTTGAGAAAAATGTGTATTCTGTTGTTTTTGGATGGAATGTCCTATGAATATCAATTAAGTTCATCTTGTTTAACGTAGCATTTGAAGCTTGTGTTTCCTTATTTACTTTCATTTTGGATCATCTGTCCATTGGTGAAAGTGGGGTGTTAAAGTCCCCTGCTATGATTGTGTTACTGTCTATTTCCCCTTCTATGGCTGTTAGTATTTGCCTTATGTATTGAGGTGCTCCTATGTGGGGTGCATAAATATTTACAATTGTTATATCTTCTTCTTGGATTGATCTGTTGATCATTATGTAGTGTCCTTCTTTGTCTCTTGTAAAAGTCTTTATTTTAAACTCTATTTTGTCTGATATGAGAATTTCTACTCCAGCTTTCTTTTGATTTCCATTTGCATGGAATATCTTTTTCCATCCTCTCAATTTCAGTTTGTCTGTGTCCCTAGGTCTGAAGTGGGTCTCTTGTAGACAGCATATATACAGGTTTTGTTTTTGTTTCCATTCAGCCAATCTATGTCTTTTGGTTGGAGCATTTAATCCATTTACATTAAAGGTAATTATTGATATGTATGTTCATATTACCATTTTCTTAATTGTTTGGGGTTTGGTATTGTAGTTCTTTTCCTTCTCCCGTGTTTCCTGACTAGAGAAGTTCCTTTAGCATTTGTTGTAAAGCTGATTTTGTGGTGCTGAATTCTCTTAGCTTTTGCTTGTGTGTAAAGGTTTTAATTTCTCCATCAAATCTGAATGAGATCCTTGCTGGGTAGAGTAATCTTGGTTGTAGGTTTTTCTCCTTCATCACTTTAAATATGTCCTGCCACTCCCTTCTGGCTTGCAGAGCTTCTGCTGAAAAATCAGCTGTTAACCTTATGGGGATTCCCTTATGTGTTATTTGTTGTTTTTCCCTTGCTGCTTTTAATATTTTTTCTTTGTATTTAATTTTTGATAGTTTGATTAATATGTGTCTTGGCATGTTTCTCCTTGCATTTATCCTGTATGCGACTCTCAGTGTTTCCTGGACTTGATTAACTATTTCCTTTCCTGTATTAGGGAAGTTTCCAACTATTATCTTTTCAAATATTTTCTCATTCCCTTACTTTTTCTCTTCTTCTTCTGGGACCCCTATAATTCGAGTGTTCGTGTGTTTAATGTTGTCCCAGAGGTCTCTGAGACTGTCCTCATTTCTTTTTATTCTTTTTCCTTTATTCTGCTCTGCAGTAGTTATTTCCACTATTTTGTCTTCCAGGTCACTTATCCCTTCTTCTGCCTCGGTTATTCTGCTATTAATCCCTTCTAGAGAATTTTTAATTTCATTTATTGTGTTGTTCATCATTGTTTGTTTGCTCTTCAGTTCTTCTAGGTCCTTTTTAAATGTTTCTTGTATTTTCTCCATTCTATTTCCAAGATTTTGGATCATCTTTACTATCATTATTCTGAATTATTTTTCAGGTAGACTGCCTATTTCCTCTTCATTTGTCAGGTCTGGTGGGTTTTTGCCTTGCTCCTTCATCTGCTGTGTGTTTCTCTGTCTTCTCATTTTGCTTAACTTACTGTGTTTGGTGTCTCCTTTTTGCAGTTTGCAGGTTTGTAGTTTCCGTTGTTTGTGGTGTCTGTCCCCGGTTACTAAGGTTGGTTCAGTGGGTTGTGTAGGCTTCCTGGTGGAGGGAAGTAGTGCCTGTGTTCTGGTGGATGAGGCTGGATCTTGTCTTTCTGGTGGGCAGGTTCATGTCTGGTGGTGTGTTTTGGGGTCTCTGTGGCCTTATCATTATTTTAGGCAGCGTCTGAGCTAATGGATGGGGTTGTGTTCCTGTCTTGCTAGTTGTTTTGCATAGGGTGTCCAGTAGTGTAGCTTGCTTGTCATTGAGTGGAGCTGGGTCTTGGCATTGAGATGGAGATCTCTGGGAGGTTTTCGCCATTTGATATTACATGGAGCTGGGAGGTCTCTTGTGGACCAGTGTCCTGAACTTGTGTCTTCCACCTCAGTGGCACAGCCTTGATGCCTGGCTGGAGCACCAAAAGCCTGTCTTCCACATGGCTCAGAATAAAAGGGAGAAAAAAAGAAAGAAAGAAAGAAAGAAAAAGATAAAATAAAATAAAGTTTAAAAAAATAATTATTAAGAAAAAAAATTTTTGAGTAATAATAAAAAAAAAAAGAAAAACAACAACAACAAAAAAACCGGACAGACAGAACCCTAGGACAAATGCTAAAAGCAAAGCTATACAGGCAAAATCACACAGAGAAGCATACACATACACACTCACAAAAAGAAAGGGGAAAAAGTATATATATCGGTGCTCCCAAATTCCATCTCCTCAATTTGGGATGATTCATTGTCTATTCAGATATTCCACAGATGCAGGGTACATCAAGTTGATTGTGGAGATTCAATCCACCGCTTCTGAGGCTGCTGTGAGAGATTTCCCTTTCTCTTCTTAGTTCGCTCAGCTCCCGGGGTTCTGCTTTGGATTTGGACCCGCCTCTGCGTGTAGGTCACCTGAGGGCATCTGTTCTTCGCTCAGACAGGACGGGGTTAAAGGAGCAGCTGATTCGGGGGCTCTGGCTCACTCAGGCCGGGGGGTGGGAGGGGTTCGGATGCAGGGCGAGCCTGCGGTGGCAGAGGCCAGCAAGACATTGAACCAGCCTGAGGCGCACCGTGCGTTCTCCCGGGGAAGTTGTTCCTGGATCATGGGACCCTGGCAGTGGCGGGCTGCACAGGCTCCCGGGAGGGGAGGTGTGGATAGTGACCTGTGCTTGCACGCAGCCTTCTTGGTGGCTGCAGCAGCAGCCTTAGTGTCTCGCGCCTGTCTCTGGAGCTCCTTTAAGTGGTGCTCTTAATCCCCTCTCCTTGCGCACCAGGAAACAAAGAGGCACGAAAAAGTCTCTTGTCTCTTTGGCAGCTCCAGACCTTTTCCTGGACTCCCTCCCGGTGAGCTGTGGTGCACTAGCCCCCTTCAGGCTGTGTTCACGCCGCCAACCCCAGTCTTCTCCCTGGGATCCGACCTCCGAAGCCCGAGCCTCAGCTCCCAGCCCCCGCCCGCCCGGCCGGGTGAGCAGACAAGCCTCTCGGGCTGGTGAGTGCCGGCTGGCACCGATCCTCTGTGCGGGAATCTCTCCGCTTTGCCCTCTGCACCCCTGTGTCTGCGCTCTCCTCCATGGCTCCAAAGTTTCCCCCCGTCCTACACCTGCAGTCTCTGCCCTCATAGGGCCTTCCTAGTGTGTGGAAACCTTTCCTCCTTCACAGCTCCCTCCCACTGGTGCAGGTCCTGTCCCTATTCTTTTGTCTCTGTTTTTCCTTTTTTCTTTTGCCCTACCCAGGTACGTGGGGAGTTTCTTGCCTTTTGGGAGGTCTGAGGTCTTCTGCCAGCGTTCAGTAGGTGTTCTGTAGGAGTTGTTCCCATGTAGATGTATTTCTGATGTATTTGTGGGTAGGAAGGTGATCTCCACGTCTTACTCTTCCACCATCTTGAAGCTGCCTCCAGATTCTTACTGTACAATTGCGTATCGGTCAAGAAGTCTGGTTTTATTTTTTTTATTATTATTATTTTTTTTGCGGTACGCAGGCCTCTCACTGTTGTGGCCTCTCCCGTTGTGGAGCACAGGCTCCGGATGCGCAGGCTCAGCGGCCATGGCTCACAGGCCCAGCCGCTCCGCGGCATGTGGGATCTTCCCAGACCGGGGCACGAACCCATGTCCCCTGCATCGGCAGGCAGACTCTCAACCACTGCGCCACCAGGGAAGCCCAAGAAGTCTGGTTTTAAAGTGGTGGATGCATGCTTACTCCGTTTTGTTTTTGTTTACTTGCTTGTTTATTTTTCTTTATGCTCTTTATTGGAATTCTGAGAATCTTGACTTCTACACCAACTTCTACACCAACTAGAGTAGTTTGTGAGTTTTATGCAGCAGATATACCCATCTGTGACATAGCACAACTGTTCTAGTAACATCATCCAACTTGGGCTCACTAGGCAAATAAAAGGAAAGCAAAGGTAATAAATGCAACTTTCTCTCCCAGATATGTCCCTATGGCCCTTGACTGTTCAAGAGTTTGAATTTTCTTTACATAAAGACTGAAATAACTTTTGGTTCTAAATTGTATCAACTTAATTATATCTCTTTATTAATCTCCAGTATTTGACTGCTGACTAATTCATGGTCATATTTGCTGCAGATAATAATAGCTAACTTTGATCTACCACTTAAAATTTCATTTGGTTTTTCCAACAACTTTTTGAGATAGGAATTATTATAAAGTCCATTTTTCATAAGCAAAGAAACTGAGGTTTTAGTACAATACATTTAGATAACTTGACTAGGTACACCAACAGCAAATTGTAGGGTCAGTATTCAGAATCATGTCTTTTACTCTACTTTAAAGCACCTCATACGACATTTTTTTTTCTGTCAGAATACAAAAATAATGGGGAATAAATTGCAATCAGAGCAAGAGAGACAATATATGCATCCAGCTTAGAAAGAAAGTAGTTAACACTTTATTCACAGGTGATATGAGTGTGTAGAAATGTCCAAGGAAATCTGTTTAAAAATCTAGTAATACTATTAAAATAATTAGCAAGAGGATAGCATACAAGCTCAATATACAGAAGTCAACTGTATTTCTAGATACAAATAATCATATATGGAAATTTTTAGAGTACTATTTAGTATAGTATCAAACATATGAAATACATATGGTTAAGTCTGAAAAAAAGATGTTAAAGACTTGCACACTGAAAATTATAAAGCTCTACTGAGAGGAAGTAAAGATCTAAATAAATGGAGAGATGTACCATCTATAGATTGGAAGACAGTATTGTTGAGTTGTAAATTCTCCCCAGATTGAGGTAGAGATTTAACACAATCCTATTCACATTCTAGCAGGCATTTTTGTGAAACTTGACAAACTGATTGAAAATTAATGTGGAAATGCAAAGGACCTAGATGGCCAAAATAAATTAGGAAGAGGAAGAACAAAGTTGGAGAACTAATACTACCTAATGTCAAGAGTTATTATAAAGCTACAGCTATCGAGACAGTTTTAATATTGGCAGAGATAGATATAAAAACGAACAGAACAGAAAGTCTGGAAATAGACACACACATATATGGGCAACTGATTTTTGAAAAGGTGCAAAGTCAATTCAGTGGAGAAAGAACAGCTTTCATCAAAAGGTGCTCAAAAAATATGTAAACATATGCAAATAAAAGGAAACAAAACAAATATGATCCGTAGCCTACGCCATATGTAATAATTTAACTAAAAACGAATTATTGGCCTAAGTATAAAATTTAAAAGCATAAAACTTCTAGCAGAAAAAATAGAAAAACTCTTGTGACTTTGGGTTAGCAAAGAATTCTCAGATATGACAAGAAAAACACATACATAAGAGAAAAAATGATAAATTAGATTTCATGAAAATTAAGAGTTTCTATTCTTCAAAAGATGCCATGAAGTGAATGAAAACATAAGCCACAGCATGATAGAAAATATTTGCAAAACATATATGTGATAAGGGACTTGTATTTAGAATCTGCAAAGAACACTCAAAACTTAATAAGAAATCATGCAAACTAAAAAAAAACTGGGCAAAATATCTGAATAGACACTTTAGTAAAGCATCAGTGGTTGCCAGAGAATGGAATAGAAATTACACAGATGCAGGAAGAAACTTTTGGGAGTGATGAATATGTTTATTACCAATTGTAGTGATGATTTCAAGGGAGTATATATATATATATGTATATATAAAGTTGTACACTTTAAATACATGCAGTTTATTGTATATAAATTATATTCCAATAAAGCTGTTAAAAAATAGAATATTCAAGTCCATAGTTTATTTATTTATTTATTTATTTATTTTTGCGGTATGTGGGCCTCTCACTGTTGTGGCCTCTCCCGTTGCGGAGCACAGGCTCCGGATGCGCATGCCCAGCGGCCATGGCTCACGGGCCCAGCCGCTCCGCGGCATATGGGATCCTCCCAGACCGGGGCACAAACCCGTATCCCCTGCATCGGCAGGCGGACTCTTAACCACTGCGCCACCAGGGAGGCCCCATAGTTTATTTTGAGGGCTCAAATAAAAGGAGAAAATTGTAAGTGACTCTAGATGCTACATTTTTATTCTAAGCAAATATTTAAATATTTTCTTCATGTAACATTGCTTATTTTTTATGTCTTGTGATGAGCAGGAGTTAATTTCTGACTTGAAAGATCAATCAAGAGAATTATTATAGCTCTTTCAGGGAAAGATTACTATATTTTTAGTTCAAAATTACCTTCAGAGAACTAGGAGTAACCTATCCCAATGACACCTTACACACTGATAGAGAAGCTGATCTGATGTCAAAAACAGGAGGAATTGTGTTGGAAGAAGATTGCTACTAGCATGATTTACTTGGGAAGAAAAAATAAGCCTTTAGCTTCAGCTGAAGTTGCTCATGTATTGTGCTCGCCTATGGGAAGAATATAAGTACTTAGGATAGTTAACACTGATTTATAGATTTCTTCTCTATGTGGGAAGACAGGCTCCTCTCCACTACAAAAAATAAATACTGTAAACTCAGAAGGTATTTCAGGAGCTGGAGTGAATTAAGTAGAAAATAATTTCTATTGGTTCTTTATATAAGGTAAAGAAGAAATATTTACAACATGTAATGGACAGAAATTTTTAATAGTAATACTGCATGAAGAACATATGAAAGTCCATTAAAAAAGATGAACAACCAAACAAGAAAAAGATAAAAAGTGTATACATTATATGATTTCTATTAAAGAAGAAATACAAGTAGCTGATACATATATGAGAAAATTCTAAATTTCAAGGGTATATAAATAAAACAATTATATACTCTTTTCTCCTATCTGTTTAGCAAAAGGTGAACACAGACACGTACATCAGTGCATACGTGCGTGCACACACACACACACACACACAGAGGTGCTGCATTGGCAACAACTGCAATAATCTTTTGTCCGAATGTTACACTCCCCACTGTGCTGTTCAGCTCTGTTGCATGGCTGTCTTTCTTGGACCTATTGCCACTGTCATGAATAGTAGCCACTGTATCCTGAATCATCTTTTACTAGAATCTGGGAGGGGTTCAATCATGAGGAAACTATGTATCAAGGCAGAAATCTAGCCTGAAAGTCTCCCTTATTCAGAAAGAATCCTTGATTCCTAAACTGAGGAATATGATTGTTCAAAGTTCTCTATTCTTTAGCAGAGGAGAACCAGAAAATAAATGCCATTTTTAAAATGATTATAAAAGAGTCTTACTCTTTATTGCAAGCTTGCCAGATTTGGGAAATAGGTATGAGTGTTCAGTGTCCTCTATGAAATAAGACAAAGGCCAGAATGGGATTTGGGCATGGCCAAAAACGGTATTAAGCATCTTGATCAGTGTTGCATCTTATGCACCACCATTGACAAGATAAATTCTAAACAGTATTTTGGGCTCATGTGGTCATAAAAAATATTTATCTACTTTGTAAGCAGTTAAAACAATATAGGATGACTTTCGTTATGGTATAAATCTCCTTTTTGCTCATTTTCTGCTGATTGAGCAGACTTTGATTTTATAAGTGAAAATGTACTGTGTCTTTAGCTAAAAAGATGGAAGTTGAGATGTCAGAAGACATAGGATTATCAAATCATTTCTAATTAATCTTGAGAGTAAATTTATAAAGGAATAAACAAATAACTTTTTAAAAAATAGTTCAAAAAATCTTTCCATTGCCCTGTATTCCTGATAGTTTCTAAGAAATTGCTCTCTTGAGATTCAATGCAAATGTTGTTTTCAGTTAAGAATTAGTCTCTGTTACATACTAATTCTTTCTCATTAACTTGCCATTCTGTAGGCAGCTAGTCCCCAGTTATTATTTTGTGCTGTTAATTGTACACTAAAGTACAATTTATAACTCACATTTTGATTACTTGTTACACATTTTAGACTTACTTGAGTTTTTACCAACTTCAAACTAATTTTTTGTAAATGAAAATAAAGATGAAAACTCCAAACAGTTCTAAGATAATTAAGATTTTTTCCATATTTTTTTGTGAATTAGCTTAAGTAGTTTATTTTTATGAATGTGTTAAGAAAGTAATAATAATTTATTGCTACATGCAAAGCTTACTAACATTGAAGTCCACAGTGCTTTACCTGTTTCCCATTAGTTCACAAAGAATGTTAAAGCTGTGAAAAATCATGGATACACACTAACATTAAGTTGGGGAAAGACTGATTGGGGAGAGAAAAGCATATAGGAAGAATTGGAATATTCAAGAGTTAAAACCTGAAATGACTTCTGGACTGACCGTCTTCATTCACTCCCCTGTTTCCATCATCTTTGCAAATATATCAAATACTTTCAGACTTTTCTTAAGAATGCAAAGAATGCTATCATGAAGAATTGTGAACTGCTTTTAGTTGATTAACAGGGTGATAAAGGGGTGCTTGATCATCTGATCAATAGAAGGGTGTTGAAGACTTTTTTAGAATGGCAACCCTCAAATACTGGTTTTGGAGTCCAGACCAGGATGGTGACATCATGGATACTAGGGAAGTTACATGAAACACAGATTTCTCAGCCTTACTATAAAAGATTTTGAAAGTCTAAGATGGGCCTCATGGATCTCTATTTTTAAAATGTATCCAGGTTACTCTGATATTTAGAATGCTAATTTTGAGAGATGTTAAACTTTTTAAAAAACCATATGTTTGTTCAGATACTTCACATAATTTTTCTAAACTTATTTGTCCATAACCTCCTTCATCTCGAAGAATTGGTATTTTATGGGACGCATTTTGAGAAAGGCTTTCTACGGGGTTAAAAGCCTTTTGTTGTGACTATGAGATTTGGTGGAAAATTGGGAAGTTATAAACAGGTTTGAATATAATAGAGAAGGGACGTATATGTATGGATACTATTCTTTATATAGTCTACGGAAAACAGACCCAGGCAGAACATGAGCAATTAGAAGAATGTGAAGTCAAATAAGGGCCAGAATAGGAATCTGTCTGTGAGGCTGACACAATTACAATCTAGACTTAAAACTAGAATAGGTCATTCCCTCTAGAAGTAATCTCAGGAGGCAACCGATTGAAAGATTCCTCACTGTGCAATAGACTCTGTAGGGATGAATGGAAATCTGTCCCCAATGAGTTGGGAGTAACAGCGGGGGCAGGTGAATTCCAAGTGCAATGGGCAGTACTTGCAAAGCACTGTTGGAATCAAAGGGAAGGAGCCTCAGTCACTGCCACTCAACTTGTTTAGAAAGTGCTTCAAGGAAGAGCCAGTGTCCAATCATATAAAAATTGCTGCGCATACTGTGAAGATAACATTACCATGAGGCAGTATGAAGGGAAGGAGATTGTAGAGCTACATGGTAGAGATTGAGCAGCAGTCCAGTTATTCCAGGACTTTCCCAAGAAAGCAGGTCCTGGGTTTTGTTTCCTTTTCCTTTCCTTTCCTTTTCTCTTCTTTCTTGTCTTCTCCTCTCCTTGTCTCTCCTGCCTTTTGTTTTCTTTCCTTTTTTTTTTTTTTACTCCTTTTCTCTTCTTGGTTGTTTTATGTGTCAGAAATATCCCTAAAGTGACCAGAAAATCCACAGGCTGCTACCTCAAGTAAAAGATTCCTTCACGAGGTCTGACTTCTTTTCTGTGGTGTGCCTTCTCCAAACAGACGGCTGACCTGCCATTTGTTCTCCCAGCCAAGCCCACCACTAAGCACACTTCTCTGCATTCTCACGATGCCCTGTGAAACCTCTGTCTTTGCATTTGCAAATTTGAATTATGATTACACTGTGCATGTTTCCTCCCAAATAGATTTTTAGTTCCTTTAAAACAAGGACTTCACTCTTTCATATTTTATTCCCAGTACAGTGTTTGATACATAATATGTACTCAAAAACTGTAATCAATCAGAACTTGGATACATAAATAAAAAGAATTAAAAGAAAAAATTTTGTGAAGATAGTTCATCCAGATTCTTAGACCAGGAATATATGTCCACAATCAATTATCCATCACTTAGCACATACCTGGTAATGGTTTACTGGGCAGATACATCAGTGTCCCTAGAGAGTCTCAGGTCACTGAATAAGGGGATGATCCTCCTAAAGTATTAGCAGCCCCAAAGAGTAACCTAATTCAGCTTGAAAGCAAACTGCAGAAAACAAGCCTGGCTGAAAAGCTGGATGGCAATGAAAGGGTATATATGCATGTATATAAATATATTTAAAACAATGAAGCATTCTACTCAGGGTTATTTAAATCCTCTTTTGAGTGTATCTACCTCCACATTAGGACCTCATAACTGAAACAAGATGTGGCCTAACCAGTAGTCTAGAGGAAATCAACTGAGTCCATTTAATGCAATAAATACTTACCAATGACCTATTATGTGCAAGGAGTATAGGTGAATGATTGAAAGATTGAAAATAAGGGAAAAGCTAGAGAAACCTGGGTTACTTTACATGGAGCCAAGTCGACCTCAGGGTTGGAGAACCAAGTAATAGATTTCCAGTCTCTAAAGGGCTGTCATTTGTAAGCAGGACCCGCACGCATTTCCACAGACAAATGGAAAGAAAGAGGGTTTCAGCAGGAAGGGTTTTAGCTTAGAATAACCTTCCAGGTGTCCTTTACCAAACGGGGCTAGGAGGGCTGTTTCTCGGGAGATGTTTTTTAAGGTTAAAGTAACTCCTTAGCTGCAATCCTTTCAATAAGTAAGAGGCTAGGTGCCTGGAGCTCTCTTCTGGCTGTGTAATTCTGCAATATTTTAGTTCCTTCTTATGTCTCTCCTTCAGTGACCTTAATTCCTTTCATCAATTTAAAGTTTAAAGCATTTACAAGAAACATGTATCCATTTACAAGGATGAGAAATTCAAAACTTCCCCAGGCAAAACTATTTTCATGAAAATCTCCAATTTTAAGTGACCTCGCGAGTTTCTTCCGAGTAGGCACAGCCATTAAAAGATGTAGTTTCACAGGGTTTTGCTTTGAAGGAGATGATATGAAATACAAAAACACACCTCCCTTTTATAGTGTGTACAGGCATTGTCTTTCTGTGAAAAAGGAAAAAGAAAACATTGGCGATGATGTACAGGCTTCAGAAGCAAAAATAGTTCAAATAACCTTCTCAAGTGTTATCACTGAACGCTGGTTAAAAACTCTCATAAACTTTATACGTGTACATCTACACTTAGTGTTAAACAGCCAACGTTGGGAATGGCTGTCAATGGCCTTGATCCTTTTCCCTTGAGGGTTTCTACAGCGTTAGGTACCCTCAGATACAACCAGTGTCTAGCTGCTTCTGGAAAATTCGCACACATGGTGTCTGCTAAATTCATACGTACTCCTTCCCACCTCTTCCATACGCGCTCCTGATGATACCCCATACCGCTCATTGCACGTGTGCTGTGTCTGAAGATAATATGCGCTTCCTAATAGTTAGTTATATTTGTGAGTGGCGGCCCTACCCAGACTATGGGAGTGGATATTGTAGTTCTCAGAGAGGTAGAACGAGGAAAGCTTGAGGAACCATTGCCATTTTCCATCAAGCAGATACAGTAGACACAAGATCATGCCATTCACTTGAACATTTTAACTTTCCATGTATATATTAGGTCCAGATTGTCAATTCTATAATATTTTTATAATTTACACAGTTTTTGCACATGTGTAACCCAATAATCCTCAAAACAACCCAGTAAATGAAATGGAGCAGGTTCTTACTATACATTTAAAACTTTTGGTCTTCCTCGTGTGCCGAGATTCTGTAGATTGTGAATTCCTGTTTATGCCTTTCTTCTTTGATCATTTGTTCAAAAACTTGGCCATGCAAATGAGTCTTACACAAACACACAGCTGTGTGCATGCACACACACACACACACACAGATTGTCAAACCCCATCCATCTTTAGGAACTGTGGTGCATTATGTCTGTGAAAGGGCACCACTCAGGTGGTTCTCACATGTTGGCAAATTTAGGATCTGTTGTCCTGGGTCAGTGCTTCTGAACTATGGTTGCACATTAGTGAAATTTGAAAATTATGAGTATGTTCTGGCCCCAGGGAAAAAGTAAACAAATGAAGGTCCCTGGGGTGGGAACAGAGCGTGAGTGTATTTTTACAGGTGATTCCAGGGTACAGCCAAGGTTCGGGATCACTGGCCCAGAGGGGCACCTCTCAAACTTGAATATGCAAGAAACACCTGGGGATCTTGTTAAAATGCAGATTCTGACTCAGTAGGTCTGGAGTAGGGCCAGAGATTCTGCATTTTACATTTCTAACCAGCTTCCTGATGATGCTGGAGGACCGTGCTTTGAGAAGTTTTAACATAGAGAAGAAATGGCCACCAGTCCCAGTTGCTCAGTAGGTTCATTGCAAACTTCACCACAGAGAGGACCATTCATGCTTAAGGCTTGGACTTCAGTAGCATCTCCTGCCATCGAGCCACAGGGAGACTGTGTTATTCTTACTGGCACCATTATACTTGCAAATCCTCTGTCCAATCAGCTCCTCCTTTATCCCCCTGGCAAGTTTCTAGTTATCTTTGCTATTCTGCTTAGGTCACATGTTCTCTGAAGATCCTTCCAGTGACAACTTAAGAGTTAGCTGCTCTATTTCCAGGACACCATGGACTCTCTACCTGCTTGTGTGCAACTTGAAAACAGGGATTTTGCCTAAATGACCTTTGTATTCTAACATCTTTAATATCACCTGGTAGATAATAATCATTCAATAAATGTGTGTTGTATGAATGAGCACAGTTCTTACAGCATGTAGCCAATTTTTAGCTCCTCTCAACAAATCTCCGAGCTCTTTGAAAGTAAAGCTTACGTCTTTTTGTATTTGTAGTCCCACTGCCTGGTACAGGGTAGGCCGTTAATAAATATATGCTATATGTGATGAAAGAATTTATACCTTGGTACTTACAGAGAAAATCACCGTATTACAGAACCATTCAATAATTAATGTTGAGCAAGACTCTTAAATTATTTAGATAATATTAACTCATATTCATCATTCTCTGGGGGAAAGCACTGACATATGTATATATTTGTATATATATATGTGTATAATAGATACATATATATGCACACATATATCAGAGCCTGATTAGTATCTTAAAAGATTTCTTAAGAATTGTAAAATTTTGTTATTAGAGGGGTCAATACCCAGTGTCCTTGTCCTCCCCCAACCTAAACTTATGTACTTGGATCATCTCCTTCCCCACCCACGCTAGATATTCGTATAAGGTATCGCTGTGATTGTATCTGATGTAAGCACATGACAGTGCTTTGGAGGAGCAATGAAATTATTCATTTCAATTCCTTTCTAAGCCTTCTGTGTAATCATTTGTGCAGACTGCCGTGACACTGTTGGCAGGGCCGGGCAGACGTCAGCACTGGAAGCCTCCTGAAGAGGCCTATTGACAGTTCTTGAAGATTATTACACATTTTTTGCTTCTATTTTTAATGCTTTGGTGAATTACAGGATTGGATCTGCATTGTTTCCTGACACAGCCAACAGTAGAATATCAACCCCTTCTCTTCTTAACTCATTTGCAGGCGATTTCATTACAAGAAAGACTCAGTGATGAGCTTACTCAGGAGAAACTGCCCCTCTGGTTGGACCTATTAATTGAGAGTGTGGGCAATGGAGTAAAAAATGGATGCTTTCAAACCTGCTTTTACCAGTTCCTGATATAACACTGGACTCGTGTAACATTGGACAAGTCACTTACTTGCTCTGAGCTTCTGTTTACTCACTTGCAAAGTGTAAATAAAAATAGTATACACTTCATGACATAATGAAGTTTGTAATTAATTCATGCCTAAGGCAATGACTGCCGTATAAAAAGTACAAATTAATACTATCTATTATTTTTTGTTTTATTATTTCTACTGTTTTATTTCTGAGCATTTCAAGGTTTACATGGTAAATTTTTTATCAGTAGCAAGGTAGAATAATGATTATACTTAAATAGCTCATATGTTGTCAAGCAATTCATTAACCAGTGTATTAATGTTGACCATATGTTTTGATTGATTTCAGAAAAGAGAAAATCAAATTCAGGAAAAATGACCTAATCTATGATCCAGTTAATACCAAGTGACTAGGTTGACTCCCTTTTTTCCAGCAAGTTGCTTAGACTTTGGGTACTACAAGCTAGTCATATGAGAGAGGAAGCCTATATCTCACCACAAAATGGGGTAAAACTATTCTGTTTGCTAACACTCAGAGAGGCAGTCAGTGATGGTGGGATGAGGAGGTGGGAAGATCAAGAATATTGCCATCAGGCTGGCCTGGGTTTGAATGTCAGTTCCATCACCTCACTGGCTGGTGGACTGAATTCCTTTGAAACAGAGGTTCCCAGACTTTGTCTTAGGGTTCTTAAGATTCTCAGTGTTTCCAAAGGGATTATTACTTATCACTTTTTTTTTCTATGTAGATTGTTAAAGCAATTTCTCTCTGTAGATAATTAGGCAAAAGAGATAGAGGAGACTAAGTCAGGGTGTGAGATGGTATGAGAGGAGAAAAGCAGGATTTAAGGGAGAGAATTCCAGATTGGATGATCACCTGTGGGGTTTGTTCTAGCACAAAGTTAACCAAACACATCTTGGAAATTTCCTTTTCTAGCCATACTTCTCCCTGATGCTGGGATAACTTAAAAAACTCTTCTTGAAGCCTAGAGCCACACATTTCTCCATCTTCTAATAATTCTTAATTGGTATTTTCTCTAGGGTTGTTTTTTTTTTTTTTAAACTGGAAACAAAGTCTATTCCACTTGTCAGAGTTTTTATTTATTTGTTAGCTTAGACTGATAAAGGCAACCTTGGAAGTCTTTTCTTTGTTCCTGGAGATATCCAATGTGAGTAGCCTTCACTAGCCCATTTCTACAATAGTTCCAAGGTTTTTTAAAAATGGAAATTAAAATGTTTTACATTGAAACTATATTCTGGAAAGTAAATTGTTTGATGAGAGTGTGTTTCTTAAAGCAAACAAATGATAGAAGAATGCTAATTACCGTCTCTATATTGTTCCATAGAACATGGTGTTCCATTCTCGTCTTGCAAATAAAAAACATAGGATAAAGTAAATTATCCGTTTCTTTTCTTTTCAAAATTGGATTTTGATGGCTTATTTGGTTCTCAATTTCCTTATGCCTCATTTTAGTTAACAGTAGCACTCTGGATCCTAGTAATATATTTTAACCAAAATTTGAATAAAATTGGAAAAGCCATAACTGAACATGTTTGATCTCCTGGTTTCTAAGGTCAATCAAAACTGAATGTTTCAATTAGAAGTTGTATGCCTTTTATTTTTCAAGAGTTAATGCAAGCTTGCTAGGGCTTAGTTGGGATTAATTAGAAGTTGCATTTATTGGGCTTCCCTGGTGGCGCAGTGGTTGAGAGTCCGCCTGCCGATGCAGGGGACACGGGTTCCTGCCCCGGTCCGGGAAGATCCCACATGCCGCGGAGCGGCTGGGCCCGTGAGCCATGGCCGCTGAGCCTGCGCGTCCGGAGCCTGTGCTCCGCAACGGGAGAGGCCACAAGAGTGAGAGGCCCGCTACTGCAAAAAAAAAAAAAAAAGTTGCATTTATTTATGTTTTTTTATTTCAGGGTTTCTCAGTGTATGGTCTGCTTTCTATTTCATTAACATTACTTGGGAATGTTTATTAAAAAATCTCAGATTCCTGGGCTCCACTCAAAACTTACTGATTCAGAATGTCTGGAGGCGGAGCCAAGGAATCCACATTTTTTAAAAAAGGCATCCCATGTAACACTAAAATTTTATTTCAGTAACACTATAAATAACCAATGGAGGGACTTCCCTGGGGGTCCAGTGGTTAAGAATCCGCTTGACAATTCATGGGACGTGAGTTTGATTCCTGGTCTGGGAAATAAGATCCCACATGTCGCGGGCAACTAAGCCCATGCACCACAACTACTGAGCTCGCGTGCCTCAACTAGAGCTCATGCGCTGCAAACTACAGAGTCCATGCACACTGGACCCTGTGCACCACAACTAGAGAAGAGAAAACTCGCACACCACAACTAGGGAGAAGCCTGCGCACTACAACGAAGAGCCCGCGTGCCGCAACTAAGACCCGACGCAGGCAAAAATAAATAAAATAAATAGTAAAAATTTTAAAAATAAATCTTGAAATAAAAAAAGAATCAGTGGAGAGGCCAGCAGCCATTAAATGAGATGTTTCAGAGAGAAGAAAGGAAGGAAAAGGGCAAGGAAAATTCAGGCTGGATTATCGGTGTATAAATGATGGAAAGTCAAATGCTATTTTCTTCCTTTTCATTTAAAAATCTTTTATTTTGTATGAACAACTGATATTCATTAAAATACATAAGAACTAGTCACTTCTTAATTCATGCTAAAGAGATGACTGCAGAAAAGAAGAATGTTTAAAGAGGATTAGTGGATGAGATGTACATATCCACAGGAGACAACAAAACTGACAGTAAGGTTGATATGAAAGACAGATTAAAGGAATGGGACATAGTGTCATTTCCACTTCCTGTTATAGACTTATTCCCTTGTCCATTAAAAAATCCTGAAGTCAAGATTAGTTCCAGCTGATTTATCCCCATCTGTTTATATTGATTTGTTAAAATTGTATACTAAAATGAAACACTTTTGACAAGCATACAAACCTTAAACTTTATTCAGTTAATTGCAAATAGGACTATAGAATCTTCAACATTTGGATTGAAATGACCTCCTTCGTTTTGCAAAATAGTTCTTATCAAATAATCTCCTTTTGGGGAAGATTTCCTTCTATCTCAGTTTTCCTCTGCATTTAATTAAGAAGTTTGTCCGCATTCTCTAAATATTTTTCTCCTAAGAAAGGGAGAAAATAAAAGAATTGCCCTTTCAATTTTGATACATATAAATGGTAAAATATTTGATATAAAGCCAACTTGAGATGATAATTAATGCAGTCTATTGGTAATTGGCGATGTGAGATGGGAACCACGTAAATGAAATGTATCTCTTTGCTATCATTTGCCCAATGTAATGTATTTTACAGACACTAATGATACACAAACAGTAAAGTTTAATGATATTTTGAATGCTGATTATACCTAAAAGATGCTTCAAGTCATACAAATATTCCAGAAGTGATCACACAGTGAGCTATTTGTTGAAATAAACATTACAGGAGGCTTAAGGTCAATTTAATTAAATATATATGGTAATCTTTTTGTAGTTGATGTATCTAGCCATTGCTCAGTCATTTAAGTCTGTTTACTTCTCAAATAATCCGTTCTAGAAAAATAGTAAAATACAGTGTGTCACCAATTACCGCAACTGTTCCTCAGTTAATTAAGCTTTGATTCAATCAAAGGACACACCGGCAAGTTTCCATTTATTTGGGGGGTGTTGCTATTTCCCAGTAACTCTGTTAGGACTTAGAACCTTCTAAGCAGGCGCTTAGACAAGATATATCAGAGAGAACTCAGCTTATCAGAGTAAAAGTAGATAATGGATTAATTAATGAAATTAATGATACTTGAAAAAATGTCACTTTTCCCCTAAACACTTAATTGTATTTAGAGTGCTCTTACACTGTATTCAACATTTAGGAAGAGTTTTTGTTACCACTCAAATTCCTGCTGTTGTTTCATGGAAAAATAGTGAATAGATAAGATATAATACATTTTAGAAAAGGACAGTTGATTATGCCTTCTCCATAAGTAGAATATTTTAATTTATTCATCTGGTGTGTGGTAAGTCATAACCTTATGAAGTAAAGATTGTTAGATCTCAGCATAGCAAGAAAATATCCATTTTTAATTGGTAAAACTGAATGATGTTGCTTCACTGAAAGGATCTGAGCAGGTTGCTTGTAATACTCAGGGTATTGTCATCCAGCTGCAGTTACAGTGACAAGCTGAACAGGAAGTGGGATTTCAAAAGCCTTTCACCAGATGGGAGATTTTTTTTTTCCTGGCAACCAGATGCCACCAACTTCTCTTTCTGATGAGACTATTTACTTATTTTACAAGGAGAGGTGGTAGTTGCTCCAGGGTATGTTTATTGAGAATTTCAACTCCCTGTTGAACAGCTAATTAACACAAAAGCAACTCTGTGTGTGTGTGTGTGTGTGTGTGTGTGTGTGTGTGTGTGATTTAAGAGAATTATTCAGTGGACTCTTCTTTCCCTGTTTCATTAGCAAACTGCCCTGACTTTGGTTCTCGAGTGTTGGTGGTGAAAGTGCAGAGATGAAGAGGCAGCACCTTAACTGGTCTTACCTACTTGACTCTGGAGCCAACTTAGGGCCCAGAATATGACCCCAGCATAGGGTATAGCTAAAAGGGGGCCATTCAGTCCACAGCAGGCCCAGTCCTAGGATCCCACAAGCCTTGGTATAAAGTCCTTATCAGAAGTACTGACATTCAATTAAATTGTAGGATTGACAACAGGATCAGTTCGAGAGCCATCTGTCCTGGAGTGGGCTGAGGTGTCGGAGGCTTCCAGTGTTCTCTCAGAGGACAAGTCTCTTGAGTATATTTCACTTCTTTCCTATCTGGCCTGACTCCACATATTACAGCTTATATAAGGTTCTTCTGCAGTCAACCTCTTGGTCAGTGAAGCATTTATTGGGTATTTATTTTATGATATATACCTTCTTTATATATGGCTATTTTGCTCACCATCTTCCCTTAAACCAGTCTTATTTGTTAAACAGGATTGGGATAACTGAGTTCACTGTTACTTCATAATTGCTGTCATTGTAGTTCTTATTTTCACATTATTTTCATATTGGTTTGGGTTTCTCACTGATCATTTAAAAGTAATTAAGCTAGTCTACTACATTATGCGCAATCTATGATGCCTAAGGTTTTTGCGAATTAGTCTGTTTATATACAAAATAACACCAAACAGAAACTAATTTATCTACCATGGTTCTTCAGGGGATCAATGATCACTTTTAACACAATTGGAACCAAGCTGCTCAAGAGAATGACACAGAAGACGTCTACTTTGCACTTGCTTAATGTTGGTGGAACTGCAGAGGATCCTGGTGTCCTTTTCCATGTGGTCGTCTTGAATGTGGTCATCTGGTTGCTTGGCCGCATTGATTATGTGCACTTGTGCGTCTCCTTTGATTACAATCATGTTGTCAAGATTCAATTATGTTTCAATGGTAAAATAAGAAATTGCAATTATAACCCGAATTATTTTAGAGCTGGAGTTTGCAACCACTTGAGCAAATTTCTGCCCCTATTATGTTGTGAACAAAAGTTTATACCATAAGCTGTAATTGACCTTCAAATTATGTATGGAAAAGCAAATGATGACCCTGATATTGGACTCTTATAGACACTCACTATTTCAGACTGAAGAACTTTAGGTGGTCAGGGAATATTCTCCAGGGGGTTGATATGTGAGCTGAGGTCTGAACAATAAGAATAAAGCAGCCCTGTCAGAATTTGGGATAGGATATTCCTGGCAGAGGGACAGCAAGGGCAACATCCTAAGGCTAAAATGAACATATTTTTAAGAAACAGAAAGGAGTCCAGGTGTGGCCAGAGCCTAGTGAGCACAGATGAGGGGGATGTAAGATGAGAATGGTGAGGCTAAGTGGACAAGATTGTAAGCACAGTGGAATCAACAAAGGGTTTTGTTAGAGAAGGAGTGATATGATTCTTTCTGCATTTTGAAAGGATGACTTTGGCTACTGTATGAAGAATGGACCATGAGGACCAGAAATAGAAGCAGGAAGACAAGAAGGGAAGTTGTGCAGGAAAAAGATGATGACATCTGGACTAGAGTGATAGCAGTAGATATGGACAAAGATGGGGAGAGTCTAGATAAATATGAGAGGTGAAGTTGACAGTACTTGGTTGTGATGAGTAAAGACAATAATAGTTTGAAAGATGACTCCTGGAGGTTTGGCATAAATAACAGTCTGCGTGGACAGTGTGGCCATTTACAGAAATAGGGAGGATTAACAAAGAGGCAGATTAATGTCTTATTTTGAACAAGTTAATTTTGAGAAGCCTGTCAGCTGCAGATATCAGGTCAGCAATAAATAATTACGACCATCACTTCATGGGGAGGTCTGCGCTAGACTTAACAAGGTGTTAACAGCACGTAGATAGCATTTAAAGCCACAGAAAGAAGTGAAATTAAAAGATAAATTGAAGGAGACATTGAAAACAAATGGATAACTCCTGAGAGATTCCAATGCTTAGAGTTCTCGTAGGAGGAGTGGAGCAAGTAAAAGAACAGGTAAAAAGTGAAAAGTGGGGCTTCCCTGGTGGTGCAGTGGTTGAGAGTCCGCCTACCAATTCAGGGGACATGGGTTCGTGCCCCGGTCCGGGAAGATCCCACATGCTGCGGAGCGGCTGGGCGCTCCGCAACAGGAGAGGCCCATGTACCGTAAAAAAAAAAAAAAAAAAAAAAAAAAAGTGAAAAGTGGCCAGGTGAAAAATGAGAAAGTTTCACAGAATGCGAGAGATAAGAGGGAAGTATGGGAGAGCGGACAAGAGTGTTTAACAAGATGAGTACTAGAAAACCTCCATCTGAATTAACAATAGGGTAGTGGATGTGATGTTGACCAGAACAGCTTTAATTGATGAGGACTAAATTCCAATCGGAGTGTGTAGGAGAGTGATTGGGAGGTGACGCAGTAGAAAAAGAGTTTGTAAAACAAAAACTGCTTCCAAAGCTTCAGGAAGGGAAGTAGATTAATGGTGGAGTAGCTAGAAAAAGATATGGAGGCAAGTAAGCTATATTTAAATGTGAAAAGTTATGCAGTGGATTTCTACTCTCATTGCAATGATCCAGTTGAAACAGTAGTAATGCAGGAGAAGAGATAACCAAGGAAGTAGAGCCCTGGAAAGGTGAGATAAGGATGATAAGGAGAACAGAGGAAGGCATTACCCTTTGCAGGGTATTTCTCCTTTGAAAGAGGAGGAGGGAGAAGATGGGAACAGATTCAGGTTAGGTTTATAGATTTGACCATGAAAATATGTAGCACATTAGTCTGTGAGGACTAATATTTCAGTGGAATATGATATTAGTGGAATAGTAACTAAAAGTGGAAAGGAGATTAATGAGGGCAGGAGATTAGAAAGAACAGAAGAGACGTGAAATCTTTCTTGCTGAGAGTAGGAAAGTACTCATACTTAAAAAAAAAAAACAGCACAGGGTTTCTAGGAAGTATTGAGAACCCTTTTGAGGATCAAGAATTTGTAGTGATACCAAACTGACCAGTTATAAGTTTTTTTTTCTTGCAAAACTTAATTGCATGAATGTAGACACACAAAAAGATAAACCTTTGGATCTCAGCCTGTGGATTTTCTGGGTGAGTGTAATGGGAGCATAAAATGTTTGCTGGTTGATGCAAAGGAGTGATTACATTGATGGATCTTTAAATTAAAGCTGGATCAAGAGGATGTAAAGTCTAGAGTAAGTGGTAGAGCCAATGGATTGAGGGTCTAAAAGAGGTGAAAGTCTTGTTTCTATGAGACTACTTGACAAAACCAGCAGTAGCAATAGGACTTTGTATTTTGAGGTAAGATGGTTTCTGGTGAGAGCTAGATCTAGGATGTAACCACCAGAGAATATGGCTGATGTGCCATGAAACTGAATTCAGGAAACTTATTAATTCATTCAACAAATATGTTTTCAGTGCTTCCTGTGTGCCATGCACTGTTTTAAGCCACAGGTTTACAGCAGTGACCAAAACAGACAAAAACTCCCTGTGCCAAAATGTTTTACAAGCTAGTGGGTAAGAGGGATGACAAATCGAGACGTATCATAAAGTGTCAGGTGTGGTGAGTGGCAAGGATGGAGGAAGAACAGGTGGCCAGAGGCCTGGCCAGGGAGAAGTCCTCATCAGTCATGATAAAGAGTTGGAATTTTCTCTGTAGTGTGATGGGATAGCACTGGAGGATTTTGAGGTGTGCATGTTTGGGGCGGGAGTGGAGAGAACATAATCAAATTTACATTTATAAATGGATCTCTAGGGCTGCCATCTGGGGAATAGACCTTTTGTGGGCAAGAGAAGAGACCAGCTAAAAAGCTCTGCCCTGATCCAGGCAAGAGAGAAAGGTTCTTCCTATATGAGGGGTGCTGTGGTGGAGGTGAGCAAAAGGGGTCGAATTCAGGGTATATCTTGAAGGTGGAATGTCAAATTCTCAGGTTCTAGAGCAAAAATCTTTGAGAGTTGGCTCTTTGTGATTTGCTCAGCTCATTCAACCCCAAGAGACCACATTTGCACAAAAGCCTGGCATGGTCAAAATTCAAATTTGGCAATTCTCTTCACACGATTGCACTTAGTCATTACAAGAGATTTATGAGGTAGGTTTCATTAACCACCTTGCAAATTACTGTACATCGTGGATCTTGTAGATTCTATAGGAGGTATTCAATTTATAGATACCAAGAGAATACTGTATTTATTTCCTATTATTTATCTCTGTTTGATTTAATAGCAGCCCAGAGTTGAATTCTGTTTTGAGAAATTCACAAAAGAGAATACACGTTTTTGGTTAAAATTCATAACAGTCTATAGTTTTGTTCCATGAGAAATTCAAGAGATAAATATGACTTATTTAAAACCTCACAAAATGTTTTCTACCCATGGAAAGGCACCACTTTTGTTCCACAGGTCAGTGTTTTCCTGTGTCCCCAGTTCTTGATCTTGCTCCCAGATTGCAAGACCTGTCAAAAATAGAACTAGTTGTAGTTGAGCCAAGTAGTCTTGATTTGAAATTACTTTTACTTTTGAAATATTCTTCTGCATTTAACACATGCAATTTTGGCACAAAGCAGTCACTATCATTGGCTCTCATCCCTGTTTCCCCAAGCACTAGCCTCTCTTCTGGCTGAGCCACAGGAGCAATTAAAAGCATCCTGAGAGATTAATCAAAATGGTGTTGGAAGAAGATCAAGGGCTCAAGGAGCTGAGAAGTCAGGGTATTAGAGAGCTGTTCTTATAAATATTAAAGTTACTTAAAATGCTGTCAGGAGAGGTGTGAGGAGATTGTGACCAAGGTCCTGAAGAATCAATAAAGGAAGGGAATTGACAAGGAGGTCAGTAGAAGCCAGTGATGTTGCGAGCAAAGTGCTAAATGCTAATGGCATGGATAGACCTCCTAGTAAGAAGGGCTCTTAGAAGAGCAAGGGGAGGAGGCAATGGTATGGTAGTGTCTGGACAGCAGGAAGCTGGTCACCCACTGTCCAGGTGTGAGCTTAAAGAATATGTGAAAATAGATACCTCTACCTGATAGCAAGTATTCCCGGGAGATGGCCAGCATTCAGTTAGAGCAAGGAGGTGGAGGGACCTTTCAGAAAAAATACTGAGAATATAGGGGAGTGTGCTGGTCATGGAGTAGGAATTCAGAGGACACAGTGCAAATTGTTATTACCCTTATCTACAGTGTTCAGCTAAACTGAAACTCAGAAAGGCTCATTTATCTAGTCACAGGACTTCTAGGTGGCAGTGGAATTTGGCTCCTTATACAATTTTATGACTCCAAAACCTACGTTTTTTATAGGGGATATGAAGCTAATTCAATATACTGTCAGAGAAATGTTATTATTTATCATGTTTTAGCCAGCAAAGCATTGCAACACAGACACGTAACAATGCTTTTGATGGTAATAGAGAGAGAAATTCTCTACCCCACTTATGAGAGGTCTCAGTGTTCTGAAAGATATGTTGATTACCTCTAAGAAGTTTGTTCAAGTGCTGGTCAGGGTGAGCTCTGGACTTGATAGCCTCTAGTGCCTGCTTTAGAACAGACCTGGAAAAAAAGCAAGAAAAAATGAACTTGGTTGTCGAATAATGTTTGGCCAATTCACAATGTGATTAAGGGCCAACTATGCACCCAGCTCTGAAAAGATGCTCTGCAGAGCCATGAAAAATAGTTTCCTATCATTTATGTCTTTCCTGTATCAATTTTCATTTTTCAGTTTTGCTCTTCTTATTCAACATACAAGTATTTAAATGTTAATTTTTACCATAACATAAAATTAAAATTTTCCTTTTTAAAAAATGTTTATCTGGTCAAAGGATGGTTGATAGAGTGGGTAGGGTTGCCTTAGCAACTACCACATACAACAATAAGTAGAAATCTCTATGCATTTTGGGGACAAAGGTTTTCTATGGTTCAGAATATAAATTATTTTTAAAAACATAACTGTGACCTCTTTCTCCAACTATTTGAAAAAAAGAAATAATTTATATAGTAGTTCTTATTTTAATAACTTTTTATTCCCCAACTAGTAGAACAGAGAAAGCTAAAACCTAAGTGCCTGGAGGGAGGAATAAAGATAAAGCCTTGATTTACTCCATAGGGTCCCAGAACAGCTTGAAATTTGGATGCATCAGAGGCGTGTGAGGTGGGCTGAGTCTTGGATCTAAGACCCAAATGGGGATTGATTGTCTACAGTGAAGGTGAAACCTTGGATCTCTTCCTCATCAAGCAAAGCACCAAGTGACTCTCCTTTCCCCAACCCTAGCAGGTAGAAAATGTCTGTTCTCTGAAGAAATTAAACTCAAGGCTTGGAATGTGGTGGTGAGGCTTATTGAAGATGCAGGGAGTAAGTGAAAATGTGCACAGGAATCATGAGACTGTTGGGCTCACTCCTCATCCCTGCTCCAAGAACAGAGGCCATCAAATATGTGCCCTTCCAGTCACCAAAGCAAGAAAATGAAGTATTATTTTTCTGGAGTGACTACTCTAGAAAAAGACATTTCTCACTTTTGAGATGGATGACATTTGGGGTCACCTCAGGAAAGAGGTACCTCTGCTAGATCACGTTGCAATGCTGTCTATCCACTTGCTAAAAAGTCACGTCATGCACCTGAGTCTCCTGGGTGACTGTTAGTGCCTCACTCAAATGGGAATTTAAAGGCTGGGGTCTCAGGATATTTCAAAAAACCTCCAAAATCAAGGTCAAAGCCTAAATTAACAGGAAAAAATGGAGATAATGCTATTTTAAATGATGTAATCAAGAGGTTCCATAACTGAAGGAGGGAAGTTTTCAAATTTAAATTTTGTTTGCCCAGATCAGTGAATGAAAGACACCTATCAAACCACATCATCTTGAGATTTTAGAATAAAGAAAAAAAGATTAGATTAAAAAATCTCCCAGAAAGAAAAGACGGTACACAGTTAAACAAATGGGAATAAGAATGACGAATAGCAACATACTGTATGTAAACCTGAAAAAAAAATGCAAGCTTTCAAACCAGCCTCAGTGTCTGGCCCTGAGCCAAATTCTTAATCTCTCTGGGTTCATTTTTATTACCTGTAACCTGCAGATAATAATACTCCCTTCATGGGGTTGTTGAGAGAAATAAATGAGATAAAGCACAGAGTGAGTTCTCAATACTAGCTGTTTTTATACTGATAATATGGCTACCATACTTTACAACAAGCTCTTCTGACTAGGAAGAAATGTCTGGGAAACCATAGGTGTAGGTGCAGAACATCATCTTTTAAGTTATTATGAAATGAATAAGGACTTTCTAAGCATGGGATAATAATGGAGAAAAGATTGAAATGTTTAATTTAGATATTTGAATGTATAAAAATCAAAGCCACACATAATAATTGCAGATATTATCCTCAAAAGATAAATTGGCAAACTAAAATATAATTGCTACAATCATGTGACAAAGGGTAATGTCATTAATTTATAAGGAACAAATTTAGTCAATCAAAAATCTATATATTCTATATATAGGATTCTATCTATAAAGGATCTGAACAAATTATAGGGGAGATTTAAAAAATATGTGAAACCAATTATTAGCTATAAAAGTAATCCAATTTAAAAAATAATGAGCTGACAGTATGGAGGTTCCTTAAAAAACTAAAAATAGAACTACCATACGACCCAGCAATCCCACTACTGGGCATATACCCTGAGAAAACCATAATTCAAAAAGAGTCATGTACCACAGTGTTCATTGCAGCTCTATTTACAATAACCAGGACATGGAAGCAACCTAAGTGTCCATCAACAGATGAATGGATAAAGAAGATGTGGCACATATATACAATGGAATATTACTCAGCCATACAAAGAAACGAAATTGAGTTATTTGTAGTGTGGTGGATGGACCTAGTGTCTGTCATACAGAGTGAAGTAAGTCAGAAAGAGAAAAACAAATACCATATGCTAACACGTATATATGTAATCTAAAAAAAAAAATTGAAGAACCTAGGGGCAGGACAGGAATAAAGACGCAGATGTAGAGAATTGACTTGAGGACACAGGGAGGGGGCAGGGTAAGCTGGGATGAAGTAAGAGAGTGGCATGGACTTATATATATTACAAAATGTAAAATAGATAGCTACTGGGAAGCAGTTGCATAGCACAGGGAGATCAGCTCCGTGCTTTGTGACCACGTAGAGGGGTGGGATAGAGAGGGTGAGAGGGAGACGCAAGAGGGAGGAGATATGGGGATAAGTGTATATGTATAGCTGATTTACTTTGTTATGAAGCAGAAAGTGACACACCATTGTAAAGCAGTTATACTCCAATGGAGTTGTTAAAAAAAAATAATGAGCTGATATTTTTGGTCTAGGTATTTGGCAAAAACAACATCAGCAAGTTATTAATTTCCTAATTATATCTTCATTATACTTTATTTTATTATTTGCTTCATATGTCCCTTTGTTTTATACATACCTTCCCAATTAGGCTCTAAGCGTTGTTAGAACAGAGACCTTGATTGTTTTGTTCGATGCATCTTTCTCAGTGTAGTGGAATCTGGAATCGAACTGCCTGCCCCAGACTCAGTTCCCTCAGTCCTGTGACATGAATGGGAGTTCAGCCTGAGGGCTGATTTGCAACCCTGCCCAAGAAAGGCTAGGTAGCAGGCAGGGTAGTGAGGGGTCCAGTGCAGGGCAGAGGTTCCAGGCAACAGGAGTGATGGTGGCTAAGTCAGAGGCTGCAGTGAGTTGACCCCTAGTGCCAGGGGCAGGGAGGTGTGGCTACCACTCAGATGCTCCTCAGCAGGTAGAAGGCTATTTGGGGAACCCAGACCACCCCAGGGGGTTAACACAGCCCAGCACATAGATGTACATTAGGTGCTTAGTAAGTATTTGGTGAGGAAATGCAATTGTAGGGCACAGAGCAGTCATACAGTATTGTTTGTGTTTGGTTTTTAAAACATTTTGGAAATCTGTAAATCTATATATCAAAAACCATTCATAACCTTTGACACAACAATTTTTTCTTGTTTGAATCTACCCCAAAAAATATCATCAGACAAACATTTATCTATAAGTGTGTTCACTTCAGGTTTTTAACAATAATCAAAATATAAAAATCACTTAAATGACTAACAACAGGGGGAAAATTAAAGAAATTATGTTAGGGTGGAATATTATGTAGCTGTTAAAATCAACAATTTCAAAAACTACTGAATGATTGGGAACGTACTAATGAGATTAAATGAAATTTGCAAAATGTGAAATTATACAGTGAGGCAAATGCTTAAAAACACAAACATTTTAGTAAGGAATGGCACTAAATTTGTTAGTAGTAATTGTCGCTAGGTGTTGGAATGATGGTTGATTTAATTTCTGTATTTTATAAAACACTGTAAATGATTTTTTTTAAAAAAATTAGAGCCATACAGTAAGAAGTATTAACTCAGTAGGAGACAGATAAAGACAATAAGTTATAAACATGGTTTTCACCATGGCTGATTATCCCTATGGGGATCTCTAGGTTTTAATTTGCTTATGTAACAAACAAGGGACAAATGTTTTCCTAATAGAAACGGTAACGTGCCTGTCAGCAGCCCAGTGCTTGGGCACCTGCAGCTGTTCTCCTAGAAGAGAGAAGGAAGACTGGCTGATTCCCACCCAGCTAAGCCAGCTCCTGGGACTGCTTGCAGACAGAGCAAAGCTCCCCTCTTTAATGGCACAGGGGTGGCCTCGAGCAGAGAGGGAGATCTGCCCACCATTCTTGTCCAATCAGAATATAGCAGTGGCCAGCTCTCCAGCAGTCACCAGATTCTAGCAAGGAAGACAAGAAAGAGAAATTCAGAAGAAGCAAGGCTAGCATGAAGTCAGTTGCTAACTGTAGAATTCTATGGAGTTGCCAAGAACAGTAAGACAGGCTCATGCACAGCACAGATGAGATAGTACAAGGTAATTCAAGGACAAAACTTTATATTCCAACCATTTAAAATTCCTGGAACCATCAGGCTAAGCATTCTCTGGTTAATTCACTGTCTAGGCCCCTGAGTCCCCAAATGTCACTAAATAGTTACCAAAAATGTGGTGTTCAAATAAGTTTGTTCAAATAGCTTCAAAACTATTAACGCTTCTAGGAGCCCTTCATATGCTAAAGGGTCTTATAGATCTCTGAGATGGAAATATGGCTTGCAGATTTTCCAGAACTTAATTGACTCCTGGGCCCACTTTTCTGCAATACATTTTCACTGCACTAAAGATTTTTAGGAAATGATGCCCTTGGTATTCTCTATAAAACTCTAAACCTAGAGTTTAGAGAAAAGAGTTTATCAGGAAGAGAAAAGAGTTTATCTTAGAATTTCTCTATCAACCCTTCCTGAAGACAGGCCTGCATTAGGGTAGCTGTAGGAATATCAGGGTTGTCCAAGGTAAAACTTGGAAAGTGGGGGAAGGTTGAGGTAGGTGAGCTCAAGTTGGAAAAGGTAGCAGTGTTGTTAGAAAGTGGAATTGGATTACTTGTGAACGTATATTGCAAACTCTGTGGCAATCACTAAAAACAGTAAAAAAAGAAGTGTAATTGATATGCTAAGAAAGGAGAGAAAATGGAATCACATAAAATGCTAAATTAAAACCACAAAAGGCAGAAAAAGAGTGAAAGACAAAAATTGGAAAGAAGAACAAGGGTCATAAATAGAAAACAGTAATAAATGTGGTAGATATTAACCCAACTGTATCCATAATCACCTTGAATGTCAATGTTCTAAATGCGCCAGTCAAAATGTAGCAGTCACAAGACTCTAGCAAGGAAGGCACAGAAGAGAAATTCAGAAGAAGCAAGGCTGGCAAGAAGGGAATTGCTAACTCAAGAATTCTATGGAGTTGTCATGAACAAGGTCTTGAAAGGTTTAGATGCATGATTAACTTTTGTTTTCTATGGTATCTAATCTTTACAATGAGATGATGAATTCACCAGTCTTATCTCATGCACCACTACAATGTTTATTAGGAAAAAGAGTAAGTTTTTATTAAATGTTTCATTATTTAAATATATTTCCAATTATATTCCTATTTTACTCTGAAAGAGTAATGAGAATATAATCTGATCTTTTTGTAATAGCAAGTGTTATGCTCTGTCCATAACTGGTCTTTAATTTCTGCCTTGTAAATTTAATTTCCATTGATTTGATTTATATTTGAAGAGTTTTAAGTTTTAACACACACATAGCTTGCCATGAATAAGTAAAACTTTTCTCTGACATCTAGTTTGAGGTTCTATGTTTCTATGTTGATAAACATTCTTTTTGTTTTCAAGCTCTCTTTACGTAATATATTTGGGAAGGAAAAGAAAGAGTTTGCTCCATAGACATGCTTCCTCAGTTTCACTAAAACTAAATTTGCTTAGAAATATTGTTTCATCCAGGATGCAATATTAATAAATGAATTTGTGTGAGCAATAAAAAGACAGGGTTTTATTTTGAGACTCAGTCATATTCAGTAGGACAGCCAATTCTCTTATTCATAAGGCCCTACCAAGGAGTTAGCTACTGCAGATGTACTTTATTCCTGAAGGAGAGTCAATGACTATACCTAAGGATGTCACATTATCAGACGAGTACACAGGGGACATATCAATAGGCTTGCATTTTCCTTCACAATCTACCCAAGCTCTGGCACATCTAATTCCAAAATGTCACTCAAGCAGCCAATAGGGGGAAGGGGTGATGAAGCTTTGGAGCAGAATATAAATAGTAGCTGATATTATGTACGATTTAGAATCAAATGTTTGAGATAATTTTATATTAGGGGGCATGTACAAGAAAAGTGGTGCTCATTCATACCCAGAAAAGATGCATATTAACTATCCAATGGAGCTTCACTTCAGTGCCACCTAGTGGTCAATCTCAAGTAATATAATGCTGCTTGTGAATCCCATTCGGCCCACATACCCAAGTCCACCAGGAAGAACTACTTCACAGTATAGTGCAGACCATAAAGAACATTTATTCATTACTACTTTGAAGGATACTGTTTTGATTAATATACTGCATTATTCAATCACTCCTGAATCAAATTCACTAAGCTCAGGCCATATGGCTTAGAATACCAGAATCAGCCTTCTGGTATACCTGTTTTCCTCACATTGGCTGGCATGTTTCAACACAAGTTGAGTCCTATATAGTTCCAGTGTGTACTTAATATAGACACCTAGACCCCTATTTATAGCACAAACTCTGGACTTTGCTTAGAAAGACAAACTTCGCAGTTTACTCACATTCAAATTCCAACTCTAGAACTGACTATATAGGACTTTGAACAAGTTATTTGGCCTTTCTGAGGCTTATTGTTCTGACTCTTTAAAATAGAGTCAATAATCATATCTTAGTACCATTATAGATATACTTATGTAAATGAACTTATCTATGTAAAGTCCTAGACATACAGTATGTGTTCAATACATAGTAGCTAGTGCTATTTTAAAGTCTTGAGAAAGATGTATTAACAGACATTTTTATCTCATTAAATATTTTATAATTTCATAAATAAGGAAATCAAATTTCTGACTTCATATCCCACAGTACCTGAAAGACTGCCTACATATGGTTTTAGAAACTTAAAGATGGAAACGTCAGTGTTTCAGGACCAGATGATCCTACTCTGCTCTCCCTTCCTTGCAGGAGCCCTTATGACAATAGTATTCACCCTTTTTGTGTCCATGGACTTCTTTCAAAAACTAGAATTTTTAGAAGAATGTATGAAGAGATTAAATTCCACCCACAGTTATAACATTGTTTACTCAGTCACTTGTAATCACTCTGTTGCTACTTTAGAACTGCCTTAACTGAACTGTCTCATAAACTTAGAAGACAAATTAATCACACATTCTTGCTAAGTGAGATCTTTCTCTGACCCTCTGATCATAGTATTCCATTTGACATACATCACCTTAGAAGTATATATTCCTGGTGGCAGCAAAAATAAATCTTTTACAGCGATTGTACTTTGATCAAAAGTTATCAGCAGTTGGTTTACTACGAGAGCTACTGACTTCACCTCATTTTTTCTCTCCCTTAAAGTGGCTACCACTAAATTGTGTCTTAGAGTTCTTCTCACCAACATGAAATATAAAAAATCAGATGTACGTAGGACAAACTTAGCCAGTCAGAGAATGGCCTACTGCCCTGGGTAATGAGCCTGGCATGTACTAACATCTTCAAAACAGATGGAAAAGTGTTAAGCATAGGGTGAAGTATTTACATTCAGTAGACCATTTTCTAGGCGACCAGGACTGGCAACTACTTAATCTCAAAAATTAATTTCACATATATAGATCTTCAGGGGTACTCTAGTTATGCTTTATAAAAAAAAATACCTATAGTGATAAATATCCCAAGATAGCCCCAATGGGCACATAATATTGGGAAAGAAGAAAAAAATCAACTATTTCCACACAGTGTTTGTAAGAAAGTTCATAACAACCTTACTGTAAATGTACATTATTCATCATGTCTTTTTTTTCCTCTTAGTTCTAGTCCATGGATGATTATGGCAAGCTTTAATATTGACTGGAAGAATCTCTATTATAATCCAAATCTCTTTTTTTAAACTTTCAACATTATTTGGGGACATCTATGTTATGTTCATGTATGATGCATTTTTTTTCTGGCCATATAATGGAGAAAAAGTAAATATGATCCATGGTTCATGAGGTGCTAGAGTTCTGCAAAGGGTATACATGACTTAGGGCTGCATTCATGTGTGGCAGGGGCTTGGGGGAGCTGTTTGTACAGTGTTCTCTGAGAACACAGAAAAGAGGAATAAACCAAGGTAGGAGAGAGGGTGGAGGAGAAAGGAAGTTATGAAAGACCTCAGGGAGAAAAGCCAAAGCTGGATCATAAAGAACAAGTAAACAAAATGTCAGAGAAGGTCATTCAAAGCAGAGGAACCAAACAAAATAGAGGTACCCAGCTAAGAAAAAACATGCTATAGTTATTCACTGATTCAACAAATATTTAATGGGAACCACTATGTGTCAGGCACTAAAGAGTTACTGGGGAGATAGGGCTGAAGGAAACAAACATATCCCACTAAAATCCAAATCCATGGGTACCAGACATTGAGCATGGAATTACAATGTGACATTAAATGACATAAAGGAGAATACTGTAGGAGACTTAATCTTGTGTAAATGGGGTGAGATATGACAAAAGCTCTTTTGATAAATTTTTTTAAGCAGATTTCTATGATAAATAGGAATTCATGAGGGGTGAGATGGGGAGGAAGGAGAAAAAAATGGAGGGAAGTCAAAAATAGCTGTTTGACTAGAATAGCTCCCATGAAGAGTGGGGAGAACTGTACGACTCTGATGCAGGACAGAATATGGCACATTTGAGAAGCCTAAATAAGTAAAGTATGGCTTCAGAGTAGAGTGCAAAGGGTAAAGCAGCAAATTAAGGTTAGAGAGGCAGACAGTGGCCTGATTTTGCAAGGCCTTTTTGTTTGTTTTTCCCTAAAAACAATTAGATGACAAAAACAGAGTCTAGAATAGATGTACCTGTATATAAAATAAGTGTTATAGATGAGATTCTAGAAATATATCTAGGTAGATAGTTAAATATAGGTAGATAGAAGATAGATAGGTGGATGACAGATAGATGATATGTAGACACCTAGATAGATAGATAGATAAAAACAGACCCTAGAGCACAGAAAAGAAAGTGGGCATGTCCTCCTTGTTTGGGATGGGGGTTACGTTATTATGGATTCACATAGAAAAGTTGCTGAGGATTTGATTCTTGAAAGAGAAGGTATCTTCTAGGAGTCAAGCAGTTCATTCCTTACAATTTTAATTTGGCTATTCTCTACCATGCCTGGAGAAAAACTACTCCCTCTGCTAGTCTATCATCAGCTTCATGCCTCTTTGTAAGTTACTTTGCTGTTCATTTGATATTCCTTTGCCCAAAACAATGACACAAAATAATGAGCCCATGTTCAGCAGGAGCTGTCAAATTAGCAATATCACTAAACAATAATCAGAGAAAATGGATTGTGGTGTTTATGCTCTAGTAATGACTATTCCTCTGTGGAGCTATTAGCAAAACCAAGGGATTGGATCAGTATGCAATTTTAATGAAGTCAAGAGTACACAAATGGAAAATTACATGGACGGTGTTTTATTTCCTTTTTGCCCTTCTTTTTTACAAACACTAAACCCTTTACCACAGTGAGTGTTTGGAGTCAAGTTACAGAAATCATTAGCACTAGAATTTTTGGAAGGTATATTTGCCAGTGATCCCACAGGACAGATCACCTACAGTTGTCACAGATCAGCACACCTGGCTTATTTTATTTTAATTTTATCTTTAAATAAAAAAGGAACAACTTAGTTAACCAAAAGAAAAGGTAATACTTAATTTCCCAGGCATGAATTAGGAGCAATCCCAGCATTTGCTTTTAAGGGGCATGCATAACCTCGCTTTTTTTCAGTTTCCTCACATGTAAAAAGGGCTGGATGAATGATTAAAATATATGATTCTTTTATTATGCTGTATTTTTAAAGGCTGCTATAAAATACAGATAAACTGATTCATTAAACCTAAGGGAATGCATGTTTATTACTCTTTCTTTCCTTTTTTAGTGTGAGGTCTTGCACATCAATCCTTGAAAACTTCCACTAAACAGCATCAACCTCTTTCCTCAAATAGAAACCTCTTTCCTTAAATAGAAATGGAACCAAAGTGCTTTCTAGGCATCAAACTGTCAATAACTATTTATTTGAAACTAACAAGTGGCAGGCACTTTTCCAGGTTCTGCAGATATTTCAGTAAATGAGACACTGATTCTATCTCCATTATATAAGAAAACCAATGGGAAAACAAAACAAAACAAACAAAAACATGAATTAATTCTTGAAAAGGGAAGGAAAAAGAAATGAGAATAATTGAAAAAAATAGAACATATAGAAAATAGCAAGGAAGGCTATATAATTGAGTCCAAATATACTAATAACCACAATAAATGTAAATGGACTAAATGGACTAGTTGAAAGATGGAGATTTTCAGATTGGATTAAAAAAAAATCCAGCAACATGACATTTAAAAAGGACATGACTAAAATATAAGGATACAGAAAGGTGGAAATCAAAAGGATGAAAAAAGATTTGCCAGATAAATATAAAATCTTTAATAAAGTGTGAGTCACCATTTGCATCAAACCATATAGTCTGTGATAACAAAAAGAATCATTAAGGATAGAGAGGGAAACTGTATACAAATAATACTTTAGTTCAATGGGAAGATATAAAAATTCCAAATTAGTACACATATAACAAAATCTCAAATTTTGCTAGGACAATTGGACAGCCACAGGCAAAAGAATGAACCCTTATCTAAGACTACAAACAAAAATTAAATAAGAAGGGATCAAAGACCTAAATGTAAGAGCAAAAACTATACACCTCTTAGAAGAAAGCATAGGAGTAAATATTCATGATCTGAATTTGGCAAACGATTCATACAAGTGATACCAAAAAGCATGAGTAACAGAAGAAAAAACAAGTTGGATTCAATCAAAATTTAAAGTTTTTATGCTTCAAAGCATTCCATCAAGAAAGTAAAATGACAACCCACAGAATTGGAAAAAATACTTGCAAATTATCTTAAGTGAGACAGGATGAGCACTAATGGACAAGTGGAAGACTTGGCTTTGGATAGATGTCCCTACTAAAGTGCAGAAAGAGGATATGGATACAGATGTGGAGGAGGGAGTGTGTATTTCTTTTTTGATTGCTTCATTTTTCTTTACAAGGAAGTGTGTGTGTGAGTGTGTGTGTATGTGTCTGTGTGTGTACTGTTTTTATTAGGAAGCTAAGGATATTTAAGCCATATGTTGGTAAAACAAGACCATTCTCAGACAGTCTGGATATGAGTGAGTATTAGAGAAGACTATCCTCAATAAAGGTTGATTCTTGAATATAAAATACTTTTATTTGGGTAGTTAGGCTTGTTTCTAAGTGCTCTTTGGAATCTTTCTCAAGAGAAAGTTTCACACCTTCTTTTTAAAGCTCAGTGCCACATGTGACTACATGATACAGGGGTTAAGAGCAAAGAGTGAAGTCAGACTTATTTGAATTTGACAGTTTGCAACTCACCAGTTGAGAAAAAAATCTTTGGAATAGTGGAGGAGTCCAGTAACTTCACTTAGCTCATTTAAAAAGCACCTACCCTATAGGGCTGCTGGAAATATTAGATAAAGTATACATAAATACTCTAATAGACAAGGTTCAATCAGGAAATAGAAGCCATACTATGTATGTAGGAGTTTAACATATATAATGGGGGTTAATGACTTGTGGAAATGCTGGGGAAGTAGAGGTCAGAGAAGCTGCTCCTGAAATTAGTAAAGTTGATACCAAAGATCTCAGCTGTAAACACCAAACTAGGTGTTTCTCTCCATCTCACCAGGAAGCTGCTGTAATTCTTGAGATTCTCTGATATGATGTTACCAATTGTTTCAGTCTTCTATGGCAAAGTGGGTGGGAAAAGCTACTATGGATTTCCTGTCCTTCTTCTTTATTTTCACTTTGCAAATCTCCTGCGAGTTCCTCTCATTGATAAACTCTAAGCCAAAACACTGCAGGGAAGGAGATTCTGGGAAACATAATTCACAGTCTTAGAAGAGGTGGTGGGGACTTCCGGGTAAGATGGCGGAAGAGTAAGACGCGGAGATCACCTTCCTCCCCACGGATACACCAGAAATACAGCTACACGTGGAACAACTCCTACAGAACACCTACTGAACGCTGGCAGAAGACCCCAGACCTCCCAAAAGGCAAGAAACTCCCCACATACCTGGGTAGGGCAAAGCGGAGAGATCCCCACACAGAGGATCGGTGCCGAGCGGCACTCACCAGCCCGAGAGGCTTGTCTGCTTGCCCGCCGGGGCACGCAGCGCTGGAAGCTGAGGCTCGGGCTTCGGTCAGAGTGCAGGGAGAGGACTGGGGCTGGCGGCGAGAACTCAGCCTGAAGGGGGCTGGTGTGCCACAGCTAGCCAGGAGGGAGTCCGGGAAAACTCTGTAGCTGCCGAAGAGGCAAGAGACTTTTTCTTCCCTCTTGGTTTCCTGGTGCACGAGGAGAGGGGATTAAGAGCGCTGCTTAAGGGGGCTCCACAGACGGGCGCAAGTCGCGACTGAAGGCGCGGAGCCCAGTGATGGGCATGGGACGCTGTGGCTGCTGCTGCCGCCGCCAAGAAGCCTGTGTGTCAGTGCAGGTCACTGCCCATACCGCCCTTCCGGGAGCCCGTGCAGCCCGCCACTGCCGGGGTCCCAGGATCCAGGGGCAGCTTCCCTGGGAGAACGCACGGCGCGCCTCGGGCTGGTGCAACGTCACGCCGACCTCTGCCACTGCAGGCTCGCCCCGCACTCCGTGCCCCTCCCTCCCGCCCGGCCTGAGTGAGCCAGAGTCCCCGAAGAGGCTGCTCCTTTAACCCTGTCCTGTCTGAGCGAAGAACAGACGCCCTCCGGCGACCTACACGCAGAGGCAGGGCCAAATCCAAAGCTGAGACCCAGGAGCTGTGAGAACAAAGAAGAGAAAGGGAAACCTCTACCAGCAGCCTCAGAAGCAGCGGATTAAAGCTCCACAATCAACTTGATGTACCCTGCATCTGTGGAATACAGGAACAGACAACACATCATCCCAAATTGAGGAGCCAGGAGTCGGTGCTGTGCCTCTGAGGTGGGAGAGCCAACTTCAGGACACTGGTCCACAAGAGACCTCCCAGCTCCACATAATATCAAACGGCAAAAATCTTCCAGAGATCTCCATCTCAACACCAGCACCCAGCTTCACTCAACGACCAGCAAGCTACAGTGCTGGACACCCTATGCCAAACAACTAGCAAGACAGGAACACAACGCCACCCATTAGCAGAGAGGTGGCCTAAAATCATAAAAAGTCCGCAGACACCCCAAAACACACCACCAGACGTGGACCTGCCCACCAGAAAGACAAGATCCAGCCTCATCCACCAGAACACAGGCAGTAGTCCCCTCCACCAAGAAGCCTACACAACCCACTAAACCAACCTTAGCCACTGGGGACAGACACCAAAAACAATGGGAACTACGAACCTGCAGCCTGCAAAAAGGAGACCCCAAACACAGTAACATAAGCAAAATGAGAAGACAGAAAAACACATGGCAGGAGGAGCAAGATAAAAACCCACCAGATCTAACAAATGAAGAGGTAATAGGCAGTCTACCTGAAAAAGAATTCACAATAATGATGGTAAAGATGATCCAAGATTCTATTTCCCAGATCCAAAATCTTGGAAATAGAATAGACAAAATGCAAGAAACAGTTAACAAGGACCTAGAAGAACTAAAGATGAATCATGCATCGATTAAAAACACAATACACGAAATAAAAAATACTCTAGATGGGATCAATAGCAGAACAACTGAGGCAGAAGAACGGATAAGTGAGGTGGAAGATAAAATAGTGGAAATAACTGCTGCAGAGCAAAATAAAGAAAAAAGAATGAAAAGAACAGAGGACAGTCTCAGAGACCTCTGGGACAACATTAAACGCACCAACATTCGAATTATAGGGGTTCCAGAAGAAGAAGAGAAAAAGAAAGGGACTGAGAAAATATTTGAAGATATTATAGTTGAAAACTTCCCTAATATGGGAAAGGAAATGGTTAATCAAGTCCAGGAGGCACAGAGAGTCCCATACAGAATAAATCCAAGGAGAAATACGCCAAGACACATATTAATCAAACTGTCAAAAATTAAACACAAAGAAATCATATTAAAAGCAGCAAGGCAAAAACAACAAATAACACACAAGGGAATCCCCATCAGGATAACAGCTGATCTCTCAGCAGAAACTCTACAAGCCAGAAGGGAGTGGCAGGACATAATTAAAGTGATGAAGGAGAAAAACCTGCAACCAAGATTACTCTACCCAGCAAGGACCTCATTCAGATTTGATGGAGAAATTAAAACGTTTACAGACAAGCAAAAGCTGAGAGAGTTCAGCACCCCCAAACCAGCTTTACAACAAATGCTAAAGGAACTTCTCTAGGCAAGAAACACAACAGAAGTAAAAGACCTACAATAACGAACCCAAAACAATTAAGAAAATGGGAATAGGAACATACATATCGATAATTACCTTAAATGTAAATAGACTAAATGCTCCCACCAAAAGATACAGATTGGCTGAATGGATACAAAAACAAGACCCATATATATGCTGTCTACAAGAGACCCACTTCAGACCTAGAGACACATACAGACTGAAAGTAAGGGGATGGAAAAAGATATTCCATGCAAATGGAAACCAAAAGAAAGCTGGAGTAGCAATTCTCATATCAGATAAAATAGACTTTAAAATAAAGACTGTTACAAGAGACAAGGAAAGACACGGCATAATGATAAAGGGACCAATCAAAGAAGAAGACATAACAATTTTAAATATTTATGCAACCAACATAGGAGCACCTCAATACATAAGGCAAATGCTAACAGCCATAAAAGGAGAAATAGACACTAACACAATCATAGTAGGGGACTTTAACATCCCCCTTTCACCAATGGACTGATCATCCAAAATGAAAATAAATAAGGAAACACAAGCTTTACATGATACATTAAACAAGATGGATTTAATTGACATTTATTAGGACATTCCATCCAAAAACAACAGAATACACTGTCTTCTCAAGCACTCATGGAATATACTCCAGGACAGACCATATCTTGGGTCACAAATCAAGCCTTGGTAAATTTAAGAAAATTGAAATTGTATCAAGTATCTTTTCCGACCACAATGCTATGAGACTAGATATCAATTACAGGAAAAGAGCTGTAAAAAATACAAACACATGGAGGCTAAACAGTACACTACTTAATAACGAAGTGATCACTGAAGAAATCAAAGAGGAAATTAAAAAATACCTAGAAACAAATGACAATGGAGACACGACGACCCAAAACCTATGGGATGCAGCAAAAGCAGTTCTAAGAGGGAAGTTTATAGCAATACAATCCCACCTTAAGAAACAGGAAATATCTCGAATAAACAACCTAACCTTGCACCTAAAGCAATTAGAGAAAGAAGAACAAAAACATCCCAAAGTTAGCAGAAGGAAAGAAATCATAAAAATCAGATCATAAATAAATGGAAAAGAAATGAAGGAAACGATAGCAAAGATCAATAAAACTAAAAGCTGGTTCTTTGAGAAGATAAACAAAATTGATAAACCATTAGCCAGACTCATCAAGAAAAAAAGGGAGAAGACTCAAATCAATAGAATTAGAAATGAAAAAGGAGAAGTAACAACTGACACTGCAGAAATACAAAAGATCAGGAGAGATTACTATAAGCAACTCTATGCCAATAAAATGGACAACCTGGAAGAAATGGACAAATTCTTAGAAATGCACAACCTGCCAAGACTGAATCAGGAAGAAATAGAAAATATGAACAGACCAATCACAAGCACTGAAATTGAAACTGTGATAAAAAATCTTCCAACAAACAAAAGCCCAGGACCAGATGGCTTCACAGGCGAATTCTATCAAGCATTTAGAGAAGAGCTAACACCTATCCTTCTGAAACTCTTCCAAAATATAGCAGAGGGAGGAACACTCCCAAACTCATTCTACGAGGCCACCATCACCTTGATACCAAAACCAGACAAGGATGTCACAAAGAAAGAAAACTACAGGCCAATATCACTGATGAACATAGATGCAAAAATCCTCAACAAAATACTAGCAAACAGAATCCAACAGCACATTAAAAGGATCATACACCATGATCAAGTGGGGTTTATTCCAGGAATGCAAGGATTCTTCAATATACGCAAATCAATCAACGTGATACACCATATTAACATATTGAAGGAGAAAAACCATATGATCATCTCAATAGATGCAGAGAAAGCTTTCGACAAAATTCAACACCCATTTATGATAAAAACCCTGCAGAAAGTAGGCATAGAGGGAACTTTCCTCAACATAATAAAGGCCATATATGACAAACCCACAGCCAGCATCGTCCTCAATGGTGAAAAACTGAAACCATTTCCACTAAGATCAGGAACAAGACAAGGTTGCCCACTCTCACCACTCTTATTCAACATAGTTTTGGAAGTTTTAGCCAAATCAGAGAAGAAAAGGAAATAAAAGGAATCCAAATTGGAAAAGAAGAAGTAAAGCTGTCACTGTTTGCAGATGACATGATACTATACATAGAGAATCCTAAAGATGCTACCAGAAAACTACTAGAGTTAATCAATGAATTTGGTAAAGTTGCAGGATACAAAATTAATGCACAGAAATCTCTGGCATTCCTATATACTAATGATGAAAAATCTGAAAGTGAAATCAAGGAAACACTCCCATTTACCATTGCAACAAAAAGAATAAAATATCTAGGAATAAACCTACCTAAGGAGACAAAAGACCTGTATGCAGAAAATTATAAGACACTGATGAAAGAAATTAAAGATGATACAAATAGATGGAGAGATGTACCATATTCTTGGATTGGAAGAATCAATATTGTGAAAATGACTCTACTACCCAAAGCAATCTACAGATTCAATGCAATCCCTATCAAACTACCACTGGCATTTTTTACAGAACTAGAGCAAAAAATTTCACAATTTGTATGGAAACACAAAATTCCCCGAATAGCCAAAGCAATCTTTAGAACGAAAAATGGAGCTGGAGGAATCAGGCTCCCTGACTTCAGACTATACTACAAAGCTACAGTAATCAAGACAGTATGGTACTGGCACAAAAACAGAAAGATAGATCAATGGAACAGGATAGAAAGCCCAGAGTTAAACCCACGGACATATGGTCACCTTATCTTTGATAAAGGAGGCAGGAATGTACAGTGGAGAAAGGACAGTCTCTTCAATAAGTGGTGCTGGGAAAACTGGATAGGGACATGTAAAAGTATGAGATTAGATCACTCCCTAACACCATACACAAAAATAAGCTCAAAATGGATTAAAGACCTAATGTAAATGTACATGACCTAAATGTAAGGCCAGACACTATCAAACTCTTAGAGGAAAACATAGGCAGAACACTCTATGACATAAATCACAGCAAGATCCTTTTTGACCCACCTCCTAGAGAAATGGAAATAAAGACAAAAATAAACACATGGGACCTAATGAAACTTCAAAGCTTTTGCACAGCAAAGGAAACCATAAACAAGACCAAAAGACAACCCTCAGAATGGGAGAAAATATTTGCAAATGAAGCAACTGACAAAGGATTAATCTCCAAAATTTATAAGCAGCTCATGCAGCTCAATAACAAAAAAACAAACAACCCAATCCAAAAATGGGCAGAAGACCTAAATAGACATTTCTCCACAGAAGATATACAGACTGCCAACAAACACATGAAAGGATGCTCAACATCTTTACTCATTAGAGAAATGCAAATCAAAACTACAATGAGATATCATCTCACACCAGTCAGAATGGCCATCATCAAAAAATCTAGAAACAATAAATGCTGGAAAGGGTGCGGAAAAAAGGGAACACTCTTGCACTGCTGGTGGGAATGTGAATTGGTACAGCCGCTATGGAGAACGGTATGGAGGTTCCTTAAAAAACTACAAATAGAACTACCATATGACCCAGCAATCCCACTACTGGGCATATACCCTGAGAAAACCATAATTCAAAAAGAGACATGTACCAAAATGTTCATAGCAGCCCTATTTACAATAGCCCGGAGATGGAAACAACCTAAGTGTCCATCATCAGATGAATGGATAAAGAAGATGTGGCACATATATACAATGGAATATTACTCAGCCATAAAAAGAAATGAAATTGAGCTATTTGTAATGAGGTGGATAGACCTAGAGTCTGTCATACAGAGTGAAGTAAGTCAGAAAGAGAAAGACAAATACTGTATGCTAACACATATGTATGGAATTTAAGAAAAAAATGTCATGAAGAACATAGGGGTAAGACAGGAATAAAGACACAGACCTACTAGTGAATGGACTTGAGGTTATGGGGAGGGGGAAGGGTAAGCTGTGACAAAGTGAAAGAGCGGCATGGACATATATACACTACCAAACGTAAGGTAGATAGCTAGTGGGAAGCAGCCGCATAGCGCAGAGAGATCAGCTCGGTGCTTTGTGACCGCCTGGAGGGGTGGGATAGGGAGGGTGGGAGGGAGACGCAAAAGGGAGGGGATATGGAAACATATGTATATGTATAACTGATTAAATTTGTTATAAAGCAAAAAAAATAAAATAAAAATTAAAAAAAAAGAAGAGGTGGTGGTGGTGCTAGCCCAGTGCTTACTTAACATGGTAAATTATAAAAGAAAAATTTACAAAGAAACTGGATATAAAATAAATTGCTGAATAAATGGTATCTCCCTTATAATTCCCATGTTTTGTCTGTTTCACAACTTCATTGTACACTCAATTTCAATTAGTGAAACTAGGAAAAAGGATTGTAATATATAGTCGTGTCAAGTTTAAGAGTTTGAGAGATTCCATTCAGACCATTAGCCTGTTTTTATGTGCCAGAGAAAATCACCTCTGATTATGATTACTATATGATGGTCTACTGCACATGTTAAAGGTTTGATTCTTAAAGTGTTTACTGTGCATCTAGTGTATAAGCATTGCATTATATGACTGGAGGAATACTGAGATAAATGTAAAACACAGTCCTTGCCATCAAGAAACTTACAGACTTAACCGAGAACAAATGGCTAAATGATAAGGACAAATTCAATTGCTAATTTCTGTTGGCATTCCAGTATCAATCTGTTTATTCTCATTTTCCTCTTGACTCCTCTTAATTTATCTGTATTTTTAGTTTGGAGATCTTATAGTCAGGGTATAAAATGCCAAACATGCTTAGATGAATTCACATATGTGAAGTAAGCATTCCTGCCATATCGTGATGAAAACTTGAATGTTCCATAAAACTTCTATTTAAATAAAGATAACATTTTCTCCCTAAATTACCTCTAACAGTTATAAATACTTTTGGCTCCTTTATTTCTAGAATATTGAGACTTGCTAAACAAATTCTTATTCACTCGAATATGGATTTTCCAGCCTGAGTGTTTTGATATTTGCAGGCATTTGGTCTCTCAGCCTGGAATGAATTTCCGTCTTTTGTCTGCCAGGCAGGACCCTACCCATCTTTTGAGACTTATCTTGAGCATTGTCTTTTGTAAGGAAACCCACTTCATCTCTCCCAGCTAGAATTAGATGCTTCCTTTACTGGGTCAGAGTCTATTTCTATCACACTGTTACAATTGTGCATGCTTTTCAAACAGTGTGTTGTCACTGTTTAATCCACATCACCATCACTGCACACTGATCTCCTTAATCTATGGATGGGGTCCGATTCATCTTTGTGTCCTCTGTGCTTATTTCATTATAGTCCCTGTATTAGTTTGCTGTTGCTATAGAAGAAAATTACCTCAAGTTTAATGGCTTAAAACAACACAGACATTATTTTATAGTTCTGGAAGTCAGAAGTTTGAAATGGATCTGACTAGGCTAAAAATCAGCAGTGCTGTGTTCCTTCTAAAGCCTCCAGGGGAGAATCTGTTTTCTTGCATTTTCCAGCTTCCACAGGCTGTGTCCATTCCTGCAGTCCTGGCTCTTTCTCCATCTTCAAAACCAGAGTAGCTCTTCAATCTCCCTCTACCTCTTACAAGGATCCTGGTGGTTACATTAATCCAGGATAATCTCCCAAATCAAAATCCTTAACTTAATCCTATCTGCCAGGTCCCTTTGCCATATTCACAGGTTCTGAGGATTAGGATGTAGACATCTTTGGGTGTTGAGGGGGTACCTTGTTCTGCTTACCACAGTGTCCAAACAACATCTGCTCAATTAATGAGGCATCCACATATCTGAGCTCCATCCATTCCCTGAATAATGATTTCTTTGCACTCCCTGGACCTCTTTCAGCTCTGTACAATCTCTGTGGCATGGAGTACAGACCTTTGTATTTTTCTGTGTGTGTATGCTCTGTGTTTTTTTAGATACATTCCTATAGGTGATGATTTCAATTATGCTTCCAATAGAAACGGTGCCATTTGACTCACCTAAGGAATAAAAATATTGTAAAGTTTAGATTTTTTTTTAAATAAAACTATTAGGCTTTCTCAAATCCCATTTTTTACACAGCCCCTCTCCTGTAGTACAACGTGGGAATACTTTGTCTGACTTAGGAAGAGGGAGAGTGAAGAGGTACAGTTAATGTTTGGTGAGAAAGACAAAATATGCCATTATTATCACATGAAATAGACTGAGATTTGCCTTTAGATCTTAAAATTAACAAATGAAAGGGAAAGATAACGGTATAGTTTCCAAACTGGTTTGCCTTTATTCTGCCGCTTTTTAAATCTTTTTTCCTCTCATCTACTTTGTCTTCCTTTTATTATTCTTTATTTCCTATTGGGTCGTGTTTGATTTAGAATAACCCTATACAATGTTTCTTTTGAATTCTCATCCATTTTTTAAAATTTCATTTTGGGATTTGTGTTATTATTTATCCATTGTCTATTTTAATCTCTTGAGGAAACCAAAAATTCTCTTACCACCTTTATTTAAAATAAATTTGAAATCCACATTTTATTGCAAAGACATCCGTTGACTTTATGTTGCTGCTGTCAGTATTAATGCTGTCACTTGAAGTCTAAATTGTCGGCATCAGTGTCAAAGAAGATACCAATAAAAAGGTGTCATTGACTTGCATTCAAATCACCTGAGAAATAGTGACAAGTTGGCATAGGAGAGAAAAGCATATGAATGCCATAAGGATATGTAAGTCTCATTGATGTCAGTTTAAAACCAATTCAAATTTTAGCAGAAATTATTATTTGAAGTCCCTGAATTTATATTTGGCAATTGCAAGAAAGCTTTGAGGTCATAGAAGGAACCCAAGGTAGGATAAAGAAACAAAAAATCACAGCAGAAAAAATAAGTAATTCTATAGCAGGTACCCTATTGATTTTCAATGATTCTGGGGGATCTATTCAGCCTTCCTAACACTCTGATTCTCTACCTTCAACACTGTGGTGGGGATGACTAAGTAATTTGGGCACAGAAACAAGTGCCACGAACACAAAAATCCCAACACAGAGTATAATGAATTACAAATCACTAATTTTGGTTGTCGGTAAAATAAGAAACAAGCTAAAAATACCCCCATATGGCCACTAATATTAAACATGATATTGGAAGAATTAGGCAATTCAACTAAAAGAAAGCAAACGGGCATAAACATTGGAAAAGAAGAGGTAAAAGTATTTCTAGTTGCAAAATGTATGATTCTCTTTCAAGAAAACTCAAGACAATCCACTGATATGTGCTCTGTTCTGAAATCTTCTCATTTTATCCCAACTCCCCAAATACTAACAAAAAGTTGATCATTTCCTAAGGAATCGTTTTATAAAAGCAAATTGGATTTATCATAATATTATATTTTGCTGAAAGAAGCTCATAGCTTTCATTTTTACAGTTTACCATTACACAGAACTTTTGAACATGAAAATATTACCTATCCAGGATTAATATATTTGAAATTTTAGAGTTTGATAGTTTGAAAAATATCAAAGTTAGTTTTAAAAAAGTTGTAGAGTTGTCTGGATTTACCTAAAATTATATAGAGTCTTATATAAAAATGATAAGAGGGAAATGTTTTTCAACCTGATTCTTAGACTAAGCTACTCATAAGATGTGTCATACCTGTAGCTTCACAGAGACTACCTGAGAGAGCTTTTTTACCTAGTCAACTTCTTGTTTTAAATCCACACTAGCAGTATGGACTTTGAATTTCTGCTCAGACGTATATACAAGAGAAAAGAATGTATAATATTCACCTTAATTTTTCCTGCCTTGAATATAAATTCAAAATTATTGAGAGCAGAGATAGCATAATAGAATAATTTGAGAACTAGATAGAGCTTAGTGAATTATTTTAAGAGTTACTTCCAATAAATCAACTGTAAATTCTTAAACTTATCCTAAATATACAAAATTAATGTCATCTTGTTATAGTAGACACAAAACCAGGAAAATTCAGATGTAAATAAGCAAGTTCTTTGTTGGCTATTTATTACATGCAATATTGTCTTCTAGATGTTTTCTTCAGTTGCTGAATTTAGCTACTTACACTACTGATATTTTCACCTTATAACTGAGCATGATTTTCAGTTATTATGACTTTTAAATGATTCAAATGAAATAAACTGAAATAAGCTGAAACAAAATGATATATTCTTTTTATATTCAATTCTGGACTGGTCTGAGCATATAAATATTTGTATAAAAATTAACTTAACAATAACTTAACAACTCTGTTCAGCTTTTCAACCTCTATCTGACTTTACTATCATTTAAAATAATTTTATTTACATGTCTTATTAATATACCATCGCATAAATTGAAATTTTAAAATGTTACTAAAGGGCTTCCCTGGTGGTGCAGTGGTTAAGAATCCACCTGCCAATACAGGGGGCGCGGGTTCGAGCCCTGGTCTGGGAAGATCCAACATGCTGCGGAGCAACTAAGCCCATGCACCACAGCTACTGAGCTTGCGCTCTAGAGCCCACAAGCCACAACTACTGAAGCCCACACACCTAGAGCCCATGCTACACAACAAGAGAAGCCACCGCAATGAGAGGCCCGTGGGCCGCAGCGAAGAGTAGCCCCCGCTTACTGCAACTAGAGAAAGCCCACGCAGCAATGAAGACCCAGCGCAGCCAAAAATAAATAAATAAATAAATAAATAAAATTTATTTTAAAAAAAGAAACCTTATTTTAAAAAAAGTTACTAAAGCCTTAACAATTAAAATTATAGATATTTTCTTCACCTTATTATACATTATTTGAAATATATTAGTGTCATATTTTAACAATGGAGCACTTTCATTATTTGTAATGTTAGAGAAAGATCACTGCTATCAATTTAATTCCACACTTAAAATACTATAGTAACAATCCAGAAATGTTTTTTTTCCCCCTCTTTTTCCCAGTTTTTGATAATTCCCTCAATTACTTGCTCTAGAAACTTTCTGGAAACTGCCATGTAGTTCGATGTCATTAAAATATAAAGGTTAATTTGCTCAATTGCTAAGACTTTAATTACAACACATCAGTTATTTAGACTGTTTGACATTTCCTGTAAATTCCTTTAATTAGGAAACCCTTAGAGAGTCTTATGAAAGGAGATGAAATCACTAAAATATGTTGACAGAGATAGATATATTTCCTCTTACTGAATGAGCTCAAAACATCATAAACATTTGGAAAAACCCAAGAATTATAATTTTACAGTTAAAATGTTGAGTGGTGTGACCTCAAATGCTTTCTGGGTTTGTTGTGATTGCTTTATTGCCCATTTATTTGTTGGGAAGGAGAATGAGCTTGCATTGATAGGGAAAAAATTGTGATAAAAGAAAGGGTACTCATTAAAGTGTGTTACAAGAGAGGGTCTATAAATTGTTAAGCTGGAAATTCAGAACCTCAGAGTTTACAATCAGGAGGGGGAAAAAAACCCTTAGATTTCAAAGTTGTGTAATTTAATCACATTTTATGTTTAAGTGTTTACCAAGAGTGGAAGAGTGTTTTGTTCAGCCTGTAACATAACTGTGTAATGTCAAGAACAAAATAAAAATGCAGATTGAAAACCAGCCCACATTTTATGCTACTCAGTGTGAAACATATGTAGACTTCCTCATGGACAGTAACCCCATAATCACAAAACCCTGTCAAACCAGCTATGCTGTATGTGTGTATATAGAAAAAGGAAATTGCCTCAGCATATCCAGGCACCATAAGAAAGTGTACATTTAATCATGGATAAGAAGCAAATATTGAAATGTTAAATTCAAAGAGATTCATAACTCACTCCCACTTTGACCCTATTTCTGAATCATTTCCTATATGAATATGAGTATACATGTGAAGGCTTACTTTATTAGGATTAAGACAGTTTTCTAACAAATAAATAGGTTTTAAGTACAAACCACTATCTATTGCAAAGTTGAAAGAGAGAAATGGGGTGGTGTGATGCTCATGGTCAGAACTGAGGTTGAGAAAGCAGAAGACTGGAGAAGCTCTGGAACAGGGCATCTTCATGCCTGGAGCTGGTGTCACGAGCCTGTGTTGTCTGGCAAATCTGAAAAACAAGACCAGGTTAGGTTTCTAAGTAACAACATTACTAATAACGATAACTAAAGTTTATTACAAATGTAATATATTCCAGGTGGAATTGAGTCCATAATCCTCATCTTGAGCCTGTGGTATATGCACCTGTATAATCCTTACTTACACGTAGGAAAGGTGAAACTTAAGGAGTCTGAGGATATTGTCAAGGGCACATGGCAAGCTGGTATCAGAGCTTTATCTCCTGCTAACTTCTTTCACCTTTGGGAAGGTACTAGGAGGCATTAAAATGAGATTATCAGGCTGGAGGCCACTGTCCAGAAATTTGAAACACTGAGCAGAGTCCAGAAGCAGAAGGTTGAATTCATCAAGTATCTGCTGTTCAGTAGAAGTGAAGTGCATAGATGAGAACACAGTTCCTACATATACACTCAGGTAAGAGTTTACAGTTTTATGGAGGGAATCTTGTGTAAACGTACAAAGAATGGAGTTTAGAGTGAGCAGCTGGAGTCAGTGTCTCAAGACTCATATTGCGCACCTGACGCAAACACAACCAATATTTGACGGTTGGTATCCCGGGAAAAGTGCAGTGTGATCTCTGCCTTGGTCGTCTTACCAATATGGATGAAGGAGAGTGAGTGTAGGCAGCCGCTTCCAGAGAAAAGGGGGATTGTTTGGATGCCACAAAGCAAAGGAGTCATCTATTTCAAAAAATTTTTATCAGCCTAAAATTTAACATTTAATGACTTTCAGATTCCTTTATTTTTAAATTTAACGTCCTTTTTTTCTGTTCATTCATGATGCCACATTACATTTAATCATCATGGTGCCCTAGGCTGTGTCCTATTGGCTGTGACAATTTCTGAGACTTGTTTTTGATGACCTTGACAGATTTGAGGAACATCCATCAGTCAGATATTGTGTAGAATCCCCTTGGTTGGTATTTGTCAGATTTTTTTTTCTCATGATTAGACTGAAGGTCTGAGTTTTGGGGAAAAAGAGCACAAAGGTAAAGTGTCATTTTCATCCCATCATATCAAGGGTACATACTGTCAACATGAAATCATTGTTGGTGTTGCCTTTGATCACCTGATCATGGTAGGGTTTGTCTAGTTTCTCTAAAGCAAAGTTACTGTTTCTTCCCCCTTCCCATATGCTATATCTCTAGAAGGAAGTGTGTATGCATAGCTCACACTTAAGAAGTGAGAAATTATACTCTACCTCCTTGAAGGTGAACTATCTACACAAATTAGAATTCTTCTGTTTGGGATATTTGTTTCTTCTCCCCATTTATTTATTTGTTCAATAATTTGTTTATACAGTCTGGCCTTGTGGATGCTTATTTTATACTTTGGATTATAATATATTTATTTATTTTTTTAAAAAAATTATTTATTTTATTTTTGGCTTTTGGCTTTATTTTTATCTTTGTTGCTGCACGCGGGCTTTTCTCTAGTTGTGGCGAGCGGGGGCTACTCTTCGTTGTGGTGCACGGGCTTCTCATTGCAGTGTCTTCTCTTCTTGTGGAGCACGGGCTCTAGGCGCACGGGCTTCAGTAGTTTTGGCATGTGGGCTCTAGAGTGCAGCCTCAGTAGTTGTGGTGCACGGGCTTAGTTGCTCCGCGGCATGTGGGATCTTCCCGGACCAGGGCTCGAACCTGTGTCGCCTGCATTGGTAAGCAAATTCTTAACCACTGCACCACCAGGGAAGCCCTCTTTATTTATTATGTTGCTCAAATTATACCAAAATTTGGCCTTGGGAGCTCTTTTAGTTGGCACCTGTGTCCCTTTGACATACCCTATCATTGGGGGGGGGGGGTTGTTTTGGTTTTTTGTTTCATTTTGGTTTTGTTTATTTTTTAGTAATTCATTACTTTCTAACACCACAAAATGGTTTAGGCTTATTTTGTATATTCTCTTCCCTAGTCCTAGATTCAACTATTTCTCCAAGGAGCCCTTATTCCTTTCATTACTACTAGAGTGTCATTTCTACTAGGACCTGCCAGCTGACAGGGAAGCAACTACATGACTATGTATTCTAACCCATGTACATACATTTATCTATAAATGTTTCTATATGTAGCCATCTGTTTCAGTATTAAGCTAAACATGACTTCACACTGATTCTCCAACTCTAATCCATTACCACATGGATCCGTCTAGCCCCCTTTCCTTGCTTTTCTGGAACCACACCTCTCCTCTGAGAAATGAAGCTCCCACCATTCGTAATCCATTCACTAAATTGTTCAGTTCTAACATACATGGCAGTGATTTCTACATTGCTAACTCAACACCCATGGGAAACAACTTTATTATCTAGAATACAGAGCTTATCTACAGTTCCTTTTCCCTTTAATTTTTTAGACTTTGTTCATTGCCAAAGATACTTAGATCAGCACCTTTTTCTCCCACCTTCTTCTGCAAAGTTGTTTCGTACATGAATAATACAGTTAGAGTCTTTTGTCACATTATGTTTTCTTTCCTGGAATTCTCAGACCTGCTAAATGATTTTTTTTTAATTTGTATGCATTAAAGTTATAGCTCTCTTCGTCCTGTAAAGTTCTGTGAGTTTTGACCAAAGCATAGTGTCATTATCATCCATGATATTTTACAGAATAGTTTCACCATCCTAAAAAACGCTTGTGCTTCATGTACTCAATCTCCACTCAATGAACCCCTGATAACAACTGATCTTTTTATTGTCTCCTTAGTTTTGCCTTTTCCAGAATGTCTACAGTTGGAATCATATACTATGTAGCTTTTTCAGGGTGGCTTCTTTCACTTACTAATACGCGTTTACGGGTCCTCCATGTCTTTTCATAGCTTGATAGCTCATTTATTTTTAGTGCTGAACAATATTCCATTGTCTTGGTGTACCACAGTTTATTTATCCATTCACCTATTAGAGAACATCTTAGTTGTGCAGGTTTTTATGTGGGCATAATACCAAGGAGCATGGTTATTAGATTGTATGGTAAGAATATGTTTAGTACTGTTAAAAAAAAAAAAAAAAGACAACTGCCAAACTGTCTTCCAAAGTGGTTGTACCATTTAGTATTCCCACCAGCAATGAATGAGAGTTCCTGTTGTTTCACATTTTCACCAGCATTTGGTGTTGTCAGTGTTATGGATTTTTGCCATTCTAATTATTCTGTAGTGGATTCTCATTCATTGTTGTTTTAATTTGCATTTTCCTGACCACATATGATGTAGACCATCTTTTCATATACTTATTTGCCATCTGTATATCTTCTTTGGTGAGGTCAGTTCAGGATTTTTTAAAAATCTTTTTTTTTTTATTGCTGAGTTTTGAGAGTTCTTTGTATATTTTAGATAACACTCCTTCATAAGATATGTCTTTAGCAAATATTTTCTCCCAGTCTGTAGCTTGTCTTTTTATTCTCTTGACATGGCTTTCACAGAGTAGCAAATTTTAATTCTAATGAAATTGAGGTAATCAATTCTTTCTTTCATGTATCATGCCTTCGGTGTTGTATCTAAAAAGTCATCACCAAACCCAAGGTCATCTCAATTTTCTCACAGATTCTTCTAGGAGTTTTATAGTTTTGTGTTTCACATTTAGGTCTGTGATCCAGTTTGAGTTAACTTTTTGTAAAGGGTGTAAGGTCTTGTCTAGATTATTATTATTTTTTGCATGTGGATGTCCAGTAGTTCCAGCATTATTTGTTGAAAAGACCATCTTTTCTCCATTGTATTATACTTGTTCCTTTGTCAAAGATCAGTTGACTATATTTATGTAGGTCTCTTTCTGGACTTTTTATTCTGTTCTAATGACCTGTTCTTTCACCAATACCAAACTTGATTACTATATCTTTATAGTAAGTCTTGAAGTTGAGTGGTGTCAGTTCTCCAACTTTATTCTTTTCCTTCAATATTGTGTTGGTTATTCTGGGTCTTTTACTTCTCTATATAAACTTTAAAATCAGTTTGTTGATATCCCCAAAATAACTTGCTGGCATTTTGATTGGGAAGAACTGACATCTTGATAAAATTGAGTCTTTCTATTCTTGGACATGGAGTATATCTCTATCTATTTAGCTTTCACTTGATTTTATTCATTAGGTTTTTAGTTTTCTTCATACAGATCTTGTACATACTTTGTTAGATTTATGCCTACATCTTTCATTTTTATGGGTGCTAGTAAATAGTACTGTATTTTAAATTTCAGATTCCACTTAGTGAACACTGGTATATAGGAAAGCAATTGACTTTTGTGTATTAACCTTGAATCCTGCAACCCTGCTATAATTGCCTATTAGTTCCAGGAGTTTTGCTTTTTTTTTTTTTTGCTAATTCTTTCAGATTTTCTACATAAGCAGTTATGTCATCTGTGAACAAAGGCAGTTTTATTTCTTCCTTGCTGATCTTCTTTTTTCCCCTACATTTTATTTTCTTTTATTGTCTTATTGCATTAACTAGGGTTCATTTTTTAAAACTTGTTTTAATGTGTAATTCTTTAATCACAAATGATGTTGAGTATCTTTTCATATGCTTATTTATCATTTTCATGGTTTCACTGGACTTTACCATGAGAACCTGATGGGCTTTCTGGAGGTAAAGCTGATGAATTGTGGGATCCCCCCAGTAATGCAGCCATCCTCCAGAAGCGTTCTACTCTCATGTTCATCCACACTCAACTTGCAACAGTTTGTAAAAATTACCGTTTAATTGTTCTTACCAGTTTATGATGCTAGCAACTTCTGCATCAAGTAAGTAGATCTCAGATTTGTCTCTGGATTTACCTGTCTCTCCAGATTTCCAGATGGCAGTTGACCTTGCAGCCTCAGTAATCTGCTGGTTTCAAGAAAAGTCACTGATTTGCAGCTTGTCCAGCTTTTTCTCTTGCAAAGACAGGAGTGATGACTTCCAAGCTCCCTACATATTGATTCTAAATCTAGAAGTCACCAAAAATCCTTTTAAACATGTCTTTTCTTCTCTCAATTTCCATTTTAGGTTCTTAAAAAAATCAAAATAAGCAGAAATTATATTCATTTATTTTAAGAACTAACAATTTAGGTAGAAAGATCATACATACATATAGGATTTTCATAACTACAGAGAAGTCAATGTCTGGCTTCAAAGCCTCAAAGGACAGGATGACTTTTGTTAGGGGCTAATGCATCTGGTGACTTTAAGTTGAAGTCAATGCTCATTTACCATTCTGAAAATCCTAGGACCCTTAAGAATTATGTTAAATCTACTCTGTGCTTTATAAATGGAGGCACAAAGCCTGGATAACAGCACATCTGTTTACAACATGGATTACTACATATTTTAAGCCCACTGTTGACACCCACTGCTCAGAAAAAAATATTCCTTTCAAAATATTACTGTTCAGGGCCTCCCTGGTGGTGCAGTGGTTAAGAGTCCGCCTGCCGATGCAGGGGATACGGGTTCGTGCCCCGGTCTGGGAGGATCCCATATGCCGCGGAGCGGCTGGGCCCGTGAGCCATGGCCGCTGGGCCTGCGCATCCGGAGCCTGTGCTCCGCAACGGGAGAGGCCACAACAGTGAGAGGCCCGCATACCGCAAAAAGAAGAAAAAAAAAATATTACTGTTCATTCATAATGCACCTGGTCACCCAGGAGCTCTGATGGAGATGCACATGAGATTAATGTTGTTTTCATGCCTGCTAATGACACAACATCCATTCTGCAGCCCGTGAATCAAGGAGTCATTTCAACTTTCAAGTCTTACTATTTGAGAAATACATTTCATAAGGCTATAGTTGCCATAGATAGCATTGATAATTCCTCTGATGGATCTGGGCAAAGTAAATAAAAACCTTCTGAAAAGTATTTACCATTCCAGATGCCATTAAGAACATTTGTGATTCATGGGAAAAGGTCAAAGAATCAACTTTAACAGTAGTTTAGAAGAAGTTGATTCCAACCCTCATGGGTGATATTGAGGGGTTCAAGACTTCAGTAGAGGAAGTAACTGCAGATTTGGTCAAAATAGCAAGAGAACTAGAATTAGAAGTGGAGCCTTAAGATGTGATTGAATTGTTGCAATCTCATAATAAACTTCAACAGATTGAAGAATTGTTTCTTATGGATGAGCAAAGAAAGTGGTTTCTAGAGATGGAAACTACTCCTGGTGAAGATGCTGTAAAGATTGTTGAAATGACAACAAAAGACTTAGAATACCACATAAATTTAGTGATGGGGTTTGAGAGGATTGATTGCAGTTTTTAAAAACATTTTTAAAAACATTTGAAAAACATTTTTTATTGGCTAACATTTTTTAAAGTAAGGCTTATTGAGATATAATTTTCATACAATGAAATCTTATTTATTTATTTATTTATTTAAAATTGAAGTATAGTTGACTTACAGCATTATGTTAGTTTCAGGTATACAACATAGTGATTCAATATCTCTATATAGATTATACTCCATATAAAGTTATTATAAAATATTGGCTATATTCCCAGTGCTGTGCATTATATCCTTTTATATGGACAGGAAAACCAAAAACATTTGTGTGACTGACTTTACTGTGATATTCACTTTATTGTAGTGGACTTGTACCAAACCTGCACTACCTCTGAGGTATGCATATATATATATCAGCTTATTTGCCTTTATGTTGTCTTTCCAGACTACTACATATTCTCCATTTTATATTCTGAGTTCTTGGCTTTCATATTATTTAGTTTTCTTATTTATTTCAGGTTTCAGTTGATATTTCTTCAAGCCACCAGTTTACTTCCATCAGGGGCAAGGCTGTGAAATCTGTGTATAAAATATAGTACACTGCCTTTAATATGTCCTGAATGGTCATTCCATCAGCAAATTAATATATTTGAGATGTATACTTTGACTATTTCTGGACACCTTTGCTAATTTTCAAGTTCTCAGCTTTGTCCTGAAAAAGTGTAATTGTCTAGATTAAGAAATGTCTGGATAAATTAGGTGTTACTAACTCTCATATCAAGTGTTATAAGCTGCTTCAAATTCCTTGTGGGATAAGCAAAATAACTCTGAAGACTTACAAAATAAGACCCTTACAATTGTGGTTAATATTCAAAGTCTGCTCATTAATTCTGTACAATTTGCTGCATAAATTTGTGAGAATCTGAATCCTTATTCTTTACTATATGCATGGTTTGACTTTATGGATTTAATTAAAGAAAATCGTTTACTATCCAGTCTTTGAAAGAAAGCATAATTTTCTCAGTAATTCGTGTAAGATACATTTTCTATACTATCTCTTTCAATATTATTCATACAACAAAGAAATTGCCACGGAGCATATTTTTATTTTTATTTTTTTATTTTTTATTTTTTATTTTTTTTCGGTATGCGGGCCTCTCACTGTTGTGGCCTCTCCCGTTGCGGAGCACAGGCTCCGGACGCGCAGGCTCCGGACGCGCAGGCTCAGCGGCCATGGCTCACGGGCCCAGCCGCTCCGCGGCATATGGGATCCTCCCAGACCGGGGCACGAACCCGTATCCCCTGCATCGGCAGGCGGACTCTCAACCACTGCGCCACCAGGGAGGCCCGGGAGCATATTTTTAAACACACACTGGGCTCTCAGTGATTACTGTAATTTCCTTCAATGAATTAGAAAACAGATGTGAATCTCGATTTCTTTAAAAGACGGTGTAACAGGATACTCAGATTCATTCTTCCAAATTTTATTTTTGTTGGCAATGATTAATTTTTCTAATGTTCTCCATTTCCCTCACTTCATGATGTTTTGCTAAGAGCATCACTGAAGTCCACTTGGACAGAAGTAGTAATTGATGAAATTAGATGGATCCACATTAAATTGATGAGGAGGCAAAGTGAAGGAGACAGGAGATGCTCAAGGTTATATATCTGGATATGTATTTTAGATTCAGTCATTTTCTTTCAAAATGTTGAAGACTATTCCATTTTTTTTGACTATTCCATTTTCTTATAGTCTCCAGGATTACTAACAAGGTGTCAGACACCCATCTGATCTTCATTCCTTTATAAGCAATCTGTTGTGTTTTGTGCTACTTCTTGGGAAATTTTTGGATAGTCGTTTGATCTTTGAGGCCCTGACATTTCACCAGGAGATATTGCATTGTGTGTCTTTTGTCATTCCTCCAGATAATGAAGACTTATCTTTCTTCATCATTGGGAAAATGTAAACTGCTCTTTCTTTCATTATTGCCTCTCTCTACTTTCTGAGAATTCTTTGGGTAGTGGTCCAATTACTAGATAAATACCAAATTTCCTAGATTGATCTTCCATCCCTTTACTCATCTTTAATATTCTCCATCTCTTTGTTTGATTCTATATCCTAGAGTCCTTTACTGTGTCCTGTATACAATCTCTTTCCTTCCAGATTCAGTTCTTTAATTTATTTATGTTGGTCCTTCTCTTTTGTGCTATCTTTCTCAACTGTCTGGTAATCCTGCTCATCCAACCATATTTAAGAATGAAGAATTATGCTGAAAATCATAAGAGCTGTTTTGGATTTCCTCAGGACACTTTTAGATCTATTTCCTCCTGGCTTGCACACCGACTGTCAGCAGTGTGTACAAGAAATGAAAGCATCTACTTGCTGCCTTTGCTTTAGGGAGCACAGACTTGAATCTTAGACACACTGCACTCCACTTTCAGTGCCAGAATTAAGATGTCTTTATCCTAGAGTCTTGGTTCCCAACCTAGAAGCCTAGCTTTCCCCAGGCAAATTATCCCATGTTATTTTTGTCAGTATCATCCCAGATTTACCTTTGGAACCCCTTATCCTGTAGTCACTCTGTAAGTGTGGCAGCCAGGAGGCTAGTCGGCATGAGAGGTCTTTTGCAGAGTGCCTTTCAATCATTGGCCTGAATGCATCCTCCCTGCGCTTGTTCTGTGAATCTCCAAACTGAGCTTGGTGCCTAAGAGATATAATTCCCACCTTTACTTTAGATTTCTCCACAGTGTTTCCTGGACGGTGGTCTCTCCTTTACAGACTGTCTCTATACTTCCATCTGTTTTACTTTTCCAGAAATTCATAAAATTATCTCTGCTCTTCTAGACCTTTTTTTCCCAATTTTTTTTTCTTCTCATTCATTTTCACTGTATTTTCATTGGGATTTTATAAGGGAGAGGGGGTAAGTGTTGATGTTCAGTCGCTCCTTTTGAATGGGAAATGCAAAATCAATATTTTAGTTTTATGTAGAGGCACTATTATATGGTATTTAAGAGAATAGACTCTAGAACCTGATTGCCTGGGTTTGAATCCTGACTCTACCCCTTTGGTGTTTGACATTGTGCAAATCACTTAATTCCTTAATTAAATATCTTTGTCTGTAAAATGTACAGGTCCTAATAATACTTAATAGTACTTATCTCATAGGGTTGTTTTTTTAATGTATACATGTTACATATTTACAAAATGCTTATTGTACAAAAATTATCAATAAATGTTATTATGAAGGCATTCATGTTGCACGAGGTTGCATACATTCTGTGAATTTTATACCTCCTTAAGAAGAGTGTTAAATATGATGCTAAAATAATACACCATAGTACGTAATAATATTTTTTGGTTTTTTCTTATTATGTCTTTTCTTCTCTTTTTTAGTACTTAAGAGGGTACCAAACATATCACCTCTAGGAATCCCTTTGGCCAGCTGTCCTAGTATTCAAAGGTCATGATTTATGAAGTGAGTACATTGTATCTTCTTATGAGTGAATATTTATGGGCTGTTAGTTATCTTAAAGAGAAAGACATAATGAGTCATCTGCCATGGCTTTTATGCATCAAAAATGCGTCGATATGAACCGATATGGAGTGAGAGGTCTATTATGTAGGTGCAGTTCATCTCTAAGGGATGCAGCACTCTGGTAAAGATTAATAGATTTCTGGTAGAGAAACAAATTGAACCACAAGTCTGGAAATACGGTTTGTACACCCTGTATTGCTAACTAACCCAGTTCATAACTGTTTTTTTCTGTTGCTGACAACTGAATGCCTGCTCCCTGTACTCTGTATTTTGAAATGACTCAGTAGGTTGTGCTTTGCACGGCAGCTCCATTCAAGGTACAGGTGCTTAGGATATAGGGCAGTAAACACATTCAGCAGGCTCCAAAGTTAAGCTGCATTGGAACGTTCATGATTTTTGAAAATTGTAAAGCCATCTGAAGCAATGCTCTGATGAAAATACCACTGAGAAGTTATTTCCTATGAAATGAGCAGCACAAGGTGATCCAGAAGAGAACATGAGTCCACAATTTTATAAGTGATACATTAATATCTCTATGTAATGAAGTAATTTGAAATTTGTAAAAATGAAGAGAATGCCTAAAGAAAAGAACTATTATTATCTTCTAAGCATGGCCTAGTGTTAAAATCAAAGAATGTGCTATGGGGAAGTCTTTTTTAGTAGCTTACATGCAATAATTTTATTTGCAGCAAGATAAATATCTGTTTATATCCAAGTTTTCAGCATTCTTATTCTGTTTAAAGTTCAACACTGACTTGACTGAGTTGGAAGCTGGAATTCAATTTATTCATATCACTGTGTTTAGACAGAATCATATTCAGGGAATTTGAAATGCAAAAAAGCACTAAAGTTATGCAAATTAAAACCACAATGAGATACCACTTCACACCATTAGGATGATTATAATAAAAAAGGACAGACAATAACAACTGTTGAGTTGTTATAACTGATATGGATGTGGAGAACTTGGAATCTTCATACTTTGCTGGTGGGAACGTAAATTGGTGCAGCCATTCTAGAAAGCAGTTTGGCAGTCCTTCAACATGTTAAACCCATGACCCAGCATTACACTCTTTGATATCCCATTCCTAAGACAAATGAAAAGACATATCTACACAAAACTTGCACCTTAACGTTCATAACAGCATTATCTCATAATGACCAAAAGGTGGAAACAACCTAAATGTCCACCAATAGATGAATGGATAAATAAGACTGGTACATCCATACAACAGAATACTACTCAACAATAAAAATGGATGGACATTGAAAAGATTATGCTCAGTAAAAGAAGTCAGCTACAAGAGACCACATGGTACATGATTACATTTATGAGATGTTCAGAATAGGCAAATCTATAGAGAAGAAAGAAGATTAGTGGTTGCCAAGGGCTTGGGGGTGGGAGAATGGGGGGTGACTGCTAATTAGTCTGTGGTAATCTTACACAATTCTGTGAATATACTAGAAGCATTTGAATTATATACTTTAAATTGCTAAATTTTGTGGTACATGAATGATATCTCAGTAAAGATGTTAAATAACATTATACTTTAAAAAGACAAGTTAGTTTTTAGATACATCAGATGAAATTGTTCCACACTATGAATTTCACTTTGAGAAAAGAGACAACTCAGAATCTTCACTATTGTCTTGCAAAAAATAAGCTGGTATTCAATGGTGATTTTCCTCGAAAGAAAAAAATTAACTATTACTTTACTGCTTAGTTCACTCTGCTTATAGGCACTCAGTATATTGCTTTTAGCTGACCTGAGACTTATTACATTAAAATGTTTACATATCTACAGCAAGGATATTAACTGTTTGGAGGGTTTCTTCCCCCAGAAAAATGCAAGTGGATGTAAACCACAAAGTCTTGCATATGGTTTCAGAGTCTTTAACTCTGATAATTACTTAAAGTAGACTGATTTATCAGAGTGACCAGTGGTGTTAAATTTACAAAACATAATAGAGAATCTAGATAAACATGCATATGAGCTCAGAATCTTGAGCTTTTTTTTTTTTTTTTTTGCAGTACGTGGGCCTCTCACTGTTGTGGCCTCTCCCGTTGCGGAGCACAGGCTCCAGACGCGCAGGCTCAGCGGCCATGGCTCACAGGCCCAGCCACTCCACGGCATGTGGGATCCTCCCAGACCGGGGCATGAACCCATGTCCCCTGCATCGGCAGGCGGGCTCTCAACCAGTGCGCCACCAGGGTAAGCCCTCTTGAGCTTCTTTTTAGATCAGCATTGGGTAAATCAAAGATGTCTGGTCTTAACAGTAAAAACTAGCAAACTAAAAAACAAAACCAAAAACAAACAAACAAAAAAACGAGCTCGAGTGTAAACTGCACAAGAATAGATAAATTTATTTGTATCTCGGGCTTCCCTGGTGGCGCAGTGGTTGAGAGTCCGCCTGCCGATTCAGGGGACACGGGTTCGTGCCCTGGTCCAGGAAGATCCCACATGCCGTGGAGCGGCTGGGTCCGTGAGCCATGGCCGCTGAGCCTGCACATCTGAAGCCTGTGCTCCGCAACGGGAGAGGGGAAAAAAAAATTATTTTTATCTTGTAAAAATTCCTAACACAGTGCTGCACGTAGCAGAAATTCAATAAATGCTTATATAATGAATGAACTAATAAATCAATACTCCCTGTATACCTTAATTGATATCTCTCATATCTACTGACTAGCCTAGCACTAAACCATTCTAAACTCCATTCAAGCAGTCTTAGAGTTCTTTATAAGTACCATGCAGGTCAGACAGCTACCTTGTGGCATTCTATATCTGCCTTTCTAATTATGAATCCATTTTAAAATTGAAAATGAAATTATTTAAAATAATAAGCAGACTATTAAACAGGAAGCAAGAACCAACTCCAGCCTCCATGCCTCCATCTGGGATGTATAAGCATTCTTTATAAACTCAGCATGCATCATGTTTCTTCCTTACGTGTTGGTAGTTGTGGATTTGGAACATAAATTACTGCTGATGTCTAAAATGGTCATTGGGGTGATTTTATCATATATCCAGCATTATTTTACACACTGTGTTGTCTATTATATGTAAATGATATTATCAGAATTTACTATTATTGAAATGGAGATCACATCCAAGCATTTGAGAGAATTTGAGAGTGGGTAGGTGGTCTGTGGAGTGCCCTCAATTTACAGAGAGGTTGAAAAAAATCTTTATGGGCCGTAAGGTCATGTCTGTAATAACCTGATCCCATTAATTCTGATTGGATACAAGTGTGATCCTCTGTCAATGAATTTAGCATTATGGAAATTTACCATGTGAGAAACAAACTTGTCATTAAAGGACTTGTGCATCTAAAAAACTCTTAGTGCTTCAATTTGCTCTCTGATCAAATAAGACATCCTATAGCTCTGAGGTTCTTTTAATATAAAAAAAAGTGCCCTAGACATTGTCACAGCATACAGATCCTTGCAAGTACATGTCATTCAGATTAATTAAAAATCTCAACATTCTGGGCTACACGTATTACCAGCATTGGTTTATGTTCTGACAATATTAATGTTTGTTAATCTTCGTTAAGTACAAATCCATCATAATTGCTAAATTCTAGTCCATGAAGCTGGAAAATGAAGTAATGCAGGATACAGTCAGAAGAATGTAGTTCTACTCCCAAGTTGTTTAATCAATTGAGGATGATAGTTACCATGTTATTTTATTAATTAATTCAACAAATATTTAATAAGTACCTACCACAAATCAAGCGTGGATCTTGGTACAAGGGATACAATGGGAAATAATACAGATTTGTTCTCTCTCCTTGTGGATAATGGGTTAATGAGATTTTTTAAAAGGTTGATGTTGATTTGGTTTATGATTTGTGTGGACCATAGCAAGAGTCATAGCCTCAGAATTTTATAATTAGAAGAAACCTTAGAGTTTATATATTTCTGCCACTTTATTTAACAAATGTGGACCCTGAGACCCTACAGAAGTAAACAGGCTTGTCCAAGGTGATAAAACAAGTGATGAAAGATTTAGGAAAAGCAGATAGAAATTCTGATGACTAGCCATATACTCACTGTTTATTTATATTAGTTGTTGTATGAATAACATGTCCTCAAGAGCAATAAGCACCACAGGTGACTAAGTTACCCTCTGGCATTTAGGATAATCTTAATTTGCTTGTTAGGTGGCATCTTTGGGAAACGTGAACAAGATAAAACATCACAATACCTAAGAGTGAAATTTGATTCACTTCTCATGTATTGCTCCAGACTATTTATCTTCTAAGGGTGCTACTTTGAAAGGTAGTTTTCTCAGGAATATTTCCCTCTTTCTTTTTTTTTTTTGTGGTACGCGGGCCTCTCACTGTTGTGGCCTCTCCCGTTGCGGAGCACAGGCTCCGGACGCGCAAGCTCAGCGGCCATGGCTCACAGGCCCAGCCACTCCGTGGCATGTGGGATCCTCCCGGACCGGGTCACGAGCCCGTGTGCCCTGCATCAGCAGGCGGACTCTCAACCACTGCGCCACCAGGGAAGCCCCGTACTATCTTATTTTGTGTGCATTTTCTAGCTTGAAGAAGAATTCTCTGATACTAATTCATGATTTTCTCACTGTGAATTTTTTCCCATGCACAATCTGAAGCAGTCATTTCATTTTTTTCTTTCCTTGCAAAAAATGACAATTTCTATAATACTTTAATACTTGAAATATTCCAAGTTAATTCCTTTGCAACTCCACTATCCAATATAAAGTGGTTCCTATATTTCATTTCCTTTTCACTCCTTTTTGTTGCTTATATGATCTGGTAACCCCTGAGTCACTCTAATTGAAAGAGATATTAATGGGGAAATTGAATCAAGAAACAGCTGTCTATCATAGAAAACAAGTTCCATTTGTGTGTGTGTGTGTGTGTGTGTGTGTGTGTGTATGTATGTATTTAAGTCTCCTCTCTGGATGGTGAAAATTTTGTATCTATGGAGTAAGAATGCCATAAGGTAGATTTCCACTTTACAAGGATAATTAATACCTCTCTGTCTTCATATAGGTGTAGTGAGTGGAAATTATCCAAATACTTGAAGCTTATTGATAAGCAGTTTTACTTTCAGAAGCTTTTAAAGAACAGTGGGAAGGATGGAATAGGTTGCTTAGGTACTACTAGCTTTTCATTATCATTGTTCATTATTCCCTTCAATTAGTTCTTATATACACATAACTGCATAGGTGAGAAAATTCTTTTTCATACTTTCTTGCTCAGAAGACGTTTCTTGGAGTCTATTCTAACTTCTTCAAGAAATTAGGGTCGAGAAAAAAAATTCTTCATTGACAGTGATAAAAACCTACCTATTTCTTTAGCCATTTCTTTTATATTTCAGACCTAAATTCATATAGGCAAATATCTTTAAGATGAGAACCTGGAATAAAGATCACATTTTATATTAATGTCATACCTTGTTTTCATTTGAATTTTTATGATTGTGTTATATGTGTTCCTAGATACTAGATTTTTCTTCAGGGAGATTTAGGATCACAGGGTTTGTTATTTGAGAAGGTGGTTTGGGGGCATTAGAAAATACTGCTTCTTTTATATAGCAGGGGTTAGCTACCTTTCCTTGCTTAAACAGTATTGGTTTTGAAAATAAATTTACTTCTCATTGGGTGTGAATGACTGACCTGTGAAAGAAACCGTATTTTAAATCTCCTCAATAGTTTCTATGAAGTAGTTTATTGTCTTTCTTTTTCTTTTTAGTTTTTTAATATTTAAAAATATCTTGTTTGCTCTAGTCCTCCTTACTTGCCCCAAAATTCTATATACCCACAACTTTGTAAACAACTTGTAAATTGTAAACAACTTGATAATCAAAGAGAGAAAGCAGCAAAGCTAATTATTTTATAATTACTCCAATTCCTAAGGTAGAGTTGAGAGTTGTATCAATCAGTAAATTTTAACTTCATATCATCTGTTGGTATTTAGTCTGATTGCTTACTTTTAAAGACAGATTTTTAAAAGATAAGTATAACATTTCACTAAGTAACTTTTAAAAAATACCCAGGAATCTATAATATTATGTATGCAACTTCACAGAGAGGAATTCAGTGACAAATTACACTGCATGGCTAACACATGTACAAAAGAGAAAGCATGTTTCAAAACTCCAACCAATGGAATAACCTACAGGGGAAAATAAGCTAACATCTTTCCATCTTTACAAATTGCTGATCAATAAATCACACTTTCAAAGGAGCTGAATATTAATTTCTCTATGAGGCTTGAAGCAATGGAAGCCTCATTTACATATAAACAGACATTTACAGCAATGATTTCTGTCATGGACTAGTGTATGTTTAACGTGACAAATTACACCAGTAATTCTGATTGATTTCTCTAATGCATAATAAAGAGGCATTGCAAATTCTGAAGATACATGTTTACTTACTTTAGAAAAATGCAGCATTAAGTATTAAAATTCATTGTGAAATATATGTACTCATTCTTAAAGCGTCTTCAACTTTTTCAGGGTAGGGGATGGAGGAGGGTAGATTCCTAGGTTCTCATGGTGAAGAGACAAGAAGAAAGCTCATTTTCCTGGCTGGAGGAGGGAAAAAGTAAACACTTTGAAGTCTGCTCAAGGGATTCTCCTTAACATCAATAAAGACTTACTCTGCAGGGGAAAAGATGTTACAGAGCTTTATCCAATCTGGGCATAGGGCAATTACAGGGATCCAGTAAGTTCTAGACTTTCTGCCTCTCCTACGAGGGGTGGGAAAGAGCTAAAAGGCACCTGGGAATGTCACAACCTAGGTCCACAGGTCCACTAACAGACTGAGATTTAATCATAGGCCTACAGAAAATGCCATCTCCCCACATCTTACCCTCACATCAGCAATGCAAGCAGTATAACAGTGGGAAGAGCTGAAAGGCAGCTTTTAAAGAAAGATTCTTTAAAGGAACCCAAAGACATCAGGAGAGACAAAAACAAGAACAGCTGAGGGAACTGAAACCTTTGGCACCTATACCTACAGGAAACATTAAACACATCCTAAATCCTCGCCAGATAAACATAAAACCTCACACTATCCAGTGCCTCAGTTACTATTAACCAATACATGTCAGGTTTCCAGCAAAAATAACCAAGCATGCTAAAGTCATCACCACCCTAAAAACAAACTCCATACACACTAGCAGTCATTCCCTGCTCCTTTCTCCCTATAACTCCTATCAAACACAAATATTAATTCAAGAATCTTACAATAGTATATTTTCATTTCTCTTAGCCTATTCATTGTCTATCTATTTTGAGGTTTATAATATATGTAGAAGTAAAACGTATGACATTACTACAACGCATAGGATAAGGGTGATAAAAATATTCCAAAATTAGCGATGATGGCTGCAGAACTCTGTGAACATACTAAATACTAAAGTGTACACTTTATTACGTTATGTAATATTAGAATGTGTAAATTATATCTCAATAAAGCTGTTATTTTTAGAAAATCACAAATCTATTCTAGGCCTCTATAAATTTCTCTATTCTGGACCTTTCAAATAAATGAAATCATGCAGGCTGCTGTCTTTCGTGGCTGGCTTCTTTCACTTAATATTATTAAGCATAATATTTTCAAGGTTCATCCATTTCTGAAAAAACTATATAATCCATTTTCATTCAATGGAGTTACTAATAAGATTTTTATCTGCCATTTTACTATTTTTTTAAGTTTTTGTCTATTTCTTCCTCTATTCCTACATCACTGTGTTCTTTTGTGTAAAATAGATATTTTCTAGTGTGCCACTTTAGAAGAATACACTAAAGTTGAACACCCCAAAGAGCACTTTGGGCTGGCAAAGATTTTTTTATATTAGAAGACAAAAATATAAACCATAATAAATTGCTAAATTGTACTTTATCAAAATTAAAATCTTTGCTCTTTAGAAAACTCTAAGTAAATGAAAACATAAGCTGTAACTTGGAGAAAATACTCATAATCTGTGTTTAACAAGGGAACTGTATCCAGTTTATACAAAGTACTCTTAAAACTCATAATAAAGAAATAAACAAACAAAAATTTTAAATGGACAAAAAACACTTCACAAGAGAAGACATATGAATAACCAATAAACAGTTAAAAAGATGTTCAACATGATCAGTTATCACAAAAATGCAAAGTACTACTACAATAAACTAGAAAGGTTAAAATTTTAAGAATTCATACAATACCAAATATTAGTGATGATATGGAACAAATGGATATCTTAAATACTATTCATGTAAAATGATATAACTATCTTGGAAAATTGTGTTTCAGTTTCCTATAAAGTTAAACATATAATTGCCATATAACCCAACAACCCCACTTCTAAGTATTTATCCAAGAGGAATAAAAATATGTCCACAGAAGGAATTTTAAAGAAATATTCATAGGCACTTTATAATAGCTGAGTCAATAAACAAGAGTTATATTCATACATACTTTACTACTCAAATTTAAAAAAATGAGCCGCTAGATGCAACAACTTGGATGAATTTCAAAAGAAGCCAGGCACAAAATAGTGCGTAAAATATAATTCTTGTCTGCAATTCTAGATCAGGCAAAAGTAATTTATGTCACAAAAAACAAATAATTGCTTGCATGTAACCAGGGGTGGGAAACACAGAAAGTAAGTGTCTCCTTTACCATGCAACATATTCCAGTGTAATTTCAAAAATTCTTTCCATTCGATAATGCCTTCCTTCCTAATGACAGCAATAATGGCTAATAGTGATTGTGCTAGATGCTTGGCACTTTATATACACACTGTGCCAGATTGTTCTATTCTCAGCTTGTTAAGATGGAAATTGCATTTCCACAAATGTCTTTCCTTGTCCAGGTCTGGGTTTGAGTTGTCCATTACTCTCTGAAGGTCTTAGATCAAACACAGAGGTTAATGGAGGGTTCCAGCTTCCTTTTCTTTCTGTGCTTTTAATCTAACTCATCTTCCTGCTAACCATTAGTCAGGTCCACCACCAAACCCTTAACTGTGGGCTTATGGAAGCACTAACTGCACAGAGGCAAGAGCTTCCCTGTCACAGTCCCCCTTAGGCAACTGGACTTGGCTCTTCAGGTTTTTCTGCAAAAGATGATTTTTCTCTAAACATCCAGTTACCCATTCTGATCATTGATTTTCCTAGCTCTTCTGACCACTGTGTAAGTCTAATTCTGATCATGAAGCCCTTATACCATGTCACTCATAGTACCCTTTTACCCTTGCCTGAACCTTGGCAAGCTCTCTCTCTTGCTTAAACACACACACACACACTCACAATACTCACACACATCTTCATAGGTGTATAATTTTCAAAAAAAAACCACATGCTTTTCTGAGTTTTTTTCTTGATGGAGGGAGCAGGATTTTGTTTTCTTAAACACACACATACACAAAGGTCAATGATGTAAATGAATTTAACTAAGAAATGACTCAAGTAATGATACTTGAGTACATTAAGTGTTGCTCAGAAGCCTATTTCCTTCATTAGTTTGTGACTCTGACTCTAAATTTCTAATTTGTATGTAATAGAGCTCCAGATTTTTTCCAGAATCAATTACTATTAGAGTTCCACTGGAACCCTTAGGGGACAGTCTCCCATCCTTTCTTCTATGTTTTATGGTCCATATTCATTTACTTATTCATTCAAGAAACATTTACTGAACACATATTTTGTTCCAGACATTATTAAAAATAGACCTCAAGGGCTTCAATAGGGAGCCAGTTATAAAATGAAAAAAATGAGCTCATAAAGGATCATGAGCAAAATGCTATGGATTCACTTAACAAAGGAATGACTTCATCTATAAGAAGTGAGTTTTTTTTTTTTTTTTTTTTTGCTGTACGCGGGCCTCTCACTGTTGTGGCCTCTCCCGCTGTGGAGCACAGGCTCCGGACGCACAGGCTCAGCGGCCATGGCTCACGGGCCCAGCCGCTCCGCGGCATATGGGATCCTCCCAGACCGGGGCACGAACCCGTATCCCCTGCATCGGCAGGCGGACTCTCAACCACTGCGCCACCAGGGAGGCCCTGAAGTGAGTTTTTTAAGATAGACCTTATAGAGGATTAAAAGTGTGGTCTACACTGGATGTATCTCATGCTTTTCCTTTTTCTTCTCCCACCAGTCTGTGGAACTGCTCTCAACCCAAATTGGGCAGATCAGTGACCACATTGTTGTTAAATTCAACCTTACTAAAAATACCTAAAGCAAATTTGAATGAGGTTTAGTTTTTATATCACATATGTTGATTTCCCTATAAAAGCTATTCTTGGTAGGAAATTCAAGCAACACAGCAATGGACATAAAATAAAATTCTGCCTATATGGTCAGACATACAAGTATCTGTTTCAAGTTATCTAGTGATGTTATTTTTTTTTTAATGTCCTGGTCACTTGTTCATCTTTATTGAGCTATTCATCTTTAAGGTTCATAATAGTTTTTAAGGACTCTATCATATGATGCCAATAAAATTGGTATAAGCTCTTCTTCTCTAATACAAGTTGCATTTTCTTTCCAAGTTTTTCACTTGTGTTTTTGTTGTGATGTTTCAGTCTGGGCCATGGCAGAAAACAGATGGAGCAACCAAAGCGTTTAATTTAAAAGAGTTCCCAAAGCTAAGGTACCAGACAAGGGCTAATGAAACACCCCAATATTATTTACAGCAGGGAGCTCTTACCCTCTCTAGGCCTGGAATGGCAACAGGAGGGAACAATGTTACTGGAGTCCAACCAGAACTAGAACCAGGGAAGAGGATTCTTCCGATCTCCTGCTGGTGCCATGCATAGGCCAGTATAATCTAGAAGCCAGAAGGCAGCGGGAGCCCAGTGTCTTAATTCACAGAAATTGGTCTCCAGGAACACAAAGGAAAACAAAGAGCAAAGACTTGATACATAGAAGTCCTTTGATTTATGGACGTTTCTATATTTCATATAGTCAAAACTAACTCTTTTCTTCAGGTAGTTTCCAATTTCATCTTTAAAATACCTTCTTCACCCAGAGATCATATAATTTTTTCTTAATCTTTTAGTTTAGTTTTTTTTCTTAATTTTCCATTTGACTGGATTTATTCCAGTTCCCAGATGATTCATTGTTCTTTCTTTCCTCAAGACCTTCACTCTTGCTTTTCCTTCTTTCTGGAAAGTTGTCTCCCAATTATAAGCTCAACCAAATAAAAGCTATCTTTTTTTTATCTCTAACAAATCAAAGGTATTATGTTTACAAGTAAGCAAATGGTAAGAGCTACTGTCGTCTTGGAGACAAATAATCACTTTACATTGACAGTATGAAATTTTACCTGAATGCTTCTGGAAACTTCCAACAGGTAATAAATCTCCCCACCCTTTTGTGCTCCAAGAAATAGTTTAATGCAAAGAACTACCCTTACCAACATGACATAAATAAGACACTCAGATGCCCCCCTTTCTTAAATATGGCTGGACCAAACAAAGACTCTAAATTTACTCTTTGCCTTATAAATTATTATATGAATTGTTTGTATTCACTGACCAATCTAGATAAAATACCTGCTAACTGGACTTGAGCAAAGTTTAGTTAAGCTTCTCTCCTGCCCCGACCCTTGAGCAAACATGAGGAGCCAGAACAATTCGTAAAAAAACAAATCCAGATTTAACTAAAGAGAGACTATTCTGAAGGATTATTGTGGTCAGGGAGGGAGGTCTGTAACAAAAAGGTGAAGTGTCTTTGCAGGAGGGAGAAAGGGTAAGGAGAGGGCTTTCAGAACAATTCGTCCTTAACAGCCCCTCCAAGAACTGCTGACCTCAGAAAAACACCAACTGTCAGATCAGATCGTTGCTCATCTCATTTCCTCACCCCTGAATCTTTCCTGCCTTGTTTCCTCCTTCCCCTAAAAGAAAAACCTTTTTTCTGCCTGAACTTTGAGTTGCTTACAGATTTTATAGTCCTTATGGTCAAAGCATAAAAGCCCTCTCCTTACCCTTTCTCCCTCTTGCAAAGACACTTCACCTTTTTGTTACAGACCTCCCTCCCTGATCACAATAATCCTTTTGAACAGTCTCTCTTTAGTTAAATCTGGATTTGTTTTTATTTGGTAGCCCTTTTTCCCTTGCTCATCTCTATGGCTGTGAGAGTCTGGGAAAGGCATACCCATTCAGCAAACATTTAGGGAGCAGTGATTCTGTGCCGGATACTCTGCTAGATGGTGGGGATACAGTGAAGAGAAAGGCATTGTCTGATCCCTTAGGGAACTCACAGGATTATTACAATGCAGAGCAATAAGTGCTACCAGAAAACAAAGAAAGAAGGAAACAATCGCTTTTCACTCTGAGAAGACAGAGGAGGGGTACTTATTCCTGAGGGAGGTAAGTCAGAGGATGTTTTCAGAAATTGGTACTATTTGAGATGATCAAAATATATTATAGAATATAATCAATTCAGAAATGTATATTGAAGGCAGTAAGCACTGTTTAAAGTTGGAAATGTCAGGGATGAGTATAGCTGAGAAAGTCAGCAGAGGCTTCATTCATAGATGGAGGAGGTGAGCCTTGAAGAACAGCGGGCACTGGAACGGCATAGGAAAGACTGGTAAATGTTTCAGGCAGTTTTTTTTTTTTTGTTTTTTTTGTTTTTTTTTTTTTTTGCGGTACGCGGGCCTCTCACTGTTGTGGCTTCTCCCGCTGCGGAGCACAGGCTCCGGACTCACAGGCTCAGCGGCCATGGCTCATGGGCCCAGCCGCTATGTGGGATCTTCCCAGACCAGGGCACGAACCCGTGTCCCCTGCATTGGCAGGCGGACTCTCAACCACTGCGCCACCAGGGAAGCCCTCAGCCAGGTTTTATGAGCACAGGGAGCTGGGGCAAAGGTGTGTGTTGGGGAGAAAAGAAGGATAAGATAATCAATGTTTCCATTTCTATACTCACAACCCTCTTTCAGCTCCCACCCGTTAGAATCCACACCTGTGTTTAGCTTATATTGTGCCATGGAATCCTCTATTTTACTCGCTACACTTGTACTCTATTCTCATTTTGACACCAGTTTATAGATCTAAGTGCATGACGGAGCACAACCACTGCACACATTTTTTTCCCAAAGCAGGACTCAGATGAGTGATGGCTCAATTTTCATGGTGACACCAAACACTTTAGTTACAATGAGCAGCATGTCTTGCTCTGATACTGATTTGACACCAATTTCAGATGCCACCATACAAAAGAGTTCACAATTTTATTAAGTCCATATGCTGAAGCGAACATATTTAGGCTGAGGTAGATTGACTGTTATCCTAAGGATGGAGCACATTTGTCAGAGTTTATTTTCTGCTCGTGACAGATCTGCAGTGATGGTCCCACTGACTCAGACCTTCTGGTTAATTTCTCGCATTATAATGCAATTGCTACCTTGGTAATCCAACAGATGGTTTCTTTCTTCCTATCTTGGATATTATGAGAAAGTGGATCAAATTCAGAGTCTGGTAAAGCCACTGCTGAAATTCTGACACAGACCATGAGAACCTTCACATATGTGCACAAAAATGAGGTATTTCTGGCCCTCCCTGCCAACTGCTCAAGATTAATTGCTGGGGCACCACATCTCTGGCTTGGCATCCTGCCTGCTGAAGAGGAGGGATTGTGCAGACAGAGGTTCCAGGGGTGCAGACAGCTCTTTCATTTACATTCCCCCCAGTGTTTACTTTGCTAGGTCTCGTGGCAGGAAGTTTTCTATTTTCTTCTAGAGCAGAAGATAATATTTTTTTCTCTACACGTTACCAACCACTGTGCTGGCCAAATTCTCACATATGAGGTGTTCAGTGTGAAGAATTGCAGCTTTCAAAATAGAGGTAGAGCGAAGACTGTCCTGCCTGCCGTCACCACACACAGTGGGGTGTCACTCTAGGACCTTGCTTCAGATGTGTAAGCTCCCCATTCACTAAACTAATGTTGTCTCTGTTGCTGAAAAAAAAAAAAAAAAAGGAAAGAAAATAGATGTACTTTTAGCATGAGAGTAATTTTGATTGAGTGAAAAATTCACATTTTAGCTAGGTAGATTATATCTATGTTATTTGGTTGTATGAAAGCTCTACTGGAAAATTGCATTTTAACCATCAGTAAATGTATTTCAATATTGGCAACCTTTTCTGACATCAGGTATGAGATGATCGCCTTACTTCTTATCACCCCTCATATTTCATAGTCACTCTGCAGTAAGAGCCTTACAGTTAACGTTATAAAGCATGTGTTGTTTCCACGTTTATTAGAAAACTTTAAATATTTAAACATCATGAAAGCAACAGAAAGAAAATACTCTTTTTGCTATTTTCTATTCTGAGCTCACTGAACAATTTATGACAATAATTTTGACCCTTTATTGTAAGTTTATTTCTAAATATTTTAAAAGAAAAATATCTCCAAATTATAACATAAATCCAATGTGAAAATGGGTTTGGTATTAATAGATATAACATTATACCTATATACATATATAGGTAAATCTATATACATATATATCTAATAGAATGTTCACATTTCACAGCTTTTATGATGACAAGAATATGGCTTTCTAAAATAGAATTTATTTTTATTGTTAGAATTTATTTTCCATTGTTAGAATTGAATAACCTTGGATGAAAATTTAAATGTTATCTAGAGGCCTGTGGATTAACCTGAGTTAGTCTACATTTTCAAACTAGACAGTGTATATCATAACTAGCACCTGCAGAATTTCCACCTAGAAGTTTATTTTCCTACAATGTGTCTTCACTAGAGTGTGGAGACCAGACTGCTAAACAAATGGACTAACCGAATTTAAACTTAGAACTATCTTAAGATGTATGGTATGATAGTCAAAGTGCCTAAGACAGTGCCTGGCACACAGCACATGTTCAACTTGATCTCCTTGTCTCCTTTTAAGTAACAGTGTGCATGTTTTAAGTTTCAATTTCCTTTTTACTATATTCATATACTAGTAACACAAAAGTCAATTCAATGAAAGTGGTCAGACCAATTCTTTGGCATAATGGTGCAACCCATCCTTCCACACTAAACATTATCACTTGCAGAAAAATCCAATAAATTATCTAGTCCTTTCAAGGATTTGGCTGTCTCCAAGTTCTTGACTTTAACATCTCAATACCTTACACCACACAGCATGTGCTCTAGTTATCTCACACCTCTTATGTTTCAGTCTCCTGACTCTGCAGCTTTGTTTGTTCTGCTTCTTCCTTCTAAAATACCTATAAATCCTATTAATCACTTACATCTAGGCTCCACCCCCACTTCTGCAGTATGACCTGGACCAATCTCCTCCACAGTAGGAAATAATCCCTTCTTCCACTGATTGTTCAGAGTATTTTCCTATACTTGATCACAGTGATTACTCTCTTCTGTCCTTTATTTTAATATTTTTATAGTTGTATTTTTTACAATAATGTCTTTAATGATAGGTAGGACCTGTTTTGTCTGTACCCTTCACAATGCCTTATCCACTTGAGTTTGCAGTGAAGCTCTAATGATCGTTCAAGGAATGAAGGAATGTGTGAACCTGTGTAAAAAAAAAAAAGTGAAGAAGAGATATGTACAAATTTTTAAAATAAAAATTCATAGATATATGTATACATACTTGCTACAGTTTCCTAATTATTTAAATGTTACTGAGGTCTAAAACACACTGCTTCATTTTATTTTACATGTTATTGTGGTAAAACATATTTAACATAAAATTTACCATTTTAACCTTTTTAAGTTGAAGTATAGTTGATTTATAATATTATATTAGTCTCAGGTGTATAACATAACATTCAATATTTTTATAGATTATACTCCATTTAAAGTTATTATAAAATAATGGCCGTATTTCCCTGTGGCATACAATATGTCCTTATCTACTTTATATATAGTAGTTTGTATCTCTTAATCCCTATATTGCCCCTCCTCTCTCCCCACTTGTGACTACTAGTTTGTTCTCTGTATCTGTGAGTTTGTTTCTGTTTTGTTATATACATTCATTCGTTTTATTTTTTAGATTTCACATATCAGTGATAATATACAATACTTGGCTTTCTCTCTCTGACTTATTTCACTAAGCATAATATTCTCTAGGTTCATCCACATTGTTGCAAATGGCATAATTTCATCTTTTAAATGTCTCAGTAATACTCCATTACATATATATGTCACATCTTTATCCATTCATCTGTTGATGGACACTTAGGCTACTTCCATATCTTGGTTATTCTAAATAATGCTGCTGTGAACATTGAGGTGTGTGTATCTTTTGAGATTAGTGTTCTCATTTTCTTTGGATATATACCCAAGGGTGGAATTGCTGGGTCATATGGTAGTTGTGTTTTTAGTTTTTTAAGGAACCTCCATACTGTTTTCCACAGTGGCTGCACCAGTCTACATTTCCACCAACAGTGTGCAAGTGTTCCCTTTTCTTCACCAACATTTATTATTTGTGCTCTTTTTTTTTTTTTTTTTTTTTTTTTTCTTTTTGCGGTATGTGGGCCTCTCACTGTTGTGGCCTCTCCCGTTGCGGAGCACAGGCTCCGGATGCGCAGGCCCAGCGGCCATGGCTCACGGGCCCAGCCGCTCCGCGGCATATGGGATCCTCCCAGACCGGGGCACGAACCCGTATCCCCTGCATCGGCAGGCGGACTCTTAACCACTTGCGCCACCAGGGAGGCCCTATTTGTGCTCTTTTTGATGATAGCTATTCTGATAGATGTCAAGTGATATCTCATTGTGGTTTTAATTTGTATTTCTCTGATGATTAGCGATGTTGAGCATCTTTTCATGTGCTTATTGGCCATCTGTATGTCTCTTTATAAAAATGTCTAGTCAGGTCTTCTGCCATTTTAGCCATTTTTAATTGTTAAATACATTCACACTGTCATGCAGTCATCACCACCATCCTTCTCCAGAAATTTTTGGTCATTCCAAACTGAGACCCTTTACCCACCAAACACACACACCGCTCTATTTATAACAGCTCTTAAAACAGACAGTTTACATAAGGATTCTTAAAACATTCATATGTTTATCAGTTTCTAATATTATGGAATAGTCATAACAGGAGATGCACTCTGAGGTGTTTAAGACATTCTCTGTGGAAATGTGAGTCATGTAAAACTTTTAAGATTAAGGAAGTAACTGAGACTGTGTGCTGAAGTTTGGAAGAAGAAAATAGAATAAATTATCATGAAATATGTATGCCTTTATGCGAGACAAAATGATATCAATCAAGCCACATATATCTACAGTGTTTCAATAAATATATCCTGTGCTTACTGCTTTTACTTATTAACATATTTTGTGAATAGATCTAAGTGTCCGGTACAAATTTACAAATTGATTTTACAATGTAAGATTTAAATTCCTTGGAAAAGCAATACTATACCTAGAACTCAAACATATTTGTTAGGTGAAGACATAGGCACACGTTTCTAAGCACAGAGCTATAGGAATTTCTCCTGATTAGGCTTCAGTCACTATCGATATTCCAAAATTGAAGCAGTGAAAACCTATTTTTGGTTTTGAGATTTCAAAATATTAATGCACCAGTGTAAGGATTATAACTTTGTATTATCTGAAAACCGTTTGGCACAAGTTGAAATAATATAAATAATGTTCTAAAAAATCCATCTTTGTCAATTTACAGAATTTGAGGTATGACTCAAAAATGATACAATAGATGTTATTACCATACCTTTTAAAAGTCCTTATAGATTTATTTTGAGTGTCAGTAGCAAAGAAGACATTATGGTTAAAATGTTTCAGTAAGTTTTATAAATTATATATTTCTTAAAATTGTGATTACAAATACTTATAAATTCATCTCCATTCTCATAAAAAAAAGTTCTGTCTTAAGAATACAAGAAACTTAAACTCTGCTTGGAGATGTCAGAGAAGTTCTACAAAGAAAGATGACAAATGAGCCAAGTATTAAAGAAAGGATGAGAGCTGATCAGACAAGCAGGAGAGTAGATTTTGCAAATAGTGAGGACTATTTGATAAGGTCAAGAAATAATAATTTTTAAAAATGCATAGCCAGGGGAGTGCAAAAAGAAAAAAATCCCAGAACATTATGTTCATTTTTGAGTCATGCAGCATCACCATATAGAATTGTTGTCTTTGTACAGGCCTTTCTCTCCCACAAAACTGAGAATACATTGACAGAATACATTGTGTCTTTATTGTAATATCTCCCAGGGCTATCACCATGTTCAAAATAGTTTGTGTAATCAATAAATGTTTCCATAAGAATTAAGGCATAAAGACCTCTAAATGTAGAAAAGAGAATTATCTGGACGTCTCCTTCTACTCCCTTGTATCAGGACCACCATCAAGAAATGCATGAAAAAAGCATAGTAATGATGGTACAACAACATAGAGAAATAAAAGTGCAATAAAGGATTGAAGTTACAATCATATGCATTTATTTTTGATAGGGTAGTGCATTTGTGCAATAAAATTTCACCTTGTAAATTTTTCTTCCACCTCCCTAAATTATATAGTAATAATAATAGTAATAATAATGCCTAATATTTACTGAGTGTGAACCATATGCCTTTTACTCTTTTAAGACTTTGCATGTACTAACTCATTTACTTCTCACACTTGTGACGTAAGTACTGTTATTATCCTCACTTTACGGATATGAGGATTGCAGTGCAGACAAGCTAAGTAACTTATCTAGTCTTGCAGACATTAATTTGTGGAGTCGACTTTTGAACCTAAGCATTCTGCTCCAGAGCCAGATCTTTCAATCATTATCTTATATTGCCCCACACAGTGTTAAAAATGAAATTTCCCTTTGCTCATACTAGTCTTCTTACCTCAGCTTATCTGATGAGAATGCACATTGTCATAAGACTGCACATTGCCAACAGAATCCCAACCAAAGACTAACTTGACATCTCCTGACTCACTAAATCCTGCAATCCCTGGCACATGGCAATTATTCAGAATGCCATGAGTAATTCAATGGATGATATATTAAAATGCGTACATCCATCCATAAATATCTTACTTCTCAATATTTATTAAACACACTTAAAGTGCTTTTGTAAGTAGATGAATTCATGTTAATACACCAATTGAATTTTCCTACCAAATAAGCAAGGTGGCCAATTCAGTTTATTTTAGGAAATGTGAGTTGATGTAAATATAGATATATATATATGTGCACATATATCTGTATGTACACAGGCACACACACATCCATACACATACATGTTATCCATAACTTTGAGAAAATACCACGTATTATTTTCTCAGTTTTATGGATTAGGAGATTATATTTATTTATTTATTTTTAACATCTTTATTGGAGTATAATTGCTTTACAATGGTGTGTTAATTTCTGCTTTATAACAAAGTGAATCAGCTATACATATATCCTCATATAGGAGATTGTATTTATATAGAGTGTTTTGTCCAGATTCACACAACGTGTTGGAGACTATACTCCAGGGGAACCCAAGTCATCGAATTACCTTCAGCCTCCCAGTCTTCCAATCTGAGCGTGAGATAATATGGAACAAAGGAAAGCCACTCCTTATTGGTCTTTACTAAATTTCGGACCCTCCAAACCCATAAGCATAATAAAATAGCAGTGATTGAGCTGTTAAATTTCTGGGTGATTTGTTACACAGCAAGAGAAACTGGAACAACATACAAAGAAACTAGAAGTTGCTGCTTGCTCATATTTTAATAACTATATGGAATTATAGATTTTTGACATGTTCAGAAACAGAATTTGATATTCCTCACATAGCTTCCCAGCATGGTGTTCATCTTTCCAAAATTTGCATTATTATATAAGATAAAGTTACTAGATGTTTTCATTTCTTGAAATGTGAGAGAAATCACTTTTCATTTTGGACATCTCTTTTGTTCATTGAAATTTAAATCAATTCCTATAAAAATAAGAACACATATCTTTGAATTTTAAAATAGATTCTCCCTAAAAAATTCTTTGCATTACATGTCCATATTTTAAAGTATAATACTAGCTCTTAAAATGAAAATTGCATTATTTTCCTTTGTGAAATAGAGAAATGTAGAAATATGGCAGCATATAAAAACTATTAACATATCCTGATTTAATTGAATAGTTAAATGCTTTCTTTTAAGATGTCTACAAACTAGTTAAATATACTGATCTTTGTGTACTTTTCCACACATTTTCTAAGTATTAAATTATATATTCTTTTAAAATGAGATTATTATGAGACACCAGAATTAATTTTAACGTGCTGAAATTTAATCATGTTCATATTTATATTGAATATACTTATTTTCAATTTCTTGTTTTTATATACATATAAAATATGGTAAGTACACATAGTATTATTTGTTGTTTGTTTTTTGTTTTTCTTGCAGTACGCGGGCCTCTCACTGTTGTGGCCTCTCCCGTTGCGGAGCAACTCCGGACGCGCAGGTTCAGCGGCCATGGCTCACAGGCCTAGCCGCTCCGCTGCATGTGGGATCTTCCCGGACCGGGGCACGAACCCGTGTCCCCTGCCTTGGCAGGTGGACTCTCAACCACTGCGCCACCAGGGAAGCCCGTATTATTTGTTTTAAGTCCACAAAATTAGTTTATCCATTAAGAATTTTTTTTTTTTTTTTTTCTTTTTTGCGGTATGTGGGCCTCTCACTGTTGTGGCCTCTCCCGTTGCGGAGCACAGGCTCCGGATGCGCAGGCCCAGCGGCCATGGCTCACGGGCCCAGCCGCTCCGCGGCATATGGGATCCTCCCAGACCGGGGTACGAACCCGTATCCCCTGCATCGGCAGGCGGACTCTTAACCACTGCGCCACCAGGGAGGCCCAAGAATTTTTTTAAATTTAAAATCCATTAAGAATTTTCTGAAATTGTGTAACATAAAAATTTTATTTCCTGGATGCATCACTCAACCATATGAAAAACAAATTTCCTTTCTCTTCAGCACTTTGGTTCCAATATATATGAGAGTTGGTTTGCTTTTTTTTTTTTTTTTCTTTTTTGGATAAAGCATCTTGGAGAGGAGACCAGAGAAAATATCATGAGAGTTGGAGGATTCACACAAAGTTCATTTACCCTTTTCATTGTTTCTGAGGCTGAAAAGTGCTGTTTGTTCTTCCACCTGGTGACTTCCAAGCTGTTGTGGAAACAATAATCTGGTGTTTATATAGAGGTGAAACTGCACTCTGGCACGCAGATGAATGAGCGTGAATGTCAAACTCTGATTAAAATTGCCTACGATTTCTACTGAAAAGTCTGCAGAACTTTTTAATATCTCCTTGCCAAATGCAACATTTACACAGTTGGCTGGGAAATAAAACCATAGAATGTATAATACTATTCACACTAGAATTTTCAAATTGTATTTATAATCCTCTTCAGGAAGATGGTTCCTGATCTCAATTGTTTCTTTATTCTCATCGTAATGTTTTTTTATTTCTATTTTTTTTACAAATTGTGGATCTTTAAGGAATAAATTAATTATGTAATTAGCTTTCACTTGTTGAGTCCTTACTACATGGAAGCACTTTACACATATTAACCCATTTAACTTTTACTATTACTCTCTGAAATAGGACCTATTATCTTCTTCATTTTTATAACCAAGGAAACTAAAGCACATAGAGATGAGTTAACCTAACCTCACACACCGTTTTAAGTAGCCACGAAAGTCATTTGTAGGTAGATAATCTAAATGATAAATTTACTTAAGGTGAACTTCAACATCCTCCATATTTGTCAATTTATCTAAAATGCAAATGTGACCTTATCACTCCCACACTTAAAAACATCAATAATTGCATGTCACTACTGTAAGTAATTTTAAAACTTTAGCATGAAATTCAAGACTTGAATTGATCTGGCCCTGGCAGTAGCTCTAATCTCATTTACCAGCACCCTCCTACTTTAATATTCTAATTATACCACACTTTGTACTTTTCCAAATGCTCCATTTAATTTCATCCTCCCATGACACTTTTCATATTAATCCATCTTCCTGGAATGTTCTCTGTCTTATCCTTGATTACCCTGCAAATATCTATTCATTCCTTAAAATTTAGCTCAGGTGTCATCTTTTCTAAGAAATCATCCTTGAATTCCACTACTGCCAAATAATCAATCCTTCTTCTACTATTTATGTATCATTCAAGTATTATATGCCCCACTGCATTAAAATAAATTATCTATACATTTTATCCCTGCCAGACAAGGGTTTCTTTTCCAAGAAGGAAGAGACATGTAATTCATTTTTGTGTTCCTAGAACCTAGAATAGTATCAGATATATATAATAAATGCTTATTAAATAAATAAATGTGAAGGTTAAGGCTTAAATCTTTAGTGAACTGAGTCCAGTCATGTATACCATCCAGAAGGTCTCAACAACACATTGCTCTCTCAAGGAAGGCTATGTCCTTGAATTCGGTTCCAGCTGTGGGAAGAGTGGGCAGAATGTACATTACAAGGACAGGAGAAGGGGGTGAGGATCCTCCCATTGCCAGGGTCCAGCTGTGGAGCAACGGGTGGTTGTGTCTTCTTGATGACATCCTCCAACAATAAACTTCCCTCTTAGAATGGCTTTTGCTACATCCCGTAAGTTTTTGTATGTTGTGATTCTATTTTCTTTTGTTTCAAGACACTTTTGATTGCCCTTTTTATATTTTCTTTGATCCATTGGTTGTTCAGGAGTGTGTTGTTTCATTTCCACTGATTTGTATATAAAATAAAATTTCCAGCTTCCTTCTTGTTATATATTTCTACTTTCATACCATTGTGGTTAGAAAAAAATACTTGATATAATTTCTGTCTTCTTGAATTTGTTGAGACTTGTGGCCTAATTTCTATATTAGAAAATTTTCCGTGTGCACTTGAAGAGAATGTGTACTCTGTTGATGTTGGATGGAATGTTCTTTATTTGTCTGTTAGGTCATTTGGTCCATAGTGTTATTCAAATCCCTGTCTAAATTGATTCTCTGTCTGGGTGATATATCCATTGTTGAGAGTGGGTTCCTAAAGTCCCCAATGCTTATTGCATTGTTGCATATTTCTCCTTTTAGTTTTGTTAATATTTACTCACTTTATGAAGGTGCTCCTATGTTGGGTGTACAAATATTTACAATTGTTATATCTTCTTGGTGGATTACCCCTTTATCATTATATAGTGACCATCTTTGTCTCTTTTAACCATTTTTAGCTTGAAGTCTATTTTGTCTGATGTAACTATAGTTACCCCTGCTTTCTTTTGGTTGTCATTTGCTTGAAATATCTTTTTCCATCCTTTCATTCTCAGTCTATGTGTGTGCTTAAAGCTAAAATGAGCCTCTTGTAAGCAGCATATTGTTGACTCCTTTTTATTTAATCCATTCAGTCACCCTATGCATTTTGATTAGAGAACTTAATCCACTCATGTTTAAAGTAATTATTTATAGGCATGGACTACTACTGCCATTTTGTTTATTGTTTTCTGTTTTATAGATCCTTTGTTCCTTACTTCTTCTCTTGCTCTCTTCCTTTGTGATTTGATGGCTTTTTGTGTTTGACTCCTTTAACATAATTTTTTTGTATATCTACTACACAACTTTCCTTTGTAGTTACCATGAGGTATTCATAAAATATATTTATAACATCCTATTTTAAGGTAATAACTTAACTTTGATAGCAGAAGATTATTCTGAATTCTTTGTCATACAGTTCATAAATCTCCATTTCTTTTGGGTACGTTATCAGAGCTTTATTAGTTTCCTTTGGTGGTATCATATTTACCTGATACTTTATAATCCTTGTATCCTTGTTTTGGTATCTGCACATTTGAATAAGCAGTCTCCTCTTCCAGGCTTTACAGATTTCTTTAGTAGGGACAGACCTTCATCAGCCAGCTTGGCTTGGGGTTTTGGAAGGGTCAGTTGATAACATCCATGGGCAGGTGAGGCTTGCTCTGGGGTCTCTATATGAGCAAGGCCACTGCCCATGCTCTAAGGTCAAGGATGGTGCTACTAGCTGAGCTTCACAGTTAGGTGGGCCTGCTGGCTCCACATTCAAATGGGGCCTCTGGGTGTGCTCCCTGATTAAGTGGGGCTGCTGGCTGTGTTCTGCATTCAGATGAGGCCACTAGCCTGGCTCTGCAATGACTTCTGCTCAGGAGAGTTTGCAATCTATGTTCCCTGGCAGGGTGGTGCCACTGGGTGGATTCCACAAAGGAGCAGGGCTACAAAATTGGCTCTGGCAATCAACCCTGCTCAGGTGGGGTCTCAGGCTGTGCTCCCCAACTGGATGGTGTTGCTGGCAGGTCTCTGTGCTCAGGTGGGGCCAGAAGCTGGGCTTGTAATGGGTAAAGCCCTCAGATATTACTTGGCAATCATCCAGGGTCACTGTTCAGGCTCTCTGGTTATGTAGGCCAATGGCCATAATTAACAGTTGAACAGTAGTGCTGGCCTGGTTCCCTGCCTGAACAAAGCTGTAGAATGGACCTTATGGCTACCTGGATTCTCTGGTCAGACTTCCTGATCTGGTGGGACTGGAGGCTATACTCAGCAGTTGGGCAGGGCTGTGAATTTGTTTCATTATCTGGGAGGGGCCATAAAAACGATTCCATGGCCAGTAAGGCTCATTGGCTGTGGACTCAAATTAGGCAGAACTGCCCACTAAGCTCCCTGGCCAGATGGGGCCACCGGCTCAACTCTATAGATGGGCAAAGCCACTGTCTGGGATCTCTGCTTGGATATCCACTGTAAGCACAGCTATAGGATGGGCTACACAGTTGCCTGGGTTCTCTCCGTGCCATGTTTGGTTTTGACACTTGCTCTGTTTCCTCAATTGTGTTTTTTTTCCTTTTCGTCTACCTTGTAATTTTTTCATGATAGTTGGACATGATGTTTTGGGCAAAAGGAATTGCTGTAAATAAGCAATTTATTACATAAGCCTTTATTAACGTGGAGGTAAGGTATGTGTTGGGGGAAGCATTCTATAGCACTCAGTCTCTTATTGAGCCTGTGTCTCTGGAATGTGAACTTTCCAAGTGTTGCTCAGTCCCCCTGCCCCTTAGGTGGGACAGGATGGCTAGAGTGGACTAGGGTTGGGTATTTCCCTTCTCCCACGTGGAAGGTTAAAGCTGACCGCAATTGGGTATTTCCTTTTCCTTTAGGCCAGTTAGGCTCTGATAATACCCCAGAAGGCTAGGCTCTGGTTAACAATTTTCTCCTGAGGGCATGCCTTATTAAGAATAGAATGCTCTAGTGTATTTCAAAGTTGTTTCTTTTCTCCTCTCCCTGCCTGAAGTATGAAGGGATTTTTCATATTCACTGTGAGAACCTGGCTGAGCATGAGCTTCTCGAGGTAAAACTCACAAGTATATGGGGACCCCTATGATTGGATCCCTCTGGAGTTTTTAACTATCAGATTTGTCCACACCCAGCCTCCAGCAATTCATCAATTACAGTTCAGTTTTTACTACCCCAGTGCTGGTTCCCACAGTGATGACTTTTGGTATAGTTATTACCAAAAGGCTGTCTTCAAAGCTTACCTTACTAATCCTCTGCTTTTGAACAATTTTCTGTAACTGTTTTCTAGGAGAGAAAATAGAGACCTTTTGCTGAGTGCCAAGTAAGTGTCAGGTTCAATGAGATCAGATGCATTAGCAGTTTGAAGACAGAAGCCAAGGCTCAGTTTCATTTAATCAGCCAAGATCCTATACTTGTAACCAATGGAACAGGGATTTAAAACCAGGTTGTTATTCCTGTCCTTGTTTAATTTCAAAGCCCATGCTCTTTCCAGTGTTTGAAGCTGCCTCAGTGAAAGATTTTAAGTACATTACTAGGAAGAAATATCTACAAAGGAAACTGATGGAGGAGGCCACCAAGAGCCTATTGTTTCTAACTAGGTGCTGTGAGGGAGTCAGCAATAGCTGCTTCCCAGGCTGTGCGAGCAGATGAGTGACGGGTCCAGCAGCTGCAAGCTCTAGGACTTGAGATGGTGAGAAGGAAGTCATAAGTCATTCTTTTCCCTTCAGTCTCTACCTCAATGAAGTTCTACCTCAGAAGAAAAGAGATTGGAACTTTGACACACTATCTTCTAAAGATTTCCAGATACTGAAAAGAACCCAATTAAAGTCGTTCTGGCAGAGATGATTAGCTGCTCACCAGTCATGTTCCACCTTCCAGAAGAAGTTAAGAGACAAGCTGCTCAGCAAAAAGTTACATATCCCGGTCCCACTTGGAACCAAGTATGGCTGTATGACTAGCTTTGCCCATGAAATGGGACTAGAAAGAACAGGTTTCAGCTTAGAGTTTGTACAAATCAGTCGGGGCATTTTTATTCTGCTGTCTTCCTCTCCCAGGTTGGATGCAGAGGGTTTTGGGGGCCTTAGCATTGGACAGATATACAAGCTGGCAGAAGCCTGAGCCCCTGAATTGCTATGAGCAGGAAATCCATCTACTGACTAGGAACCTCCATACTGCCTTGTAAACTTGAACTAAACATAATCTTTTAAAAGTATTAATCCCTGCTAGTTATGGCAACTATGTTACCCTAACTGATACATAAAACCAACAAAAATAATTAAAACATCACAAATTCTAATAAAAAATCAGACCTAGAAGAAGAAAATATCTGTTATATGTGTGCCACTGAACACTTAGCTGAATCCCAGAAATCTGTGAGGGTGATGTAACTCCAGGTTGAATTAAGCTGACTTGCACAACTGAGGGCAAAGACACCAACTTAGTCTAATTCTCGCTCGATACAAATTGAAGTTTAGGCTTTGGCTCAACGTTTGCTTTGCCTTCTAGATTGCCCAGCATGTGCAGTTCTCTCTGTGGACATGTCTGTGCTACCTGAAGGCATCCAACATGTGAAAGAACAGTTCTCACCACATGGTTTTTCACCTACTATGTTCTAGATGACATGCTGGAGATACAATGTGAAAAGAAAGTGATTCAGCTTAAGATCTAACAACACCGGCAACCCATCTATAAAAATAGCAGCCTAGTCAGAATGCCATTGTGAAGTATTCCATTTGATCCACTCACATTTCGGATGTTTCTCTCCAGAGTCGGCAGTCTATAAATGAAGGCAAAGGTTAAGAGCAATTTCCAGACAGACCATGACTTGATAGTTCCAACTGTCAGTTGTCACTTATTGATTTAGCTGGCAGAACTGGAATGTGATTTTTAAACTCAGTTGTTCCCATGTAAGCTCTGAGCATCCAGTCTTCACCCTGAGGCATGTGATGATGCACATCTGTCAACTCCTGGCAAAGAAAGGACTATAATCCCATTTCAGGGACTGAAGCTTGACATCTGCTAAGGGCTCAACTGTGCCTTTTTAGATGTTTCAGTAAACTAATAAGGAATGTGAAGACATTATCTCAAATTTTGGTGAGTTGCTGTGAAGTCATAAATTAAATTAAGCACAAGGCTGATGTTCTCACTATGAGACAGTAAGTTTCCTGTCTGGGTATTTGTTGGCTGAGCAATTCTTCTGGGAAGAGAATGAAAATTATTTTATTGACAGGGCTCTCTGTTCATCCCTTGTTGTATAAGACTAAGAACTTGGCATGTGTTTACATGTATAATTTGGTATTTAATATTAAGTGTGTGGTTTTATTATCCACATTTTATAATTGTACATTTCTTCCAGGTGCTCAATCCATCCCTGTTCAGAGAGTTTTAAAAATACAAATTCTAGGGCTTCCCTAGTGGCGCAGTGGTTGAGAGTCCGCCTGCCAATGCAGGGGACAGGGGTTCGTGCCCTGGTCCGGGAAGATCCCACATGCCGCGGAGCGGCTAGGCCTGTGAGCCATGGCCACTGAGCCTGTGCATCCGGAGCCTGTGCTCCGCAACAGGAGAGGCCACAATAGTGAGAGGCCTAGGCCTGCGTACCGCAAAAAAAACAAAACAAAACAAACAAAAACAAATTCGAGTGTGAAAGGAAGCTATGGTTGTTAGAGAAAAATTCAAATGACGAAAAGTGAAAATTGAACAAAAATCACCCTTAATCCTACTTTTAACCATTTTCTGTTTTTCCAACTAGGCTTTTTCTACACGTTTGTATATGATTGAGAACATAATATACATAAATATATGCCCTGTTCTTTTCACTGAATTTGTAAAACTAGTTTTTCATTTTGCTTTATTATTACCAACTCTTTCTGTTTGCTGTCTTCAAATGGGTCAGGCATACAGGCAACTCATGTGCAACGTCTTCTGCCTGGAATATTCTTTCCCAGCTATAATTATGCTTTGCTCCTTCACTTAGCTTAGATTTTTGTTCAGGTTTCACTTTCACAATGCTACATCCTTTCCTTTATTTTTATCCCTAACTTTTATCACTATCCAATGTATTATTTACTTTGCACATTTATTTTACTTATTACCTGTCTCCTTCCACAGAATGGTGGCTTTATGAATGGAATGTTTTTCATTAGTTTTAAGTACTGTTTTACACACAGTGCCTAGAATAGTTCTTAGCTCATAGTGGACATGCAATATATATTTTTCAAAAAATGAATGTGTATAATGGATAAATATTATGTCATTTTACCATATTTTTCATCCATCCTCTATTTTTCTGTTATATTGTTTCATATTTTACTGTAAAAATTTGTTGCAAATGTTAAACATAAACTATGAATAGTGATAGGCTTTTTAAGTATAAAAATCAATAGAAGAAGCCATAAAACTTACATATTTGATTAAATAAAAATACAAAATTTTTATATATCTCATATATCATCAAAATCAGGAAAAATACAAATGAACAACTGCTGCAGAATGTGGCTACATTCATTTCGAATACAGAAAAGAAAAGAAGTCTGTGTATCCATCTTTCCTTCCTGGATTGCTCTATCAATTTTAAGCTCAGTATAGTTCACCTCCCTTCAAGAATTTACAAATACTTATGCTTATTTCATTCTGTATTTCTTATGATTTGATGTTTCACAATTAGTCTTTAACTGTATCCATAAATTTACTTATTGTCTTGTGTTTGTCTTTAAACGACTAAGTCTTACAGACGTCTATGTTTCTTATCTGTTCCAAAGTCAATTTCCTCTTCCCCTGTTAACAGCATCCTGATTTTTCCCTGGGGAACCATCCCTCCCTGGCTAGTACCATATGGGGCAAGGTGTGCGCAAGTGACTTGAATTTGGGTGAATAGGTATTCATGAATTATTATTATTATTAACAAATGAGTAAAATGCCTTGGAGCAGTCCAGTGAAAGGCAACCAGATACCTCTGTGCAACCCAATGGGGAATAAGTTGTCACTTCCCTATTTCTGCTGTTAACTGATTATTCTCATTGTATGGGAAAAGGGTTATTGTTATAATATGGGATAACTTAATGTGAATATAAATATACAATGTTTAGTCACTTTATTAAAATCTTAATTTGGTCCAAGAGCAGCACTTAACTCATTTCTAACTGCAGCAATATGACAGTGGGAGGAGACATCTGTCCATCCTGGCATCTTCTGATGTGAATGTCATCTAATGTGGCCTTTGGGTTAGTCATCTGTTCTGTACTGGCACTAGTGGAGAATTATAGCACAGTCTACTCCTAAACTGTGGTCCTTCTTTCTTACTAGCATACTTAATAGACATTAGTAAACATTTTCAAACATTATGTTAAAAGCACCTGCATATGCTAGGTTCTTAATAACATCACTGAACCTGAATATAATCCAGTCACTTTACACAACAGATATGGAAGTTCTCCCATGATGTTCAATTATTTCTCAAGGTCAAGTGATATACGTATGAATATGTTTGATTTATATTTATTTATTGTATATTCTTTCTGCTCTTTTTTCATATTTGAGTGATCAAGTTTTCTGTTGTTGGATATAAGTATATGAATTAGAAAAAAAGTTAAACTTATATGATTTATTTTTGTTTTATTTATTTTTTGTGATTTCTTAAATTTATCATTCTTTGTTTTCCCCTTAAGAAGACAAAATTTATAACACTCTTAGGTATAGATTCAATATAATAAATGTGTATTTGCACCAAACAGTATGCACAAGGTTTTAGCAACATTTTTTTATAATAACAAAAACTAGGAACAACCAAATGTCCATTAAATGTATGATTTTAAAAGATTTTAAATATTCATACAACAGAATACTATGTAGTATTTCATAAACTATTGCTATATTTAATAAGATAATAAATAACATAAGCATATAAATATAATGTGATAAATAAAATATAAATAATACAAGTTAATGTTAACAATACTACTAATAAAGTACTGCTACATGCAATAAAATGACTGAATCTGTCCATTGTAATTTTGAGCTACACATACCTGATGCAAAAGAGTATGACTCTACTTATATGACGTTCAAAAATAACCAAAATTAATCTGTTGTCCTCTCTGGGGAAAGTAGACTGGGTCAGGGCAGGAGGGAGGTTTCTGGATGTTAGTAATGTTCCCTGTCTTGATGTTGATGCTTGTAATATTTTCTCTCTTGAGCTGGGCAGTAGTTATATTCATAATCATTTTCTGGGCTGTACACTTATGATTTGTATGTTTTACAATATGTATATAATATTTTCCCCAAATGTTAAGAATGAAAGCTTAACTTCAACCTGCCCTCTCACTACTGCTTCAATCCACCCTCTTCCTTCATAGCCTATAGCCACTTATCTTCCAGATATAAACAACTCAAAACACACTGAATGGGTTGCTCAGGTTTTGGGGGTTTTTTTTTGGTTTCTGGAATATGTTTTTTTTTTTTCCTCTAGTTTCTCCAGGATTGAATTTTGTGGAGAAAGTCAACAGCTGGTGCTTGTTTATCATCACAAAATTAACCAGCAGCTTCCTAAAATGAGTCTAACATTTTTAAAATGACCTTTGATATGCCAAATGCTTTCCAAAATGAACATATAAATGTACTATTCTACAATCAATGCAGCAGTACTCTGGACTTAATGTACTATCACTAGATTTTGGAATCATATTTTAACGTGTATGCCTTATATATTATACCTCATTTTTGTTAACTTACATTCATTTCAATTTTAGAAAAATCAAAGTCTGATATGCATTTATTATTTGCATTTTCTCTAGTCATTTTACTGTTTATATTCTTTGCATACACGTTTATTAGCATCGTGATATTCTTATGATTGGGAATAAACATTTCACATTTTTCAGATATTCTATTTCTTACTTTTATAATCATAGGGGAAAAATGAAAACATTTTGAAATGTTATGAACTCAAATATAAGATTAAAGAAACCAGACCTTCTGTCTGTCAGAAAGCAGGGAGTGAGGAATATGATATTTTAATCATTGCAATCACATATGCTCTACATCTACAAAGTGCAAACATTATATACACTTTATTGAGTTCAGAACCTAGTTTCTGAGTTAATGACATTTTTCTTCAGAAAAGAAGCTAAAACACTGGGAGTTTCTACTTTCTTGCAGTCTCACTTTACTTGGTGTGATATTGGCACTGGAGCATCTGTTAGGTGTAGCAGATGTTGCCGGGAACAGAAAATTTTCTGTGACCAAGTTTCAATCTATTTGCATATGCCACTGAGCACACAGATTACAGTTTCATTTCAACAGAAGGAAGACAATTTATTTCACCTGCAAGTGTATTCCCTCTTCGGCTCCTAGAGAAAGGGCAAGAGTTGATTTTCCTATTGCTATTCAAAGAAGTATAAAGAGAACAATTTTCACAAGAAATTCATAACTCTAAATGTATCCCTCTAAGAAACGATATTAAAGTGGATTTTTTAAACATAGACAACATTGAATACACTAGACGGTTGCATGATGGACTGAGGTAGATGACGTGCTTATCTTAATGAGCAGCTTTTTAGAATCATGGAGGCAGAATTGTATCATAACATGGCTTGTTATTACATGCTTTTATGGTAACTTCAAGTCAAGTATTATAAATAAAGCCTTGTAGCTTCAGATGGATGTGCTCCATGGCACTGCCTTTATTGTGGCGTTTTACTGTGCTTTGGGAAACCCCATAGTACAAGATATTTACTTCTGTAAAGAAGCCTAGAATTGTGGATGGAAGGAGGAAAAATAATGAAATATAACATATCTTAGTAAAACATAATTTATAGTATGTTCTTAAAATTCTATTTCTTAGTAATTAAATTCCAATCCCCTCAGAGGTAAGAGAGAAACTAGATGAGTATGAATCATCAGAGCTGTAGCTATTTCTTTTTTGTTTTAATTTTTTATTGTGGTAAAATATGTAACATAAAATTTGCCATTTTTATCATTTTAAGTGTACAATTTAGTGGCATTATTTACATTTACAGTGTTGTACAACCGTCTCCATTATCTATTTCCAAACTTGTCATCACTCTAAAGAGAAACTCTGTAACCATGAAGCAACAGCTCTCTATTCCCTCTCTCCTCATCCCCTGGTAACCTCTTAACTACTTCCTATCTCTATGAACTTGCCTATTGTAGATATTTTATATAAATGGAAGCATATAATATTTGTACTTTTGTGTCTGGTTTATTTCACTTAGCATAATGTTTTCAAGGTTTTTCGTGTTGTAGTACATATGAGAACTTCATCCTTTTTTAAGGCTGAATAACATATTGTGTGTATATATAATATTCATTTATCTATTCATCTGTTGATGGACATTTGGGTTGTATCCACCTTTGACTCTTTGACTTTAACTGTTGACTATTGTGAATGGTGCTGCAACAAACACTGGCAACAAACACCTATCTGAGACCCTGGTTTTTTTCAGAATGTACCATTTTGATCTGTGTTAAACCTCAGCTAATTTGAATATCAGTAATCTAAAATTCGTGCCTGTTCAGATGGAACCAAGGCTGTATTTTTTTTTTTTTCTTTTTGCGGTATGCGGGCCTCTCACTGTTGTGGCCTCTCCCGTTGCGGAGCACAGGCTCCGGATGCGCAGGCCCAGCGGCCATGGCTCACGGGCCCAGCCGCTCCGCGGCATATGGGATTCTCCCAGATCGGGGCACGAACCCGTATCCCCTGCATCGGCAGGCGGACTCTCAACCACTGCGCCACCAGGGAGGCCCCCAAGGCTGTATTTTTGTAATTATCTATACTATGTATTTGTCAGCATTTAGTCGGGTCTATGGCATGACTGCTTTGTGGAAGCCGATCCGTTTTCACAATGTATGGCACACCTGTAAATGACCATAGACACCTTGCTGATGAGTGTAGAATCAATGGGGCTCTTCCAAACGACTGGGCCATTAACTTACACATGAATAATGTGAAATCAATAACCCTGATTACCAAATAACTATCCAAGCACAAATGTGCTTAGAGACCTCTGGCTCCCTTTTCAAAATCTTCATAACATGGTTCTCAGAGGCAGAAAGTTTCCCATTGGCCTTTTAATCTCATGGTTCCTTGTATTGTTTATCCTGTTTATTAAACTTGGAGGGAACGCAGTATTTGGATTGCTGATCCCTATCTTTGACAGTATGTTTTTACAACATTTTTATTTTGAATAGCCTTAGATGATTCTCCAGATGTCCAGATATTCTTTTTATTTTCATTAAAAGAAGTCTATTAGTACCTCTACTTGCTAATATGTTTTTAGCCTATAGCTCATGGTATATGTGGATGATGAAAACCACTAGCACAATAATGAAAATAACTAATATTTGATGAGTGCTTATTCTATTCGTTCTATATATTAGTGCATTTAGTCCTCATAAAACCTATGAGGGAGGTATTATTTTTATTCCATTCTACAGATGAGGAGGAAACCAAGGCTCACAGAGGTAACATCACTTGGCCAAGATCACATAGCTTGAAAGTGACCAAGCCAGAAGTTGAACTCAGGCGAACTGGTACCCAAGTCTTCTTTCTTTTTTTTTTTTTTTCTTAATTTTATTGAAGTATAGTTGATTTACAATGTGTTAATCTCTGCTGTACAGCAAAGTGATTCAGTTATACATACATGTTCTTTTTCATATTCTTTTCCATTATGGTTTCTCACAGGATATTGAATATAGTTCCCTGTGCCATACAATAGGACCTTGTTGTTTATCCATCCTATATAAAATAGTTTGCATCTGCTAATCCCAAGCTCCCAATCCTTCCCTCCCCCAGCCCCCGCTTGGCAACCACAAATCCATTCTCTATGTCTGTGAGTCTGTTTCTGTTTCATAGATAGGTATTGTACATTTGTGTCATATTTTACAGTCCACATATAAGTGATATCATATGGTATTTGTCTTTCCCTTTCTGCCAAGTCTTCTTTCTTGACTATTACACTATACCAAAAAGCCAAAGACCACTTCTTTCCCCAAACTGTTATGAATTAGAGAGATGTGCTATTTAGCAGCAGATTTTGCAGAACCATGTACTTAATTAAAGTTTTCTTGAAAAGAGTACTTTTCCCCCAGTTTTTTTGAAATATAATCACACATAATATTGTATTAGTTTAATGTGTACATTGAAACAATTTTATATATGTATATATTTGGAAAATAATTACCACAATGTTAGTTAAAATGCATCACCTCACATTGTTACACCTTTTTTCTTGTGAGGAGAACTTTTAAGATCTACTCTCTTAACAATGTTCAAATACACAAAACTGGCATTGTTAACTATATATAGTCACCATTCACTAAGAGAAGATGGTATGAAGACGCATAGGGAGAATGCCTTGTGAAGATGGAAGATAGGAGGGATGCATCTAATAGCCAAAGAGTGTCAAAGATTGCTGGCAAACCACCAGAAGCTAGGAAGAGGCAAGGAAGGATTTCCCTACAGGCTTCAGATGGAGCACAGCCCTGTCCATACCTTGATTTTAGATTTCTAGCCTCCAGAAATGTGAGGCAATACATTTCCATTGTTTTAAGTCTCTCAGTTTGTGGTACTTTATTATAGCAGCCCTAGGAAACTAATATAACTTTCCAGTATTTAACCAAAGTTAAATTATTGTTTTTTGAAGGGCAGTTAAGCATTCATCTAATTTTATCTTTTACCCATATAGATAGTTATTTATCTTGTTGAATTGCCCATCCTGCCCACTGATTTTTTTTTAAACATCTTTATTGGAGTATAATTGTTTTACAATGGTGTGTTAGTTTCTGCTGTATAACAAAGTGAATCAGCTCTATGTATACATATATCCCCATATCCCCTCCCTCTTACATCTCCCTCCCACCTTCTCTACCCCACCCCTCTAGCTGGTCAAAGCATGGAGCTGATCCCCCCGTACTATGCAGCTCCTTCCCACTAGCTATCTATTTTACATTTGGTAGTGTATATATGTCCATGCCACTCTCTCACTTTGTCCCAGCTTACCCTCCCCCCTCCCCGTGTCCTTAAGTCCATTCTCTACATCTGCGTCTTTATTCTTGTCCTGCCCCTAGGATCATCAGAACCATTTTTTTTTCTTTTAGATTCCATATATATGTGTTAGCGTATGGTATTTGTTTTTCTCTTTCCAACTTACTTCACTCTGTATGACGGTCTCTAGGTCCATCCAACTCACTTCAAATAACTCAATTTCGTTTCTTTTTATGGCTGAGTAATATTCCATTGTATATATGTGCCACACCTTCTTTATCCATTCATGTGTCAATGGACACTTAGGTTGCTTCCATGTCCTGGCTATCGTAAATAGTGCTGCGATGAACAATGTGGTACATGACCTTTTTTTTTTTTTTTTACATTTTATTATTTTTTTAACATCTTTATTGGAGTGTAATTGCTTTACAATGGTGTGTTAGTTTCTGCTTTACAACAATGTGAATCAGCTATAAATATAAATATATCCCCATATCTCCTCCCTCTTGCATCTCCCTCCCACCCTCTCTGTCCCACCCCTCTAGGTGGTCACAGAGCATGGAGCTGATCTCCCTGTACTATGCGGCTGCTTCCCACTAGCTATCTATTTTACATTTGGTAGTGTATATATGTCCATGCCACTCTCTCACTTCATCCCAACTTACCATTCCCCCTCCCTGTGTCCTCAAGTCCATTCTCTATGTCTGCATCTTTATTCCTGTACATGACTCTTTTTGAATTATGGTTTTCTCAGGGTATGTGCCCAATAGTGGGATTGCTGGGTCATAATGGTAGTTCTATTTTTAATTTTTTAAGGAACCTCCATACTGTTCTCCATAGTGGCTGTATCAATTTACATTCCCACCAACAGTGCAAGAGGGTTCCCTTTTCTCCACACCCTCTCCAGCATTTATTGTTTGTAGATTTTTTGATGATGGCCATTCTGACTGGTGTGAGGTGATACCTCATTGTAGTTTTGATTTGCATTTCTCTGATGATTAGTGATGTTGAGCATCCTTTCATGTGTTTGTTGGTAATCTGTATATCTTCTTTGGAAAAATGTCTATTTAGGTCTTCTGCCCATTTTTGGATTGGGTTGTTTTTTTTTTTTTTTTTTTTGATATTGAGCTCCATGAGCTGCTTGTATATTTTGGAGATTAATCCCTTGTTGGTTGCATCATTTGCAGATATTTTCTCCCATTCTGAGGGTTGTCTTTCATCTTATTTATGGTTTCATTTGCTGTGTAAAAACTTTTAAGTTTCATTAGGTCCCATTTGTTTATTTTTGTTTTTATTTCCATTTCTCTAGGAGGTGGGTCAAAAAGGATCTTGCTGTGATTTATGTCAAAGAGTGTTCTGCATGTGTTTCCTCTAAGAGTTTTATAGTGTCTGGCCTTACATATAGGTCTTTAATCAATTTTGAGTTTATTTTTGTGTATGGTGTTAGGAAGTGTTCTAATTTCATTCTTTTACATGTAGCTGTCCTGTTTTCCCAGCACCACTTATTGAAGAAGCTGTCTTCTCTATTGTATTTTCTTGCCTCCTTTTTCAAAGATAAGATGACCATAAGTGCATGGGTTTATCTCTGGGCTTTCTATCCTATTCCATTGGTCTATATTTCTGTTTTTGTGCCAGTATCTTACTGTCTTGATTACTGTAGGTTTGTAGTATAGTCTGAAGTCAGGGAGCCTGATTCCTCCAGCTCTGTTTTTCTTTCTCAAGATCGCTTTTGCTATTCAGGGTTTTTTGTGTTTCCAGACAAATTGTGCAGTTTTTTTGTTCTAGTTCTGTGAGAAATGCCTTTGGTAGTTTGATAGGGATTGTGCTAAATCTGTAGATTGCTCTGCCCACTGATTTTCAATGCTTCCTTTGTCATATTCCAAGAGCTTCTTTTGAGATTTCTCTTTCAGGTTATCAGTTCTGGTCCATTGATGTATTCTTCTATTGCTGCATTAATATCAAAGGGAAGGTTCAAATATGGAAGGACACATCCTCTTTTATTCTTCACATTCTTCCTAATTTTCTTGTACCTTCATGGCTGTTTATTTTTGCATAAAAATTTTAAACTCATCTTTAAGTTTCTCAAACGTGGTGGGGATTTTTATTTGAAACACTGAATTTACCAACTAATTCTGGCAGATTGCTGTCTTTGTAAGCATGGGTCTTCCAATATATGAGCACATTAACTCTATAAATCCTCATTTATGTTCCACAGTAAAGTTTCATACATATTCCTATACAGATCTTATTCATTTTTAATTAGACTTATTCGTAGACACTGACTTGGCTTTGTTCCTCTTTTAATGTTTTTTTTTTTTAAATTACATGTTCTATATAAATTGTCTAAATATTTGCTGCTATTGGATTTTTATATTTTGGTCTTCTATCTGACACTTAACAATAGTATTAATTTATCTGTGGAATCTCTTGGGTTTTCTATGAAGGCAATCAGATTGTCAGTAAATAATAACCTTTTCTTTCTTTCTAATACTTTTATATTTCTTTGTCTTATCTTTTTGCACTTGAAAGGACTACCAATATATGTTGAATAAAGTCTTAATAGTGAGTATTTTTTTCTTTTGAGAATTTTAGAGGAGTAATTTGGTTTATTATGGTTTTATTTTTCTGTCTTATTTATGTTTAAATATGCTATTTACTGTAGGTCTTACTGGACATCATTTGTCATATTAAATAAGCTCCCTTCTATTCCTAGCTAAGTTTGGATCATAAAAGGGTGTTATATTTTCTTCTGAATCTATTAATGACTTATAATAGAGATTCTAACGTTATACTGTTTGTTTTCCTGTGAAACACAAAGTTTTCAATACATTCTATGATTTCATACATTGCTTTAGTTTTTTGATACAGATTTTTGTATCTATATTACTTTTTAAAAAGTGATCTGTACTCTAAATTTCCTTTTTCTACAGACTTCTCTGATTTGAGTGCCAAAATTTCACTGACCTAATAAAATGAGTTTGAGAGATATTGCCTATTTTTCAATTCTCTGAAAATTCTCTGTTCCTTGAAGATTTAGTAGAACTTGCTTTTAAAATTTTTTTTTTTTTTTTTTTTTTTTGCAATACACAGGCCTCTCACTGTTGTGGCCTCTCCCATTGCAGAGCACAGGCTCCGGACACGCAGGCCCAGTATCCATGGCTCACAGGCCCAGCCGCTCCGTGGCATGTGGGATCTTCCCAGACTGGGGCACGAACCCGTGTCCCCTGCATCGGCAGGCAGACTCTCAACCACTGCACCACCAGGGAAGCCCGTTTTTAAAATTTTTATGGGCCTAGAACATTACAGTGTGTTCATGAGGGTGGTAGGTTTCTCAGTATTGATTCAATTTCTTTAATGATTATAGGTTTCTGTTTTAAAAAATGTGTTCCTGAGCCAGTTTTAACAAGTTATATTTTTTATAAAAACTGTTAATTTTGAAATTATCAATTAAAATTTTTAATTTTATGCTGTATTTTTTTTTTTTTTTTACAAAGCTGTGAAGTGAGCTGCTAAAAGTCTAAATACGTCTATATTTACCCAGTGGTTAGGTGACTAAGAGGTTTCTAACACAGCTGTTTTCTTTTTATGACCCCTCCTAACCCTCACATATAAATGTTTGTATGCCAAACATTTGTCAGAGACAATTCATATAAAATCCCAAATTCTTGATGAGATGGAAACTCTTTTTTTTTTAAATTTATTTATTTTTTATTTTTTGCTTTATAACAAATTTTAATCAATTATGTATTCCTCATTTCTTTAATGTTTATTTGAGTGGTCCATTTTTCTAGATTTAATTTGCAAGAGGCTTTGCTTTAATTTTTATTATTCTTTTCAAGAAGCAGCTTTGGCTTTTGTGATCTTCTCTAACATTTATGTGTCCTGTCTCATTATTTGTTTTTCCCTTGTCATAAATATTCCTTTCATCATTTATTTCGCTTTTTCTGGTTTTCTTTTTCTGTCTTCTTAAAATGGAGGCTTACCTCAAAATTTGCCCTTTCTTCTTTATAGTCTGTACTTTAAAGTCTATACTTTCCCCTCAAGTTAATATCTTGGCTGTGGGGTAGGCAGAATAGTGCTCCCTGCCCCCCACCAAAGGTGGTGCATCCACATTCTAGTCCCTAGAACCTGTGAATATATTACATAACAAGGAGAAGTTTACATGGCAGATGGAATTAAATTTGCTAATCAACTGACCTTGAGTTGAGAAGATTACTCTAGATTAGCCAAGTGGACCCAATGTAATTGCAAAACTCCTCATAAGTGAAAGAGAGAGAAAGTCAGAATCAGGTTATGCAATATGAAAATGAATCAGCCGGCCATTTCTGGCTTTGAGGGTGGAAGGGGGTCATGAATGAATTAATGCAGATGACCTCCAGGAACTGGACAAAGCAAGGGAACAGAGTCTCTCCTAGAGCCTCCAGGAGGGAATACAGCCCTCTGACACAGATTTTAGCTAAGACCCATTTCAGACTTCTGACATACAAAATAGTAAGATAATAATTCATACTGTTTTAAGCCACCAAGGTTTTTCAATTTGTTACAGCAGCAATAGGAAACTAACAAAGGCAGTACTCTATGAATTATTCAGTTCTGAATATTATGACTTATCTTTGAACCATGAATTACTTAGAATTATGTTTTTAATTTCTTAGGTATGAGTTTTTAAATTTATCTCTTTGTAATTGGTTTCTATCATTATTACATTAAGATCAGAATACATGGCCTGTATAATACCTATTTTTGAAACATATTGAGAATTGCTTTTTGTCCAAAAATATGATCAATTTTCAGAATGTTCCATGTGTGCAAGAGAAGAATGTGTATTAATTGTAGGAAGCAGATTTTTTTGCAGCTTTATTGAAGTAATTGAAATATTAATACAATGAACTGCACGTATTTAAAACGTATAATGTGTTCTCTTTTATTGAAGTATAGTTGATTTACAATGTTGTGTTAATTTCAGGTGTACAGGAAAGTGATTCAGTTACACATATATATATATATATTTTTTTCAGATTCTTTTCCCTTCTAGGTTATTACAAAATATTGAGTATAGTTCCCTGTGCTATACAGTAGGTCTTTGTTGGTTATCTATTTTACATAGAGTAGTGTATATATGTCAATCCCAAACTCTCATAGATATGTTCATTTGTGTCGTATTTTAGATTCCACATATAAGTGATATTATATGATATTTGTCTTTCACTGTCTGACTTATTTCACTTAATATTATAATCTCTAGGTCCATCTACATTGCTACAAATGACATTATTTGATTCTTTTTCTTAATGGCTGAGTAGTATTCTACTGCGTGTGTGTGTGTGTATATACACACACACACACAATAGAATATATAGAATAGAATATATATAGAATATATATATATATATATATATATATATATATATATATACACACCACTTCTTCTTTATCCATTCATCTGTCAATGGACACAGGTAACTTCCATGTCTTGGCTATTGTGAACAGTGCTGCAGTGAACACTAGGGTGCATGTATCGTTTAGAAATACGGTTTTCTCCGGGTATATGCCCAGGGGTGGGATTACAGGGTCATGGTAGCTCTATGGAACATTAATCTCATCTTGATTTATAACCACCTGCCTCCCCACACATTAACATGCATATACAATTTCACTATTATCTTCTTCTGGTTCCTTCTTTCTATGTAGACAGAATGACACTATGTGGGTGTTTCTTGCCTTACCCCCTCACTTATTCCTCCTTTGGTAGGATTTGTATTTGTTCAGATCAAGTTTGGCTGTGTGAAATTTTAGCCAATGGAATATAAATAGGTATGATTTGTGCAGCTTCCCAGTGGAAGAATGATCATGTGGTTGGCATTTATTTGCCTTCTCAGCCGAAGAGGCACCTCTCCATCAGCCAGTAATGAGACCAGGCGTGAAGTCATGGAGTAGGTCTACAGCTGAACAGCAGTGGGTTTTATAAGATCAAAAAAATAGAACTTTCTTACTATAATCCAATGAGATTTCTGCATTATTTGTTACAGCCACATAACTTCTATTTATCTTGCTGATATACCTTCTGAGAGAAGTGGTAAGTCATCTGATTAGTGAATTTGGGAGAAGGAGTTGAGTATGGTCTGATATGCTCCTTGTTCTTCTTCTCTTTGGCTTTAGGCTCCTTGAAAATGTACACTTGGTCTTGGCTGGTTGTAAATCTTGGAGTGGCTACCATTTTGAGGAGTAAGTTTGTTTCAGAGTAGATTTTCAAGCTGGTCTAGTTCTACACCTAAACCATATATTCCAAGATATACTGGTTAATGAAAACTGTTGTTTTGATCTCCATCTGCCCAAATCTTTAAAATATTTGTCAAGGTATTTCAATTCAGATGGAGAAGAAGGATATTATATAACTCCTTCTGTAACAAGTATTGTAACGCTACACAGTTAATGCTTGTTTATCTCCTTGTTTACCCATGTGTCTGGTATTTCTCTCCCTCTTTCTGGATTCAGATGCCTTCTTCATGAAATCTATCCATTATTTATTCTTTCAGTGAGGGTCAAAAAGGGTAAATTATCTCCATCTTTATTTGTCTATATACCCTTACTCTTGGATGATGATTTAGTTGCATATTTAGTTTTTGTTGGACAATTTTCTCTCAGCACATAAGAGAGAGTGTCTTCTCTCATATGTTTTTGCTACTATGAAGCTTGTATTCAATGAAAGTATCATTCCTTTATGGATAAATTTTTCTTTTAATTTAGTTCCTTTTAAAGAATTTTTTTCTTACTTTTGCTTTTCCTCACTCTCCTTACTTTTATCTTACTTGATATTGATAGTTTTGAATCTGAGGATTCTTTTCTTTCATGAATTTTCTGAAAAAACCTTTTTCTTATCAAATATCTCTCTTTTTTGCTCTCACTCTTAATCATAGACTCTACTTTTTCATTAAAAAGCTACTATTAATGGGTTAAAACCTATCATCCAGACTTCTGGATGATATTTTAAAAAATATTTTCTATAGTTTAAAAACCTTTTTGATTCATTGCACATCATTCTGTTAATTTTTCTCAAGTCTAACTTCCAGTTCAATAGCGACCTCCTCAGCTGGTGTCCAATTTCATATATCACCCATTTCTTAGGGTTTTGACTCTTCAATAATTTTTTAACATGAATTTTTATTCTTTTACAACGATGCCCCTTTAGTGCTTCAAGTTCCAGGATTTGATTTTGCTAGTGTTTCATATGTAGATTGTTTCTTCATTTTTTATTTTGGGTTCATTTTCAGTGAACTTTTTTTTTCATTTGTGAATTCCTTGTGGTCTTAGTTATGAGTATTTTACTTCAGAGGGGTTTTGAAAGTAGTTCTTCTAGGAACCCTTGGGTTATCAGCAACTCAAGAAAAAATATTTAAATTATTCCTAGGTATGGGGCTTTCCATTCTACTTATATATAAGAAATTTGAGTTTAGACCCATATGAGACATGGGCCTCGAGTGTATTTCCTCAGAGCACTAATCTTTCTCACCCAGAGCCCTCACAGGGACAAAGGAGCTTCTTGTTATCACCCTGTGTGAAGACTAGAGTTCTTCCTAGTGAACATTTTACTGTGTCAAGCCCTTTAAAGTCCTAACTTTATTGAAGGTGGCCCAGCTTCAAATCTTGACCTCATGTGCGCTCAAGTTCTATTCCTAAAGAAAGTTAAAATCCATGCCCCTGTTTTCCCAAGCTGGATAAAGACCATGGCTGCTACATTATCACTTCATTTTACTTTCCACTTTTCTTCATTTCTTCTTAATTTCTGTCATCTTTGTGTTTTCCTTTCTTTCTTGCAAGCTCAGCTATGCATTAATTTTTACATGATATCCAACACTTCTTAGGTTTGGGGCGTGTTTTCAGTTATTGTACTAGGTAATTTTGATAAAACTATAGTTTCTACTCTTTTCCTATTTGCTCTTTGTTATGAATCTAACTTCTTTCCTCATTATTGTCTCCTCTGTGCTAAATTTGTGACACTTTCTCTCTCTTTTTTTTTTCATTGATCTTACATTCTCTGGGTGATATCCACTGAATACCTCCTTGGATGTGAGTGGCCAAAGGATGATTAAGGCAACATAAGCCTTGGCTTCAGGCTGATATAGGTCTCCAAACAGTTCTATCACTTACAAATGCTGACTGTGTAGTACTTATATAGATGCAAGACAATACAGATCTAAAGTATTATACCCTCCACATGCCATTTCTTAATTATCCTGTTCTGACCTTTTCCTTTCCGTGTCATAGGAGTTGCATTTTCCAGGTATCCTCTTTTTCTCTTGGGGCTAACCAGTAAAATTCCAGTTCTTAGTCTTGAAATATAAGCCTTTCTAATTGCTGGTTAAAAAAAAAAAAAAGGCTATAAAAGGTAAGACAAAATATTACCTCTGCAAGAAAAACAGATAATATTCTGCATCAAAGCATTATTCTTAAGAAGTTTAAATCCAGTAAGGAGACTTTGTAAAACCCCCAGACTTCTGATATTGTTGTTGTGTCTTATTAAATTAACCCTTAAACTCTAAGAGGTGTATAATTCCAACTGATCGCTTTACTTAATAACATAGTGTCCTGAAATCTCATTTAAATGGATATCTCTGTTTTCTCAAAGGTATAAATACTTGAGACTTTTCTTTGAAAAGCCAGAACTTGATTATTGGTGTTTCCTTTTTTCTCACATGAATGGAAGGAATAAATAAAATGACATATTATATTTTTTATTTAAACAGATTTTGAGAGTCTTATCAAAACCCAAATTTTATCATCTATATGTTGAAAAAAATTACCTTCCACACAGGGCAGTTAGATAACATAATGATAAATTGATAGAATACATAGGAAACACCTCAGCTGTAGCCGACTTGTGGTGGATGTTGTTTCATTCTCACCCCGATGCTTGTTAGTTGATGTTCCTCTTGTGACTTCTAAGCTGTTTCTCCTTCCTAGTTCTCCTTTTATTCTGACAATTTATCTTTTATCAATAGTTGTTGTTATTGTTGTTATTGTCTTTGTTCTGCGGAAACTTCTTTATTTTCCTTCCCCTAAATTATCTGTGTCTCCCAAAGGATGATATTGGCTTTACATGCTTCTTTTCCCCCATCTCGCCTTTGGAAAGATGTTCAAAACTGTAGTTCAAAGTTATTAGGAGGAATGGATGACATCTCACCCCCAATTCATGTTGGATGTGTGTCATCTCACCTGCTATCATTTTGCATTTGATGTCACTAAGGGCTCATGTACAATGCCTCCCAAAGAAACATGGTTTAAACATATAACTATTCAGCAATAAAAAATTAACTGACAAGATAAGACTTTCAGTGAAGAGGATTTTTTGCTCTTAAAACACAGAACATCAAACAGGACTAAAGGAGAATTTTTTTTTTTTTCGGCTGAAGTGCAACTAGGTACAAACTTTCATCACCTTTATGGTGAGACTGCTTCTGGGCTGAATGTGAGTAAGTAGCTGTTCTTTTGAAACTCTATGAACTTAGACAGTTAAGAAAAGAATAATGGGTTTTGTCCCTCTAGTGATTCTAAATGATTAACATGAAGCTAAAATGTGTTATTTTCTATTCCTTAATTTTTTACTTGGCTGGGAAAGTGAACTAAGTTTTCTGAGGTTTAAATATATTCACCTTGTGGAGAGGTTACTGATTATTTTTTCGCCATAAATTATATATCAGTGCTTTATTACTGGCCCTGAAATTACAATTCATAAAATTAGAAAAACAAAGTCATCAATCACTACTAAAAATGACAAATAAAAGGTCAATAAATCAATAGTTGTATTATCAGAATGAGATATTAATTGCCAAAAACTCTAATAATTCTAAAGCACACCTGTTCTTAGGGTGAAATCGTCTCTGAAGTATATTCTATACATATTTTGCTGTGTAAAGAGGGCACTGAAGTGCAAGAAAAAGAACAAAAGCATACATAGAGTATGTTGATTTCTCTAGGCTGTTCTTTCTAATGTATGGCCCTTAACATAATAATGGTGTTTTTCTCTTTCTGAAATACCGTATGCTAACACATATATATGGAATCTAAGAAAAAAAAAAAGGTCATGAAGAACCTAGGGGTAAGACGGGAATAAAGACACAGACCTACTAGAGCATGGACTTGAGGATATGGGGAGGGGGAAGGGTAAGCTGTGACAAAGTGAGAGAGTGGCATGGACATATATACACTACCAAACATAAAACAGATAGCTAGTGGCAAGCAGCCGTGTAGCACAGGGAGATCAGCTAGGTGGTTTGTAACCATCTAGAGGGGTGGGATAGGGAGGGTGGGATAGGGAGGGTGGGAGGGAGGGAGACGCAAGAGGGAAGAGATGTGGGAACATATGTATATGTATAACTGATTCACTTTGTTATAAAGCAGAAACTAACACACCATTGTAAAGCAATTATACTCCAATAAAGATGTTAAAAAAATAAAAATAAAATAATGGTGTTGCATACAGCAAAAATCTTCTTCAAATACACACAAAGATGAGTTTAAGTACAGGTAATTTAACTTTGCATAATTGGATGTTGATCACATTAATTAGTTGTTCACAATTAGTATTCCACCTTGGAGACACCTGAGGAATATGTTATTCAATGTATTTATAGTAAGAATCCATCCCTGGGTTTTTTACTTGATAGGCCTCCTGTGAGGTTTAGCCAAGGGTATTTTGAAAATTTTCCCATATGTTTGGCTATACACTAGAGATTAATAGCATGGGTATAAAATTATTCTTTCAGAACATATATCACTACTCTTCTCTTTTGGATAAAATGGTTTATTTTGAAAGGGAGCAGTGAATATTGCATTGGATAATCTTGGGTATGTTCTGTTTTTTTTCAAGGGCAACATTAATATCCATCTGTATTAGGAAGAGAGAAGAAAAAGAAAAACAAATTTGGGGGGAAATCCACTATTTTATAAGTTTAAAATACCATGACATATTTTAGACATTCAACATGCGTAGAGAATGATATAAATTATATGTGTATATAAGTATAAATATACATTCCTATTACTCAGATTAAGAAACAAAATTTTTTTATTTTTTTATTTTTTTATTTTTTGCTTTATAACAAATTTAATCAGTTATACATATACATATGTTCCCATATCCCCTCCCTTTTGCGTCTCCCTCTCAACCTCCCTATCCCACCACTCTGGATGGACACAAAGCACCAAGCTGATCTCCCTGTGCTATGTGGCTGCTTCCCACTAGCTATCTATTTTACATTTGGTAGTGTATATATGTCCATGCCTCTCTCTCACTTCGTCCTAGCTAACCCTTCCCCCTCCCCGTGTCCTCATGTCCATTCTCTACATCTGTGTCTTTATTCCTGTCCTGCCCCTAGGTTCTTCAGAACCAATTTTTTTTTTTTAGATTCCATATGTATGTGTTAGCATACGGTATTTGTTTTTCTCTTACTGACTTACTTCGGTCTGTATGACAGTCTCTAGGTCCATCCACCTCACTACAAATAACTCAATTTCATTTCTTTTTATGGCTGAGTAATATTCCATTGTATATATGTGCCACATCTTCTTTATCCATTCATCTGTCGATGGACACTTAGGTTGATTCAATGTCCTGGCTATTGTAAATAGAGCTGCAATGAACATTTTGCTATATAACTCTTTTTGAATTCTGGTTTTCTCCGGGTAAATGCCCAGTAGTGGGATTGCTGGGTCATATGGTAGTTCTATTTTTTGTTTTTTTAAGGAACCTCCATACTGCTCTCCATAGTGGCTGTATCAATTTATATTCCCACCAACAGTGCAAGAGAGTTCCCTTTTCTCCACACCCTCTCCAGCATTTACTATTTATAGCTTTTTTGATGATGGCCATTCTGACGGGTGTGAGGTGATATCTCATTGTAGTTTTGATTTGCATTTCTGTAATGATTAATGATATTGAACATTCTTTCATGTGTTTGTTGGCAATCTGTATATCTTCTTTGGAGAAATGTCTATTTAGGCCTTCTGCCCATTTTTGGATTGGGTTGTTTGTTTTTTTGATATTGATCTGCATGAGCTACTTGTATATTTTGGAGATTAATCCTTTGTCATTTGCTTTGTTTGCAGATATTTTCTCCCAATCTGAGGGTTGTCTTTACATCTTGTTTATGGTTTCCTTTGTTTTGCAAAAGATTTTAAGTTTCATTAGGTCCCATTTGTTTATTTTTGTTTTTATTTCCATTTCTCTAGGAGGTGGGTCAAAAAGGATCTTGCTGTTATTTATGTCATAGAGTGTTCTGCCTATGTTTTCCTCTAAGAGTTTTATAGTGTCAGGTCTTACATTTAGGTCTTTAATCCATTTTGAGTTTATTTTTGTGTATGGTGTTAGGGAGTATTCTAATTTCATTCTTTTATATGTTGCTGTCCAGTTTTCCCAGCACCACTTATTGAAGAGGCTGTCTTTTCTCCATTGTATATTCTTGCCTCCTTTATCAAAGATAAGGTGACCATATGTGTGTGGGTTTATCTCTGGGCTTTCTATCCTGTTCCATTGATCTATATTTCTGTTTTTGTGCCAGTACCATACTGTCTTTCTTTTAATGGACAGTTAAGTTGCTTTTTTTCCCAGTTTTCCCTATTATAAACAATGTTACAATAAGCATTTATGTACATGTCTCTAGGCTCTACATGTAGAATTGGTTGTGTTGTATCATAAGATACAGGTGGCTACAGCTTTATTAGATATTAGCCATCAATTCTCTCACAAGCATGATGTGTAATTTTCCCTCTCAACAGTGTGTAAAAATTCATATTGCTCCACATCTTCTCCAATGTTTGAATTGTCTGACTTTACGTTTTACCAATTGAATGAGTAAGAATTAATATCTCATTTTGCTTTGTATGTCAAGTTACCTGACTACTAGTGAGATAAGTATGCTTTATATTTAATGATCATTTATACTTTATAAGTCAATTGCCTATTCCTGTAGTTTGCATATTTTTCTATTGTTTTTTTCTTACTGATTTACAGGAGTTTCTGATACATTTCTATCTCTATATTTTACAAGATTGGTTATTTTCTTGAAAGGTTGACTTCTTTCAAGATTACTTTTATTTTAATGAATTCATCATAGCATGAGCTTGATCTTTGTAAGTTCAGATTTTGTTCTAAGAGTGTGGATCCAATGGTCAGGGATGAACCCATATTAACCAAGCTCACAATATTGATAAAGTAATGTATAAACGTTGAATGTCAGTGTATTTATTATTTCATAAGGCATGACCTTTAGAGTTGGCAGAAATAGGTTCATATCCTGATTTTACATCACACCAGCTATAGGACTAGAAGGTCAGCTCCATGAGGGCAAGAATTTCTGTCCCTTTTTTTAACTGCTCTGTACCTAGAACTCTGCATATGCCTGGCACATAATAGACACTCAATAATAATAATTCTGTATATGGATCTGGTGTGCAGGTGCCTTTTCTCGTTTATTTTGCTCATGGAGCCTCTTGTGCATGGATACAGAGAAATTCTACATTTTAATATAAAAAGTTAACTTTCTCTTTCATGGATTATATTTTCCAATATCCTTTACAAAAACCTTCCTTAGACCAAGTTCCTAAAGATATTGTTCTCTATTTTCTTCTATCAATTTCACTTTTCTCACAATTAGCTCTTTCATCCATCTGGAATTAATTATTAATTTATGGCAAAATAGGTTTCCAACTAGTCTTCTCTATATGTTAACAGGTTGCCCCAGTATCATTTTTTGATTGGTTTATTCTTTTCCATTCCTATTAACCATATTGCTGGAATTTCTTCTGCTATAATAAGACAAAAGGAATAAATCAAAATTGTAAGGAATGGAAGCAAACCAGAAAAACAAAAAATCAAGAATGTCATTGTTTGCAAATGACAATACAAAAGTTCTAGAGACTCTACACACTACTTATGAGAAATAAAAATAAAGTTTATCATGGCTGATGGCTAAAAAAGTCAGTGTACTGAAATCATTGTATTTCTATATCCTGACAAACATTTAACATTAATGAATTTGTTTAAGGATATCATTTATAAGTAGACATCTCACAGAAAGAAAAGTGGCCCTTAACTAGATGAAAAGATGCTCAGCTCCACTCACAAATAAGAGAAATGCAAAAAACAATGGCAAATTAAGGTGTTTGAGAAGTTTTTAAGAAATGCTTAAACAAAATGGTAAATATCTATATTTAATATCTATAACAATATTAGATGGATACTATAATTTCTGAGTCCTTTTATTTGAAAATTAAATAAAGAAAAAACTATTACACAATAATAAATATCTGTTCATTTAGAGAAAAAGTATTTACACTCAGGATGTTTCCTTGTGATTCACTGACCTACTGTGTGAGATTGACTTCACACAAAACCTAGGAAAATTGTCTTTATTGATCATAGTTATGTATGGGTTTAACTAAAAATAGCATATAAATCAAGACCAGTTTGGTAGTGAATCAATATTTTACCCAACAACTAAGCTGAGCTAAAATCTGAAAAGAAATTTTCAGAAATATCTGACACCATACAGAGAATTGCCCTCTTGTAATCTCTAGGTAAAAATGGATGCTGTAATAGATTTTATCATAATGGGGTTTTCCACAAGCACTGCAATACCTGGCATTTTTCTATGAGAAATATCAGATTAAAGTAGACATGTGGTCAGCTTTAGAAAGGGATTTGTATGGGAGTACAGAGTGGGAGGAAAAGAAAAGGACATTCCCTCCAGGTTATGCCTTTGGAAGCCTTAAGAATATTAGGGCTTGCTTGTGTTCCTTTCTCCCTAGTTTTTGTGTATATAGTGTAGGTTTTTAAAGTATGGTTACCACGTGGTTTATATATGATGACCTACAACTATATCTACTTTTTTTTAAACATCTTTATTGGAGTATAATTGCTTTATAATGTTGTGTTAGTTTCTGCTGTACAACTGTGTGTGTGTGTGTGTGTGTGTGTGTGTATACACAAGTTGATCCTTGAACAACAAGAGGGTTAGGGGCTCCAACCCTTTGCATAGTCAAAAATCCTCCTATAACTTTACAGTCATTTTTCCATATCACTGATTCAACCAACCTTAATGAAAATAATATAAATTGTAAAAAAATAAAAAAGAATGTTAGGGCTGATTTTATGACTTTGAGGTTCAGACTGTCTGACTCTTATAACTTGAGTCACCACTCAGATTCCTGGGCCCTATGGTAGTGTGAATTCCTTAGTGCATATAACTTTGGCTGGTCATTTTCTATGATACACCATTCCCTAAAAATAGCATTATTTCAGAAATTTTTAGGCACATGTTATTTGTACCATTTGGGATTGCACCATGAGCATTCTATATATTGTTGGCTTCAGCTACTGGCAAGCAAATTAGTTATTCTCCAGTTCTTATGTGAACAGCATCCTATAAGCTCCCCCTAATTGGATTAGAAAATAAAGCTCATTTTCACATCTTGGAACAAGGCAATTTGATTAAATTAAATTGTGCATGGCAAAAATCGATAAAACTCATCAATTCAAATCAATCAGTTCTAATAAACAGACAATCTTGTTAAAGGAAAAAAATAGGAAAGCAGTTAAAACCATAGCAATTTTTAACCTCTCCTCTGCCAATTCATTCAAAGTTTCAAAATCCAAAATGTATATAGAGGAAAACACAAGGTAGTTTAATTGTGGTTCTTACATAGTCATGATGTCTAGCTTTGCTTCTGTGATTATTAAAAGAAATTTACTGTCTTTCACAAGTAGCTATAACAAATATGTGCAGGAACAGAATTAAATAGAGAAATCCCAAACTGTATAGGATGTATACATTAATATATATTATATGTATCATATATACTATATAATATATTATTAATATATATATTTTTTTACTAGAACCTCATAATCAGTCAACTAAGTAATTAATGTCAACCCACCTTGTTATACCAGCTTTACTACGTAAGTTGTCCTTTATTAATTAATTGTTTAAAAAGTATCTAACATGGACAAAGACAGTTTGGGTGTATACACTAAGTCATGACCTAAACTCCACAAGTTACATATGTGTTCCATTCAGGCAGAGTAATAACAAAAAGCCTCCACAGGTACATGTTGTTGGAAATAACTATTATTCTTCTATGCTTTTGTGTTTTCAGAAGCTGGCAAAGGATTGATGTCAAAGTTTTGATAGTTGGTGGGGTTAGCATGGCAGGGCCTGAGGACGAACTGAGTAGACTGAGGCAAGCAAAGCAGTTACTAATGTTGAAACCAATATCCCTACAAGCCCATATTCCTCTATTTGGCTACCTGCTTAGGTCTATAGGGGAGCCATCAATTTTTCTTTTCTAAAACTGATCGTTTATCTAAATTGATATATGTCAACTTTCAACTATGCCTGTCATTGCAAAGGTCGTTTACTTACATAAAAATTGACAAGACAAAATAGACCCTGTGCCTAAGATCCCTGAAAGGCACTTGGTAGAGATGGTAAGATTTCGCTGACAGTCTGGCTAGACCCAAGACATCAGGTGGACACAAGGCATTTTGCCGAAACCCATCTTCAGCCTGCCCTGCTCGTGGCAGGTATTGCCCTAGCAAATGCTTCACTCAGCCACCCCCTCCACACCCTCAACCCCATCCAGCTCCCGCTTGTCCTTTCCCGCTGCCTCCTCCTCCTGGGACACAGATCATTGCTCTACGAAGAGTACTCGGTTCACCAAAAGCCATGTCTTTTTAACAGTGTCTCAAAGGAGGCTTGATCTAGCTGCTTTTCCAAACAGCAATGCAGATATGAAACTCTGCAGCTGAGAGAGGATTTCACCCCAGGAGAAGCTTGCCTCCAGAGCAGTTAGTGTGGCTCTTTTCTTATCATTTTCTCAGCTCCCAACTGTAAGAGACTTAAACCCCTCAAGTTGCTTTGGGATTGAAGAAAACAAGCATGAATCAAAGCCATGTCTTTCGAAGAAAAGGCAGAAGGCTAAAATAAAATTTCTTAAGAGGAAGAAAAAGCAATCTGGAAATGAAAGTCATAGGATATAAGAGCCAGAAGAAAATGTGAGAAGTCAAGTCATTCGTTGTCCTGCTGTCAGTAGAGACTTTCCAGACAGAGGGAAGAGAATCCACATTTATGGACAACCTACTATGTAGCCCATTGGCTCTCTCTGTGTGATTTGATTTAATGCTCTCTACCAGGTATTTACTAATATCCCTCAGATGAGTATAAAATCACAGGCTTAGAGAGATTAAGTACCTCGCTCAAAATCATGCAACTGCAAGATATTTGTTCCATTAAAATGCATCTTTCTTCTATTTTGCACAATAAGAATAGAGCTCATTTATCAAATTTTAAGTTGTTATAGTATATTAACAATTTAATGCATGTAGGGCTCCTATTAATATCTGTGATAATAAACTATTAATACTATTACACCCTTACTTATCAGCTCTAAATGGAGATTGTCACAAATGACTGTACTATAAACTAAAGGACATAATATTCAGTTCCAAAATGCCTATCATAATAAGTAAAAGTGGCAAAAAATCAAAAATCAGGTAATAAAAATTCCTTATAAAATGTGGAGGAACAAGGAATCTACTTTTGGTAGAAGTGTCCAATAGCGTATTTAGAGCATAATTTAACAAGACTTAGAGAATTTACGTATGCATATACCTAACATGACCATATAATTTATTGTTAAAACTGACACACTGTTTCAGAGGGAATAGTAAACATAATACAAAGTAAAAGCTGTTATGGACTGAATGTTTGTGTACCCACTAAATTCATAATGTTGAAGCCTTAACCCACAGTGTGTTTGTATCTACAGATGGGACCTCTAAGGAAGTGATTAAGGTTAGATGTGGTCATAAGTGTGGGGCCCTGATCTGATAGGATTAGTGTCCTTATAAGAAAAGACACAGAGAGCTCCCTCACTTTCTCTGTGCATGCATAAAGGAGAGGCCTTGTGAGCACAGAGAAAACAAATGTCTGCTACCCAAAGGGAGAGTTCTCACCAGACACTAATTCTGCCAGCACCTTGATTTTGGACTTCCAGTCACCAGAATGGTGAGAAGATAAATTTCTTTTGTTTAAGCCACCCAGTCTATGGTATTTTATCATGGTGGCCTGAGCAGACCAAGAGTGAAAAATAGAAGAGAACATAACTGCCCCACATGTACCTCACTACCTAGCAATCATGGCCCTGGGTATCCATTTCTGTTAAATTTTCACTCTCCATTAGGAGAGTGAGGTTGATTACTCATCACAGCATTGTTTGGGGTAAGGTATCAGAACTTCTGAGTTAAATTTATACACAAAAACATGACTAGATCTCAAAAACAAAATGATGAGTAAAAAAAAGAAGGAAACATAATAGAATTTATACTATGGTGTCATATTTATAAATTGAAAAACATACAGCCAGAAAATCACTAGGAATATAATATTGATCTATCTACCTACCTATCTATCTATCTACACATGCACATGCACATGCACACACAATATTATATTATAGGAAGAGATAGGAATAATGGATAAAAAATAATAAAATAATTCCCTAAAGAGTCTGACATTAGTATGACCTGAACAGATCATGATTCACTCAATTTCATGCACCTAAGCTCCACCTCCACATACAAAAAACAATAAACTATTAGTTTTTCACAGTGTTCAATGTTATTAGAGACACGAAAAATGAACTAAAAGAATAAGCTTTTAGTAAAATTTTTTGATTTATTGATAAAGTATCTATAACCCCCTTGTAATGTGGTACAGAGTATAGGAGGTCAATACATTAACAATTGTTTTTGATTTTCTGTTGTAATTTTGAATTTTCAGTGAGATATATCACCAATGATAATTCATTTCTGCAAAAGTTTTATGAAAAATGCAAGTAGCAAGCAGAATAGATTCTTGAAAATTTTTCATAAAACCAAGATAGCTAAGTCTCAAAACATATTTGGGGTTTGGAATTGTCTCAGTTATGGGCAATGCAAATACATAAGCCATAATCACAGACAGTTTATTTGTTTGTTTGTTAACCTGGAAAGGTACTATCTAAATTGATGGGCTATCTTATTCATCACACATGCCTTTAAATGATGTTTTGATAATTACCAAAATCAAAACCTCTTTTGTTGATTGATTGCAAAATTGCCCCAATTCTTCAACTCTTCCTTATCCATGGCCTTTGAAACGTGACTTTGCAGCTTTCTCCCATCAAGATGTGGACTCTCTTCCCTAACCCTTGAGATGGAGTGATGTTATGCCATCTTTAACCAACAGAAAACAATGAAAGAGTCAATATGACAATTTCAAGCCAACTGTGACTCTCAGAATCCAGCTGCTATAATAGCAAGAAGTTTGGGCTAGCTTGCTGGAGAATGTTAAGACCACATGGCACAGAGACTAGCCATCCCAAGTGGAGCCAGACAGACCCCCATTTTCATACAATTTAAAGATTCTTTTGATGACAGGACACAACACAATGACACTCAGAAGAAAAGCAAGTTTTTTTTGTTGTTGTTGTTACAGCTCCAGACAAGAGAAGGCAGCATGCAGAGCTTAATCATAGACATCTAGAGGAAGCATTTGGCATTTTAAATATTCTGCCTGAAAATCTCTAGTCAGATCCATGCTCTCTTTCAATTTTTCACGTTATCTGCAGGTGTTGGTGTAGCCAAACTTTCTATTACAACATAGCAAGTATTGCTTTTTTGCCAGCCTCCAAAAATTATAACCTCCCTTTCTTCCATTTTACACCAACACCTTCACCTTCTGCTTACTGCTATCTTCCAAGATAAGAACATGGTTTAGGTATGAGTTATGACCGCAACCCACTTCTAAGTATCAATTTCTGTCCAATTATCTGATGCCACTCAACAGCCTTATTATTAGGCTAGTGTACTATTGCCTTTAAGATATTTAAACTTTAAAGATAGTTGATGGAGATACTTTGAGACCACTATGGTCTGGAAAAGTAGTTTGGGAAATACTATTATATACCTATATTAGTAGATGGAAAGTAGATATTTCATTGTTTCCTGTTAAACTGCCTTCTGTTCAGAAATATCATAGCTGAGGTTGCATCTGTGTAAGAGGAGCAGTATTCTTCTTTATTTTCATTCCTTTCCTTGAAATTTATCACAGAATTTTTTAAAAATATGCTTTACAAAAAGAAATAAGATGTTCTTTCTTGTCTGATGAGTAATTTCTAGAAACCCGCTCAATGACATTTGATCAATAGAAAGCGTTTTAAAGAAGATATTTTCCTAACATAAGATCAAATAGGCTTCAACTGTGAGATGGCACATCTACTAAATTCTGTTTCTCTTAGTTTGATAATATATGCCCCTGGTATCAAGCAAGGCCAGAATACACCAGGTGGTTGTTAATGTAATTTCTGTCATTTATTTCTATTGATAGTCAGTCTATGAGGAGCACTGGGAATTTCACATTGGAACTTAAAATTGGTTGTTTTATTTTTAAATCATTAACTTTTTAGTGTTAGTCAGAACTTAACAGATGGCCTCTCTAAATTAGTCTAGGGATGTAACAAAAAAGTACTTTAGTATAAAGTCAGATGGTGTTGACCTCCACAGCCATGAATTGGGCTAAAATAACAGAAAAGAAATCTAGAAACAAGAAAGCATATGCATATTCAGCTGCAATCTGTGGGTATTTTTTGTGTGTTTATGTAACAGTTTATATGGAGCTGTCATCTGAATGAACAAGGGACAGCAGATGATTTTAAAGAGTTGGAGCCATACTGAAACATTTTTTTGGTGATTTAATGATTTTTAGGGAAATTAAGGTGTTCTTTTTCAGTGTAATAAAAGGAAATATCATACTAAATTTAGGGACCACATGTCAAAGAGTATGGGACTCCAGATCAACCCTTAAATGGTGCAGGATGAGTAGCGACCATGTATGTGCACTTAAAATGTGCTTGAAACTGTGCTAAGAATATTACATAGTACCTCATTTACTCCTCACCTGATTTCATGTATATTTATTTTACAATTGAAGAAACTGAGACCACAGAAGCGAAGCATGTGCCAAAAGTCACACAGTTAGTTAACAGCGATGCCAAGATTTGAAACCAAGTTTGTCTAACCTCAAACCTAGTGCTTTAACCATTATTTCATAGTTATTGTCTTTGTAGATCCTTCACAACCTCATTAAAATATTGACAGTTGTTGAGTTTGCTATCAATTATATTTGTCTATTTCACAAATGTAGTACGTTGTCTCTTTTGTTTTCTATGCAATTATTTTGTTTTGTTAAAATTTAACTTGAACGATACTGAGAAAATGTACTGAATCCATTTACTGCCACTTTCCTTGCTCTGAGAACTTTGATTTACAGAATTATCTCTTACTTTGTCTCTCCATTCAAAAAATGGGAATGACAGTATCGATAGTCACCTCTAGGCCTGTATAAGGGCCAAGATGTTTATCTGTTTTGTTCACGGATGTATTTTAAGCACATAGTGTAGAGCTTGGTTCATAGTAAGTGCCAGTAAATAACTGTTGAGGGGGTTACTATGATTAAAAGAGATGTTTTATGTGTGTACTTAGCACTCTACCTTGGATTAGCATAATACCTCTTACTCTCAATAAATGGTAGATATTGTTATTAACATGAATTTTCAAAATGTAAAGAACAGCACATATTTTTGTTGTTATTTTTAGATTATTCCCGTAATTCAGCATATTGAGATATTGTGATTTTTGATGCTCTCCTGCAGCATATTTATCAGTGTTAATATTTCCATGTTACCTGAACATGCCTCATATTTTTTCTAACTTACTTATAAAAACATAAAACTGGACCAGTTTTAGAAACAGAAATTTGTAATAGAATAGAAATGCTAATCCAGGCTAGGAGCAGATTCTGAATTTAGGCTTCTATCTAGAAGACTGTTTATTCTTTTGGACTCCTAGAGATTTATAACTAACAAGTGACTGATATGATAAATCACCAATATCGTAAACCAAACAGCCAAACAACTTTTAGCCAGTGGTGACCCTTTCCTCACTGTCTCCCTCCTGACTATTCTCACCAGGCCCCTGAGTGTCAAAGAGCATCTGGTAGAAGACAGATGTGTCTCCTGGGATGTCTTTTGACCTCATTTGCCATTTGCAGTAAAGATTTACCCACCCTAAATTGAAAGAAATAGGAATTGATTGTGAAGGCAAACATCAGGCTTTCATTCTGAAAGAGAAGCAAAACATCCCTAACTTCAAGAGAAAATTTTGTCCAAATATTATAAAACGCAAAGACCCAGATGGTTTTCTTCTTATGTTGCTCATTCCAAATCACTGATAAAATTGAAAATTCTTTTCTTTTTTTCCTACTTAACTGATTTTAGTGATGCCTATCCTAGTCAAAAAATATAATAGTTTTAAAATTTATCTTCCTTTTCAAACATCCTATTATAAAAAAATTTTTTTGAAACTTTAGACATGGCACTAGAATCTCATTTTGAAAAACCAATGAAGAGACATGGTTAAATAAGATAGACCGACTGTATGAAATTATCTTCCCTCTTCTATAAACCCATTAAAATAGCATAAATGAATGACAAAGAAAATCAACTACCCAGGACAAAGACAATGAGAGATGAGTCAAGAGCACGGGAAGATTTCAAATAATTTTCAGAAGACAGAGAATGGGAAGAGTAGTCAAAAAAGTCAGAGAGAAGAGGAAGTTGAAGGCTGCGTCAGGGATTTCCAGTGAAAATCAAGTTCTCAGAATCCCTGAAAAAAGAGGTGAAGAAAGGTGCTAGAAAACCAGTGGAACTGGTTGAAAATTCATATACAAAAGGCTGAGACTTTCAGATTCCCATCCACATTCTAGGGAGCCAGGCAATTATGACTGTCCCATCTGTAGGTCTCCCATTCCTACAAATTCTTTGTACAAATTGAATCAGCACATCTCTTGATGCTGAGAAATCAGGTTTCATGGAATACAGATGTAAGTGGCTGGATTATACACTAGAGAATTTAGGAGTGAGGTTACCCTAGACCAGGTTGCATGGTACTGTGGTGGCTCATTGTTAAATGCTCAGTCTAAGTTCTAGAAGCAACCAAAAGTTTTTTCTAAAAGGAGTAGTTATGCACAAGGAATAGCAGGGATTTGCTCCCAAATCCCAAGTCTTCACTGTGATTCACCTCTAGAGGCCTGTCAGAGTCTCCAAATATTGTCTCTAGGTGCCACTGACACTTCAAGCATCATTGAATCTACTAGGTTACGTGGCAGAGCCTTCTCTTGTTCTGGACTCCACTCAAAGCTAGCAGCTTTTTGGATCACTTGGTAATGGGCCAGAGTATGACACTCAACAAGGAATAAGTCACCTCCCAAATCCAAACAGCCCCACTAGGCATTGTGACATTTTTTTTTTCTTTGTATGTTGTGTGAGGGGCCAGATACTACAACTTTGACTTCACTTCATTTATTTATTTATTTTATTTTATTTTATTTTTTTACTGTTCTCAAAATTTTATTTTATTTTGTACAATATTTTAAATTTTTAGAGTGTGTTTTTTTTTAGTTTGTTTGTCTATTTATTTATTTATTTAAATAATCACCTAAGATGTTAAACAAATCATAAACCACAAACAATTCTACTGTGAAAATATTTAATTTGGAAGGCACTGGTGACAATGTTAACTGCAACTATGTGAAATTTCAGATTCCTGAGAAATCCCAAGACACTAAACAAAATGAAGTACAAAAATATCTATTTATATAATTCACCCTGAATTTGTGCTCAAAATATTTTGATGGTCTTTGATCCATGCTGTCTACATATAAGGGCCAAACTAATAAGAAAAGACAAGCCTACAGTAAAATAACATCTCTTTCTAGACTTGTTTTATTTGTTTGTCCTGGTGTCCCTTAGTTGGAGAAAACAGATACATGTGTTGGATCATTAAAATTCCTTCAAGATATGTCATTTTTAGGAGACAAAAAAGTAAAGAATGGGAAGAGAACTAATTCTTTTTAATGTTTACTATATTTAGGGTACTGTGCTAGACCCTTTCTATTTACTACCTGTTAAAACTTCACAAATACTCTCTCACTTCAGAACTTCTGTCACCATTCTAAGGTGAGAAAACAAAATCAGAGAGTTTAAGTAACTTGACCAGTCAGGTAGAGGCAAGATTTAAATAGCAATTTCCAAGTCCATGTTCTTTCCATTCCACAATGCTGCCTCCCTTATAACTTGTGGGAATATCTAGCCCTGTAACTAGATCAATTTGTAATTTCTAGTGCATTTACAAGAAAAGATGCTTTAGAGAAAGCTAAAGTTACTAGCCTTGTTCCAGGGCATCAAATTAAGTAACCATTCTATTATATAAGAGAAAAATAGCAATAATATAACCTACCATTTATTGAAGTCCTAATATGTATCAAGCACTCTACTAATATATACATATGTTACCATATTTAATCCTTAGAAAACCCCTATATAGAGTGTGTTTTTATGTTAATATGTAGTGAATGAATTATATTATTTTATATATATTTAATTTTAATTGGAGTATAGTTGATTTACAATGTTGTGTTAGTTTCTGCTGTACAGCAAAGTGAATATGTTATACATATACATATATCCACTCTTTTTTAGCTTCTTTTCCCATTTAGGTCATTACAGAGTATTGAGTAGAGTTACCTGTGCTATATAGTAGGTCCTTAATTGTTACCTATTTTATACATAGTAGTGTGTGTATGTCAATCCTAATCTACCAGTTTATCCCCCCACTTTTCCCCCTGGTAACCATAAGATTGTTTTCTACATCTGTGACTCTATTTCTGTTTTGTAAATAAGTTCATTTGTTCCATTTTTTTAGAGTCCACATATAAACGATATCATACGGTACTTGTCTTTGTCTGTCTGACTTCACTCAGTATGACAATCTCTAGGTCCATCCTTGTTGCTGCAAATGGCATTATTTTGTTCTTTTTTTAATGGCTGAGTAATATTCTATTGTATATATGTACCACATCTTCTTTAACCATTCATCTGTCAATGGACATTTAGGTTACTTCCATGTCCTGGCTATTGTAAATAGTGCTGCAATGAACATTGAGGTGCATGTGTCTTTTCAAATTATGGTTTTCTTCAGATATATGCCCAGGAGTGGGATTACTAGATCATATGGTAGCTCTATTTTTAGTTTTTTAAGGAACCTCCATACTGTTCTCCATAATGGTTGTACTAATTTACATTTCCACTAGCAGTGTAGGAGGGTACCCTTTTCTCCACACCCTCTCCAGCATTTACTGTTTGTAGATTTTTTGATGATGGCCATTCTGACCAGTGTGAGGTGAAACCTCATTGTAGTTTTGGTTTGCATTTCTTTAATAATTAGTGATGTTGAACCTTTTTTCATGTGCCTCTTGGCCTTCTCTATGTCTTTTTGGAGAAATGTCTATTTAGATCTTCCATCCATTTTTTGATTTTTTTTTCTTTTTTGATATTGAGCTGCATGAGCTGTTTGTATATTTTGGAGATTAATCCCTTGTTGATTGCATCATTTGCAAATATTTTCTCCCATTCTGTGGGTTGTCTGTTCTTTTTTTTTTTTTTTTTTTTTTTTTTTGTGGTACGCAGGCCTCTCACTGTTGTGGCCTCTCCCGTTGCGGAGCACAGGCTCCGGATGCACAGACTCAGCGGCCATGGCTCACGGGCCCAGCCGCTCCGCGGCATGTGGGATCTTCCTGGACCGGGGCATGAACCCGTGTCCCCTGCATCGGCAGGCAGACTCTCAACCACTGCGCCACCAGGGAAGCCCCTGTCTGTTCGTTTTGTTTATGGTTTCCTTTGCTGTGAAAAAGCTTTTGAGTTTAATTAGGTCCCATTTGTTTATTTTTGTTTTTATTTTCATTACTCTAGGAGGTGCATCCAAAAAGATCTTGCTGCGATTTATGTCAGAGAGTGTTCTTCCTGTGTTTTCCTCTAAGAGTTTTATAGTATCCAGCTTTACATTTAGAACTTTAATCCATTTTGAATTTATTTTTGTGTAGGGTGTTACAGAGTGATCTAATTTCATTCTTTTACATGTAGCTGTCCAGTTTTCCCAGTACCACTTACCACTCAACAGCCAGGGAATTCCTTGCCTTCACTTTAGAAGGAATATCTTTACATGCTCTATACCACGGGGCCCCTAGAAATTTCACTGAGGTGGAAGTTTCCCAATTTTTTATTTGTTTTCCAGCCTCTGACACCCAAATATCTTCCCAATAATCTAGAGTAGTTACTTTTTGCTCACTAGGTGCAATCCATATAATATGATCAATGTAGTTGATCTTATGGAAGGGAAAAAATAATCAAGTCCCCATAGCACTAAATTATGACATAGGATATGAAGAGTTGATATACCCAGGATGATGGTTACATTGCTGGCCTTGCCAGTTGAAAGCAAACTGTTCTGGTGGTCTTTACTAACAAGTATCAGGAAAAATTATTTTGCCAGATCAATAGCTGCGTAACAGGTACAGGGCATGTATTCATTTGTTCAAGAAATGAGACCACATTTGGAATAGAAACTGCAATTAGAGTCATCGTCTAGTTAAATTTATGATAATCCATTGTCATTCTCCAAGGTGTGTCTGTTTTCTAGACAGACCAAATGGGTGAGTTGAGTGGGGATTGGTGGTAATCACCACACCATTATAGCTCTAACTCCACAGGTCAGAAAAAACTGCTGCAGGAATTCTGCTAGTTCCTGAGTATGTCTATTTTAATTAGGCATTCTAGAACATACTCTCTCATCATCTTCAGGGTTTTGCTCTAATATCACAGTATTAGTGAGTCCTTCCATAATAACTCTACTTAAAATCACACTTTATCTCCGATTTTACCAAGCCCAGGCACTCTCACCTTTCCAAACTTTATTTTTATATTTTAACTTATCTCCATTTATCATGTTATATATTTATTTAATATATTATCTCCACACAATAGAACCTTCAGAAAGATAAGAATTTTTGTCTGTTTTATTCATTATTATAGCCTAGAAGTGTTTAAACTTTTAAGTAATTGAAATAATTACCTGGCACAAGTGGAAATAAAAAGGTAATATATTCAATATTAATGATAATAATTATAATAGAAACTACATATTGAATACTTTATATATGGCAGGTCCTTCTACCAAGAACTTTTCCATGTATTTTATCATTTAATTTTCAAAGTAACCCAGTGAGGTAAGGGTCATGCCAGGTGGGTCCTCTCAGTGCAATTCCATGTCACATGACATGGGGGCTAGAGAATAGCTTTTATAAGGGTAAGTTTAGCTGACATAACCAAGGGTCACCAGGCAGAGCACCCATAGTTACCCAGTCTTCCCATTACCTCATGTCACAGCCAGGAGGTCTGTAATAGGTTCTGATTTGGAGAACCTTCTACCCCCATCGAGTGTCTTCCCTCTAAAAATATGAGGAAGTGACCTCATCAGTGGAGAAATATATAGGGTGTTTGGTACAGCAACGTCTGGATTCGGGATGCCAACATTTTATAGAGTTTTCTAGGAAAGATAGCTGTCCTCTAGCTGGGACTTTGAAGCCAGTAGGGATCTTGGAGACTATAGACAGTCTTGGATCTCCTTGCCAGGGGAAGAAGCCTGGAGAAGCTGAGCTCCAGTGCCACCCTTAAGGCTGGGAAAGGAATATTCATGCCTCATTCCTAAGGGCAGATTTATTGAGATGTGGTTTGGGAGCAGAGGGAGAATTGTGACACAGTTGCAAGAGGGCCCTTAGAACAACCATGGCAAGCTCTGGAGCTGGGAAGGCCCTTCAGAAATGTCTCAAATGGAAACTTGTTCTGGGCTTTTGTACTCTGAAAATGACCAGTTTGGGATGCAGCTTACCCCAGGAATAGGCATAGACTTCGGTAAGGAAGCTCCTTTGGTTGAGAGCAAGGGTTGCTGATCTGAGGGTTGCCAGCAGCATAACTTGCAGCTGGAGAAATAAATTCCTCAGTGATAAAGCTGGGAGATTTGGCCAATGCACCAAACATACACTGCAGTCTCTGTTGCTCTTGTTAATCAAAATGTGTCACTAGGATTTATGATCCTAACAACCTGTAGCTGATTCTCTAATCCCTTGGTGCAGTGAGTACTTAAATACTGAACAACCAGAAACACTACACAGAAAAAAAAATCAACACTGAAAGGTCTATCTTTGTTGAACAATAAACAATGAAATCATTTGGGAACACTTTTTTTTTTTTTTTTTTTTGCGGTGCGCGGGCCTCTCACTGTTGTGGCCTCTTCTGTTGCGGAGCACAGGCTCTGGACTCGCAGGCCCAGCGGCCATGGCTCACGGGCCTAGCCGCTCCGCGGCATGTGGGATCTTCCCGGACTGGGGCATGAACCTGTTTCCCCTGCAACGGCAGACGGACTGTCAACCACTGCGCCACCAGGGAAGCCCGGGAACACTTTTATAATGCAGTGCTCCCAATAACTCTAAGCACGTAAAATTTTATTGAGAATTATAAATATTTAGAGTTGAAAAGTAACACTAAAAACTCAAAAGTGATATGCAAATAGTAATTTATTCATTGCTTAAGGTAGCGGGTGAGTTATTATAATCTATTGTATTAAAGTAATTTGTCATTAGAAAGTGATTAGTTAAGAAATTGCTATTAAACAATCTCTTCAGTTACACAAACTAAATTACTGCCGTGTGATAAGTTTGTGTAGGCAAGAATCTTAATCAGAACTCTATGGGAACTGAACCACTGAGTTATATGTCAAAAGGACTGAATTCTTACAATGAAAAATTATGTGAAGCTGGTTTATTACTATCACTACTACTAATTCATGGAACACTAAATTATACTTGCAAGGTATTGGATTTAGTGACATTAAGCAAGTGACTTAGTTCCCTCCTCTTTGCTTCACTTTCTTCATCTCTACCACTAAAATAATGATCATACCAACCTCTCTTCTATTGGACAATCAAAATGAGAATATAAATGTAAAGACTTTGAAAATGGAATAGCAATAAAGAAATGTAAAGTGATAGTAGGAGTAATATTTTTAGATAATTCATAATGTTGACAGCTTGGAAACTAAGTGTGATGTAAAGCCAGAAACTAATCTTTAAAGACTTAATTTTTTTAGAGCATTTTAGGTTCACAGAAAAATTAAGAAGAAAGTACAGACAGTTGCCATATAGCCCCTTAGCTCACACATGCATGGCCTCCCTTATTATCAACGCCCCCCCATCAGAGCAGTACACTCGTTACAACTGACCAACCTACACTGATGCATAATAATCACCCCCAAAACTAATTTTTCCTTTAAAAAATTTGAGTCATATATGAAGCTGGGTGAATTATTTAATCTTTTCAAACTTTGTTTTCTTCCTATGTAAATGGGGATGAATATCTATCTCACAGAACTATGATGAAGAGATAATGCCAATATGAACACATTCTAAAAATATTACACAGTGCTATTGAGATCATTACCGTTACTGTTTCCATCACATCATCATACAATCACCATCATCATCACCATTCAACATGATGGTGTCATATCACCCTTACTATGGCCCATCAAATGTGTAAGAAATAGAGGGAGGGCCATATTTAATTTATGCAACTGAATTGTAAATTTCCTTTTGTCCAATTTGAGACAAGGAATTTTAGGCAGTTGCTTACAAGTTAAGGAAGAAATAACAATCACAGAAATGTTCTGAGTGACACAAATTAGGTATAGAACAGAAGTTTGTGAATAAGGCAAAGTGAGCCTGACCTGAATTTTTAAAATTTAAGAAAAAACCTGATAAACAGTAATTCTATTCTTATTTCAAGATAATCACCAATTATCTACAGTAATTAAAATTTTCAGGACAAATCCACACAAAATCTTGATAAATTAAGATTTAACAGATTAAACCTTACTTTTATGATGACAAGTCAATAGAGCTTACTATTTATAGCCCCTAAGTCATTCAAGAAAAACGTCTAGTTTTGTTATTTATAAAACGAGATATCTTTGCTCTCAAGGACATTTTAATGATGACCTCAGTAAGATTTCTCAGGATGCCCAGAAATGTTTTACAACATTTGATGCGTCAAGAGTCCTTTTTATAAACAAACTTTTTGTTAATATCTGAAGTCCTTGTTTCAAATGAAGTTCATAAACACATTGGTCCCAGTATTTCTGAGAGTTGCTAAGACCAAAAGATGATTAATGCCCTCTTCCTACATCTAGTAGCTAATCCCCAAGGTGGCCCCCGTTGATTCACACTCTGGCAAATGCCATATAGAATCAGTGTTGTCTCAGCCTCTGTGTAACCCATGGAATACAGCATAAGTGAAGATGTGTGGTTTCTGAAAGTAAGTTATAAAAGGCATCACATTGTAGCTTTGCTTGGTCTCTTGGATCACTCATGCTGTGGGCAGCCTGCTATGAGGCCATGAGGAAACTGAAGCAGTCCTTTGGAGGGACCAAGCTGGAGAAGACCTGCTATCCCTTCTCACAGCCAGGACCAATTTGCCTGCCATAGGAGTGAGGCAGCTCACAAGTGGATCTTGCAGACTCATTCATGCCTTCAGATGATGCAGCTCCAGCTAACATCTAACTGCAATTGCTGAAGAGAACTGCAAGTAATAAATTCCCACTGTGCCTTTTCTGCATTCTTGACCCATCAGATCCATAACCGCAATAAATTATTGTGTTATGCCACTAGTTGGGGGGGAGGGTGTAATTTCTTGTGAAGCATTGGAAAACTGAGATGCTATACTTTTTTAAATTCCAAAAGAAAATATTCCATCATTTTATTGCTTTGCTTGAGAGGTTAACAACTATTCCGTGTATGTGTGTGTGTGTGTGTGTTTGAAAGATATAAGAGAAAGAACCAGTTTATGAGGGATATTGTGAAGAATTTTTGAGGAGGATGTCTCCTCAAAAATAATTAAAAACCAAAAACAACACCTTAAAGAGATTAGAGCATTTGATGAAGCAGAAATGTCTACTTGTCCACCAAAACCTGTTTTCCCCTTTGATAGAATATGATTTCAGTTAGAAATTAGCTTTGGATTCAGATACTACATGTCCAACAACTACCCACTCCCAACACGCCCCCATGCCTTATGGCTTACTGTCATCGCTGCCACTCCTCTGAATTACCACAGAGACAGACGCTCAGGAAGCAGGAATAACCACTTTGGACTTAGGTCAGTGAGACAAGAGTTTCACTGGGTGGATTTCATTACATATTTGGAGAGACTATTTGTTTCATAAACTTAGTATACCAGAAAAAACATATTTGAATTTGTAAAAATACATGACTTTCTGGTTTACATTCTGTGCTCTTATACCACTTTCTATTTTCATATACCTTGCAGGTTTCTTAAGAAACCCATCCCATTAATAAAGCCCAATGCTTCTTATTTACTGATGGCTCACTATAGAGTTTTCAAGAGTAAGATGAGTTCATTTTGATAATAGAGCAAATAGTGGTTTAAAATGCAAATAAATTATATTTTAAAGCCTAAAAATTAGGATATAAAACAAACATCAAATTTTAATCCTTAAGATTGATTTTCTGCATCAATATAAAAAATTCATACTGGAAATCGAGAGCTGTATACTCTATATGTCCATCTCCCCATGATTAAAAAGGTAGATTTTTATTCCGTAAGAAGAATTTGCATATCAAAACATTCGAATTTTTTAAAACACCTTTATTGGAGTGTAATTGCTTTACAATGGTGTGTTAGTTTCTGCTTTATAACAAGGTGAATCAGTTACACATATACATATCTCCCCATATTTCTTCCCTCTTGTTTCTACACACCCAACCCTCCCTATGACACCCCTCTAGGTGGTCACAAAGCACCGAGCTGATCTCCCTGTGCTATGCGGCTACTTCCCACTAGTTATCTATTTTATGTTTGGAAGTGTATATATGTCCATGCCACTCTCTCACTTTGTCCCAGCTTACCCTTCCCCCTCTAAGTATCCTCAAGTCCATTCTCTAGTAGGTCTGTTTCTTTATTACCGTCTTGCCCCCAGCTTCTTCATGACTTTTTTTTTTTAGATTCCATATATATGTGTTAGCATATGGTATTTGTTTATCTCTTTCTTACTTCACTCTGTATGACACACTCCATGTCCATCCACCTCACTACAAATAACTCAATTTTGTTTCTTTTTATGGCTGAGTAATATTCCATTGTATATATGTGTCACATCTTCTTTATCCATTCATCTGTCGATGGACACTTAGATTGTGTCCATGTCCTGGCTATTGTAAATAGAGCTGCAATGAACATTGTGGTACATGACTCTTTTTGAATTATGGTTTTCTCAGGGTATATGCCCAGTAGTGGGATTGCTGGGTGGTATGGTAGTTCTGTTTTTAGTTTTTTAATGACCCTCCATACTGCTCTCCACAGTGGCTGTATCAATTTACATTCCCACCAACAGTGCAAGAGGGTCCCCTTTTCTCCACACCCTCTCCAGCATTTATTGTTTGTAGATTTTTTGATGATGGCCATTCTGACCAGTGTGATATAATATCTCATTGTAGTTTTGATCTGCATTTCTCTAATGATTAATGATGTTGAGCATTCCTTCATGTGTTTGTTGGAAATCTGTATATCTTTGTAGAAATGTCTACTTAGGTCTTCTGCCCATTTTTGGATTGGGTTGTTGTTTGTCTTTTTAATATTGAGCTGCATGAGCTGCTTGTAAATTTTGGAGATTAATCCTCTGTCAGTTGCTTCATTTGCAAATATTTTCACCCATTCTGAGGGTTGTCTTTTCATCTTGTTTATGGTTTCCTTTGCTGTGCAAAAGCTTTTAAGATTCATTAGGTCCCATTTGTTTATTTTTGTTTTTATTTCCATTTCTCTAGGAGGTGGGTCAAAAAGGATCTTGCTGTGATTTATGTCATATAGTGTTCTGCCTATGTTTTCCTCTGAGAGTTTTATAGTGTCTGGCCTTATATTTAGGTCTTTAATCTATTTTGAGTTTATTTTTGTGTATGATATTAGGGAGTGTTCTAATTTCATTATTTTACATGCAGCTGTCCAGTTTTCCCAGCACCACTTATTGAAGAGGCTGTCTCTTCTCCACTGTATATTCTTGCCTCCTTTATCAAAGATAAGGTGACCATATGTGTGTGGGTTTATCTCTGGGCTTTCTATCCTGTTCCTTTGATCTATACTTCTGTTTTTGTGCCAGTACCATACTGTCTTGATTACTGTAGCTTTGTAGTATAGTCTAAAGTCACAGAGCCTGATTCCTCCAGCTCCGTTTTTCTTTCTCAATATTGCCTTGGCAATCAGGGTCTTTTGTGTTTCCATACAAATTGTGAAATTTTTTGTTCTAGTTCTGTAAAAATTGCTTGTGGTAGTTTGATAGGGATTGCATTGAATTGGTAGATTGCTTTGGGTAGTATAGTCATTATCACAATGTTGATTCTTCCAATCCAAGAACATGGTATATCTCTCCATTTATTTGTATCATCTTTATTTCATCGGTGTCTTATAGTTTTCTGCATACAGGTCTTTTGTCTCCTTAGGTAGGTTTACTCTTAAATATTTTATTCTTTTTATTGCAGTGGTAAATGGGAGAGTTTTCTTAATTTCATTTTCACATTTTTCATCATTAGTATATAGGAATGCAAGAGATTTCTGCGCATTAATTTTGTATCCTGCTACTTTACCGACTTCATTGATTAGCTCTAGTAGTTTTCTGGTAGCATCTTTAGGATTCTCTATGTATAGTGTCATGTCATCTGCAAACATTGACAGCTTTACTTCTTCTTTTTTGATTTGGATTCCTTTTATTTCTTTTTCTTCTCTGATTGCTGTGGCTAAAACTTCCAAAATTTTGTTGAATAATAGTAGTGAGAGTGGGCAGCCTTGTCTTGTTCCTGATCTTAGTAGAAATGATTTCAGTTTTTCACCATTGAGGATGATGTTGGCTGTCAGTTTGTCATATCTGGCCTTTATTATGCTATCTGGTTCTGGGCTTTTGTTTGTTGGAAGATTTTTAATCACAGTTTCAATTTCAGTGCTTGTGATCAGTCTGTTCATATTTTCTATTTCTTCCTGGTTCCGTTTTGGAAGGTTGTGCTTTTCTAAGAATTTGTCCATTTCTTCCAGGTTATCCATTTTATTGGCATGTAGTTGCTTGTAGTAATCTCTCATGATCCTTTGTATTTCTGCAGTGTCAGTTATTCTCCTTTTTCTTTTCTAATTCTATTGATTTGAGTCTTCCCCCTTTTTTTCTTGATGAGTCTGGCTAATGGTTTATCAATTTTGTTTACCTTCTCAAAGAAACAGCTTTTAGTTTTATTGATCTTTGCTATCGATTCCTTCATTTATTTTTCATTTATTTCTGATCTGAACTTTATGATTTCTTTCCTTCTGCTAACTTTGGGGATTTTTGTTCTTCTTTCTCTAATAGCTTTAGGTGTAAGGTTAGGTTGTTTATTTGAGATGTTTCTTGTTTCTTAAGTTAAGATTGTTTCTTGTTTCTTAAGATTATATTGCTGTAAACTTCCCTCTTAGAATTGCTTTTGCTGCATCCCATAAGTTTTGGGTCGCCATGTTTTCATTGTCATTTTTTTCTAGGTATTTTTTGATTTCCTCAGCGATCTCTTGGTTATCAAGTAGTGTATTCTTTAGCCTCCATGTGTTTGTATTTTTTATATATTCTTTTTCCTGTAATTGATACCTAGTCTCAAAGCGTTGTGGTCGGAAAAGATACTTGATACAATTTCAATTTTCTTAAATTTACCAAGGCTTGTATTGTGACCCAAGATATGATCTATCCTGGAGAATGTTCCATGAGCACTTGAGAAGAATGTGTATTCTGTTGTTTTTGGATGGAATGTCCTATAAATATCAATTAAGTCCATCTTGTTAAATGTATCATTTAAAGCTTGAGTTTCCTTATTTATTTTCATGTTGGATGATCTGTCCATTGGAGAAAGTGGGGTGTTAAAGTCCCCTACTATGATTATGTTACTGTCGATTTGCCCTTTTATGGCTGCTAGTATTTGCCTTATGTATTGAGGTGCTCCTATATTGGGTGTGTAAATATTTACTATTGTTATATCTTCTTCTTAGATTGATCCCTTGATCATTAGGTAGTGTCCTTCTCTGTCTCTTGTAATAGTTTTTGTTTTAAAGTCTGTTTTGTCTGATATGAGAATTGCTACTCCAGCTTTCCTTTGATTTCCCTTTGCATGGAATATCTTTTTGCATCCCCTCACTTTCAGTCTGTATGTGTCCCTGGGTCTGAAGTGGGTCTCTTGTAGATAGCATATATACAGGTCTTGTTTTTGTATCCATTCAGCCAGTCTATGTCTTTTGGTTGGAGCGTTTAATCCATTTACATTTAAGGTAGTTATTGATATGTATGTTCCTATTACCGTTTTCCTAATTGTTTGGGGTTTGTTATTGTAGGTCTCTTCCTTCTCTTGTGTTTCCTGCCTAGAGGAGTTCCTTTAGCATTTGTTGTAAAGCTGGTTTGGTGGTGCTGAATTCTCTTATCTTTTGCTTTTCTGTAAAGGTTTTAATTTCTCTGTCAAATCTGAATGAGATCCTTGCTGGATAGAGTAATCTGGTTGTATGTTTTTCTCCTTCATCACTTTAAATATGTCCTGCCACTCCCTCTGGCTTGCAGACTTTCTGCTGAAAGATCAGCTGTTAACGTTTTGGGATTTCCCTTGTGTGTTATTTGCTGTTTTTCCCTTGCTGCTTTTGATATATTTTCTTTGTATTTAATTTTTGATAGTTTGATTAATATGTGTCTTGGCGTGTTTCTCCTTGGATTTATCCTGTATGGGACTCTCTGTGCTTCCTGGACTTGATTAACTATTTCCCTTCCCGTATTAGGGAAGTTTTCAACTATAATCTCTTCAAATATTTTTTCAGTCACTTTCTTTTTCTCTTCTTCTTCTGGGACCCCTATATTTTGAATGTTGGTATGTTTAATGTTGTCCCAGAGGTCTCTGAGACTGTCCTCAATTCTTTTCATTCTTTTTTCTTTATTCTGCTCTGCCGTAGTTATTTCCACTATATTACCTTCCAGGTCACTTATCCGTTCTTCTGCCTCAGTTATTCTGCTATTGATTCCTTCTAGAGAATTTTTAATTGCTTTCATTGTGTTGTTCATCATTGTTTGTTTGCTCTTTAGTTCTTCTATGTCCTCGTTAAACATTTCTTGTATTTTCTCCATTCTATTTCCAAGATTTTGGATCACCTTTACTATCATTATTCTGAATTATTTTTCAGGTAGACTGCCTGTTTCCTTTTCATTTGTTATGTCTGGTGGGTTTTTGCCTTGCTCCTTCATCTGCTGTGTTTTCTTTGTTTTCTCATTTTGCTTAATCCCTGTGTTTGGGATCTCCTTTTCACAGGCTGCAGGTTCGTCATTCCCGTTGTTTTTGGTGTCTGCCCCTAGTGGCTAAGATTGGTTCAGTGGGTTGTGTAGGCTTCCTGGTGGAGGGGACTGGTGTGTGTTCTGGTGGATGAGGCTGGATCTTGTCTTTCTGGTGGGCAAGTCCATGTCTGGTGGTCTGTTTTGGGGTGTCTGTGGCCTTATTATGATTTTAGGCAGACTCTCTGCTAGTGGATGGGTTTGTGTTCCTGTCTTGCTAGTTGTTTGGCATAGGGTGTCCTGCACTGTAAGTTGCTTGTTGTTGAGTGGAGCTGTGTCTTGGCATTGAGATCGAGATCTCTGGGAGATTTTTGCCATTTGATATTATGTGGAGCTGGGAGGTCTCTTGTGGACCAGTGTCCTGAACTTGGCTCTCTCACCCCAGAGGCACAACCCTGACGCTGGGCTGGAGCCCCAAGAGCCTGTCATCCACACAGCTCGGAATAAAAGGGAGAAAAAGAAAGAAGAAAGAAAGAAAGAAAGAAGAAAGAGAGAAAGAAAGATTAAAAAATAAAATAAAGTAAAAGAAAATAAATTTACTAAAATAAAAAGTAATTATTAAAAACAATTTTTTAAAGTAATAAAAAAAGAAAGAAGAGAGCAACCAAACCAAAAATCAACTCCACCAATGATACAAGTGCTAAAAACTATACTAAAAAAAAAAAACAAACAAACAAGAAAACGGACAGACAGTACCCTAGCACAAATGGTTAAAGCAAAGCTATATAGACAAATCACACAGAGAAACATATGCATACACACTCACAAAAAGAGATGAAGAGAAAATAATTATATAACGTTGCTCCCAAAGTCCACCTCCTCAGTTTGGGATGATTCGTTGTCTATTCAGGTATTCCACAGATGCAGTGTACATCAAGTTGATTGTTGAGATTTAATCCGCTGCTCCTGAGGCTGCTGGGGCAAATTTCCCTTTCTCTTCTATGTTCACACAGCTCCCGGGGTTCAGCTTTGGAATTGGCCCCGCCTCTGTGAGTAGGTCACCTGAGGGCATCTATTCCTGTCCAGACAGGACGGGGTTAAAAGAGCAGCTGAGAGACTTCCCTGGTGGCACAGTGGTTGGGAATCCGCCTGCCAATGCAGGGGACATGGGTTCGAGCCCTGGTCCAGAAGATCCCACATTCAGCAGAGCAACTAGGCCCATGTGCCACAACTACTCATCCTGTGGTCCAGAGCCCATGAGCCACAACTGCTGAGCCTGTGTGCCACAACTACTGAGGCCCACACACTTAGAGCCTGTGCTCCACAACAAGAGAAACCACCTCAATGAGAAGCCCAAGCACCACAGCAAAGAGTGGCCCCCACTCGCAGCAGTTAGAGAAAGCCTGCGTGCAGCAACCAATACCCAATGCAGCCCCCAAAATAAAAATAATTTTAAAATAAATAAGTAAAAAGAGCAGCTGATTTGGGGGCTCTGGCTCACTCACTCCCTCTGGTGGAGGGAGGGGTACGGAGTGCAGGGCGAGCCTGCGGCGGCAGAGGCCGGTGTGATGTTGCAACAGCCTGAGGCAAGCCGTGCGTTCTCCCGGGGAAGTTGTTCCTGGATCACGGGACCCTGACAGTGGCGGGCTGTACAGGCTCCCGGGAGGGGAGGTGTGGAGAGTGACCTGTGCTCGTACACAGGCATCTTGGCGGCAGCAGCAGCCTTAGCGTCTCATGCCCGTCTCTGGGGTCTGTGCTGATAGCCACTGCTTGCGCCCGTCTCTGGAGCTTGTTTAGGCAGTGCTCTTAATCCCCTCTCCTCCCACACCATGAAACAAAGAGGCAAGAAAAAGTGTCTTGCCTCTTCGGCAGCTCCATAGTTTTCCCCGGACTCCCTCCCGGCTAGCTGTGGCGCACTAGCCCCCTTCAGGCTGTGTTCACGCAGCCAACCCCAGTCCTTTCCCTGGGATCCACCGAAGCTGGAGCCTCAGCTCCCAGGGCCCACCTGTCCCAGCGGCTGAGCAGACAAGCCTCTCGGGCTGGTGAGTGCTGGTCGGCACCCATCCTCTGTATAGGAATCTCTCCGCTTTGCCCTCCGCACCCCTGTTGCTGTGCTCTCCTCCGTGATTCCGAAGCTCCCCCCTCCACCACCCACAGTCTCCACCAGTGAAGGGGCTTCCTAGTGTGTGGAAACCTTTCCTCCTTCACAGCTCCCTCCCACTGGTGCATGTCCCATCCCTATTCTTTTGTTCCTGTTTTTTCTTTTTTCTTTTGCCCTACCCAGGTACGTGGGGAGTTTCTTGCCTTTTGAGAGGTCTGAGGTGTTCTGCCAGCGTTCAGTAGGTGCTCTGTAGGAGTTGTTCCACATGTAGATGTATTTCTGATGTATTTGTGGGGAGGAAGGTGATCTCCACATTTTAACTCTTCCATCATCTTTAAGCTCCTCTCGAAATTTTGAATAGTTTGTATACCAGATTTTGTACCAGTGCAAAATTTGTATGTCAGATTTATACAGCATTGTAAGATCCAACAAAACTCAACAAATGAGAACCCCCCACCATGGTATAAGCACAAAAATAAAACTTAACAAAAATGTAAAACATCCCCATAGACTTAATTAAATATACCAAACAAACACTCAGAGTTTTGAAAAATCACCTTGAAGCAGAAATTCAGGCACTAAGAATGGGAAAAATATAAAGAGAATAAGATTGAACTCAGGAAAGAAATGGAAGAAAAACAAAATTGTTTCAGTAATGAAGACTGTGAGTTGCCCTTGGGAAAATATACTCAACTATTAAGTTACATTGGACGGTAAAGAAAGGAAAGGAAATAAGCAAGAGAACAATAACAACAACAACAACAAAAATAGAAGTCAAAATAATCAGGGAAAATATGGTGAAACTGAAGACAGCAAAGGAGGAATAACATTCATAATTGCTGTCCCAGAAGAAGGAAAACAAAGAAAGCCACAGAACTAATATCCAAAATTTTAAATCAAGAAACATTTCTAGAAATTAAAAAAGACCTGTATCTACGTATTGAAAGGATATGCCTGAAACTTAGGAAAATGAACTGGGAAAGATCAACTCCAAGACATAACCTAGTAAAATTATTAGACTTCAAAGATAAAGAAAAGATACTCAAGGCCTCCAAGCTAAAAAAGAAAAAAAAATGTAATAACTTACAAAGGCTAAAGGTGACATTAGAGCAGCTTTAAAAAAATACTCAATGAAAGAAAATGTGAACCAAGGCAGAGATGTTATATCCAGGCAAGTTATCCTTTAAGTACCAAGGCTGTAGAAAACATTATTAAACATACAAGGACTTGTGTCTTTCTTGAGGAATCTATTAGAGCATAAGCTTCACCCAACCAGTAGTTGACTGGGAGAACTTAAGCAAATAAACTAATTATGAGCATTTTAATGTATATAGATGGAAAACCAAGAATCAAATGGGGGTGGGGACAAGAGTGGAAGACTAAAGTGTAAAATTATAGATGATAGGATGCAGCAGAAATAATGGAACTAAAATGAGGAGAGAGTTCAGGGAGAAAGATGAGAATCTCTAACTTCACTGTTTTATAGCCAATAGTGGAGGCTAAAGGATACCATTCAACAATGACAAACAAGACAGCTAAATACTGAATAAGAAATCAAGGGACTAAAAGTTTTTTAAAAGTATAAGTACAAAGGAATAATATTACTAATCTTTCCAAATACCAAAATAGATAAATAAAGCAAAAAGAATAAACACTTGTAGGAAAATCCTATGGCAAATATAACAGAATAAATATAATTATAAAACGATATGATGGAGCTATGACCAAACATATCAGTCATATTAATAAATGAATGATCTTAACTCACCTATTTAAAGAAATTGATTTTTAATTTGGCTCACAAAGCAAGACCAAAATCTTTGCTCTGCAAAAGAGATATTCAAAAACAAGTGAATCCTAAAGGCTATAAATAAAGAGATGGGCAAAGTATAGCAGTCAAATGAAAACAAGAAATCTAGGGTAGTGATCTTGATATCAGACAAATTAAAATTTAAGTAAAATGCATGAAATATTACAAAGAAATATGCTTTTAAGCTAAAAGTCATAATTCAAATTAAATAAAACATATATGAGTACCTATTCATAAAATAACACATCAACCACCTCCACGAAGCAAAAACTACAAGAAAGGCAAGGAGATAATAGAACACTAATATACAAGACAGCAAATGGACAAAAAAAAGAAAGTTGAGGAAAACACTCCTGTAATCAAAAAGACAGACATGTATCAAAATTTATACTGTAGTAGTAGAGCATTTAACATCTTCTCATGTGCTAAGGGAATATTTTCAAAAATTGATTTTATGTAAGATTACAAAGAAACCATCAGTAACTTCCATAACATACCGATATTGCAAATATTGTGGTCCCTCAGATCACAATGCAATAAAGCTACAAATTATTTTAAAACAGTAATATAAAAGACATTTCCATCTGGAAATTTTAAAACTTTCTATTAAACAAAGGGTAAGCATAAACTAAAAGAAAGTTTCCAAATAAACAAAATACAGAATGAAAGAGGAATAATTCACAACAGTGAACTGATAAATAATACAGAAGTATTATAAGTAACAGTAGGCTAATATTTGAAAGCCTAACTAAACACATTTTTTCAATATATAAAATGATAGTATTTGCACATATTTTCCTCAATAAAGAAAATATTTGATAAAGCCTAATCTACATATAAAGAAAATACCTTACAGCAAGTTTTACTTGTACAATAAAAATCTATAGCAAATCATATCTTTAATGAAGAAGCTTTTGAAATATTCGCTTTAAGTTTTGGAGCAAGATGAAGGTCTACCCTAACACTAATGCTGGAGCTTCTATCCAATGCTATAAGGAAAGAAAGGGAAAAAATGAAAGATGTAAGGATGAGGGAAAAAAAGAAGAAACTACCAGTATTTATAAGTACTATATTATCTTCAAAAATTATTATTTCTACTTGTATAGAAATAATAAATATTATTAGAACTCACAAAAAATTAGGTAAGTTTACAGGATATAAAATCAATGTACAAAAATGAATATTGTTTCTCAATAATCACAATAACTATCTAGATAATAAACATATATCATTTATAATGGCAACAAAACCCATAGCATATCTAAGAATGTACTTAACAAAAATCACTTCAGCTTTCTGTGAAAAAATATTTAAATTCTATTAATGGATAAAAAAATATCTGAATACACTGAGAGAAATTACATGTTCTGGAATGGGAACCATTTAATAAATAAAATATTGGATCTCCCCAAATTAACTGAAAATTAAATGTAACCCCAAATAAAAATATGTCGATTTTTTTCAACAATTTTTGAAACTCATGCTACAAATTTATATGGAAGAAAACTCAAATAACAAAGCCACAGTAAATATGAAACTGTATACTTGGGGAAAACCAGACACATATTCCAATGGAACATAATAAATTCCACAAAAGTATATGTGAATCTAATATATGCAAAGCATAACATCTGAATCAGTAGGGAAATAAATAATTTTGAGTATAAGTTGCTAGGGATATGGGTTCCCTGCATGGAGAAAAATAAAACTTCATCCTAACTACACTGCACAGAAAAGTGTATCCAGACAGATTAAAGACCTAACTGACTCATATAGAGGAATAGCTTTCAACACAGGAGATCCCCCCCACACCAAAAAACAACACCAAAGTACAAATCATATAGCAAAAATGACTAAGGTTAAAAATCATAATATTTAGGAGTTTCTTTTCAATAAGTGATACAATGGGCAAAATTTTAATAGAAATGATAGAAAAGATATTTATCATCAATAAAACAAACAGGAAATAATACTTAGGATATAGAAGAAATACCTAGAAATCAAGAAGTAAAGATAAGAACCCCCCCAAAAGAAGCAAATGATATCAATAGGCAATTCATAAATGTGAACCCCAAAAGGTGAACAAACATGATATTTAAACACAGTAATTAGAGAAATGTAAATTGAAACAATAATGAGATACTAGTTTTCACCCATCTGATAGGGAAAAAGAAATTTTATAAAGCCAAACAAACATTGACAGTCCAAAGGAATATTAAATATGCATAGACTCTATGATGTAGCTTTCCACTCCTGAATTTACATCCTCAAGATATTCTCACACCAGTTGAAAGGGATAAGGGTTGTTTGTGACAGTGAGGGGTTGGAGGCAATCTGGTTACCATCACTAGTGAATGGAGAAAAGTACATCTTAGTGGGTGCCATTTTGGAGAACTGGGTAGGTTTTATAGGCAATGTACTAAACATACAATATATATAAATCTTCAGATACATTCCTGAGTTAAGTAAGAAAAACAATGAACTCTATAGCACAATTATATTCACATGAATTAGAATCATTTAAAAGTTCAATGCAAATTTCACAATAATACATAAAAATAATACATATCAAATATATTACAGTGGTTGCTTATAGAAGGCAAAAGAATGGACTTGGCGAAGGGGATAAAAGGGAATACATTTGTGCACACTTCCATGCATTCACACATTTGTGAATATACACATACTCATAAGCAAATATACATGCACACATGCACAAAATAAGAACGAGAGAAGATACACAGACTAATGACAGTGTACTACAAACCGAGGAGCTGATAAACACAATAATACACATCTGAGTGTTAAAACTAACAAATAAATCATCCAAATCCAAAATAATATAATCATATGAAAAAAGGAAAAGAACAATCTAAAATGTTTTACATTCATTCTACACTCAGGCAAAATTTGCTTTTGATCATTTTTTAAGTGATCAAAATAAAATATTGACATCTGCCTTTAATTTAGTTAACTTGCCAAACCATCTTGCAGTTTCTTGGCAGGCTGACAGTCATAGTAAAGCAGATATCTTTTTACTTTAAGAAAAAAATATTCTGGAATTCAAAGCACTGGAAGAATATTTACAGAATGGGCAAATTTTCATAAGACTCATACTTAAAAATGTTACATCTCATTCACACATCAATAACCATTAATAGAATCATTTGCCCCATTTTATGTATGACCATGAGGCTGCATCATAATGTGTGTGGGGTTTTTGTTTTTTGTTTTCTTTTTGTAAAGGTAGGTTAGGTTTTCTTCAATGTCATATTCAATCACTTCATTTATTGATTTTTTTATCAGTTAAGAACATCATCACCTACCTAAATGTAAAGAGATATATTTATGTGTATTAGGAATTACTATGAGGTAAACAACACACTTCCTTTAGTGATTATATAACAAAAACATATCACATGAAAAGAGAGTATATATTCATCTCTTGTTAAAAGAAAATACATATACTCCTATAGGGTTCTGCTCCTTGGTCTTCATTTCACTGGGTTCTCAGATCTCAACACCGAAGCCGTATCCTTACCTTAGTGAGTTCTTCTCTGATCACCAAATCCAAAATAAACCCTCACCATGCTAATCTTAATTAGTTTCCTTGATAGCATGTATTATTTGAAATTTTCTTTTTCCTTCTCTCTCTCTCTGTCTCTCCCTCTCCCCCTCTCCCCCCGCCTTCTTGCTTATAGCATCTAGAATGTAAGCCCTGCAGGAGCAGGAAACTTACCTGTCTTATTTTTGCTATATTCTCAGCCCCTAAAATACTACATAGCAACTGTTGAATAAATGGTGGAATAGCAAAGGAACAACTAAATAAATTAGATTTAACACGATTTCAAAAATTGACCCCTTTGGGGCTGTTGTCAACTAACATATACATTTTACAGCTTTTAAAATTAAAGTAATAGATGCACTTGATTAAAAACCAGCAGATTTTATAATAAGAAATAGTCCTCTGCCTTACTCCTCTCCTCTCCTAGTCCCAAGTCCCAAAGACAATGATTTTCAGCATTTCTGTTTTTAATTTTTCCAGTAGGTATTTTCATATCTTCCATATTATGCTTGCACTGGTATATATGGGTGAGACTTCAAAATTATTTACTGATTTGCTTCTGAGATAGATAAAGATCTAGGTCACTTACACCATTATACCTTTGCTCTTTGAACCCCATCTTTAACTAGTAAAATTCCATCATAATTATTATTTTCAACACCAGTGAAACCTGCAGTTTTAAAAAAAATTATTAAAACTCAATATATTTTCCCATCACCTCTGGAGAGCATCTTCCATTTGCTAGTCTTCCTTCCCTGTCTTCCACCATCTCTTGCACTTCCAACTCATCATCTGTACATTTACTTTGATTTGACATGGTTGATAACACTGCATTTTGTGATTTAACTATAGGTTGATTCTAAGAATAAAAACAATAAATAGTGTTTACATTTTTATGATGAATTTACCACGGAGTCAAGCTTTGTATACAAATATTACAACCTTTTCTAAAGATTCAATGTCACACAATGTCAAGTTGGAAAACAGTCATATATTTACTAACCCTCCAACTAATGTGTTCAACACTCCGTCATGTTTTCAATAGTTTTGTATATTCTAGCGTCTCCTTTTCTGTACCGAATACTTTCCACCCAGAGTCGTCCGCCCTCCACTGCTAGCTTAAATTGGGTGCTCCTACTTCTACTGCCCACCTGTCTCACCACAGTAGGAACTAATTACCCCCTCTGTTTCATCTAGTGGTTTTTTTGGATATCATGACTGTCTTCTTTCTTGATTTATTCCTTCTTTTTTCCAAGAGTTTATTCTCAATTAAATAATTAAGCCAATGTCTATGTAAGAAATTTAGTTTAGTTTAGCTTTAGCTTTTCCATGTCTGAAATGCCATTTCCTCCCTCATATTTTTTTAATAGATCTTTATTGGAGTATAATTGCTTCACAATACTGTGTTAGTTTCTGTTGTACAACAAAGTGAATCAGCTATATACATACCTAAAACCCCATGTCCCCTCCCTCTTGAGCCTGCCTCCCACCCTCCCTATCCTACCTCTCTAGGTCATTGCAAAGCATCAAGCTGATCTCCCCAAATTCCAGACCCACATATCCCACTCTCTACCACATTTCTATTTGAGTAACAAGTAGGCATCTCAAACACGATAATTCATCCCTCCAAAGCTGCTGCTCTGAATCCAAGAGTTGCTGAACTTCACTCAGGAGCATAATTTTTTTTTTTTTTTTTTTGCGGTACGTGGGCCTCTCACTGCTGTGGCCTCTCCCGTTGTGGAGCACAGGCTCCGGATGTGCAGGCTCAGCAGCCATGGCTCATGGGCCCAGATGCTCCGCGGCATGTGGGATCTTCATGGACCAGGGCACGAACCCGTGTCCCCTGAATCGGCAGGCGGACTCTCAACCACTGTGCCACCAGGGAAGCCCAGGAGCATAATTTTTTAAATCAAATATCTGTGGGACATTTTTGCTTGTAGTTCTGCGGAAAACTCAGGTTGAACATAAACAAAACAGAAGTCATCTGCCTTTAAAATGAGGTTTTCCTCTTTTATTTCATAATTCCATCAGTGACATCATCGTCTCGATCCTCTGTACCATATAGCTGGGGATTGTCCCATACCTCTCCCTCTCCCTGCGTCCGCTATCCAATCAGCAAATATATTGGATTAATATTTTTAGACTTCATTCTAATTGATTTCCTTCTATCCCTGACCCTTCTCTATCACCTGGCAAGAATCCTAACTCTTTAGTGTGTTATTAAAGATCCTTTCCTTCTGCGGCTCTGCCCCTCCCCTCCCCATCTCTCCATCCTGTTATGATTAGGCAAAAGTAACTCAATAATTAAGACTCATGTTAATCATTATTACTAAATACTAGACTAACATTTCCTAATGGATAAGAAATGTATATTTCTCTTTTTGCATATTCCAGCACCTAGGGTGAGGTCTGACACATTTGTATATTAAAGATTTAACTGATTATTCACTTTAGCACAGAGAACACCAATAAAACCAGGAAGGCATATACATGTAAGCTTCCAAATTTCCATCCTGGCTAAGCAATGATAGTAAGAGGTTACAATTAGAAGAAAATTTCTGTATTCTAAAAAAAAAAAAAAAAAAAAGGAAGTAGTTATATGGATATTTGTGGAATTTTCAGGTGAAATTATGTTTGTGATCTAAAGTGATTGCATAGAGTAAACCATTTTTCTGTTTCATCATGTATCCAAGCATTTAATATTTAAAATCAAGAAATTTGGAGTGATAAAAGTGTGCAAACATCAACATAAATAAACATAATTTCAAACAAAAAAGACAGAGTAGTTGCTGGTGAATGTTTTGAAGCAAAGAAAGGCTAAGTAGGAAAGCAATGGGACTTCTGTGCTCCCAGGAAGTCTGATGATTTGTGAGAATTATTAGGTAACTAATCCTCATACCAGCTCACATGATGGATCCGATATGGTCACTGTTCTGTTGTGCTCAAGGACGACGAGGAGAAAAAAAAGAATAATTGTATTCATTACTTATGGTAAATAATGAATTATTCTGTTTGTTTATTATTCATGAATCATTAGAATAGAATGAAATGAGAGCTACATAGGAATAGTTTAAAATGATTCAATTTCTCTGCTTCCAAAAACTGTTATTTATATTCACTTTTTTTTTTTTCCTTTGCGGTACATGGGCCTCTCACTGCCATGGCCTCTCCCGTTGCGGAGCACGGGCTCCGGACATGTCAGTGGCCATGGCCCACAAGCCCAGCCACTCCGTGGCACGTGGGGTCTTCTTGGACCGGGGCACGGACCTGTGTCCCCTGAATCGGCAGGCGGGCCCTCAACCACCGCGCCACCAGGGAAGCCCTATGTTCACTTTTTAACTGAAAACTTTCCTGCACTGCTATTTAATATTAACTTTTCTGCAACTTCCTTTTTGTCAAGTTTGATCATTTCATTCTCTTCTGACTTCAAAAGCATACCAAAGTAACTTCCCCAGCACTATGCTCAAACTTTTAGATGAGAAAAAAATTAGAAAGGTTTGGGTGGGATGAATGTTTAAAAGGTTCTAATAAGAATATCTGTTTTCAGTTAGCTATTTGCCGGATACTGACACTTCTTTTTCTTATTCTGTGCTGTCCCTCAATCTTTGCTCTACAAAACTTTTCTTCTTTTCTTCCTCTCCAAGGTTCCCAGCACAATGAGACTTGAGCTGATTAACTCCTTAAGCAGAAAAACGGTCATAAGATGTGGTACAGAAAGGTCAGTCTTGAATTTCATTGAAATATTTTGTTAAATCAGTAACAGCAAAGGTCAGTTGGGCTCAGAGAGAGGTTTTTGCATTTATTTTTCTGCCAGCCTCAAGATAGTTCATGTTTGTAGAATTCTATATTTGAAATGATCTGATTTCAATTTTAAGTATTTTGTGTGTTCAACACATAGACACAAAAGATAGAAGATTACTGAGCAATCATTAGTTAATACCAGTTTTGTTTAGTATATGATGGCAAAGTTCAGTGAAGAAATAGTTGTTATATCCTCCAACATTTTAATATAAATATTTTGTGAAATTATGTGATACTAAGAAATTGGGCAAAATGGACTCACCATAAAGAACACTGTTTATTGATGCAAACATTAAAAAGTACTCAGTGGTCAATTGGTCTAATTCCTTCACTTTGCTGATAAAATAATCCATCCACTGATGTTAAGTAACTCTATTTACGCCACTTTCTCATGGTCTACAGAAGCAGCAGTACTCTGTCTAGTACATTAACAGTAAACCTCCTGACTCTTTAAGAGGCCATTGCCTGACCACATTTATTGTTTACAATAAAATGCTACATAAGATCTCATTTGCCTTGGAGTGTTTAACCCATCTTCTTTCCTTATATTATTTAAAAGTCCTGCTTGCTTAGAAAGAAACTTCTACTGTGGCCAAGATGGAATAACAGAGTCTGAATTTTTCCTCCTATTAAAAACAAACCAGAGAGAGAGGTAGGGAGAGATTGAGAAAGAGACAGAGATAGAGAGATGGAGAGAAACATACAAACCAATGGTTTTCAAGATACTGAACATTAGGCAACAAAGGGCAGTGAACCCTGAAAGACGGGAAACAAAGGAAGTAAGCCGCATGATTGCTACTGCTTAATGCCTGGAGTCTGTAGACCATGGCAGAGTGAGGAAGAACCCAGGCAGAACCCAGCGGACTCCCTGATTAAAGGAGGTGAACCCGACAGTACAGGGGGCCAAGGCATCTATGGTTTACAACCCACAGTAACGAAGAGGAAAGACCTGTACAAAGAGGTGACTCTGGAGCTCTTCAGAAGGTACTCGTTGGTATTCAGCAGAGTACTGATGGGCCTATGCATGTGTAGAAACAAACTAAGGCTAAGGAAAGAACCATCTAAGGCTATTAGAGGTGGAAGTACCCAGCACCCACACAGTGCCTCAAAAAGTACCAAGTCCCACCAGACAGAATGGAAAACCTCATAATTCACAAGGTATTGAGTAGATAATTCAGAAAGATCTTGCCTTAGCCGGAGGGAAAAATTAACCCTAAACTATATGCTGCTCTGAGGCACACTAACAAACCTTAAAAGCAAGACAGGAATTGCTTTCTAAGTAATTACACTTAGAAAAAGTTTAATCTGAAAAGCTTAAGAATATTTAGAGAAATTCAAAAATATCTAGTAACCAAAAAAGTAAAATTTGCAATGTCTGGCATCCAATCAAAGATGCCAGGCATCTAAAGACCCATAATGAGGAGGAAAATCAACCAATCAAAACTAACCCAGTATTGACACCAATATTAGAGTTAACAAACATTAAAAAAAGTATTATACCTGTTCAAGATGTTTAAAAAGTTGAATATAGACATGTAAAATATAACAAAGACTCAAATAAAATGTCTAGAAATTTAAACTACAATGAAATGAAAAGCACATTGAAAGGAATTAACAGAAAATTAGACATGGTAGAAGATTAATAAACTTGAATACATCACTCTAGAAACTATCCAAAATGAATACAGAGGACAAAAAAAAAACAAAAGAATGAAACAAAATTACATCAGTGAACTGTGGGAAAACATGAAGTGGCCTAATGTGAATGTAATTGGATTTTGCAAAGAAAAGGAGAGAGATGAGGGAACAAAAAAGTTTGAAGAAAAAAATGAACAAATAATGAATATTTACCAAGATATGCCACAATATAGGTCAGAAAACAGGTCTCATTAAAGTTAAAAGGATTCAAGTCATATATAATATGTTCTCTGACCAAAATGAAATTAAATTAAAAATAAATAAGAAAGATGTCCCTGGAAAATCTCCAACTATATGGGAAATATGTAAAATATTTTACTTCTATTGACTTCTTCTTTGACCCATGGGTTATTTCATTTTGACTTGAATGAAAATGAACATTCTTTTATCAAAATTTGTGGAATGCCACTAAAGTCAGAATTTAGAAAGAAATTTATAATTTTAATCATCTATATTAGAGAAGAAGGAAGGTCTCAAATCATAGATCTCAGCTTCTACCTTAGTAAATTAGAAAAAGAAGAGAAAAGTTAAACCCAAATTAAGCATAAAAGAAAAGAAATAATATCAAAATGGAAATTAGTTACAAAGGAAACCAAAGAGAGAGAGAGAGAGAGAGAGAGAGAGAGAGAGAGAGAGAGAATGAATGAATAAATGAATCATGGATTTTATTTTATTTTTTTGCTCTTTTCCAAGTAAAAATAATTAAGATAATTTTTAGAGTGAGAAAGACTTTGCAAAAGTACACAAGTTCTTGTATAATATAAATCTATTTTCTCAACACATCATTATTAAGTGTTGTTCTTTGTCCGGCTAAGTGTTAAGGATAAACTGAAGCACTGAGACAGAGTCACAGACCTCATGGAGATCACAATACAATAGCTGGGAAAGGAAGAGTGCCCGACTGCTAGCAGCCTGATGAGTCCAAGTCTCCATCATTCTTAGTTAAATGACAGCAGTAAAAAGCTGCCAGTACTCAGCTGGGATTTCTGGAGTTTGGCGATATTAGAAGGATATGTCAAAAAGAAAAAACGTACAGAAGTTCTGTTCAAAATAAAATGGGAAACTAGAGCTAAATTAAGCAGGGATGAATGACTCACATTAGTCTTAGAAATAAGCATTATTTAGACCAACAAGCTCATGAAAATTGATATAGAAAGCTAACTTACTGTGGGTTCTTGTGTTACCCTCAGTAATTCATGCCTTGTATAGTTCTAGCCATTTCACCTAGCAAATCAAAGTCAGATACCTGTTGGCGGGTTGGTACTAAATAGTCATGAATTCCTCATTCAAATTAGCATAGCTCAAAATCTTCCAAAGTAAAGCAGCTTTTAATTTCTTAATTCATTTTTATTGGAGTATAGTTGCTTTACAATGTTGTGTAAGTTTCAGCAAAGTGACTCAGTTATACATATACATATATCCACTCTTTTTACTCGCTGCTCTGTGGTGACCTAAATGGGGAGGAAATCCAAAAAAGCAGTTTTAATTAAAATTCCTTCTCCTTTGTCTTGTCCATTGTCATTTGACTTTCATGTAAGTCTGTAGAACGACTACCCCTTTTTCAGTACTGTGGAGAACAGTAGCAGGTAGAATATTTGCTAATAAAAAATATTTAAAGAAAATATTTTAACACATATGTGAGTTCAATAAAGTCTTTGTGATCAAATGGAATTTCAGTTGACCTAAATGCTTTCAATTTAGAAAATTATAAACTTGGTTATTTATTGTGTCTTGTATTTTCAAGTATTATTCTATCATTTGCTCTTGATAGCATCTTGTATTTTGTAATCTATATCTACTATGGCTAAGTGTAATCTGGATGTACTAATCTACAAACTCAAGATGCAAATGCTTAAATTTTTGAAAAATAGTTCCAATTATTGACTCAAGACTTCACCTACCTCATTAACCAAAATGTCTCTAACATTCTCCTTTGATGACTCCATGGTCCTGAGTTTTTAAGAAGTCTGAGGACTAAGGTGTTCTCTCAGCGTGTGTTCAGCTTCCATGTCTGAGCTAAGAGAACACAGGTGGGTACCCAGCTGCATTTGCTAAGAACTGGTTCACCCACCTTCCCATACTGTCCTTTCCTAAGGCTGGCATTCTTCGATCCAAATCTTGGCACTAATGACAATATGTCTCTGTAAAAGCAAACCTACCTACTCTGGGTGCTAATTTTGGCCACAGGGCTCCATGCTTGAACTCTAGTCCTTATGTGCTGCCATCTTGCAGGGTGGCCCTCTAGCAGCTTACCAGTCAGGGCTGGTTTCAGATGTGATTCCCTGTTGAGACATCCACCACTAGGGGTCAAGAACATTTCTCTTTTAAAGCATCACCTATTAAGGTTCTGATTACTTCCCCTTTACTTGGAAGGTGAGGCTTCCAAAGGACTCTCTGAAAGAAAGCAAACTCAATGTCTCTGGAAAAACTCACGTTCATCACTCAGGGGGGTTCCAAGGTGATTCTTTTTTTTAGCATATTTCATTCTGGCAAATTAAAAAAGAAAATATTCTGTCAGAGCATCCTGTGTCATGAAGAAATTGCAGTCAACTGCATTGATTGGCGATCTAACAATTCATTCAGTTTCACTGTGAAATAACCCAAGCAAAATATATTTACTATGATTAATACAATGGAGCCACTAATCATTAAAATGGTACTAAATATATTAATTTAACTACATTAAAATAAAATGTCATAATATGCATATACTATTCCGAAATTAGATGCCTATTGCTTGATTTCAGGGGCTGAATGGACATTTACCATTCTATATTTTGCACATTGACCTAGTATATATTAACTTTGATTTTCACATGTTGGATGAATCTTAGTCTTGATGTGATGTAATGTATTTGTGAAAATATTTTTGGAGTGTTAACTATGTGCTGTGCATTTGAGAAGCAGTAAAATAATTCTTGTTTAGGTGTTAAGGATACGACAGGGAACAAAAAAGACAAAAATCCATGCCCTCATGGAGCTTACACTATAGTCATTTATACTTTTGCTTGAACGGTATCCTTTTATAGTTTCTTCTGTGATCTCTTATGTGACCCTAAGTAAGTCATAACTCCCCATCCATAGATGGTGAAATTCTACTCATTGCTATATAAGAGTATGTTCTGAAGTGTAAGTCCTAAGTAGCTTCCTATAGGTAGAATTTAAGACTAATATCTTACTTAAATTTTAGAACATCAGTTACACAGGAACAACACTACTGTTCAAAAAAACTCATCTCCAGCTATTTCGTTATCCCTTTTGATGTGGTTCCACATCTGAGAGGAGACTATAGCTTCATCTTCCTCTGAGGAAAGCTGAGGGAATGAAAATATGGAAATGCCACCAAGTAGGTAACTGAAGGTGTCAAACGCACAGTAATACCATTTGCAAGCTTTTTTTTTTTTTTGCGGTACGTGGGCCTCTCACTGTTGTGGTCTCTCCCATTGCGGAGCACAGGCTCCAGATGCGCAGGCTCAGCGGTCATGGCTCACGGGCCTAGCCGCTCCGCGGCATGTGGGATCTTCCCAGACCGGGACACGAACCTGTGTCCCCTGCATCGGCAGGTGGACTCTCAACCACTGCGCCACCAGGTAAGCCCCTGCAACAATTTTAAAACATTCTCATTAAGGAATGATAAAATCTCTTATAAATGTTAATATCTTCCACAGCAAGTAGCTCTTAGGAATTAAAAAAAATGTTTGATAGAGAAATACTGGTGAATGAATGAGGTGAAGGAGACCCCAGGTTTCAAAAGTGTATATTCCATTGCAAGGAACTCATACTCACTTCTTTGGTCCATTGAGAAACAGTCAAATAATTCTTGTCAATAGGAAGCTCAACTAATTCTAACTTATTCATTATGTTGTTTGTTAGAGATCTGTCTTCAGCCTTCTGACTAAATATAAATGCAGAATACAGAATTTATTCTAACAAGCTCTCAAACACATTTTGCTAGAGCTGTGATTCTTATAGCAGCATTAAGATCCAAGAAAATAAAACATGAATCTGTGGCCTTTCAATAGTATTTGTTTCCAGAAGGATGACTATTTATATTTGAAAGGTTCTGTACTAGAGATAAATGAACATATTAATATAATTTTCAGAAACGATATCTGAGGTCAAAGTTATGAAGCTTTATAAATCACTGTGAGAAAAATTATCTGGAACTTGAAAATAGGGCAAGTTTACTAGGTATTCTCTCAGTGAGGGGCTTGTACCTTCGATTAACTTTATACTATCTGGACTATTTTACAACTTCACTGGAGTAGAGGTTAATTTGAAGATTTCTTTCTGGTGGCGAGGCAAATATTTTCACTTTGATATGACAGATAAACCCCCAAATTATAGTTTATTGTAACCTGTGTTCTATCAAACTCAGCTATCTTATTTTAACATTCCCTTCCTAATCTGCCTTTACTTCTTTTTTTTTTTTTACATCTTTATTGGAGTATAATTGCTTTACAATGGTGTGTTAGTTTCTGCTTTATAACAAAGTGAATCAGTTATACATATACATATGTTCCCATATCTCTTCCCTCTTGCGTCTCCCTCCCTCCCACCCTCCCTATCCCACCCCTCTAGGTGGTCACAAAGCACCGAGCTGATCTCCCTGTGCTATGCAGCTGCTTCCCACTAGCTATCTACCTTACGTTTGGTAGTGTATATATGTCCGTGCCAATCTCTCGCTTTGTCACAGCTTACCCTTCCCCCTCCCTGCCTTTAACTAGCTTCTCAAATGCTCTTTAGACTCATTTAACCATCTTAATGGCTCATTAATGTAATGAATTCAATACAATCTTGGACATACGCTCATGTTATATTTGTATGAAAATTAAGTTTTTCAATCTTTTGAAAAATTTTGCTTTAACAATAGTTACATTTTACTTACTACCCTTTCTATTTCAGTGGGTCTTGCAATCCTTTTTTAAGAGGCTCTAAATGGATAGGATGGCATGAATTCTATAATACAAGCCTAGTCCTATCTCTGACTACTTGTGTAACCCTGAGTAACTCACTAACTCCTCATTCATAAATGATGAGAGATTGTACTGATTGGCATGTAAGTGTGAATTCTAAAGAGTGAGTGATAAGTAGGTACAATTTGAGACCTATTTCTTACTTAAATTTTAGAACATCCATTGCAGAGGACAGACATGACCATTCATTGGATATTAAGGCTTCACTTCCTCAGCACATGTACTGAAACTGGAGCAACACTAAAGATATTGGCATGAGCTCGACATAAAGAATTTTATGAATCAGTCCATATTTCATGCTACCTTCCCCACAAAGCTTACCCTAATTCCTCCAGCCCGAAGCAGTATCTCCCTCCCTCAAAACTACAGTGGGGCCTCCCTGGTGGCGCAGTGGTTAAGAGTCCGCCTGCCGATGCAGGGGATACGGGTTCGTGCCCCGGTCTGGGAGGATCCCATATGCCGCGGAGCGGCTGGGCCCGTGAGCCATGGCCGCTGGGCCTGCGCATCCGGAGCCTGTGCTCCGCAACGGGAGAGGCCACAACAGTGAGAGGCCCGCATACAGCAAAAAGAAAAAAAAAAAAAAAAAAAAACTACAAGTGTACTTTATATATATCCCTTACATGTTATATGACTTTGTGTGTGTGTTTACCCCCATCTACTCAATTACAAATAGCAAGCGGTGGGGCCACGTGGTTCTACCAAGGCTGCACTTCTCAGTGAGGGGAACTTGGGACCTACCATTATCTATTTTTCTATATAAATTAATATAAATACTGAGAGGGTCTAAACTGTATCAGCAGTGGCTATCTTTCTGGGATATAATGCATGTAAGTTGCTCTCGTATTCATTAGAAAAAAACAATTTTGATTTGGGTTAAAACAAAATAAAAATAAAGCAAGCAAATAAACTTCAGAGGCCTCCCTTATTACATAAGGTAACGTCTGAACTTCTTGGATGTCCTATAATGCCCTTCACCATTTGGCTCCAACCTGTATGTCCAGACCGAGCTCTCATTATCTTTTCCAATAAATTCTATTCCACAGCCATGCTGGGATTTTGTGGTTTCCTGAGCATGTCATATACTTTCGTACCTTTGTGCCTTTAATCATATTGTTCTCTTGGCATCAAAAACATTTCTCACCATCCTCACTTGAAAAAAATAAAATAAACCAACATGAAAGTCTAAGCCAAACTAAAATGTCTTCTTTGTGAAGCTATTTTCTGTTTCCAACTTCTAAAACATAGCACAGACTAAAGGTTAATTGTGTATTTCTTCTCAACCATATAGCATATGCAGAGTAAGGAATGTCTTATTCCTTCATACCCTCTGGAATTAAATAATAAATAATAATAACAATAATAATAATGATACGTGAATGAGTGGATGAATGTAAAACATGGCATATACTTTTCCACTAAGGATTGGCTACCTACTTACAGTTTACTATCACCTGTTTATACAATAATCTTCTGTCCATTTCTCATCTCTAATTTCTTATTAAATTAGGTAAACATTCTACAGTGTACATGGTCACATACTTTCTTCTCCTTCATTCATGGTTTCAGCCTTGTTTAATAATTCACAAATTTTCCACCAAATCATTCTGTTCTCTAGTTAGTACTCTGGTTCCTTTACGAGAATTCTGATTCTCTGAGGTCTCCACCATCTCCCACTTCTCTCTATCTAGCAACCCTCCTCTGTAGTACTTCCTCTCCCAGACACCATTTTCCTTATTGTGAAATGCACAGCATCCTGGACATAAGAGATCTTCAAGCCTTGGTTCCACACAGCTGTAGAAGCCTATTCAATCAAGTGCTTTCCTCCCACCCAACTTCCAAATAACACATATCTATCTGTGAAGCTTCCTTCTGTGTAAGGGCAATGGTTCTCAATGGCCCAGAGAGATGGAGGGAGTATATAAGATGGTATTTTTCAAGGGTAGACATATCAATAGTTGCTAACCCACTACCTACCAAATGCAATCCTTATGTTGATACATCTCTGTTTTTCCCTTCTCCTGGGGAAGATGTGGTCCCTAGTAACTATTAGAGACGTATTATGAGAGGAGGTACAGATATATACAGTACTTGGGAAAAAAGGAATGACTCTTTAGGAAAAAAAATGGGAAGTGAATCAGAACTGATGTGGCCACTCATCAGCCACAGAAAGGTTGAGGTCAGGTCTACAGGTCTTCTTATGTAATTGGATCACAGAGAGTATTCAATCTGAGTTACAAATATTAGTGTGAAGCGTGAATACTATATAGAGAAGAATAAGGAGCACACTAAGCCCAGCTTTCTCAAATGTTAAAAATAATCAATGGAGTTTATAAAGTATCTGCTACTTACTAGGAGCTTTATTTTCACAACAAGCAAGGGAGGTATGATTTTCATTGTATGGATAAGTGAACTGAACTTTAGGAAGGGTGACTCTCCAGGCCAAGGTCACACAGAGAGAGAGAAGCAGAGCCATGATGCAGACCCAGGTCCATTTCTGCTCTTCGCCTTTCACTCTGTGTTTTTTATAGCACTAACTAAATTCATGCTAAGACAGAAGGGGCCCCTAACCTTCAGGTACCATGACTTTAGTCTTGGTCACAGACACCACAGGAAATGAAAGTGGAGTCTGTGTACTTAGATTGTGCTACTACTAAAATTTCCTCAAACATTTTGTTGAGAATGAATGTCTAATTAGCCAAAATTAACTAATTAGTGACAGGAGAAATATTGAAGTCAGATGACTAATATTTAAGGCCATAAACATAGACATCTCTGACTATTTCAAGGGCTGACTTACTATTTCATATGCACAGTCACTGATGAATTTCCTTGGCTTGCCTGAAAGTGTTACAGAGTTGATTATCAACAGTTCGTTTCATACTAATCGCTAGCAGTTATTGAATTTTGCCCTGAGCCAGGAACTGTGTTCAGCACTAACATGGATTATCTCATTTAATGCTCACAAAACATGTATGAGCTGGGAATGCTGTTATCCCTGCCTTACATATTGTGTAAAGTAGGCTCAGAGACTAAGTAACTTGTCTAAGACTCTACAGGTAAAACTATATTGATTCACAGTAATAACTGGGCTAAATCACACACTTAGCATTTCAAACATTAAGAGGATGTCATCTCCTTGAGAAGAAATGCCATTTATAAAACAAATACATTGAAACCACCATTCTATGAGCAAAATTCAAACAAAATGAAGAATAGTTCAGCAAATATTACATGCTTAGAAGGCTGCTTTTGGTAGATGTTTTTATTCTACATTACAAAAGCCAGAGTGATAGAAACCCGTAGCTATTTAATTTAAAGTATTTTTACATAAAGCCAAATCATGTATGTGAAACAGTATAAATTACAAACACTGTATAAGTAGGTAGTGGTCGGTAACAGTGTATAGTCTCTCAGCATGATTGGGCCATTTTTACAGTTCCCATCAGGGACAATGATTGTATCCATGGCAACAGGTACTGCAAATGCATTGCATTGTTATAAACTCTCCAGGTTTACCGATTTCATTCATCCAGATTAAAAAAAGTCATATAAACAAATAAATACACATATGCCTCTACGTCAGTATGAAAGTGGTTCAATATCTTAAGGTTTGTTTTGGGTTGGCTCTCTCTCTCTCTCTCTCTCTCTCTCTCTCTCTCTCTCTCTCTCTCTATATATATATATATATATATATATATATATATGTATATATTATTTTAGGATTTTTGAGTAAAAGTGTTTTTCCTTTATAAAAAAATTCACTTCATGCTACCTCAAATTTTGTTTAGTTAATTTCAGATATGCATGATTGTGTTTGACTTTTAAAACATGAATGTGGATTCCATTTCTGACATCAATTAGTTTCACCGGTTCTTGTGTAGATTAAAAGTACACCACAAAAATGTAATTTAAACGCTACTGCCAATTAGCCTTTAGTACTTACTTACAAACCCCAGCTTAGAATATTTTCTTCAATTTTAATAGTCTTGTTTTGAAAATCGCATTTCTCAAATGATAGTACTTAGTTACTGAAAATGTTATCCATCGTGATGCCGGTAACACATGCTGGTTTCTCCTTTCTGTCTTTCAGATCCTGTCCACTTATGAGCACACAGGGGCACATAAGGACATCCGGGTGCTGGAATATGCTGGGTTCCTCCCCCTCACCTTCTTAGAGGAAAATCTCATCAGCAGTGTTTTTCTTGAGAATTTGGTGATGTCAGAGCCCCACTTGCAGCACCCCCACAAATTCTTGTATTCCAGTGCTGACTGCCTCCTTATCTACCTCTCGCCATTATGTTTTCTTTCTAAAGGTCTGGGTGAGGAGGAGGGCTGCAGAAGATTGGGGAGAGAGAGGGAAAAGCATGTTTTCACATCCATGTGGTTAATTTTTCTATGCAGGGGCAAAACAGTGTTTAAAATTTTTGTCTGTAAAGCCACGGCTTGTACAACCTTCTAACTAGCTTCCTTCTCATTATGTGTATGTTTTAGTTTCTTGCGATAGGAAATGACTTAATATCACTTCGATTATGGTTTTTTTAATGAGAATTTCAGAGAAAAGAACAAAGAGCGTGAAGGAGGGAGGCGGGGAGAGAACGTGTTCTCTACCCTCAGGTAGCCTAATAGAGAGCGAGCATGTGGAGAAATCCTTTCCTGCACTCCACCCACGTCAAACTCATCCCAGCCTTAGGTCAGTGTCCCTGGTTACCTTGTGGCCGTCAGGAACCTGAGGCCATCAGAGTGTGGGAATCGGAGGGACCGTTCTACAGCAAGCGATTTCAGCAGCGATTCAAGAGGCCAGCACCAAAGAGAAAATTCTCAGCCCGGCCAAGCCCTCTTTTTCTACCAATGTGCTTTCTTTCTATCAATTTGCAATGATTCCTTTTATGTTTGACGAGGGCTGTGATTATCCTGTTTTTAAGTATGGGTTGATGGGTATGAAAACTATGAATTAGAAAATAGCTGTATTAGTGAATGAGCTACAGGTTAACCAAACAACTTGAGCAAAACTGGGGACTGAAATAAAGCTCAGGGGGGAAATGATCCAAACACAGAAGTACAGGGTGCAGAGGGGAAGGGCGGGCACACCCTGGGAGGGAAGGGACTGCCCGGCAGCCCCATCTGCGTGGTGGATGGAGAGTCCAGGTTCTCGTTCACGGTTCACATGTCAAACTCGCTCCAGGCTCCCAGCACCGTGAGGACCAGGGCAGCACAACCCACACCCAGTTATAAGCACATCTCATGAGTTTTAGGAGATCCTGATGTCTCAGCACTTTTCAAACTTCTAGGGAGGCCTTCCCAGACTCTTATTCAGTTCAACATCTTAATCGGTACAAAAACCTTGCAAGTTATACCTACTGTCCACGTTTAATGAGAGAAGAAACTGAGGCTCCAGAGAAGTGCAGCACAAGCCAGGACTGATGCGAGTCCAGGATGGATGCTTCCCCACACTGTGCGGCCCCTTGACGACGCTGCTAGTGCTTCTGAAGCTGGTGGTAGGGACTCTCGGATGCTTTCTCACCTGGAAGAGGAATTCAGTTTCAAAGAGAAAGACATTTCATGAACGTATTTATTCACCTTATTCTACGTATGGCTGATTTCTTAAAACAACCAACTGCGCAACCCCCTACACACACGACTTTCTTCACTGTGGTTGTTGATACAGCTTATAAGTCACACAGTGGAACTGAACGTCAAAAATTCATGCCAGGGCTTCCCTGGTGGTGCAGTGGTTGGGAGTCCGCTTGCCGATGCAGGGGACACGGGTTTGTGTCCCGGTCCGGGAGGATCCCACATGCCGCGGAGCGGCTGGGCCTGTGAGCCATGGCCGCTGAGTCTGCGCGTCCGGAGCCTGTGCTCCACAACAGGAGAGGCCACAACAGTGAGAGGCCCACGTACCGCAAAAAAAAAAAAAAAAAAAAAAAAAATCATGCCAGGTACAAGTTAATGTTAAATGCCAGATAGAAGTTAGATAAAATATTTGCATAACTCTAATGATATATGCTATCTTGAGATACAGTGATTTTTTTATGTTGGAAGACATGTGTAAGTGTGTACATATACATATATGTATATATGTATGAGGGATAAATGAAATTGTAGCACATACAGGGTCATGAGTAGATCTCATTGATATTTAAGAAAAAAGTTAAAACTAACTGTGTCCATAGTGTTCAAATGATCACCTGTTGTACACTTACAATACCTTACAATTTTATTTATCAATTATACCACAATAAAGCTGAAAAAGCGTGGTAAAATGCAACAGTGATATAAACTATGAAGAAAATGAGTGTTAGCAACATAAAAAAGAACAGCCAAGAAATGTGAAAGACCTAAACTTTATACTAGGCTGTTATTGGCCTTTTGATTTCAGCAATAGATTGTGAGTTCATGGGGGTCACGAATGAAATAAAGTCTTTTTTATTTTGTGCCCCTCTTCCCCCATCTTCCCCCTTAGCACAGTGACTGACAAAAAGGCACCTGATAAATGCTTAATGCATAATTGGTTGATGTGAACCAAGTAATTTAGATTTATCCATCTAAAGTGGGATGGGCTCTGTCAGACCTCCACTGTCTAACTGTAAACACACACCCAGAGGTGAAGGATGGCTATCAGGTGCTAGAGAAATGTCACTAGCCGGGGCTTATTCAATATAGTCTAGGATGCCTAGGAAGGATTTGAAGTTCTTGAACATCTGAAATATCAGAGAATGTAAAAGAACACCTATATATAAATATATATGCTTGCAGGAGGCAATAGAACAAGAACTAGTTTAAGTATTTAAACTAGTCTGAACAGTAAGGTTAATGCTAGGAGGAAGAATTTCGTCAAGGTCAGTATGGAGAAAAATGGTTAATAGCATTTTTACTTTTTTGAACCAAACATGAATAAAAGCAGAAATATAATTTTTCCTTGGAGAATTTTTTCTAAAGCAGTCACAGATTCTATCAGTCTTGTCATGGTCCCTTGCAAATGCAGAGCTGTTAACTGGGCAAATTCTTGGAGGCCTCAGGGGCCTCTCTCAAACCTGGACTCTAATCCTCCATTTCAGCTAAGCCTTTATTTCAGATGGCATGGTTCTCTCACTGCTGTTGGGAAAAGAGAAACGTGTACACACAGAGAAAGGCAGCTGAGCTGTTGCATGGCTTGCTGTTCTCCAGTGTTTTCTTAATCCACTAGGGTCTGCTACCTTTCCTTTCAAAAGAGAAAAAAAGTCAGCTGGGAATAAACCCACAAGTTATCTAACTTTCTTTTTACAACATTGGAGATTTTAAAGTAACCAGTGGCTGGCAAGCAAGCAAGCACTGTGTTCCTTAACTATAGATTTTGGGGACACTGACGGTCTCATGGGGTGCAAAAATTCCTTGACCCTGACCCCTAGCCCCACAGAGTGGTTCATTGATCCAATATAACACTTTTCTGCAACCACAGGGAGAGTACTGGGCTTGTCTTATGTGCAAGTGACAAATTCTTTCTCTGAGTGCAGGTGGTGTGAGGTGCTGAAGATGGAGAAATGCCTCTCTACAATTTTCACAAATGAAGAAGCAGCAGGACAAGAAGAGGGAATCCCCAGTTCTTGTCACCAATGCTATCGCAGGTGACAGCCTGTTCCTATGAGAGTCTGGCAGTTTGGAGGTAGCTGTTGGTAGGAAGAAAGGGATAAATAAGGTGACTTTTGAAATTCCTATCTAGCAGAAATTTTCCCTTAGCCAAATGAAAAGATGGGTAACACCAATTCCTGCCAAATGTAGTGACCATCTTGGAGCAATGAGATAAAGCTGTGCATTCATTAATACCTAGGTTTTGTCATTGTTGAGGCCAGGTCCTCAGCTCCACATCTCCAAGGGGTTGGGAGGGTAGAGGCACCTGAGACAGGTGCTAGATACCAGGCTGGAGAGGACAATCGGGCAAGCTAATGTGTTACGGTTACTAGTCTTGTCCATAGACAAGCAGCAGAGTTATTAACTGAGTGTGTGTTAGACATGCAAAATCTCATCCACTGCCGCCCCCCGCAGGCCTTAGGGAATTATAATCTTCATTTTAACAAACATAATTCCCATTGATCTGCATGTACACTGAAGTTTGATATGCAATAGTTCATGGTATTCAAAGAACTGGGCAAGCTTATACTTGGTTTTAGAGAGAATACCATGTAGAGAGGAGATCCAGTGGGCAGAATGCAGTGAAGGAAGAGGTGTAAAGGGTGACAGTAATCCTGGAAGCCAGGCAGCCATTCTGATTGGCCGATGGCAGTAGGATGCCTGCCCCCTAAGGCCTGAGGGAGTCAGGGTTAGGGATAGGGGTGGAGGGGAGGCTAAGAAGAGCAGAATTGGGCCTTATTCCCTCAGTAGGTGGTCAAGATCTTGGTAGGATTGGTTCTCAGGAAGGCTAGACTTCAAGTCAAGATTCCATTACTAAGCAGGGCATCAGGAAGCTAGTGAGAGGAAATGCATGTTTATTGCAAACCTGTGGATTTGAATATGTGAGCTTGAGAGGATTCTGAATTTGAGAATCTTGAAACTCAGAGTCAATTCAAACACCTCCAAGAACCCATCTTTGTCAGACCTGACAGATTTGCAGCAACTCTTAGTCATCAGAGGGTGTCTCTGCATCTCCTGCTAACACTTCTTTCTCTAATCAGGGTTGCCGCTCCAACCTGAAGGCAGGGGCCATCGGCAAGGCTCACAGGATCTGTAGAAGAAAAGGGAAGGAGAAGTAAAGTGGGCAGGAAATAATAAAATTCTAGGTGTTTATAAGGTAAGCATCATCAGGTGTTTAGAACCATTCCTTCCATCATAAGTATTTATTTTACTATGAGAAGTTTTGAAGTATAAAGTTTTAGACAAGTCTTGTGAGAACAATTTGTCAATGATTGCTGGAAACTCAGAGAGCAAAGATGGTACCCTTAAAAATCCCTGATGGTTGTTAATTCTGGACACACAACAGAAAGACCAAAGGAGCTTTTAAAAACGGCAAAATCAGTGTCCCACCCACAGAGGTAATTATAAGGTACAACCAGAGTTGACAACCACTGTCTTGTGAGATGCTTGGCTCTCTTGGGCGGGCAGAGTAGTTGAGCATAAAAAACATTTTTTAAAAGTATCTATCTATGCACACACACTTGAATTTCCTTAAAGGACTCCTGACTGTGTAAATCAATAATAATAATATATTATGGGTTTATGACATAAGTAGAAGTGAAATATATAACAATAAGAACACAGAGGAAGGTAGAGGGTAAAGAGAATTATATTGTGAAGTTTGCTACTTTGTTCAACTAATACTATTTGCAGATAAGCTATAGATATACACATAGTAATCTCTATGACAACCACCAAAAAATAACACAAAGCATAATAGCTAAAATTTCAGCAGAGTAAATAAAAGAAGACAGGAAAGGAGATACAAATAAAAACAGTGACAAACTGAGATATACAAATAATTATATTAAATGTTAATAGACTAAATGCTCCAGTTTAAGGAAGAGTTTTCACACTAGATATAAAAGAGCTATATTCAGCTATACACTGTTTTTTTTAAAAAAAAAAACACTATAAATATAGGGCACCGACAAGTTGAAAATAAAAGGGTGGAAAAAAATTTTCCGCTTAAACACTACACGTAAGAATTTGGTGTGGCTATATTAGTATCAGACCAAGTAGATGTACCAGAATTGTTAGAAATAAAGGGAATAAAAAGACAACAAAGAAATAAAGAGGAACATTTCATCATGGCAGAGGGGTCAATTCATCGAGAAGATGTAACAATCCCAAATGCTTTTGCATGAAAAACAGAGCTTCAGGACTTCCCTGGCCATCCTGTAGTTAGGACTCCATGGTGCAACTCGGTGTGGCCAAAAAATTAAAAAAAAAAAAAGAGCTTCAAAATACATGAAACAAAAATTGGTAGAATTAAACGGAGACACAGACAAAACCACAATGGTAGTTAAGGACTTTAACAACTCTCTCTCAATAACTGATAAAACAAGGAAACAAAATCAGTGAGTACGTAAAAGACTGAAGCAACATATCAACCAACTTGCCCCAGTTGTCTTGGTTGATACAGTAAATGCAACGACTGCAGAGTATGCATTCTTTTTTTTTTTTTTTTTTACAAATTTAATCAGTTATACATATACATATGTTCCCATATCCCCTCCCTTTTGCGTCTCCCTCCCACCCTCCCTATCCCACCCCTCCAGGCGGTCAGAAAGAACCGAGCTGATCTCCCTGTGCTATGCGGCTGCTTCCCACTAGCTATCTACCTTACGTTTGGTAGTGTATATATGTCCATGCCGCTCTTTCACTTTGTCACAGCTTACCCTTCCCCCTCCCCATATCCTCAAGTCCATGCTCTAGTAGGTCTGTGTCTTTATTCCTGTCTTACCCCTATGTTCTTGATGACATTTTTTTCTTAAATTCCATATATATGTGTCAGCATACAGTATTTGTCTTTCTCTTTCTGACTTACTTCACTCTGTATGACAGACTCTAGGTCCATCCACCTCATTACAAATAGCTCAATTTCATTTCTTTTTATGGCTGAGTAATATTCCATTGTATATATGTGCCACATCTTCTTTATCCATTCATCCGATGATGGACACTTAGGTTGTTTCCATCTCCGGGCTATTGTAAATAGGGCTGCTATGAACATTTTGGTACATGTCTCTTTTTGAATTATGGTTTTCTCAGGGTATATGCCCAGTAGTGGGATTGCTGGGTCATATGGTAGTTCTATTTGTAGTTTTTTAAGGAACCTCCATACCGTTCTCCATAGTGGCTGTACCAATTCACATTCCCACCAGCAGTGCAAGAGTGTTCCCTTTTTTCCACACCCTCTCCAGCATTTATTGTCTCTAGATTTTTTGATGATGGCCATTCTGACTGGTGTGAGATGATATCTCATTGTAGTTTTGATTTGCATTTCTCTAATGAGTAAAGATGTTGAGCATCCTTTCATGTGTTTGTTGGCTGTCTGTATATCTTCTGTGGAGAAATGTCTATTTAGGTCTTCTGCCCATTTTTGGATTGGGTTGTTTGTTTTTTTGCTATTGAGCTGCATGAGCTGCTTATAAATTTTGGAGATTAATCCTTTGTCAGTTGCTTCATTTGCAAATATTTTCTCCCATTCTGAGGGTTGTCTTTTCGTCTTGTTTATGGTTTCCTTTGCTGTGCAAAAGCTTTGAAGTTTCATTAGGTCCCATGTGTTTATTTTTGTCTTTATTTCCATTTCTCTAGGAGGTGGGTCAAAAAGGATCTTGCTGTGATTTATGTCATAGAGTGTTCTGCCTATGTTTTCCTCTAGGAGTTTGATAGTGTCTGGCCTTACATTTAGGTCTTTAATCCATTTTGAGCTAATTTTTGTGTATGGTGTTAGGGAGTGATCTAATCTCATACTTTTACATGTCCCTGTCCAGTTTTCCCAGCACCACTTATTGAAGAGACTGTCCTTTCTCCACTGTACATTCCTGCCTCCTTTATCAAAGATAAGGTGACCATATGTCCGTGGGTTTATCTCTGGGCTTTCTATCCTGTTCCATTGATCTATATTTCTGTTTTTGTGCCAGTACCATACTGTCTTGATTACTGTAGCTTTGTAGTATAGTCTGAAGTCAGGGAGCCTGATTCCTCCAGCTCCGTTTTTCGTTCTCAAGATTGCTTTGGCTATTCGGGGTCTTTTGTGTTTCCATACAAATTGTGAAATTTTTTGTTCTAGTTCTGTGAAAAATGCCATTGGTAGTTTGATAGGTATTGCATTGAATCTGTAGATTGCTTTGGGTAGTAGAGTCATTTTCACAATGTTGATTCTTCCAATCCAAGAACATGGTACATCTCTCCATCTATTTGTATCATCTTTAATTTCTTTCATCAGTGTCTTATAATTTTCTGCATACAGGTCTTTTGTCTCCTTAGGTAGGTTTATTCCTAGATATTTTATTCTTTTTGTTGCAATGGTAAATGGGAGTGTTTCCTTGATTTCACTTTCAGATTTTTCATCATTAGTATATAGGAATGCCAGAGATTTCTGTGCATTAATTTTGTATCCTGCAACTTTACCAAATTCATTGATTAGCTCTAGTAGTTTTCTGGTAGCATCTTTAGGATTCTCTATGTATAGTATCATGTCATCTGCAAACAGTGACAGCTTTACTTCTTCTTTTCCGATTTGGATTCCTTTTATTTCCTTTTCTTCTCTGATTGCTGTGGCTAAAACTTCCAAAACTAGGTTGAATAAGAGTGGTGAGAGTGGGCAACCTTGTCTTGTTCCTGATCTTAGTGGAAATGGTTTCAGTTTTTCACCATTGAGGACGATGCTGGCTGTGGGTTTGTCATATATGGCCTTTATTATGTTGAGGAAAGTTCCCTCTATGCCTACTTTCTGCAGGGTTTTTATCATAAATGGATGTTGAATTTTGTCAAAAGCTTTCTCTGCATCTATTGAGATGATCATATGGTTTTTCTCCTTCAGTTTGTTAATATGGTGTATCACATTGATTGATTTGCGTATATTGAAGAATCCTTGCATTCCTGGAATAAACCCCACTTGATCATGGTGTATGATCCTTTTAATGTGCTGTTGGATTCTGTTTGCTAGTATTTTGTTGAGGATTTTTGCATCTATGTTCATCAGTGATATTGGCCTGTAGTTTTCTTTCTTTGTGACATCCTTGTCTGGTTTTGGTATCAAGGTGATGGTGGCCTCGTAGAATGAGTTTGGGAGTGTTCCTCCCTCTGCTATATTTTGGAAGAGTTTGAGAAGGATAGGTGTTAGCTCTTCTCTAAATGCTTGATAGAATTCGCCTGTGAAGCCATCTGGTCCTGGGCTTTTGTTTGTTGGAAGATTTTTAATCACAGTTTCAATTTCAGTGCTTGTGATTGGTCTGTTCATATTTTCTATTTCTTCCTGATTCAGTCTTGGCAGGTTGTGCATTTCTAAGAATTTGTCCATTTGTTCCAGGTTGTCCATTTTATTGGCATAGAGTTGCTTATAGTAATCTCTCATGATCTTTTGTATTTCTGCAGTGTCAGTTGTTACTTCTCCTTTTTCATTTCTAATTCTATTGATTTGAGTCTTCTCCCTTTTTTTCTTGATGAGTCTGGCTAATGGTTTATCAATTTTGTTTATCTTCTCAAAGAACCAGCTTTTAGTTTTATTGATCTTTGCTATCGTTTCCTTCATTTCTTTTTCATTTATTTCTGATCTGATTTTTATGATTTCTTTCCTTCTGCTAACTTTGGGATGTTTTTGTTCTTCTTTCTCTAATTGCTTTAGGTGCAAGGTTAGGTTGTTTATTCGAGATGTTTCCTGTTTCTTAAGGTGGGATTGTATTGCCATAAACTTCCCTCTTAGAACTGCTTTTGCTGCATCCCATAGGTTTTGGGTCGTCGTGTCTCCATTGTCATTTGTTTCTAGGTATTTTTTAATTTCCTCTTTGATTTCTTCAGTGATCACTTCGTTATTAAGTAGTGTATTGTTTAGCCTCCATGTGTTTGTATTTTTTACAGCTCTTTTTCTGTAATTGATATCTAGTCTCATAGCATTGTGGTCGGAAAAGATACTTGATACAATTTCAATTTTCTTAAATTTACCAAGGCTTGATTTGTGACCCAAGATATGATCTATCCTGGAGAATGTTCCATGAGCACTTGAGAAAAATGTGTATTCTGTTGTTTTTGGATGGAATGTCCTATAAATATCAATTAAGTCCATCTTGTTTAATGTATCATTTAAAGCTTGTGTTTCCTTATTTATTTTCATTTTGGATGACCTGTCCATTGGTGAAAGTGGGGTGTTAAAGTCCCCTACTATGATTGTGTTACTGTCGATTTCTCCTTTTATGGCTGTTAATATTTCCCTTATGTATTGAGGTGCTCCTATGTTTGGTGCATAAATATTTACAATTGTTATATCTTCTTCTTGGATTGATCCCTTGATCATTATGTAGTGTCCTTCTTTGTCTCTTCTAGTAGTCTTTATTTTAAAGTCTATTTTGTCTGATATGAGAATTGCTACTCCAGCTTTCTTTTGGTTTCCATTTGCATGGAATATCTTTTTCCATCCCCTTACTTTCAGTCTGTATGTGTCTCTAGGTCTGAAGTGGGTCTCTTGTAGACAGCATATATATGGGTCTTGTTTTTGTATCCATTCAGCCAGTCTGTGTCTTTTGGTGGGAGCATTTAGTCCATTTACATTTAAGGTAATTATTGATATGTATGTTCCTATTCCCATTTTCTTAATTGTTTTGGGTTCGTTATTGTAGTTCTTTTCCTTCTGTTGTGTTTCTTGCCTAGAGAAGCTCCTTTAGCATTTGTTGTAAAGCTGGTTTGGTGGTGCTGAACTCTCTCAGCTTTTGCTTGTCTGTAAAGGTTTTAATTTCTCCATCAAATCTGAATGAGATCCTTGCTGGGTAGAGTAATCTTGGTTGCAGGTTTTTCTCCTTCATCACTTTAATTATGTCCTGCCACTCCCTTCTGGCTTGTAGAGTTTCTGCTGAGAGATCAGCTGTTATCCTGATGGGGATTCCCTTGTGTGTTATTTGTTGTTTTTGCCTTGCTGCTTTTAATATGATTTCTTTGTGTTTAATTTTTGACAGTTTGATTAATATGTGTCTTGGTGTATTTCTCCTTGGATTTATTCTGTATGGGACTCTCTGTGCCTCCTGGACTTGATTAACTATTTCCTTTCCCATATTAGGGAAGTTTTCAACTATAATCTCTTCAAATATTTTCTCAGTCCCTTTCTTTTTCTCTTCTTCTTCTGGAACCCCTATAATTCGAATGTTGGTGCGTTTAATGTTGTCCCAGAGGTCTCTGAGACTGTCCTCTGTTCTTTTCATTCTTTTTTCTTTATTTTGCTGTGCAGCAGTTATTTCCACTATTTTATCTTCCACCTCACTTATCCGTTCCTCTGCCTCAGTTATTCTGCTATTGATCCCATCTAGAGTAATTTTTATTTCATTTATTGTGTTTTTAATCGATGCTTGATTCGTCTTTAGTTCTTCTAGGTCCTTGTTAACTGTTTCTTGCATTTTGTCTATTCTATTTCCAAGATTTTGGATCATCTTTACCATCATTATTCTGAATTCTTTTTCAGACAGACTGCCTATTACCTCTTCATTTGTTAGGTCTGGTGGGTTTTTATCTTGCTCCTTCTCCTGCTGTGTGTTTTTCTGTCTTCTCATTTTGCTTATGTTACTGTGTTTGGGGTCTCCTTTTTGCAGGCTGCAGGTTCGTAGTTCCCGTTGTTTTTGGTGTCTGTCCCCAGTGGCTAAGGTTGGTTTAGTGGGTTGTGTAGGCTTCTTGGTGGAGGGGACTAGTGCCTGTGTTCTGGTGGATGAGGCTGGATCTTGTCTTTCTGGTGGGCAGGTCCACGTCTGGTGGTGTGTTTTGGGGTGTCTGCGGACTTTTTATGATTTTAGGCCACCTCTCTGCTAATGGGTGGCGTTGTGTTCCTGTCTTGCTAGTTGTTTGGCATAGGGTGTCCAGCACTGTAGCTTGCTGGTCGTTGAGTGAAGCTGGGTGCTGGTGTTGAGATGGAGATCTCTGGAAGATTTTCGCCGTTTGATATTATGTGGAGCTGGGAGGTCTCTTGTGGACCAGTGTCCTGAAGTTGGCTCTCCCACCTCAGAGGCACAGCACTGACTCCTGGCTCCTCAACTTGGGATGATTTGTTGTCTATTCATGTATTCCACAGATGCAGGGTACATGAAGTTGATTGTGGAGCTTTAATCCGCTGCTTCTCAGGCTGCTGGGAGAGGTTTCCCTTTCTCTTCTTTGTTCTCACAGCTCCTGGGTCTCAGCTTTGGATTTGGCCCCGCCTCTGCGTGTAGGTCGCCGGAGGGCGTCTGTTCTTCGCTCAGACAGGACAGGGTTAAAGGAGCAGCCTCTTCGGGGACTCTGGCTCACTCAGGCCGGGCGGGAGGGAGGGGCACGGAGTGCGGGGCGAGCCTGCAGCGGCAGAGGTCGGCGTGACGTTGCACCAGCCCGAGGCGCGCCGTGCGTTCTCCCAGGGAAGCCGCCCCTGGATCCCGGGACCCTGGCAGTGGCAGGCTGCACAGGCTCCCGGAAGGGCGGCGTGGACAGTGACCTGCGCTCGCACACAGGCTCCTTGGCGGCGGCAGCAGCAGCCCCAGCGTCCCACGCCCGTCTCTGGGCTCCGCACCTTCAGCCGCGACTCGCGCTCGTCTCCGGAGCTCCTCTACGCGGCGCTCTTAATCCCCTCCCCTCGCGCACCAGGAAACCAAGAGGGAAGAAAAAGTCCCCTGCCTCTTCGGCAGCTCCAGAGTTCCCCCGGACTCCCTCCCGGCCAGCTGCGGCACATCAGCCCCCCTCAGACTGAGTTCTCGCCGCCAGCTGCAGTCCTCTCCCTGCGCTCCGACGGAAGCCCGAGCCTCAGCTCCAGCGCCGCCCGCCCCGGCGGGGGAGCAGACAAGCCTCTCGGGCTGGTGAGTGCCGCTCGGCACCGCCCCTCTGCGCGGGAATCTCTCTGCTCTGCCCTACCCAGGTATGTGGGGAGTTTCTTGCCTTTTGGGAGGTCTGGGGTCTTCTGCCAGCGTTCAGTAGGTGTTCTGTAGGAGTTGTTCCACGTGTAGCTGTATTTCTGGTGTATCTGTGGGGAGGAAGGTGATCTCCGCGTCTTCCAGAGTATGCATTCTTTTTGAGTAAAATATTCATCAAGTTAGACTACACACAGGCCCAAAAACAAGTCTCAATAAAATTTAAAACACCAAAATTAAAAAAAAATATCTATAAGAGAACAGACAGATATATTAAACTTGGAGGGAGAAAATACCTCTAGACATTTGAGATAAAATGATTACCACAACTGCATCCTAAACTAGATAATATTCCTAAGAGTGAACACAGAAAGAATTATATAACTAATTTTTCTTATATAACTTTTTAACAATAAAGAATATACAACTTGATTTGTAGAACAGATTTTTGATAGCTATAGAAATGTTTATTACATAGTAATTCATAAAAAGTAATTTGTAAAACACAGAAAACACATTTTCAAATGTATCTTTACAAAATTCTACAATCTTAAACTATACCTGTTATAAAATTGGAGGAAAATCATGTAATTAAACTGTTGATTTCTTTATGTTAATTTAATAGTCCAAATAAAGGGAGACATATAAGAGTATATTTTAAGTTTATGCATTAAGACAAGGTCATCACACTAAAGTTGTATTTCAGGATTGTGTGTGGAGTGTGTGTATATGTGTGTACCTGTGTGTGTTTTCAGTTGCGTTCCCATGCCTTTAGGAGTATTAACACCCTTATAGCTTTATACCCATCATTTGTCTGACCTTGAAGACATCCAGTATGGTTTCCTCACGTTTAGAAAGATGTGCTTTTAGTTCATTTGCATAAGAGAAGGCACATGGTTAGCTCTCAAGTCACAGCCCAGAGATAGGTTCAGGCATCAACTCTGCTCGCCAAGTCGTGAGATTTCAGCAAGCTTTGGACACAGTTTTGTCAGAGGGAAAAAATAAATGTCTGTATTTGGCAGAATGACATTAACATTTAAATAACATAGATATAAACAAAAAAGCACTTTTTAAGTCATTAAATATATAAATGTCACTTACATAACTGGAAACAGTGAAATCAAAATCAAATCTAATAACCAAGATTAAGAGAACTGTACATCCATACGATTGAATATTATGTAACCAGCAAAAATCATGCTTTTGGAAAACAGATAATGATAATGGGAAATGCCAGTAATAAAAATAGCATGCAAAATGGTCAAATTTTAATTTGAAACACACATATCTATGGAGTCCAGAGGTGTCACAAACTTCCCCAGCACTCACAGCTGAATACGTTATCCCAATTAGTTTACATTACAATTAGCACATCCTTTGTCTGTTCCGGTTCCCACCAGCTTATGTGGAATCCTCAGCCTCCTGTGAAGAGACCCCCTCTCACATGTAGACCCCACGGGGGCCTTATATGTGATCACAGCCCATCAATTCAGTCTGTCATTTCAAGTGACCTCACTATCCACCTTTTGTTTTTTCTGCTACAGATTCACCTGCATGCTATTCTGTTCTCAGGAAGCTCCTTGAGAGACTTCCCTGTTGCCAGCACAAGCTCCTTAGGGGGCATTATTTCCAGACCCTCCATGAGAGAACAGCCTTGGGGGTGGAGAACAGCTCCAGGTTCCAGTGGGAAGTGGGTGGAGTCAAGTCTGTGCCCACATTGTCATCTGGCCCCAGGGGAGCACTAACTTTCCGCTGAAACAGTTTCTCCAGCTTTTGGGCCACACCAACTCTCCTCAGTGGGGCCCAAAACCAACTCAAAAAGTCAGCCAGAGCACAAGTTCCAATCTTCTCCAGCCACATATATCTTCACTTAATGCCATGCACCAAAAGCACATAACCTAAGCCCTCTGTCCTGCTAATTCCACTTTTGCAGAAAACCTTAAAGCCCTCATGTTCATTAGCTTTGCAAAAAGACATGAGGCCTTTCCACAACCCTTTAACCCTTCCAGGTGGATTACAGCCTACCATTTCTCCTAGAATATACGTGCATCTGTTACACCAGTCCTGAGAGTTTCTTCTTCATCAAGTTCTTATTTTCCAACATATCTAGAAGGAACATTCAAATTTAATTCTATGATAACATTCCAGGAAAAAAAGGGAGTGAACTCACAGAAAAGAGAGAGAAAATCCAAGTTGATATAATTTTTTACTACCATAGTTTTCTGTTTATTGTTGGAAATCTATATATACAATCAATATATTTGTTTGTTTGTTTTAAACAAAGAACCAAGGACATTTCAATCCCTAAAATTTGGCCATGTAAGAAATACAAATGAAAGCACATACCTGAATTTCTATTTATACGTCTCAGATGGCTATGTTTTGTTTTGTTTTTTTAATACTATAAGACAGAATAATTCCTCTCTCCTCGTGGATTTGTTTTATAAAATAATTCACCTGGGGAAATTCCAATTCCATGGGAACATGACCAAACAAAATCATTCTTCATTCTAGTTTAGAGATGGCGTTCTGAATTAAATTTGCTCTAAATGTCATTTCAAAAGTCACTAAAAAAATATACATTTCCCTTTGCCATTTTAAATGTTACAATTGACTCTTTAAAATACATACGTTCTTTTGGGATTACATTCTCATAAATAGTAGATTTTAAAAGCCTCAGAGTTAGTCTATAATGTGCTGGCTCATACAAAGGAAGAAATTTTAAATACAGGCTGAAAAGTAAGTGAGAGCATTTGAAGACTGGGTGGTGGAGTTACTGGATACAGTTTGCAAAAATCTGCACAACTTCTAACACTTAGTAGCCACCTACTCACCACAACAAACACACACACCCACACACATACACACACGCATGCCCTTTACATTTGCCTTCATACATCTCTGATCTTTACAAGGTTAAAAATGCCATAACTATTTTTTTTCAAAGGGAATATTAGTGTGGACAAGGTTAAAAATGCCTTAACTATTTTTTTCAAAGGGAATATTAAGGCTAACTCCTTTATTAGTGTGGAATGTGAATTTGAGAAAAGTATCACTGGCATGAGGGGGACAGTTCAGTGTATTAAATGCATTAACTGCAGAGTCAGACTAGTGAAGTTTGATTCTACATCTGCTTCTCCGATTTTGTGTGTGTCCTTTGGCAGTTTTCTTAGTTTCTGTCAACATCAATTTCCTAAACTATAAAATAGAGGTAATGTTGGTACCTGCCTCGCAGGATCATAGTAAAGATTAAAAAAAAGAATGCATGTAAAGTATCTAACACATAGTAAATACACTAGAAATGGTCATTGTTATTATATAAAGTAAAATATAATTAAGGTTTAATATTTATACCACATAAAATCTGTGTGGCTTTTATACTGATAAAAGGTAAGCATTCATTTTACAAGTGGGGATTGGTAATGTGTGGATGTTTTTAATATATCAGAGTTTAATAAGGAAGAACAATAAGAGAGAACATTTTATTAACAGTCATCAAAAATTATCTTCCAGTATTTCTGCAATTGAAGTGCTTCGTTGTTTAAATTATCAGCAAAAGGGTGATTTTTTTCCTAAACAAATGAAATTTTTACAATATTAAAAAGCCTATCATATATGTTATCATTATTCACAGTTTAATCTACAATTTATTATGGGTTTACTTTCTAAGAGGTTTATACATGATTCTTTCCCTTTTATTTAAAAAAGGGGACTTCCTGGCAGTCCAGTGGCTAAGACTCTGTACTTCCACTGCAGGGGGCATGGGTTCGATCCCTGCTCAGGGGACTAAGATCCCACATGCCATGCAGCACAGCCAAATAAATAAAATTAAAAAAAATTTTTTTAATAAATAAAATAATATGCTATCAGTTACAGCATATGCAATATGTCAGAACTGTTTTTCAGAGGCAACTCAAACACCAAAATGTTGCTCAACTTTAAAAAAAATTAACACTGCTTATTTCACAATTCTATAAAGGCACTGTTTTCTAGTGTATTTGCATAAGCTGTCCATATGACTTAGCTATGCATTTTAGAAAGTGTATTCTCCACTCACCATCCTGGCAGGATAAGTGAGAGTATACAGTGAGTTTTCAAATAAATTTTGGGATCAACATAAAATGACAGCCATTTAAAGCCTCATTTGAGTCTTCACTGCTTATGTATGGTTTAAAATGTTGATTAGACGAGACCGTGTCCTTCCCCACCTGGCTGAGTTGCAGCCGAGTGTGGTCCACTTAAATAGAGCTTTGGCCAAATGTCAGAAACCATTTTGCACATTAATTAAAATATGAGTGGCTTATTTGAAGACAATGTTAGGACTGTCTCCAGAATGGATAATTAATGATTCTTTACAACCATGGAGTACGCCATTTGAACAATAACATCAAGAATCATTCGTTTGTCTACCTGCCTCATTGTACGGGCTGGAACAGACACTTCTAATATGACGTTCAGTTTAAGGTCAGAAGAACAATCTTAATCTTAGCAGAGCTTCCCAATTCCTACTAATTGTGTTAAGAAGCAAGTGGTAAAGAAAGCTAATGTGTAAAGAAAACAGGAAAGGTTGAAGAGATGTTAATTAACATGCTTCTTGTCCCATGATATTATTCCTATTATTCCATTCTTAAAATCCTATTAAGAGGAAATAATGGTTCATTGCAGTTTTTCTATTTCCCTCTAGTTGACTGAGTAAACTCCTTGACTGTGCTCAGCTGACCAGTCTCAAATCTCATTCTTTACCAGCTCAGTCACCACATCCATCAGCTTAGTCACCACATCCTTTTTGCTTCCTTCCTAATGTCTCTCAAACCTGTCTGCTATTTCTCTCAGCAGCACTCCAGCTCCCCCGGATTACCTCCAACCCAGCCTTTTGTGTAGCTCTATAACAATTTATCTTATAGACCTAAAGTCACTTTCATTCATCATCCATCTTCTGTTTTCAACAACTTTCACCAGTTCTCTATTATCTATAGGTTTATGTTCAAGAGCACCTATAAATTGATGTCTATAAACTACTTGCCAAGCCCTGCCACTCCATCGTATGCCAGACCATTCTTACTGTGCATTCTCACTCCCCTATTTCTACCCTAACTTGACCATCCTCAAAAGCTACCAGGTTAATTCTTACCCAGGCCTTAAAGGTCAGGTTACATTTCATGTCTTCAGTGAGCTATCGCGTGACCACAGTAACCCAATGTAATTGGCACTAATCATCTTTTCTACTATCACAGAACATCTGAGGTCTTATATCTTTACAGCATCCTTATCTCAGTTCTCTCAGCAGAGTAAGGATGTCTTGAGGACAGGTATGTCTTCTGTCATTCTACTGAGTAATCGAAATGAACATCATGAGACTAATTGACAATTGTGTGATATTATTATCATTTTTTGCTATTTATTAGCTTATTTGCCTAAAAAACTCCCTTAATAATTTACACAGCAGCAGGAACATTGTTCAAAAATATAGACTCAAAAAGTGTTCTAAAAGAGGAAAGTAATGAATCTTTCATCACATGAGATACTTAAAAACTGAACATGAATGGACTTTTGTCAGATATCCTGCACTGGTGTTAGACTCACCCTCAAAGTTCCCTCTAAGATAAAGAATCATATCCTCAATAATTAGAAGGAGGGAGGGTCTTTTTTCTCAGAAAGGTCTTAACAGTAGCCCTGATTATCAGGAATTTAAAGCAGAAGCCAATGAAAACACACTCAGCATTAGCATACCTTGCTATTAAGTTCAATGTAAATATGACTGGGTTTTTCTTATTCCTTCTTTTCTGCAGACTTTTTTCTAATTTCTCAGATCCAGAAGAAATACTCTTCTGAACAATAAAAAGGGAAACCCCTCTTGGTGTGGAGGGGGATTACAAGTGTGAAATAAAATTCATATTTTATGGCAAGACAAGAAAAATTTAAACAAAAAATTTTCTCTGCCCTTTGGCCTCCTCTGTCCCCACTCTGCATGGGGTATGTGCATTAGGCATCGACCAAACCTCCCCCATGGGCAGAAATACCGGTCCAACCATAAAGAACAACATTCTCCTTGCATCTATAAGACAACACCTTAAAGGTAACAGTCTTCCTTGATCGTGTAAGGGGTCACATGGCGATTAGATCTGGATTATGTAAACAATTTGATGTACAGCCCTCTGTCTCAAAAAACTTCTCTAACTGTGCCTTGACTTCTAATGGGTGGAACAGTTCTCAGAGCTTTCTTTTCTTTCTTTTTTTTTTTTTTTTTGATTCCATATATAAGTGTTAGCATACGATATTTGTTTTTTCTCTTTCTGACTTACTTCACTTTGTATGACAGATTCTAGGTCTATCCACCTCACTACAAATAACTCAATTTCATTTGTTTTTATGGCTAATATTCCATTGTATATATGTGCCACATCTTCTTTATCCATTCATCTGTTGATGGACACTTAGGTTGCTTCCAGGTCCTGGCTATGGTAAATAGAGCTGCAATGAACATTGTGGTACATGACTCTTTTTGAATTATGGTTTTCTCAGGGTATATGCCCAGTAGTGGGATTGCTGGGTCATATGGTCGTTCTATTTTTAGTTTTTTAGGGAACCTCCATACTGTTCTCCAGAGTGGGTGTATCAGTTTACATGCCCACCAACAGTGCAAGAGAGTTCCCTTTTCTCCACACCCTCTCCAGCATTTATTGTTTCTAGATTTTTTTATGATGGCCATTCTGACCGGTGTGAAATGATATCTCATAGTAGTTTTGATTTGCATTTCTCTAATGATTAATGATGTTGACCATTCTTTCATGTGTTTGTTGGCAATCTGTATATCTTCTTTGGAGAAATGTCTGTTAGGTCTTCTGCCCATTTTTGGATTGGGTTGTTTGTTTTTTTGCTATTGAGCTGCATGAGCTACTTGTAAATTTTGGAGATTAATCCTTTGTCATTGCTTCATTCGCAAATATTTTCTCCCATTCTGAGGGTTGTCTTTTGGTCTTGTTTATGGTTTCCTTTGCTGTGAAAACGCTTTTAAGTTTCATTAGGTCCCATTTGTTTATTTTTGTTTTTATTTCCATTTCTCTAGGAGGTGGGTCAAAAAGGATGTTGCTGTGATTTATGTCACAGTGTTCTGCCTATGTTTTCCTCTAAGAATTTGATAGTGTCTGGCCTTACATTTAGGTCTTTAATCCATTTTGAGTTTATTTTTGTGTATGGTGTTAGGGAGTGTTCTAATTTCATTCTTTTACATGTAGCTGTCCAGTTTTCCCAGCACCACTTATTGAAGAGGCTGTCTTTTCTCCCGTGTATATTCTTGCCTCCTTTATCAAAGGTGACCATATGTGCGTGGGTTTATCACTGGGCTTTATATCCTGTTCCATTGATCTATATTTCTGTTTTTGTGCCAGTACCATACTGTCTTGATTACTGTAGCTTTGTAGTATAGTCTGAAGTCAGGGAGCCTGATTCCTCCCTGACTTCAGACTATACTACAGGTAACACCTATCCTTCTCAAACTCTTCCAATACATAGCAGAGGGAGGAACACTCCCAAACTCATTCTATGAGGCCACCATCACCCTGATACCAAAACCAGACAAAGATGTCACAAAGAAAGAAAACTACAGGCCAATATCACTGATGAACATAGATGCAAAAATCCTCAACAAAATACTAGCAAACAGAATCCAACAGCACACTAAAAGGATCATACACCATGATCAAGTGGGGTTTATCCCAGGAATGCAAGAATTCTTCAATGTATGCAAATCAATCAATGTGATATGCCATATTAACAAACTGAAGGAGAAAAACCATATGATCATCTCAATAGATGCAGAGAAAGCTTTTGACAAAATTCAACACCCATTTATGATAAAAACCCTGCAGAAAGTAGGCATAGAGGGAACTTTCCTCAACATAATAAAGGCCAGATATGACAAACCCACAGCCAACATCGTCCTCAATGGTGAAAAACTGAAACCATTTCCACTAAGATCAGGAATAAGACAAGTTTGCCCACTCTCACCGCTATTATTCAACATAGTTTTGGAAGTTTTAGCCACAGCAATCAGAGAAGAAAAAGAAATAAAAGGAATCCAAATCAGAAAAGAAGAAGTAAAGCTGTCACTGTTTGCAGATGACATGACACTATACATAGAGAATCCTAAAGACGCTACCAGAAAACTACTAGAGCTAATCAATGAATTTGGTAAATAGCAGGATACAAAATTAACGCACAGAAATCTCTTGCATTCCTATACACTAATGATGAAAAATCTGAAAGTGAAATTAAGAAAACACTCCCATTTACCACTGCAGCAGAAAGAATAAAATATCTAGGAATAAGCCTACCTAAGGAGACAAAAGCCCTGTATGCAAAAAACTATAAGACACTGAGGAAAGAAATTAAAGATGATACAAATAGATGGAGAGATATACCATGTTCTTGGATTGGAAGAATCAGCATTGTGAGAATGACTCTACTACCCAAAGCAATCTACAGATTCAATGCAATCCCTATAAAACTACCACTGGCATTTTTCACAGAAGTAGAATAAAAATTTTCACCATTTGTATGGAAACACAAAAGACTCAGAGCTTTCTGAAATGCTCTTCCTAGGTTGTAATCCTCAAACTTGGCTCGAATAAAATTGTCCGTTTCTTTCTTAGATCAACTGATTAATTTTTCATCAACAGAAGAGATCATCGAAAAATCATAGATAATTGAATTAGATGCAGGTCAATGTTCCCTTTAAATCTTAGATTCCAGGTATCTTTAGACATACAACTGTGGAAACCTAAATATTGACAAAGGCATGGAAATCAACATATAATCTCAAACACAGCGGTACTCTAAGCTCTGTAAAGTCAGGGACTTTGTTCATCTAACTCAGCACTCTATTCTCAATACCTAAGACAATTTCTGACACATAGCAGGCATTCTTAGGCATTTGTTAACTGAATGAAGGAAGGATTATGAATGCATGTTACTTAGGTTGCAATTATTTTTATGATACTTTGATAAGCTTATGATAAGTTTCAGTGTCATTTATCATGATTTTAGTGACATATATAGTATTAATTTTTCTTATTTTTATAGTTGAAGACTAACCATAGGAAAATTTCCATTTCATATGATAGAGTTTTCTCTTCTCCTCTGTCAATCACACCAATTGCTTACCAGTTACAGCTGGATGATGCTGTACTTCTGAGTATCCTCTGTGTGCAACTCTCATATGTTTTTCATAGGCCCTTTGGCCTATGTGATTAATAATAATTTTTTATCAATTTTCCTTTCTTCCTAAGACATAGCTATTCTTGCTTGGCAGTCACTTGAGAAAACAGGGAGGTGGGAGGGGAAGAAAAAAGAAAAGAAAACAGTCCTTTGTTCAAATTATCAAATTCTTAAAACCACCTCGTGTCAACAGGAAGATGGTACATGCTAAAGAATTATATAAAGAATTATTATCTAAAGAATTATATAATTGAAAGAAAGGGGACAAAGGCATTAAGAGAAAGGGCTCCATAATGAATCTTCTGGCAGGTTTCAGAGAAAGAGCAGTTGGGTCTTCATGGCAATTAAACATAGTGGAACCTATTAATAAAATATGGTGACGAGTGCTTTCAATATGTTAAAAAATATGGTCATTCAACAAACATATATTTCAAAGTGCTTGAAGATGTTTAACTGGAGAATATGATGATCTGAAAGACTACATTTATGAGTCAGCAATAATAGCTATATTTTAAATACTATCTTTCATAGGATTTAAGAAATGAGGAGAGTTGTTTCTGTACTTGTAAATTTTGCTGAAACCTTTTTTTTTTTCTAATGACTTTAGAAATTTTTTAAGTAAAGGGTAAAATTTTTAGGAGCTTGATACCATTTCACTTAATGCTATGATTTGAACATTTCAGCACTATTATAAATAATGACCAAAACAAGGGTAGGGTTACAAATGTAAATGCCAGAGCTAATGATTGTGATACAAATATACTGTGGAAACAGCATGGCTCAGTAACTAAGCCACAGATTAGAAACAGATTTACCATTTAATTCTGAATTTTTTCTGGGTGCTAGCTTTATTTCTTATCAGCAAACTATATAACATCACATTAATTTATCCAGGTGAAGAGTAAAAATGGTGCAAACAAGCCAAAATAGCAAATAACTTCTCATTATATTTAATTTTTAAATTGTAAACTGTTCAATTTTACATCAGAATAAGTTGAATATAGTTGCTATCTTAGAGTATTGCAACACCTCACAAATACATGATGAAATTACGCATAAGACATTTGAAAAGTTGTTTTTCTCTTTCTACTACCCAGTTCAACTCATCTCTGCAACAGCACCACCTGTCCAACTAAGTGCCAACCTACATGGAAGAAGCTGCCTTTTTCTGTGTTGTCTGGCTCTTTGGTTCAAACACCCCCAGGTTGAAAGAAAACATAATTTTAAACTGAGAAAATATTTCAAACTTTCTACCTTTCATATTCTAGTCAGAATAAAATAGTGATAAAGGAATTAAAATCAGGGTCTCACAGAGACAGCTGGCCCCCATGTTCACTGCAGCATTATTCACTACAGCCAAGATGTGGGAACAACTTAAATGTCCACAAACAGATAAACAGATTTAAAAAATGTGTTACATACATGCAATGGAATATTATTCAGCCTTTAAAAAAAAGAAGGAAATACTGCCGTTTTTAACAACATGAATGGACCTGGAAGCCACGCTGATTGAAACAATCCAGACACAGAAAGACAAACACTGGATGATGTCACTTACATGGGAATATGAAACAGTTAAACCCATAGTAGCGGAGACTACAGTGGTGGACGGGTGCCAGGGACCAGGGGGACGGGAAATGAGGAGGTGATGGTCAAAGGGCACAAGTTTCAGCTACACAAAATAAGTTGTAAAGATCTACTATACAGCATAGTGTCCTTAGCTAATGATTCTGTTTTGTATGCTTAAAATTTTCTAAGGTAGATCTTATGTCATATTCTTACCACCCACACACACAAATCATGATAATAATAATAAGAAGAAGAAGAAAGGAGGTGGGAGGAAATTTTGGGTGGTGACGGATATGTCTATAACCCTGGTGGTGACAGTTTTATGGGCGTATACTTACCCCCAGACTCATCAAGTTGTATATGTTAAATACATACAGATACATATGGCCCTTTACATGTCAATCATGCCTCCATTAAGTGTTTTCCTTTATTTTTTATTTATTTACTTTTGACTGCACCACGTGGCTTGTGGGATCTCAGTTCCCCGACCACGGATTGAACCCAGACCCTCGGCAGTGAAATTGTGGAGTCCTAACCTCTGGACCGCCAGGGAAGTCCTTAATTTTTAAATTTATTCTTTTAAGTTTTTAAGTGTTTTTCCTAAGGAATGAAATGGTGATACCAGCAAAATACTTATAATAGAGAATATGGGATAGGGAGGGTGGGAGGGGGATGCAAGAGGGAGGAGATATGGGTATGTATGTTTATGTATAGCTGATTCACTTTGTTATACAGCAGAAACTAACACACCATTGTAAAGCATTTATACTCCAACAAAGATGTTTTAAAAAATGTTAATAACAGTTGTTATTAACAACAATAACAGTTGTTACAGATGAACACATGCACATGTTTCTTCAGTTTCCCCATTTGAAAAATGAAAAAGATAACGAGGTTAAAAAACCTACCTATGAGCTAATTGTGGAGAATAACCAAGGGTATTGTCATTCAGATGCTAGTCGAATGCCCCCAAACATTAACTGTTGTACTCCACCTCCAAAACTTCCATTTTTCCATAAAAACTGGAATGCAGTGGTATGATATTTGTCATCAAGCTTTCTGGATGCAACAGTGGTATTTCACGGCTTCTGCAAATGTCACTGTTGGCTGCTGATAATTGAGTCATTGAACCATTTGGTGGATCTGGGCATTATCTAGTGAGTGTGTAACAATTTTAACTCAATGTTATGTAAACTGAGAATATAAACTAAAGTCGGTTCAGTATGTATCTTATGCTGATGTATAGAGTCAACAAGAGGGAGATTTTTAACTCTAACTCCTGCCCTCTAGTAGATTATAGATGTAAAGTAGTACATTACTCTAAAGGAACAAAACAGTAAGGTTATAAAGAGTGGTTTCTTTGTTAAATCTTATGCCTTATTGTTCATTCATTTTAATAAACTTATCTGCATTGATACCAACTTCTGACCTTAAAGCAGAAGATGCCAAGATAAATGAGATGTAGCCACTTCAATCAAGGAACTCTCAGGGAAGTGCAGAGACAGACATTTTAAAAAGTAGGTACAATATAAGGAGTTAAACACTGTAACTGAATCATTGTTTTAAGTGTAGTGGAAACAGAGAGGGAGTTCATAACTAGACATTAGGACATGAAGTAAAGCTTCACTGAAGATGAGGCATTTTAACTCTTCCAGAATCAAAATAGTCAGGACCAAGAAGGTAAAGTTAGTAAAGGGGAGAAAATTCTAGACAAGAGGAGCAGGGAGTGTGTGGGAAGAACATGATACTGAGTTTTGATGCTGTTTTAATTTTTCTTTGCTCATAGGAGAAGAAACAGAAAAAGCAGTAGAGCCAAGAGATGTGAACTACAGGAGCTAAGATATAAGTTCAGAAAGGGAGTAACTTAAGGAAAGACTAAAGGGCACATCAGAGGCTGCCTAGGGAAACTTTGTTCCAGCAAACTGGCCACGTACAGAAATAGAGGGTGAGGAGGTGGGGAAACTACTTACGACAGAGGCAAAATAATTAAGACATGAATCCCAACAGAATGAGTTGATCCAGAAACTTTATCCTAACTTACAGATGCTTCAAGCTGAGTGGTTCTGCAAAACACTAGGTAAATAACAAAGACTCCAGAAATGCAAAAGGATATAGGAATAGGACTAGAATAGGAATCTAAATATCATATAGAAAAGACTATAAGGAACATCAAGAATAATGAGTCTGTCAAACATGTATATTCTAAAATTACATAATTCCAATGTTACTATTTCTGATGGAACCTAAATTCCTTTGGTTCGCTCTTTGACATTTAGAGTGCTTTAAAATTTTCACCAAGACCCTAGTGATTCAGTCATGAAAGCCCTAATTCTACGGAATGTATAGCCTTAATTCTTGGCTGTATTCTGGAGCTTCCTTGCTTCACCCATCTGACCTCCTGTGTCTGAGTTCAACCATGTGTAAACTCGGGGCAAATCTCAGTGCAAGTGCTTAATGTGGCTCAAGACGGGCCGCTGGAATCCAATAAATATTGATTGATGGTAATAGAGACAGTACCACTCTTCTTAGATATGTTGTCACTCTGCCTGCAGGAAATCACCGACAGTCTGTGCTCTTCAGGACAGTTTCCATGACAGCAGAAATTAAACACCAGAAAACTCGAAGCTACACAAAAGTCATGGGACATCGCTCAGAACCTTGCATCATTCATGACTTTCTGTACTGTCTTGGCACAAAGAAGAGACTGAGAATTTTCAATATGTCTGTGCTGTGAGCAGTAAATCTCTGGTGGCCAGGCCGTGGCTCTCAGGGGATTACAGTCTTTCAAAGCTAAGTTACAAATTCTTGGAGTAGAGGATGGTGAGGCTCATAGTCCCTTCTCAAGTTTTAGCCTCAGTCCAAGAGGGGAGAACTTTTCTGGACTCCTTGAAGCTGTACTGGAGAGAGGATGTCTAGACTCTCAGTACACTTCTTTGTACCTTGCCCAGGTTAGAGTGGCCGATCTTATTGGGCAGAATTTGACATACTCATTGGGCCACATTATTACTAGTTGTGATACCATTCTCCAAAAGACATCTCTCATGTGCAGTTTCCTCCTGAACTTTCTGTCTCTGTCATCATGGACATTGCACTTGTGACTGCTTGTGTGCCATCCTCACTACTGTATTGATGGCCTTGACTCTGCTCTGAAAAGGGCCAGTTTTCTCTCCCTGTTTGTCTTCACATCCTCCTAAAAATGTGAGGACAAAGACAAATCTATTCCAAGTTTCATTTCATCTTTAAACCTAAGCCAAGACTTTTTTTAGTCAGCTTTTGCCAGTACGTTCCATTGTCGTATATGATACTTATATTAATAAAATGAGCAGTTCATGCTTCTTGTGGGAGGGGTGAGTGTAATATCTATATTTTCTGTTTAAAATTAAAATTATTGATCCAGTATACGACAATAGCAATAACAGCTAATACGCCAGGTATTCCTTTCAGCACTTTACACATATTAAGTAATCCACTCCTCCAAACAATCCTATGTAGCAAATTGCTATTATTAGAGCCACTCTAACTACACAGACATTGAAGCACAGAAAAGCCCAGTAACTCACCCAAGATCCACAACAAGTAAGTGTCTAAGTCAGGAGTGTAAACCCAGGCAGGACCCAAGAGCCCGAGTTTTCAAATACAATACTATTGTATCTCTTCAAATACTACAGCATGAGTAAACTAAAATATATGGGGACTTCCCTGGTGGTCCAGTGGTTAAGAATCCGCCTTCCAATGATGTGGGTTCAATCCCTGGTCAGAGAACTAAGATCCCACATGCCCTGGAGCAACTAAGCCCACGCACCACAACTATTGAGCCCAGGTGCTCTGGAGCCCATGAGCCACAACTAGAGAGAAGCCTGCAAGCCGCAATGAAGATCCTGCATGCCTCATCTAAGACCCAATGCAGCCAAATAAACAAATAAATAAAAAATAAAAACAAAGCCAGAATCAGAATCTACCATCTCCAGAAAAAAAAAAAAATATATATGGAGATGGTGAACCTTATATAAAAATCACAGTATACGCCAAACATTTCAGACTTTTCATTTCAAACATTGCTGAAGTCCAGGCAAATGCATAGAATGGATGAAGACTTTAAAACAATGGTTAATACATTTGAAGAATACCCACAGGAAAGCATGAAGGAATCTGGGGAGAGTTAAAAAGATGAGCACTGTACTTTCAAGTGCTATTTACCTTTAAAAGGTAAATGTGCCTCATGAAGGGTTCTTTGAACCTTTGGAGGCAATATTATGAAATAAGTTTGAAACTTTGGCCACAGTTTGTTGTTCTGGTAAATTATGAAAATAATGTACTTCGATAATAATTCCCACGCTCGCCTGGATCGGGCTTGAGGAAGTTGAGGGGCCGTTATGCGGCTGAGCCATAGCTGCACGGGGCAGGGCCGGACCTCGAGGGGTTCCCTCCCTTTGCCCCCAAAGTCAGCGGGAAACAGCCACTGCCTGGCAGGAGCCTGGCCCCGGTGGGTGAGGTCCTGAACCCCGGAAACTCCGACCAAAGAGCATCGTCAGGAACGGAGCTGGTCCTCACAAACCTCCCAGCGTCCAGGGGAGGGTCACACAGCGGCTCTGGAAGGATTCCTGCGAGTTCCTCTGGTTCACACCCCACTCTTTGATCCTCTCCTCTTCTGGTTGGACAATAGTTAAAGCCTCACGTCGAGGAGACAAAGCAGCAGCTGGACCGTGGTGGGTCCACTGAACCTTGTTACTAAGGGAAAATGCAGCCATGCTGTGTGAAGAGGGGGTTTGTTGTTTTTAGTTTAAGAACCTCTTTTCACAAAAGAGTGATCAATACTGGCCCAAAGTAAACTTGATAAATCATTAAACTGCCTGGGCATAGCGTTCCCACAGAGGTATTTGTTCTTTCAATACACAAATAAAGAGATTCAAAAGTAATAATAATAATATCCACAGTTGGTTTACTAGAGTGGAAATTTTTAGCCCTAATATCCATTGCTATTAGTATGTAAGGAAATGTGAATTCTACACTTATGGGGAATATTAACAGGTACAACATTTCAAAACCTTAAAATTCTCTTTGACCCAGGAATTCCACGTCTGAGTATTTACCCTAAGGAAATAGAGATGCATAAATTATTTAAATACAAAAGTGAGTATTGCATCAGTAATATCTGAAACACTGAATAATTGGAAACTATATACATCTCCAACAAGAGGAACGTAGTTAAAAGAATCAAAGTATTGCATACATGTAATAGAAGACTATGCAACCATTAAACCACGACTGGAAAGAATATTCAATAACATTGTATAGTTAGGTTTAAAAAAAAAAGACAAACAAAAAACAGTGTGTATAAAATGATCTCAACTTTCAAAATGCAAACTTGTTTAAAAATAAACACATAAAACAAAACATCAGTAATACTCTGAGTCTTATGGGATATTTTTATTCTTTCTTAATGTTAATCTTGATTCTATAAATTTGCATCAAGTACACTTATTTTCCATGACTTAAATAAAAATGAATATAACTTGGTAATGAGTTGCCTCTAAACATATTACAATATGTTTCAAAGCAAAAAATGTGATTGTAAGATTTGTCATAGTCTGTTTGCTCTTATAGACTATTCATAAACTATGACATAAACCAAAAGTAATGTGAATTAAAATTGTGTGAGTTGTTATGGATTCGCTGCTGAAAAGTAAGGCAAGAGTAATAGACCGATAATGATCCAATAATGATCTTTAAGTATTTTAAAACAGAAGTCAAATTCACTGAATAATATTCTTCGAAAGTGGAGGGATATACTATGGGCTAAAACTCAACCTTTAGTAAAAGAAAAGAACAAGAGAGAAAATAGAAAGGATAAGGTGATATAGAAAGGGTAAAGATCTTATTTTCCTTCCTTTTACACCCATAATGGCGATGTTGTTAATAAGTGTACCATAAAACTTCCCTTAATTCTACTCATTGAATCAAATGAGTTGTTTGTTTCCAAAACCTGCATCTGCAAAAAATGTCCTCTGTGAATAAATACAAGGGACATCAAGAATTAATAAGCAAAATATCCATTTTCAGCAACCCAGAAATCCAGACATCTCCTTTTAATTACATATATCCATATTGATAGCAATATCAATATCGATACAGATATAAAATGCTAGAGAAACATTTGTAAACAAGTCTTTTTGAATGCATTTGTGAGCTGAAAGAAGTAATGAGCTTAAACTAAAAACAAGTATATAATAATGGTGGGAACACACAATTAAGTGGAAGAGTAGATTCATGCACACTTGAAGCATTTTGTTGAACCAGAGAAAGTCACATTTAGTTTTTTTCTCCTCTTGTGGGTCTTGAAAGTACAGAAGACAAAACAGAGACACCCTCTGCCTGGGAAATAATAGAAGCAACTCTTCCCTCTTGGCCCCCCTTCCCCTTAAAGCCAGAAACACAAAGGGGATTTGTGTGAGTTTGCAGGAGAGGAGGGAGGAAAGACCACTACCCCACCAGGAAAACTCAAGTCTTGGTGTTGATTCCAGAATAAAAACACCTTCCCTGAGAATGAAAACTTTCAGTAGGTCTCACTTGGGTTTGCAGCCAAACTTCAAATTTACTTGGATTTTCTGAAAAATTTCAGGCCAGGAACTAAGTGTAAAGTGGCCTCCAAGGATATACAAGGTTCTGATCTAGTAACGGTGATCACACTGGGAAACATGGATTGGACAGAGAATTTCTAAGATTGACCCCTTGTGCAATTTGAATTTTGAAACGTCTGTTTATAAAATTTTTAAAACTAAGTGATCCTAGACTGAGAGTGTCTGTAGTATGTTCCTGGTTAAGAATTGCTTATAGATATATTCCCAGAATCTATGGATTTATGAAGAATGACTCTTTAGAAAATGTCACAAAAACTAGAGTCTAAAATAGAGACATTTCATAAGCTAAATGCTCCCTACTTTGTAAAATAATCACACAGCGGCTCACTTGAAGACCTCATCTATTGTTCTGAACCAGAGTGGCTGTTTTATATAGTGATATGACCCATTTCCTTCTTATGCTATTCTTAATTTCTTTGGTCTCTGAAAGATACCTTGGAATCAGAACCGCCTCTAAAAATTAAGAATGAAGGACCGAACACTTCAGAGGCCTATGTATTTACTTGTTTTCTTATTTTTAAAGAGCTCACTAGTTTCAGAAACAAAGCAAAACAAGAAACCTAAGGATGGAAAAGAAACATTCAGGCATAAAAGTACGTAATATTTCCAGATGCAAGAAGGATGTTGACACCTTTGCTTCAAGTTTAAAGTCCAATAAAGGATGCCTTATAATAATGAATTTTAATTTCAAGCTAACTGTAATGGCTTTATACATGTGTGCGTGCACACACACACACACACACACACACACACACCTTTGATTCGCAGAAGATGCCAGAGTATGCATAAGACAGAAGAAAACACTTGGAACTTCACATATACTGAGTGATGGGTCTTGGGGAAGCCAGGATATATGAAACAAAGGATCTTAAGTGAAAAAAAAAAAAAAAAAAAAAGAGTCTCCACATGAGACAGCCGAGGTAGAAGCCTGCAATCCTAGCTGATGTAAAGAACAAATGGCAGTTGAACTAGAGCAGCGTGTCCAGTCTTCTGTCTGTGACTCTGTCAATTATATTACCAGAACCCCTGAGTAAAAAGCTGGTTGTACATTTCTAATGCTAATTTCTCTGTCCACACTTTGGAGAAGAGATATCAAGGTGATAGCTGGAGTTGAAAGGTATGTGTGGTTATCAGAAGACTCAGAAACACTTTTCTGGTGGACACTGGGTCAGGAAGAGGCCACATATGCTCAGCTATAGGAATAGTCCCTGCCCCACTCCACAGCAAGAAACATACTCTGTGGAGAGGAACATGGAAAACGGCCATACTCACATAGAACATATGCATGTCAACTGAAATATTACCCTCTTCAAATTGTACTCTTTTCAATTATCATATTCAATTATCATATTTCTCAAAGCACAGCTAAAAACCAAGGGTAGGCAGAAAAAAGACAATTAACATTAATACAATGCTTACTGCTTACCAGATACTATTTTGGATATATTTATTGTGTCATCACACTTAATAACACACTAGTGTCAGATTTGTATCCTTATTCCCATTTTACATACAGGGCAAAGTGAGATAAATTGCCTAAGGTTTTTTTAAAGCTATAAATAGAAATGTAGAGATTTGAGTCCATTCCTCTTTGACTATAAATGAAGTGCACTGTATAAACACAACAGCTGTCACTCATTGCGAGTATCATGTGCCGACCCTACAGTAAATCAGTTGCATTGTATCCTTATAACAATGCTGTAAGTGTTCTTATTTCCCACTTTTATAGAGAAGAAAAACACTGTTTAAGAGATTAAGTAACAACCAAGGGCACAGAATTTCAATAGCTAGAGCCAAGATAAAAATCCATATCTGTGTATCCAAACCCTAAGTATTTATCACTGCAGTCTCCTTGCTCTGTATTTACAATTCTTGCCTGGAAACTTCTACTCACACTGGGACTTGCCAGATTATTAGCTTTGACCCCTTGGGGCCTTAGGCTAACTAAGTAAAATTAGCTCACAAAATCTACGACGTCTCATTGACCTCAGGATTTTAGCACCATGGTAGGGCTTATAACAGCCTGTCTGATAATAACACCTGAGACCAACCTGTAGTTTTAAAAATTAGAGATTATTGGCTTCTTGCCATAAGGGAGGACACTCTAAGAAAAACCTGGAATGCCTCTCCCCAAACAAAGAACTAGATAAGGTTACTGTAGAATTTGGGCGTGGGGGTAGGGAAGTGAGAAGTTTAGATAATTTTATTATGCAATGTTTGGCTCAAGGTAAAGCAGATCTGTGTGTAAATACCAGTCCTGGGCAACAAAGTAGATTTAGGGCTATGTTTCCTTGGAAGATACAATGTTAAGGTAAATAAGGAATGCCTTGTCTGGAAATCCCTTCTCTGGAATCTGCAGGACTGCTTCTATGCATCTGAGACTCAGACAATTCACGTAAGAGTAGGCTGTTCTGTTCTTAGTGAAATGGTATCAAGCAGCAAAGTTTCTGAGGGAAACAGTTTTAGTCTTCACAAAACTAAGTCCTGTCCTTCTGTTAAAGAATAAAATGAAGTTTTTACAGGTTTACAGGGTTGAGCAGGCAACTTTTCAAGACTAGTTAAAAAAATGCATATCTCTCAAGATAAGTCACATCTCTTCTCCAAACTGCATCATTTCCCAGGACCTTCCTAGTTTAACACCTTTGCCATGGCCTCAATGTCTGAGATCCCATGACAAGCAAAGGGACACTCCAGGCAGGATGTGGAGTGGAGAGCAGGAAAGGGAGTCACTGAGGGAGGTAGGAGGCTCCCTGGGGGGTGGCGGGGGGGGGAGCGGTGCCCAGCAATGGGCTCGGGTGGACTGGGAACCGATGGTATAGCAGATAGTCATCTGATAGGACAAAAGGAATAAATGCAAAGAAGGAATATGCTGACTTCCCTTCTCTCTGTGAATTAGTGGGAAGAGAAGAAGGAATCGTCCTTCATTGGAACGTTCTTTAAGGGATGTTTTGGTGCCAAGGCAATGTTAGCTTCAGGTAAAAAGCAAAGGCAGAAAACACGAAAAAGAAGATGAAAGTTTTCCTCATTTACAAAATTCTCCTAATGGAAAAAATTTCAATTCCCTGGAAGACTGTAAAAGGCACCTGGAACAGTTCTTTGCTCATGAGAAGATGGAATTATGAAGTTGCCTGAAAAATGGCAGAAAGTAGTGGAAAAAATGGTGAATACATTGTTCAATAAAGTTCTTGGTGAAAATGAAAAAAAAAAAAAACACATAGCAGAAAAAATACTGGCAGGAAAAATAACAGGAGTCCAGTAGTCTTTGGGAGGGAAAATGAGAGCAATGGCGGTGAGGGTTTGTGCCTTGGATTATCTTTCAACTGTACAAGGGTTTAAGACTTAGGATGTTAGAGATGTAACCAGGGGAAACAATTGCATGTAAGAGGAGAGATTGCTAAGGTAATGAAATTTAGTTACTAGAGAAGTTTGTAGAATTCACCATTTCCCAAGTTACAAATGGAAACTCAAGAGTTATGGCCTGGATGTGACGGAAACCACTAGATGTCTCTTAACACTTGCTCTCCACTCACCCTTTCTCTCCTGTAATAGAACCTTCAATTTCAGCTGGGCACAAGGTTGTATAAATAAATATTACATTTCCCAGCCTCCCTTGAAGCTAGATGTGTCCACGTGACTAATAGATGGACAAAAGGACACAAGCGGAAGTAGACTGTAGAGCTTCTAGGAAATGCCCGTTTTGGGCCATTTTTTTCAATATTTTTGCCTGTGATGGCTAGAACCTGAGCCACATCCTGGACCATGAAGTAGAAGTCATGTGCCGAGGAAGGCAAGTCAGCAAACTAGAAGGAGCCCTGATGATTCTGTGAAGCCATCATACCAGAGCTGGACTGCCAATCATTTTTCATGAGTGAGAAATAAGCATCTTATTTAATCCACTGTCATTTGTGGCTCTTTGTCACTCACAGCCCCATGCAATCCTAGATGACACATCAGTCCTTGGCTTTAATAGCAAAGCCCTAGGATTGGACATTGGCTTTGTTATAGTGTGCCCCCCACTAAGATGCCATGTCACAAAACTGTGCATTGGTTACAGAGGCAATTTGAGATGAAAACATAATAAAATAATATTCTTGGACAAAAACATGGCACTATATTTAAAACACATGAAGATTGAATAAAACTGTCATGAGGCTAATTTTTTTTAATTGGAGTCAATGAAGTATCGTGGTCAAGAGTGCACATTCTGGGGCTTCCCTGGTGTCACAGTGGTTGAGAGCCCGCCTGCCGATGCAGGGGACACGGGTTCGTGCCCCGGTCCAGGGGAATCCCACATGCCGTGGAGCGGCTGGGCCCGTGAGCCATGGCCGCTGAGCCTGCGCATCCGGAGCCTGTGCTCCGCAACGGGAGAGGCCACAACAGTGAGAGGCCCGCGTACCACAAACAAACAAAAAAAAAAAGTGCACATTCTGGAAATCAAATCCTTTCTCTGCTACCTACCGTGTAAATGGGGCCAAATTACTTTCCTTCTTTTTGCCTCAGTTTCCACATCCGTAAAATGAGAATAATTACAGAACCTCTTCTCTAGGGCTGTTGTGAGAACCAAATGACTTTGTGAGATGCTTAGAGTAACGCCTGGCAGATACTAAATTGTGTTAACCAATCTACCTAACCTAAAAAAATATTTCATTTCCATGAATAGCTAAATTTAAGATTAGACAATAGAATGCACTCTTTGATGAGGAGAACAAAGTTACTAGGAGATGGCACTTGATATTACTCCATACAGTAATGGAAAGAGAATTTATCACCCAAGAGCTATCCTTCCCATGGACCATTCCAAATGTGTAGGCAGAACTGGCATAATTCAATTTTAGGGTTTGCAAAGGTCACTACAACTGTCAATGAAATGGAAAACTCTGTAATATATTTAAAGAAATAACCTGAAGTATACTGAAGTATCTTTATTTCCATTAATTTTCTTGCCTCCCACTGCTGACAGCTCTAGTTAAATAAGGAATAACTCTTAGTAATTATCTGATATAATTTTTCTATCTATTTTTGATATATAACTAGGTCATAGAATAAGTCTGGAAGTAATAGACTAAATATTTTAAAAGATCTTCATGCATTATTTTTAATTTCCTGCAAGAGGAAAAATTGCAATTTTCTGTGGAACTTTCACAGAAAGTTAAAAATGTTACAGATATGGAAACTTTTCAACAGTTCTTTTAGCCTATAAATTTTTGTATAAACCAAACAGATATATGAGAACCTCTTTTCAGTAAAGTAAGTAGGTTAAAACATTGTAATTGTCAAAACCACGGTCAAGGATACTCCTTTTCCCTCATCTTCCCTTATTGTCAGGTTTTATCTTTTTCCCTTGATATGTTATCTCAGTCTTTAAATGGCTTCTCTGCATACTGAATGAAAATATGCCGGCCAGTTTGAATCTTTGTCGCCACTCAGCATACTGAAAATAAATTTATAAATAGCAAGCTTGAAAGGTCTAGCTGGGAAAATACAAAAGCTCAAGGAGGAATCATGCAGGATGAGCAGCTGGCCTTTCTTCTTCTCGTAGAATTGCAGTTTATAAACTTCCTCTCTCTCTGAGGCCTTTGCACCATACTGGGAAACTTCCAAATATAACTCCATTATAGAGCCATCTGAAGAAGCTAAAAAACATCCATGCTGATCCACAGTGTAAACCGTATGACGTCCAATATTTGTCAAAACATTTCACCTCTGCAGTCACTGAACCTGTAATGACAAGGACTAAGAATGGGTTGACAACAAGAGCACCATTAGTACTCGCTGGAGAAAACTGAAGGGAAGTTTGAAATAAATCTTTCAGAGTAGAAGAAGACATACTTTTAAAAAAACAGTGTTTTTTTTGACATTTAAAAATATACTAGAAAATTTCCCACCATTAAATGCCTTAAATATTCTAAAGTTTTGATTTTCTTTTTCCTTAGCCCACAGATCTTGACAACCAACAACACTTATTAAGATCCTCTTGTACCTGGAACTTTATTGGGCATCATCTTGTATTTTATTTTTGCTCAGATATATATTCTATCAACTTTTGCCCATTCCAAGTCTACAAACACAGCCTTGTAGATGCTGAATGAGCACCATTGTTCCTGGTCTGGGCAGACAAGATTTGGGAAGATTTAATGTTGTGCTGTTTAAGCTCAAAAATGAGTATGGGGCAATTAACTGAAGGAGTTCTTTTAAAAATCAATATAGGATAACTCAATTAGAAATGACCAGTGTATACCTGAAACTGTTTTTCTCCCTGTTTTGAAAATTTCATCGGATGAGATTTTATTTTTACATTCTGTTTCCATCTGTTCTTGTCAGAGTTCTGCTTAAGTTACTTTGGTAACTAAAGAATACCAGAAATCTCATAGACTCAATACCAAGGCTGAAGAAGCAAGTTTGAAAATGGACCAAAAGCAATGGAAGCCAAGTAACTGAAACTTCAGTTGAAATCATGCCATCTGATGAATCTGGTGAAAATGCCACTTCCTCTACCACTGGTATGGCTGCCACTAACAACACAGGGGATGTTGATGATGGGGGAGGCGATGCACGTGAGGGAGCAAAGGGTATACAGGAAATCTCTGTGCCTTCTGCTCAGCACTGCTGTGAACCTATCACTACTCTATGAAGTCTATTTTTAAAAAAGAGTAAAGGGGCTTCCCTGATGGCGCAGTGGTTGAGAGTCCGCCTGCTGATTCAGAGGACACGGGTTCGTGTCCTGGTCCGGGAAGATCCCACATGCCACGGAGTCGCTGGGCCCGTGATCCGTGGCCGCTGAGCCTGAGTGTCCAGAGCCTGTGCTCCGCAACGGGAGAGGCCACAACAGTGAGAGGCCCGCATACTGCAAAAAAAAAGAAGAAGTAAAGTATGGAAAGGGAAAAACAGTTTAACTTTACAGTGGAGAAACCTGGCAGACACCACCTTAACTAAGTGATCAAGTGACTTTAAAAAATTTTTTTATTGAGATATAACTGACTTACATATATATAGTATATTAGTTTCAGGTGTACAACATAATGATTTGATGCATGTATATACTGGAAAATGATCACCACAATAAGTCTAGTCAACGTCCATCATCCATTACACATAGTTGTAATTTTTTTTTATGATGAGAACTTTTAAGATCTACTCTCTTAGCAACTTTTAAATATACAATAAGTGTTATTAACTACACTATGCTGTACATTACATCCACAGGACTTATTTATTTATAATGGAGGTTTGTATCTTTTGACCACCTTCACCCATTTTGCTCACCCCTGCTCCCATCCCATGCCTCAGGCAACAACCAATCTGTTCTCTGCATCTATGAGTTCTGTTTGGTTTGTTCATTTTTTAAGATTCCACAAATCAGTGAGATCATATGGTATTTGTTTTTTTCTGTCTGACATTTCACTTAGGATAATGCCTCACTGTTCATCCATACTGTCACAAGTGACAAGAGTTTCCTTTTTAATGGCTAAATAATATTCCATTGTGTATCTATATCACATGTTCTTCATCCATTCATGCATCAGTGGACATGTAGGTTGTTTCCACGTCTTGACTCTTGTAAGTAATGCTGCAGTGACCATGGGAGTGTAGGTATCTTTTTCAACGTGTTCTTATTTCATTCAAATAAATACTCAGAAATGGAATTGCTAGATAATGTAATAGTTCTATTTTTAATTTTTGAGGAACCTCCATACTGTTCTCAATAATGGCTGCACCAGTTTACATTTCCAACAACAGTGCAAAAGGGTTTGCTTTTCTCATATCCTTGCTAACACTAATTTCTTGTCTTTTTTTTTCTTTAACATCTTTATTGGATTATGTGTTAGTTGCTGATGTATAACAAACTGAATCAGCTATATGTATACATATATCCCCATATCACCTCCCTCTTGCATCTCCCTCCCACACTCCCTATCCCACCCCTCTAGGTGGTCAAAAAGCACCGAGTTGGGCTTCCCTGGTGGCGCAGTGGTAGAGAGTCCGCCTGCCGATGCAGGGGACACAGGTTTGTGCCCTGGTCCGGGAAGATCCCACATGCCGTGGAGCGGCTGGGCCCGTGAGCCATGGCCGCTGAGCCTGCGCGTCTGGAGCCTGTGCTCCGCAACGGGAGAGGCCACAACAGTGAGAGGCCCGTGTACCGCAAAAAAAAAAAAAAAAAAAAAAAGCACTGAGCTGATTTCCCTGTGCTGTGCAGCTGCTTCCCACTAGCTATCTATTTTATATTTGGTACTGTATATATGTCCATGCCACTCTCTCACTTCGTCACAACTTACCCTACTCCCTCCCCATGTCCTTAAGTCCATTCTCTATGTCTGTGTCTTTATTCCTCTCCTGCCCCTAGGTTCTTCAGAACCTTTCTGTTTTTTTAGATTCCATATACATGTGTTAGCATATGGTTTTTGTCTTTCTCTTTCTGGCTTACTTCACTCTGTATGATAAAAAAATTTTTAAATGTTATTAAAATTAAAAAGTATTTTTAAAAAAGAGAGCAACCAAACCAATAAAGAAATCCACCAATGATAATGAGCACTAAAAAGTAAACTAAGATAACCATATAAATCAAAACTAGTCAGTCACATACAGCAAACCCCAAGTCTACAGTTGGTCCCAAAGTCCACCACCTCAATTTTGGGATGATTCACTGTCTATTCAGGTATTCCACATATTCAGGGTACATCTAGTTGATTGTGGAAATTTAATCCACTGCTCCTGAGGCCGCACGGAGAAATTTCCTTTCTCTTTTTTTTCCGCACAACTCTTGGGTTTCAGCTTTGGATTTGGCCCCACCTCTGCATGTAGAGGTCGCCCTCTGGCGTCTGTTCTTTGCCCAGACAGGAGGGGTTTAAAGGAGTGGCTGATTAGGGGGCTGTGGCTCACTTAGACCAGGAGGAGAGATGGGTACAGCATGAGGGGCAATCCTGCGGTGGTAGAGGATGGCGTGATGTTGCAACAGCCTGAGGCATGCCATGTGTTCTCCTGGGGAAGTTGTCCCTGGATCACAGGACCCTGGTAGTGGCGGGCTTCACAGGCTCCTACTAGGGGAAGTGTGTATAGTGACCTGAGCTTGCACACAGGATTCTTGGTGGCTGCGTCAGCAGCGTTAGCATTTCATGCCCATCTCTAGTGTCTGCCCTGATAGTTGTGGCTCGTGCCCATCTCTGGAGCTCGTTTAGGCAGTGCTCTGAATCCCCTCTCATCATGCACCCCAAAACAATGGTGTCTTGACTCTTAGGTAGCTCCAGACATTTTCCCAGACTCCCTCCCGGCTAGCTGTGGCGCACTAGCCCTCTTCAGGCTGTGTTCACGCAGCCAACCCCAGTCCTCTCCCTGGGATCTGACCTCTGAAGACCGAGCCTCAGGTCCCAGTCCTTACCCGCTCTGGCAGGTGAGCAGACAAGCCTCTTAGGCTGTTGAGTTCTGGTCGGCACCAATCCTCTGTGCGGGAATCTCTCCACTTTGCCCTCTGCACCCCTGTTGCTGTGCTCTCCTCCATGGCTCCGAAGCTTCCCCCCTACCCGCCTACCCCCCGTCTCCACCAGTGAAGGGGCTTCCTAGTATGTGAAAACTTTTCCTCCTTCACAGCTCCCTCCCAGACGTGCAGGTCCCGTCCCTATTCTTTTGTCTCTGTTTTTTCTTTTTTCTTTTGTCCTACCCAGGTACGTAGGGAGTTTCTTGCCTTTTGGGAAGTCTGAGGTCTTCTGCCCGCATTCAGTAGGTGTTCTGTAGGAGTTGTTCCACATGTAGATGTATTTTTGATGTATTTGTGGGGAGGAAGGTGATCTCCATGTCTTACTCCTCTGCCATCTTGAAGGTCTCCTCTAATTTCCTGTCTTTTTGGTAATAGTCATTCTAAGTCTTCACACTTCTAGGTGTGAAGTGATGTCTCATTGTAGTTTTGATTTGCATTTCCCTGGTGATTAGTAATGCTGAGCACCTTTTCATGTGCCTGTTTGCCATCTGTATGTCTTCTCTGGAAAAATGTCTATTCAGAATCTCTGCCCATTTTTGAATCAGATTGCTTGGGGATTTTTTTACTATTGAGTTGTAGAAGGTCTTTATATATATTGGATATTAACCACTTATCAGATATATGATTTGCAAATATTTTCTCCCATTTGGTACATTGTCTTTTCACTTTGTTGATGGTTTTTAAGGTTTGATATAGTCTCAATTATTTATTTTTGCTTTTGCTGCCTTCACTTTCAGTGTCAAATCAAAAACATCATCACCAAGACTGACATCAAGGCACTTATTATCCATGTTTTCTTCTAGTTTTGTGGTTCCAGGTCTTACATTACGTCTTTATCCATTTTGTGTATGGTATAAGATAGTGGTCCAGTTTCATTCATTTTGCATGTTGCTGTCTAGCTTTCCCAACACCATTTATTGAAGAGACTATCTTTTCTACATTGTATATTACTGGTTCTTTTATAATAAATTAACTGACTATATATGCAGGGGTTTATTTCTGGGCTCTCTATCCTGTTATATTGATCTATGTGTCTGTTGTCATGCAAGTATAATACTGTTTTGATTACTATAGCTTTGTAATATAGTTTGAAATCAGGGAGCATGATGCCTCCAGCTTTGTTCTTCTTTCTTAAGATTGTTTTGTCTACTTGTCTTTGGTGGTTCCATACAAATTTTAGGATTGTTTGTTCCATTTCTGTGAAAAATGCCATTGGAATATTGAAAGAGATTGCATTGAATCTGTAGATTGCTTTGGATTGTATGGGTATTTTAACAATATTAATTCCTCCAATCAATGAGCAAAGATTACCTTGCTATTTATTTGTGTCTTCTTCAATTTCTTTCATCATTTCTTATAGTTTTCAACATCCAGAACTTTCATCTCTTTGGTTAATTTTTTTCTAAGTATTTTATTTTTTTGGTGCAGTTGTAAATGGGATTGTTTTCTTAATTTCTCTTTCTGGTAGTTCATTATTAGTGTATGGAAATGCACATGATTTTGTATACTGATTTTAGAGAAAGAGTTTTACTTTACAGTAAAGAAATGTGAACATACCACCTTAATTAAGTGATCAAGTTAAATATTAGTGATGTCATGTGGATCTTATTGCAGCCCCTAATATGATGAGATGAGGGGGCACATCATCTATGTGGTGTTCTCTGTAGAAACTCATAGCCCAGTCTATCATGAGGAAACATCAACCGATCCCAAGTTGAGGAATGTCCTACAAAATACCTGACCAGTAATCTTCAGAATTGTCAATGTCTCAAAGAACAAGAAAAGACTGAAAATCTGTCATAGATTGGAGGAGACAGAAAACCTAAATGCAATATGATATCCTAGATTAGATTCTGAAACAGAAAAGACATTAACTTAAAATTTAGTATAATTCAACTAAAGTGTGCAGTTTAGTTAATATGATTGTACCAATGGTAATACCTTAGTTTTGACAAATGTACCATGTTATATAAGGTTCCATCATTAAGTAAGGTCTTCCATTAGGTGAAGCAAGGGGAAGGGAATATGGAAATCCTCTGTACTATCTTTGCAAATTTAAAAATTATCCCCAAATAAAGTTCATTTTTAAAGAATAAAAAATAAATTCCATTGGTATAAAAATTTTAAACATGAGACATTAAAGTTAAAGATTAACTTTATGAAATGAAATATTAAGACTGTATAATTAGAGAAAGTTTGGAATTACTAGGAATTAAGAATTTTTAAAGGTTAATGTATATATATAAATATTTATATATGTGGATAATATATATGTATATTTATATACTACATATAGATGAAAGATTAGAGGAAATATTTTAAAGGAAATAGTAGATGAAGTATTTTAAAATTTAAATATTTTAAATATCTAGAGATGAGAGGGAATTGAATGAATAAAAGAATTAAAGAACCACTCAAAAGTAAAATCCATCAACTAATATTATCTGAAAAAACTTTAAAAACCTTCAGTGGTTTTTGAATTCTGCAAACAAAGCAACCAACAAAGGATTGATCTCCAAAATATACAAACACCTCATGCAGCTCAATATCAAAAAGCCAAAACACCCAATCAAAAAATGGGCAGGAGATTTAAATAGACATTTCTCTGAAGAAGACATACAGATGGCCAAAAAGCACATGAAAAGATGCTCAACATCACTAATTATTAGAGAAATGCAAATCAAAACTACAATGAGGTACCATCTCACACTGGTCAGAATGGCCATTATCAAAAAGTCTACAAACAATAAATGCTGGAGAGGGTGTGGAGAAAAGGGAACCATCCTACACTGTTGGTGGGAATGTAAATTTGTACAACCACTGTGGACAACAGTATGGAGCTTCCTTAAAAAAACTAAAAATAGAGCTACCATATGATCCAGCAATACCACTCCTGGGCATATATCCAGAGAAAACCATAATTTGAAAAGATACATGAACCCCAGTGTTCATTGCAGCACTATTTACAATAGCCAAGACATGGAAGTCACCTAAATGTCCATCGACAGAGAAATGGATAAAGAAGATGTGGTACATATATACAGTGGAATGTTACTCAGCCATAAAAGAATGAAATAAAGCCATTTGCAGCAACATGGATAGACTGGAGATTATCATACTAAGTGAGCAAAGATAGAGAAAGACAAATATCTTATGTTATCACTTATATGTGGAACCTAAAAATACGATACAAATGAACGTATTTGCAAAACAGAAATGACTTAACAAACATTGAAAACAAACTTACGGTTACCAAAGGGGAAAGGTGGGGAGGGAGTGATAAATTAGGAGTTTGGGATTAACATACATACTACTACATATAAAATATATAATCAACAAGGACCTACTGTATAGCACAGGGAAGTCTACTCAATATTCTGTAATAACCTATATGGGAAAAGAATCTGAAAAATAATGTGTATATATATATATATATATATATATATATATATATATATATATATATATATATATATATATATATATATAACTGAATCACTTTGCCATACACCTGAAACTAACACAACATTAAATCAACTATACTCCAATATAAAATAAAAATTAAATTTTAAAAATCTAGAGATGAGAGAGAATTGAATGAACAACAGCAACAAAAAATTAAAGAACCAACCAAAAGTAAAATCCATCAACTAAAATTATTTGAAGAAAACTTCAAAAACCTTCAATGGCTTTTCATACTCTACAGAATAAGCCACACATATATCATTAACATCATGAAATTCTGAATCATTTTTTAATTAGAAATTACAGGAAGATCATTCTTCTGGTTTGAAATAGAGTCATATTAGTTGCTCTTAATGCAACTATCCCAAATTCTTACCCAAAAGATAAAAAATTAAGGTAAACTAAGATCAGGAATCAACATTTTGACAAAAAAAAAAACCAAAACACGGATTATGTGTAAAGCAAATGAAACAGATTTAAAACATCTAACTTTGGACTATTTTATTGGGCTTGTGAGGCAGCTCACTAAATGTAAGGTCTTAATCCATCTCCCCAGTCTGTTCTTGGATCAGCAAACATAAAATGAGATTCTGGTTCTTTTTCTCTGGGAGGGCTTCTTTTGAAGTTGCCTCCTCTCTATCCCAAGACTTTTCTCTTTATTCACCTTCCCAAGTATTAGAACTTCAGAAATCAATTTATGGTAAGTATCAGCTCCAGCAGAGGTGACTTAGAAGGGGGTGGTGATGGATGTGTAGTGCAGGAAGTACTTGCATTGGTGGAACATTGAATTCTGGGAACTATAGCTCCTCCAAGGCAAGCATCCTCAGGGGAGGTAGGGGAAGAGTTAGAGAATAAGAGATCTGTTAGCAATTCTATTAATATTAGATTCTGAGATTGTAATTCTTTCATATATTCATCTGCTCAAAACTTCAGAAAGAGATGAAGTAGAAGTAGAAGATAATTCCAAAGATATGCATTATCTAGACTGTTCTGGAATACATCAACTTTTGGTTCAGTTCTCAATATGGAAAGAATAATAAAACAGAAACCGATTGAATTTAAAAATGAGCCTAAGGCAATACATAGAAACTTATCTGCTTGAAAACACTTGACGATGGATAAACGGGGAAAAATATGAAGTCTATCAAATATACTGTAAATAAAGAGAAATAAGCATCATTTGAGTTCCCCAAGGAAGAGTACAATTCTGAGATTAACCACCTATTTTCAATGCAAGAAATTCTTAGAAAATGTGTACTCTAAAAGCCAAACACATAAAAAGTAAGAGGTTTAGAATAATAAAAAAGCAGAAGGAGATTCTTTTAAAAATTTTATAGTAGATGTCTGCTGTTTTGCTTGCTCAGTGTCACTTTCCTTTTTCTCTGATAACAAAGGCCATTTTTGTATCTGGAAATGCTCTTCTTCCACATGGCAAGACTGGGAATCACATGCTGGTTTACATGCCTTCTGAAATGAGACTGAGTCATCTAAGTGTCCCCATAACCTTGAGATGCACTGATGGGTCCAGGGGTGGCCATGTCCAGAGCAAAAGTCCTTTTTTCAGGCACAACTAGAATCCCGGAGAGAAGGAATCTCTCTCTTTCTGAGATTATGGGTTGCCAGGAATCACATGAGCCAGGCAGTGCTTATGCACTCATAATTTATCTCACAATCTGAGATTTAGGCATGTAAGCTGCAGTTCACAGATGAGATGAGGACTCAGAGAGACTAAAAGCCTCTTCAAGTTCAATCAGGAATTAAGCAGAACCTTGGGAGCTTTCAGAAGATATCATTAACTTTTGATTCGAAAGAAAATGACAGAAGATTCTTTTTTTTTTTTGATTGAAGTATAGTTGACTTACAATATCATATTAATTTCAGGTGTACAACCTAGTGATTCGATATTTTTATAGATCACGCTCTGTATTAACAAAATTCTTTATATTTACTCTCTTAACTGATAGCTCAACTTTTGAAGATCGTATGTTTCTTAACACTTTATCATAGAAAAAATAAAGGGTCAACTATTCCCCAGTCATTCAGTCTTGCTCAGACTCACTCTTCTAGAGTCTAGAAAAAGACTCATGAGAAGAGAATAAAATAATTCCCAATTATCATGTACCATTTTGAGTAAGCGTAAGAATGCATATGCCTTAGATTTAAATAGTGCCTCTGTATCAACCACATTGTCTCACACTTTCCAAAGGAAAACAGATGTCTCCATTTCAAGCCCATCAGAGATGGTACTTGCAGTATTGTTACTACTGCCATGCACTCTGTCACAGCATATGTCAGTGGCACAGCAGTTACCTAAGCAACACCTGCCCTTGAATGTGAGCAACAATATTGGAAAAATCCCTCTACTGCTTTTGCCTTGATTTATTCCACTGACTTATTCTGTGTTCACTCTCCAGGCTGGGATGATATGTGAAAATGTGGCATTGACTCTAATTTATGCACTCCACGTCAGTGGTAAGCCAGCCCCCAAATAAGCCGAGAATTCAGATTCTCTGTCCAGGCCAATAATATTAGCCATAAAAACAAAGTTGTCTCCAGCAGCCCACCTGTCATTAAAATGTATGTGACAGACTCATACTGATTTGCCATCTGTCAATGAATCATTTGGCAGGAAATTTTCTCCAATGTTATAAGGTAATTTTCACATACACCAACAACACCCAGGGTCTAAGCAAAACAAAGATCTGTATTAAGAACTAATACGTGCCAGAAATATTCATTAAAAATACTCTATTGGATTTAGTCTTGCCAGATATCCTACATATCTTCTCCCTTTTCAAGTGAGAAACTATTCAGAGAGATTAATAAATTGACCAAGGTCACCAACTAGCAAGGGACAGAGGTGGGAATCAAACCCAAGCCTTATAAACCCAGGGCAAACCTCTCTCTGTATTACAGCTACTTCTTAGAGGTTTATGATGTATGTCCTAACTCATCTTTGTTGTTGTTATTAATGTACAAAAGACATTTAAAAAATATGCAGGTTCTATAGGACTACAAAATTTACAGGCTCTCCAAACATGTTAGACCTTAGAGCTCATCCTTTTCACCTCCAATTCAGTGCAATAATCTCTTCCACGATGGCCTGACTGATGGTTGCCCAATCTCCGAACACTCCTGGGGGCACAGTGACAAAGAACACACTGAGTTATAAAATAGGTCATTCAATGTTTGGAAATTCCCAAACATAAGAAAGTTTTAAAATCTACATTGAGCAAAAATTTCCCTGTGTTAGATGTCTATCTTTCATAGTCTCAAGACACACTGAATAAAGAGAGTACTTATTTCACATAATGATGCTTTCAAAATCAAAAGACAGTGCTAATTCCTCTGAAAGTCTGCCTCTGGGTGGGATTAATGCTGCATCTTTAAATGGTTTCTCCACGACATGGTTTCCAGTCCCTGCTTCTCTGGCATCCATGAAAGAGCATAATATGTCAGCTATGGACTGACTAACATAACAGGGTAAGGGAGGAAATGTCTCACAAATTGCCTTAGGCATTATATTTATGTTTACATAGGCTAACATTAAATTTTTTATTGTTCTGTATGTCAATCATACCACATTGTTGACTCATAATGAGTTCGGGCTCATTTAAAACCCTTGATCTCATATAAATAGCTAACACAATCTTTGGTAAACTATTTAAAGTTTTTCTGTCTCACTGTGCTCAGAAAATGAAGTTAATAGTGATCAAGTATATTAAGCAGGATAGTCAAGAGATCTTAACTATTTACATTATTAATATTATTAAGAAGAGGATCAATCTTGAGGCTCAGATGCAAGATAACAAATTCCCAGACTGAATTTGAAATTTATAGAATATTCACTGGAGCTCCCTAGGAGGCTGGAGACATTTGAGTCTCAGGAAAGTACACAGTTATATGTCTATGGCTCTCAAAACCATCAAGACAGAAGAGAATCCAGTAAAGATTAGGAGGAGGACAAGGTTAAGCTTGGCACTTGGAGGAACACTATCACTCAGAGGCAGATGCAAGAAGAGGAACCTGCACAGGAGGCTTAAACAGAGGAGTGGGAAAAGAACCTGGAAAGAACACTCCATAACTCTAAGGGACTAAAAAGGTTGAAGAACAGAGAATGGCTCAACACGACAAAAGCTGAGAAAGAGGACAGATAAAATGAACACAGTCAGGGATGTTGTTGGTAGAATAATGTTGACAGAATGTATTGTGTTAAGGAATCAGTGGGATGAAGGAACTGAAGAAAATGGACATAGGTGATGCTTTTAGGAAGCATGGCTATGAACGAGTAGTGGCTGGAGGGAGAGTACTTTTACAACAGAAAATGGGAAGAAGACAGTGAAGAAGAAGTTAATATCTTAGGAAAGAGAAGATGATTTTAAGTTGCGTAAGAGATTAGAGGTATGAGGATCCAAGACACCAGGGCAGAGGATAGCTCGATAGGAAGAAAGGTACATGTTTTCACCAAGAAGGAAGGAAATGATATAAAGACAAAATTGCAATTTGGTAATGTGGGCAGACCCTCTATTTTCTCCATGATGTAAAAGGTATAGTCACCTCCTGATAGTAAGACGAATAGGAACAATTTGCAGACCATGTGAAGGATTGTTATACGTTAGGAATTGTCCGTGTAGGAAAAAGAAAGCAAATGGAATAGAAATCTATAAAAGACTGCCATGTTGCATGGTGGACCAGATCGAGATTGGAAACCATAAATTTGTACACATATCTGTACTCTTGTGTCATTTTCTTTCTTTTTTTTCTTAAAGGAATTTCCCAGTCATGCCTCTTTTTAAAAAATTTTTTTTTGGCTGCATTGGGTCTTTGTTGCTGTGTGTGGGCTATCTCTAGTTGCAGCGAGCAGGGCTACTCTTTGTTGCAGTGTGTGGACTTCTCATTGCAGTGGCTTCTCTTGTTGCGGAGCACCATGGGCTCTAGGTGCACAGGCTTCAGTAGTTGTGGCACATGGGCTCAGTAGTTGTGGCTCGTGGGCTCTAGAGTGCAGGCTCTGTAGTTGTGGCGCACAGGCTTAGTTGCTCCGCGGCATGTGGGATCTTCCTGGACCGGGGCTTGAGCCCATGTCCCCTGCATTGGCAGGCGGATTCTTAACCACTGCGCCACCAGGGAAGCCCATGTCATTTTCTTTAGTAATGTTTGGCCACCAGAATATAGCAACATGTATCATGCATTTTAACTTTATTTTTCTCCTGAGATGCCTAAAAATGTGCCTTGTATATATTTGTTCATTTTAAGTCATGGTCATAGATGACTCTATGGCCTTCATGCTTGAATATTTAATTTCAAAGAGAGAATATAGTGCAATTTGTTTCTCTAAATCCTGGCTGTTAGATATGCCTTAAAAGCTTCAGGAGAGAATGATGCTGATGCATGGAAATGAAAGTGAATCTCAAATTCCTGAAGTGGTATTCTTACAGCATCAATAATTATTGAAATGTATTCTCTGGTAGTTTTGCTGTGCCATCTGGAATGGGTTCCAGCATATGGAGTTACACTCCTGTTCCCAAGTCATGGTGGTCTCAGCCTACTAGAGATAAGGCCATCTGTAAATTAATAATTACCATTTTACTTATATTACTTCTGCTCAATATTTGCTATTATGTCATTAGCTGATTTAGAGATTCTATATTTTTGAATAAATATAGACTTTTTGTAGGCATTTTTTGCATATTTCTATATATTTTTGCTATCACCCCCCCAAAAAATGTTCTATTTCTAGTAGTGTTCTCATTATAACTAGCTTTGCTGAGTCTACTTTTCTCATTTTCTACTCATGTTCATGCAAGTAGCTAAGAGGCTAAATGTAATTGGGAGCCACCTATTACTTTTTTTCCATCAGGGATGAGAAATTAACTATTTTTGTCTCCATAAGACGGAAGTTTTTGCCGAGTCAATTTTATAATATCTGGGTGTTTTTATCTTTTACAACTGTAAAATATAGTCTGCAACCTTTCTGTGATCTTAAAATAAAGTTAATAGGATTGTTTATATCTGGAGAGAATGGGCTCATAGGATAATCTCACCCAAGGTAGGTGTTCAATATATTTGAATGAGTGGCTAAACGCTTTATCACAAAACAATTTGCAATTATCAAAGAATTAAACATTTACAATACTTTCCATAGGAAAAAGAAAATTATAGTTGGGGTAAAAATTTATCTACAATTTAATATTTGAAACTATATTTACAACTCATCAGTATTGTCCAGTTGTTAATTCAAAGCTCTATTTTTTTTTATTACTCTGACTTTTCCAGAGTAAGAGAAAACATAAATGTAAGTAGTTCATTCAATAAGCAGAAAAGGCACACCTTTCAAACTAAGGCTTTCTAATTCATCTCTTCTAAATTGTTAATTAGTTCATCTTGGCTATCTTTTCCCCTTGATATGAAGATTAGGAAAAATTCCTGTCAAAAAAAGATGCCCTATAATGATGGTATTGGTCTTCCTTAAGGCTAAGACGTTATCTGATAGAGGCTTAAATCAGCTTGGATCAGACCCAGACCCATTGCTACCACAGACAGTGCTAAATAAATACTTCATGATTGCTATGGATTATGTTAAAAAAATAAAATTCAACTGAGTAAACCTGAGGATCTAACTGGCTTTATTCAATGATTCATGAATAGGGAAGCATCCCATGTAGAAAATAGAAAGGAGCTCCAAAGAGCTGTACAAAATGTGAGAGTTTCATAGTCAGAAGTGGGCAGCGATGAGGAAGGAGTGGACTATCTCATTTTCCTTTAGGTGATAGAAAGAGTCTATCAGGCAGATTGCCTCACTATGGCTGACTAGGAAATTTCAGATTAACTGGTTTAAGAAAACATTCCTGGGAGAGGTTGAAATGCAATTAGTTTGGGTATTAAGTCTTTGTTTGCTTACATGGGGCTTAGAACAAGTAACTCCAGTTGGGGCCTGTTTTCTTTTTTTTTTTATGTTTGTTTTGTTTTGTTTTTTGTTTTGTTTCCTCTTTTTTAATGATTGTATTTCTAGCCTCAGTTCTTCCAACAACTACCATTGTGACCTTGACAGATAAAGGAAATTTGTAAAAAGGTCTATTCAGTAGGAAGATAAATGTTTGTGTGCATCTACATGTATAGCATCAAACTGCATAGAGCAAACATTTTAAAAGAGGTAAAGATAAATTGCCAAATACAGAAGGGAATCTTGGCACAGATTTCTCAGTAACTGATATAATGAACAGGCAAAAATATCAAGAAAGACATAGAGGGGCTTCCCTGGTGGCACAGTGGTTGCGAGTCCGCCTGCCGATGCAGGAGACACAGGTTCGTGCCCCAGTCTGGGAAGATCCCACATGCCGCAGAGCGGTTGGGCCCGTGAGCCATGGCTGCTGAGCCCGCGCATCTGGAGCCTATTCTCCGCAATGGGAGAGGCCACAACAGTGAGAGGCCCACGTACTGCAAAAAAAAAAAAAAAAAAAAGACAGAATATTTAAACATTAAATAATTTATACATAAAATACAGAATCCAACAGCTGCACAATATATATTACTATCAAGCACACATGGAACACTTGCAGGAATTTTTCATATATGAAACTATAGAGCAAGTATCAATAAATTTCAAAGAAGTGAAATAAAACAGATATCTCTGATCAGTGTATTTAAGCCAAAAATTAATAATATAAAGGAAACTAGAAAACCCACAAATGTATGGAAATTATGTAATATTTTCAAAATAACCCATAGGTCAGAGAACAAATCAAAATGAAATTTCAAATGTTTGAACTCAGGGAAAATTAATATATAGCAAGTCAAAATGTGTGGGATGCACCTAATGTCTTTAGAGAAAAATTTATTGTATTAAATAACAAAAAATGAAAATCAACCATCTGAAGATTAATTTCAAGGAGCTAGAAAGAGATTGGAAAGTTCTATCCAAAGAAAGTTAAGAAGGAAAATAAAAGAAATACAATAAATCAATAAAATGGAAATCAATAAAAAATAAATCATCAGGGCTTCCCTGGTGGAACAATGGTTGAGTGTCTGCCTGCTGATGCAGGGGACACGGGTTCGTGCCCCGGTCCGGGAAGATCCCACATGCCGCGGAGTGGCTGCGCCCGTGGGCCATGGCCGCCGAGCCTGCGCGTCCAGAGCCTGTGCTCCTCAACGGGAGAGGCCACAGCAGTGAGAGGCCCATGTACCGCAAAAAAAAAAAAAAAAAAAAAAAAATCAACAGAGCCAATAATTGGCTTCTTAATAAACTGGTCAAAAGACTGATCAAGGGAAAAAAATAAGGCACAAATATTCAACACCAAAAGTTTAAAAAGAATATCACTAAAGATTGTACAGATATTTTCTAAAATTCTACATACATATATATATGAAATTATGAAAAATTATGTCAATAAATTTGAAAATTTCGATGAAATATGAAAAAATCATAGTAAAACATTTTTCTATCTTCTTCATATTACCTACATCTTCTAGGTAAAAATAGAAGAGTCTTATATCTAGTAAAGATATTGAATCTGTAATCAACCTTTAAAAAGAAAACCTCAGGCCCAGATATTGGTAAATTCTCCCAAATATTTAAGAAAGAAAAAACACAATGTAACACAAGATCTCCTGCACTGTATAAAAAGAGAACATACCTTCCACCTCATTTTATGAAGCCAGTATTACCTAGATGCCAAAGTCTGACAAAGACACTCCAAGAAAGGGAAAACACATGCCAAACTCTTCTTAACATGGACTCAGAATTCTCTAAATAAAACACTAGCAAATGGAATATAGTTAAATATAAAAATGATCATATATAATGATCGAGTTTGGTTTTGGTTTGTTTTTGTTTGTTTCCTTGGCTAGGGCTGAAAACTTCTGGTAATATTCAAATATCACTGTGATTTATGCCATTAACAAAATAAAATATCAATATCTTATGATAATGTCAATATGCTTATAGAAAACATGTGACAAATTCAACATTCATTAATAATCTTTTAAAATCTTTTACTAAACTAAAAATAGAAGAGCACAGCCCTAATCTGACAGTAAGTATCTTCCAAAAAAACTATGGAAAACATACCTATTGAAATTTTGAAACCATTCCACTGTAATCAATAAGACCATAAGGAAGTCTGCTATCATGACTTCCATTCAAACTGTCTGAATTAAGGGTTGAGTTTAGGAAGGATGCTTGGATATTAGTTCCATATGCAAAAATAAATCAAACTCTTATTTACCAGCTACAAATAAATAGAAAAATAAATACTAAAATTACACCATTTACAGTTGAATCCAAAAAGTCAAATACCTTGAAATAAATCTAACAAAAGATGAGAATTACCTTTACAGAAAAAACTACATAAAGTTATTAAGATAAAGTAAAGAAGACCTAGATTAACGGATAAATATACTTTATTCATAGATTATAAAGATATTCATTCTTCCCAAGTTTTTCTGTAGATTTAACACAGTCAAAATCAATACTCCTAAAGGCTTTTTATTTTGTTGTTGGAAATTTACATTCTGATTCAAAAATTTATTTTAATTAAAAGGTTCAAGAATAGCCAATGCAATTTAGAAAAATAAGAACATCTTGACAAAACACATGTCAAATTGACCTTATAATCATTATCAATTAAGTGCTATTAAACCAGTGAGATTTTAGACAAGGTGTGAGATATATTAGAATAGTTTTACAAAATAATAGAAGATCCTCAAAAAAAGAAAAGTTGTGGAGTTTGGCAAAAAATGAAATGATTGAATGTGTGTTATCCAGAGTTATTTTTATAAAATATTTCTTGCTGTTAATATGTTTATAAAACATACCAAAAAAAGCCAAGCAGATTCAAGTTTTACTCTAACTTTTAATATGATTTTTTAAATACTAGTTAAAAGTGTTTGACACAAAAATTCCCTAACTGGAAAAAGACTACATAACTGTGCAACAGAAGTGCCACCCCAATCAAATTTAAATAAATTAGAAAAATAAAACAAAATAATATTCACAACTATAAAGTAAAAGACTTATGTGCAAATTACTTGGAATCAATAAAGATTATATTCCAGCTATATAGACAAATATAGTTTCAATTTTTAAAAAAGATTTAAACTAAAAAAAAGATTTGAACAAGTGAAGCTACAAGATGCTATTTTTGTTTTATTTTTATTATCTCAGCATTGTAATTTTTTAAAGAATAAAAACTTAAAGAATGCTTTGTGGATCTATATATTGCTTTAAAAATAGTAAAAATCACAACATAAGTAATAGAAATTTATGCAATAAAGTTAAAATAATTTGTAGTAATTTCTTTTGTTAGGATGATATGTCATGTTTGACCCTGTTACAATGTTTTGAACTATGTAAAATAATGGTTTATTTCCAAACCTAAAAATTGTTTTAAAAATCTTATTGACAATTCCAGTTGCTACTATCTTAGCAGATCAGTTTCTTCACATTTTGCTGAAATATAGTCAAGGAAAAACACTTCAGGAAATAAGTGTATAATAATTAATGAATTATGTATACTTTTATTTTACTACTCATCCTAAATCACCTTTCTGTAGAAACTTTAGACATGGGCAAGAGTAAATAGACTCAGTAATTTTTTATAATTTCCTGGTTTTCAATTATATTCAAACCATGGATTTTCACAAATATTTTTATGAATTCATAGGGAAGGTATATTTATCAACTTATGAGAATAGATCTATACAGTTTGTTAACATGATTGATGATTTTTAAAATATTTAAACATCAGAAGCCTGGGCCTCTGTACTCTTACCTGCTGGGCCCCAAAATGTTAGTAGTGATTCTGCATCCAGTTTTCAAACTTTTCTCCTCAAAGGAATCATGCCCCTCTCTTTCCATCCTTGAATGTCACTGCTGCTGGAAGCCGACTGTTCTTCAGAATGATTTAGAAACCTTTGGTATTCTAGGCTACCATTAGCTTAAAATCCTATTTACAAAAATGATGTTTTTGATATTAAATAGTGAAATATGTCAGCTTGTAGAACATCTGCATAACTTAGTGAGCCAATATTTTCCAAATGACCAAAACATTTTGACACAAAATCCCACACAGGTAGGAGAGCCATTCAACATATAAAAAAACTCAGGGGATTTTAATGTAACAGAGAACAAAAATTTCATTGATAAGATATCAGATTCCATAGCACACCTTTCCTTTAAGAAAGAAAAAAAGAAGATGAGTTTTGGTGTAAAATCCAAGAATATTCACACCCTTTCCAAGAAACCATTAAAATACTCCTCACTTTTCCAACTATAAGTGTGGGTGAGTCTGGATTTTCTCTGTATAATTAAATGAAAACAACATATTGCAAATGATTGAATGCTGAAGCAGATATAAGAACCCAGATGTATTATAAGGTAGACATTGTAGAGATCTGCAAAAATGTAAAACAATATTACTCTTCTAAGTTTATTTGTTTAGTAAAATATAGTTCTCATAAAAATATAATGTAAATATATTATTCATTTTAACTTGTACTAAATGTAGAGTTTCTTATTTTAAAATAAATTCATAAATAAATATTTTTTAAAATTTCCTAGTTTAATTTTTAATATAGCAAATATAGATATATGTAAAACCACATAAAAACTTCTGTGGGTTTTCAATACTTTTTAAGAGTGTAAAGAGTTATCTATGTTAAAAAAATACAGAAATGTTGATTCAACACATTCCTTCATTTTTTCACTGAGGAAACTATAAAAAAACACAGAGACGATGATACACATTATCCAAATCACAGAATTAGTAGAAATGCTGTGACAAAAATCAAGGTTTTCTGAATTCTAATTATATTGGTCTCCTGAGGCTGTCCTAACAAAGTACCAAAAACTGGTGGCTTAAACAACAGAAATGCATTGTTTCACAATTTCAGAGACTAGAAGTCTGAGATCAAGGTGTCAGCAGAGTGGGTTCCTTCGGAGGTCTGTGAGGGAGAATGCCTCTCTCCTAGCTTCTGATGGTTTGCTGTCAATCTTTGATGTTCCTTGGCTTTTAGATGCCTCATCCTGATTTCTGCCTTCATGTTCACACGGTGTTCTCTCTGTGTGCATATCTGTGTCCAAATTTCCCCCTATTCATATTGGATTGAGGATCCACCCTACTCCAGTCTGACCTCATCTTTACTAATGACATCGGCAATGACCCTATTTCCAAATAAGATCACATTCTGGAGTGGTAGGGGTTAGGACTTCAGCAAATGAACTTTGGGGGACACCATTCAACCCATAATACAAGCCCAGTGTGTTCTTCCCCCAATCCTCCTATATATCAAGAAGTATTCTCTTCCCTAATTTCCTTTCTTTTCTCCCTACTGCATTCCAGTCTCACATTCTCTCAATATACCAACAGAAATTCTCATATGAAATGCCTATAGAGAAAATTGATTCTCAGTAAAGCAACCATTATAATGGAAATAGAAGTTCAAAGTCAAGTTGGCTACAAAGAGGAAGTGCAACTTAAGATCAGCCTCAGATGATTTCAATAAACAGAGGTGAAGACAGGTAACATCTCAGGAAATTAAAGAGATGTTTCAGAAAGCTAACACATTTATGAATGAAGATCACAAAATGTTATCTCATGCATTTACAGAATGTATTAAAAACTCACATGTAGGGCTTCCCTGGTGGCGCAGTGGTTGAGAGTCCGCCTGCCGATGCAGGGGATGCGGGTTCGTGCCCCGATCCCGGAAGATCCCACATGCCGCGGAGCGGCTGGGCCCGCGAGCCATGGCCGCGGAGCCTGTGCTCCGCAACGGGAGAGGCCACAGCAGTGAGAGGCCCGCGTACAGCAAAAAAAAAAAAAAAAAAAAAAAAAAAAAAACCTCACATGTAAGGAAAATGTGATTTATCAAAAATTCTTGAGTAGCTAGAATGAAGTTTGAATTCCAACCATGTGCCTTTTCTCTCCATTGACTATGATTTTGGATATTGGTAAAATGTATTCTTCATCTGAAGTGATGGATATACTGGTAGAAAAAGTGATATGTCCTATTCCCAATTCTGATAGAACTTGGTCCTCATCTACATGACAGTCTATAAGCCTTGCTCTCCTCCCTTTATAACTGCCTTCTTCTCCTTTCCCCCAAATACCCAACAGCAGATCTACTGTGAAGTAAAGAAATCAGAGCAGTCCCCAAAAGATTGTGCAAAGTATTAAGAATACAGTAAATTCGACAAAAAGACTTTATGGAATTGAAATCACTTAAGACACACTATTAGTCTGAATTCTCCAGATAAACAGAACGTATAGGAATTGAAAGTTTTAGAGATTTCTTATAAGGAACTAGCTCACATGATTATGGAGGCTGAGAGTCCCAAGACCTGCAGTTAACACGCTGGAGACCCAGGAGAGTTGATTGTATGGTTCCAAGTCCGAGTGCAAAGGCAGGAGATGCCTGATGTCCCACAGGAAGACAGTCAAGCAGAGAGAGAATAAATTCGCCCTGACTCAGCCTTTCTGTTCTATCAAGGCCTTCAATGAATTGTTTGTGGTGCCCAACATTGAGGAGGGCAATTTGCTTTCTTGTCTACTGATTCAAATTTTAATCTAATTCAGAAAAGTCCCTTACAGACACACCCAAAATAATGTTTAAACAAATACCTGGGCATCCTCTGGCACAGTCAAGTTGACACATAAAATTAATTATGACAGGCGCATAATAGTCAACAATGTTCTGTGCTGAGAGAGAGAGATTAAATTACTAATGCAGTAATTACAGAATTTTTGGCCAGAATACTTTATTAAAATCTCAATTTAGATTTTTCTCCCTTTATATGGCCCTCTGCCAATAGACACACACACACACACACACACACACACACACACACACACACACACACAGGCAATTTTGAAAGACCTTTACTCAGCAACTTTTTGGACAGATAGCAGGGACAGTTAGAAATAATTTGGTGCTCTTTCTCCCTTTTGTGAAAGACTGAGCACATTGAGGAGGCTAGTTAGCTTGCCCAGGATGGGAGGAGAGAAGAAGACAGGAGGACAAGATGGGAGTGAGAGGAAAGGTGCCCTAGACCCTGAGCAGCATGCAGAGGTGGAAAGGCCTCAGCAGTGATGTAACTGGATACACAAACTGCTAGAAAACAGGATAAAATATATAATTTTTATATAAAAATAAATCTATAACATAATAATGCAAATATATAAACCAACTATTTTCAGACACTTTACCACAGGTAACACAGGACTGTGTTCCCTAAAAGAAGAGAAAGAAATCGGCTAAGCCAGGAATAGCTTTCTGCCTGGAGGCATTTTCCAACAGGAGCACAAGCACAGGAGCCCAAACAGAGGGAGCTGTCGTCCTGAACTGAGGAAAGAGAGGTCAGTGGCTGTTCTGGTGGCTGAAGCATCTAGACAGCTGCACAGGAAGAAAGCTCTAGAAATCATCATGAGGATATTTAAATGTATGCTGTGCTTGCAACACTGAGGCCACGCTAGAAATGCCCTCCCAAGCTTAAAAGCAAGCCTTTAGACTTGAGGAAATGTGACAGAAACTAAAATAGATTTGGAGCTAGCAAAAAAAAAAAAAAAAAATTCCCAGTATGATTTCTTCTTTGATCTGTTATTGAGATGCCTATTTATAAATTTCCAAACATATGGACTCTTTTGTTATCTTTGCCTTGTTGATCTCTAACTTAATAACATTGTACTGAGATAATGTGGTTGGTATAATATTTGATTTACTGAAATATGTTGCAACTTGTCCTACGGCTTAATATATTATCATTTTTGGCAACTGATTAATGGGTGTTTGAGAAGAATGTACACTCTCTAATTGTAGTCTGAACTACAGATATACATTTGCCAGTATATCTGGTTACCTTTAAGAATAAAAGGTGCACTTCCGGGTAAGATGGCGGAAGAGTAAGACGCGGAGATCACCTTCCTCCCCACAGATACACCAGAAATACAGCTACACGTGGAACAACTCCTACAGAACACCTACTGAACGCTGGCAGAAGACCCCAGACCTCCCAAAAGGCAAGAAACTCCCCACATACCTGGGTAGGGCAAAGCAGAGAGATTCCCGCACAGAGGAGCGGTGCCGAGCGGCACTCACCAGCCCGAGAGGCTTGTCTGCTCCCCCGCAGGGGCGGGCGGAGCTGGAGCTGAGGCTCGGGCTTCGGTCAGAGCGCAGGGAGAGGACTAGGGCTGGCGGCGAGAACCCAGCCTGAAGGGGGCTAATGTGCCACAGCTAGCCGGGAGGGAGTCCGGGAAAACTCTGGAGCTGCCGAAGAGGCAGGAGACTTTTTCTTCCCTCTTGGTTTCCTGGTGCGCGAGGAGAGGGGATTAAGAGCGCCGCATAAAGGAGCTCCAGAGACGGGCGCGAGTCGCGGCTGAAAGCGCGGAGCCCAGAGACGGGCGTGGGACGCTGGGGCTGCTGCTGCCGCCACCAAGAAGCCTGTGTGCGAGTGCAGGTCACTGTCCACACCGCCCTTCCGGGAGCCTGTGCAGCCTGCCACTGCCGGGGTCCCGGGATCCAGGGGCGGCTTCCCTGGGAGAACGCACGGCGCGCCTCGGGCTGGTGCAACGTCACGCCGACCTCTGCCGCTGCAGGCTCGCCCCGCACTCCGTGCCCCCTTCCTCCCGCCCGGCCTGAGTGAGCCGGAGTCCCTGAAGAGGCTGCTCCTTTAACCCTGTCCTGTCTGAGCGAAGAACAGACGCCCTCCGGCGACCTACACGCAGAGGCGGGGCCAAATCCAAAGCTGAGACCCAGGAGCTGTGAGAACAAAGAAGAAAAAGGGAAACCTCTCCCAGCAGCCTCAGAAGCAGCGGATTAAAGCTCCACAATCAACTTCATGTACCCTGCATCTGTGGAATACATGAATAGACAACAAATCATCCCAAATTGAGGAGCCAGGAGTCAGTGCTGTGCCTCTGAGGTGGGAGAGCCAACTTCAGGACACTGGTCCACAAGAGACCTCCCAGCTCCACATAATATCAAACGGCGAAAATCTTCCAGAGATCTCCATCTCAACACCAGCACCCAGCTTCACTCAACGACCAGCAAGCTACAGTGCTGGACACCCTATGCCAAACAACTAGCAAGACAGGAACACAACGCCACCCATTAGCAGAGAGGCTGCCTCAAATCATAAAAAGTCCGCAGACACCCCAAAACACACCACCAGACGTGGACCTGCCCACCAGAAAGACAAGATCCAGCCTCATCCACCAGAACACAGGCAGTAGTCCCCTCCACCAAGAAGCCTACACAACCCACTAAACCAACCTTAGCCACTGGGGACAGACACCAAAAACAACGGGAACTACGAACCTGCAGCCTGCAAAAAGGAGACCCCAAACACAGTAACATAAGCAAAATGAGAAGACAGAAAAACACACAGCAGGAGAAGGAGCAAGATAAAAACCCACCAGACCTAACAAATGAAGAGGTAATAGGCAGTCTATCTGAAAAAGAATTCAGAATAATGATGGTAAAGATGATCCAAAATCTTGGAAATAGAATAGACAAAATGCAAGAAACAGTTAACAAGGACCTAGAAGAACTAAAGACGAATCAAGCATCGATTAAAAACACAATAAATGAAATAAAAAATACTCTAGATGGGATCAATAGCAGAATAACTGAGGCAGAAGAACGGATAAGTGAGGTGGAAGATAAAATAGTGGAAATAACTGCTGCACAGCAAAATAAAGAAAAAAGAATGAAAAGAACAGAGGACAGTCTCAGAGACCTCTGGGACAACATTAAACGCACCAACATTCGAATTATAGGGGTTCCAGAAGAAGAAGAGAAAAAGAAAGGGACTGAGAAAATATTTGAAGAGATTATAGTTGAAAACTTCCCTAATATGGGAAAGGAAATAGTTAATCAAGTCCAGGAGGCACAGAGAGTCCCATACAGAATAAATCCAAGGAGAAATACACCAAGACACATATTAATCAAACTGTCAAAAATTAAACACAAAGAAATCATATTAAAAGCAGCAAGGCAAAAACAACAAATAACACACAAGGGAATCCCCATCAGGATAACAGCTGATCTCTCAGCAGAAACTCTACAAGCCAGAAGGGAGTGGCAGGACATACTTAAAGTGATGAAGGAGAAAAACCTGCAACCAAGATTACTCTACCCAGCAAGGATCTCATTCAGATTTGATGGAGAAATTAAAACGTTTACAGACAAGCAAAAGCTGAGAGAGTTCAGCACCACCAAACCAGCTTTACAACAAATGCTAAAGGAACTTCTCTAGGCAAGAAACACAACAGAAGGAAAAGAACTACAATAACGAACCCAAAACAATTAAGAAAATGGGAATAGGAACATACATATCAATAATTACCTTAAATGTAAATGGACTAAATGCTCCCACCAAAAGACACAGACTGGCTGAATGGATACAAAAACAAGACCCATATGTATGTTGTCTACAAGAGACCCACTTCAGACCTAGAGACACATACAGACTGAAAGTAAGGGGATGGAAAAAGATATTCCATGCAAATGGAAACCAAAAGAAAGCTGGAGTAGCAATTCTCATATCAGACAAAATAGACTTTAAAATAAAGACTACTAGAAGAGACAAAGAAGGACACTACATAATGATCAAGGGATCAATCCAAGAAGAAGATATAACAATTGTAAATATTTATGCACCAAACATAGGAGCACCTCAATACATAAGGGAAATATTAACAACCATAAAAGGAGAAATCGACAGTAACACATCATAGTAGGGGACTTTAACACCCCACTTTCACCAATGGACAGGTCATCCAAAATGAAAATAAATAAGGAAACACAAGCTTTAAATGATACATTAAACAAGATGGACTTAATTGATATTTATAGGACATTCCATCCAAAAACAACAGAATACACATTTTTCTCAAGTGCTCATGGAACATTCTCCAGGATAGATCATATCTTGGGTCACAAATCAAGCCTTGGTAAATTTAAGAAAATTGAAATTGTATCAAGTATCTTTTCCGACCACAATGCTATGAGACTAGATATCAATTACAGGAAAAGAGCGGTAAAACATACAAACACATGGAGGCTAAACAATACACTACTTAATAACGAAGTGATCACTGAAGAAATCAAAGAGGAAATTAAAAAATACCTAGAAACAAATGACAATGGAGACACGACGACCCAAAACCTATGGGATGCAGCAAAAGCAGTTCTAAGAGGGAAGTTTATGGCAATACAATCCCACCTTAAGAAACAGGAAATATCTCGAATAAACAACCTAACCTTGCACCTAAAGCAATTAGAGAAAGAAGAACAAAAACATCCCAAAGTTAGCAGAAGGAAAGAAATCATAAAAATCAGATCAGAAATAAATGAAAAAGAAATGAAGGAAACGATAGCAAAGATCAATAAAACTAAAAGCTGGTTCTTTGAGAAGATAAACAAAATTGATAAACCATTAGCCAGACTCATCAAGAAAAAAAGGGAGAAGACTCAAATCAATAGAATTAGAAATGAAAAAGGAGAAGTAACAACTGACACTGCAGAAATACAAAAGATCATGAGAGATTACTATAAGCAACTCTATGCCAATAAAATGGACAACCTGGAAGAAATGGACAAATTCTTAGAAATGCACAACCCGCCAAGACTGAATCAGGAAGAAATAGAAAATATGAACAGACCAATCACAAGCACTGAAATTGAAACTGTGATTAAAAATCTTCCAACAAACAAAAGCCCAGGACCAGATGGCTTCACAGGCGAATTCTATCAAGCATTTAGAGAAGAGCTAACACCTATCCTTCTGAAACTCTTCCAAAATATAGCAGAGGGAGGAACACTCCCAAACTCATTCTACGAGGCCACCATCACCTTGATACCAAAACCAGACAAGGATGTCACAAAGAAAGAAAACTACAGGCCAATATCACAGATGAACATAGATGCAAAAATCCTCAACAAAATACTAGCAAACAGAATCCAACAGCACATTAAAAGGATCATACACCATGATCAAGTGGGGTTTACTCCAGGAATGCAAGGATTCTTCAATATACGCAAATCAATCAATGTGATACACCATATTAACAAACTGAAGGAGAAAAACCATATGATCATCTCAATAGATGCAGAGAAAGCTTTTGACAAAATTCAACACCCATTTATGATAAAAACCCTGCAGAAAGTAGGCATAGAGGGAACTTTCCTCAACATAATAAAGGCCATATATGACAAACCCACAGCCAGCATCGTCCTCAATGGTGAAAAACTGAAACCATTTCCACTAAGATCAGGAACAAGACAAGGTTGCCCACTCTCACCACTCTTATTCAACATAGTTTTGGAAGTTTTAGCCACAGCAATCAGAGAAGAAAAGGAAATAAAAGGAATCCAAATGGGAAAAGAAGAAGTAAAGCTGTCACTGTTTGCAGATGACATGATACTATACATAGAGAATCCTAAAGATGCTACCAGAAAACTACTAGAGCTAATCAATGAATTTGGTAAAGTTGCAGGATACAAAATTAATGCACAGAAATCTCTGGCATTCCTATATACTAATGATGAAAAATCTGAAAGTGAAATCAAGGAAACACTCCCATTTACCATTGCAACAAAAAGAATAAAATATCTAGGAATAAACCTACCTAAGGAGACAAAAGACCTGTATGCAGAAAATTATAAGACACTGATGAAAGAAATTAAAGATGATACAAATAGATGGAGAGATGTACCATGTTCTTGGATTGGAAGAATCAACATTGTGAAAATGACTCTACTACCCAAAGCAATCTACAGATTCAATGCAATACCTATCAAACTACCAATGGCATTTTTCACAGAACTAGAACAAAAAATTTCACAATTTGTATGGAAACACAAAAGACCCCGAATAGCCAAAGCAATCTTGAGAACGAAAAACGGAGCTGGAGGAATCAGGCTCCCTGACTTCAGACTATACTACAAAGCTACAGTAATCAAGACAGTATGGTACTGGCACAAAAACAGAAAGATAGATCAATGGAACAGGATAGAAAGCCCAGAGATAAACCCACGGACATATGGTCACCTTATCTTTGATAAAGGAGGCAGGAATGTACAGTGGAGAAAGGACAGTCTCTTCAATAAGTGGTGCTGGGAAAACTGGATAGGGACATGTAAAAGTATGAGATTAGATCACTCCCTAACACCATACACAAAAATAAGCTCAAAATGGATTAAAGACCTAAATGTAAGGCCAGACACTATCAAACTCCTAGAGGAAAACATAGGCAGAACACTCTGTGACATAAATCACAGCAAGATCCTTTTGGACCCACCTCCTAGAGAAATGGAAATAAAGACAAAAATAAACACATGGGACCTAATGAAACTTCAAAGCTTTTGCACAGCAAAGGAAACCATAAACAAGACGAAAAGACAACCCTCAGAATGGGAGAAAATATTTGCAAATGAAGCAACTGACAAAGGATTAATCTCCAAAATTTATAAGCAGCTCATGCAGCTCAATAGCAAAAAAACAAACAACCCAATCCAAAAATGGGCAGAAGACCTAAATAGACATTTCTCCACAGAAGATATACAGACAGCCAACAAACACATGAAAGGATGCTCAACATCTTTACTCATTAGAGAAATGCAAATCAAAACTACAATGAGATATCATCTCACACCAGTCAGAATGGCCATCATCAAAAAATCTAGAAACAATAAATGCTGGAGAGGGTGTGGAAAAAAGGGAACACTCTTGCACTGCTGGTGGGAATGTGAATTGGTACAGCCACTATGGAGAACAGTATGGAGGTTCCTTAAAAAACTACAAATAGAACTACCATATGACCCAGCAATCCCACTACTGGGCATATACCCTGAGAAAACCATAATTCAAAAAGAGACATGTACCAAAATGTTCATAGCAGCCCTATTTACAATAGCCCGGAGATGGAAACAACCTAAGTGTCCATCATCGGATGAATGGATAAAGAAGATGTGGCACATATATACAATGGAATATTACTCAGCCATAAAAAGAAATGAAATTGAGCTATTTGTAATGAGGTGGATGGACCTAGAGTCTGTCATACAGAGTGAAGTAAGTCAGAAAGAGAAAGACAAATACTGTATGCTGACACATATATATGGAATTTAAGAAAAAAATGTCATCAAGAACATAGGGGTAAGACAGGAATAAAGACACAGACCTACTAGAGCATGGACTTGAGGATATGGGGAGGGGGAAGGGTAAGCTGTGACAAAGTGAAAGAGCGGCATGGACATATATACACTACCAAACGTAAGGTAGATAGCTAGTGGGAAGCAGCCGCATAGCACAGGGAGATCAGCTTGGTTCTTTGTGACCGCCTGGAGGGGTGGGATAGGGAGGGTGGGAGGGAGACGCAAAAGGGAGGGGATATGGGAACATATGTATATGTATAACTGATTAAATTTGTAAAATAAAAAAAAATAATAAAAATAAAAAAATTTAAAAAAAAAAAAAAGAATAAAAGGTGCATACTTCGAATTTTTTTTTTTTTACAGTACGCGGGCCTCTCACTGTTGTGGCCTCTCCCATTGCGGAGCACAGGCTCCGGACACGCAGGCTCAGCAGCCATGGCTCACGGGCCCAGCCGCTCCGCGGCATGTGGGATCTTCCCGGACCGGGGCATGAACTCGCGTCCCCTGCATCGGCAGGCAGACTCTCAACCACTGCGCCACCAGGGAAGCCCATACTTGGATTTTTTAATGTCAATAAAAATCAGTAATCTTACCCTTTAGGAATGGTCTCACCTTCAGGTGTGGGTAGCTTAAGTTGGAAACACGAGCGAAGAGCATATACTAGCTGGCAAGGTCACACGTCCACATCTGTGGCTGCCTGGTCTCCCAAATGCTGCTGATGTTATTTCCAGTTGTATCTAGACCTCAGAAAACACACAAAAAAGTCAAGAGAATTAGAAAGCCCTTCAACAGAGGGGAAGGTAGCTGTGACAAATAGACATTTCAATGGGGGGAAGAAAAAGCTATTAAGATAAACTGAAGATCAAAGTGTCTGAAAGTTTCCTTAATACTAAGTTGACTAAAATAGTTTAGAAGAAATAAAGATTTACATAAAGAAGCATAAATCTCCAAAGAGAATTGACTCAATTTTTCAATTGAGTGGCGGGCATGCTAATATTTGGTGGATGAGATTCAGAGGCACAAAGGAAAGGCATTGTCCTGGGAGATGCCCTAACTCTCCTACAGTCCTGGGATTATCAGTGTAAAGAATGAGACTGTGAAGTAGTCCTGACAACAAGCTCCTTCTGCCCCTCAGGATTTAGACCACAGTCTAAGCCACATTGTCCAATACGATAGCAGGGAGGCCACATGTGGCTATTTGATTTAATTTAAATTTTAACTTTAATTAAAATTAAAGTTTAATAGAAATTAAATTTCAAAAAATTAAATTTTCCTTTAGTTATTCCTTAAATTAAAAATGGAATAAAATTAAAAATTCATTTATTCCATCACATGAACCTACTTGAAGTGCTCAATAGCCACATACATATTAAAGAACACATCCTTCATCACAGAATGTTCTTCTGGACAGTACTGGCCTAGAGGGCACCTATGGTCTCCAGGGGGCTCTCTGTCTCAAGTGCAGGCTCAGCAGATTCTGGACAGACAGCAGGGCATCAGAAACTCTGTGCTTATTCTCCTGAGTGAAGTTTGAGGGGGATGGAAATGAGGAACAAGTCCAAGAGGATGCTGTTGTGTGAGAAGATGATTGCCTGAGGGAGAACTAGCTAAATTATGAGAGATGAAAACAAAGGAAAAGTAGAGACCTCGACAACTGAATGTCCCCCTGAGGGAAGATAAAGGAGTCAATGAGGAAAAAAGTATTCCTTTTTCCACCACTGGAGCCCCATTGGGCTATGTGGTTAATCCCTAGCACAAAAGAGGTTATCAGACAATGTCAACAGACAGAGGGTGAAGGGAGAGAGGGGTATGGAGAGCCTTGCTTTTATACGTTCAGAGGGTTAACTGTTCATGACTTAGACAGGGGGGATTGGAAGATGATTAAACGTTTGGCACAGAAGACTCATCTTTAAAATTTTAAATTTATCTTATGAAGCAGCTATTTGGGAATTATGGCAATTGACATGATGGTCTAAGGTAGAAGCTAAAATGTAAAATGAGAACTGTCATTTACATATTCTTTCATGATAGTTAAGTACATTAAGGAAAATTATGACAGGTATTGCTGGCAAAAGCATGCTGGTGATTTTTGCAGTTTCCAAATAAAAATGAAATTATGCTTTCAATAATGTTTTTCTGGTTATTGCTTTTTCTCTTTCTCTCTTTCTGAGATTCCAATTTGGTTCAGATGAATTTAAGAATATCCCACCAGTCAGGATTGACATATACAACTACTATGTATAAAATAGATAACTAATAAGGACTTACTGTATAGCACAGGGGACTCTACTCAATACTTTGTAATGGCCTATGAGGGAAAAGAATCTAAAAAAAAAAGTGGATATATGTATAACTGATTGACTCTGCTGTACACCTGAAACTAACACAACATTGTAAATCAACTATACTCCAATAAAAATTTTTTTTAAAAAGATAAGAAAAAAAGAATATCCCACCAAATAAGAAGACTTGAAGAGTTCTGTGCTTTGTTTTCAGTTAAGAGCAGTGGGCATGATCCAAGGTCCTGAACAGCAAAACGAGCTTCGACTTTTGGTAAAACCATCAGGAAATGCTTTCTACCAAGACCCATTCCTGCCTCTCCTGAGCAGTGAATCTTGTCTGATCCTTCCTGCAGAGCTATTTGTGATAATTTTTGAAATCTCAGATATTTATGATAAATACATCCATAAATTACTTTTGATTCCCCAAGATTTGAGTGTATCACCTCTTAAGGGATATATATTTATTTATCGCAGGGAAAAAGTACAGTGCATTCTGATAATGTGTTTCATCCTTCACAATTTATCCATTTGGAAACCTCTGTTGGGCAAAATCACATAAACAAGGTTATATATGAAGAATATAAACTCAAAGAAAGATTAAACTTTTCTATAAAGATGAGATGTTGTGATTGATACCTTCTAAGGGGATCTTTCTGGATGAACTGACATGACTTTGTTATCAGAATTGATTTCCATTTAGGAGGACATGAGTGTTAGCCTGATGACTTGCTATATATGAATCATCATTCCACTACCTGCAGGAAAAAAAATGCTAGATTTCTTGTTCGACTTAAGAGAATAAGAACTTAATTTATTGCTAAATTCTTAAGAACAAAAGTAGTGTTCTATTGCAAGTTTTATTGTCAAAGATTGCCTTTCTCTTTTCTTTCTATTTTTTATGCTCTTCATGTTCAAGGCAATACAACTGACAGTTAATCAAGGGGCTTAAGAGCTGGATGCCCCCTAGGGTGCCTGGGGCACCTGGCAAACATTTTTCTTGGTACCCTTGTCTACATGCATAATTTGAGTCACCCCAAATCTAGAAGCCAGAACCATTCTGGTGGCCCAGTCTCATATGCCCCAGGAAATAAATATTGTCCTGCCTAGTGGGAGAGATACATTTGCCTGGGAGCCCTCCTGGAAATGGGAAGACCAAAATAATGCCATAGATGCAGAACTAAGAGCTGCTCGGGGTATCTGGTGGACCCCATGCCTGGGATAGAAGGTAAGAGAGAAAGAAAGAGCCACAAGGGAGAAACCAGGACTAGAGGCCCCCATGGATTCTGGACCAGGCTCAGGTAGCCCTTCTTAAACAGCACTGCCACCCAGCAGTTTCCAGGCACCCAAAGTGGACTTAAGACAATTTCCAAATGTTATATTAAAAATAATAATATATTTGATATCTGTCATAAATGTACATAACAGATGATGTATCAATGAGAATATTTAAATAGAAACAATGAGAAAATATAATAGAAATCTACAGAAATAGTATGTAAAATGAAAATATTCAGTTACATCTGTCAGAAGAGATTGAGTAACCAAAATATAAGGATTTTGAGAGACAAACAAAATAAATAATGATATATATCAACCTATGTATACTAATAAGAAAATTTAACTTCTTTTCAATTATTGTGAAAATTTAAGAAATTGATCTGATATCACAAACACATGGACAAGCTCCAAAAAGTAGAATAGTACATAATGTATTCTCTGACAACAGAACAATAAACTAGATGTTGTCAAAAGGAAGTAGGAAGATAAAGGAAGGACTAATTTAATTATTTAAAGGGGTAAATGTAATTATTAAAAAATATTGAGTAAAATAGAAAATCAAAATAGAAAGTACAGAATAATTTTAACATACTGGTAACAAAACAGGTTATATTAAAATATTTAGAAGTTTCACTTCTGGTTATGGTTAAGATCCTACTGGAAAGACCTTCTTTAAAATAACAGCTATAAGTCCTGGTCATTATAAAAAGATAGCTTCCTGATGACACAGCAGAGTTAAATGGATCAGGGACAATTCTGGTAAGGAGTACATAAATAAAGGAGAGAAGTTCCATGTTGTGCATTCACAACTTTTTTTTTCCAGGCATGTGGGCTAATGAGAGCATTGGTGGAAAAATACTGTCATTCTTGACTGGGATTCCAGAAGAATAAATCCAGGAAAACAAGGGCATTCGAGAAAGAGTAATCCCCAAAGGGAAAGAGCCAGACTGTGGTCACCAAATTTGATCTACCTAAATCTATGAGTGACCCCAGAATAATAATCATCCAGAGTGAACTCAAAACCACCAGCTAACAACAGATCTAAACTCAGATCAGAGCTGCTATCTGAAAAGCAGAGTTTACAGTTTAAGTCTAATCAATATAATTGCCTGATAAGACAAATGAAATAGCATTCATCACAGAAAAATAACAGAAGCCAGTGCCCTTGTAACTTAAGTATCATAATATCCAACATGCAATTCAAAATTAGTTGACAGCTGACAAATCAATAAAATGATATACAGAAAATAAAAATCAATGGTCTGAGTGAATCATATATTGGAATTAACAGGATTTTAAAACAGCTACTATAACCATTCCCAAAGATGTAAAAAAAATAAAGGCTTGTGATGAATCAAAAGATATAAAATATCTTTAGTACAAAGATCATTTTAAAAAGACCAAATGGAAAGTCTAGAAATGAAAAATACAATGTTTGAAATAAAATATTCACTGGAGAGACTTAGCAGATTAGAGATAGCAGAGGTAATAGTAAATGAATCTGAAGATAGAGTAATAGAAATATATAATATGGAGAAAAGAGAAAAAATGAGCATGAGGGACCCATTATAGATAATATCAAAGTGTCTAACATATAAGTAATTGGAGCCCAAGAGTAAGATAAAAGATAGAATGGACCAAAAAAGTATACATATATATTGAAAAAACAATGGCCAAAATTTTCCAATTTTGATACACATATATAAAATTTAAGATACCCAGTTAGCACCAAGCAGGAAAAACATGTAGAAGATCACATAAAGACACATTATATTCAAACTAATGATAGCTCAAACTAAACAGCAAATGAGAAATGAGGAATTTGGTCAGATCATTTTGAATTCCCTTCCAGAAGAAGTGGTCAGAATCCATAATTTGACCAACATCTCTCCTTAATTCTATCTTGGCAGATTTTTCTTTGCTTTTTTCTTTCTTCTTCTTTTATTTTTTTTCCTTTTTTCCTTTTTTTTCTTGCACAGGGTTGGAATCAGGAAATTGTGGATGAGAACATATTTAATTTACTAAATTAGAAATTTGGCATGCTGAGGTAAAAACATAACAAAAAATTAGACTTGATCAAAAAAAAAAAGGAAGGAAAATTTGGTTATCACCAAGAATCAGGTGAAACAGCCAACCTCCTGCATTGCATATTTTAAAGCTCTTTTTAAAAAGTTTACTTATTTATTTATTTATTTATTTACTTACTTACTTATGGCTGCGTTGGGTCTTCATTGCTGCAAGGGGGGCTTTCTCTAGTTGTGGTGAGCGGGGGCTACTCTTCGTTGTGGTGCGCAGGCTTCTCATTGCAGTGACTTCTCTTGCTGTGGAGCACGGGCTCTAGGTGTGCAGGCTTCAGTAGTTGTGGCTCATGGGCTCTAGAGCACAGACTCAGGAGTTGTGGCATGTGGGCTTCAGTAGTTGTGGCTCATGGGCTCTAGAGCACAGGCTCAGTAGTCGTGGTGCACAGGCTTAGTTGCTCCATGGCATGTGGGTTCTTCTGGGACCAGGGCTTGAACCCATGTCCCCTGCATTGGCAGGATGATTCTTAACCACTGCACCACCAGGGAAGTCCTGCAATGCATTTAAAAAAAATCTGTTCTTATTAAGCAGAGACATTGGAGGTAGGATGGTAGAGCTAAGAAAAAATGTCAGTAGCCCCACAGTTTTCTTTCCATTTCTCAATTCATTATCTGAAGCCTCTTGCAAATTAGACTTTATAATGTCTCTCTGTGATCGAAAATCCAACTGTCTTTATTTAGCCAAAGTAAAGGCAGAAAAATTTGATTTTTTACTATAGAATATTATAACAAATCCTATTCCATTATACTTTATGAAATCTGCTTTATAGAAACCTCTACCAGAAATTTAAATGTTTCTAGTCTCATACATAATTTCTTTCTCTCAACATTATTCTGAGGTAAAAATGGATGCAGGTATAAGTCACAATGACATCCATAAAAAATGTCTCCTGCTCATTCCTATAAAAGATCAGCATTTGGTAGCTTCCATCTTAGAGACAAATTCAATAGTTTACTTTTATAGGTGCTGCAAATTGCAGTGGTAACATTTTTCAATTTATTTTGTTTGTCCTTAATAGATGTTGCTTTTATTTTTTATTTGTACCTGTGGTCTGACATTTCCTCTGCATCCATTTCCAAAACTTCTGAACCATAAAGCAATCCATGAGCTGATCCCAATCAAATTGCTGACCACATCTGCCTGCAATCAATGACATTTTCATGTCACTTGAATTCTACAGAAGCAAAAAGAAAGAAACAAACAAACAAAAACAACCAAAATTTGTTAAGTCAAGAAATTCTTAAGTTGGTATTAGCTATTTCTGAAAATCCATTTTCCTACGGGCTTTGACTCCAAGCTCTCTGTTCAGAAACGCAAAATGTCATGCCGGTGAAGTCCGTTTTGTACTAGTGCCTACTTCCTAATTCTGTGTCTCTCTCATCTAGTGGTGCCTCCTGGCCTCACCTGCTCATCACCAATTCTAGTTCTGCCTTAGAAGGTTTAAAATTTTTTGATTGTAGACATTTTCCATATTTAGTTGGAAATAATGAAGAAACTTCGTACAAATATGTTGCATACAATCTAAAAGAGAGTAAAATTTTCAACCACAGATCCAGCCCCAAATGGATAATTTCGGGTATCAAATTGACTGATGTCTCTTGATTCCCCTGATATCAATCTGGCAGTGCAGCTGAACTGTGGGTTATGCTGCCACACTTTTGTGGATGCTAGGAGAAGACACAGGTTTCCTGAGTCAGAGATGAAGTAACTTTTATTATTCAGTAGCAAGAGTAACATGATTTTTTCCACCAATTTTGCAAGCTCCAATTTCTCCCAGGGTACGCAAGGGAGACTGGGTGGTATCTGCACACACAGTGGGTTGCACTATAAGAAAGAAATCCGGAGCTTAGGTAAACCAAATTTTTATAGTAGTAAGAGGAAGACATTATCATTAACTTGATTGCAGTAGACAGTAAGCATGCCTACCCATTGCTCCAGAGGGAGAGACACTACTTCTAATTTCTAGGGCTATTAGCTAAACATCCTTGAAAAAATAATCCATAATTAAAGGCAGTTAGTGCCTTGCTCATAAACCAGGTAGAAACAAGAGAGATCTGTGGATAATTATCTTCCAACAAATACTTAGAGGCTTTTATTTTACAAAACCTTTTTTAATTTTTGACAAAATACCATCAAAATAAATCCATAAAAATTTTGAACACATTCAGGTTTCAGGTTATTTTTTAAGTCATTGAAATTTAGAAGGTTTGAGAGAAGAGTAGTTTGCTTGGCATACATGATGGGATTGTTTTCAAATAATACCAAGTTCTCTTGTCAAGTCCATCAGAGAGTCAGTGACTTCAGCGAGACAGGAAAATGTAGAAATACCTGCTGATGAGTCAACTTGGTTAAAGTTAGCAGGGAAGACCCACATGTAATAGATGCCATTATTCTCTGAGAGAAGAGACCTTTTAAATCATGATAATGGGAAATGGGGCCTGAAAGACAGCAATACCAAATCCTAATTGGTATTAGGTATCCAATCAAAATTGGTCCTAAAACCATGGGACATATTTTCCTGCAAAAATATGTAATGTTTAGTGTTTCAACTCTCCAACAGAACAGGAAGTATATTACATAATTTCAGTAGCGCTGAAGTATTAAGAAAAGTGTCTATGTACATTCATAACAAAAGGCCCAAATTAAAGCTTTTTTATAAGAAAACATTTGGGTAAAATTGATTTTCAGCATTTTCTCTAAATTGCAAGAAAACTAGCTTGCAGTGGGGAGGATAAAAAGGTAACTAAATGGGCAAATACTTAGCTTTGTTTTTCAAATACCTGAAAAGTTGAGTTTTTCTTTTTTTTTTTTTTTTTGCGGTACATGGGCCTCTCACTGTTGTGGCCTCTCCCGTTGCGGAGCACAGGCTCTGGACGCGCAGGCTCAGCGGCCATGGCTCACGGGTCCAGCCGCTCCACGGCATGTGGGATCTTCCCAGACCGGGGCACGAACCCGCGTCCCCCGCATCGGCAGGTGGACTCTCAACCACTGCGCCACCAGGGAAGCCCGAGTTTTTCTATTTTATATGAAAGTGTGTCTTTAAAATGTGGAGCCTAATTAGCAAGCAGTAAAACTGTCTTGCCAAGTGGTTCTAAAGGTCTAGCTCATTAATAATATAAGAAGAATCTTCATCAAGCTAGAAGACATTGCTACTTTAAATATATTACACATGATCTTATAATTTTGGGTTTTATAGTTTTAATTGAATGTTTGCACCACTTATAATGTCACAGCCTTTAAGATTTCACTTAACAATTGCCATCTGAAACTTTTCACGTTATCCTCTAAGTCTTAACAAAATGTGTGTGTGTGTGTGTGTGTGTGTGTGTGTGTTTTCACCTAGTTTCCTTTTTAAATAAAAAGATTAGGCTTTTAGACAAGCATGACAAAAACATTATTTTCTGGTTTTAATTTTCCTGCAATGACATTAATTATTTATTCCACAGTTACTGAACACCGGATATACACACAATATCATGTTTGTCACTGGCATACTTAGATAAATATGTCACAATCTTGCACTAGTGAAATTTACAAGCAAGTAGTTGATTCAGATATGCAAACAATATTTTCCTAAGAACAATTTTTCCTAGCTTGAGCTACATAACTATGAAATACTTTTTTATCAGATAATTTTCATTTTTAGAGCTAAATGGGTCTTTAAAACTCATTTAATATAACTCCTTCAGCTTTTAAATAAGGATAAAGAAGTCCAGGAAGATTGTTATTTGTCCAAGTGTCCCTGTAACCCTGGAATTAGAAATAAATCTCCAAATTCAAGGCTAAAGCTTTTTCTGTTGGTAAAAATATCTGAAGCACAATACTTATGGTAGATCACCAAACCTTAAAATATTTGTGGTAAGTAGCAAAGACACCTCCTAAGAATGATTTTCTCATTTTTATATAAAATATGATTTAAAATAACTATGAACAAATTTGATATTATTAAAAATTGTATTTTGTTAATAACATTTTATTTTTAAATTATCATTTGTTATAGTTACCAGTTTGCCAAACTACTTTAAAATAATTTTAATTAATTTACGCTCTATAGAGTTCAACTTAATTATACATATTTATACTTCCTGTATACTTATTTATATTTATATATTATACTTATTTATACTTATTTATCAGTATACATATTTATACTTATTCCTGTTTTGTACTCCCTCGAAAAATTATTAAAGGACACATACTTGAAAAGTACTTCAGACATTTAGATGAGGGGAAAAAATTCATGAAACTCAAATTTGCTTACATTTGTATCAATAATTATTAAAAGATTTAGCCTAATGCACACAAGTTAAGGGTATGTTACCTGCCTAAAAGACATCAGTGCTTTAAAAAAGGGCCAATGTCATGTCAAATACACCTTTTGTCTGCTCTATGTATCAAACACTACTACTAAATAATAGCTCTTTTGTCTCTATGGTCCTTATGAATAGAACATGTGTACTGAGAGTTTGTGTATTTTTGCTTTCATCGATAGCTGTAAGAGGCACAGAATGTCTCCCCATTACCAAGGGAAATGTCAGAAGCCAAAATATACTTGATCAGTATAAAACGGCTACCAGTCTAGACCATTAAGGCCCCCAAAGGTCCACATCTAGTAATACGTTTGACTGTGTACTTTGAGATTTCATATACTTATATTGATCAATTATCAACTATATATTACATATAATATGTTTAAATATGCACATACATAACATTATTAATTATAATTATCAATTATATTATCAATTGATCAAATATATATCAATACATTGATCAAATATGTATTAATTATATATAAATACATATACACCTACACACACATATATGTATTCAGTATTTATTTGAAATATTTACATCTAGGTCCAAAGAGAACTCTAGCAGAGAATATCTGAATTTAGCTTGTAAAGGAGTGGTTTAATTATTCTTTTGGTTGCTAAAATGGATCAGAGGCCAATTCCAATGTGCATGGGGGGTGGCTTTCCCCCCACACCACCAAGAAATGCTTAGGACACCAGCTGGGTTTCCTACAATTTAACACAGTGTGACACTATCTACCAGGAAATAGCATCTGTTCCACAGGTTACAGGCTCAGTCTCACAAGATCACCCTCTATCTCAGGGGCCAATCGCAAGCCTAAGTTAACACCTGTGCATCTGACCAATCGGCTATACACTGAAGGTTGCAAGGATCCCCCTCCTTGGATTTCAGATGCTAGTTTCAAATCCAGGCTGTAAACTGTACTTCTGACTAACTGGCTCTAAAACAGAGGTTCCCATGACCTCCTCCCCCTTTGGATTAATTTAATTAGCTAAAGCAACTCAAACTCAAGGACACATTTACTTACATTTACCAGTTTATAATAAAAGGATATGATAAAGGACACAGATGAACATCCAGATGGAAGACGTGTAGGGCAAGGTATGCGGGGAGGCGTGTGGAGCTTCCCTGTCTTGCCAGGGCTCATCACTCTCCTGGCATCTCCATGAGTTCACCAACACAGAATCTCTGAACCCTATCCTTTTGGGTTTTCATGGAGGCTTTATTACACAGTCATGTCTAACTAAATCATTGGCCATTGGTGATTGATTGCACCTCAGCCCCTCTCCCCCTCCCAGAGGTTATGTGCAGGGTGGGGGGTGGGGATTCTGAAAGTTCCAGCTGTCTGATTACAGGGTTGGTTCCCTTGGCAACAAGGCAGCATTCTTAGGTTACCTAAGGGCTTTCCAAAAGTCACCTCATTAACAACATAAGATACCTTTATGGCTCCCATCACAGGAGATTACAAGGTTTTAGAGCTCTATGCTCTAAAATAGAATGGGGTCAAAGTCCAAGTATAAATTTTTCTTGTTATAAATCACAACATCCCAGTCCCAAAGTACAGTCTAGCACCAATTATAAGAAAAATTCTTTCCAGGATAAAAAAATATATGCCAATCAGAGGCTTAAGATTTTGGAACTAATGTTGTTTCCTCTGTCACCTGAACTGAACAACATGCTGAAAACAATACACAGCAGTGATGATTCAGATGGAGGCGTTTCCTAGGCTTGGACAGCAAGCTGGATGGCATCTGACATCAGTAACGTATTGATCCCACAGGAAATACACTGTTATAGTCAATATCATAAACTGAAGTTGTTTAAAAGCTTACATTCTCTACTCAGCCAGCAACTACTGTGTACCTATGTGCTAGGCACATTTCACTTATCATGATTGTAGGTATTATTTACCTAATTTTGAGTATAAATAAATTGACATTGACCCCAGAGTGGTTCAGTGAATTGCTTAAGGAGACAAAGCGAGTCACAAAAAGAAGTTCTTTCTAGACATAAAATTTAATGTCTTTCCCTATGTTTGTTTGCCCAGGTAATTTGAGGTAGTAACACATTCCCTTGGCACTTTCTTTGCTATGATATAAGCCCCTTGATCAGCAGCAATGCTCTATGGAGCTCTATGGTGGCCAGGGCCTTCTGTGAGCACATGGAGGTGGTGCTAGCAGAAGCATTATCGCAGGGAAGACAGATCCACCTGCAGGATGTGTGTCTCTCTCAGTGAGGATGAATCAGTGTAATCAATCACCCACCAGGTGGCTGGCTGGTACCCCTGGGAACAGGGCCATATTAGGGGCTCAACAGCATTTACTGTTAGCAAGTTAGACACTCATCAGTAGTGGTAGCCAGGTCAGGTAAAGGAAAAGGAAGACTGTGCTGTAGATCTCATGCATCACTGCCACCATGACACATCATTCATGAGCCTATTATGCAAACATTGGGTTGGCTGATGAAAGTGGTTGACTGACATCCTCAGAGTGCTTCATTTTGTCCTTTTAATTATTAACAGCCTCCTTAAGATACCCTTTTTTGGTATTCACATGAGGCACAAATATCTTCACACTGTGCCAACTCCAAGTAACCCATCTATCTACCTGCTTCTCCCCCAGACTTCCTTTTTACCCATCTTACAATCCTGTTCCTCCCAAGCCCCCAACAATCCAGTGCAAAAGGAAAATCAAAATGCTAAGAGAGTGTTCTGAAATGGAGCCTGGAGACCACTGAGGAAGTGTGACTTACGCACATCTCAGCAGGATGGAATCTGACCTTCTGATCACTTATCTTCTTACGGCAGGCATCCAGAACATCTGCACAATGTTCCAGAAACTCAAGATACTCATCAGACCCTTATACTAAAATAACTCAAGGTAGCTTATCTACTTATCAGACCCTTACCCCAAAAGAACATGGGACAGCCATCCCTTAAGGACAAATATTTCCTTTCTTGTGTCAGAGTAGAGCCTCATGGTTTTTGCAATTTACAAGCCCTGACTCTATCTCTTCCCTGGAACACGTTTTCAGTTTTACCTGGGTCTGTGTCTCCCAAATTGCAATTCTTAAGACTCCAAATAAATTCTTTTCTTACTTGCATCCTTCTGTATTTTTTTTTTTTTTTTGCACTGGTTGACATCAGTCAAACTCTTAGCAACTTCCCTCAAAACACTGTAGATATATATTCTGGCAACTCACTCCAGATAATCTAACCAAACAAATTTTGGCCAATGGGAAAATGTTTCCTTTACTGCTATCCTTCAGCATCACGTCTGAGTTGAGCTATACAGCTGCAGTCACCCACTTTCAGTTGGTACCAGCATTTCTTGCAGACCTACTTATTTTCAAACTATACCGAGTTTTTTCTTCTTCTGTTACCTGGTCATAAGCTACTTCCTATGACAGACTGAGAGAGAGAAGGCAATGTAACAGGAATGGTACTGAAGGAGTCTGAGGCACCCATCGCATAATGTAGTTCTGAGTTCATTGTCTTTCATACAGCCTTTCCAGTTGGTGATAAATTGCTACTGCTTATACCTACCTGTATGGCTTATGAGTAAGATAACATCCAGTTCATGACAGAAAACTTAGGCTGCATGGGCAACTTCATGGTGTTCCACAGTTAAGCATTCACTCTCTAACAATGCCCAGTAGCGAACACGGTAGCTTTTACCAAGCTCTGTAGCAAACACAGCACAAGGCCCAAATACAAGGAATTTGTGTATATCTGTGCACACAGAAAAAATACCAGGAATTTAAAACAGTAATATTAAATACATTTAATGATTTAAAGGAATAGGCATAATAGGAAAAGCATCATGAATAATTCCACTCTTATACAATTTTCCCCAAATTGATCTATAGATTTCACACAATTCCAATCAAAACTTCATGAAGCTTTTCATAGAGATTAACAAGCTAATTCTAAAATTTAAATTGAAATGCAAAGAACATAAAATAGCTAATTAAACTTTGAAAAAGAGGAACAAAGTTCGATCCTGACTTCAAAATTTAATTTAAAATTATAGCAATCAATACTGTACAGTATTGCTATGAAGATAAGTATCTAAATCAATGAACACTCTAAAGAAACTAGAAATTGTGCATTGGGAAATGATAGTTCTTGTACCACACAGTCCCTGAATAACACATGATCCATATAGAAAAAAATAATTAACCTTGACTCTTATCTTACACTGTATAAGAAAATTAAATCACAATGCATTATACATACATTAAACATACAAGCTAAAACTCCAAAACTTTTAGAATACCTAGGAGAAAATACTTCAGTCTTGGAGTAAGCAAAGATTCCTTAGCCAGGTAACAAGAAGCAAAACCTTCAAAATAATTGGGAACGTGAACTGAATCTAAATTTTTAAAAATTTGCTCTTTGAAAGTATATCGATAAAAAAAATAAAAATGCAAGTAAAGATACGAACGTCCTGTGTATGCTTGTGTATTCTGCACTCTTTATTAGATTAACAGAAAACAAGCATGGAATAAATACAATTACCAAAGCAAAATCTCAATTCTATAAAAAGACCAAAAAAAAAAAGAAAAAGAAAAAATTGACAAATCTCTGGCAAGTCTTGAAAGAGGGAGAAAGAGAGAGAGAAGAGGTAGAACAATTAAAAACTATTAAGATATAAGAGGGGGTTTCCCTGGTGGCGCAGTGGTTGAGAGTCCGCCTGCCGATGCAGGGGACACGGGTTCGTGCCCTGGTCCGGGAAGATCCCACATGCCGCGGAGCGGCTGGGCCCGTGAGCCATGGCCGCTGAGCCTGCGCGTCCAGAGCCTGTGCTCCGCAATGGGAGAGGCCACAACACTGAGAGGCCCGCGTACCGCAAAAAAAAAAATAAATAAAAAGACATAAGAGGAATATATCAGACTCAGATATCACATTAAAGACATTAGAGTACAATTTTTTTGAATTTTATTTACTTTATTTTTTATACAGCAGGTTCTTATCAGTTATCTATTTTATAAATATTAGTGTATATATGTCAATCCCAATCTCTTTATTGATAGGCATTTAAGAGAACCTAAATGGAGAGCTATACCATGTTTACAGACTGAGAGTCTCAGTATAATAAAGATGTCAACTCTCCCCAAATTGATCTACAGTTTCAATGCCATTCTAGTAAAATCTCAACAGATCTCAATAGGTTGTTTATGAAGTCTGGAAAGCTGAGTTTTAAATTGATATGGTAGAGCAAAGGCCCTAATTTTTTTTAAAGTTTGTAAAATAACAAGGTAGTGAGAATTGTCTTAACAGATATCAACATAATGCTGTGCCATACGCTATGATAACTAAGACAGTGTGGTATTAATACAAGCATAGATATGCATAAACAATGGGATAAAACAAAGATCCCAGAAACAGACTTACCCATAGTCAGTGGAATGTGCTTTATCACAGAGCTGGAATTTCAGATCTTTGGGGAAAGATCTATTTTTCAATAAATGGAGCAGTGATTAGGAATCTACCTATAGAGAAATATGAAATTAGACTCCTACCTCTCAAAATAGATAAAATTTAATTCCAGTATAATGAAGATCTAAATATGAAAGGCAAAATTATAAAATATTATAAGATAATAGAAGAAAAAATGCTATGACCTTGGGAAAGAAATGGATTTCTTAAACAGGACACCATAGCATATATTGAGGAGGTCACAAAACGTTGAAGTTATAGCATTAGAAGGCTCTTCCACGTGGACTTTCAAATATCCCAGGATATATGGAGGACATGGAGTAGAGAAAAAGAGAACAGTGGTTAAAAGAAGGAAGACAAAGAAGCAAAGGCCAAAAGCCTCTATGGTTTATGAAAGTAGCCATTAAATCAGAAGACGACAAAAATAGAGTGGAAGATGGAAGTATGGCGCATGGCATGGGCCTCATAAGAGGATAAGATTTTGCACACAGGAGGACATATAGAACCTAAGAGCAACGATGGAGTACTAAGAGAATGGCTGCCTCTTGGTGGTACATAGAGTATAGGGAGAAATAATGAACCAGAACTCAGGAGTGCTGGCTCCCTAGGAGATTGTACCTTGGGGGAGCATTGGATTTCCTTTCTGCCAAAGGGTTAAAGAGGACAGAGGAGGACTAAAAAAATAAGTGTATTTATTTATAATGGTTTGCTCATCACAGAGGCCATAGTAAAACTGAAATATAAATGGGAAGAAGATAGCAGTGGAGGAAGTACATAGTATAAAGACAACTATAGGGACTTCCCTGGCAGTCCAGTTGTTAAGACTCCATGCTTCCACTGCAGGGGGCATAAGTTGGATCCCTGGTTGGGGAACTAAGATCCCACATGCTGTGCAGTGCTACCAAAAATAAAATGTTTTTTTTTAATTTGTAGAAAAAATAAAGACAACTATAACTGAATTCATGGCAGAACTTAAATAATAATAATTATTGCTAGCATAACATGACAAGATGAGAAGCACTGCAGAGTTAATTGACCCAGTTCATAGTCACAGGCAAATCCCATGTGTTGTGTGAAGTATAACAAGGTCAACAGTGGGAGCACTTGTTTAGATGTTCCCAAACAGGTAGCCACTATGGACACTGAAACAACAGGAAAACTGGGCTCTGAAGAGGACTCAGCTCAAAAGAGGGAAGAGGTGTGCATGAAGGCAGAGCATTGCCCTGTCAGATGCATGCATCTGGCATCTCAAATTTTTTACCACTCTGTGCATGTTCACAAATGACCATGAAAGTGTTGCAGTATTTATTTTAGGTTACAAATAAATTTTAGCAAGTAAATGAATTATCAAATATGAAATTTATGGAATATTTCCACAAACAATTAGGATAGACTGTATATACTAATGGTCTGCAAGATTTGGTCTTCAGATGTCTTTTGTTGGTCCTAATAATGATTATCTATAATATGCTAATAACAGATCATGTTCTTTACTTGTTTAAATACTTTTATATTTAAATATTTATATATAAATCTCTTTATATATTTTAAAATTGGAGATTTAATACTTTTAAAATGATGGATTTTAGCTGCTCTTTAACACTTGGAGGATGTGGCAACAATTAGGTCCCAGCTCCAGTATGGCAGTAAAATCCACTAGACCCAAATAGTGGCTGAACACTTTGGAGGAGCAGGGCCTGTGTTCTCCAGTTCCATCTTTTGAAACACCTGCCTGCTACGTTAACTGACATTGGCCAATGTTGGTGTTGAGTTTGAGATCCCTGCTTTAGAGGTCTTTAGCACAGTCTTGTTTTTCTCCACAAGCAAACAACCTATACCAGTAATTCCAAGTCATGCTTGCCTTAGAATTTCCCAGGAGTTGCCATTTCCTGAGGATTCACGCACTGATGGCTGAGCAAGTAAAACTCTTCAACTGACACACTGCCCTTTACTCTTTGTTCAGGAAGACTTGATTCCCTAGGAAATGTGTCTAATATTATTGGATAAAAAACACTTTTCAACTTACAACTTTACAAATAAATTTCTTAGGCTCCCTTAATTTAGTGAGATGATACAATTCTGAATAAATTTAGTTCTGCCTCTAGGACAACCAAGTCTTGAAGAGAAAATTCTTCCAATATTATAATTCTAATCCCAGAGAATCCTATGTCATTTCCATTGGCGTGGGTTATTTCAAATACTAACTACACCTCTTATCCTGTTAATACCCAACCCCTTGCACTGTAATTCCAACATTTGAGTGGCCATTGCAAAGGTGTGCTTCGAGCTCAGTTTCTAGGGTAATGATTTTATTTAAAATGTCACTGAGTCTTTGCCTTATGTCTAAAATCCAATATGGTGTTCCCTAAAATGAACACCAATTAGAGCTAAGTCTAAAGTGGCCAATCTGAGCATAGAAAACATTCAAAAGAAATACAAGTCCAACACAAGAAGCCTTAAAATATAATTTAGATATTTATTGTATTTTTTAGGAGGAAGCATCATGAAGTAAAACTATCTTAAAATCCTCTTTAGATATCTCTCCACCTTACTAGAGGTTCATACAAAGCACTGCTTTTAAATACTGCCATCTTCTTTCTTCAGTCTCCCTTTTCAATGCTGTGAAGCTCTTTCGTTGACATCCTTCCTTTTATAAGCAGTAGAGAAGAACTACTTCAAAGTCTCACCAACCAATGTACAATATCACTCTGAGCCTCACTCCTCTGAGTCTCATCACACTAATTTTGAAATTTAAAAAATGTACTATGGTTGAATGCCTATCTATTTCCTCCACTACACTGGGAATTATTTTAAGTCAGAGACTATGTCTTTAGTATCTCTTGGGACAAGCTGATAGCAGGTACTCAACATATGTTAAAATTGAATGTCCTCTAGTACCAGGTTATTGTCAGTGGAACACATGTATGTGTTCAGTAGAGATTTTCAACACATGTTGCTTCAATTTATTAGGCAATGGCATGGAAGATTCAGAGAAAGTGGTATCAACTTGAAGACTTGGATTGAAGAAGCTTAAAACTTTTGCAGCCCAGGCAGTTAACCTTGAAGATTGATGGAATACTATTTTTAGATCATGAACAAAATATAGGCAGTTGCTTTATTTTTTTAATAGTTATTAATGGTAGCTGTCAGGCATACAATTATTGACTGAAGATGAGTCAGATTGGCCATAAAAAAATGTGTGTCCTGAACACAAACAGAAGAAAAAAGGTCCTGTAATTGTTATAAGCTCACCAAAGAGAGTCTACTAATTAAATAATAGAGTGTTTACCTGCACCAGCCATTATAGGAAACTAATGAACTTGTTCAAAGGATGCAAACAAGTTCTCACCTGCTCTGTCAGTCAATAATACTGGAAAGAAGCAATTTCCATCACTGTAGGGACCCACAAGTTAATTCAGAAACTGCCAGATTTTAATGAGCCTCAAAGCCAACATACTGGGTGGTAAAGTTCAGCCATCCACATTTTTGTCATATAAAAGTCATTTTTTAAATATAAAATATGGCATAAAATTGTACAAGTCTCTACATCATTCATTCTATCTAGAAAAGGAAGGGGAGAAAAGAGAAAAAACAGACAGAAAGGTGATCTGTTTTGCTAGGGCTATACTGCACTCAACAAAAAGCAGAAGAAACTGATTAAAAATGAATGAGTTGATCAAAATCTCATTGTTTACTGTATATTCAATAGTCTTATCAGAAAACATTAACCATGGCACATAATGAGAATAGAGTAAGCAAGAAAGGTCCCTCTGCCCCATGTATATTAGTACATGATATATTAGTACTATCAAATGTATAGCTGTTTCTATAAAAATATATTGTTTTAGAATAGAAAACTATAAAATTACATTCAAAACAAGTATTTAACACTGAATTATATGAATAGTTGTGATTACTGTAAAATGAAGTGATGTAGAACAACTGATTTATAGTTAATTAATATTATGTTATTAAGGAGAATAAATTTATTATATTGTTACAGGGAGGAAAGAAAAAATTACACACCTAAAAGTGCAATTGGGAAGGAAAACTTGGAAGCTAAATATGATATTTGTCTTGGGATCCAAAGCAATGAAAGAAGTTTTATCCAAAGCAAAGTAAGAAATTGATTCTTGGATACATTTCTTTCCCATGCATCTGAAAAGTATCAATAAGAGCATCTACAAAACAGTCACAAAATCATAAATAAGATTCCTTAACATTAGATTGAGCTTCTATTTCAGAAAGATTTTTTTTTATGCAGGAGTGGACATTTGGATTATTTCTAGTCTTTGGCCATTAAAAATAAAGCTGCTATGAACATTCATATACATGATATTTTCGGGTTTTTAAATTTTGGGGGGATTATTCAGTTATTTCATAGAAACACAACTGGTTGTGTTTGAGTGTTGATTTTGTGCCATTTAATGTTGTTTAATTTAGTTATTAATTTCACAGGATTTTTTGTGGAACCTTTAGGGTTTTCTATGTATAGGAGTATGTCACACATAAACAAAAAAATTTTTACTTCTTTCTTTCCAAATTGGATTTCTCTTGTTTCTTTTTCTTACCTAAGTGCTCTGGCTAAAACTTCCAATACTGTGTTGAATGGAAGTGGTAAAACTGGGCATGTTTGTCTTGTTCCTGATCTTAGGGGAAAAGCTTTCAGTGTTTCAACACTAAGAATGATATTAGTGGAACTTCCTGGGTGGTCCAGTGGTTAAGACTCCGCACTCCCACTGCAGGGGGCATGGGTTCAATCCCTGGCTCCTCATGCCACGCAGTGCAGCCAAAAAAAAAAAAAAAGAATGCTGTTAGCTATAGGATTTTTATATATATCCTTTATTATTGAAGGAGGGATATCTTGTGCAGCCATGATGCTTATATCATTCACGTGGCCTTTATTATTTTGAGAAAGTTCCCATCTATTCCCAGTTCGTTGAGTGTTTTTATCGTGAAGGGTGTTGAATTTTCTCAAATGCTTTTTCTGCATCAATTGAAAAGTTAATTTGTGGTTTTTTTACTCTATAACATATCTTTAATTAATTTTTTGTAATATGATGTGAAGCACTGGTCAAAGTTTGTCTATTTGCATATGGATATCCAATTGTACCAACACTATTTGTTGGAAAGAGTATCCTTTCTCTATAATTGCCTTTGTAACTATTTCAAAGATCATCTGTCCATGTGTGTAAATCTGTTACTGGATTTTCTATTTCATTGATTGATTGACTGATTTTTATACCATTACTTCACTCATTCCTAGGACTGAGAGCAGGAATGAAGGGCTGGGAACTAATAGGGTCCCAGGAGGGTGAAGGAAGGGAGTTAGTGTGGGGTACTTGTCCCAGTTTAAAAAAATATATTATTGTAGCTTTTTAATAAGTCTTGAAATCAGACAGTTTTAGTCTTCCAACTTTGCCCTTTTTCAAAATTATTTGGGCTATTAGTGGTCCTTTTTTATTTCCATATGACTTTTATAAGTCAATTTCTAGTAAAAAAAAAAAAAAAAAAAGAAAAAGCGTCCAAGATTTTGACTGGGATTGTACTGATTCCTTAGATCAACTGGGGGATACTTGACTTTTTAAAAAAATTTGAGTCTTCCTACCCATGATCATGTTATAGCTTTTTTTTAATCTAAGCTTCTTCAGATTCTTTCAACAATGCCTTGCACTTTACAGCATATAAGTATTACATATCTTTTAATGGTAAATCATATATTTTATTTTTTATTGTTGCTTGTACATAAAAATACAATTAATTTTCATATAGCAATCCTTTATCCTGCAACTTTGTTAACTCACTTATTTTTAGTCGAAGTACTTGGGATTTTTTTTTGTACATTCCATTGGATTTGCTACACAGATGATCATGTCATCTGTGAATAAAAAAGAGTTTTCCCTCTTCCTTCCAATATTGTAACCGAGAAAAACAAACCTGACTCCATATTGAATCCATTCCTTTACTTCTGACCTTTGTGCTCAGTTGTCTGTGCCTGAACTCTAACTCGGGTATGATGGTTCTCTGAGACACTAGTCCACCATCTTCTTGGTCTGCTGGCTTTCCAAAGAAAGTCACTATTCCTTTTCCCAACAACTTTTCTTTCGATTTATTGGCCTGTGGTGCAGGGAGCAGTACTAGCTTGGACTCAGTAACAATATGAATTCTTTTTATTTTTTTTTCCTGATTTTTTGCACTAGCTAGAACCTCCAGTAAAATGATGGATAAAAGTGGTGAGAGAGGACTTCTTTACCTTCTTTCTGATTTTAGAGAGAAAACTTTTGGACTTTACCCATTAAATGAAATGTTAGTTGTGAATTTTCATAGATGTTCTTTATCAGGCTGAGAAAGTTCCCTTCTATTCCTAGTTTCCTGACAGTTTTTGATCATAGTAGATGTTGGATTTTCTTACATTATTTTAGGAAACAACATGAAATAATCATATTAATTTTCTTTTGTAGTTTCTCATTATGCTGAGTTACACTGATTTATTTTCAAACGTTAAACTAACCTTGCAATCCTGGATAAAACCCATTTGGTCATGATGTATTCTTTATATAATGTTGGATTTGATTTGCTAAGTTTTTGTTAGGAAATTTTTCATCTATATTCATGAGGAAAATTGTTCTGTAGTTTTCTTTTCCAATCTCTCCCTTTATGGTTTGGGTATCAGGGTAATTCTGTCCTCATGGAATGAGTTGAGAAGTATTTCATCTTCCTTAATTTTCTGCAAGACTTAGGGCAGAATTAATATTATTTTCACTTGAATGTTTGATTTACTAATGAAGTCTTCTGAGCCTAGAGGATTGTTTGTTTGTTGTGGTGGGAAGGATTTTAACTATAAACAATTCTATTAATAGGTACAGGGCAGCTAAGATTATTCATTTTTTCTTGAATTAATGTTGGTAAATTTCTGTAGTTCACCTAAGTTGTTTAATTGCATTTATCAACTAACAGTTTTTCATAATATTCCTTTATTATCTTTTTAATACCTGTAGAATATGTACCAATGTCACCTCTCTCATTTCTGATTTTGGGAATTTGTCTCCTCCCTCTCCCTCTCCCTTTCTCTCCATCTCCCCCTCCCCCATCTTCTGTCCTTTGTCTCTTCTTCTTCTCCTCCTCCTTTTCCTACCCCTCCTCCTCCTTCTCCCCCTTCCCCTCCTCCTTCCCTCCCTCCCTCTTCCTCTCTTCTTTTTCTTCTTCTTATTCTTCTCCTTCCTCTTCCTCTCTCCCTCCTCCTCCCCTTCCTCCTCCTTCTTCTCCATCTCCTTCTTCTCCTCCTTCTTCTTCCTCTTCTTCTTCTTCTTCTTTCTTCTTCTTCCTTCTTCTTCTCTCTCTCTCTCTCTCTCTCTCTCTCTCTCTCTCTCTCTCTCTCTCTCTCATCTGCCTGGGGTCTTTGCAGAGGTTTATCAATTTGAACTTCTCAAAGAACCAGTTTTGGGTTTCATTGGTTTTCTCTTTTTTGGCTTTCCCCGCCCTATTTTATATTTTATTGATTTCTTCTCTCCTCTTTGTATTTCTTTTTGCTTGCCTTGGGCTTAATTGACTCTTATCTTCCTCCCTTTTTCAGATAGAAGTTGAGGTCCTTGATATATATTTTTGGTTTTTTTTCCTGAAGTTCTGTAGGTTTGACGTACTCATCTCTCTCTGTTTCATTTGCACACATCTAACTCATCTCTCTCTGTTTCATTTGCACACATCTATTTAATTAAATATCTTGAACATCAAAAATGACTTTAGAGAAGAATGCAACATTTGCCCTTCCTGGTTAACCCAGAAATAACCTAAACCTTTTTTTCCCTAGTTTCGGATATTTTCCAGGAGTTTTCTTAATGAGGGGGATGCTATAAATAGGTAACAAAGGTGATCCAATCACCCAGAATTCTCAAAAAAAAAAAACCTTTAAAATTTCTCCTTTGTCTATATCAAGATATAAAGAAACTTAAGGTAATCCTCTTGATCACTTTCCTAATACTGTTTCTTAGATGGTCCTTAAACTTCTTTATGCTGATTTTCTCATGATTTTGAATAAATTTTATCAATACTTCCCCATCTTTTATCCTTTTTCTCTTTCTCCTTAGACTTCTTGGACTTCTGTTGTATCAGTTTTATAAGTATATACTGAAGTTAGATTGCTTGGGTTTATATGATATCTCTATCATTATTCATGGTTGGACCTTAACCTCTTTAGCTAATGCTACATAACACATCACTCAAAGCTTAGTTCTTTAAATAACAATTTATTATTACTTTATCTCTTGATTTCGTAAGTCAGGAATTCATTCAGTGCTTCTCTCTGTTCCATGATTTCTGGGGCTTCATCTGGGATGACTTGAGTGACTGGGGGCTGTTATAGCTGGGTGATAGCTGGGGTTCTTCCTTTTCCTCCATGTGTTCTCTACACATAACTAGCACATCATGGCCTCAGCGGCTCAAGATAACAAGGAAAACATTGCAGTCCTGTTAAAGGCAAGATTGAAATTGGCATAGTATCACTTCTATCATACTCCATCAAAAAAGTCACAGGTTCAAGGAGAAGGGAAACAGACCCCATTACTCTAGGAGTATCAAAGAATTTTCAGCCCTTTTAAATGCACCTCTATGTATATCAATAGATATTAGTATTCCTAGACAACTCCATAACTATGTAACATTGTCATAGTCATTAAATTAAGATGGCTTTTCCTTATAAGCTATCTGGACACTATTACTTTTTAATAAAGGTTAATTGTTGACTGATTATAAAATTTAGCCATGCATTCTGTTGGAGATTTGAAAAGCATAGTAAAAATTGAAGAGGAAGAAAAATTTGACCATAATCCATCCAGAGGAAGCCACTCTTAGTTTGTAAAGTTTCTGCCAGTATTTTAGTTTCCTTTTAAACTTTTTTTTCTTATTATAATAGAGATAAATGTTAAAATTTTGATAATAAATGTAAAAGAAAAAACCCCTACCTTAGAAATAATCAAGGATAACATTTTATTATATTCCTTCTTAACCTTTTTTTACTACACTTATACTATTATGCCTCATTGAAATAATACACAATATTTACATTGTGCTTCTTTTTGTAGTATTTCTAAGCATTTTTCTCCTAACTGAAATACAATTAAACTCTTTCACTTATCAAACATATGTTGAGAGCCTCATATTTCAGACAGTCTTCTAGGTTGTTGGGAAGCTTATATTCTAGTGAGGGAAGACAAACAACAAACAAATTAATGAGAAAATACAGGAAGTGATGATTGCTGTAAAACTAAACAGGGTGCTGAGACTAGAATTGGCTGCTTTGGCTGGACAGTCAGGAAAGCTGTCATTTATGAGATGCTATAGAAGTTGTGATCTGAATGATAAGGAGCCAACCATGAAAAGATCTAATAAAAGAGAATCCCAGGAAGAGGAGGCAGCAGATGGAAGTGCCCCAAGGCATTAATGAACTTGGTCTGTTTGAGGAGAAGAAAGAAAGCTATTATGGCTGGAACATGCTGAGCAAGGAGAAGAGAAACACATCATGTAGCTGAAGAGTCAGAAAGAGCCAAGACCACATAGGACTTGGAGACAGGGTAAGGAGACTTAGAATTTTATCACAAGTGCCATAGGGATCCCAAAAGGATTTTAAACAGGGTTTTAATATAACCCAATTTATTTTTTTAACATCTCTCTGGCTACTGTATGAAGAATGAAATATAGGAGGTCCATTGAAGAAGGCAGGAGACTAGTTCAAAGACTATGATAGTAGCCTAGCTGTTGAGTGTTGGAAATAGGGCAACAAGCATTTAGGAAAAGTAGTCATACTTCAAATATGATTGGACAATTGACAATACTCCCCTATGCATTGGATCTGGCAGGAGCAGGAGGGAAGGAAATGTAAATGTAATGATTATGAGAACTAGATTATCATAGCATATTTCAGTTCTAAATTAATTATCTGTGCATAATATATTTCTATTTTTTCTAGATCTATATGAATAATAAAGTAATATACTTAAATATCATCTATCTTTAAGGTTCATATGCTCTCATTATTGGTATTTTTTTTAATGAATTCAACTTCAACTGCTCTGTTGAGAAAGCCAGGAAAGTTAATGTCTTGCAGATGAATGGACTGTCAATGCAGAAACTCACTACCACATAATATTAAAATATATTGATTTTTTAAAGAGAAAGACACCAGACTTGGTAAAATGTGACAAATTACAAGCTACTAAAGTAGTGATATTTAGATTTTAGTGTCATGTGAAAAAAAAGAGTCAATAATATTTTGCATTTACTATACAATGACCTCGGGTACTTTTTTGCTAGTAGTTGAAGGTTCAAAATCATTAAGCAGGGGTTTCAGCTTGATCTAGAGAGACATGGTTTTGCACAAGAGGAGAGAGCCCTGAACTCTGTTCACCTGGATTTTACACAATTCTTCATATCTATGTGGAATCTCTTAGCTACAGAGCTATGATTTAGAAAAGAAGCTCAGAAATCTTTTTTATCAAATCAATTTTTATTGGAGTAGAGTTGCTTTACAATGTTGTGTTAGCTTCTTTCAAAAATCATTTTGATCTATGAACAATTAGCACTCTTTCTCATTCCTAAGCAAATCGCAATGGCTCAACACCTGTTGTTAGTCTTTAGGTGTTCATAAATTGCTAGTAGGTCATGATCAAAAAGCCAACTGTTATGCATTCCATTGCAAGAGGTAGAGAAAACAAATAATAAGAAATTTTCTTTGGCTTTCTCAGCGACAGAGACAAGAAGGCAGGACTGTAAAATTAAAAAGTAAAATGCTGATTTAAATGGCCTCTTTGATCTCTTATGTAAACCTCCTCTAAAGAGTAACTGAACTTTGCATTCCACATAAATTTGTTAGTAATCTACCCCACAAACATGAAATTCCATAATTAACATCAGATTTGATAGGTAAAGAGCTGCAGAATCATCATGTACTTAGTTTTATTTTGATTTTTAAAATTCAAGTGAAAATAGAAAGAGTATTCAATTATTTCTCAGAAATGTGACAAAGTGGGGTGAGAATCCTGGGCCTGCTAGGAATAGCATTACGAACTCAATATTGTCAATAACCCTGTTTTTTTTTCTCTTGCAAATTTAAGATAATAATGGAATCATCCTCACATACATGGCAAAGATTAAATTTAAAAATATATTTCAGGTGCTTAGCAGGACACCGTGAGTTGTGCTTTCTTTGTGTTGGTGATTGCTGTCAGGCACCATTCTCTGCTGAGTGGTGGCAAAATGTCTGCCAGCAGCTTACATTTTACATCTTAGTCTTTATGAATCCCGCTGAAAAATAAGAATGATTCTTCCCGAATGTCTTCCTCAAAGGCCCTAGAATTGATCCCACATGTATGGATTGAGTCATTGAGAACCAGAGACCCTATGTTCTGACTGAGCCGGACAAGACTACATGCTCACCCCTGGATTTAGGAAGGAAATTCAGAGGCTTCCAAACCCCATGGATTGAGGAGGGTGGGAAGTTGTTTCCTCAGAGAATCATGGGTGTCTGACACAGAACCCAAATTCTACAACTCTAACTCAGTATTCCCTAACTATGCATATTACCTTGAAGAATTTCTAAAGTTCTCTGCAACCCAGGATTCTCAATTGTAACATACTCTACTTCATAAAGTTACTGTGAAATTTTAATGAAATTGTATACATGTGCATTAAACTAACTCACATTGGGCACATGGTAGGTACGAAATACATGTTAGTTCTCTCTCCCTGTTCTCTCAGGAGTGATACAGAATAAGCATAGCATGGACTGACGTTTGAAGACAGCTATAATGTCTTCGCTAATTTTTTTTCACTATTGCAAGCTCAGAGCCATCGGTTGTTTTTCTAATATCTTGGTTTTAAGCTAGTTCATCATCCTGGTCTCTTTGGCCTTTCATCATCCCACTTGAATTGTAGTGCCCAGATCAGAACACAGTATTCTAACTATTCCATCACAAACTTGGTTGTAATCTCCTTTGAGACTGAAAGTGAAAATACTTTCACTGATGACATGAGATTGTGTCATGACAGTGAGTGCAGCATTTTATTTCCGCAGATATTTGAGCCAACTAAAACCCTAGGCTTTCTCCACAAGCTCTGCTGGTAACCTATACTTCTTCTGACCTGTGTCTGTGTAATTGCCCTTTGGAGCATAGCCTAGGAAATTTATTCCTATCCAGTGTTATCCTCTTAGACTTTGACAATTATTTATGCTTATTTATTTGATTAGTGACAACATCCTTTTCAGTATGGATCAACCACTCATCAAAGCTTCATGGCATATACAAATTTGACCAGTGTTCCTTGGTATCTTTATTCTCAATATGAACAAAATCAGGACCAGCAGGTGATGGAGTCCTTCAGTACAGCACACATTTCCTTCTAAGTTGGCAGTGGTCTCATCAACAGCATCCTAGTCATCTAATCAATTTTGAATCCTACTCAAGTACTGTTACTAGCCAATATGTATATACGTGTTTATACAGGATTGTGGCAATTAAAATAAGCACAGAAAGTTCTATCCAGTTGCTGAAAACATACAATTTTGTTAATTTTATCATTCAACCAGCATTGCCTTATGCCTTTGTCTGTCACTAATTTCTTAATATTTTTTTCATAATAGGAGTATCTCCATGTAGGAATTCATAATGCTAATCAAAGCAGTTAGCATCTAGGCTGTGGAAACAGAGGCACATCTAAGCAACTAAATGTCAGGAAATAAAGGTTATGGCCAGTAAGCCAGTATGTCAAATAGATTTCAGTTAAAATCAATAAAAATCACATGTAGAAAAGAGGGCTGAAGAAATTTTGAGTTTCAAGTGATGGCTGTTAATTGATTCTGTTCCCAGTGGAACAAACTGCTGGCCTCACTGTCATGGGGAAGAAAAGGTCGTTTATCAAATCTGCCCTCTCCCACAAATAAAGAGGGTTGACTCACCTGTGTAATATATTGCAATGCAAAGAACTCTGCTGTGAGACCTCTCCAGAATGATGGTACCTTCAACAGTTGAAGGTGTTGAGCATAATGACATGGGGACATGTACCTAAAGACTCCCACTCATAATCCAGAGCAGTGAGGGGAGTGAATCACTCAGAGCACACGCAATCTGCTCTAGAAACTTTAGAGCATACTAGAAAGGGAAGACTTCCTGGATAGAGGGCTTGGTCCCTAAAGCTGTACAGGTGGGAGAGATGCCACAAAACTGAGCATAACTGATAATATGACCTTACTTGTACCACTTAGCCAGGGAGGACTTGGGGAAGTTTGGAGAAATACACATTATCTATCTATCTATCTATCTATCTATCTATCTATCTATCTATCTATATCTATAGATAGATAGATATAGATATGTATATCTATATCTATATATGTATATTTGATTAGTATAACCAAAATGCCAACAATGACTATGGCTAAGGCTATTTATGGACACTGAGATTGTGAATAATGAGTACTTTTTAATTTTATGTATCTATTATCTATATCCTTTTAAAATTTCCTATAATCAGCAGGATTTTTTAATCACAAAATACTCATAAAATGAAATATATGACTTACAAAAATATGGTAGGATTCCCACTTGCTCCATTATTTTACATGCTTCATTATCAATCTGCCTATCCAATAGGCAGAATAGTTTAGTCTTGAAAATTCTGCTCAGTGCAAAAGAAACAACCTTTTGAAATGAAGTTGGAAGTAAGGTGTTTTATTTTAGAAGAAGAACAACAATAAACAACAGCTAATAAGGACACTAAGCTATCCTTGCCCATGTCCAAATGCACTGTCTTATTCCCTCTCAAATATCTACTTGTTGTCATGAGCGTGCAGTAACTTCCTGACAACATGCTATGAATCAACTGCTACTGTATACATATAGAAGTGTAACTACAGCAATACAAAACAGGAAGGGACAATTAGTAACTAAGTCACACTTGAGTCTTGCCTATGTGGGAGACTGTATGAGGATTATAGATGTGATGAACCCAAAATAATTTCTATTTCTATGAATGCTAATTCATCAAGACTGGTTCTGAGTTCTATACAAAGCAGCAAATTGTAGAACAGCACAAATTAATAAACTAAAGTTCAAAAAAGAAATAAACAAAAACTCTTAGCTCCACATATTCCCAATATAGTTATAATTATTAACTTGTAACACTTGCACTTTTGAACAAGATTGCTTAGGTTTATTCTGCTTCTTAAGCTTATATTGAAAGAATGTGAGAATAATAAGTACTTGCCAAACAAACACTGACATGATTACAAAATGCTTTGGGTGCTCTTTCAGGGCATCGCAATACCATTCATTACCAGAACCAAAGACACAGTGTGTGAGCAGACAGCAAAGTTCTGAGTTCATAACCAAAGTCAGGCCAAAGAACATCCAGGCTACTTTTCAGAATGTAAATGACATAGTTAAACATACTGCAAAGGGGAAAGCTCTTCACCAGCTCCATGTCTGCCAAACAAAAAGAAGGAAGAAAGGAAGGATGTGCTTTAAATAAGGACTCAGGTGGAAACAGTGATTAAATAGAACTACCCCAGGAAAGTAAGCAGTGTCAGAGACATGTGGGCATTTCAAGTCTTAACTACCATCTTGAATTGCAACCAAATACAAAGCAAGTATAGTAACCAGTATAAATTAATGCTGATTCACAGAAATGGAGATTTTAAAAAATTAATAACAAAGTTTTTACGTTTTTTCTCTTCTGCATCTGATCTCTGGAGAAGATATGACCCAAACATTCCAAAATAAGAAGTTGCTATTCCTCTAAGAAGTATTTATCATTCCCTACAATTTCCAAGTTAGTTTGATAGACTTTGCAGGGGATTTGGAAGAATAAAAGAGAGTTCATATGTACATTAAAGTTGTAATTCAAGATTTGTTATGATAAATGACCATTTAATAATTCAAAGAACTATAGGAGTTCAAAGGGGAAAGCCACCAATTTTAGTCAAAGTGCTTAAAAATGGTGTCATGAAAGAGGTGGCACTGGGCATAGAACTTAAACAATGGATAGGACTTCAACAGCAAGAAATGAGGGGAAGCTATTTAATTTAGGCAACATGTATGAAATTTCTTCTGTGAAGAAACAGGAGTGAGCAGGGCCACTGGCCAAAGGATTTATGAAATAATAAATAGTAGAGTAGGCAGTATTAGAGTGTGAGAGATTTTAAATGGAAGTTTAAGGAGTTTGATATAAAACAGTGAGTTATTTTGTTTTTTTAGGAAAAGGTTCTGGAATCAAAGTCAAGATCTAGGGAAGTTAATTTTCATTTCATGATGAATTGAAGAGGAAAGCAATTAGAAGTCACATGACCCTCTAGGAACAGGACTACAAAGAAGAGTGAGGAAAGTCGGAACTAGACTTGGGCAGCAAGAATGGATGGGGAGTGAGGTATAAGAAACTGATTGAGGGGCTTCCCTGGTGGCGCAGTGGTTGAGAGTCCACCTGCCGATGCGGGGGACGCGGGTTCGTGCCCCGGTCTGGGAAGATCCCACATGCCACGGAGCGGCTGGGCCCATGAGCCATGGCCGCTGAGCCTGCGCGTCCAGAGCCTGTGCTCCGCAACGGGAGAGGCCACAACAGTGAGAGGCCCGCGTACCGAAAAAAAAAAAAAAAAAAGAAACTGATTGAGGAGGATCATAGGCCAAAAATGAGAGAATATGGAAAAAAAAAACCAGAGGCCTGAATTCTTTGGAGTAATAGTTGGAGCTAATCAGATAGATGACAACTTCTAGAGAAAACATGTAGTAAGACTGGAAAAAGGAAGTTGAGGGAAATTTGGGGGGGAGGCTGGGAAGGCAGAGATGAAGTCAATGATGGGTAAGTCAGAAAAATAGAAGCATCACAGTCATGGAGTTTGAGAGAAGGCAAAAGTCAAGAAGCAGGTAGTCAATAACATCCAATAAGGTAGAGAAGACAAGAAGGGTGAATAGAGAAAAATACAGCCATCAGATTTCATGAATAGATAATCGCTGACTGTTGAGTAAAGAGTTTTGTATGAACTGTGCTTTGAGGGGGACGGGAAAGCCCAGAACTCCAGGCAACACTGGTCAAGCCAGGTGTGGGTTCTGAGACTGGCCCAGTGATTACAGCACAGGTAACCTGACAAGGTCCTGTGAGAGGAAAGGCAAATATGCTGAAGAGAGTTGGGATTTCAGAGGTTAAAATGCAGCCAAGCATAGGAAGCAATGTGGAAAATGGACCAAAGGGACTAGAGGTGGATGTCTAGCAGAGACCAAAGGAGATGTTGATAGAGATCAATTGTGCAAAATTCAGATTTCAGTTGCATTACTCCTTTTGCATGTGGTTTAACATTTTCATTCTGGAATATGAGTTTGATCTGAATCTAGGGTGGAGGTTGAGGGAGCATAAGCAGTATGTATAGGTTACAGTTCTGTGAAGTTTTAGAGTGCAGGAAGGGAGAGAGGGAATGATTTGCAATGGCCACGAATTTTCTTAAAGCTATCTTTTTTATTAAGGTTTTACTTTTAAATAGAGAGAAAAATTAGTTGAAAGGAAATTATCATATATGCAAACAAGAGAGGAAATTAATTTCTGAAGCAATATTTAGATGAGGTCAAAAAAATATGGATTATGATCTAGCACAGAGAGCAGAACTCACCTTGAAAAGGAAAAGGGATTGAAAAGAAAGAATACTGACCAAAGTGTTCTTTGTGGGGAAGGCAGGTGGGAGTAAAAGTTTTGAAGCTGAGAGAAAAGAAGTTTAGGTAGTCTTATGCTTCTCAGTGGAAGTGGATTTTACATCTGCTAAGATTAGTAAGAGACAGGATGGAACTGTTGGCTTGAGGTGAATGGTAAATATGAGGAACAACTTGTCAGGAAACAGAAGTGATGTGAGATGAATAAAATGAGGTGAAGTGAGGCAGCAGGAATTTCAGTGGATGTAGCCAGAAGCACACTGGCTTTTTCCCTCAATGTCTGACAGCCCAGAAATAGCACTGTGTTTGCTCCCGTTTAGTGTTTAATTCTTCTGGATTCGCCATTTGACCCTCTTGTGTCTGAACTGTAATCTGCATGACTGCTGCCACTTGGTTTTCTTTTGTGCTTTCCTTTTTATAGTCACATGCTGTGGTTTTATTTTTATCAAAACAAAAAAAGAAAAAAGAAAAAAAAGCGTTTGACTCAAGAAAACATAAGATTAGAGTGTAAACAAATTGCCCTCCAGAAAGGTAGGGGCTCTCTTTCTGTGACCAGTAGCTCAGGAGCAGTCAGGGCCTAAAGGCGCTGAGTAAAGCTGATTCTCAGCCTCTGGCTGGAGTTTTGGGTGACGTCTCCAGGTATTGGGGAAAGACTCTATAGGCTTGGGTTTAGCAGACCAGGCAGAACCTTATTCTTTTTATGTCAGCTTTGACTGTTGCATGGAATTTCTTTCAGGAATTTCATCCACACCTTTTAATAAGGCTTATGGTTAGACAACCTCACTTGTGTTTTTAAATCTTCACCAAGAGTTTCTTTGGTCCTTGGGGGAATGCCCATTGAAGGCCATCGGGGCCCTGAGATTCCGTCAACTGTTCTCTTCTCATGAGTACAAATGTGTAAACCCATGTGATGTGGCTTTATTAGCATGAGGAAATTAGCTCCAGCTTGGTAATGAGCTACCATCTTCCCTGAGACACAAGGGAATACAGATTCATTAGAGAATCATTTGCATTTCTGAGCCATTATTAGGAAAGTTATACAAAGAGAAAAATAAATCTCAGAAGAGACAACAATGAAGGTGAGCTATAAGGCCCTTGGATAAAATTTCTGAGACGATCTTAAATTTGTATTTTCAAATAAAATTTAGGCTGGAACTCCAGTTATGACAACAGAAGTATCTTTTGGGTCCTGGTACCCCCACCAAACAACTTACATTTTATAGTGCGCTTAAACATGTGGAACATTTCACAAATATTTTTAGATTTTATTTTTAAGGAAGGTATTATTATATATATTTTACTGGTGAAACGTTGAAATCTAGAATGGCTAAGTGGCTTGACCAAGTTTCCGTGACTCCTAAGTTGTAGAGCTAGCATGAGGAAGGGACAGTCGAATTTCCACTCGAATCTATAACAAAGTCATAGGTAGGATTCTGCAATCACCTTACTGGTCACTATCCAGGCATAGTAGGTCACAGGTCAGAGATGTGGATTCTAGTTTCAGTTATGTTCCTAGTGAGGTATGTGATCTTAGGAAAGTCATTTTTTCTCCCTAGACACCAACTTCAGTTTCAGTTAAAGAAAGAAGAAAAGGAAGGAAGGAAGGAAGGAAGGAAGGGAGTGAAAGAAAGAGAGAGAGAGAGAGAGAGAGAGAGAGAGAGAGAGAGAGAGAGAGAAAGAGAAAGAGAGAGAAAGAAAGAAAGAAAGAAAGAGAGAGGGAGGGAGGAAAGAAGGAAGGAGGGAGGAAGAAAGAAGAAGAAGAAAAAGAGACTAAACCAAAAGCTACTTCATTTAAGAACAAAAAATGGAAAAAGGAAATTAACTTGCCCTCCAATTACCTAGAACCCTCCTCCAAAGAACCAGAGTCACTTCTGATATCTTCTTCACTGACAGTGTATTTGAAATGAAAGGACAGTGAAGCTGGATGCCTTCCACCTCACTTCCAAGATTTTCCAAATGGAAGATCACATCCATGGTTGGGTTGGCACATGCAGCCACCAGTCCACAATAAAATTCTCCACTTGCTCTTAATGATCACTCACACTCTGTGGCTGTTTTCAGTGGCCTTAGAAAGAATACCCCAGGATGGGAAAAACTTCTTTGACAGAAAGGGAAAAAATGAGAATTCTTGATGAAATTCCTCAGGATCAGCTGTTCAGGGATCCACCACGAACAAGAGGCTTGGAGGAAGGAGATGGGACAAGAGATTGTCACCTGAGAAAATATCTCTGGTTATTAACAAGCTTGGAGGAAGTTGCCCAGGAGGGGACATATTTCACTAGGGAGAAGATAAGCCAGCACCCAGGAGAGTAGAAAGTAGCTCAGAACAACAAACACCTTACAGGAGAAATATTAGATGATTTTATCCAAGTAAGGGCATTTCCCTGACTCTCTTCCTGAGAGAGAATGGTGAGTTCAGGATGGCACAGAACCACTACCTGCCCAGTTACGTAGAGCAAAGAGTGTGAGAGGCTAAGACATGTTTTCCATGTGACAATCGTCTTCCCTGGGAAGGAAATCATAGCCAAGGGGAACAAAAAGAATGGATAGAACTACCCTGTGAGCCTCCACAAGGAGCCACCTCTTGTAGGCTTATGTGGTCACAAGTTTTAAAATGAAAAGTCAGATGTAACGTGATTGATGATGTCCTCAGCCCAGTTTTATTAAAAAATAAAATGAGAGGATATGAGAGGTGTTTTCTGTGACCAGTGAGGAAACAGAAACAGACTAACCTCATAGTGTGTAAGATAAATAATATCCAGAAGATGAGGGTGAAGAAGACCCAGATTACAAAATTGTATATTCTTCATATTATACCAAGGTCGCAAAGTGGTCAGGCAGTACAGGATTACTTCCCAGGGGGTGATATTTAAGGAAGACATTTTGACTGAAAATGCACAATTCAAGAGTTAAAGGGATGATGAAACTTACTATTGGGATATCCATCCATCAGCCGATTAACCAATGAAATGTCCTTCATTCTAGATATCCCTTCCACACTTTTCTTTATTTCCTTACTATGATGTTCTCAGCAGTTGGGGAATCTTAACACACCATCCATCAGCTTGTAGATAGACTCCAATCTTCAGGCTTTTCTCTTCTGGGCAGCAATTGATTGCCCAAAAGTCCAGAGCTTAAAATATGACCTTCACCCTGTCTCATATAATTCTTCTGCCCTGTTGTGCATTTTCCTGACCTCATGCTGCAGCTGCAGAGCCAAACTTGTCCACAGAACTCTGTTGCTACCACCTGGCCAGCCCCACAGCCAGATGGACATTTTCCAGCCTTCACCATGTGCTCCTTGAGCTTAGGGGAGCAGACTAACAGGTAAAGGTCAACTTGTTCCAATTGATTCTCTGATTTCCTGAATGTGGACATCCCAGAGAGGGAGTCAGCATCTGGCAGAGATCCAGAGAAATCTGTGATAGCCATGTGTAGGCCAGCAATCAGGGCAGATTGCTGAGGTTATGACCACAAGACCTGGACTCAGCCCCTGATCAGACCAGGGAGGAACTGCTGCTTCTCCAATCATCCACCCCTAGTCGGATCCTTCTCCCAAGGTCTGACAACTGGCCCTGCTAGATCCCTGTGCACCGTCTGGGAAACAATGAGCAGCAGAAAAGCAGACACTTCTTCCCCGTGCATTTCTCCTAATAAACACTCTTCCAGAAAGCCTGGTGCATGCCTTCAGGTCATTAGCTTCAGTTTCTTCAACAAAACTCTCTCTGTTTTAATTAGTTCCAAAGATTTTGAAATATTTTTAGGTTATGACATAAAGTCAAAATAACAATGGATAACAACAAAATAATTAATGATGGGTCAAACTTTGAATCACTTGGTGAAGGAATCAGCAGAACACATGAGAAGTTCCCATCTTTGGTTCTTTGTTTTCCAGCTGTAGAAAGCTCTGTTTGTCATCTAGTGATCAAAGTGAGCAATCTCACTTCTTACTCTACCTGTCAAAGATTTCTCTGATAATTTTCTTTAAAATGAAATGTTGAAAAGATTTTAGTACAATTTCAGTTTTATTTTCATTTTCCTTTTTTAACACTTGCAGACAAGAGAATTGTAACTAATACTTGAGGTCCCAAGAATTCATGTATCAATTTTCCCAGCTCCTTTGGAACCCATGCTTGATTGGAGTGAAGCAGTAGATAGTAGGTAAGTGAAGTTGTGGTCAAGCCAGGTCGGTAATGATTGCATATATCCAGGAAACGTGCTTTATCTGGGATCTTGGAAACTACATTGTGGATGGAGAGAAAGCCAGAAATCCAACATCCAGAGGTTAACCCAAGCTGGAAACAATAAGACTATCCAGATATTACCAAAGAGAAAATGAGGAAGGAGATTGGAACACGGACTGCATCGGATGGAATTTCTACTGTTTTCTGTTATCTCCATTCCTAATGAGTTTGATTGATCCAAGCACTCTTTTTTTTTTTTTTAGAAGATGTTGGGGGTAGGAGTTTATTAATTAATTAATTTATTTATTTTTGCTGTGTTGGGTCTTCGTTTCTGTGCGAGGGCTTTCTCCAGTTGTGGCAAGCGGGGGCCACTCTTCATCGCGGTGCGCGGACCTCTCACTATCGTGACCTTTCTTATTGCGGAGCCCAGGCTCCAGATGCGCAGGCTCAGTAGTTGTGGCTCACGGGCCTATTTGCTCCACGGCATGTGGGATCCTCCCAGACCAGGGCTCAAACCCATGTCCCCTACATTAGCAGGCAGATTCTCAACCACTGTGCCACCAGGGAAGCCCGATCCAAGCACTTTTATAGCAACTCTGTCAGAGGATCATTGCTCCCTATCTCCACTGCCAGGCCTCATGTCAGGGTCAAGAATGGGAAGAGTTAGGAGCATACCTTGCATGGTACATGGCAGACTTGATGTAATTTCAGTGGCAACAATACGCAAAACTCCAAGCAGAGAGGCAGGCAGGCATCAGGGAGATTCACCAGTAGACAAAAGGCAGGTCCAGAACATGGATGAAGGTCTTGGGGAGTGTTGTAGTTGAAGAAAGATGCTCAGTCCAGCCTCCTTAGGAGATACTCCTTTCTCTAGGGAGCATCAGGTTACCAGGTAGGGAGCAGAGGACCAATTCAGATAAGGAGGAGAAGATGGTTGGTAGGCTTAATAATGCTCCTCCCAAAGAGGTCCACCTCCAAATCCCCAAGACCTATGAATATACTACCCTCCATGGCAAAAGAAAATTTGCAGACATCCTTAAATTAAAGATCTGGAGATGAGAAGATTAGCCTGGATTTTCCTGGTGGGCCCAATGTAATCACAAGGGTTTCTATCAGAGGAAGGAAGGAGGGTTTGAGGCAGAGGATATGTGATGCTGGAAGCAGAGGTTGGGGGTTGGGAAGAGGGAAGGATGGAGGGAGAGGGAGGAAAGGAGAGAGAGAGAGAGAGATTGATTTGAACATGCTAGACTCTGCTGGCTTTGAAGATGGAAGAAGGAAGCTATAAGCCAAGGAATACAAGTGGCCTCTAGAAGCTGGAAAAGGCAAGGAAAAAGATTGTCTTCTAGAGCCTTCAGAAGAAACACAACCCTGCTGATATGTGACATCTTGATTTTAGCCCACTGAGACCTGTTTTGGAATTCGGACCTCCAGAACTATAAGATAATAAGTTGTGGGCTTCCCTGGTGGCGCAGTGGTTGAGAGTCTGCCTGCCAATGCAGGGAACACAGGTTCGTGCCCTGGTCCGGGAAGATCCCACATGCTGCGGAGCGGCTGGGCCCATGAGCCGTGGCCGCTGAGCCTGCACGTCCGGAGCCTGTGCTCTGCAGCGGGAGAGGCCACAACAGTGAGAGGCCCGTGTACCACAAAAAAAAGAAAAAGAAAAAAAAAAGATAATAAGTTGTATTGTTTTAAGCCATCAACTTTGTGGTAATTTGCTACAGCAACAGTGGGAAACTAATATAAATGGGTATATCTGTGTTCCTATAAATATGGTAGAATAGGGTTCAAGGTGGTTGTTGGTTGCAAGGTTGCCTAGAAATCTTCAAGTGTTACCAGTAGCAACACTGAGATGGTGCCAAGCTGCCAAACTCTAGAACCAACACTCCATATATTTTTTGTACCTAGAGATTCAATTGGTCCCCAAACCTGGTGGGATGCTGAACAGAAGGTTTGGGAATTAGTGGAACCATAGACAAAAAACAACTTAGTCATTTCAATACTCGGAGTGTTCCTTTACACTCATTCATTCATTTCCTCATCCTCTATTCATTCATTGAACAAACACTTAGTGAGCCAGGCTGCTAAGTGCTGGGCCTGAATAAGCTAAGAATAAGATGGCTAAGGTTTCTGACCTCCAGGAGCTGTGTCATGTCCCATAGAGCTAGTGTGACACCTTTCTCTGGGAGGGATGTTCTCCTCACCCTTTTCTTCTTGGGAATTGTATACACATGCCAAAACAGCAAAACAGAGATGCCCTGTAGATACCAAACATGTGAGAAAGGCAGATTAAATACAGTGATGAAAGCAGAATTTCATGACCTGAGTACTGATTCCTGAAATCCCCACCATGAAAAAAAATGAGGAAGGGCTATAAAATGATGTGAGTGAGAAGCAAAATAACATGGACACTCAGGTTTTTTAAAAAAATTCTCCTTCAGAGGCCCTGGAATCAACAAGAATCCCCTGTTGGGAGGCTGCAAAGTAAAATATACTGTTTGTAGCCTTAGGGAAAAACTATAGGACTGTATCAGGGACTTTACCAAGCAGATTGAAAGAGGGCAACTGTGAAACTTGAACTATCTTGAGCAGAATGGAGATTCTCAAAGTAGCTGGAGAATCATCCAGGAAGAATATTCAACCTCCAACTATAGGCTGGATATTAGCATCCAACATGAAAGAATGCAATGGAAGAAATAAAAGCACGGTTTCTACAAAAGGCTCTAAAGGAAGAGGACAGGAGGGCAGGGCTAGGCAAACTTTCTAGAAGGGCTAAATAGTAAATATTTTAGTGTTTTCAGGTCACAATGTCTCTGTCACAACTACTCACTTCCACCATTGTGGTGGGAAAACAACCACAGATAATATATAAGTGAATGGGTGTGGCTGTGGACCAATAAAACTTTATTTACAAAACCAGGCAACAGGCCACATTTTGCTCACTGGCTGTAGTTTGCCAACCCCTGCAATAGATATAGCTCTTTTTGCAATAAATTTAAAACTCAAAGATCAACTCAAATGTGTGATGTGTGCTACTATCCCTTGCCACCATAGTTATGGCAAAATTTCTCTATGATGTTGAGCAAGTAACTTAACTTTAGTCAGCCTCTACTTTCTCATCTTGTAATAGTAGCTACACCATAAGATTATTGTGAAGATCGAATGAAGTGGTGGATTAAAACAGGACCATGCCTGACTCATACTAAATAAATAATAGATGGCAGCTATTGTTGTTGCCCTGGTCATTACCAACAATTAATTATTACACTCTGCTAATCAATAATTGTGCTCTTTCCACTGCTACAGGTGTCATTATCAATTGATCTACTCTGGTACTAAAATTCAAGCCCTGTATCAGTTCTGTTCTTTGTCTTTTTTTGCGAACTATTCAAAATTCTACACCTCCTCCTTCTTGTTTCACACCAGCTTGTTTTCTTGCCTTTTTAGCTAACTTTAAAAGCTTTGAAAAGCCAAGGTAGTTATATAATAGCTTGAAGGACACAGCAGGCTATAACCAGTGTTCTAAGAGTTTTGTTCTGATTTAAAAATAAGCCTGAGGTGGGAAATAAAGACCTCAACAGAAATAGTCTGTGAGGACAGGGAGAAGGTAAACAAGCTATTTCCAGTAGCTAGAGAGCAAACCAAGGGCTACAGAAACAGGCCCAGGGACTCCAGGCCCAGGGCATTTCTGATGGTGATCATGACATCACAGGAATGCTGTCCTCCTTTTACATTTTCTGTAAGCCTCTGTATAGACTCTGATAAACCATTACAGATAGGACACAGGCATGCAGGGGGAGGCAGATGCTGTCTTTTGAAGTTATTAGTCTTTCTGGCACAGAAAAAGAAAATGACAGGAATTTCTTCTCATTACATATATAAAATTCTTTTCAGGCTTTGGATTCCATCTTCTTAAAACCCAAGACTGGGTGTAGGAAACCAAGGAATAAACCTAATTTGGGAAGTCAGTGTTCACCTAGTGTGTGCCCAGAAGCTCCTCCTCTTTTGTTTCCCCCACATGGGCCACCCACTCCACCAACAGGGGACATTCCAGGCATGTGGTTACAGCTGACTGACCACTGGAGGGAAAAGCTCGAGCTTCAGCTCTGGGGGTGTCTAGATATCTGATGTTTGATTCTTGGCCAAGATGAGAGCAATGGGTTTTATAATGTGCTGTTTAGGATTTCTCAACACAAAAAAGAAATGGTAATTATGTGATGGGATAAAGGTGTTAGCTAACACTAAGGTCATACTCATTTTGCAATGTACAAGTGTGTCAAATCAACACATCATACACCTTAAACTTATTCAATGTTATATGTCAATTATATCCCAATAAAGCTGGAAACCACTACCACCGACAACAAAAATATATACAAGGAGTAGGAAAACAATATCCCAAACTCTCCTGGAGACCACCCCATCCCAGCCCCACATTCAGCACACTACAGTCTTCCTGGACCACGTGGGTATCCTTGTGAACTTGAATTCATATGAGGCACAGAACTGCGAGTAGAATTCACAGGGGAGAATCTCTTTGTTCACCCAGAGTTAAAGCAGAAAAGGTATCTTTCTTTGGTACTTTCACTGAGTCCAACATATTTTAATGCTTTCATTGGTGATCAGTTCTAACATTTTCCAATTTACAATGTGGTACATTTTGACCCATAAATTATTTCATAAATATATGAAGATGTTCCACTTCTCTCAAAATCAAGGAGAAAATAAAAATGAAATATCATCTAATTTCCTTCTGATAGGTAAAAAATAGTTTGGGTGGCATGTGGAGCTGAAGAAATTCATACACAGCTGGTGAAAAGGTAAATTTATGCAACCATTTTCAAGAACAATTTTGAAATACCTAGTAAAGCCAAAGATGAGAGGCACAAAATCTATGTGTTTACAGTTCCAATTCTAGAATGTTTCCAGAAAACATGCTCACTCAGGTGCACAAAGATATTTGTCTCAAGCTTTGTAATCACAGAAAATAGTACACAACTGAATATGGACTACAACTTATTCTTGCAACAAATACTACAGATTACTTAAAATGAATCAACTATAGTTGTGCATGTCGACAAACGACTCAAGAATAATTACAAGTGGGGATAAAATAGAAAATTGGAAAATATGTGCATCCTATGATACAATTTATGTAATATTTAAGTTCCCCCAAATACAGATAGGAACATGAAAAATGATATGAAAGGATTCAATCTTGCTTCCAACTTAGAACCATCTACAGTGAGCCAACTCTGCACCCCTAACTAATCACATAGAATACTCACTTCTAGTTAGTCTGCATATATGTAGCTTCCCCAGCCAACAGCCTTCAATCAGAGCATGGCTGAAGCTTTATTTTTTTGTTCCACTATAGAGTTTGCCTACTGCCCTGCCTGCATTTGAGTCTCTGACAAAACACAAGTGATGGAGGCTGACTCCCTAGCAAGCTCTGAATAAATAACTTCTGCAAGTTTTCAAAAAAAATTCAGAATAGTTATTATTCAACATAGAGATGCAGAAGGGCTTTAGACGAGTACCACAAAATGTTAATATAAGCTAAATCATATATATTGAATGAATTTGATACATTGATAACCAATGAGGCACTAAGGCAAAACATGTAGACAGCAGTAGCCATTCCTGGGCCCACACATTGCTTCAGTTCCTTCTTTTTGGTCTCATCCTGGAACCTGGATTACAGAATATATTCCTGTTATCACTCTAAAAACTCCTCTTTGTTTTTTAAGCTAGGTTGAGTTGAATTTTTGTCATTGGCAACCAAAAATACTTCTAAATAATCTTGAAAGCACTGGAGGTTTTAGAAAATTCTCCTTTCCTGCAACCAACATGCCTGTTTGGGGTGTAGGGGAAGCATATTTGGGAGTGGCATATTCTGCTACTCTCCATTTGCATACTACCTCTGAGTTGTCCTATTGCTTCAGGATTCCTGTGCAAGTTTCTAAGGAGGATGAAGGATGTCAGAGACTTGAAGATCTAAACTCAATTTAGAAGCAGACAAGATCCAGCTTGACCAAAAGCAGAAGTAAGACATGTCAGCTTGTGAGGGGTCTATGGGCACAATTGTCTCCCCTTCCTGGGAGAAGAATCAAATGCCTTCCTGGCTAAGGCCCCCTCCAGTCACCACGTCATTGATGTGTCCCCAGGTCCAAGGGAAAAACAAGCCCCCTGCAGTTTCCAATGAAACCAAGTCTTGAAGAGTGTCTGGAATTCTGTATAAGCTTCTGCTCCAGGTGATGAAAAACTATCTACACCAGTTCTCTAGTTCAAAATTACTATGAAATAGTAAGTATACAGAAATTCTCACTATACAGTAGGAGACATAAAGAATGATGACTATTTCATTCTTTTAATTCTTTGCTTTAGTTAAATTAATTGAACTAAAGCCAAAGACCTGGCACACCCCTGACCTCAGTCCTTCCTCTCAATGGCTGCGGTAGTCTTCAGGTTACATTAAATTCCTGCATTTGACCAAGTCAACTGTCTATCGGGTTTGACAAAAATCACAGTCCCAGTAAAATAATGACATTCAGCTTGAAAATGACAAAGATCCCAGTTTTCAGCCATGGTACAGTCACCCTAACAGCTCAGAGAATACCATTCACAAGTTGTATTTCAACAGGTTACTAATTTGTATACAATTTCTGCTTTGGGGTTGTTTGCTAAATTTCCAACGCTACAGCCTCCCCAGTTTTAATTAACTTTTTAACTTATTGCCATAAAAGAATGTTTAATTTCAGAATAAAATTATCTAAAGTGAAGTGAATCCAAGTTTATCTCCACTCATAGGGTCCAAGAATGATGTTCTTGGCTCTAACCATCTATGACCCAAACACCAAGGAGTTGTAGAAAGTTACTTCTTTCTTCAGCCAATAATAAAGTGAGTACTACTAATCAGGACCCCTGTATCTTAAGAGATGTGGCCCTAAAAAGCCACTGACAGTAATAGTTGCTTAAATTAAATTGCCATACACAAGTTTTGATGCATTGTAACAATTTTCTAGCCTTTTCCTTCACTGTCAGTGATCCATGAAAAGTCATATATTCTTACAGTCTGCAATGATTAATACTATAAATTTAATAAAGTAAGTTAGAAGGATAAAAAGTCACCTGACATTTCCAACAGTCCTACCTTGACATTATAAATTTTCAACCAGTTCTCACTACTGTATGTACATTTGCATCTCTGTGAATATGATAAACTTCGTAGGCAGAATTTTGCTCACCCTTCTGTTCTTCCTCTGTATACCTGAAAATTAATTTAAATGACTAATTTTAAAATATTGCTTTCCCTTTTTCTAAGCCTCCAAAATAAAGTTTTATTATTATTATTATTGTGTATACAGTTTCAGCTGAGGTGGCTTTTTGACAACTAATTATTATAGTATTATTATAATCTGATTATTAATTAATATGGTATTTTTGAATAGCCTTATCCACCACTATAACAAAATGTTATCTGGCCTTGGTATTGTAAACCATGGCTGTAGTTATACCGTTGTTTTTATTCCCCTCACCGTCTTCAGTATCCTGAATATTGTACTCTGCTAATAGAAAGATTAAATTCACACTCACATTCATATTTTGCTAGAGGCACCTAATATACTTAATTAGTATGTTCACACACCAATCACCCAAAATACATTGTAGTGAATATTGTTGATGCCTTACCTACATCCCCCTGAGCCTTACATAAAGGTATTTTAACTGCCTAAGTGCTTTCCCTTGAAGAGGAGGGCTCTCTTCCCCTTTCCAGAGTAAGTCAGGAGTGCCAGAAAATTTAAGCTTCCTCCACCACTCAGTAACAACCCTCAACAATACTTGATGGAGATGGGTGTATAAAAATCCCAACTCCCTACTTCATGGATGGAGGAAAAACTGAGGCACATGTTACACACAGAATCCCAGAATTCTGCCATAGGATTAAGCTCCAATTAAAAATAGTTGTACTGGGCCTTCCCTGGCTGTCCATTTAGGGCTCTGTGCTTCCACTGCAAGGGGCATGGGTTCCATCCCTGGTTGGGGAACTAAGATCCTGCATACCACATGGCATGACCACATAAAATAAAATAAAATACCTGTTTGAGTCTTTGTCTTAAAAAAAACTCACTTGTCAGTGCACCTTTTTTGGCTGCCCTAGCTTCCTTGGCTCACTTCCCAGTCCCCTACAGCTGTCTTGGGATTATCTGCCAGATAAATGCTTTAATTTAAATTTTTGTCTCAAGGGTTGATTCTGGGGAACCCAAACTGACACAAATGGCCTAGAGTCTATATAGGTGGCAACTGTTGTTAACATTTGTGGGAAGGATGAGGGGATATACACCACCATAAATCTTTCATTAAAAACATAATTTCAAAAGATTCTATCTGCAGAGCCAATTCAAACTACCATAAGTTTTCCACAGAGAACATAAGCTGAAATTCACAATGTCTAGACTCTGTATTGATTTAGTGTAGTGGGAAAAATCAGACAATCAATCACTTGAATTGGTTGATAAATTCGGGGAAAACAATGTAACTGGAGACCTAAGAAGACACACTGTAAGAATAAAGATAGAGGTCCAGTATATAGCAAGAGGTCTCAGTTTAAAAATCTGGATCTGCTAATTAATCTTAAAGATTTTACCTGCTAGAAGTTCTGGAAAAAAAGAATGTATTTATCTATTTTTACACACTAATTTATAGCTTTACTATATGCAGAAATTTTTCTCACAATCTTTTTTGCCCTAAAAAATTGTATAGACATTGTGTCATCTTCATCTGATTATGTATATAAATATATTTTAACAGAGAAATATGATGTTTCAATTTTTATATTTCCATGGTAAATAAGCTATTTATTTTTGTCTATATTCTTGGGTTTTTTTAATCCTAAGGGATGGATGGATGGTAAAATTGTCAATCAGTGAATATATTTTAATGATTTTAGCTTTATATTTGGGGATTCTCTTCAATGTGAAAGTTTAAGTTGTTGAGAATTTTCTTGCATAACTTATTTGGCCATTGCTTCTTTGCATCACATCATTTATTATTTCATCATCTTCTCTTTATATCATGTATTTTAGATTTCCTGTTCTTTTTATATGTATATAAAAATCTTAACATATGTATATAAAAAATTTGTATATGCATTTTAGTTTTCTATTCTCCAAGTCTTTTATCCTTTTATTCATGATTTCATGTCTTTATCATTTTCTTCTGAATTCTTGAAGAAGTTATTAATCCCAACTTGAAATTTGCTAATGTGGATTTCTGAAGTCAAAGACCTCTGATTTAGTTCTGTGTTGTCTCTTCTTCAACCCAAGAGGGGAAATGCAGGGCAAAAGAAGGGAATCAGAGACAGACAGGCTGTTCAAACAGGGGCTCTTAACCCTAAGGTTGTCTATGGTTTGAATTCAAGGTTGTCTATGAACAGGGGAAAAATTTACTGCTAATAAAACTTAACAACATTTCCATCATTTATAACCAGAGTACAGTTAGCAATGCCTGTGAGTTTTTTCAACAACAGAAAGTTAGCTATGTTAATGTCAAACACCTGTTGTTACATATCAAAAAATCATTTCCACCTTCACTACTTTGAAATTATAGGCATCATTTATCAACTCTCCACATTAATGTAATTTTAATCAAAATATCAGAAAGGTTGCTTGTGGAACATGAAAACTGATGCTGAAATACATATAGTAGACTGAGGGCCAAGAGTAGTCACAAATATTTTGAATAAGAAAAATAAAGAGCATAAATCCTCTCCTAGATTCTAAAAATATTTTTGTAGTTTCGTGGCTTCATTTGCCTGCCTAACTGGATCAAACCAGAGCCATGAATTCAATCTGGTGAATCTTTTCTATTCTCTTGGGTGTTGGAAAAACTAAATTTTTTCCAGATCACAAAAGGCAAAATTCATGCTTCCAGAACCAATTGTAAAGCTACAACCAGCTCCCAAAAGTACTAATGTGAAATACTAAAAAGTCTCAGAAAACTAATTATTGGGCATGCTTGACTAAAGTAGAATTTTTTTCTCATTTGGAATAATTGTCCTCTATGTCTCCACTTTATATTAAGTAATCCAAGAACTAGAGGATATGTCAACCCTTCCTGCAAGGTTAACCAGTAAGGTGTCAATTTCTTCTGTTAAAGAGGGTCTAATATTTTAGGCTATGCCTATATTATACTTGGTTTTTCAAGAATCCTAGGAATTACAGAGTTTATGTTAAAATACACACATATAGGGCTTCTCTGGTGGCGCAGTGGTTGAGAGTCCGCCTGCCGATGCAGGGGACATGGGTTCGTGCCCCAGTCCAGGAAGATCCCACATGCCGCAGAGTGGCTAGGCCTGTGAGCCATGGCCGCTGAGCCTGCGCGTCTGGAGCCTGTGCTCCGCAACGGGAGAGGCCGCAACAGTGAGAGGCCTGCATACCGCAAAAACAAAACAAAACAAACAAAAAAGAAACACACACATATATGCACAAACACAAATGCACATATACAAAATGTTTAAATGATCACTTTTGTATATACGTATCCTTTTATGTAACCCAATTATTAGCAAACCCCTGCTTGCATTGAGCCCCCAATTACACAGCTTGTGAATTATTCTCCCCTAATTGTAACTCCTCTAATCATAACTCTCCCCAAGGAAATTCAATACCACAGATATGCTGCATCTTGTACACACTCTCTGCAAAGTCCCCAGAACTTGCTTTCTCCTCATCTCTCTCCAACTTCCACGTATGTGTGCTGTCTCAATCTTGCCCATATCAACTTGCACAGGGAACCAAATCTTCACTGTTCTCTACCAAACAAACTTGGGTAAAATATTTTAAAGGTTTAGTAATTTTACCATTTATTCACACACTTTACTATGGGTAGGAGCCCATCAAATACCACACGACCTCCTACCAACTCAACTCTTTCAAGCCCTTCTCAAAAGGTTTGACCCTAGCATACAGCCACGCTATTTCAAGTGAACTGATCAAGCCATCTTCCTAACAAGGGTGATTTTCTCACTGTGAGAAACTCTTATACCGTCTGGTAAAAAATATAATATTCTTCACTTTTTGTACACAAATATCAGGTCCTAGAAAGAGAGCGAAATACATAGCACGTAACAGTTCACTCATAAATCATAATACTGGTAATTTTAAATGTTACAGTGATTTGACCAAAACCACTCAGTACCAAAGTGAACAACCAGGACTGAACATCAGCATTTGTATTCTTTAGCTCTGATTCTCTACATTATATCACACTATCTTTTTGTATGTATTATTGAAATATTTTTAAGTGAAATGCAAACTTGAAGTGCTAAAAGAAACAAAATTCATCAGTGTTCATTAGTCCTCCTGAATCTTTCTGTGATCAATAAGTAAAATAGTTTCTCAAATACCAAAATGGTTTGCTTCATAAATAATTTATAACTGGAAGTGAACGAGGTAGTGTTAGATACCAACTCCACTAGATATAGTCCTAAACATGTTTATAGTCTCTTTCTTCCAAGAGATAGGAAATAATAATGTGTGAATAAAGGATAAAAACTACGAAATGATGCATTGAATACTGCCAGCAGGAGTCCAAGGAGCAGTGCACGGGCTCAAATACACATGGAAACAAGTCAAGCTGTGAGGCTCTTGGGACAGGATTCTGGGGCACCACACCAAAACGCTCAGAATAAAATTTTGGCTAACCACTCAACTATTTTATACAATGTACTGAAATATCTGGCTATTTGATATTTTTTGTCTTGTTTTGTCTTAACAAACCGTATTTAATAGGTTTTATTTTTTAGAACAGTTTTAGGTTCACAGCAACATTGAGAGGAGAGCACAGCGATGCCCTATACACCCTCTGCATCCATATATGCACAGACTTCCTCATTTTCTTATGTTGAATTTTAAGAGTTCTTGGTATACATTTCATAACAGTCCTTTATCAGATATGTTTTTGCAAATATTGTCTTCCAGTCTGTGGCTTGTCTTTCTCATTCTCTTGATGCTACTTGACGCTGTCAAAATAAAACATCTGGATGATTGACTAACATTTTTTCTTTCTCAAATATCTGGGTGTGTTTACATGTTGGCACTGACTATATTACAGATAAGCTAAACTAACTTTAGGTTCTTTTTTCTTATTGCATATTCAAAGAATACAATGCATTTGGGGGTAGGAGAGGAAGAAGAGGCTTTGGTGTAAGACAGCTTCTGCCAACTTTTACTTCATTACTGGCTCCCTATAGAGCACTTTTTGATTTTCTTCCCCTAATCATAACATGAAATGAAATTTTAATATCATAGGTATGTGTATATGTATTTATGTATTGTACATATATCTGTGTTTTATACATAAAAAGAGCAAGTTTTTTTTTGCCTTTGCATGAAAAAAAAATTGTTACCACCCTAAGAATAACACTATTCCTATTGAAAATGTACAGTTCCATGTTTTTAGAGAAAGTTTTTTTAGCTGTTATACGTGGTTCTAATACACATGTGTGATAATAAATAAAATTTTGAGGTGTTTATGGATAAATTTATAAAGATGTTTTACTTGTCATTTAAAAGATGTTTTAAATATCATTCTTAAATTTTGGCCACTGTGAGCATAAGCAATCTATCTAATCCACTCTACTAGGGGAGAAAAATAATTGACAGGTTTATAGTACCAATTTGTGGAACCTAGTTTTCTCTCTTACTTGATTTTCCACCAATACCTTAACTGACTCAAAAGCAAGGAAATCAACCAAACTCTATGTGATTTGCCCATGGAAGGAAGGGTCATATCCCTAACACAGAAAAGTTAGCCCCTGATGCAAGGAGAGATGTCAAAACCTAAAGAAGTTCAAGAAGAGATGGAGTCCTGGACTCTGCTGCCTATGGAGTCAGGGAAACTGACCGATGACTTAAGAGAGAAGCAGAGACCCATCCAAGTGAAGCAGCTGGATGTAAATCAGTCAGATTTTGAATCCAAGATTTCTTGATATTCAGTCTACAGACCTAAATCATTTTGATACTATGCAATTACACATAGCAGCATGAAGACAGAAAAATATTACAACTCATGTGCATATTTTTACCTCTTCATCTCACTTAGAACAGACAGCAAAATTCCTAAGCACATTACAAACTATTACAGTTTCACTTGCATTTGCCATTTGGTTAAAGCTCACAGCTGGTTTTGTTGCTGCTGTTATTTATTTCTTTTTAATTTCTGGAAATAAAACACCAGATATTATTAAGAGGCACTTTGAAATTTTTACAGATAAATGTTATGAATCTGTCTAATAATCCTTCTGTGTTATGAATAGATCAACTTCTGCCTTTGAAGATTCTATAAGAGATTTTGCAGTATCTCTGACTCTTCATTGACTTCCTTGGCATGTGACAGAAAATTTTCTGGGAATGCATTACTTTTTAATTTTTATGCAGTCTCATTGGTATAATTTTAAGACTTTTTGAAAATAAAGATAAAATTTAATTAAAAATTCCAACATATGTGGTCTAACAGTGCAGATAATCCAACTGATATTTAATCAGGACTTTGCACAGTTAAAGTGGCATTTGTGAAGGTAATGACAATTATGTTGGAACACACTCCTCTCTCTGACTAGAAAATTTCTGTAGAAATTGATTGTAAGATGCAACCAAATACCAGAAACATTAAAATTTCTTAGGTTCAAAGAACTGCAACATATCTTTGAACACTGACTCTATTTTAATTGTTATGAGCTCTCTTGCAGGAACATATAGTTTATTCATTCCTGGGCCTCTGCTCTTTGTCCTCCTTACCTGTTATTTTCTGTTATTATTATCTTTTCTCTTTATCCTCTATTTTGTGGTGGTGGGAGTGTGGGAGATGTTCAATAAAATCCTTGAGTATGGTTCATCTCTTCTAGTTTTATTGAATCATCTTATTAGATACAGAACAGATATGGGTGAAAGAGATTCTCACAGGCAATATTCAAAATAATAGTATATTTTTATGCTTTATGTCCTCCAGCTAAAGCAAAAAATAAATAAAAGGAAAACAAAACAAAACAAACAAAAAACCAGCCCAACAACAGTAGCAGTCTAGAGCAACAATGGAAGACAAGTGTGCCATATACAAGCTGGAGAGCCAGTCCAAATTTCCTTTTCCTTCTTTTCTAAGAGTTGTGATTGGTTTCATATTTTGTATGGTTCTATTTAATTAATTTCCTGTCTCAGAATATCATGTATACTTTTTTGTTTAATTCTTTTAGCAGTTGCCACAGGATTTACAATATATATTATTAAATAATGTAAGTGTACCTTCAAAGTACACTCCACAGTTTCTTGTTTGGTACAGTTACCTTAAAACAGAGTATTCTGGAATCTTCCCTCCTGTCTCTTGTGATAGTGTTTTTGCTTGCTTCACTCATACACATGCTTTAATCCCCTAAAGCACTGTTACTAGTGTCATTGCAAACAAACTGCTATATTTTAGACCAATTAAGAAGAATAAAAATATTTTTAACCTTCATCAATTCCTTCTTTGATGCCCTTCCTCTTTTTTTAAATAGTCAAGTTTCCAAGCTATATTATTTATCTCCTGCCTGAAGAACTTCTTTTAACATTTCTCATAAGGTTGGTCTCCTAGTAATGAATTTGTTTGCCAGAGAAACTCTTTTATTTATCCTTTACTTTTTAAAGACAGTATCACTGGGCATAGATTTCTAGGTTGGCAAGTTTTTTGTTTTTTTCTTTCAACACTTTAAAGATTTTACTCCACTCTTCCCTCACTTGCATGGTTTCTGATGAGAAGTCTGCTGTAATCCTTACCCTTGTTCTCTATAGAGAAGGTATTTTCCCCTTTTGCTTCCTTCAAGACTCTCTTTGATTCTCTACAATTTGTACCTGATATGCCAAGGTGGGGATTTTTCTTTTGTGTTTACCTTGCTTATTGTTCTCTGAGCTTCCTGGATTTGTGGTTTTATGTGTGTCATTAATTTGTAAAGTTCTCCATTTTTATTATCTCAAATATTTCTTCTGCCCAATTTCTCTTTTTTCTCCTGTTCGTATCCCAATTAGATATATTTCATATACATATATCTGATAATGTCCCACTATTCTTAAATGTTTTGTTCTGGGATTTTTTTCCTTCTCTTTTTCTCTTTGCATTTCACAGTTTGAGAAGTTTCTATTGACCTATTTTCAATCCTTTCCTGAGTCTACTGATAATTCGAACATCTATCTAGGTCTGTTTGATTTCTTTTTCTCTTCAGATTGTATTTTTTTCTTGCCTTTTGAAATCCTTTGTAATTTTTTGTTGAAAGCAGGATATTTGTGTCTTTAATAGCTACTGAGGTTAAACAGGCCTTTTGTGTGAGGATTTAGTTAATCTGGTCAGGAATTGGGCTGTGTTTGATGTTTGTTTGACTATAGGCTGGAAATTCCTCTAATGACTTTGTTTTTTTCTCCCACATTGGCTGTGGGGCTTCCCTTCATTCTACTGCTCTGAGAGAGCCTTTGTCTTGCAGCTCTTTCAGCTAGACTCCACTGTTATTACACTGGAGACTGGTTTGCATGGTGGTGGAGTGTAACAGAAGGGAAGCTTTCTATAATCTGATTAAGTCTCAGTATTTAAGTGGGCCTGTGTCTCAGAGTGAGGCCTTTCCAAATGTTTCTGTCCCTCTCTAGAACTATACCTCTTTCCTTCTGACCTGCTTCTCCATTCCCTGGTTACCACTGTTCCAAATCTATTTCTTTGAAATCCTGTACCCTGTTGATGTTGTTTGTAACCACTTAGGTGAGGCAAGAAGTCTGGAACCACCTCCAGCAGGGCAGTAATCTCTCCCCTTATACACTCCCCCAGCAGGGATAAAGTTCCGGTATTGCCCTCTGGTGAATTAGTTTTCCCCATAGAATGAGCCTTGGTTATGGAGAAGAAATGGGGAAGATTACACAGTGGCTACTTTTCCTTTCCTTGTGCCAAGACCATGAGGGGATTTTTTTCTTGAATCCTCAGCCTGCGAACCTGGTAGCCTTCATGGTGGAAAAGCACATCAAAGTGTGAAGTCCCCCCAGGATTGTCTTCAGTGGTGCCTCACTTTCCAAGAAGTCCACACTCAGCTCCAGCAGTTCTCCAAATAACTAATGGTTCTACCATTTATAACAAGGAGGATCACCTTCTGCTCAAGGGAAACAGATGTGTCTCACTGGATATGCCTGTCCCTCCAGATTTCAGTGTGGTGGTTTGTCCTGCAAATTCACTTCTCTGATGGGTCCAAGAATAGGCATTGATTGTCCATTTTTCCAGCTTTCCTTTGTTGTGAGGATGGGCATGATGAACTCCAAGATCTCTACCTGTTGGAGCTGAAACTGGAAATGGAATGATTGGTTTCATATCATTTGGCAAATTTTACAGCTTTATTTCACTTTTTCTAGGATTGCAGGTTTCCCAGCAACAGTAAACAGTACAATGAAGTACAATCTGGAAATATGAATGTTCCACAAAACAAAACATTTGACTACCAAAAGATATCAACATTGTCCAGAAAATTAAGCTGTCTCAACCATTTTAAGAACTGATAAGAGAAAGGGAATTTTTATTTTATTTTTTATGGATCATACATACTGGAAGTAATGCTTGAAAGCACAGTATTTAGTTAAGAAAGTTGATAACATTTTAGCACTGTAGATTCTGTAAGAAATTGTCAACTTCCATCATTAATTCAATTTTTTGCAGAAACAATTAGGCTCCTAATTGACTGAAATAAGGGTTTAAATTCCAGTTTGAGGTTTTACCTCAATACTTCTTTATTTCATCCAACTCATTTTCAAATCTTCATTCATTTTCTTCTTTCACGTCGTGAAGGATACCAGTCTTCTGAAATGCTTCCTTAACCCTTCGTCCTTCACTAGATCCTTCTTAGGAGTATATTCTTCTTGAGTTTTCCAGATGGTATTTCCAGACTCTTTGGTTGCACTCTTTTGTTTTGTTTCATAGTCTCTATGTTTCTTTGTTTTTGCTATTGTTTTCTTTAATAAGCCTCAAACAAAGCAAGATTCATTTAGATACAGAGGGCACTTATTCCACAGAGGGTTTTGGAACATTTTGGCCTTACCCTCTGCCCACTTATAGAATAGTAGGATCATTGTTTCACACCTCAGCTCTGAGAACATGTCCGGGGTCAGACTGCGTGGATCTGAGTCCTAGATGCTGTAGTGTGTCCTGGGTAAGTTCCATAATGCACGTGTGCCTCACTTTCCTCAACTGTAAAAGGAAGATAATAATTGGCCCTACACCTAACGTTGTTTACAGAATGATGTGAGATAATGTATGCTAAACACTTAGAAACATGCCTGGCACATAGTAAGTACTCAAAAAATGTTAGCTATTATTATTATCTAGCAACAAAGGCCAGGACTGTTGGAGCAGACTGCGCCAGATATGCAGGTGATAAGAGGTGTTTGCACCCTGTGCTGACCACCTCTACTCCTGGTGTGACCCACTCATGCATGAAATGGATAGAGGGATGAGTCTAATTCTCTTTTTCTAACAAGCTTTCACCTTCTACATCTGTGTTGCACTGAGGTACGCCTCCTTCCCCATTACCTGGCTCTGACTGACACTCCCCATATATAGAATAACTAAAAAACTCGTATTTTCACATTTACAGCTACCAAAAATATTGCTATCTCTGTCTCATGTATGAAGGTTTTACTGTGCAGGCTATAACTGTCTATCTATATTCTCCCAATTTTCCCACTTCTATGATTTTAAAAGTAGTTTCCTTTCTTCCTTTCCTCAGATGTTCTCAGACTTGTCAGATGAAGGCTGGCTTTTTTTCATTTTGTTCTCAAGTCAGTTCAGTTCAGATCTATCTGCTTCATAGCAAGTAGGAATTTTGCCCATATTCTGCAATAAAATTATACTTGGGCCCTTGATCTAGGTGTGGTTATGTGTTTTCACTTTGTTGTTATGGTTATTCATTTGGAGATATTTTAGTGGAAGTTGGAAAAGCCTGCACTGCCATATGCCTTTAAAAGCAGAATTTTAACTTAAATTTTTAAAAAAACAGTATAAAGCAAATATAAAAATTTAAAGTAATTTCTCTGTACCTGCTCTTAATGTATTTCAATAATTCAGGTATTGGAAATGAAAGAATTTTTTCCAGAACTTTTACGTGATCTGTTAAAAAATAATTCCTAGAACTCAATCAGTTATGGCACTAAGACTACTCCTATATATTTTTCATTGTGTTATAAGGGTTTCCAGTGTTTATTTGTATCTTTTTAAGCCTAAAAAACCTTGTATTTTATTCTCAAATTATTCTACAGATGAGAAATATAGGAGGTTAAGTAACCTTTCCAAAGGTTACACATAACCAGTTAAAGGCAAAGTCAGAACTAAAACCCAGGTCTCCTTGAGTCACTTTTATTAGAACTATTTGCTGAAATCCAATTATATATACTAATTTTAATTTAATATTTTCTTTTGATCTTAAATCACTCTATAAGTCCCATAAGAGGAAAATTAGCATTTGTTCTATGTAGTTTGAATTCTCAGCTTCTTCATGCTCAATCTTAAATTCTGATTTCACACTGAAAGACCTAATATGGTTCTGTTTGCAGGACAAGCTAACCTAACCGTGGAAACCATCTGGTTCTAATGGTATCACCTGCCTGGTTTATCCCAGATAAGATTCAGGATTTCCAGCTATCAAGAGTAGACCCTCTACCCCCACCTTCCTCTCAGATGAGAATCTGAAGGCCGGTACCAGTCTCGACATGCCTGGTATGGAATGAAATTTCTGCTCATTATATTTCTCCCCTCATTTTAATGTAAATTATCCTGCATTCAGAATGAACTCCCAAAAGATTCTTCCTTGTGACTATCTATATTCTTATAATGGATCCTAAGTTATCATCCACTAATGCATTGAGCTTTGAGGATGGAGACAAGAGTGCATATATCCAATAATAAGTTGGAAAAAAATTCTATTGCCCTTTTGCGAGATAAGTTTAAAGCTCACAGTGCAAGAGTAAGAATATACAAAGGTAAAATATGTCCTCCCACCAGCTAGTTGAAATGCAAGGGCCCATTAAACTCAGAGCCATAAGAAGGAAAATGCAAAGGGTCCTTTCTCTCTTCTTTTATTTTGGCAGCTTCAGCACCACGATGTTTGCTTGCATATTTAGGACCAGCTGATTCACTCTCATTCAAACTTCCTCTTTATGTCTTATTTTTAACTGACACCTACTCCAATTTCCTGGTAAGAAACGTTTTGTTGTGTTTAGAGTAAATTAATAAGATGATTAACTTACTAATGAAATAAAACTACAAATATCAGTAGTTTCTGAGATCGGGCTTTGAAATCACATTTTTGAGGGATTAGACTATTTTAATAGAGTATGAAATGGAATAAAAATAATGTATGTCATAAAAAGTGTTAGCATCAACCGTAGAAAGAGGCTGTTGGATTGATTTGTTGGGGCTGTAGTTACCTCAAGCTGGGAAATGAAACCAAATGGGGCAGTACCACTCAGGCACACTGGGCCAAACAACTGGCAATGACACAAACAGGTCCTTCATAGTCAGAGAGCCATTTAAATCAGGTAAAAAAATATGGTGGTGAAAGAACAATGCCCTTGGATTGGATGTGGAAAATAAGATACAGATTCAAAAACCAAAGCCCAGAGATGCTATGTGTCTAACTGCTCAAGAAACTGGACATTCTCCATGACTAAGGCAATTTTTCACTTGCACCATCTCCTTCTGTTATTTGACCATCTCATCTCTAATTTGTCATCCTGTATATGGGAACCAAATAACCCAACTTAGGAAAAGCTCCATTTACTTATTCAAAATCATGAGGCCACGCATGGCTTTTGTTCTCAGGGAGGTGTCAGTCTAACTGTATGATCCATACAAAGTACCACATACTTAGTAGCTTTAAAAATAATACTTGGGGACTTCCCTGGTGGTGCAGTGGTTAGGACTCCATGTTCCCAATGCAAGGGGCCCGAGTTCGATCCCTGGTCAGGGAACTGGATCCCACATGCATGCTGCAACTAAGACTTCACGTGCCAAAACTGGGGAGCCCATGAGCTGCAACCGAGGAGCTGTTGAGCTGCAACCAAGGGGCCTGCCTACCACAACTAAGACCCGGTGCAACCAAATAAATAAATAAATATTTTAAAAAATAACCATTTATTAATTCACATTTCCATAGACAGAAGTCTGGGTGGGCTTAAGTTGGGTTCTGTGCTCAGGGTATCACAAAACCAAAATCAAGGTGTTAGCTGGGCTGAGTTCTTACCTGGAGGCTCTGGAGAAGAATCCACTTCCAGGCTCATTCAAGTTGTTGGCAGAATTCAATTCCTTGTAGTTGTAGGACTGAGGGCCCTGTTTCATCACTGGCTATTGGTTGGAATTTGTTCACAGCTCCTAGATTCTCTCTCTGGTCCTTATATGTGGCCCCCTCCATCCTCAAGATGACAGTGTGCTGAGTCTTTAGGATGCTTCAAATCCCTCTGACTTCCCTTATGCCTTCCCCTTTGCCACAGGCCAGAGAAAGCGTTCTGCTTCAAAGGGCTCATATATCAAATCAGGCCCACCCAGATAAGCTCCCTATCTTAAGGTCAACCATGCCATATAACATAACAGAATCCAAGGTTCATAACAGAATCATATTCACAGGTTCTAGGGATTAGGGCATGGAGTATTACGATATTATACAAGAACATATATATTCAACATCTTGTAAAATATTGGAATTTAATCACTATTGGGTAGCAAGTTGACAAAGTCAATAAAATCTAGGCAGAGGTGAAAATTAAGCCAGAAGACATGAAGAGTCAGTTCATTAGGAATATTCAGGAGCCAAAGTAGATGTGATCTTGCTCCAAGAACAGAATCTGCAGGACGTCGCAAGAGCTGTCACTATTATTTCATGAGTGGGTGAGCTGAAGAGAAACTACCAGAGACATTCTCAGAGGAGTGATCCAAGGAGGGGACCAAAATCAGAAGCTATGGAAGGCTGTGATGGTTGCCAAGAATGAGCCTTTCCCCATGCCTGGCTCTGTGTTTGCAGGTGTGCCCATAGCTTACACGTGACACAACATGGGATAAAGAGGCCCTGACTATCCTAGGCTCAGACAAATATTTTATGAAACATGTCGGTATTTGCTTTTTATTCTGGAAACCAACCCATCATGTGAAATGTTCCATGTTATTGGGCTGGCCAAAAAGTGTCTCCAGTTTTTAAGTAAAAATAAAAGACACATTTTTCATTTTCACCAAGAACTTTATTGAAAAACGTATCCACCCTTTTGTTCCACTACCTTCTGCCATTTTTCAGGCAACTTCATAATTCCACCTTCCCAAAACTTTTTATCTTTTTGAGCAAAGAACTGTTCCAGGTGCCTTTTACCGTCTTCCAGGAATTGAAATTTTTTCCATTAGGAGAATTTTGTAAAGACCGAAATAAATGGAAATCTGAAGATGCAATGTCTGGTGAATACGGCAGATGAATCAGAACTTCCCAGCCAAGCTGTAACAGTTTTTGCCTGGCCATCAAAGAAACATGTGGTCTCGCATTATCCTGATGGAAGAGTATGCATTTTCTGTTGACTAATTCTGGATGCTTTTCGTCGAGTGCTGCTTTCACTTGGTCTAATTGGGAGTAGTACTTGCTGGAATTAACGGTTTGGTTTTCCAGAAGGAGCTCATCATAGAGGACTCACTTCCAACCTCACCATATACACAACATCACCTTCTTTGGATGACGACTGGCCTTTGGTGTGTTTGGTGGTGGCTCATTTCACTTGCCCCATGACCTCTTCCATTCCACATTATTGTACAGTATCCACTTTTTATTGCGTATCACAATGTGTTTTAAAAATGTAACTTTTTCATTACGTTTAAGTAGAGAATCACATGTGGAAATACGGTCAAGAAGGTTTTTTTCCCTTAACTTATGTGGAACCCAAACATCAAAGCGATTAACATAACCAAGCTGGTGCAAATGATTTTCAATGCTTGATTTGGATATTTTGAGTATGTAGGCTATCTCCCGCGTGGTATAACATTGATTGTTCTCAATTAATATCTTGATTTGATCTCTATCAACTTCAACTGGTCTACCAGACTGTGGAGCATCGTCCAGCTAGAAATCTCCAGCACAAAACTTCGCAAACAACTTTTGACACATTCAATCAGTCACAGCACCTTCTCCATATACTGCACAAATCTTTTTGTGTGTTTCAGTTGCATTTTTACCTTTCTTGAAATAATAAAGTATAATATGCCAAAAATGTTGCTTTTTTTTCTTCCATCTTCAATACTAAAATGGCTACACAACAATTCACCAATTTTGATGTCTTTTTAAAAATGCACCCTGATATGACAGCTGTCACATACAGTCTAACAAAATTGTTTTGAATGAAGTTAAAGACAACTGAATGCTACTAGAGCCATCTTACGGAAAAAAATGAACAAAACTTTTGGCCAACCCAATAGTATTTTATCTAGCCGAAAGAAAATTTCTTGACCCTAAAAAGTATTATCAATAGGTGTAATATTCATTGCACAAGCAATATCTATCCCCTCCTCTCCCTTCGAGCAAACACCAGACTGTTGCTTTGGAAAGCCATCTCTCTCCACAGGAACTGCAACTATGTGGTCTGACGGGATATTTACCCTACCCCTTTCTCCAGGTGTGAACGAATCCTCCTTGTCACAGTGATAGGATCAGAGACAGGAATTTAACCAGGCCTGGGTTAATTAGCACAATGCATTATCCTAGGTGAGCAGACACAAAAATCTCTTGTCCCATGTTTGGAAGAAGAAAAGATTTTTTTTTCTCTTGCTTTTATAGGTTAGTATACATATGGTAGGGACATTTTGCTACCAAGAGGGTAAAGCCATCACATGGAGAAAGTAATTGATAAACTACAGCAGAAAAATGGAACTGAAGTCCTTATCAAACTATACTTGAAGCCTGTCCTTCCAGTGGAGTCCTTCCAATTACATTTCCATATAATTTAAGGTAGTTTGTATTTGGTTTTCTCTTATTTGTAACTAAAAACTTCTTACCTGATACAATGAGGCAAATAAAAATGAAAAAAATAAAGAATGAAGTTAAATACATGAGCTCTGGTTTTTTAGTGTCTCTTTGTACCATGATTATAAAGGAAAGTAATCTGGTGTCTAATAGCATTTTCAATGTAAACAATTACATTTGAAGTGAAGAGTATTTTGTTAATGCAGAGAAAAACCACTATAAAATTAAGTTTAAGAAAGCAATAAGGGAGTAAGAAAACTTTCAATTTCTAAGCTCACTGAAGGGAAAGTAATTTCCATTTCCATTTTCTCAATTTTTCCTCATTGCATTTGGTTTGTTAACAATGGAGGAGGCTCCATTTTTCAACCTCTGTGCAAGCTTTATGCCACTACATGGCGTATATGGAAGTTAGTATTCTGATGTTGGTAATAAAGTGTTTGCAACCCACAAGAACACCTACATAATAGTTAAATTGCCCTGACATTGTGAAATTTCATTTCGGCTGGATGCTAATTTCAGATATCACATTCGTCAAATGGTATAATCATCTTCTTGCCTGAAGACAAGAGCCCGGGGAACTTCACAAATGGCATCCAGCACTTAGCCAGCAAAATCTGCTGAAGGTTAAGGTGGCCAAAAGTCATGCCCCATGAAAGAAATGTGAGAAATCATTCTTTTTTTAAATTAGCTGAAAAACTCAAATGTTTTGGTTCATCAGCATAAAGAGACAGTTGGATTTATAGCCTAATTTGAAAACTTCCTCAAAATGAAGACAGCAGAGTCTTGGATTGAAATGTGTGAGCCTTTCAAACTTGAGCAAGTAGTTAATCTCCTTAGGCCTCTGGTCTTTTTTTTTTTTAATCTGTAAAACTGGGATATTAGTATCTACCCAATAGAGTAGTTATGAGGATAAAATAAAATCTTATAATGTGTTTCTAAAATAAGGAAAGCTTATCTGAAACTTCAATATAGATCTGTGGTTAAAACATTTCACATGAACAGGAAACTACATTTATTACAACTCTTCTAGATAGAACATAACGTTCTAGGAAGAAAGTAGATTGTTCATTGTTTACTCTCAGTATTGTCAAGACTCTTGGGTTTTTTGTTTGCTTTTTGAGGTCCATCTTTTGGACATTTTGTTGCCTGTGAGAAGGAAGTTCAGAGAGAGAAGTTAAGTCAACAACAGCTACCTCTATCCAAGCCCTAGGCCCCTGGCTGAGGCCTGATATGTGCTGAATGTCATCTCTGTTGCTGACAACCTGAGCTCCTAAGTCTATGAACATTAGGCCTATATTTCTAGTAATCAGCTCTGTCGACCTGTGCTGGAGAACCACTTGGGACTATCCACAGTTAAATCCCAAATCCCAAATCCCACAGGTCCTTCAGACTCAGCCAATAATCCTTTCCTCTTTCATGCTTCCAGTACTCACTCTACTCCTTGGAGCTTGTGGAAGATATGGCAGTGCTCACCAAAGATTCCTCCACTATCCTACATTCCCAGGCCTTGTTGCTGGGTAGGGTCATGTGACTAGTTCTCATCACTGGCTCAGGGGAGGTGATGACACGTGTCACTTCCAGTTCAGAGCACTGAACTGATGGTACATGACTCCTACATTCCCATTCCTCCACTGTGGCTGCCAGCTACATTCCAGATGGTACAATCTCCACCAGACTGGGCTCCTAAGTGACTACATAGAGCAGAGCCCCCAACAAACTTACAACGGGCATGCAGCCTAAGTGAGAAAAAAATGTTTATGTTTTAGATGAGTGGCATGTTGAGATTTATTTGTTATTCCAGCATAATCTAACCTATTGTAATTAATTCAGGGCTTTTCATTTGAAATGTGAGAAACTATTATCCAAGACATCCTCTTCTTAACTGCTCCCAAAAGCAGATACAGAGGCTATTTTCATTTTAGGGAATATAATACTAATCATTATATAAGTAATAATTAAATATTGGTTAAGTTGAACTACAGAGATAGAAAAGCATTGGATGAATATAGGAAATCTAAAATAATAGATATAATTTGTGAGAAGAGGCATAGATGTTTCTCTCTGGGGTTCAATGAAGAGAACCACAAAAAAGGGAGGGAAGTTGGAAGAAGCAGGGAAGTGCTGGAGGAGATAACTAAACTAAGACCAGATTATGATTAGCCTTGAGTGTCAGAGTAAAGAGTTAGCCTTGGTAATGGAAATCCATTCATGAATTATGAGGCCATTTGACATTAAGCAACAGAAGACTGAGGCTACAATGGATTAAAGAAATAGGAATGTATTATTTTTCATATGATAAGAATTCTTCAAGCAGTTAGTTCATATCTTGTGCAGTTAGCTCATGTCTAGCTTCTCAAAGATATCAGTAAAGACCCAGGCTCCTTTTGTTTTTCTGTTCTGTCATCCTGACCATGTATCTTTTGTCCTCATGCTCTCAAGATAGCTGCTACTCTCCAGACAGCCAATCCTCAAGCCAGCCTGAGACTTTATTGTTTTTGTTTTATAAATCAATATTCACTTGTATTTACCTAAATATTTATATTTTCTGTTGCTCTTCATTATTTCCTGCATTTCTGTGAATTCATCAGCTTACAGTCATCCTGAATGAAAGATTCCTTTTAGTATTTCTTTTAGTGTAGGTCTCTTTACAATTATTTCTCTCAATTTTGGTCTGTCTAAAGATTTCAACTAAATTTTTAAAGGCTATTTTTTTTCTGGGTAGAAAATTCTTAGTTGCCATAATTTTCCTTTAGTACTTTAAATATTTAATTCCATTTTCTTTTGGCTTCCACAGTTTCTGCTGAAAAATCAACTATCAATCTTACTTTTGTTTCATCAAAGTTTTTTTGTTTTTTTAATCTCCAACTGCCTTGTCTACTTATACGACTTTTTTCTTTGTTTTTGGTTTTCAGCAGTTTGACTATGATATGCCTAAGTGTGATGGCATTCTTTGTGTTTCTCTTGTTGAGGTTTGCAGCACTTCTTGAATCTATAATCTCAGCCATTTCTAATATTACTTCTGTAACATTTTTTCCCTCTCTTCTGAGACTCCACTAACTGTGTTAGATCTTTTTACAGTGTCTCATAAAACTCTTACACATTTTCTGTATTGTTCACCCTTTTTGTTCTCCATATTTCTATTAACCTGTCCTCGGGTTAACTTGTCCCATCTTATTCTGTGTCAAAGTCTGATCATAAACCCATATATTGAGTTCTTGAGTTATTGCATTATTCATTTCTAAAATTTCAAACTGGTTTTTTTTTAAAATACCAATTCTTTGGTGAATTCTTCATCCTTACCTCTCTACATATTTCCCCACAAATTAATCATAAGAATTTAAAAATCCTTGACCAATATCTGGATCACCTTTGGGTACTTTCTATGTGTTGTTTTTTTCTCTTAGTTTCTGGTCATGTGATCCTGTCACTTTGCATACCTGGCAATTTTTTTTTTTTTTTTTTTTTTTTTTGTGGTATGCGGGCCTCTCACTGTTGTGGCCTCCCCCGTTGCGGAGCACAGGCTCCGGACGCGCAGGCTCCGGACGCGCAGGCTCAGTGGCCATGGCTCACGGGCCCAGCCGCTCCGCAGCATATGGGATCCTCCCAGACCGGGGCACGAACCCGTATCCCCTGCATCGGCAGGCGGACTCTCAACCACTTGCGCCACCAGGGAGGCCCCCTGGCAATTTTTTAACTAAATAAAAAATGATATGTATGAAAAATTATAGTTGTGGACCATGTTATCTTCCTCTAGAGAAGGTTTAACTTTTCCTTTGGTAGGTAATAGTGTAAAGCCAATCACCTTAATCCTGTTGGGGATTTAGCTGTCTTGAGGTGTGATTGCTACTACCTTGAGTTCATTTCTTACTCATAGGATGTGGCCTTCTAATGTTTGCCATATGGAGTCTGGGGTATTCACAGTGTCTCTTTCTCTGGAGTGTCCTGAACTCTAACCCTTGTTACCACAACTGCTGTCAACTCTGCCCTGCATGTCAAGGGCTTTCTGCTTATTAGCTTCTCACTCTGCTTAGCTACCACACACAGCTTTAGAATTAGACAGAATGTCTTTAGGGAAAAATTGGTATTGTTGTTGCCAGTTCTTTACCTGTGTCTTCTCATTGAAATCCTAGAATTTCAAGACTCTGTTTTTTTCCTCTGTATCCTGCCAGCATCTCTGTTTGTTTTTCTGCCTTTCACTAGTAGTCCTCTGCATAAGCCCTTTAGTTGGATGCTCAGCCTAGGCTTGCACTGAATATCAGCAATATCCTAAAAAGAAAAGTGACTAGAGAATATCAATGCATCTCTTTGCGTGGATTCTACTTTCCCAAGATTTTGTCCCCTGAAGTCTTGAGGGAGCTCCTAGAAGCTCTCTTATGCCTTCAAAGAAATGTTATTTTTTGTATTTATTTAGCTTTCTTAGTTAATCTTGGCAGGACTTACTACAAACTCCTCTATCAGAACCAGAAATGAAAATCCCAACATTGCTTTTCAAATTTACAGAAGTCTTCTGAGTTTTGGATGATGCCTTATAATATTAAAAGAGATTTTAAATCATGGGTATGTTTTTCCTTAGAGATAACATAATTTTCTTCTATGTCAGTGGTAAACATTTTTGTTCTGGCTGTTCTTTCAAGACAACTCAAGTCTATGTCCACAAATCACAAATCAGCTTGTGGGAAAAGTAAAATTCAAACAAAGGCATTTTAAAATGTTTTAAATGAAATTATATCAGTGAAAAATCAACAAAGTGGTTGTTTTGCATTAAAATATTTAAACAGTTTGGGGACTCCTTTTTCTCTCTTTGATGAGTTATTCTAACACTATAAAAACTGAACACTAAATATATCTTCATATAATATCAAATTTCTACCATGTAATAACATAAATTCATATTTCTTACGAATCAGAAATAAGAGATAATTTTTCTTGAAAATCTCCATTGTTAAACCCATATCTAGTAGGTTATATTTCTTTTTTAATGCTTACATCAATATTTTTCCTTTCCTTTTATTCTTTTTACAGAGAAGATAGCTTTTATTAAACTACAAGAGTCTCTGCAGCAACAGGGAAGAATAAAAAGCAGTAGTTTAGAGGACAATTTAACAAAAGCATTCCAACTTTTAAAATAATCCATATAAAACTGACATAAATGTCAAGGAAGTTGACATTAGTTCTTTTAAGGCAGACTTAGAGCATTTAAACTAAACCTTAATATATACAATTTTATTTTCTCTGTTAATACAGTGTTTAAGTATCTATGACACAATTTGTGGTTTTCATACTGCAATCTGTATATTTTACAAGTTTTCTGAGTGTAGAAAAAGCCCAAATACTAAAAAATAAGGAAGAAAATAAGGGTTCAGGTAAAGATTGACTTGGTATTTGAAAAAAAGATTTTAGTTTCTTTATTACTTCCAATAGTTTTTTAACTGATTAGTAAAAATGAATCATTTTCACATTTCAAGTAACTGAAAATGAATCACCAACTAAAAGGAGAACAGCAAAGATTTTCCTTTCCATCATGACTTCAAGGACACAAGTTCCTGTCCACTGAGATTCTAGTGAGACCTCTAAAGATCTGAGAGGGGTGCTCATCAAGGTTAATTACTACTCTGCAACCAAATAATATATGCACAAGGCACGAATAAGCTATTCTATTAGTGTAATTTGGCACTCAGCCCTATCATCAGTTTAGCACAAACAAGTAGTTCTTTTAAGTCAATCATACAGTCAGATTCCCTGGGACAGTAATAAGAAAGAATAGATCTAATTCCAAATGACCACTGGGTAATTGAAAAAGAAATAACAAGCCCAAATGGAGTCATCTGTCCCCCACGACAGCACACCAAGATTTAATTGCAGTTTCAACCTCTCCCAGAAATGTGACCTTTGAAACAGTCAATCAGAAATATCCTGATCCAAACTAATGAGGTAATTTGTATGATAAAGACTGCCCCCCCCACCTTCCCTTCCCTCAGAAGATGGCCTGGCCTGAAACAACCCTTTCTTTTCTTTTGCTGATATTTCTTGCCCTACCCTTTTTTTTTTTTTCTTTTTTTTGAGGTACGTGGGCCTCTCATTGCTGTGGCCTCTCCCGTTGCGGAGCACAGGCTCCAGACGCGCAGGCTCAGCAGCTATGGCTCACGGGCCAAGCCGCTCGGCGGCATGTGGGATCTTCCCGGACCGGGGCACGAACCCGTGTCCCCTGCATCGGCAGGCGGACTCTCTACCACTGCGCCACCAGGGAAGCCCGCCCTACCCTTTTACTGCCTAAAAAACCCTTCCATTTTGTACAACTCCTCAGAGTGCCCTTCTAGTAGCTAGATCAGACACAGCCTTAATCATGAATCTTTCAATAAACCATTAGATCTTCAAATTTCCTCCACTGAATTTTGTTTTTTAATATAACTTACCATCCTCTCTATTGCTTCATCCACAGAAATCTTTGGTAACTAGAATAAATAATTGTGTTATATTTATGATGTTTTAAAATGCTTTTAAAATGATTATGGAGGGGAGGGAGGAAGACGGAGGGGAGGGAGTAAGACGCGGAGATCACCTTCCTCCCCACAGATACATCAGAAATTCATCTACACGTGGAACAACTCCTACAGAACACCTACTGAACACTGACAGAAGACCTCAGACCCCCCAAAAGGCAAGAAACTCCCCACATACCTGGGTAGGGCAAAAGAAAAAAGAATAAACAGAGACAAAAGGATAGGGATGGGACCTGCACCAGTGGGAGGGAGCCGTGAAGGAGGAAAGGTTTCCGCCCCTTCGTGGGCGGAAACTGCGGGTGGCGGAGGGGGAAAGCTTCGGAGTAGCTGAGGAGAGCACAGCAATAGGGGTGTGGAGAGCAAAGCGGAGAGATTCCCGCACAGAGGATCGGGGCCGACCAGCACTCACCAGCCCGAGAGGCTTGTCTGCTCGGCCGCCGGAGCGGGCGGGGCTGGAAGCTGAGGCTCGGCTATCGGGTTTCGGTCGGAGCACAGGGAGAGGACTGGGGCTGGCGGCAGGAAGAGCCTGAAGGGGTTGGTGCGCCGCGGCTAGCCCGGAGGGAGTCCGGGGAAAAAGTCTGGAGCTGCCGAAGAGGCAAGAGACTTTTTCTTCCCTTTTGTTTCCTGGTGCGCAAGGAGAGGGCATTAAGGGCGCTGCTTACAGAAGCTCCAGAGACGGGCGCGAGCCACGGCTGAAGGCGCGGACCCCAGAGACGGGCGTGGGACGCTGGGGCTGCTGCTGCCGCCGCCACAAGGCCTATGTGCGAGCGCAGGTAACTGTCCAGCCCCTCTTCCGGGGAGCCTGTGCAGCCCGCCACTGCCGGGGTCCCGGGACCCAGGGACGGCTTCCCCGGGAAAGTGCACGGAGCACCTCGGGCTGGTGCAACGTCACACCAGTCTCTGCCGCCACAGGCCCGCCCCAGACTGCGTGCCCCTCCCTCCCCTCGGCCTGAGTGAGCCAGAGCCCCTGAGTCAGTGGCTCCTTTAAACCCGTCCTGTCTGAGCGAAGAACGGACGCCCTCTGGCGATCTACGTGCAGAGGTGGGGCTAGGTCCAAGGCTGAGACCTGGGAGCTGTGAGAGCAGAGACAGGGAAATCTCTGCGTGCAGCCTCGGAGGCAGCGGGTTAAAGCTCCATGGTCCGCTCGATGTGCCCTGCATCTGTGGAGTGCACGAATGGACAGCGAACCATTCCAAATTGAGGAGGTGGACTTTGAGGACAAGATTTAAGATTTTTTCCCCTTTTCCTCTTTTTACAACGAATTATCCCAAATTAAGGAGATGGACTTTGAGAGCAAGATGTCAGACTTTTTCCCCTTTTCCTCTTTTTACAACGAATTATCCCAAATTGAGGAGGTGGACTTTGAGAGCAAGATTTTTGATTTTTTTCCCCCATTCTCTCTTTGTGAATGTGTATGTGTATGCTTCTGTGTGAGATTTTCTCTGTATAGCTTTGCTTCCACCATAGGTCCCAGGGTTCTATCCGTCCATTTTTTTTTCAATAATTACTTTTTTATTTTTAATAACGCTACTATATTTTATACTTTATTCTATTTTACTTTATCTTCCCTCTTTCTTTTTTTCCTACATTCCCTTCCTCCCTCCCACCCTCCATCCCTTTCTTTCTTTCTTTCCTTCCTCCCTCCCTCCCTCCTGTCTTTCTTTCCTTCCTCCCTCCCTCCCTCCCTTCTTCCTTTCACTCTTTGTTTTTCTTTCCTCCCTCCCTCCTTCCTTTCTTTCTTTTCTTTCCGTCCTTCCTCCCTCCCTCCCTCCTTTGTTTCTTTCTTTCTTCCTTCCTTCCTTCCTCCCTTTCTTCCTTTCTTTCTCTCTCTCTTTCTTTCTTCTACTAATTCTTTCTTTCTACTTTTTCTCCCTTTTATTCTGAGCCGGGTAGATGAAAAGCTCTTGGTGCTGCAGCCAGGAGTCAGTGCTGTGCCTCTGAAGTGGGAGAGCCAACTTCAGGACACGGGTCCACAAGAGACCTCCCAGCTCCACATAATATCAAGCAGCGAAAATCTCCCAGAGATCTCCATCTCAACACAAGCACCCAGCTTCAGTCAACGACCAGCAAGCTACAGTGCTGGTCACCCTATGCCAAGCAACTAGCAAGACAGAAACACAACCCCACCCATTAGCAGAGACGCTGCCTAAAAACATAATAAGGCCGTAGGCACCGCAAAACACACCACCAGACGTGGACCTGTCCACCAGAAAGACAAGATTGAGCCTCAACCACCAGAACACAGGCACTAGTCCCCCCCACCAGGAAGCCTACACAACCTACTGAAACAACCTTAGCCACTGGGGACAGACACCAAAAACAACGGGAAATACGAATCTGCAGACTGCAAAAAGGAGACCGCAAACACAGTAAGAGAAGCAAAATGAGAAGACAGAAAAACACACAGCAGGTAAAGGAGCAAGATAAAAACCTACCAGACCTAACAAATGAAGAGGCAATAGGCAGTCTACCTGAAAAAGAATTCAAAATAACGATAGTAAAGATGATCCAAGATTCTATTTCCAAGATCCAAAATCTTGGAAATAGAATGGACAAAATGCAAAAAACAGTTAACAAGGACCTAGAAGAACTAAAGATGAATCAAGCATCGATTAAAAACACAATAAATGAAATGAAAGACACTCTAGATGGGATCAGTAGCAGAATAACTGAGGCAGAAGAACAGATAAGTTAGGGAAAATAAAAGATAAAATAGAAGATAAAATAGTGGAAATAACTGATGCAGAGCAAAATAAAGAAAAAAGAATGAAAAGAACAGAGGACAGTCTCAGAGACCTCTGGGACAACATTAAACACACCAACATTTGAATTATAGGGGTTCCAGAAGAAGAAGAGAAAAAGAAAGGGACTGAGAAAATATTTGAAGAGATTATAGTTGAAAACTTCCCTAATATGGGAAAGGAAATAGTTAATCAAGTCCAGGAGGCACAGAGAGTCCCATACAGAATAAATCCAAGGAGAAATACGCCAAGACACATATTAATCAAACTGTCAAAAATTAAACACAAAGAAATCATATTAAAAGCAGCAAGGCAAAAACAACAAATAACACACAAGGGAATCCCCATCAGGATAACAGCTGATCTCTCAGCAGAAACTCTACAAGCCATAAGGGAGTGGCAGGACATAATTAAAGTGATGAAGGAGAAAAACCTGCAACCAAGATTACTCTACCCAGCAAGGATCTCATTCAGATTTGATGGAGAAATTAAAACGTTTACAGACAAGCAAAAGCTGAGAGAGTTCAGCACCCCCAAACCAGCTTTACAACAAATGCTAAAGGAACTTCTCTAGGCAAGAAACACAACAGAAGTAAAAGACCTACAATAACGAACCCAAAACAATTAAGAAAATGGGAATAGGAACATATATATCGATAATTACCTTAAATGTAAATGGACTAAATGCTCCCACCAAAAGATACAGACTGGCTGAATGGATACAAAAACAAGACCCATATATATGCTGTCTACAAGAGACCCACTTCAGACCTAGAGACACATACAGACTGAAAGTAAGGGGATGGAAAAAGATATTCCATGCAAATGGAAACCAAAAGAAAGCTGGAGTAGCAATTCTCATATCAGACAAAATAGACTTTAAAATAAAGACTACTACAAGAGACAAAGAAGGACACTACATAATGATCAAGGGATCGATCCAAGAAGAAGATATAACAATTGTAAATATTTATGCACCCAACATAGGAGTACCTCAATACATAAGGCAAATACTAACAGCCATAAAAGGGGAAATCGACAGTAACACACTCATAGTAGGGGACTTTAACACCCCACTTTCACCAAAATGAAAATAAATAAGGAAACACAAGCTTTAAATGATACAGTAAACAAGATGGACTTAATTGATATTTATAGGACACTCCATCCAAAAACAACAGAATACACATTTTTCTCAAGTGCTCATGGAACATTCTCCAGGATAGATCATATCTTGGGTCACAAATCAGGGCTTGGTAAATTTAAGAAAATTGAAATTGTATCAAGTATCTTTTCTGACCACAATGCTATGAGACTAGACATCAATTACAGGAAAAGTTCTGTAAAAAATACAAACACATGGAGGCTAAACAATACACTACTCAATAACGAAGTGATCAGTGAAGAAATCAAAGAGGAAATTTAAAAATACCTAGAAACAAATGACAATGGAGACACAATGACCCAAAACCTATGGGACGCAGCAAAAGCAGTTCTAAGGGGGAAGTTTATAGCAATACAATCCCACCTTAAGAAACAGGAAACATTTTGAGTAAACAACCTGACCCTGCACCTAAAGCAATTAGAGAAAGAAGAACAAAAAAACCCCAAAGTTAGCAGAAGGAAAGAAATCATAAAGATCAGATCAGAAATAAATGAAAAAGAAATGAAGGAAATGATAGCAAAGATCAATAAAACCAAAAGCTGGTTCTTTGAGAAGATAAATAAAATTGATAAACCATTAGCCAGACTCATCAAGAAAAAAAGGGAGAAGACTCAAATCAATAGAATTAGAAATGAAAAAGGAGAAGTAACAACTGACACTGCAGAAATACAAAAGATCATGAGAGATTACTACAAGAAACTCTATGCTAATAAAATGGACAACCTGGAAGACATGGACAAATTCTTAGAAATGCACAACCTGCCGAGACTGAACCAGGAAGAAATAGAAAATATGAATAGACCAATCACAAGCACCGAAATTGAAACTGTGATTAAAAATATTCCAACAGGGCTTCCCTGGTGGCGCAGTGGTTGAGAGTCCGCCTGCTGATGCAGGGGACGCGGGTTCGTGCCCCGGTCTGGGAAGATCCCACATGCCATGGAGCGGCTGGGCCCGTGAGCCATGGCCGCTGAGCCTGCGCATCCGGAGCCTGTGCTCTGCAACGGGAGAGGCCACAACAGTGAGAGGCCCGCATACCGAAAAAAAAAAAAAAAAACCTTCCAACAAACAAATGCCCAGGACCAGATGGCTTCACAGGCGAATTCTATCAAACATTTAGAGAAGAGCTAAAACCTATCCTTCTCAAACTCTTCCAAAAAATAGCAGAGGGAGGAGCACTCCCAAACTCATTCTACGAGGCCACCATCACCTTGATACCAAAACCAGACAAGGATGTCACAAAGAAAGAAAACTACAGGCCAATATCACTGATGAACATAGATGCAAAAATCCTCAACAAAATACTAGCAAACAGAATCCAACAGCACATTAAAAGGATCATACACCATGATCAAGTGGGGTTTATTCCAGGAATGCAAGGATTCTTCAATATATGCAAATCAATCAATATGATACATCATATTAACAAATTGAAGAAGAAAAACCATATGATCATCTCAATAGATGCAGAGAAAGCTTTCGACAAAAGTCAACACCCATTTATGATAAAAACCCTGCAGAAAGTAGGCATAGAGGGAACTTTCCTCAACATAATAAAGGCCATATATGACAAACCCACAGCCAACATCGTCCTCAATGGTGAAAAACTGAAACCATTTCCACTAAGATCAGGAACAAGACAAGGTTGCCCACTCTCACCACTCTTATTCAACATAGTTTTGGAAGTTTTAGCCAAATCAGAGAAGAAAAGGAAATAAAAGGAATCCAAATTGGAAAAGAAGAAGTAAAGCTGTCACTGTTTGCAGATGACATGATACTATACATAGAGAATCGTAAAGATGCTACCAGAAAACTACTAGAGTTAATCAATGAATTTGGTAAAGTTTCAGGATACAAAATTAATGCACAGAAATCTCTGGCATTCCTATATACTAATGATGAAAAATCTGAAAGTGAAATCAAGGAAACACTCCCATTTACCATTGCAACAAAAAGAATAAAATATCTAGGAATAAACCTACCTAAGGAGACAAAAGACCTGTATGCAGAAAATTATAAGACACTGATGAAAGAAATTAAAGATGATACAAATAGATGGAGAGATGTACCATGTTCTTGGATTGGAAGAATCAATATTGTGAAAATGACTCTACTACCCAAAGCAATCTACAGATTCAATGCAATCCCTATCAAACTACCACTGGCATTTTTCACAGAACTAGAGCAAAAAATTTCACAATTTGTATGGAAACACAAAAGACCCCGAATAGCCAAAGCAATCTTGAGGACGAAAAATGGAGCTGGAGGAATCAGGCTCCCTGACTTCAGACTATACTACAAAGCTACAGTCATCAAGACAGTATGGTACTGGCACAAAAACAGAAAGATAGATCAATGGAACAGGATAGAAAGCCCAGAGATAAACCCACGCACATATGGTCAACTTATCTTTGATAAAGGAGGCAGGAATGTACAGTGGAGAAAGGACAGTCTCTTCAATAAGTGGTGCTGGGAAAACTGGACAGGGACTTGTAAAAGTATGAGATTAGATCATTCCCTAACACCATACACCAAAATAAGCTCAAAATGGATTGAAGACCTAAATGTAAGGCCAGAAACTATCAAACTCTTAGAGGAAATCATAGGCAGAACACTCTATGACATAAATCACAGCAAGATCCTTTTGGACCCACCTCCTAGACAAATGGAAATAAAAACAAAGATAAACAAATGGGATCTAATGAAACTTCAAAGCTTTTGCACAGCAAAGGAAACCATAAACAAGACCAAAAGACAACCCTCAGAATGGGATAAAATATTTGCAAATGAAGCAACTGACAAAGGATTAATCTCCAAAATTTATAAGCAGGTCATGCAGCTCAATAGCAAAAACACAAACCACCCAATCCAAAAATGGGCAGAAGACTTAAATAGGCATTTCTCCAAAGAAGATATACAGACTGCTAACAAACACATGAAAGAATGCTCAACATCATTAATCATTAGAGAAATGCAAATCAAAACTACAATGAGATATCATCTCACACCAGTCAGAATGGCCATCATCAAGAAATCTAGAAACAATAAATGCTGGAGAGGGTGTGGAGAAAAGGGAACACTCTTGCACTGCTGGTGGGAAAGTGAATTGGTACAGCCGCTATGGAGAACAGTATGGAGGTTCCTTAAAAAACTAAAAATAGAACTACTGTATGACCCAGCAATCCCACTACTAGGCATATACCCTGAGAAAACCATAATTCAAAAAGAGACATGTACCAGAATGTTCATTGCAGCTCTATTCACAATAGCCCGGAGATGGAAACAACCTAAGTGTCCATCATCGGATGAATGGATAAAGAAGATGTGGCACATATATACAATGGAATATTACTCAGCCATAAAAAGAAACAAAACTGAGCTATTTGTAATAAGGTGGATAGACCTAGAGTCTGTCATACAGAGTGAAGTAAGTCAGAAAGAGAAAGACAAATACCGTATGCTAACACATATATATGGAATTTAAGAAAAAAAATGTCATGAAGAACCTAGGGGTAAAACAGGAATAAAGACACAGACCTACTGAGAATGGACTTGAGGATATGGGGAGGGGGAAGGGTAAGCTGTGACAAAGCGAAAGAGAGGCATGGACATATATACACTACCATACGTAAGGTCGATAGATAGTGGGAAGCAGCCGCATAGCACAGGGAGATCAGCTCGGTACTTTGTGACCGCCTGGAGGGGTGGGATAGGGAGGGTGGGAGGGAGAGAGACGCAAGAGGGAAGGGATGTAGGAACAGATGTATATGTATGACTGATTCACTTTGTTATAAAGCAGAAACTAATAAAAAATGATTATGAATCAAAAGAAATGTGATTTTGAAATGTTTCACTAAATTCTTTTCAAAGTGTTTTCCATTGTGTTACTGGTAAACAGAGACCATGAAATGATTCAATATTATCTCACAGGGGATTCTGTGTATTACTGAAAAACATAACTTGAAACCTGTTCAGTATAAGAAACCAAAAATTAACAGAATTACTTTAATTGTATATAATGTCTTCTCAGGTTCAGTCTCACAATTATAATATTTATGTATTTTGAGTTCTGCTTTATTTTACTTAACAATTTAGCATAATTACTTCCACTGTCATCATAATCATTCTTTTTAGTGAATGGGTAACTTCATTGAATTGATGTACCAGATTGACATTAGCAGTTCCCTTTGTTGGAATCAAAATTATTCACATATTTGTATAAATGTTCTTCTGATGCTTATTTTCATGTACAGAGCTTCCCTCAAACCTGTAGGGTAGAGTTCCCAAAGGATCAGTCTTTAGTTCTTTTCTCTTTCTATTTACATTTACTCCCTTGATGAGCTCATCTCATCTCACGACTTTTAATGCCAAATGTGTGTCAATAACTTCCAAATTTGCATCACCAGCCAAAGATCCGACTCCCAAACTCCATGCTTTTATACCCAACTGCCTATTCATGTCTCCATTTAGATATCTAAAAAAATCTCAAACCCAGTGTATCCAAAACAGAACTCCTGGTTGCCGCTTGAAAAAACTTCTCCACATGCAAATCTTTTCATCTCAGCTGGTGCAAAATCATTTCAGACAACAATTTTGGAGCTATCCTTGACTCTTTCCTTTATTTCACATCCCACTTTTGATCTGACTGAAAATCCTATTTATTCTACATTTTAAAACCTATTCAAAAATGCAGTTCTTCTTATCATCTCCATTTTATCATCCTTATGTGAACTAACATCATCTCTTTCCTGGATAACAGCAATAGCTTCCTATACTAGTTTCCCGTCTGCTGTAACAAATTACCACAAACTTGGTGGCTTAGAACAACAGAAGTATATGTGAGGCAGCAGACAGATGGGGCCCCAGGGCAAATGGTTTGAGTTCATTCCTTGTGTACTGATACTCTGAGACAAAAATAATGAGACAGTTGAGAGAGGAGGTTGGGCCCTGTCCAGATAGAAGATAAGAGACAACATATTCCTCATTCTCGAAGTCAGGAGACCTTCCCGACTACACATGTGCAGAAAGCCTTCTTGGAGGTCAAAAGGGGAGTGACGCCAAGTGGCCAAACCTACCCATAGGCCTCTTCGGTAGAATCCATGTTGGCTAAGACACGTGCACACACATGGGAAAATCCTGAGATACACCAAATATGGACTCTGAACCAGGCAAATCAAAATGATTGTTCAAAGGAAACACAGAAGAAATGCCCCATATAAGTGATTTAAACTTCCACGAGGGCACAACTCTCTCTCTGAGCCCACCCATGTGTCTATCCACATGTACTGTACTACTTTTTTCTCCTAATAAATACTTTACTTGTTTCACTACTTTCCGTCTTTGTGGGAATTCTTTTTCTGCAAAGCTGTAGGGCCAGGACCTTGTCACCGACCACTGATGTAGTGGTTAGGATTCAGCGCTCTCACCGCTGCAACCCGACCTCAATCATTGGCTGGGAACCAAAACCCTGCTTCAAGCCGCTGCAGGCTGAGGCCACCCGAGATCATATTCTCTTATAGTTCTGGAGGCCATTTGTCCCAAATCAGTATCATATAGCCAAAATCAAGGCATTGGCAGGGCCATACTCTCTCCAGAGGCTGTAGGGAAGAACCCATTTCCTTACCTTTCCTGTTTCCTTGCCATTTCCAGCAACTAGAGCTGCACTCCTTGTATTCCTTAGCCCATGGCTTCTTCTTCCATCTTCAAAGCCAGTGTTGTAGCATCTTTCTCTGACTCTGTTTCCATCACATGGATTTCTTCTTGTCTGTGGTCAAGTCTCCCCCTGTCTGCCTCTCAGAAGAATATATGTGGTTGCATTTAAAGGTCCCACCAGAATAATCCAGACAATCTCCCCATCACAAGATGTGTAATTTCATCACATCTGCAGTATGTTTTTGCCATACAAGGCAACATTTGCAGGTTTCAGGGATTAAGATCTTTGAGGGAGTCATTATTCAGCCCACCACTCTTCCTAACTGGTCATTAGACCTCAACCATTTCCTCCTTATGGGCTATTCTCAACACAGCAACAAGAATGATCCTTTTAAATGTTAGATCATGCCAGAATTTTTTTCTCAGAACCTTGCAATGGATATTCATTTCATTCAGCATAAGAGCCAAATTCCTTACAAGGTCAGCACAGCTCTACATGGTCTGGCCTCCCATTTCTGCCAAACTTCACCTTCCACTCTTCTCTTCTTTGCTCACTCCACTGCCTCCAACTGGCCTCTCAGCTCTTTCCAGAACATGCTAAGCACTTCCCTACCTTAGGACTATTGCATATGCTGTTCTATCACCCTCCCACAGATAATTGTGTGGTAACCCTCTCTCTTCAATGCTTATACAGGACTTTCTCAATAAGGTCTACTCCAAAGCCCCATTTAAATTTTTTTTACCTGAATTCCATATTCTTAATCCTTACTCTGTTCTTCTTCATTTCCCAAAGCACTCACACACCTAATATTCTGTATAATTTAATCATTTATAATTACTATATTTATTATTAATCTGTCATTCTCTTTTAGAAAATAAGTTCCATTTTGTTCAGTGATATAGGTCAAGTGACTACATCAGTGCCCGGCATATAGAAAGTACCCAATAACTGTTTGTTGAATAAATGAACGAATGGCATTTTCTGTTAAGAAACTATTTTCTTAGAATAAAACTTTTATTAGTATAGTGGTAAGGCTAGAAAGCTTAAATACTTTTATGGATCCTGAAAGATCTTCATTTCACTCAGCGTAAGAGCCAAATTCCTTACAAAGAGCCATATTGATGTAAATGAGAGAACAAAATGTTCACATTATCTTATATTTTCCCTAGTAATATGAGTTTACCTGTTTCACCATCATCTCATCAGAACTAAATCTGTATTACTTCTCTTTGAAACAAATTACAAATGCAATGCTTTGGACCAATATGGTACAGATCTACTTCCAAGATAGGCAACAGACATATACTGAGCATCTACTAATATGACAGATTAGTCTATGTATTCATAAGGGAGGTATAGGATAATAATATTTTTAAAAGCATCATCTCTATCTTCAACAAGGTCACAATTAATCCAGAAGAGAGGGGACACATAAATGAGTAACTAACTGGCGTGGCAAAGGGTGAATAAACATTATCAAAAATTTCACAGAGGGTACAATTAAAGTTCAAGTTGAACTATGGTATGTTGTAATTTGATACACTTAGATAAAGCTCAACTGAGAAAAGGGGTCCTTCTTCTTATTCTGTTTCTACAGGGGTATTTTATTCTGCTATTAATTTCCTGACATAAGACAGAAGTGGTGCTTCAAGGAACCTCTCTCTAGTCCCTAAGGGTATAATTAAATAACATAGAGTAATGTGTAGCAACTGCACTTTTATTCAAAAGAGAAATATTTATTTTTTAACTGCAAAGGCTCATGCACTATTTCTCCAAGATTTCAAATTCAATAAAAACAGACCCAGAGTTTGAACTGAACATGGGAAGATTCCAATCAGACTTGTCTAGCTTTGTCACGACTCCAGCCAGATATTCCTGGGAAAAAATCTGGTCTATAAACAGCAAATAGAGCTCATGAGGGTGACAATTCCCTGATGAGCTGAACTGTATCAAAAACATTTGGAACTGAAAAATCAAACACTGCAATAGAAAAAAATGATCTTGAATATATAAACTTCCAGGTATAAAATAAATATGTCCTGGGGATGTAATGTACAGAATGCTGACTATAATTAGTGATACTGTATTGCATATTTGAAATCACCTAAAATTGTAGACCTTAAACGTTCTCATCACAAGAAAAAAAATTTTTTGCAACTATGTATAGGAGATGGGTGGTAATTAGATTTATTGTGGAGATGATTTTGCAAGGTACACAAATATCAAATCATTATGTTGTAGACCTGAAACTAATACAATGTTATATGTCAATTATATCTCAATTTTAAAAAATCAGCAACAATAAAAGCAACAATTCCAAATACTTCTTTGGCAATTCCACTAAAAGGATGTATTTGTTTTGCTTTGTTTTGTTTTTTTAATTTATTTCTGATGTTTTCTTTCTCTAAAAAGAAAAAAAAAGACAAAGAGATTCAAATTTTAAAAAATAAAAATAAATTGCACTATCCGAAAGTCATAACATCAGTGACCTAAAAAACAAGGCCTTTATTCAAGGCCATAATAGCACCAAGGCTTATGATATACTTCATGTGAGACCAAAAAGTAAATTTGAAATTTACTAAAGTAATTTCCTATTTCTAATAAACTATCTTTTATCTAAGATTGACTAGAGTCACTTTAAAAAAGACAATTTTTGAGAATTTTACTTTAAAGAAAATATGGAGCATTTTAAAGCAATCCTCTCTTTCCTATCATTCTACTCCATTAATTTCTAAATTTCACATTTATACATAAGAAACCAGAAAGAACATACTGCTTATTGCTCATCTCTTAAAAACTATAAAAATGTAAAATATACTGTGAGTCTTTGAAATGTACTGGTAGTAGTTAAAAATGTAAAAGTGTCTTGGCAAAAACCTTCAAGTTGGAGTCAGAAAGCTTGAGTTTGTGTCCAAGACACTCATGATTTGTATAACTCTGAAAACACTTAATTCTTTAAAAATAAAGGGTTTAGGGGCTTCCCTCGTGGCGCAGTGGTTGAGAGTCTGCCTGCTGATGCAGGGGACACGGGTTCATGCCCCGGTCCAGGAAGATCCCATATGCCGTGGAGCGGCTAGGCCCGTGAGCCATGGCCGCTGAGCATGCACTCCGCAACGGGAGAGGCCACAACAGTGAGAGGCCCGCATACCACAAAAAAAATAAAAATAAAAATAAAAATAAAAATAAAAATAAAGGGTTTAAATAGTAGCTACTTCAATATTTATTATAAAGATTAAGCATGATAGTATATGCAAATAGGTTTTGCAACTATAAACAGCCATTCACAGATAAGGAACTGCCATTATTGATAGCTTACTTTATTCATTTATTTAGTTTAGTTAATTACATAACTAAATAAATAAGTAGCAGCCATCTAACAAACTATTTCAAATATTCGGTCGTACGTTAAGACTGTTCTGGTTTTCAAAGACACAAAATCCAATTCAAGCTTAAGCAGAAGAAAAGAAAACATAATGGCTGGCATAGTCTGAAAAGCTCAAGGGACAGAGGGATGCTTTCTGGGCTTAATCAAGGCATTAAAATATACCTCGCACCCACGTGCTCCGACTGTGCATGGAAGCCCCAGGTAGGCTTTACTCTCAGTCTAGCCACCCTATTGTAGAAAGACAGCTCAGCATGTCCAGCCTCACTCCGCGCTCAATCCAGAAGAAGTGAAAGCTTCCTGTGGTAGTTAATGGGGTTGTGTGTTTCCCATAGGGAAAAGAAGTCACTGAGACGACAGAAGAGTAGAAACGCTGACTGTCATAAGATCCCAGAGCTGGGGATGGGAGTCAGTGCCGCCCAAATTACATGGATAAACCTGCGGGAGAGTTGATACCCCAGCGGGACGCTGGGTATGCAGTTACTAAGAGCAGAGTAAATGAATACTAGATGCCCAAAACAGTGACCAGTAACAGAGCCCTCTTCAAAGTTTTTGTTTCATCAAGCAAGTTTAATGATAGGCATCCTTGTTGGACCCTAAGAAGATGTGGCAGTGCCTAGTACGTCTCAGGATTCCTACAGTACCTGCCGACCATATTTCCCCTGAAGGGTATCCTGTATCTGGTTTTTATCTCACCTTCCTTTGTCCTCAGTTCTTTAAGCTCCTACGATCTTATGTTTCAATCCTCTTCTATACATGTTCAATGTTATTTGCATTCTTAAACTGCTTTTCTTTATTTGCTGAAGCAAGCACTTTCCTTCCTGAATATTCACCACTCTTCAATGCCCACTGTGACTAAATGTTGATGAACAGCATCCTCTATATGAAATCCTCCTTAGACTAGAAAGCAAGGAAAAGGAAAACGATATATACCAAGAGCCCTTTAAATACAAGTACAGGAGGAGTATTAACCTGTGGTACATCGATCTTCCTATGTGCCCATTTTTCCAGCCTCCTTTCCTGCCATTGACCCCACGCTGTGTCACACATGGCAACACCGAACTGCCTGGAGTCCCCATGCTCACCAAGTGTGGGGTGAGGCCAAGGACTCCTCTCCCACCTTTCTTTACCTGGCTAAATATTCTTGTTTCTTCCACTTGGCTCAGGTTCCAGTACCTCAAGGTAGCTTATCTTGAACTCATCTCTTTGCTTCCCTGTCCCTTTATGCAAATCTCTCTCAGCAATTACCTATTCTGTTGACATTTTTGGTTCGTAGGTCAGTCTCTACTACTGGTCCACACAATCCTTGAGAACAGGAACTGTCATATGTATCTCTTAGCACAATGACTGACAGGGAGTAAGTAGTCATTAGTGTCACTGGTTGAAATATGTATTTATTGATTAATTTGCTGTTACCATTTTAGCCTATAAACTTCGTGAAGGTACAGTTACATTCTCCCTGAGTCTAGCACTGCAGACTATACCTATAACCTATCAATGTACAGTAAATAACTGCTGGTGATGCTTTCTTCTTGGAAAACACATTCATGTGTGATTTACAGAGAGAAGATTTAATAATAAACATAGGCTTTTTAATATTCAGCCTTATCTTTAAAATATATTAAGAGAAAGAGGAAAACAGTGAGATAGAGGAAGATGCAACCAGAGAAAAAGGAAATAAGGGAAAGGGGGAGAAAGGATGAAAAAGGATATGATATGAGAGAAGACAAAAAATCTGAGATAGGATTATTTGAAAATTTGATTTTTAGAATGGTTGTACACATTTTTAATGTTGTTTACTTGAAAGAAAAACTGAAATGAAATTATCTCAAAAATGACAAATGAGTACCATAAATTATCAACATTTCCAACAGTCAGAACATCATCCTGAGTGTCTGCAAGTGATTTGTATGCCGTATGGCAAGCACGCTCCATTGGGTACAATTATATGATTGTTTATTGAATAATTGCTTTCCTTGTCAAATGTTTGATTGAATATTTGCCTGCTCCCTGTAATATTTTCACTGAGTAATTGTCTGCTGTGGGTAATACCTTCACTCAGTAATTGCTTGTTCTGAATAATATTTTCACTGAATCATTTCCCATTCAGCATATTTTATCAAACGATTTTCTTGTTGTGAGTCATGTTACTATAAGTTCACTGAGAATTACTTGCTGAATTACATATTTCCTTTGCATTACTTGGCAATTACATCTGAGTCCTTGTCCTGCACCTTCCCCAGGCTGTTGAGAGATTTTATAACAACTTTCTAAGTTGTTTTCCTGTAGTGCGGAACTCTGGAACTCAACTCTGTGCCTCAAGTCAAATACAAAAAAAGTTCTGCTTTTGTGGGAGCAAATAACTTATTTTAGGGAAAAAAACAGAGAAAGTTAATGAATCTTAGTGAGATAGGTAAAGATTGATATGAAATAGGGGTAAGCTGTCTCAGAGACTCATGTGGAGGCTTCTGGAATCAATTTTAATGAGACTGTAATAGTGACCAATTTAACAAAGTACCAACAGATCTATATAACTCCAAATTCAATGCTTTTTGTACTAAACCCTGCTTTCTCATGTCAGTTATACTTATTTCTAGTTAACATTCAGTCATATAGATATTTTTCCTATTGGTACCATCTTTGGATTTTTTAAAACACATTCTTGTATCTTTACCTTGTACCATGTGTGAGTTCAAGATTATATGGGTGAAGCACATCATCACTGATTCTTCTTTTAAGTAGATTAAAATATAGATGGTCCCACCAAGATAGCCATACATTTTGATGGTATAGAAACCCAAACTTATGCCCTCAAGAGTATCATAATTCCTCTAGTTTAGATTGGTGCCTGGGTTTGGTTCAAGATGAAGCTCATCCTAGACTTCCATTAACTACTGAAGTGTGGTAGTCATGAGTGCTATTTACCAAATACTTCTGATTCTCCTTCAAGGCAGATAGTAGTGTTCCTCTTTGAAGATAGGTGTGGCCATTTGGCTTCCTCTGTCCAATAAAATATGAATAGAAGTAATGTGAATTTTTCTGGGTAAAAGCTTTAAGAGCCAGTATCAGATCCAGTAGCAGGTAAGATGGAGTAAGCATGCTGCACCCAGCTCCCACACCTGATACAATTATAAAACCAGACAGAAATCATGGAGCAGCTATTTGAGGTCTTGGTAAAGTTAACTGCAGCAGGCACATTGGGGTAAAACACAAGAATCTGAAGTATCATTAAACTAGCAATGAACCTACCATTTTTTTCCTCCAATACCAGCCAGCCTAGATAAGACAGAAGTAAGCACTGTGGCACAAAGGGAGCTCCAGGAGAAACCCTCTAGTTCTGGCTTGAAGAACAAAAAGGGGGAACTCCTAAAACTCAGAGACAACAAAGAAATCCCCCTTTTACTCCTCTCTCCCTTTTTCCATTCTTTCACAGTCCATCACTCTCCCCACCACCAAACAGGCAATCCCCCTGCGGTGGTGGCAGTGACCAGTAAGGGGACCAGCAGGAGCCAGATCAACATAGCCTAACCTATCTTTATGTGTTTGTAGCCCGGAAGTGGAAAATTGGGACCAAAACTGGGACCAAGATTTACTCCTTGTTAAATCTTCAGATAAATTCCATAACTCTTCCAAGATAATCATCTAATTGCTGATCAAGCCTCTCTTAAGAGATACCTCCAATACATACTGCTTCTAGATCTCTTTTTTAAGTAGATAACTTTTTCCTTTGGTGGTGTCTACAGTGAAAGGAAACCAAGAGTTGTCTGAATTTCCAGCTTTCGTAATCATAATGATGTGCCAACCAAGATTATTTTGAACCTTGGTAAAGAATCCGTAAAAAAAATTATGTAATATTATACATTTAAAATAAATTCAATTAACTACAGTTTAATGTAATGCATTCTCTCCTTGCCAGGTAAAATTGCACTTTTTGCTTTTATACACCTGAGAAATATATTATATTTTAAAGCCATTAATGAATCTTTACTGTTAGACATTCACCCAAAAAATTAACTTAAAGTGTGGTTACCACTGCAAGAAAGCAGTAACAAGGTAGACTACATGAAAAACAGCAGATAAAATATTTTTGCATACTGTTTTCCAGGTTCTAGAAACATGTACTCTATAAAACAAAGTGGAGTTTTAACCTAACTGAACTTACATTGTACTTATATAATGAACTCAAAGCATAATCTTACTTGCTTTACCCAAAGCTTTAATTGAGTTTTAAAAAGACTTGGGTATGATATTTAACCTAATTATCCATGTCCACTTATTTACTTTAATACTGTTTCTAAAAATTCTGAAAATTCAATGTCCAAGAGTTGCTACAACCCAGCTTATGTAATGTCTGGAATGACTGCTTTCAAGCATGTCAATGCAATGTCTATTTTAAGTCACATGATAACCAGGTTAGAGTTATGTTTTAAAATTGGTGGCCCGATTATTCATCCCTTTGTTTAATGAAGTTGACTCATGAATTACTTAAACCAAAAGAGTAGAATGTAATTGTCATGCACCATCAGTAAGTTCTGTTTTCCCTCTCAGGCAGATTAGGCTTTATTTATGAATTCTCCCTCTTAAGCAGGGAAGACAAATTATTCTTTCTCCACCCTCCACATCCTCTACTAATGTTTCCAATACTTATTCCAATAAGATTTACATGGGGATATTAACAATGGGAAGTCTTATAAGAGTTCTTTTAAAAATTCTTCACTCCATTATTATCATGAATGGGTAGGAAAATAGAGCTGTTTGGGACATTACTCACTACACTTTACATCTTTAAGTTGTTTACGCCAGAAGTATGTATCATCATCGCATCTCTCAGTAACCTTTATTTTAATCCATACAGCTTAAATCAGGTTGAACAATTAAGCTTTCATTTTAAAATATTCATTTTATAATATTCATCAGTAAAAATAATCATAATTTTTCAAAAATAGTTTTATCAATGGAAGTCACATGCTGTTAGGGAGTTACGAAGGAAAATCATGGTTTGCAAATGGAATTTATTCAGTTATCTGATAAAAGTCACCATGATTTCTTCCCCTTCTGTGCTTCCTGGTCTGTAAGTAAGGTGTTACTGAAGAAGATGTGAGGAATTTTGAAAGACTCCTTAAAAAGAAAATGGATTGGTGCAAAAAGCAAGGAGTTATTCAACCAGAAAGAAACCTTCTAGGATTGAAATGAACTGGTCACATGGAATTATGTCTGAGAGTAGAGACAAGGTTCTAAGACCAGGTCTATCTATTCCAACCAAATGCACAAAACAGTCAGGGAAGACAGAAGTACCTAATAAAAAGATTAGAAGGAACAATTAATGCCATCATAATTACCGTGAAGTGGAGTTTAGGCATATAAAAGGAATAAATAGTAAGCTATTGGGAACAAAACCAGGGAGGGATAATTCCTACCTGACTTGCAATACCAGATCCTGGGCATTTAGATGAGCCCACCTTGAAGAGGATGCTTCTATAAACTCGAAGATCCCACAGAAGAACAAAGCCATGCACCCCAGCTGTTCCAAACAATTGACAGATTTAAAATGGATATTTTTCACTCAGTGATTTTTTTTTTTTTGCGGTATGCGGGCCTCTCACTGTTGTGGCCTCCCCCGTTGCGGAGCACAGGCTCCGGACGCGCAGGCTCCGGACGCGCAGGCTCAGCGGCCATGGCTCACGGGCCCAGCCGCTCCGCGGCATATGGGATCCTCCCAGACCGGGGCACGAACCCGTATCCCCTGCATCGGCAGGCGGACTCTCAACCACTTGCGCCACCAGGGAGGCCCTCAGTGATTTTTTATGTTTGGTAAATTTCATGTGCCATAAAATGGTCTCTGAACTTTGTTTACAGTTTTAAGAATTTTCATTTTTTTTCAAAAACTCTATTACTTTGTTATTTGAATATTTGTGCACTCTTTTTTTTCACTTTTCAGACAGTTTTTTAAATTTATAACTTGTTCTTCAACAGTTATGCATGCTCCACTCATTTGGCAATGACTTCATGAATTTTAATTTTTTTCTTCACATTTTAGTCAATGTTAATGTATTGGTAACTCTCTGGACTTTGGATTGCTTTTATAATTTATAAAACATTTTTAGAATGTAGTTTACTATTTTACATTTTCATTTTAAATTCATTTTCATCCAGTAATGCCAAATTTAACTATTTAGCAATGTTTTTGCCATTTTTTAGTATGTTTCATTTATATCTAAACAGCATTCCTCATAAAAAAGCTAACACTTGTAGTAAGGAAAATGGTTATTTTTACTGGATTTTCCTAAAAAGGTAATAAGATTTTAAATGCTACTGTTTTATATGAGAATGTTAAATAAAATGATGAGAATCTGTCCAGATCCTCAAAATTATTCTACTCAGATGCATCATTATATCTTACATCTTATTTACACTAACATGTTGTCAGTGTTATTTCCAAAATTTGACAGAGAATACTTTATGAAGTGAACAAGGGATCACAGACTGAGAGGATGCAAAATGAGTGACTTAAAATACTACCCATGTGTTGTTTTATCAGTTGAATTTTTACAAATCTACTTTTTAACCTTTCAGCAATTTTCTTCAGACTGCCATTGTCCCATAATCAACAATGTCCATACAGGGTTTAATAATTTTAAAAAATTGCAGAAAGAAGAAGCTTGCATGATCACAGCAGTGAAGCCACAATGACGAGGCAGCATGTTATAAAAAAAAAGTATAAAGGCTTTATGTTAGACAGCCTTGGGTCTGATCTCTGCTCTGTTCCATACCAGCTACATGGCCTTGGATAAATTTCCTTCCTCTATAAAATGAGAGAAAAGGATATCTGTTAGCACTGATTAAATAACATGTGTAAAAATACTAATACATAATATCCTATTAATGCCAATTTCTTTTCCTTCTCTTCCTCACATTCAAGAAATACATATATTAAGCACTACACAATTAAAACACCGTGGTTGGTACCCTGAGAGATACAAATGTGAATAAGATGTGATTGAAAGAAGTTTACAGACCAAATGAGGAAGTTAAAAAAATACACCATATTTTTAAAAGACAAATAAACCATTTGGTTTAAAGACATGCAGTAAATGCTTGTTCCCTGCTGAATTGGTCAAGTTGGCCAGCTAGTTAATGGAAAGGTCTTACTTTCCACTTTACGGCAGCTCTACCCTGTAGGTGGAAGGCAGGCCAGGACTGGGCCCGGCAGGGGGCAGGGGTGGGAGTGAAGGGCAAAAGGGACCTGGTGGGGTCACCTAGGTGAAGGAGGTGAGGGAAGCTGAACATCAAGTCTCTGTGAACAAATGTACACAAAACCAGAAATTAAAAGGAAGGATTGGTACCAGAAAGCTAGCCCCAAGGAACTAGCTCTGAGGGGATCCTGGAACAAATTCAAGGACAAAGGAGTCCCTCAAGGAAGACTAATGAGCCCATGGTTCAGGAGTAGTTGCCCTTAAAGTGCAAGGATCTTTGGATGAATTCATTCATGAATTGCAGCAAAGCAATTCCCCAAATTAACTATAAGTGATTGACTCTGAGAACCCTGATGTGTTACTGCTGTTCAGCTTATTCCATTTTGTGAGAGGATTTACTCACTGATAGAAAAGAGAGGTCTGACAAAAGCTCTAAAATACATCCCCACCAACTTACACGCTGAATGTCACTGGAGGATGGGGTTGGGCAAAGTTTTACCCAGAAGAGCCCAATTTTCAAATCTACTCATAAATACTAGGGCTGGCATGATATTAGCAAGACATAACCGGGAGAAAGCTCCTTTATCCAAGCTAAACACTGTTCCCACCTGAATACATTAAAGCTTGCTTGCCCTTAATCATAGCTCTATTCCAGATAGATAGCGTTAGTGTTCAGCATAGCTGAAACAGACAAAGCTACATTAGCTTTTCTATATGTCTACCTTTCCTCCGAGATACAAGGATACAGCAGGTGAGGGAGGTGCCAAATATAGCCAAAAAAAAAAAAAAAACTGATGGAGATTATATAAATTTTATATGCTAAGGGAATGAACACAGTTGTCTTCCTAAAATCAAATATGGTTTATAATTTCTATCCATTGGAGATTCCAGTGTACACAAAATCCATTAACTACTAGATCAGGCTGACCTGAGAAGTGAGAAAACTAGAAGTGAGCTTCAGAATCCACATGAAAAAGAACATGGACAAGACTGCTAAAGGAAAGAATGTCAGTAGATGAAGAGACAGTTTCTCCTACTTTCGTGTTTGCCCTGAATCACTACAAGAAAGAAAAACATAGACACTACAAACTGTGTGTCCCCAATGTGCTGGCAATCAACATTAATTGATTGATTCCCTGTTCCTTTAAGTAAGGAAAATAGAGGACTTCAAAGGCTAAATAATTTCCTCCTAAATTACAGACCTTACACATAGCACATTGTGTGCTGAAACCCTGATTTTCCAAACTCCAAAACTTCCATTTTTCATCATTTTACCAATCTTTTTTTCTCATTTCCCTACTTCTTACTGGTCTCTTTCACCACCTCTCCTAGTATTTGTTAGACAGTACGTAGGCATACCATGTACCTAGAACAATTCACAGAGGGTAACACGTAGGCATTTATTTTGTCATAAACTTTTGTTTGTCATGGCTTTCACATAGTACAGTATAGAAGAGCATGTAAACTTCAATTCTCAGAGTTTTCTTTTAGTTCTTATTTCTAGAATGCATAAAACTTTTTAAAAGGCTCTGTTCAGAGATTTTTCTGGAAGAAAGAAAGATGTGTGAAAACTCAACCAAATTACTTAGCAACCAAACCCTATCAAGTCTTCTTTATAATGTTTCTCATACACATCACTTTGAAACCACTTGCCTGGTGGGCTTCCACTGCCACCTCTTGTATGGATTTTTGGAACCTTTGGTCAACATCCCGTCAGCCTTCCAGCTGCTACTGTCTTGTCTTCTGCTCCTCTTTTAATGTATTAGAGGAATCCAGTATGATTCTTAATGTCTGCTACCTTCACTGTCCTTGGTAAGGGGAATCACCAATCACCAAGTAATCCAATCCAATCACCAAGACCACCACTGGCTTGACCAGTGATGGCATCTGACCTAAGAACAGCTAGGTTATCAACCCATTGAGTGTATTTACCAGACAGTCCTGCCAAGTTTCTATAATATTGACTGTGCGAACTGGAGTCTTTCATAGGCATTCAGAAGAGCTAAGAAGCAACCCTTCCTGAGGCCACAACTATTACAGTTCTTATTGAGTGCCTAGTATTGCTGTCAGCCTAGTAAAGGTATGGCTGTATTCCTGTTTTCCTCTCCATCTATCCTTAAAAGAAGGCTCCCATCGCCAGAGGTTACCGAATGTGTCTCCTTCCTTGCACTGGATAAAGACAAACTTTCCAATCTAATGTCGCCTATTACTATGATCACACTCACACCTTGTAAACTGATTTTGGTAACTGACCCCTGTCTTGGTGCTTTACACAGTATTAGAGTCTTAGAATACTACACCCCTATCTTGTTCTCTCCAGTATCCCAAGGACAGAATTCTATCTCCTAAATCCTGATATTATGTCTGGCTTCTCATTACTTTTTCTACTGCCAGTGGCTTGCTGGACTCTACCTATTATCTGCTTCCAAGTTCTCTGAATTCTTGTTCCATCCACTTAAAAGCAGACCTCCCAGATGGTGACGTGTAGGATAGCCTGTAGGTGGATCACCACAAGATGATGCATCTATCACATGTCACCTATTTGTTACCTTCCCACATCGCCTGCTGCACCCTGCCATCTTCCATTTCTGACCCACCCTGGGTTTGACCTACCTAGATAATCAGCGCAACCCTACACTGTCTGTCTGTGATACTGTCTGTTACACTGCTTATTAGAGGTGAGTTCTCTTCCACCTTATGCCAAGTAATTGTAATAACTGCTTAACTGGTCTGATATCCCGGATCACTCATCCCTTCAATACACCCTATAAATCACCTTTTTAGCCTTTAAATGAAACTTTGGGGATTTACCCATATAATAAAATCACTAACTAAAATACTAAGTGTGGATTTCTTTTCCAGGTGTTCAAGATCCTTTCCAATCTGGCAATCATCTAACTCCCCCTCAGCCTATGTGAACCTTCTGGCCCAGCTAGGAGTCTTGCTAACCACTTTCTAAAACTGCTTTAGATATTCCTTTTGCTTTGCCCTTGAGTATTACATTCTGCTAAATTACATTATCCCCTGAATCCTTTCTAACAATTGGAATCCTACCTAAGTATCATGTAATTCATTAATGCAACCAAAAGACAGTTTTGAGTGACCAACACTTGCTAGACACAATATCAGTTGATAGTTATTCAAAGAGATACATGACTGCTTGCTCTTAATGAGTTTAGAGTCTAAGCGGGAGGGTCAAACATGAAGCAGAGAAATTATTGGAGCATATACAATAGTGAGACCACCAAAAGGTCTACCCAGCATCAGGACGAAAGTAAGCAGGAATATCTTTAAGGGCAAACACTTCATCTAAATCTTTGTTTAATGATAAAAAAATGTTTGAAAATTCATAGGGATGGAGAAGACATTGTAGGCAAAAGATGCTACAGGAGCAAAAGTGTAGATGTTAAGAAGCATGTTGTGTGAATACAAAAAAGCAAATGTCAGAAAGGAAGTCAGAGCGCAACATGGAGATGGAAGGACAAAAATCATGTCATTGTGTCTTATAAATAGAAAATGAGTCTGGAGCACTGGAAGGGTTGCCCAAGTCCCTCCTACCTGCCTCCTTGTTGCTACAATTCTTGCTTCTTCCTCTGATGTCAATTACGTGGATATCAGAAAATTCAAACTCTTCCATATTATCGTCAAGCTGCTTCCTCATCCTTATCCCTATTTTCCAACCACATTTTTTAGTATTTCATTATGTCTTGTCCCTGTTTTGTTGGAAGCAACTCTCTTTAAAATTGTAACAGTTAAGGGCTTCTCTGGTGGCACAGTGGTTAAAAATCTGCCTGTCAATGCAGGGGATAAGGGTTTAAGCCCTGGTCCGGGAAGATCCCACAGGCCGCGGAGCAACTAAGCCCGTGTGCCACAACTACTGAGCCTGCGCTTTAGAGCCCGTGAGCCACAACTACTGAGCCTATGCGCCACAACTACTGAAGCCCATGTGCCTGGGCCCCGTGCTGTGCAACGAGAAGCCACCGCAATGAGAAGCCCGCGCGCTGGAACAAAGACTAGCCTCCGATCACCACAACTAAAGAAAGCCCACGCACAGCAATGAAGACCCACTGCAGCCATAAATAAATAAATAAATAAATTTTAAAAAATTGTAACAGTTAATACATTCAACAAATGTTTAATTGTAGTGGATGCTGTGGTACAAATGTTCAGTTGCGGTAGATAGTGTAGTGTGCCACCTAGGCACCCATTCCCTTAGCTTCCAGAAATGCTGGCAGCTGAGGACTCACAACTGTTACCTGTCCAGAAATCTAATTCTGCAGAAGGAAGCTGCCTTTCCCAACATTTGCTTCCTTTCCAGGAGCAGTTGGCATCACTGCTTGTCTGCACTCAGGACAAGGCTGAAGACCCATGCCAGCTCCAGAGCAGCATAGAGAATCAGTTAAGATGCAGTTTACAACTGCATCTCAGTTCACCTTCTCCTGCCCAATTATGATTTCCTAATCTCTCAGAGGTATTAACTCCAATAAACAAACTCCTAAATAAACTTCCTGAATGCAAATCTCTGAATCTCAGAGGCTATTTCGCAGAGAATCCAACCAACAACATTATTCAATGTCAACCATCGTTCTGGAAGGAGAGCTCTGAAGAAATTTTATTTATTATTAAGATCTACTAGGCACATCCAATATGCCAAGAGAGTATTATGTCTGGAGATGTTGCAACAAACAGGACATGACCTGGGTAAGGGCAGCTCATCCTCCCAGTTCTGGAGGGAGGAGAGCCTGCCAAGGAGGAGGTCTGCTGGTTCTCCATTCTGCTGAACCACTGCCCCCAGGATTAAGATGGAATGATCTTGTTTTACCCAGTCCAGTAATTTATAGATTCAGAAAATTGTAAAATCTCTTTTTCTCTGATGCTTTAAAAACAGAATTAATTTCCTGGTACCAAAGTGGTGACTGTGATCCTTTATAGAAGTAAAAGAACATACTAGATGATGTCTCAAAGTTCTTTCCCGGCAAAAATTAATGTCAATATTAAAATTGATGCACAGTTTGAAATAGATGCCATTTCAGTCTTGATCAAGAAAGCATTAAGGTCCTAAAAATTTGCTTGGGGTATTTCTCAGTATGAAGACTATTTATTGTGGGCAGGTGTCATCTCCCATATATCTCAAATCTACATCTTGGCACTATATTTAATACTGTTTTCTGTCTAATTAGACTGTGTAGTGCAATAATCAATTATAACCCTGTGTTGAAGCTACAGATCTGTTACTTAAGAAGAAGGGTTACTTAGAAATGGCTATCAGCATTTTTATTAAAAGAGATGATAATGGTTTTTCCCCTGACAAAAAAGCCTGCTGTATCATCCTGGACTACTTTTAAATGGATGTGGGTTTGCAACTCCAAGGGATAAAATTAAAACATGCACATTCTCTTGCACCAGCATTATTTATCAAAATGACAGTGTGGCCATTTTTCTTACTGTTTAAAATGGCATATCGATGATAATTACTTTAATCTATTTTTTAGTACAGCATAAGATGCTTGAATTGCTGATGTAATTTTGAAGTCAATCTTTATTTATAGCCATAAGTCTTCCATGGTGTAAGGATTGGTCATTCATAAAAAGTCATGTAGAATATCTATTCATAGACTGTGCCAATGAGGAGTAAACAGTCAATTTAGAAGGTAGAAGTGAAATAGGAAATAGAATTTGTTAATTCCTTCTCAAGCTTTTCATGCTATGTCTTAGATTAACCTTCATGTAAATGGAGTCATTCTTTCTATTAGCCTAGAAGAATAAGTAAGTCTCCAGACTTACTAACTCTATCTGGGTACAAGAAAAAGTCATTCAATTCGGTCAACAAATATTTACCTTGTATGTTTTATGAGCCAGCATTGCTGGAAAGACTATAAAAAATGTAAAGAACATAAAAGTAAAGAACCTACGGTATAGATTCCATTTGAGCAATGACCTTGGCTGCTCTCTTCATTGCTCTATGCCAGTGATAGAAGAGTAGGCATTCCACAATTATTTACTGAGTGAATAAGCAAGACGTTATCTCTGACTTCAGCAAATTTATGAGCTGATAGGAAAGTTACCACTTACTGAGTTTTTAATATGTGAAGGAGCCTGTTTTCTAAGTTGTCACTTAGAAGGTGACACAAGACTCCTGTGTGATCTTAGATCAATAACCCATGTTTGAGTTCTCTCATTCTCTCCACCTCCACCCAAGTTGGGTGAGAGCAGATCCCCTTCTCTGGGACACTGACCAGTGTCCACTTAAAAGTCTACCTCTCTGACTTTCCTCTGTTTTTTTCTAAGCCAGGAAATGGGTAACTATCCTGAACAAGAGTAGAGAATATTGGCTCAGAAAATTTCTTTCAAAGCTATTGTAAATTCAGGGACCACTGCCTGAATGGTCTCTTTCTTTGCATTTTTGCTGTAACAACTCTACTCTGAGGCACTGGAAGCCTAATATCTAGGAGGAAGAATGATGTGATTTAAAAAATGAACTTGTATTTGCACAGGAAAAAGAAAAAAACCAAATCCCTTATTACTTCAAGTGCTAATCCAGACACTGTACTATTTCTATTTCATAGATGAGAATATTGAGTCCTACTGAGGCTAAGCGACTTGTTCATATTTACACAGTTCATTAAGAGTAGATTCAGGGGCCTCCCTGGTGGCGCAAGTGGTTGAGAGTCCGCCTGCCGATGCAGGGGATACGGGTTCGTGCCCCGGTCTGGGAGGATCCCATATGCCGCGGAGCGGCTGGGCCTGTGAGCCATGGCCGCTGAGCCTGCGTGTCCGGAGCCTGCGCGTCCGGAGCCTGTGCTCCGCAACGGGGGAGGCCACAACAGTGAGAGGCCCGCATACCGCAAAAAAAAAAAAAAAAAAAAAGAGTAGATTCAGTACTCAAATCTATGTTTAGCTTCCCCAAATTCTTGCTCTTAATTACCACATTTATCCCAATTTTTAGAGATAAGAAACCTTAGCTTAAAGAGAGAAACTGATTTATTCAAAATCATACCATTAACATACTGCAGAACCAGGATTACAACCCAGATTTTCTACACTACAGTGTATATTATACTCCACTGGTATTTCCACACTGCCTACCCATTTTTTCACACCTTGGATTTCCCATTCACCCAAAGAAAATGGCAGTCTTGGAATTGAGTCAAGGAATCAATGGAGTTACTATTTCCAGTTAGAGAAAACTTTCATTATTTGACATTGCCATGAAACAGTAATTGTATTTCCACAGAAATCACACAATTTTATCCTACCAGTTTCAAAACAGATTTAAGGGCTAGGCATTAATAATACAATAACAATATTGATTATATAATGTAATCTCAAACAATGCTACATGTAAATTTGAAGGTTAATGAATATTTCTATGGCTATCACAATAGAAAAACAATGTATCAACATAGAAAATGTCCTAACACTGATATTATGAAAGAGCTAGCAAACCTCCCAAAGTGCTTACCAGTTTTCTGGGAATATTTCTCTCTGTAGCTGGGTCTGGCCCCTGGAGCTGCCAGAGAAAATTTCTTGTAGATTCTCTGTATGAAAATAATTAACCTAAGGAGAGTAAACAAGGAAAAGGGAGATTTCCCTTGGCAGACACAAACATTCACATTTGACTCATGGTAACAAGGTAGTAGCAATAGTCTAACTCTATTGAAAGAAAATCTTTTATATTTGCAGCTCATACACACCTGCTGCTTATTTCCCAACCCCATTCAAAATTCACCGTTTAGTTTTGAAAAAAAAAAAAAAAAGAAATCTCCACAGCAACAACCATAGTATCAAAACAACGTTATAGCTTTGAGTTTGGGAATTTGTAGGGTGAGCTCTCCAGTTTTCTTGGGCTTTAGTTTTGTGTGAAAATACTGTGTGGGCAATATTATACAAGCCTAGTCGTGGCTGAAAACTACATGTTAAATCTTTTTTTGATGACCCATAAATAAATGTGTATACAAATAATATTTTAACTCAAATAATTTCTCATATTAACAAAACTAAAAGCAGCAAAGGCTGTAGTTCCACAAACCAGATTGAGCAATTTGTATTGAGGCTATGATCTTCTTGTCAATGTCAGCATTTCACTCTTGCAGTCTTATAATGTGCTCCTTGAGGGTATTTTTGCTCCAATTAAATAAGAATCTATAACACTACTGAATTGATTTTCAAGAATATCAGCCAATAAGTTAATGTTTTGTCTTCACCCTCTCATGGAATATCAGAGTGGTATCTAAGGCACTTAGTCAAAGAATACTTCTCTCAGAGACTTCAGAAAAGAAATTTCAATTCCAGTGACAAACAGCCCATATACTCAAAATATAAAAATAACTTAACATGCTTAATAATATATTGAAAACATATTTTTAAGTGACTTCCTGGGAGAACAAGAAAGTAAAGAATATTCAGAAGCTGAAAACAGAGAAAGAAGACACTTGGGAAATTTATAAAGGCCTGAAGCCAGCTTTTTCCAGGAAGCATCTGCTTAACCATGATAATTTCAGTTTCTGTTTTGACAGCAGCAGAGACCATGGGAAGTAGGTAACAAAATCAAGGACTATCCAAAGTGAATGGTCTAATAGAAGATTCCCACATAAAATTGAGTTTTGGAGGGTAACCGGGGATAAATCTACCAAATCGAAGGGTCAGCAAGTAAGCCTGTTTCTCTAAGGCTCCCTGATAATCTGTAAGCACAATTTTGCTCTAAAAAATATGCATTTTTCAGTCTGGATTCATGCTATCTATATGGTCAACAAAGATTTTCAAGTAGTCCCAAATTGGCAACGATATCAGGTAACTAGTAGAAGCCAACAAAAATGCTCTCCAGAAGAATGCAATCACATCCAGCCTTCAAAGAATTCCCACAGCTGAAGTTCTAAGGACTATGAACTCATCATGAACAGCCATGAACTATGTGAACAAATAAGGTGAAATTAGTGACAGCCAGCAAAAACAAGATACTAGCAAATATTTCAGACATTGGAATTTATCATATGTTTGAATAAATAAAGCATTTCTTAAAGTTATAAGCAAAGGACAAGAGTGTATAAATTAAACAGCAAGAATTGAAATAAATGAAATATATTTTCAAATGAAAAATAAAATAAAATTTAAAAATTGCTTGATAGACTGAAGGGAAAATTAGATGCAGCTGAAGAAAAATTTAGTAAAGATAGATACAAAGATGTTATCCTGAAAGCAGCCCAAAGATACAAAATACAGAAAATAGAAAAGAGGTTAGGAAGGAATAAAAAGGTCTAACATTTGTCTAATCAGAGAACCAAAAATATACTGATACAAAAATCAGAATAAGGCAATAATTAAAGGAACAAAAACAAATAAAAACAAATAATTTTACTGAACTATAAAGACACAAAACTTCAGATCCCCAAAACCCACTAGTTATCCTAAATAACAAATACATATATAATCTATATTTATATAATTAGTCATCAGTATTTTTGATGAAACTGTAGAACACTAAATGAAAGTGTGATATATAAAGAAGCCTGAGTTAAACTGAAAGATATAATAGAAAACAGAAGCAATGGAAGATTATTGAATGTCTTCTGTTCAATAAGTATTAATAAGTATTAGAAAAAAAGTATTAATCTAGAATTTTAAACAAGCAAAGCTATATTTCAAGTATAATAATCAAATTTTGTTTTCAGCTAAACAAAAACTGAAAGTTTACTACAGACTTTCACTAAGAAAATTCTAAAAGTTCTGCTTCTCTCAAAAAGAAAACTATCATAGAGCTTGAGATGCAAATAAGAAACAGTGGGCAGTGGTCTTGGTAAATCTATAAAACATTGTTTTTAAAATAGTAATAATGATAATGTCTAATATACGGCATTAAACATAGAGTAGGTAAAAACAATAGCCAAAAATATATTTTAATTTATTGGACGAGCTGTAATTAGAGTTAAAGCATTTTAAGGTCCAATATATTTCAAGTAGTGGATAAAGATATTAATCAACTTCAGACATTGTTTAAATATGACTTTGAAACTATCCAGGATAGTCATTTAAAAAAAAATAGAGAGTGTAATTTCCACAACAGTAGGGTATAATAATGAAGAGCCTATGAGAAAAATAAATCAACAAAAATGTAACAAATTTTTTAAAAAGCAAATAAAACAAACCAAATGAAGACAAGAAAGGAAGCAAAACATGAAATCAAAAAAGTCAAAAAATGGAAAGTAAAAATTAAGATGTACTTTAAGATCCAAATATATCGATAGTAATTATAAAAGAGATAAACTTTTCTGTTAAAAAACAAAGATGTTTCACCATGTTTTTTTAAAAATCTAGCTATCGGTCATTTACAAAGGACCCTGTTAAACACAGAATATATATAGACATATATATAGACACAGAAACTTTATATAAAAAAGGATGGAAAATATATGTACCAGGTTCAAACCAAAAGAACCTGGTGTCACATTATAAATATTGTATAAAATAGATTTTGATATAAAGTATTACTAGATCTAAGAAAAATAACTGCTTAAAGTTCAATTCATTAGGAAAAAATTTTAAACAATTCTAAATCTTTATGCATTTAATAACAAAACCTCAAATTATATCATTCCAAATTGAAAGCTCTGCAAGAGAGAGACAAATTCCAATGTCATAATGGAAAATAGTTACACACGTCTCAGGAATTGCTAGATTAGGCTGACAAAAAAATAGCAGTAAAATCTGTAACAGTTGAACACTATAATTGACAGTTACAAGCAAGGGACAGTGTTACTCTAACGTTACTCTAAGAAACATATAGTACGTTACATCCAACACATAGAGAGTACAATTCTTTTCTTTTTAATTTATTTAATTTATTTAAATTGGCTGTGCTGGGTCTTATTTGTGGCACGTGGGATCTTCAGTTGCAGCATGCGGACTTCTTAGTTGCAGCATGCATGCAGGATCTAGTTCCCTGACCGGGGATCGAACCTGGGTCCCCTTCATTGGGAGCTCAGTGTCTTACCCACTGGACCACCAGGGAAGTCCCTGAGACTACAATTCTTTTCTAAGCACACATCAATTATTTATTAAAATTTACCAAATGCCAGGCCAGAAAACAAGCCTCAACAAATTAGTGATAGGCACCATCACAATACAATTAAAATAGAAATCAATAAAAAAGAAAAAAAACTAGAAAATTTTCTTACATATGAATTTTCAATGCTTACTTTTATAAATTAATTGTGCCAAAACATACCATAACTATTAGCAAACTGAAACAAACAATGTATAAAAAATATCCAATAAAGCATGAATATCTTAAGTTTGTCTAGAAATGCAAAGTTGGTTTAACATGAAAAAATCAACTAACGAGTATCACCACAATAGTCAATTTCAGATTAGAAAGTCAATTATAATCTCAACAGATACAAGAAATGCATCCTATAAAATTCAATAGCAATTCATGATACTAAACAAATCTAATGAATTAAGAATAGAAGGAAACTTCCTTAGCATAACAAACCCTCAGCAAACATTGTCTTAAAAGGAGATACTGGAAGCATTTCCATTATAATGCAGAACCAGCGAAGAATGCATACCATCACCATTTGTTTTCAATAGTGTACTGACATTTCTACACTGCAGTAGAACAAGAAAAGAAACGAGGTGTTAAGGATTTAAAAGGAAGAAATCAGGGTGTGATTTTAGCAGGAAACAAGAGTGTCAACTATCCAAAAGACTATCCAATAGGATCTACAGATTATCATTACAACAGTTATGCACAAATTTTTACATTTATGACACATTTGGCATTATAAAGAGTGCTGCAGGATGCAAAAACCTGGTCATTTAATCAAATCAGTGAAAGCAGAGGAGGCACTGGGGGATATTAGTTTCATCTCTTTAGTGTAATGGTCCCCATGTATATATGCTCTTCTACAAATGTTCCAAATAATTTTCCTGGAACATCACCTTTGTATCATAGTCCTCAGATCTCCCCTCCTAAAATCCCTATAAACATCAGAAATATTGGTGTTATTCTGCTCAGTCCTTTATCCTTTCAGTCATTCATTCAAACCCTGTGACAGACAACATGGAAAGCATTGATGAATAAGATGAAGCCCTTGCCTTCACAAGGTTCACAGTCTAGTGGGACAGTCAGTAACATAAATAAAGCAATGAGATGATAAAAATGTTCCTGAATATCCCAAGGTTATTGGTCTAGATGTATTAGTGATGTGAAATGATAAGAGATGTATCACAAATGCTACGAATACATGTGTAAAGAAAAAAACCCCCAATGCCTCCAGAATCCCAGCCATTTAATAACACCAAAATGTTCTTTAAAATGTTGCCTTACTTCCCTTATTCTAATTTGTGCATTCTAATAAATGTGGAATTTTAATTTTTTACTAGACTTGCTTTAATATATTATTTTTTAAAATACAAGTATTTTTAAGAAATAACAGGGGGAGTACACATCTTCTATCTTACCATTCAACTAACACTGCCTGTGGGCTCGGACCTCTATGAACATGACTCTCCTTTGTTTAGAATGAGAAAAGGTGGATGATAACTCACCAGACATGGTGTGTGAAATGGCTGATTGAATAATCTTCAGTCTCAGGATGCTGGTGTTCATAAACTCTTGTGGGGATTTTCCAGAAGCTTCCCCAGACACTAAGGGCAGGTTGCCATTATGCAGAACCGTAGTTCTGTTCTTTTCCTGGCTTCTGAAACCTGGACGCTCAACATAGCCAAGGTTGTCTCAGCCCGGTCATCACTCCTGTGGTCCCTGCAGCTTTTGCTCCCAATGTCTCTTAACAGCAGCTCAGCTAGATACACCTCAAGGAGACGTGATACCCCTGTCTAACAACATTGTAGACAGAACAGCCCTGAGCACATCCTAAGTGGCTTCTTGGTATCCAGGATAGGCCCAAGTACATCGTAATTGTCATATACAAAAATAAGAGAAGGTAGAAATAGGCTTCTTCAAGGTCACCTACCTTGTGAATGGTCAGTGTAAGAACTAGAATATTCAGCCATATTTCCATCATTCTCTACCTGCAGAGCTCAGGGATGGGTGAGGTATAAGAACAGAGGTGGAAGAGGGCAGTCAGCCACAGGGAAATGAAAAGCATCACAGGCTAGTGCTTGAGGCCTTGGCCACAGAAACCGACTGCCTGAGTTCAGAATCCTGGTTTTTGCCACTAATAGCCCTGTGACCTTTGACAAGTTATTTATTCTTTCTGGGCCTTGGCATCCTCATCTGTCAAATGGGGAGAACCTTACCTCATAGGGTTATGAAAACTGCAGTTCTTGAGACAATGGTAGAACTTTAATAAATATTAGCCATTTGCTAGATTTCCTAAATACAGTCAGCCCTCCATATCTGTGGGTTCTGCATCCACAGATTTGACCAACCTCAGATGGAAAACATTTGGGAAAAAAATTCCAGAAAGTTTCCAAAAGCAAAACTTGAATTTGCCATGCACAGGCAGCTATCTACATATCATTTATGTTTACAACCCTTTACATAGCATTTACATTGTATTAGGTATTATAAGTAATCTAGAGATGATTTAAATTATACAGGAGGATGTGTGTAGCTTATATGCAAATACTACATCATTTTATATAAAGGACTTGCGCACCCATTTTAGTATCACAGGGGTCCTGGAACAAATCTCCCTCAGGTACCAAGAGATGACTGTATCTAATATTTTCAAGGGTACTATTATACCTCTGTCTGAAATAAATACAATTCCCCAAAAAACGTTCTAAGTTCTACATAACAAAAGAAGTGGAAACATGAAAAGTTCTGTCAACCAACTATTTTAACCACATGCTTTTTCCAGAGAACAGATGGACTTTTCTAAGACCAACTTGAAGGTGAATAAATAGACTCACTACTTTGGCAAGAGGCAATTAAGTCATGGACACAAAAGGGTCTTATGCTCCTTTTTCGTTTGTTTTAAGGATTGTTATTTATATTATCCATGGAGTAATCTCTGCAATAAAAAAATGAATTGCTGTCTCAACTTGAAGACAATACATGGTTCAGAAATACATTTATGATGAGCATCTTTCTAGCTCTGCATCGTACAATACGGTAGCCAGTAAGCTATTTAAATGTGGCTACTTAAATTTAAATTAATTAAAATTAAATAAATTTAAAATTCTGTTCCTAGTCACACTGATCACATATCAAGTGCTCAATAGCCATATGTGACTAATGGATATAGAACATTTATTTCACCACAAAAGTTTCTATTGGATAGTACTGCAGATTATAAACTGGAGTATCTGGTACCACTTCCCAGCTAATCTTATCTGATTAGTATAGACCATTATAAAGTCACTGGTGAAATCAATCTTCAATTTAGAGTCTAGTGTAATAATTAAGAAACCTTATTTTACAATTATTTATGTTCATTATCCCCAGGCAAATTTTATAGACATCTGTATTTTTCAATTCTAATATCAGGAAATTATATAGTACCATATGTTTTAAGGACAGTTGGCAAATTGAAATGCACAGAAGAGATTTCCCAAGCCATCATTTCTTAGCATAATCATTTATTAACTGTGCAAATGACACTGTCCAGACTCCCCAAGTAAAGTCTACACAGCAAAAAGGGCATTAAGTCAAACTGTTGTTCAGGAGATTTCTGCTGTGAACGCAGCTAATCTAAACAGGTAAAACTGTAAAACCAATACCTTATTCTAGATTTTTAATATATTTTCCTGGTGTCTAAATTTATTACTTTAACATATAATTCTTTCCTTGACTTCAGCTCATTGTACCTGAGTTATCTGCTCTTTCAATATTTTAGTTTCATTACAAATATCCTGGCTGCAAATCAGGCAGCTGTAGGTGACACACATCTCCCAGGTCTGGTCCCCTGGAGGACTTGCTGGATTAGCACATCAGCTTTCACAGCCTCTAAGGAACCCAACTTGCTCCCAGGATCTGCCCTAACACTATTTATCTGCCCTAACACTACTTAACTCCTAATTTCATTGTGAATTCCTTGGAGATGGGGAGGTGGTCACATGAGTTATAATGAGCCCTATGTAATTTGGCATGAAAAAGAATATCAAGAAAATTTAAATGTCTCCTGTTAAAAAGAATGGGGATGGGGAGGAAGGATGGTGGTCATTTTCAGGGTTTGAGGTATCCTAAGGGGTATTGTGGGGTAGTGGTGGGGAAGTTGGAAGAAATTTAAGAATTAGAAATTGGAGTTGAAAGAAGCTGTTTAGAGATTGTCTAGATCAGCTTTCCATTTAACAGATGAATAAAATGAAGTGCAGAGAAGGCATGTGACAGTTCAGGATAGTGATTAAGACCATGGACTTTTGAAGTCAGATGATCAAATGCTGGCTCTGCTATTTAGTGGTTAAGTGAAGTTGAATCAGTTATTCAATCTGAGTCTCAATTTCCTCATTTATAAAACAGAGATTATAATACCGATAACTACCACATAGTCATTTGCAAAAATTAAATGAAATAATATGTTCCAAGTGTTAGAGCAGAGACTGACAAACCTAAGTTCTCGATTCATGGGGCAACGATGACGATGGTGATGATGATGATCGTGATAATGTGGTTGCCCCAAGCCTACCTGCAAGGTAATAGAAACAAGAAAATGAATGCAAGTGTGTGACTTCTAGTCTGAAGCTCTAATCCATGTTTCCTGCTCTAGTTTAACAATAAATACAACTGGCTACCGGTTTACTTTTTTGATCAGTAGACATGAGTCTCATCAAAGACTCCAGAAATGAACTTCTCTAAGACTGTCAGAAGGTACACAGGATGAAGTCACCAAACTTCATAATTTCTCCTTGCTATGGATCCATTATTATGTACTAATTTATCAACAGCTTGTTTTCAAGATGAGGTTATAAAGAACATGGTTCTTTATTCTGGATGAAGCTGAAGTCCCCAAAGGCTACTTGGCTTGTGCCAGGGACACACACTTTGTTTTTCTGTTCAAAGCTATTATTTCCCTGTTTTATTTGGTTTTGAGTTCTGCTACACTATGTCCATATGTTGCTTCCTCTGCCCTCTCAGAGTCCTACCATCCCAGCTCACCAGACAGCAGCTGCTTGTCTCCTGCAGGTATTCATCTTGGCATGTGCTCAAACTAGTGCCACAGCAACTCATTTCCATGTAGGATACTGGCTATTTCCCAGGGCTTCATTGTTTTAAGTGTCCTTCAATGTCTAGACTTTCTACCTCAATAGGTCCCAGTTTCTAGCCTGGAGAATTTGCAGTGAATATCCTGAAGTGCCAATGTGAAAAAAGCAAGGACACCTGGGGTAAGTTATCTCTTTTCCCACTTATATAGTCATTCCACATATAAGGTCATCAACCTAATGTATCCACTAAATGGAACTTATGCCTCCATTCACACGTATGTGGAAATTTACACTTTTCTTGAATTTTGAGATACTCTCTTGGAAAGCTTCCTCTTTTAAACAAAACAAAACAAAACAAAACAAAAACTATCCATTTCTCTATTCCCCATTCTTGTTCAGGAATCTGGATTTACAATGTCACATGCAATATTGGAAAAGTATTCTACTAACTGATCATATGCCATATGCTTATGAACAGTAATTAGCAGCTCCCTTTTCCACCCCAAGAACATCTGTCTCAGTTTACTGCCAGTCTATTTAGAGCCATAGCATCATTATTACCTAGATCTTGATCCTCTCTTTCACCATTAATGTTTATTTAAAATCTACAATTTAAAATGTATAGATAAAGCTCCGAATATTTCTGCAGAGACAGCTCAGAAAAAAAGTCTAGATGCCCATGCTGATTCTAGATTATTTTACTGGTCAGTCTACCCAAATGTCAAATTGTTAAATTTTCAGTGTCCCTCCCATGACAACTTGATTTACAGAAAGCTCCTAGCTTGCAAGAAGCTAAGAGCATCAGCATCTTAAAAAAACACACTTTCTATTCAAGAGAGAATGAGTAAAAAAGAAAGCAGAATTGGGGTTATTTTTGCCAGTTTATCTACCTTTGATGTCCAAGGAGGAATGTCCATTTTCCCTAGAAGTCATGGGGCATGTCTTCTTATCATGATTCTTGTGAACAGAAGCAGGCCATTTTGGAACAATGGAGCTAATTCTTCATCCTGATGATGTTAAAATAAATAAACCTTTTTTGTGCTTTTCAGATTATAAAGACCTCAGCAAACTTAAAGGATTCACGTGGACTCTGAACATGAAAGGTAAAAGCTCTATAGAATTCAAGAAATTGTGTTTCACAAATTGGAAACTGGATAGAAATTGTCAATTGCCAAAAACAAGTTTTGCTTCAGGAAAGACAGTAAGTAATACATTGGTTCATGCTTATACTTAGTACATCCTTGGACAAGAAAGAGACAATTTGTTGTTTATACCAATAAAAATGTTTCAACAATAAGCTCCCTTCACCTCTGTAACGTCTATGCATCTGAGGCCATTCCTCATGCACCACTAATTATTCAGAATTACTAATTATTCAGAATGCTCTGAATTTAGCCATGTATCTATTACCTATGATATGTTTTTGTTTTCTCAAATCGTTCAAGGAATTGTATACCTACATAAAATTTTTTACTGCCATTTGGCACTTCTGTGAAACTCAGTCAACTATTATTAGAATTCATTTCCTAAAAGATCCATGGAAGCCTTGGAGTGAATAGTACTTTGAAATAAGAAAGAAAAACTCATTTGTGCGACCTCTAACTTATTACATGATCCTTAATGAAGACCATGGCATAATTTATCACTAGTGATCAAGATTGTTTTCTACCATATATCATGACAAAAGTACTTTCCTATATAGTACTCACTGTATAGTAGTTTCACACACAAATCTATACAAAATGCAGAGTGAGAAATGGAAAATAATGAGTGGTAAGATAGCATCAGAGTGGAACATGTCTATCCCACCTGCCAACAGCTGCAACTTCAATATCTATTCCACTCCATTGTCCTGCAATTTTCACTCTTTTTCACATCATATGATTTGTTGCAGCTATGTGAGAATAGAAAAATTAATCATGAACATTTCTAATTTTTTATTAGAAAGAGAAAATATCATTGAAATAAATATTTCCTGACTTAGAGCCCAAGCTCTCCTATACTATTGGATTCAATATTTATACTGGCTGCTAGGTTGTGAAGTTTATCAACTGAAGCTCCTACTTACCAAGCAACTGGGTAAAGGCAAGTCCAATAGGTTAATTTCTGTGTTCATAAAGCAAGTCAACTACGTTGATTTCTAATTTGTTTTCAAAAGTATCAACCACATTAAAGTATAGGAACATCAAAGCAAATAGAAATTCAACCCAACACATGAACTGTCCATGAATCGATGCTTAAATCTGAAGACTAGAAAGGACTGTATAAGGTAATGGTTTTCCAGTTTGGTCCAAGGAGCGGTAGGGATTCTAAAGAAATGTCTCGAGGACTGCCTTTGCTGTGTGCAGTGGTAAGTGAAACATTTCAACCAGATTCAGGCATAATTTCTCAGCTCTAATCTGAGCTACATATTAGGCTTCAGTGCATTCATTAAAGAAAGGTGTTTTGCAGATATTTCACTCTGGACCTACATCGTGCATCAATTTAGACTGGTCAGAGCTTAAGGCAAAAGGCAGGAAGGCAAAGGTTTTGGTCTTGCTCTTCAGCTCATGGTTATTAAAATGTATGCTTTAAGGGTCTTCTCAGGGGAGTACCATCCATCCTTCAGAGAAGACTACTGGTTGGCATATCTGCTAAACATTTTCACCACTTCCTTGAAAACACCACAGTGTGTAAGAAACTATGATTCATGAAATGTCAGTACATATGCCAGTCAGTGACAATAAACTTACAATAAACTTACATTGACAATAAACTTAAAAGGTAGATATTATTATCCTGGGATTCAGAGAGGTCGAGTAACCTCCCCATATGCTCAGAAACAGATTCAGGCCTTATGTGGCTTTCAAGCCATATTCACTCTAAAATGCTGCTTTCCATAAAACATGCATTTTTAACAGAATCATTATCTCCCCCAATGGGGCAAAAATTGGTTTGGGAGGCAAAAATATCTTAGCTATTACAGTAGTTTGTGGCCCTGCAAAGGGTCACAGTACATGAACAGAATATAGTATATCTGTGGTTTTACAACTTCACAGGGAGTGGGGACAAATAGAAAAAAATGTCTATAAAGTCTCCTTGGTTGGGTTTGGAGGGTAATAATAAAAAAGAGGCTGAGCTATATTTATGTAAAGACACTACATTTAATATTTCCCTCTTAGCCCATTTGGATTTTATTTGCTAATGTCATTGTTTACATTCATAAATCTCTATTGAACTATCAAGGATACAATGGTGACCTAAAGGAATATAATCTCTGCCTCACAGCACTATATCCTAGTACTTACCTGTCTGACTTTTTTCTATATTGGTTTATTTAATTATATTCTCCCTCTAGCAATTTCATGTCATGTTTAATTTCATTAATTAGAATTTTTCTTATCCCCTATCTTCTTCCTACTAATTTTATTGCCTTTTGTTACTTTATTTGCCTTTTTTCTTATCACAAGAACAAATGAAACTCATAGATTTTTATCACTATGCTTAAGCAAGGTAGGCCAAGGTCAATGTTTAAATTGGGAAAAGTTCAGAATCACATACATATCACCTACTTAATTACCTTTTATTAAGGAATCCTACTGGCTTGGTCTTTTGAGACACAGTCCATATAAATATATTTGGAAGTGGCTTCTTTTTGTGTTCCAAATAAGGCAAATGAAAGATATGTAGATTTCCTTATTGATACACAGCCTTCCCTTGGGGAATATCCCCCATCTTTTGTCTTAAAAGGTATCTCAACAGTCTTCACAGAGGTTTGGCTCAAGGGTATGAACAAAACCCTTCTACTATTTGCCTTTTAATCCATGAAAAAAGCAATGCAAGCTCTGGGGCCCGTATCAGGCATAAGGAAGGCTAGAAGCTTTAGAGATAATAAATACAATGGGAGTGGAAAGGATATTACACTTAACAGGAACTATAAGTTTTGCAAAACTTTTATTATTATTATTATTTATATCTTTATTGGAGTATAATTGCTTTACAATGTTGTGTTAGTTTCTGCTGTACAACAAAGTGAATCAGCTATATGTATACATATATCCCTATATCCCCTCCCTCTTGAGCCTCCCTCTCACCCTCCCTATCCCACCCCTCTAGGTCATCATAAAGGATCGAGCTGATCTCCCCATGCTATTGGTAGTGTATATATGTCAATGCTACTCTCTCACTTCGTCCCAGCTTCCCCATCCCCACCGTGTCCTCAAGTCCATTCTCTATGTCTGTGTCTTTATTCCTGCCCTGCCACTAGGTTCATCAGTACCGTGAAAAACTTTTAATTGTTTCTGTCTCTAAGTATCCTAAAATGTCAGTCCCTTTGCAATTAAGAAATTCAAAATATGTTCTAGCCAAAACATAGGATTGAAAGGATTGGCAGACTCAGGAATTGACAAACTGTAAAATATTATTATGCCATCAATTTATCCATCTATGAAGTATATACATCCTTTTAAATTTGGCTTCGCAGAACAGAACATGTAGTGTTTGGCCATCCCTTGGGAAGATAATCCATGGCCTAATCAGGCAAGGATTTTCCCTCCATTTGTTCTACAAAGATCCTCCATTTACTCAGAAGATGATTTCCTAATACTTACACAATCCAGTGGTACCACAGGCCAAAGTTCTCCTGAGGAGTAACAGTAAATTCACTTTTTGCATCAATCGATTTGAATTATTGGAATGATGCTATCATCTCATCCCTCATGAATTATGTCTCTTTACATTTCAAGTCAGTCACTTCTTTCAACAAAACAGTACTGAAGGCCTACTGCATAGGTTATGTGAACAGCCCCCTACACCACAAGATTCAGAAGATGACCTCCTTCAAATTTTTTTAAAAATAAATTTATTTATTCATTTATTTATTTATGGCTGTGTTGGGTCTTCGTTTCTGTGTGAGGGCTTTTCTCTAGTTGCCGCGAGTGGGGGCCACTCTTCATTGCAGTGCACGGGCCTTTCACTGTCGCAGCGTCTCTTGTGGAGCACAGGCTCCAGACGCGCAGGCTCAGTAGTTGTGGCTCATGGGCCTAGTTGCTCCGCGGCATGTGGGATCTTCCCAGACCAGGGCTCGAACCCGTGTCCCCTGCATTGGCAGGCAGATTCTCAACCACTGCGCCACCAGGGAAGCCCCCAAATATTTAACTTTAACAATTGTTCATGAATTTTCCAAACGCCCTCAGTGAGAATTCTTAGGACACACAATGGCTGGTCCTTAATTGGGCAAATGAAGTCAATTTTCTCAGACTATTTGCTAAAAAAAAAAAAAATCCTTTTAACGTAAAGACATGATTTTAGGAGCATTCTGTTTAGAGGGCAGGTCTTATCTCTTTTCTCAGATAATAAGCCCAAGTTTAGGTTGACTGGGCTCACCTCAAGAATGAGTCTTAGACTGGAAGTTACTCTTCTTTTGTTGAATGGCAGAACCTTATTCATCAGCTCTGGTCTACCTAATATTTCAGAGCTGAATTTAAAAAAAGAAAGAAAGAAAGAAAGAGAGGGAGGGAGGAAGGAAGGAAGGAAGAAAGAAAGAAAGAAGGAAAGGTAAAAGCCTCATTCTTGGATTTTACAGAAAGAAATCCAGCAAAGGAATTTTCTACTGTACTGAAGATAGCTAATCCCTGCTTCCCTTCTGTAAAGGCTTGAGCCTTTGTAGTGAAATCTAAATAGCACAGAAGAGGCTAGCTCACCAATAAACTGAAGGTAGGATTCATGGGGTATGCAAATCCCTCTTCCAGAGAGAGCCTGGGGAATGCACTTCTGCTCTATTGTGACAGCCTTCTGCCCTCCTACAGTCTGGTTGCCTCACAATTAGTCCTAATGACCCAACTGCCTGGTGTGGTAATGGTCTTATCACAGATTTAGCTACAGACAATGTGGTCAGGAAGAAGTCTTTCCCCACAGACCAGTTTTCTAGGACTTTCTGTGTGAAACCAAGAAGAAAACATTTTGTCAAATTTATGTGCATATATAATCGAGCAATGCTGAATGCCCATGGGATGTTAACTGATTTATAAATACCTGGAGCATTTCCATGAAACTTGGGTCTCGTTTTGGATCTATAATGAAAACCCAAATCACATGCTTTCAAATTCTCTAGGAATTCTTTTTATGTCCTAGATTTTAGGATGCCAACAAAACAAAACAAAACAGATTTGTGTTATTTTATTTCAATTGTCCTTCAACTGATTCTAATACATATTTTCAATATATTCTTTTAAAAAGAGTACCTAGCATAATTTTCAGGAAGAGAAGACATACAACATTTGTCTCATTTCGATTTTATAGCCTTTTTAAAAAAATTTATTTATGGCTGCGTTGGGTCTTCATTGCTGTGCGCAGTCTTTCTCTAGTTGCAGCAAGTGGGGGCTACTCTGTTGTGGTGTGCAGGCTTCTCATTGCAGTGGCTTCTCTTGTTGTGGAGCATGGGCTCTAGGCATGCGGGCTTCAGTAGTTGTGGCTCACAGGCTTTAGAGCGCAGACTCAGTAGTTGTGGCTCACAGGCTCTAGACCGCAGGCTCAGTAGTTGTGGCGCATGGGCTTCGTTGCTCCGCAGCATGTGGGATCTTCCAGACCAGGGATTGAACCCATGTCCCCTGCATTGCAAGTGGATTCTTAACCACTGAGCCACCAGGGAAGTCCCTGTAGTCTTAATATATTTATAATTATAATAAAACTAAAATATATCAACAGTGTATATGACAATGCAAGTATAATTTTAGGAACTAATGAATTTATTTCACCTTTCATATAGCACTAGCTACATAATTCAAAGCATCTGAGAAGATAAAAATAAAGGGTTTTTTTCCCCTCTAAGTGACATCGAGTTCATTTAGGAGAAAAAGAGTTAAATTCTTTGCGTACATAAGCAGCAGCAATTTAGGTGCATTTAGAATCTAAAGAAGAAAACACTTTATAGTTATTAACTTAACAATGATAAACTTGTTCCTAAAACTGACTGAATAGAAATCACTGGCCCATAGGAAATAAAGAAACAGCCGACATTGGTTGCCTTCCCACTTCCTCCTTCCTCATAGACCCAGTCACCTGTAGCTCTTCAGCCTTCCCCTTTCCCCAGAAACCCCACATGCCTGGAGAAGCCTCCTCTCCCCCAGCTCTTGAGTGGGTTTAATAGCTACAGGTAATCCCAGACCTCTTGCCAATAATCTAGTCAGGAATGGGGATGTGACTTACATTGAACAAGTGGTACCTGAGGAGTGGCTTAAAGGGATCTGCTAGGAAAATTCTGACCCTTCAAGACATTTTCTAAAACAACCTCTGCTCTCTCTTCCTGACCACTGCTATGCATAGATGGGAAGTCATGATGTCTACATTTTACCAGCCTGAGGAGGAACGCACAGAGAAGAATTGAGAAAAGAGACTTCCAGGAAACAGAAATGAAGCCAAGATTATGGGAAGCCTGATCAATACCCTATACCCAGACATCCCATTAAGTGAGCTAATACTTTCTGTATTATTTAATTTGAGCTGGGTTTCTGTTACAACTGAAAGAATGCTATCAGATATGAAAGTCTAAGGCAAGGTACGTTTTTCTCACAACTACTGAAATACGCACTATTAAAATCATTGCTTTTTGTTAAAATATTGACTTCAAAGAGCCCATGCTTGGGCTTCCCTGGTGGCGCAGTGGTTGAGAGTCTGCCTGCCGATGCAGGGGACACGGGTTCGTGCCCCGGTCTGGGAAGATCCCACATGCCACGGAGTGGCTGGGCCCGTGAGCCATGGCCGCTGGGCCTGCGCCTCCGGAGCCTGTGCTCTGCAACGGGAGAGGCCACAACAGTGAGAGGCCCGCGTACCGCAAAAAAAAAAAAAAAAAAAAAAAAAAAAAAAAGAGCCCACACTTAAATTGAATATTTAGGCATATTAAGGCCTATCTCTTAGACTAAAATCTTCGTATGTTATCATTAGCACCTACTAGCAAGAACTCACTTATCAGATTAGTTAGTTATCGCCTAGAGGAAGGGATAATTTCATTACTTAAACATAAATATATTGAGTGCCTACAGTGTGCCAATACTACTCCAGGCAATGGAGATACAGTAGTGAACCACACAGACAAAAATTTCTGCACTCATGGAGCTTATATTCTGGAGGGGGAAACAAATGATAAAGCAATACATTTGTAAAATATGTAGTATGCCAGATGGTGATAAGTGTTAAGAAGTAAAATCATACAGGCACAGAAATAGAGTCTGAGGATGAAAAAGATGTTATAATTTTGAAAAGAAAGTAGGGAAAGTCTCACTTCTCATTAACATTTGAACAGAAACCTAACGAAGTAAGGGAGCAATAGGGTGGCCAGGGGAGGTGAGGAGGGAGACAATTACAAGCAAAGGAAAGAGTGTGTACAAAATCCTGGAGGTGGAAACCTTCCTGCCTTTCCATGTTCCAGGAATAGTAAGGAATGCAACATGGCTAGGCTGCAGTGAGGAGGGGAGGGGAGAGAGCAGATCAGAGAGGGAACGTGAGGCCACTTGTACTCGCAAGAGTCTAAGCCAGGGTCAAGAGCAGTAATATGAAAGTTGTTAGGAGAAGTCTGGTTATAGGTATATTTAGAAGAGCCAACAAGATAGTTGATGGATTGGATGTGAGCAGGAGTCAAAGATGGCTCTCAGGTCTTTGGCCTGAGCAGCTAGAAGGACAGAGGTGGCATTAACTGAGATGAAGATTATGGCAGAACAAATTTCTCTGGAGGGGTGGGGGAGTCAGAGTTGGTTTGGGACTTACTGAATGTGAGCTGCCTATTAGAAGCCCAAGTGGAGACGTCAGGAAATCAGCTGATTCTAGGAGACAGGATCTGGAACTCATCTCCAGGCTGGAGATGTAAATTTAGAAATTGTTAGTGTATAGTTAGTACTTAAAGTCATGAAATTATCTGGAGAGTAGCGGTAGATTGTAAAAATAAGAGATCCAGGAACTGAGCCCTGAGAAGATGTGACAAGTATATTAGAAAAGAGGAGCTTAGATAAAGCTGTTGTAACAGAGAAAGGATCCCAATTTCCAACCAGCCCAAACACTGGGAAACAGGGATAAAGGAGATTGGACGCATGCCTAAATGATCATCTTTATGACTTTAATTCTCCCACCCATAGAGCATCTTAACACAGGGTGAAGATTCAATGAGATTTTGATTTTTGTGGATGGATCCATTAGCCACAAGTATCAGAAAGCCTAGATTCAAATTGGAATAAATGGTAAGAGGACTATCTCATATGACAATAAACTTACAGGAAGAGCAGACCCAGGGCAGGGAACATGGCTCACCGCAGCCTCCCTATGGTTCTCTTCCCTCTGCTCTCTCTCCCCAGCATTGATTTAGACTTTGGGAGACTACCAAGATGGTTGCACCTTCTCCTGACCTCACAGCCAGACTATATCCAGGAACAGAAAAACAGATCACCTTTTCTAGTGTCTCAGAATATAAAATAGCGAGGAGCCAAAGAGATTTATTTCAGTGAATGGGTGACATAGAAATTGGTAACATAATCAAGAAGGAAGTGATTCAGAAGAGATGTCCAGTGATGCCCTTGAGCTCTTAAACAAAGAAAAATTTTCAAGTACTTCCTAATTGCCTCCTTTTTTCTTCTACTGTTTGTCTTAATACAACCAATTTTTCAAGGACATTACCAAATTCCTTCAAATCTTTTTTCTTAGTTTCCTCCCTATGGAATTCCATCGCTTGCTCAAATTTATACCAATCATTTTCTGAGCCTACTGTAGAGCTACCATTATGGGAATGTACTTTATTATTCCCCTGGGCATATTTTCTGGATCCCATAAGGAGATCTTTCCTAGAAAGCTCCAATAAGACATCCTTTCTTATTTCATTGGCCAAAACTAGATCCTACGCCCACTCCAAAACCAACCAATGGCAAACAGATAGTAAAATCATCACTAGACTAATAAGGTTTATTTATGATCTAGAGATAGGATGCCTCTCTGAGGAGCTAATGTTTGAGAAAATCAATATTTGGTTGTCAGGAAGAAGGAGAAAATTGGATGCTAGGTAGGCAGTCAACAGTATCTGATATGATAAGGATTAAAAAGCCCTATTTAAAGCCAAAAAAAGGATTAATGAATTATATAAAGAAGAAAGTATAATTGCAAAAATTAAACAGCCATCTATTTTATTCCAAAAGTTCTAACCTCATGAAATATGAAATGACTGGAAGATTGATTTGGATTTTTAAAATCACTTCTAGCACTAACATTTTCACTTCAATACTATTTTGATAAAAGAAAAAAAATAAACCTTGTGAATTGCTATAAAACACCATAAAATATAACTGCTCTACTTTAGAGAAATCTTAGTATTTAATGGTAATAATTTTAGGACATAAGCTGATTGAAGTACTATTTTAAACATTACACCGCTGATTCCAGGTAAATGTAAGATCAAGTTTCAACTGATAGCAATCTGATAGGTTTCAGGCCATAAATTACTTTATTACTAAATTACTTTTTAGATTTATACCAGAAAACAGTGACTACCTGACTCTTAAAATGCAATTAATGGAGCTACTGTTGAAGTTAGAGTATAGACAAAGCCAGATTAATAGTAGATTAGATAAATGTTGGTGATGTCATTCCCAAAAGTTTGCAATTTATCTTGCCTATTTTTCTCTCTTTCAGTGTGATAACTCTAAATTGGTGCTTATAAAAGCCATAACTTATCCTTCCAAATCTCTTCTATTTTCTTGTCAATGATGTATCCTAGGTCCTGTAGATTCTGACCTTTACTTTACTTCATTTGCTTCTAATTGGGTCTCTGTCACATTAATTGCATTTAAGAAGGTTATTTGAAGAAGGTGAAAAAACACCACATTATACATGTGCAGAATTGTCATCTGAATAGAAAAACTCTTTTCTCATAGAAAAATCATATTTCTAAAAAGAAATATATGGAACAATTTACTCTTTCTGTCTCTGGCTAAATGATGACTAAATATGATCCCTCATCCTTTTATAACTGATAGACATTCGGCCTAAATATATCACTGCCATCAATTTTCTTTTGTACAAGGGTAATAGTGTGTTTGTTCTTATGTGTTTTCAATTTCTATATGGTGTTTATTTCTCTGTTTTTTATTAGTGTTGTTCCTGTTAATGAAAAGTCATTCAGTAAATAAGATTATCACTATTTATGCCAGCGATCAGGTTTCTCTAGTAACGAGGCTATCAGGTAATATAGAAGAGTTCTTTCTCTCATACAAAATATCTCTCACTCCTTTTAACTTAGATTTGAAACATTAATCTTTCCTCAATTCTTTAAAGATAATTCCAAATTAATTATTAGGCTGCACCAAGTAGAAGTAATGCCAATACTTTAAAGGGAGAAAACGGATAAACTAATTGATACTTCATGAACTAGTCACCTGAACCTTTTCTTTCAGATTTAAAATAGCCTTCTCAAAGTCAGAGTTGATATACTTCATAAGAATTATTATATCATTTTTCTTTGGAAGTTTAAGATATAGAGAACGAAACCAGTATCTGAGAGAAGGTGTTATCACCTGACAAAATAACTTAGGGGACAATGATGAAGAAAATACTAACTAAAGTTCCCAGATTATGCATATCTAGCCATCTTTCCTGAACTTTCCTGACTTCAAACAGGTTATATATTATTGATTGTCTGATAATGGAGGAGTCATCATTAGACCCTATGATGTTCCCATGTGGAGAGCTCCACTTTTGGCATCCCACACTGAATGTGTTCTTTGATATGATGATGCACTTTCCATTTATGAAGAAATACTTTATCATTATTTACAGCCCAAATCCATTGGCACACACATAGTCCAAAATTTTTAGCTTAATGAAAATTTAATCAAACTACAGGTTTAAAATAATGCATGCGGCGGCTAACAAGATCACAGTGTGATAGTGGAAGTGTGTGCTGGTTGCAGGAGATATGGTATCCTGTCTAGACACAGCACATGCAAAAACACTCATCTAAAAAAAGACTCACCTCGTTATGATGACAGATTCTGCCCTTTGCGATGCAAACAGTTGCCTGGTATGGGTTAGAAAAGTTGCTCCTTCCTGAACAAACATTAACCAGTTTGTCACTGGTAACTGCCTGTTAACTGGCACTTCTCTTCACCATCCCATCAGTTTTGTTTCGTCTTACCTCTCAGGCTGTCGGCTGCTGCAGCTGCTACACAGTGACCTTGGCCCATCTCAGTTTGAGTGCGGGGCAATGCACGTAGATATGAACAATGCACCCCCAGCCCATTCCCAGAGTGCACAAAAGTGAAGAGCTGAAGAGCTTTATTTCAGGGAATGTGCCAGAGAGAAGTTGACCACATAATCAAGAGAGAACTGATAGACAAGAAAAAGACCCACTGTTGGCCTTGGACCAACAGGGCACTGAGTATGTTTTTCAAGTTTTTCCTAATTGCCTTTCCTTTTTCCTTATATCATCTGCCTTAACACATCCAGTCTCTCAAGAGCATTACCAAACTTCTTTAAACTCTTTTTCTTAGTTTCTTCCCTTCTGGTCCTCTGTCCTCTTGCTCAGCCTGAACTGATGGCTCTCGGGGTCTACAGCCCCGCTGTCACCATGGGACTGTGCTTCATTACCCTCCTGAGTGAGATCAACTGGCTGCCATATGTTGTTCTTGATTTGCTCCTTATTTTGCTCTTATCCATCTTTAAATAACTTCTTAAGTACAACTTAGGATGTATGTAAGGTAAACTTTCTAAGTCTTTAACTACCTGAAAATATTGTTATCTTATGACAGACATACCTTGTTTTATTGTGCTTTGTTTAATTGTTCTTTGCAGATATTGAATTTTTTTAACAAACTGAAGGTTTGTGGCAATCTGCATTGAGCAAGTCTGTTGGCGCCATTTTTTCAACAGCATTTTCTCACTTCATATTCCTGTGCCACATTTTGGTAATTCTCACAATATTTTAGACTTTTTCATTATTATTATATTTGTTGGGGATCTTTGATGTTACTACTATGACTCACGAAAGGCTCAGATGATGGTTAGGATTTTTTGCCAATAAAGTTATTTTTTAATTAAGGTAGGTACATTGTTTTTTAAGACACCATGCTAGTGCACACTCCATAAACTACTATAGTGTAAACATAAACTTTATATGCACTGGGAACCAAAAAAATTGTGTGACTTCACTTTATTGCAATATTCACGTTATTGTGGTGCTCTGGAATGGAACCTGCTGTATCTCTAAGGTACGGTCTGCCTGTACAGAGCTTGATTTAAAATTTAACTGGGCATAGAGTTCTACTTAGCTCCTCCTTGCATAAGAATCACAAGCTGAGATGAAAAAGTAACTTCAAACAATACTAACAATTTCTAATCCCCTTTCCAAGATTGTATTAGAATGGGTTAGCTTCTGATTTACACAATGATACCATCACAGAAACTTATCATGGCACCTTCTTGGCACTAAAGAAATTCAAGAAATTGCTGAATTGCATTCTCAAAATAATGTGTCGTGAGCAAAATTGTTGTTCACCCAAGTATCCGGCTTTATATGGTGTTTCCTAAAACAAGTATCAAACACTCACATAACACTCACTATATATTAAAAAGTGTTCTAAAGGCTTTACAAATATTCACACATGGGATCCTCATAAGAAGCCTGTGAGAACAGTACTATTATTATCTTCATTGTAAAGATGAGAAGACTGAGACATAGAGGAATTAAACTATCCATAAAGAACACACAACTGGTAAGTGGTTGATTCAGGATTTCAGGATTTGCACCCAGGAACTCTTGTTCGGGAAATCATGAGCACTAAGCTATGTTGCCTCTCAAGAGCGAAACATGTCAGACTCCTTAAACACTCCCTTGCACTGTGGATATACAATTAGCATTTGAACATTACAGATGAATAAAGAGCCTTACAGGAAAATGTGATGCTGTTTATACTCCCACCTCACTCAAACTGTTCCTTCCTAAATTGTCTAAGTTCTTACCTACTTACCATTTGATACATTTGGAGCCTTCAATAAGTGTTAAATTGATGCTGTGCTGCTGACACTGCTATAATCCCTGAAGAGTAACGAGGCCCTCAGAAGAAAATGAACCACTTATTTCATTAGCTAACTCAAAACATCTCTCCCTCTGTTTTACAAATAGATCAAATAAGTATAAATGCTCAAAACTATAAAATTTCTAAAAATTCAAGATGCTGGGCATCCTTTTCAATCATAATAGTGTATGGATTGACTAATATTTTATTCTAAACCTTCCCCCTTTTTACTGGATTTTCATTTTAAATAATGAAAAACAAACTTAACCAAGGGAATACTTTGAAGTATCACTTTTTAAATCTTCATGTCCACTTTCACTGTCATTCAACACAGTTGCATCTTTTTTCTTTTTTAAATTAAATTATTATTACAAATTTATTTAATTAATTAATTTATTTTTAGCTGGGTTGGGTCTTCATTGCTGTGCACAGGCTTTCTCTAGTTGCATCGAGCTGGGGCTACTCTTAATTGCGGCGTGCGGGCTTCTCATTGTGGTGGCTTCTCTTGTTGCGGAGCACGGGCTGTAGGCGTGCAGGCTCCAGTAGTTGCAGCATGTAGGCTCAGTAGTTCTGGCTCATGGGCTTAGGTGCTCCACGGCATGTGGGATCTTCCCGGACCAGGGTTCGAACCTGTGTCCTCTGCCTTGGTAGGCGGATTCTTAACCATTGTGCCACTAGGGAAGCCCTGCAGTTGCACCTTTTATTTTTTGTCTGCTCCATCCCAAAGCCAATGCCTACCCTAGGCCCATGTGGTGGTGACTTTAGCCCATATGACCTAAGTTCCAATCCTACTTCTGTCACTTAGTAGCCAGGAGACCTGACACTAATGTCCACCCTCTCTGAAACTCAGTTTCCTCATTTATAAAGGAGTAATAATAATCCCACCCTTGCATATTTGCTGTAAAAATAAGAAGCAACACACATGAAGAGTTTGATCCGTAATATGTATCCAATAAATAGAACTTCTATCTCAGTAGTGTCTTAAGAAAAAGAAAGTGTAAGGTGTCTTTAAATGCAAATGGCCTAAGTGAAATTTTGCTATAAAGTACTTCTTCCAAAGTTTGAAAAAAATTAAGAGATGATTCCTGGAGTAATGGTTTTATTTTCCACGCTATGAAAAGGAGTTTACCTTTTCAAAAATGAGATTTGTTAAATTGCTCATTTGGGATAAAATCGAGCAAAGTGAAATATTAAGCAAAATTTAAAGATTTCTTCCCAAAAGCAGATCTCTCATCATAATTATTGACCATGTCCTTTTCTCCCCTTGTCCATACTAACAACCACATCTTAGAAAATTCCCTCAAACCCTTGCTAGTCAACTATACACGTTCAGAACTCTCTTTTTAGAAAGACCTTCAGGGCTTCAGTCCTTCTATGAACAGTTAAACTATTCTGAAGGTCTCTGGGTGATTAGCTTTCTCCAAGTTGTTAATTAAGAAAATGTATAAGATATACCAAAAACTATTTAAGTACACTACTGTGAAAGATCTGATTTTTCTAAGTTTGGTCTTGCTTTCAAGTATCTTAAGAGAGAGAGTCTGAATTGTTATAAATGAGGTGTTCTGGGCTTTGAGATTCTTCACGCAATCAACATGAAGCTAATGGCACCTATAGGTCTGAATTCAAGACAGAAAAATGGTGTCTTCTCACATGGTAAAAACAATGCCCAGCAAATGAGTCTTTTTCCCCTACACAGTCATACACTTGTGTCCCATGCTTTCTGCAGCATTACTGGTAAGTGACCATTCCTAGTTAGGTCAATGGGACCAAAGACTAAGGAATTGAATGTATTCAAGTCTTCCTACCAATGAACCCTCCCTACTCCTGTGCACACACATAAATACATTCCGTAATTCCTTTCGCATGAAAGAAAGAAAATGTCTGATTTAATGCTAACATCAAAAAGGAATATTAGCAGACAGCATTCAGGCCTCAATACACATGCTATGAAAGGCAGTGATGCTAGAAGTGTCTGTTGCATGTCATCTTTTTTTCTGTGTGTGTGTGTGGTGGTCGTGTTGGTATTGTGGTGTTATAAGACAAATTTATAAACGCTAATACTCTAAACTAGCCTTTATATATGTGTACATACAGCTGATTCACTTCATTGTACAGAAGAAGCTAACACAACATTGTAAAGCAATTATACTCCAATAAAAAAAATAATAAAAAATAAAGTAGCCTTTAAAAATTGCCTGTATAAACTCCTTTAGTTTCACAACATATTGCCTAATTTAGAGTTTGCTTTAGATTTAATTTTACTAAATACTTGCAAATTGTAAAATTATCTAAATATAAACATGCATGTGAGATACATAATATTGAATCATCAAAATATAAAACCTTTGACCAAATATTTCTTTTTGTAACAACTACACTAAGGGATTAATCCAAACTGAGCCCAAACAAATAAAAACACAATGTAAATTGATACAGTCACTATGGAGAACAGTATGGAGGTTCCTTAAAAAAGCACAAATAGAACTACCATAAGACCCAGCAATCCCACTACTGGGCATATACCCTGAGAAAACCATAATTCAAAAAGAGTCATGTACCAAAATGTTCATTGCAGCTCTATTTACAATAGCCAGGACATGGAAGCAACCTAAGTGTCCATCAACAGATGAATGGATAAAGAAGATGTGGCACATATATACAATGGAATATTACTCAGCCATAAGAAGAAACGAAATTGAGTTATTTGTAGTGAGGTGGATGGACCTAGAATCTGTCATACAGAGTGAAGTAAGTCAGAAAGAGAAAAACAAATACCGTATGCTAACACATACATATGGAATCTAAGGAAAAGAAATAAAAAGGTCATGACAAACCTAGGGGTTAGACAGGAATAAAGACACAGACCTACTAGAGCATGGACTTGAGGATATGGGGAGTGGGAAGGGTAAGCTGTGACAAAGCGAGAGAGTGGCATGGACATATATACACTACCAAACGTAAAATAGATAGCTAGTGGGAAGTAGCCACATAGCACAGGGAGATCAGCTAGGTGGTTTGTGACCACCTAGAGGGGTGGGATAGGGAGGGTGGGAGGGAGGGAGATGCAAGAGGGAAGAGATATGGGAACATATGTATATGTATAACTGATTCACTTTGTTATAGAGCAGAAACTAACACACCATTGTAAAGCAATTATACTCCAATAAAGATGTTAAAAAATAAATAAATAAAAACACAATGTTCATCATCACATAAAATATAATATTGAAAACTCAGGTATATTTACTTATGCATATCATTTAAATTAGTCAAGGTAAACCTTTGATATGATGGAATATTATATAGCAATAAAAATTTTTATTCTGTTTCCAAAAAATATTATTGATATAAGGAAATGTTTAATAACAAGTAATATATATATATAACAATATTATAGTATGGTCCAAATTAAATATATATTTTATGTAAATGTGTATTTGTACATATATACAGTATACAATATACATATTTATTCATTTATGTATATAAATATATAAGGGCATAAATACATGTGAAATTCCAAAAGGATATATACCAATGTCAGTAGTGTTACTTTTGGATAGTGCAATTAGAGAACATGTTTAATGTTCTTCTTTTTATGTCACTGTACATTCCATGAGCTGTACAATGAATCTGCATATTTTTAATACAAAAATATTGTTTCATTTAAGAAAAAACTCTCAGTTGGACATGGAAATCATAAATCCTCAGAAGCACTTGTGCCAGTGGCTTTGGTAGTTATGATAAAGATAGCTACTTGCCTTCTGACTTCCTTTCTCTGTCTTTGCTAGCAGCAGAGTAGTAGAGGGTCCTGCCTGCTGCCTGGAATTAAGTTCAGCATCTCCTAGCTCCCCTTGTTGCTGGAAACCTCTTTAATGGAAGCCAATGGGATAGGAGAACTCTATTTTGGTCTTTCTGCATTTCCTCCTGCTCATGGCCCACAACAACATGACCTTGAAGATGGAGGCCAACTAAAATGACAGAGCTTAGCCCCAGAGGAAAGCTAGATCCCTATTGGCCATGAAGCCACTGTACCAGCCCTAGATTACTTCTATGAGAGAGAGAAATAAACCTGTATCTTGTTTCAGCTTTCTTATTTGGGGATTTTCTCTTCTGTGCCCCTGCTATAAACTCACCCCACCAACACTGGCCCCTGGAGACATCAGTAATTACACCAAAGGGCAGTAGCAGCAGTAAAAATTTCTTTAGCAAACATCAGAAAAATCAATGTCTTACTTGGCCATAAAGAGCTAGAGCAGAAAAGAAAAACAGCAGGCCCTGCATTGCAGCAAGACCTGGAGCTACTTGTAAGAAATCTGAAGGCAGCTGGCATTCCCACTTAGCAGGCAGCCATTATTAACTGGTAATATTCTTGCTACAGCTCACTAAACTTTTAAATGGCATGGTTCCATCCATCAGTTTATTCTTCCTGACAGATAAGTAAAAATCCATAAGGATTCTTTTCCTTCAAACTTTCTGCATAACTGTAATATAAAATTAATAGTTTTTGTTACCTGATCATTTCTTGGCAGAGTTCAGTTTCCTTCTTGCAAGCTATACTATTTCATGTTTAATTACTGCTTCACAGTATTTTTAAATTACTAAAATTTTATTAAGCCCTAATGAAATTTCAGAAGTGAAATCTATACTAGATTTAATTTTTGATTATTTAATTGTATGACTACTTCCTCAGGGACTTTAGGTTTCATTTGTCTGATAGTTTGAGTCTAAAGTTTTTAAAACACAATGCAACATTTTTAGTATCTTCTTCCAAATGACAGCACAATTCAGCATTTTCTCCTATTTCCATTCTATCAAACTTTGCCCCTCTGTCCCAAACTTACCATATTTATCAAGTTAAATAGCTAGGTTTCTGCCTCATTTTTCTAATATGCATTCTGGTTCACCCTCTGGGGATGAACCTATTTGTCAAATTCCTTTCTATAGGTGGTTAAATCTTGAAGGCTTGTCCTTTCTAGGAGCTGGACCTCTTCTTTACACTGCCAGTGACCAGATAGTGTTCCTGATAAAACTGGGACAGTCGCTCTGCCTGACCTTCCTCTATGCCACTCTTTGCTATGAGAGCCAGCTCAGCCAAAGCATGTGGTCACCACAGCCCTTAGGGTATCACATTGAAACCACTCACTGCCCACCCCTAGGGTTAGTTCCTCTGGTCACTGCTGAGATTCTAACTTTCCTTGCAGGCAAGCTCATGGAAGAAACAATCACCTACGATACCAATTTTTCCTTCAGTTTGTGAATCAGTCACAGTAAGACAATCATGTTTTGGTAATAATACCAAAATCTTAATGGCTTAAACTTTTCAGCAGTCCTCCATGTGTTGGCCCACATTTATCAGTAAATGATTCTGCAATAACCAAGGCAGGGAGAGAAAGAGATGGGAGAATAAGGAGGAGTCACACACCAGCACTTAAATATTTCATTAACCAAAAGTAAATCACGGACACGCTTAACTCCAAGGGGCTGAGGACATTAATCCTCCAGTACACCCAGAATGAGAGGAGAACCAAATATTCGTGGATAGTACTAATATTTACCACACTCTGACAGTTACAATATTTACATCATTAATTCCCATTATCATCCCATTATCATAATATCATCATCATAACATCCTTTATTAAAAACTACTACAACAAAAATAATAATAATTGCTAACATACTTACTAAGCGCTACTGTGTGCCTTATGTACCAGACACTGTGATGAGCACTTTATGTAAATAGCTTACTTAATCCTCATAACAATCTTATGCACAAATAAAACGTTTTCAGGAGATGAAATTGAGGCTCAGAGAATGTTAGCAACTTGCCTAAGGTCACATAGCTAGTAACTGACAGATTCAGAATTTAACCCAGATCCGTATGGATCTAAAGAGTTTGAAATTAATATGATTAAATATTTATGGATACCAATCTGAAAGAAATTGTGTACCCACATTCAAAATCCTAGTAGTCGTGCCTCTGGGTATATAACTTCTAGGAGAGGTTGTCGGTGTACTACCTAAAGAAAGCCACGCTGGGCCAATACAAAAGAAGAGATTTAAGCTTATCAAAGATTGAGTGAGAGGATGAGGTGAATTGTAACATGTGCATTTGAACAGCTGAACAAAGACTAATCCATGGGGACATAGAGGAGCCAGGCAGAGCACAGAGACCAAGCCAGAGAAAGGAGTCAACTATAATGTGTAGAAGGTAAGACCTGAGGTGCCCAAGGACAAGGTTTTGGTACATTTTAGCAGAAACAATAATAATTTCATGGCTTAGATACTTTCTATCCCAGACAAGGACATACTTGTCAGCATTAAGTACCCGTAGATCTAGAAATCAATTTTATAATGTGATATTTCATTCGGTATGGCTACTGGGCAGGGGCCTCAACTAAAAGTGAAAGAAAGGAAAACACCGTGCATGCAAGATATATGCATTATCATATTAAAAAGTAGAAAGAGCTTCAAGAAGGAAAGGTTTTAGAGCTCTCCACTGTCTTCGTTTGGGCTGCTATTAGAGAATACCACAGACTAGGGGGCTTAAACAGCAATTTACTTCTCACAGTTTTGGAGGCTGGAAGTCCAAGATCAGGATGCCAGCATGCTCAGTATTCTTGGCGAAGACCCTCTTCCTGGTTTACAGGCAGCCGTCTTCTCGTTGTATCCTCATACGGCAGAGAGAGAGACAGAGAGCTCTCTTCCTCTTCTTGTAAGACACTATTCCATCATGGGGGCTCTACCCTCAGGACCTGATTACCTCCCAAAGTCCCCACCTCCAAATACCATCATATTAGGGCTTAAACATGAATTTTGTAGAGACCCAAACACTCAATCCACAGTCTCCACCCTGAAGAGTAATGAAGTATGAACACAACCTGCTAACACCAAAAGTAGCTTTAGGAGACAAGTGGCTGAATTAAGCTGCCCACCAGCAAAGAAATAACAGAGCATGAGATGCAGAAATTTAGCATGAGGTTGGGGTGTGGAGATCAGTCTATAGAGTGATGTTCTGTGTTACTCACTGAGGGGCTCATGAGATTAAGTCATGGTGGAACTCAGTCATGATGCAAAGATCACTATAATTCAAATGTTTGCTGATGTTTAAAAATTTTGACTCTTTGTACAAATTATTTTTTCAAAAGTGTTTGCATGTTAAAAGAACTGAGCTGTTGAGCTGTGTACAGTTGTTCTAGGTTTTGTCAAACTTGGTATTATTCATTCCCCTTGTCTGTAAAAGACCTGACTTTGATTTCTTTTTCAAAGCCATAAGATGAAAATTCCAGGTCAATAAGAGGAAGAAATAATCAAAAGTTTTCTCAGTCCCTTTTCTCCTACCAAATAAAATGTTAAGCAATATCCAGGCATTTGTTTGAACATGGTTATCTTTAATTGTACAAACCATGGCCAGAATTGTTCACTTGATACCTTGGAGGAGAATGACAGAGGAGTGTTCCCACACATACTTACACAGAAGCCCACAGCTCAAAACTTTAGGGAGCACTAAGTGAATGTTCTGGGAGTATTCTGATCTTTTTTATTACTTTCTCTGGGTCAAAGTTTGGGGACCATAGTAAAATCCAATTATAGGATTCACTTGTCTAAGAATCAAAGGGACAAATTCCACTCCTCTGATCAATCTACTTAGAGACATTGGATTCCCAAAAACTAATTAGAATAAGCAAGTAGAATTTCTAAACAGAAGACTTTTGAGTAAAGAATATGCAGATGTTACTCTTTCTCCTTCAATGTAGGTGTGCATTTTTGTATACTAGAAAAGGGCACATTGATCTTGCCATACTTTGCTTAAGAAAACTGGTTAAAATCTATCGTAATCTTGGGTTCCTATAAGAGTAAAAAATTGCTACAGTGTGGTTCCGAAAGTGTCAAATCCATCTGAGGAATTTGCTAAGGATTTCCCACAACAGTAGTTAAGTATATTTTTTGGAAGTGCCAGGAAGAGGTTCAAGCCAATGAACCATAATCATTGCCTGCTTCTTTATTCATCAGATAAAATGTCCCAGTGGTGCCAGAGGAATTTGTCATACTAGGACAACACTTACACGGCATAAAATTAGCCAGAATCGTGAACATCTCTGTAGTTTTTTCTTTATGGTGCCAAATAAGCAGATAATTTACTTTTGTCTTAAACATTTCTATTGCTTGGGTAAGTATTTCATAGTATAAAAAGAAGTGACTGCAAAGTAATGAAATATATTTCTGTGCCAGGATAACACATGGAAGATCACAAAGAAATAAGGAAAAGTTTTGCTGTTGTTGTTGTTTCTGCTTAGTTTTCTCTTTTGATTCTAGGAAATAATCTATTCTCAAATTTTAGTCCATTCTCATTCCTAATATCTTAGATTACTCATTTACACCTTTGTAGCTGTTCTCAAACCTTCAACACTTCTTCCCCCATTCTCACTCTCACATGATATCTGGTTACCTCAGGCACTCAGAATATGAAAGCAAATCACAAAAGAACCTCCACAAGTTCCTACCATCACATCTTCCAGTGTCAGTGCCTTTACACTCTGCTTTCCCTCCTGTTTCTAGAGATAAATTCTCCATGCTCCAAGCAAAGCCCAGTCCCTTCACATGAGCACTAGATCCCAACCCTTTGGCTCTTCACTGGGAAAAGTCCTCAAGAGTTATCTAAACTCACAGCCTCCAACTTCTCTTCTCCCTTCTTTCTCTCTTGAACCCACTCCCCAGTCAAGCATTGGCCACCATTATTCCAATGAAACTGCACTTCTTGAGTCACCAATGACACCATGTTGAAAATCCAATGGTGAATTTCTACAGGACTTTCTTTCTTCTAAAACTATATAGAAAGGTAGGAAACCCTAATGTATGTGAAGAGACTATGGACAGCCAAATCAGATAGAGAAAGTCACAAGACAGCATTGCTCACACACACCAACAATAAGGAAAAGCTGGATAATCTATAAAATCATTAACTTTACTTCAGCCCATTAGAGAGCTGACGTTGCAGGGCAAATGAGGTGAACTGAGTTCCAGAGTGAAGAGCCTCTGTGAGAAGAGATGAGATTATGAAGTGGTGCACAAGAGGAGAGCTGCCATCATCAGAGCAGGCTAGAAGAAAAAGCTAAAATTATAGCAAATTCTTAAAGACTGAGCACAGGCTAGCATCACTCATATCCTCAGGCACAAGTTGAGACCACCCTCACTGCAAGCTCTTTTCCTCTGGCCTCCACTGATGCTCACAAGAAAAATTAGAGGCAGAGAGATCTCCTGGTGATGCACAGAAAAAAACCCACCTTCTTTCCTAGACCTTTCTTTCTTAGGTGCTAATAGCTTTAAATTGCTGGAGGAAGGGCAGAAAACTCTCCCACTCCAAGGGCCCACGCAAAGGTAAACTGCAATTAGTCAAGGAATGGAAACAAAAACTATCTGTCTCTTGTGGGGGAAAGAGGATGGAAATCCCCCAGCTCATCACCCACCACCTGCCATGCACCTGGTCACAAGCAAAAGCAGTGGGGAAACAGAAAACTCTTTAGCCACCTGTCCCAAGCAAAGGTACATTGCTTCTGAGGGAAGAGTAGAAGCAAAGCACGTTATTCCTAAGGAAGGGGCAGGAAATCTGCTTGGGCCCAGGTTCTTGCAGAGGTCTGCTCGAGCTCTTTCCTGCCTAAGACCAAGATCCACCCCCTCCAACCCTATAAATACAAGCAGGGTGACATTGTCATGGTGAGGAAGCACAGAAATACTGAGAAACTTCCACGTGTGAAGCAAAGGAACACATAGCCTGCCTAAGGGTAATGCTGGAACAAGGGAATCAAAAGCATCTACTTGCTTCCATGACAAGCCCAATACTGAGCAGCATGCAAATCAGGATACTGCTGGGCAAAGGACAAGAGTGTGGAGAGTCTTCCTCTGCTTCTCAGGAATTTAAGAACTACTGAAACAATGGAGCTGAAAGAACACTGAGAAAATCCATCCAGCACCTTAGGCTGTTCTTCTCACACACCATATCCAGTAGCCAATCAAAATGTACGAACACACAAAAAAGAAGAGAAAATGACCCACTGTCAAGACATAAGGTAGTCAACAGAAATGGACATAGAGATGACCTCTATGTTGGAACTGGAAGTCAGAAATGTTAAAATGGTGATGATAAATATGTCAAAGGATCTAGTGGAAAAGATGGACAATGTGCATGAACAGAGGGGAAAGATGGAAATTATTAAACAGAATCAAATTTAAAACTAAAAAAACCCCATTATAATAGAGATGAAGAATTTGTTGGATGAACTTATCAGTAGTCTAGACACAGCAGAAGCAAGACTCAGTTAACTTAAATAGTAATACAAAATAAAAACCTGAAGCATTAAGTGAGAAAAAGAATGAAGAAAGCAGAATAGAATATACAACTGCCATGAGACTATCAAATACTCTAACATATTATAATTTAAAACTCATAAACAGAAAAAAGAGAAAAGAGAGCAGCAGAAATAAGTGAAAGATACTAGCAGAGAAAATTAACTACAAATTTGGGATAAGCTTATCAAATGATGATAAGCTGGATAAATAATAATGTACACATGAGCAAGCACAAACACACTTTCCAAGACACACCATAATCAAACTGTTGAAAACAAAGAGAAAATCTTGAAAAGAGCCATGGGGTGAGGGACAACAGTACATGCAAGGAAACAAACACAAGTTTTAGAAAATACTTTTCTACAGAAATTATACAAGCTAAAAGACAAATCACTAACACCTTAAAAGACTAAAAGAATATTTTCAGCCTAGAATTCTATACCAAGCAAAAATATATTTCAAAAATGAAGGTTAAAAATAGATGTACAGACCAGCAAAAGCTTAGATCTGCAATAAAAGGAAGTTTAAAGGAATTTCTTCAGACAGGAGTATAATCTTAGATGAAAATTTGGATCTACATGAAGAAATAAAGAGGGCCAGAATAGTAAAAGTGGGAGTGAACAGAAAAGATTTATTTTTCTTTTTTAAAAAAAATCTCTTTATAAGGTAGTTGACAATTGAGAGCAAAAAAACTAAAAGTTCATTTCAGGATTAATAACGTATGTGGAGGTAAAGTATATGACAATGATAATACAAAGGATAGAAGGAAGGAAATGGAAATACACAACTATAAGTTTCCCACCCTAACTGTGAGGTAGTAGAATATTATTTGAAGGTAGACTATTAAAAGTTGAAGATGTATATCAAAACCCGAGAGCAACCATTAAATAAAATAAAAAGAAGGGATGGCTAATAAGCTAGCAATGGAGATAAACTGGAATCATAGAAATCCACAAATATAAAAGGAGAATTCAGTATTCCTCTTTCAGTAAGTGATAGAACAAATAGGAGAAACACTCAGTATGAATGTAGATCTGAGCAATGTTATCATCCAACTTTACCTAACAATCTCCTAATCAACAGCAGAGTATACATTTTTTGCAAGTACACACACCAATATAAACCATACTTTGAGCCATAAAACAAATTTCAACAAATTTTAAAAATTTAAAGTTATACAAAGTAGGCTCACTGAAAACATGGAATTAAAAAACTTGAAATCAATAACAGAATAATATCTCAAAAATCCATAAATGTTTGGAAACATGCTTTTAACTAACCCATGGATCTAAGAAAACAATCACAAGGAAAATATAAAATGTTTTGAAAGAATTTTAAATGATAATATAGCATATCAAGATATGATGACTCGAACTAAGCTAGTGCTTAGAAAGAAATGTTCATATTATATTAAAAAAAAGGTCTTAAATCAATGATCTAAGCTTCCTAAGAAACTGTAAAAAGAAGAGCAAACTAAAGCTAAAGCAAGAAGAATAAACAAAAATAAATCAGAAGTCACTTAAATAGAAAATACAGGACTCTGGAGAAAAATCAAAGAAAATAAAAGCTGATTCTTTGATATAAAATAATTGATAAATCTATAGTGAGACTGTTCAAGTTAAACAAAGGACACTAATTACCAATATATGTAGTGGAAAATGAATAACACTACAGATAAAACAGATATTAAAAGAATAATAAGGAATTTTACAAATAATTCCATGCCAATAAATTTTATAAATTAGATTAAATGGACTAATTCACTGAAATATGCAAACTACCAAAACTCGAACAAAAAACAGATTACCTCGATATTCCTATATCTGTTAAAAATTTTACTTCATAGTTTAAATCTTTCCACAAAGAAAACACTAAGATGGCTTTGCTGGTGAATTCTAATAGACAGTTAAAGATGATATGACAAAATATTAATTCTACATGTATAGTTTCAGAAAAAAGAAGAGGACAAAATACTTCCCAACTTATCTACTGAGGTAAGCAATAACCTGACACCAAACCCAAACAAATACATTACTAATGAACAAATGAAAGCAAGAAAGGGAGGGAGGGAGGAAGGGAGGGGGGGAGGGAGGAAGGGAGGAAGGGAGGAAGGGAGGAAGGGAGGAAGGAAGGAAGGAAGGAAGGAAAGGAGAAAGAGAAAGAAAGAGGAAAGAAAAGAAAGGAGGGAGGAAGGGAGGGAGGGAGGGAGGAAGGAAGGAAGGGAAAGAAAGAAAGAAAGAAAAGAAATCTACAGACCATCTGTCATGAAAATAGATGCAAACATCTCAACTAATTACTGCATATAATCCAACAATATACAAAAAGTATAATACATAGTCACCAGGTAATTTTATCCTAAGATGCAAGGTTCAACATTAAAAAATCAACCAATGTGGTACACCATGTCAACAGAATAAAAAATTAAAAATTATATGATCGTCTCAGTAGATGCAGAAAAAGCTTTTGAAAAAATACAACACTTATTCGTGATAAAATCTCTTAGCAAGCTAGAAATAAAAGAGAACTGCCTCAACCTGATAAGGACATCTTTGAATAAACTACAGCTAACATAATACTTAATTATATAAATCTGAATACTCCCACCTTGTACAAAGTTAGGAATAAGACAGGATATCTGACAAAGATATTCTCTTCCAATCATTTCTATTCAACATAGGAATGGAGGTCCTAGTCAGTGCAATTAGGAAATAAAGAGGAATTTAAAGGCATACAAATTGGAAAGAACAAAACAAAATCATCTTTTTCACAGACTATAATATTGTCTACTTAGAAAATCTCAAAGTTAACAAAAAATAACATATAGAGCAACAAACAATTGGAAGTTGAAAAAGTACATTATTCATAATAGCTTCAAAAACATGAAATAATTAGGTATAAATCTGACAAAATATGTGTAAGATCTGTATTCTGAAAACTAGAAAACGCTGATAAAAGAAATAAAAATAGATCTAAATAAATGGTGAAATATACCATGCTCATGGTGTGATATACTCAATAAAATTAAGATGTCAGTTCCCTCCTAACTTATCTAGAGATAAAATACAATTCTAATCCAAATCTGAGCAGATTTCTAGAAGAAAGTTAAAAGCTAATTGTATTACATATTTGAAAGAACAAAAGAGCTGAAAGAGACAAGCAATTTTGAAAAAAAATAAAGTTGGAGGACTCATACTAATTGATTTTAAGACTAAGTGAAAAGGAGTAATCAAAAGCAATATGGTATAGAAAAAAGATTAATATATAGATCAATGCAACAGAAGAGAGTGTCCAGAAATATATATATTACACTTACTTGATTTTCCTCCTCACCTCCCACAGGTTATTGCTCAATCTTCTTTGCTGGTTTTATCACCAACCTCTTAATATTGAAGTGTCCCCAGAGCACAGTCCTAGGACTTTTCTATTAATAACCATTTCTTTAGTGATCTCACTCTATCTCATGTTTTAAATACCCCCTGAGTGCTTCTGATTCTCAAATTTATAAATCAATCCTGGATCTCTCCCCTGAACTTTAGAATTCTATATTCAATGACCTATCCAACATCTCCACTTGGTTATCTAATAGTTATCTCAAACTTAGTATCTCCTAAAACAAACAACTGATCTCCCCAAAACCTGCATTCTAGAGACTTCCCCATTTCAGTTAATAGAAGCTTCTTTCTTCCACTTGCCAATATCACTTAATTTAGAGTAATCCCTTATTCCTCTCTTATTCTCACAGGCCACATCCAATCTACTAAGCTGTTCTATTGATTCTACATTGAAAATACAAAACCCACAATCCAACTCCTTCTCACATCCTTTACTGCTATTGCATTTCAAAAGGGCCCTCATTCTGGTTCCCTATTTTTCTCTCTTTCTCCAACTCTGTTCTTATATTCCCTACACGGAGCTAGAATCATCCTGTTAAAACATAATTCAGAGCATTTCCTTCTGCCGATCATTACCCTCCAATGACTGTTCATCCCATTCAGCGCAAAAGACAAGGTCCTTAAAATGACCTTCCATTTCCTACCCAAGTTAACTGGCTATTTACCTCCTTGAACTTATTTATTAGTACTCTTGTGCTGGCACTCATGCTTCAGTCATTCTGATCTGCTGTTCTGGGAACAAGTCAAGCACCTTCTCTCCCCAGGCCTTCGTATTGTGGTTCCCTATGCATAGAATACTCTGCTCCAAGATATGGCTCACTCCCTCAACTCCTAATGTCTGCTTAGATATTATCTTTGCAGTGAAGTCTTCCCAGACCTCCACACGTTTCCCATTCCCATTCTGTCTTAGTCCATCCAGGCTGCTAAAACAAAATACCACAGACTGGATGGCACAAAAACAGAAATTTACTTCTAATGGTTCTGGAGATGGGGAAGTCCAAGATCAAGGTGCTGGCCGACTCAGTTCCTGGGGAGGACCTCTTACTGGCTTGCAGCCACGCACCTTCTTCTTGCTGTGTCCTCCTGTAACTGAGAGAGATGTGAGGGGTGGGAGCTCTGGTCTATCTTCCTCTTCCTATAAGGACACTAATCTCTTCATGGGGACCCCACCCTCATGACCTCATCTAAACATAACAACCTCCCAAAGGCTATTTGGGAGTTAGGGCTTCAACATATGAATTTTGGGGGACACAAACATTCCCTCCTTTTTTATGCTCATAATACTCTGTTTCATTTATAAATAAACATATAATAAATTATATGTTTCTTTTATAAATAAATATACATGTACACACATACATGCAATACACACACATGAATGTTTATTTATTGTTCTCACCTCAATCAGTATGCTAACTGTGTAAGTACTGTGTACACTCTATGTGGGCAGGGATATTTTATCTATTTTATTTATTGTATATCTCCAACCACTAGAAAAGTGATTGATTGTGAAAAAATATTGGTAGAATGGATGACTAAATGATTCGAACACTTTTTTCTCTATTTGTTCTGAAAGCATTTGTGGAGACACACCAAATGGAGTGGAAAACATAGTCTTCTACTTAAGTATGTAAGAAACATCTACTGTTTTAAAACTCAGTTTGTTTCTACAATGCAAATGTGTGTCTGATTTTTCCCTCACCTTCTCCCTCACAAAAGTTTCTAATTCAAAGAAACAAGTCCTTAATTGTTACTTTTCCTCCAACATAATACAACATGTATACAAATTTGACTGAATCAAGTTTTCTTTCACAATTTTTGGCAATACTAAATTCATACTAGCTCTGGGGGTGGGGGGAAAGCACTTCCTTCAAACAACTAAGAAAGCCTCAAGGTTTCATTGTCATCTGTTTTGGTTAGTTTATATTAAAAGAGGATAAAATTTGAGAGGAAAATACATAATTAATGTCATAGTGAAATATGGGGAACTGCTCATATGTAGCATGCTACAGATTTGTTGATAATTTACACTTTTACTTCTATTCATAATCTCATTTCACTTCTCTTATTGGAAATGTAATCCTCCTGCCTTTATTTTTATAAGGTTATCTTTAATGTTAAAGGACTAAAACTGCCATTTAAAATCTACAGTTTAAAAATCAAATAATAAAACCCATGAGGATTTATGCTTACAAGCGACTTTTATCAATTTTATCATTCCTCAAAGAGTTGAGCTGGATCTATAACAGGCCAGAAATCTTATTAATTCTGTCAGATATTTTTCTTGTCAACAGGAATAATATAAAAATGAATTTTTATGCTTGAGGTTACTAACCAAAACTTACTAAAATGTACCTCATGTGTGACAGTGAGCCATCTAAATTAGGCTAGGTCACAATTACGTATCCAGTTATCTCATCTTGAATTCTGGATTTTCAGCACAATAATTCATTAAAACATTCTAAATGTGTGTTCATATAGGATGATCTTGAAATTTAAAAGAGCAACTTATAAATACAAAAGGTAAAAAAAACAACTGGAACACCAGTTGTACACCAAAAAAAAGTACATTTTTAAACCCTAAAACAACTTTCTATTTTAACTTGCTTTTAAAGAAGAAGAGAATTTTTAAAACATTCGACTTTCAAATAACTGGTAGCTTTAAGCACAATTTAACAATAAAAAGGTATATTAAAAGATACCACTATTTTGAGAATTTCTCCCTGTGCATCAGATGGGAAAGCATTTTACTAGTGATCATTAGGCAGTGATTTCCACAAGGAATGTAGGATTTAATGTTGCTACAAACTGTAGGTAACTCTCATAACAAGAATCTGGGCTACTGGCCATTTGGGACCCAGAAATAGGTCATGGCCTTCTCAGAAGGTCTGCCTTCCTGGAATTCACAAGGTTTATTACCATTTGTTTTAACACAACAAACAGTCACACAGCATAAGCACCCTCCAAGTAGAATAGCAAGCTGCCTAAGGATTCTTTCTCAGGCTTGATCAGTAATCGTGCATTGATTATCTGCATGATTCTCAACAAGTCCACTGATCTTACTCTGCCTCAATTTCTCTATCTCTAAAATCAAGTAACTTTTTCCTTCACTTTTTTCCCCAGTTCAGGGAAGAGTAAACTGATAATGTGACTTTTCAGATCAGTGGTTATTCCTCACATTACTTTCGTTAAACTGGAATTATCCAAGTGCTCAAAACTCAGCCAAATTGAAGTTGCATGAGTACAAAGTTTTATAGGAATAAGAGTTAATATCTTTTGAGAACTTACTATGTGTCAAGCACTTTTCTAAAAGGTTACATGCACTAACACATTGAATCTCATCAACTATACTGCGAGGGAGGGAGTATTATTATCTCTGTTTTACAAGTGAGGGGAATGAAGGACAAGTGTTGAGTAAATTGCCCAGAAAATAGTCAGTCATAGCACATAGCTTGGTCCAAGTTGGAAGACTGGAGAGAATGACAACTTGAATTCAGCTGAAAGTAGCTTTGTAGCAAAGAAATGGTGCCAAGATTACATAAAGATAAGAGCATTAGAGAATGGATATGGCTCCTGTTGGCTTCCTAGTTCCTCCCAGAGGCTCACGGGAAGGTCCATGGTCATTGAAGCCTGGCTACAGGGTGGAAGCCATTGAAATTCTTCCCATACCACATTACCTATGTCCATGCTTACTTCATCTTATCATGAAGACTTTATCACCACAGACTTGACCACAGCTCACCACAAGAGTAGTGTTTGCTTGTATCACAACCACATAAAACAAATCAGGGGGTAGAAGACTGAGTTTGTTGATTATTGTGGTGGTGAATGATCATGGCCTCTGGATTCAAATCCTGGCTCCAGCACTTTTTTAGCTGTGAGACCTTGTGTAAATTCCTTAGCAGCTCTATACCTGTAAAATTGGTACAATGACAGTATCTAACTGTTGTGAGAATTAAATGAGTCAACAAAGTATTTCAAAGAGCTCCAGGCCCATAGTAAGCTCTCAATAAATGTTAGTTGTTAGTTATTAGCTTTATCACTAACAGTATTGCTATTCTTTTCCTCTGTTTTAGATGCACAAATCTGTCTGCTGCTGCTGTTCATTCACCCAGGAAACAGTATTCATGTCTACTGTGTGCCAAGCATTGTACTAACCATCAAAATTTTAAACAACACATCCCTGTTGCTAACAGTCTAGTGAAGAATAACATCAAATAAAAAGTCACAAGACCACGTGACTAGTGCCTTGACCATAATAAGAATGTAAGAGAAGCTACCCATCCTCAAAAAGCCCAAACCCTGTCCCCAACCACCAATGTCAACTCCAAATTCTGTCTGTAATTCATTTGTTTGGAATCCAGGACACATATTCCCAAGGAAACAGTTTTAGAAATGGCCAGTTCACATAACCACCTTAATTCACAGTACAGAATTAACAAGGACATGGATAAATTGAACTCTTGTCATTCTCTCATGTTCTCTCTCCCCCATTTCTTCATCTTTGCATTTGTGCCTCAAAAGAAAAACACAATAGTGGCTGAAATGAGAAACAAATGGCTCCAAATTGAGCAATAAGAATGCAGGTGGTGGTTAAAAGTCAAAGAGATATCAAGAAAATGGAACATGAAGAAACTCAAAAGCCATGGAGTACAATTATGCACTAGTGGCATTTACTTATCAAGCCCTGGTAAGAATCCAGCAGACCCTTTCAGAAGCCAGATTTACTGTTTCTTGCCATTCTAATAAAAGCTGTATTTTTATAAAAGAATAAATATTCAACATATATTGTTAACTTTCTACCCCTCATGACTCAAAAAAGATCATACTACTGGCATGATATCAAAAGATCCTAATTACCCAATTATCTTCTTTGTTGGAACATTTTCCCGCTACATCAGGTAAAGAAGGAGGATGGTTTGTACAAATTTGCAAATGGACCCATAAACTGTACTTTGGTTATTATGAGAAATATAAGTATTCTCTAAAACATGTTATGTGAAAATATGGCAAGATTGTAGTTCAATGTTAATGCTTCAGTTCTACCTGGTTTCCTATAACTTAAGTGCTTTGGCCCCCACAAAACGTTTATTGTTGAAAACCGGTTTATCCCATAAACATCCATAGACTGCAATCTGACATTTAATCCATCAAACCTCTCTGCCCACCTGGGAAATGTTTACAAAGGTTTGCCTAGCGAGGTGCCCAAATCAAGAACCGTGGACTGAAATAGATAGCTAGTGGGAAGCAGCCACATAGCACAGGGAGATCAGCTCGGTGCTTTGTGACCACCTAGAGAGGTGGGATAGGGAGGGTGGGATGGAGATGCAAGAGGGAGGAGATATGGGGATATATGTATTTGTATAGCTGATTCACTTTGTTATAAAGAGGAAACTAACACACCATTGGAAAGCAATTATACTCCAATAAAGATGTTAAATAAATAAATTAATTTAAAAAAAAAGAACCCTGGACTGATTTGCTTAAACCAAAACAATAACAACACTTATAAATGGGCAAGAAGAAGCTAAAAAATTTCAGCCACCCTATATAAAGCAACAGATCCCTGGCCTTGGTTAAAATCCAAATAATGTAATAAGTAGAGAATCCTCTATTTCTCTGCTGGGGGGAAAGTCAGTGAGTTATAGCAACACATGCATTGCTGCTCTGGGCTCTTCAGGTCCTCGTTAGAGAAAAAAGAAGTTGTTTTTGCCATGAGGTCGCTGATGCCCTTAGCTGCTTCCCACCACATTCCTTCAAAATGACCCGATTTCTCTGAGCCTGTGTGTTGCCTATCTAACTTATTTCATCTCTGCCCCATTTGGCTCTGTCATCTATCTACTGCTCCTTTTTTTTTGCTAGCATTAAAAAATAAATTCATTGTGATTCTCTCTTGCCCACTTCCCAGCTGGTTTGCTTCTTCCTTACTTTGAGCTCAGATGCTAAAAAACATACTGAACCTGCACATGCACACACAAACCTACACACACGTACACATACATACACACATAGTTCCCAAAATGACTCAATACAAACGCAGGGGGTAGCTTTCAAGTTAAAGATTTTGGGCTCTAGATATCAGGTAAGTTTTCATTGTGACAAATAATAAAGGACATAATTTATCGTGCTAAAATAGAAATAATCTGTCCTATAAGTTGATACAGGCTCATCTGCTTACTTGATTAAACAATATTTTTCTATATTCTCTATTCCTGATGACTTCCAGAAAGACTTGAGGGACTAACCTATCTGCACTAGGGAATTTTCACAGCAGTAAAGCTCCAACTACTATAACTTGTAAGAGCACTATAATATGAACAATAACAATAATAGTCTGTATCATGAAGATTTTGACCTGGGTAAAGATGTAATTACACTGTTTAGCTTTTTCATATATTCTCTGCATATTTTTAAATTTTATTTATTTATTATTTATTTATTTTTGGCTGCGTTGGGTCTTCGTTGCTGTGCACCGGCTTTCTCTAGTTGCGGCGAGCGGGGGCTACTCTCCATTGCAGTGCATGGCTTTCTCATTGCGGTGGCTTCTCTTGTTGCGGAGCACCAGACCTAGGCTCGCGGGCTTCAGTAGTTGTGGCACATGGGCTCAGTAGTTGTGGCTTGTGGGCTCTAGAGCAGAGGTTCAGTAGTTGTGGCACACGGGCTTAGTTGCTCTGCGGCATATGTGACCTTTCCAGACCAGGGCTCGAACCTGTGTCCCCTGCATTGGCAGGCATATTCTTAACCACTGAGCCACCAGGGAAGTCCATAGCAAGGACTTTAAAAGGAATCAAAAATATAATCCAAATGTAGACATCTACTGAGTTGACCTCTATCATTGATAAGGGGTTAATATCCAAATATATCCAAAATATATAAAGCACTCATACAACTCAATAACAAAATTCAAACAATCTGATTTAAAATGGGCAGAGGAATCAAATAGATTTTTTCCGAAGAAGACATGCAAATGGCCAACGGGCACACTAAAAGGTGCTTAATGTCACTAACCATCAGGGAAATGAAATGAAAAAAACACAATGAGATATCACCTCACATCTGTCAGAATGGTTTCATCAAAAAGACAAGAGACAACAAGAGTTGGTGAGTATGTGGAGGAAAGAGAACCCTTGGGCACTGCTGGTGGGAATGTACACTGATGCAGGCACCATGGAACACATTATAGGTCCTTTAAAAAATTAAAAATAGAACTGCCTTTTCCTTTACTTCTCTAAGAGCAGAAACCGGACCAAAATCCTGTATCTCTTCTATGCATTTATGGAGTATGGGTCTTCATTATTAACATCCTAGATTAGCTGAATTACCTTAGATATTATGTATAATTTAAAAGAAGATAAAGTGGAAAAAAAAAGTCATTCTAACTTTAGAGGGGAAAACATCTCTCAAACAAATGAAGGCAAATATTGTATTCACGGTTTCTCATCCTCTGGGCCCAGCTTCACCTCCTTCCACTTCAGCCTAGACTCCAGCTGAGTAGGTTACTTAACAGGGGTCTGAACCCTCTGCAGAAGGAGTTGCTTACTCTTCGATTCAGGTTACCTCTGTCCACAGGTAACATCCTCATCATCCTTCATGGCAAAGCCTCTGGGAAGGCTTCCCTACTGTTTTATCCCCCTCATTGGAATCAACTTATTTTACTACTCCTTTGTCTTTGCTCCCACAGCGTCTGTTCATACCACCTTTACAACAAGCCCTCCCATTGTTTTAGGGTCTGCTATGTATACCCATCTCTTCTACTAAGCAGACCTCTGCAGAGACCTAACTACCCCTCTCTCTCTCCCTACAGTGGGACACGGTAGGCACTTTTGAATGTGACTTGCATTTAACAAGAGTCATATTCCGAGGAGCTAGTTCTGATTTTGATCACGTTTTTTTTTTTTTTTTGCGTTACGCAGGCCTCTCACTGTTGTGGCCTCTCGCGTTGCAGAGCACAGGCTCCGAACGCGCAGGCTCAGTGGCCACAGCTCACGGGCCCAGCCGCTCCGCGGCCTGTGGGATCTTCCCAGACCGGGGCACGAACCCGCGTCCCCTGCATCGGCAGGTGGACTCTCAACCACTGCGCCACCAGGGAAGCCCTTGATCACTTTTGAAAATGTTTTATGAGATATAGGACGGCACTCCTATTCAGTGGAAGGATGTGTGAAGCAGCCACACCATGACTTCCTTTTCTCCTGGAATCCTGCACCACCGAAGGATTGTGGCACTTAGTGCAATACTAGGACTGGGTGACCTCCAGAACCCAGCTCAGTGAATGCCATTCTATCAGGCCACCAAGTTTCATTCTTAGGCTGCTGTCACAGAGGCAAACAGGTCAGGATGGACCCCAGAGGTCCCCAGAAGATGCTACTCACTCCCTAGAACAACCTGTCACTGAGCCTTGCTAGGTCTTCTATATTCCTGGAGGATTTCCTCCTTCTCCAATAACTAGTTTCCCTGTGTCCTGAGCTAGGGTAGCCTTCAGATTTACACTGTCAGCTATAAGGTAAATGCTGGCTAAAATGTAACCAAATAAGATTAATGTAGGGCTTCCATGGTGGCGCAGTGGTTGAGAGTCCGCCTGCCGATGCAGGGGACACGGGTTCGTGCCCCGATCCCGGAAGATCCCACATGCCGCGGAGCGGCTGGGCCCGCGAGCCATGGCCGCGGAGCCTGTGTGTCCGGAGCCTGTGCTCCGCAACGGGAGAGGCCACAGCAGTGAGAGGCCCGCGTACAGCAAAAAAAAAAAAAAAAAAGATTAATGTACAGGCAAACTTGGAAGAAAGAAAAGGAAATCTCCAGGTGCCAGAAATAAAAGGAGAAATCAGTTTGTGTCCTGATCTTGTGCAGGCCTTGACTCCTGGGTAAAACGCATGGCTCAGAGGCCTTGGGAGGCAGGTAGCTGGCGCTTAGACCCCCACATATAGTCAGGGCCCTGGAGTGGGTCACCCACTCTATGAAGAGGGCTTAGAAGCCCTCTTACTCATCATTCTCCAGGGAAACATCAAAAATTGCTCCTCGGGGCTCTGAGTATCAACTCTATTATCAGAAACAGAACTCCAAATCTGCAATTTATGTAAGTATCAGGGAATATTTAGCCATGTAGGTGGCATAAGATTCCCAAGTTCAAATATTAACACAAATACTGCTACTAATTTAATGAGAACTCCTTGAAACCTTAGCAGAAGCGAAGGCAAATATTATTCTTGAGAAGTAGTTCCATAATCCAGGACACACTGAGCCCTACAGTTAAGCAAATGACACTAAAGAGCAGTTTTCAATTTAAAAAAAAAAAAAAGGTATAAAACACAAAGGAAAATGAACAATGAAGAGAATATCACAGACAACAACAACAAAAAGATTATAATCCTCAACATTTTGATACAATAGGGCAATCTGAAAGTTTAAAATGTTTAAAAAATTAATGCTATAAAAAATTGATTAACAATAAGGTAAAAAATGGAATGATATGGGCTTCCCTGGTGGTGCAGTGGATAAGAATCTGCCTGCCAATGCAGGGGACACAGGTTCGATCCCTGGTCCAGTAAGATCCCACATGCCATGGAGCAATTAAGTCCGTGCGTCACAACTACTGAAGCCCAGGTGCTTAGAGCCCGTGCTCCACGACAAGAGAAGCCACCGCAATGAGAAGCCCACGCACCGCAATGAAGAGTAGCCCCCGCTCGCTGCAACTAGAGAAAGCCCGTGCGCAGCAATGAAGACCCAATGCAGCCAAAAATAAATAAATAAATAAAAATTTTTCAAAAAATGGAATGATAATAAGAGGTAGCCAAAAATTCCATATGTTTAAAAATGAAAAACACACCTTGAAGTAATTTGTAGATCAAAGAAAAAAATCATAATATAAACTAGAATCTACTGAGAATTAAATAACCATGAGAACACTATGTATCAAAATTGTGGAGTGCAGCAAAAGTAGTACTTAGAATAAAATGTGTTGCTTAAATGCATATATTAGGGGAAAAAATGAACTAAGCATTCAACTCAAAAAGCCAGATAATAACAACAAAATAAACCTTAAGGAGATGGAAGTAAGAAAATTAGCAGGTTTTAATGAAACAGAAAATCACAAAATGATTTGGAATTTTAAGTTCTGAAATAAAAAGACTAAGAAAAATAGACAAACTTTTAAGATGTCTACCAACATAAAGGGAGAGGAGGAACAAATAAATAATATTAGCAGTGAACCTGGGGACAGATAAAATTTAAATAAAAATTCATTACACACTATAAGGAAAAACTTTATTCTAATAAATATGAAAAGTTGGAAATCTAGATATTTTTTCCAAAAAATAAAAATAAAAATAGCAAAATTATCTCACGCAGAAATAGAAAGTGAAAATAGTTGTGACCACTAAGGAATTTGAAGCTTACCCAAACAACTCAAAATGAATTTGAATTTTACCCACCAGAAGATCACTAGTCAAGGCAGTTTGACAGAGGAGATTGTATGAATAATACAGAAAAAGATAATGCCAATACTATGCATAAACTGTTCTGGGAAATATAAACTGAGAGATGACTCGCAACTCAATTCTTGAAGTAATTTGGACTTCAGCCAAAAAAAAACCCAGACAACCCAATCATGAAAAAGAAAAAATATAGGCCAAACCCACTTTTAAAACATAAATGCAAAAATCTTAAATAAAATATTAGCAAATCAAATCAAGCAATATATGTGAGAAGCAGTTTACAGTAACTAACTAGAGTTTATCCCAGAAGTGAAAGAATATATTAGAAAGATAAGACATTAGGAAAACTTATTAGTGTAAATCACCACATTAGTAGATAAAAAGGGATAACCTATTTCATCATTTGATATAATACAGAAAAAGCAGTCAGTAAAATTCAACAAACATTCATGATAAAAATGCTTAGATAACTAGGAATAAAAAGAACACATATGTTTAAAAAGGTGTCTACAAAAGACGTATAGCAAACAACAAACTTAATAGTAAAAACTGGAAGCATTTCCCCCTAAATTTAAGAAAAAGACAATACTTGCTATTATTTATTCTATCAAAATGCTACTGAATGGTACTATGTATATAAATGATTAAATTTGACTGTGTATTACAGAAAACATAAATAATAGTGTCTTAAACAAGATAGTAGTTTTTTTTCCTTGCTTAAAAGAAATCCTGATGTCAACAGTGCTCACCTAAAATTGCAATTCCATGAATACATCAGAGCCCAAGTTCCGTTTTACATTCTTTTCCACCATTCTCAACATTTGTTTGCATTCTCAGAAGTACTTCATGATCCCCAAATGGAGACTGGAGCCCTAAACATCATATCCATTTTCCAAGCATCAGAAGGGAAAACAAGATAAAAGCAGAAGGATGCAGTTATAACAGGAGTCATTTTGTCCCTTAAAGAGCTTTCTTGAAGTTCAACCTAACTACTTCTATTTATATATCAATGGTCATGCCTATATATAAAATAGGCTGCAAAATGTAGTGTTTTAGCTAGGAATATTTTATCCTCATTTTTAAGAAAAAAGGGATGAATGCATTGTGCAGATAGCAGTTTCTAATAGACCAATAAACAACAACAACAACAAAAAGAAAATTAGAAGCATAAGTGGAAAAGAAGAAATATATTTGTTATAATTTGTCAAGGACACGGGTTTCTACAAAGAAAACCCAAGAGAATCTGTAGGTAAACCTATAATTAGTAAAAGAAATCAATAAGGTTGATGAACATTGACAAAAGAAAAATGAAGAGTTCCTATAGACCAGACACTTTCATCTAGAAAATGTAGTTTCACAGCAGTATTATGCACATACACACACATAGTAATAGGAAGAATCCAATAAAAGATGTATAAAGTATTATAAAATGTTAAAGACATAAAAGACCTAATTAAATAATGAAGTAAACTATTCCTAAATAGAAAAACTCAATATTTTAAACATACCAATCCTCCCAAAAATTAATCTATAAAATCCATAAAAATCCAATCAAAATTCTAAAATCATTGTTTAAAGAACTTTATATGGTGATAATAAAATGTATGTGGAAGAACAAAATGCCCATTACAGGCAAGAAACTTATTAAGAAGGAAACTAAGATAGACAGACTTGCTGTAACAAATACCAACATATTATAAAGCTGTAGTCATTATGATAGTGTTGTAGGAGTACAAGAATAACCAAATAGAGAAATAAAACAGAGGGTCCAGAAACAAACCCCACTCATATTTGAAAAGTTGACTTAAGATAGAGACAGCATTGCATAGTGTGGAAGCAATGGACCATTTAATAAATCATGTCAGGATAATGGTTAGCTACACAAGGAATAAATAAACTTAGATTTCTACATCACAGCATGAAAAAATAAATTCTTTTAAAAGAAAATATTGAATATAGCTATTACCTCAGGATAGTGAAATATATTTAAAACAAGACACAAAAGACATAAACTTATAAAGAAAATGCTAATACATTTTACTGCACTAAATTTTAAAACTCTGTTCATCAAAAGAAACTTTTAAAATATAAAGACAATCTACAGACTGAAAAAATACATTTGCAATGCATATAACTGACAAAGAATTGGTATCCCAACTATATCACGAAGTTTAAAAACCAACAGGATAGGGCTTCCCTGTTGGCGCAGTGGTTGAGAGTCCGCCTGCCGATGCAGGGGACACGGGTTCGTGCCCCGGTCCGGGAAGATCCCACATGCCGCGGAGCAGCTGGGCCCGTGAGCCATGGCCGCTGAGCCTGCGCGTCCGGAGCCTGTGCTCCGCAATGGGAGAGGCCCGCGTACCGCAAAAAAAAAAAAAAAAAAAAAACCCACCAGGATAAGAGCAAACGACCTAACAGAATAATGGGCAAGGTGACAATTCACATCAAAGTAAATCTTAAAGTCTAATAAACAGGGAAAAGCAAATAAAAACACATAAAAGATTTTAAAAATATTTATCCAATTTGTCAAATATTTAAAAGTCTAATATCAAGTGTTAAGAATGTAGGGAAACAGTAATTCATGTATTCAGCTGTTGGGAGTCTAAATTGGAGAATAATTTGGTAAAATGAAAGATGTAGATATCTTCAACCCAGTGATGCCACTTCTAGGTTTATCCTAGAGAGATTCTCCAATGTGTAATCCAGGAAAAGAGAAATCAAATGCTTTATCTCCAAAGAATAACTGAAAATATCTAAGCAAATGACACAAAAAGTTAGCATGCAAAGCGTCATACAGATACAAAAATGTCTGTTATTTTATATCATTCTCTATACTTTTGTATGTCTTAAATATTTATTTTAAAGAGAAAGTGAGTGAAAAAGAAAAACACTTGCTAGTGGTAAAAACTTGGAAATATATGAAATAACCATTAAGAAGAAAATGATCACTTGGTGTTTTGCTATATTTCCTTCCAGACAATTTCTATGACTCTTTTACACAGTTAAGAATATATTTTATTATCACTTTTCTATTCTGTTTTTTGTTTACATAATACAATAGCACAAGCATTCTGCATGTTGTCGTAATGGTGGCACAAGCTGCACTGAATGGTTGTGCGGTAAGTTGACCAGCCAGTCTGTATTTTGGAGCATTTAACTTCTCTAATTTCTCTTGATTATGAAAAAAATCAATGTTAAAAATGTCTTTGTAGTAGCTTTTCTGTATTTCTGATTACTCTGAAGGATTTTCTAACTTTACAAGAAGCTTTAAAACCTGTGAGAACTTAAAAGTTAAGCTTGGTAAACGTGGCAGAGCTTCAAAACAAAGCTTAATTTAAACAAGTATGGAAATGTACAATTCTGGACAAAAATCAAAGTAGCTCCTTGCAAAGGGAACAATTTGTGGGCTGTAGGACCTATATCTGCTTTGTCACTTCTGAAACTCACTCTAAGTAGTGCAGTGATTACCAGCTGATTAAAAATAAACAGCTGGAAAATCTTTTGTCTCCATAGGGGAATCTGGCAATGATGTGGGTCCCCCTGGACACCACTTTCCTCTGCAGGACCAACTGCACATACCCCAGGAGGGATCCCCCAGGGGAGCTGTGATGCCAGGCAGGTGAACCAATGTTGTGACTATGAAATGCTAACATGAAAGATTAGAAGTGATCCAGGAAACACAAGAAATAGATCTTACAAAAAGCAGGCACATAGGCCAATGAGAAGAAAATCAGTATTATCATTTAATATTATTTAGTATGTAGTATTTAAAAACAAAAAAAATCTCCAGCATGAGAATCATATAATGCATTGAAACTCTAAATGTTGTTCCTATGCGCTGAAAGAAAATTCAGTAACTACTTTAGCTAAATAAATAAATAACATTTAAAAAAACTCTTTTCCCTTTGAATATAGGTCTGCTGTAGACATGGCTGGAAATTTTTATTAGTTCACAATTACATTTTTCTTAGCCAACTTATTAACAAATATATGTCTTACAATTCAATACATGAATATAAATAAAAATGTGGCTCCCTTTAAGCTTATAGTACAGAAAATAAAGATAAAATAATAAAACACAGGCCCCTAATTTTTAAGAGCAACATATTTTTGGACTTTTTATGTATTTCTGTTATTATTATTTTTGTTTCTTTTGTAATGAAATACAGATGCTGCCCAAATGCATTAGAGCAAACTCTAGTGGTAAGTGGGTAAAAGTCTTTGAAGAATCTTCATTTTATAGCTTTGCAGGTTTTTATTATGTCCAAAGACTGACTTAGCAAAACCAGGAAAATCGAATGGAAAAGTCTTTGGGGAGCAGGGATATAGAACTCTTCAGGGGTTCCTCATTATCCTAGAGCCACAGGCACGCCCTCGCAGTCAAACCCCAGCAGACACCTCAGCAGGCTGTCAGGGCAGTCACCCACGCCCTCCTACGGTAAGGTGATCGTTAGATTTTCATCTCAAGAACACTTTACAAACATTAACCAATTAACAGGAGTTCACAGACATAAATACCAATAAGCAAGCAGAGCAGGAATACAGTTACATAAAAGCCCTAGCTCAGACGTGTTTACACATTTGGAATTTACAATCTAAATTCAGTAAATACCATACTCTGGAACAAAATTTAAAGGTCATAGCTATTAATGACATTAAGTTCCTTTATTAAAGAGTAGGTACTTGATGAAACTTACTACGTACTAAATGGAACTTATAGGAAAATCATTCTCTGCCCTCCTCAAAAGGAAAGAAAGGAAATAAAAAACATTGTTTATGTGAACCTTATTTTTTAGCCACAAACAGGTAGAAATCCTTGAAAGAGCACTCTTATCAAACCTCAGTCTTCCCAGCTAAGATCTATGGAAGCAATGTGGTAGGGAATAAACTAGCTGTTCATTTTGATCCTGTTATGTATGATGTATATTGTAACTGGGTTCATTCATTTTGCATTGTTATTTATTTTTAGCAAGGTAATTTATACTTAATAGATGCCATGAATAAAGACAATACTACCTGCTTGGTTACTATGGGCAAAATTAGTTTGATCATCAGCCTGAGAAGAAAATAAACCTCAGATGAAAAAGTTATGCATCTTAAAATATTTTAACTCCTCTGCATCTATTTATCAAGATGAAATTTTGGTACTTTCCATTGCCACAGTAACCAGACATTCTGAGTGATACATAAGGTGAATGTACAAGAAAAAAAGGTGAACACCTTACCTCAGTCTTTCACTCCTACTTTCTAAAGCACCTGGTTACTCTTCTAAGAGGATGTTACTGAAATGGAGCTTTAACTGATTTTAGAGTAAGCATATTATCATTAAAATTAGTTTAATGTGCCAATTATGCTGTATATGGAAAAATAGGCATTGCTGCTCCGGACTTATCTGCGCTGCTTTTCTCAAAACTCTCACAGAATAAGAATAAGAAAAGGGGCATGCGACTATACAATCCATCTGAAACAGGAGGAAAATTTATCTTTAGCATCTCCTGCAAGGTATGTACCTTTACTTGCCTGTACTGAGTAGATTGTCTTCTTAGTGTATCACATTTCTCATAACCAGTATTGGAAAAGACGAAGATTAACTTGCAAATATTCTGGAGAGGTAATTACAGGGATGATCTGAAAAAACCTTAAACCAGCAATAACCTAGTTTAATAAGTAGAATATCAAGCCCCAAAGTAAAAGACTTAGCATAAGAACTATGTGGTAAAAGGAAAGGATATATACTTTGGGATCAGATAAATTTGACTGCAAATCTTGGCTTCAGGTTTGAGAACCTGAATCCAACTCTTTCTTAGACTCAGTTTCTTCATCTGTAAAGTAGTGGTATTACAAGCCTTTAAGAATTAATTATGTGAAAGTTAAATAAAGTATATGGCACACAGAGGCGAGGGAATATATAGGAGTGGAGGGATGGTTGGATGGATGGTTAAAAGATAAATAATGGACAGATGGATAGATATAGATAGATAGATAGATAACCTCCCTATATTAACCACCTTCTTGTGACAAGTTAACACCATCATATCCTCACAGTTGTTTATCATCATCAACAATCGTGGGTAACTTTATCCGAAATAGGTCCCCAATACCAGTAACCTTAGAAGATTTGAGGCCGGGAACAAGGAGGAATAAAGGCAACCATAGAAAAATCACTTCCCTCCAACCTGCTGGTTATGGCAGGTAGAACATTACCAGTCTCCAAAGGCCCTGACTTCCAAGTGCTATTCTCATCTTTGACTAGTAGATAAACATCATGTCATTTCTCTAGCATAAGAAATTCAGCCTCCCTGGCTATTAAAGTATGCTACTAGTATTGAGAGATGCCACAGTGGAGTAGTTAAGTCTGGGCCCATAGTCACACAGCCTGTGTTTAAATCTTGGTTCTGCTACCTGTGAACTCACCTTAGGCAGGTTGCCACTTACCACCTGTGTGACCTTATGTAATTTACATAACCCCTCTGTGCCTCAGTTTCCTCATTTGTACAATGGGGTTTGCCATAGTCTTATTTCATAGGATTGTTAGGACAGCTCAAGACCAAGTAAGTCAATATATTTAAAACCCTATAAAAAATAAAACCCTATAAAAAATAAAACCCTATAAATAATAAAAGTTATTAATATCCTTTCCTACATGTTTTCAAGCTCAGTAGAAAGGTATAGATTGAGTACTTTTAGACTTTTCCAGGGATGTTACAGAAAAATTTTATTTTATTGCACATAAAATTTCAGCAAAATAGAAATATCTTACCCCATCTTCAAAAAAAATTTGACCTCTAGGTCTCACAAATCTTGCACAGGGTCAGTGGGACTATCTATGGTATTCACAGGTGTTAGGGGAAAGAAAGCAAAGGAACTAGTTGCTGGAAAAATACAAAAAGCATGAGGATATTATACTCAGGGTTCTGTACGAGAAGAGGGGGTTTAGAAAGGTAATAAAAAGAAAGACTCAGGGATCAAACCTCTTCTGCACTTGACCTGAGTCTCTAGTCCTTAGACCAGTGGTGGGGCCCTCCTTGGAGTCCTACTGGACTCCTCTTTCTACTCACTTGCTTTGGCTACCAAATCTCTTTCAAATTTCTGTTCATCAGCCATTGCCCTTGCTTTGTTTAGACCCTCGTCGTTTCTCTTCTCAGTTACAACATCTTGACTGGTCTTTTTCATAGTCTCTCTCTCTCCAATCCACCTTCCACAAAGCTACTAAACAGATCTTTTTTTAAGAGGTATTCTGGTCATGCTGCTCCTCTGTCTAGTATCCATCAGTTATGCCTCATGGTTCTTATAATAAGTCTAAACTTCCCAGCAAGAAATATAAAGTCATCATCACCTCCCCCACCCCGCCCTGGGACTTATCCAGCCTAATCCCTCACCCACCTCCTCCTCTCAGCCTGAACTTCCGCTCTCATCCTCCAAGCGACTTCTAGTCCACTGAACATGCCATGCATTTTCTGGCCCATTATTCCAAAGTATCTGGAGTTCCAATCCTCCTGCAGGGTGGTGTGGTGATAGATAAGGTAAATTTTCTATTGCCTTGAAAATTGCAATTCATCTTTTCCATGTAATTCCCTTATTTTAGGCAATAAAAGAACAGCTTGTGGGAAAATTTCACAGCAGCAAAATGTTCACTGAATTACTCTGAGGCTTATTTAGACATGTTCTTATGTATCCCTAGAACTATATTTTAATCATTCCTGAAAATTATTTCCTAAACTATGACACTCCTTTTGAGTTAAATGGAGTGTGTATATTTGTATAAATGGCAACGCACGGAATCTACATTTTATGCTATTGAGATGACTATAATAGCTGTCTCCTGCACTGAAACAAAATGTTCTTACAATTATGATACAAAAGAACTGGTAGAATGAACTTGACAACTGTAATGAGGGCTCACCATGACTTTAATTATGTGCTCAGTTATCTAGTGCATTACCTCACAGTTTAAAAAGTTAATTTCCTTTCTCTATAAGTGCTCTGAATAGAATAGTGCTATTTTGCCTTGATTTTCTGCTTACTTTATGCTAAAAATTTAATAAAATATAGCTTTCACTTTGGGCCCAAGAGAAGGGACTTAGGTTATTTTTCAAAGAACAGACACGTACCAGAAGCAACTCTTGCTGACTTCTCCAGCTCCCAAACAAGTGACAGGTCTGCTAAAGAACATTAAGGTTATGAATAAAGCCAACAAGTGTATTCACTCTAACTTTGGGGTTGGCACTAAGTGGAGAGCACTGGACAGTTCTCACATACACACACACACACACACACACACACACACACACACACTTACACCTACAAACTCGCTCACCAAAGGATGCTTCTTGCTTGACCCTTGTCACCACTTGGCTTTACACTGACTGCAACTCTGTTGCAACTCTGTGCAAGACTCTCTCCCCTTCCGAGATCCACTATGTGACCAATGATCCCTCACATCTTCCACCTCCTCCCCACTTCCCTCTTGGCTTAATAGAATCTTAGCAGTCCCTGGGTGCACTGCTTCCCCTAGACCTTCTGAAACGGAGGTTGTTTTTTCTCGCCACATTCATGATTGGGAGGGGAGTCAGTGTCTCCTTTTCTCCCCATTGCTTCTTCCAGGCCATTACTCGCCCCCTCCAGTGCAAAATCCCTGCAATACTGAACTTACCATTTGGCAACATCAACTCTTGGTTTTCAAAGCAGTTTATTGAGCTCCTGGCCATTCTCCCTCATTCACTGAATGCTTCAGCTCTTTCCATCATCCTAGGCAACTTCATGTCCACATAGATGACATTCCTAACACTCTTACGTCAATTGTTTGACCTCTGTTTCCAGTTACATGTTCTTCTGCTTTACCTCAGCAACCCACTTCCAAGCAAAATCTCAACAGGAACACATCACAGCCACACCCCATCCACAATGAATAGTCTGACCAGCGCCTCCTTTTTTTCCTGCCTCTCCCTCAGCAGTCCTCAGCCACATGGACATATTCACTTTCTCTCAGCAGCCCCTCCAGCCTTCCTTTCTCTCCTTATTCAGTGTGGATGGCAGGCATCCTTTCAGCCTCTCACCTCCTTGCCCTTTCCTCCATCGTTTCAGCCGTAGGCCCCTCCTGCCTTGTTCAGAAGTTGACTTCTTTAGTATGCATTTTCTTCTTCTCTTGCTGGTACCCCCTTATCAATCTTCCCTGCCAATCTCTCCCTCTTTAGCTTGCTACCCAATTCCAACTCATTCTCCACACAACAGCCAGAGTGATTATATACTACATCTACTCCCCTGGCTCAAAAGCCAACAGTGCCCTCTCAATGTCTATTACATTTATAATAACATATAAAATCCTTAACATGGGCTTCTATGGCCCCGCATCACATGCTCCCTGCCTGCATCTGAAGCCTCACCTTTCCTCTATGCTATGACCCCGTTCATCCATCACATCTTTTCTCACATATCAACATTATAAAGAATACTTTCCCTCCTCTCCACCCAAATGTCATCTCTGTTAGCCTTTCATGCCTCCCTGACATTTTTTTAGAACAATTATCTCCATGTTTAATTATAGGTTTTATTGCTATGATAATTTGCTTAATACCTCTAAGCTCTCTGAGGCAGAGGCTATGTCTATTTTTTTTATTGCTATATCTTCAGTACCTAGAACACAGTAGATGCTCAATTATGCCATGAATGAAGGAATAGTAATGATGTTTAGAACATGGTCAGTGACACTGGGAGTAGCCAAACCACTTCCACAGTTTAAGGAACATGAAAACAGTTTGCATTAAAATAGTTTACATTAAAACTATTATTGATGTTTTCTCCTCTATACATGACAGGAAAAAAAAAAGCTCATTAATTTTAATAGGTTGTGTATAGCAGGGTGTTAAATACAGACTTTGAAGTCAAACGCATCTACTTAGTATTTCTGTTTCCAGAGACACTAGTTATGTGACCCCAGGCAAATTCCATAACATCTCTGAGGCCCAGTTTCCTCATTTGAAAAATTAGGGGCAACGATATTAGTTTCAAGAGTTGTTATACAGAAAATGAGAAATAATTCAGATAATAGCCCACTGCCTAGCATTTAATAGGTGCCCTACAGAGGTTAGTTTCTGCCTGATCCCAGTTTCTACATCGTTTATGTTAATATTGCCATTTTGTATGTGCCATGAGATTGTTCCATTAAGCTAATGAAATAAACTCATATCCACTATTACAGGGCTTCAAAATAATTTCAAACATTCTTCATCTTCCAGTTATTTTAGGGAGTTTCAAGGAGGTGTCTCATATGTGTTCAGGAAGAGTAATCAGTCCTTCATTACTCATGTTCTCCTCTCTCTCTTGGGTTTTGGTCCCTGTTTCTGACGGTGACAACCAAGGCTTCCCCTGTGGCAGCCATCCCACTGGTTCTGGTTGATCTCCAGCTGGTACCAATGGAAGATGCACTGTGCTAAGCTCAAGTGCGTGGAGGAGATTCCAATGTACCAAGACATGATGCTGTGCCATTCCCTGGTGCTGCCCCTGGTGCCCTCCCCGCACTGACCCTCGGGGTCATTTTTGGTTCCGAAGCTGCTCTGACTAGACAGTGAGTAATTCTTCACATCCCAATTGTCATGCTACTCTCTGTTAGCATATGTTAGAGATTTTTGTAAATATAGTTTCTTTTACAAAAACTCCTTTTTCTCTAGGGTTTAATCACAAGCCAGTTAGAGCCTTTGTTATGAACTGAATGCTTGTGTCCCCCCAAAATTCATGTGCTGAGATCCTAACTCCCAAAGTGATGGTATTATGAAATGAGACACTTGGAGGGTGATTAGATCACGAGGGTAGAGTTCTCATGAATGGGATTAGAAACCCCAGAGAGCCCTCTCATCCCTTCTGTTACATGAGGACACAGCAAGATGACTGCCATCTATAAACCAGGAAGCGAGTCCTCGTAAGACTTCAAATCTACTGATACCTTGATTTTGGACTTCCCAGTCTCCAGAACTATGAGAAATAAATGCTTGCTAATTAAGCCACCCAGTCTGTGATACTTCTGTTTTAGCAGTTTGAATGGACCAAGTCAACCTTTTATTAGTCTGCTGAGGCTGCCAAAATAAAATGTTCAGACTGGGTGGTTTGAACAACAGAAATTTATTTTTCCATAGTTCTGAAGTCTAGAAGTTCAAGATCAAGGTGGCAGCAGAGTTGGTTTCTGTTGAGATCTCTCTGGCCTCATTATGTCCTCCCATGGCCTTATCTCTGTTTGCACCACTCTTATAAGAATACCAGTCCTGTGGGATTAGGATCCCACACTTATGACTTCATTTAACCTTAATTACCTCCTTAAATGCATTTTGTGCATTCAGTATCACAAAGATAAACACCCAAGGTAAAAATAATCCAGGGTCTCTCTGGCTCCTGAATATCTCCCAGGTGCTATTGAAAATGAGAGCATTACAAAGAATCAATAGCTGTTTGAATTTTTAGATGTTCATTTCGTGCATTTATTTCATCAAGTGGCCTAAAAAGATTGCTTTGGGTAGCAATTCACTACCCAAAGACCTAATTTTTACAGAAGAACAATTTAAGCCATGGGAAAAGTGAAACATGTCAACTGCCAACCCCTCTGATAACATAAAACAGTTATTTTTTTCTACTGGTTATTTGGCTCTTAAATTAGGAGTACTCACTGCATAAAAAGGAAAGATGTAGCTTTACACACATATAAATTTGTGTCTGATCCTGTTAGCTGAAGTGGTTAGATTCTGGTGCTAATGAGGGAAAATACAGAACTTTAATCCTCAGAGATCAGTTATACTCACACAAAGAAAAGCTTTGTTCTCTAGCTTACCATCTTGTTTTCACATAAATCTGTGGTACTGGTCATAAAGGGGACTAAGATAAAACAACTAGATGGTGATTTATTCAGCAATCACGACTGAGCTTCTTCTGTGTCCCAAGCTCAGTGCTACATAGGGGAGATACAAATATAAATAAACCATAACTCCTATCCTCAAAAGTTTTGCAGTCTACTCAATAGTCACTGAAATTTATTAGCATTACTGAAAAATAATGATCCTCCTAATATGGCTTGTCCTGAACATGATACACTTATTTTGTATAGAATTTTGCAACTTAGCAAGCATTTTCATGTACCTCACTTCATCCTCCCAGTAATACCCATTTATAGGTGGTATTAACCCCAATTTGGAGATTTTTAAAACTCAGCATTAAAAAGTTTAAATGAATTATCCAAGGTCACACAGCAAGTGTGTAAACTCAGGCCTTCTCTCAAAGTCAAGTCCTGTGTCATCAAAAAACGTATAAGCCCATGGCTAACTTATATTCAGAATGGTTTTTAAGGCTTCTATTGCTTCATCTAACTATATATTTTTCTTTATAATTTTATAAACTAAAATTATCTGCCAGTAATTATAACTGTCAAAGGGTTTTTTTAATGACAAAGCTTCTAATCACTTCAACGATGACAAAGAAATAGAAACATAGTGCTGATACTTAAATAAATTCAAGTTATAACAAGTTTGCCCATACTATTGATAGCACGGTTCTCCATAAAATAGTCTAAATATTCATAGAAGTTTATTTTGGGGTCCTGGGTCATATCATAATGTTTCAACATAAACCAAAAAGACATTTTTGAAAATAAGCGTATTTTTTTTACTTCTTCGTTATACCATGTGCAAATTCAGCTCCAATAATTAATTTTTAGGTTTTCACTAAGTGACACATGGAGAAATTTCTACTCCTTGTTAAACTCACATGCATCAAAATGTCTGTTGAAAGTTTGAGGATGAGAGATCTATATGTGCACAGTGCTTTATTTCTCATTTCACACAAGCAAGGGTTTGCTTCCAGGAAGAGGTTAAAGGAGATCTGGTGGAAACCAGCCCAAGTGCCCAGGCAGCTTATCACGATCACTGTACCAAGTGCATCCAGCCCCAGTCAGAAGACTTGAAGGCAGGGGTTCTCGCATTTGGCTGTTTAATAGAATCTCCTGGGGAGCTTTAAAAATTCTGATGCCAGGTCCCACCCTCCAGAATTGTGATTTAACTAGTCTGGGATGCAGCCAGTTATTTGGGATTTCTGAAAGTTCTCCAAGTGGTTGAAGGTGCAGTCAAGCTTGAAAACCATTGCCTACACAGTCAAAGGATGGTTCCTGGACCCACACATACTGGGAACTTATCAAAAACATAAATCGGAGTCCCTACTCCAAACTTATTGTATCAGAACTCTGGGAGTGGACCCAAGGTAAAGTTTGGGAAGCACTGTCCTTAAGCGAAAACAAGAGGATAGTAACAGGTTATTTATAGACTGTAGGGATCAAAGTACTTCTGTAAACAAACAATAGGTTTTAGTGAACCTCAGGGATTGGAGAAGAGTAACTATCTGGGGTAAATGTTATATTATTTGCCATCCCTTAGCAATAAGCAACACTCTGAAAGAGGAGTCCCCCTGCCCTGATCCCTTTCCATTTCAAGTGCAATAGGGAAGCAGAAGTTGGGTACTGGAGGGCAAGCCCTGGAAAATGTGGGTAAGAGAATCAATGTTTCCTGAATGTCTTTAGAAAAGGGTGGACACTGCACACATCTCATGAATAGAAGGTGTCTATCTGCTACCATGCCCACAGTTTTCCTCGGCTAACATTTTTGGCCAACGACTGAAATGGCTTACTCAAACAGAGAGGAAGTGAATATCATGGGAATAATAAACTTCTTGCTATATCCACCTTAGGTTGTAAGTATCAACTGTCTTGAATTTTTCAAAACAAATGCTACAAAAGATTTTGAAGGTTTTTTTTTTCCATATTGGGTAGTGCCTTCGTTATGGTCTATTGACCCAAACCACTTGGTCTCTTCAGACACAGTTTCCAAGCAATTACATCACAATAAATACAATAAGCCCTTGTTGCCATTTTGCTGATTCATGTGAAAAAAACTGTTATCTAATGAGAGAAAGTCTTTTAAAATACTCAGAATTTTTTCCTTCTGTTGAAAGAAATGAAAAATAAAATCCCCATATCTGTTATGCCAATAGTTGAGATGAAAATCCCACCTGTATATTTTTCCAGATACTTATATCTTTTCCAGGAAGTGCCTGAGGAATTAAGAATCCCTCTCATCAGATACCTACCCACTGTTGTCCTGATCCATTTGTGCTGAGTATATCCTTAGCAGCTCCTCAAACGGATCGAACAATTCAGTTCTCTGAGACACTTTCTTTAAAGAGCTTGGACTTTCTAAAATGTCTAAGGATGCACAACAACACAACTTTTAAAGATACATTTTAACAAAAGATATCATTTTAAAACTCATTTCATTGGCTTCCAGTCTCGGAATATGGTTGCCCGAAGTTAACACAGACCTACACTCCTCCTAAGATCAGAGAGAAACACTAGATTTAAGAAAATAATGATAATGAATATTATACACACATAGCTGAGCTGAAAGGAAGAGAGGACTTGTCTTTAATTCTTTTTTTTCTCACAGCCCATATCGAACCCATCAGGAAACCACACTGCCTGTGCCTTCTTGCCTCTTCCACTGCCCCCATGCTGGCTGGGTTCCATCATCCTGTTCCTGGATTACCACAGTACCCTTCCAGCATTATCTCCCTACAGCCTCTTCTCAACACATGGCCAAAGTGATCTTTTTGAACATAGGTCAGATAATGTCACTACTCTCTTCAAAGCTCAGACTAAAGCCAAAGTCTTCACAGCTACTCTCTCCCTTTGTCTCTCTAGCCTTAAGTAATCAGCTCCAGCCACACTGGCCTCCCTGCTACTTCTAGGATGCATGAAGCACATTCACATATGGGAGTCTTTTCTTTGCTTTTTATCTGTCTGCAACACTTTTCCCCTAGAAAGCTGCTTGGCTCACAGCTTCCTTTCTTTTAAGCCTTTGCTCAAATTGCACCTTTCCATGAAGCTTACCCTGCAAACACTACTTCATACTCCAGCTTGCCTGCCTTCCTCCACTATTATTGATCCTTTTATTTGGTTCTCTCCACCCCCCCCCCCATATCACTTATTGCTTTTTAGGACTCTACGTAATTTACTTTTTTTTTTTTTTTCTTTTTGCGGTATGCAGGCCTCTCACTGTTGTGGCCTCTCCCGTTGCGGAGCACTGGCTCCGGATGCGCAGGCCCAGCGGCCATGGCTCACGGGCCCAGCCGCTCCGCGGCATATGGGATCCTCCCAGATCGGGGCACGAACCCGTATCCCCTGCATCGGCAGGCGGATTCTCAACCACTGCGCCACCAGGGAGGCCCTGTAATTTACTTTTTTATTATATATTTACTTTTTAATCTGTCTGCTGCTGGAATATAAACTGCTAAAGATGGAAATATTGGTCTATTTGTTCATAGATATAACCCAAGAACAGTACCTGATGTATTGTAGGTGATCAATAAAAATCTGTTAAATAAGTGAATAAAATCCCCAAGTACCAGAAATGAAGAGTAACTTAAAGTCAGAGTTGTAAAGTTATCAGAGAGAACTTGGATAGCTTGGAAGGGATATCAGACCATGACACAGGCCTTAGTGGGCTTTTTAACACCACAGTAAAAAAAGAAGACAATTGCCTTGAAGCTATAAAATAAGCTGTGACTGATATCCTCCACCAAAAGCCTGTATTTCCGAAAAGCTAGCCCCTCAGAGACTAGAAAACCCTATCACCCAAAGAAATGAAACTCTTCCAAGACTGGGCAAACACAAGATTGCTCTGGAGAAACACTTTCACAACCTTCAGGATCTGATTAAAATAATAACCCCAGTTGGAAAATTCACAATGCATAAACTACTCAAGAAAATGATTTACTATGAGAGAGACTTAGCAGATACAACAAACAAGAGGATTAATACAACCAAGAAGTTGACATCATATACTAATCTTGGAATCACTATAAATAATTATGTTTAAAATAAAATAATGACATTAAAGATAGAATCAAAATATAATTAAAGAGGCATGCTCTTTAAAAAGTATATAGATTTTAGAAAATTTGTCATTAAAGCTAGAGTGGTTAAACAACAGATACTACTTAAAAGGAATCAGATTGATAAAGCACATCAAGTCATGGTAGAATAAATTTAATAAATCTATACCTAAAGAGAGCCCTACATAGAGGAGGTAAAACTATAAACCTCTTAGAAGAAAATATAGGGTAAATCTTTATGATCTTGGAGTTGACAACAGATTCTTAGATATGACACCAAAAGTGCAAGAAACAAACAAAAATCAATAAACTGTATTTCAGCAAAATTTTAAAACTTTGTGCATCAAAGGACACTGTTAATGAAGTGAAAAGACAACCTACAGAATGGGAGAAAATATCTGCAAATCGTATATCTGATTAGGGTCTAGTATCCAGAATATATCAAGACAAACAACCCAAATGAAAACTGGGCAAAGAACTTGAAAAGACATTTCTCCAAAGATATACAAATGGCCAAGTACATGAACAGATGCTCAACATCATTAGCCAGTAGGGAAATGAAAATCAAAACCACAATGAGAGGACTTCCCTGGTGGTGCAGTGGTTGAGAATCTGCCTGCTAATGCAGGGTACACAGGCTTGAGCCCTTGTCTGGGAGGATCCCACATGCCGCAGAGCAACTAGGCCCGTGAGCCACAACTACTGAGCCTGGGCATCTGGAGCTTGTGCTCCACAAAAAAGAGAGGCCGCGATAGTGAGAGGCCCACACACCACGATGAAGAGTGGCCCCCGCTTGCCACAACTAGAGAAAGCCCTCGCACAGAAACGAAGACCCAATAAATTAATTAATAAACTCCTACCCCCAACATCTTCTTTTTAAAAAAAAAAAAAACCACAATGAGATATCATTTTACATCCACTAGGTACAGTGGAATTTTTTTTAATGGAAACTAACAAGTGTTAATGAGAACGTAAAAAAATTGGAAGCTGCCTACATTGCTGTCGGAAATGTACAATAGTGTAGCCACTGTTCAAAATAGTTTGGTAGTTCCTCAAAAAGTCAAACAGAGAATTATCATATGACCCTGCAATTCCACTCCTAAGTATATACTCAAAAGAACTGAAAACAGATCTCAAAAAAATGCTCATACACAAATGTTCATAGCATCACTATTCACAATACCCAAAAGGTGGAAACATGCCAAATGTGAATCAGGGGATGAGTGGACAAGCAAAATGTGGTATATATATAAAAAGGAATATTATCCAGCCATAAAAAGAAACAGTGCTGATACATGCTACGACATGGATGAACCTAAAAGTATGCTAAGTGAAAGCAGCAAAACACAAAAAGTCACATATTGTATGATTCCATTTACATGAAATATCCAGAATAGGTAAACCCATAGAGACAGAAAACAGATATGTGGTTGCCAGGGCATGGGGTGGTAGGAAAATGGAGGGTGACTTCTTAATGGATATGGGGTTTTCTTTCAGGGCAATGAAAATGTTTTAGAACTTAATAAAGGTAATGCTTGCACAACATTGTGAAAGTATACTTTTAAATGGTTAATTTTATGTCGGGTGAATTGCATCTCAATTTTAAAAAATCAGCACACCAAAATAAACAGAATTGTTGTATATTAGAGACATGTAATTAGAAAATATAATTTTTAAAAATTCCCACTCACTATTAACAAATATTGTCAGACAATTACAAATAAATTCTACAAAAGGTATTCCAGAACTTTATGGAACACAAAAATATTATAAAATTTTATTAAAGGGAAAAAACCAAACAAATAAATAAATAAATGGATAAATAAACCAAGGTCATAGGTATGAAGATTCTATATAATAATTCCTCCTGAATTAAATAATAAAATTAGTATAATCCCTATCCAGACCATGGCAGGGTTTTTGATTGATTTTGAAAAGATAATCCTGCAATTCATATTAAAAATAAGATGCCAAGGATAGTCAAGATAATTTTAAAGATGATAAGGAAAGAAACTTGCCTTATGAGATAGCATAACACATTGAAAAGTTAAAATTATTGAAAAACAAAAAGACTTTGGTGGATAGATCTATAAATAGACCAACAGAACTGAATCAAGAGCTGAAAATCAGAACCACATTTATATGGAAACTTGGTGTATGACAAGTGGCTTTCAAATTAGTGAGAGGAGCATGGCATTGCTTAAAAAAATGCTATCTGTATGGGAAAAAATTAAAGTAGATCTTTACTTCATTCCATGCTGAAAATTAGTTTCAGATTAATAAAAGGCACAAGTATGAAAAGCAAAAATTTAAAAGTTCTGGAAGACAATATGCAGTGTCTTTGTGTTTTTTTTTTTTTTTTTTTTGCTGTACGCGGGCCTCTCACTGTTGTGGCCTCTCCCGTTGCGGAGCACAGGCTCCGGATGCGCAGGCTCAGCGGCCATGGCTCACGGGCCCAGCCGCTCTGCGGCATATGGGATCCTCCCAGACCGGGGCACGAACCCGTATCCCCTGCATCGGCAGGCGGACTCTCAACCACTGCGCCACCAGGGAGGCCCAGTGTCTTTGTGTTTGAAGTGTCAAAGGATGTCTTAAATCACAAAAATCCTACAGAGTAAAGAAAAACACTGAGAAATTTAGCTACATTAAATCTCTATCTGACAAAAGACTTATTAAAGCTAAAATACAAACTACAGACTGGTAAATATGTTTCCAACTCATGTAACTGACAATAGATTTGGATCAAGAATATATAAGTAGATAAATACCTAGAACTCAATAGAAAAATGGACAAAGGTCATGAACAGGCAATACACAGAGAAGGAAGCATGAATGTATAATAAGCAAATGAAAAGATTTTCAGTCTCACTAGTTATCAACAAGATGTTTCACACCTGTCACATTGACAAAAATTTAGTCTGACAACACTAAAAAACAGGTGAGATGGAAAAATAGGAATGTTATATACTGCTCGTGGTGGTGTAACTTGTACACCACACTGGGGAAATAATGATATAATTAGATTTAAAAAATCCAGAAATTCCCATTTATATTAATATATCCTAGAAAAACTTACATATGTACTCAATAAGATTTGTACCAGGATGTTTACTGCTGCCTGGTTCATAACTGGGAAAATTTTAAAACAACCTTGATATGTCTGTCAGTAATGGAACGGATGAGCCATGACGGACTCACACAATAGAATACAGCAATTAACATGAATGAATTAGATCCACATGCATCAATAGAGATGAATACTGAAAACAAAATATTAATAGAGTAAGTTGTGAAAGGATTTAAAGAATTTCACATGTAAAATTTTAAATCATTTTGAACAATATTACTTTTATGGGTACACCCAGGCATGTGAGTAAAGTTGTAAAAGTATGTGTCAGGAATGGCACAACCTACTTCAGGATAGTGGTTATCTCTGTGGAGTGAGTAAGAGGAACTGGAATGCAGGGGAGAGCCTTACTTATACCTGTAAAGTTTTGATTCTTTAAAAATAAAATCACCTGGGGCTTCCCTGGTGGCGCAGTGGTTGGGAGTCTGCCTGCCGATGCAGGGGACGCGGGTTCATGCCCCGGTCTGGGAGGATCCCACATGCCGCGGAGTGACTGGGCCCGTGAGCAATGGCCGCTGAGCCTGCGTGTCCAGAGCCTGTGCTCTGCAGCGGGAGAGGCCACAACAGTGGGAGGCCCGCGTACCGCAAAAAAATAAAATAATAAAATAAATTAAAAAATAAAATCACCTGAAGCAAATATGAAAAACTAATACTTAGTAAATATGAGTAGTAGATGTCTGTCATATCATTTTTGGACTTTTCTTTTTGAAAGTTTGCTACTTAAAAATTGTCAGGTAAATGGATAAAACACATTTCCCCCTGTATTCAAGACAGACCCTGTGCACAAGTAAATAAGGCACTGTCCTTGCTACTGTAGAATTCAAAGTTGATGGGCAATGGATAAATAAACAAATACTCGAATGTGTGCTGGTGGCAGATATAGATAATAGACACATAGAGAAGAGTCAGCAAGTACACAAAGGGGGGATGATCAATTCTACCCAAGGTTGGGGGAGTCCTGAAAGTCTTTGGAAAGTGATTACAAGTGGTTTCTCCATGAGTGGAAAGAATTCAACTCAAATGCATTGCTTTACATTTTAGCACATCCACAATTATATTAGCATCTGGACAAGAAAACTGAGCCACGATGCTTGGAGTCAGGATCTGCCTCTGTAATTTTAAAGCCCTGTGCCTTGAAAAAACTTGGGTAAATAAATCCTTGTGGAAGGGCCTGACTCTGGCCCCCTAGATATAACAATAGGACCTAAACGAGTTACTTGAGTATAAAATGGTGAAAGAGGTCATGGAAAGTCAGATTCAGGTTGATACTTAAGCTGCATACTTGTCTCACCTGGACAAACCAAGGTCAATTGCTCTGAACTCTGAGAATCCCAGCCAACTCTATGATTGTATCAGGACACTACTTTCTCATGTTGTATACCTGATTATTCTTTAAAAGTTCAATCTGTATAAAGCTCCTGGAGGAAGATTTCTTTCCTTCATAATTGTTCCAGGAACACTCCAAGCTACAGGCTCAAAATTTTCCCCATATATTCCCCATATATATATACGATCTAGCAGAACCCAGGATGTAATTTATTGTTTTAAAGAGCCACCCCTTTGGTCCACAAATTAAGGACATAATGGTTATTTCAAATGTATGGCAAGTGTCATCAATAAATTGGGAGCTTGGTTTCTCAGGTTAGTATTTGACACAAGGCACAAGCACATCACTATTTACCAACGGCCATCGTTAAAAATAGTATATGGTTGCAGCTTGTATCAACTTCTTGGCATTGACTCCAAAGAATCAGGTAAGAGTAGTGTGATCATATAATTTATCATTCAAGCCAGGACACTTTGTTGTGTGTGTGTGTGCCAGAAGTTATACCTTTACTTAACATTTAGAGGATTAACATACAGTTCAATACAAGCCTTCCCATGGAAGTATTTTATTTGGTTTAATTCCACCTTCAGAAATAAATGGACAATTCCAGGACTTTTACAATGGCAAAGTCTCTATGCAATAGTTTGAAATGCCATCAAAGTTTAAAATTGATGCAACACATGCAGACACATACATTAAAATGTTCAACATCATGTTAAAATTAAAATTTGGGTTTTTTTCCTTCAGGACCAACAGAGGAAGCACCATAAGTGCCTGCGTGTGGTCACGTCTGCTGGAGACAAGTGGTCCCGGTCTGTGCCCCAATGTCTGAGGAGGGGCTGTGGGGCGCTCATCCAGGACGTTTTTTTCTTAAATAGCACAGAGTCTTGCTTTTCTGGATGCTCCCCCGGTGGTTTACTCCCTACTTTTCAGTATGCAGGATATCAGAGACACCCACCAGAGGACACCTGGTGTCTATGCCAAACCAGTGCTTGGTACAAGCAGGGACCCTTTGAGCCTCACCTATTTCTTGCTACCCTTCAGGTGCTTTGGACAGGCTCTTGGTGCTCCAGCAAGGCATCAGGGCTGTGCCACTGAGGTGGGAGAGCCAAGCTCAGGACACTGGTCCACAAGAGACCTCCCAACTCCACGTAATATCAAAGAGTGAAAATCTCCAAGAGATCTCCATCAAAATGCCAAAACCCAGCTCCACTCAATGACCAGCAAGCTACAGTGCAGGACACCCTATGCCAAACAATTAGCAAGACAGTAAAACAAACCCAACCATTAGCACAGAGGCTGCCTAAAATCATAATAAGGCCATAGACACCCAAAAACACATCACCAAACGTGGACCTGCCCACTAGAAAGACAAGATCCATCCTCATCCACCAGACACAGGCACTAGTCCCCTCCACCAGGAAGCCTACACAACCCACCGAACCAACCTTAGCCACTGGGGACAGACACCAAAAACAATGGAAACTATGAACATGCAGCCTGCAAAAAGTAGACCCCAAACACAGTAATTTAACCAAAATGAGACGACAGAGAAGCACACAGCAGATGAAGGAGCAAGGCAAAAACCCACCAGACGTAACAAATGAAGAAAAAATAGGCAGTCTACCTGAAAAAGAATTCAGAATAATGATAGTAAATATGATCCAAAATCTTGGAAATAGAATGGAGAAAATAGAAGAAATGTTTAACAAGCATCTAGAAGAACTAAAGAGCAAACAAACAGTGATGAACAACACAATAAATGAAATTAAAAATTCTCTAGAAGGGATAAATATCAGAATAACTGAGGCAGAAGAATGGATAAGTGACCTGGAAGATAAAATAGTGGAAATAACTACTGCAGAGCAGAATAAAGAAAAAAGAATGAAAAGAATTGAGGACAGTCTCAGAGACCTCTGGGACAACATTAAATGCACCAACATTCGAATTATAGGGGCCCCAGAAGAAGAAGAGAAAAAGAAAGGGAATGAGAAAATATTGGAAGAGATTATAGTTGAAAACTTCCCTAATATGGGAAAGGAAATAGTTAATCAAGTCCAGGAAGCACAGAGAGTCCCATATAGGATAAATCCAAGAAGAAAGACGCCAAGACACATGTTAATCAAACTATCAAAAATTAAATACAAAGTACAATATTAAAAGCAGCAAGGGAAAAACAACAAATAACACATAAGGGAATCCAAATAAGATTAACAGCTGATCTTTCAGCAGAAACTCTGCAAGCCAGAAGGGAGTGGCAGGACATATTTAAAGTGATGAAGGAGGAAAACCTACAACCAAGATTACTCTACCCAGCAAGGATCTCATTCAGATGTGATGGAGAAATTGAAAGCTTTACAGACAAGCGAAAGCTAAGAGAATTCAGCACCACCAAACCAGCTTTACAACAAATGTTAAAGGAACTTCTCTAGGCAAGAAACACAAGAGAAGGAAAAGACCTAAAATAACAAACCCAAAACAATTGAGAAAATGGAATAGGAACATACATAGCGATAATTACCTTAAATGTAAATGGATTAAAAGCTCCAATCAAAAGACATAGACTGGGTGAATGCATACAAAAACAAGACCCGTATATATGCTGTCTACAAGAGACCCACTTCAGACCTAGGGACACATATAGACTGAAAGTGAAGGGATGGAAAAAGATATTCCATGCAAATGGAAATCAAAAGAAAGCTGGGGAAGCAATTCTCATATCAGACAAAATAGACTTTAAAACAAAGACTATTACAAGAGACAATGAAGGACACTACATAATGATCAAGGGATCAATCCAAGAAGAAGATATAACAATTGTAAATATTTATGCACCAAACATAGGAGCACCTCAATACATAAGGAAAATACTAACAGCCATAAAAGGGGAAATCGACAGTAACACAATCATAGTAGGGGACTTTAACACCCCACTTTCACCAATGGACAGATCATCCAAAATGAAAATAAATAAGGAAACACAAGCTATAAATGATACTTTAAAAAAGATGGACTTAATTGATATTTATAGGACATTCCATCCAAAAACAACAGAATACACATTTTTCTCAAGTGCTCATGGAACATTCTCCAGGATAGATCATATCTTGGGTCACAAATCAAGGCTTGGTAAATTTAAGAAAATTGAAATCGTATCAAGTATCTTTTCTGACCACAATGCTATGAGATTAAATATCAATTACAGGAAACAATCTGTAAAAAACAAAAACACATGGAGGCTAAACAGTACACTACTTAATAACGAAGTGATCACTGAAGAAATCAAGGAGGAAATCAAAAAATACCTAGAAACAAATGACAATGGAGACACGATGAACCAAAACCTATGGGATGCAGCAAAAGCAGTTCTAAGAGGGAAGTTTATAGCAATACAACCCTACCTTAAGAAACAGGAAACATCTCAAATAAACAACCTAACCTTGCACCTAAAGTAATTAGAGAAAGAAGAACAAAAACATCCCAAAGTTAGCAGAAGGAAAGAAATCATAAAAATCACATCAGAAATAAATGAAAAAGAAATGAAGGAAATGATAGCAAAGATCAATAAAACTAAAAGCTGGTTCTTTGAGAAGATAAACAAAATTGATAAACCATTAGCCAGACTCATCAAGAAAAAAAGGGAGAAGAACCAAATCAATAGAATTAGAAATGAAAAAGGAGAAGTAACAACTGACAGTGCAGAAATACAAAAGATCATGAGACATTACTACAAGCAACTCTATGCCAATAAAATGCACAACCTGGAAGAAATGGACAAATTCTTAGAAATGCACAACCTGCCGAGACTGAACCAGGAAGAAATAGCAAATATGAACAGACCAATCACAAGCACTGAAATTGAAACTGTGAGTAAAAATCTTCCAACAAAGAAAAGCTCAGTACCAGATGGCTTCACAGGCGAATTCTGTCAAACATTTAGAGAAGAGCTAACACCTATCCTTCTCAAACTCTTCCAAAATATAGCAGAGGGAGGAACACTCCCAAACTCATTCTACAAAGCCACCATCATCCTGATACCAAAACTAGACAAGGATGTCACAAAGAAAGAAAACTACAGGCTAATATCACTGATGAACATAGATGCAAAAATCCTCAAAATGCTAGCAAACAGAATCCAACAGCACATTAAAAGGATCATACACCATGATCAAGTGGAGTTTATTCCAGGAATGTAAGGATTCTTCAATATACACAAATCAATCAACATGATACAGCATATTAACAAATTGAAGGAGAAAAACCATATGATCATCTCAATAGATGCAGAGAAAGCTTTTGACAAAATTCAACATCCATTTATGATAAAAACCCTGCAGAAAGTAGGCATAGACGGAACTTTCTTCAACATAATAAATGCCATATATGACAAACCCACAGCCAACATCATCCTCAATGGTGAAAAACTGAAACCATTTCCACTAAGATCAGGAACAAGACATAGTTTTGGAGGTTTTAGCCACAGCAATCAGAGGAGAAAAAGAAATAAAAGGAATCCAAATCGGAAAAGAAGAAGTAAAGCTGTCACTGTTTGCAGATGACATGATACTATACATAGAGAATCCTAAAGATGCTACCAGAAAACTACTAGAGCTAATCAATGAATTTGGTAAAGTAGCAGGACACAAAATTAATGCACAGAAATCTCTGGCATTCTTATACACTAAATCTGAAAGTGAAATTAAGAAAACACTCTCAATTACCATTGCAACAACAAAAAAATAAAATATATAGGAATAAACCTACCTAAGAGACAAAAGACTTGTATGCAGAAAATTATAAGACACTGATGAAAGAAATTAAAGGTGATACAAATAGATGGAGAGATATACCATGTTCTTGGATTGGAAGAATCAACATTGTGAAAATGACTCTACTACCCAAAGCAATCTACAGATTCAATGCAACCCCTATCAAACTACCACTGGCATTTTTCACAGAAGTAGAAACAAAAAATTTCACAATTTGTATGGAAACACAAAAGACCCCGAATAGCCAAAGCAATCTTGAGAACAAAAATTGGAGCTGGAGGAATCAGGCTCCCTGAGTTCAGACTATACTACAAAGCTACAGTAATCAAGACAGTATGGTACTGGCACAAAAACAGAAATATAGATCAATGGAACAGGATAGAAAGCCCAGAGATAAACCCACACACATATGGTCACCTTATCTTTGATAAAGGAGGCAAGAATATACAGTGGAGAGAAGACAGCCTCTTCAATAAGTGTTGCTGGGAAAACTGGACAGCTACATGTAAAAGAATGAAATTAGAACACTCCCTAACACCATACACAAAAATAAACTCAAAATGGACTAAGGACGTAAATGTAAGGCCAGACACCATCAAAGCCTTAGTGGAAAACATAGGCAAAACACTCTATGACATAAATCACAGCAAGATCCTTTTTGACCCACCTCCTAGAGAAATGGAAATAAAAACAAAAATAAACAAATGGGACCTAATGAAACTTAAAAGCTTTTGCACAGCAAAGGAAACCATAAACAAGATGAAAACACAACCCTCAGAATGGGAGAAAATATTTGCAAATGAAGCAATTGACAAAGGATTAATCTCCAAAACATACAAGCAACTCATGCAGCTCAATATCAAAAAAAGAAACCACCCATTCCAAAAATGGGCAGAAGACCTAAATAGACATTTCTCCAAAGAAGATATACAGATCGCCAACAAACACATGAAAGAATGCTCTACATCATTAATCATTAGAGAAATGCAAATCAAAACTACAATGAGATGTTATCTCACACTGGTCAGAATGGCCATCATCAAAAAATCTTCAAATAATAAATGCTGGAGAGGGTGTGGAGAAAAGGGAACTCTATTGCACTGTTCGTGTGAATGTAAATTCATACAGCCATTTTGGAGAACAGTATGGAGGTTCCTTAAAAAACTAAAAATAGAACTATACCATACGACCCAGCAATCCCACTACTGTGCATATACCCTGTGAAAACCATAATTCAAAAATAGTCATGTACCAAAATGTTCACTGTAGCTCTATTTACAATAGCCAGGACATGGAAGCAACCAAAATGTCCATCAACAGATGAATGGATAAAGAAGATGTGGCACATATATGTAATGGAATATTACTCAGCCATAAAAAGGAACAAAACTGAGTTATTTGTAGTGAGGTGGATGGACCTAGAGACTGTCATACAGAGTGAAGTCAGTCAGAAAGAGGAAAACAAATACCATATGCTAACACATATATATGGAATCTAAAAAAAGAAAAAAAATCATCTGAAGAACCTAGGGGCAAGATGGGAATAAAGATGCTGACCTACTAGAGAATAGACTTGAGGATACGGGGAGGGGGAAGGGTAAGCTGGGACAAAGTGAGAGAGTGGCATGGACATATATACACTACCAAACGTAAAATAGATAGCTAGTGGGAATCAGCTGCATAGCACAGGGAGATCAGCTCGGTGCTTTGTGACCACCTAGAGCGGTCGGATAGGGAGGGTGGGAAGGTGGGAGATGCAAGAGGGAAGAGATATGGGGATATATGTATATGTATAACTGATTCACTTTGTTATAAAGCAGAAACTAACAGACTACTGTAAAGCAATTATAGTATAATAAAGATGTTAAAGAAAAGAAAAAACATTTGGATCATTTTTTAAGATTTTTTTTAATATTCATATTTGTTTCTTCATGTCCTCAAATGCAGGAGGCAGAACCAATAAGAAGCATGAAAGCAAAATGCCTGGAAAAAATACTTAACATGGGCTTCCCTGGTGGCACAGTGGTTGGGAGTCCGCCTGCCGATGCAGGGGACACGGGTTCGTGACCAGGTCCGGGAGGATCCCATGTGCTGCAGAGCGGCTGGGCCCATGAGCCATGGAGGCTGGGCCTGCGCGTCCGGAGCCTGTGCTCCGCAACGGGAGAGGCCGTAGCGGTGAGAGGCCCGCGTCCCGCAAAAAAAACCAAAAACCAAAAAACAAATATACTTAACATTAGCATAACATTTTCCGTAATCATCTTGTACAATTAGAAATGTTTCCAAAAGCCATTAGTGGACCTGAACACTTATGACAATAAAGGAGGTAGTATTAACAATCATGCCACAACAACAGGTATTATCTAGGACTATCCAAGCCACCAGGACATACAGTTGTCATAGGTACATCCCGTATGGATCTATACATGATTATATATGGTCGCACCTCATTCAGGCATTAAGGAACTATTCTGTAATCATTTTACCTTGGAGCATTCTGTAGGAAATTACATTGCTTAGAGTTCAATGTTCTGTGGACCCCTTCCTGAGGTTTATTTTTATGGCCATGGTGGACATTTGTTAACACCCACTTTGAAATTGTTCCAAACTAAAATTCTTGTGGCCATGCTTTGGGGGCCTCGGTCACCCATCTGTTCATGTGCTGGAATAAACTTGAAATTATTTTTAGGGAAAATCTTGGCTTACTCCTCAGTACTTGCTTAGCCCATCACTGTGGAGCTGAGTGGCCTCCTACATAATTCTACATGGAAAAATACATTATCCAAAAAGACAAAGTATAATTATTAGACTGGAGAAAACACATGCAAAGGAAAATACAAGAGCTCCCACAAAAAGTGTGGCAAGCCTTTCCCCAGTTCAGAGAACTTCAGTGAGTATGGGTGTGTAGGTCTGCATTTAACCAGAGCACAAACTACCTGCTTCCCCAAACACTTATTTGAGAGGATAATGTCAAACTCACTGCTACTAGACACTTTTAGTTAAAAGCTTGATTGAGAGAAAAACACATTTTACAGAATTGCCTGAATTATATGTTGTCTATTTACTCCTATAAAATTTGATTCATCCTTAAGAAGACCATGGGACACCCTCACGCCTGGCCTGCATTGCTTCAGCTGCTCATATAATTCTCCTACTCAACTGTGCTGATGAGGTATGTTCTACCAACAGCCTGCACAAAGTGATGGTAAAGATGAAGCTTGTGGTATTTATTTGTTGAAGATATTGTTTATTTTATTAACAGACCCTTCACTATGAGGTCCTTTAGAATAAATTTCCTCAGGGCTCACAACCATGAGTAATTGTGCATGTTTTGAAAAATCGGTGTTACATCTCATGGGCACTGTGGCTCATGTTTCCCTCTTAGTGTCAGCTGCTAGAAATCTGAGACCCACATCTGTGTTCCTCTAACGGTGTGTGGGAACTCAGACGTGCATTGTGTGTTCTAAATTAACCTGTCCTTAGAGCCAATCATTCCATCCTTTATTTTTTCTTCACCATAATTTCCTCACTGATATAAGCCCTATGATACTGTACTTGTGTTTGTGGGTTTCAGGAAACAAGGTAAGGTATATATAGCTACACAAACACATACATTCAAAAGAAAGAAGGAAAGTTTATAAAACCACCTGGCCTCCTTTTCTCATCTGTGAAATGAGATGAGTAGGTACTGTCTCTCCTGATCTCTCCAGTGCTAATGGCATGTAATTCTAGATTTTGGTTTCTCAAACTGGCTCGGCCACAGATTTCTCTGAACACCTTGAAACAGATCCTACTCCTCAATTTCCCCATCTGTGAAATCGCAGTCATATTTTATTTTATCCATATTCCTTACAGCTGCATAAAACAATATGGGGTCCGGGAGGACCTACTTACTTTTCCATAACACTTAATACAGGTGCCAGGAGCACATATGAATTGTACTGCAATGCTCTAGAACATCTCTTTGAATCACTTCCTTTCTGACAGGCTGTCATCCTCCCCATCACACACACACCTAGAGTCACCCACGCCATCTGGGTATTGAAGTCCCCACTATTATATTTTTGTCTATTTCTCCCATCAGATCTATTAGCATTTGTTTAATACATTTAGGTGCTCTCATGGTGCATAGACACACACACACACACACACACACACACACACACACACACACACACAGCTCTGACTTCATAGTAACCTAAAGAAATCTATTTCTTACAAGACACCTTCCACCAGCCATAAAATTTTCATTCTGGTGTTCTTCACATCAAAAGCATAAGAGAAGGAAAACATCTTTACTTTTTAATAGATGAACCAATACTATTTCAGTTTTGCTATACTAATTCAGTTGAAAAGACTATGAGACAAAATGCAAAACTGCCACATTCCAGGCAGGGACTGAGAAGCAGTATAGCCTAGTGGTTACAAGCACAGACTGGGGAGTCAGACCACCTGTATTCCAATCCCAGCTCTGCCACTTACTAGTCCTGACTTCAGCCAAGTTACCCAACATCTCTGTGCCTCTATTTTCTCATCTATGAAATGGGAGTAAGCTGATACAGGATCAAATGAATTAATACAAGCAAGCAATGGAAGATGCCTAGCACCTAGAAGCACACAATATTGACTATTATCATCACTCAGTCACAAAATCTATAGATTTAATAGATTAATAAGTAACATTAACATCCACAATGAATTGAGCTATGATTGTTCATAATAGAAATACAAATGCATCAGATTTCTTTTTAAATAGGCGTTTTGTTTCCTTTTTGGACAGTAATCAGTAAGGAATATAGAATATAAGATTGTGGAAAAGTCATTTCACTTAACATGCCTGTTTTCTCCTGGTAAAATAGAAAGGACCACAAGTCACTAATATATTAAAAGATTTATGGAAATATATGCATAACAATTATGTTAGAATTTTCCTATCTTCATTTTTTAAATATTTGCACTGTTTCTTGGAGGTTAATTAAAACAAATGCAATGAATGGAGGAAGATCAAGGTTTCTAAGACACTCTAAGGGCAGTAAATAAATATGTCTAAAGTGGCCATGTGGTAAATCAATTCTCAATTCTTGGCCCAATTCACCGACATTTACATTTCACCAGTGCATACCCAGACTGCAACAGTAGTGACACATGTGGAGCTTCTTATGAACTATGCTTCATAATTGACATAACTTGTATATATTTTTTTTAATTAACTTAATTCATTAACTAAAGCTAACCATAACCTTTTGACGTTGAATAGCACTTAACTTCCCTTTTCTCAGGAATGTTGAACTGGCTATTGTGTTTAGAGGGAGTGATTCTTCTCTTTATTTTAGGCTCGTGTTACAGCTTTAGTTTTATGTGCCAATTTTGGAAAACAATTCTAAAAGTCACATCATGAACCGTGAGTTATGTGCCCACGGAGAATTGTTTAAATTTCCTGAGGGAGCTTAGAGTCACCCACATCATCTGGAGAGCAGTTCCCAGTCCCAACCGCGGCACACCTACCTGCATAGAGTTCGTTTGGGTCTAACTTCAGCCTCCTCAACTGGTTTCAAAGCTGATAACTGCTCAGTGATATCACTTTTTAGTCTTTGTACCGTTCATTAAAGTGCTAAATCTGTTACATAATCCAGGCTTAACTCTTTCTTTTGGAAGTCAGAACGACTAATATAAAAACAGACATCAAACGCTTGACTAAAGGAGGCTATATTTGGAGGCATCGCCCAACTAGTCACCATCTCCCTATGGAACAGTTCATTTCCTCAAAGTCACTTCCAAAATCTCTTGGGGTGTCATGCTATAACAGCAGGACCTCATTTTATGTCATACTTTCAACTTACTATGTACTGTAGCTAATTATTGTATAGATTTATTTTCCTTAATACCTCTCACCAGCATCTGAAGAGGTCAATCTTTGCTCTAGGGTTCCTAGAAAGGTCTAGATACCTTACCTTTCTGCTATAACCAACAAAATAATTTTTCTTATTGAAAAAATAATTCAATTAAAAAATTTTTAATAAAGTAACTTTTCATTTGTGATTTATTTTGACCTATTTAGTTATTTCAACCAGTGTAACTCTTGGAGGCCATCCAGTCATTACTCAAATTCTTCCAAGTTGTATCGTATCACACTGGAGCCACCCCCAGGGACCAGCTCACCTCTGTGAGATGGCACTCCTCTGCCTATCTGCAGACTTCACTATCAGATTTGCAGCCAGGAAAAATATCGTTCAATAACATGCAGCTCATCACAATTGCTTTTTTACCATTTGCCATTCTGGCTTTTCCTGGTCTGGGTTAAACTCAGGTAATTGTCTTATGAGGTTAATATATCATCTATTTTATTTGCATTACCCTCTCTGACCTTTCTCTTTCCCCTCCCTGAAGAGTAAACCAGAATAGCTACGCAGAATATCTCAAGTAACTGAAGCAAAAGCATTTCCCTTTTCACTAGCTTTAAAATGAAACATTTCTATCATTTACTCAGTCACTCAAAACTATTGCATGTCTACTTCATGCCAAACACTATTCTAGGTGCTGGGAATGTAGCTGTGAACAGCTCAAGCTGTGTACATATGTATGGTCCTATGTATGGTCCATTCGAGTGTGTGAGGTTGGGGGGTGGAGATAGACACTAAGCAATCATGGACACAGCACACAACACATCAGGTGGTTATAGGGCTTGGGAGGAAAATAAAGCAGAGTGAAGGAAAAGTCCATGCAGAGTGTGTCAAAGGTGTGGGAGAGTTGCTCTTTAAACTAAGCACAACATTCTGGGCAACATATACATTGTATAGGATACTTGCTAAACACGTCACTCCAGAGCCAGGCCACTTGGGTCAAATCCACTTGGGTTGTACATGTTAACAGCTGTGTGAATGTTCTGCTTATCTGTTGCTGCATAACAAACTACCCCAACACTCTGTGGCTTAAAACAATAATGATTTATTTCATTCATGAATCTGTGCATCGGGAATTCTGACAGTACAGAAGAAAATGCTCATCTGTGTACATGATGTCTGGGGCCTTGCCCGGGTGACCTGAACAGCTGGGAGCTAGAGCCATGACACCTGGGGCTCGCTGAGCATCAGTCCTTCTACATGTGGCCCCTCCACCTGGCTCCCTTCAGCCTCCTCCCAGCATGATGACCTCAAGGCGTCTCAGAGCTCTAAGAGCAAGCATTTTAAGAGACAGGAAATGGAAGTTGCCAAACCCTTGAGGACTGGATCCAAACACCGGCAAAGCATCACTTCTGCCATATTCTATTAGTCAAAGTAGACAGGTCTACTGGGAGATGACTCCTTTCACTGGGAGAGTGTCAAAGAATTTGTGGACATTTTTACTCTGCCAGAGTGTCCTTCAACCAGCTCCATGATTTCTCCACACCTCCATTTCCTCAACGGTTAATATGGAAAATAACAGGATCTACCTCATAGATTTGTTAGAAAACTTAATTAGTTAATAAAAGTAAACAGTCTGGAAAACAACTAGCATTCAATAAGTATTCACTGTTTTATTGTTTTCAAGCTATTTTTAATATTCCTTTAGTATGGGCACTGAATTTAAAACAGCTTTCCTCTTAGACATAGATCATCTGGACTTTTAAAAATATGTGATGGCAAAGAATCTGCCATCAGATATTTCTTTTGGAAATGTACAAACTTTGTCTAGTTTTATAATGAATGACAATGGCTACTGCCCCCTCAAGTTCCCCATTCCCTCAAACACACACACACCAAGTCCTATAATTTTTCCCTCTCTACCCCAGGAATGAGTTGGCAAACAAAGGTTCTCGGTTGGTTGAAAAGGGGTTGGAGGAAAGAAAATGAGGACCATGGTGTTTTGTTATTAGTAATGGGGTTCTCACTTTGGTTGCAGGAGGTGAGCTTATGAAAGAATAGAGGTACCATAGGAAATGTAGCTTTACATGGTCCTGAGTGATTCTGTAAGAACATCCAAACAATGCCAGGCTGCAGCAGAACAGAGCCCAAGCACCAGGGATCTGGGAGGCCAGTGCTCAAGCCTTCTCACCTACAGCAGACTGGGACCTAAGCCAAGACCACTTTCCTTCCCACTTGCTCCTTTGTCAGATCAGTCCTACACATCTTCAGCTGCAGGCCTTCTAGTTTGGCCACACCTCCACCCCCTGTGCTCTGTTAGTGACCCCTTGGAGTCTCTTGATGTCAATATTGAGTGCATGGGACAATGTCACCACTGTCCCTCACTAACATATGAGGAAAGAAGCCAGCTTCCTCTTGTCTCATTTCAACAATTTGCTCCTCACACTTCCCCTTGAAATGCGTTATAATGTGCTTCTTTGGTTTACCCAACGGAGTGCCCTTCAAATTTGAAACAGAGCCTACGAATTTAGTTATCCATCCAGAAGCAGCGACGACTATGTCTGAGACATCCTTGGTCACTAATCTTTTGTCCTTTGAGATGACAGGTGTTCCACGTGTCAGGTGAGATTAGAGTTATGGGTCCAGCTGAAAGTCAGGAACCAGTGGACACTGACTTGCTCATAGGGCTGAACTCAGGACCTTGCCCAAGTCAGCTGTGAGTTAAATGAACACAGGCACCACTATTTTTTTTTTTTTTTGCGGTACGCGGGCCTCTCACTGTTGTGGCCTCTCCTATTGCGGAGCACAGGCTCCGGACGCGCAGGCTCAGCGGCCATGGCTCACGGGCCCAGCTGCTCCGCAGCATGTGGGATCCTCCCAGACCGGGGCACGAAACCGGTCCCTGCATCGGCAGGCGGACTCTCAACCACTGCACCACGAGGGAAGCCCCAGGCACTACTTTTATCAGTATTTTTAAGGCCAGTTCGTAGCATAACCTTCGAGGAACCCCAAAACACGGACTAAGCGAACTAGAGAAAATACTAATCACCTGACCTTAGGCAAATAAATAACAACAAAAATAAATATATCTTCTCACTACAGCTCAAAAGTAAATAAATGAAGGTACATTATACAAGGGAATTGCAATGTGTGGATCTCACATTTATCATGGTCTTATATATCAGCATCATAAAAATCTTATTAAAGACTAAGCTAAAATAAAACTGCTGCTCTGATCTGTGAATTTGCCAACATGGAAAATAAATCAAACACAAGATCTGTGTCTCCCTCTTATACTGATGGTTTGTTACTCTAGTGAGAAGGACAAAAAATAAACTTTGATTAGCAAGAATTTCTTGAAAAGGAAGAGCAAACAAAAGTTATTTCAAAACAAAAAGTAAGATAAGTATAAAATCCAGTCAAATTTGTTTTTAAATGGACACATTGATTTATATTGTTTAACTTTGCCTTTTTTCCCCCTACTGACTGTGGAAACCTCATTTGATATATGAGAAAACAGTGTGTTGAATCAATCAATGTTGATTAAATTACATTTAACATCTGCTGAAGATTCAGAAATGTGAAGATTTGAGGGAGATTTTTGTATCTTCATTCTCATCTCAACTTGGAGCCAGGATGTGCACACAATCTGCCAGACGGTCAGGATTAGTCAGCACAGAAGGATGGATGAGGTGTTCTTTTGGTGGGAGGTAGTTATGTACTTATCAGATTGTCATGAAATAGAGATAGCTTAAATGTGCATTTCCCCAAAGTGAAAGCATTATTTCAGAGGGTGATTTGTCGCCATATGCCATATGCTTTCTCGCCTATTCAAGTTCTTTCCCCCCACTATTTACAATTAAATTGGAAACAATTAAATCTTTTGTTCTCTTTTGGAGAACAAAAGATTGGGGAGGATCACAGGGATGATGTCATTCAGTATGTCCATTATGTGCTATTGCATAATAAGCCATCTCAAATTCAGTGGCCTACAACAAGGATGTATTATGCTCCTGATTCTGCACTCATGTGAGCAGTTCCTCTGCTCTCTGTGGTATGCCTGAAGTCACTCAGGAGGTTTATTCAACTGGGAGCTTAGCCTCTCTCCAATAGCCTGTCATCATTGAGTCGTCTAGACCAAGCTTCTTTTTAGCACAACACCTTGCTTCCAAGAGGGAGAGTTCCCAACATACAAGTACTCATCAAGCCTCCACTTGGATCATGCTTGCTAATGAACCATTGGCTGCAGCAAGTCACATGGTTGAGCTCAGTGTCAAAAAGCAAGATGACTGCCAGAACTACAATGAGGTATCACCTCACACAGGTCAGAATAGCCATCATAAAAAAATCTACAAACAATAAATGCTAGAGAGGGTGTGGAGAAAAGGGAACCCTCTTACACTGTTGGTGGGAATGTAAATTGATACAGCCACTATGGAGAACAGTATGGAGGTTCCTTAAAAAACTAAAAATAGAACTACCATATGACCCAGGAATCCCACTCCTGGACATATACCCAGAGAAAACCATAATTCAAAAAGATACTTGCATCCCAATGTTCATTGCAGCACTATTTACAGTAGCCAGGACATGGAAGCAACCTAAATGTCCATCAACAGAGGAATGGATAAAGAAGATGTGGTACATATATACTGTGCAATGGAATATTACTCAGCCATAAAAAGGAATGAAATAGTGCCAATTGCAGAGACGTGGAGGGACCTAGAGACTGTCATACAGAGTGATGTAAGTCAGAAAGAGAAAAACAAATATTGCATAATATTTCTTATATGTGGAACCTAGAAAAATGGTATAGATGAACTTATTTGCAAAGCAGAAATAAAGACACAGATGTAGAGAACAAACATGGATACCCATGGGAGGGTGGGATGAATTGGGAGATTGGGATTCACGTATATACATTACTATGTATAAAATAGATAGTTAATGAGAACCTGCTGTGTAGCACAGGGAATTCTGCTCAGTGCTCTGTGGTGAGCTAGATGGGAGGGAAATCCAGGAAAGAGGGGATATGTGTGTATACATGTGGCTGATTCACTTTGCTGTACAGCAGAGGCTAATGCAACATTATAAAGCAACTATTCTCCAATAAAATTATTTTTTTTTAAAAGCAAGATGATTGCACAGGGTGTAAACACTGGGAGGGGTAGTGTTACTCCCATTTGATGGGGAGCATCAATGTAGCAATCTACCCCATCCAGTTCTCCATCCAAGGGAAAGTATCTTAAGTACATACCTCAGTTATCATTGAACATTTTAATAAGGTGGAACTCATTACCTAGCAAGACGGACCATTTCAATTTGAGACAATATTTATTAGAATTATTTATTTAATATTTATTAGAGGCTTCCTCTGCCTCCCTCTAACTTCCACTTCCATTAATCCTATTCCTGCTCTCTTGAGAAATGTAGAAAAAACACATTTGCTCTTTCTAAAGATAACACCTAAAAAAGAGTGTAAAGAAGTTACCATGTTTCTCCAAGTTCTTCCAAGTCCCCATATCTTTACCTCTCTGGACCCAACATTCTCAGTTCCTTTTTATCAGTCTGGTCAAATCCGCAATGACAATGGTAAATTAGATCTATTTAAGATAAACTTGAATATTCTCATAAATTTCTCACGGTAGGAATGCTAGCTCATTCAGAACAGGTGGACAAATTTTTAAAGCAATGACTAATAAGAGTCTTCCAAGACAATTATAAAAGACTCAAATTTAAACACAGAGAAAAGGAAAAAGAGAGGGAGCTCAAAATGGGAAGTTGGCAATGAAAGGTACATCGTTACCTTACGTAGGTTTGAGAACAAAACTAGCCTTGAACCCTTGCTCTACATCATGTGGGGGTCATTCAAATCACCTTTTTACAGGATATAAGAACCCTTCAATGGTCCAGTTGGTCATATATTATCTTGAGGCAAACCACAAAAACAAGCCTAGGGAACTGGAACTTTCTAGTGATGGATCCAGAGGACTCCAACCTGCAAGAAATGGTCTAAGTATGATTCTGATCCTATTCAGACATTCCTCCCAGGAACACTCTAGAAAAACTGAGATTTCAAGTCTTTTGTAACAAACTCCAAAGGCCAGAGCAAACTACAACCACTCCTGCCCACCTCAGAATATCTCAGGATATCCTCAAACTCAAATATGGACATTACTTCTTGAGAACTTTCTGGATCTGGGTAATCACTCAATTAAATTGATTTGCCCGAGCAATTACATGTCAGATATTTAGGTACCCTCACACTGAAACCAGAGAAACAGGAACACAAGGGACAGGCAGAACTTCTAATCCACTCTACAGCCAAAACAGTAAGGGCCTGCCCAGGAAGTCAAGTCCCTGCTGTGGTATTAGCAACTATGGGCAATTTATTGATGGCACCTGGGCCTCTTCATCAATGGTAAGGAAGTATTTGGTAATCTGCAAGTTGTCTTTAGCCTCAAGTCTTGTTCTAGTCTCTATCAGTTCAGAACATCTCTCCTCTCTTCTAATTTGCTATTGTCATAAATTGGGCTCCATGAAAATGGACTCTGAGACAAACATAAACATATAAGAAATTTATTGGGAAAATTATTCAGCTCAAGGGAAGAGGAGGGAACAAAGCTGGATTTGGTGAAGGCAGAAGTTGGCTTCAACAAAGCCAAAGTCAACTCAGCTGATCCCCCAGGGAACTCGGAAGCTGGAATGACCCTTGTCCTGAGTTGAAATGAGAAGGCCAGGTCTTTATGCCCCTGCCTTGACATTCACAGGATGCAGGCTTCTCCAAAAAGGGACGTGACAAGGGCAGGCAGATCTCCTCTGCCAAGGCACTTCGCAAAGAGAGCTAAGAGGCATCTGCTGGTAACACTTCCAGCAGCTGGGGAATAAGTCCTTCATTCCTGAAGGAAAATTTGGGCAACTTATCCAGATCCCATTCTTTATATTTAATGCAATATTCTTTCCATGGCCACACGATGTGATGCATAGCTGCCCAAGACAAAGTTTGAACTTTATCTTACACAATTTGACTCATATTCTGTTCAGCCATGGTTTGAGACAAAGGTCTAACTGAGAATTCAGAGACCTTGAATTTCAAACTGACTAGGTTGCTTCATATCAAAAATTTATGTCAGATTCACCAATCCATAAGATGCTCTTTCCTTTCTTCCTTCCTTCTGAATTCATAATGCAATTGTCCTTGGCGCAGATATATAACAGAAATATCATTGTCACATCCAGTTGCATCTACTGAACAGGTCTATACTGAAAAATTAACAAATTCAAAGAACAGTTTATTGATTTTGAAACTGCTTAACTGCCTGGTTTTTATAAAAATTTCATTAAATTGCAACATAAATATAGGGTATAAAGATAATATACTGGTTTCCCTATTGTGTCCTTATCACATATAAACAAATAAACAAAAAATTTTTCATTGTCAGCTTAGTCTGCCAAACCAATCAGAACAACTGTTTTGACACCAAGAAGATTTTGTCTTCCTATCAGTTTATTTAAATATTTCACCCCAAATTGTGTCTACTAAAAAAACAGAAATTAAAATAGTACATGCACACACACACACACACACACACACACACACACACCCCTCATTCACTGGCAATACAATAGCTTCCCTGTTTAAAATTAGCACTATCTAAAATCTGGAATTTAATTATTTCAAACTACCTTGATACCCTGTACTTAACATATCAGAGCACCAGATTAAAGTCTCTCAATTTCTTTGAAATTCAAAACCTGCAATACACAGGCAATCTGTGAGTTATCTGGGGAGGAGAGTTGATTTATATGATCCTGTTTCTCCAACATGCATTCCATTTTTATTTCATTCAGTTCAATTCAACAAATCCTTATTGAAGAGCTACTGTGGCCAAGATGTGAGAGATTCAGAAGTTAACCCAATACAGATTCTACTTCGCAGATGTACATGAATGTGTGTGTATTCAGAATTTTATAAATTAATTATAGTAAGTTGAAGCATCTGAAAGTGAACTTTTTTATGTACAAAAAAAATAGCAATCACATTTGGTTCAACCTAATAGAACTTAGAGGACAATGCAATTCTTTTTTATAACAGAATGACAAACAAAGTATTACAGGAACCAGGAGAAGAAAATGTTAATTCTAATTAGGGGAATTAGAGAAGATTCATGAAAGATTAAAAACTTGTCTTGATGGGTAAGTTTCAGCAGATGACCAGAGATGGTTGGTGATAGCACAAAGGACCAGCTCATGTAAACACTTAGAGATAGTAGAGTTTGGAGCTTAGTCTGGAAGGACTGGAAAACAACAGGCTCTTATTTTATCTGGAAGTTACAAAAGCTCTCTCTCTGGAAGTTTGTTTCAACAAAAGTATTTTAGGTTTGTTTGTTTTATTTTCATTTCAATTTTTTTTTTTTTTTTTTTTTTGATGGGAAAGAGTGGAGCCTCCTAGAATCAGGCATACATGTATATGTGCTCTCTGCCATTATGGAGGGAAGATTTTTAGACCTTTGAACAGCTATGGAAATAAAATCCTGCAGCAGCTGTCTAGAGGGACTGAGATTTTTCCTTTTAGCTACCTGGAAAATGTAGAGTTGCTATTTCAGAAAAACAGATGATGAATCTCATGAAGTATATCTTTCATTTAGTCAATAAAAATGCCCACCCACCTATTCCACCCACACTAAACAATTGATAGGAATGAAATTTTGGCCTACACAGACTGAAAATAGGACCAAAGCAAAGAAAGATACTAGAAAAGGATTAGCTGTAAACTCTTAATTTCATTTAGAAAGTTTTCCTTATGCAAGAGCATTTGTATAGCATTTAAAGACAAAATTAAGATGACTGGGTATGCCCATTTATTCCTAAGATATAAAGCTGAACTTACTCATTACTAACTGTTTACTTAAGGAATGAATGTTGGTCAGAGCTCCTTGTTCATTATTTGTGGGTTTATGCTCAGTCCCTCCATTAGGGAATGTTCCTCCAGGCATCACAGATTCACAGACCACATCTGTGGGGATATAATCAAGTGTTGCAAAGATATATGATGTTGTTCTCAGGGAAAACAAGAAAAACATATGTATATGAAGTTGCTTAGATTCATCACAACTCTTGAGAATACAACCCCACTCCATTACCCAAACTAACAGTGGGTCAATATAATGCACAGTAGAAAAGGTGGCAGTGCAGGTTTAGGTCTATACTGTCCAATATGGTAGTCACTAACCACAAACGGCTATTAAGCATCTGAAATGTGCATAGTCTGAGTTGTAAATTACACACTGGATTTTGAAGGCCCAGTAAGAAAGTAGAATGTTAAATATCTCATTAATAATTTTTAAATTAATTACATGCAGAAATGATAACATTTTGACATATTGGGTTAAATGAAATATATTGTTAAAATTAATCTCACCTGTTTCTTTTTACTTTGTTTACTGTGGCAACTAGAATATTTAAAATTACATATGTGGTTTGAATTACATTTCTATGGGACAGCACTGGTCTAACAGCCACAACTCAACTTCTCTAAGCCTCAGTTTCCACTGCTGTAAAAAGGAGAAAATAACTATTGCCCTGTCTCATTGATTTGTTGTCAAGATAAAAGAATTAATGTATAGGAAAGCCTTTTGTAAACTATTACACACTATATAAATATAAGTGACTATCAAGAAGAACAATTCCTTATGAAAAAGACTGCATATTAAATAAAGGTGGTAAATACAAGTTGCAGCTACTCTGGCATAGCATTTTCATGTGCCAAAGAAAACTAAGAAATGTGGATTTGCCCTCCAAACCTTTCAATTCTTTCAGTTTACATAAATTTGAAACACTAAGCACACCAAACCATCTGACAGGCACCACAATGGATGAACCCCTCCAAGAGCAGGATGATATTCCAGAAGCACACTCAAGGGATGAAGTAACCTATCATCCTACTCTCAGAAGTCAGCCTGGCTTGGAATCTGAAAGGCTGTGGTATTAGCATCCTCCTAGGTAGTAGGCTTATCAACACAGCATTGACAGTAAACAGCCAGCCATCTGGACCCAGGGCTTGTGACCACTGTTGATTGTCAGAACATTGGAATTTTCTAACCTACCATAAAAATATAAAAACTGAGCCTAAATTGTAAAAAGCTAATATTCCTCACCTAGAAATTGCTTCCTATTTTCAACATTTTTTTAAGAATTACGTCTGACTTTCCTGGAAGTACAAGGTAAGGGTATAAGAAATCTCAAGGACTGTGAGGCTGAGATAATGAAGAATGAAAGCATGAAGTCCACCTACACTTAAAATAAAGGTGCCTTGAGATTCTCTCACCAGGCAGCACAATGTTCGGTGGGTGGGCAGAGCTCCAAGCGAACAAATTCCAAGTTCCCAAATACAGACCCAGGGAACAAGAAGTCAACCAATTTTATCTACCATCCAGCCTCATATTCTGACATATTATCTCACCTTTGACAGTTTGCACTGATAATATCAAAACAGTTGTAATTCTCCAAGCACATCAAGCCTCAGAACCTATATATGTGCTAATCTGCTGGAATGTGCTTGCACTGCCCCCAGCGCTGTTTCCCTGGCAACATCCTACTCCTTCCTTAAGAGTCAGCAAGTGTAACCTCCTTTGGGAATCTACCTCTGACACAAGCTACAACACTCGGACCTGCATTATAAACCTATCCTCCCTAAAATGCAAGCTAATACATATGAAAAACAGCATGGAGGTTCCTCAAGAAGTTACAAATTGAACTACCCCCATGATCCAGCAATCCTACCTCTGGGTATACACCCAAAGGAAACAAAATTGTTACCGTGAAAAGATATCTGCACTCCCATATTCATTGCAGCATCGCTCACAATTGCCGAGATATGGAAACAACCCAAGTGTTCATCAACAGATGAATGGACAAAGAAGATGTGGTATGCATACACAATGGAATATTACTTAGACTTTAAAAAGAGGGAAATCCTGTCATTTTTGACAACATGAATGAACCCGAAGGGCATTATGCTAAGTCGAAATAAGCCAGATAGAGAACAACAAATGCCACATGGTATCACTTACATGTGAAATCGAAAAAAAAAAAAGAAAAAGAACTCACAGAAACAGAGAGTAGAAAAGTGGTTGCCAAGGGATTGGGCAGGGGTGAGAAGTTAGTAAAAGGGTACAAACTTTCAGCTATAAGGTGAATAAGCTCTAAGGATCTAATGTATAACATGGTGACTATAGTTGAAAACACTGTACTGTATAGTTGAAATTTGCTGAAAGTAGAACCTAAAGGTTCTTACTAAATAAATAAATAAATAAGCTGAGGCACATGTTAACTCGATGGGGGAAATCCTTTCATAATGTATATGAATATAAAATCATCACATTTTAAATATCTTACAATTTTGTCAATTATACCTCAATAAAACTGAGGGAAAAACCTATCCTCCCTATGCTTCTGTATGCAGCTTTCTACTTTACTGAGATCTTTTAACCACATCTTGTAATCTAGTCTAATGTGTTGCCAAGAACCTTTGCTCCTTGCTCCTTATGTGTCCGTGCAGGGGGACAACCACGAGAATGACAACTCTTGGCCCCCCTCCACCCCTCCTCACCCCTCTGCTCTTGACTGGCAGGTGAGTTAGAATAAACCAGCCACGCTCAGCCCTAGTTTCCTGGGGATGCCTGTTGCACTGGTGTCTTAGCAAACTCCTTTGACTGACCTTGGCCACAGTCTCCATATAACTTTATAGTTGTTATAAAACATTGTTTTATCTCCCACTATCAGACCCAGACCCCCATGTCCATATCAGTTGGTTGCAAACACAGGTGGGGAAAAGGAATATTATTTATTAGTCTCCTAAAACTCCTAATAGACCTTGTACATTTAATAAATAAATGAATCTTGATGCAATACTACAGCCATAGGTGAAAAATAAAAAAGTCAAGCTAGGGAAGCACAAGCAGCTTAACACAGAACACCTGGAAAATACAGGAAGCCTGATGTCATGCCAACAAAGTCCTCCTTGAAGACAAGAGGTTAAACAATGACAATAACTTTTGTTATTGATTATAGGCCTGTCCCCTCACCTCCCTCTCTTTATGGCAAGGGCTGGGTGTTACCCATTTTTTGTGTCCCCAAAATTAGTACCTAAATAGCAGGCATGCAAATAGTTGTTTAATTAATAGTTAAACTAAAGCAAATCATTATGTTGTATACCTGAAACTAATATAATGTTACAAGTCAATTATATTTCAACATTAAAAAGTAAAAAAGTGGGCTTCCCTGGTGGCGCAGTGGTTGAGAGTCCACCTGCCGAGGCAGGGGACACAGGTTCGCGCCCTGGTCCGGGAAGATCCCACATGCCGCGGAGCGGCTGGGCCTGTGAGCCATGGCCGCTGAGCCTGTGCATCCGGAGTCTGTGCTCCGCAGCGGGAGAGGCCGCAACAGTGAGAGGCCCGCGTTCCGCAAAAAAAATAATAAATTAAAAGTAGAAAAGTATAATAATAAGTGCTAGCCTACACACATTTATGGGTTCATCCTGGGAGGAGGAGAGCATAGATAAAGTTAGAGTCGGTTCATGATAGCCAGGCTCCGAGCTCAGGTATAAGATGATGTATGGAACAAGCCAGGCAAAATGACATCCTATGAAAGAAGGTCCTGACTAAGCCTTGACAACGGTGGTGAGAAAGCGGCTTCTAAACTTCTAAAACCCTCAAGGCAAATGGGTCATTAATATTTGAGATATTATAGAACAGTAATTAAGATGTGGGTTGAGCAGTTGAACTGACTGCCTCAAATCCTTCTAAGCCTTGGTTTCCTCATTTATGAAAGGAGAATAATGAAACTACTGACTTGGCAGGATTTTTGCAAGAATCAAAGAACTTAATTCATGTCAAGGCATTCATTAGTTCACACTTGTGACACAGGAAGTGCTGAACTCCTTGTAGGAGCTAGAGCAGCAACAGCAGTAGTAACAACAGAAGTAGCTTAATTTGGACACTCACACTTAGGAGAACACAGATGTAGCATGAAAAAAGATTGCAAGGGAAAGAGAAGGAAGAGATAATTTAATGTGATAGAGGTAGATCTCTCAATTAGCTAGATGGAAAAGTTGTCATTTTTACCATACCACAGAGTAAGTTGATACGTTTCACAATTTACGTAGCTTAGTTTGTATATTTTTGATGTATCTATCACAATTCTGACAATTTCAGTTCTCCCCAATCAGGAACACTTGACATTAAATTAGGAGCATCCTAGAGCCACCATCTTCTATAATGTACCCTTTCTTCCTGATTCTAACCTCAGGTCAGAAATGTGCAGGTCTGCTAAGTTGGGTGGTCTTGCGCTGACTGTAACTAAATATTAAATTTTAATTCTCACTCATCCCCATTATCTATTTACAAACAATGAGACTCACAAACAAAGATTTTCTTAACTTTCTCCTCTCTTTCACATCCCACACATAATTATCAAATTGACTTAGGGTTCCCACAAAAAGAATTCCACATGCAGAGCTCTGTTATTCTTAAACTCAAAATGAAGAATGCTCAGTTTTTAAATCTATCCTGGACTAAATGTATCTAAACATTTTTAGATTTTCTGGAAGGAAAATCACAATTCCCTTTCCCAAAGCCAATATTTGAGTTGGTAGCCGGTAGCTTGCAAAGCAGTCACCCACACTTAAAAGTTCTGCAAGCTGCTATCCTTAAGCTGTTTCCTTAAATTGTAAACACCTGTCTTCTTAATCCCCCCTTCCTCATATCCCCTAGGCAACTTGTAGAGAAAAAATTTAAGGGAGTAAAATAAACACTTGCTTCCAAATTTACATTCTATCTTCCCACACATCTAAGATAAAAGTAATAAAGGTTTCATATTTGATGAGCTAAAGCTGGCATCTTAACCAAATACTTTCCCATCTACACTCTAAAAGAGAGAAGATGCCAAAATTTCAAGTTCTTAAACATTTCAAACTATTCTGAAAGATCGACCAATGTATGCAATATCTCTACACTAACACAAGTTTAGTAAAATTACTGAAAAAGAAGTAGTGTAATAGAAACTAGTTCACATAGGATTGCTCTCCTCTGACCATTTTCAAAGTTTGGGATGACTTCCTCTATCTTGATCAGTTTCCTACTGCTATTTGCCAATGTACACACATAACTAAAACTTTTAAGGAAACCTCATAAATGGGCCAAAACATCTGTGCTTAGTGTAGCAAACTATTGTTGCAATTCAGTAGAGTTTCTACTACATTTCTCTAATTTGCCATTAAGAATCCATTAGAGTAAACTGTACTGTCACTGATTGAAATCTCTTACCACACACTGAAAATCTAAAGGAATAACCAACTTTACTAATAATTCCTCTACAAACCCAAAAACTTAAAGGTCAGGCGTATTTTATTTTCTCCAACCTGGTCTCCTAAAAATAAATCACAGATATATTCCCCTTCTGCAATTTAATTACCCTCTGGAGATGGAGGGTTAGAGTTGGAGGGTGTCATTTAGCAGCCTCTGGGGAATTGGAACCTCTTTCATTTGCATTGCTTCTTTGTAACAAGAATTCAGACAGACTGCCTTTTTTTCTCAGAAAAAGGTCACAGTCTATCATTAGGAGCTTGACTGAGAAATGGTACCATGGATATTTTTAATGTTAAAAGTTAGAGACATTGAAAACCAATAACTATTGACATTTAAAGTATTCATTTTTAAAACAGAGGGCACTATGGTGTGTCATTAGCCCGTTCCTCATTATTGGGTTTTCATCCATTTACAGAATCTCTGGGTCAGAAGGGGCAATAAAGGTCATTGTGTCCAACTACCACCTGATGCCTCGAAAATTTTCCTTCCTCTGTGGTACAGTCTGATCTGTCTTCTAATAAATTACTTTTATAATCAGAGAAGAGCCAAGTCTTTACAATTTATATGAAATCTTCAACTTTATGCATTGGCTTTATCACCTTTGTTTTATTTAAACCCTAGAAAATAGTATTTTTAAAACTTCATAATTTTCACTTTGAATTCCTTCAACTCCTTTCTCCACTGGGCATTAATTTCTGGTTATTTTTAAAATGTCTTTAATATCTTGAAATGCAATTAAGTCAAATAAGCATGTGTTTTATTTCCTTATTTATTAGAGAACTGATTAAAATATGCACCATTCAGATCTTTCATTAACATGTTTTCAAGAATAAATGTTTTCTTTGTTTCCACAAAAAAGAATATCTCAATAACGTGTATATAAAATGTGAGTAACATTCTGATGACAATAATTACTGTGAAATTCACTGCAATGATGATTACAGATTCAGTTCATATAAAGTCTTATCCTGAGTTCACCTGCCTTTCTTCTTCTATTATCTTTAATCATGTTTCCCTTCTCTTTATGGTTCTCCATTTACTCCAGATGTAAACAATTGATTAGTGTGGTGAGTGATTTTAAACAGAAACCATTTTTGCCAGGGGATGAAATGGCAATAATTCTAGGATTAGAGAGGTTTTCCTACACTTAAAATGCACCTAAATAATCCAGAGCCTCCCAAACACTGACCACTTATGCCTTAGTGTGAGCTCATCATCACCAGTATCCTCAGAAGCCGAGAGCATCTTAGGTTTTTCATTGATTTGACAAATATTTGCTTTGATTCCACTCAGTTCCAGATGCTGTGCTAGGTATTTGGTTTACCGAGATAAATTAAACATAGAATCCAACTTCAAAGAGCTCTTTCAAATGGAGGAAGACAGATATGCTTAGTAAAGAAAATAATAGTGGTGTGCATAGGTGGCTACAGGGGCAGCGAGCAGCTGTACCCACCCCCAACGGGGAGTAATTAGAGGAGCCAACCCCACTGAGTTTGAAAGGACAAACTTGAGTCAGTAAAGATAAGTGAGGGAGAAGAGGGGGTCTCATCTTATCTGGTAACTGTGGGTCCCTTTTAGAGCTGGAAATAACATTTGATATCATCTAGTTCAACCAACCTCTTCATTTTGCAGATGGGAAATTCAGTATTTTGGGGAGTCATTAATCTTTACAATGTTTTTTAGAGACTGTTAGAAGACAAACATTATGTCAATTTTTACAGAGAAGAATATTAAGGCAAGCGTACAGGAAGTGTCACCTACAAACTGCCACTTACCATCTACCTCTACAAGGATCAAATTATGAGCCCCTGTGGCTGCTGACCTTCAAACTCCCTGAAAGGAAGTTCAGGGTGGAGATCAGGAGTGAGGCACTCTGTGCTCTAGGAAAAACTGGCAGAACAGGCCACCAGATAGTTAGATATTTTCAGGAGACGATTTTATGAGCCCAAATCTTGCATCTTCTCATATCTAGAAAAGCATTAAAATCCTTCATGGTGACGTCTGCTCCTCAAGACTAGCAGTAACCTTCACAAGACAAGCAGAAACTTTCTGCAAAAAAAATATGTGCTTGATTGCATGTACTCCCCCTTCACCAAAATCACATATATACTGACCTTCCCCCCGCCTCTTTAGAGCAGTTTCTCAGAGCTATCTGAAATGCTGTCCCCCAGGCTATAGTGCTCATTTTGCCCCAAAGAAAATTTAACTTATGACTCTCACATTATGCTTTTTTTCAGTAGACAGAAATAACTTACCAAAAGGCCCCACAAAAATATTTGATGAATGTGAACAGATATCTCAAGTCAGATATCTCTCATGGGACATTATTTCTATGCCAAAAAACGTAGCACTGGGCTGAGAATTGAGAGCCCTGAGACTAATAGTTCTGTGACTTTGAACAGGCTCTTTACGTTTCCTCACTTATGAAATGAGTTGGTGGCATGAAACATCCTAAAATTCTAGGGCCATGTTGTTAGATTGCCCCAGTTCACAACACTGTGCACCAAAGTATCTGTTGCTTGAAAATATAAAGGTTCTAGAGTCTCCCCCAAATCATCTGAGATTAAATGTCCCTTTTCATTAAGTTTTTGGTCCCTAAAATTTTTAATTCCATGCTTCCTCTTTATCCAGACTTATATGTATTTCTCTTTTTTTTTTCAAAATCTCCTAAATTGCCTGAGCTATGATTAAGCATTTAGAAGATTCTCAACAAACTTATCCCATAATGAAAAAGCACTCTGAACAAACTTGTAGCTGTGGAACTTAAAAGCACTAAAACTGCAATATTTACAATATTTCAAACTCAAAGCCATAACAATCCACCATCAGAGGGAAGTAAGAGCAGCCCAAATGTGAAGGAAAATGGTTAAATATTAATATGATGAGGTTTAAATTACAGGTCTGAAAATTCACCTGAGAAATTTTTCCTCTCGGTTCATAGGAAAGTCAAAGCCATGTTAAGACAAATTATCTCTATCAAACCCTAAGTTCACACATTATTTCCTGTTTTTTAACTACCTCCTCCTTTTCCTATTTATTTACTAAATATCCTTTAAGCTTCCATGTTCAAAACCCAATGGCAAAATAAAACAGAAAAAGTCAACAAAGTTACTTGTTTGTTTTGTTGTTTATTTATTTGATTGGTTGGGTGGGTAGGTAGGAGGTTTTGTGTTGTTTGTTCATATGTAGAAATTTTTTTCTCTAATATTATAATAGAGGGCTCAAGATATAAGAAAAGGCTATCATTTGATAAGATCTTTAATTCCTCCTGGTATGCCAGCATTAAATTAATGCCCAGTTCTTTAATATGTTTAATGTGTTCTCAGTCAATTCAGTTTTCAATATAGTGATTGATATGGACTTAAAGTACTAAACTTTTCTGTATTTGTTTCACCTACTTTATAAGACCTTATTTTCCTTGGAATATCTTTGAGATTGTGTCCCACAAAAATCAATACTGTAATGAAATTATTCTATAAATTTATTTATTTTACGTTCATGTTATCCCTGAAAACAATTACATTCAAGTCTGTGGAAGGTTTAATGTGGGTGTAAAACCAATCCCTGAAAACCTTAGTAGTAAAGAGATTTCCATATATTGAATCACTGCTATAAGAAGCTTACTCATTAGAACTAGTATTACAATATTATGTATCGATTGCATTTGTTTTATTTAGTTCCATTTATATAATCTTCACCATCCATCAACATAAAAATGTGTGTTTCAACTTCCCTTTTAATTCTTTCTGCTTTAGAAATCTCTGTTCATCCCACTATTCCACATTTTACCAAATAGAACCTACACACTTTTCACCCATTTCACTATTTACATTCACTTACATTTATTTCCAATATATTTCAATACCACTTCACTATATATTATGTTTTAAAAAAATAGTAAAAACAATGCACCACAAGCTCACTGTCCTTCAAGAATATACAAAGTACCTGAAGAGGCAGGGCATAAATTAATGAGATAGTTATTGAATTAAAAAGTAGCAAATGAAAACCTTTAAAAGGAATGTGACAGGAGTTCTGGTTTCAGATAGTGACATAGGAGACTTGTGAACTTACCTGCTCCTATGGACCCACCGAATCTTCAGCTGCATATGGAACAATTCCCTCTGAAAGAAATCAAAAAACCATTAAGTGTCATCTACACATGGGGCAAATGAGAAAATGACGCACATTGAAACACATAGGAGGGGCTGAAACACAATCTTGCCACAAACCTCACCCCAGCACAGCGACACACAACAGGGAGGGAACTCCCCACTCCCAGCTGCCCCCTGAGGAGTGGAGGGTTTGTGCCCCACACCTGGTACCCCAACTTTTATGTCCTGTTTTCCATGCTTCCATGATCACCAATTTAGATTCAGGACACTGTAGCCTCCTTGTTCACTGTCACTACTTCTAGTCTCTGTTCCTCTGCTATCACTGTTATTTTTCTTGTTTTGAAGCCTATATTGTCATCTTAAGTCCTTCTGTACCCTGGCTTAATCAGTGGACCCCAGAAATCTTTCCTCACTTCCTGAATTAGATACCTTTATTGGGTTCTTGAAGGACTTTATGTTTACCATTATTTTGCACTTAAAAGACCTCTTAATCATTGTCTATTCACCTGTATGACTCCTCCTTCAGTCTCTCAATGACTTGAAGGTAAGGACTGTGTCTTCTTCTCCTCTGTATTCTTGACACACAACATATTTCCTGACTTAGGACATTGAAGATACTCATAAATATTTACTAAATGAATGAGTCACTGAATCCTGTACCACTGTCTTCCCATTCTCATCACAGGTGATAGGGCTCAGGACAAATTGCCCCGAAATATGGCCCCTTGGCATGTTGAACATTTCAAGCTGAAAGAATTTGAGAAACAACCAGTGCAAGAAGGATTCTCTGACCTTCTCCTGAGGCAGGTCATAAGACCCTCAAGTGAGAAGGGTCCTCCCTACACCCAGAGGAAAGGAGTGTCCTTATCTCTGGAGACAGAGGGACACCAAGAGCAATCGGAACAAACAGGCCTTGCTGTTCCCCCTGTTCACTGCCTTTAGCTCATACCCTTTTTCAGCCCATCACATTTTTCCACAGCTTTTCATCAAACCTCAACAAAAACACTCAGATTTAATGACTTATTTGGTTCCTCATTTCCTTATGAAGGCCCCCAGGTCACATAAATCTTATATTAAATAAATGTGTATGCTTTCCTCTTGTTAGTCAAGGGCCTCAGCCAAGAATTCAGAAGGGTAAAGGAAAGATATTTCCACACATACACACAGGCATTCTCCAACTTCCCTCCTTCCTCCGGAACTTGAGCACCTGAATATCAATGCTCTTTACTCCACCCATTCCCTCATCACTTTGGCTTTACAAAACACCACCTTTTCTTACCTGGATTTATTCAAACCTCTCTTAATTTTCTCCACTACATCCCTTCTTCTCCAAAGCACCTGGCCCAGTGTCGTGAACTTAAGAGGCGCTTGGGAAGTACATATGCTAATGAGCAGAATAGCATCAGGCTCCAGAGGTAACAGTCTCCAGAGGTCTGGGGCTGACCTGGTTGTGCATCACACCTCAGTAAGTCATCTCTGCTGCCATGAATGCAAGTCTCTTCACCAGTTAGAACTCTCTCATTGAATATCCATTCTTTCTTCTCCCTTCTTTAGTGGTTTTTTTTTTTTTTTTTTTTTTTTTTTTTGCAGTATGCGGGCCTCATGGGCCTCTCACCGCTGCGGCCTCTCCCATTGCGGAGCACAGGCTCCGGACGCACAGGCCCAGCGGCCATGGCTCACAGGCCCAGCCGCTCCGCGGCATGCGGGATCCTCCCGGTCCGGAGCACGAACCCGCGTCCCCCGCATCGGCAGGCGGACTCTCAACCACTGTGCCACCAGGGAAGCCCTTCCTTCTCCCTTCTTATACCCCTTTTCCTTGGGATTTCCAGGGAACCAAGAAAACAACAGCCAAATCCCAGTATCACTAGAAACAGCATTGATGCACAGTTATAAACTTTGTGTCTTCACTTTCTTTGTGTCTTCAGAAAGCTTAACGCTCAGTCACTACATGTGCTGGATGGCATTATTTGCTTAAGTTTTCACCCCTCCATATCCTTATCATGGTTCACTGTTGGGTAAACCACAGCAAATGCTACAATGCCCCAGTGCAGTTGGGCTTGGCCATGTGACTTGCTTCCACTGAGAGAATGTGAGTGGAAGTAAAACTATGTCAATTCTCAGCTACAAGCATCACGTGTTTCTGTTTTTCTGTTGGGTAAACCACAGCAAATGCTACAATGCCCCAGTGCAGTTGGGCTTGGCCATGTGACTTGCTTTCACTGAGAGAATGTGAGTGGAAGTAAAACTATGTCAATTCTCAGCTACAAGCATCACGTGTTTCTGTTTTTCCCTGTGAATTTATGGCATCCTCCACAAGAACAAGCTTCAGATAGCCACTGACCTCAAAACAAAAGAGCTTTGCAGCCGACCTGAGCTCAACACACAGCCTGAGACAGAACCACATTAGCTGACCAGCAGAACAATGACCCAGAAATAAATCACTGTTATTTTAAACCAATGAGATTTAGGGTTTGGTTGTTAGGTTGCATTACTGCTAAACCAGACTGATACACCTTGCTTGAGGTATTTCTGATTTATAAACCATTGGGCTTTAGCCAGTGAACTACAGTATAAGAGCAGAATCCTCTTTTTAAAACACATGTTCAATCTAATAAAGATATTAGAAATATCTCAAAAAAGGAGAGGTCCATATTTTACAATTCACTGGAGTTTTATGATGCTTTGGATTGGTTATTGTTCCTGCTACTTACCAGGGTTGGTAATGTTCATTCTCTTCTATTAATTGATATGGCTAAGATCCTATCTGCCATCTTTCTCTTCCTGAATGCATTTAGTCATAGTCATGATTAGAGCTTTTTTATGTGGGTGCTCAGCTCAAATGGTACCCATAGACTTCAGCTGCATTATATCTTCACTGTTGAAGTAAAGATTTTTAAGATTTGTGAAGAGCCATAAAGAATATGATTGGCATTAAAAATACATGATGTATAGTGATGAATTGAATATGGAAAAATACCCACATTTTTAGGCAAAGAAGGTATAAAATTGACTAAAAGCATTTTGAGGTTAAAGAAAAAGCTTAAGGTCCTAATCCCTGACATCATTAAAGCTGTTTTTTTCTTTCTTATTTTTATTCCAAATATAGGTTCACATTCCACATAAAATTAGGACTCAGGTAGCCTGGGAATTAAGAAACAGATGGGAAACTGAGAGTCCAAAATTGGAATCCTTATTCAGCCTCTGCTACTGTATCATACTTAAAATTTTGCTCTTTCATCTCTACAATGAGTTGATTTGGGAAAATATTCCAGTCAGCAATGTTTAAGCTATTTTAGAGCCAGCTTTTAGGTATCTCAGAGGTAGTTGAAAAACTCTCAAAATATTGAAAAAAAGCTATCTTTAGTTCAATTTAATTTATGATTTAAGCATTAAAACATATAAAATTTTTAGGGACTTCCCTGGTGGCACAGTAGATAAGACTCCACACTCCCAATGCAGGGGGCCCAGGTTCAATCCCCCATCAGGGAACTAGATCCCACATGCATGCCACAACTAAGAGTTTGCATGCCACAGCTAAAAGTTTGCATGCCACAACTAAGGAGCCCACCTGCCACAACTAACACCCAGTGCAACCAAATAAATATTTTTTTAAAAAACATATAAAATTTTTTGAAAGGTTGATTCTATGTGATGCAGTAAATCTTAGTAGGAACAACCCAAATTTTAGAAACAGTCATGAACTTACTCCTACTTCAAAGCTGAATAACATTTGGAAAGCTACTCAACGTTTTCAAGCCTTGGTTTCTTCAGCTGGGAAACATAATAACAAAAGTACCTGAGGACTTTGTGAAGATGGAAGCAGAAGACACACATGTACATTGTATAAAAGCACCAGTTTCTGGCACAGCTACAGCCCAACAAATGAAAACTAGTATTTATTAATAGTGGAGCAAAATCACAAAACAACAATAAAGTATCCAAAATTTGAAGCTTAGGTGTTGTGAGAAATGAAGCTACTCAAAGAGGTAAATAAATAAGATTTATGTGGCTTCTGGGATTGACTGCTCTCATACAATTATTGAGTTCATCTTTGTGACAGCTGGGGAACAGGAGAGCAGATAGACAGAAGGGCCCTGTTTGAAACACCTTCTTAAGGAATCAAGAAGAACAAAATAAAACACACAGGGTCTCCAATTCCAAATGCATTACAAGCACTGGTGTCATCACAAACCAAAGTTATCAGGATCGTCTGACCTGTTCAACAATCACCTCCTTATTCAACCACATGCTCCAAGCCCAGCTCCACCTAATTCTCATCACCAAACTGAAAGAACAGTCACCTTTCTCATAACATTAATAATCGTAACCTTCAACATTGAACACCTACTCTGTGCCAGGTACCATGCTACCTACCTGACATATTTTTAGATCTCTCAACCAAGCTGAAGCTAGAATTCCAATTTTAAAGAGGAAGAAATAGGCCATCAGATAAGTAAAGGTTCCCCAATGTCACACAGAAAATAAAGAACAGAGCAGGGATTAACACCCAAGTTAATCTGACTCCCCAATTCATGTTTGTTCTAAAGTCTGTGACGTTAATGGTACAGTCACAGTATGCTAAAGTCTGGGGTTGGAAGGAAGCTGAGACCTCATCTGATCCAAGCTGCTTTTTATAGATGAGGAAACTAAATTCCAGATCAGAACACCCAAGTGACTTATCCAAGTTCACAAAATAGGAAGGGACAAAACCAAGGTTAGAATTCTTTCCACATTCTCCTTCTGCCTCCTTCAGTAAAATTCTACTATAAAGGCACACATTCGCAAGCCAAGCTATGCTATGTTTCCATGACTCCCAGGCTTCAGGTCTGCCTCTCTCTCTCCCTCTCTTCCTTTCTCTCTGTCGCACGCACACACACACACAATGTGGGCAGAACTGAACTCTGCTACTGCCAGGTTATGCCACTGAAACCTTGTGAATAAAGTCAAAAATTGGCTATAAAATTTCTCATATGGTACTGTGATGACTGTTTTTTGAAAAACTGCATTTACTTATTTGGTGGATTGTGATGAAATTTCAGGCAGTTAGCACAGTTTTTTTTTTTTTTTTTTTTTTTTTTTTTGCGGTACGCGGGCCTCTCACTGTTGTGGCCTCTCCTATTGTGGAGCACAGGCTCCGGACGCGCAGTCTCAGCGGCCATGGCTCACGGGCGCAGCCACTCTGCGGCATGTGGGATCTTCCCGGACAGGGGCACGAACCGGTGTTCCCCGCATCGGTAGGCGGACTCTCAACCACTGCGCCACCAGGGAAGCCCTAGCACAGTTTGTATAAACTCCTGCTTGGAAGACAGGAGGACGAGCTTAATGAGGTGCAAAGAGTCAGGGTATAGTCTCATCTTGAACACATGCTATTGTGAGGGAGCAGCGCTCTGAGGGGGTAGCAGGCACATTATTGAAGGGAAAAGAACCAGCCTCCACCAGCTTTCCTTTATCACGCAGGAAGTCAGCTAGAAGGGGCTTCACCGAGTGTCACGATCCAGGTGACTGTTCCCACAGTCACGTCTTGCAGACAAGCTTTCTGACGTCATGCTGATGGCTTCAATTTGCCAACGTGACTCTCAGGTTGAGCTCTCGGGCTAGGGGCCAGTATGGAAGCTTTTGTTGTGGTGGTGGTGGTACTGCTCTGGATACATCGTTCTGCAAATAATAGCTGAGGTAGAAAGCCTTGTCTCCAGGGTGGGCCATAACAAAACATATTTTGAAGGTTGCTTGAGTCTGACTCCTTAACATTTCAACGCCAACATCCACAAAGCCTACACTCCATCCTTCTACTATGTCCAATTCAATTTTTTCAGGAACTTTGCACGTGCTTACTCCACCTCATTTTGTTTCATTTCATTTTAGTTTCTAGTTGCTATGGATTGAACGTTTGTGTCTCAACTCCCAAATTCATATCTTAAAGCCCTAATCCCCAGTGCATGGTATTTGGAGGTGGGATCTTTTAAAGGTGATTTGGGTTAAATCGGTCATGAAGTTGGGACCCTCATCATGGATTAATGCCCTTATAAAAAGAGGATGAGACACGACAGTGCCTCTCTCTCTCTCTCTCCCCCTGCCCCAAGCACACACTGAGGAAAGGCCATGTGAGGACACAGCAAGAAGGCAGCCATTTGCAACAGGAAGGGGGTTCTCACTAGACACAGAATCTGCAGGCATCTTGATCTTGGACTTCAAGCCTCCAGAACAATGAGAAATAGATGTCTGCTGTTTAAGCCACCCAGCCTGTGGTATTTTGTGACAGCAGCCTGGATGGTCAAAGATACTAGTCAAATCTGCAAAAGAGAGAATTGAAGAAGATTCCAAATTCCAGATTGTTACTGAGTATAATTTTTACAGATTAGGAAATAATTTCCAGGAATAAGAGTCCCATGAAATATTTTAACCCTTTGGGGATATGGGTGCCACTATTCCATGAACACGTTCAGGTATCACTTTGCCCTGGCTGGTGGCGATGGTCAAATGATGCAGAGTGTATGGGGATTTGTGAACAGGTTCAGACAGTTTTCAGGTCACATGACAGTTACAAGACGGCTCAATTAGCTAGGTTCTTTATATGAAGGCTACCAAAAAGGAAGAGCAAGCTTTCAGTTTTTTTGCATGATGTTTCAAAAGACATTTTTCCCCAACAGGATGAGCACATACCATAAATTCTAGACTAAAACCCAGATATTGAGTGAACTGAAACAAAGGCAACATGAAAAAGTGGTTCTAATAGTAAAGGCTTGATGCACCTTCAAATGAATTTGTTCTGAGTAATACATCAAGTATCTAAGAACTCATATCTTAAGCTATTTTTTAAAATACATTGTAAAGTGCAAAGCATCAAGAAAAGCAGTGATGTTCCCTGACATTTGAAGAGGCTATCAAAAAAAAAAGTTTCAAAAATTTTGGACAAATACAGAAGAGAATCCCTGACAAGAACTTTCTTGCTGTCAGATGTCTGAAGTTCAAAGACATAAGCCTGTGCCAGTAGTACCATGGCTGAGATAGCCGCCACAAAAGTACCTCTGAGAGAATTGTACCCAGAAGTGAGTATGTAAAAGAAAAATGAAAGCACAGTCAACTAACAGACTATAGGCCCTGACATATACATCAATAGCTCCAACCATCCCTCTGAGCAATGGTAGAGACATATCAATATTGTAAATGTGGATATTTAGAAAGAGCTACCTGTTGCTTGAAGGAAGTTATTCACTGGTCTTAAAACAGCTCAGAAAAAGAATCAAAAGAATTTACAGCTTCTAAAGCAGAAATTGGTAGCTCAGAATTCAAAAAGCTGAAGGGACTTTAGCCCATGATTTGACAGAGATTTATAAAGTTCCATAAAATGGTCTGGGTATACAGGAATATATACTCTTAAGGAAATATGCAATATCAAATGAAATCATTTTTAACATTATAAGAAGACAGCATCCATTAAAGATTCAGTCATGAGCAAGAGACCCTTTCTAGGGTCCCTTCAAATGATGCACATCTTACCAAAGTTTTTCTTAATATACCTTTGCCTGTCAGTATACCCCCATGTCACAAAGTGCTCCTTGTATGCTTTTGGTCTCCTGTCTCTTATTATAGTTGTCTAAGGGTAAAACTACACTATGAACTTCTTGAGTGAAGAGAATGTGTCTTAGATACCTCTCTCTCCCTGAGGCTAAATAATGCTCCTGGCACATAATATATGGCAATTAACATTTGCTAAACTTTAAAAATGGCTCTCACATAGCAAAGTCTGTTGAAAATATCAATAGATCTTTGATTTTCTTCTCACACTATCAAATGAAATCACAAGTTGAGTCTACAGAGCTCATGGAATGGGTAGCACCATGAAAGGGGCCAAAATTCCTTTTCAGACACCTATAATTTATTCCCAAGAATGGTTGAGTGCTACAAAATGTCTCTGTGTTATTGACTTCAAGTGACTAATTAGAGGCAATTGCTTATGAGGTCATCTGTATAGAGTAATTCCCATAAATTCAATTCTCTCACCCTCTATCCATGTGGCACTAAGTGCCTGGTTAGAGCTAGCACAGACAATGATGATTCAGAGGCATCATCAAAATAAATCCCTGCAATAAAGGTAATTTCCCAGGGCCTCTATCAAACCAAACACCAAAAAAATCACTAAACATAAAGGGAAAAACTGACAAATTGGGCTACATCAAAAGTGCCACTAAGAGAGTAAAAGGGCAAGCCACAGGGTGGGGGAAATATTTGCAACATATATAACATAAAAATAATTCTATAAGTAGTTTCCATAAGTCAATAAAAAAAGAAAGCAGCCAAGTAGAAAAATGAAAACTGAGCAAAAGACTTGAATGGGAGATTAACGATAGATAGATAGATAGATCCAAATGACCAATAAGCATATAAACAGGTACATTAGTCATCAACCAAATTCAAATGAAAACCACAAAGAGATACTACCACAACCCGAAAGAATGGCTAAAAAGAAAATGATAGGCAATTCCAAAGACTGAGGGGATGTGGAGCAGATGAATTTCACATATACTGCTGGTAAACCAGGATGGAAAACAACCTGACAATATCTACTAAGATGGAAGGTACATATAACCCAGATGCAGCAATCTCTCTCCTAGGTATATATATCTTCTGCATTCCAGTTTAAACTACATCAATATTCCTGGTTGCTTGCAAAGATATAAAAGTGAGTTCTTCTAACATAAAAATTTCCAGGGTAGGGGCACTGAGGTTGAGGACTTTCTAAAGCAACAACTTGGCTCGCCAATATTCAACATCACTCTTAAAGAGACAAGCAGTCTCTACTGTTTCAGATGTGGTGAGAATGACTTAGGTATAGGCTTGACCTGAGATGAGGACTCCTCAAGAGTCTTATGATGAGAACAAACTAAATCCATGGTCAAGAAGCAGGTGTGGAATACTTTGATTCTGATAAGTGCAAAGATTTGTTGGTTGGGGCATATTTCATTCTTCAGATGGCTTTGTTGTTAACTAAAAGGAGTCTTGCAGCTAAACACAGTTCTGGTCCCAAAAGATAAGGGTCAATGATCAGAAACGGTGGAGGACATAAGCCACGGACTAACCTGCACTAGCACATATCAATGACTGCTACTAGCAAGTCTAACTGCAAAGAACACCACGGTCAGAAATTCTGCTAAACTTGTTCAAAGAAAGACGTAGGTGAGTGATACAACCTGGTGTGTGCTCACCCCTGGTTAAAGGCTACAAAGTAAATAAGTTCTATTAATGAAATTTTAGGCATCAGTAACCTAAACAGCTGCAACCCTCAAATACTTTGGACGGGGGCTAGAATACATCTAGGTACCACTGAAATCACCACTACACCTGTACTTCACTGAATCTCAGCAACCATTGTCTGTAAACCACACCATTATTTTATGTCCTGCTAGAAAAGAGGGGAAAATATTGCCAGTTAAACAATAATAGACCATCTGTTGTCAGACCTATTCCAATTTAGAGATGATAAAATGTGGAGGGGAAATGTGTTTTAGAATCATGAAACATGGTAAGTTTCCCAGTTTACCAGGTTCCAGCATGTCCCCTACCTCACCTCCTAAGAGCTGGGAATTCTATTTGCCTTTCCAGTGTCTGCATAAAACAAGGATTTAGCTACATCTGTTTCTATGAAACCACTATTGTTAATTTTCTGTATTGCTTTTCCCTGAAGAAACTTATTCTCTCCTTTCTTGTTATTGTTCCCTATGTTCCCGATTATTATGTAAAAACAAGGTAAATAACATGTGTGTCATTTTAAGTTAAATATTTTAACTTATTTAAATACTTTTGAGAAAAGTTTTTTAAATGGCTGCCAAAATAGTAAGAGTACAGAGATAATATTAATCTTGAGTGTGATAAACCAGCTACAATTCAGAAATGTGGGTTGCTCCTTAGAGCCTTCTCTTAATCCTCAGAAATATCATACACAGAACTTAAAAATGCAAAACACAAAATCCATTCTTTGGGAATGTCCTCAGGATTGATTTCACCCAATTCAGACTTTATGTATGCTGAACGATAAAAGTATCATTATTAGTCACCTAAAAACCAAGATGAAGTATTCATTAGTTGCTTTATGTTGTACCTATGCTATGCCGTCTGCAGCTTTTACTTAGAAAGGAAAAACTGAGTATGATAAAAATGAAAAACAAAGAAGGAAAGAGAGGCAGAGAGAGAAAGGAAGTGGAAAGGAGAAAATGGAAAAGGAAAGGAAAGAAAGAAAAAGAGAGAAGAGGAAAGGAGAGGAAATAAAACCAAAAAAAAAAAAAAGAGAGAGAGAGAGAGAAGAGAAGAGACTGTTTTGGTGAAATAGCTTGATAGATTTTCCTGGAACTTTAATTTTTCAGGGTTTGCATTTCTACTTGTATATAATAAAAGAATTTTATAGTTTATACATCTGAAATCCCCACTAGATTGCCGGCAGAGGCTGTCTTCTTACCTGTGTTTGCCCAGCCTTGGCATTGTGCACAAGGGGACATTTGGACTCATTAGTGATGATTCATTGGTAAGTGCATACAATTTCTGTTAGGCTTCTTCTTATATCTTATTTATGAAAAAAAACTTGTTAAATGTTTGTTTAGTCATTATCGGGGTTTATTTGTTTAGCGTTTTTCAAATATTCATGAACTTTTTTGTTTTTCAAAATAGGAATAGAATAGTAAAATAGGCAGAGAACATTTGAAGAAAGAACATTTGAAAAGAAAAGGAGAAATGAGCTCTGAACTGCAAGAGGGATGGCGTTAATATGAAGGAATTAGTCCTCACAGTGTGCAAAGAAAGGTATCAAATCAGCAATTAAGGCTTTATTCTGAAAAGAAGGTAGGTATAAGCTGAAGGACACTAGAGCAATGAAAAGTGCTTGGAAAAATAAGTTGAAGAAAGATAAAGGAACCAATATTAGGTGAAATTGATATTAGAACAACTTTTAAAATGTAAGAATTCCAGAGCTGGAAGGGCTCGGATCATTGATCAAACCTTTCCTTTCTAGGAAAGGAAATGAACTGCCTGCTCTCCCTGCACAGGTGCCATCAGACACTCTGCAGCTCGGGGGTCGTAGCCCTTATGTCAGCAGAATGTCCCTGAGGAGTGGAGAAGTATCTGGAGCAGAGCTTCCCAACATTTACTGTGTGTACAAACCACTGGAGATGTTTTTAAAACGTAGGTTCTGGCTCAGTAGGTTTGAGATGGAGCCTGAGATTCTGCATTTCTAACAAGCTGCCATGGGAGGCCGAGGTTGCTGGTCCACGGACCACAGTTTAAGTAGCAAAGTCTAGGACAGTGTTTCTCAGAGTGTGGTCCAAGGACATATGAGTTACAATTATTGCGGTGGTGCTTGTAAAATTCTATATTCCTGAGCTCCACCACAAGCCTGTAGAAATGCTGAAGCAATTAATGGCTATATTCCAAATTCTCTTAAAATATCATGTATTACATTAAAAGCACCCCCAACATATAACCTATTTATTTTTTATAAATAAATAAAATCTATACTTATTCCTTTTTTTAGCCTGAAACTTATTTCCATTTTTATCAATTTTTCTTTGAATAATCACTCTGAGAAGTTTAAAGTTAAAAAACAAATGATAATAATAAAAATAAAAATACGCTCTCCCCTTGTCAGTTAATGACTTAAGTCCTTGTAATTCTTCCACATGTCCCACCCTTGCCACTTTCACCATTTATCAGAAGCAAGCCACCTTGTTTTCTGTCTCAAAATGCACTATCCCCAGGATGGTGATGAAGGGTGAAATTCCAGGTTCTAAGATACCCAATCCCAAATTCCCCACCAGATTTCAATTCCCTGAATCACTAATAGCCATTTTACCTTGGTATCTTGATACCACTATAAATCTTGTTGCACCGTAAAACAAAGCACTCCCCCCAACCCTTTTATGTTCCTTATGATTACTAGTATTTTTATTACTGTTGTTCATATCATTTTAGCTAATATTGAATTCTTGCTGTGTGCCAAGCACAGTGCTAAAAAGTTTATGTGCATTGTCTTAGTTCTTGACCCACGATGGAAAAAAAAACCAACTTAATCTATTTTTATTTTATAGATGAAGAAAGAAAGTTAAGTAGCTTACTCAAGTATCACACAGCTAGTAGTCAGATAAGCCTAGATTTGAACTCAGATTTGTTTGACCCAAAAGATTCAACTAGCCACTTCTGTTATAATTACCATCATTACCCCAACACTGAATTAAATTTCTTAAAGCATTTATTTTTTAAATTTATATTTAAAAGGATTGCTTGTTTTCAGAAGTTTATCACTCTAGTCTCAGCAGCCCTCTAAATGTTATCTAGTATTTATATTCTTCTTTGTTACTATGTTATATTTAAATGAACATGTAGGTTAAAAACAAAAGTCCCCATCTCTCTGCACACTGATGCAGAGCTCAGAGGGCATGCTCATACTGATTTGTTCAGATTGGGAGGTCAGTAAGCCACTCCAATGTGTTTCAGTTTTCAAATATTTCCAAAAATAATGTAAAAGAGTGATGCAATATTGTCACTGTTTCAAGGAGAAAAAATACAGATGCTTAGTGTACGGGTGTGGGTGTGTAATAATGTTCACTATTAACCTATCACATGATAAATTGGTCTTGAATAGTTCTCCAGATAGGCCCGTGCATTAAATGGATGTTTGAACTCCGTTGGTGGTTTTTATTAGTACCCATCCAGCAAACTCGAGATCTTTCTGTTTCTTAGATTGTCAGCTCTGATTACAGGATGAAAGCTGAACAGCCCCTTTGACCAAATTGCATCTTAGCAGTTACAGCTGTGATCCACTTTCCACTGATTATTTCAAAATCCGTTAAAATGAAGAAAATCAAGAGGGTGATGTTCATCTGAGACTGTGGACACAAAATCATTTCTTGCTCTTAGATATACTGACACTATGTTTACAAAGACAAATGTACGGTAATAAGATTCATGCCCTGAACAAGACAGTATGTTTCCCAAATAAATGGTAACTTTGTCCATGACTTTCATGAAATCGTAGTTCTTTCATCTGTATTTTCTTATTTTTAGTTGAAAATGTAACTAGCTAACAAAGGATTTGTCAAGCTTTAATTTCCCTTGGGTAGAGAACTAGATTGATCAATTCTTGCATTATATTTGCCTTTGAAATATTTTTCCATCTTTAAAAGTAAATCCTGCACAGATACCTCAAAAGATGTAAAGTCTATTTGCCACCCTTTCAAGAATGATAAAGGCCTGTGGTTAACTGAGTAATGAAACACATTCTTTTAAAAACTACTTGCAGGGGCTTCCCTAGTGGCGCAGTGGTTGAGAGTCTGCCTGCCGATGCAGGGGACACGGGTTCGTGCCCCGGTCCAGGAAGATCCCACATGCCGTGGAGCGGCTAGGCCCGTGAGCCATGGCTGCTGAGCCTGCGCGATCAGAGCCTGTGCTCCGCAATGGGAGAGGCCACAACAGTGAGAGGCCCGCGTACCGCAAAAAACAAAACAAAACTACTTGCACCCTATGCAAAGGAACACTTAAAAATTTGAAGGAGAAAATTCAGAAATTAAATATTTCTGCAATTGAGTACCTGATGTCCATAATTTCAATAGAAAAAAAAAGACAAAATATATCCACTTATATTTGGTCACTAGATTTTACTTAAATTTATTTTTCATTATTTTCACCTGGATCAAATAAATTCATGAGTTTTTATTTATTAATTAATACAAGACTATTCCTACACTTTCATTTAAAGGCAATAAATTATAAATTAGGGGCCATGAAAACAGGTAATTATAAAATATGTTGAAACGTGATACCTAAAAAATATGCTCGAGGGAAGATACAATCTTAGACTGTGGTATCCCCCAAAGAGTAGTGAATGAGAGAGAATTAGAAGTGCCTTTTAGCAACTTTTTTAATTCTCTTGAACGTGAAAATCTAATGGTGTGATTTTTCTTCAATATGAAAAAAAATGACCTGCTTTCTTGTTTCCTTGTTGAAAGGAAACAAGAAGCTACAAAAGAGCACTAAGAACTATAGTCATATATATTCTATGTGGAATTTGTTATCTATAAAGTTTGGATGCAGACATCCTTTAAAGTAAGAAATGTTGATCAAAAACAAACTAAAAAGCAATGACCTCAGCATGTGGGCAGATTCCTAGGATGGGTTTAGATTAGAGATATGAGAATTTACAACCACACAGTTGCTGGAATTTAATCCAATGTTCTTTTACTCCATCTATATGACACAAAACTTTTGGATAAAAAGTGAAACAAACAGGTAAATGTTTTATCTGCACAATGTCTAATACCTGAATGGTTGCAAATCCGTCTTATCAAAATTTGTTTCATCCATTTACATGAGCCAAATACGTTGTTCCACCTTACTGTTAATATTTCCTAAGTAATTTTTGCTAAATTGCATTTCAGATAAAAAGAGTACAGCCATGTCTACATTATTGATACTAGGATGGTTATAAGGACAATTGGCAGATGATATACTGTAGAAAAAAATGATCAACTTGCAGGCAGTAGATCAAGTTAGAAAATCAAGCCAGAAGACCAGGGCTCTGTAAAGTCAAGGTTTAAAGTTGGCATCTCAGTGTGTCCAATATATAACACCTCTCTCTTTCTTGCACAAGTTCTAAACACATTGAGGCAAACAAATGCAAATCAAAATATCACTTTTATCACAGACACAAATATTTGGAGAATGTGGTTTAGGGCTGAGAACAAAAATGCCTCGCCAACACTCTCTGCAAGTCTAAAACTTGAGAAAGTCACTAGAGTGGAAAGTTTGGGTGCACAGACCACAAAGGCCTAGACTAGGGAAGAAACAGAAGAGAAAACAGGATCCACAGTAACAGATCAGCTATGTCCAATCAAGAATGTTACACCCATGATTGTCAGTCACTTATCAGGAACCTCCCTCCTGTTCCATGGGGCAAAATGTCAGGAGAGTTACCCTAGAGAAGTCCCTCCACATGAGACCTACGAAGTTGAGCAGTTTTTCCCCTTAATAATCCACAGCTGTTTGTTCTATTAACCCATTGGTTTAACTATCAAGCTTATGGTCAACCAGGAGAGTATTATTCTTTTCTGACAGGAGAGCAGAAATCTGTCTTGGCAGTTCTGGTCCACCTTCATGAGCCCTCTCCCCTAATATGAGCTATGGTTGTTTTGTGGATTCTCCAGATAACGCTGGCAAATAGCATTGAATTTGTCCCTGAAAGGTTCTGAAAATAGTCACCAATTAAATTAACGCTAAGGCCATGTCTAAATTTCTTATTCTGAGTTATGTCTGGCCACATCCAACATAGGTCATCAAAGGTTTTGCAAAGAAATTGAATAACAACATCAAGATATGCCATTTTAAAAAATGCCAACACATATAGGAGCCATAAATTTGAATACAAATTACCTTCCATTGTAATTTCCTAAAGAGACATTAATGTCCCCAAATTAAATTCCCTTACGAGTCCACAGGATTTAAAGTCTAAAGTAATTCAATCCAAAATCAAATTGTCTTGGGTCTGTGAGTTTAATGTCCAAAGTCATTATAGTACAAAATAAAATTTTCTTGTCCTTGCTAGTAAAAGCTCAAAGAAACTAAAATCCAAAATTCTAAAGTTAAAACCCTGTAATCATTATTATCATTATTTCAAAAGCTTTTCTCCTTCTCAGTTGCAGATAGAGATGTCTTATGCTGAGCCTGAGAATATTTGGGTTTCTTCAGCAGCTACTGCCTGGGTTATTATCTTCCTTGAGAATGTGTGTAGTTCCTTAGGACCTCGGAATTAAAATCAGTTTCTTGTGTGCCCCACTTTTTAAAATATCCAGAAAGTTGATAGACATAGAAGATTATATGCTCCACACACACAATACCCATTAAATTTAGAAAATACAGCAATCTCTACCCTCTGAGAGTAGTCAACCCAGGCAGAATTATGTTCCCAGAACCTGACCTTTGATGTTGCAAAACCCATTGCTGACACTCATTGGACCTGAGGGCAGGAAGGTAAATGAAGAACATTTCTCCTTTCAGTCTCACCAGGATGCCAAACTTTTCTAGAATCCATGAGCAGAAGGCAAACTCACTTAGAAGAAAGTGCCAGCAGGAGGTTATGATGATGCCATGATTTCTTTATTTAGGAGGAACATGCACCTATGCCTGCAATCTCCTCTGTCAGATCACTTCATTAAGACCTCTCTGCTTTTTTTTGCAAACTATGCAAATTTACAATATTAGCAGCACCACTCTCCCAGGCATATTTGTGATCATATTTCCATCTGCCATTTTTAAAATACAGTTCCCCTTTCAGTCTGGTGTTCCTGGCACCTGAGTACTGTATTTACGATGGACTTCACCATGTCTTTTGAAAAGGTATTTTCAGTTTTGCGCCACTCAGGCTGCTTCCATGGCTTCTTATGATGGAGACACTCAGGCCTACAAAACACACCTCCTAGGGGAGGTTTCACTTTCATTCCCACATTTACTTCAAATGGAAAATCACCCTTAGAAGACTCCTGAACCAAAACCTCTATTGATGTTTCTGAATCTAGTGCTTCTAGGGGTCTTGTGAGGATCCACAATTCTGCAATGTGATCAAGACAACACCCACCCTCAGGATTGAATGCTCTGGGTTGTGCATAGCATTTCTTTTTTACTATATATTTTCCACAGTAGTGGGATATATCTCCAGTGTTTTGTCTTCTTCATTCAGTAACTTCTTTTAGGTAGATTTAGTTTCACCTCCTGCTCAGACAATCCCTTTCTGTCTCTACTACATGTGGGACTAGTACTGTTCTCTGGATCCAAGAGCCTCCTTTCTCTTACCTTCCCTTTTCTTTCATGTCCAGGCATTTGGTCTTTTGTGTATGTGTTTTTGTTCTTGTTTTTCTTTGTTTTTAAATATTGTCTTAGGTTAGGTTATCCCAGAAAAATCCTGAGTCAAGAGTTTGAACACAAGTGATTTATGAATCAAGTGCTCCCAGGACAGAGAGGTTAAGGAAAGTAGGATACAGAAGGGGGAAAAGGCCAAGAAAAGATATGATAAAGTTTCAGATAGAGTTCCAGCCTCAGCCTGAACCCTCAGACAGTTTGCAAATATAAATTGCACCTTGGTGTTTGGCAAAAGAGGACTGGGCAGTGGACTTCTGTAACTCACAGGCATTGCCAGTTCCCCCTCCAGGCAAGGCAGCCCGAGCAGCCCCAGGGCAGTCCTCCAAGGAAGGTGGCAGCTGCAAGCCTGGAATCTGATTGAGCACAAGCTGCAAAGTATGCTTTTCAGTTTAATATCCTGGCCTGTAAATCTGGCTGAAAAACTGAGTAAAAGCAGTAAAATTTGTTCTGTATCCTAATACTCAAAAAGCCTATTTACAGGGCTTCCCTGATGGCGCAGTGGTTGAGGGTCCGCCTGCCGATGCAGGGGACATGGGTTTGAGTCCCGGTCCGGGAAGATCCCACATGCTGCGGAGCGGCTGGGCCCGTGAGCCATGGCTGCTGAGCCTGTGCATCTGGAGCCTGTGCTCCGCCAACAGGAGAGGCCACAACAGTGAGAGGCCCGCATACCACACACACACACACACACAAAAAGCTTATTTACAGAAAGATATGTTTTGCCCTTTAGCTGAAATGTTACTTCAGGTTTGCATGCTTACCAAAATATCCGATTGACAGCATTTGTTAGGGGCCCTGTAACAAGAGTTTACTAAACTCCACACCATCAAGAAACAGCCACTTTCCTGACAAAGCCTCCATAAGCTGCTGTGTTAGTTCTCAAAGCTACTAGCTGATGCATCAAAATTTGAGGTTTTATTAAGGCTTGATTTTTCCCCAGCTGAGCTTGGAACCACTTGAAAGATAGATGAAGGGATCAGCGAGATAAGATTAAAGTACCTCCATTCATAGTCATAATGCCCTTTGGAGAATGCATATGCACCAGTTTGATTGAACTTGCTCCCCAAACTTCAGACCTTTACTGCAGCAATGGTGTCTTCTCCACTAAGCTTCCCACAGGGTGAAGAGCCAGTCAAGAATGACCTCTCCACAGGCAGGCAGATCCAAAACAAGCAAAGAGAAGGGGCTAAGCCACTCATGTCCAGGTGCTTCCTCCACATTTGCCAGTCAGGGAGGTCATTCACTGTCCCTGGGAAGGAGCAGAGAGGAGACAGGGAAGTCAGGGGTATTAAATCTAGGAGTTCTTCCATGCTCATGAAACATCAGGAGGGGGGAATAGTGTTCTCTTCTAACAGCAGAACAACCAACAGGGAGATACAGGCTCACAGAGGGAGAACTCAGAACTCAAAAGCCTGCAGTCATGATCTAGAATAGATTGCGATTGACAAACTCTCTTAAAGGGACAGATAGTAAATATTTTAGGCTTGTGGGTCTTACGGTACCTGTTGCAACTACTCAACTCTTCTGGTATAGCCTGAAAGTAATCACAGATAAGGTCTAAACAAATGGGCATGGCCGTGGGCCTACAAACCTTATTTTTAAAAACAAGTGGCTACTTAGGCTGTAGTTTGTTGACCCTGTGAGGGTTCTGGATGTTACCTCCATGCCAACTTAGAACACATGGAAGATTTTCTCATTAAGAACACAGACAGCAGAAGATCATAAATATGCAATGCACAACCAAGACAAGAGATGCTGGACCAGATTGGGAATTTAACCTAATGGCGAGATCCAGAAGCATACTTAAGGTCAGTGACCACAAGTTGTTAAGAATGATCTTTAATTAGTATAAGTTTTGTGAGTATGGGGACTATTGTCTGTTTGGTTCACTGCTATGTCCCCACTGTATCACCAGTACCTAGAAATACATCCAGCATATTGAAATGCTCAGGTTCTACTGTACCAATGAATTAGGAGTCATTTCAAACAACCAAAGTGAATAAGACAAAGCACCTAGGATGGTGCCATGGGTTAAAATAAAAACATGCATCTAAATGGCAAATCAGAGAGACCTTCAAGATGGCGGAGGAGTAAGACGTGGAGATCACCTTCCTCCCCACAAATACATCAGAAATACATCTACACGTGGAACAACTCCTACAGAACACCTACTGAACACTGGCAGAAGACCTCAGACCTCCCAAAAGGCAAGAAACTCCCCACGTACCTGGGTAGGGCAAAAGGAAAAAGAAAAAACAGAGAGAAAAGAATAGGGACAGGACCTGCACCAGTGGGAGGGAGCTGTGAAGGAGGAAAGGTTACCACACACTAGGAAGCCCCTTCACTGGGGAGACAGATGGTGGCAGGGGGAAAGCTTGGGAGCCACGGAGGAGAGCGCTACAACAGGGGTGCGGAGGGCAAAGCGGATAGATTCTGCAGAGAGGACCGGTGCCGACCAGCACTCACCAGCCTGAGAGGCTTGTCTGCGCACCTGCCAGGGCAGATGGGGGCTGGGAGCTGAGGCTCGGGCTTCAGTTGGATCCCAGGGAGAGGACTGGGGTTGGCTCCCTGAACACAGCCTGAAGGGGGCTAGTGTGCCACAGCTAGTGGGGAGGGAGTCCAGACCTGCCTAAGAGGCAAGAGACCATTGTTTCAGGGTGCACGAGGAGAGGGGATTCAGAACATCGCCTAAACGAGCTTCAGAGACGGGCGCAAGCTGTGGCTATCAGCGCGGACACCAGAGACGGGCATGGGACCCTAAGGCTGCTGCTGCAGCCACCAAGAAGCCTGTGAGCAAACACAGGTCACTATCCACACCTCCCCTCCTGGGAGCCTGTGCAGCCCGCCATTGCCAGGGTCCCGTGATCCAGGGACAATTTCCCCGGGAGAACGCACAGTGCGCCTCAGGCTGGTGCAACATCACACCGGCCTCTGCCTCTGCAGGCTAGCCCTGCATTCCATACCCCTCCCTCCACCCCCCCACCCCGGCCTGAGTGAGCCAGAGCCCCTGAATCAGCTGCTACTTTAACCCCGTCCTGTCTGGGCGGGGAACAGATGCCAGAGGGCGATCTACAGGCAGAGGCGGGGCCAAATCCAAAGCTGAACTCCAGGAGCTGTGTGAACAAAGAAGAGAAAGGGAAATCCCTCCCAGCAGCCTCAGGAGCAGCGGATTAAATCTCCAAAATGAACTTGATGTACCCTGCATCTGTGGAATACCTGAATAGACAATAAATTCTCCCAAAATTGACGCGGTGGACTTTGGGAGGAATTATATATATATTTTTTTTCCTTTTTCTCTTTTCTGTGAGTGTGTGTGTGTATGCTTCTTTGTGTGATTTTGTCTGTATAGCTTTGTTTTTACCATTTGTCCTAGTGTTCTGTCTGTCCATTTTTTTTTTTTTTTTTTTTTTTTTTTGTGGTATGCGGGCCTCTCACTGTTGTGGCCTCCCCCGTTGCGGAGCACAGGCTCCGGATGCGCAGGCTCCGGATGCGCAGGCCCAGCGGCCATGGCTCACGGGCCCAGCCGCTCCGCGGCATATGGGATCCTCCCAGACCGGGGCACGAACCCGTATCCCCTGCATCGGCAGGCGGACTCTCAACCACTGCGCCACCAGGGAGGCCCGTTGTTGTTTTTTTTTTTAGTATAGTTTTTAGTGCTTGTTATCATTGGTGGATTTGTTTTTTGGTATGGTGGCTCTCTTCTTTCTTTCCTTTCTTTTTTTATTACTATTTAATTTTTTTAATTTTAATAATTATTTTTTATGTTAATAACTTTATTTTATTTTATTTTACTTTTTCTTCCTTCATTCGTTTTTTCTCCCTTTTCCTCTGAGCCGTGTGGCCAACAGTGTCTTGGTGCTCTGGACGGGTGTCAGAACTGTGCCTCTGAGATGGAAGAGCTGAGTTCATGACATTGGTCCACCAGAGACCTCCCAGCTCCATGTAATATCAAATGGAGAAAGCTCTCCCAGAAATCTGTGTCTCAATGCTAAGAAGCAGCTTCACGCAAGGACAGGCAAGGTACAGTGCTGGACACCCTATGCCAAACAACTAGCAACACAGGAACACAACGCCACCCATTTGCAGAGAGGCTGCCTAAAATCATAATAAGGTCACAGACACCTCAAAGCACACCACCGGATGCGGCCCTGCCCACCAGAAAGAAAATAATCAGCCTCATCCTCCAGAACACAGGTACTACCAGGAAGCTTACACAACCCACTGAACCAACCATAACCACTGGGGGAAGGCACCAAAAAAAAAAAAAAAACAGAAACTATGAACATGCAGCCTGCAAAAAGGATACCATAAACACAGTAAGTTAAGCAAACTGAGAAGACATAGAAACACACAGCAGATGAAGGAGCACGGTAGAAACCAACCAGACCAAATAAATGAAGAGGAAATAGGCAGTCTACCTGAAAAAGAATTCAGAGTAATGATAGTAAAGATGATCCAAAATCTTGGAAATAGAATGGAGAAAATACAAGAAACATTTAACAAGAATCTAGTAAACTAAAGAGCAAACAAACAATGATGAACTACACAATAAATGAAATTAAAAATTTTCTAGAAGGGATCAAAGCAGAATAACTGAGGCAGAAGAACGGATAAGTGACCTGGAAGATAAAATAGTGGAAATAACTACTGCAGAGCAGAATAAAGAAAAAATAATGAAAAGAACTGAGGGAAGTCTAAGAAACCACTGGGACAACATTAAACACATCAACATTCAAATTATAGGGGTCCAAGAAGAGGAAGAGAAAAAGAAATGTACTGAGAAAATATTTCAGAGATTATAGTTGAAAACTTCCCTAATATGGGAAAGGAAATAGTTAATCAAGTCCAGGAAGCACAGAGAGTCCCATACAGGATAAATCCAAGGAGAAACACACCAAGACACATATTAATAAAACTATTATGAATTAAACACAAAGAAAAAATATTAAAAGAAGAAAGGGAAAACAACAAATGACATACAAGGGAATCCCCATAAGGTTAACAGCTGATCTTTCAGCAGAAACTCCGCAAGCCAGAAGAGAGTGACAGGACATATTTAAAGTGATGAAAAGGAAAAACCTAGAACCAAGATTATTCAACCCAGCAAGGATCTCATTCAGATTCGACAGAGAAATTAGTAGTTTACAGACAAGCAAAAGCTAAGAGAATTCAGCACCACCAAACCAGCTTTACAACAAATGCTAAAGGAACTTCTCTAGGCAAGAAACACAAGAGAAGGAAAAAACCTACAAAAAAAACCCCCCAAACAATTAAGAAAATGGTAGTCGGAATATACATATCAATAATTACCTTAAATGTTAATGGATTAAATGCTCCCACGAAAAGACACAGACTGGCTGAACAGATACAAAAAACAAGACCCATATATATGTGGTTCACAAGAGACCCACTTCAGACCTAGGAACACATACAGACTGAAAGTGAGGGGATGGAAAAAGATATTCCATGCAAATGGAAATCAAAAGGAAGCTAGAGAAGCAATTCTCATATCAGACAAAATAGACTTTAAAATAAAGACTATTACAAGAGACAATGAAGGACACTACATAATGATCAAGGGATCAATCCAAGAAGAAGATATAACAATTATAAATATTTATGCACCCAACATAGGAGCACCTCAATACATAAGGCAAATGCTAACAGCCATAAAAGGGGAAATCGACAGTAACACAATCATAGTAGGGGACTTTAACATCCCACTTTCACCAATGGAAGGATCAACCAAAGTGAAAATAAAAAAGGAAACACAAGCTTTAAATGATATATTAAACAAGAGGGACTTAATTGATATTTATACCACATTCCATCCAAAAACAACAAAATACACTTTATTCTCAAGTGCTCACGGAACATTGTCCAGGATAGATCCTATCTTGGGTCACAAATCAAATCTTGGTAAATTTAAGAAAATTAAAATAGTATCAAGTATCTTTTCCAACCACAACGCTATGAGATTAGATATCAATTACAGGAAAAAAACTGTAAAAAGTACAAACACATGGAGGTTAAACAATACACTACTTAATAACCAAGAGATCATTGAAGAAATCAAATAGGAAATCAAAAACTACCTAGAAACAAATGACAATGAAAACACAACGACCCAAAACCTAAGGGATGCAGCAAAAGCAGTTCTAAGAGGGAAGTTTAGAGCAATACAATCCTACCTGAAGAAACAAAAAACATCTCAAATAAACAACCTAACCTTATGCCTAAAGCAATTAGAGAAAGAACAAAAAACCTCCAAATTTAACAGAAGGAAAGAAATCATAAATTTCAGATCACAAATAAATGAAAAAGAAATGAAAAAACAATAGCAAAGATCAATACAACTAAAAGCTGATTCTTTGAGAAGATAAACAAAATTGATAAACCATTCACCAGACTCATCAAGTAAAAAAGGGAGAAGACTCAATCAACAGAATTAGAAATGGAAAAGGAGGAGTAACAACTAACACTGCAGAAATACAAAGGATCATGAGAGATTACTACCAGCAACTGTATGCCAATAAAATGGACAACCTGGAAGAAATGGACAGACTCTTAGAAGAGCACAACCTCCTGAGAATGAACCAGGAAGAAACAGAAAATACAAACAGATGATTCACAAGCATTAAAATTAATACTCTGATTAAAAATCTTCCGACAGGGCTTCCCTGGTGGTGCAGTGGTTGAGAGTCTGCCTGCTGACGCAGGAGACACGGGTTCGTGCCCCAGTCCGGGAAGATCCCACATGCGTGGAGTGGCTGGGCTGGTCAGCCATGGCCACTGAGCCTGCACGTCTGGAGCCTGTGCTCCACAATGGGAGAGGCCACAACAGTGAGAGGCCTGCATACTGCAAAAAAAAAAAAAAAAAAAAAAAAAAATCTTCCAACAAAAAAGCCCAGGACCAGAAGGGTTCACAGGCGAATTCTAACAATCATTTAGAGAACAGCTAACACCTATCCTTCTCAAACTCTTCCAAAATATAGCAGAGGGAGGAACACTCCCAAACTCATTCTAAGAGACCACCATCACCCTGATACCAAAACTAGACAAAGATGTCGCAAAAAAAGAAAGCTACAGGCCAATATCACTGATGAACAGAGATGCAAAAATCCTCAACAAAATACTAACAAACAGAATCCAACAGCACACTAAAAGGATCATACACCACGATCAATTGGGGTTTATCCCAGGAATGCTAGGATTCTTCAATATATGCAAATCAATCAATGTGATACAGAATATTAACAAATTGAAGGATAAAAACCATATGAACATCAATAGATGCAGAAAAAGCTTTGGACAAAATTCAGGACCCATTTATGATAAAAACCCACCAGAAAGTAGGAATAGAGGGAACTTTCCTCAACATAATAAAGGCCATATATGACAAACGCACAGCCAACATCTCCTCAATGGTGAAAAACTGGAACCATTTCCCCTAAGATCAGGAAGAAGACAGGGTTGCCCACACCCACCACTATTATTCAACATAGTTTGGGAAGTTTTAGCCACAGCAATCAGAGAAGAAAAAGAAATAAAAGGAATCCAAATTGGAAAAAAAGTAAAGCTGTCACTGTTTGCAGATGACATGATACTATACATAGAGAATCCTAAAGATGCTACCAGAAAACTACTAGAGTTAATCAAGGAATTTAGTAAAGTAGTGGAATACAAAATTAATGCATGGAAATCTCTTGAATTCTTATATACTAATGATGAAAAATCTGAAAGAGAAATTAAGGAAACACTCCCATTTACCACTGCAACAAAAAGAATAAAATACCTAGGAGTAAACCTACCTAAGTAGACAAAAGACCTATATGCAGAAAACTATAAGACACTGATGAAAGACATTAAGTATATTACAAACAGATGGTGAGATATACCATGTTCTTGGATGACAAAGCAATCTACAGATTCAGTGCAATCCCTATCAAACTACCACTTGCATTTTTAACAGAACTAGAACAAAGAATTTCACAAGTTGTATGGAAACACAAAAGACCCCGAATAGTCAAAGGAACCTTGAGAAAGAAAAATGGAGCTGGAGGAATCAGGCTCCCTGACTTCAGACTGCACTACAAAGCTACAGTAATCAAGACAGTATGGTACTGGCACAAAAACAGAAATATAGATCAATGCAATAGGATAGAAAGCCCAGAGATAAACCCACGCACATATAGTCACCTTATCTTTGATAAAAGAGGCAAGAATATACAATGGAGAAAAGACAACCTCTTCAATAAGTGGTGCTGGGGAAACTGGACAACTACATGTCAAAGAATGAAATTAGAATACTCCCTAACACCATACACAAAAATAAACTCAAAGTGGATTAAGGATCTAAATGTAAGGCCAGACACTATAAAACTCTTAGAGGAAAACATAGGCAGAACACTTTATGACATAAATCACAGCAAGATCCTTTTTGACCCACCTCCTAGAGAAATGGAAATAAAAACAAAAATAAACAAATGGAACCTAATGAATCTTAAATACTTTTGCACAGCAAAGGACATGATAAAAAAGACGAAAAGACAACCCACAGAATGGAGAAACTATTTGCAAATGAAGCAACTGACAAAGGATTAATCTCCAAAATTTACAATCAGCTCATGCCTGTCAATATCAAAACAAACAAACAAACACCCCATTCCAAAAATGGGCAGAAGACCTAAATAGACATTTCTCCAAAGAAGATATACACATTGCCAAGAACCACATGAAAGGATGCTCAATATCACTAATCATTAGAGAAATGCAAGTCAAAACTACAATGAGTTATCACCTCACACCAGTCAGAATGGGCATCAAAAAATCTACAAACATAAATGTTGGAGTGGGTGTGGAGAAAAGGGAACTCTCTTGCACTGTTGATGGGAATTGATACTGGAGAACAGTATGGAGGTTCCATAAAAAACTAAAAACAGAACTACCATATGACCCAGCAATCCCTCTACTGGGCATATACCCTGAGAAAACCATATTTCAAAAAGAGTCATGTACCACAATGTTCACTGCAGCTCTATTTACAATAGCCACGACATGTAATCAACCTAAATGTCCATCGACCAATGAATGGATACAGACGATGTGGCACATATATACAATGGAATATTACTCAGGCATAAAAAGAAACGAAACTGAACTATTTGTAGTGAGGTGGATGGACCTAGAGTCTGTCATACAGAGTGAAGTAAGTCAGAAAGAGAAAAACAAATACCGTATGCTGACACATATATATGGAATCTAAAAAAAAAAATGGTTCTGATGAACCTAGGGGCAGGACAGGAATAAAGACACAGACATAACTTCCGGGTAAGATGGCGGAAGAGTAAGACGCGGAGATCACCTTCCTCCCCACAGATACACCAGAAATACAGCTACACGTGGAACAACTCCTACAGAACACCTACTGAACGCTGGCAGAAGACCCCAGACCTCCCAAAAGGCAAGAAACTCCCCACATACCTGGGTAGGGCAAAGCGGAGAGATTCCCGCACAGAGGAGCGGTGCCGAGCGGCACTCACCAGCCCGAGAGGCTTGTCTGCTCCCCCGCCGGGGCGGGCGGCGCTGGAGCTGAGGCTCAGGCTTCGGTCAGAGCGCAGGGAGAGGACTGGGGCTGGCGGCGAGAACTCAGCCTGAAAGGGGCTAATGTGCCACAGCTAGCCGGGAGGGAGTCCGGGAAACTCTGGAGCTGCCGAAGAGGCAGGAGACTTTTTCTTCCCTCTTGGTTTCCTGGTGCGCGAGGAGAGGGGATTAAGAGCACCGCGTAAAGGAGCTCCAGAGACAGGCGCGAGTCGCGGCTGAAAGCGCGGAGCCCAGAGACGGGCGTGGGACGCTGGGACTGCTGCTGCCGCCACCAAGAAGCCTGTGTGCGAGCGCAGGTCACTGTCCACACCGCCCTTCCGGGAGCATGTGCAGCCCGCCACTGCCGGGGTCCCGGGATCCAGGGAAGGCTTCCCTGGGAGAACGCACGGCGCACCTCGGGCTGGTGCTACGTCACGCCGACCTCTGCCGCTGCAGGCTCGCCCCGCACTCCGTGCCCCTCCCTCCCGCCCGGCCTGAGTGAGCCAGAGTCCCCGAAGAGGCTGCTCCTTTAACCCTGTCCTGTCTGAGCGAAGAACAGACGCCCTCCAGCGACCTACACACAGAGGCGGGGCCAAATCCAAAGCTGAGACCCAGGAGATGTGAGAACAAAGAAGAGAAAGGGAAACCTCTACCAGCAGCCTCAGAAGCAGCGGATTAAAGCTCCACAATCAACTTGATGTACCCTGCATCTGAGGAATACATGAATAGACAACAAATCATCCCAAATTGAGGAGCCAGGAGTCAGTGCTGTGCCTCTGAGGTGGGAGGGCGAACTTCAGGACACTGGTCCACAAGAGACCTCCCAGCTCCACATATCAAATGGCAAAAATCTTCCAGAGATCTCCATCTCAAGACCAGCACCCAGCTTCACTCAACGACCAGCAAGCTACAGTGCTGGACACCCTATGCCAAACAACTAGCAAGACAGGAACACAACGCCACCCATTAGCAGAGAGGCTGCCTCAAATCATAAAAAGTCCACAGACACCCCAAAACACACCACCAGACGTGGACCTGCCCACCAGAAAGACAAGATCCAGCCTCATCCACCAGAACACAGGCAGTAGTCCCCTCCACCAAGAAGCCTACACAACCCACTAAACCAACCTTAGCCACTGGGGACAGACACCAAAAACAACGGGAACTACGAACCTGCAGCCTGCAAAAAGGAGACCCCAAACACAGTAACATAAGCAAAATGAGAAGACAGAAAAACACACAGCAGGAGAAGGAGCAAGATAAAAACCCACCAGACCTAACAAATGAAGAGGTACTAGGCAGTCTACCTGAAAAAGAATTCAGAATAATGATGGTAAAGATGATCCAAAATCTTGGAAATAGAATAGACAAAATGCAAGAAACAGTTAACAAGGACCTAGAAGAACTAAAGATGAATCAAGCATCAATTAAAAACACAATACATGAAATAAAAAATACTCTAGATGGGATCAATAGCAGAACAACTGAGGCAGAAGAACGGATAAGTGAGGTGGAAGATAAAATAGTGGAAATAACTGATGCAGAGCAAAATAAAGAAAAAAGAATGAAAAGAACAGAGGACAGTCTCAGAGACCTCTGGGACAACATTAAACACACCAACATTCGAATTATAGGGGTTCCAGAAGAAGAAGAGAAAAAGAAAGGGACTGAGAAAATATTTGAAGAGATTATAGTTGAAAACTTCCCTAATATGGGAAAGGAAATAGTTAATCAAGTCCAGGAGGCACAGAGAGTCCCATACAGAATAAATCCAAGGAGAAATACGCCAAGACACATATTAATCAAACTGTCAAAAATTAAACACAAAGAAATCATATTAAAAGCAGCAAGGCAAAAACAACAAATAACACACAAGGGAATCCCCATCAGGATAACAGCTGATCTCTCAGCAGAAACTCTACAAGCCAGAAGGGAGTGGCAGGACATAATTAAAGTGATGAAGGAGAAAAACCTGCAACCAAGATTACTCTACCCAGCAAGGATCTCATTCAGATTTGATGGAGAAATTAAAACGTTTACAGACAAGCAAAAGCTGAGAGAGTTCAGCACCCCCAAACCAGCTTTACAACAAATGCTAAAGGAACTTCTCTAGGCAAGAAACACAACAGAAGTAAAAGACCTACAATAACGAACCCAAAACAATTAAGAAAATGGGAATAGGAACATACATATCGATAATTACCTTAAATGTAAATGGACTAAATGCTCCCACCAAAAGACACAGACTGGCTGAATGGATACAAAAACAAGACCCATATATATGCTGTCTACAAGAGACCCACTTCAGACCTAGAGACACATACAGACTGAAAGTAAGGGGATGGAAAAAGATATTCCATGCAAATGGAAACCAAAAGAAAGCTGGAGTAGCAATTCTCATATCAGACAAAATAGACTTTAAAATAAAGACTACTAGAAGAGACAAAGAAGGACACTACATAATGATCAAGGGATCAATCCAAGAAGAAAATATAACAATTGTAAATATTTATGCACCAAACATAGGAGCACCTCCATACATAAGGGAAATATTAACAGCCATAAAAGGAGAAATCGACAGTAACACAATCATAGTAGGGGACTTTAACACCCCACTTTCACCAATGGACAGGTCATCCAAAATGAAAATAAATAAGGAAACACAAGCTTTAAATGATACATTAAACAAGATGGACTTAATTGACATTTATTAGGAAATTCCATCCAAAAACAACAGAATACACATTTTTCTCAAGTGCTCATGGAACATTCTCCAGGATAGATCATATCTTGGGTCACAAATCAAGCCTTGGTAAATTTAAGAAAATTGAAATTGTATCAAGTATCTTTTCCGACCACAATGCTATGAGACTAGATATCAATTACAGGAAAAGAGCGGTAAAAAATACAAACACATGGAGGCTAAACAATACACTACTTAATAACGAAGTGATCACTGAAGAAATCAAAGAGGAAATTAAAAAATACCTAGAAACAAATGACAATGGAGACACGACGACCCAAAACCTGTGGGATGCAGCAAAAGCAGTTCTAAGAGGGAAGTTTATGGCAATACAATCCCACCTTAAGAAACAGGAAACATCTCGAATAAACAACCTAACCTTGCACCTAAAGCAATTAGAGAAAGAAGAACAAAAACATCCCAAAGTTAGCAGAAGGAAAGAAATCATAAAAATCAGATCAGAAATAAATGAAAAAGAAATGAAGGAAACGATAGCAAAGATCAATAAAACTAAAAGCTGGTTCTTTGAGAAGATAAACAAAATTGATCAACCATTAGCCAGACTCATCAAGAAAAAAAGGGAGAAGACTCAAATCAATAGAATTAGAAATGAAAAAGGAGAAGTAACAACTGACACTGCAAAAACACAAAAGATCATGAGAGATTACTATAAGCAACTCTATGCCAATAAAATGGACAACCTGGAAGAAATGGACAAATTCTTAGAAATGCACAACCTGCCAAGACTGAATCAGGAAGAAATAGAAAATATGAACAGACCAATCACAAGCACTGAAATTGAAACTGTGATAAAAAATCTTCCAACAAACAAAAGCCCAGGACCAGATGGCTTCACAGGCGAATACTATCAAGCATTTAGAGAAGAGCTAACACCTATCCTTCTGAAACTCTTCCAAAATATAGCAGAGGGAGGAACACTCCCAAACTCATTCTACGAGGCCACCATCACCTTGCTACCAAAACCAGACAAGGATGTCACAAAGAAAGAAAACTACAGGCCAATATCACTGATGAACATAGATGCAAAAATCCTCAACAAAATACTAGCAAACAGAATCCAACAGCACATTAAAAGGATCATACACCATGATCAAGTGGGGTTTATTCCAGGAATGCAAGGATTCTTCAATATACGCAAATCAATCAGTGTGATACACCATATTAACAAACTGAAGGAGAAAAACCATATGATCATCTCAATAGATGCAGAGAAAGCTTTTGACAAAATTCAACACCCATTTATGATAAAAACCCTGCAGAAAGTAGGCATAGAGGGAACTTTCCTCAACATAATAAAGGCCATATATGACAAACCCACAGCCAGCATCGTCCTCAATGGTGAAAAACTGAAACCATTTCCACTAAGATCAGGAACAAGACAAGGTTGCCCACTCTCACCACTCTTATTCAACATAGTTTTGGAAGTTTTAGCCACAGCAATCAGAGAAGAAAAGGAAATAAAAGGAATCCAAATGGGAAAAGAAGAAGTAAAGCTGTCACTGTTTGCAGATGACATGATACTCTACATAGAGAATCCTAAAGATGCTACCAGAAAACTACTAGAGCTAATCAATGAATTTGGTAAAGTTGGAGGATACAAAATTAATGCACAGAAATCTCTGGCATTCCTATATACTAATGATGAAAAATCTGAAAGTGAAATCAAGGAAACACTCCCATTTACCATTGCAACAAAAAGAATAAAATATCTAGGAATAAACCTACCTAAGGAGACAAAAGACCTGTATGCAGAAAATTATAAGACACTGATGAAAGAAATTAAAGATGATACAAATAGATGGAGAGATGTACCATGTCCTTGGATTGGAAGAATCAACATTGTGAAAATGATTCTACTACCCAAAGCAATCTACAGATTCAATGCAATACCTATCAAACTGCCAATGGCATTTTTCACAGAACTAGAACAAAAAATTTCACAATTTGTATGGAAACACAAAAGACCCTGAATAGCCAAAGCAATCTTGAGAACGAAAAATGGAGCTGGAGGAATCAGGCTCCCTGACTTCAGACTATACTACAAAGCTACAGTAATCAAGACAGTATGGTACTGGCACAAAAAACAGAAACATAGATCAATGGAACAGGATAGAAAGCCCAGAGATAAACCCACACACATATGGTCAACTTATCTTTGATAAAGGAGGCAGGAATGTACAGTGGAGAAAGGACAGTCTCTTCAATAAGTGGTGCTGGGAAAACTGGACAGGGACATGTAAAAGTATGAGATTAGATCACTCCCTAACACCATACACAAAAATAAGCTCAAAATGGATTAAAGACCTAAATGTAAGGCCAGACACTATCAAACTCCTAGAGGAAAACATAGGCAGAACACTCTATGACATAAATCACAGCAAGATCCTTTTTGACCCACCTCCTAGAGAAATGGAAATAAGACAAAAATAAACACATGGGACCTAATGAAACTTAAAAGCTTTTGCACAGCAAAGGAAACCATAAACAAGACCAAAAGACAACCCTCAGAATGGGATAAAATATTTGCAAATGAAGCAACTGACAAAGGATTAATCTCCAAAATTTATAAGCAGCTCATGCAGCTCAATAACAAAAAAACAAACAACCCAATCCAAAAATGGGCAGAAGACCTAAATAGACATTTCTCCACAGAAGATATACAGACAGCCAACAAACACATGAAAGGATGCTCAACATCTTTACTCATTAGAGAAATGCAAATCAAAACTACAATGAGATATCATCTCACACCAGTCAGAATGGCCATCATCAAAAAATCTAGAAACAATAAATGCTGGAGAGGGTGTGGAAAAAAGGGAACACTCTTGCACTGCTGGTGGGAATGTGAATTGGTACAGCCACTATGGAGAACGGTATGGAGGTTCCTTAAAAAACTACAAATAGAACTACCATATGACCCAGCAATCCCACTACTGGGCATACACCCTGAGAAATCCATAATTCAAAAAGAGACATGTACCAAAATGTTCATAGCAGCCCTATTTACAATACCCGGAGATGGAAACAACCTAAGTGTCCATCATCGGATGAATGGGTAAAGAAGATGTGGCACATATATACAATGGAATATTACTCAGCCATAAAAAGAAATGAAATTGAGCTATTTGTAATGAGGTGGATGGACCTAGAGTCAGTCATACAGAGTGAAATAAGTCAGAAAGAGAAAGACAAATACTGTATGCTGACACATATATATGGAATTTAAGAAAAAAAAATGTCATCAAGAACATAGGGGTAAGACAGGAATAAAGACACAGACCTACTAGAGCATGGACTTGAGGATATGGGGAGGGGGAAGCGTAAGCTGTGACAAAGTGAAAGAGCAGCATGGACATATATACACTACCAAACGTAAGGTAGATAGCTAGTGGGAAGCAGCCGCATAGCACAGGGAGATCAGCTCGGTTCTTTGTGACCGCCTGGAGGGGTGGGATAGGGAGGGTGGGAGGGAGACGCAAAAGGGAGGGGATATGGGAACATATGTATATGTATAACTGATTAAATTTGTAAAATAAAAAAAAAAGAGGAAAAAAAAAAGAAAAATCAAAGTAAAAAAATATTTCCTTGGGGGACTTCCCTGGCAGTCCAGTGCTTAAGACTCTGCACTTCCACTGAAGCGGGCACAGGTTCTATCCCTGGTCCAGGAACTAGGATCCCGCATGTCACGCGGTGCAGCCACAAAAACGGATTAATCTCCAAAACATACAAGCAACTCATGCAGCTCAATATCAAAAAAACAAACAACCCAATCCAAAAATGGCAGAATACCTAAATAGACATTTCTCCACAGAAGATATACAGATTGCCAACAAACACATGAAAGAATGCTCAACATCATTAATCATTAGAGAAATGCAAATCAAAACTACAATGAGGTATCACCTCACACCAGTCAGAATGGCCATCATCAAAAAATCTACAAACAATAAATGCTGGAAAGGGTGTGGAGAAAAGGGAACACTCTTGCACTGCTGGTGGGAATGTAAATTGATACAGCCACTATGGAAAACAGTATGAAGGTTCCTTAAAAAACTAAAAATAGACCTACCATATGACCCAGCAATCCCACTACTGGGCATATACTCTGAGAAAACCATAATTCAAAAAGAGTCATGTACCAAAATGTTCATTGCAGCTCTATTTACAATAGCCAGGAGATGGAAGCAACCTAAGTGTCCATCATCAGATGAATGAATAAAGAAGATGTGGCACATATATACAATGGAATATTACTCAGCCATAAAAAGAAATGAAATTGAGTTATTTGTAGTGAGGTGGATGGACCTAGAGTTTGTCATACAGAGTGAAGTAAGTCAGAAAGAGAAAAACAAATACCATATGCTAACACATATATATGGAATCTAAGGAAAAAAAAAAGGTCATGAAGAACCTAGGGGTAAGACAGGAATAAAGACACAGATCTACTAGAGAATGTCCTTGAGGATACGGGGAGGGGGAAAGGTAAGCTGTGACACAGTGAGAGAGTGGCATGGACATATATACACTACCAACTGTAAAATAGATAGCTAGTGGGAAGCAGCCGCATAGCACAGGGAGATCAGCTCGGTGGTTTGTGACCACCTAGAGGGGTGGGATAAGGAGGGTGGGAGGGAGGGAGACGCAAGAGGGAAGAGATGGGAACATATGTATATGTATAGCTGATTCACTTTGTTATGAAGCAGAAACTAACACACCATTGTAAAGCAATTATACTCCAATAAAGATGTTAAAAAAAAAAAAAAAGACACAGACAGAGAGAATGGACTTGAGGACACAGGGAGGGGGAAGGGTAAGCTGGGACAAAGTGAGAGAGTAGCATTGACATATATACTCTACCAAATGTAAAATAGATAGCTAGTGGGAAGCAGCTGCATAGCACAGGGAGATCAGCTTGGCGATTTGTGACCACCTAAAGAGGTGGGACAGGGAGGGTGGGAGGGAGACGCAAGAGGGAGGGGATATGGGGATAAAGGTATACATATAGCTGATTCATTTTGTTACACAGCAGAAACTAACACAACATTGTAAAGCAATTATACTCCAATAAAGATGTTGAAAAGAATAATGCAGGGCTTCCCTGGTGGTGCAGTGGTTGAGAGTCCACCTGCCGATGCAGGGGATGTGGGTTCGTGCCCTGGTCTGGGAGGATCCCACATGCCGCAGAGCGGCTGGGCCCATGAGCCATGGCCGCTGGGCCTGTGCGTCCGGAGCCTGTGCTCCGCAACGGGAGAGGCCGCAACAGTGAGAGGCCCGCGTACCACAAGAAAAAAAAATGCAATAAATATGTTTCACTTTCACATTTTTCAATAAAAATAATTGTAGTTTCTTCAAAAACAAAATAAAGAAAATAGGTCAGTTGAAAATACATAAGTAGAAACAAAAAGAGCAAAGACAATGAAAAATACCAGAAAGGGGGGCTTCCCTGGTGGCGCAGTGGTTAAGAGTCCGCCTGCCGATGCAGGGGACACGGGTTCATGCCCTGGTCCAGGAAGATCCCACATGACGCGGAGCGGCTGGGCCTGTGAGCCATGGCCACTGAGCCTGCGTGTCCGGAGCCTGTGCTCCGCAACGGGAGAGGCCACAACAGTGAGAAGCCCGCGTATCGCAAAAAAAAAAAAAATACCAGAAAGGGTATAAGTGATATGTTGACTTTTTTAACTAAAAAAAAATAATCATATATATAACTGAAGGCCCAGAAGGGGAAGAAAACAGGGCAGAAACAACATTTGAAGTTATAATGGTCACAGATTGTCCAAGAAAAGGTTTTGATAGGGTTAGAGCTGCATGGTTTTTAAAAAAGTTTGAAGACAGTCAAAAAGGTACACATGAAATGGCACATCTCAGGGAAGAGAGGGAAAATGAAATTTACTGGAAGCTGTTATGGAGCTGATATTGGGATTGTAAGATCAAATCTCTCTGGAGTCCCCAGAGAAGGGCCATGATAAAACATTAATAGATGTGCCCTCACATCCACATGTGGAAGTCCTGGTGTTTCTGTGTCTTTTTTTCACTCTGCTGGCCTAGAGAGGACGGCTTACTTTCAGTCATAATGCCAAGCTGGTGAGCAATGACTTCCAGTCTCCTTTAAAGATTCTATCCCTGCACCTGATACATGGACCATGCAGATTCAACTCCTTTCAAAACTAGAGAGTCCTATCTCATTTCTGGCACCTAGAAATCTCCCTATCTTGCTTTTAAACCTCTCTATGTCATTTATGGCTTAAATACATGTTCTAAAATATTTTACCCAGTATTTCTGTTTTTAGTGTGGGCAATCAGAATCAGGTAAGTTCAATCTGCTATACTGATCAAAAGTCCAATTAGTGCTATAGCAATCTGATGTATAAAGATTGCTGAATGACTCTAAAGTGGCAAAGGATTGTGAAACCAGATAGGAAAATTACCAATGGGTCAGATATCCTTTTTAAGTGAAAACAGAGACATAGGAAACATGAATGAATGAATGAGATAATGTAGCATTTCTCCAGCCAAGGTGGAACCTTAGATAAAGTGTCAAAGTTTCGTGAAGCATTTGTGTGGACACAACAGGATAAGGCTGGGTTTCATCCCACTTAATTTCAGGAGGGACTGCAAACATTCCACATTCTACTCTCCCCCACCCTGAAACTATAAGCCATGGTTGGTTCCCAGATTGATTCTGAATTTTGCAGTCCCCTCTAAGGGGAAATATCCTATTTAGAAAGATGGAATCAGGCTTTTTGCTCTTCTAGTCCCTTCTGAAGATTTAGAAGGGATGTTAATTTTGAGTGGCTAATGGCTTTTATAGGGTTTGTCACTTCTGAGTCCAGCTCTCAGTCCAGCTCTAACAGGTACATTTTGTCATTAAAATACTTAGTCATTAGCTGCTGTCCTCTTTCCACTATTACGAGTACCCGTTGCCCATTATCCCATCTTAAATGTAAAAATGTGCTTTTTGTTCATCAGGAGACATGATATATCTCATATCACTGTCCTTAGTGAGAGGTTTTTGCTTTCAGGGACTGAACATTAGCTGGAGTGTTTTCTACAACCTAGGTCTTATTTCCAGGAAAAAAAAAGAAAGAAAGAAAATTTTTCTAAGAGCATTTTAAATAGAATCTCTAGTTCTAAGTGAAGCAAAAGTGTGAAATTTTTTCATTTATTGATTAGACTCTCAGGTCGTCACAAAGGTGGAACTACCAATTTCTTATCTTTCTACTCTGAAAGGCCAATTTATGCAACCCTAAAAAATATAAGTTTAACTTTGCAAGATATTCTTTTGTTAACTGGTATCCTCACTTTTTTCTTATTTTAAAATGATAGTTTCAAATTTTTCATAAACTCTTATAAAATACTGAAAGTGGATAAAAGCATGAAGGTTGAATATACATTTAGTCTTGGTGCAAATAATTTATTATAATGCATATCAATAATATTATATCAATGCTGGTTATTCCTGTCAAAACCCTGAAACTGAAGTCATATATAGGACAGCAGACACATCGGATATGTATGAGCAGCATTTTGCTTTGTCTGCATCGGGCTGAGTACACAATGACTATTTTGCAATTAGCACTGCTTCTGTACAAAAAATATATGGAAGAATTTTGAAGTCTTGCTAATTACCTGTGTGTAATCATCCCTTGGATGTTCCATTAGGTTCTTGTGACATTTGGAAGTGATGGAAAGATCTCTTTCCCTCATGTTCTCCTTTCAATTCCCATCAAGAACAGTCTAGTTCAGAATAGGACTGCTTTTCTCTTGGGCCAGCATTTCCCAACTTTTTGAATTATAAACACTGTACATTCTAAATAATTTCTGTCTATCTGCATAAGAACTTTAAATAACCACTTTTGCTTTGCATATTTTTATTTTAGATAAATATATTGATTTTAATGCACTTAAAATTTCAAAATATGAAGACAAACTCTTACTTCTTACCATTTAACAAATGACCATTAAATTTATTTTAAGCTAATTCTTTAGGAGAGGGCATGATTCAACCCAAATGTTTTTAAATGACATTATAATGCTCAACCGCTATACTGGCTATGTTGATAGTAGTCTAATATTGACAGAAAGGCTTGACCCAGTTACGACATGGATAAGTCAGACAGGGTTTCTATAGCAAAGGATATTGAAGGAAGCCAAGACAGTCAAGATACACAGTAGAGTAATCACCAACACCCCCTAGCATAGGGTAGGGTCCCCAACTGGGAGCTCAGGTTTGCCAATATTTGATTGAGAGTCATATCACACCTTCTGGAAGATAACTATTTCCTCCAGGAAGATCAAGGCTGGCAGCATAGTCTACCAGAGGTAGATTCACTGAGTGTGAACCTGGCTCCAGTGACCCCATCTCTCTCAAGGTTATCAACATACCACATAAGACCACAAAGCACAGGACATAAAGTACTCTCAACCTAGTCTAATAGGGGCTGATCCAAGGGCATTTCTGAACTCAGTTCAGGGGAACTGAATCAAAAGTCAGTTTCTCATTCATCTCTAGGAGTCTTGCTAACATTTTGGTTGGGAGCATATATTAAAATTGCATTGAAATTTGACTATGTGTTTCAATATTAACAATGGATTCTAAAATGCTTTCACTATTTGAAGTCCTTGCCTTTATAAAATTCAGCTGGATTACTTTTATATTTTTGAGTTTTGATTGTAAATAACAAGATGAAAGATAAATTCTCAGTATGCAATGGGCAAGTAACACACTTTGGCTGGAAATAGGCTCCATTCCCAACCAAGAAAATCATAAGAGGAATATGATCATTGCTATCTCTTTTTTTTTTACAAGACCTTGCTTGTAAAAGTCTATGGAATATAGATTTTCAATTTTTCTAGTTACTACCTATAGGGGAAAATGCAAAAACAAACAGGAAGATATAATTTAGCTTAGGGGGTCAGAAAAGGCAAAGACATTTATTTAAGCTAAAGCACAGGAAGGAATTAGTGAGGTAAAGAGAAGGAAAGAGCTTTTCAAACACTGTGAAGAGCCTGTGCAAAGGGCCTGAGAATGGAAGGAGCCTGGCATGTTCAAGGACTTGAAAGATGACCAGTGAGTCTGGACCACAGTCATCAAGGACAGGAGTGGCATGAGGCCAGACTGGAAGGGTGTGCATGGGCATCTCAAGGTAACATTGATGGACACAGACACAACATCAGACCTAAGTGAAGCACCTCCTTTGAGAAGTTAACCTTGAGGCCTTCTCAGAGGGTCTTTATTCTCCTACTCAATTGTTCTGGCTATTTGCTGGTCTCCAGGCTGGTGCAGCCAGACCAGGTCAACAATCCATCATCCAACATGATGCCAGATGACTGGACTGAGTCAAGGTTATGGAGCAGGGAAGACTGGGGAAGTATCAGGCCTGGGAGAAGAACACAAGTTCAGTTTTGACACATTATTTTGAGATGACTCTAATGCGAGACATCCAAGTTGAAAGTTTAAGTTAGCATTTGATTTTAAAGCTCAGAAAAGAAGTCTGGACTAATTTTATGAACCCAATCATCATGGCAATCAACAAATAATAGGAATAACTCTTGCTAGTTTAAGTATAAAAGAAATGTATTGGAAAGATGTTGGATGGCTCATAGAATTTCCAAGAAGTTTGGAGAAACACACTCAGAAAATAAGCAGAAACCACAGAACACTGGTCAGCAAAGAACACAGTGAAAATTATGCCATTGTTCCTCTGCTGAGGCCATGGCAGCCACCATGGCTGGCCCTAGACACTGAACGTGGCCACTGGTACCACGGTTCAGGCTGCCCCCAGGATATGGACTTGGATGCTGCTTGTTCCCACCCAGATGACCTCTCTACTGTCCCTGATTCTTTGGGTCACCAACCTTCAGTTCAAACCCAGGCACCAGCATCTTATTTGCCAAGCCCACCTGCCCACTCCAATTGCCAATAAAGAGAATAAAGTCAAGTAACGGGGATATTTATCTTGGGTGGAGGGAAAGAGGACAGTCTATAGAAATGGATAAGATCATTTAGGGAGCAAGTGAGAAAGGGGAAGAAGGAAAGGAAAAGAAAGGGACAGGACAGGAAGGAAAGACATGGGGGAAGGGATGATGGTGGGGGGAGCCTAGGACAAAGCTTTGAGACTCCAGCATCAAGTTTTGCCTGAATCAGGACTGTCAAGACCTACTCTGTGATAATACATTACACATCAAATCTACATAGCATCTTAACTTGAAAATGTCAGAAATAAAAATGGTATCCCTCATTTGGGAGCACAATTGATTTTAACAGATGATTCTCAGAGTGAATTCTGAGAATCACAGTACAAATCTGGCCTCTCGTGATGGCATTTTCCATGTGGCCTTGCCCACTCTGAAGCCAGCTATAATTAAGTATTCTCATACAGATGTTAAATTATCCAACAATGACAACAGTGCAAAGAAAAGAAATGATAGAACTTCACATGAAAATTAATTGAAATAACATATGTATTGTCTGGTTGTACTTCAGTATTCTTAACTGACCTATGACTGAGTAATTATTTGCAGATCTTCAAAACTGGTGAGAATTTAATCAAACAGCAAATAAAAAGACATGCTACATCTTTTGTGCTGGGAATAAAATAGGGTATAATTCCCTATGGAAAAAAAATAATAACTTGGGCATTATAGAGAGAGTTACAGCAAAATAAAAGTGGGGGTGGGGGTGGGGGAGGGGGTATGTAGGACTCCCTCCTTGCCAAGTTAATATACTTTTCCCAGACACTCACTGCTAGAAATATATCCCATTAATATTCATTTTTTTAGAAAAAATTGTCTCATACCTTTAAATTCTCTCATACCCACCGAGTACTTAGAACGCTTGATCCCAAACACAGTGGGGAGGGATTTTTTTTTTAATGACTCATCTGATCTTTTCAGCTAATTCTTGATACTAAAGCAGTAGTTTTCCAAATGGGTAGCAAGGAGTCCCAGGTTTCCACAGACATGCTTTAGCATCCACCACAGAAGACAGAGAGACCCAATAGGTGTGGTTCAAGACTCCTAGCATTGATCTGATTTTATACTTCCTACATTGATGTTGTGGTGTGAAAAGTTAAATGCTGCTTTAGGGCCATACAATTCATCACTAGCCAGTTATTCACACCACTGCTGTGAATAGTAGAGTTTTCTAAAAAGTACATAATATCCATTTTAGGACCCCAGATATAGAGGATGCTAATATTTCTAAATAACAAATGCTGCTAAAGAGGAAGGAGGTCTCAGCTTCTATCACACACCCCAAAGCCTGGCCTATCAAGGATTTGGACCCCAGATGAGCTTCAAATCTAGGGTTGCCAGATTTAGCAAATAAAAACATAGAATGCTCAGTTAAATTTGAATTTCAGAAAATAATGAATATATTTAGTATAAGTATACTTTTTATAGTATACCCCAAGTAATATTTGGGATATACTTACACTAAAAGGTTTTTCATTGTTTATCTGAAATCCAAATTTATCAGGACACCCTGTTCCTTATCTGGCAACCCTAGTCAGGTCAGACTCAAGCATGTAGATCTGCCATGAGAGGAGATTATACAACCCATGAATGTCAAAATTTACCTTAAATATGTGAGTATTTTACCATCCAGGAAGTCCTACCTAGTGAGTAGAACCAACAGATCAGCCTGGATAGTACTTCAGAAGTTCAGCACAGGAAGCTATCCCTGCAGACGCCCTATTACCCATTTTGCTTCTGGCCTCCTGATTTAGCCATCCCCTCATCCCAGTAGCTGATTTAACCTTACTGATCTGCCTAGTGTAGCCTTTTTCCAGGTTCTTCTGTTCCGAGGGATGTCAGCTCCCAACCTGGCCAGGTGCAGAGCCTCGAATGAACTCCTAAGTCCTTTGACTTCTTCATGGTTATTGCCTAGATATAAATAGGACTTCTCAACTCCATGAACCAGAGTTCCTAATCTTAAAAGCTAGAACCCCAAAAGAAGCTCAGCCCGATTGCCTAAAGGCTGGCCACTCTCTAACATTGTACCCTTCTCAAACATCAACTTCTCAATGAGGACATCCCTAACCACAATATTGAAAGTTGCACATATATCTCTCCCATGACACTCCAAACAAGTTCATCTTGTTTAATTTCTGACTCTCTTCACTAGAAGATCAGCTCCAAGGTGGGCAATCTTTTTGCCTATCTTATTCAGTAACTAAAGCTGTATAGACACTTAAAAATATGTTTTTGGAATATCATGCCTTTATTCTAGTAGCTGGATTACTAGAAGTTATTATCTTCTTATTCTGTGCTAGGTCTATGTCTCCTTTTCTTGCCCAATACATCTTTATTGGAGTATAATTGCTTTACAATGGTGTGTTAGTTTCTGCTTTATAACAAAGTGAATCAGCTATACATATACAAATATCCCCATATCTCCTCCCTCTTGCGTCTCCTTCCCACTCTCCCTATCCCACCTCTCTAGGTGAACACAAAGCACTGAGCTGATCTCCCTGTGCTATGTGGCTGCTTCCCACTAGCTATCTATTTTACGTTTGGTAGTGTATATATGTCCATGTCACTCTCTCACTTCATCCCAGCTTACCCTTCCCCCTCCCCATATCCTCAAGTCCATTCTCTATGTCTGCGTCTTTATTTCTATCCTGCCCCTAGGTTCTTCAGAACCTTTTTTTTTTTTAGATTCCATATATATGTGTTAGCATATGGTATTTGTTTTTCTCTTTCTGACTTACTTCACTCTATGTGACAGTCTCTAGGTCCATCCACCTTGCTACAAATAACTTAATTTCATTTTTTATGGCTGAGTAATATTCCATTGTATATATGTGCCACATCGTCTTTATCCATTCCTCTGTTGACAAACACTTAGGTTGATTCCATGTCCTGGCTATTGTAAATAGAGCTGCAATGAACATTTTGGTACATGACTCTTTCTGAATTATGGTTTTCTCAGGTTTTCTGTGCCCAGTAGTGGGATTGCTGGGTCATATGGTAGTTCTATTTTTAGTTTTTTTAGGAACCTCCATACTGTTCTCCATAGTGGCTGTATCAGTTTACTTTCCCACCAATAGTGCAAGAAAACCACCAACTTTAAATACATATTTGATTCCATTTGGATAACAGAAAAATAAATATGACAATAAGACAAGTCTAGAGTTAAAGAACATACATATAGCCATAAGTATAATACTAAATCTCTCCCAGCATGCCTGGAATTATAACCTGAAATTTAGCTTAATTGGGTTTACAATCAATTCCCAAGGAGGTTAGCTACTGAGAATATACCACAGTCATTATAAAAGAGTTATCCTTAGGTCTTAATCTTCAACATAACATGGTAGCAAGGTTCTAACACATAATATTGGAAAAAGCATTTTAGTGATATCCTAAAAATAAAGATGATTTCCATCATCCATTATGTTTTCTGGTCATCTTACAGTTGGCTAGGAAAAATAATGAGTTTATAAGAAATATGGGTTTAGGAGCCAGGATTGTGACAGCATCTGCATTTGATCACCAATTCCCTTTGTAAGTAAAGTTTCTATGTGAAACAAAGCTGAAGCTCAACATTAGGGCATATAAAAACTCATTGCCTATTTTATTTTTTACTTACAGATTTGTGCAACAGATGAAACAACCAGGAAACTATTGAAATCTTATCCATTAAAATACTGAATGGTTTCTTCTGCTCCAAGTTACAGCAAAATCTAGTCTAGATGGCTGCCTTATTAGCAAATTTCCAAATGAACATTATTCTCTGGTAATGTAAATGAATAATTCAAACTTTCCTGCTTTTTTCCTATGGTTTATATACTCTTAAAAGTTAAAAATAGGGGCCTCCCTGGTGGCGCAAGTGGTTGAGAGTCCGCCTGCCGATGCAGGGGATACGGGTTCGTGCCCCGGTCTGGGAGGATCCCATATGCCGCGGAGCGGCTGGGCCCGTGAGCCATGGCCGCTGAGCCTGCGCGTCCGGAGCCTGCGCGTCCGGAGCCTGTGCTCCGCAACGGGGGAGGCCACAACAGTGAGAGGCCCACATACCACAAAAAAAAAAAAAAAAAAAAAAAAAAGTTAAAAATAACAGAGATTTTAGTGTTTCTATTTATAAATATGATATTATGAAAATCATGGAGTTTGTTTTATGCTTTTAGATCTTCTGTATCTGTTTTATAAAGAATTTCCATTGTCTCCTGGTAGAATTTGATTAATAATTTAACCATTAAGCATACACTACACTTCCAGAGAATTCAAATTGTAAGGTCTAATGACTTTGAGAAATGCACAGTTGCTTTTACATCATTCATTCTAAAACTGTGCCATCCAATATGATAACCATTAGCCATAGTGACTATTTAAATCTAAATTAATTAAAAATAAATAAAATTATAACTTTAGCTCATGGTTGTCATTCCAGGTGAAAGGGAGTAAGCATGCTTCACCCTTTCTTTCACACTGAACACAACTATAAAGCCCAGAAAGAATGCATGGTGCAGCTATTTGAAATCTCTGAAAATTAAATAGCAGCAGGCACAGCAGGAAGGACACCAGAATTTGAATTACCATAGCATCAGTAGTGAATTTACCATTCTTCATCACCAGTAGCCTCCGACTTGAATCCAGTGCAGCCCAAACCCCAGAAGTAAGCACTGTGGCTCAGACAGACTCCAGGAGGAGCACTCTAGACCTGCCTCAGAACTAGGGAAGGACACTCAGTGTTCAGGAAGGGGCAAAGGTTAATTTCTCTTTTCTGCCATGGCCCAGCCCCCAGGCAATCCCATGGCAGAATTGGCAGTAATAGTTATGAGACCCTTCAAGAGCCAAAATTCCTAGGGAAAGGAACCCTCTTCCCTGATCCTCAAAGCTGCAGCTGAAAGAAGGTAGGATAAAACCATATTGCTTTTTTTCCCTCTAGAATGTAAGCCCAAACACAGCAGTGCAAGAGAGGGATCACTAAAGCCCCAAGTATCTGGACAGAGGACCAAAGAGTTTCTTTCCTAGGAAATGATTCAGATGGAAGGGCTTGGGAAAGCAACTCCATAAACTTGTTTATGAACTCCTGGGCTCACTCTGGACCTGCATCTGTGTGACTATGATCCAAATTAGTATACCAAAGACTTTGCGAACTGAACTAACTAGAAACCACTGCCTAGGCCTCAGACTGACCACTGAGTGGTACTCACCCAAGATATATCCAAAGAGCATTACAAAGGCTTTGAAAACTGAACAGATATTGAAATTATAACCCATAGAAGGTAGGTAGGAATTTGTGGACTGCCTGGATTAATTGCCTGCTAAAATAAAAGCAATTACACCCTCTATAGAATTTAAATAAGACTCAGACTCTCATAATGTAATATTCAAAATGTCCATTCCTTCCTTCCTTCCTTCCTTCCTTCAATCCTTCCTTCCTTTCTTTTCTTTTTCTTCCTTCCTTCCTTTCTTTCTTTCTTTCTCCCTTTTCTTCTGACCATGTGGCTGACAGGGTCTTGATGCTACAGCCGGCTGTCAGACCTGTGCCTCTGAGGTGGGAGAGCCAACTTCAGGACATTGATCCATCAGAGATCTCCCAGATCCACATAATATCAAATGGAAAAAGCTCTCCCAGACATCTGCATCTCAATGCTAAGAACCAGATCTACGCAATGACCAGCAAGCTACAGTGCTGGACACCCTATGCCAAACAGTTAGCAAGACAGGAACGCAACGACACCAATTAGCAGAGAGGCTGCCTAAAATCATAATACGGTCACAGATACCCAAAAGCACACTGGACACAGTCTTGCCCACCAAAAAGACAAGATCCAGCTTAATACACCAGAAAACAAACACTAGTCCCCTCCACCAGGAAGCCTACATAACCCACTGAACCAACCTTAGCCACTGGGGGCAGACACCAAAAACAATGGGAACTACAAACCTGCAGCCTGCGAAAAGGCGACTGCAACCACAGTAAGTTAAGCAAAATAAGAAGACAGAAACACATAGCAGATGAAGGAGCAAGGTAAAAACCCACCAGACCAAACAAATGAAGAGGAAATAGGGAGTCTACCTGAAGAATTCAGAGTAATGATAGTAAAGATGATCCAAAATCTTGGAAGTAGAATGGAGAAAATACAAGAAACATTTAACAAGAACATAGAAGAACAAAAGAGCAAAGAACCAATGATGAGCAACACAATAAATGAAATTTTAAATTCTCTAGAAGGAATCAATAGCAGAATAACTGAGGCAGAAGAACGGAAAAGTGACCTGGAAGATAAAGTAGTGGAAATAACTACCACAGAGCAGAATAAATAAAAAATAATGAAAAGCATTGAGGACAGTCTCAGAGACCTCTGGGACAACATTAAATGCACCAGAATTCGAATTATAGGGACCCCAGAAGAGGAAGAGAAAAAGAAAGGGACTGAGAAAATATTTGAAGAGATTATCACTGAAAACTTACCTAATATGGGAAAGGAAATAGTTGATCAAGTGCAGGAAGCGCAGAGAGTCCCATACAGGATACATCCAAGGAGAAACATGCCAAGACACATATTAATCAAACTATCAAAAATTGCATACAGAGAAAAAATATAAAAAGCAGCAAGGGAAAAGGAACAAATAACATACAAGGAAATCCCCATAAGGATAACAGCTGATTTCTCAGCAGAAACTCTGCAAGCCAGAAGGGAGTGGCAGGACATATTTAAAGTGACGAAAGGAAAAAACCTACAACCAAGATTACCCTACGCAGCAAGGATCTCATTCACATTTGACGGAGAAATTAAACCTTTACAGACAGGCAAAAGCTAAGAGAGTTCAGCACCACCAAACAAGCTATACAACAAATGCTAAAGCAACTTCTCTAGGCAAAAAACACAAAAGAAGGAAAGACCTACAACACCAAACCCAAAACAATTAAGAAAATGGTAATAGGAACATACATATCGATAAGTACCTTAAATGTAAATGGATTAAATGCTCCAACCAAAAGACACAGACTGGCTGAATGGATACAAAAACAAGACCCATATATATGATGTTTACAAGAGACCCACTTCAGACCTAGGGACACATACAGATTGAAAGTGAGGGGATGGAAAAGATATTCCATGCAAATGGAAATCAAAAGAAAGCTGGAGTAGCAATTCTCATATCAGACAAAATAGACTTTAAAAACTATTACAAGAGACAAAGAAGGACAGTACATAATGATCAAGGGATCAATCCACGAAGAAGATATAACAATTGTAAATATTTATGCACCCAACATAGGAGCACCTCAATACATAAGGAAAATGCTAACAGCCATAAAAGGGGAAATCGACAGTAACATAATCATAGTAGGGGACTTTAACACCCCACTTTCACCAATGGAAGTGTCAACCAAAGTGAAAATAAAAAAGGAAACACAAGCTTTAAATGATATATTAAACAAGATGGACTTAATTGATATTTATAAGACATTCCATCAAAAAACAACAGAATATACTTTCTTCTCAAGTGCTCATGGAACATTCTCCAGGATAGATCCTATCTTGGGTCACAAATCAAGCCTTGGTAAATTTAAGAAAATTGAAATCATATCAAGTATCTTTTCCAACCACAACGCTATGAGACTAGATATCATTTACAGGAAAAAAAAGTGTAAGAAATACAAACACAAGGAGGTAAAACAATACACTACCTAATAACCAAGAGATCACTGAAGAAATCAAAGAGAAATTCAAAAAATACCTAGAAACAAATGACAATGAAAACACGATGACACAAAACCTATGGGATGCAGCAAAAGCAGTTCAAAAAGGAAGTTTATAGCAATAAAATCCTACTTGAAGGAACAAAAAACATCTCAAATAAACAACCTAACCTTATGCCTAAAGCAATTAGAGAAAGAAGAACAAAAAACCCCTTAAATTTAACAGAAGGAAAGAAATCATAAAGATCTGATCAGTAATAAATGAAAAAGAAATGAAGAAACAATAGCAAAGATCAATACAACTAAAAGCTGGTTCTTTGAGAAGATAAACAAAATTGATAAACCATTAGCCAGACTCATCAAGATAAAAAGAGAGAAGACTCAAATCAACAGAATTAGAATTGGAAAAGGAGGAGTAACAACTAACACTGCAAAAATACAAAGGATCATGAGAGATTACTACCAGCAACTATATGCCAATAAAATGGACAACCTGGAAGAAATGGACAAATTCTTAGAAAAGCACAGCCTCTCGAGACTGAACTAGGAAGAAACAGAAAATATAAACAGATGCTTCACAACCACTGGAATTAAGACTGTGATTAAAATCTTCCAACAAACAAAAGCCCAGGACCAGATGGATTGACCAAAGAATTTTAACAATCATTTAGAGAACAGCTAACATTTATCCTTCTCAAACTCTTCCAAAATATAGCAGAGGGAGGAACACTCCCAAACTCACTCTATGAGGCCACCATCACCCTGATACCAAAACCAGACAAAGATGTCACAAAGAAAGAAAACTACACATCAATATCACTGATGAACACTGATGCAAAATTCTCAACAAAGTACTAGCAAACAGAATCCAAAAGCACACTAAAAGGATCATACACCATGATCGAGTGGGGTTTATCCCAGGAATGCAAGGATTCTTCAGTAAATGCAAATCAAGCAATGTAATACACCATATTAACAAACTGAAGGATAAACACCGTATGATCATCTCAATAGATGCAAAAAAAGCTTTGGACAAAATTCAACACCCACTTATGATAAAAACCCTCCAGAAAGTAGGCATAGAGGGAACGTACCTCAACAAAATAAAAGCTATATATGACAAACCCACAGCCAACATCTTTATCAATGCTGAAAAACTGAAACCATTTCCACTAAGATCACTAACAAGACAACATTGCCCCCTCTCACCCCTGTTATTCAACATAGTTTTGGAAGTTTTAGCCACAGCAATCAGAGATGAAAAAAAAAAAAGGAATCCAAATAGGAAAAGAAGAAGTAAAACTGTCACTGTTTGCAGATGACATGATACTATACACAGAGAATCCTAAAGACGCTACCAGAAAACTACTAGAGCTAATAAATGAATTTGGTAAAGGATACAATATTAATGCACAGAAATCTCTTGCATTTCTATACAGTGATGATGAAAAATCTTAAAGAGAAATCAAGGACACACTCCCATTTACCATTGCAACAAAAAGAATAAAATACCTAGGAATAAACCTACCTAAGGAGACAAAAGACCTGTATGCAGAAAGCTATGACACTGATGAAAGATATTAAAGATGTTACAAACAGATGGTGACATATAACATGTTCTTGGATTAGAAGAATCAACATTGTGAAAATGATGATACTACCCAAAGCAATCTGCAGATTCAATGCAATTCCTATCAAACTACCAATGGCATTTTTCACAGAACTAGAGCAAAAAATTTCACAATTTGTATGGAAACACAAAAGACCCCGAATTGTCAAAGTAACCTTGAGAAAGAAAAACAGAGCTGGAGGAATCAGGCTCCCTGACTTCAGACTATACTACAAAGCTACAGTAATCAAGACAGTATGGTACTGGCACAAAAACAGAAATATAGATCAATGTAACAGGATAGAAAACCCAGAGATAAACCCATGCACATATGGTCAACTTATTTTTGATAAAGGGGGCAAGAATATACAATGGAGAAAAGACAGCCTCTTCAATAAGTGGTGCTGGGAAAACTGGACAGCTCCATGTAAAAGAATGGAATTAGAACACTCCCTAACACCATACACAAAAATAAACTCAAAATGGATTAAAGACCTAAATGTAAGGCCAGACACTATAAAACTCTTAGAGTAAAACATAGGCAGAACACACTATGACATAAATCACAGCAAGGTCCTTTTTGACTCACCTCCTAGAGAAATGGAAATAAAAACAAAAATAAACAAATGGGACCTAATGAAACTTAAAAGCTTTTGCACAGCAAAGGAAACCATAAACAAGATGAAAGGCAACCCTCAGAATGGGAGAAAATATTTTCAAATGGAGCAATGGACAAAGGATTAATCTCCAAAATTTACAAGTAGCTCATGTAGCTCAATATCAAAAAACAAACAACCCATTCCAAAAATGGGCAGAAGACCTAAATAGACATTTCTCCAAAAAAGATATACAGATTGCCAGCAAACACATTAAAGGATGTTCAACATCACTAATCATTAGAGAAATGCAAATCAAAACTACAATGAGTTATCACCTCACACCTGTCAGAATGGCCATCATCAAAATATTTACAAATAATAAATGCTGGAGAGGGTGTAGAGAAAAGGGAACCCTCTTGCACTCTTAGTGGGAATGTAAATTGATACAGCCACTATGGAGGACAGTATGGAGGTTCCTGAAAAATCTTAAAATAGAACTACCATATGACCCAGTAATTCCACTACTGGGCATATATCCAGAGAAAACCATAATTCAAAAAGAGTCATGTACCACAATGTTCCTTGCAGCACTATTTACAATAGCCAGGACATGGAAGTAACCTAAATGTCCATCATGAGATGAATGGATAAAGAACATGTGTCATATATATACAATGAAATATTACTCTGCCATAAAAAGAAACAAAATTGTGTTATTTGTAGTGAGGTGGTTGGACACAGAGTCTGTCATACAGAGTGAAGTAAGTCAGAAAGAGAAACACAAATACCGTATGCTAACACATACATATGGAATCTAAAAAAAATAAAGGTTATGGAAAACCTAAGGGCAGTATAGAAATAAAGACACAGACATAGAGAATGGATTTGAGGACACAGGGAGGGGGAAGGGTAAGCTGGGATGAAGTGAGAGAGTGGCCATGGACTTATATATACTACGAAATGTAAAATAGATAGCTAGTTAGAAGCAGTGCATTGCATAGGGAAATCAGCTCAGTGTTTTGTGTCCACCTAGAGGGGTGGGATAGGGAGGGTGGGAGGGAGATGCAAGAGGGAGGAGATATATATGTATAGCTGATTCTCTTTGTTATAAAGCAGCAAATAACACACCAATGTAAAGCACTTATACTGTAATAAAGATGTTTAAAAAAGAGAGAGAGAGAATTAGGTAATTTTCAATATTTCTTAAAAAAAATCTAGGCAAATAAATACAAGATATAAAGAAGTGCAAATTGAGAAACAAACTAACTGATATAAAAATGTATTGAATGGACTCAATAGCAGAATCAAGATGATAGAGTGAACAGTCAGTGAACTTAGAGATGGACCAAGAAAAATTATCCAATCTGAACAACAGAAAGAACCAAGGAAAAAAACTAATGGAGCCTCAGGGACCAGTAGGACAGTAGCCAAGGATCTCATGTCATGTCATCAGAGTATCAGAGAAAGGAAAGTGCAGTGATGAAAAAATATTTGAAAAATAATGGCTGAAATTTTCCCAAGTTTGGTACAGACATAAATCTACAGATACAAGAGCAAATCCCAAGGAGGATAAGTTCAAAAAATACATGCCCACATGCAGAAAAATCAAACTGGTGTACAGAAAAAATTCTTGAAACCAGCCAGAGGAAAAAAAACACATTAACTATACAGAAACAATGACTCACAGAGGCCAGAAAGAAGAGGCACAATACTTTTACAGTACTGAATGACTGTAAACACTGAATTTTATATTCAGTGAAAATATTTTTCAGAAATGAAGGTGATATAAAGACATTCTCAGATGAAGAAATACTGAGACAATTCTTATCAAGCAGAATGGAGTGGCATGGACTTATATATACTACAAAATGTAAAATAGATAGTTAGTGGGAAGCAGCCACATAGTGCAAGGAGATCAGCTTGGTGCTTTGTGACCACCTAGAAGGGTAGGATAGGGAGGGTGGAGGGAGATGCAAGAGGGAGGAGATATGGGGATATATGTATATGTATAGCTGATTCACTTTGTTATAAAGCAGAAACTAACACACCATTGTAAAGCAATTATACTCCAATAAAGATGTTAAAAAAATAAGTAAATAAAATAAAATCTTGCTTTAAAAAATGCTAAAGGAAGCTCTCATACAGAAGGAAAGTGACACTAGAAGGAAACTTGGACAAAAAGAAAAAAAGAATAACTAGATAAAAAGGATAAATACCTTGATAAACTTAATAGACCATTCTTTTCTTGAATTCTTTAAAATATGTTTGACAATTGAAAACAAAAATTTTAATTTGAAATTGATGGGGTTTACAGTGTAGATATAATATATATGACAACTATAGCATGAAGGGTGAGGGCAAAGGGACCTAAAAGGTGGTGAGATTTTTACATTCCAATTGAAGTGGCAAAATATCAATTGAATTATACTGTTAAAAGTGAATTATGCATTTTGGAAGCCCTAGACCTACCACCAAAAAAAATTATACAAAATGATATACTAAAAATTCACAATAGATAAATTAACACAGAACACTAAAAAATATTGAAATAACTAAAGAAGTCCAGAAAGGGGCAAAGAGGGAAACAAGCCAACAAACAAACAAACAAAAACAAAGGGAACAAGCATAAAATGAACAACAAAATGGTAAAGTTAAATCCAAACATATCAATAAATGCATTAAATGTAAATGGTCTAAGCACACTAGTTAAAAGACAGATTGTCACCATGGTCAAAAAATAATGAATCAACTCTAGGTTGTCCGTGGTAAACTCACTTCAAATATAATGATATACTGGGACTTCCCTGGTGGTCCAGTGGTTAAGACTCTGTGCTTCCAATGCAGGGGACACGGGTTTGATACCTGGTCATGGAACAAAGATCCCACATGCCATGCAGCATGGCCAAAAATAATAATAATAGTAGTAATGATATACATAGGTTACAAACACTAATCAACAGTAAGTTGTAGTGGCCACATTAATATCAAACAAAGTAAACTTCAGAGCAAAGAAAGTTCCCAGGGATAAAGAAGGATATCACCTCTTGATAAAAGGATCAATTCACAATAAGGCATAGCAATTCAAAGTGTTTATCCATATTACTGGAGTTTCAGATTACATGAAACAAAAATTGAAAGAACTGAAAAAAGATACATGCAAATCTACAATTATGTTTAGAGAATTTGACATTCCTCTCTCAGTAACAATAGAACTAGTAGACAGGAACTCAGTAAGGATAAATAAGAACTGAACAATGCCATTCACCAATTGGATGTAATAAACATTAATAGAACATTCCACCCAACAACACAGTCTTTTCCAGTGTACATAGAACTTCCACTAAGATATGTCCTGGATCATAAAACAAACCTTAGGATATTTAAAAGAACTGAAATTATGGAAAATATATTCTCAGACCATAACAGAATTATACTGAAAATCAAAAACAGAGAGATAACAGAAAAAGCTACTAACACATGGAAATTAAATAGCACTTCTAAATAATCTATGGGTCAAAAAAGAATTCTCAAGGGAAATTTTAAAATAGTTTTTACTGAATGAAAATGGAAAAATAGCATAATAAAATTTGTGAGATGCTGCAAATATCTTTTAGAACAAAGTATTATATCTTTATAAGAGAAAAGAAGAAATGTCTCAAATCAGCATAAGATTCTACCTTAAGAAACAAGAATAAGAAAAGCAAAATAAAAGCAAATTAAGTTGAAGGATATAATAAAGATAAGAGCAAAAAATCAATGAAATTGATTAGAGGAAAGCAATAGAAAAAATTAATGAGGCCAACGGCTGGTTCTTTGCAACAGTCAATAAGATTGATGAACCTCTAGCAAGAATCAAAGTAAAAAAAAGAACAGGATTTGCCAATATCATAAAGGAAATGAAAGAAATATGATTACTACACACAGAAATGTAATTTCCTGTTCCATTTGTTGAATGAACATCAGACTAATTTTTAGTCTTTTCATGGACCTATGTGCCTTCCAAGGAAAAGGGCAAGGATGCAAATATTAGAAAGATTGGTTTCCATGGTATATGGTTATGGGTACTGAATGGAATTTACCTGTGTCAATAATTTTTCATGTTAGAAACTTTTCCCTGGATTTTGACAGGAAACTTAAACCAAGCATTAGCCAAAGTTCACCTATTCAACTGGAACAATTCACTTTGGCTATTTCAGACCTTTACAAAGACATGGAGAAAGTTACAGGATAATTTAAAAGATTCTCAAAGATTTTTCTTTCTCTATAATACCTCTCATCCCATTGACTTACCATAATTTATCAAAAAAAAAAACCACTGGTAAAATTTATATGATTTAAAACATTTTGTCCATAATTATCCTATTAAAATGCAAGTGTGTTACCCAGGAATTCATGTAATACCATCTCTTTTTCAGATAAGCAAAGAAAGAAGAGAACTCTGAGTAAGTAAGACACAGAAAAGATCATTTTAAGTCAGGCAATACCATGATGGGATGCCCTAAGAATCAAACATGAGCATGAGGTTTCCCAATATAAAATTTAAAGACAATAAAGCCATCAGAACAGGAGCTGGAGGTACATTAGGGACAACTAAAACTGCTTTACAACTTGACTAGTTTATTTTGCTAATGGGTCTATGCTGAACACTGCCATGTAGAAAAAGCACAATCAACTGGCCTCATTTATGATTTGAATTTTATGAACAATCTACATGACTGATATAAATTATCTTGGATTCTATTTTTGTATCTCATGATATTATGATTTATAATAATAAATATATATTTGGACTTCATCCGCATTTCTGGCACAGGGCTACTAAAACCCTCAGAATTTAACTGATGAGAGCAATAAAGCTTTCATTTTTTATGCTAATGAAGAGACTTTTGGAAAACACCTAAGGATGGGGGCTCATTGCCAGAACAACTAATCTTGTGATTAGAGGGTTAGTTGGAACATCCAGTTCCAACCCCTGACCCCTGGGGAGGAGAAAGGAGCTGGAGATTGAGTTCAGTCCCCAATGGCCAATGATTTGCTCAATCATGCCTATGTAATGAAGCCTCCATAAAAACCCAAAAGGATGGTGTTTGGAGAACTTCTGGACTGGTGAACGCATGGAAATTTAGGGAGAGTGGTGCACCTGGAGAGGGCATGGAAACTCCTCATCCTTTCCCACACCTTGTGTTTTATGCATCTCTTCCATCTGGCTGTTCCTGAGTTATATTCTCTTATAACAAACTGCTAACCTAGTAAGTAAAATGTTCCTTGAGTTTTGTGAGTCACTCTTGCAAGGAGGGGATTGCCAGTCAGAAGTACAAGTAACAACCTGGGTTTGTGATTAACATCTTATAGGACTGAGCCCTTAACCTGGGGAATCTAATACTATCTCCACATAGATAGTGTCAGAATTGAATTGAATTTTCAGACACACTGCTGGTATCTGGTCAGTTTTGTTCGTGGTGTGGGAAAAACCCCATGCACATGTTGAAATTGTGTTCAGAGGCATTTTATTAATGTTCTAATAAATCCTTCAGAAATACCTGTAGATCTATTCTGGCAATGGAGAAAATGATCATGAAAATGGAACAAAAGCAAGATTTAATTACAAAAGTGGTGAATATCAAATATAAAGTCTGAATTGAATTCTGACAGCAAGAAAGAACCATTACATAACCCTAACACCAGAAGCAACAGGAATCTTTAAGAAAAGGCCATGTTCTCTTCAAATTCATAAAAACCAAGGAGGCAATAATGGGAAGGACTCTCTATGCACTATCTATGCAGTTATCAGCAACAACAAAGCAACAACAAAAAAACAGAAAAGATTAATACAAGCCCACATACACAGACTAAAAAAGAAAGGAAGGTGTAAATGAATTAAGAAGATCTGATAACTATAAATCTAACAATACAATTACAAATGATCCTGGAGAAGAAGAAAAGGGCAAAAGCAACCAGTGAAATTAATTTGTCTGTAAGGAAGCTGTCTAATTAATGGAAAGATGTGTGCATAGCCAAGGAAAATACAAATCTCTGAAATGACTCAAGAAGGAGGAACTGTAGAATAAGAAAAGACTTGAAAAACCTGATACAAATAAGAGGCAGGGGGGGAACGCATTTGCAGTAAGTTCAAAACTGAAGAAAAACAAGGAAGGAATTGAACCAGTGCTTGGGGCAGATGGCAAAATGTTAACAGATGCAGAAAGAAGGCAAAACTCTCCATTTTTTCTTAACATCTTTATTGGAGTATAATTGCTTTACAATGTTGTATTAGTTTCTGCTGTATAGCAAAGTGAATCAGCTACACGTATACATATATCCCCATATCTCCTCCCTCTTGCATCCACTTTTTTATCTTCCAGGTCACTTATAAATTCTTCTGCCTCAGTTATTCTGCTTTGATTCCTTCTAGAGAATTTAAAATTTCATTTATTGTGTTGTTCATCATTGTTTTTTGCTCTTTAGTTCTTCTAGGTCCTTGTTAAACGTTTCTTGTATTTTCTCCATTCTATTTCCAAGATTTTGGATCATCTTTACTATCATTACTCTGAACTCTTTTTCAGGTAGACTGCCTATTTCCCCTTCATTTGTTTGGTCTGGTGGGTTTTTACCTTGCTCCTTCATCTGCTGTGTGTTTCTCTGTCTTCTTATTTTGCTTAACTTAGTGTGTTTGGGGTCTCCTTTTTGCAGGCTGCAGATTCGTAGTTCCCATTGTTTTTGGTGTCTGCCCCCAGTGGCTAAGGTTGGTTCAGTGGGTTGTGTAGGCTTCCTGGTGGAGGGAACTAGTGACTGTGTTCTGGTGGATGAGGCTGGATCTTGTCTTTCTGGTGGCAGGACTGCATCTGGTTGTGTGTTTTGGGGTGTCTGTGACCTTATTATGATTTTAGACAGCCTCTCTGCTAATGGGTGTGGTTGTGCTCCTGTCTTGCTAATTGTTTGGCATAGAGTGTCCAGCACTGTAGCTTGCTGGTCGTTGAGTGGAGCTGGATCTTAGTTTTGAAACGGAGATCTCTGGGAGAGCTTTCACCATTTGATATTACATGGAGCTGGGAGGTCTCTGCTGGACCAATGTCCTGAATTGGCTCTCCCACCTCAGAGGCACAGGCCTGACACCTGGCCGGAGCACCAAGACCCTGTCAGCCACACAGCTCAGAAGAAAAGGGAAAAAGAAAAAGAAAGAAAGAAAGAAAGAAAAAGAAAGAAAGAAAGAAAGAAAGAACAAAAAAAATAAAGAAAGAAAGAAAGAAAAAAAGAAACAAAGAAAGGAAGGAAGGAAGGAAGGAAGGGAGAGAGAAGGAGAGAAAGAAAGAAAGAAAGAAAGAAAAAAGAAAGAAAGAAAGAAAGAAAAAAGAAAGAAAGTTATTAAAATAAAAAATAAGAATAAAACATAATAAAAAGAAAGAAAGAAGAGAGCAATCATACCAAAAAACAAATCCACCAATGATAACAAGCGCTAAAAACTATACTAAAAAAAAAAAAAAAAGGACAGACAGAACCCTAGGACAAATGGTAAAATCAAAGCTATACAGATAAAAATCACACAAAGAAGTATACACATACACACTCACAAAAAGAGAAAAAGGAAAAAAAAAATATATATATATAAAAGGAAGAGAGCAACCAAATCAATAAACAAATCTACCAATGATAGTAAACTCTAATTATTAAACTAAGATAAACATAAAACTAGAAACCAGTCAGTGGCATACCACAAACCCCAAGTCTACAGTTGCTTCCAAAGTCCACCGCCTCAATTTTGGGATGATTCACTGTCTGTTCAGGTATTCCACAGATGCAGTGTACATCAAGTTGATCGTGGAGATTTAATCCTCTGCTCCTGAGGCTGCTGGGAGGGATTTCCCTTTCTCTTCTTTGTTCGCACAGCTTCTGGGGTTCAGCTTTGGATTTGGCCCTGCCTCTGCCTGTAGGTCGCCCTCCAGCATCTGTTCCCCACCCAGACAGGACGGGGTTAAAGGAGCAGCTGATTCAGGGACTCTGGCTCACTCAGGCGGGGTGGGGGGGGGTGGGGGGGTACAGGGAGAGGGAGGGGTTGCAACAGCCTGAGGCGCACGCCGTGTGTTCTCCTGAGGAAGTTGTTCCTGGATCACGGGACCCTGGCAGTGGCAGGCTGCACAGGCTCCCGGGAAGGGAGGTGTGGAGAGTGACCTGTGCTTGCACGCAGGCTTCTTGGTGGCTGCAGCAGCAGTCTTAGCATTTCATGCCCGTCTCTGGTGTCAGTGCTGATAGCCACGGCTCACGCCCATCTCTGAAGCTTGTTTAGGCAGTGTTCTGAATCTCGTCTCCTCGGACACTCTGAAACAATGGTTTCTTGACTCTTAGGCAGGTCCAGACTTTTTCCCAGACTCCCTCCCAGCTAGCTGTGGCACACTAGCCCACTTCCGGCTGTGCTCATGCAGCCTATCCCAGTCCTCTCCCTGGGATCTGAACTCCGAAGCCTGAGCCTCAGCTCCCAGCCCCCACCAGCCCAGGCTGGTTAGTGCTGGTTGGCACCGATCCTCTGTGCAGGAATCTCTCCACTTTGCCCTCTGCACCCCTGTTGCTGCGCTCTCCTCCATGGCTCCGAAGCTTCCCCCCACCCACCCCGCTGTCCCTGACAGTGAAGGGGCTTCCTAGTGTGTGGAAACTTTTCCTCCTTCACAGGTCCCTCCCAGAGGGGCAGATCCCGTCCCTATTCTTTTGTCTCTGTTTTTTCTTTTTTCTTTTGCCCTACCCAGGTACGTGGGGAGTTTCTTGCCTTTTGGGAGGTCTGAGGTCTGCCAGCATTCAACAGGTGTTCTGTGGGAGTTGTTCCACATGTAGATGTATTTCTGATGTATTTTCAGGGAGGAAGGTGATCTCTATGTCTTACTCCTCCGCCATCTTGAAGGTCTCCTCTCCATTTTTTTTTCTCTAAAATTTTAAATTCTATTTCTCTCATTATTTCTAGCATGGAAAATTACCTTAAAACTGAAAAACAGAAAGAAAATCTGAGGGAATTAAAGCCAAGGTAGACAATGAATTGAGTAGAAGAGAATATAGCTATTTTCAAGGAGCTTCTGTCTCTAGCCCAAATGAAATATGTTCCAACATGCTCAAAGGACATGCAGATTTGACTGCAAACCATGGAAAATGACAAAGGTGAAAAAAAAGACTGGCAAAACTCATTGCCATTTTCAAAATGAGAATAAAATTAATTGTGGAAATATAATTTGGTGAGATAGTGATTCACTTCCCAGAAATTTCTAGAATGGTTTATTATACCAGAGGAAAGTTGTAGACTGAAGGAGCCAGCATGAGTATCCTCAAGAGCAGATCAATGAACTAATTTCATTCATTTGTGCAAAAAATACTAAAGTTTTTTTAAGATATTAAAGTTTTCCCTCAGAAGTCTATAGAAATGTCTACTTCTAATAATTCAATTCTCAATTCACTTGCTGCTTCTTCACAGACACTTTCATGGACCACCCACCTAAAGCATCCTTCCTTCCTGCACTCAGCATTTTATTTTCATTCATGCTGTTTAATTTTCTACATAGCATTTATCTAAAATTACTTTGTTTACTTGTTTACATTTCTGGCTTCCCACCCCAATGAGACTTTAGGAGCCTATGAGAACAAGGACTTTATCTATTATTCCCCCACTGTATCCCCTTTTCTTAGAAAAAAATGTCTGTCATCAAATAGGCACTCAGTAAGTATTTTTGAATGAATTAATTAATTAACAGATTATCTGAATGAAAGGGACATAAAAGTCATCTAGGCCACACACAACCCCTACCCCTACCTTCAAAAAGCAATCACTGGATTGTTTTTCTTTAAACCTCCAATGGCAGTTACTTGCCTCACTTCAGGTACTTATTTCACCTCAAAACAGCCCCAATTGTGGGAAAGCTCTACTTATATATTAAACTGAACTCTATGTACTCTTTGTTTCCATCCATGAATATCATCAGAACACAGCTTTCCCCATAAGTCAACATGTAACAACAGATTTAATCTCTCTTTTACATGACAGCCGTTCAACATTTGCTTCTCCAAACTGAGCAGTTCCAATTCATGCAATCTTTCCACAACAGGCAGAATTCAGAGACCTCTCACCATGATCAGCACTCTCTTATGAGCATGTTTTAAGCCTAATCTCTAGACATTTGGACTGTCACAATGTAAATTTTCACTACCACCCCTTATATTCTCAATCAAAGAAGCAAACACAGACACACGGCCAGATACTATGTCTCCCACCCCCACAGCAGATATAACGAATCACTCCTAGAATTCTCTCTGCTTAAATGAGAGTCATGTGCAAATAATATCAATACAACCTTCTAGGCCACCACTACCACCTGATGAGAGCTGGCACTAAAGAGAAAATCAAACTGCCATCCTTGTACTAGATGTTAATACATCCTAAGGTGACATAAATTTTTGGCAAATATTTGATATGCTAGCTTTTGGGAGCCTAGTAAAGTCATTAAGTCATTTCTCCATGTGCTGCTGCTAAGCAACATCACCTCCATCCCTTATTTATGCAGTTTTTCATTTTTGGTTTTGATTTTGTTTCTGAAGCAGATGCATAGACTTATGTTCAAATATACTCAACAAGGATGCCATTTAATAGATAAAAATGTAAAACCCATTATTTGGTCAAATGTTCCATAATTATGTTAAAAACAATATAATCTATTATCATAATATGGAATAGAGAAATAAGTAGCAAAAAGCCATCAAAAGCTATGACTGTATATGGAGAGGCCTAAGGATTTTGGTCTCAAGCAAAGGGGCATAAAACTTATTTAAAGAAATAATGGCTGAAAACTACCCAATCTTCAGAGGTATATGGACATCTAGATACATGAAGCTCAGTGGTCCCCAAACAGGATCAACCCAAAGAAGATTACACCAAGACACATTATAACAAATTCTCAAAAGTCAAAGACAGAGAGAATTCTGAAAGCAACAAAACAAAAGCAACTCATTACATACAACGGAACACCCATAAGGCCAGGAAGAAATTTCTCACAGAAACCCTGCTGGTCAAGAGGGAGTGATATATCTCACAATTCTGATGATATATTCAATGTGCTAAAAGTTTTTAAAAAATGGCCAAGGGCCTCCCTGGTGGCGCAGTGGTTGGGAGTCCGCCTGCCGATGCAGGGGATACGGGTTCGTGCCCCGGTCTGGGAGGATCCCATATGCCGCGGAGCGGCTGGGCCCGTGAGCCATGGCCGCTGGGCCTGCGCGTCCGGAGCCTGTGCTCCGCAACGGGAGAGGCCACAACAGTGAGAGGCCCGCATACCGCAAAAAGAAAAAAAAAAAAAAATGGCCAAGAATACTATACCTGGCAAAACTATCCTTCAGTATTAAAGGAGAAATAAAAATTTTCTCAGACAAAACAAAATCTCAGGGAGTTCATCATCACTAGAACTGCTTTAAAGAAATATTAAAGGGAGTTCTTCAAGCTGATGTGAAATGATGCTAATTAGTAACATGAAAACATATGATAGTGTAAAACTCAATGGAAAACATAAGCATATACTCAAATTCAGAATACTCTAATATTGTACTGATGGTGTATAAATAACTTTTAATTCTTATATAAAAATCAAAATACAGAAGTATTAAAAATAACTATAGGTGTAATAATTTGTTAATGAAAAAACAATGTAAAATGCTACATAACATAAAATGCGGAGGGGAATAAGAGTGTTGACTTTTTGTATGTGATTGAAGTTAAGTTGTTAAAAGCTTAAAATAGACTTTAAAACTATAAAATTTTTTATGTAGTCCTCATTGAAACCACAAAGAAAAAATATCAGGTGGATACAAAAAAAGATAAAGTGAAAGGAATGAAAGCATACCACTACAAAAAAATCATCACCACGAAAGAAGAAAGCAAATGAGGTTGAAAGGAACAGAAGAACTACAAAATAGAAAACAAGTAACAAAAAGACAATAGTAAGTCCTCACCTATCAACAGTTACTTTAAATGTAAATGGATGAAATTCTTCAATCAAAAGACAAAGAGTGGCTGAATAGAATAATTTCTTTAAAAGAAGCTCCTACAACATGCTACCTACAGGACACTTACTTTAGCTTTAAGGATACACGTAGGCCAAAAAGAAAAGACGGCAAAAGATACTCCATGCAAATGGTAACTAAAAGAGAGCAGTGGTGATTATACGTATATTAGAAAAAAAAATAGACTTTAGGTCGAAAACTGTAACAAGAGACAAATAAGGTCATTATATCATGATAAAAGTGTCAATTCATCCAAAGGGTATAATTGTAAATATACATGCACCCAACATTGGGACTCCTAAATATAAAAGGCAAATATTAATAGACAAAAAGGTAGAAATTGACAGCAATACAATAATAGTAGAGGAATTTAATATTCCACTTTCATCAATGGAGAGACCATCCATACGGGAAAACGATAAGGAAACAGCAGACATGAATAACACTATAGACCAGCTCTACCAAAGAGACATATACATTCCATCCAACAGCTACAGAATATGCATTCTTCTCAAGTGCATAAGAAACATTCTCCAGGACAGATCAAATGTTAGGCTACAAAAAAGTCTTAATAAATGTAAGAAGATGGAAATCATATCAAGCATCATTTCCAACTACATATCAAGAAATAAATAACAAGAAGACTGGAAATTCACAAATATATGAAGATGAAACAACATGCTAGTGAACAACCACTGAGTCAAAGAAGAAATCAAAAGAGAAATAAGGGCCTCCCTGGTGGCGCAAGTGGTTAAGAGTCCGCCTGCCGATGCAGGGGATGCGGGTTCGTGCCCCGGTCTGGGAGGATCCCATATGCCGCGGAGCGGCTGGGCCCGTGAGCCATGGCCGCTGGGCCTGCGCGTCCGGAGCCTGTGCTCCGCAACGGGAGAGGCCACAGCAGTGAGAGGCCCACATACCGCAAAAAGAAAAAAAAAAAAAAAAAAAGAGAAATAAAAAAATATTGTGATACAAATGAAAATGAAAACACAACACACCAAAACTTGCAGGATGCAGCAAAAGCAGTTCTAAGAAGGAAGTTCATAGCAATAAATGCCTACATCAAGAAACAAGGAAGAAACAAGGAAGAACTCAAATAAATAACCTAATAAGGAAGATCTCAAATAAATAACATAACTTTATACCTCAAGGAACTAGAAAAAGAACAAACTAACCCTAAAGTTAGTAGAAGAAAAGAAATAAATATCAAAATTGAAATAAAGGAAATAGAGATTAAAAACACAATAGAAAAGATCAATGAAACTAAAAACTGCCTTTTTGAAAAGAAAACAAAATAGACAAACTCTTAGCTAAACTTACCAAGAAAAAAAGTGAGAGGACTCAAATAAATAAAATTAGAAATGAAAGAGGAGACATTTCAACTAATAGCACATAAATTAAAAGGATCAGAAGAGACTACTATGAGAAATTATATACCAACAAATTGGATTACCTAAAAGAAAAAGATAAATTCTTAGAAACATACAACCTATCAAGACTGAATCATAGAAATAGAAAATATGAACACACCAATTACTAGTAAGAAGATTGAATCAGTAATAAAAAAAACCCAGCCCTCCAACAGACAAAAGTCCAGGACCAGACAGCTTCACTGGCTAATCCTACCAAACATTCAAAGAATTAATACCAACTTTCTCAAATTCTCCCCCAAAAAATGAAGAAGAGAGAATACTTCCAAACTCATCTTACAAGGCCAGTATTACCTTGATACCAACAACTTTAGAACTTAAAGCACAGTTTCTGGTTTCAGTATTCTAGCTATATTTCAGATATGCTTATGAATTTTTAAAATTTTTTATTTATTTTCCACAAAAATAAACAATACTTTTACTTGATCATTAAAAGAAAGAGGAAGTGTGGCCAGGATGGCAGAGTAGGAAGTCCCTGAGCTCACCTCCTCCCCCAGGCACAACAAAATTACAACTATTTTACAGAGAAACCATCTATAAGAATGGTCTGAAGACCAGCAAAAAAAAAAAAAACTTTCCAGGGGCTTCCCTGGTGGTGCAGTGGTTGAGAGTCTGCCTGCCGATGCAGGGGACACGGGTTCAAGCCCTGGTCTGGGAGGATCCCACATGCCACGGAGCAACTGGGCCCATGAGTCACAACTACTAAGCCTGCGTGTCTGGAGCCTGTGCTCCGCAACGAGAGGCCGCGATAGTGAGAGGCCAGCGCACTGCAATGAAGAGTGGCCCCCGCTCGCCGCAACTGGAGAAAGCCCTCGCACAGAAACGAAGACCCAACACAGCCAAAAATAAATAAATAAATAAATAAATTATATATATATATATTAAAAAAAAAAACTTTCCACTATTGAAGATATAATGAAGGAACCAAAAACAGATGGTGGGGAGGGGTAGAGATGTGGTATAGTTAAGACCCACACCCCAGCGTAGGCAACCTACAAACAAGAAGATAATCATAATTGCTGAGGTTCTCCCCAAGGAGTAAAGGATACAAACCCCTAATTGGCTCCCCAGCCCACAGGTTCAGCACCCACCAGAAGACTAGCCCCCAGCCCCATCAGGGCTTGTGTAAGGGAAAGCCAAGGCCTGTAGGAAACAGAGACTTCACTTTTAAAAGGCACATGCAAAATCACGTGGTCCGAGTCCCAGTGCAGAGGCAGTAATTTGAAAAGAGCCTGGGTCAGACCTACCTGCTGATCTTGGAGAGCCTCCACAGAGGCAGGAGACAACTGAGACACCCCTGGGGACACAGATGCTGGTGGCTTGTTCTACAACGAGGACACTGGTGCAAAGTTCCATTTTGGAATCCTCCCTACAGCCTATTAGCGGGGGCCGGGGTGGGGTGCTTACCTGCCCACCAGAGAGCTACCACCTGTCCTGGGACCCCTAGGGCCAAGCAGTCAGCCACACAAGGACCCAGCCACACCCTAACATCATATCGGCACCAGCCCTGGGACCCCCGGACCCTGTAGACAGCCATGCCATGACCTGGGCCTGCCCACCAGCAGGCTGACAGCTATTACACGTGGCAGGGCCTGGCAGCCAACCGGGCCGGGGTCAGCCCCACCTACCAGTAGGCCCATGGTAGTCAGTCCCACCACAACATAAGGGCCCATGCACCCCACATATGGGGCATGCCTAGAGCTTTGGTAACACAAGGGCAGCATGCTGCTGGGCCCCATAGCATGTCTCCTACATAAGGCCACTTCTCCAAGATCAGGAAACGTAACCAATCTACCTAATAAATAGAAATAAACACAGAGAATCAGGCAAAATGAGGAGAGAGAGGAATATGTCCCAAACGAAAGAACAAGAAAAAACCCTAGAAGAAGAACTAAGCAGAGATAAGCAATCTACCCAATAAAGACTTCAAGGTAATTGATCATAAAGTTGCTCAACGAACTCAGAAGAATGAACACAGTGAGAAGTTTAATAAAGAGTTAGAAAATATAAGAAAGCACCAAACAGAGCTGAAGAATACAATAACTGAAATTTTTAAATATACTAAATGGAATCAACACTAAATTAGATTATACAGAGGAATGAATCAGTGAATGGGAAGACAGTAGTGGAAATCACCCAAGCTGAACAGAAAAAAGAAAAAAAAATTTTTTTAATGAGGATAGTTTAAGAGACTTCTGGGACAAAATGAAGCATAGTAACATTCATATTATAGGGGCCTCAGAGGGAAAAGAGAGAGAGAAAGGGGCAGAAAACTTATTTGAAGAAATAATAGAATTACTACAAATGGTATTTCTGAATAGTCCTGAGGGGTGCATGTGTTTGCATGTCTAGTGTAGTGTAGTATATCTTTTTAAAATTTTAAAATACTTTGCTTGTAAAGAAATTCTGTTATGAACCTTATTGTAAAGGAAAGTGTTATTGTACAATCAATGTTTATTTCATGTTTTAACCTACTGTCTACTATTTATTTTCATGATATGATTTATTTAATGTCACTTTGTAACTGTGCAGGAGCTTCAAAGATGACTGTTGTAATGTTTGTCTGAACCCTCCAACTGGACCACAACCCTCTCCTAGAACAGGAAGGCCATCTATCTTATTCCCACTGCATCCCAAGCTCTTAACATAGTACCTGGCTGGTAGGCACTCCATAAATATTTGTTAAATTGAAAAATAAAGGAGGCTCAATTTCCAGGAATGTTGGGCTGGGTAATACAAACTGACCCTTCTACTAAAGAAAACTTGCACACTTTTTAAAGATACCTGCTAAAGGCATTGGACAGCAGCAAGATTGGGAAGAATTACAGGACAAGGATCCCTGGAAGGGCATGCTTAGGAAGGACAGCTAGGAAGAAGAGCAAGGCAGTGGTTGCTAGGATATTGGTTACAGGTATTGGTTACATTTGGGTGAGGAGAAGGAGTCAGTGGTTTGGAAGATGCAGTCTCGAGGAGGACTTACAGGGTACGGATAATGCTCTTTTTTTTTAACCTAGTTGTTTGCTTTGTGATAAACCATTATGCTTTATATCTTTTTATTGTGTGTTTATTTGCACATTTGTTATATTTCACACCAAAAAAGTTTTTGAAAAACTACTGTTGAAGTATAAACAAATGAGCCCTGATAGTGTTAATCATTTGAAGTTAGAAGCACTTCAGAAAGTACACAGAAATCGAAGTAGGAGACAGCATTCCATTTCAGTAAATGGCTTCTCCTTTCTGCTACAGAGCACAGAATCAGTGGACTCTAAATGGGCAGTTCCGGCCAATGTGAGCCATCGTAATAAGGCATTGTGACATGGCAATATAAGGACACAGAGGCATCTGGAGGGGCTGACTATACAAGGTCCATTTTTCTTTCTGCCTCATGCTAAAGAGGCTGAAAGAGAAAATATATTTGTCTCAGACAAAGGCCAAAACACAAGTTTTCCAGACTGATCATTAGAGCTTCCCACACATACTCAGAATAGCCCTGGCTGGACAGTGATATTCCTCAGAAAAGCAAAAGTTTCCCAGTTAATGCAACAGAGAGTTTTCTGCTCACACTCCAATTAAAGGAGTGAGATAAAGACAAGCACATGTGCAGAGAACTGTATACTTCTAATAAGCAAATCATGACGATGGGGAATGCCTAAAAATCCATTAGCTGTTCTTAAGGCAGATCTTTGGGGAGACTTCATTATCTCTGTTTTGACTGCATTAAGAAAGAGCTTGGGGGCCTCCCTGGTGGCGCAGTGGTTAAGAGTCCGCCTGCCGATGCAGGGGATACGGGTTCGTGCCCCGGTCTGGGAGGATCCCATATGCCGCGGAGCGGCTGGGCCCGTGAGCCATGGCCGCTGGGCCTGCGCGTCCGGAGCCTGTGCTCCGCAACGGGAGAGGCCACAACAGTGAGAGGCCCGCATACCGCAAAAAGAAAAAAAAAAAAAAAAAAAAAAAAGAAAGAGCTTGGGAAAGCCTATTAGAGAGCTTTACAAAATAATCTTTTGATAAGCAGCTCTTGTACTGGACTGTGGAAAACCTGACAAAATTTGATTTTTCATTTTGATCCCTTCTCTGTTTTGTTCATAAGCAAGCTGCCATTTCAGAGCCAGTAAAGTCACCAGCAGCCTTTGGCAGCCTTTCCTAAGCACTGTACCGTGTTTCTCACTTCAACTTACTTTTCTCCCGTTTTAAAGACTGAGACTCCTTCTGAGACAGACAGGCATACACTGCCCTCATCAGGTCAAATCACCCTGCAAAACTGGATTCTTTGGAAGAAAAATAATAAACTGAGTGTAGCAGGTATGCACAGAAAAGCAGACATATTGCAAACCCCTGTATCCCACTTAAGGTTATTTCCATTGAATGAAACCTGCCTCTCAAGAAGCTTATTTTAAATGAATCACTCTTTAAATAGATCCTTATTTAAATATTCACTTGTCAGCATTGATTCTTTAACTCTAACACCATGAACCTAGTTGTCTTATACCCTCACTTCCAACCAAAGAAAGCAACCTGAGGAAAAAACTATCAAATTTGTTCTCTCTCCATTCCTCAGAATCAATTCTTTAATTCTTAATAAAATCAAGTTAATTCAGAACCATAAATAGGTTCCATAATAGGATCTATCCTATTACATGATGTTAATCCTCCTCTGCAATTTTTAAACAAAAGCTATATGCTTTATTACTTTACTTCTTCTTTAAATTGTCTTGGGGAAGTCTGGATTTTATTAATAAGTCATTGCAAGTCAAGTAAACATTTGATGATGCTGATGGTAAAATTTATTCATTAGGGATATGTTGGAATCCTTCTGGAGAAAAAGCTAATGATGGTAAATGCTATTTTAATATTTGGAAATGCCTGTTTATGTGTGGAAAAATACCTGGCACTATAGGAATTCATCTGTGTTGTAAACTAAACTGGCCATACCCCATATGGTGTGATTTTAAAGAGATTCTTGTCAGAAAAAAAAAAAAAAAATTCCCCACCTGCCTGCCTAGATATCAGAAATTTCCATATCAATTACTTTTTAGAATAAGGTATTAAGTCCATAACTCAATCTAACTGTGAATGATAACATATTAAACTTACTCAACTGTCTAGTGGTAGACAGTCTCTGAAGAAAACATATGCAAGACAGGTAAGTTTTAATGGGAGGAAGGAGTGCAGAAATGGGGCAGAGAGCAATATGGTGTGGCAGCAGCAAGCTGAGTTTTGCCTGGAAGAATCTGCCTGGAGAACTCAAGACGATTCTTCAAATTGTAACAACTGTCAAATCTTTATTGAAACCATTTCTCTCTGTTAAAATGGCACTTATTTATAACCTATTTTAAAATATATTTTTCTTGAAGTACAACATGCATAACAAAAGTATCTAATTTTAAATTTAACCACCCAGTGATTTTTCACAAAGTGAAGATACTCATAGCCAGAACCCAGATCAAGACTTAGAATATTATCAATAGCTCAAAGCCTTCCTTATACCCCCTCCAAATCACTACCAGCCCAAAGATCACTGACTTCTAACACAATAGTTAGCTTTGCCCATTTTTGAATTTTATTTAAATAGAAGCCAGCTTTAGGAGATACTACCAGTTTTCCCAAATGATTTTACCTGTTTTCCAACTTTTTCTTTTATTCTTGGGTACACAGTGATATGTCATCATAATTTTAATTTAGATTTTTAAGGTTGACTAGTGAGGCAAAGCACTTTTCATATGTGTATCTGCAATTGGATATTCTCTTTTGTCAAGTGCCCATTCAAGTCAATTTATTCATTGAATATTTTCTTTTTCTTATTGAGTTGTAAGATTTCTTTATACTCAAGAAAGAAGTTTTGTGATTACAAATATCCATATGTATTCATTACAAACACCATCTCCTTCTTGGTGTATTTTGAGGGTCCTTATTTTAATATAAGAGGTTCCTTATTTTAATGTAATTTATTTTATTATGTTTTCCCTTTATCATTAATGCTTTTGATGCTTTGCTTTAAAAATCACTGCCTACTCCAGGGTGATAAAGAAATTTTTACACATTTTATTCAAGAATTTTTACAGTTATAGCCATAAAAATTATGTCTACACTCTATCTCATATTGAATTTTTTGTGTGGTGAGAAGTAACTATCAACTTTTTTTTCATTTCATCCAATTAACACAGCATCCTTTATGGAAGAAATCATCCTTTCCCAAATGTACTTCCATGACACCTTTGTCAGAAATCAAACTATTTTTGTGTATGAATCTGTTTCTGTACCCTATTTTGTTCCATTGTATTATTTGCCTAACCTTCTGCCAATACTATACTGTCTTATTTACTTTAGATTTGATCTTTTGAATTTACATAATTTAACTTTGTTACAGAAAATATTTGAGGTTTTCTGTAGCAGAGAACATTAAAAAACTAAAAACTTGATTCTTTGAAAAGAATAAAATAATTTATAAGTTCCTAATATTAGTTAAAAGCAAAGATTAGAAAAAACATAAATAACCAATAAGAGAAAGGAAACTTAAATACATTGAAAAGAAAAGGATTATGCAATATATGAGTTATGGTCTGAATATCTGTGTACCCCAAAAACCTATATGCTGAAATCCTAACCCCCAAATATGATGGTATTAGGAAGTGGGACCTTTGGGAGGTGCTTAAGTCATGAGGGTAGAGCCCTCATGAATGGGATTAGTGCCTTATAAAAGAGATCCCTCTCCCCTTCTGCTGTGTGAAGATATAAAGATCCAGGCTGGAACAAAGCCAACCCTCCCTCCATCACCAACATGTTGGCACCCTGATCTCAGACTTCCAGCCTCCAAAATCACAAGAAATAAATTCCTGTTGTTTATAAGCTACCCAGTCATTGGTATTTTACCATAGCAGCCTGAAAAGTCTAAGACAATATATAAAATTGTAGGTATACTGGACAAATTCCTAGAAAAACACAACATAATGGATACAAGAAAAAGAAAATTTGAATAATTTCATACCCAATAAAGAAACTATATTTGTAATTAAAACCTTCCCACCCAGTATTTTATAGCAGTAATCCTCTAATTCTCTCTCTCTCTCTCTCTCTCTCTTTAGGTGAAAGTAAAAGACAAACAAATGTGAATGTATTCAGTGAGCCAAGACCAACATAGATATAGATAGATGAGAGCTGAAAGGTGATAGACAGACGGACAGATATACAAATTACCTATACACTGTGCTCAGCTTTTGCTAAATAGAAAAGGTAGCACTATCAGTTACCATATTTTCATTGTCCATAAGATAAAAGTTTACCAATTATTCAGGAGAAGTACAACTGTTCTTGGTATTAAGAGCAGATGGGAATATCTTCTGGGGATTCTCATACAAAGTACAACGAGAAAGGCAATTAGCAGCAACCCCGACAATTTGCATTTTGTCTCATTTTGTTAGACTATTTTTCTGTCAATTGTCAGGAGAAGTGAATGGAATTACACCAAAGTGCAAATGAAAACCAACTTTGTGAGAATTATAGACAAGTTAGTTTCTTCCTCCTTCATGCTTTCCTGCACTTGCTGTATAACTTCTATCATACCATTTACTTCACTCAATTTGCATCTCCCTTTACAATCAACACAGTACCTTTCACATAGTCATAATCAATAAATTTTTATGACTGAATAAATAAGTGAATGAATGAGGGACTTGGCACCCAAAAGAGGGTGAGGAAGAAATGGTGGCAACAACAACAAAAACTGCCTGCTTCACAATTTGCCAGGGCTCAAAATCTCTGACATATAATTTTCAACCTAAGACAGGTATTATTGATAAAGACAGATATAAATGACCTACAGTGACACTGAGCTAGTACAGAGATTAAATGTCATGTATTAATCCTGTTCAGAAGCAAACAATATAACTTTACAACACTTTTCTATATTTTTCATCTTTTTTTAAAATTTGTTATTTTAACCTGAAAATAGCTATTTGACAATAAGTCAGTATAAAAGGCAAGATGCTCTTATATGCTATACCAAAGTTAGAAACAATTAAGGGAGAAACTGCTAGTCCAAGACTTTATTGCTTGAACTAACTTCAGATTTTGTTATGCAAAGCTCTTTTTTTCTGGTAGAGCTTTCATTTCAATTCTTTACTCTTTCCTACATTTTAGCCAAGTCATGGGCTCAGCTGGCAGATGACAGAGCTTTCTTATAGCTGAAATTACATCTATCACTTTGGTATCAATGTATCCTGTCTCTTAGGATTGGTGTAGTCTAAGTGAAACTATCTGTCTTACATTTCCCTTCTGAATGAGATTTATGAGGGAGAGCATTTGAATTGCTCATCTCTCTCTAATTCAGCCATCATTCTGACACTAAAATGTCTCAGAATTTTCTCTTTATTGAAAAAAAAAAGTTCTCTCCTTTTTGTTCTTCAACTAGCTTGTCCTGTTTTCCCTATAAAATAGACAGCACAAGATGGGGAGCACCTGGGCCCTCTGGGGGCAAGCATCTTCCCAGCAGGTTTAACAACAACACTTCATTCATAGTTGATTCATAATCTTTATCTCTCTTCTCAGTCCGCAAATCTTATTTAGGCATCTAACTAAGTCTGAATGCTCTTAGGAGCAGTACGTTTAGTCTAATATCTTGTAAATAGTAAGTAGCAATTAAACATTTGGCTAATTATTTATATAGAGAGGAATGGCTCAAATATACAGGTTTCATAGGACAGACCCATTTCATGATGACTACAAATGTACAGTTAACAAATAAGATAAATGTCATATAGTCTTATTTTCAATAGTGACTGAAATGGCTTGAGAAATTGGTTAGATGCTGGTGGTGTATTAAGATGGGAAAGGAGTAGGCTTTGGAGAGCATGGGAAAAATCAAGAATTCTGTTTTGGTTATGTTAATTTTGAGATGCCCATGAGACCTCTATGTGGAAATGTAAAGCAGAAAGTTAATCTTTGATCTGGCAACCTGTGCTAGTTCTCTGTTGTTGAGGGAATTGACAAGGTTCACAGAATAACTGAATTTCAGAACTTGCAAAGATTCTTAGAAAGCACATAGTTCATTTAACCTGGATTCAGATTGGTGCAGGCCTCATTGAGTTCAGCCAGTGTTGCTAAGATTATGACCTGGGTTGTTTGGAATGTAGATCCTGATATAAGTACTTTTTAGTGTTACCGACAAATCTGATGCTTTGATTTAGTTGTACCTGATTCCTGCATCTTCGTCCCAACTTGGGGTGGGGGCAGGGTGGGGGTAGGGGACCAAAGAAGCCATTTATTTCTTCACCACCACCACAACCATACCAAATCCTAACAAGTTTCACCACCAGTCTACTTTCCTGCCCTGTGTTTCTGCAATCTCCATGGCAAGAGCTACTTAATTCTACCTATAGCCTAGCACTGGCCCAGATTCTGGAGCATATTCAGTCACAAAGAAAGGAAAATATAAAGCATTATGCCATTAGCCATTCTTAATGTAGTCTACCACCTGACCTAGAATTATGGTTCCAAAGTCCAAAGAATTTATATACAGTTCTTGAAAAAAACCTTTGCCCTGAACCTAGCTAAGACTGAAGACAACACAGGTTTCTTGTAGAACCTTGAAAGCTAAAAACATTGTACAACTTATATTTGGGTTATACAAATAGTTGGCCTAGCCCCTTTTGTATGCTTTATCTATCTTTATGAAAATTCAACCATTGTTCATATCCAGATCATGAGTAAAATATTTTTTTCTTTATTCAAATGTCTCAAGGATACAAGGATTTGTGGTTTGACAAGTTCTAAAACAGGAAATCCAGTTCATAATACATGTTCAATTATACTTGTTGAGCCAATCCTTGGTGAAAGTTCTGAGATTGTATCTCTGTGAACCATAGAGAGTGAGGATTTCTATTTTCTATGAATATTCTCAGTGAGCTCATATAATTCTGGGGCAGCTGCTACAAAAAGCAACTATACAATTCAAATCTGGGACACTATAGTGGAAAGCCCTCCCTGCATAACAAAGTAGGCAATCACAGAAAACAGCAAAACTCAATGCATTATTCATAATTGTAATTCTGGATCATATACAACCAGCATAAAAGCCGAGGATGTTTTCAGTTTATATTACAAGTAATTTAGATATCATATGCCTATTTATAAAGTGCCATATCAGCTTTCAGATGCAGTATGGGAAGTTCCATAGTTTCATTTTCTGTAAAGATGCTTTAAAATATTATTGTTCTAAACCTTGAAAGGCACAGATGATAAAATCACTGCAATAATCCTCACATGAAATAACAACTGGGACTACTTTCCTCAAAGCTGGTCATCCCTCTTGTTCATTAACTCTTGGTTCCAAACAGAACTCTCCAAAAGAAATAATGCATCCTGAATCCACTTCCCAAAGTACAGCTTTTTAAAGCACCAAAAGAACCATATGTGCAATATCTACATGAAAAGATTTCTTTTAATCCTCAAATAAAAGTTCTATTTTTTAAAAAAGGAGACAAAATCAGAGATTCTGAGATGTGTTCATGCTGACAGAGCATCCTGGACTTTGACACTCACTATATAAAACAATAGAGAAAATTGAAAATGGGAAACTGGAACCATAAACATTATCTTGGGGAAAGCTGAAACATAAGGACATTTAAAAGAAAAAGGAATTGAGGAACTAGCCCTTGGGTTTTAAAAAATCTGAATGAGATACACTATCAATGAGAGCTTGTAAGACCACATACCCTTATATTCTTGCTTAGATTTCTCCATCAATATTGTTCAAGTGTGTGTGCAAAAATTTGGATTTTAGCTTCCTGGAGAGTCACTTCTGAAAGAAAGCAGATAGACTGACCTAGAGTCCATGCTATTATAACAGGAAGAGACATCATTTTTATATGTACAGGGTTTTAAGGGGTAGGAAGAAGGGAATGTTGAAGAGAGAAAACACATTGGCCTGTTTTTACTGTATATATTGTTTCCTAGAAGCTGGAAATAACTCTATTTGTCTACAAAATAGCTCAAAAACAAGCCCAAACTATGACTCAGCCAGTGCAACTGAGGTCAACGGACTTGTGTACGGTCAATAAAGGACACAGAAACCCAGTATTGCAGCTAGCTTTTCCTTTTGCTTTGTTTAAATGCTGAGCTTAATTATTTTAAAAAATAAAATAAAATAAACAAACCAAAAACAAATAGAAACAACAGAGCTGGTCTACTTTCCACATCCCTCAGTCCCTACACCCCATATCCAACCAAATAAAACCCAGTATTTTTTAACAGTAATCCTCCAATTGTCTCTCAATTTTAAAGCTTTTCTGATCTTTCTATGGAATTGATTTCCGAAATAACCAGACTCCAGTTGACAGCCAGTTCATGCTTAGTGGCACTGCCTGCATATGCTGCCTACAGCTCATCCACCCTGATCCCTTAAAGATACTTGAAAAAATGGCAATATGCCCTTTGTCAATACCATAAGCTGTTGCTGCAATAAGTCTATAAACAGCAATAAAAATAAACAGGAGCCATCCTATTTTATTAGAGCCTAATAATACATAGACACCAGGCCTTTTGCTTAAGCCCCAGAAATAAAGGCAAACCCACCATGGCAAGAAGGAAAGAAATGCACACAGTAATACTTGTGCCTTTAACCAGACATACACTCTACAGGGTTCCTGCCAAGACTCACCTGACCTGTAGCTATCTTCTCACTCTCTAGGCTTCCTGCATGGGTTTTCCACTCTCCTTCCTCCTCTCCCCAGTGTTACCTGCAAAGGGACTCCACCAGCACATCATTAGAATTGAGTTTACCTTCCTAGAAAACTCATTCTTTCCAGCTCATTCAAAATCATCTACACTTGATTTTAGCCCTCCTATAGTTGGTTTCTGTTTCTAAAACAAAGATGTTTCTGGAGCTTTGAAAAAAATCTTTAAGGAATAAAATCTGCCTTTTGGTTTAAAGAGTAATAATATTCTATGATTCCATTCAGCTGCACATAAGAAAAAGGGTGGGGGTGGGGGACAAATTAATCGCGGCTTAAATAATCTAGAAGTTTATTTCCTTCTCTGAGTTTGGGTTGGTGTGGCAGCTGATTGAGGCAGTCCAGGTCCATGTTGCTTCTAAATCCCCAAGCCACTATCTCCAAGCGTGGCCCTTGCCCTAACAGCCCAATACAGAAGGGGGGGAGGGTTCCAGCCATCACACACGTGTTTCAAATCAGCACAAAGAAGAGAATAAAGGATACTCTGCTACTTCCCTCTACTTAAAAAATCTATCTTATGTGCAAAGGAAGTTGGGAAATTTTTTATGCCAATGTGCCTGCTAAAAACCAGGGCTTGTTAGTCTAAAGGGAGGAATGGATATTGGAAAGCACGTAGCACTTCCTGCCACATGCTTCTCTCATTATCTTGTATGAGCATTATCTATGAAGTCATCTTCACACGACATCATAGACAGCACATATTTTTTTCTCTGTGCTAAGTACTTCAAACACATTGTTTTATTTAATCCTCCCATCAAAACCATAAAGCTGGTACAGTTTTTAATCCCATTTGACAAATTTTTTAAAAATAGGCTTAAGAAAGTGAATCAAGTTTCCCTAGGTCACATAGCACATATAAATGGCAATATAGGATTTAACCCTAGGTCCATGCAATTCCAGAGTCTGACCCCTTAATATGAAATGCCCCTCCTTCTTCAGGAGGTGCCCTCCATAAATCACAATCATGCTCAGGTCAAGTGAGACTGATGTCAGTAGCCAACCTCCTGCACTACGTCCAAAGTAAATAAATATTAACCTATCATATTAACTAGTAACCGTGATGTTTTTTAACTATGAGCAGATAACCATGCTACACACAAAATAGTGAGGACTGAAAACACAGTTTAGTGTCATAATGAAGTAAAGCTTATGACAAAAATAACATTTAAAATCAATGATTGTGATAAAAAATGATTTTAAGCATTCATATTTTCTTAATTATAAAATACTATGAAGGCATCTAGATAATTTAGAAAAATGGTTTTAAGATTATTCAAGGTTTCAAAAGTCTTGTTTTTAGGTAGTCATAGCATCCAGTTACATTGGTATTATGATATTTTTCTTTTTTTATTGAGGTAAAATTGACATACAACATTATATTAGTTTCAGGTATGATATTTTCCTTTTTTGTTAATTTTATATATTAAGCATGGTAGATATGATAAAAAATGTTTGTACTCTATCCTTGGAAATAAGGCTTAAAATCTACTCATATTTGTGAAAGGTTACATATTAGTTTGAACAAGTTCTTATCTGAAGACTGAAAGTCATAGGAAGACATTGGAAACTTAAAGTAGGAGAGAAAAGGAATCCAAGGACTGGAGAAAATGCAAAAACTGAGTGGCTGGAGTCTCCAGAAACAAAACTTATCTGCTTCATTATTGTATACCTTTTACATTCAGCTGAATTATTGCTCATTATGGCCCATACTATAAAATCCAAGACAAATTCAGTACTAAATCAGATTATTCCAGATAGTTTCTGAAAGCAGTTCAAGCATACTAGGAAGCTCCATAGATTCACAAGCTATGAGTTTATAGGCAGCACAGCAAAAACATTTATAATCAGGGTCTTTTCTTTTCTGGCTCAGACTGTGGTTTTAGACAATAACTAAATACAATGCCTTTTTCTAAAATACAGTATGCTGTATGTAAAGCAATTTTCAAGGCATCTTCTGACCAGATAATCCTCAAAATAACTTTTTTATATAAGTAGGTAGAGCAAGAACTATTACCTCCATATTTAACCAAACTGATTACCAGCTGTATTAGGATAACCTAGGTTAGGCTATGGTAACAAATGCTCCCAAATCTCAACAGCTTAACCTAACAAAGGTTTATTGTTTTTCACATATTCAAAGTCTGTGGCAAGACTGAACAAATCAACAAGTGTGATAGATTAAAAATGGCCACAAAATTTTCATAGGTCCTCCCATCAAGAAGGAGAATCTACTTTCCCATACCTTGAATCTTGAATCTAGGATGTTCTCATGATTTGCTTTGACCAGGCTGTGGAAATAAACCTGTATGAGTTCTGAGCTAAGCCTCTAGAAGCCATAGAGCTTCTGTTCTTGCTCTCTTGGAATGCTGCCACCATGTGAACAAGCTCAGATTAGCCTCCTGGAGGAGACATGACATGGAAAGAGAGGTTCAGGGACCACAGCTGTTCTAGCTGAAGCCCCCAATAAGGAGTAAGGCCATACTAGATGGTTCAGTCCCATCTGAGCTGGCCTGGACCAGAAGAACCACCCAGCCAGCCATATTCATGAAAAGTAATAAATAATTACTATTATAAGCCACTAAATTTTCGGGCATTTTTTATTCAGCAACAGCTAACTGCAGCTGCCCTCCACATGCAGGCTTAGAAATCCAGGCTACCTCAGTCTTTTGGCACTTCCATATCAACACATGTCTCCATGATGACCACAGCAGGGGAAGAAACCATTAACAGTCATGCCCTGGCAATTAAGTGCTTTTCCCCAGAAAGGACCCATGTCAACTCTTCTCACAACCCATTAGCCTTAATCAGTCATATGACTCTGCCTAACTGCAAGAGATGGTGAGCAACTGTCATCTTCCTGTGAGCCCAGAGGAAGAGAACCAAATAATGAATAAGATGTAGAAGATTTATTACACAAGCAGATGTTTAAAATGGGCTATTATATTGGTATTTAATTATCCCTTAGAATTGATGGGTTAGGATTGGAACTTCTTTAGTACTAATCCCATTATGGTTATTTTTGGTGTTTTTCAATTGGCTTATAAATTAAGCTAACATTGTGCATGCTATTATACCAGGCTGGATTCAGTACTGAATTCAGATTATCCCAGAAGCTGCCTAGTAGCTAGTTAAGCTACATATGAGCTTGCATTAACTTTCTTAAGCTGTCACCATTTAATAAATTATGCTTTGTAAACAATGGTATAAGATTTCAGGCCACCAGGATTTGATTTCTCAATTGCCACTACACACATGTTGCATGTATAACTCCAAAAATTCTTACCTTCTTATCCTCATCTAAAACAGAAAGGTATGAATAAATCTCTGCCTTTAAAGTGTTTTATAATAGACTACATTTCACCTTATAACAAACCAGTGAAAGAAACAAAGATTACAAGGATCTTTTCCACCCTCAACATAATGTAATGTCAGGGGCCTAGACTGTCTCTGTCGTTCAAGTAAGCCTTAATCAACAACCTTGTCTAGAACAATAGGTCACTGCAGAAATGACCTTGAGGAGCTCAAAAGATATTAGTTAGCTTGCTCTTCAAATGTCTTTAATAAATACGTTTATAGCTTCAAATTTGGGGAGTGAAGGTTGAGCTGTCCAGGAAGTCTTAGACGGAGCCTCTAAGAAGGAGAGGCACAATCATAAAGACCTTCAGCAGATTGTTTTTAATTATGATGATTGGCCACAATATTTGTTTCCTATTGCTGCTGTTGCAAATCACAAGTTTAGGGACTTAAAACAACATGAGTACATTATGTTTACAGTTTAGGAGGTCAGAAGTCCAAAATGGATCTTATGGGGCTAAAATCAAGGTCCTGGCATGGCTATGCTCCTTTCTGGAGAATCTGGGGAGAATCTGTTTTCTCACCTTTTCCTGCTTCTAGAGGCTGCTCACATTCCTTGGCTTGTGGCCCCCTTCCTCCATCTTCAAAACAAGAAATTTCCAGTTGAGTCCTTCTCACATCACATCATTGTGATGTTCCTTCTGCCTCCCTTTTCCTTATTTAATGACTCTTGAGATTATGCTTGGTCAATCCAGGATAAACTCAGCATCTTAAAGTCCTTAATTTAATCACATCTGTAAAATCTGTTCGCCATATAAAGTAACAATCGCAGGGTATCTCATTCCATTCAGGCTGTTATAAAAAAAAATCATAGACTTGGCAGCTTAAACTTAAAAATATTTATTTCTCACAGTTTTGTAGGCTGGGAAGGCCAAGATCAAAGCGCCAACAGATTTGTTGTCTGGTGAGAGCCTGCTTCCTGGTTCATAGATGGCCATCTTCTCACTGTGTCCTCATATGGCAGAAGGGTGAGGGAGCTCTCTGAGGTCTCTTTTGTAAGGGCAGTAACCCCATTCATGAGGGCTCCACCCTCATGACCTAATCACTTCCCAAAAGCCCCACCTCCTAATACCGTCATATTGGGAGTTAGGATTTCAACGTATGAGTTTAGAGGGGACACAAACATTCAGCACAGTGATTAGCATCTTTGGAGGACCATTATTCTGCCTACCGTAGACACAACTCCCAGCAGCTCAGGATGGCTTATATAGCTAAGGTTCTTTTCCACATGCAAACAGAAAAAACAAAAGCTTTTTCAGAGGTTTGTGGTCAGCCAAGAAGCTAATCACCTAAGCAGTGCCTATAGCCTTCAGTGTCAATCTGGTGCTCAGCCTTGTGGGTCCCGGTACTACCTTTGCCACCCAGTGAGGCTGAGTGATTTTGCTTCCGTCAGTAACATGCTCCTACTCTGCTAAATCGTTGCAATAACATGTCAGCCATCTTGGCCTGAATCAGTCGTTACAGAAAGTAGATTAAACTATACTTCAATGAAGCAATCTCCAGGAGGGAAATTACAGTGATACTAAAAAGTAAGGATAAAGTTATGTCTCTGGTTTCAGCTTTATTACATTTTCCATTCTTGCTACTGCAGTTTGTAAAAGAGGTTTTTAGTCAACCTGAGTCTACTGGCTTCCTTGCAAACCAAACAGAACTGTTTTCCCCTGTAAAATCAAATCTAATAACATTTGATGAATCTGCTCTATAGGAAAAAAATACTCCAGAGCCTTAAGAGACTAAATGAATGTAACAGACTAAGTGGAAGCTTGCAAGAGAAAATTATGGATCATCTTTTGAGCACAAATTTTTGAAATATTTAACTCAGGATGTAGTGTAGTAGCTGACCTACAGAGACATCCAAAAATGGGGCAGTAGATGATGAAAAAGGGAAGAAGATGAGTTAGGGGTCACAGAGAAGAAATAGGAGATTAGAGGTACAAGCCTATATGACCCAATGCAAATGGCCATATTTCATTCATTTCATTCAATTAATGTTTTTACCTACTTACTATGTGCCAGCCTTGGTGCTAGCGATTGGGGATATGATTGCATTCATCACTGGCTTTATGGAGCTCACAGTCTACTGATGGAGAGAGGCATACATCAAATAATTGAAGGAATGTACACTATAAATGGGAATAAGATCTATGAAGGAAAAGTACAGGCTTCTATGATGGCATAAGAAAGAGAACTAATAGTTTGCATCTGCTAATCCCAAACTATTATACATAGGATGGATAACCAACAAGGTTCTACTGTATAGCACAAGGAACTATATTCAATATCCTGTGAAAAACCATAATGGAAAAGAATATCCTGTGGAAAACCATAATGGAAAAGAATAAGAATATATCTGTATAACTGAATCACTTTGTTGTACAGCAGAAATTAACATAACATTGTAAATCAACTCTACTTCAATAAAATTTTTTTAAAAAGAAAAAGAGAAGAACTAAGCTTTGTCTGGGTGAGAGGGTATCTAGGGAAGAGAAATTTGAGCTTAGAGCCAAAGGAAGAGTTGGTGTTAGTGGGAGAGGTGGCTGGAAAAGCAACCTAGTAGAGGGATCAGGATGTACAAAGGCTTTGCATCTAAAAACCTGACTGTTAACTGGCCTCCATCATTGATGGTTTAGTAATCTCATTTCAGTCCACTAAGCTATCAAAGAGTTATGAGTCAGGAAAATAATCATTCTAACTAGGTGATAATTCTAAGTGCAGAATTCTACACATTTTCTGCAAATATTTTAATAGTAAAATACTGTCAACTCAGAGGTCAAGCTAAGAAAAATAGACAGTTTAGGATACTGCTTTTCAGCAGAGACTGTAGTAGAGCATAATAACTGGGTAGAAATACACATATTTTTTGTTTTTATTTGCTTTCTAACTTTGCTTTTTCTCACACATTCCAAACTAAACATTTTAAGTATCATTCAATAATTTGATTTGACACTAATCATATGAAATTTGGTCTGATATATTTAAGAATGTTGAAGAAGTGATTTGTTCATCTGAAATCTCAGCCATTGTAAAGAAGTTCCCTTCATTTTTTTTGAAGCAGCATGTAGGTATTTTCCCATTTAGAAAAAGTATCGATGACAGCATTACAGCTCCTCACCCCTTCCCAAAGTTCAAATACTTACTCATCATTGTTCTCTGGCTCTGTATCCTTAGATCATTTTTTATCTCTGCACAACGTGGTTTTATATCTTGGAAACTGCAGAAGCATTTGAGATATTGTAAGAGAAAATATCTTAACATTTCTAGTCAATTTGTTTTGGCCCAGGAAGTTTGGTAGTTCTCTCAAATCTGTCAGAACTTTATGGATCTACCCTAATCTTGCTATACTATGGGTCTTTTCATGTTTTCTCATCCCTAAAGTTTAGTTGACATTGTAAATCTCCTCTTCTTTTATCTGTCTTTGCCATTTTCTCTATCACTTTTTCTTTCAGAGTATACCAGCTTGAAATCCTTCTGCTTTTTCCCCTCTCTATCTGAAGACTGACAGGAAACAATGACTAGGCTGTCTTTTGCCAGAGGGCTCAATATAAAACAAATAAAAGTAGACATCACATTACTTTTATAAAATGCCAGCAATAAAAGCTTTCCTTATATTTAACACTCAATAAAAGGAGAATGATTTTGGTACATCTCTATACACAAGAAAAAACAAACTGTCTTAGAGCACAAAATACATAATATCTTCCAATGATCCTATTATCACATTATATATTTGGTTAAGATATGAATGAGTATGTGTGGAAGACTGACTTCTGTTTTATTACCTATGTTTAATTTGTTTTTTGGTGTATTTGGAAATTCATGAATCCCCTAAGGGGAAGAGTTTGCAGAGATTCTATAATAGAAGGAAGCCATACTCAGGTTTTCCTCATTTTCATTCATCCTCTAAATATTGGAGTTCCCTGTGGATCAGCCCCCCACTCACTTATTTTCATTTTACACTCTCTCCCCAGGTGATCTCATCCAGTTCTGTAGGTTAAATGAAATCTGTCAACTTCAGGCCCTGGCAAGATAGAATCTGAAAACCCTCCCACTTCAAACCTCCAGAAATACTGGATAGAATGTAAAAAATTCACTTTAAATATATGGACTGAGGTTCTAAGATATAATGCCAGAAATGAAGAGGAAATGGAACAGCAGTTGCCTTCAAGTAAAATTATCAAAAACCCAGTAGGAGACCTAAAAAGAAAGTCTCAAATATACAAATGAAAACATGGCAGATTAATGAAAGATATCAACACATCCACAATCACATAGGGGAATATTAATGCATCTCTCTATGTCGCTGATAGATCAAGCCAACAAAAATTAGTACAGATATAAAAACTTGAGCACATGATTAACAAGCTTTGCACATACATAATTCCATACCTAACAATTCGAAAATACATGTTTTTAAGTAAGTAATTAATTTTTTAATAAGAATTGACAGCATACTAGCTTAAACCATTTCCATGAATACTGAAGGGACTATCTGACATGAACCAAATTATGTTGTCACCATGCAATAAAAATGAAATGCAATTTTTCAAAGGCGGGGGATGATCCTCACATGCTGAAAATGCCATCACACTGTGAACTACGCTAAAGGAGAAATCATAATGGAAATAATTAAATATTTAGAAGTGGAAGATAGTATATATTAAGAAAAGTAGGATAGACAGAAGTTTCTGAGACAGATGAGAATTATTGACACCTACTGCTACAAAACACTTTTACATTTGGAAGAAAATATTGAAAATAAAATAACATTTTAAATAAAAGCTTGAGATTGCAAAAAATGAAAGGAAAAACATGAGGCCAAGTACAAAGGCAGAACATCAGTCCAAGGAAGTAAATAAATATTGAAATCATCAGCTATCTTAAGAGTATATATATATATATATATATATATATATATATATATATATATATGTACACATATATATACACACACACACACATGTGCACGCACACATACACACATACATATGTATGATCCTCAATTATATAAAGGCCTACCACCTGGTTAGAGACCATATCAGGTAAAATTGATATTTGGATGGAATATTCTCTCAGAGAAAAGGTAAGATGGAAAATTAATAAGATAAAATAAAGTCCAGAGGAAGACAGAAGGTAAGTTCACCTATGTAGGCCGAACTCTCCACAGAGACTTAAATAAACAAACACATAAATAAATAAACTAAAGGTTTCCCCTAGACTCCATAGCAAATGGTAAGACCAGTTACAAATTTTTTAGGCCTAAATCTTTGATATCTACATAATCTAAAATCCACAAGCTAATAAGTGTAATAAAAGCATTTAAGGCTATACATTTTCCAAAAAGTGTCAATTTAACAACATCATACAAATGTCGATATGTAGCACTTTCATTTCTGTTCTGTACTATTTCCTAATTTCTGTTTAAATTGTGTGTAAGCATTTCTTAATTTTCAAACATAAGTGAACATAAGTTTCTTATTATCATTTTACTATTTATTTCAAATTCAATTGCACTGTCATCATAAAATGTATAATAGTAATTCTTTAAAATTATTATCTAAAACAAGGTCAACTTCATAAATGAGTTCTATATGTGTTTATATGTGTACCCACCAATTATTTCCACAGCATACTATAATATATCATGACCAAGAGGGTTTATCATGGAATACAGTGTTGGTGTAACATGAGAAAATTGTTCAATTTGTCTAAAGAAAAGAAATAAAAATAACTCATTTAGGAAGTTCATAAGAAACATTTAATAAACTTCAGCATCTACTTATGGTTCATAAAATATCACTCAGAAAAATAAAATGAAAGTTCTGTAATTTGATAAATGTCATGTTATAAAAACCTACTGCATACATATTTAATGAAGAAACATTACATGAATTTCTTTCATTTTTAGGCAGAATGTCTGCTATCATCTTAACTGTATTTTTCCAAAACACATCCTGAACCTGTTTACTTCTATCTACCTCCACACCTACTGCCCAAGATAAGCCTTCTCCATCTCTCATATAAACTTCTGGAATAACCTCATAACTGGTCTGTTTTTCTCCATTCAATTCACTTTTCATGTAGATCAAGAATAATTTGCTTTATTTTTTTCAGTTCTGTAGAGGTATTACTGACAAATAAAATTGGAAGATATTTAAAGTGTACATCATGATATCTTGATATACACATTGTGAAAGGATTTCTCCCACCTAGTTAATTAACACATCCATCACTTCACATACTTAATTTTATTTATTTTATGTGTGTGAGAATATTTAAGTTCTACTCTCTTAGCAAATTTCAATTATAAAATACAGTGTTATCAACCATAGTCATCCTATTATATATTAGATCCTCAGACCTTATTCATCTTATTGCTGAAAGTTTCTACCTTTTTACCAACATCTCTCTATTTCCCCTAACCCCCCAACCCCTGGCAACCACTTTTCTACTCTCTCTTTCTATGAGTTAGACTATTTTTAGATTCCACATGTGAGTGATACCATGCAGTATATATCTGGTTTATTTTACTTAGCCTAATGCCCTCAATGTTCTTTCATGTTGTCACAAATGGCAGGATTTTCTTCTTTCTTGTGGCTGATGTTGAGCAGAGAAATTTGCTTGAGATGTGACTGATATATTCCTGTTTGTTTGTGTGTGTGTGTGTGTGTGTGTGTGTGTGTGTCTCACATCTTTATTGGATTCATCCATTGATGGACACTTAGGTTGTTTCCATATCTTGGCTATGGTGAATAATGCTGCAACGAACATGGGGGTACAGATATCTTTTCGAAATCCTGTTTTCATTTCCTTTGGATATATACCAGAAGTGAGATTTGCTAGATCGTATGATAGCTGTATTTTTAATTTTTTGAGGAGCCTCCATACTGTTCTCCACAGTGGCTGCACCAATTTCCATTCCACCAACAGTCACAAAGGTTCCCTTTTCTCCACACCCTTGACAACATTTGCTTTCTCTTTTCTTTTTTTTTAAACATCTTTATTAGAGTATAATTGCTTTACAATGGTGTGTCAGTTTCTGCTTTATAACAAAGTGAGTTGTACATATACATATGTCCCCATATCTCTTCCCTCTTGCATCTCCCTCCCTCCCACCCTCCCTATCCCACTTGATGACAGCCATCCTAACAGGTATGAGGTGATATCTTGTTGTGGTTTTGATTTGCATTTGCCTAATGACTAGAGATGTTGAGCAGAGTAATTTGCTTGAGATGTAAATCAGACCATGAAGTATCTCTGCTCAAAATCTTTCAATGGCTTCCTTATGACATTTAATAAAAGCAGAACATCTGACTATTGCCTACAAAGTCCTGTAGGATCTGCCCTTGGCCTGACTCTCAGGCTGCATCTCTGACACGATCCTCCATGTTTACTAAACATCAGTCACACCAGCCTTCTCTCAGTTCCTTGGATGCTCCAAACTTGCTCCTCCTTCAGGACCCTAACATTTCCTGCTCTCTTTGCCTAGAATGCTCAGGTCTTTGCTCAAATGTCACCTTCTTGGACAAAGCATCTCTGAGCACCCTCATAAATACCACTCCCGCCCAATCACTCTCTCTCTCATTTCCTTCTTTCACTTCCCTCAAAGCTAATAACTAATCATTATTCAAAATCACATCATTTATCAAGTTGTCTGCTCATTTATTGCCCATTTCTCCCACGAGCAGGTAGGCTTTTTGAGAGCAGGACATTTATCTCTCTTGTTCATTGCTGAGTCCCCTGCACCTCAAACATTGCCTGGCATACAAGGGAACCCAGCAAATACCTTTGAATGAATTAAATGAATCTAAAACAGTGCTATCCAAAGTGTAGACAACCAACCACAAAGTGTTTGTTACTGGTCTGCAATGAAAAAATACAGAAATTGAGAGAGTAAGCATTTAGAAACTTTGATAGAAATCTAACACGTGCTTCATCTTTTTTCCAGTACTTTATCTTTATTCTCTTTACAAAACTATTGATTTGTATCAAATGAGAAATTTTAAACGTCGTCCTTCATCACAGATAGTTTGAGAGTGCTAGTCTAAACAAGGACTAGGGTAGAAAGCAGCTTTCTCCATCTGTTTTCGCATTATTGCATTTATTTAATATCCAATAAAATGTTGAGTGCTGAATGTATGGCAGGCCCTGGGCTAGTGCTGGGGACCAGAGATGAAGACATACACCCAGTTCTTAAGAGTCTCAGAGTCTCTTGAGGGAAACAAATCCATTATGGTTACAAAGCAGTAGGACAGAATTGTGTACCAGGAGCCATGGCAGAGAGCAGAAGGAGCACTTCCCGCTCCTTATGAGGATTAGGAGAGACCTTCCAGGAGGGATGATACTTAAAGGAGAAGACAGTCACCAGATGAATGAGGGAAGCGAGATTCTGGGCAGTGAAGAAACAGATGGAGCATCGTGAGAACGCAGTGTGTTCACAAAATGCAAGTAGCTATGTGGGACTGGAATCCCTAGTACATGAGAGTGAGGTGGCAGGTAAGGCTAGAGAAAGCCTGTGGTACTTGGTTTCATGGTGCAAATATCTGCTGCCCTATCAGCCTTTCTGTACAGAAGGATCATAATTCTTCCCACATTGACCAAGTCAAGTTTGGCCTCTGAAATGAGGGAAAGTAACACGAATCACTTCTGAGCAGATGCTTTGAAAGCCAACATGGCTTTACCCCAGCCTCTCCCCCTCTGCCAAGATCCTGCCACATCCCAGATAGTAGTTGTCTGTCAGCTGGGGTCTTGGAATGGTGACTTCGAAAGCAAAGCTGCAGCTGGTCATAAATGAACATGAAATGAGAGTGGGAAATAAACCATGGATGTTGTAAGCCACAGAAATTTACCACCATGGGAACAGCCTAAGCTCATTGGTCCCAGAGCCCAGTGCATAGCCCACCCTGGCAGATGGAAGGAGACTTACAGAGCAGGAATGTCACACCCATGTACATACATCAACCCCAAGCACCAGTTGCTGACCCCCAAACCACACAGCCTGTGAAGTAGCGGCCAGGTTCCTCAACTGACAGCCCCATGTTGAGTGGAGAATTAGGAAAGCACTGACCTCTAGGATTTTATAGGGTGCCCTGCTGTGTCATGCCAGGGCAGACTAGGAGAATGCCATTCGTCAGCTGTTTCATTCAGAATGAATCTTAAAGCATGCCACTGGGGATGAGATTATTACTGAGAAAATGAAAGTCAACATATTGTAAAAACAAACAAAAAAAAACCAAAAAAAAACCCACCTGTTTTGCAGTTCCAAATCTTTACCAGATAAAACTCAAGCCAATATGTTGGCAAAATCAATGAAGGAAAACCATGTTCTGAAAGATTGGTGGTGGACCAAGGGGAAGCCTTGGGAAACCTTAATCTGAGGATTTCTGGATGGCATGCAAAACTTCATGTCATTTCCCCACATCTCCGGAAATGAGGCCTGTGTTGGTTTCCTAATCAATTAACAGTCATCAAAGATTTCAATACCCAGACCCACAGATGCACCAGTTACCATATCCTGCTGAGTATTAACCCTTTGAGTATCAGTGTACCTGCAGACATCGCTGAAAGGAACACTGGTGTGGGAGGGAAAGAAAACCTGGCCAATTGAACAATGTGGCTCACTGACTCTCCAGACCCTCTAGGAATCCTTGGGATATGTGTACCCTGCCTGCATTCTTTCCTCAGGGCAAGTATATAGTGCAAGAGAATGTTTGTGGTTACTCAATTCATGGGATTCTCTTTAAGGCAAAATATATTTTTATAAGTATATAATACTGTGTATTATGTTATGTTACATTAATTTCATATATATGTATATAAATTGTATGTATACAATAATATTATATACGAGATATATATATGTACATTATTTATCTACATGTATATTATAGGTATACTTTTTTTTTTTTTTTTTTTGTGCTGTACGCGGGCCTCTCACTGCTGTGGCCTCTCCCGCCGCGAAGCACAGGCTCCGGACGCGCAGGCCCAGCGGCCATGGCTCACGGGCCCAGCCGCTCTGCGGCACGTGGGATCCTCCCAGTAGGTATACTTTTTTTTAACATCTTTATTGGAGTATAATTGCTTTACAAGAGTGTGTTAGTTTCTGCTGTATAACAAAGTGAGTCAGCTATACGTATACATATATCCCCATATCCCCTCCCTCTTGCGTCTCCCTCCCACCCTCCCTATCCCACCCCTCTAGGTGGTCACAAAGCACAGAGCTGATCTCCCTGTGCTATGCGGCTGCTTCCCACTAGTATAGGTATACTTTTATAGATTAAGAGAATAACAATTTTAAACAGGACCCTAAAGTTGTGTTATAAAAGTGTGATTGGCAGTATTAGCGATGTAATAAAATCCAGTCCCTCATACTCCAAAGGCTTTTCTTCCAGAAAATCAATTGTCATTCAAAAATGGTAGCATCTTAATACCTAAAGATTGTGTGTTTCTAGATTCTCCTAATCTTTCTTTTCCTTCCCTGCACTAACTCCTGCATTTCTGTTACTGTCAGAAGGTAAACTACCTCTCCGAGCCGGGAAGTAACAAGGATCTTCTCACAAGTTTAAAGTTGTAAGCAGAAAGATAACATCCCAGACACATGGAGGGAAAACCAAAAAACATAAGGTAATGAGTGTAATTGGGTTACACAGACACCGTGTTTATCAATTTCATCATTGAATAAATTTTTAATGTAAACTATTATTTGTACACAGGAGACAAGACCATTACCTCTAACAAGACCAAGAATCCCACTTGTGTCCAGAATCTTGAGCCATATGACTGGAACCACTTAGAACCAGAACCAAGATATGTGCTCTAATACACAAATAATTAAGTTCTTAATAGTCATTTTGTTAGCATTAGTGGTGATCAATATTCAGTGGGAGGGTAAGTTTGTTGATAATAATCATCATCGCTGTTCAAGTGAAACTGTCATTTGCATCAAATAAAAATGTATTTGTGGGCTTCCCTGGTGGCACAGTGGTTGGGAGTCCTCCTGCCGATGCAGGGGACACGGGTTCGTGCCCCGGTCCAGGAGGATCCCACATGCCGCGGAGCGGCTGGGCCCGTGAGCCATGGCCGCTGGGCCTGCGCGTCCGGAGGCTGTGCTCTGCAATGGGAGAGGCCACAACAGTGAGAGGCCCGCATGCCGCAAGGAAAAAAAAAAGTATTTGTATCCATTTTAGGATATTGGAATTAATATTGGTTTTTACCATTGTCTTCAAATATTTTAATATAATATCTAGGTTAAATTTCATAAATCACAAGCCAGGGGCAATAATTCTTTCCTGTGTCTTTTTGGTATGTTCTGTTAAAAAAAAAAAAAAGAGAGAGAGGGGAGAAGGAGTGAAGAAAAGAGAAGAGACGAGAAAGAAAGGGAACGAAGTGAAGTAATTCAGGTATTTTCATTGATAAAGTCCATACTTTTGTCTCTCTGTCCATCTCAGTGACACCACAGTGTCAGTCAACATTTCCTGAGTTTAGGACAGCCATCTGGTGGGAAGGAGGAGTAGGGGAATTGTCTTGAAGCTGTGTTTACAGTGTAAACACACTGTTTCTCCTTAGGTCTTATGATCACTGGGATGGATGGGATCATAGTGGGTTTTAACGCCCCTCTCCCAGTGAGCCTTGACACTGCTCTGCCTGCATTCAGATACCCTGCACGTCTGCCACACATTATGCACTATCCATCCTAGTTTCTGGGATGACAACAGTGAACAAGGACGTTATTACTCTTCCAATGAGCTAACAGGAGATGTGGGAAAATTAGCAAGTAATTATAATAGAATGTGAGGAGGGACTGTGAAAATGGTAGACCAATAGAAGAGGTACCTAAACCAGCCTGGGGTAGGGGATGGGAGGGATCAGGGAACTTCTATCTAAACCGAGATCTGAAGAAGAAGGAAGGGTTAGTCTGCTAGAGAGGGGGAAATAAAAAATGATATTCTGGGTTTGAAGGGACAAAGCCAGGAGGAAGAGCAAGAAGGTGGCATAGCAAGTTTGCTTGTAGCAATTATCACAATTCAGATCCTCATGTATCACACCATAGGTGCCTCACCCATCATAAGGGAGACTGTGTGCTTGGTGACAATACCTGGAGGTGGAAGACCCATTCCTCTGCATTAGAGGAGACCCAGTTCCTGTCTTTGTACCTGGAAAGTATCACAGGATTAGAGAAGGACAGCTCTAAAGCTCCCTGGGGTACTGTCCCAGAAAGACCAGGACTTACAAGTCAGAATCTAGTGTTGCCATTTACTAGCTGTGTGACCATGAGCAAGCTACTCAGTCCCTCTGGCTTCAGCTTCTTAAACAGCAAGATATCACCTCCCAGGGTTATACTGAGGATTAAATGAGAATGTGCATGTAAACACAGTGCCCTTTCTCTTAGCAGGTGTTCAATAATTGTTCCTTCCTCATCTTACCTCTTCCATCTTCAGTGCAAAGGACCTCTGAGAGCAAATGTTTAGCTCCCCATCCCCGTACACACACACCCCACCTCCCCACACACTCACCCCCAGCTCAGTTTCTATCCAAGAGTCTCTAAATAATCTCCCCAGTGCTGCTTGCAGTCATTTCTACTGGAACCACAGGTACAGGAATGTGAAAAGCACCTTGGTTGTTTCTGAATCACCTTTCTCTGTGGAGAGTCCCAATGCAGGAAGTGGGCATGCGGGGTCAGGCACAGACCCTGCCAGGAGATGCAGTCAGGCCTGTCTACACTGCAGCTGCCTCTCTAATCTCCACTAAAAGAGGAAAAATTCAAAGCAACATGCTCCCACTTGTGATTCTGTTTTGGTGTTGTTGAAATGGAAGTCATTTGCAAAGTTCTCCAATCTAAAAACATCTAAGCAAATTGATCAAGCTTACAAATCTAAAGAACACTTATGCAGTTGCATTCTAAAGATCTGAGCTTTCAAACACATTAAAATCAACTGTTCCCAGAGGCGGTTTCACCAACCCCTCCTTGACAGAAATTATATATGCTCTGCTCCTTCAAAGTCTCTTTAGCTTTGGCACAATATTTCTTTCATTTAAAAATGCAATAGATCAGAAGAGTGTTGGAAATATCATCTGAGGCTATATAAAACAAAAGAGATGCTGCTAAAGAAATAAAAGTGCACTCAACTAAAAGAGAGAATGTAAACCTTCAGAGAATGAGCTAGGACAACCCTATGAATCTCACCAGGAAACCAAATAATAAGCAAGGGAAGTTAATAATGAATGAACAAATAGACTGGAACTGGATACTCTAAACCCTACAGAAGCAAAGCCCTCCTCCTATCTGTTCTGACTTTGGCTCTATTTCTCATTTATTGAAATCAAGGGCAGTCTGTATCCTGGGCTGACCCTCAAAAATACATGGTCTTCAGAAATTCCACTCTATGAGACGTTAAGACACATGACTCAGTACATAGAGGTTAGATTTTAATAAAGTAAAAATTAAGAGTTTATCCAAAAGCACACTTGAGTTTAGTACTTGAGTTTTCCTACAGCAGAATGACATCCTAGAGGCCAGAGCAGAATGGAGTATAATCTCCACCAAGACAGAGTGAGGTCGATCACCTGCTATTTGTACTGAAATTTTTAATGATTATAGTTTCTGCTGCTGAAGCCCTATGCCTTCTGGCAACTGATCACCCACATATGTTTGGGGAAATTTGGATAGAACATCATTCTGCGGGGATGGGTAAATAGCATCCATTTTAATAACTCCTTTGTAAATCATTCTTGGAAAAGCCCATCACCAATCCTTCAAAGTATATAAAGCATTTATAATTATCCTATTATCAGATGAAGAAAATTGAATCTCAGAGGTTAAGGAACTTGCTGAAGGCCATGCCCCTTAATCTAGTAAGTGACAGAATTAGAACTTGAACCCTGATCTTTGACCCCAAACCTTTGGACCTTGTCCTTACAGTGGCAACCTCCCCAACACTGTACACTTTTCCTTCATTTAAACCTAATTAGGCAATTGGATATAGCTTGAATAAAAATGTATGTCAAATAAATTAAGCCTCTGTTCACTAAAATTCAGAGTGCAGGCACTGCACACTGCCATTAACAGCACATTAGTATAAAACATTTCAACCTACACTACTTTCCAATATGTTATGTGGGTATAACATATTAATATCCCCATTTTGTAAACTGGACAACTGAGACTTACAGTTCATCTTCTCCAAGTCATGCAGCTAGTGTGCAGCAGGTACAGGACCAGACCCAGGCTTCCTGACTTCCCACCATGCTTGCTTTTCCGTGTGTCCCTGCTAGACTGTCTACAGCAGCACAGAGTTCAGGAACTAGCTCCTCTGTTTACAACGGTCACCTCATAATGCTCAAATTATATTCTGGAGAACCTAAGCTCTCCCTCGAATCAGGACAATATGTGCAGAGTCCTCTGGCTGGATCAGAAACCTGACTCAAGATCAGGGTGTCCTGGAACAACTGAACCATCATTGCTGACTGCTACTCTCTTGCCTGTCCTAAATTTGTGATCTACTGTCTGTTCTGGTGGATGATACTTGTCATCTCTTTCATGGCTGCCCTGCTGTCTCCTGTGTCCCTTAAGATATGCTTTCTCCTAAATATGTGCATTTCCTGCTGTTTCCTAACTTGCTCCTCAACTTTAAGCCCCAACATTAACTCCTCATTCTCTCTGTCTCAGCATCTCTACCAGGGCTGCAGAGATGCTGGCACCTGGCTCCTAGCAACTCCTGCTCTTTCTTCTATGTAACAGAGGAGCAAAAAGAAAGAACCAAGTCTGCAGATATCTTGGCCTGTGCAGCTGAGTTTCCTTCAGGCTTTTCCCCCATTTAAACAGCGTTAATTTTCCCTTTGGCTCTCAGGAAACCTGAAACATCCCTCCTTCGATACCTAGTTGATATTTATTGCCATCGAATAACAAACAAGTTCACCTACAGAAGTTCAGCAAAATTGCCTTAATGAATACTCAGCAATATAAAACTTTTGTAAACAGTCTCAGGAAGAGTTTCTTCCCAGATTGATAATATATTCCTCAAGGTACAGACCAGAACATTTTGGACAAAATTTCCACAAGATTTAGGACAGCAATTTGACAACACCATTCTACAAATCTGTGACACTTTCTATTTATTCTTTCTCATCTTTATCTGGAATGCATACTGTGAGACAACTGTTGACTTTTTTTTTTTGGTTTTTGGCTCAGTTTCCATGACAACTACCCTATAGACTGCTTTCACCTTCCAAATACTCACTTGAAAATGGTAACATGTCTTTTCTCTATTTACCAATACCCAATAAGATTTTTAGCAAAAAATATTCTACATTCTTTCCTCTATCTTGTCTAGGTCATGTGGTAGCCCATATTATTCCTAAACTATCAAATTCCACTATGAAATACTGTGATTCTCTTACTCCCCATGGAATCTTTGATTTTAAATTCTCCTACTGGAAAAAAGCACACAAAACATGATAATGCACTAGAAGCACAAATTCATGGAAGAAGTTAAGGGTGGATATAAAAATCAAAATAAAACAACTTTGTTTATTTTCTCACAAAACTTCCAAGTCTTTTCTTCCAAATCCCTGAAACTTTTTCCTTCTATCTAAAAGACTTATTTAAAGTCCAATCTTCCAAAAGTTCCCATGAATGTTAATCCACAAAGATTGATTAGAAAGACATGGTTTGCTTTCCATATACTTGTAAATAAGATTTCAAGAATTCCTTTGCACTCCATACTCCCTATTGAGAAACTGACCTTCAACAGCTGGCAAAGGGCTTCATTATGAAAATGAAAGATCTTCCTTTATTTAAATGAGACAAGTGTCAAGGACCTAACCATTTTCATTTTCTCCAAAGTGATGTTTGGGGAAAATTTTAATAGAAGAAAAGTTTTAATATAAATCAAAAAGGTATAATTTTTCATAAACCTTAAAAAAGGCTTTTTCAAATAAAACACAGTTTGGTAAAAATTCAATGAAATTCATATCCTCATACATTACTGGTGCCAGGATAAAAATTTTTCTAAGCACTTTTCATATACTAACATACTTCATCCTCACAAATCTATAAAATCATACAGATGAGGAAACTGAGGTGAGGTTAATTAACGTACCTAATGTACTTTTAACCAAGATGATGCTATAGCACTTCCTTTAGTAAAGTCATTTGACAAAATAAATCAAGAGGAATAAAAATATCCATGCATATCAAAACAACTAAATAAATGGAGAGATGTTCCATGTTCATAGATAAGAATACTCAATATTGTCCAGATGTTAGTTCTTCCCAACTTAATCTATAGATTCAATGCAACCCAAATCAAAATCCTAGCATTTTGTGGATATTGACAAACAATTCTCAGTCTGTATGGAGAAGCAAACAATCCAGAATAGCCAATTCAATATTGAAGGAGAAGAATGAAATCAGTTGATCAACACCACCCAAATTCAAGAATTACTACAAAACCAAATAATCAATGCAGAGTGATACTGGTAAAATAATAGGCAAATAGATCAATGGAACAGAATAGATGGCCCAAAATTAGACCCAAAGAAATATAGTCAACTTATTTTTGACAAAGGAGCAAAGGCAATACAATGAAACAAAAATAGTCTTTTCAATAAATGGTACTCGAACAACTGGACATCCACATGTCAAGGGAAAAAAAGGAATCTACATACAGACCTTAAACCCTTCACAAAAATTAACTCAAAGTAGATTACAGACATAACTGTAAAATGAAAAATTATAAAATTTCTAGAACATAGGAGAGAACCTAGTTGACCTTGTGCATGGTGACAACTTTTTAGGTACAACACTCAAGGCATGATACTTAAAGAAATAATGGATAAACTGGACTACATTAAAATTAAAAACTTCTGTTCTGTGAAAGATAATATCAAGAGAAAGAGGGGAGAGCAAAAAAATGAGCGAGAATGAGAAGACAAGTCACAAACTGAGAGAAAATATTTGCAAAAGAAACATCTGATAAAGGACTGTTATCCAAAATAAACAAAGAACTCTTAAAATTCAACAATTAAAAACAAACAAACAACCCCATTAAAAAATGGGCCACATGGGCTTCCCTGGTGGCGCAGTGGTTGAGAGTCTGTCTGCCGATGCAGGGGACTTGGGTTTGTGCCCCAGTCTGGGAAGATCCCACATGCTGAGGAGCGGTTGGGCCCGTGAGCCATGGCCACTGAGCCTGCACGTCCGGAGCCTGTGCTCCGCAACGGGAGAGGTCCACGTACCGAAAAAAAAAATGGGCCACAGACCTGAACAAACCCCTTACTAAAGAAGATATATAGATGGCAAATAAGCATATGAAAAGAAGTTCTTCATCGTATGTAATCAGGGAAATGCAAAGTAAAATAACTGAAATACTTCTACACATCTATTAAAATGTTCAAAATCTGGAATACTGACAACACCAAATGCTGTTGAGATTTGGAGGCAACAAGAACTCTCATTCATTGCTGGTGGGAATGAAATATAGCCACATTGGAAGGCAGTTTGGCAGTTTCTTACAAAAGTAAACATACTCCTGAGGACACAGGGAGGGGGAAGGGTAAGCTGGGACAAAGTGAGAGAGTGGCATGGACATATATACACTATCAAATGTAAAACTGATAGCTAGTGAGAAGCAGCCGCATAGCACACAGAGATCAGCTCGGTGCTTTGTGACCACCTAGAGGGGTGGGATGGGGAGGGTGGAAGGGAGGGAGATTCAAGAGGGAAGAGATATGGGGATATACATATATGTATAGCTGATTCACTTTGTTATAAAGCAGAAACTAACACACCATTGCAAAGTATTTATACTCCAATAAAAATGTTAAAAAAATAAAAAAATTAAAAAAAAATTTAAAATAAAATAAAATTCACCAGGAAGTGTTCAGCAGAGGAAAAAAAAAAAAGTAAACATACTCTTACCATACAATCCAGCAATCACACTTCTTTGTATGTATCCAAAGGAGTCAAAATTTTATGTCCACTTGAGAGCAACCATGATGTCCTTCCGTGGGTGAATGAATAAACAAACTGTGGTACAACCAGACAATGCAACATTATTTTAGTGCTAAAAAGAAATAAGATGTCAAGATATGGAACAGCACAGTGAAACCTTAAGTGCATATTACTAAGTGAAAGAAGCCAGTCAGGAAAGGCTATACACTGCATGATTCCAACTACATGAAATTCTGGAAAAGGTGAAACTATAGAGACAGTCAAAGATCAGTGTTGGCCATATGGTCACCTTATCTTTGACAAAGGAGGTAAGAATATACAATGGAGAAAGGACAGCTTCTTCAATAAGTGGTGCTGGGAAAACTGGACAGCTCCATGTAAAAGAATGGAATTAGAACACTCCCTAACACCATACACAAAAATAAACTCAAAATGGATTAAAGACCTAAATGTAAGGCCAGACACCATCAAACTCTTTGAGGAAAACATAGGCAGAACACTCTACGACAGAAATCACAGCAAGATCTTTTTTGACTCACCTCCTAGAGAAATGGAAATAAAAACAAAAATAAACAAATGGGACCTAATGAAACTTCAAAGCTTTTGCACAGCAAAGGAAACCATAAACAAGACCAAAAGACAACCCTCAGAATGGGAGAAAATATTTGCAAATGAAGAAACTACAAAGGACTAATCTGCAAAATTCACAAGCTGCTCATGCAGCTCAATATCAAAAAAACACAAAACCCAATCCAAAAATGGGCAGAAGACCTAAACAGACATTTCTCCAAAGAAGATATACAGATTGCCAACAAACACATGAAAGAATGCTCAACATCATTAATCATTAGAGAAATGCAAATCAAAACTACAATGCGATATCACCTCACACCAGTCAGAATGGCCATCATCAAAAAATCTGCAAACAATAAACGCTGGAGAAGGTGTGGAGAAAATGAAACCCTCATACACTGTTGGTGGGAATGTAAATTGATACAGCCACTATGGAGAACAGTATGGAGGTTCCTTAAAAAACTAAAAATAGAACTACCATATGACCCAGCAATCCCACTACTAAGCATATACCCTGAGAAAACCATAATTCAAAAAGAGACATGTACCAAAATATTCATTGCAGCTCTATTCACAATAGCCCAGAGATGGAAACAACCTAAGTGTCCATCATCGGATGAATGGATAAAGAAGATGTGGCACATATATACAATAGAATATTACTCAGACATAAAAAGAAACGAAACTGAGCTATTTGTAATGAGGTGGATAGACCTAGAGTCTGTCATACAGAGTGAAGTAAGTCAGAAAGAGAAAGACAAATACCGTATGCTAACACATATATACGGAATTTAAGAAAAAAAATGTCATGAAGAACCTAGGGGTAAAACAGGAATAAAGACACAGACCTACTTGAGAATGGACTTGAGGATATGGGGAGGGGGAAGGGTAAGCTGTGACAAAGCGAAAGAGAGGCAAGGACATATATACAGTACCAAACGTAAGGTAGATAGCTAGTGGGAAGCAGCCGCATAGCACAGGGAGATCAGCTCGGTGCTTTGTGACCGCCTGGAGGGGTGGGATAGGGAGGGTGAGAGGGGGGGAGATGCAAGAGGGAAGGGATGTGGGAACAGATGTATATGTATGACTGATTTACTTTGTTATAAAGCAGAAACTAACACACCATTGTAAAGCAATTGTACTCCAATAAAAACGTTAAAAAAAAAAAAAGATGAGTGTTGGCCAGGGGTTAGGGAAGTAGAGGGTGATGAATAGGCAGAGCACAGAGGATTTTTAGGGTAGTGTAAATGCACTATACATTATTGTAATGATGGCTGTATGTCATTATACATTTCTCCAAACCCATAAAATATATAACACCAAAAGTGAACAGTAATATAAACTAGAAACTTTGGGTGTTACTGATGTGTCAATATAGGTTCATCAACTGTAAAAAATATACCACTTTGGTGTGGGATGTTGATTGTAGGCAAAGCTGTGGAGGGACAAGGGATATATATATATATATCCCTTGTATCTGTACTTTTTGTTCAATTTTGCTGAGAACCTAAAACTCTCCAAATGAAATAAATTTTATTAATTAAAACTTTTTAAGAAAATTTTGAAAATATAGAAAATCATAAAGATCATATGGTAGTTCTATTTTTGTAAGGAACTTCCATACTGTTTTCCACAGTGTCTGCACCAATTTACGTTCCCACCAACAGTGTTTTAGGGTTCCCTTTTCTCCACATCCTGGCCAACATTTGTTATTTATAGACTTTTTTTATGATAGTGATTCTGACATGTGTGAGGTGATATACCACTGTGGTTTTGATTCGCATTTCTCTGATGATTAGTGATGCTGAGCATCTTTTCATGTGCCTGCTGGTCATCTGTATATCCTCCTTGCAAAAATGTCTATTCAGGTTTTCTGTGCCTTTTTCAAACAGGTTGTTTGTTTGTTTTTAATTGAGTTGTATGAGCTGTTTATATATTTTGAATATTAACCCATTATTGGTCACATCATTTGCAAATATTTTCTCCCATTCAGTAGGTTGTGTTTTTGTTTTGTCAATTGAATCACTATGTTGTACACCTGAAATCAATAAAATATAGTAAATCAACTATAATTCAATTTTAAAAAGTGAAAAAAAAAGAGAAAAGCATGAAGAAAATAAAAATCACATGTAACCTCATTACCCAGAGAAATCTGTCTCTCTCTCTGTCTTTGTCTCTGTATCTCTCTCTATCTCTCTGGGTGTATGTGTGTCTCTCTCTGTGTGTGTACAGCCTTGTACACCTTTTTCTACGTAAACATACATATTTTTTCACAAAATTGGAATCGTGCTCTCCATTCTGTTTTGTATTTACCTTTAAAATATATTTTAAACATTTCCCCCATGACATTAAGCATTCTATTATAATATGCCATTTAATGGATAAACTCAGCTTGCCTGAAAAATGAAGGAAAAGAACCTGAAAAGGCATTAGGGTCAAATAAAGATTTTGTTCAATTTAGAAGTAACCAGAACATGTTTATGGGTCAAGGAGAAAGACTCCATCAGGTGACCGAAGAGGACTATTTATTGAATGAACTGAAGGTGGATATGGGAGGAGAAGGCAGAGAGAGTTAGGTTATAGGACAGTGGGATTTAGCCTTGGGAAGCAGTAAGCATATTTTCGGATGGAAACAGATGTACTTTGAGTTGCATAGTTGGGGAGATGAAGATATTGCTGGCTGCCTTTGATATTTGCAGTAAACTAAATGTGTAGTCATCTTTTAACATATAGGAAAAAGAGAAGTTAATTTCAACTGATAGTTGAAAGCTGGCATTTTTCCTGACAGCAGAGGACTAGGGAATTAAAACGGAGATGAAGCCATCATAAATAGGTGCATATTGTATTACTTAACGTGAACTTAGAGCACGTGGAAATATAAATAACTCCATAGATATTGCTGAGATCTAATGGCCACACAGATTTTATCCGAATAAATTATTTGAATCTGCTTGGTCCTTCTGTTCTCACACTGCAAGTTCATTAAATACTCTTTAAAATCTACCAAAAGGAACACTTTATTGGCTGGTATGGTTGTGGGGAAGAAGAGATAAATGTATCTTATCCTTGTGTAACTTTGCATTTTTATTTTCTTCATAGACGTGTGACACTCTGGCCTCTTACCTCTAGGTAGAGTAATAAAGCTCAGACTTTTCAAAGAAATTATGTTATTCATCTCAAAAATCCTAATTTCTTATTTCTAAACTACATAGCAGCAGACTTAAATACTAGCCGTTTAATCTTTGTTTTTTCAGTTTACTTGGTCTATAGAAAATACTAGTGAAACATTTCTGTATCTATATAATAAAAATATAAGCTGATAAGAAATAAATGATGAAAATGAGAATTTCCCACTCTTGTTTCTCTGTGATTTAAAATTTGTATGTTTGTTTTTGTTATATACTCAACAAAACTATAAAAAAAAAGTTCTATAGTCATGGTAGCAGAAGGTTTCCAGTACAATTTATTCAATAAGTGTCAGCCAAAGCCATCAATTATGCTCCATCCAGTGCTGACCTTGGAAATAGGAGACCCTTGTTCTATAATCAGTTCTTCCACAGCTGTGTGGTTTGGGGAAAGTCTTTTGTCTTTACTTGCTCTTTCCAAATAAAATGATTTAACTTGGTTATTTTTATTGTCTCATTCAAGGTCCTGAATTCCATATCTATATTTAAATTTGCATAGCAGGACATCAAAATAATTAATAATTATGGTTTTAGACTGCCCTGCTGTGTAGATTACATCAGTGGGTGTAATGGAAAACAACCACTGAAATGAACCCTTAAGTGGCTTCAAGGATAAAATTACTGCTGGCAGTGTTGGTGTCTTACAAAGACAACCAGCAGGTGTAAAGGTCAGCTATGCAAAGTTGTTTATATTACAACTATGCTTCTTTCCCTATCAGATAATCTTCATATGATGCTACTGAATGTAAGAGAAAAATATCACATAGTACCCAATAATCTTAGGAAATGGTCACAGTGTACTAAAGGAAATTAAGGTAACAAGAACAATTATTAGAGTCAAGCAGTGAGGTGGAGAAGCTTGAAATGACATTTTGAATTTAGAAATTCTATTTATAGTCACTGGAATTTCCCAAGATGGTTTAGTTTTGGACTTACATGTTTTGGACATATTCTCAACTTCAAAGCAAATTTACCTGAAGAGCATTATGTGATTCTATTCATTCACTTGAGCTTACATAGTATGTGAGAGGAAATAACCTGATATTTTGGGGAGGAAACCAAAAGATATTTTCCCCATATTCAGGAATAGCTGGATGTTTAACATACATGTAGTGACTTACTGCCAACATGATTCATTTCAAATAAACAATTAAGCAACTCCAATTAAATAATTCTAGTATACAATCTATATTTTAATCTATCAATACTTCTATCTAGAATTTCTCTGGACAAATGCTGTTACTGCTGTTCGTATGAAAACAGATGCCCCTTTTATTCCAGAAAGACAGTCTTGTAGAGAAAAGACTCTACAAATGATCTGTACAGATGATACAGATACAGTCTTCTATCAGATGATTAAAGACTTGTTTTCTAATATACCACTGTAATAAGGAAATTCATGTAATCAATCAGGGAAATATACTGGGAATTCTTACATCTGTTAAGGAACAGGGGACCAGCTGCATATTCTTCCAGATTACTTCATAAATACTTAATAACATATTATATCATCTGGCTATTTAGTTTACAACTAGTTGGTTTGTCACATCTGTCAGAACAAAGTGACTTTGTCTTGTAAAAACTAAAAGCAAGGAGTCCACCAGAAATGAATGTTTTACCATTTTACAATTTTCGAGTGTAGGATAACAAGGAAAGCTTCTCTTTAGAAAAAAATGAAATAAGATGTATAGAATAATTTGCTTATCAAGTTATTATAATACATGCTTGCAGGAAATTCCAGGATTAAATGAGTAAATAAATGAAAGCAACTAATTTTTTTTTCATTTTGTCAGTATAGCTGCTCTGCAGGGATTGCCCTCTAAGTAGTCGGCTTGTCAGGAAATAGAAATGGAGCAAGGATAGAAAGATTTACAGGCTTCCTGTCCATTTCCACATCAGAGAATGTGGGCCTTCTTGTTATTATTAATATTTGATCTCTGCAAACTGAGGAAATGTCTGGCCTCTTAATACCTTGGTGAAATGCCAGAAAAACTCACAAAGTCACTATCATTTGTCTCACAGACTCTCATTTGATTCTTTGGGTTAAAAAGCTCAGTGGAAGCAAAAGTCAGAACCTTCTATACTTCCTGGGATTTAAACTATTTAACAATCCACAGATTAAATTATTAAATAGTAATATAGGCAGGGTTCCCAGAGTAATGATGCATCTTTGTCACTCATTTAGTTTGTTCCATCCAGTTAAGTCTAACCAATTAGAAAACCTGGACTAAAACAATAGTAGGAAATTACTGTAAACTAACCAGATGGCTTCATATATTTTCCTGCATGGGTCCAAAATATTTTTCTAACCACTTGGTAAGGCCTGAGATAGGCTCTCTATTAGTCTCTACATGTTTCTCAACCATTTGGCTATTATCTGAGGATATATATGTTAAAAAAAATTTGGTGCATATTGCCAAATAATTTCAGAAATATGGTACACATTTATACCCCTAAAGTAATAAATTTACAGCTTTAATTTTTTTCTCAAATTGTAGCTAAAAACTGGTGTTTTGTTTTTTAGCTTACAGTTCATTGTGTATGAGGGTAAAAATATTTTTTGGTTTATTTATCTAACTTATTCTTTGTTAAATTTTTATTTCCTCCCTTATAAAATTTTATTAATCTCATTTTTCTATGTAGTCATTGCATTTTTAATTGGTTAATTAGAATTCTTAACATACTACAGAGGTTAGCATTTGTCATTGATGATGATTATAATGATGATTGCATTTTAGAGTTATTGGCCCTTTTTCTTTCATACATGTTAAAAAATTTTGTTCAGTATTTTGTCTGCATTTTAATTTTTGGTAAGGTATATTTAGAAAAGCAGTCTATTTTTTTATTGAAGTACAGTTGATATATAGTAATAGTATATAAGTTACAGGTGTACAATATAGTGTTTCACAATTTTTTTTTTTTTTTTTTTTTTTGCGGTCCGCGGGCCTCTCACTGCTGTGGCCTCTCCCGCTGCGGAGCACAGGCTCCAGACGCGCAGGCTCAGCGGCCATGGCTCACGGGCCCAGCCACTCCGCAGCATGTGGGATCTTCCCGGACCGGGGCACGAACCCGTGTCCCCTGCATCAGCAGGCGGACTCTCAACCACTGTGCCACCAAGGAAGCCCGTGTTTCACAATTTTTAAAGGTTATACTCTATTTATAGTTATTAGAAAATATTGGCTATATTGCCCTGTCGTACAATATATCCTTGTAGCTTATTTTATCCCTAATAGTTTGTACCTCTTAATCCTATATTGCCCCTTCCTTCTTCCCTTTCCCCGCTGGTAACCACTAGTTTGTTCTCTATGTCTGAGTCAGACTCCACATTTTAACAAGTCTGCAAGATGATCCGTATGTTCACTGTAAAGCTCTTTGCTTATCTGTACCACAGTGCCCCCTCATTTAAAGGGCCTTCTCTTCTCTAATCAAACTCCCCAAGCTCAGAACTGCTCTCCATGAGGCTGCCTTGTACCACTCTCCCTCACCATGCTCTCTCTTTTGTAGAATTCCTACTGCAAGTTTCCACTCATTTTGACACTTAATATTCTACCTTTCTCAAAGCATGTTGGCCTTTCCTAACTAGATAGATTATAATTGCCTGAGCAAAGGCTTGATTTGTTTTCCCCAATATACCTGGATAGATGATAAATGTTTATAGCTCAAATATATTGGTTCAATACTTTCTAAGCTGAATATCATTTCAGTGTTTTCACATTTTAGAAATATTTGATTTTATTTTGTAACATATCCTACTGACTCTTTAAAGTTTATTCTATGCCTCAGAAGAATTCAAATATATATTTGTCTCCCTAAATAAGCTGGTGAAACATTTCTACCTGTACCAGGTTTCCCTAAAATATAATAACTAACATTCATTGATTTATCTCTATGTTCCAAACACTTCTTATTGTATTTAAACCTTGATACTCAGCAAGGAAATATGTTCTATTGTTTCCCAGACCTATCTTACAGATGGAGAAAAGTTAATGATCTTGCCTAAGGTCACACAGTGGTAAGTGGTGGAACCAGGCTGGGAACTCATAATGATTCTTAACCATTAGGTACACAACCTACTTCATTTGCCTGCATAATTAATATTCACTGTTAATTCACATTAATCAGAATTACAGAGAAATGTCAAAATACATGAAGATTAATTAGAGGATGCCTCTAAGATATTTGATTCCTTGAGAAAAATATTAAATAGGTATGGAAAAGACTCCACTTTTAGAGTGTTAGGTAATTTTTTGCCATCACTACTTATGAATAGATGTGAAACTGTAACAGCATTTCTAGTTTCTTTTAATGTAAAGCTGGAGGAATTACATGGTAATCGTTTATTTACAATCGTCAGAATTTGCTCTAATTTCGATATGTGTCAAGCTTATTGCCTGCAGATAACTAATTTTTAAAGAAAATCTTTTTTTCTGAGAAGTCTATAACAGAATAGTGATGTGTTGACTGAAGTTAATACCCTATGGCAATGTTGTGATTACTAGAAAAATCTAAAGTAACCCAAATTTTTAAAAACAAAATTAACCTTGTTAAGAAAAAGGTGCAAAGTTCAAGGAATAACCCAACCAATATATTCTTCACATCTAAAGCATTACTAACACAGCAATTTATACTGGTAATTACATTCAATAGTATTTCAGAAGTATATACAACAAGCCTCTCCATGACTACTATATTTCAATAATGTGTGTTCTTTCCCAATAGACCACTCCGCAACAGAAAATGGTGGAATAGGAAAAGCAGGGGCTTGGGAGCCAGGCAGGTCTGAGGTTGAGTCCCAAATTATTGTTAACCTTGGGCAAGTTTAACTTCTTAGAAAACCTGTTTCCTAAACTGGAACATAAGAATAAAATGTCTCTCTTGCAAGGCTTTCTAAGAATAAATATAATGTCTGTAAATTTCCTTAAGATGTTTAAAATAGTATAGCTAGCATTACTACTTCAGGCACATTAGTTCCCAATCATATTGCAAAGATTACAAATAAGGGAAATGGATGTACTTTTTAAATGTTCCTATAGGGTGACTTTAGCAAGATAGTGAAATAAAAAGCCTCAGACCTTGTTCCCCATAGAAACACCAACTTAAAAACAATATACCATCTAAAAAGCCTTTAAGAGAACTCCAGACACTAGTTAAGAAACCACAGTATCCCAGACAAGTGCAAAGCCAAGCCCAGCCTCATTGAAATGGATAAGAAAAGCCATTGCATTTCACCCATAATAGTTCTTCCCCCAAGCCAGCACAGAAACACACCTTAATGAAATAGAGACCTAAGAATTATATGACAAAGAGTCAAAATAATCATCTTAAAGAAGCTCAATGAACTTTAAGAGAAAACTGACAACCAAATGAAATCAGGAAAATTACATATGAACAAAATGAGAATATCAATAAAGAGACAGAGTTTTAAAAAATAGAATTTCTGGAATTGAAGAATACAATAACCAAATTGAAATATACAGTAGCAGGGTTCAACAGTTCTCATCAAACCAAAGAAATATCAGCAAACTCAAAGATAAGCCATTTGAAATTATCAAGTCAGTGAAACAAAAAGGAAAAAGAATGAATATAAGTGGAAAAAAAGTCTTAGGGGCTAATGAGACACCATTAGGTGGACCAATATACACATTATGAAAGTCCTAGAAGAGAGAGAGATAGAAGCAGAGAGTGTACTTGAAGAAATGATGGCCAAATATTCCCAAATTTGAGGAAGAAAATGGACAACCAAATATAAGAAACTCAAAAGATTCCAACTAGGATGAACCCAAAGTGACCCACACTGAGACACATTATAATCAAACTGTCAAAAATCAAAGACAAAGAGAGGATTTATGAAAGAAGCAAGAAGAATGCAACTCATCACATTCAAGGGCACTCCCATAAGATTATCAAAGAATTTCTCAGCAGAAACTTTACACATCAGAAGGGAGTGGAATGATATATTCAAAGTGCTGAAAGAAAAAAATAATGCCAACCAAGAATACTTTATCTGACAAAACTATCCTTCAAAAATGATGGAGAAATAAAGACCTTCCAATATAAACAAAAGCTGAGAGATTTCATCACCACTAGACCTGCCTTATGAGAAATACTAAAGTCCTTAGAACTGTAATGAAAGGATTATAGAACCTGAAAATAAAGCTCTCTGGTACAGGTAAATATATAGGAAAATACAGGATTCGGAAATACTGTAATTGTAGTGTGTAAATCTATTTTAATTCTAATATAGGACTAAGATATAAAAGCATAAAAATAACTATAAAACTATGATAATGTACACAAAATATAAAAGGTATATTTTGTGACACTGATAACATAAGTGGGGGGGATGTAAAGGAGTAGAGTTTTTTATGCAATTGAAGTTAATTTGCTATCAGTTTCAAATCGATTGTTATAAGACGTTTTAATAATCCTCTATGGTAACCACATAGGAAATATTGATAGAAGACACACAAAAGAAGATAAGAAAGGAATCGAGGACTTGCCTGGTGGCACAGTGGTTAAGAATCTGCCTGCCAATTCAGGGGACACGGGTTCGAGCCCTGGTCCGGGAAGATCCCACATGCTGCAGAGCAACTAAGCCCGTGCGCCACAACTACCAAGCCTGCACTCTACAGCCCACAAGCCACAACTACTGAGCTCGTGTGCCACAACTACTGAAGCCTGCTCAGCTAAAGGCCTGCTCCACAACAAAGACAAGCGACCGCAATGAGAAGCCCACACACTGAAACAAAGAGTAGCCCCCACTCACCACAACTAGAGAAAGCCCACGCACAGCAACAAAGACCCAACACAAAAATAAATAAATAAATAAATGTATTTAAAGAAAAAAAAGAAAGGAATCAAGGCATGTCACTACAAAAAAAATCAATCAAAGAAGGCAGCAAACGAAGAAAAGGAGGACAAAATAATTACAAGATATACAGAAAACATTTTTAATGACAATAGTATGTCCTTCCCTATCAATAATTACTGAAGGGCTTCCCTGGTGGCTCAGTGGTTGAGAGTCTGCCTGCCAATGCAGGGGACATGTGTTCGAGCCCTGGTCTGGGAAGATCCCACGTGCCGCGGAGCAACTGGGCCCATGAGCCACAACTACTGAGCCTGCACTTCTGGAGCCTGTGCTCCACAACAAGAGAGGCCGCGACAGTGAGAGGCCCGTGCACCGTGATGAAGATTGGCCCCCGCTCGCTGCAACTAGAGAAAGCCCTTGCACAGAAACGAAGACCCAACATACCCAAAAATAAATAAATAAATTTATTTAAAAAATAACAATAATTACTGAAAATATAAATGATTGAATCCCCCATTCAAAAGACATAGAGTGGCTGAGTTGATTAAAAAACAAAACAGGGCTTCCCTGGTGGCGCAGCGGTTGAGAGTCTGCCTGCCGATGCAGGGGACACGGGTTTGTGCCCCGGTCTGGGAAGATCCCGCATGCCGCGGAGCGATTGGGCCCGTGAGCCAAAATTGCTGAGCCTGCGCGTCTGGAGCCTGTGCTCCGCAACAAGAGAGGCCGCGATAGTGAGAGGACTGCGCACTGCGATGAAGAGTGGCCCCCGCTCGCCACAACTAGAGAAAGCCCTCGCACAGAAACGAAGACCCAACACAGCCAAAAATAAATAAATAAACAAAGACATCATATAAAATGATGATAAAATTATTTAAAAAAAAAAAAAAACAAGATCCATCTATATGCTGTCTATTGCTGTCTATAGGAGTCTCACTTTAAATGTAACATATGGGCTGAAAGTGACAGGATGAAAAAAGATATTGCATGCATATGGCAACCAAAACAGAGAAGTGGTGGTCATACTTTTATCATGCAAAATATATTTTAAGTCAAAAACTTAAGTAACAAAAGACAAAGAAGGACATTATATAATGACAAAAGTATGAATTCACCAGAAAGATATAACAATTATAAATATATATGCACCTAACAGCAGAGCACCCAACTACATGAAGCAAACTGACAAAAACTGAAGGCATAAATAGACAGTAACACAATAAGAAGAAGAAACTTCAATATCCCAATTTCAATAGTGTATAGAACAATGAGACAGAAGATCAGTAGGAAGGAGAGGATATAAACAACACCATAGCCCAGGGGACCTAACAAACATATATAGAACATTCCCTCTAACTGCAGCAGAATACATATTGTTTTCAAGTGCACACAAATATTTCTCCAGGACAAATCACAAGTTAGGCCACAGAATAAGTTTTAACAAATTTTAAAAGATTGAAATCATACCAAGAATCTTTTCTGACCACAATAGAATGAAACTAGAAATCAATAGCAAGGGAAAGCAGGAAAATTCACAAATATGTAGATTAAAAAACACACTCTTGAACAACCAATGCATCAAAGAATAATTCACAAGGGAAATTAAATTAGAAAATATCTTCAGAGAAATGAAAATGAGAACACAACATACCAAACTTATAGGATGTAGAAAAAGCAGTATTGTGAAGGAAGTATATAATAATACATGCCAATATTAAAAAAGTAAAAAGATATCAAATCAACAACCTAACTTTACACCTCAAGTAACCAGAAAAATAACAAAATAAACCCAAAGTTAGCAGAAGGAAACAAACAAACTCATACAAAAAGGAGATCAGATTTGTGGCAACCAGATACATGGAATAGGGGAGGGGGAATTAGATGAAGGTGGTCAAAAGTTAGTCTTCCAGTTATAAGATAAATAAGTACTAGGGATGTTTGTTTCTTTAGAATTTAAACTGTCCTATACTTAAATGTTGTTAAATGTAAACTGTTCTATAGCATATAGAGGACATTTGTGTGCTTCTTCTAGAAAAACATTAGGAAGAGCCAGGGAGAAGAGCGCAGACTGCTAGCAACATCACAAGAATTGCCTGTGGCCTTCATCTTACTTCCCTTGCTGGTGGGCTGGCAGAGAAGCTTTCTCTATTTTGTCACAATATTAATAATCCAATATGAAAAGAGTCTCGTAGTTACATTTCTGGTGGGTGGGAAAGTTTCCTGTTTTGCTAGTCTCATTTCTCAAGTCTTGGGGCTTATAGTCAGAACCTAAACTTACTTATATATTATGACAATAGTGAAAGTGTAATGTGAAATTAATAGTGAGGCTCCTATGTAAATCTTCACCCCAGAAGTGTGACACAGATTTTGTAGTTTCAGTTGAAGCTGACGGTTATTATTTATACTAACTCCTTCACTGAGGCAAATGCTACTGAATTGCTAAATTATAGCTATTTCCACTGTCACTGCTGAGCCTTCCAACAGTAATTTTGTGTTGGTGTTGATTGTCAAGCCAATTTAAGATAGCAAGAGTAGCTTGACAGGTATATTTGAAAGATTCAGTGAAACTCATACCTTCCCTACAAAATTGTCTTGAACATGAACCCTGCACTGAAGGAAAACTAACAAAAACAAATGTGGTGCAACATACAATTGCCAAATAACAGACTTTATTCATGCCCGTGACAAATATTTCCTGAATGCCACTGTGTGCCTGACCCCATGGAGGCACCAGAACTATAAGTATGAAAGACACTGTCCCTGTCCTTAGATAGTATAGTGTCCAGAGGAGGAGTTAGAAAGGAAATTATTTTTTTTAAGTGTGGGAAGCAGAGTGCTATGTACAACTTTACTCTTCCTGGTAGGATCAGAGAAGTCTTCTGAATAGATGTGGTTTTCATTGAATTTTGAGGGCCTATAGTTTAAATAGATTCTTTACCATACAGTGGAAATAGTGACCAACTGGGCAGCCAGCCACTTAGAGTTTATCTAATTTAACTCCATGAGGTAAGTACTATTACATCCCTCTTTGGCAAAAAGAGAAACTGAGACTTGGAGAAGTAAAGTAACTTGCCCAGAGTCACAAGGCTGGTAAGAGATAGAGCTCAGATCAAAGTCCAGACAAGCCAGTTCTCTGAGCTTGCTTTCTCCCTATCTGCACATGGCTATTTATTCCAGTTGGTAAGGGGGGAAGGACAATGCAGGCAGATGAAGCAGTCCATACAGAGCTCTGATCACCTGAAACTTAGAGTGCCTCTAGCAGAGTGCTGGCAGCTGAAACCAGCCAAAGCACAGGTCTGGTAATGTGAGCCAGGCCTTTATCTTGTAGATACTGTAAGAAGGCTGGTCCTGCTTTTTCCTAACTTCTATGTGTCACCTCGCAGAACTGGGGGATGGAGCCACCTGACTTCCATCTGCAGGCTGGTATCAACCATCACAGGCAGAAGAATTAATCTTGACATTTGCTAAAAAGGGTGGATACAGGCAGATGTACAGTACCAATCCTGAGGTGAATCACATTCTCCCTGCCTCACCATGTACCCCACTTCTGCAAACAGAACCTAATATATTCTCTGTTCCAGAAATCTAGACTCAGAAATGTGTCAATGACTCTGCTCACCCCAGCACAGGAAGCCCCTCTGCCCACCTGCTAGCCTAGTTCATGCCCCAGATCTCCCAGGGTGCTCTATTCCACCAAAATGAACTGCTTCATACCCATCCCATTTAAATGCAGAATCATTTAACTTAAGCAAAAGTAATCCATTTTTAATTATGATACAGATAGGAAACCCAATATTGGAGAGAGAGAACATAATGAGTTTGAAGCACTAAGTCTGGTATATTGTGACACCTAAACAAATTTATAGTGATGATGTAGACATGATTTAAAAAGTAATAATCACAGAACTATACAAACATTTATATCAAGTTCGAGAACAGGTAAAGCTAATTTATCATGATAGAAGTCAGAAAAATAGTTACCTCTTAGGAGAGAGTCCTATTACTTAGAAAGGGGCAATAAGGAACTTGTGGAGTAATGGAAATGCTCTTCATCTCATCTTGATCTGGTTGGTAGTTATACTTAAGATTCAAGCATTTTACTAGCATGCACATTATACCTGAATTTTTTAAATGCAAAAACAAAAGAGGATAGACTTTTGAGAACTGATTCACTTTCTCTGTCCCTGGTTTTCAAATATGTTTACCCTTAACCCCTCAAGAAGATGAATGTCTGTACTGAAATATTTTTTCTCCTACAAAAGCAGATATTTCCACCTCTCACCATCAAATTCTACTAATTTTATTTGGTGAAAAACAGAATTATTTAGTTAGGGTCTAAAAAAGACTAAATTTTCAAAGCATTTTTTTCTTCTGCAACCTATAAAAGGAAGCATGCCTAGAAAAAATTGGCAACTGGCAAGGGCAAATTAAATTCACCTAGTTTTTTTTTTTAATTGAAAGTTTGATTACATTAACTTTGCTACATTAAGGCAATTTATTTTTGCTTGGCTGGCTGTAGCTAAGCATTAGTAAGAGAATGTTTTTGAAACTGTTACAAATTGTTATTGCCTCTTTATGTTCTTTTAATTTTTCTCTTCATTATACTTTTGTTCTCTACCTCAGGCTTTAAATGTTGTTCATTCCTTATATTGAAAATTAAATGTTGCATTTTAATCTCTAAAACACAAATTATTTTGAGAATTTCTGTAAGTCAGTAGAACAATTACCAGTCATGAATTATATTAACTATCAGACAACTACCATATAGAATCACTCTTTGAGGAATAAGGTCAATGAATTAAATTTCTTTGTGGGTGATATTCAGAAATGACTTAGGGGGTGAAAGCATGTTAAGCTAAAGTAAGTGGAGACAGTGCATTATTTAACAGCATCTGAATTGAATTCTGACTACCTGCATAAGCAATTCATCAATCTCACCATCTACTATGGACACAGAGGATATAATTCCCTATCACCTGACACAAAATAAATATGAAAGTGCCATCGTACATTTTTGGTTTCCAAGTATACTAAACAATTGAAAATTAAAATGGATTTTCACTTATTCTCAAAATTGGATTTTGTCATAAGATGACAAGTTATATTTAGAGTATAACAATTTATTGGTTGGGCTTGGTAAAGATTGTTCCAGCAATTACTAGATTTAATTTTTAAGGGCTTTATGTCTCTCTTCCCATCTTTCTCACAAATAAACAAAGTAAGATTTGGTCCCAAAATTAAAATTCGGCATTGCATATATTTTTTTAAATTAGTAAATAAATATAATCATAAAAATTCTATTTCAGCGTTATAAATTTGGTGTGTAAATAACTCATCAAAGAAACTGTGAAGTGGGAGACCTTCAAGATGGCAGAGGAGTAAGACATAGAGATCACCTTCCTCCCCAAAAATATAACAGAAATACATCTACATGTGGAGCAACTCCAACAGAACACCTACTGAATGCTGGCAGAAGACCTCAGACTTCCCAACACGTTTTTTTTTTCCTTTTGCACTTTTTGTGAGTGTGTATGTGTATGTTTCTTTGTGTGATTATTTTCTGTATAGCTTTTCTTTTACCATTTGTCCTAGAGTTCTGTCTGTCCATTTTTTTTTAATATAGTTCTTACAGCTTGTTAAAATTGGTGCATTTGTTTTTTGGTTTGGTTGCTCACTTCTTTCTTTCCTTTTTCTTTGTTTTATATTACTTTTTAATTTTTTTCTTTTTCATAATTTTTAAAATTTTTTATTTCAATAACTTTTTCTTTTTATTCTATTTTTTTCTTTCTTTTTTCCCCCTTCTCTTCTGAGGCGTGTGGCTGACAGGGACTGGGTGCTCCAGCCGGGTGTCAGGCCTGTGCCTCTGACATGGGAGAGCCGAGTTCAGGACATTGGCCCACCAGAGACCTCCCGGCTCCAGGTAATATCAAATGGCGAAAGCTCTCCCAGGGATCTCCATCTCAACGCTAAGACCCAGCTCCACTCAACGACCAGCAAGCTATGGTGCTGGACACTCTATGCCAAGCAATTAGCAAGACAGGAACACAACCCCACCCATTAGCAGAGAGGTTGCCTAAAATCATAATAAAGTCACAGACACCACAAAACACACCACCGGACGGGGTCCTGCCCACAAGAAAGACAAGATCCAGCCTCATCCACCAGAACACAGGCACTAGTCCCACCCTAGGCCACCATCACCCTGATACCAAAACTAGACAAAGGTGTCACACAGAAAGAAAACTAGTGGCCAATTACACTGATGAACAGAGATGCAAATACCCTCAACAAAATACTAGCAAACAGAATCCAACAGCACATTAAAAGGATCACACACCATAATCAAGTGGAGTTTATCCCAGGAATGCAAGGATTCTCCAATATATGCAAATCAATCAATGTGATACACCATATTAACAAATGGAAGGAGAAAAACCATATGATCATCTCAATAGATGGAGAAAAAGCTTTTAACAAAATTCAACACCCATTTATGATAACAACCCTCCAGAAAGTAGGCACAGAGGGAACTCCTCAACATAATAGAGGCCATATATGACAAACCCATAAATGTAAGACCTAAATGTAAGGCCAGACACTATAAAACTCTTAGAGGAAAACATAGGCCAAACACTCTATGACATAAATCACAACAAGATCCTTTTTGACCCACCTCCTAGAAAAATGGAAATAAAAACAAAAATAAACAAATGGGACCTAATGAAACTTAAAAGCTTTTGCACAGCAAGGGAAACCATGAACAAGATAAAATGATAACCTTCAGAATGGGAGAAAATATTTGCAAATGAAGCAATGGACAAAAGATTAATCTCCAAAATTTACAAGCAGCTCATGCAGCTCAATATCAAAAAAACAAACAACCCAATCCAAAAATAGGCAGAAGACCTAAACAGACATTTCTCCAAAGAAGATATGCAGATTGCCAACAAACACATGAAAGGATGCTCAACATCATTAATCACTAGAGAAATGCAAATCAAAACTACAATGAGGTATCACCTCACACCAGTCAGAATGGCCATCATCAAAATATCTACAAACAATAAATGCTGGAGAGGGTGTGGAGAAAAGGAAACTCTCTTGCACTGTTGGTGGGAATGTAAATTGATCCAGCCACTATGGAGAACAGTATGGAGGTGCCTTAAAAAACTAAAAACAGAACTACCATACGACCCAGCAATTCCACTACCGGGCATATACCCAGAGAAAACCTTAATTCAAAAAGAGTCAGGTACCACAATGTTCATTGCAGCTCTATTTACAATAGCCAGGACATGGAAGCAATCTAAGTGTCCATCATGAGATGAATGGATAAAGAAGATGTGGCACATATATACAATGGAATATTACTCAGCCATAAAAGGAAACGAAATTGAGTTATTGTAGTGAGGTGGATGGACCTAGAGTCTGTCATACAGAGTGAAGTAAGTCAGAAAGAGAAAAAAATAAATACCGTATGCTAACTCATATATAGAATCTAAAAAGAAAAAAAAAAGGTTCTGAAGAACCTACGGGTAGGACACGAATAAAGACACAGATGTAGAAAATGGACTTGAAGACACGGGGAGGTGGAAGGGTAAGCCGGGACGAAGTGGGAGAGTGGCATCGACTTATATATACTACCAAATGTAAAACAGATAGCTATTGAATGGAAGCAGCTGCATAGCACAGGGAGATCAGCTCGGTGCTTTGTGACCACCTAGAGGGGTGGGATAGGGAGGGTGGGAGGGAGACACAAGAGGGAGGAGATGCGGGGATATATGTATATGTATAGCTGATTCTCTTTGTTATAAAGCAGAAACTAACACACCATTGTAAAGCAATAATACTCCAATATGTATGTTAAAAAAATAAAAAAGAAACTGTGACGTCTAGTTATAGAGTTCAAAAACAGAGTTTCTTTGATACAAACTCCTCTACAAATCTGCCACAGTATAAGATCATTTTGACCATGTAATGACACAGCATTTGTGACTTATCTATTCCAAAGAGGCACGTGTTAGACCCTGGCATTTATTTGTCAATATGTCTGCACAATTAGATTACTGGCTACTCAGAGAAAGGGATAATGTCTTTTATATATGTGTATCCCTAAGGCCCACAGGGGTGGCATTCAAAGGATTCCCAGTACATATCTGATGGAATAAATGAATTAATTTTCTTACTTCCTCTATTTTTCTATTGTAATATCTGATTCTCTCCAAATATATTATCACTTCATTCCTCATTTTTCCCATGCTGTCTCTAATTCTGGCTTCCTCTTGCAAGTATATTCCGTAATACTCTTGGGCCCTGGAATCCATTTTTTTTTTTTTTTTTGCGGTACGTGGGCCTCTCACTGTTGTGGCCTTCTCCTGTTGCAGAGCACAGGCTCCGGACATGCAGGCTCAGCGGCCATGGCTTACAGGCCCAGCCGCTCCATGGCATGTGGGATCCTCCCGGACCGGGGCACGAACCCATGTCCCCTGCATCGGCAGGCGGACTCTCAACCACTGTGCCACCAGGGAAGCCCCCTGGAATCCACTTTTAATTGATTCTTCTTTTAATTCCTTACTAGTTTCATTAACTCTCATCTTGCTAAACTGTACTGTACCCTTCCAAAGTGACCTTGAAATTGAAATCATTAAGTCAAAACTGTTTCCACAACATATGAGAATCTAAGGGCTGGAAGGACCTTAGACATCATCCAGACCCACCCCTCATTTGCCAGGAAATGAAACTGAGACCCACAGAAAATAAATGACTTGACTCAAGTCTTACATTACTTTTTCTCCGTTCTGCTTTTTTTAGTTGATATTAAATGCTTCTGTCAAAGAATTTGTCTCATTGGAGAGATATGAAATTAAGGGCAGAATGAAAGAGGATATGGAAATAGAGGTGCCCTCATGAAAAAGACAAATGGGCAGCAGCCTTCTTAATGGTAGGCTTAAAACTAGCACACTTCGTAAGGTAGTGAAGCCAACTGCATGCCTGAGAGTCTGAAATACTCCATTAGGAATACTCCAATTTTTCTCTGGCCCAATCCTTCCTTTTCCCTTTTCCTCTCACTAGTATTATTCCTCAGCAGCACTTTACTCCTGTCTCAGCAGAGCTTGATGCTGGAGCTCTAACTGTATCACCAGGATCTGAGTCCTCTCTTTCCATTTCTTGGCTCCAAAGTCCTCAGTACTGATGCAGTGATCAAAACTAGAGCAAGGTGGCTGCAACTCTTCTTCACATATTCTCTTATTCGAGTCTTGCAGAAAAGAGTACCTTTCTTCCTGAAGCCTTGTAAAAGTCTCATAGTTTGGCTCTTATTTTCATCCCTAAACCATGACCAAGGGGATAGCATATTGTCCCTGATGTTGGCCAATAAGGGCTCATCCCAGGAACTAATAGTGAGATCTACCCACCTAAACCACCTGGGCTGAGAGTGGGACTTCTCCAAACAAAAACTGGGGCTATTCACAGTTACAGTCCCCTCCATCTGTGTAGTCATCTTGCCCCTACCCCTGTGTGACCTGGGACCTGGAATACCACTAACATTCTTCCCAGAAAGTGTGGTTCCACCCCAGAACCTCAGATAAGAGACTGAGAATTTTGCTTCTGCAAGGAAAGACCTATTTTACCAAATACCTGGCTCCACCAGGGACCCATTCCACACTCCTCTGCATAGAGTTTGGTCACATGTTCAAGAAATTCTTCTGCTATGTCATTATCGACCTGCAGCCAATATATTTGTCCCAATTCCCCCAAATTCCTTTCTTTAAGTATGCTAGTTTTTTTAATTGAACTATAGTTGATTTACAATATTGTGTAGTTTCAGGTGTACAGCAAAATGATTCATATATATATATAATATATATATATCTTTTTATATATATATTTTTTTCAATTCTTTTCCATTATAGGTTATTACAAGGTATTGAATATAGTTCCCTATGCTATATAGTAAGTCCTTATTGTTTAATCCCCCCAAATTCTTTATGAAACGAATTAGGATAAATTCTGTGGTTCCATTTGGTCTGCTGTGAGGAAGGTCATGTGTTCCCTACACAACTGCAATATGAGTGCCCACTAGTGTCTGCCTCAGTTTTGACAAACATAAGTAGGAAAGTTGAAATAGGCCCATCTGGGAATCAGTTGAATTATTTATCACTTCCCTGATATGAAAAGCAATCAATAAAAATATATAAATTTATTAATTTCAACTTGTTTGAATTGAGCTTTGGGATTTCTACCTTTTAAAAGAAACTCTGAATCTTGACCAAAAATGAGATATTTTTTAGGCTTTGAAGCCATTTTCCCCACGTTTGGAAATTTGATTTTATTGTTTCAGTAATAACCAAAGTTCTACAAACAAACTTAGGTCCAAAAGAAAAATGTACTCTTAGAAACTAATCAAACTACAAAATTGAATTGTATTGCTTACTATGGTCTAGGTTACCAGTACCAGTCAGAATATATTGATAGTGAGTTAGTGAGTTAGTCATTCCTACCCATTTCCCAATTAACAAACTTTTCTATCAAAAGTTAAAAAGAGGGCTTCCCTGGTGGCGCAGTGGTTGAGAGTCCGCCTGCTGATGCAGGGGATACGGGTTCATGCCCCGGTCTGGGAAGATCCCATATGCCACGGAGTGGCTAGGCCCGTGAGCCATGGCCGCTGAGCCTGCGCGTCCGGAGCCTGTGCTCCGCAACGGGAGAGGCCACAACAGTGAGAGGCCCACATACCGCAAAAAAATTAATTAATTAATTAATTTAAAAAGTTAAAAAGAAACAAAGGCTCAACTGGAAATGTACACCACACCACTCAATGCTTCCTTCACCCTGGGCTTCATGTAGAAAGGGAGAAAGAGTGAGAAACAAAACAAGAAATAGAGTGATTTTTTTTACCATCTTAGTGAAAGAGAATGTGCTTTTTTTAATGAAATTTGCTACAGGACAAAAGATACAGTATTCTTACTTAGAATGCTTTTGTATTAAGGTGACATTCTTCTCACTATTGCGTTTTTCTGCATTTTGTTTGCTTGCTGACCAACTTGTTTGCCTGTTAGTTAACAAAATGAGAGCATGAAGTAGGTAATGGTTAGATTTGCATTATATCTCATCCAACTGAAGAAAGGTGATGTGAAAAATACATATTTTGAGCTTGGAAAAACAACATTTTTTTACTATGACTTTATTTTTTGATTTTCAATTTTGAAATCAATTTATGGGCTATTCCTGTAAAACAGGTTTTTCCAAACGCAAAAGGGAGATTATTTCATTCAAAAATAGGCAACCCAAGAAAGTTTTTTATGATTGTGACTAAATGAAGTTTTGAACAATGCTCACATGATTCTTTTTTTATACTAGAACATATTTTTAATTGAAGTATAGTTGATATATACCCTATTATATGTGACAGGTGTACAATGTAGTGATTCACAATTTTTAAAGGTTATACTCCACTTATAATTATTATAGAATATTGGCTATATTCCCTGTGTTGTACAATATATCTTGTAGCTGATTTTGTAAATAATGGCTTGTACCTCTTACTCCCCTCCTCCTACCTTGCCCCTCCTCCCCCTTCCATCTCCCCACTGGTAACCACTAGCTTGTTCTCTATATCTGTGAAGACTCACATAATTCTTAAACTTTAGCTGTAAGTATGTATGAATACTGTATGTATTCTCCTTATTTGTATTTTACTCTCTCTTACAACATCCCTCCCAACAGGGTATGTTTATAGCTAAATAGCTGTTCCACAGTTTCAAACTCCTTAGACATTTCTGCTATTGTTTTGTAATATCACCCTTTGCTCCAAGGTAATCATGCATTTATTATGCAGACCTTAACAGTCTGCAATTGGCAAGTGATGGCAAATCCCATGTCAGATGGCTGCTGACATTTCCAAACTCTAATTGTCATGATAGCATTATTTCAGCCTCTCTGGACTACATGCATTTCTAATTCCTTCTCTTTGTCCTGCATCCCAACTCCCCATCTCCCAAAGGATTGTTTTCCTCTAATAACAGTCTTGGAATTATCATCTACTATTCTCTCATGACCTGTTCAGCAATATATGACATTTATGATTTATGAATTGAAACAACTCCAAAGACTGAATGGAACCCAGGGTATAATTCTGGCCTCACATCTGTACAGCAGGTTAGAAAATCCCATCCCCTTCTGTTCCTCCCGTTGGTGCATGCAAGCAGCCACTCCTGCCACTCTGCCAAGTGACACTCTGACTTTGCTGATCATTTGACAGTTTACTGCCAAGGCAGGAAAATCCATTCAAAGCTTTCAGAAGGTCTGAGCATCCACATAGGATTTTGGAAGAGCAAGGTTATTTGTTATACGAACTCACCTGTCTTTAAGGTGATTGACAGCCCAGAAAATTGAGTTTCTTCCACAACTCATTCATAATCCACCCCTCATCTTTTGCTACAGTCAGATAAAGTCGTCAACACATAGTAATTCATAAGTGGCTGTCTCAAATACTTTGTAAGAGGCTATGTAAAGCACTTTTCTTCCAAGGATCTCAAGGAACTGCTCAGAGGATCTGAAATATATCCTAACATTAGCATTCAGGTCAGATATTACCTCTTCACTTGCAGGAGAACATAAAATAAATTTGGGGGAATTTTAGCCTCATTTCACAGCCATGATTCATATGATTAATGATGGGAAATTGATCATACTAGAAATGACAAATGTCAAATCCCCTTCCATGTTTTCCTTAGACAATCTCTAAATGCAGATAAAAATAAACTGTAAAAAGTAAGACTTTTTTGCCAGCCAGCCCCAGTTCTTAAAATTCAATGAAGTTAGAAAGAAAATTGTACAAGATTGGGATTCATCTAATAATGCGAATTTTGGAATTCTTAAGAAAGTACCCATTTGTCACAAGTTAAATAGTTTTATAATCCATCTTGAGACTATTTTCTACCAATATTTTATCCATTAATTGTTGGTGGTATGTGAAGGCAATAATGAGAAGCATGTTTTACCATATTCTTAATTATTTAAAAGTAACAGGAAATAGGTTGCTGTAAAGCTAGTTAAATATTAGGTGGGAATGAGCTTCAAGACTCTTAGCCCCTCTGACAGTAATTCAAACATTGTGTAAATGGATGACCAGAGAATGTGCAAACACCTAACACTCAATTCACATCGACTGGATGAAATCTCAGAGTGAAAGGACTAAAATGTGAGTGTAAGTTAGTAAACAGTAACAACCTCTATGCCCATAATTTGTCTGGAGGAAGCCTAAGAACAAAATCGCAATGGAGAGCTTGGAACATAGAAATGGAGAGTGGAAAAATTGAGAATTTTCAGCACTATCCTGAGAGAAGAAACACTCAATCCAGGACAAAAAAAAAAAAAAAAAAAAAAAACTAATCCTAGAGAGATAAATAGTGTAGCTCTTAGGAATGTTGGCTTTGGACTCCAACCTCTGAAATTTGCCAGCCCTGTAACCTTAGGAGAGTTACTTAAACTCTGGTTCCTCCACTTTCATATCTACTTATTGGGGAGGACACCTTCTCGGAGGTTACCTCATGGGGTTGCTGGGAGTATTAATGAATTGATATAAGTTAAGGTATTTACAATGTGCCTGACAAGGTGATTAATAAATATTACCATATATTACTCTAACTCCACTGCAGCTCAGGGGTGATTCAATAGGCCCTACCATCAGCTGCTTGAAATCACCAAGATCACCCACCTCTCTTTGCTTTAATTACATGCTTACCAAACAACCTTTACGTTATTAATTTGGTCTCTGAGGTATGCTGATGCAACAAAGAGAGTGTCCTGGATGAGGTTATGAATATTCCTCCTCATCTTCCCCTACTCCGTTGTGATTTGATAAATTGGCAGTCTGCTTTGTGTATTTTAGTCTCTTATGGAATGAACAGCATGAGGTCAGCCCTTCTCAGTCAGCTCAACTCCAGGGCTCTGACAAAGCCAGGTCCTGGGCTGTACAAAAGGAACCAACATAATGCCACCATGCAGGGTCTCTTTGTGAAGATTTTACATCTTCACACCTTCTCCTGAAGACATTCAGACTGCCAAACTTCCCCCTTTCCTACTTGCAATGTCAATTAGAACACCCATGCTCTGGAATGAATACAACATTGTTCATCCATGACTGTGAGTTTATTTAGTTACAATTTAAATCTGATGACTCTTTGCCCTATTATGATATATTTTAATCTTGCAAAATTGCTCTTCTGATATCACATTATTGGGATGAAAAATTCCATTGGTATTCACTGACCCTTAACAATTCAGCAATATCTTTTTGTGCTTTGGTATTCAGAAAAAACACTACCAAATGTAAAATAGATAGCTAGTGGGAAGCAGTCACATAGCACAGGGAGATCAGCTTGGTGCTTTGTGACCACCTAGAGGGGTGGGATAGGGAGGGTGAGAGGGAGACGCAAGAGGGAGGAGATATGGGGATATATGTATATGTATAGCTGATTCACTTTGTTATAAAGCAGAACGTAACACAACATTGTAAAGCAATTATACTCCAATAAAGATGTTTAAAAAATTATTTAAAAAAAAAAAATGAATGAATCTAATGAGCCTGAAGCTCAAGATTCAGCTTAATTTAAATCCAAATGGATGCTTTACATCTTTTGCTTAAAAAATAAGATCTACCATGTTAAAAACAGGCACTTTAGAGCTGATTTTACCAATTAATGTAAAACTTCAAAAATTAATCCTGATTAGGCATATTGAATGAGAATAAGAAAATGAAGATGCTGTGGTAAAATCTTTAATTTTAAAGATAATGTATGCTTAAGAAGTTATCCTCAACAATCCCTTCTGCTTTTCTATATTTAAGTATTTTCACAATAGTATCCTTTAGAGAGTCCAGCAAATATAAGTGATATTTCCTTTATCAAAAGAATAAATCTTTCTAAAATATATTCCACATTCTTCCCCAGCTTAGGTAAAGAAAAGTAAGTCTGCTGGACATAATTTAATTTTTCTTGATGGATCAAGGATTATCATCATGAACGTTAATTATTGTGCTATGTTGTGTACTCTGGGATTTTGGTATTTGGAATTGATTATTCCTCCTATGAATTCTTCCCAACAGCTGAGCTGTTGTATCTTTTTTTCTTTCTCTTTCCAGCTTCATGTCTGCTATTTACAGTCCTCTTTTTATCATCTGTCCATTTTATGTTTAATTTTCTTTTTTAGCTTTATATAGGGAAAGGAACATAGTATGGAGTTGAAATATAAGCCCCAACTTAATTCTGAACTAAACTGATTAGAAAAACTATAGATAAATGAACAACCAAGTATCACTTTCACTATTATTATCACAAATATCCATGAATGTGATTTAGATTGAGACTAGCACTTCCCCTTGAGACTAAACAGACATCCTAACTCTTCTTGTTATGATTTCTTTCATTCAGCCCTACCATGATCATGGCTTTTCAGTCTATTCCAACTGAAGAGTCCCACAGGCTTCTAACTCGAAGACAGCTATAACAGTTTCTCTGACTCTGACTCAAGTCCTTCCTGATCAAAAAGTTCCCTCTTGGGGACTTCCCTGGCACTGCAGTGGTTAAGAATCCACCTGCCAATGCAGGTGACATGGGTTTGAGCCCTGGTCCAGGAAGATCCCACATGCCACAGAACAACTAAGCCCGTGTGCCACAACTACTGAGCCTGTGCTCTAGAGCCCATGAGCCACAACTACTGAAGGTTGTGTGCCACAACTACTGAAGCCCACATGCCTAGAGCCCGTGCTCCACAACAAGAGAAGCCACCAAAATGAGAAGCCTGTGCACCGCAACCAAGAGTAACCCCCACCTCACTGCACCTAGAGAAAGCCCGCACGCAGCAACGAAAACCCAATGCAGCCAAAAAATAATTAATTAGTTAATTTAATTAATTTTTTTTAAGTTCCCTCTTACATACCAGAAATTAATACAAATAATCCCCAGGGTTACCTGAGTAAATTTCATATCGATTCCAAATCAACTTCTGTGGTACAGAAAGAACCCAGGGCTTTAAACTTAGACAATTCTGAGTCTAAATGATAGCTCCCCACTGGTGATAGGTAAAGTCATCTAATGCACATTTGTTCTACCTTCCTTTCAGTTTGACTTCTCCCAGGTTCCCTTGCAACTAAGGTTCAGGATGTGTTTTAGGTTCCACTAATATGAAGTACTCATGGGAGATCTGGAAAACAGAAGTCTCCAGAAGCCACTTCTGCAGCTCCTATTATTTCTGCTGGTGTGCAAGGATACAGGGATTATAGGGACGTGGTTTTCCCAAAACGGCATCAGCAAAGATCGGAGTGTCCAGGAACTGGCTTAGTGAATGTTGAGAGGCAAGCAGATTATCCATTTTGTTACATATTTGTTGTAGTTTTAGCTTGGCTCTGGAGTGCCTAGTTCTGATGCCAGCATCTAAACCCCAGATCATAGCCAAGACAGTGTGGTCTTGGAGCAGAAGTTGGCATGAAGCTTCATGATTCCCCGTTACCCAAATGCAGTAGAGATAGAAGTTTCTTTGGCCAGATAGTTCTGTGGTGGTGTTCTGGGAGTCATTCCAGGAGGCCCAGGGTAGGGATTGCTGCTTCACCACTTTCCATAATTTTGTAAACACTACAATTTTTAAATTAAATTCCTTCTCATTCAAAATAGCTCGAGTGATTTCTGTCCTTTGCAAATGAACCTTCATAAGTTGTTTCCTGTCTCTAACATCCAGTTTCCTCATGTAAAAATAAATAAAATGCCTCTTATTTTTCAGGCCAATTGTAATGATTAGTGGTGATTTATTTTATGTTGTGAGTACTGAGTCAGTAAATGTAACTGAGAAATGCTAAATGGAAGCCTTCTCACAGGTCTTCAGCACCATGGACAGTTCTAGCCTTTGCCAAAGCAGGTGTACCACATCCCCAAATGCAACTCACTGGCTCCCCTCCCTCCTAGAAATCTTACAACTTTCTTCAAGATTAAGGACTGTCCTTCTCAAATCACTTTAGATCAACCAAACAGAGACCACTTCTTCCCCGGGTAGCTGACACCATGAAAGATTTCACCCCTTTGATGAGAACAGCTTCCACAACACCAATCAGCAAAATACCAAAGCAAAATACAATAAGCACAATATTCTAACAAGAGTTATAAAAATACAGTTACAGAAGGGCCATTTCCCTGCAAGGTGTGTTACCCAATGATTGAGCTGAGCCTGACATATGCTAAGTGTTGAATAAATATTTTTTCCATAAATAAATGAACACATGCATGAATGAGTCAACTATGTTAAAAATTATTTTGAATCTTTACATTTTTGCTTTCTATTACTAATTTAGCAGGAATTCTAGTAAATTTTTCCCAACACATAGAAAAATATAAATGGTTCATTGTCATTAGAATTAAAGCCATATTGCTTATCTTCTTTCTTTTGGGTATTTAGTTCTTTCAGTAAAAATATGTGATGGTTTATCTCAGTCACAGCATCTTGAATATAGGAAAGTTTTTGGGTGGGTGTATAGTGCTGGTTCATCTCATTCATGGCTCCTCAAAGCAATAAGGGGACATCTTAAAGGAGTTCCTGAGTTAGGTGCCCTAATCAATATGCCTTGTATATCATAATCCAGAGAACTTTGTTAAACTACTTTATATAATACATTGTCCAGAAGTTCTCAAATCCTTATTTCTCCTCATCTTATGAAGGAAGGACAATATAGGAGAAGTTTCTGGGTAAAAGGTTTGTTACTTCTATGTTGTGAGTGTAAGTATGCCTGAGAACCAGTGCTATGAATTTTAAATCACAAGTCCCAAGTAAAAATCCAGACCACTCTCCTCAAAAATACCTCTCATAGTACCACTTTACAGTTATATCATCATCATAAAATCTCTTATGTGTCTGGCATCAAAGTAGGATCTTGATAGGAACTAAAAAGTTTAAGGCATTTTACAAATCAAGTTCTTATATGTGATATTTGGTTCCAGTGACCCTAAGTAATCTAGTTTAAAGATTAAACTAGATTAAAAGAACATGCTGTACTTAATTACTTGAAAATATATTCATGGTATTATAGGTGGAAAAGACGGATTATAAAACAGGAAGACTTTATGTTTGTTTACACATATTATTTAAATACATAGAAAACAGCCTAGGGAGTGCTACATACTAAATTGGTAGTTTTTAATCTCTGAATAACAGGATTGCAGGGGTTTTTTTTCTCCTTTTTTCTGTGTGGTTATTGATATCTTCTAAATGTTCTAAAATGAGCATATCTTTCTTGTAAGACCATTATTTTAGAAGGTATATGTAAAGAGTGTGCTTAATTCTTCTTTTTTCTTTTTCTACTTCTATCCAATCTCTCTGAGCACTCATCTGCTAACTCACCTGATGGTCAATGCCCACTCACACCATCCACACTGCAAAGACTGCTTTGTTACAATGAACACCAGTGCTAATCATCTGTTGGTAAATGGTAAATTTTGAAAATTCACGTCATGCTAAAGACATACCCACACACAACATGAACACCTTTATAGCATGTTCCTGAGCTTATAGAATCTCTCCTGGGCCCTATGAACTAAGAAATTGGCAAGTATTTCACTTAAAATCTGCATTTGGGCTTCTCTGGTGGCGCAGTGGTTGAGAGTCCGCCTGCCGATGCAGGGGACACGGGTTCGTGTCCCGGTTTGGGAAGATCCCGCATTCTGTGGAGCGGCTGGGCCCGTGAGCCATGGCCGCTGAGTCTGCGCATCTGGAGCCTGTGCTCCGCAATGGGAGAGGCCACAACAATGAGAGGCCTGCGTACCGCAAAAAAAAAAAAAAAAAAAAAAATCTGCATTTATAACAAGTAAATATGTTTCAATTTCAATTTCTCAGTGATTAAGCTGAAAATATACATTGGTATGTGAGGCAAATTGAGGGCCTGGCCCACTACTACCAAGTCAAGAGATGTTCTGCATATATGAAAACTAACTCGGTGAGGGTAAATAAATGTAGCTTCTGCCCAAAGTCTCTCAGGCGAAAACAAAAGTCAGCATCTAAATGAGAAGAGTAAGCTATTCCTACATTTAGGCTCATATTTCTACTGTTTAGGGGGACACCTGATTTACAGTGTAGTGTCCTTGTGGAAAATGACTATTACTTACTGAAATCTTGAAGGGCAAATATAGCAATGGTCACCATTAGAGTGTTATTATATTGGTGTACATAAACTTTTTTCCCTTATGTTGCTTTATTCTCTTTTCTAAATTTTAATATTAACTAATCAAAAACTGTAGGTTCATGAATTCAGAATCATGACACTGCTTTCTATTATCTTTCAGACACCAGCAACCTTACTGAGTACTCACTTTATCTGTATAACCCACTTCCTCCATTGTAAGTGACTTGGTTGCACTAGGTGTCACATTTTCTTCCAGCTCTGAAGTTCTCAAAAACCAAAGAAATATTCTCAGTCTATCCTTAGTTCCTTCATTTTACAACTTCACTGTACATTAAAAAAAAAAAAACCCACACACGCAAAAAACAAACAAAAAAAAACCTTTGCAGCTTTCTAAGCACTTGTAAATACATCACCTTACTTGTCCCTCACCACAACTCTGCTACAGATTCTTTCTGTAGGTCCAATGGATAGAACCTAGAATACTGGCCAAGCATTGGGTTAATACTGAGGATCCAAGGACTAGTAACTGAAGTTCCTCATCTAGCAAGGTGTTTGCAGTCTGGTAGTGAGCTTATGATTTCTACCTAAACAGCACAGACATGGCATAGCTTAGCGTGGTAGAGCTCACCCTGTTTGATCTGGAAAGCTCCTTTAAAATGATTTAGTCCAACCACCTTGCTCTATAGGTGAAAACCAGAGGTCTAGACTCTTTCTCATAAACACAGCTAAAAGCATTTGTCTGTTTTCAACCTGACTCTTCCTTCCTCAATCACCTTTGCCCTTCCAGAATGAATAATTTCCTCCAGAGGCCAGGGAAATAGATGGAGTAAATTCCCCTGAATCCTTCTGTAAATGGTGCGTAGTTTATCTGATTGTCAGGTCTTTTCTTTAAAGGTCACTCTCCCATGGTAAGAAACTTTCTGACGGTCTTGTTAGAAATAAACTGAGTTGTTTGGGGAATGAAGATGTGATTGTACATGGATGCTTTTCTCTGGAGTTTTTCTCAGTTTTTGATATCTTATATACATATATACAAATTGATCACAAAACTTAAAAGCATGAAAAGTATGAGAAAACAGATATAACCTTTGACAAATTGTAAGTAACATTTATTTATCAATATTTTATTGTATAATATATGCTTGTCCTATGGAGAACTTTGTAGTTTCTTACCTAATAAAGGTCATTTGCAATGTTGTTTTTAATCCTAATACCAAGAGTTTTATCCTTGCTCTGATCTTTCTCATACTCTTCACAGACAGCAAGGGATCTTCTTGTCCAGAAAGCACCTGAACAGAAGGTGACTGACCCAGTAGAACAAGCCCCAGCCCACGGGGAATGGGCAGATAACAGTAACTAAAATCTATTGAGCACTTAATGCCAAGCACTGTTCTAAGTGCTTTAATGTATTAATTCATTTACCCTCACAACAGCCTCTGAGCTTGGTATTACCTCAGAGGCTATGGCATGAGCCATACGTAGTATGGAAAAAGCATACACAGGATGCTCAGAATACACCATGGCAGACAGACACAAGGGACAAGCTCCAAATGAGATAATGAGGAGGTGCTAGAACACCGTGGGGCCAAGAATGCAAGGCAGAAAAGAGGCAAATGCATTCCCCATATGCTCCCATGCCCCCTGTATACTTACAAAGACACGATAGAGTATCTAACACATAGTAAATACCAATAAAATTGAATTGAATGAAAAACATTGTAATGACAAAGGTCCATTTATGAACAATTGGTCAGAGAAACTAAGGTTAGATATGACTTTCAAGGTCACCTGGAAGTCATCCACTACACCCGTGGTCTGAATTGTCCTGTCTATGCTTAAACATTTCTAGAAACCGAAAAAAGAAAGAAATGTGTGCAGAGTACCTACCATGTATTAACATTAGTCTAGTGGCTTTCAAATGCCATCTCCATAATAACCTGGTGAGGTAGCTATTATTGTTCTTATTTTACAGATGAGGATACTGAGATCTGAAAAAATTAAATAACCTACCCCATGTAAATTTACACAGTTAATAGGCGGAGCCATCTGGATTCAAACCCAAATATTCCAACTTCAATACCAGCACTCCTTCCACTAAACCAAACTTGCTCTTACTATACAGAGTGTCAGTGTACATAAATGTGTACAGGGCTCATTGAAATGGTCAGAATTTCATTATGTTTATCTTAAAATTAAAAATTTCAATTGTAAATTGCAAAATATGAATGTCTGGACAAATTTAACATTACTGATTTGAGAGTTAAAAATGTAAAACTCTATATCTGAATGTTTTTCATCATTCAATGCTAATTAAGTATCAGCATTTAATTTACTTAACAACAATAAATGTATTATTATAGACTATAATCATATTCTCTTTCCTCCTCTACCCCTCATCTTAAAGACTTTACCACTAAAATAGAATAGAATAGCAAAATATATACAAGTACAAATCCAACAAACTTGGTCTAAATAGCACTTCCTAGATTCAGCTACCTCCAGTGGATAGCATACCTCCCTTTAATATATCTTCATGACTATCATTTTAAGGAAGAAATATAAATTGTTTTCAAATAAGCCTCTTCCAGTGAGGCAATGGTAACTGTTCAGACCTTCTGACTAAATCTATTAAAAGATTACAAATGTTGATTAACACTTTGACTAAATATCGGCAAACAAAATTAAACACAGTTCATGCTTTTTCCATTGCCATACCTTTAGAGCTTCCAGACTGCCATACCTTTAGTGATTCCAGACTGTTGTTGTAAAGAACTATAACCCAGGAAAAAAAAATTCTTTCATTGTGTTTCCAAAATTGACAAAAAGGGAAACTGTTCATAGAAAATAATGCAGTAAAAGTGGTCATTTAAATTGAATATTACATTATTTGCAATAAATAAGCTCATTTTCATACTTAAAGATGGGGCAACAAATACAGCACTTTGCCTACAGTACACCCTCATCATCATTAGTACAACTTGCTCAGTGTCTAGGTGTGTTAAGATCTCTCTTTTATTTTTAATTTAATTTTATATATTTTTAATTTAATTTTATATATTTTTTTGTACATCAGATTCTTATTAGTTATCCATTTTATACATAGTAGTGTATGCGTGTCAATCCCAGTCTCTCAATTCATCCCACAACCACCACCACACTTGCCACTTTCCCCCGCTTGGTGTCCATACGTTTGTTCTCTACATCTGTGTCTCTATTTCTGCCCTGCAAACTGGTTCATCTGTACCATTTTTCTAGGTTCCACATGTATGCGTTAATATATGATATTTGTTTTTCTCTTTCTGACTTATTTCACTCTGTATGACAGTCTCTAGATCCATCCATGTCTCTACAAATGACCCAATTTCTTTCCTTTTTATGGCTGAGTAATATTCCATTGTATATATGTACCACATCTTCTTTATCCATTCGTCTGTCGATGGGCCTTTAGATTGCTTCCATGACCTGGCTATTGTAAATAGTACTGCAATGAACATTGGGGTGCATGTGTCTTTTTGAATTATGGTTTTCTCTGGGTACATGCCCAGTAGTGGGATTGTTGGGTCATATGGTAATTCTATTTTTAGTTTTTTAAAGAACCTCCATACTGTTCTCCATAGTGGCTGTATCAATTTACATTCCCACCAACAGTGCAAGAGGGTTCCCTTTTCCCCACACCCTCTCCAGCATTTGTTGTTTGTAGATTTTCTGATGATGCCCATTCTAACAGGTGTGAGGGGATACCTCATTGTAGTTCTGATTTGCATTTCTCTAATAATTAGTGACATTGAGCATATTTTCATGTGCTGCTTGGCCATCTGTATGTCTTCTTTGGAGAAATGTCTGTTTAGGTGTTCTGCCCATTTTCTGATTGGGTTGTTTGTTTCTTTAATATTGATCTGCATGAGCTGTTTATATATTTTGGAGATTAATCCTTTTTCTGTTGATTTGTTTGCAAATATTTTCTCCCATTCTGAGGGCTGTCTTTTTGTCTTGTTTGTAGTTTCCTTTGCTTTGCAAAAGCTTTTAAGTTTCATTAGGTCCCATTTGTTTATTTTTGTTTTTATTTCCATTTCTCTAGGAGGTGGATCCAAAAAATCTTGCTGTGATTTATGTCAAAGACTGTTCTTCCTATGTTTTCCTCTAAGAGTTTTATAGTGTCCAGTCTTACATTTAGGTCTCTAATCCATTTTGAGTTTATTTCTGTGTATGGTGTTAGGGAGTGTTATAATTTCATTCTTTTACATGTAGCTGTCCAGTTTTCCCAGCACCACTTATTGAAGAGGCTGTATTTTCTCCATTATATATCCTTGCCTCCTTTGTCATAGACTAGTTGACCATAGGTGCATGGGTTTATCTCTGGGCTTTCTACTCTGTTCCATTGATCTATATTTCTGTTTTTGTACCAGTACCATACTGTCTTGATTACTGTAGCTTTGTAGTATAGGCTGAAGTCAGGGAGCCTGATTCCTCCAGCTCTGGTTTTTTCCCTCAAGACTGTTTTGACTATTCGGGGTCTTTTATTTCTCCATACAAATTTTAAGATTTTTTGTTCTAGTTCTGTAAAAAATGCCACTGGTTATTTGATAGGGATTGCATTGAATCTGTAGATTGCTTTGGGTAGTATACTCATTTTCACAATATTGATTCTTCCAATCCAAGAACATGGTATATCTCTCCATCTGTTTGTGTCATCTTTGATTTCTTTCATCAGTGTCTTATAGTTTTCTGAGTCCAGGTCTTTTACCTCCTTATGTAGGTTTATTCCTAGGTATTTTATTCTTTTTGTTGCAATGGTGAAGGGATTGTTTCCTTAATTTCTCTTTCTGATCTTTCGTTGTTAGTGTATAGGAATGCAAGAGACTTCTGTGCATTAATTTTGTATCCTGCAACTTTCCCAAATTCATTGATTAGCTCTAGTAGTTTTCTGGTAGCATCTTTAGGATTCTCTGTGTATAGTATCATGTCATCTGCAAACAGTGACAGTTTTACTTCTTCTTTTCCAATTTGTATTCCTTTTATTTCTTCTTCTTCTCTGATTGCCAGGGCTAGGACTTTGAAAACTACGTTGAATAATAATGGCAAGAGTTGATATCCTTGTCCTGTTCCTGATCTTAGAGGAAATGCTTTCAGGTTTTCACTATTGAGAATGATGTTTGCTATGGGTTTGTCATATATGGCCTTTATTATGTTGAGGTAGGTTCCCTCTATGCCCACTTTCTGGAGAGTTTTTATCATAAATCAGTGTTGTATTTTGTCAAAAGCTTTTTCGGCATCTATTAGGTGTGTTAAGATCTTAAAAGCAAACAGGAGAGATGAGAATATATTAGGAGGGGTGGGCCAAAGGCCAGACAGAAACTGTAAACATCTTTATGGTCTCTCAGCAGATACAAATCAACTTGGTGCTCTGGGTCCAATATAGGCAAAAGTCAATATTCAAAAAGACTAATATGGTGAATGAAGATCAGAGCAGCAGGAGACCATACAACACCTAAGAAGCAGATTGTAAGGGGTAAGTTCTGGATAAAAGGTAATGTGCCCAGAATGTTGCAAGACACAACCCACAGCTAAAAATCTGGAATAAGGAGAAGTGTCTGTCATGGGGAGGTTCCTAGGCTCCAAGTCAAACAGAATTCAAGTTCCAGCCCAGTTATACAGCGTGGATATACTCGGGGGTGTTGAGGATACTGGGGGTGCTGAGACTATAGCTTCTCAAGGAATTCAAACTGTAGACATTAGACTAATTCCTCACCTCACTCCCTAGAGAAGGTAAGGTGCTAAATATCCTTACAGATTTGGTTAGTATTGATACAAACACTGAATGTGGCTACTTTTTCCAGCTGAAATTCTTTAGGGCTTGATGCTGAGCAGTGCTTAGGGAAGCTGAGATTGACACACCCTCTGTGTAAGTATGAAAAAATGACATATATGTGGCCCCAGGTTGCCTTCTGGTTTGCAGATATAGCTGATATTTTCAGTGCCCCTTCCTGTCTGCCATTTAGGTTATTTCTACACAGAAAAATATGCCTGATAAACAGTCAATCCAAAACTTAACATTTTGAGAACAGAATTGAATCAACTGCAATCAGAAGGATACACTAAGTCTAAACCAACCCTAAAATGATCCTCCCCTACAACAACAACAACAAAAAGAATCATTCTGAAAAAGGTCAATTCTATAACACTGTGCGGTCAAGGTCTGAAATATTTGCCTCTTAAAACCTCTGTTCCAAAGAATAATTTACAGTCATAGTTACTAGGAAAACCCGCCTCTTCCTGCTGCTTCCACATGAGTCAGAACCATTATACTATGATAAAATATAACCCACAACTGCAAAATATTGCCCCATGATTTTTAGGAAGCTTTCCAAACCACATCCTCTTTAGCCCTCCAGTCCATCATGAACACTACATTCAGTTGCTTTATCACCGGGAAAAGCACACCCTTTCTTTAGTCTTAAATCCACTCTCCTAATATGAAGTGAATTTCTTTAAAAGCTCTCTTTACAGCCGTAACCCTGATTGAGTAATTCCCTGGGTTGTATTAACAATGTCATTCTCTGAGGTGTGATATCCAGCTCTGATCATTAGAGCTCTCCCTGCTTCAAGAGCGTTTCCATTGTTTTTCTTAATTCTTTGTTGTTTCTAAAATCAAGTTCTTTAAAAGTTTCAGGTTTATTCAAAACTTTTCTGCCCTAAAGTTGCTGTGACTCTTCACTCATCAATTTCACTACTAGGATTACAGTCTAAGGAAGGACTCATAGAGGAGTACCAAAATACAGCTATAAATACATTTACAACAGGGTTATTAAAAGAATGGAAATGACCTAAACAACCAACTATAGAGTTTGGTTAAATAAACTATGGTATATCCACATTCCAGAATCTACACAACCTTTAAGAATAATGTGAAAGAATATGCAATAACATGAAACTTATTCATAGTATACTGCTAAGTAAAATAAATCTATTAACAAAACAGTATGTATAATATTTTTTGTTTTTAAAAAATCATATATATAAAATTATTTTATATAACCTATTTTTTATACATATATTAATATATAAATCAATTCTTGTATAAAATATGGAATAATACTTTCATACTGGCTTTATAACATTTTCATGACAAAATTTATAAGTGCCTTTAAATTTAAAGTGTAAAGTAATATGATTTTCAAATAATGAGTAAAAACTTACTGAAAAAGATGATGTAATATCTGTCAGTCAAAATGACAAAATGGCAGGACTAATCTACATATTCTTCATCAACCATTCAAATGAATAGGAATGTCCCAGCTTTAATACTGTCCTATTGAGTTGGTGCATAAAAGTGCCTCAGCAAAAGGTCCTCTAATACAATATACATGGAAAGAGTGTTTATTACATTTCTCATAGCAATAATATTGTGAATCATTCATCCTCCTTTTTTGAAACTCTAAAAGCCTTTTCCCCTCATTTGTTTCCTCCATCTCTTTTGCTGTTCGATGGCAGCCCAGGAAATTTAATGTCTTCTCTGTTCAGCAAGAAATGGCAGAAACGGGAGCTGGCTCAAGCCTCTGCCTCCTACGGCCATGTTCTCCGTAGCCCTTCTAACTCCCAAGACACTGGCCTTATACATTTAGCAGGGTGTGCCAGAGGGATAGAGGTCAACATAACATGTTCATTAAGACAAGTATTTGTGCATTCACTATGTAAGCATGATATATAGCTCCCAAGCTCTGAGGCAGTTATGTGATACATGTATATTCACCTACAGCCTCAGCTTTATGAACTGTATCCCTTGGAGATAGCAGCAGCTCCAATAACTAGGTACACAGCCAATAATTACTTTCATCTTTCTCCTTTTATTTACTCTTTAAGGGATTCATTAAGATGAAGAATGACAGCATTGCTTTGCTAAGCCATTTTGATTACTTTCCTAATTCATTTATCTTGACCTTTGGAACTATTAGTTTGGTTTTCACCTTACAGAATCTTATTTTATTAAAACTAGGTTCTGCATCCTCAGTGGTTGTTTTCAAATGGGCCTTTTGGCCTTACTCACTATTTAATAGAAGTGACATATGGTAGAATTTTTGTTTTATAAAGACACACAAATGTATAATATATATGGTCACTGAGAGTCACTATATATGTTTAAAATTGGTATTGGGGGCTTCCCTGGTGGCGCAGTGGTAGAGAGTCTGCCTGCCGATGCAGGAGACACGGGTTCGTGCCCCGGTCTGGGAGGATCCCACATGCTGCGGAGCGGCTGGGCCCGTGAGCCATGGCCGCTGAGCCTGCGCATCCGGAGTCTGTGCTCTGCAATGGGAGAGGCCACAAGAGTGAGAGGCCCACATACTGAAAAAAAAAAAAAAAAAAAATTGGTATTGGATAACTCATAAACTGTTTTTATGGCTATTCATTTTGTAGCCTTGATTCCCTCCACAAAAAAGGAGTGCTAAGGAAAGAAGGAAAGGTGAGCAGTGGTTAATGTGGGGAGCACATATCACAAACAAGACACTGTACTAGGTGCTATGCTGTGTCACTGAGTCCTCACAGAAACCCTAGAAGTAGGCAATATTCCACCTATTTTAGAGATAAAGAAGTTGTGGCTCAAAAAGGATAAGTGACTTGCTCAAGGTTACACAGTAAGGTCACACGGTAAAGTCATACAATAAATACTGGGATTGAACCAACTATACCAGTGGCTCATGCCTTGTTCTGTTAACCTGTTCCTTCTCCTTTCTCAATCCTAAGTACTAAAAAGATATGTGCCAGATATATGTCACTTACATGACATAAAGGTAAAAGTCTGCATCACTATTCTCTCTTCCTTTAGCTCTTCCTCAGCGGAGACCTACCAGGCATCTCTTAATCCTTTACACAGAATATCAATCTTTGAAAGGCTAAATGTGCAGAAAACTCACTCTATCTTGTGGCTATCTTAAAGTAGAGCTCCAAAACACACTGTAAAAGAAACTGTCAATGGAATGAGAAAACAAGACACATACTGGGAGAAAATATTTGCAAAAGATGTATTTGATAAAGGACTGTGATACAAAATATACAAACAACTCTTAAAACTCAACAATGTTTAAAAACTCAATTTAAAAATGGACAAAAAAGATCTGAATAGACACCTTGCCAATATATATATATATATATATATATATATATATATATATGTCAAATAAGCTTTTTTCGTTTTCTTTTTTTTTTGTGGTACACGGGCCCCTCACCACCACAGCCTCTCCTGCCGTGGAGCACAGGCTCCGGACGTGCAGGCCCAGCAGCCACAGCTCATGGGCCCAGCCGCCACGCGGCATGCGGGACCCTCCCAGACCGGGGCACGAACCCACGCCCCCTGCATCAGCAGACGGACTCCCAACCACTGCGCCACCAGGGAAGCCCTCAAGTAAGCATTTTAAAAGCTATTCTACATTATATATCATTAGGGAATTGCAAATTAAAACAAGACATCACTACACACCTATTAGAATTTCCAAAATCCAAAACACTGATAACACTAAATGCTGGTAAGGATGTGGAGAGGCAAGAAATTTCATTCATTGCTAGTGGGAATGCAAAACGGTGCAGGCATTTTAGAAGCCTTTTTAGCAGTTTTTTTAACAAAACTAAACATACTTTTACCACATGATCCAGCAATGTGCTCCTTGGTATTTACTCATAGAAGCTGAAATCTTAAATCCGCTCAGAGACCTGAACAGGGATGCTTATAGCAGCTTTATTCATAATTGCCTAAACTTGGAAGCAACCAAGATGTTCTTCAGTAAGTGAATGGATTGATCAACTGAATGGATTAATACACCCAGACAGTGGAATTTATTAAGTACCAAAAAGAAGTGAGATGTCAAGACATGGGAAGACACAGAAGAACCTTAAATGCATATTATTAAGTGAAACAAGCCAATATTAAAATGCTACACACTGTATGATTCCAACTATATGACATTCTTTTTTTTTTTTTTTTTTTTTTTTTAAATAACAAGGGTTTATTCTTCTCACAAGATAAGAATTCTGGAGGTGGGCAGCTGCTGGCACTGGCTCAGCAGCCCCACACTGTCAGGGTCAGCATCTGTACTGTTCCCTCAGCCTTCCTCCATGGTCTCAAGATGGTTGCAACACCACACGTTACATCCCACATTCAAAAGGAAGAAGGGGTGGCACGAGCTCCGTCTGTTCCTCTGAGCCAGAAAAGCCAAACCCTTACACTTTCATCTCATTGGCCAGAAATGGGTCACATGGCCACCGCAGCTGCAAGGAAAGCTGGGAAGACCCCAGGGACTGGATGGCATGGGTTTAACCATATGACATTCTTGAAAAGGCAAAAGTATGAAGGAAAAAAAAAATAGTGGTTGCTGGAGGTGACATGAGCAACGTGGTAGACTAGGAGGTCCCAACACTCATCACTCCTACAAAAACAACAAAAATAATAAACAACTACAAACTGATGAAAATAGCTCTGGGAGAGCTCTAAACTACAATGAAGAAACAGCAGAAACCCTGTGGAGCTCAAAAACAAAGGATGCCATATAGAAGAGCATAGGGAGCATTTTACCTGCATTGTCCCATAGCCCAGTCCAGGGCAGCTCAGCAACAAAAAGGATCCCCTCAGAGGGGTTTTACCCCACAGGGAAAAGGAGAGCAGGAGGACCCCAGCAAGCCTCACCACGGTGGATGTTTGCAGCCTGTGCTACTGAGGACCCCCACAGTCTTTATCAACACTGAATCTGAATGACAGAGCTGCCCAGAGTCCCCACTGCTGAATCTCCCCCTCAAGGATGGAGCTGACTCTGCAGTGAGACCTGCCCCTACTGCTGTGCCAAGCTCTACAAGATCAGGATGCCACAGCACCTTGCCATATAGGCCACTGAAGCTGCCACTGCTCTGCATCCCCCCTCCCCACCCAGGGTCTTAAGTCAAGGTTGCTGCACTGTGCCCCACCCCTGGGTCCCAAGTCATGCTTTGACCTGCCATTACTGGTGCTGAGCTGCCACTGCTCTGCACTGCACCATCTGGGTCCCAAGTCGGGGTTTCAACCCACTATAACTGGGCTGCACTACTGTTGTTCAGTACCCCCACCCCCAGTCCTCAGTCACACCTTTGCTCCATAATCACCAGGGAGTGCTGATATTGCCCTGGGCCCCACCCCCTTAGGCCCCTAGTCATGGATTTGGCCCAGCATAACTAGGGTCAAGATGCTGCTGCTCTGCACCCTACCCCCTGTGGACAAAGTCAGGATGCAGGAGCACCTCTCACCAAGGTAGTACTTAAAGCCTTAGTAATTGGTGTGTTGGTTTCTCTCAGCAGACAGAGTTAGGGTGAGGATGAATCAAGGGAGGAGGAACATGATTTTAGATAGGGCTGAACTTGTTGATATAGGTAAGTATAATGAAGAGCCTGGATTCAACATGTTAGCTAGAGCAGCTGGGAGTGGCTCTAACTGTTTTGCTGTTGATAGATTAAAAAACTAGACTCATCAACCAATGTGATGCACCACCACCACAACAACAACAACAAAAAAAGACAAAAACCACATGATCATCTCAGATGCAGAAAAAGCATTTGATAAAATTCAACATCGATTTATGATAAAAACTCTTACCAAAACGGGTATAGAAGGAACATATCTCAACATAATAAAAGCTATTTATGACAAACTCACAGCCAACATAATACTCAATGGTGAAAAGCTGAAAGCCTTCCCACTAAAATCTGGAACAAGACAAGGATGCTCACTCTCACCACTTCTATTCAATATTGTATTGGAAGTCCTAAACACAGCAATCAGATAAGAAAAAGAAATAAAAGTTATACAAATTGGAAGGGAAGAGATAAAACTGTCATTATATGCAGATTACATGATACTATATATATAGAAAACCCTAGATACTCCACACAAAAACTACTAGAAGAGATAAACAAATTCAGCAAGGTAGCATAATACAAGGTTAACATACAAAAATCGGTTGCATTTCTTTACACTAACAATAAAATATCAAAAAGGGAAAGTAAAAAAAAATTCTTTTAAAATTGAATACAAAAAAATAAAATACTTAGTAATAAACCTAACCAAGGAGGTGAAAGACCTATATGCTGAGAATTATAAAACACTGATAAAGGAAATTGAAGATGATTCAAAGAAATGGAAAGATATCCCACACTCTTGGATTGGAGGTATTAAAATTGTTAAAATGGCCATACTACCAAAAGCAATCTACAGATTTAATGTGATCCCTGGCAAATTACCCATGACATTTTTCACAGAACTAGAACAAATAGTCTGAAAATTTATATGGAACCACAAAAGACCCAGAATTGCCAAAGCAATCCTGAGGAAAAAGAACAAAACTGGAGGCATAACCCTCCCTGACTTTAGACTATATACAAAGCTACAGTTATCAAAACAGCATGGTATTATCACAAAAACAAACATATAGATCAGTGGAGCAGAATAGGCAGCCCAGAAATAAATCCACACACCTATGGTCAATTAATCTTATACAAAGAAGGTAAGAATATACAATGGAGAAAAGACTGTCTCTTCAGCAGGTGATGTTGGGAAAGCTGGACAGCTGCATGTAAATCAATGAAGCTAGAACACTCCCTCACACCATACACAAAAATAAGCTCAAAGTGGCTTAAAGACTTAAATATGAGACATGACACCATAAAACTCCTAGAAGAGAACATAAGCAAAAAATTCTCTGACATAAATCGTAGCAACGTTTTCTTAGGTCAGTCTCCCAAGGCAATAGAAATAAAAGCAAAAATAAACAAATGGGACCTAATCAAACTTATAACCTTTTGCACAGCAAAGGAAACCATAAACAAAACAAAAAGCAACCTACAGGCTGGGAGAAAATATTTGCAAATGATGTGACTGACAAGGGATTAATTTCCAAAATACACAAACAGTCCACACAACTCAATAACAAAAAACCAAACAACCCAATCACAAAATGGGCAGAAGACCTAAACAGACACTTCTCCAAAGAAGACAAACAGATGGCCAATAGGCACATGAAAAGATGCTCAACATTGCTAATTATTAAAGAAATTCAGGCCCGGAGGAAGATGGCGGAAGAGTAAGACGCGGAGATCACCTTCCTCCCCACAGATACATCAGAAATTCATCTACACGTGGAACAACTCCTACAGAACACCTACTGAACGCTGACAGAAGACCTCAGACCCCCAAAAGGCAAGAAACTCCCCACATACCTGGGTAGGGAAAAAGAAAAAAAGAATAAACAGAGACAATAGGATAGGGACGGGACCTGCACCAGTGGGAGGGAGCCGTGAAGGAGGGAAGGTTTCTACACACTACAAGCCCCTTTGCGGGCGGAGACTGCAGGTGGCGGAGGGGGAAAGCTTCGGAGTAGCGGAGGAGAGCACAGCAACAGGGGTGCGGAGGGCAAAGCGGAGAGATTCTGGCACAGAGGACTGGTGCCCTCAGGCACACACCAGCCCGAGAGGCTTGTCTGCTCGGCCGCCGTGGCGGGCGGGGCTGGGAGCTGAGGCTCGGGTATCGGCTTTCAGTCGGAGCGCAGGGAGAGGACTGGGGCTGGCGGCAGGAAGAGAGCCTGAAGGGGTTAGTGCACCACGGCTAGCCCGGAGGGAGTCCGGGGAAAGGGTCTGGAGCTGCTGAAGAGGCAAGAGACTTTTTCCCCTTTTGTTACCTGGTGCGCGAGGAGAGGGCATTAAGAGGGCTGCTTGGGGAAGTGCCGGAGACAGGCGCGAGCCGCGGCTAAAGGCGCGGACCTCGGAGACGGGCGTGGGACGCTGGGGCTGCTGCTGCCGCCGCCGCAGCGGGGCCTGTGTGCGAGCGCGGGTCACTGTCCGCCCCGCCTTCCGGGGGGCCTGTGCACCCCGCCACTGCCGGGGTCCCGGGACCCGGGGACGGCTTTCCCGGGAAAGCGCACGGAGCGCCTCTGTCTGGTGCAACGTCACGCCGGCCTCTGCCGCCGCAGGCCCGCCCCACACTGCGCGCCCCTCCCTCCCCTCTGCCTGAGTGAGCCAGAGCCCCCGAATCAGCGGCTCCTTTAAACCCGTCCTGTCTGAGCGAAGAACGGACGCCCTCCGGCGACCTACGCGCAGAGGCGGGGCCAGGTCCAAGGCTGAGACCCGGGAGCTGTGAGAGCAGAGACAGGGAAATCTCTCTGTGCAGCCTCGGAGGCAGCGGATTAAAGCTCCACGGTCCATTTGATGTGCCCTGCGTCTGTGGAGTGCATGAATGGACAGCGAATCATCCCAAATTGAGGAAGTGGACTTTGAGGACAAGATTTAAGACTTTCCCCCCTTTTCCTCTTTTTACAACGAATTATTCCAAATTAAGGAGGTGGACTTAGCAAGATTTCAGACTTCTCGCCCTTTTCCTCTTTTTACAACGAATTATCCCAAATTGAGGAGGTGGACTTGGAGAGCAAGATTTTTGATTTTTCCCCCTGCTCTCTTTTTGTGAATGTGTATGTGCAATCTTCTGTGTAAGATTCTCTCTGTATAGCTTTGCTTCCACCATATGTCCCAGGGTTCTATCGGTCCGTTTTTTTTTTTTTTTTTTCAATAATTACTTTCTAATTTTAATAACGCTACTATATTTCATACTTTATTCTATTTTACTTTACCTGCTCTTTCTTTTTTTCCTCCCTTCCCTTCCTCCCTCCCTCCCTCCGCTCCTCCTTTCCTTCTTTCTTTTTCTTTCCTCCCTCCCTCCCTCCCACCCTTCTTCTTTCCACTTTCTTTTTCTTTCCTTCCTCCCTCCCTCCTGTCTTTCTTTCTTTCCTTCCTCCCTCCCACCCTCCTTTCTTTCCTTCTTTCCATCCTTCCTCCCTCCCTCCCTCCTTTCTTTCTTTCTTCCTTCCTTCCTTCCTTTCTCCCCTTCTTCCTTTCTTTCCCTCTCTCTTTCTTTCTTCTACTAATTCTTTCTTTCTACTTTTTCTCCCTGTTATTCTGAGCTGGGTGGATGAAAGGCTCTTGGTGCTGCAGCCAGGAGCCAGTGCTGTGCCTCTGAAGTGGGAGAGCCAACTGCAGGACACGGGTCCACAAGAGCCCTCCCAGCTCCACATAATATCAAGCAGCGAAAATCTCCCAGAGATCTCCACCCCAACACCAGCACCCAGCTTCAGTCAACGACCAGCAAGCTACAGTGCTGGTCACCCTATGCCAAGCAATTAGCAAGGCAGGAACACAAACCCACCCATTAGCAGAGAGGCTACCTAAAAACATAATAAGGCCATAGGCACCCCAAAACACACCACCAGACGTGGACCTGTCCACCAGAAAGACAAGATCAAGCCTCAACCACCAGAACACAGGCATTAGTCCCCCCGACCAGGAAGCCTACACAACCTACTGAAACAACCTTAGCCACTGGGGTCAGACACCAAAAACAACGGGAACTACGAATCTGCAGCCTGCAAAAAGGAGACCCCAAACACAGTAACATAAGCAAAATGAGAAGACAGAAAAACACACAGCAGGTGAAGAAGCAAGATAAAAACCTACCAGACCTAACAAATGAAGAGGTAATAGGCAGTCTACCTGAAAAAGAATTCAGAATAATGATAGTAAAGCTGATCCAAGATTCTATTTCCAAGATCCATAATCTTGGAAATAGAATAGACAAAATGCAAGAAACAGTTAACAAGGACCTAGAAGAACTAAAGATGAATCAAGCATCGATTAAAAGCACTATAAATGAAATGAAAAACACTCTAGATGGGATCAATAGCAGAATAACTGAGGCAGAAGAACGGATAAGTGAGGTGGAAGATAAAATAGTGGAAATAACTGATGCAGAGCAAAATAAAGAAAAAAGAATGAAAAGAACAGAGGACAGTCTCAGAGACCTCTGGGACAACATTAAACGCACCAACATTCAAATTATAGGGGTTCCAGAAGAAGAAGAGAAAAAGAAAGAGACTGAGAAAATATTTGAAGAGATTATAGTTGAAAACTTCCCCAATATGGGAAAGGAAATAGTTAATCAAGTCCAGGAGGCACAGAGAGTCCCATACAGAATAAATCCAAGGAGAAATACACCAAGACACATATTAATCAAACTGTCAAAAATTAAACACAAAGAAATCATATTAAAAGCAGCAAGGCAAAAACAACAAATAACACACAAGGGAATCCCCATCAGGATAACAGCTGATCTCTCAGCAGAAACTCTACAAGCCATAAGGGAGTGGCAGGACATAATTAAAGTGATGAAGGAGAGAAACCTGCAACCAAGATTACTCTACCCAGCAAGGATCTCATTCAGATTTGATGGAGAAATTAAAACGTTTACAGACAAGCAAAAGCTGAGAGAGTTCAGCACCCCCAAACCAGCTTTACAACAAATGCTAAAGGAACTTCTCTAGGCAAGAAACACAACAGAAGGAAAAGACCTACAATAACGAACCCAAAACAATTAAGAAAATGGGAATAGGAACATACATATCGATAATTACCTTAAATGTAAATGGACTAAATGCTCCCACCAAAAGACACAGACTGGCTGAATGGATACAAAAACAAGACCCATATATATGCTGTCTACAAGAGACCCACTTCAGACCTAGAGACACATACAGACTGAAAGTAAGGGGATGGAAAAAGATATTCCATGCAAATGGAAACCAAAAGAAAGCTGGAGTAGCAATTCTCATATCAGACAAAATAGACTTTAAAATAAAGACTACTAGAAGAGACAAAGAAGGACACTACATAATGATCAAGGGATCAATCCAAGAAGAAAATATAACAATGGTAAATATTTATGCACCAAACATAGGAGCACTTCAATACATAAGGGAAATATTAACAGCCAGAAAAGGAGAAATCGACAGTAACACAATCATAGTAGGGGACTTTAACACCCCACTTTCACCAATGGACAGGTCATCCAAAATGAAAATAAATAAGGAAACACAAGCTTTAAATGATACATTAAACAAGATGGACTTAATTGATATTTATAGGACATTCCATCCAAAAACAACAGAATACACATTTTTCTCAAGTGCTCATGGAACATTCTCCAGGATAGATCATATCTTGGGTCACAAATCAAGCCTTGGTAAATTTAAGAAAATTGAAATTGTATCAAGTATCTTTTCCGACCACAATGCTATGAGACTAGATATCAATTACAGGAAAAGAGCGGTAAAAAATACAAACACATGGAGGCTAAACAATACACTACTTAATAATGAAGTGATCACTGAAGAAATCAAAGAGGAAATTAAAAAATACCTAGAAACAAATGACAATGGAGACACGACGACCCAAAACCTGTGGGATGCAGCAAAAGCAGTTCTAAGAGGGAAGTTTATGGCAATACAATCCCACCTTAAGAAACAGGAAACATCTCGAATAAACAACCTAACCTTGCACCTAAAGCAATTAGAGAAAGAAGAGCAAAAACATCCCAAAGTTAGCAGAAGGAAAGAAATCATAAAAATCAGATCAGAAATAAATGAAAAAGAAATGAAGGAAATGATAGCAACGATCAATAAAACTAAAAGCTGGTTCTTTGAGAAGATAAACAAAGTTGATAAACCATTAGCCAGACTCATCAAGAAAAAAAGGGAGAAGACTCAAATCAATAGAATTAGAAATGAAAAAGGAGAAGTAACAACTGACACTGCAGAAATACAAAAGATCATGAGAGATTACTATAAGCAACTCTATGCCAATAAAATGGACAACCTGGAAGAAATGGACAAATTCTTAGAAATGCACAACCTGCCAAGACTGAATCAGGAAGAAATAGAAAATATGAACAGACCAATCACAAGCACTGAAATTGAAACTGTGATTAAAAATCTTCCATCAAACAAAAGCCCAGGACCAGATGGCTTCACAGGCGAATTATATCAAACATTTAGAGAAGAGCTAACACCCATCCTTCTCAAACTCTTCCAAACAATATCAGAGGAAGGAACACTCCCAAACTCATTCTACGAGGCCACCATCACCTTGATACCAAAACCAGGCAAGGATGTCAAAAAGAAAGAAAACTACACGCCAATATCACTGATGAACATAGATGCAAAAATCCTCAACAAAATACTAGCAAACAGAATCCAACAGCACATTAAAAGGATCATACATAGGGCCTCCCTGGTGGTGCAAGTGGTTGAGAGTCCGCCTGCCGATGCAGGGGATACAGGTTCGTGCCCCGGTCTGGGAGGATCCCATATGCCGCGGAGCGGCTGGGCCCGTGAGCCATGGCCGCTGAGCCTGTGCGTCCGGAGCCTGCGCGTCCGGAGCCTGTGCTCCGCAACGGGGGAGGCCACAACAGTGAGAGGCCCGCATACTGCAAAAAAAAAAAAAAAAAAAAAAAAAAGGATCATACACCATGATCAAGTGGGGTTTATGCCAGGAATGCAAGGATTCTTCAATATACGCAAATCAATCAATGTGATACACCATATTAACAAGTTGAAGGAGAAAAACCATATGATCATCTCAATAGATGCAGAGAAAGCTTTCGACAAAATTCAACACCCATTTATGATAAAAACCCTGCAGAAAGTAGGCATAGAGGGATCTTTCCTCAACATAATAAAGGCCATATATGACAAACCCACAGGCAACATTGTCCTCAATGGTGAAAAACTGAAACCATTTCCACTAAGATCAGGAACAAGACAAGGCTGCCCACTCTCACCACTCTTATTCAACATAGTTTTGGAAGTTTTAGCCACAGCAATCAGAGAAGAAAAGGAAATAAAAGGAATCCGAATTGGAAAAGAAGAAGTAAAGCTGTCACTGTTTGCAGATGACATGATATTATACATGGAGAATCCTAAAGATGCTACCGAAAAACTACTAGAGCTAATCAATGAATTTGGTAAAGTAGCAGGATACAAAATTAATGTACAGAAATCTCTGGCATTCCTGCACACTAATGATGAAAAATCTGAAAATGAAATCAAGAAAACACTCCCATTTACCATCGCAACAAAAAGAATAAAATATCTAGGAATAAACCTACCTAAAGAGACAAAAGACCTGTATGCAGAAAATTATAAGACACTGATGAAAGAAATTAAAGATGATACAAATAGATGGAGAGATATACCATGCTCCTGGATTGGAAGAATCAATATTGTGAAAATGACTCTACTACCCAAAGCAATCTACAGATTCAGTGCAATCCCTATCAAACAACCACTGGCATTTTTCACAGAACTAGAACAAAAAATTTCAAAATTTGTTTGGAAAAACAAAAGGCCCCGAATAGCCAAAGCAATCTTGAGAAAGAAAAATGGAGCTGGAGGAATCAGGCTCCCTGACATCAGACTATACTAAAAAGCTACAGTAATTAAGACAGTCTGGTACTGGCATAAAAACAGAAAGATAGATCAGTGGATCAGGATAGAAAGCCCAGAGATAAACCCATGCACATATGGCCAACTTATCTTTGATAAAGGAGGCAGGAATGTACAGTGGAGAAAGGACAGCCTCTTCAATAAGTGGTGCTGGGAAAACTGGACAGGGACATGTAAAAGTTTGAGATTAGATCATTCCCTAACACCATACACAAAAATAAGCTCAAAATGGATTAAAGACTTAAATGTAAGGCCAGAAACTATCAAACTCTTAGAGGAAAACATAGGTAGAACACTCTATGACATAAATCACAGCAAGATCCTTTTTGACCCACCTCCTAGAGAAATGGAAATAAAAACAAAGATAAACAAATGGGACCTAATGAAACTTCAAAGCTTTTGCACAGCAAAGGAAACCATGAACAAGACCAAAAGACAACCCTCAGAATGGGAGAAAATATTTGCAAATGAAGCAACTGACAAAGGATTAATCTCCAAAATTTATAAGCAGCTCATGCAGCTCAATAGCAAAAACACAAACAACCCAATCCAAAAATGGGCAGAAGACTTAAATAGGCATTTCTCCAAAGCAGATATACAGACTGCCAACAAACACATGAAAGAATGCTCAACATCATTAATCATTAGAGAAATGCAAATCAAAACTACAATGAGATATCATCTCACACCAGTCAGAATGGCCATCATCAAAAAATCTAGAAACAATAAATGCTGGAGAGGGTGTGGAGAAAAGGGAACACTCTTGCACTGCTGGTGGGAATGTGAATTGGTACAGCCACTATGGAGAACAGTATGGAGGTTCCTTAAAAAACTAAAAATAGAACTACCATATGACCCAGCAATCCCACTCCTGGGCATATACCCTGAGAAAACCATAATTCAAAAAGAGACATGTACCAAAATGTTCATTGCAGCTCTATTCACAATAGCCCGGAGCTGGAAACAACCTAAGTGTCCATCATTGGATGAATGGATAAAGAAGATGTGGCACATATATACAATGGAATATTACTCAGCCATAAAAAGAGATGAAACTGAGCTATTTGTAATGAGGTGGATAGACCTAGAGTCTGTCATACAGAGTGAAGTAAGTCAGAAAGAGAAAGACAAATACCGTATGCTAACACATATATACGGAATTAAAAAAAAATGTCATGAAGAACCTAGGGGTAAAACGGGAATAAAGACACAGACCTACTTGAGAATGGACTTGAGGATATGGGGAGGGGGAAGGGTAAGCTGTGACAAAGCGAAAGAGAGGCATGGACATATATACACTACCAAATGTAAGGGAGATAGATAGTGGGAAGCAGCCGCAGAGCACAGGGAGATCAGCTCGGTGCTTTGGGACCGCCTGGAGGGGTGGGATGGGGAGGGTTGGAGGGAGGGAGATGCATGAGGGAAGGGATGTGGGAACAGATGTATATGTATGACTGATTCACTTTGTTATAAAGCAGAAACTAAAAAAAAAAAAAGACTTATTTGAGAATAAAACCTACAATGTTTATGCCTGAAAAAAAAAAAAGAAATTCAAATCAAAACTACAATGAGGTACCACCTCACACTGGTCAGAAGGGCCATCATTAAAAAGTCTACAAATAATAAATGCTAGGGAGGGTGCAGAGAAAAGAGAACCCCCCTACGTTGTTGGTGAGAATGTAAATTGGTGCAGCCACTATGGAAAACAGTATGGAGGTTCCTTAAAAAACTAAAAATAGAGTTGCCATGTGATCCAGCAATCCCACTCTTATGCATATATCCAGAGAAAACTCTATTTCAAAGACACATGCATCCCAATGTTCATAGAAGCACTATTTACAATAGCGAAGACATGGAAGCAACCTAGATGTCCATTGACAGATGAAGGGATAAAGATGTGGTATATATGTACAATGGAATACTACTCAGCCATTAAAAAAGAATGAAATATTGCTATTTGCAGCAACATGGATAGACCCCAAGCTGTTTTCCTCTTTCCATTATATTTCTTTTCAACAGAAGCAATTCCCTACTTTTTCCCATAGGCACACTGTTGAATAAATGAATTAAAATTTTATTATCTTGGCTGCCCATTTTGTACATTCTTGCCTTCACAGAAAACCTTCCTAGAATTACACAGCTTCATTTTCTCTAAAAGTAAAAGGTAAGCGCTCTCTCCATCACTAAAGCGTTCCTTTTTTCCATGGCAGCAGCATCTCAGAATCTGAACTCAGCCAGAAGTGTATAAAGGAAATATCTAATGATTTCTACATTAGTGATTATATTTCATTTAGTTTCCAATAAAAATGACTTTATGCCTACTATTGAGACTGCCGTTCAAAAATATTTAATGAATTAATGCTATATGTAGAACTCTATCCTAAATCTTAAGAAGCAAACACAGTAAAAGAATGTAATATAAACTAGAGAATGCAGGACTCAGTAGACCAACAGGTAGCCAATCTGGGATGTAGTCACAGAGCCATGATGTGATTTGGGCCAAGTCATATCATCTTTGTGCCTTTCAATTCCCTTTTCCAAAAAAGGATTGTCTATCTCAGATGGCAAAGAAGTTTCATCTCAAGTGCCAAATCCAGGTGATTGGTAATGGTGCCTTGAGTACTCAGAAAAAATGTAGGGCTCAGTACAGGCCCAGTGAAGAGTGCTATGATCAGTTCACGGCATCAGTCAAGGTCATTAGTGAGAGAAGTTTTGGAAAGAGGACATTAGCAGTTTGCCCTCTCTAAATGATTTAAATATAAAGACTCCTCAATATTTTTAATAAAACATGATCTGATTCATCATGCTCTACATTCTAATGTAGTACTGTATTCTCAATGATAAAATAATGAGTATTTACTTTCCTATACTTTAACTCATCATTAATTATTTATTTTATAGTGTACAACATTTTTTGCAAATGACTAAGAACATCTTGCATATTATTTTAAAAATATATTCAGTGTTTAAGTTTTAAAGGATCAATTGAATTTAATTATCCAAGTGAGCGAAGAATTAGGGCAAAGTTGTAAAAAGTGTTGAATGAAAATACCAGCGGATATGAACGCTCATGGCCTGAATTCATAACATGATTTTGTGTCTTACCTTAAAACATTAAATTTCCCTGTTTTAAAAAAATAAATAAATAGGACCTAATGAAACTTCAAAGCTTTTGCACAGCAAAGGAAACCATAAACAAGACCAAAAGACAACCCTCAGAATGGGAGAAAATATTTGCAAATGAAGCAACTGACAAAGGATTAATCTCCAAAATTTATAAGCAGCTCATGCAGCTCAATAACAAAAAAACAAACAACCCAATCCAAAAATGGGCAGAAGACCTAAATAGACATTTATCCAAAGAAGATATACAGACTGCCAACAAACACATGAAAGAATTCTCAACATCATTAATCATTAGAGAAATGCAAATCAAAACTACAATGAGATATCATCTCAAACCAGTCAGAATGGCCATCATCAAAAAATCTAGAAACAATAAATGCTGGAGAGGGTGGAGAAAAGGGAACACTCTTGCACTGCTGGTGGGAATGTGAATTGGTACAGCCACTATGGAGAACAGTATGGAGGTTCCTTAAAAAACTAAAAATAGAACTACCATATGACCCAGCAATCCCACTACTGGGCGTATACCCTGAGAAAACCATAATTAAAAAAGAGTCATGTACCACAATGTTCATTGCAGCTCTATTTACAATAGCCCAGAGATGGAAACAACCTAAGTGTCCATCATCGGATGAATGGATAAATAAGATGTGGCACATATATATAATGGAATATTACTCAGCCATAAAAAGAAACGAAAGTGAGCTATTTGTAATGAGGTGGATAGACCTAGAGTCTGTCATACAGAGTGAAGTAAGTCAGAAAAAGAAAGACAAATACCATATGCTAACACATATATGTGGAATTTAAGAAAAAAGATGTCGGGCCTCCCTGGTGGCGCAAGTGGTTGAGAGTCCGCCTGCCGATGCAGGGGATACGGGTTCGTGCCCCGGTCTGGGAGGATCCCATATGCCGCGGAGCGGCTGGGCCCGTGAGCCATGGCCGCTGAGCCTGCGCGTCCGGAGCCTGCGCGTCCGGAGCCTGCGCGTCCGGAGCCCGTGCTCCGCAACGGGGGAGGCCACAACAGTGAGAGGCCCGCATACCGCAAAAAAAAAAAAAAAAAAAAAAGAAAGAAAAAAGATGTCATGAAGAACCTAGGGGTAAGACAGGAATAAAGACACAGACATATTAGAGAATAGACTTGAGGATATGGGGAGGGGGAAGGGTAAGCTGTGACAAAGCAAGAGAGAGGCATGGACATATATACACTACCAAACGTAAAATAGATAGCTAGTGGGAAGCAGCCGCATAGCACAGGGAGATCAGCTCAGTGCTATGTGACCACCTAGAGGGGTAGGATAGGGAGGGTGGGAGGGAGGGAGATGCAAGAGGGAAGAGATATGGGAACATATGTATATGTATAACTGATTCACTTTGTTATAAAGCAGAAACTAACACACCATTGTAAAGCAATTATACTCCAATAAAGATGTAAAAAAAAAAAAGAAAAAAAATTTCCCTGTTTTTTTCCTGAAATTTTTACTTGGGATTCACTTTCACAGAACACAATTTGCTATTAATATCAACAGTAAATATTTTATGCCTAGTTTTTAAAAATGTGATATATATATATATATATATATATAGCCCACAAAATGTACATTTATATTTAAAAATTTTGATTTGAATGCTAACCAAATGATTTTTTGTTGATCAAGTTGCAAAACTGTAAAAAAATAGGTGGAATTTTATAGTTTAAAGAAGTAATTATTTAGTTTCTATTTTAATATTTAAGACATTTATCAATGCTTGGTCAAATGTGATCCACCTTGGATCATAAGCCACATGAATTCCAATATATTGCTCTCTTATAGAGCAATATGAATGGAGTTCAGGTTCCACTGGTTGAGCAAGACATTAGTAATTTCTCATTTTCTAAAGTAAAATCATATTTATTCTTTTAAAAATTTATTCCATTATTTTTCCAGAAATCTAAGCATTATAAATGTTATAGTATTGCTCTTTTTTTCTCTCAAGAGGACATTTTAAAACTGGTATCAGTAAGTTTTCCATTTTTAAATGGGAAAGGATATCTACGTACAGTTTTTCTAATGATAAGTTAATTATTGACATAAACAGAAGGAATTCATTTTAAATGATTCTTATTTATTTTACATGAAGATTCAGTATGTACATTTATCTGGCAAATTGGGGGATTCTGGTATAACAAAAATTTTTCATTTTTACTTTACAATTCCTCAGTTGTCCTCCCCTTTTCACTTCCTTGGCTCTTCTACTAGCTTTTATAAATATATAATTTACAGGTCATTCAATGCAACTCTGGTAAAGATGACTATGGATAGAGATTTGATTTTGCTCACCTCACACACACACAAAAAAAGTCACAACTCAGAAATAAACTTCTTGCAACCCCACTGAAAATCCTAAGACTCTAATAGGCCTATTCAGATTTATCTCCAAATTGGTACAAATTACTTGATTAAAAATTTACAATAAAGAATATTAGAAATATCTATAATGACTATAACCCAAAATGACAATGGAAACTTCCTGTTGTCAAAGTATAAAAGACAATAAATTTTATTATATTACCTTTTCCTCAATGAGCTTAAGATTCATTTTGCAACCCTTTAGATCCCCACTTGGTACTAATTTCACAATAGCATTAGAGGCAAATAAGATGAATTATTACTGTGGTCATTTACCCTGTGTTTTTACAGCATTAGTTACTGTTTCCAAGATGTACAGCATTTGTGCCAAGAGAGAGTCAGAAGATGTTAGCAGTCAACAAAGGGGCAATGTCTACAAAATGGATTGAGAATCCAGGGAATCAGCAGGCCAGGCAGGAATTAACACTTCATTTTTTTTAACATGTTTATTGGAGTATAATTGCTTTACAATGGTGTGTTAGTTTCTGCTATATAACAAAGTGAATCACCTATACGTATACAAATATCCCCATATCTTCTCCCTCTTGCATCTCCCTCCCACCCTCCCTATCCCACACCTCTAGGTGGACACAAAGCAACAAGCTGATCTCCTGTGCTATGCGGCTGCTTCCTACTAGCCATCTATTTTACATGTGGCAGTGTATATATGTCAATGCCACTCTCTCACTTCATCCCAGCATACCCTTGCCCCTCCCCGTGGCCTCAAGTCCATTCTCCACGTCTGTCTTTATTCCTGTCTGCCCCTAGGTTCTTCAGAACAATTTTTTTGTTTGTTTTAGATTCGATACATATGTGTTAGCATACGGTATTTATTTTTCTCTTTCTGACTTACTTCACTCTGTATGACAGTCTCTAGGTCCTTCTACCTCACTACAAATAACTCAATTTCATTTTTTTATGGCTGAGTAATATTCCATTGTATATATGTGCTACATCTTCTTTATCCAATCATCTGTTGATGGACACTTAGGTTGCTTCCATGTCCTGGCTATTGTAAATAGAGCTGCAGTGAACATTGTGATACATGACTCTTTTTGAATTATGGTTTTCTCAGAGTATATGCCAGTAGTGTGATTGCTAGGTTGTATGGTAGTTATAGTTTTAGTTTTTTAAGGAACATCCATGCTGTTCTCCATAGGGGCTGTATTAATTTACATTCCCCACCAACAGTGCAAGGGGGTTCCCTTTCCTCCACACCCTCTTCAGCATTTATTGTTTGTAGGTTTTTTGATGATGGCCATTCTGACTGGTGTGAGGTGATACCTCATTGTAGTTTTGACTTGCATTTCTCTAAAGATTAGTGATTTTGAGCATCCTTACATGTGCTTGTTGGCAATCTGTACGTCTTCTTTGGAGAAATGTCTATTTAGGTCTTCTTCCCATTTTTGGATTGACTTGTTTGTTTTGCTGATATTGAGCTGCATGAGCTGCTTGTATATTTTGGAGATTAATCCTTTGTCTGTTGCTTTATTTACAAATATTTTCTCCAATTCTAAGCATTATCTTTCGGTCTTGTTTATGATTTCCTTAGCTGTGCAAAAGCTTTGAAATTTCATTAGGCCCCATTTGTTCATTTTTCTTTTTATTTCCATTTCTCTAGGAGGTGGGTCAAAAAGGATCTTACTTTGATTTATGTCATAGAGTGTTCTGCCAATGTTTTCCTCTAAGAGTTTTACAGTGTCTGGTCTGACATTTAGGTCTTTAATCCATTTTGAGTTTATTTTTGTGTATGGCATTAGGGAGTGTTCTAATTTCATTCTTTTACATGTACCTGTCCAGTTTTCCCACCACCACTTATTGAAAAGGCTATTTTTCTCCATTATATATCCTTGCCTCCTTTATCAAAGATAAGGTGACCATATAAGCATGGGTTGATCTCTGGGTTTTCTATCATGTTGTATGGATCTATATTTCTGTTTTTGTACCAGTACCATACTGTCTTGATTACTGTAGCTTTGTAGTATAGGCAGAGGTCCAGGAGCCTGATTCCTCCAGCTCCATTTTTCTTTCTCAAGATTGCTTTGGCTATTCGGGGTCTTCTGTTTTTCCATACAAATTGAGAAGTTTTTTGTTCTAGTTCTGTGAAAATTACCATTGGCAGTTTGATAGGGATTGCATTGAATCTGTAGATTGCTCTGGGTAATATAGTCATTTTCACAATGTTGATTTCTCCAATCCAAGAACACAGTATATCTCTCCATCTGTTTGTATCATCTTTAATTTCTTTCATCAGTGCCGTATAGTTTTCTGCATAAGGGTCTTTTGTCTCCTTAGGTAGGTTTATTCCTAGGTATTTTATTATTTTTGTTGCAATGGTAAATAGGAGTGTGTCCTTGATTTCTCTTTAAGATTTTTCATCATCACTGTATAGAAATGCAAGAGATTTCTGTGCATTAATTTTGTATCCTGCTACTTTACCAGATTCATTGATTAGCTCTAGTAGTTTTCTGGTAGCGTCTTCAGGATTCTCTATGTATAGTATCATGTCATCTGCAAACAGTAACAGTTTTACTTCTTCTTTCCGATTTAGATTCCTTTTATTTCTTTTTCATCTCTGATTGCTGTGGCTAAAACTTCCAAAACTCTGTTGAATAACAGGGGTGAGAGGGGGCAACCATGTCTTGTTCCTGTTCTTAGTGGAAATGGTTTCAGTTTTTCACCACTGAGGACGATGCTGGCTGTGGGTTTGTCACATATGGCCTTTATTATGTTGAAGTAAGTACACTCTATGCCTACTTTCTGGAGGGTTTTTTATCATATATGGGTGTTGAATTTTGTTGAAAGCTTTTTCTGCATCTATTGATGTTCATATGGTTTTTCTCCTCAATTTGTTAATATGGTGTATCACGTTGATTTGCATATATGGAAGAATCCTCGCATTCCTGGGATAAACCCCACTTGATCATGGTGTATGATCCTTTTAATGTGCTGTTGGATTCTGTTTGCTAGTATTTTGTTGAGGATTTTTGCATCTCTGTTCATCAGTGATATTGGCCTGTAGCTTTCTTTTTTTGTGACATCTTTCTCTGGTTTTGGTATCAGGGTGATGGTGGCCTCATAGAATGAGTTTAGGAGTGTTCCTCCCTCTGCTATATTTTGGAAGAGTTTGAGAAGGATAGGTGTTAGCTCTTCTCTAAATGTTTGACAGAATTCTTTTGTGAATCCGTCTGGTCCTGGGCTTTTGTTTGTTGGAATATTTTTAATCACAGTTTCAATTTCAGTGCTTGTGATTGGTCTGTTTATATTTTCTATTTCCTCCTGGTTCAGTCTTGGAAGGCTGTGCTTCTAAGAATTTGTCCATTTCTTCCAGGTTATCCATTTTATTGGCATAGAGTTGCTTGTAGTAATGCCTCATGATCCTTTGTATTTCTGCAGTGTCAGTTGTTAGTTCGCCTTTTTCATTTCTAATTCTATTGATTTGAGTCTTCTCCCTTTTTCTCTTCATAAGTCTGGCTAATGGTTTATCAATTTTGTTCATCTTCTCAAAGAACCAGCTTTTAGTTTTATTGATCTTTAATATTGTTTCCTTCATTTGTTTTTCATTTATTTCTGATCTGATCTTTATGATTTCTTTCCTTCTGCTAACTTTAGGATTTCTTTTGTTCTTCTTTCTCTAATTTCTTTAGGTGTAAGGTTAGGTGTTTTTTTTTTTTTTTTTTGAGATGTTTCTTCTTTCCTGAGATAGGATTGTATTGCTATAAACTTCCCTCTTAGAACTGCTTTTGCTGCATCCCATGGGTTTTGGGTAGTCGTGTTTTCATTGTCATTTGTTTCTAGGTATTTTTTGATTTCCTCTTTGATTTCTTCAGTGATTTCTTGATTACTTAGTACTGTATTGTTTAGCCCACATGTGTTTCTATTTTTTACAGATTTTTTTCCTATACTTGATGTCTAGTCTCATAGCATTGTGGTCGGAAAAGATATTTGATACAATTTCAATTTTCTTAAATTTACCGAGGCTTGATTTGTATCCCAAGATATGATCTCTCTTAGAGAATGTTCCATGAGCATGTAAGAAGAAAGTGTATTCTGTTGTTTTTGGATGGAATGTCCTATAAATACCAATTAAGTCCATCTTGTTTAATGTATTATTTAAAGCTTGTGGTTCCTTATTTATTTTCATTTTCAATGATCTGTCCATTGTTGAAAGTGGGGTGTTAAAGGCCCCTACTATGACTGTGTGACTGTCAATTTCCCCTTTTATGGCTTTAGCATTTGCCTTATATATTGAGGTGCTCCTATGTTGAGTGCATGAATATTTACATTGTTATATCTTCTTCGTGGGTTGATCCCTTGATCATTATGTAGTGTCCTTCTTTGTCTCTTGTAATAGTCTTTATTTTAAAGTCTATTTTTTCTGATATGAGAATTACTACTCCAGCTTTCTTTTGATTACCATTTGCATGGAATATCTTTTTCCATCCCCTCACTTTCCATCTGTATGTGTCCCTAGGTCTGAAGTGGGTCTCTTTTAGACAGCATGTATACAGGTCTTGTTTTTGTATCCATTCAGCCTGTCTACATCTCTTGTTGGAACATTTAATCCATTTACATTTAAGGTAATTATTGGTATGTATGTTCCTATTAACATTTTCTTAATTGTTTTTGGTTTGTTATTGTAGGTCTTTTCCTTCTCTTGTGTTTACTGCCTACAGAAGTTCCTTCAGCATTTGTTGTAAAGCTGGTTTGGTGGTGCTTAATTCTCTTAGCTCTGGCTTGTCTGTAAAGGTTTTAATTTCTCCATCGAATCTGAATGAGATCCTTGCTGGGTAATCTTGGTTGTAGGTTTTTCCCTTTCATCACTTTAAATATGTCCTGCCACATGCTTCTGGCTTGCAGAGTTTCTGCTGAGAAATCAGCTGTTAACCTTATGAGGATTCCTTTGTATGTTATTTGTTGCTTTTCCTTTGCTGCTTTTAATATTTTTTCTTTGTATTTAATTTTTGATAGTTTGATTAATATGTGTCTTGGCCTCTTCCTCCTCGGATTTATCCTGTATGGGACTCTCTGTGCTTCTTGTACTTGACTGTTTCCTTTCCCATATTAGGGAAGTTTTCAACTATAATCTCTTCAAATATTTTCTCAGTCCCTTTCTTTTTCTCTTTTTCTCCAGGGACCCCTATAATTGAAATGTTGGTTCATTTAATGTTGTCCCAGACGTCTCTGAGACTGTCCTCAATTCTTTTCATTCTTTTTTCTTTACTCTGCTCTGTGGTAGTTATTTCCACTATTTTATCTTCCAGGTCACTTATCCGTTCTTCTGCCTCAGTGATTCTGCTATTGATTCCTTCTAGAGAATTTTTAATTTCATTTATTGTGTTGTTCATCTTTGTTTGTTTGCTCTTTAGTTCCTCTAGGTCTTTGTTAAATGTTTCTTGTATTTTCACCATTCTATTTCAAAGATTTTTGATCATCTTTACTATCATTACTCTGAATTTTTTTTCAGGTAGACTGTCTAATTCCTCTTCATTTGTTTGGTCTTGTGGGTTTTTACCTTGCTCCTTCATCTGCTGTGTATTTCTCTGTCTTCTCATCTTGCTTAACTTACTGCATTTGAGGTCTCCTTTTTGCAGGCTGCAGGTTCATAGTTCCCGATTTTTTGGTGTCTGCCCCCAGTGGGTAAGGTTGGCTCAGTGGGTTGTGTGGGCTTCTGGTGGAGTGGTCTGGTGCCTGTGTTCTGATGGATGAGGCTAGATCTTGTCTTTCTGGTGGGCAGGACCGTGTCTGGTGGTGTGTTATGGGGTGTCTGTGAACTTATTATGATTTTAGGCAGCCTCTCTGCTAATGGGTCGGGTTGTGTTCCTGTCTTACTAGTCTTTTGGCATGGGGTGTCCAGCACTGTAGCTTGCTGGTCGTTGAGTGAAGCTGGGTCTTAGCATTGAGAGGCAGATGTCTGAGAGATCTTTCTCCGTTTGATATTATGTGGAACTGGGAGATCTCTCGTGGACCAATGTCCTGAACTCAACTCTCCCACCTAAGAGGCTTAGGCCTGACACTCGGCCAGAGCACCAAGATGCTGTCAGCAACATGGCTCAAAGGAAAAGGGAGAAAAAAAAGAAAGAAAGGAAGAAAAACTAATAAATTAAATAAAATAAATTAAAATTAAAATATTATTTAAAACTTTTTTAATGTAATAAAAGAAAGAAAGAAAGAAGAGAGAAAGCAAGCCAATACACAAATCCACCAATGATAACAAGCATTAAAAACTATACAAAAAACAAAACACAAAAAGTGGACAGACAGAACCCTAGGATAAATGGTAAAAGCAAAGCTATACAGACAAAATCACACAAAGAAGCATACACATACACACTCACAAAAAGAGAAAAAGGAAAAAATATATATATATATATATATATAAAACGAAGAGCGCAACCAAACCAATAAACAATCCTACCAAAGATAATAAGCTCTAAATACTAAACTAAGATAAACATAAAACCAGAAACAAATTAGATGCAGAAAGCAAACCCCAAGTCTACAGTTGCTCCCAAAGTCCACTTCCTCAATTTGGGGATAATTCATTGTCTATTCAGGTATTCCAGAGATGTAGTGTACATCAAGTTGATTGTGGAGATTTATTCCGCTGCTCCTGAGGTTGCTGGGAGAAATTTCCCTTTCTCATCTTTGTTCGCACAGCTCCTGGAGTTCAGCTTTTGATTTGGCCTTGCCTCTGCTTGTAGGTCACCTGGGGGTGTCTGTTCCCCACCCAGACAGGATAGGCTTAAAGGAGCAGCTGATTAGGGGGCTCTGGCTCACTAAGGCCGGGGGTAGGGAGGGGTATGGAATGCAGGGCAAGCCTGCAGTGGCATAGGCCAGCACACCATTGCAACAGCCTGAGGTGCACCGTGTGTTCTCCCGGGGAATTTGTCCCTGGATCACAGGACCCTGGCAGTGGCGGGCTGCACAGTCTCCCAGGAGGGGAGGTGTGGATAGTGACATGTGCTTGCACACAGGTTTCTTGGTGGCTGCACCAGCAGCTTTAGCATTTCATGCCCATCTCTGGTGTCCATGCTGATAGCCGCAGCTCGTGCCCATCTCTGGAGCTCGTTTAGGCAGTGCTCTGAATCCCCTTCCCTCATGCACCCCGAAACAGTGATCTCTTGCCTCTTAGACAGTTCCAGACATTTTCCCAGACTCCCTCTCAGCTAGCTGCAGTGCACTAGCCACATTCAGGCTGTGTTCATGCAGCCAACCCCAGTCCTCTCCCTGGGATCTGACCTCCAAAGCCCGAGCCTCAGCTCCCAGCCCCCACCCGCCCTGTTGGGTGAGCAGACAAGCCTCTCAGGATGGTGAGTGCTGGTTGGCAGTGATCCTCTCTGCAGGAATCTCTCCACTTTGCCCTCTGCATCCCTGTTGCTGCGCTGTCCTCCGTGTCTCTGAAGCTTTCCCCCCAGCCACGTCCCATCCCCGTCTCCACCAGTGAAGGGGCTTACTAGTGTGTGGAAACTTTTCCTCCTTCACAGCTCCCTCCCAGAGGTACAGGTCCCATACCTATTATTTTGTCTCTGTTTTTTCTTTTTTCTTTTGCCCTTCCCAGGTTCGTGGGGAGTTTCTTGCCTTTTGGGAAGTTGAGGTCTTCTGCCAGCATTCAGTAGGTGTTCTGTAGCAGTTGTTCCACGTGAACATATATTTTTGATGTATTTGTGGGGAGGAAGGTGATCTCCATGCATTACTCCTCTGCCATCTTGAATGCCCTCCCAGGCATTAACACTTTAGATATAACTGTAAATTATTTACAGCAAAGTACTACATTTAAAAATTAAAAGATGGGCTTCCCTGGTGGCGCAGTGGTTGAGAGTCTGCCTGCTGATGCAGGGGACACGGGTTCGTGCCCCAGTCTGGGAAGATCCCACATGCCACGGAGCGCCTGGGCCCGTGAGCCATGGCCGCTGAGCCTGCGCGTCCAGAGCCTGTGCTCCGCAATGGGAGAGGCCACAACAGTGAGAGGCCCGTGTACCGCAAAAAAAAAAAAAAAAAAAAAAAAATTAAAAGACATATTTTAACGAATTTATTTAATTATTTTTAATCACAAAGTTTTTAAATTCTATTTTAATTATCAAATACAAGTTAAGTATCAAGTACAAAGCCATTGATAACTAAACCTTAATAATTCATCAACTACACAGTTCAAACAAGGTAGAGTCCCTGACTTTAAGAATCTCACAATCTGTTGGGGTAGGCAGATGGTAAGGTAATTATTTCAGTACTTGCTAGGGTAGCAAAAGGTATGTAAGTCAGATTAGTAGCACCAGAACTCCTTTCAAGGGAAGTGATACTGAGCTGAGATTTGATGGCAGAGTAGATATTAACTAGAAAAACAGGTTGTGGGAAGACATTCCAAGCAAAAGGGAAAGCATTTGGGAAGACATGAAAGCATGATAGAGCATGACAATATCAACACTACATCTCAGACATGTAAAGATGAGGGAAAAGCAGGAACTAGGAGCCAGAGAATAAAGATGCTTAGATGCTAAACTGAACAGGCACTTTGTCTTTACAATGATGGGATGTTTTTGAATCATTTCAAAAGGAGAGTGTCATCTTCAGACTTGTATTTTAGCAGTGTGCAGGTTGGTTTGAGTGATGGGAAAGGAGAGGCATCAGAGAAAAGAGAAAGATACATTAGAAAGCTATTTTAATAACCTCAATGAGAAGTAAATAAGGCCTAAACAAAGATCGTGGCAGAAGAATAGAGGTAGTCAAATTTAAGAGATAATAAGGAGGTGGAATCTACAACACTGGTAGATGTGGAGGGAGGTGATTGAGAGGACACAATCTAGGATAATTATCAGATTTCTGGAGTAGATGGTCAAGTGGATGATAACGGATCGGAGATATGAGGAAAATAGGGTTGGGGTTAGTAGATGATCTACAGTTTTATACACACTGAATTCGAGATGCCAGAGAGTTATCCAACATGAGATATTAAGTAGGCAGTTTAAGATAAAGCCATAAGACTCTGAAGAGACTACCCAGCTGGAGACAGATTTGTAGTTGTTTGAAAGCAAAGAATAACCTGTTTGATTTACCTCTGTGAACCCATAGCTTAGAATAGTGCATGGCAAAAATGGTGATTTTCAGTGAAAAATTGGAGTCATTCACATATTTGTGATTCTTGATATTCTATATATTTTTTGTTTGTTTGTTTTTTGCGGTACGCGGGCCTCTCACTGTTGTGGCCTCTCCCGTTGCAGAGCACAGGCTCCGGATGCACAGGCTCATTGGCCATGGCTCACAGGCCTAGCCACTCCACAGCATGTGGGATCCTCCCGGACCGGGGCACGAACCCGTGTCCCCTGCATCGGCAGGCGGACTCTCAACCACTGCACCACCAGGGAAGCCCTATAGTTTTAAAGCGTTGGTTTTCAGTCAAAACCCTTGCCAACTGAGACATCTGGTAAACGTATTTGCACTGTTGGAGACTTTATTTCTTCATTTGTAGACAGAAAAGTAACTACTTCACCAGGTTGTAGTACAACTTAATTAAAAGCACACATGAAAACACTCTATAAATCCATAAAATGACATAAAGACGAAAGATAATATTTTTAAAAATAGAAATTTAAAATATCACCATTTATTCTTCAATGTAAAGACTCCCAAACACCAGTTCTAATTTAGATTATAAAATGTTTATATGTTTATATTATACTTTGTATAATATAATATACTTTATATAATATACTTTATATAATATAATATACTTTATATTATATATATATAATATAAAGTATATTATAATATACTTTATATTATACTTTTAATATATTAAACATATATGTTTATATAAATGTTTATATTATACTAAACATTATAAAATGTTTAGATTATAAAATAAAATTATAAACCTCTGGACCACAAAATGAACTAGAAATAGCTCCCTTTGCCATGAGGTACTCCCCAAATCTGTTATCCATGGACTTGCTCAATTTCCAATACTTTTTGGTATCAGGATGCTCACCAACACCTCAATTTCAACACAATCGAAATGAATGTTTTAGCGTCACCCCTAATCTGTCTTCTCCCTCACTCTCACCCTCATATTTTCAGTCACCAAATCTTTTCCCCCTACTTACCACTGTTCACTTCTCTCCACACCCACTTACAGCAGTTGCCTGTGCCTTGATCGTCTTACTTAGACTACTCCAGTAGCTTCCTACCAAATCTCACAGCCTCCATCTCCTACCCCTCAAACCATCCTCGTAGACACCAGAGTTAACTTTCTCAAACATATTTCTAATCATTTTACACCCCTCCTTAAAACCTTTGAAAGACCACCACCACTTATGAGATAATATCTAAAAGCTTAGCATATTAGGTCCTGAGCCTCCCCATCCTCTTCAACTCTTGTACCCCAAATCACCCTATGTTACAGTTACCATGAAACAATTTGCCATTACTCAAACATGGAGCAATAATTTTCATATCTTCATGTTTTCTCTTTTTTCTACTAGGAGTTACCTAAGTTATGTTTCTCTCTTGAAATTCTACTGTTCTACTAAGGGCCAAATCAAATACTTCTGCTCCAGGAAGTCTTCACTGTCTCCTGCAGTTCATACTGCTGTGTCCACCTTCTGCATTGCTATAATACTTTGTTTATATATCTTAGACCACTTGCTGTAGAGAGCCTATCAAACCACAATTATATGTCTGTTCTCTCATTGGATCTATAAACTTCTCTAGCAGAGATTGTATCCATACTAGTCAACATCCTTGACAGAAACCTTATCTCAAACTGACTTTTGCCAAAAGGGGATTTATCAACAGATATAAACCCAAATGCCAGAGACAACTAGATCCAGGGGCTCAAATGATATTGACTGAGATCTTGCTCTTTTTTTCCACCTTGACACTGTGTTTACCTTTGTAAACATGTTCACATGTTGAAAGAGGCCATGTTCTCTTTCAACTATAGATGGGCCTCCTCCTTATAGTTGAAAAGAATGGCCAACAGCAGCTCAGACTTCTACCATCCAAGTTAACCAAACCAGTGGAAAGACAACTTCTCCTTTTCAATGTCTGTCCCAGGGGAATACTCTGTTGATGTAGAATTTAGGTCATGTGCTCACCACTGGGCCAGTTACTGTGTCCAGTGCAATGGGAATTGTGCTTACACTCCCTCTCACGTGTTCTCCAACTGCTGTGCTCCTAAACGCACACCCACAAATTCTTTCATACTCTCCTTCTAATATGAAAGAATTTAATTCCCCTTCCCCTTTCTGTGGGCTGGACTTAGTCACTCACTTCTAGTGAACAGAATGTGGCTCAAGTGATGGGATGTCATTTCTGATATTAGGCCATAAAAAGACTGAGACTTCTGTCTTGGGTGCGCTCCCTCCCTCTCTCACACTCTGCCACATTGTGAGGACACTCAGGTATAGGGATGGCAGATAAAATACAGAATTACCAGTTAAATTTGAACTTCAGATAAATAACATAATCTTTAGTATATGTATATACTAAATATGTTTTTTAAATCCACATGGGGAAGAGGTAGTCAAGACTAAAAAATTTTCCTTGATATTATTTCTTGCATTGATTCTCTGCACTTTGGGAAATTTTTTTCTTCCTTTACCTATCTTCCTCTATCTTTTCCCATCTAAGAGCTACAAAACTGTTTTACAATGACCTCCTCAGGCCTTAAAAATGATGACACATTATCAAAATTCAGAAAGAAATACTACCTGAAGAAAGGGTTTCTGAGACAAGCAGGTAAAAGAAAGATCAGGGCTTCCCTGGTGGCGCAGTGGTTGAGGGTCCGCCTGCTGATGCAGGGGACACGGGTTCGTGCCCCAGTCCAGGAGGATCCCACGTGCCACAGAACGGCTGGGCCCGTGAGCCATGGCCGCTGGGCCTGCGTGTCCAGAGCCTGTGCTCCGCAGCAGGAGAGGCCACAGCAGTTAGAGGCCCGTGTACCGCAAAAAAAAAAAAAAAGAAGATCAGATCAGTGTATGTGTGTGTGTGTGTGTGTGTGTCCATGTGCACACTTGTGTTTACCTGAGCAAAATTACAGGCCAAAGAGGAAAGGAGCATCATGCATTCTCTATGAGTGATTAGGAAGCTTTCTACTGTAAGTGGTGCTATTTTAATGAGTCCATCTGTGCCCATTCATTCACAATAGGACACAGGCAAACTTGGCAAAGTTTTCTCTTACAGTGCCCCTGTTGTTACACATTGTAAGATAATTAGTGAAAAGACAAGTCAGATTGCCCGGATGGGCTGGGTTGGGTTAGATGGGCTGGACTGGGCTAGATTTTAATTACATCTATGTGACAGTATTCTCTACATTTGATTTCTATAGGGGAAAAATAATATTCCTAAGTCAACATTCATGAGATAGATTTTAAAATAATTAGTTGAAGTACTGATTGAAAGAAAACTAAACAAGCCGTCCCCTTCCCCAGCACTTCCCAACACACACACATACACACATACCTACACACTGACATTCCTCCAATTTGTGAATCTCAGGCTCTAAAAGAGGTACAAAAATGAATGGTACATGAAACCTGGCCTTTAGGGGCCTATACATCAAGACACAAACATTCACAATGAAAAGCACAGTAAGGTAAACGTTGATTTGTAACAACAAAATGGGAGTTTATTATACTCATTTGTAGGTATCAGAAATGCTTTCACAGCAACTGTGGCATTTGAGAAATTTTAAAGGATATCAATTAATTAGAGACTGGAAGAGAATATTCCAGACACAGGGAAAAGCATGTGCAAAGACAATGAAGGAATGCTTGGTTTATTTTAAGAAGTGTTGGGGATCCACTGTAGCTGGGACATAAATGGGGAAGGAGTGAGTTGGATTCAAAAGGTAAATGGTCAGAGCCATTCAGTGGTGAACTATGAATTCTCATTGAGGTTTCTGTATTTAATCCCATCAACCACAAGAAGCTATTGCCTCCTTTTAAGTTAGGCAGTGATGTATTGGGTTGGCCAAAAGGTTCATTCAGTTTTTTCCTAATATGGCTCTAGTAGCTCTTAGTTATCTTTAACTTCATTTGAAACAATTTTGTTAGATTGTATTGTGACAGCTGTCATATCAGTGTTCATTTAAAAAAAAAACTTAACAAAATTGGTGAATTTTTGTTTAGCTATCTTAATATTGAAAATGGAAGAAAAAAATCAACATTTTCGGCATGTTATGCTTTATTATTTCAAGACAGGTAAAAACGCAACTGAAACACAAAAAAAAGATTTGTGCAGTATATGGAGAAGGTGCTGTGATTGATCGAACGTGTCAAAAGTGGTTTGTGAAGATTCGTGCTGGAGATTTCTCACTGGACGATGCTCCACGGTCAGGTAGACCAGTTGAAGTTGATAGTTATCAAATCGAGACTTTAATTAAGAACAATCAACGTTATACCACGCGGGAGATAGTCGACATACTCAAAATGTCCAAATCAAGTGCTGAAAATCATTTGCACCAGCTTGGTTATGTTAATTGCTTTGATGTTTGGGTTCCACATAAGTTAAGTGAAAAAAACCTTCTCGACAAGATTTCCTCACGCAATTCTCTACTGAAACGTAATGAAAACATTTCGTTTTTAAAACAAATTGTGATGGGCAATGAAAAGTGGACACTGTACAATAATGTGGAAAGGAAGAGATCGTGAGGCAAGCGAAATGAACCACCACCAACCACACCAAAGGCCAGTCATCATCCGAAGAAGGTGATGATGTGTATATGGAGGAATTGGAAGGGAGTCCTCTATTATAAGCTCCTTCCAGAAAACCAAACGATTAATTCCAACAAGTACTACTCCCAATTAGACCAACTGAAAGCAGCACTCAACGAAAAGCATCCGGAATTAGTCAACAGAAAATGCATAATCTTCCAGCAGGATAACACAAGACGGCATGTTTCTTTGATGACCAGGCAAAAACTGTTACAGCTTGGATGGAAAGTTCTGATTCATCTGCCACATTCATCAGATGTTGCACCTTCGGATTTCAGAATTTTTTTTATTTATGTTTTTACAAAATTCTCTTAATGGAAAAAAATTCAATTCCCTGGAAGATTGTAAAAGGCACCTGGAACAGTTCTTTGATCAAAAAGATAAAAAGCTTTGGGAAGATGGAATTATGAAGTTGCCTAGAAAATGGCAGAAGGTAGTGGAACAAATGGGTGAATACGTTATTCAGTAAAGTTCTTGGTGAAAATTAAAAATGTGTCCTTTATTTTTATTTAAAAACCAAAGGCACTTTTTGGCCAACCCAATAAAATGTGCTTCAGAGACTTAGTTTTTACTCTAACAAAAACAAAAACAAAAAAACTATCTAAACCTTCAGGTCACTATTTTATTTTCCCGGTAAGAAATGCAGGAGTCATTTTAGTGTGTATGCAGAGAATTGATTTTAAAAGTACCTTTGCATACATTCTCCCATTTAGTCTTCACGGAAAACTGTGTAGCAGGTATTATCCTGGCTCTACCCCTTACTAGATGTATAACCTTGGATAAGATACTTACGCTCCTGTCCCCATCTGTAGCATGTTAATAGATAGAACCTACTTCGTGTGCTTCGAGGTTTTAATGACACAATGCATGTGAAGCACGTAGCCCTGTACCTACTGCATAATAAGCTTTCAGTAAATATTAGCTTTCTGATTATTATTATTACTATTATTATTTTATAATAAGGAAAATGAGACCAAGAGAAGTTAAGTGATTTGCCCAAGGTTACTACGTTAGGAAGTGGCAGAGTTAAGTTTGACTGCAAGCCACTGGCATGATCTTTCTAAAATGTGAAGCAGATCATGATACCAGTGAAATATTAGTTAAGTTAAAGGTCCAAAATGGAGAGTGATTAAATAAATTATGGACCATCCCTATCGTGTGGAATTCTACAAACCAGTTATGGTGATGGTAAAGAATTTTTCTAACATAGAGAGACAGTCAAAGTACATTATTACATTTTTTAAAAGTTTAAAGTGTACAGTAAGATATTTTTATTAAACAAAGATGAGAAATAGGAGGGGAAATCGCTCATTCTGTGAGAGAATGAGAGTGACTTTTTTATTACTATGTTAATTTATCTGTATTTTAAATATATCCATATTTAACATGTTTTGTTTTAAAATATATGTTTTAAACTTCCACTCTTCCCCCTTCCCAAAAAACCTTACTCTCCACAGCACACCTGTCATGGTGTCTGACACACACATCTCCCTTTCTCAGGTGATACATCCTGACAAAGATCCTGTGAGAAGGAGCCCTTAGCAGAACATGTAACCTATCATTTAGTTGACCTCGTTACCCTCTGTTATTTGTTGAAAGGAGCTAATTTTAACCATAGAAAAGTTCAATATTCTATGAATCTTTAGTGTGAGCTATGTAGAATGGCAGAAAAAAAAAATTTCCAGCACTTACTTGTTCTCTGTGTCATAACTATGGGTCAAACAATATTCCCCAAGCCTAAAAGATGTTGAACTTTGTCTAACAACTTTTTAAATTGCAGTAAAGTACATATAAAATTTACAATCTTAGCCATTTTTAAGTGTACAATTCAGTGGCATTAAGTATTTTCACACCATTGTGCAACAGTCACTATCATCCATCTCCAGAACTCTTCTTATCTTGGAAAACTGAAACTCTATACCCATTAAATAATAACCCCCAATTCCTCCCTCCCTCCCAATTCCCCCCTCCCTCCAGCCCCTGGCAACCACCATTCTACCTCCTGTCTCTATGAATTTGACTACTCTAGGCACCTCATGTAATTGAAATCATTCGTATTTGTCCTTCTGTGACTAGCTATTTCACTTAGCATAATGCCTTCAAGGTTTATCCATGTTGTAACAAATGTCAGAATTTCCTTCCTCTTTAATGTTGAGTATTATTCCATTGTATGTATCTTATCACAATTTGGTTATTCATTCATCTATGATGGACACTTGGCTTCCACATTTTAGCTATTGTGAATAATGCTGCTATGAACATGGGTGTACAAATACCTCTTAGAATTCCTGATTTCAATTCCTTTGTGTATATACCCAGAAGTGGGATTGTTAGAACATATATCAGTTGTTGAAAAGACTATATTTTCCCCATTGAACAGTTTTGGCATCCTTGTAAAAATCATTTGACCATATATTCAAGGGTTTATTTCTGGGCTCTCTATTTTAGTTCATTGGTCTATATGTTTATATGTCATATTGTTTTGATTACTGTAGATTTGCAGTAAGTTTTGAAATCAGAAAGTGTGAAATCTCCAACTTTGTTTTTTCTCAAGGTTGTTTCTGCTACTTAGGGTCCCTTGAGACTCCATATGAACTTTACAATGGATTTTTCTACTTCTGCACAAAAAAAAAATCATTAAGGTTTCAATAAGGATTGCATTGAATCTGTAGTTCACTTTGGGTAGTAATAATATTGTCTTCCAATCCATGAACATGGAATATGTTTCTATTTGTTGATGTCTTCTTTAATTTCTCTAATGATCTCCTTTTATTTTTCAAGCTCAGTGTCTTATAATGCCCTTTACTAAATTTTGCATTTTTCCTCTGTAGTGTTTTTTTTTACCATCTTTATTGAAGTATAATTACTTTACAATGTTGTATTATTTCTGCTGTATAAGAAAGTGAATCAGCTATATGTATACATATATCCCCATATCTCCTCCCTCTTGCGTCTCCCTCCCACCCTCCCTATCCCACCCCTCTAGGTAGTCACAAAGCACCAAGCTGATCTCCCTGTGCTATGTGGCTGCTTCCCACTAGCTATCTATTTTACATTTGGTAGTGTATATATGTCAATGCTACTCTCTCACTTCATCCCAGCTTCTCTGTAGTGTTTTGAGGCCCTCTTGATTATTGCTTAGTTTAACCCTGTTTGATATATAAAATTTCAGTAATTTTATAACTCTTCAATATATAACATAAGAAGTAATACGTTCTGGTAGGTCCTAGGTTGTCTGGATTAACATCCAAGATAGTTGGTGACATCATGAATTTAACTGCTTAAATTAGTGAAATAATGCTTATATGATGATGAAAGAAAAAAAAATCTAAGACATCTGAAAAGCAAGCAACAGAGTCTTCCCATCCTATGCCTTTTGATTTTGACAATTTCAAATATAACTGTTCATTATGGAATGTAACTGTTGTAGGGAAGACAGAGGGGATAATTAGGAGGACATGAGATAAGATATAACAGCCATAATTAGAGTAACATGTTAAAAATTTTGGAAGTTTCCTTAGTCAGACTTAATTTGGGGTATAGACTGTTTCCATAATATCACTAACCTTCCAACAGCTTTTAGTTAAATGTCCTGAGATTCCACATGTCCTAGTGTTCTCTCTCCTATATCCCCTAAGGAGTCATGAACACAGGGGTGAGCATCCAGTAACAGATTTTGCAAGTTATTGGAAACGGAGAGCCAGTACATATAAACCATCATGAATGCATGAGAATGTCTGGTGCCTTGTGAGATATCCTAATGATAAAAGCTCTGTTTTAATGAAAAAATTTTGAATTAATCTGATTCTTGATATCTGAAATTGCTATTTGAAATTACAGAAAGATTCAGGCAATTAGGAGCAGTAACTAAAAGGGAGAAGCTGCACTGAAAGAGGCTTTGAACAAACAAAACTTAAAACTAAGTTGAGTTATGCAGTGAAAGAAACTAGTAGTAATCAGAGCTGTTAGATAGAAGAGAAGTTACACAATACAGACAGTGAGGAAGCCAATTAACAGAAGGAATAGAAGCAAGAAGACACACAAGGAAATGCAGAAACCATGATAGTAGCTGAGTCCATTAACGACTGTGTCCAAATGATCATCCTAGATATTCTACTGCTTGGGTCTGTAAAAGCCCCAGAATCCAGGTCTAAACTCCATCTGGCCTTGCTGGATCTTTTCCCAGGAAGCTGTCTACATAGCTAAGAATCCCATTTTTCCTCATTCCAATAATAGCCTCCTGGTACTTGAGACAACTTGAAGGGTCTTCTACTCTTTGCAACCAAAGTATCTTAAATTAAATATCCATATAAAAATGTGAAAAAAAATTAGTAAGGAAACATAATATAAAGTAAGATGATAGAAGACAAAAACAGAAGTGGTTGAGAATTTTTTACCCTTTTCTCTCTCTGCACCTGGGTGATTGCCTTCTCCTCCAAGAATTTAGCTCCAAGTTCTGAGTTACTGACCAGCAGCCCTATGGTGCCTCCTCAGAGTTCTATCCTGTGTTCCAGACTCTATAGCTAATTGCCTGTCAGACAACTCCACCCAGATATCCTCCAAGTGCTTCAAATGCAACCTCTCCAAAATTTCCAAAATCAGTTTCTCCTACAGTATTTATCATGTCAACGAATGGAACCCATCATCCTTCCATTTTCCGAAATTTGGGAAAATGGAATCGGTGAGTAAAGAGGAAGTTGGTATTATCCTGGATGCAGTCTCCTTCGTCTCCCGTATCCAATCAATCATAAAGTCCTGATGATTCTACTTTATTGGTATGTTTAGAATCAGTCCAATTTTTTTCATCTTAAATGCTACTCCATCATTCTCTCCTACTGAAATATTGTAACAACCTCTAATTGGCCCCTTTGCTTCTAGGCTAGCCCGGATCCTATCCATTCCCCCATGCTATCACCAAAGGAATCACTCAAAAGCAGATCCAGTCATATCACTCAACAGCTTAATATGGCTCTTGAGAATCTTCTGAATGGAGATGAACCTCTTTATAGGATCCGTCGTGACTGCCCCATCTGTCTCTCTAGCTCCCCCTCCCACAACTCCCACCACTTCCATCACCCCACAGCCTCAGTGATTCTATACTCAACTACTTGCACTTTCTAGAATGGATCATGCTCCCTCATACCCTAGCCTTTACACATGTTATTTTCTGTCTGAGATGCCCATCCCTGTTTCCCTCTCCTAATAGATAACTCAGCTATCTTTCAGGACTCAAGACTATATCTAGATTGGGAACCCCTCCTGTGGGCTCTGTTAGTGCTTTTTCAGTTTATATATTGGCCACTCCTGCAGTGAACTGCAAGCCCCTTGAGCATTGGTTGCCTTTGCCATTTTATCCCCAGGCTTAGCCCAGTACCTGGCACATAGTAGGAACTCAATATATGTCTGTTAAAGAGATTCAGTATCTCTTTTTCTAAAAGTCAGACTTTCAGATTGAATTTTAAAAGAAAGTCCTATTACAGCAGCTTACAAAAGAATGGAAATGTAGGAGTGGCACAATTATGAAATGAAGGAGAATTCAAGGTGAAAGCATTAAGCAAGGCAGAGGATCACTTCATTTGACTAAATGATGCCCAGCTATCCTCCTCCATCCAGCCTGGATTAGTTTTCTTCCCAACCCCCCTCAGCTCTCTTGCAGCCCTCTCTAACTGTATTGTTGTCGTGTTTCCTGCTGTGTTTATCTGCTACTCTGTGAGTTCTTTGAGAGGAGTGGCCACATCTTATTTATCTTTTTATCTCCAGGTCTTGATAAATGTTGAATAAGACACAGTCACAAATCTTTTGCACTAAATAACATGACATCAAAATATATAATGTAAAAGCTTTTATAAATGAAAGTAGAAATGACAGTCATGCAATCATGAGATATTTTAACCCACCACTATCAATCTATGACAAGTCAATTTAATAAAAAATAAATAAGGGCATAGAAGAATTGAACTATATAACAAGGTTACATTAATATATGCTGAAGTTTGGGCCCCAGAAATGGAAAATGCTTCTATAAATCAAAGGTTTACTAAAGCGAATCATGACTGGGCCACAAAGAAAACTTCAATTTAGCCCACACAGCACAAATGATATAGACCACGTTCTTGAAGGAGATATAAAAACAAAAAGGAAGGAAAAAGGAATGCGAGAAATAGCAGAAATTGTTAAATATCCAACCACGTGGAATATAATCATATTTTCCTAAAGGATTAAAATGCTGTACTAGAAGTAACGTTTAAGTTTAAAGGCAATGCAAGTCACATAAAAGGAAGTGGATAAACATGAGTAAATAAAATTTTAAACTTACATAAATCAAAAAATGCAACAAAATTAAAAGGCAAGCAATAAGCTCTTTAAAAATATTTGCCAGAAAAAAAAATATATTTTCCAGAAACGTAAAAAATTAACATCCTTAAATAGCTGTTACAAATTGGTGAGAGAAATACTCACACTACAATTTTAATGGTAAATGATATTAATATCAATTCAATAAAGTAAATTGAAAGGGACTATTAAATATTTAAATGGTTTAACCTCACCAAGAAGGAACTGTAATTTTAAAACAAAGTATCATTTTTGCCTATCAAACTAGCAAAAATCCTCGAATTTTTTTATTGCTTTATTTTTATTGTTTTGCTTCTTAAATGCTTGTGTTCAGCACTGATAAGGTATAATGAAAGACATACTCTAAGCACTCTGTTTAAAGCAGTGTCAATTTGTTCAATGTTTATGGGAAAACACTTAGAAATCTTCAATGATGGTTTTATAAATGTTCACATTATAGACGGTCTCCGACTTAAGATGGTTCAACTTATGATTTTTTGACTTTACAGTGGTTTAAAAGTGATACACGTCCAGTAGAAACTGTACTCCGAATTTTGAATTTGGATCTTTCCCAGGCTACTGATATGCAGTACGGACTCTCTTGTGATGTGGGACCGCAGCAGGAGCGCAGCTCCCAGTTGGCCACGTGATCACAAGAGTGAAAAACTCATATGCTTACAACCATTTGTACCCATGAAACCATTCTCTTTTTCACTTTCAGTACACTATTCAATAAATTATGTGAGATATTGAACACTTTATTATAAGATTGGCTTTGTGTTAGGTGATTTTGCCCAATCACACGCTAATGTAAGTGTTCTGAGCACATTTAAGGTAGGCTAGGCTAAGCAATGATGTTTGGTAGGTGAGGTGTATTAAATGCATTTTTGGCTTACGATATTTTCAACTTATGATGGGGTTATTGGAACATATGTTCCAAGATGTTCCAATACAGATCGAGGAAGATCTGTATTTGAAGAAACAGTTCCCTGTCCAGAGATCCAGGTCAAGAAAATAATCCCAATTGCTTCCTCAGATTTATGCATTAAAATATCATTTCAAAGCATCACTTATAATAGAGAAGAATAAGAATCCCTTAAATGTGTAGCAATAGGGAAATGGTAAACTGTAGTGTATATATGATGCAATATTACAGAGCCATCACAATTATGCTTATAAAGATTTTAAAGACATGAAAATATTTATGAACATTTCAGTTAGGTTGCTATATGACAAACCACCCCAAAACTTAATGCCTTAAAACAATAGTTTATAATTCTCACAGTTCTATGAGTTAAATCTGGCTGGGATCCTGGGACAGCTGTAAGGGCCAAAGCAGCCTCTCTCATAAGTCTAGCCCTCCACATGACCCACTCTGTAGAGTTCCTTGGACTTCCTCAGAGAATGGGGACTAGAATCTAAGAAGAAATGTTCAAAGCATCATAAGTGGAAGCTACAGGTCTTTAAGGCCTAGCCTCAGAAGTTACAGTGTCTCCTCTGCTGCATTTTACTGGTCAAAACATGTCCCAGGGCCAGTCTCCAATTCAAGGGAAGGGAAAATAGATTGCATCTCTCAGTGGGAGAAGCAGCAAAGAACCTGTGACCATTTTAATCAACCCCAGCAACATGACATTAAGTGAACAAAAAAGGATTAAAAATATATATATATATATATATATATATATATATAACAATATAAACTCAACTCTGATATGTCATATTCCTATATATTTATACATGGTCTGTGAGTAAAAAAGCATATTACACATAGATTTACTTTTTACATATGAATTTTTTAAACTAGGTGGTAAGATACTACAAAGATTATCTCTAGCTAGTAGAAGGAGTGCAATCATAATTTTCTTCTTAAAGTTCTGGTTTTTCCAAAGTTATGAGAATGTGTTACTTTTTCAACTGGAACATAAATGTAATTTAAAAGACATTTTATTCCCATATAGAAACATTTAAAGCAATTTCCTACAAAAGCCTAGAAAGCACTAAAGGAAATTGAATCAGAAATGGAAGAAAACGAACATCAAATTGAAAAGCAAAAAAGAGGGGGGGCTTATAATTCTTTTCTTGACTGTAAATAATATTGAGACATTTGAGTCATCAAACATTTCATAAGCAGGGTTAAGACAATACTGAACAAATATATAACTGGTTTTCCTCTTTCATTGTACTTACATGACACATTGAATATTTGTCTGCCTGCAAAAAGAAAGAATGAAGCAAACTTTCCTTGTGTTCCATATATGGATCTAAACCAGGATAGAATAGATTCAGCAGAAGCCTTGAGGCAGAGATTAATAAAACCTGAAAAATCTTAATGGATGTATTATAACAAAACCTAAAACAAAATAGACTTGCTCAAAAAAATAAAATTTCACTGTTGTCTCTCCTGACCGTATGGTTTTGTAAAGTAAAACAGGGGCTGGTGGTTTCACAAAGTCACCGCACTATTTCAATACAGCATAATAAGTTAATGTTTCATGATTCTGATGGCAGCGTTAGATGATACAGAACAAAAACACTATGGAAGGGGAAAAAAACATGCATTCGTCTTACACAGCTCTTTAGATAGACATTATTTTCAAGTACCCAGAGCCACTATTTAATAGCTCGACTAGCCTTTCCAGAATTATCAGGAGAGCCGTTTTCGTCTTTGCATCCTAACTGCCAGAAGGTCTGGAAATATTCTTGGCTCACACCAAAAATCATGTATTTGAGAAAAATAATTCTCTCTCCCTCCAGAAAGCAACAAAGAAATCCATGGTGCAACAATTTAAAAGGAGAAATACTGGAAAACGTTAGCCAAAAGATGTGTGTGTGTGTGTGTGTGTGTGTGTGTGCATGCACGTGCTGTTTACCGATGTCTATCTATTGAACTCTGAAATATCACCTCCTCCCAATTCAAGAGCGACTTCTACTGATGTACACATGCCAGATGAAGCCTCGCTTTCCTTGCCACCTGAGGTTTCTAACCCCAGGTATTGAATGGCCCCCACCTCTACCCTACAGATGAATTATTAGCAATCTTTCCCAAAACACTTGCATATGCTATGGCAATCCCTTTGGGCACTAACCAGTAATGATACATACCATGTAGAAAATATTTGTGATATGTGACATTATTCTGAAATGATGAAATGTAAAGTTCTTTCTCTGGGTCATCCTTTCGGCAAATAAGATCAATTAGATAACAAGTGCTCCTTTGGATCCAGGTAAATACTTATAACATTCTTAATATATTTCTATAAAAGTGAAAACAATCCCCCTAAAGCTTTGACAATACATATTTTAGACTCAGTTAAGCTGTTTCAAACTGTTACATAATTTCTGTAGTCTCAGAGGAATTTCAGACTCTTTAAACACTAATGAGATCTCAAGAGATTATTCTAAAATACTTCTAATCCTTCCCTACTGTTTCATCACTGGTTCATACACAGTTCTTTTACCTTCATTAAGCTTCAAAGTATTTTTTAAATAATTATTTTAGTTGTCCATAGATTCTGAATGCTTTGTACTAGGAGATAAAACAACAGCTTAATTTAGTTTTGTTTGTTAGTTTTAGGACTTATTTTAGACTTTCGAGATATTTTCAGTTTTCATGACCTAATGCCTGATCAATCTCATTCGAGTTCAAATTTTTATCAACTTGCTACATCTTTGTAGGAGGAATTTAATGTGTGCTGGACACCATTTTGTTTAATGATTGGGTTCTGCTATACCTGAAAATAAAATGGAAAATTAATACTTTATGACACATTCAAATAAATTCATTTATCACTAGGCTTCCAGGTTCCATATAGCACCACAGTTTTTTTTCAGTCTAATTCTACATTTCTGACCTCATCCACATTTTTTTCAATATACTCTATATTTTTTAAAAAAACAGAGAATAAAGGGCATCAAGACTTTCCAAAGCAACAGGATAAGAACAAACTGAAAAGCAGTGTCTTTGTCATATCACAAGGAACCTAGGTTTGTTGAAGGATAGGGTGAGTATCAATCAGAAACCTCTGGAAATTTAACCTCAGGATACTCAGCTAAGTGTTAGGTCTTATCAGTCTCTCTCTCCTCCTTCCCTCCTTCTTTTCTTCTATCAAAAATGCACAAGTAATTTTCCTTGCCGAAAACTTCAAATTTAGCTAACCCCAAACTTCAACTAATAAGAATATCCCATTCCCAAATCCAAGGATTAATATAGTTCCTGTTTTCAACACTTGAAGTGGGAGCTTTCTTTTTATAAATTTCTTAATAGCTAGAGTTTTTGTTGGAGGAAAGACTATCATTTCCCATTATTGCAGATACTAAATTAAGAACATGATCAAAATGAGTTCATTTTAGTGTTACAGATAGTGAGATAAATAAAAGTATTCCCACTGCCTATAATAATTTCACTGCCATATAATTTTTATACTTCTTTGTATGGGTTTTCATTTTTTAGACAAACCATCTTACTTCCACAGAAGGTGCAGTGCCTTACCTTTGGACAGAAAAATATAAAGTTACATTTATAAGGTAGCATTTCTTCTGGATGTTCTCTAGTGAAGTGTAAAGTTCTGCTTTTATATTTGATTAATAGCATAAAACTAACTTTAAGCATATGTAAATATATCTCTCTTACCTTGAAGTGCTAGAGTTTTACAAGATTAGGAGTGGAAATAGACATTTTTAAAACTGCCCTCATAATTTATATTGGTTTCTTAGTAAACTATATCAAAGTTCAAATTCTTAGCCAAAATTACTCCATAAAAAGTTATGTAGTATTGTAAACTTGCTAAATAAAGTATCTTTTCCTAGAGGAACTCAGACTAGTTCATAAAGGTTGAAGTTAATCTTTTAATCTCCTAACTCTCTTTTGCAGTAGAGGCTATATTTACACAAGGAAGAATTTTATTCCAGGCTGTCAAAAAATATATATTTATTTATCTCTATTTCAGTGCTTTCCTATTGAAGAGGGTTTCATTATATTTAATCCCATCATGACCCAAGATAAGAGTTCTTCTCATTACTCTCATGCTGAAAGGTTTAAAGACACGTACTTCATCAAATCAGAGGATGAAGCATCCTGCTGTAAGATCCCTAATTATCTCAAAGAAATTAAAAATTAAAAAATAAAGAAGTTTAACAAAGTTTAAGTCATTTGCTGCTTTGGTTTGTACTTGTTTTTTATCAGTTACATGCAATTTTAGCTGGTTAAACTTAATTGTTTCAAGGGGTATTATGAAACTATGAAAAATCACCTGCCCATGCTTTTATTCCTTAATACTTTATAATATTTTACAATTCAATATCAAGCATTTTGACTCTTCAAGCAATCCTTTATTAAGCAGGGCAGAAATTGTCATATCTTTTTATAAATGAGAAAATCAAAGAAGAGGTTAAGTACTGCCCAAGGTCACATTACCAGCAACTGGCAATGTTCAGCCTGGAAACCTAAGCTGTGCCCCAGGGCTCTTGCTGCTATATATCAATGATGCATCGATTGGGAGGGTGGGAGGGAGACACAAGAGGGAGGGGATATGGAGATATACGTATACATATAGCTGATTCACTTTGTAATACAGCAGAAACTAACACAATATTGTAAAGCAGTTTATACTCTAATAAAAATGTTAAAAAAGATGCATCGATAACACCATCTATACAAGAAGCACTTATCAAATGTCAAATAAATAACTGTCTAGTGTGATTTTATACTTTTTAAAGTATGAAGTACAGGAAAAATGCACAACCTTTGCCCATAAAGAGTTTTCATTCTAGTGCTGAGAACTATTAAAAGGAAAAACTAGAGAACGATCTCAAGATATGTACACAGTGTATGTTAATATGGTACAAGGCTATTACTGTCTTACTGTCTACTTCCTTCCATTTATAGCACATGTCCAAGGATGAGCATTTCTTATATAGCCTTCTATTATTATTTTTTTTTTGGCCACATGGCATGCAGGATCTTAGTTCCCTGACCAGGGATCGAACCCATGACCCCTGCAGTGGAAGCAGGGATTCCCAACCACTGGACCATCAGGGACTTCCTATATATAGCCTTCTTTATAATTGAAAGATAGATCTCAATTAAAAGAGATGTAGTCTCTACTCCAAATTAGAAGCTATATAATGTCAACATGTTAGAAGTGTCTTAACAAATGGAGGCAGTTGACATTAATGGTAACAACAAAAGGGAAAAAATGACCTTTATAATTCAGAAGTCAAAATTAATATTAATATTAATATACTATAACATGGTAAAGACAATTGTGAAATATGTGGACCTAAATTTTTCCTTCCTTTAAGAAACATTAAAGGACTCCTTGGAACCAGAGCTGGCACCACATGCAACACTTTGAGGACTGTGTGCTCAGTGAGGACAAGGAAATCAAAGCAGAGGAAAGTGCCTGGAACATAGTATTTATGCCTTGTGTCTTTTTCGCATAGTAATTCACTGGCAAGCATCCATCCTACTGAGTTGAGCCATATGGCTGACAAGGTATTGGTGCTCCAGCCGGGTGTCAGGCCTGAGACTCTGAGGTGGGGGAGCCAAGTTCAGGACATTGGACCACAGAAACCTCCTGGTGACATGTAACATCAATCGGTGACAGCTCTCCCAGAGATCTCCATCTCAACGCTAAGACCCAGCTACACTCAACAACCAGCAAGTTCCAGTACTGGGCACCACATGCCAAACACCTAGCAAGACAGGAACACAACCCCACCCATTAGCGGAGAGGCTGCCTAAAATCATAATAAGGTCACAGACACCCCAAAACACACCACCAGACAAAGTCCTGCCCACCAGAAATACAAGATCCAGCCTCATCCACCAGAAAACAGGCACCAGTCCCCTCCACCAGGAAGCCTACACAACCCACTGAACTAACATTACCCACTGGGGGCAGACACCAAAAACAATGGGAATTATGAACATGCAGCCTATGAAAAGGAGACCCCAAACACAGTAAGTTAAGCAAAATGAGAAAACAGAGAAATACACAGCAGATGAAGGAGCAAGGTAAAAACAAACCAGACTAAACAAATGAATAGAAAATAGGTAGTCTACCTGAAAAAGAATTCAGAGTAATGATAGTAAACATCATCCAAATGCTTGGAAACAGAATGAAGGAAATACAAGAAACGCTTAACAAACACTTTGAACAACCAAACAGAAAACAAACAATGATGAACAACACAAAAAATGAAATTAAAAAGTCTCTAGATGGAATCAATAGCAGAATAAGCAAGGCAGATGAAGGGATAAGTGACCTGGAAGATAAAATAGTGGAAATAACTACCACAGACCATAAAAAAGAAAAAAGAATGAAAAGAATTGAGGACAGCCTCAGAGACCTCTGGGACAACATTAAATGCAACAACATTCAAATTATAGGGGTCCCAGAAGAAAAAGAGAAAAAGAAAGGGACTGTGAAAATATTTGAAGAGATTATAGTTGAAAACTTCCTTAATATGAGAAAGGAAATAGTCAATCAACTCCAAGAAGCGCGGAGAGCTCCATACAGGATAAATCCAAGGAGAAACGTGCCAGGACACATATAAATCAAACTATCAAAAATTAAATACAAAGAAAAAATATTAAAAGCGGCAACTGAAAAGCAACAAATAACATACAAGGGAATCCCCAGAGGTTATCAGCTGATCTTTCAGCAGAAACCCTGTAAGCCAGAAGGGAGAGGGAGGAAATATTTAAAGTGATGAAAGGGAAAAACCTACAACCAAGATTACTCTACCCAGCAAGGATCTCATTCAGATTCGATGGAGAAATTAAAACCTTTACAGACAAGCAAAAGCTAAGAGAATTAAGCACCATCAAACCAGCTTTACAACAAACACTAAAGGAACTTCTCTAGGCAGGAAACACAAGAGAAGGAAAAGACCTACAAAAACAAACACAAAACAATTAAGAAAATGGTAATAGGAACATACATTTTGATAATTACCTTAAATGTAAACGGACTAAATGCTCCAACCAAAAGGCATAGACTAGATGAATGGATACAAAAACAAGACCTGTATATATGTCATCTACAATAGACCCTCGTCAGACCTAAGGACACAAATAGACTGAAAGTGAGGGGATGGAAAGAGATATTCCATGCAACTGGAAATCAAAAGAAAGCTGGAGTAGCAATTCTCATATCAGACAAAATAGACTTTAAAATAAAGACTACTACAAGAGACAAAGAAGGACACTACATAATGATCAAGGGATCAATCCAAGAAGAAGACATAACAATGGTAAATATTTATGCACCCAACATAGGAGCACCTCAATACATAAGGCAAATACTAACAGCCATAAAAGTGGAAATCAACAGTCACAGAATCATAGTAGGGGCTTAACACCTCACTTTCATGAATAGACAGATCATCCAAAATGAAAATCAATAAGGAAACACAAGCTTTAAATGATACATTAAACAAGATGGACTTAATTGATATTTATAGGACATTCTATCCAAAAACAACAGAATACACTTTCTTCTCAAGTGTTCATGGAACATTCTCCAGGATAGATCATATCTTGGGTCACAAATCAAGCCTTGGTAAATTTAAGAAGATTGAAATCACATGAAGTATCTTTTCCAACCACAACGCTATGAGACTAGATATCAATTATAAGAAAAAATCTGTAAAAAATAAAAACACATGGAGGCTAAACAATATACTACTAAATAACCAAGAGATCACTTGAAGAAATCAAAGAGGAAATTAAAAAATACCTAGAAACAAACTACAGTGAAAATATCACGATCCAAAAGCAATGGGATGCAACAAAAGCAGTTCTAAGAGGGAAGATTATAGCAATACAATCTACCTCAGGAAACAAGAAACATCTCAAATAATCAACCTAACCTTACAAAAGAAGCAATTAGAGAAAGAAGAACAAAAAAACCCCAAAGTTAGCAGAAGGAAAGAAATCATAAAGATCAGATCAGAAATAAATGAAAAAGAAATGAAGAAACCAATAGGAAAGATCAATAAAACTAAAAGCTGGTTCTTTGAGAATGAAAAACAAAATTGATAAACCATTAGCCAGACTCATCAAGAAAAAAAGGGAGAAGACTCAAATCAATAGAATTAGAAATGAAAAAAGCGAAGTAATCACTGACACTGCAGAAATACAAAGGATCATGAGGGATTACTACAAGCAACTATATGCCAAGCAAATGGACAACCTGGAAGAAATGGACAAATTCTTACAAAAGCACAACCTCCCAAGACTGAACCAGGATGAAATAGAAAATGTAAACTGAAGCAACTCACAAGCACTGAAATTGAAACTGTGATTAAAAATATTCCAACAAACAAAAGCTCAGGACCAGACGGATTTACAAAAGAATTCTATCAAACGTTTAGAGAAGAGCTAACACCTATCCTTCTCAAACTCTTCCAATATATAGCAGAGGGACGAACACTCCCAAACTCATTCTATGAGGCCACAATCACCCTGATTACCAAAAGCAGACAAAGATGTGGCAAAAGAAGAAAACTATAGGCCAATATCACTGATGAACATAGATGCAAAAATCCTCAACAAAATACTAGCAAACAGAATCCAACAGCACATTAAAAGGATCATACACCATGATCAAGTGGGGTTTATCCCAGGAATGCAAGGATTCTTCAATATATGCAGATCAACCAATGTGATACACCATATTAACAAATTGAAGAAGAAAACCCACATGATCATCTCAATAGATGCAGAAAAAGGTTTTGACAAAATTCAATACCAATTTATGATAAAAAAAGAAAACCTCTCCAGGAAGTAGGCATAGAGGGAACTTACCTCAACATAATAAAGGCCATATATGACAAACCCACAGCCAACATCATTCTCAATGGTGAAAAACTGAAAGCATTTCCACTAAGATCAGGAACAAGACAGGGTTGCCCACTCTCACCACTATTACACATCATAGTTTTGGAAGTTTAGCCACAGGAATCAGAGACGAAAAAGAAATAAAAGGAACCAAATCTGAAAAGAAGAAGTAAAACTGTTACTGTCTGCAGTAGACATAATATTATACATAGAGAATCCTAAATATGCTACCAGAAAGCTACTAGAGCTAATCAATGGATTTGATAAAGTAGCAGGATACAAAATTAATGCATAGAAATCTCTTGCATTCCTATACACTAATGATGAAAAATCTGAAAGGGAAATTAAGGAAACACTCCCATTTACCACTGCAACAAAAAGAATAAAATACCTAGGAATAAACCTACCTAAGTGGACGAAAGACCTGTATGCAGAAAATTATAAGACACTGATGAAAGAAATTAAAGATGATACAAAGAAATGGAGAGATATAACATGTCCTTGTATTGGCAAAGCAATCTACAGATTCAATGCAATCCCTATCAAATTACCAATGGTATTTTTCACAGAACTAGAAAAAAAAATTTCTCAATTTGCATGGAAACACAAAAGACCCCAAAGAGCCAAAGCAATCTTGGAAAAGAAAAATGGAGCTGGAGGAATCAGGCTCCCTGACTTCGGACTATACTACAAAGCTACAGTAATCAAGACAGTATGGTACTGGCACAAAAACAGAAGTATGGATCAATGGAACAGGATAGAAAGCCCAGAGAGAAACCCATGCACATATGGTCACCTTACCTTTGATAAAGGAGGCAAGAATACACAATGGAGAAAAGACAGCCTCTCCAATAAGCTGGTAAAACTGGACAGCTACATGTAAAAGAATGAAATTAGAATACTCCCTAACACCATACACAAAAATAAACTCAAAATGGATTAAAGACCTAAATGTAAGGCCAGACAATATAAAACTCTTAGAGGAAAACATAGGCAGAACACTCTATGACATAAATCACAGCAAGATCCGTTTTGACCCACCTCCTAGAGAAATGGAAATAAAAACAAAAATAAACAAATGGGACCTAATGAAATTTAAAAGCTTTTGCACAGTAAAGGAAACCATAAACAAGAGAAAAAGACAACCCTCAGAATGGGAGAAAATATTTGCAAACGAAGCAACTGACAAAGGATTAATCTCCAAATTATACAAGCAGGTCATACAGCTCAATACTTAAAAAACAAACAATCCACTCCAAAAATGGGCAGAAGACCTAAATAGACATTTCTCCAAAGAAGATACACAGATTGCCAACAAACACATGAAAGGATGCTCAACATTACTAATCATTAGAGAAACGCACATCAAAACTACAGTGAAGTATCACCTCACACCAGTCAGAATGGCCATCATCAAAAAATCTACAAACAATAAATGCTGGAGAAGGTGTGGCGAAAAGGGAACCCTCTTGCTCTGTTGGTGGGAACGTAAATTGATACAGTCCTTATGGAGAACTGTATGGAGGTTCCTTAGAAAACTAAAAATAGAACTACCATATGACCCAGCAATCCCACTACTGGGTATATACCCTGAGAAAACCCATAATTCAAAAAGAGTCATGTACTACAATTTTCATTGCAGCTCTATTTACAATAGCCAGGACATGGAAGCAACCTAAGTGTCCATCGACAGATGAATGGATAAAGAAGATGTGGCACATATATACAATGGAATATTACTCAGCCATAAAAAGAAACGAAATTGAGTTATTTGTAGTGAGGTGGATGGACATAGAGTCTGTCATACAGAGTGAAGTAAGTCAGAAGGAGAAGAACAAATACATATTTGTTTCTAACATATATATATGGAATCTAAGAAAAGGAAAAAAATGGTTCTGAAGAACCTAGGGGCAGGACAGGAATAAAGACAAAGATGTAGAGAATGGACTTGAGGACACGGGGAGGGGAAATGGTAAGCTGGGACGAAGTAAGAGAGTGGCATGTACATATATACACTACCAAATGTAAAATAGATAGCTAGTGGGAAGCAGCCACATAGCACAGGGTGATCAGCTCGGTGTTCTGTGTCCACCTAGAGGGGTGGGATAGGGAGGGTGGGCAGGAGACGCAAGAGGGAGGAGATATGGGGATATATGTATATCTATAGCTGATTCACTTTGTTATACGGCAGAAACTAACACACCATTGTAAAGCAATTATATTCCAATAAAGATGTTAAAAAAAAAGAAATTCCTAATGCCTTTCCACAAGATTGCTGTGAAGAAAAGAATGATAATATATAAAATATTTAGCTCCATGCCAATGAAATATTAGTCATTCAAAAAATGTAAGTGTAATGCAGACAGTAACCAGATTGCAGAAGGTTGAACAGAAAGTGAAAGATGAGAATAGAAATAGGTGTTGTAATTTTTTAAGTATTTTTACTATCAAGAGAGAGAAGGAAGGTAAAGCTGACAGAAGGAGGTTTGGAATAAGAAAGTTTTAAGTGGAAATTCTCTTCCTGTGATATTCTATTAAGATTGTTGACAAAAATTTGTTTGATAACATTCAGTCAATATCATACCAAATTTAATTTTGGTTGTTTTCCTCGCACCTTCAGATTCTTACTTATTACTGCTCTGAGGCTTACTGGTCTTATAAAATCTTATCACGAACTTTAAGAGTATATATGAGAAAAGTACAACAAAATGTTTATGAACTAGACCTTTCGATTGAAGACTTTAATGAAACATCCTTTCTTTATAGTTAATAAAATATTTTCTAGATACTGCTGCTATTGATCCACTTTTCTCTAATACCTGTTAAGATACAATTATAAGATGTTATGCATTATTCCTTGGTTCCCAAAGTGATCATATTAGAATCATATCAAATTATCATTCTATTTTAATGAACCTGAAACTCAAAATTGGGACTTAGATTAATAAATGCTAAACAGGATGATAAACATGCCTCTAAATTACAAGGACAGTATCAACTTGAATCTTATTTCTTTTCTATACAATGTTAATTTTCAACAAATCACAGGTTATTTTGTTATTTCTTCTAAAGATACATTATTTGAATTTTAATACTGGACTCCTGTATATACAGTGCCTCAATTCAAGGTGCTATCTCACTAACGGTGTAGCTTGTGACACTATATTAGAAACAAAAAACGTTGATTTGAACCAGACTAAATTAATGTTACGTGCTTCTCCAATTACCAATATGAAAATATCTTATTCTATCACTGTAATTTTCCAGTGGGTATTGTTGGGGAAGTGGGGAGTATCAAAGTATGAACCAATTAAGCAGACCTATGATAACTAAAGTTTCATTTTCATATCACCAAGAATTATAGAAATACAACTGAAAAATATTGCCATCCACTTTTTTTTTTTTTTTTTTGCGATATGCGGGCCTCTCACTGTTGTGGCCTCTCTCGTTGCGGAGCACAGGCTCCGGATGCGCAGGCCCAGCGGCCATGGCTCACGGGCCCAGCCGCTCCGCGGCATATGGGATCCTCCCAGATCGGGGCACGAACCCGTATCCCCTGCATCGGCAGGCGGACTCTCAACCACTGCGCCACCAGGGAGGCCCGCCATCCACTTTTAAGCACAGTAACAGATAATTTATTCTACTTTCTACAAACCTTTAGTAAAATTCTCTAGATTGTATTAAGGATAACTAACATTTGTGCCTCTCATTGCTTACAGAATCTTTTTACATAAATATCTCACTTGATCTCACTCAACTCTGTGAAGTAATAAATAAGGCCTTTCGAAGGTGTAGAAAGCTCAAGTTCAGAGATATTTATTGACACCTAAAGTGCAGAGTTACTAAAAAATGAAACCAGAATTCAAGTTCATCATTCAGATCAAAATTTATTGTTTCTAGTACATCACACACATCTAAATAGATAGATGACAGATTGATGGTAAATAGACAGATAAACAGACAGAGATATAGAGATATAGACATAGATATGATTTCTTCTACCAAGATATTGAATGAAGTTCCCTCCTACAAATTTTAAAATAATAAAAATAAGAACACCCTAACTTCCTCAGATCAGATCTTGATATTGATCTTCTGCCTCTCACAGTCAAAGCTGTTGTTTTACAAACTTCTTTTAAATTTTGATTCCCTATAAGAAAACCAAAGATGTCCAGGGTTATTAGTCCGACCCCATGGCTGCAGGCATCTTCCAGAGCATATCAACAGAACACATCCATCTTTGACCTCAAGTGTCTGGGAACATGGAATGTGACTGCTTATCTCCTGCTAAGTACCTGAAACCCACTAGGCTACAACCTTTGCCACAACGCAGCAGGTTCCTCTGCTTGGATTATTCCTTTAATGAACAGAGCCAGATGGTGGCCAGTGAGTTTGCCAGACAAAAGGAGCTTCCTTTTCCATGAAATCTGAGTTTTTCATCAAAGAAACACTACCTCTTCTTTTCCAGACCTTCCAATTAAGTCATATTCCTAGTACTTTCAGCCCTTAAGAAATTTCCAAAAATATTTTTCATCCAAAAAGACTCCTATATGGGTGTCAAGACTTCTATATTCTCATGTCATTGCATGTGTGTGTACTTTATCCCATCTAGATTATACAAAGTTTAAACTCTAGGGACTGAGACAGGACCAGGCTTGTCCCTTCTCTGCTCCCACTAAGCTGCCTCAGCCAACTTTACATACACTCCCCTAGTACCTTCCTGGATAATGCACAAGCACTTAAGGATATTGGTGAATTGCACTAGTCATATTGCAGTTTGAGTTAATAGAAGAGGACCTCTTTCCAAAGAATGTAAAATCTAAGACAGCACTGATTTTTTTCTAATTATAAAAGAAATTCAGTAGATAAGATGCTTTGCAAATGCACACAGGAGATTTATTTTAAAACATTAATATTATGTTCAAGTAAAGGTTTGAACTTCCTATTGAGATTGTAGATAATTTATTTAGTTTATGGCTATGTATACCTAAGGAAACAAAGAGTATTTGTAACAGGTCTAAGATAAATTACATGTTAAAGATAGGAGTTTGAGAGAAACAGACAATGAAAAGTAAGCAAAGATAATGAAGGACATTCCAGTCTTTGACTGAGTCCTGGGAAAAGCTTAAAGACCCAAATAGGATTGGAGCTTGTTCATAATTAGTATGTTCTGGGTTTAACTTTACAAAATTGACATTTTTGTAGGTCAAATGGTCAAATACTGGCAATTTTATATAGTTATTTCTAATCAATATAATCAAATACTCATCAACTATTCAATAAGCAAGATTGAGCATCTACCAATGGACAGAGAATACTGGTGAAAGAATTCAACAGTTGAATTGATAAAGTCATATAAAAAGGTTATGCCAACCCTAAAGAGAGTTGAGCAATAAGTTTCTGTGAAGATAATATTTCTAAAATAAATATTGGAAAATGATATAAAGTCTTCCCATCAATCATTTGTAAATTAGGTACTTTTCTAAAAGTAAAGAAATCACTGCCCAAATCATAAGACTTGATACATTTCTTACAGAAAAATTAGACATGTAATAATAAGGTAGTAAGTGATGTTTAAGTTCAGGAAAAATAGAAATTATTAGGCTATCCTTTGGGTAACATAAAGTTCTCAATTAAACCTCACTAGGGATCACTCAAAATATTACTTTTTTATTAATCTAATGAGGACAAGAGATAAAATTGTACTTTTTGTTTTTAAATCTCTCCCTTTTCCCACAAGGATATGTGGGTGTGTGTGTATGAGCAATTGCCCCATTATTCATCTCTGTCTTATCTTGTCCTATGCACACACACACACACACACACACACACACACACACATTCATCTAAAGACACTTCAGGACAATTTGATTTCTATTACAAATGACATTCATTGTACCATATTTCTATAGCTGAGTAAATAAGATGTGTATTTATTTATCTATTTTTAAATGACTAGGCAGACTTTTTATTGTCTGGTTCACTTTCACAAGTGTTTTATCTTTTTAACACTGACTCATAAATCATGTAGCCTAGTTTGGGAAAATGTTAATAGTCTGGACTATTAGCAATTAGGCTTAAATTTAATGTGTATACACATCATTTATTTTTATTATTTAGTTAGGGTACACAGAAATTACTGCCATCTCTTCCTCAGCAGCTTCTTATACCCCCTTATGTTTTCTGTTCATTCAATTTTAAGATTTCTAAGCTGAATTTAGATAAATTTCTCCTAAAATATGAATGGGAATAATCAAGAAAAAGAATGTGCCACCTCTCTTAGTATCATGTATGCTGAGGAGGGTTCCAGTCTCTGTTTCTTTAAAAAATATTCTAAGAACTTATTAATTTTATCATTCTTAATTTGAAGCATAAGATCACCATTATGGCCTTTGTGTAAAATAAATTTCATGCTGTCAAAGTATATTCTAACCAAGTGACAGTTATAGAATTATTCCCCAAAGACAATTATGTTACTAGCTATAAAGAACCTTTAAAATTATTTTTTAAAGCTTTAAAAATAATTTTAAAGCATATTACTGTCTTTAAAAAGATAATATGTGGGCTTCCCTGGTGGCACAGTGGTTAAGAATACACCTGCCAATGCAGGGGACACGAGTTCAAGCCCTGGTCCAGGAAGATCCCACATGCCACAGAGTAACTAAGCTTGCATGCCTAGAGCCTATGCTCTGCAACAAGAGAAGACACTTCAATGAGAAGCCTGCTCACCACAATGAAGAGTAGCCCCCACTTGCCACAACTAAAGAAAGCCCATGCACAGCAACGAAGACCCAATGCAGCCAAAAATAAATAAATAAATGTATTTTTTTAAAAGATAATATGTAAGGGACTTCCAGATATAATGGTCTGAAGCAGTCATTGATTCCATTATAATAATAAGAAGAAGGAGGAGGAGGAGGAGGAGGAGGAGAGGAAGGAGAAGGGGAAAGAGAAGAGGAGAAGGAGGAGGCAAGTTAACAAATGCAAATATTTCAGGGCTTTGAAAATCAATCAGAAGGAGACAACAAATTTAAAAGATTTTATTCTTGAAAAACTACCTAAACTCTGCTTAAGAACACAGAAAGTCAGTGGTCTTCTTAGCTGGGGTTGCTTTCATTCACCCCCTCAGCCCCCACCCAGCTCAGTTGGCAAAAGCAATAGCTTTACCAATGGGGGGCTGGCCTCAAAAAATAGCATCTTTATTGCCAAAGGGGATGCAATATCAACTTGGGGGACACAAAGAAAACCTGCAATTTTATCAACTAAAAGTGGCAAAGCTGAAGGGAAATGAACAAAGGAAACTTACAACTTTGCTAGCCTGAAGTTGCAGTTCTAGCTTCAACAGGCTATGGATAGGTCAGAGATCTAACTGGTAGAACCTGAAAATGAGAAAACTATAAAGGCAACATAAATCTCCCACATAGCTTGCTGCTAGGGAACTACCATTTGTATGGAAAAGACCCAAGCAATCTGGGCAGAAATTAAAAGCCAAAGGAGACTGGAGAACTAGATGAACTCTGAATAGGCTCCCTCAACCCCAATAAGATCAGTTGACAGAATGGACGCCTTATTGGATAGAAATGTTTGAGCATATTTGTCCATATGTTTGTCTGACCTCTAGGCTGTGCAGACTTAGAGTTTCTAGGGCAGCCCTTACAAAGCCAGGGTAAATACTAAAAATGAAAGTTAAAAAACAGAGAAAAGATATCACTGTATGCCCCATGAAAGAGAAATCAATTAACTCCAGGTGCAATAAACACAAAGTATCCAAATTTAATCATATCACAGTAAAACTAGTGAAAAACAAATCAACTCATCATGTACCAGGAACAATATGATTATCAGATGATTTCTCATAAGAACAATGGAGGCCTGAAGGAAGTGGAAAAACATAATCAATCTTCTGAAAGGAAAATAAAATTGGCAATCAAGAATTCTATATACACCAAAATTATCCATTAAAAAAAAGAAAGTTAAGAAAAACAAACAACTGAACAAAAAAAGATGATTTGTTGGTAAAAAAAAAAATGTAACAAAAAATTCTAAACAAATTCATTCATACTGAAAGAAAAATGATACCATATAGTAACTTGAATGCAGAAAAAGGAATGAAGAGCACCATAAATGATATCTATGCATAAATATAAAATAAAGTACCTTTTTATATTTAATTATCTTGACTTCTTTAAAAGTCATTTAAGTATTTAGAGGAAAGATTATAACAATGTTTTGTTGGGTTGTTTAAACACATGTCAATATAACATCTATGAAAGTAGTAGCACAAAGGAAAGGGGAGGAAATGGAGCTATTGTATAGAAGAGTTAATATATTTTACTTGAATAAATTAGTGTATACCTAAAAGAAATTATACTAAATAAAACTGCATAAGGTTCTAAACAAATATTTTTAATTGAAAATATATAGCTAAAAATCAACTGATAAAATATAATGGAATACCCAAAATCCTTTATTTAACACAAAAATGCATTTATTTAACACAAACAGCAAAGGATGAAACACATCCAAACTCATTTTACAAGGCCAGCATTAACCTGATACTAAAACCAGACAAGGATACTACAAGAGAAGAAAATTATAGGCTAATATCTCTGATAAACATAGATGTCAAAATCCTCAACAAAATGTTAGCAAACCAAATTCAACAATACATTAAAAGGATCATACACCATGATAAGATGTGATTTATTCAAGGGATACAAGGATGGTTCAATATCCACAAATCAATCAGTATGATATATCACATTAAAAATTAAGGATAAAAATCATATGATCATCCCAATAGATACAGTAAAAGCATTTGACAAATTTCAACATCCACTGATGATAAAAAAAATCTCAGTGAGGTGGGTATAGAAGAACATGCCTCAACACAATAAAGGCCATATATAACAAACCCATAGCTAATACCATACTCAATGATAAGAAGCTGAAACCTTTCTCTCTACAATCAGAAACAATACAAGGATGCTAACTCACCATTTTATCCAACACAGTACAGGAAGTCCTAGTCAGAGCAATTAGGCAAGAAAAAGAAATAAGGCATCCAAGTCAGAACAAAAGAAGTAAAACTGTCTCTATTTTCAGATGACATGATATTATATATAGAAAACTCTAAAGATTCCATCAAAAAACTGTTAGAACTAATAAAGGAATTCAGTAAAGTTGCGGGATACAAAATCAATAAACAAGATTCAGTAACATTTCTGTATACTAATAACAGACTATCAGAAAAAAAATTTTTTTTTTCTTCTTTTTGCGGTATGTGGGCCTCTCACTGTTGTGGCCTCTCCCGTTGCGGAGCACAGGCTCCGGACGCGCAGGCCCAGAAGCCATGGCTCACGGGCCCAGCCACTCCGCGGCACGTGGGATCCTCCCAGACCGGGGCACGAACCCGTATCCCCTGCATCGGCAGGCGGACTCTCAACCACTGCGCCACCAGGGAGGCCCAGAAAAAATATTTTTAATCCCACTTACCATTGTATCAATAAGAATAAAATACCTAGGAATAAATTTAACTAAGGAGGTGAAAGATCTGTACACTGAAAACTATAAGATATTGTTGAATGAAATTGAAGAAGACACAAATAAATGGATATTCCTTGTCATGGATTAGAAGAATTAATATTGCTAAAATGTCCATACTAACCAAAGCAATCTATAGATTCAATACAATCCCTATCAAAATTTCAGTGGCATTTTTCACAGATATAGAACAATCCCAAATTTTATATGAACCACAAAGACTCCACATAGCCAAAACAATCTTGAGAAAGAAGAATAAAACTGAAGGCATCACACTTCTGGATTTCAAACTATATTACAAAGCTGTAGTAATCAAAACAGTATGGTACTTGCATATAAAATAGACACATAGATCAATGAAAAAGAATAGAGAGCCCAGAAATAAACCTACACATATATGATCAATTAATTTAAAACAAAGAAGACAAGAATAATAAATGTGGGAAAGACAGTCTCTTCAATAAATGGTGTTGAGAAAAATGGATATCCACATGAAAAGAATGAAACTGGGCCAGTATCTTATACCACACACAAAAATCAACTCAAAATGATTAAAGACTTGAATGTAAGACCTAAAATCATAAAACTTCTAGAAGAAAACATAGGGGAAGCTCCCTGACACTGGTCTTGGCAATGATTTTTTTAGATTTGACACCAAAAGAAAAAGCAACAAAAGCAAAAATAAGCAAGTGGGACTACAATCTAAAAAGCTTCTATACAACAAAGTAAGCCATCTACAAAATGAAAAAGAAAACTACTGAATGGGAGAAAAATATTTCAAATCATATATATGATAAGGGGTTAATAACAAAAATATATAAAGACCTCATGGGGCTTCCCTGGTGGCGCAGTGGTTGAGAGCCCGCCTGCCGATGCAGGGGACACGGGTTCATGCTCCGGTCCGGGAAGATCCCACATGCCGCGGAGCGGCTGGGCCTGTGAGCCATGGCCGCTGGGCCTGCACGTCCAGAGCCTGTGCTCCGCAACGGGAGAGGCCACAACAGTGAGAGGCCCGTGTATCGCAAAAAAAAAAAAAAATATATATATATATATATATATATATATATATATAAAGACCTCATGCAACTCAATAGAAAAATAATAATAATCCAATTTAAAAATGGATAGAGGATCTGAATAGACGTTTTCCAAAGAAGACATACAAATGGACAACAGGTACATGAAAAGATGTTCAACAACATTAAACATCAGGGAAATGCAAATAAAAACCACAATGAGAAATCACATCACAACTATTAGAATGGCTATTATCAAAAAGACAAGAAATATGGTGTTGATGAGGATGTAGAGAAAAAGGAACCCTTGTGTGCTGTTGGTGGTAATGTAAATCGGTGCAAACACTGTGGAAAACGTTATGGAGTTTCCTCAAAAAATTAAAAATAGAACTATCATATGACCCAGCAATTTCACTTCTGGGTATTTACCTGAGGGAAACAAAATCACTATGTAGAAAAGATATCTGCACCCCCATGTTTATTGCAGCATTATTTACAATAGCGAAGACATGGAAGCAACCTAAATATCCATCAGTGGAGGAGTAGATAAAGAAAATGTGGGATATATACACAATGGAATATTATTCAGCCATGAGAAAAAAGGAAATCCTGCCATTTGCAATGACACAGATGAACTTTGAGGGCATTATGCTAAGTGAAATAAGCCAGAGGAAAGACAAATAATGTATGATGTCACTTATATGTAAAATATTTATTTAAAAAAAGAACTGAACTCACAAACACAGAGAACAGATTGATAGCTGTCAGAGTCTGGGGTTGAGAGTTGGAAAATAGGTTAAGGTGGTCAAAAGCCACAAACTTTCAGTTATAAGATAAATAAGCCCTGGAAATGTAAGGTACAGCATGGTGGCTACAATTAACTGTACTGTATATTTGAAAGCTGCTAAGAGAATAGGTTTTAAAAGCTCTCATCACAAGAAAAACTATAGTAACTATGTGTGGTAAAGGATGCTAACTAGACTTATTGGTGTGATCATTTCACAATATATACATATATTAAATTATTATGTCATACACTGAAGAAATTACATTTATCAAAGCATCAAAAAATGAAATATTTAGGGATAAATTTAAAAGGCTGAGCTCTGTAAACTATAAAACATTGCTGAGAAAAATCTTAAAAGACCTAAATAAATGGAGAAATGTTCCATATGCATGGGTTGAAGACTCAAGAGTGTTAATATGGCAATACTCAAAAGAACAAAATATATTTATATGCAAAATAAATGAACTCAGACTGTTACCTCATGCTATATCCTTTTCTCACACACTCCCACACACCATAGACCAAAGTAACTTAAAATAAACCATAGACCTAAATGTAGAACTAAACTATAAAACTACTAGAAGAACACAGGTTGAGTTAAGCAAAAATTTCTTAGGTATAACACTAAAAACATGATCTATGAAAGAAAAAATTGAAAACTGAAAAATTGTACCTCATCCAAATTTAAAACTCTCATTCGTCAAATGACACCATTATGAAAATGAAAACAATTTGCAGTCTAGGAGAAAATAACTGTATATCATATATCAACAGAGTACTTACATCCAGAACATATAGATTTTTTAAAATCTTACAACTCAATTACAAGAAAATAACCTAATTTCTTTTAACGGGCAAAAGATTTGAATAGACATTCACCAAAGAAGACATATGGATAGCTAATAAACATGAAAAAATGCTCAACATCATTAGTCACTGCATAGAAAAATGTAAATTAAAATCACAAAGGAAATACTACTATATACACACTAGAATAGCTATGATCAGAAAAACTGGCAATATCATGTGTTGGTAATGATGTGGATAAGCTGGAACCCTCATGTATCACTGGTGAGAATGCAAAATGGCACAACCTCTTAAGAAAACAATTTGGTAGTGTCTTCAAAAAGTTTTAAGCATAAGCATGCCAAATAACCCAAAAATTCCACTCTTAGGTATCTACTCAAAAGAAATAAAACCAGTTGTTCCCACAAAAGTTTTTACATGAATATTCATAGCATCATTATTCATAATAGCCAAAAAAATGGAAACAAACCAAATATCTATCAACTAGCCCATGGATAAATAAAATGGAATAGTACTCAGCAATAAAAAGTAACAAACTACTGTGTGTGCTGCAATACAGATGAACCTTGAAAATATTATGCTTTTTTGAAAGAAACCAGACCCTAAAAACTACATGCTGTATGATCCACTTGTAGCATAAAGTTAATGGTTTCATTTTTTTTTTAAATTAAACAGACCAAAAGTACACCAGCATTTTTTTGTGGTTAGAGATAGGAGCAGTGATTGATTGCAAATGGGTACAAGGGAACTTTCTGAGAGGATAGTAGTCATCTTGAGACCAGATTTGAATGTGATTTATACACTTACAATGACTGAATTTTATAGTACAGAAATTATACTTCAATAGAGCTCTTTAAAAAGTGTTTTGCCTACTGGAAAAAAATCTTCTGTCAGTAGAATAAAAAAGAAAAACTGTTTCTATGAATGTGTTTAACATTATCACAAAATAACATTCAATACTCTTTGAAGACCATTATTAACCAGATATGTACTTTACTAGTTATTCTAAGTAGTACGTTGGCTATTACATAGTTTTCTTCATTTTTTTCCTTTTGTAAGAACTAAACTAATTAATTGGTGTATTCAACCATTAAAATGATATATCATTTTCTCTTACAGAAACAGACTGCCCATTTTTGAAGTTTTTATACACTGAAATGAATTGTAGTAAAAAAAAACTGTACAATTTAATAGATGATTAAAACCAATTGAAATCTAAGAAACAACTTTGGAAATTATATGTGTAAAGCTGCCTCCATATGACAAATATGTCACCTTTTATTGATGGTAGTCAGAAGCAAATTAGTTTGACTCAAATATGTCTTTGTATCAGACACAACTCCTGATCCTTCTTCTTGTCAAATGTATAGAAATGCCATTTCCTAGCAACTAGAAAATGGAATTTCTTCACTCTGATTAAATTGCCTAGTATGTGCTAGGCATCCAAGAACTATTTTTATGCTTCAAATTTATTTCTCTTCTAGAATGCAAAGGAGAAATTGCTGCAGCTCAGACAGACAACTGCACAGAGATGTCACTTAAGTAGAAAACGTGGGATGCAGTTTTCCAAGCCTGTTCAAATTCTCTATCACAGACCTTAGAGCCAGATGAGTACCATCCATCATAAAAATGTATGGGGAAGGAGGAATTCGCTGGGATGTTAGCAATGTGGTTTTTTAATTAAAGAAAATCCAGATAAGTCAAATATATTCTTATTATGTGTGTTATAAACTAATTTGGGGTTCTATGCATAACAAGTTCTGGTAAAGATCTTAGTCACATTTGCAGAACCAAACTAAAGTGGAGTCACTTATGTCAGGGACAAAATGGAGAGAGTCAGCACAGGTGCATAAGGGAAACTTAACCTAACCTTACAGGAATGTACAGCTCTTCTCAGAAATCAGCAAAGGACACAAGCCAGTTCCCAAATGCCAAGTATATTCACGCCAGCTCTGGACTTGCTTGTTCCTCTGACTTTGCTACCTTGATCCAAACAGGGAAGAAGACCACTAGGCAACCAATCAGCTGAAAAAGCCAAATAACTTCCCCATTACTCCATAAAGACCCCTTAGTCTGTAAGCAGCTCAGAACTCCCATAGCCTGGAGTTTCCCAGCTTGCAAGTCAAAAGCCTTGCAATAAACTCATCTTTCTACTTTGTTTCATTCAATATGTAGAGTTTGGTTTTTGATATTTCACACCCTTAACAGTCTGAGATATCTGTAATCTGTGCTTAGTTCACATTATAACAAAGGGAGTTATTTCATAGAACAGAAAGACAAAAGGGAAAGAGAGGTAGAACTAAAATCTGGCTTTCACTGGGTTCCTTGGATGAAATCATTTATCTCTGACTAGAACCTCAAAATGACTGAGAAACTCCTTCACTTCATAGTAGAGAATACCCAACTCCTACAAGACAGCTGATGTAATTCACCTTGTCTTGAAATTTAAAGATAGAAAATGAAAGGTCATAAACAAGTTTCCCCAGTCATCACTATTATATTTCCATTGTACCCCTAAAATATTTTGGGGAAATGATAATGAGGCTTGGGATTATTTCTTTTATCCTACTAGTTAGTACCAGCGAGAAGCAAAATGTCATCCCAATGACACTAGGAGAAAACTGTACCCACTAAACACTATCACTTTGCTGCTTTAATTCCTGCAGCCACTGATTTATCCTATTACCCCTCTGTCTGAACTTAACAGCTCATCACTCTCAACCCAAGTAGCAGTGTTAGAGCCATTTTAGGATGCTGTGATTTGGGACTGTTTGCTACCAGAACATGAGCTAAACTGATTCATTCTCTCTGTGAAGAGACTACGTACATATTCTTCTTGCAGGTTAACCTGTTCTGAGGGACTCGCACATAGTACACTGTGAACTGCTGCCAAGTCTGTCACATCTTCCAAATAAACCCTGGTGATCAATGAAGCAGTAAATGTCACAGTTAAATCACCCTCACTCCAACACCCACACTATTATCCCCAACTCAGATTGTGAAAGGTTAAATTACTTCTTAAATATCCCCAGAAGCTCAAGGAAGGATTTAAGATTTGGATACAGAATTCCTAGTTTCTTGAAGAATAGCCTACATCTGTGTTAGCTGCTTTGTATGCCTTTGCATTAATGCACAATTCAGTATATGATTCACACTGTTCTACTTACTATCCTCCTCCTCAGTCCTCAAACTTCTCTTCAATCAGTGAAAGCCCTTTCAGAAAGTTTTTATCTTTTTTCTTTTTTCCAATCCTTTTTGAAAGAAAACTCCCAAAGAATTGGGAGTACATTTTCTAGGTTCTGTGAAGGCAGATTTGGACATCACATAACAAAATTTATTCATCATTCTTACACACGCTTCCCTCAATTTAGTATAGAATCAATTGTAATTCAAAGTCCTAAACATGGAGTCAGAGCCTGAAAATAAAAGAATACAGCAACAAAGAAGTATTTCCTTCTTTGTACTCATACAGACAAATCTGTTCAATATGGAATAGGCATTTCTTCATGGTTTTTGCCATTGTATGATTTAAAGAGCTTTGTGCATTAATAATAAAAAAAAGTTCTGTTTTCAATTTACTTCATAATTAAAACTCTCTTTTTACTTTTTTCAAACCTACCTAAACCCAGCAAGCAAAAGACTTTATGCACTGAAGGCAAATGAGACCCATCTCACTGAAGGTCACATTTAGAACTTTGAACCTCCAATTGTTGAATGTTTCTTTCACTCTGAAAATACTGTGATCAAATAGAAGAATCTCAACATTATCATCTGAATGGCAAACATTATTCTACTTGGAAAATTACATAAATTTCTGTGGATTGACAGTGAAGGTCAACAGCCTCTTTGCACAGTCCGAGACTAAAAATAAAACCCCAACATTTCAGTATTTTAGAGAGAAAATTTAAAAGACTTTCTGTAACATGCTTTTAAGTTTAGAAAACTGTATGTTTATAGACTGTAAAAACTCAATGAATTTGAAATATCCAGTTCTTTCTTAAAAATAATTCATCACATTTCTTTGAGGATTTTATATGAAAGGATTACTTCCTGTTTTTTCATAAAATCCAGGAAAATCTTCCTAATTCCGATTGGAAAGTACTCTTCATTCCACTACCATTCAATTAAAAAGAAATAATGATTTACAAAGTTGTGTTTGCTTTTATTTATACAAATTAACAATAATCCCAAGCAAGTTCTCGCTCTTCTAAGGTTTATACTTGATTTCACATATTGTTTTTCTTCTCTGATGCTGATATTTATACCAATCTCATTTTTACATTGCATTTTACCCTTTTCCTACATTTTAGGAACCTATAATTATTATTATTACTAGAAGAAGCTGGGTTTTTTTAAACCACCTCTTTTTATAACCTGCAATCAACACATTCATTTCTCAGGTTCCCTTTTAGCCTTTCTTAACAAAGAAAAATAACAACATTAGAAGTGAAATGATCCTCCTTTATTAATGTCATTTGTGATATCAGTTAACACTCAATTTGAATTTCACAAATAATTGTATACTCACATATCTTGCATTTTTCAGTAAAGATTCAGGGTCAACATGTATTTTCCTCTACTGAAGTAAACTAAAAAGAAATAGCAATTTCACTAGAACCCTGATTACTGGACATTAGTCAGAGTCTCCATATAGTCAGGCCTTCCTTACTCATTCTTTCCATATTTCCACATGCCTGTCTGTTTTTAATCCTACCTCATGATTAATTACAAGAGCCTAATAAAGAAGGGAAATTTGCATTAGGTCATATAGAACCAGAGAGGTCTTAAGAAAACAGTGTGATACAACTCAGTAGGGGTTCTCAGATGATATCAAATATTGCCAAATAGTATTACTGTGTTAAAGACACAACAACAAAAATATCATTAAAAACCATTAATATATAGCAGAAACCTAAATCTAAGGTTTACCCATGTGTATGTTGGGAGGGGGAATGTCCGTCTATGTGCATGATGTCTGTGTATGGTATCTGTGTGTGTGTACATGGTGTTTGTGTCCGTGTGTGTGATGTCTACAAGTGTATGTGTGTGTGTGTGCATCATATTGTGTGTGCAGTGTCTGTGTGTGTGTGAATGTATGTCTGTGTGCATGTGTGATGTCTGTGTGTCTGTATGTGTGTGTGTATCTGTGTAGAGGAGAGACATGCAGGAGGACAAAGAGAGAAAAGAGAGAAAAAAGAAAAGAGGATGAACGGTAGAAAGCCAAAGACCATTTTCCTTCCTTCAGAGCTGACGTCTCCCATGGGATCAGGAAGCTTTTGAGGCTGGAAGGTGTGGAAAATAAACATTTCACAACCAGCCATGTCAGCCTAAGGAACGTTCTGACAATGAAGAAAGCTCAGGAATCCCAATCCAGGCAGCTTTCATATCCCCGTTAAAGCTGGATGGTCACAGGTTATTTTTAATGGTTTGATTTTTGTAATTTAATTTTGTGGTGACGTGTATATGAGAAGGTATAGGTGACAGAATTTCCAGGTTTTTTAAAGCTTGAACCCTTGTTGAATAGAAACAAAAAGAATTCTGTCAGTTCCATTGTAGTTCTCTGTGACTGAAAGAAATCAGCAGCAGAGGCATACTTTCCGGGAGACAAAAAGCAGGTTTGCTGCTGAACTGCCTTGATCCACTTTTAAATTAATATTTTATGTGGCAGGAAAGTGTCCTCCCCTCCCCACCCCATATGAGGATTTATTAACAGCTCTCCCTCAAGAGACCAGCTGGAAGCAGGACCCAAAGATACAGGAAATTTCCCTGGCTATTATCTATCAAAGCTTTCTTTTGCAACAGTAGCTATAAACTGGCAGATGTGAAGCAAAATAAATTCAATTTAGATTATTTTTTCCCTAACCTATATATATATCCTTCTAAGAAAACAGCCTATTCTTCAGTAAATTCCAAGCTAGAAAATGTCCTATTGTTTCATCAGCCTTCACTTAACAAATCCACACAGAGAAGGGAAAAAAACTAATTTCACCAGTGCTTAGCCCTGCACTGTCCCAGGGACCTGCACTGAAGGACCCCCAGGGGACCACAAGGGTGAGTTACTATCTTTGAGCTGAAGTGTACACATGTGGGTCAAGTGTCAGGAAGTTTCCACTCCAAGTAGCACATGTCCACACTCCCATCACCAGCCAGGCTGCAGGGTGGAGTTTGCCACTCTTCTCAAACCCGCAGGCCCGAATCTCCTTTTTCAAAAGCCCTGACTGCCCGATCAATGATTACTTAGGTCCTCTTGCTATTTCCTTACGGAAACAAAATACAAAAGGGGGAAAATATAAAGGGGGAAACTTGCAGAATTTGAAAACTCATTTTGTTTCCTCAGCCTTCAAAGTATGACCACCAAGAATGAGGTAGAGTTGAGGAAGCAATAGCAAAGAAGATTTTACTGGAAATGAGAGTGAGCAGGGGAAGAGAGAAGAAGATTATGTCTAAAAGAAAATATATTTGTAATCATCTTTTCAAATACATCTATAAAAGATTACTAAACCCAGAAAAAAGTGAATACCAAGACCTCTTACTGTTTAATATTTAATGTTTGTTTAGCACCCTCCATAAACTCAATGCTATCATGCAACATTTGAGGAAGGATTTATATTTCACAATTCTCATACTATATGGATTAATTACATTCATACCCTATTATAACTGCAAATAGAAAACATAACTGTGAATTTTTTAAAGCTGCTAGAAAATTGATTACACAGAGGCATGTGTCACTGCATTTGACTTTTTTTTACTGTTAATATAACGTGGAGCCTTTAGCAGATACGAACTAGAGAAAAGGACTTCTAATGTGACAAAGTCAGTTTTGAGGCAATAAAATTGAAATCTTCCAGAAGAGACTTTACTGAGATAAGAAAGGAAATAAAGGACTGGCTGGAACATAACAAAGATGATAGAAAGATGCAGAATTACAAAAAAGAACAAAAAAGTAGGTAGATGACGAAGAAGAAAAGGGGAAAGAAAACTGAAGTTGATGAAGAAATGAAAAAGTAAAAATATTTGAAAAATAATTTTTATTCAAAAGGAGAAAAAGAAAGGTAGGACGTTACGGAAAAAGTCAAAGAGAAACTAAAAGTGTAAGCAAGTCAAATTTTACGTGGAAAAAGGGTTGTGATTGTTTTTATGGCTTATTTTTCCTAATTGCAATGTAAGATGCCTCTTGAAAAAATTTAGAAAATGCATCAAAGTTAATAGAAGAAAAAATAATATTCATTATCCCACAATCCAGAACCAAATGTTTCAAATATTCTAGTGCATTTCCTTCTATTTCTTAAATGCATTTTCTATAGTTGTGAAACTACTACATTTAAATTTGGATTCTACTTTTATCCCTTAACATGTTATTAGAAATTCTATACAAATGTTTTTAATTGTAATATAATATTTATTGTATAGATATACCACAGTTTTATTACCTTTTTTTTATTTCAGGGTATTTAGTTTCCAGTTTTTCAGCACTATAAACTGTACTTCAGAACGCATTTACACATCAGTTTTTAAATCTTTATTTGGATTTCTTCTTTTTATTGTAGTAAGAACATTCAACGTGAATACAGTAAGTCCCCTACATATGAACCTTCAAGTTGAAAGCTTTCAAAGATACGAATGTGCGTTCACATGTCTAATCACGAGTTAGTTCACATGTCTGGCGCACACTGCCACGTGCATGTATCCTCTACAAGTAGCTGTGCTTTTGTATACCTTACTGTACAGTACTGTACTGTATAGAGTACAGTAGTACAGTATCTTTATTTCAAGCCCAGGATGTCCAGAAGCAAGAGGGTAGATAGAATTGAATGCAGCAAGGAACTAGAACCTGTGCCTATCAACGTCAGGCATGAGTGAAATTGCAGCTTGCCCTCCGTCCCTATTGCTGACGATCCTTCAGCTCTACCATCTCCCACCTCTTCTCCCTCCTCCAGTCAGTAACTCTTCTTATCTGTTCACTCAATGCCAGCCCCTGTATCCCAGCTGTTGTACTGTACTTCTGTGCTTTTCAAGGTACTGTACTATAAGATTAAAAATGTTTTCTTTATTTTTTGTGTTTGTTATGTATTATTTGTGTGAAAAGTATTATAAACTTATTACAGTACAGTACTGTATAGCTGATTGCGTTAATTGGGTACCTAGGCTAACTTTGTTGGACTTATGAACAATTTGGACTTAACGAACGCACTCTCGGAACAGAACTCGTTCATGTGTAGGGGGCTTACTGTTCTGCTCTCTTAACAAATCTTTAAATGCACACTATAGTATTGTTAATTATAGGTGCGATGTTGTACAGCAGATGTCTAGAACTTATTCATGTTACATGACTGAAACTTGATACCTGTTGATCAGCAACTCCTCATTTCCTCCTCCCCTCAGTCCCTGGCAACCACCATTCCACTATGGGTTTCTATGGGCTTGACTATTTCAGGTACCTCATATAAGTGGTATCAGGCAGTATATGTCCTTCTGTGACTGGCTTATTCCACTTAGCAAAATGTCCCCAGGTTCATCCATGTTGTTTCATATGGCAAGATTTCCTTATTTTTAAGGCTGAATAATACTCCATCATATGTATATACCACATTTTCTTTATTCATCTGTCGATGGACATTTAAGTGTTTTCTATATCTTGGCTACTGTGAATAATTCTGCAGTGAACATGAGATTGCATATATCTCTTCAAGATATTGGTTTCAATTCTTTGGGATAAATACCCAGAAGTGAGATTGATGGATCATATGGAGTTCTATTTTTAATTTTCAGAGAAACCTCCATCCTGTTTTCCATAGTGACTGCACCAATTTACATTCCCACCAACATTGTACAAGGATTCCAATTTCTTCACATCCTTGCCAACATGTACTGTCTTTTGCTTTTTTGCTACTATATACATCCTAACAGGCATGATGTGATATTTCATTGTGGATTGTTTTGTTTTGTTTTGTTTTGTTTTTGCAGTACGTGGGCCTCTCACTGTTGTGGCCTCTCCCGTTGCAGAGCACAGGCTCCTGACGGGCAGGCTCAGCGGCCATGGCTCACGGGCCTAGCCGCTCCACGGCATGCGGGATCTTCCCAGACTGGGGCATGACCCCATGTCCCCTGCATCGGCAGGCGGACTCTCAACCACTGCACCACCAGGAAAGCCCTCATTGTGGTTTTGATTTGCATTTCCCTGATGATTAATGACATTGAGCATCTTTTCATATACCTGTTGGCCATTTGTATGTTGTCTTTGAAGAAATGTCTATTCAGGTCCTTTGCCCTTTATTTAATCTGGTTATTTGTTGGGGTTTTTTTGATTGAGTTGTAAGAGTTCCTTATGTTTTTTGGATATGTTAACCCCTTATCATACATATGGTTTGTAAATATTTTCTCCCATTCTGTAGGTTTCCTTTTCATTGTGTTGACTGTTTCCTTTGCTGTGCAGAAGCTTTTTAGTTTGATGTAATCCTACTTGTCTGCATTTGCTTTTGTTCCTTGTACTTTTGGTGTCAGGGTTATTTCTTTAGGCTGGATTTCCTTAAGCCATATTACTGCTTCAAAGGCCTTCTTTGTTAAAGCTCTTGTTGCATATTGCTAAACCACATAAGTTTCTAGTTTATACTATCAGAGGCAACAAGAAGTCCTCATTCTAGCACCAATTATCATTTTTTTGAAAACATAAAAAAAATACAACTTTTTTTTCTTATTTCACTTTACATTTCTCTACTAGAGAGAATAAACATTTTCTCTAAAGTAGTATTTTCTCACCCAGTCTCTTCCAGTACTTTGTAAATGGTATTTTTCTTTGCCAATATATTTTAACAGATTTGTTGTTTTTCATTGATATCTATTCTTTTTTTTAATATATAGTGAAGATATTCATTCTTTGTCATATATACATATATATATATATAAGCCCATTGTTTTATATAGTTTTTATTTGCCTTTTTAATATTTTAGGGTTTTAATTTTTCCTACATAAAAGGTTTTCTTTTTTAGATAAAAACCTATTAAATTTTCTGTGTAATTTCTTCTACCAACTTAAACCTAGAGAATTCTTATAAATAGATATATCAGCTATTTCTGTACATATACATCTAACATTTTATAGTCTGATAGTTTTAATTTAACTCATCAGGGCACCTAAATTTCTTTTTAAAATTATAATAATCTGAATTAGATTTTAAAACTAGCCCAGGAGGCACAGAGAGTCCCATAGAGAATAAACCCAAGGAGAAATACGCCAAGACACATATTAATCAAACTCTCAAAAATTAAACACAAAGAAATCATATTAAAAGCAGCAAGGGAAAAACAACAAATAACACACAAGGGAATCCCCATCAGGATAACAGCTGATCTCTCAGCAGAAACTCTACAAGCCAGAAGGGAGTGGCAGGACATACTTAAAGTGATGAAGGAGAAAAACCTGCAACCAAGATTACTCTACCCAGCAAGGATCTCATTCAGATTTGATGGAGAAATTAAAACCTTTACAGACAAGCAAAAGCTGAGAGAGTTCAGCACCCCCAAACCAGCTTTACAACAAATGCTAAAGGAACTTCTCTAGGCAAGAAACACAACAGAAGGAATATACCTACAATAATGAACCCAAAGCAATTAAGGAAATGGGAATAGGAACATACATATCAATAATTACCTTAAATGTAAATGGACTAAATGCTCCCACCAAAAGACACAGATTGGCTGAATGGATACAAAAACAAGACCCATATATATGCTGTCTACAAGAGACCCACTTCAGACCTAGAGACAAATACAGACTGAAAGTAAGGGGATGGAAAAAGATATTCCATGCAAATGGAAATCAAAAGAAGCTGGAGTAGCAATTCTTATATCAGACAAAATAGACTTTAAAATAAAGACTATTAGAAGAGACAAAGAAGGACACTACATAATGATAAAGGGATCGATCCAAGAAGAAGATATAACAATTGTAAATATTTATGCACCCAACATAGGAGCACCTCAATACATAAGGAAAATACTAACAGCCATAAAAGGGGAAATCGACAGTAACACACTCATAGTAGGGGACTTTAACACCCCACTTTCACCAATGGACAGATCATACAAAATGAAAATGAATAAGGAAACACAGGCTTTAAATGATACATTAAACAAGATGGACTTAATTAATATTTATAGGACATTCCATCCAAAAACAACAGAAAACACATTTTTCTCAAGTGCTCATGGAATATTCTCCAGGATAGATCATATCTTGGGTCACAAATCAAGCCTTGGTAAATTTAAGAAAATTGAAATCGTATCAAGTATCTTTTCCGACCACAATGCTATGAGACTAGACATCAATTACAGGAAAAGATCTGTAAAAAATACAAACACATGGAGGCTAAACAATACACTACTCAATAACGAAGTGATCACTAAAGAAATCAAAGAGGAAATTAAAAAATACCTAGAAACAAATGACAATGGAGACACGATGACCCAAAACCTATGGGACGCAGCAAAATCAGTTCTAAGGGGGAAGTTTATAGCAATACAATCCCACCTTAAGAAACAGGAACCATCTCGAGTAAACAACCTGACCCTGCACCTAAAGCAATTAGAGAAAGAAGAACAAAATCCCACCGAAGTTAGCAGAAGGAAAGAAATCATAAAGATCAGATCAGAAATAAATGAAAAAGAAATGAAGGAGGGCTTCCCTGGTGGCACAGTGGTTGAGAGTCTGCCTGCCGATGCAGGGGAAACGGGTTCGTGCCCCGGTCTGGGAAGATCCCACATGCCGCGGAGCGGCTGGGCCTGTGAGCCATGGCCACTGGGCCTGTGTGTCTGGAGCCTGTGCTCCGCAACGGGAGAGGCCACAACAGTGAGAGGCACACATACCGCGAAAAAAAAAAAAAAGAAATGAAGGAAACGATAGCAAAGATCAATAAAACTAAAAGCTGGTTCTTTGAGAAGATAAACGAAATTGATAAATCATTAGCCAGACTCATCAAGAAAAAAAGGGAGAAGACTCAAATCAATGGAATTAGAAATGAAAAAGGAGAAGTAACAACTGACACTGTAGAAATACAAAAGATCATGAGAGATTACTACAAGAAACTCTATGCCAATAAAATGGACAACCTGGAAGAAATGGACAAATTCTTAGACATGCACAACCTGCCAAGACTGAATCAGGAAGAAATAGAAAATATGAATAGACCAATCACAAGCACTGAAATTGAAACTGTGATTAAAAATCTTCCAACAAACAAAAGCCCAAGACCAGATGTCTTCACAGGTGAATTCTATCAAATATTTAGAGAAGAGCTAACACCTATCCTTCTCAAACTCTTCCAAACAATTTCAGAGGAAGGAACACTCCCAAACTCATTCTACGAGGCCACCATCACCTTGATACCAAAACCAGGCAAGGATGTCACAAAGAAAGAAAACTACAGGCCAATATCACTGATGAACATAGATGCAAAAATCCTCAACAAAATACTAGCAAACAGAATCCAACAGCACATTAAAAGGATCATACACCATGATCAAGTGGGGTTTATGCCAGGAATGCAAGGATTCTTCAATATACGCAAATCAATCAATGTGATACACCAAATTAACAAATTGAAGGAGAAAAACCATATGATCATCTCAATAGATGCAGAGAAAGCTTTCGACAAAATTCAACACCCATTTATGATAAAAACCCTGCAGAAAGTAGGCATAGAGGGAACTTTCCTCAACATGATAAAGGCCATATATGACAAACCCACAGCCACCATTGTCCTCAATGGTGAAAAACTGAAACCATTTCCACTAAGATCAGGAACAAGACAAGGTTGCCCACTCTCACCACTCTTATTCAACCTAGTTCTGGAAGTTTTAGCCACAGCAATCAGAGAAGAAAAGGAAATAAAAGGAATCCAAATTGGAGAAGAAGAAGTAAAGCTGTCACTGTTTGCAGATGACATGATACTCTACGTAGAGAATCCTAAAGATGCTACCAGAAAACTACTAGAGCTAATCAATGAATTTGGTAAAGTAGCAGGATACAAAATTAATGCACAGAAATCTCTGGCATTCCTGTACACTAATGATGAAAAATCTGAAAATGAAACCAAGAAAACACTCCCATTTACCATTGCAACAAAAAGAATAAAATATCTAGGAATAAACCTACCTAAGGAGACAAAAGACCTGTATGCAGAAAATTATAAGACACTGATGAAAGAAATTAAAGATGATACAAATAGATGGAGAGATATACCATGCTCCTGGATTGGAAGAATCAATATTGTGAAAATGACTCTACTACCCAAAGCAATCTACAGATTCAATGCAATCCCTATCAAACTACCACTGGCATTTTTCACAGAACTAGAACAAAAAATTTCAAAATTTGTTTGGAAAAACAAAAGACCCCGAATAGCCAAAGCAATCTTGAGAACGAAAAACGGAGCTGGAGGAATCAGGCTCCCTGACTTCAGACTGTACTACAAAGCTACAGTAATCAAGACAGTGTGGTACTGGCACAAAAACAGAAAGATAGATCAATGGAACAAGATAGAAATCCCAGAGTTAAACCCAGGCACATATGGTCAACTTATCTTTGATAAAGGAGGCAGGAATGTACAGTGGAGAAAGGACAGCCTCTTCAATAAGTGGTGCTGGGAAAACTGGACAGGGACATGTAAAAGTATGAGATTAGATCATTCCCTAACACCATACACAAAAATAAGCTCAAAATGGATTAAAGACCTAAATGTAAGGCCAGAAACTATGAAACTCTTAGGGGAAAACATAGGCAGAACACTCTATGACATAAATCACAGCAAGATCCTTTTGGACCCACCTCCTAGAGAAATGGAAATAAAAACAAAGATAAACAAATGGGACCTAATGAAACTTCAAAGCTTTTGCACAGCAAAGGAAACCATGAACAAGACCAAAAGACAACCCTCAGAATGGGAGAAAATATTTGCAAATGAAGCAACTGACAAAGGATTAATCTCCAAAATTTATAAACAGCTCATGCAGCTCAATAGCAAAAAAACAAACAACCCAATCCAAAAATGGGCAGAAGACTTAAATAGGCATTTCTCCAAAGAAGATATACAGACTGCCAACAAACACATGAAAGAATGCTCAACATCATTAATCATTAGAGAAATGCAAATCAAAACTACAATGAGATATCATCTCACACCAGTCAGAATGGCCATCATCAAGAAATCTAGAAACAATAAATGCTGGAGAGGGTGTGGAGAAAAGGGAACACTCTTGCACTGCTGGTGGGAATGTGAATTGGTACAGCCACTATGGAGAACAGTATGGAGGTTCCTTAAAAAACTAAAAATAGAACTACCATATGACCCAGCAATCCCACTACTAGGCATATACCCTGAGAAAACCATAATTCAAAAAGAGACATGTACCAAAATGTTCATTGCAGCTCTATTCACAATAGCCCGGAGCTGGAAACAACCTAAGTGTCCATCATCGGATGAATGGATAAAGAAGATGTGGCACATATATACAATGGAATATTACTCAGCCATAAAAAGAGATGAAACTGAGCTATTTGTAATGAGGTGGATAGACCTAGAGTCTGTCATACAGAGTGAAGTAAGTCAGAAAGAGAAAGACAAATACCGTATGCTAACACATATATACGGAATTTAAAAAAAAATGTCATGAAGAACCTAGGGGTAAAACGGGAATAAAGACACAGACCTACTTGAGAATGGACTTGAGGATATGGGGAGGGGGAAGGGTAAGCTGTGACAAAGCAAAACAGAGGCATGGACATATATACACTACCAAACGTAAGGTAGATAGATAGTGGGAAGCAGCCGCAGAGCACAGGGAGATCAGCTCGGTGCTTTGGGACCGCCTGGAGGGGTGGGATGGGGAGGGTGGGAGGGAGGGAGATGCATGAGGGAAGGGATGTGGGAACAGATGTATATGTATGACTGATTCACTTTGTTATAAAGCAGAAACTAAAAAAAAAAAAAACTTATAAATTTGATATTTATCATGATGCCTACTTAATCATCTATTAAGTTTATATATTAGAGTCTGTTTCTGGCCTAATTTTTTCCGTTACTTTTTGTCTATTTTTGTATCAGAAACACATTTTAAGTACTATTATTTAATAATATATCCTATTATATAGCAATTATGGTAAGTATACATAATTCTTCGTTTTAAAAGTCTTTGCATATCTTGCCCGCTTATTCTTCCATACGAATTTCAGAAAAATAGTGTCTACTTAAAAAACAAATCTTAATGTATTTAATTAGAACTGTATTAATCTAAATATTAAATTGGGAAAAAATTAATACCTTTATAATGTCAATATTTCTATAGATACCAATTCTTCCCAAATTTATGTATAGATAGATTTAGTTCTGTTTCAATGAAATACAACTAAGGTTACATATACTTTGTTCATATACTTCTCACACATTTTTTTCTAAGGTTATTCATGGTTTTTTATTATGAAGGAAATCATTTTATTAATATATTTTTATAATTAATTATCATTAGCATAAAGGAAAAGTCTTTATTTTGGATTTGATAATATCTAGTCTTCTAAAGTTTAATTAATTATAATCATTGTTTAATTTGTACTCTTAAGCTTTCTAACTATATAAGCATTTTGTACATTAAAAATTGATAATAGTTAAATCATTTCCAGTAGCATTATTTCTGATTCTTTTTTTTATCCTTGTTTTTACCATTGCAATGAGAAGGGAAACGAGATTATATCAATTATATAAAGAATTTGCAAATATTGCTAGCTAAATAATACAGAATTTGATGAAAAACCCAACAGTTATCACAGATAGAATGAGGTTCAAACTAGAGCTAAATACTTCATCAGAAGAAAGATTTCCAGAAATGTCCCCAATGGGAGAAGTGAGGAAGGATGTCCAGGGTGGTCTCACAAAGTAGCCAAAAATAGAAGATTAACTGAGGTGCCACTGCAAGGAACTATTGTTGCAAAATAATAAGCCTACATAAAGTAATCAAGACATCTAAAATTTCATCATTAGAGTAACCTAAGAATGCCTCTTCTCATGCCCTCTTTGAAAATGTAAATAATCCTGGAGAAGTAACATATATAAATTTTTTTACTGAAATATAGTTGATGTTCAATGTTATCTTAGTTTCAGGTATACTACATAGTGACTTGACATTTGTACACATTATGAAATTGATCACCATGATAAGTGTAGTAACCATCTGTCCCCATACAAAGTTATTACAGTATTATTGACTGTATTCCTTATGTTGTAGTATATTACATCCCCGTGGCTTATTTATTTTATAACTGGAGGCTTGTTTGCCTCTTAATCCCCTTCACCTATTTCACTCACTGTCCCACCCGCATCCAGGGAACACATATTATTAAAGTCAGTGTGTGATTTATAAGAGCTGCCTTCATTCTCATGAGAAAAATTGAACATGTTGGAAGCATTAGCTCTCTAATGAAGAGGGAGTTTAAAGAAGCATAAATGACACCAAAACCAGTCATACTTCAGTTAAGAGACAATTCTTCCTCAGGCTGGTATTTTACTGATTTTTTTTTTCCTAACCCATAACCTCCCTCTCCTTGCCTTTTCCATCATCATCACTCTTCCTTCAAAACATCTGGGCTCTAGTTTTATTTCTTCCAGAAACAGAAGGTACAGCTTTAAGATGCCACCTAATTCCCGGGCCTCAATTACTTAGAAATTAAATATTGAGCAAAATGATCATTTTGAAGTTGTATAAGTGTTGCGTGTATAAGTGTAATAATGTTTTTTAGGGGAAAGGGTGAAATGTTCTACCAACTATATTTATTTTACTGAAAGGTATAATGTCCAAATTTTAAGACATTTTCTTTAGGACAAAAATAAACTACTTAAGTGTTTCACTGTCTAATCCAAAGCAAAAATGAAATGTCCTGAAACCTGACTTTTAACTATGGTATATTGATTTGTTATTTTTTGACTATCAAATTTGAGAAAATAAATAAAATGTACATCACTCTGGGGTTTTTTTGTTTGTTTTGGGGGGTTTTTTTGGGGTGGGGGGTTCTCCTGCAAAGATGTGTTTATTTAGGATCAGCAGAGAATTGCAATTCCAGGTCTGCAACCGTGGTGAGCCATGTGTAAGTCCTTGCCCAGCAATGGGGGAACTCTTTTATAGAGGGGAAAAGGAAGTTGGGAGGGCTATAGTAAACGAAGAATCTATGGCTTTTCATTGGCTGAGTCCTTGCCAGGAAAGAAGAGGTGACTTCCTTCTTCTGTTGGGCTCTGCTATCATAGCAGAGCATGAGAGCTTCCCCTGATCATCTCCCAACTCTATTTAATGAGGTTTCTGTTTCTTAATTTTTTGTATTGTTTCCATTTCCAATTATTTCCTTAGAGTGAATTTCTGGAAATGAAATTATTGTACACCGCTCTGTTTTTAAAAATATTTTTTTCAGGCTGGTTATCATATGGCAGATTAAACACACACATTTGCCTCTTATATATTGTAAATCCCCACTAACAAAACTGTAAAGGAGATATTTTTAAAAGAAAGTACAAACATAAGCACAAGGAGACTTTGAAAAAACAATGGCAGGGATTGGGGGAGTGAAGAATGAATAAGCAGAACACAGAGGATTTTTAGGGCAGTGAAACTATCCTGTATGACACTATAATGGTGAATACATGTCATTATACATTTGTTCAAACCATATAATATACAATACCAAGAGTAACCCTAATGTAAATTATGGACTTTGGGTGATAATGATGTGTCAGTGTAGGTTCATAACGTGTAACAAATGTACCACTCCAGTGAGGGAACATTAGTAATGGGGAAGGCTGTGCATATGTGGGGCATGGGGTATATGGGAACTCTCTGTACTTGCCACTCAGTGTTGCTGTGAACCTAAAACTGCTCTAAAAATTAAAGTCTATTTTTTTAAATGGCAGGAATGTGTGGTGAGATACAAAGCAGAAGGATAAATGGATATTTACTTTGCAGAATGGAAAACGCTGAATCTTAAGTTGTCAGTGGGAACAACTAAGCAGAAATCTAAATAACAAACCAGTATCTTCAAAGACCTGATTTCAAAGAAATCAGCATCTCTAGGAAATTCTGGTATTGGAAGTGAAGTTGCAGCTAAAACTATGAAGAAAGTTCAAAGTTTGATTAAGAAGACCCAAATGAACTCCCCTAATTTATTCAGCTGAGGGACTGCCACTCGTTCACCCCAAGGAGTGGGAAAATAGAGGTCCTCTGGACTGGGACACCCCACACAGTTGAAGCCAGGGGTACTATACTTAAGGAGATTGGATGTTGAAACCCCAGTCCCTTCCCTGACTTGGCTCACAGAACACTTGTAGGAGACTAGAAGATCCTTATCTGCAAAATCTGACCAACCTACAAAAAGAAACTAAAAATATTGATATTTGAATGTGTCCTCAATGAAACAACTAAATCAGCTCAGCCTATTGTGAAGACCATGGTCAGCATGCCCTACATACACAATCAGCCTCTTAGCAGACCACATTCAAATATTAATTCACAGACTAAGGCTAATAGACACTGGAAGAAAGACTTAGTTTTAGGAGCAAGACAAACCAAAGACAGATAAAGAAACTTGAAGGAAATGGAGACTATTCAATTAAAAAAAAACAGTTTTAATTGTATCATCAGTATTCTCAGAGAGAAATAAGATTTTGCATCAATGAAGCATGAATATAATACTGCAGAAAAGAAAATTTCAAAAAAGAGCTTTGAGAATTTTTTTAAATGGTAGTAGAAATGAAAATCTCGATAGAATGACTGAAGGATAAAGATGAGGATATCTCTCACAAAGTAGAACAAAAAAGACAAAGGTATGAAAAATAAGAAAGAAAAGATAGAAAATTAGAGGCTAAGTTCAAGAGGTCCAATATCATAATGAAAGAGTTCCAGAAAAAAAGAATGCAGAAAATAGAAAATTTTCCAAAACTGAAGAAAATATTTTCACATTGAAAGAATCCATGAGAACCCAGAACAGTGGATAAAAATGACCTAATCTAAGGCACTTCACCAAGAAATATCAGAATTCTGAGAGAGATTGCTCTTAAAACTTTCAGAGAGTAAAAGGAAAATCAGTTTACACACAAAGGATCAACAACCAAATTGAATCACACTTCTCAATAGAAATACTGGAATCTGGAAAACAATGCCTTCAAAATAATGAAATAAATTTATTTGCAATCTAGAATTCTACATCTAACCGAAATATCAATTATGGGTGAATTGAGAATAAAGGCATTTTCAAACATATCTCAAAAAATTGTCTCCCAGTTACCTTTACTCAAGAAGCCACTGGATAAGTAAACTAAGAAAGATGAAGACATGAGACCCTGGGAAAAGTGATCCAATCAACAGACTTGGAAAGAATTCCCATAATGAAGGAGAGTGCTACCAAGTCCAAACCATTCTGCTCACCATACAACAGGCCAATAAATCAGGAGACAAGTTGTTGGGGCAAGGAACAGTGACTTTATTCAGACAGCCAGCAGACCGAGAAGATGGCACACTAGTGTCTCTTACCCGAGTTAGAATCAGGCTTCTTTTATACTAAAAGGGGAGGGGGTGTGGTTGGTTGTTGCAAACTTCTTGGTGTCAGAATCCTTTGTTCTTGCACCTGTCCACATAGTTCAGTTCATGATGTTCCTGTAAACCTCTAACAAGACAAATGTTATTCTCTGTTCTGCAACTTTTTATCTCTATATGAACAGAAGAGTGTTACACCTTTAAAGGTCAGAGCCTTGAGAATGGGTTATCCTGTTTATTTCAGGCTATAAACAACACTCCTTTACAAAAGGTGCAGAGCCAGCATGACTAAGCATAGGCAAGAGAGAACAAAGGTTAAAGTAAAAGAAACAGATCCAACATGGAGTCATATTTGTTCTTCCCTATTATAAAAGGAGAGAGCTAAGATATCAGCTTTTCAGAAATCCTACCAAGCAACCAGTCTAGCTAAGAGCAAGTCAAAAGCTCTAGCTGGGGAGGATCTGGGGAAGATGGTGGAGTAGAAAGCACCAGGAATCCCCCTCTCCACCCATATAAAAAAAAAAAAAAAACCAAAACAGACATATAGCCAATGGAATAGAATAGACACCTTGGAAATAAATCCCACCATTATATAGTTAAATGACATTTAACAAAAGTGCCAAGACAATTCAATGGGAAAAGGACAATCTTTTCAGCAAATAGTGCTGGGAAAAGTATAATAGATATCCATATGCAAAAGAATGAAGTTGGACCCTACCTAACACCATATATAAAAATTAACTCAAAATGGATCAAAGGCCTAAAGGTAAATCTAAAAGTATAAAACTCTTAGAAGAAAACAAAGGGCAAAACCTTCACAATATTGCATTTGACAATGATTTCTTGGATATGACACCAAAGACACAGGCAACAGAAGAAAATATAAGCAAATTATACTTTGTAAAAATTTAAAAATTTTATGCATCAAAGACAACAGAGTAGATCTATCAGCAGAGTAAAAAGGCGACCCACAGAATGGGAGATAATATTTGCAAATTATATATCTGATAAGGGGTTAATATCAAGAATATACATAGAAAAAAATATATATATATCCTAAAACTCAACAGCAAAAAACAAACAACCCAATTCCAAGATGAGCAAAAGACTTGAATAGACATTTCTCCAAAGAAGATATACAGATGGCCAATAAGTGCATGAAAAGATGCTAAACATCATTAATTTTTAGGGAAATGAAAATCAAAAGCAAAATTATATACCACCTCACACCCATTAGGATGACCACCATGAAAGAAAGAAAGAAAGGAAGGCAGGGAGGGAGGAAAGAAGGAAGGAAGGGAGGGAGGGAGGGGAGAGGGAGGGAAGGAGGGAGGAAGAAAGAGAGAGAGAGAAAGAGATAAAGAAAGAAACAAACAAGTGTTAGAAAGGATGTGGAGAAATTGGAACCCTTGAACACAGTTGCTTGGAATTTAAAATGGTACAACCACTGTGAAAATAGTACAGCAGTTCCCAAATACATCATCACTGTATGATCCAGCAATTCCACTTTATGGTATATACCTAAAAGAACTGAAAGTAGATTTTCAATGAGGTATTTGTACCTCCATGTTCATAGCAGCATTATTTTCAATAACTAAAATGTGGAAGCAACCCATGTGTCCATTGATAAATGAATAGATAAGCAAGATATGATATATGCATACAATGGAATATTATTCAGCCTTAAAAAGGGAGGAAATTCATGGTACAACATGGATGAACCTTAAGGACTAGAAATAAATGAAATAAGCCAGTCACAAAAAAACCAAGTACTGTATGATTCCATTTATATGGGGTACTTAGTGTAGTCAAAAATCACAAAGACAGAAAGTATAATGGTGGTTGCCAGGGACTGGAGGAACAGGGAGTTATTGTTTAATGGGTACACAGTTTCAGCTTGTCAAAATGAAAAGATTTTTAGAGATGGATGGTAGCAATGGGTGCACAATATAAATGTACTTAATACTACTGAACTGTGCACCAAAAATGCTTAAGATGGTAAATTTTATGTGTATTTTACCACACTTTTTAAAATTGAAGAAACAAAATCTACAGTAGGGATTTCTCCAAAATATGAAATGGATATATTACTTGACTTAATGAATTAAGAAGAAATTTAAACTTTTGAGGAATAAACTAATGATAAGAGATAAGTACAGAGAAAACAAAGCATATGCAAAACAAGATAATTATTAATGCCAGCAAAAGAAATTTTTAAATCTGTGCAGGTAAGGAAAATAATCACAGTATACTAAATACATGGCTAAACTGGGCCCACTTCTAACACTTAGGAGGGTGGAGGAGAGGGGTTAAGATAAATGAAGGCCCGGGTATCATGACTATACATTTTTAAAATATACATCAAACTAAAAGTGTATTAAATAAAATGTATTCTACCCTCCTACCTAAGTAAATGACCTAGAAGGCCAGGATTGAATTTAAAATCCTCATACTCCTCAGAGATCCACCCCAGAACTTGGCAGTAGAAGGAGTGGCAGCCAGCTGGCCTCAGACCAAGAGCCCAACTCCATCTCTTCCAGCCTCAAGGTCCATCCCACACACTGAGGAGCCTGTGGGAAAGTGTCTGGACACCCACCCACATGTCCAAGCTCTGACCACAAGTCACAAACACTTGCCCCTTGGGTGTGCACAGTGGTAGCACTATACACTTTCTTTTCTTTTCTTTTTTTTTTTTTTTTTTACTATCCACTTTCAATAGGACACATGGGGATGGGACCTGCATGGGTCTTAGAAGCACCTTCAGGGTCATTTGGGCAGGGAGTTCTGGGGTCTCTGGATTCAGAGTAAGATCTGAAAAGGGAGCTGTCTTGGCCCCATGAATTCCTCTCCCAGGGAGAAGGGCGAGCAAGAAAGGGGGCCCCTTTGCAAGCGTCTAAGAATAGTACTGGGCTCAGTTAAAAGTGCATTTATAAAATCATAGTAACAGAAATAATATTAATATTAAAATGTTAATGTACAAAATTTTCAGGAGGATGAGAAGGATAGGAAACATGCAGCACAGTGCTTGGTATAAGAACAAGTGGAAAAGGATTAAAGAAAGGTAAAGTATAACCTTTTAGAGTGGAAAGTCAATAGATACGCATAAAAGTGAAAAGTCTAGAAGTTGCAGCACAATCATGTTATTTACAGATATGAAGGAAATGAAAAAGGAAATAGCTAAAAAGCAATGAGCTCTAGGAAACAGAAAACGAGGGAGAACAGAGTTATAGTGAGTGTTGTTTCTCATTATAAGCATTGTGGAACTATTTGACAACTATACACATATTAACATTGATATTAAATAATAAAAAAGGATACAGTGCAAAGAATAATTTTTCAAATGTATTGAACCAATTCTACCTTAATATGCGCTCTGGGAAGCTTTTCATTAACCTGATTCTTTCAGAATAACAAAAATGTAAGAGGCAGAGGTTTAGGGAAGAATATTAACATTTAACATGTAGTATGAACGTTGGTGACTGGAAAATGTTTCACATTAATTAACATCCTTTTAGGTTTTAAGGGGCATTACATGTTTGAGTTAATTTACTCAACAGTTATTTACTGAACATCTATGTGACAGACGTGCCAGAAGTTGGTGATAGGATACAGAAGTGAGACAAAGATATCTTAAAAGACATGTTTTCTGCCTTTACAGAGCTCAATGTCCAGTCCAAGGGACATTATTGAACCAAATATTCATTCAAAGAATAAAAATATCAACTCTGATATGTTCTAAGAAGCAAAGTTCTTGGTGCTAAGAGTGTATAGAACAAGTAAACCTGACCAGTGAGGAGAATGGGAAAGTTTTCTCCAGAAATAACATTCGAACGAAGATCTCAATGATGAGTGGGTGTTCACTAGATAAATCCCGTTGGAGGTGAGGAAAAGAAGAGAGGGAAGCTGTGGAGAGGGGAGAGGAGGTGAGGGGAGGGAAGGTGAGGGAAGGCAAGGGAAGGCAAGGGAAGGGAAAAGTAAATCGCATTCCCAATTGCACCTCTGTTGTTTTTGGTTTGGTTTGGCTTGGCTTGGTTTGATTTGGTTTGGGGCTTTGTCTTGCGTTTTATTGACAGATGTCCATATTTTGCTGTGAACCTTCCTGAGTTGTTGTATTTCCAACCATGAGAATAAAGCGGATATATTGGGCTGGCCATAAAGTTTGTTCAGCTTTTTCTGTAAGAGGGTATGAAAAATCCGAACGAACTTTTTGGCCAATCCAATATTAAAGAGAACTGGAGGAGGTTAATTCAGGTGGGTTGCAGAGTCAGATTCTGACCACATAGGTTGGCAAGATCTTATATACAGTGATCAACACTTCTGTCTTTCCTCTGAGAAAACAAATAACAAGGCTTTGCAGAGTCTTTAAGGAAGCCCAGGTGCTCTGAGAACAGACATTACATTGGGGTTAAACGTGCAAGGATTTTATTAGGAGAAACTCCTATGAGAGAAAATGGGGAAGGAGGGAGGCTAGGAGAGCAGTCAGACCATGATTAAATCTGATCCACAGGGAAGGAGAGAGGTAAGGAAGGTTGGGTGGGAGAAGGGCTTGCCTGGGACATGAGATTAAAAGTGGGACAGTTCCAGGCACATGGGGAAGGTTGGTCACATGCTGGGTAGAGGTGCCCTAGACTTCCATGCAGTCTAAGAAGGGTTTGGCAAGGCCATCAGTGAGGCTTCAAGCCAAAGTGGCCCTTCAAGGACTCCCACGTCCCCCAGAAGGACCCGCCTTAGTAGAATGCTGCTGCTCTCAGTTATCAGCAGGGATCAGCTCTGGGAAACCCGGCCTTGTTGGAAAAGTGGTAATGGAGTTCAGAGTGCAGCAGCTAGGCCCTGCTCAACTACACATCCTGTAGCTGGAGATCTGTGAGGTGTGTTCACAAGGCCACCACAGTCTTGGAAAAGGTACTGGGGAGGGAGAAGGGAGCACAGCAGAGCTTCATTTTATAAAGACCACCCAGGCTGCAACATGGAAAATGAATTGGAGGGGGACAATGGTAGATGCAAGCAGACCAGGTAATAGGGCAAAGATAAAAACAGATTACAGACTGAGTATATGCAAAGAAACAAGTACTTTAAATATTGCATAGTGTTTTCATTACCCCTGATTAAAAGTTTTTCACTTCCCTGCTGGCGCAGTGGTTGAGAGTCCACCTGCCGATGTAGGGTATGCGGGTTCGTGCCCTGGTCTGGGAAGATCCCACATGCCGCGGAGCGGCTGGGCCCGTGAGCCATGGCCGCTGAGCCTGCGCATCGGGAGCCTGTGCTCCGCAGCGGGAGAGGCCACAACAGTGAGAGGCCCGCGTACCGCAAAAAAAAAAAAAAAAAAAAAAAAGTCTTTAACAGTCAGGATTTTCATGTTAACCTTAAGACAAAATATCTTTGAAAGGCATTTAACTCCTAAACCCATTAAGAGATTTTCTTGTTATTTTTAGTAAAATATTTATTACCCAGTAGGTATTTAACCACTTAGGTTTAATTATCAGAAATGGGTCATAACAATAATCAAAAGAAACATCTAATCTACCTCAGAAAGGCCAGACTGGCCTCTAGTCTATACCAGTCCTCTCTTTTCTTAGACTGGGAGTTGGGCTACTTTACAGGGCTTTGTTTGCTTATTTGTTTCCATTTCAAGACTTAGGGAAGTAATTTCTGGCAAAGTTCTTAGAGATGTATGATACCATAAGATTGAGGTAATTTGACAGTCTGTTAATTCTGTTCTTCAGCTGTGACATACCGTATCTATAAGAACCACTGATTTAGGCTTTGTAACACAAACCAGCAGGATGACATCAATTTCATTTTTGTTTATTTTCTGAGAATCAATTATTTTATGAGAAAAAGGGAAGGTATTTCACCATTTTTGATAGCTGCAAAAAATCAGCCTTCAATATCCTACCCTGTGAACTTTGCCACTATGTCGTATTTCCATTTAACTTAAGTTGCAAGTTCAAACACAGACTTGATTTACAGAGTTGTCTGCTCTATTCTAAAGTCGAACTCTAAATATCCAAGATGTTCTGAGTTCTTTTTTATAAGAGAAATGAATAAAATAGACACACAATAAATCAATATTTCTGACAAAAATGCTACTCTGCTCACTATATTTTCTCTTACCTTTTCTCTTTATTCTTTCAATTTACAAATTGAATTCCACCCTTTCTCACAACAGATTCAGCATTTCAGACTTAATCCCTGTAGTTATACTTCTTTTACCATCCCCAGCAGTCTCTCAATGTATGTTTCACTTATTTTTTATTATCACCCCTGAAAAATCCATCCACCCTTTCTTCACTGGTGGTCAGTGATGATGTTAGGATTTCTTATACTCTCAATATTTCAGTAAGAAGATGCTATATTCCTTTCTAACTAACTTGTTGACTTCTCTTTGTCACCCAAGTGCCCTATGGGCCCACCTATTAAATTTAAAACAAAAAAATACTGAAACTGTACTAATGCATGAAAATACCAAAACATCATTTCTGACTGATCTTCAATTTATTCTAATGTTACCTTTTGAGAATAGGAAAAAAGTAGTTGGGAAATAAACATTTCTTATAACTGGACAGTAGATCTGCAGTATGTTCTCACAAGGCAAAGGAAAAAAAGTCCAGAAAGCATAGAACAACTTCCGAGTGGCTAAAACTAGAGCATTCATTTTTTCAAGGAGAATCACATTATTAATGAAAAACATTGATCACATCTGCTACAAAAGCATTTAAAATATTCTCTCAGTTTGGTACCCTGGTTCCTAATTTATGTTCCAAAAACTAAAATATTTCTTCTCAGTATTTGTTCACATACTATAACGTGACCTGGTGATTTACTTTCTACTAAAATGTTAACTGGTATAGACAATCTCAGTGGAATAAACTATAAGATATTTTCAAAACTTCCAGACTATCTGCCATAATAAACACTTAAATTTTGGCCCATAAATCACAGGCATTTAACTCAGTTATTCTCTGTATTTGCCATGCTGCCCATCTCCTTCTGAAAGCCTTCCCATGATTAATCATCTCCTCCCTCCTGTGTATTCTTGGTACATTTACTAAATCAGAATAGCAGAGCATAATGCCTAATAGTTCTTTGGTTTTTTGCTACTGTTCTTATTCCTTAACTACAATACAGCCTTCTTGAAAGAATAGTACTTGCCTTTAAATTCTTTTCTGATAGTCCAGTCATTAACCAAAAGAAGATCCCCTGCACGAGCGACACTTGCCTTTTTTACAGAATTACTTTACTCAGCCCCTACTGTTCTAGTCTGGAAGTTCTGCACCTGTGGATAGCTTCAAGACTTCTGCTTCTGTTAGGAATCTTTTAGCTGGAAGTAGGAAAAAATAAATCTCAAACTGGCTTAAACAAAAATGTATATACTGTTCATATAAATGAAAGGTCATACCAGTAGAGACTACAGAGATGGCTTTATTCAGGACTCAGGTGATATCACCAGTGTTCTCTGCTTCCTCTGAGGTGACTCCCTTCTCAGGCTCTTTGCAGTAGTTCCTGCAACTTCAGGCTCCTATTACCAGCAATCCCAAACCAGAGAGAGAGTCGAACAAAAGCTCAAACAAAAGTCTGGATTAAGTCTTCTCGGTTGAGATTGGCCAGGTTGGTGGTACTGACTGGCTCAGCTTAGGTAAGGGCTCCAGCTCTGGAGCCCAGGGATAGAGGCAGCTCCAACCCAAAGCGTGTGGGCCAAGAGGGGAGGCAGAGTGGCCTCCAGGCAAAACTGTGGTAGGGGGAACATGGACAAAGTGGAACAAAACCAATCCATAGCCACTTGCAGTACTGCATCCACTTCTGATTTTCAGGTAATTTGTTATTATTTTTCTTAGAAATAAATTTCATCAGAATAGTAGCCCTCTGTGGAATCTTTATAATGCTAACATGATGTTCCCTAATGGCAAACACATCCTACAGAACTATCAAATGCAATTCTTATGTGTTCTCCCAGAAACAATTTCTAAATTTGTATAACATAAAATAACAGATACTAACAGTGTACCTGGACTTCCACTGTCCTTTAGTGTGCTCTTCTCAAGATCTCAGTATAACAAAATCACGTGTGTTTTTTTCATTGTCTGTTTTTTGGCATATGAACTACTATAGCACCATAAACAAATACTTTCTATTAATTTATGAAGTCTAATTTTTTTGTATTAATCATCTCCAATTCTTAATAGGGTCCTAAAAGATTTCCCTGAGTTAACAGGTCTTGACTCATGATTTCAGCTATTTTTACCCTTTTAACATGGCACTAAAAGCTCCCTGTGGCAAGAGGGAATGTGTTAAAAGTCTGTGGTTAATGTCTCTCCCCTGTTCCTCGATGCCTTCCTTAAGAGGCCCATTCCTTTTAGCACTTTCAAGCCAGGTAACCATGTTCACCAGTGTCACTGCCTTTTTCTCTTTTGTAAACACTTGAGAAACATGTCAAATGTCATTCTGTCATTTCCTCTCCCTCTTAGCTCCCTTTAAATAATTTGGTAGAAAAAATTTTTTCCAGAAATGTATTTGGATTTATTCATCCATTAAAACCATATCTTGGCACTTTGTGGGATATTTTTAAGCAACGCCAAGGGTTTTTTGAGTTTAGTTTTTGTTGGGTTTTGTTTTTGTTGTTGTTTGCCTCTTGTCAATTTCATCCCGCACTTACTCCTTTTCATAAAGCTGACTTTTTTTCTGTTCAAACTTCTGTCAGATTTTTACCTGTCCTGTCTGCTTTCCCTTAAGGCACGTTAGTACCTTCTTAAAGATGCCTTCTCCAACAACTCTTCAAAGGACTAGGATACGTAATGCTTAAACCGAAAACCACCATCTTAAAATTATTTCTTTTCTTTTATGCACATGTCAAAAATGAAAACTGAAAGAAGAGTCATAAAATAAAATACTCTTAAACTTATTAATATTTTATATTTACATAAACAAACACTGTAAGTCCCAAAATAGTAATCTAAAGACTGGATACTTTTATCTATTGATTTTAATTAAATTCACTTTAAGGTGTCAGGATCACAAGTAAGAGAGAAAGGAGAAATAGATGAAAAAAACCATGAGCAAGCTTTTTATCCCAGCTCTTGGGGAAAAAAACTAATAAGCCACCTCCACAGTGAATTTCTAGTGAATCATTAACCAGGGATTTGTTGCCTTGGTTACTAAACCAGGTAGAGATTCCAGTAAAAAAGCAATGTGACCTATGAGCTCAGGAAACTGAAGAAGTGAAATTTCTGCATGATGATATTTGCGGTTTCTACAGAAAGATACAAAAATAGTAAAAAATGTATGTTAAAATAAAATGGAAAAAAGAATATCTTAATTTTTGTCCCAATGTCAAGACATTTACATACACACACACTCTTAATAACAGCACCTCAGTGTTAGTTTGCTTGTGAGATTTTACAAAATATAGACCATTTCCAATATATGAGACATCTCTCATCCTAGAAAACAAAGCACTTTGCTTACCAGTGGTCACTGGATATTCCATCAGTAAAGAATATTTTGATAACAATACATTTACAAAACAAGTATTCAGAAAGCAGAATAATTGAATAGATTTTCCAGGCAAAACATCTCTGTGGCTTTTTCATTGAGTTATGGGTCTATGGTTCTTTATATTATACTGTATGAAAACAAAAATTACATGAATATTCCTACCAAACCTAAAACCAAAAGGAAAAACAAGAGCCAGAATTTGAAGGCATGACTTCAAGTATTACCCTTATCTTTATTAGTAAACTCAGGGTCACAATGAAGACATCATTGGTTTACTAACCAACATCCAGTAATTGCAGAGACTGCTATCTATGATGGTTCATTTTGTTCTGTTTCTCTGGAGAACCCTAAATACTACCCTGGCATCAGCTGGCCTGTGTTTGTATTCTAGCTCAACCACTCACTGACTGGCTGGCCCTGAAAGTGAAACTGAACCTCAGTTTGTCAGCTATGCAATGGGAATAATCACACCTACCCCCAGAAGACTGATTGTTATCAAAATTCAGTGAGATAATACAGGCAAAGCTTCTAGCTCGATAAAAATTAATATCTTTATTTCCTCCTATTTCCCATGTAGATGTCTCTTACTTCCATTTTTCATTTAAAAAGTCAGATTTCCTGAAATGTTTAAACGTGAGATTATAAAATTTAAAACATTTTCCATACACATTCCTTAAGTGCTATTTTTTCTTTAAGTGCAATATTACTATTGGCTCTCTTGGTCTGGAACCCTCCTTCAATACACATAAACAAATACTTTAAAGCAAAGCTGGAAGTAAAAGTTAAAAGGGTAGACTTGGGCTTCCCTGGTGGTGCAGTGGTTGAGAATCCGCCTGCCAGTGCAGGGGACATGGGTTTGATCCCTGGTCCGGGAAGATCCCACATGCCATGGAGCAACTAAGCCCGTGCGCCACAACTACTGAGCCTGTGCTCTAGAGCCCGTGAGCCACAACTACTGAGCCCACGTGCCACAACTACTGAAACCCGCGCACCTAGAGCCCGTGCTCCACAAGAGAACACAGCGAAATGAGAAGCCCGCGCACCACAATGAAGAGTAGTCCCCACTCGCCACAACTAGAGAAAGCCCGTGCGCAGCAATGAAGACCCAACACAGCCAAAAAAGTAAAATAAATAAATTAATGAATTTTTTAAAAAAGTATAAGTAGATCAGCAAAAAATTTAGATAATCAATGTCAGTTTTATCAATTGAGCACAAGTGGTTTCATTCTGCACATCTATCTACGTCTTCTCCCTGAAAATAGATGTCTTATTTCATTTTTTAAATCTCAATTTTATTTCTTTTCAGCAGTTAATACTATACTTATTAGGCATCTATGTGCTTTGTACTGTTCTAGACATTATAAGTGATTCCAAAAAATAGATCAATCCCTTTATAGAGCTTGCTATTTGGTTAAGGAGACAATCTAGAGTCAGGATCTCAAGGATGGAAGTTACTATGGAGATTTGTTAAGGCCAACACCTATGCCTGAAACAATAATGATAACTACCTCAGATAAAACAAACAAAACAGTTTTTGTAATAGTGCAAAAAGAGAGAAACAAATATGTCTGAGAACTTGAAGACTGATAGAGGAGGTAGCAGATGAGTTGCAACCTGAAGAATTCCCAGACCTTAAATATATACAGCAGAAAGGAAAACAACAACCCAGTTACAGGGAAAGAGCAGGAGCAAAGGAACATAGGTAGAAATGAGCACAGCAAGTCCTCAGCACAATGAGGGGAAAAAATAAGAAGCCCAGTAGAGCAGAGGGTACTGGTTGGGGAGGAACAGGAAATAAAACTGATAGGATGGCAGATGGGAAAATTTGAACTTCCAAGACACCATGACATAGATTTTTAAATATACATTAAATCCTATAGCCTAATTCTGCAGCTAACTCTGTTCAACCTTGCTAACCTTCCGGAAGTCCAAACTAGAGTTACGAATGGTCTAGTGAGTGGCTAGACCAGAACTAAATGCCTGAAAACAGGAAAAGCCTACATCATTCTAATGAGACAGCATCAATCACTGCATCACCTAGAATAGGCACTCCAGTGTATTTTAAGTAGCCCAAGAAAGGATGATTTATATATTCAAAAAGCATAGATTTTGAATCAGAGGTCACCACTTTTCCTCCCCAAACACACACATACACATGCCTTTTGAGAAAAAAAAAAAAAAAAAGCACAATACCATTTCCTTAAATGTAAAATGTTCCCTCTCTCACAGCATGTGGAAAATTCCATATATCAGCCCTTCTTCATATTTCTACAGCTTTTATTAACAAAACATCCAAACAAACTTTCTGTAACCTCAACCTGAACTTTCATTTTTTTCTTGGGATTTTTATTTTCCTTTATAGTGTTCTCTTAGTTGCTAGGATCTAGGAGGTGATTTTAATTCTAGGTTTTTGTAAGTTGAACATGATCTTAGCAAATTTTATATACATGGTAAATCTCATGAATAATGCTATGAAAATCTTTAGTAAAGTATCTGTGTGGTTTGTGGCAGACCTACAGCCACAGAGGACTTTGCACGTAATTATCACTTTTCAGATATTATTTGGTCTGGAACTTGATGACACACTGAGGCTACTTTCTGGCGGCATGTGAAAAGATACGTTGATGGTTGGGCCTTGGCCACACTGACAAATAAAACCCCAAAATGTATGTCCATGGCAAGGAAAGAATTGCCATTTGTGGTGGTAGAGAGACCCCTGTGTGCTGATGTGGCCTCTTCCTCAGCCTTCTGCTGTCCAAGGCAAGGATCCCATTAGCTTCTAGCTTCTAGCCTGACCAGTGAGCTTTGAGCACAATTCCTTGAAGAACTGAGGAGATTACTGGGGTATTCAGAATCTGAGGAGGTATTGAGAACCTGAGAAACTATATCAGAGTCATTCATTCACCTGACTCCTTATATCTTGCTTTCTTTGCACTGCTTGTTTGCCAATTTGGTAATAAAACCATGCAAGTGGAGATGAAACCAGATCTAAGTTATCATTCTTGCTAGACTTCAAAATTGGACTTTAATATGTGTTCTGTCACAACAAGTTCTGTTGGGCTTCTCAATATTGTTTGCTATTTTTTCAATGATAATATCATTTCAATTAAATAAATAAATATTTACTTCAGCTGCTATATATCAAGCAGTAAGCTAGATAATCCCAAAGATTATCTAAAATAATTAGATATTAATCTTTGGAAACTCAAAGATTAATAAAAAATAAACCCTCTGCCTTCAAGGAACTTGGAGTCTACTGGAGGAGACAGACAAATAAACAAATAAAATATGTTTCACAGTGATCTGCACTGAGGTCAGTGGTAACTCAGAGGGGCACCTCACCCAACCAGCTGAGAACAGAAGGCCTGATGGAGGTGGAAAAGAACAGGAGGAGACATTATCTTAAAAGGCTTCCTAAAAGAGGAAACAGTTGAAAAATCTTTAGTATGAATAGTCAGAAGGAAATGAGATGAAGATATTCCAGAGGGAAGAGCACAAACCGAGGGAAAAAAGCAATGAACAGTGTGATGTGTTCAAGGAGCTGGAAGCAGTGTGCTGCCACTATAGCATGAAATGTGACAGGGACAGCAGGAACAGCAGAAGATGAAGTGTCGTATGGTCCATGATGGACTTTGAGCTAGATCCCATAGGTGATGTGGAGTCAATGAAGGCTTTATGCCGATAAGCAGCATAGTCAGATTTGTTACCCACTGGACAGTGAGTCACCTGGGTAGAAGAACTGCCTCAGTGACAATTTTAGTTAGGTCTTAATAAAGAGAAAAGAAGGTCTGTAGATATACTCTCCAGAACATGAGCTTGTGTGTTACTATGGTCTCTTGTCCAAAAGAGTTCATTTTCTTTCCTGTGTGTGGGTGCTACAGAGAGAGATTAATCTATATCTAACAGCTTCTGGAAAACCACCTCTATAAGAATGTTCATAAATACTTTTGTGAGTTATGTGGCAAAGCTTACAGTGAAACCTAAGCTTATATTATATTTCTGAGAGCGTATGATTCCAGAAGCAATGTATGGAAAGGACGTTAACCAGTATCTCTCAGAGAATAGTGAGTTATAAATTGCTACTGAAACAGAAATCAGACCTACTAATACGGCATTCATTGACTGTCAGAATCTCCACAATTATCAGTAACATTCAGGGTCCACGCAATCCAGGTATCTAAATACAACAATCCCTATAGGGTCCTTTTAGCTGAGGAACACGAGTCGGCCAAAAGTACTCATTGGGAATGACTCAACCCACACTTAAAGACAAATATATAATATATATATATATATATATATATATATATATATATATATATATATATAAAGCAATAGGTTCTGAAATTGACTTTCAGGTCGTCTGAAGACAATAGCAAGCACACATAGCTAGTATGATTAAGAGTGCAGCATCAGATGGTTCAGCTGGGACCATCATCTTCCTGGGTGGCCCCAGATCTGCTGAGTATCTCTGTGCTATGCTGCCCTAGGACTAATGCTACTTCCGTTCAGTATGATCAGTATTGGTATATGAAAATATTCAAAGTTCTTTACCTGTTGATTTATATCATTTCATACTAATATGCTTTGCAAAATGCTTTCAGTCTGCTTTACTCGTTTTCTCTTGCCATAGCTTTTACTTGCCTGCTGGCTTAGGCAGCTCTAACATAAACTTCATGTGTTGAAGTCTCTACTCTAACGGGTGCATTCTCTCTGGGGTACTGGAGCCAAGAGGAAGGTTTAATCTGTTCCCTTGCCAGGAAGAGTCTCTGGGGTATTGGGGCTGCAGCTATAAACAGACCTAAGATGCATATGCCCTTGACACTTCCTGCCTTAAGCATTCTGTCTCCAAGAATAAAAACTCAAAGACAATACTGTATACACCATACTTACTACACTGTTTTCCCAATTTTCTCCTCAATGTGATATATTTGACCTTGTTATCAAAAATTACTGATTTTAAAAGTATAACTGAGGAATCCAGCTTTTAGAAACCACTCTCCAGCTTTTCCAGGAAAAGAGGTAAGGTTCAACCCTATAGTTTCTACATACTCAATCTTGGAACCCTGTTGCAATCTTGCCTCAGTCTCTAAGTCCCATCTTACCAGAAGCCAAATCTACCCAGGATGGGCTTAATTCAAATTGGTCTCAGTAAGATATCTGATCTTGAAGGCAACTGTATTCTTTTTTTTTTTTTGTATTTTCTTATTAGTTCTCTATTTTATACATATTAGTGTATATATGTCAATCCCAATCTCCCAATTCATCACACCACCAACACCACCAACACCCCCCCGCCACTTTCCCCCCTTGGTGTCCATATGTTTGCTCTCTACATCCGTGTCTCTATTTCTGCCCTGCAAACCGGTTCATCTGTACCATATTTCTAGGTTCCACATATATGAACTCAATTGTATTCTAAATACTGAGCCTGGATATCTAAGTCTTTGTAATTTTTTAAGCTTTCTAAACTGTGATAAACTTTCTAGTTAGCCAAACTTTGATTTTGAATTCTGCACTGGTTAAAAATTATCTGAATAGTTATATCTGCCATTGCTCACTTCTGCTTTCAACTGAGAGACATATTGGGTTGCTCAATAATTTAGCACATCTTGCTGCACATACTCCCTTTTTTAACCAGAAATTCAGGGGTCAGAATTCTATTGCTCCTCTGATAAAATGTCTAGGTAGGACCATTATCTTCATTTAATTTGAGAGACAAGAAGGGAAGGGGCACTTATCCTACAAAGCCCAGGGTCAAGAGGATCTGTTCTTTCAACTCCACAGGGCACTGAAAATCTTCAAGTCTCCAACAAAATGTTGTGGCGTTCCTGGCACTCCATGAGTTGCAGAAACATTTATATATGTGTTTCTAAATAACTTACCACTCCAGACTTGGAGACACTGGCAAGTATGCTACCAGTTCTGACTTCAGCTTCTTACGATGGCACTCTGTTCCTAAAAAGGAACACTTCTTGTTATGGGGTTCTGGCCTTGACTCGCTACAAACTTTCTCTATGACAATATCAATTAATTACCCTCTGGTTCTCTGCTTTTAGTTTCTGTATATGAAGATTAATAAAACCTGATCCATATTCTGCAGGGTGATGTTGTGATGACAATCAGTACACATAGAAATAGTTAGGAAAAAAATATAACTTGATATTATGGCATCAGCATTACAGCAAGTAGTGCAAAATAAGTTGCCAGCCTGGTAAGGGAATGTGTTAAGCCAGTAAGTGAGCTGAGGACCAACACTGGGGAGTTACCGCTTCCTCTACCCACTGTCTGGCTTTGGTCCTCCCTCAAAGACAGGGATTATTAATGGTAACCTTTGAAAGGAGAGACACAGAAATGCACTCTTTCTGGCTATCACAGAAAGTTCTAAGTTGGTCTGAAATAGAGCACAGATCTTTGTTGCTATAAGAATCTTCTTAGTTAGAGCTGAGTCACATAACCCCAGAGATTCAAGCAACTGTCTATCTATCTCATTTAACTGCCTCATTTTGCAGATGAGGATATCAAGCCTTATAGAAGTAAAGCAACAGTCCCAAAACTACATGGCTACTTAGTGGCACACATAGAGTGCCTGGATCCAATGCTTTCTCCACTATACCTCATGGCCTACCTCTTCCATGGTGCCTGAATCATTTTGACTTAGGTAGCAGAAAGGGCGATGAATTCATTTATTCACTTATTCAACAAAAATTTTCTGAGTCCTTATTTTGGACCAGGCATATTGAAGGCACTGGGGATACAACAGTAAATAAAACAGTCAAGAGTCACTGTCTTCACCTCTTCAATATGTGGTGCTGGGAAAACTGGACAGCTACATGTAAAAGAATGAAATTAGAACATTCTCTAATGCCATACACAAAAATAAAATCAAAATGGATTAAAGACTTAAATGTAAGTCCAGACACTATAAAACTCTTAGTGGAAAACATAGGCAGAACACTCTTTGACATAAATCACAGCAATATCTTTTCAGATCTACCTCTTAGAGTAATGAAAATAAAAACAAAAATAAACAAATGGGACCTAATGAAACTTAAAAGCTTTTGCACAGCAAAGGAAACCATAAACACACCAAAAAGACAACCTACAGAATGGGAGAAAATATTTGCAAATGATACAACCAACAAGGGATTAATCTCCAAAATATATAAACACCTCATGCAGCTCAATATCAAAAAACAAAACCAACCCAATCAAAAAATGGGCAGAAGGTCTAAATAGACATTTCTCCAAAAAAGACACACAGATGGTCAAAAAGTACATGAAAAGATGATCAATATCACTAATTATTAGAGAAATGCAAATCAAAACTACAATGAGGTATCACCTCACACCAGTCAGAATGGCCATCATCAAAAAATCTAGGGCTTCCCTGGTGGCGCAGTGGTTGAGAGTCCGCCTGCCGATGCAGGGGATACGGGTTCGTGCCCCGGTCTGGGAAGATCCCACATGCCGCGGAGAGGCTGGGCCCGTGAGCCATGGCCGCTGGGCCTGTGCGTCCGGAGCCTGTGCTCCGCAATGGGGGAGGCCACAACAGTGAGAGGCCCGCGTACAGCAAAAAAAAAAAAAAAAAAAAAATCTACAAACTATAGATGCTGGACAGGGTGTATAGAAAAGGGAACTCTCCTACACTGTTGGTGGGAATGTGAATTTGTACAGCCATTATGGAGAAGAGTATGGAGATTCCTTAAAAAACTAAAAATAGAGCTACCATAAGATCCAGCAATCCTACTCCTAGGTATTTATCTGGAGAAAACCATACTTCAAAAATATACATGTACCCCAATGTTCATTGCAGCCTGTTTATAATAGCCAAGACATGGAAGCAACCTAAATGTCCATCAACAGAGGAATGGATAAAGAAGATGTGGTACATATAAACAATGGAATATTACTCAGCCATAAAAAAGAATGAAATAATGCTATCTGCAGCAACATGGATGTACCTAGAGATTATCATACTAAGTGAAGTAAGTCAGACAGAGAAAGACAAATATCATATGATATCACTTATATGTGGAATCTTAAAAAATGATACAAATAAACTTATTTACAAAACAGAAACAGACTCACAGACTTAGAAAACAAACTTATGGTTACCAAAGGGGAAAGTGAGGGGGAAGGGATAAATTAGGAGTTTGGGATTAACATATACACACTACTATATATAAAATAGATGATCAACAAGGACCCTATAACACAGGGAACTCTACTCAATATTCTGTAATAACCTATATGGGAAAAGAATCTGAAAAAGAATAAATATGTGTATATGTATAACTGAATCACTTTGCTGTACACCTGAAACTAACAGAACACTGTAAATCAACTATACTTCAATATAAAATTCAAAAATTTTTTAAAAAGCCACTGTCTTCATGGACTTTACCTTCTATAGTAAGAGACAGAAAAACAATTGCTAGGAGAAAATAAACAAAGGAAAGTATGGCACAGGAAATAAAATTTCTACATGAGGTAGCCAGGGAAGGTGACTTTTAAGTAAAGACCTAAAGGCGGTGAGAAGATTAGCCAAGCAAATATATACCAGAAAAGCATTCCAGACAGAGGGAAGAGCAAGAGTGAAGGTTTTGGGGTAGTGGCTCCTGGTGTGTGCAAGGAACAGAAAGGAGGCTGGTGTGGCAGGTGTGAGTGAATGATGAGAAAGTCAACGAAGTCCAAGAGGTTCAACAGGGGACAAGTTTATGGAAAGCTTTGTAGGTCATGGTAAGTACAGCAAGGAGTCAGATGGGAAGCCATGGAGTAGTATCATGACCATATTTTCATTTTAACAGAATCACCATGGTGATGTTTTTAGGAAGAGAACAAGAATAGCAGCAGGAAGGATTACTGTAATAATCCAGGGGAGAGATGAGGGTGGTTTGGGCCAGGATGGTAGAACTGAAAGTGGTAGAGTGGACAGAATTTGCTGATGGACCAGATGTGCAGGATGAGAAAAAGAGAGGTGTCAAGCATGACGCCAAAGTTTTCACACTGACAACTGGAATAACAGAGTTGCCATGAGCAGAGACAAGGAAAAATACAAGAGACACTGGTTTGGAAGGAAGTAGGGAATATCAGGAGCTCCATTCCTGACATAAGTTTGAGAAGCTCATTTGACATCTGTGTGGAGGTGTCAACTGGGTGGTTGGATATATAAGCTTAGAGTCCAGAGGACAGAGCCTAGCTGAAGATACAAATTTAGGAGTTAAGCAAAAAGAAGGTATTAAAGTCATGAGACTGGATCAGATCACCTAGGGAGAGTGAGGATAGATGGAGGAGAGGCTCAATTACTGAGCCCCAGGTTTCTCCCACATGTACACATCAAGATGATGTGCTAGAAAAGAATATCAGGGAGGTAGAAACCCAACAAAATAATTACGACGCATTCTCTCTGAATCCCTATCTCCACTCTACACACACTTTTATGCCTAAATTCTTGTTTCCTTTCATTAGCTTACTTTTGCTTTAAAAAAAAATTGTATGACCCAGTTTGATTATTTATCTTATTCATCAGCCTTTACTTCAAAGGACTTATGATACTTTCCAAAGCTCAAATCCCTGCCCACTCTCTGAAAATATTTGCTGCCATCAATTACACTCAAAAGAACATGCCACAAGACATCATTAAAAAGTGTATACCTTTCCCAGATAACTATTTCATGTGTGTGTGTGTATGTGAACACAGTTAATATTTATTAAGTGCTAACTAGTGCTAGTCATTCTAAGTATGTATGTATATATATTATCACAATATTCTCACAATAATCACATGAGATAAGCACTATTATTATTCACATTTTAGAGATAAGGAAAATGAGGCTTTCAGATGTTAAATAATTTGCCAAACTTAGCTAGCCTGGTTAAGAGGAACTAAACCTGGACAGTTTGACTTCAGAGCCCCTACTCAAAACTTTTGCCCAGAGTTTGCAAACTGGCCACCAGGAGATGGATTTGAGCCCGTATTGCTGTTTGGGTTTGGGCTGCATGGTGTTTTCAAAAAAGAAATGTACTTTATTTTTTTTTTATTTTTTTTAAGAAATGTACTTTAAATGCCTTTAGGAGGTATGTATGTTTATTATATCACAGCTCACACCAGTCCTTATAGCCTTCATCCTTCCCTCTTCATCCTGTAATTTACCTGCTGCACCAAGTGCATTTGAGTTGTTGACACTTACTGTACTACACGCTTTTCTTCAATCTTTAACAGGCTCGGCATGACTTTAGGGTACAGAACACACATTTGATTTCTTGCACACACACACCACGAACACCGACACCACCAACACTGCCATCAGGAAAAACAAAACAAAATAAAGCTGTCCTTTCTTTCCATCCTTAATACTTTTCCCTGTGGTGGTCGTTCATAATGCCTAAGATTATCTCCAAAATTTACCTCTCCAAACCTAATTCAAATCCAACTTCTACAATGTAGGGGCAACTTGTTTTTTGCCTGGAAGCACAGAGCTGTACCCTGAGCATGTTCTATAACAGGAGGGACTCAACCTCCAAGAGATGCATCATCTCATCATTTGATGATGTTGTCATAACTCATCTCTGAGCAGTAGCCTATGACTTATATGTGGGTTCTAAGTGTGAGTGGATTCAAATAATTTTTGTTTTGAAATGGCCAAACCACTGCTGATAAGTGTTGCCTTATGAACTCATTCTTAACTGCACATCCATTATACATTCAAGACATAAGAATATTTCCTTAAATTACCTGTATCAGGAAGCTAACGTATTTCTTCAACTGTTTCTGGCTCTTGAGTATAAAACAGCTCTGTGATTCTGTCTCCTTTTCAGATTTGGAGGGGAAAAATCTGAGTTCTATGTGTAGCTTTTTTTTTTTTTTTTGCTTCCTTTACAGAAAGTAAGAAGACATTTTAACAAATCCAGATTGAAATCCTTTTTGCTATAAAAGCAAATAATGAAAGATGTTATTTATTTGTGGAGCTAAACTCTTGGGGATATTATCTTAACAAGGTATTAAAACCAGTTTTTCAGAAGCTACTCTGCGTTTCGAGTTGCCACGGAGCAAAATTAAAGACAGGTGCTGAGCACTAACTGGGGTCAGCTGCCTTTCCCACCTAAGAGGCTGATGTCTGCACCGGGACAGTGGAAGAGCACAGTTATTAACCTCTCTGAGTTTTTTTTCTTTTTGGCAGAGGAAGGGTTGGATTTCTCTTCCCTTTACACATTTGTACACGAGATGATTTTAGCCTTAAACCTAAAACATCACCTACTACATGTTTAATTATTCAATTCACTAATTAGAACACTAGGATTCATTCTCATTTAGAATTTATTAAATACTTTAAATATATAAAAAATAACCAATACACTCTGCCAAGTGTGCACACACATTAGCAAATACAATTCACAAAGTAATTCTAATAATAAATAGCTATTACTATTATCCCCATTTCATACATGAGGAAACTCAGAGAACAAAATGACCCTCCCAAGATCACACGGCTGCAAGTGATAACTGAGCAGGGACTCCAATTCATGTCTTATTCCAAAGCTCACGTTCTTTCCATGAGTTTGCTGTCCTTGTTGTTTGGCTGCCCTGATATTGGTGACGGACTCGTTAGACAGGTGGCCCACTGTCTCACCACTCTGAGTCAATAATTTGCATTAGAAATGGGTGAGGAGAGCGGAAAATGATCTGCTTGCCACCACCTGACAACTTTCCCTTAGTCAGTATAAAAACATAAAAAGCTCTAATAGTTTGTTCCTAAACTGCTAGGACAGCTTTCCCCATGGGGCACTAGCTCTGCAGAGTGTTGCACACAGAGAAGTTTTGTGATCACATTTCCTTTCCTTCCAGGATCTTCAGTGTGCTAATGTGCACCATGATTCTCCTAGAAAAGGGTATAATACAAAGTGTTTTCCAAGTATATGTTACCACAGAACCCATTTTATAGAGTAACAGGACAGATTAGTGCAGCATGGATCCTCTTGGGGAGCCACTGTTCTTGTGAATCACTGCAACTTACTAAATTTTGGAAAATTTTCCCTAGGGAGCATCTCTCGTAGCTCAAAAATACTCTGTGCAGGACAGCTGGAAGTAAACTTACAGAATTTGCTCTCTTCCAAAATTTGGCATAGAATGAAAATATAGATTCAGAAGCATCTCAGAACAAATTTATGAATGGCATATTTACCATAGCTTACCAAGGGAGACTAGGAATGGTACAACCTAACATCCAGGCAGACGTCAGAGTTGTCACTTAGCAGGTTTCCAACCTACCCCTCTGTGCCACTCTCCGAGGTAGTGTTCCAGGATGTGGGGCCCAGACCTGACCCAGGATGACAGCTCTTGTGTTCTTTCTTTTTTTTTTTTAATTTATTTATTTTAAAATTTTATTTTATTTATTTTTCAACATCTTTATTGGAGTATAATTGTTTTACAATGTTGTGTTAATTTCTGCTTTATAACAAAGTGAATCAGTTATACATATACACATGTTCCCATATCTCTTCCCTCCTGAGTCTCCCTCCTTCCCACCCTCCCTATCCCACCCCACTAGGCGGTCACACACCATCTAGCTGATCTCCCTGTGCTATGCGGCTGCTTCCCACTAGCTATCCACTTTACACTTGGCAGTGTATATATGTCCATGCCACTCTCTCACCTCGTCACAGCCTACCCCTACCCCTCCCCATATCCTCAAGTCCATGCTCTAGTAGGTCTGTGTCTTTATTCCCATCTTACCCCTAGGTTCTTCATGACCTTTTTTTTTCTTCTTAGATTCCATATATATGTGTTAGCATATGGTATTTGTTTTTCTCTTTCTGACTTACTTCACTCTGTATGACAGACTCTAGGTCCATCCACCTCACCACAATTTACTTCAGGGTGGCACCATTCATTCTTGTTAGCAATAATGAGGTGAACTCAAGGCTTAAAAATAATTGTGTTTAAATTTAGACTCATCTACATTTAGAATGTCTCTCCAAATCCCAATATATTCTTTTGAACTAATACTTATTATCTCTTACTTAATTGCCTTCAGTGATGAATAAAATTAGAAAGTAATACTTTATAAGAAATATTTTATAAAACTCCCTTCTTTCCCTGAAATGAATTCCATAGATAATATATAACTTATTTGCATATACATAATATTTTTTAAAAAATAAACATAATATCCTAACAGTATCATAAAGGGGAAATAATAATTTATAATGGAACAATGTGAATTTCCACATATAAATGCTTAAGCATTGCAGTATTTCAGGATATGGAGAATTCCTTACTTATGCCCAATAAATAGTAGCTCCACCTTCAATGTGACAACTCAAAATACCTCCTCTCCTTTTGAAAATGCCTTCTAAGCATCCCTTTCTTCCCCATTTAGAATTAGTGTATTAAAGAAATTTAAGTAGGAAGCAATATGTTCCAATTACTCCCTTAAAAGATCACTCTGGCTATTGAGCGGAGAATGAACCAGAGAGGGAGAAGAATGGGAACAGCAAGACTGGCCAGGAGGCCATGCAGTGATCTGACTAAAACATGCTGCATTCGTGCACCTGACAACCAAATCTCCAGTTAGTCTGCTCTGTGTCTGGATGCCGACTGGATATCTCTATCTTAATATGCTGGTGATATGTGGAATATTTTAATCCTCAAATTAAATTTTAGAATCACCCTCATTCTCCTACAACAAACTAGCATCTCTAATTTTAACACCATATCCATCTTACATATCTTTTCTGCAGCATCTCTTGAATTTTTGCTTTGCTTTATATCCAGTCTGGAAAAAAATGACAGCCTCTTAGCTGGACCACTACCTTGTATCTCCAGCTGCAATGTACTCTATAAAAAGCTTCTGGAACAATCTCTCTCAAATGCCAACATCTAAACATCATTCACTCCTTATAAACACTATCTCACTCTGGCATTGCAAGAATTCCTGAAGGTTTCACATGGCATGGGGTGGCCATGGAACACAAAATGAGCCAAACTCATTGTCAAGGTGTTCTAACTGTGTGACTTATCTTCCAATGCGACGTCTTCCTCATTCTTCCTCTCCACTGCCTACCATCTTATGCAATTTCTTATGGCATCTTACTACCGAGAGAGACCTAACCACCCACTGCCATACCCAGCACTCTGAAAAAGCAGGAACATTTGGTTCTCTCCTCTTAAATTACACACACACACATACACACATGAACAGTGGGTTCTCAGTAAGTGTTTGATAAGTTCATTTCAAATGTTAAAAGAAAATTCCAAAGTGATGACATAAGGAAGTATAAAATGAAAACCTCAAGCATTTTCTGTGGATTTAAGATTCTCCATGACCTTCCAAATCACCTGGTCATTCTACTATGACACATCAGTTTAAATATTCTATGAAGGGGCAGTATAGTGCAACTTGATCCTGAAGTCAGATTATTTGGAATCAAATTTCAGAAACATTGTTTACTACATATAAGAATTTAGGCAAGTTAATTAAACTCTCTCTGCCTTGGTTTCCTAAGCTGTAAAATGAATAGTAATCATACCTACTTCATGAGATAGTTCCAAGGAATGAGTGAGTTGCTGCATATAAAACACTTTGAATGGTACTTTACACATAATAAGCACTTCCCAAGTTTTAGCTGTTATTACTGCAGCAAGTTGACCCTTAAAATGCTTACAAATGTATCTCTAGGAATATAATACTATTTTATGAAATTAATAGCCTTTTGAATAAAGATATAAAGCCTATCAGTTACTTATAACATGTAAAATACCACTAGAAAAAAAATTGACAAATTAGGAATAGGTCATAGGGTCTAGAAAGAAGGGAAGGTGCAAAAGCAGTCAGGTTCCATTCATTACTTCTTATGGGATATTTGTGGCACTTTAAATGGCTATGAAACAGGCCTAATGAGATCTTTCAGATGAGTTGAGTCCTCAATGTATGCTTCTAATGAAATCCTAATTTTATTTTATTGATGGCAATATTTGGGCCACGCTAGGAACTTTAATTTTTATTGAAACCACCAAGAAATTTCAGTACAAAAGTTCCTTTCCTTTCAGACCAGAAATTAACATAGAGAGAAACTGAATGTTTGCTATATTCCAGGTAGGTTACTCTCTCCAGAACCAGAAGCTTACCTTTTCATATCCTGCTGTTAAAAGCATATTTCAGTAAATGGGTATCAATAAAACATGGAGTTATAAAAAAAAATTTTGGTCAAACCCTAGAATGTTAACCACACAAAGAATTCCAGAGGTAGGTTCTTTATACAATAAATGCCTCAGCATTTGGGTTTATATAGTATAACAAAACAAAACTTTATATGGATTACTGTTTTCCTTGGCTCTTTAAGAATACACCACATTTGGAGAGAAGGGACAAAGGAAAAAGACATTATCAGAGATGTCCTGGATCTCTTTCTTAAAGTGGGAGACAATAAAAAGCCATCATGAAGCCTTCTTATCTAAAAAGAGTATCCTGTAGCATAATTCCCAGGTCAGAGAAGAGGGAAGATTTGAATTCACATTTTCAACTGCCAGAACACAAAAAACAAAGCAGACTTGGTTCTGTTCCCTTCATGTTCAGTGACTCATCTTAACCTCTCCCTCAGGCGTCTGGGATCCACTGAACAGCGGGTGCCGGCCCTTATTAAAACCTGCCTTGCATTAATGCCTAACTGAGCAATATCTTGTCAGAGAAATTGTGAACTCCTTCCACATCAGCAGATAATTTCTTATATATCCCTTTGAAGCCCAATACATGCATGCATTAAATCAATATCAAAGGAATGAATTATTGGGGTGGCTCTTAACTAGCACAGAACCATTCCCAACATCTCTGAGCAGTTTAGTAAAACACCTTTACGTAAAACACCTTTATATGTTCATCTTTGGTCAGTGAAACCATTTTAAATGTTTTTAATTCATTCATTCAACGTTTAGTGCCTGCCCTTCAAAGGGAGGGGTGCAATGGAAGGTACAAGCAGAGTCATGTACCTTGTCACAGTACGTGGTCATAGAGACCTTCGTACCTTATCTTTTAGACATTGGAAGGTCACTGAGGAATTTTATGCACACTATAAAATGGTCAGTTTTGGCTTATAGATAAAATACTCTGATGATAATGTGAAAGATGGATTTGAAGGGCAGGACTGGAAGCAGGGTAAGGTATAGGACATCAGGAGAGAAATGATGAGGACTTCAACTAGAGCAATAGTTGTAAGGATGTAGAAATGGGAACAGGTGGAAGATACAAAATAAGTACAATTTGGTGACTTTTGGAGGTCAAAATTCAAGAATGACAGTCAGGGCTTCCCTGGTGGCGCAGTGGTTGAGAATCTGCCTGCTAATGCAGGGGACATGGGTTTGAGCCCTGGTCTGGGAGGATCCCACATGCCACGGAGCAACTAGGCCCGTGAGCCACAACTACGGAGCCTGCGCGTCTGGAGCCTGTGCTCTGCAACAAGAGAGGCCGCGATAGTGAGAGGCCCGTGCACCGCTATGAAGAGTGGCCCCTGCTTGCCGCAACTAGAGAAAGCCCTCACACAGAAACGGAGACCCAACATAGCAAAAATAAATTAATAAATTAATAAACTCCTACCCCCAACATCTTCTTTAAAAAAAAAAAAAAGAATGACAGTCGGATCTCTAACTCGGGTAACTCGGTGGTAATGGTTTAGGAAGATACAATTGCCTTCCCTTCTGATAAGAGCTCTAGATATTCTCATGCTTTTTTCATAACATGCATCACCCTGGAAATGCCACATATGTCTTTACTACCAGCCTACAATCTGCAAGAGGTCCCGGACCACGCTGTCACATTTACCACTGTCTCTATCACCACGTACAGGCTCCAACACATTCTAGATGCTAACTAAATACCGCTTGAATTAAAATTGACATATTGATTTGAGGTGACTCCTGTATATCTAGGAAGAAGATTGTTTGAAAAAAAGCCACTGACTTCATCCTTTCCTAGCTCTAAGCCTACCCAAGTCAACTTCAGGAGTAAAAAAATGTATTCTGTTTTCACTATTATTCCCTTCATGAATAAAATTCCACAGTCTCTCTAACTTAACACTTCCATGGTTAAGCAGAACTCACTGTCAAAGAAGTCTTCCTAGAATATGGTACAAAATCAATATGTTTCCATTTAAATCAAAATTATATTTCATGAAATAAATAGGTTAGCTTTCTTTTAAGCTGTCTCTTCACAGAATAAAGAAAGATTTGAAAGCACACTTACCTCCAGGAAAAACAAGTAAAGGCTAGTACTCAAGGACCAAGCTGCTGGCTGCATACACAAAATTTTATTTTCCTTAAGAACAAATTCATAAAAGCATGATAGTCACATGATCTTTGAAATCCTAACAGTCTTGATTTAATATTCTTCTAGGTAATAGAAAATAATATTGTTTTTCTTTTTTGTGAGGTTAAGTATTAAATACTGATCCAATGTAAATCTAACAACATTCTGTGCTTAATATACAGATCCTTAATAACTTTGCTTTCTTGAGGATTAATAGAATTTTTACCAGTCAGAATCCCAACAGTAAACAGGTGGCACACTTGAAATAGGCTAATTTGAGAACTTATTTATGAAGGGATTAATTATAAAGGCAATGCTATTTGGGGAACCATGACATACAGGAGAATCACCCAGGGCTGGGAGTAGCCTGACTGTGACCACTCCTGTACCAGAATGAATAAGGGGTTCAGTGGCTACTGAATCTGGAGGGAGAGAGTCAAGTCAAGAAGAAGCCCTTGAGAAGACCAGAGACTTCTGTTGAAAGGCATGGAATCAACCTCACAGTAAGGAATCCAGGGAAATGAATACCTAGTCAGCACTCTCCTCCCTCCCTCTGATCTTTTACCAGGTCTCCCCACCCTGAAGACTCATCTGAAGACCAAGGAAATGGGATCCATACTGATCAACCTGCTGGGGTGGAGAACAAGGTGAAGAAAGGTGGACAGTGGATCTGGAGGGGCAAATAGAAAATATCAGCTCAGAGTTACTCATTTGAGCTTTTCCACCTAGAAAAGACTATCTTTGTCCATTTTCCAGCATCTAAAATGTTTTCCATCACCTCCTCTTGCAAAGGAAAAATGTTCCTGTGTTTACATTTAAATTTCTAAGTAAACAGTGATTATTAAAAACCCCATGTTTCTCCAGCGTAGCAAGCAGAAAATCTAAAAGATGAGTGCAATTGTAGAACATTGGGGAAACAGGTACAGAGAAAGTACAGACAAAGTGAAACACCCAGTAAAACTGTAAATGAACATTTCAGGAATTATGCCAATAAAAATATTTAGAATTCATTAGAAAGTCTTTAGAATTTAGGGATGGCTTCACAGTTTGTGTCAGATGGCCAAAAACACACACATCAGGATCGTTAGACTGGAGTTAAAAGCATCTTTCTTTTATCTCTTTTTGGAAATTTAAAATCTGCCTACCTGTGGGACCATACCTCAACAGTCCTTTTTATCTAAGTGCTTAGATATTTCCTCAAAAAGTACTGTTTCAACTCAAAAAATATCATTTTTGTTATTGATTTCTACTGATTACCAATAGTACAAAATTTTTTCTTGTCTTATACATCCATTTATTACAATATGTACAAAGGTGTTACATTTCCATCCAGCATTTTCTTGAACTACTTGGTGTGTTTATAGCAGACATGGCACTTAGTGAGTGCATAGATAAAGTTAATATAATGGTAGTTGCTCTTATTTGTTCCTCTTTTGAAGATATAGTATGTTTTTTCAAAGTATGGATTCAGAAATGTACTCAAGTGGGCTTCTCTGGTGGCGCAGTGGTTGAGAGTCCGCTTGTCAATGCAGGGGACATGGGTTCGTGCCCCGGTCCGGGAGGATCCCACATGCCGCGGAGCGGCTGGGCCCATGAGCCATGGCCGCTGAGCCTGCGCGTCGGGAGCCTGTGCTCCGCAACGGGAGAGGCCACAGCAGTGAGAGGCCCGCGTACCGAAAAAAAAAAAAGAAATGTACTCAAGTGTGAGATTAGGATCAAAGTTCTGTCTTACAATATGTACTGGCATGAATGTAAAATGTTCAAAAAAAAGGCACTGCATTCTCCTCTTGAATATCTTAAAGTTTAGGGTAAAGACAGTAAAATCCAATGGACCACAGAGATTCTAGGTAGGGCCAGATGAGCAAGAACTCTAAAATCAACCCTCAAATGTAGTTATTTTACTTATTCATGTATTTACTGGAGCATTACATCCTGCCTTCTTTCCAAAAGAAATGAAATGCTTCATTGTCATTTCCTCCTCATTTTCCCTATCTTTCCTTAGATTAGAAACTGACAGCTTAGATCACGTTCTGTCAGAGCAATGAAACGACAGCCCAGCCATATGTTATTTAAAGACCTGGATTTCATTCATTGTGGGTAAAGTTGACTGAAGTGAAAGAGCCTGATTTATATCACTGCGCTGCCAGCAGGATAGGGATCACAGTCCTTGCCTCCCATTGTGAACAAGATCTATAAAGGAAGCTGAGCCTCTATTTTTTCCACCAGGGCATTCATTTTACACAGTGCCAACTGACAGGATTTTCAAAAGCAGAATTTTAGCTGGTTAAACAAGAAGGTCACTCTAACTGGTTTAGACTATAACTAGTCAAAAGATAGGAAATGTAGATTCATGGTGTGACCTCTCTCAAATATCAGGCAGGTAATAGGTACGAAAAAAAAACTGTTACTTAGAACCGGATATTGCAAACACCATTCAGAATGAGAGTTGTATTGGTTAAACTTTCACTTGAAATGAAAAATTTTAAATGCTCATTTCATTCACTATTTCACAAGACTTTCATATCAACCTACTTATACTCATGTTCTTTATCATAACAGTGCTACTTTAAAATATGCCAATCCCCTCACCAGTGGCTGTACTAGTCAATGTGTATCTTAATTGGCCCTCTACTACACTGTTTTGAATAGCACCCTGAGTGTAAGTATTCTCAAAGTACCTTTAAGGAAGGAGTTTTATCAACCTCTTTTATTATTAAAGGCATCAAATTAAATTCTACAACTCCACTTAGAGTGTAGAAACTTGTAAATAATATTGCTCCTGCCGTAACAAGAAAACACCAGATAAACTAAAAAGTATGTTTTTCTTTAAAATCATCAAAGAACAGTAGATACAAAGAAGTCAGATTTACAGAGGAGCATGAGCCCTTTCTAGGTGCTTAAAAACTGGTGACTGCTTTCATACCTAGGGATATGTCACATCTGGAGATAGAAACAGGTGCAGGAGCTGGTCTGCCATAAGCATGATTTGTTGGGACAAGAAGAAAACCAGACAAAATTGTATGACTGTATGATCTGGAAAGACAGTGTAAAATCTAGAAGGAGCCCTAAATGTAATGCTAATCATCCTGATCCAGAGTTCTTCCCCAGTCTTATTACTCAAGTAGCAACTGAGGCCAGGGGTCAAAAGCAGAGAGAGATATAGACTTTGAGTTCCTGAGTCACAAAGTCCTGCCCAAGAAATGGGACTGAACTCACTCATAAGATATTTAAAAACAGAGACGACCTGAAATTAATTAGAGTTTCAACCTAGTACTGACCCAGCCCAACTCTAATAAAACAAAAAATATCAACCCTTCACCCTAGCTTCTTCACAAAGGAAAAGGCATGTCCTCTATCAAAAAAAAAAAAATCTAGTTCAACTTCTTCTGTTTTTTGCATACAATATCCAGCATACAATAAAAAATTATGAGACATGGGCCAAAGTATGAAAATGTGACCTAGAGACTTCCCTGGTGGTCCAGTGGTTAAGACTCCATGCTCCCAATGCAGGGGGCCCAGGTTCGATCCCTGGTCAGGAAACTAGATCCCACATGCCACAACTGAGAGCCTGCATGCTGCAACTAAAGATCCCACATGCTGCAACCAAGACCTGGTGCAGCAAAATAAATAAATAAATAAGTAAATATTTTTTAAAAAGAAAAGAAAATGTGACCTATAATCAAGGGAGAAAAAAGGCTACAGAAGCAGATCCACAGTTGATCAAGATGATGTCATTAACAGATTTGGATTTTTAAATAACTATTGTAAATATTTAGAGAACAGAGAAAAAGATAGACAAAATGGGGTGAGCAACTTTGGAGGAAAAAATCAGGAACTCATTCTCGGATATGTTAAGTCTGAGATATCTATTGGATATTCAAGCGGAGACAATTCAAGAAAGAAGTCTAGGCTGGAGATGTACCTTTTAGAATCATCAGGACATAGACCATATTTAAAGCCATGAGACTGGGTAAGATTACTTAGGGGAAAAGCATGGAGAGAAAAATGAAGAAGTCCAAGGACTTAGACCTGAGATACTCCAAAATTTGGAGGATAAGGATATGAGGAGGAATTAGTAAACTGCATGTGAAGGAGACACCAGAAGGAAGGAGGAAATGCAGGAGTGAAATATTCCAACTTGAGATTTTTAGGCAAAACTTGTATTACCCCAGCAATTAATGTGATTAGTTTTGTTCTTAAACTTTGTTTTATGTTCTTGTCAGGCATAGCAGACCATTTCACATGTGGGCATTGGTGAACCTGGCATAATACTATATTCAAATAGACAATGATGAAGAATGGAGAAAATATGGTGATGATTCATACAGATCAAAACTTTTCTTCAACAGCATGAATAATATTTACTTAGTCACTGGCAAACTGACTAAATGCAAGGGCCTATATAACATAAACATTTACATTAAAATTTTTCTAATTAGAAAGCATAAGAGTGTGTGTGTGTGTGTGTGTGTGTGTGTGTGTGTGTGCGTGTGTGCTATTATGTTTGCTTATTTGTATTTCATGTCAAACTTATATACTGGAAACACTGCTTCTATTTTGATCCTATTGACAAGCCACGTGAAACTTGCTTGTCTCTCAACTCTAAACAAAAGAACTAATGCAATCTACTACATGAACTTCAGAACACATTATTTATGTGATAAGCTACCTATCACAATCAGTAAAAACAAGTTTCCATTTTTAACCAAATTGAGCTCTAGGCAGTCTTCATCAGAACTGAACAAGTATGGGAAACAAGAATTAGGGGGCACATTCCATCCAAAAAATTTAAAGATGATTAAACCAAGAAGAAAGTGGGTGAATGTGTTTCAGTCACTGACCTCATCCTTAATTTCTAATCTTTCCAAGGTAGAACAACCACTTAATATTATAAATTTGTACTAAGAACATTTAATAAATAACACAGTGAAGTTCTGATGCTATGCCAGCTCAAGCACACAGAAAACATTTTAAGTAATTATACATACTTGAAGCATACACCATTTTCTTCTGTTTCGTTTATTTGCAACTCATGAATAAATTCTGATCTAATGATGGTAAATCCTTCTCATCACAGTACCTAAAGAGTTAGACTTAGATTTACAGTTAATCACATGATGAAGGATTGAAATAAGCTAAAGTTAGAAAAATGCTGTAAAACGCAACTATTGTAAGTATATTTTTTCAGGAAAGAGAAAGATGACAGACATTTAGATAAAACAGTTTAGTTTCAGGGAACGAGGACAACACTGGAAGCGAAAATAATACAGGGAAAGCACTGGAAGTCCAAAAAGTAAAACTGAAACTCCTTTAGTTTTCTTTCAGTGAGGGGATGTGAATGTGGCTTCTTTTTAACTTTTTTACACGTAATTGAGTATGTACAATCCATGCAGGCATTAGAAGAATGGATTAGAACTATAATGCTGACATAGAAATACAACTAATAACTCATTGTGTGTGAAAAGAAAGCTAAAGATCAATATGTATTCATGAACTCTTTTATGGAAAACCACTTTTAACCAAGCCAATATATCACAATGTATATGTAAATGCATAGGGAAATGTTTGGAGGAATACTCACCAAATGATAAAACTTGTGAGAGAGAATTGTGATTGGTGTGGGAAAAAGGAACTTTGATATTTATTCTAGGCATTTCTGTGTTGTTGAAACTTTCAGTAAGAATACATCTATATATTACTTGCCAATTTACATAAAGAGTACAAAAATATAGATGTTTATGCACAACCTCTTCTTCAGTGGATAGAGCTGTAGGCTAGAAAACATCAAAGTTAGATTGCAATCCAGCCTTAGAGGTATTTGGAATCTAGTCCCAACTCTACCCTAACTAGACGTGACCTTAGACAAGTTATGAAATCTGAGATGGACTTCAGTGTCCTTATCAGTACAATAAGGGGATTGAATTCAATGATATCATGAGCCCCTTCCTGCCTCAGTGTTTATAGGTTTACAATGAAAAGGAAGATTCTAAGTCAATGAAACTGTTCCAGCTTCTTTTTTCTTGGTAAGTTTTTTTGTTTTCTCTAATCAAAGCTTTTAATAACATATAGTTCAAAATGTTCCAATTTTAATACAAAAATCTGTTGCATTTCTATATACTAACAATGAACTATTAGAAAGAGAAATTAAGGAAACAATCCCATTTACTGTCATATCAAAAAGAATAAAATGCATAGGAATAAACCTACCTAAGGAGGCAAAAGACCTATACTCCAAAAACAATAAGACGCTGATAAAAGAAATTGAAGACAACACAAACAGATAGAAAGATATAGCGTGTTCATTGATTGGAAGAATCAATTGTGTCAAAATGACCAAACTACCCAAGGCAATCTACAGATTCAATGCAATCCCTATCAAATTACCAATGGCATTTTTCACAGAACTAGAACAAATAATTTTAAAATTTGTGTGGAAATACAAAAGACCCTGAATAGCCAAAACAATCTTGTGAAAGAAGAATGGAGCTGGAGGAATCATGCTGCCTGACTTCAGACTATACTACAAAGCTACAGTAATTAAAACAGTATGGTACTGGCACAGAAACAGACACACAGATCAATGGAACAGGATGGAAAGCCCAGAAAAAACCCCACACACTTATGGTCAGTTAATCTACAACAAAGGAGGCAAGAATATACGATGGAGAAAAGACAGTCTGTCTCTCCAATAAGTGGTGTTGGGAAAACTGGACAGCTACATGTAAAGGAATGAAATTAGAACATTTTCTAACGCCATGTACAAAAATAAACTCAAAATGGATTAAAGACCTAAATGTAAGACCAGACACCATAAACCTCCTGGAGGAAAACATAGGTGGAACACTTTGACATAAATTGCAGCAATATTTTTTTGGATCCACCTCCTAGAGTAATGGAAACAAAAGCAAAAATAAACAAATGGAACCTAATTAAACTTAAAAGCTTTTGCACAGCAAAGGAGACTATAAACAAAACAAAACAACAACCTACTGACAGGGAGAAAATATTTGCAAATGATGCAACCAACAAGGGCTTAATCTCCAAAATATACAAACAACTCATGCATCTCAATATACAAAAAAAAAAAAAACCCAGTCAAACAAATGGGCAGAAGAGCTAAATATACATTTCTCCAAAGAAGACATACAGATATCCAACAGGCACATGAAAAGATGCTCAACATTACTAATTATTGGAAAAATGCAAATCAAAACTACAATGAGGTATCACTACACACCAGTCAGAATAGCCATCATCAAAAAATCTACAAATAATAAATGCTGGAGAGGGTGTTGAGAAAAGGGAACACTCCTACACTGTTGGTGGGAATGTAAATTGGTACAGCCACTATGGAGAACAGTATGGAGGTTCCATAAAAAGCTAAAATTAGAGTTATCATATGATCCAGCAATCCCACTCCTGGACATATATCTGGAAAGATGAAAACTCTAATTTGAAAAGATACATGCACCCCAATGTTCATAGCAGCAGCACTCTTTACAATAGCCAAGATATGGAAGTAACCTAAGTGTCCATCACCAGATGAATGGATAAAGAAGATATGGTATACATATGCAATGGAATATTACTCAGGCATTGAAAAGAATGAAATAATGCCATTTGCAGCAACATGGATGGACCTAGAGATTATCATACTAAGTGAAGTAAGTTAGACAGAGAGACAAAAATCATATGATATCACTTCTATGCAGAATCTAAAAAAAATAATACAAATGAACTTATTTACAAAACTGATACAGACTCACAGACATAGTAAACAAACATGATTACGAAAGGGGAAAGTGAGGGGGAAGGGATAAATTAGGAGTTTGGTATTAACAGATACACACTGCTACATATAAAATAAACAAGGGGCTTCCCTGGTGGCGCAGTGGTTGAGAGTCTGCCTGCTGATGCAGGGGACATGGGTTCGTGCCCCGGTCCGGGAAGATCCCACATGCCGTGGAGCAGCTGGGCCCGTGAGCCATGGCCACGGAGCCTGCGCATCTGGAGCCTGTGCTCCGCAGAGGCCACAACAGTGAGAGGCCCGCGTACCGCAAATAAATAAATAAATAAATAAATAAACAACAAGGATCTACTGTATAGCACAGGGCCTATATTCAATAATAGAAAAGAATCTCTATCCTTATGATGACAGTTCTATTAAAATAATACAACTCAAGAACAGCCAAATAAAGAGACACACAGGGTGCGGTCTAAGAGGATCCCAAACTCAGAGCTTCTGTGCCCTGTCTTCATGGAATTGGGGCACATCACCCTCCTGGCACATCAACGTGGTCACCAACCAGTAAGCATCACTAAGGTTGGTGTCCAGAATTTTTATTTGGGTTTCATTACATAAGCACGACTGATTGAATCATTGGCCACATGATTTAACTCGTTCTGTCCCTCCTCAGAGGTCAGGCTGCCTCAAAGTTCCAATTCTGTAATCATACGGTTGGTCTTTGTGATAATGAACCCCCAACCTGAAGCTATCTAGGGGCCCACCATGAGTCCCTCATTAGCATAAACTCTGATGTGATCCAAGGGGCTCATGAATAACAAAGACACTTCTAGTACTCGGGAAGTTCCAAGGGTTTCAGAATCTCCAAGCAAAGAACCCGGGACAAAGACCAGAAAAATTATTATAAACAATGCCAAACCTACTGGGGACAATACTTAAATTTGACAAATCCAGCATTTTTATGTTATCAATCTAGAACTGCCACCAACATAGCATCCTTGATTATCTATTCCACCGATTGACTTTGAGCAAATACTGTAGTTCAGACTTCAAACTTGTAGTTGCTTTATATCTCCATAATCCTGACAGGCAGGACAGCGTTGTGGTTAGGTGTTGTAAGCTATAGAACTAGATTTCTTGGGCTCAAATCCAGGGATCTGCCACATCTCAGTTCTTAGGCAAATTACCTTTGTGTGCTTCTGCTTCTCCAACAGAAAAATGAGGTATAAAAATTACACCAATCTCCTAAGGTGATTGTAAGGATTAAATGTGCTACTACATGCAAAGTGTTTAGAATGGTATCTGGCACTCAATAAATTTCACTTTTATTGTTGTTATTATACTGGAACTAGTGGACGCTCTTTACTAATTGTTTTATCTTGGCACAAAGAGCCTTAATGTAATCCTAATTATCTCTAAATTTGAAAATCCTTTCCCAAATGCAAATAAATCATTGAGCTCCAAAAATATGGGGGTTGGACTAAACAATCTTAAAGACTCTTACAACTCAGAAATGCTATAATTATATAACTGGCCTCTTGACAGATAAAAGTGTTCTAACTATGTAGCCTAACTGTTGTGATGTTCTTATATATTCCTTTAATTTCTCTGATACTGACAACTCATTGCAAGTGATCATGAGAGAATTCTAATGTAGTGATTCAGAACTGGTTTTTCACAATTGTTATTTGAAGTATGAAGAAAGAATCTCTGCCAATATATCCCAGACAGGCTCTATTTCAGAATCATATTACAGAGATATCAGACAAAGATTGAGGACATACCCAGATCTGCAGGTGTCTATCAAGGCGGAAAAGAGCTCTTTTCTCTTTTCTACAAAGGAAAGTCTACTTTATCCTCCCCTGCTTGGGAACAGAGAAGGGAACCTACCATCTGCCAAACTAATCCTTCATTATTAAATATCCTATATGTTTGTCTTTCACTCATCTTTTTTTCTGTCTGGAACTGGTTCAAAGCACTTGATGTGATAGATCATAAGATTTTATTGAAGCCATTTAAAATTTCTAGCATCCTGCCATCTCTTTGCCTCTGATCTTTTCTTATTATTTTACCTGTAGGCTAGATTCACAAGTTACATCTGGATGGGAGAAAATTAAATCAAACAATTTCCCCATTTCTATAGCTCAATATTTTGAAGATAAAATGCTTTGTTTTGGTTTCTTTAGAAAGCTAACATTCAAATGTTAAGAACCACTCAAGCTTAATGTTAAAGAGACATGATTCTTAATTTTCATATAAATAATCAGTAAGTAACCAAGCATATCATTTCCTTTGGGTATATATCTATGTATCAGCACAACTGCAATTATGTGTTCCATTAAGAATGCCTCAAAGTGATAACAGAGCAGAATAATGAAAATGGCTAAAGAAGTACATTGGGGGAAAAAAATGACCAAATAGCTTAATTAAACATAAATGAAAATATCAATAATAAAGAAGAAATTTGGGGAAAAAATCAAATATTTAAGAATGGCATATTATATTGGAGAATGCTGTCTGTACCATATATCTTAATTTTAAACATCTTCTCCATTAAAATGTGAGCTTATTGGTTCACGTGGCTAAAACACTGAAATTTCAGCTGCATGGAAAAGAGTTGCATGGATTCAAGGCCAGCTGATCTGCATGAAGTGTCCAGAACATTGATTAATGGCCAAATACCCACCTAGAATATTTGTGCCAAGCCACAGGACCCCGACCTTGCTCCTGTTTTATTCAACTCCTTGTAATTTTTTATCTAAATGAAGACACATGAAGATATCCTTATCAGGTTCTCATAGAAAGCCAAATAAAGCACTGATGTGATGACTGATGGACCTAATATTCAAAATTATCTTGGTGTTTGAAACTACATCAAAAAAATGAGACAAGAATAAATGTAAAATCTTACATTTAAATTTGGGGATTTTTTAAAAGTGCACAAATATAGCATAAGGAGCTCTGCTTTAACTACATTTCTTATGAAAATTACCTGCTAATTTCTTTAAGGATAAAATCAGTATGAGCCAACAGTATAAAGCAGCCTAAATAGGATGATGAAAACGGGATGCATTAGTCAAAGAAGCAGTCCAGATCAAGAATTTGAAAATACTGTGTGCTCATGGTGCTATAGTTTGGGTTTCATTCTGGATAATTATCACTAGGTCATTAAGAGGAATACTGACCACTAAGCATACTTAGATTTACATTTCAAAAAAAGTTCTAAGGTTTTTTATCTCTTACTCTGCCACAGAGTGTTTTTCCCCAGTCCCACTGAGAAACCAACAACAACAGTCTGTCTCTCCTCCATCTTCTATTTATTCTGAAAAAAAAAAGAAAGAAAGAAATGGAGAAGAGGGAGAGAAAGGGCACTGATGTTTCCTCTAGTTCTTAACTTACTTAGTAATATTAAAGGCCAGATATGTCCACAGAAATTGGAGATGAAAACCATCTTCAAACCTTCTCCATCCTGCAATGGCTTTTTAGAGGATTTTATCTCCTACATTGCATGGAGTGAGCTGCCTGTGCCGTCTTTCCCTCACCCAGTGGAGGGAACCTCTATTCCCCATGTCTTGTACTCTAGGCCCCCTGCCTAAATGGACAGTTTTTATGTGGTCTCATAGAATTTTTTTGTGTTTTGGGAACACAAGATCAGTCCTCGATATGTGTGTGATATTTTTATTTAAGAAGCATTGATGTCATCCTCTTAGTAGATATGAATTTATACTATACAGACATCATGTATATTCTTAATGCAAATGACTTGTTACTTTATAATTTTACTCACAAAACAATCCATACTCATAAACTATATTTGCACAGAATTCTCAAAAAGGAAGTAAGTAATTTAAAAAGGTATTGAGGGCTTCCCTGGTGGCGCAGTGGTTGAGAGTCCGCCTGCTGATGCAGGGGACATGGGTTCGTGCCCCGGTCCGGGAAGATCCCACATGCCGCGGAGCGGCTGGGCCCGTGAGCCATGGCTACTGAGCCTGCGCATCCGGAGCCTGTGCTCCGCAACGGGACAGGCCACAACAGTGAGAGGCCCGCATTCCGCAAAAAAAAATAAAAAATAAAAAAAATAAAAATAAAATTATTGAGTTAATTAAAAAGAAGGGAAGATTACAGGTAAATTTTCCCAGAAGATCTTTTCTTCAAAATACAGATAACAAAGGAGGAAAGTGTGAGTGGAGAAGAATTAGGTTAGACATATCCTTCAAATTGTTGAAAGAATCTCAAAGAAGAGGAGATAGGCATACTTTCATTATACCAGCTAATGAGCAGAAATGACAATGACAGAGCTTTCTATTCAATATAAGAATTTTCAAGAATCAAAAGAACTTCAACTAAAATAGCGAGCACCATGTCAGTGGAAGACTTCAAGCAGGAGTTGGAAATTTTTCAATGATATTGTAAGAAGACAAAAAATTCATGGAGTTCAAGGTTGACTAGAGGATCTCTAAGGAAATTCCAACACTTAAGTGTCTGTTATATGTGCATATGATAAAGCACAATAAAAACTTTTAAAATGGGGGAGACCTTCAAGATGGCGGAGGAGTAAGACGTGGAGATCACCTCCCTCCCCACAAATACATCAGAAATACACCTACATGTGGAACAACTCCTACAGAACACCTACCAAATGCTGGCAGAAGACCTCAGACTTCCCAAAAGGCAAGAAACTCCCCACGTACCTGGGTAGGGCAAAAGAAAAAAGAAAAAACGAGACAAAAGAATAGGGACGGGATCTGCAGTAGTGGGAGGGAGCTGTGAAGGAGGAAAGGTTTCCACACACTAGGAAGCCCCTTCACTGGCAGGGACAGGGGGTGTCGGGGTGTGGGGAAGCTTCAGAGCCACAGAGGAGAGTGCAGCAACAGGGGTGCAGAGGGCAAAGCGGAGAGACTTCCACACAGAGGATTGGTGCCAACCAACACTCACCAGCCCGAGAGGCTTGTCTGCTCAGCCGCTGGGGCAGGTGGGGGCTGGGAGCTGAGGCTCGGGCTTTGGAAGTCAGACCCCACTGAGAGGACTGGGGTTGGCTGCGTGAATACAGACTGAAGGGGGCTGGTGTGCCACAGCTAGCCAGGAGGGAGTCCAGGGAAAACTCTGGACCTGCCTAAGAGGCAAGAAACCATTGTTTCGGGGTGCCCAAGGAGAGGGGATTCAGAGCACTGCCTAAATGAGCTCCAGAGATGGGCGCGAGCCGCGGCTATCAGCGTGGACACCAGAGACGGGCATGAAACGCTAAGGCTGCTGCTGCAGCCACCAAAAAGCTTGCATGCAAGCACAGGTCACTATCCACACCTCCCCTCCCAGGAGCCTGTGCAGCCCGCCACTGCCAGGGTCCCGTGATCCAGAGACAACACAAGGTGCACCTCAGGCTGTTGCAACATCATACCGGACTCTGCCATCACAGGCCCAACCCACATTCCGTACCCCTCCCTACCCCTGGCCTGAGTGAGCCAGAGCCCCCGAATCAGCTGCTCCTTTAACCCCATCCTGTCTCAGCAGGGAACAGTGGCTCTCAGGTGACCTACAGGGAGAGGAGGGGCAAAATCCAAACCTGAAACCCAGGAGCTGTGTGAACAAAGAACAGAAAGGGAAATCTCTCCCAGCAGCCTCAAGAGCAGCGGATTAAATCTCCACAATGAACTTGATGTACCCTGCATCTGTGGAATACCTGAATAGACAATAAATTCTCCCAAAATTGAGGTGGTGGACTTTGGGGGCAATGATATATATTTTTTTCCCTTTTTCTCTCTTTTTTTTTTTTTTTTTTTGCTGTACGCGGGCCTCTCACTGCTGTGGCCTCTCCCGCTGCGGAGCACAGGCTCCGGACATACAGGCTCCGCGGCCATGGCTCGCGGGCCCAGCCGCTCCGCGGCATGTGGGATCCTCCAGGATAGGGGCACGAACCCGCGTCCTCTGCATCGGCAGGCGGACTCTCAACCACTGCGCCACCATGGAAGCCCCCTTTTTCTCTTTTTGTGAGTCTGTATCTGTAGGCTTCTTTGGGTGATTTTTTCACAAATGGACAATTTTACCATTTGTCCTAGGGTTCTGTCAGTTTTTTTCTTTTTTTGTATTTTTTAAGTATACTTTTTAGCACTTGTTATCATTGGTGGATTTGTTTTTTGGTTTGGTTGCTCTCTTCTGCCTTTCATTCTTTTTTTTCTTTTTTTATTAGTTTTTTTGTTTATAAAAATTATTTTTTATTTTAATAATTTTTTTTTCTTTCTTTCTTTCTTTTTTTCTCCCTTTTTTTCTGAGCCGTGTCGCTGACAGGATCTTGGCGCTCCAGCCGTGTGTCAGGCCTGTGCCTCTGAGGTAGGAGACCTGAGTTCAGGACATTGGTCCACGAGAGACCTCCTGTCCCCACGTAATATCAAACAGTGAAAGTTCTCTCAGAGATCAACATCTCAATGCTAAGACCCATCTCCACTCAACGACCAGCAAGCTACAGTGCTGGACACCCTATGCCAAACAACTAGCAAGTCAGGAACACAAAACACCCATTAGCAGAGAGGCTGCCTAAAATCATAGTAAGTCCACAGACACCCCAAAACACACCACCAGACGGGGACTGGCCACCAGAAAGACAAGATCCAGCCTCATCCACCAGTACACAGGCACTAGTCCCCTCCACCAGGAAGCCTACACAACCCACTGAAACAACTTTAGCGACTGGGGAGAGACACCAAAAACAACAGGAACTACGAACCTGCAGCCTGCAAAAAGGAGACCCCAAACACAGTAAGATAAGCAAAATTAGAAGACAGAAAAACACACAGCAGGTGAAGGAGCAAGATAAAAACCCACCAGACCTAACAAATGAAGAGGAAATAGGCAGCCTACCTGAAAAAGAATTCAGAATAATGGTAGTAAAGATGATCCAAAATCTTGGAAATAGAATAGAGAAAATGCAAGAAACATTTAACAAGGACCTAGAAGAAGTAAGGAGCAAACAAACAATGATGAACAACACAATAAATAAATTAAAAATTCTCTAGAAGGAATCAATAGCAGAATAACTGAGGCAGAAGAACGGATAAGTGACCTGGAAGATAAAATACTGGAATAACTGCTACAGAGCAGAATAAACAAAAAAGTATGAAAAGCATTGAGGACAGTCTCAGAGACATGTGGGACAACATTAAATGCACCAACATTCAAATTATAGGCGTCCCAGAAGAAGAAGAGAAAAAGAAAGGGACTGAGAAAATATTTGAAGAGATTATAGTTGAAAACTTCCCTAATATGGGAAAGGAAATACTTAATCAAGTCCAAGAAGCACAGAGAGTCCCATACAGGATAAATACAAGGAGAAACAGGCCAACACACATATTAATCAAACTATCAAAAGTTAAATACAAACAAAAAATATTAAAAGCAACAAGTGAAAAGCAACAAATAACATACAAAGGAATCCCCATAAGGTTAACAGCTGATCTTTCAGCAGAAACTCTGCAAGCCAGAAGCGAGTGGCAGGACATATTTAAAGTGATGAAAGGAAAAACCTACAACCAAGATTACTCTACCCAGCAAGGATCTCATTCAGATTCAACAGAGAAATTAAAACCTTTACAGACGAGCAAAAGCTAAGAGAATTCAGCACCACCAAACCAGCTTTAAGACAAATGCTAAAGAAAATTCTCTAGGCAGGAAACACAAGAGAAGGAAAAGACCTAAAATAACAAACACAAAACAAATAAGAAAATGGTAATAGGAACATACATATCGATAATTATCTTAAATGTAAATGGATTAAATGCTCCAACCAAAAGATATAGACTGGCTGAATGGATACAAAAACAAGACCCATATATATGGTGTCTACAAGAGACTCACTTCAGACCTAGGGACACATACACACTGCAAGTGAAGGGATTGAAAAAGGTATTCCATGCAAATGGAAATCAAAAGGAAGCTGGAGTAGCAATTCTCATATCAGATAAAATAAACTTTAAAATAAAGACTATCAAAAGATACAAAGAAAGACACTGCATAATGATCAAGGGATCAATCCAAGAAGAAGATATAACAATTGTAAATATTTATGCACCCAACATAGGAGCACCTCAATACATAAGGAAAATGCTAACAGCCATAAAAGGGGAAGTCAACAGTAACACAATCATAATAGGGGACTTTAATACCCCACTTTCACCAATGGACAGATCATCCAAAAGGAAAATCAATAAGGAAACACAGCTTTAAATGATACATTAAACAAGATGGACTTAATTGATATTTATAGGACATTCCATCGAAAAACAACAGAATACACTTTCTTCTCAAGTGCTCATGGAACATTCTCCAGGATAGATCCTATCTTGGGTCACAAATCAAGTCTTGGTAAATTTAAGAAAATTGAACTCATATCCAGTATCATTTGCAACCACAACGCTATGAGACTAGATATCAATTACAGGAAAAAAAAAAACTAAAAAGACAAAAACACATGGAGGCCAAACAATACACTACTAAATAACCAAGAGATCACTGAAGAAATCAAAGAGGAAATCAAAAAATGCCTAGAAAAAAATCACAGTGAAAACACGATTACCCAAAACCTATGGGATGCAACAAAAGCAGTTCTGAGAGGTAAGTTTATAGAAATACAATCCTACCTAAAGAAACAAGAAAACTCTCAAACAAACCATCTAAACATACACCTAAAGCAATTAGAGAAAGAAGAACAAAAAGATCCCAAAGTTAGCAGAAGAAAAGAAATATCAAAGATCAGATCAGATAATAAATGAAAAAAATGAATGAAACAATAGCAAAGATCAATAAAACTAGAAGCTGGTTCTTTGAAAAGATAAACAAAATGGATAAACCATTAGCCAGACACATCAAGAAAGAAAAGGGAGAAGACTCAAATAAACAGAATTAGAAATGAAAAAGGAGAAGTAAAAACTGACACTGCAGAAATACAAAGGATCATTATAGATCACTACAAGCAACTATATGACAATAAAATGGACAAACATAGAAGAAATGGACTAATTTTTGGAAAAGCACAAGCTTCCGAGACAAAACTAGGAAAAAATAGAAAATATAAACAGACCAATCACAAGCACTGAAATTGAGGCTGTGGTTAAAAATCTTCCAACAAACAAAAGCCCAGAACCAGGTGGCTTCACAGGTGAATTCTATCAAACATTTAGAGAAGAGTTAACACCTGTCCTTCTCAAACTTTTCCTAAATATAGCAGAGGGAGGAACATTCCCAAACTCATTCTACAAGGCCACCATCACCCTGATACCAAAACCAGACAAAGATGTCACAAATAAAGAAAACTACAGGCCAATATCACTGACGAACATACATGCAAAAATCCTCAACAAAATACTAGCAAACAGAATCCAACAGCACATTAAAAGGATCATACACCATGATCAAGTGGGGTTTATTCCAGGAATGCAAGGATTCTTCAATATACGCCAATCAATCAATGTGATACACCATATAAACAAATTGAAGGAGAAAAACCATATGATCATCTCAATAGATGCAGAGAAAGCTTTTGACAAAATTCAACACCCATTTATGATAAAAACCCTCCAGAAAGTAGGCATAGAGGGAACTTTCCTCAACATGATAAAGGCCATATATGACAAACCCACTGCCAACATCGTCCTCAATGGTGAAAAACTGAAACCATTTCAACTAAGATCAGGAACAAGAAAAGGTTGCCCACTCTCACCACTACTATTCAACATACTTTGGGAAGTTTTAGCCACAGCAATCAGAGAAGAAAAAGAAATAAAAGGAATCCAAATCAGAAAAGAAGAATAAAGCTGTCACTGTTTGCAGATGACATGATACTATACATAGAGAATCATAAAGATGCTACCAGAAAACTACTAGAGCTAATCAATGAATTTGGTAAAGTAGTAGGATACAAAATTAATGCCCAGAAATCTATTTCATTCCTCTACACTAATGATGAAAAATCGGAAAGAGAAATTGAGGAAACACTCCCATTTGCCATTGGAACAGAAAGAATAAAATACCTAGGAATAAATCTACCTAAGGAGACAAAAGACCTGTATGCAGAAAACTATAAGACACTGATGACAGAAATTAAAGATGATACAAACAGTTGGAGAGATATACCATGTCATTGGATTGGAAGAATCAACATTGTGAAAATGACTCTACTACCGAAAGCAATCTACAGATTCAATGCAATCCCTATCAAACTACCACTGGCATTTTTCACAGAACTAGAACAAAAAATTTCACAATTTGTATGGAAACACAAAAAACCCCGAATAGCCAAAGTAATCTTGAGAAAGAAAAATGGAGCTGGAGGAATCAGGATCCCTGACTTCAGACTATATTACAAAGCTACAGTCATCAAGACAGTATGGTACTGGCACAAAAACAGAAATATAGGTCAATGGAACAGGATAGAAAGCCCAGAGATAAACCCACACACATATGGTCACCTTATCTTTGATAAAAGAGGCAAGAAAAGACATGGTACCTAATGAATCTTAAAAACTTTTGCACAGCAAAGGAAACCATAAAGAAGATGAAAAGACAGCCCTCAGAATGGGACAAAATATTTGCAACTGAAGTAACTGACAAAGGATTAATCACCAAAATTTACAAGCAGCTCATGCAGCTCAATATTAAAAAAACAAACAACCCAATCCAGAAATGGGCAGAAGACCTATATAGACATTTCTCCAAAGAAGATATACAGATTGCCAACAAACACATGAAAGAATGGTCAACACCATTAATCATTAGAGAAATGCAAATCAAAACTACAATGAGGTATCACCTCACACCAGTCAGAATGGCCATTATCAAAAAATCTAAAAACAATAAATGCTGGAGAGGGTGTGGAGGAAAGGGAACCCCCTTGTACTGTTGATGGGAATGTAAATTTATACAGCCACTATGGAGAACAGTATGGAGGTTCCTTAATAAACTAAAAATAGAACTACCATATGACCCACCAATCCCACTACTAGGCATATACCTTGAGAAAACCATAATTCAAAAAGAGTCATGTACCACAATGTTCACTGCAGCTCCATTTACAATAGCCAGGACATGGAAGCAAACTAAGTGTCCACTGACACATGAATAGATAAAGAAGATGTGGCATATATATACAATGGAATATTACTCAACCATAAAAAGAAACAAAATTGAGTTATTTGCAGTGAGGTGGATGGACCTAGAGTCTGTCATACAGAGTGAAGTAAGTCAGAAAGAGAAAAACAAATACCATATGCTAACACATATATACAGAATCTAAAATTAAAAAGTGGTTATGAAGAACCTAGGGGCAGATAGGAATAAAGATGCAGACATAGCAATTGCACTTGAGGACATGGGGAGGGGGAAGGGTAACCTGGGATGAAGTGAGAGAGCGGCATGGACTTATATATACTGCCAAGTGTAAAACAGATAGCTAGTGGGAAGTAGCCGCACAGCACTGGGAGATCAGCTCTGTGCTTTGTGACCACCTAGAGGGGTGGGATAGGGAGGCTTGGAGGGAGACACAAGAGGGCGGAGATATGGGGATATATGTACATGTATATAGCTGATTCACTATGTTATAAAGCAGAAACTAACACACCACTGTAAAGCAATTATACTCTGGTAAAGATGTTAAAAAAAAAACTTTTAAAATGTAAGGGACTTCCCTGGTGGCGCAGTGGTTAATAATCTGCCTGCCAATGCAGGGGACACCAGTTCAAGCCCTGGTCTGGGAAGATCCCACATGCCGCAGAGCAACTAAACCCGTTGCTACAACTACTGAAGCCCGCGCGCCTAGAGCCTGTGCTCCACAACAAAAGAAGGCACTACAATGAGAAGCCCTCATATCACAACGAAGAGTAGCCCCCGCTTGCCACAAGTAGAGAAAGCCCGCATGCAACAATGAAGACCCGATGCAGCCAAAATTAAATTAATTAATTAATTAATTTTAAAAAATAAAATAAAATGTAAAATTTATAAAAGGGAAAATGTCCAGGCTTTGCCTCATAGCTTTACAACAGCACTACTCAAAGCATGGCTATTGCTGATGAGTTAAATGATAGTAATATCATACAGCCTATAGGCTGCAGTACATGTCCTATAATGTTAAAGATTGAGGTTGTATGAGCATTGGCCTTGAGAAAGGATGACAAATTTGTGAAACATTCTGGTTTTTTGTTCAAAAGGAGATTTAAAAGTATATTTAATGAGCTCAGGAAAAAAAGAACAAATAAAACATTACTTAAATGAAAGCACATGAATGCAGTCCTTCTTTAAAAAACTACTGAATAGTAATTCCAATCAAAAACAAGGTGAATCAAAACAAAGAACTATAAAACAAAGAGGCTATGGTAAAATGATGATAGTGGGAAGCTTTGAAATTATTTAAGTAAATACAGACCAAAGGCTGAAACAACCATAGGGATTATGGCTACATGTGAAAAGGCATTCTCCCTCTACCAGGAGGGTAGAAGACATCCTTATCACCACTGGGAATTTAGGGCCAAGGAGGCTATATAAACAAACATGTTAAGCTAACCCTTATCTTTCTAGTTACTTCTTCACTATTTACTACCCATAGCCCCAACCCCTTTGTCTTGTGAATTCTTCACAAATTTTTCATTCCTTTGTCTAAAAGATATAAAAGCTTCCTGCTCTGGTCACTTCTTCAGGTCTTCATTCTCCTGTGAAGCCTCCCATTTACATGTAAAATTTCCATAAAATATGTATGTTTTGCTCTTGTTCATCTGTCTTATGTCAGTGTAATTCTTAGGCCCAGCCAGACACCCAAGAGGGTAGAGGAGAATCCTTCCTCTCCTACATAAGTAACTCTATGTGATTATGAATTCATTGCTTTGTTTCTCCCTACATAGTGGGGTGTTGGCATTATAAACAAATAATTTGTTTAAATTATGTCTTCAACATAAAAGTTTAAAGAATATTACAACCTTGATTAATTGCAAAATAAATAATTCACTAATGGAAAAAAAAGTCTACTTAGTTATCTCCCCCAACAAACTGTTAGGACTTTCCTAGGCAGGACCTCTGCTTATGGTAGAATTTTAAGGTATTAACTTCACAAGGTAATAATAACAAATGCTCTTCACAGTGTATGAGGCTAATTTTCATAGTTTAAATAGAATTCCTTGCTTAAAGGAAAAAAAACTTTCATCTGGGATGCTCAAGGACCCTTTCAAAATCTAAGAATGTGCTTATATTATAAACAACGGGAAGCAGAAAAGTGACAAGTGGCCAGAAGACCTAAACCAAAGCTGTCACTGGGGTCTTCGTAAAGAGGAGACAAATCCAATAAGCCTGGGACTTAATAACTGGCTAGACAACTAAGACTGAAGAGAAGAGTGATAAATGGTAACTACAAATTTATAATCCTGAGAGTAAAGAAGGATGGCAGTGCTTAAATCAGAATAAAGTTAGGGGCAACAGTCTGAGTGGAAAGCTTGGTTCAAATCATGTTTTGTTTTTAGGGGGTCAGTAGACATCTGAGGACAGCTGTCCAATAGGCTGCAAGAAGTAGAATACTCAGAAGAGGATGGAGGTCAGGATTAGAGAGATTTTACATTTCATTGCCACTCCAGACCCCCTCCAGTCCCCCAGCCCCACACCCCAGGCATTATGAACCCATGACTGGATTACAAAACCCACAAAAACCACAGAAGTCTCTATTGGTTTAAGGGCAGAAAACATTAACAGAAACCCAGGGAGAATAATTTCTTTCCTTATTTTCTTCTAAAGAAATACCTACAATATAAGAAAGGAAAAAAAAAAAAAAAAACTCTCCAGTGGAGCAAAATAGATAGGCTATGACCTTATAATGTGATTAAAGTCTATTGGTACTGATAAGAAAGGCAACACTTAATTACACGGTACTTTTCATTTTCTAAGCACTTTACAAGTACTATATTAACTAATTAATGATGGAAACCCTGATGTTTCTTGGAAAAGACTGCTGTCGCTACTTTTTTTCACCCTTTAAATGAACTTTTTTTAAATCTTGAAATACAACTTGCACAAAATGGGTGATATTTAAACTTTTCAAATTAATGATTACACCAAGCAGTTCATTTTCTGGTACTTCAGAGTCGAATTACAATTAAAAAAAAAAAAAGGATGTAGGTAAGCTATGGTAGAAAGAGAAACAACTCTACTGGCTCATAAAAGCCCATCTGGTGAACACTACTGAGCCCTGATAAATGGTAATATGAAAATGCTTACTGTTGGCCTGTGGCTTCTACATCTTCCAGAAGCAGATGGGATAAGGGCACCTATTCCCATATGCACTGAATGTTCTAGGGTGGGTTCCAATTCAGATTGTCTTCTTCATCTCCCGTAGTTTTAAAATTAGTGATCACCAAGCACTTGTCAAAAGAAAACTGGGCTAATATAGTGTGTTGAACAACCTTTGAAGACAAATGTTTTGGTTCATGAAAAAGTCCCTTAAGGGTATGTTTAAGAATCTGGATCAAAATTTTCAGATCTCCACTCATTCAACTAGTGGGTATTAAGTACCTATTATAAGCAAAGTCCTCCAAGGAGGGTTGGCCTTGTTTAGAGTCACATGGGCATCTCTCTAATCACCTTAAGAGATGGGTGGTTATCATTCCTACACATACTCTTCCTGTCTGTCCATAAAAATCCTGTCTGCCATGGCCAGGCTGAAATCCCCAGTCTCAAGGAGAGCAGCATGAGATAGGGAAAACTCAACAGGCTTGGATTTATATATGAGCTCTGCATATACTGCTCCAACAGTAAAAACTTAGGAAGTTTATTTACCTCTTCTGGACCTCTGTTTCCTCATATAAAATGAGAATGATAATGCTTTCGCAGCTGCATAAGCAAGAGCCTGTATATAGAGTGTAATCGGCTTAGTTCCTTTGATTTTGAAAAATGATTTTCCATTTCTTATATCCCTAACTGGGTTCCTTCTGCTGTAATGGCTGAGGTTTCTTGCATAAATTATAAATAATAATAATTTCTTTACAAGCTTACTGTAAATATTAAATAAAATAATGTAAGAGAAATACCTAGCCAATGGTATAGCATAGTAAAATATATAGGATTTAGAGTCAGGTAGACCTGGTTATAAACCCTTATTATAGCATTTAGTGAGTAGGAGCCATGGATTACGCTTTCCTGACATCTCATAGTATCTTTCAGAATGCTAAGTCTATAGTAAACATTCATTAAATTTTGGTTGACTGACAATGACTTATTAGCCAGTCAAGTAAAATACAGGGGCACTTTACCTTCCTCCAGATATATAGTAACAGGTGGGTACTAGCAGAGCCTTTGAGCTCTTCGTAGCCTGGTAACATTAGTCCTAAAGTTACTGGAGGCAGAAAGACACCTTCATTTCTGAAGTACACATGTCCTCAGCTCAGCAGCTCCAAAATAAACTCCTAGGGGCAGTACAAGGCCTCTTACTTATCTTGTGATCTGAGCTTTAAGAATACAGATATACTGATCTCTGGATATCGAACAATTCTCAGTCCACATATTGTTCCAACCCAAATATCTAAGGAATATTCTTTCTGACCTCTGCTTATGTGCCCTTCAATAATTTATTCCAGAAGTCATGGATTACAAAGGCATGGATTATAATTCCAGTAAATATTTTCTTAGAATTGTTCTTTTTTCCCATTCTTCCCAGTCATCCTTCAATCAAAACGAAACCAGAGCAAGCATGCACAAATTCTTATCTGTTCTATCCAGACTAAGTCTAAATTCCTCTTGCCTATTTCTAACTTTGTTATCTATATTTATGATATAATATGTTATATCTATATACATCTAGGGAAGAGCAATTGCAAAATTTATCAAGAATTCTCTTCAGAAAACTGTTCTCATAATAAGCGCAAATTGTGAGCATTTATCACATGATGTAATCATAAAAAAGCCTTTTCTAGCCTCATCCCCATAAGGTACCTCTCTATTACATTATAATGATAAATGGCAAAATGTTTTGCATGACACTTAAACTATTACAGAATTCCACAGGGAATGCTAGGATACTACCAAGGTTTTCTGATAAGCAGCTACAGCTAAAAGTCAGTTTCACATTCTTAAGTCAACTGATCTCTCACACTATTTCCAGCAAAACACTTTACAACTGAACACTTCCACATCATAAGGTCAACACAAACATGTATTGGGAGTAAATATGCCATGGTGTGTTTGAAGAGGTAATAAGTATTCAGCTTGGGGATGGATGTGACACTTTGTTTCAGTTGAAAACAATCTAAACCAGTCGTCATGTTATTCCATCCTGCAATGCAACTAACTCCCAACTATCCCTAATGATTTGATATGAGTAATTAGGATTCACAGATAAAGCCCAAATTTATACTAGTCAATAGTTAAATCCCAACCATCCATTGCTACTTGAAGGAAGCATTACCTTTGGGGTAAACACAGATGTTGGGTAATCTGTCCCTAAACCTTTCTTCTATTTCCTACCACTCTCAGATTAGCTGTTAAATCACAGTTCACTCTTTTCTGTATGATAATATTCAATTTAGTGCAGCGTAGTGCTATGATGTCTCTTTGATTTTTTTACATCACCTTAAAATTTTCTGTGAAAACAAAACATTCTATATATTCGTTTTTGAAAATATTCTACATTCTATGCATCTTTATTACCAGATCTTTTTTTATTTTTGTAATTTAGCAGTGAAAATCATGAACAATCATAACATTTTTTATCTTTGAGAAACTTTTTTTTCACCAAAATCTGACAATTTTTAAACCTTCTCTGGAACTCTTGTTGATATTTCAAATACAACAACTACAATAGCTAATATTTATTGGGTATGTAATCTGTGCCAGCCATTGTGCTCAGCAGCTTTGCCTCCATTAATCATTTAGCCCTAGGCAAGTACCATTATTATCCCCATTTTACATACCAGGCAACTGAGAGACAGAAAGGCTAAATAATTTCCCCAGCTTCAGCCTAAGGTACTAAGGTACTAAGAGATAGAAGAGAGAGGCACACTGAGGCAACTTGTTGCAGAGCCTATGTTCTTAACTCCCTCCCTGTATTTCTTCTTTGTAGCTGCTCATATTTCATTATATGTCTATAGACTTATGTCATATTTGTCCAGGATATATTTGAAAGAATTATATTAGTAAACGATAAACCAACTTCTCAGAATAAGCTGTACTGAAAAATAGCTTAACCAATAAGAGGCATGACAAAACAAACAACAAACATAACAAAAAACCCACTGGTAGGATGATCGCTAGAACCTAAGTTCTTTCACTCTTCCACTCTGATGTATCAGTATTGCCTCCCTTCATGGTCCCAGGAGGCTACAATTCTAAGCATCACAGGTGACAGACAACATGCAGTGAAGAAGAGGGGCATTCCATACTGAGTATCTGTTTTTGCTTGTTTGTTGTTGTTTTCTTTTTGAGTTAAAGAAACCTTTCCCAGAAGCTCCAGAGCAGATTGACCTTTGGGTTCCACTGGCCAGGACTGAGTCATCTGTCCACCTCCAAGTCAACTAGCAAGGGAGATAAGACCACATGATTGACTCTTGATAGAGAAAGAAAGAGAAAGGAAGGAAGGAAGGAAGGAAGGGGCAGAAATTGTTAGCTTTTATCACCATATGATGTAATCATATAAGAGCCTTTTATAACCAAAGTGCCAAGAAAAGCCTCCTCCAGAGGAGTTACTGTTGTCATCCACCGTGAGAAGTCAATGTTATTCCCTTATTTTGAGATGAGAAACTGTTAAGAATTATACTGAAAGCTTGGGTCCTAACCTGACATTTAACACTAGTTTGAGAATCAAAACAGAAACACCATTCCACTAATATTATGTCTAGAAGTTCAATGAATTCCACTAGAATTTCAAGGTCTGTTGTTCTTATTTTTCATTAAGAGCCTACCTTTCCTCCTTCCCTCTCCAAAAAAGGTTTATACTCTTTGTACTGGGGCCTTCTAAAGAAAGAAAGAAAGACAAGTAGTCTGGCAACCGTGGGAGTGTTGAGACAACTACAAAAATGACATGGGACAGGAAGGAGGGAGTAGAGAGCAAGGAGAGGCAAAGAAATTGAGGTTTCAGGCAAGGAGAAGAGAAGGACATGGGTTTGAAAGTTAAGGGAAAAAAGAATGCCTTCCAGGAGGCTCCAGTCCCTGCCTCTGCAAACCAGTCTCTACAAATCAGAGAAACCATAACAATTACGCTCTCTGCAAGAAGCAAATCCAGTGCTTATATATAATACCAAAGACCCTTCTCATTTCTCTTTTCCCTTAGCATCCTCTTAGCATACTGCCCACTTCAGATACTGTCTTTGTGATCCTCCAGCCTCAGCATTCCTCTTTCCAACCTCTGACAACCCAAAGAAATATTTTCTAATGAAATTTATATGCCAAATCCCAGCCAGAAGGCATGGCAGGCTGAAGCTCTCAAGTATGAAAGCAACTAGTGAGTCACCCCACTTCACACTGAATTTGCTTTTCATCCCCAGAGCAAATACACCTAAGCTGCATAGTCCTTAAAACTATAAAATATACATATTTTTACATGTCTAGGAAGTTTTCATAAGCAGCTTTCTGATTTCGTTCTCCTCAAGCAGTTAGGGAGCAGAAGAGGGGTTGATCAGTCTAGCTACAAATTCATTCCTTCAGCCAGAAAAGAAGGAGAAGCAAGAACCTGTGGTTGGGGTTCCATGGCACTGCTGAACTAGCAGAGGGATTTTCTCTTCTCCAATGCTGACAGCATCTCTAAGAGCAAGGGAGCCTGCTCAGCAAAGACTTGCACAGCAGTTGGAGTGAGGACTGCATAGGTGGTAAAATCAGGAAGCACTAACAGACAGCCCACATTTAGAGCCAGGGAATCAGAGAGCAAGGGAGCCCAGAGCACTGGGGTGAATGTGCAGCTGGGTGCACAGACCTGAATGGGACGAGCACGTGGCGCTGGAGCTGAGCCAGGCCCTACAGGAATGTCAGGATGGGGCAACTTTCTGCAGCTGGCTATCCCACACCCTACAGCGCACTCACTTCCAGAAATGCTCCTTTCACTATTTCCTTCCCATAGCTATACAAGAACTACTCTCTCGCCTTTTTCTCCTCACCATTTTCCTAAGATTTCACTGAGATTTGTAAACAGAAATATCTCTACTTACACCCTCTCTGCTATTTCCTTTCTGGTTCTAATTATTGTTAAAGGAATTATTTCCCCATTTTTCTCCACAGCTAGATTTTTGTAAGCAGAATAGGGTACACTCTTGTGGCCAGAACAAGGGTACAACAGGGTTTTGTCTCCTTTCCATTAACCACGTCCCTCACAGCAAGTCCCAGGGTTCTGCCATGTACAGAGCCTCTGCCTCTTTCAACCCTTTTATTGTCTGTTACTGAAAGATCAGAGCCAGAGATAAAGCTAATGAAAAGCTACCCAGGAGGTCAAATTACTTGTGAACTGTCATATCAATCTTAAGTTGAATTTTAAGCATGGTAATTCACATGGAACATCAAGTACTTCACAGTTTGCGAGCAGTCTCATGCTTGTCTATGTCTGAGAATTCCCAAAACATCAACTCCAATATTCTCACCCTTTTCCATCCCTAAAATTTCCGTACTTGTGCCGACTTTCGAGCAAGGAACAAACCAAATCTTCAGAAGAGCAATAAGCTATTCCAGAAGCACAAGGAATTGTCCCTTTTGGAGACTTACAAGTTAAGTTGTGCCCACCCCCCAAATTTATATGTTATGATTGTATTTGGAAATAGGTTCTTTACAGAGGTAATCAAGTTAAAATGCGGTCATAAGGGTGGGCCATAATCCAGTACAACTGATGTCCTTTTAAAAATGGGAAACTTGGGAGGAGCTTCAAGATGGCAGAAGAGGGCTTCTCTGGTGGTGCAGTGGTTGAGAGTCTGCCTGCCGATGCAGGGGACACGGGTTCGTGCCCCGGTCCGGGAAGATCCCACATGCTGTGAAGCAGCTGGGCCCGTGAGCCATGGCCGCTGAGCCTGCGCGTCCGGATCCTGTGCTCCGCAACGGGAGAGGCCACAACAGTGAGAGGCCCACGTACCGCAAAAAAAAAAAAAAAAAAAAAAAAAAAGATGATGGAAGAGTAAGACACGGAGATCACCTTCCTCCCCACAATCAGAAATACATCTACATGTGGAACAACTCCTACAGAACACCTACTGAACGCTGGCAGAAGACCTCAGACCTCCCAAAAGGCAAGAAAGTCCCCCCGTACCCGGGTAGGGCAAAAGAAAAAAGAATAAACAGAGACAAAAGAACAGGCACGGGACCTGCACCAGTGGGAAGGAGCTGTGAAGGAGTAAAGGCTTCCACACACTAGAAGCCCCTTCGCGGGCAGAGACTGCGGGTGGTGGAGGGGGGGAACTTCGGGGCCGCGGAGGAGAGCACAGCAACACGGGTGCGGAAGGCAAAGCGGAGAGATTCCCGCACAGAGGATCAGTGCCGACCAGCACTCACCAGCCCAAGAGGCTTGTCTGCTCACCGGCCAGGACGAGCAGAGGTTGGGAGCTGAGGCTCGGGCTTCCAGGGTTGCATCCCAGAGAGAGGACTGGGGTTGGCAGCATGAACACAGCCTGAAGGAGCTAGTGCACCACGGCTAGCCGGGAGGGAGTCCGGGAAAAAGTCTGGAGCTGCTGAAGAGACAAGAGACTTTTTCTTGCCTCTTTGTTTCCTGGTGCACAAGGAGAGGGGATTCAGAGCACTGCTTAAAGGAGCTCCAGAGACAGGCGCGAGCTGCAGCTGTCAGCACGGACGCCAGAGACGACCATGAGACGCTAAGGCTGCTGCTGCAGCCACCAAGAAGCCTGTGTGCGAGCACAGGTCACTCTCCACACCTCCCTTCCAGGGAGCCTGTGCAGCCCCGTCACTGCCAGGGTCCCGTGATCCAGGGACAACTTCCGCGGGAGAACGCACGGCGCGCCTCAGGCTGGTGCAACGTCACGCCGGCCTCTGCTGCCACAGGCTCGCCCGGCATCCGTACCCCTCCCTCCCCCCACCTGAGTGAGCCAGAGTCCTCGAATCAGCTGCTCTTTTAACCCCGTCCTGTCTGGGCAGAAACAGATGCCCTCAGGCAACCTACACGCAGAGGGGGGTCCAAATCCAAAGCTGAACCCCGGGAGCTCTGCGAACAAAGAAGAGAAAGGGAAATCTCTCCCAGCAGCCTCAGGAGCAGGGGATTAAATCTCCACAATCATCTTGATGTACCCTGCATCTGTGGAATACCTGAATAGACAACAAATCATCCCAAATTGAGAAGGTAGACTTTGGGAGCAACGATATATTTTTTTTCCCTTTTTCTCCTTTTGTGAGTGTGTATGTGTATGCTTCTGTGTGTGATTTTGTCTGAATAGCTTTGCTTTTACCATTGGACCTAGGATTCTGTCTGTCCATTTTTGGGGTTTTTTTTTTACTTAAAAAACTCTTCTCCTTAATAATTATTTTTTATTTTAATAACTTTATATTATTTTATTTTATTTTAACTTCTTCTTTCGTTTTTTCCCTCCCTTTTATTCTGAGCCGTGTGGAGGACAGGCTCTTGGTGCTCCAGCCAGGCATCAGGGCTGTGCCACTGCGGAGGGAGAGCCAAGTTCAGGACACTGGTCCACAAGAGACCTCCCAGCTCCACATAATATCAAATGGTGAAAATCTCCCAGAGCTCTCCATCTCAACGCCAAGACCCAGCTCCACTCAACGACCAGCAAGCTACAGTGCTGGACACCCTATGCCAAACAACTAGCAAGACAGGAACACAACGCCACCCATTAGCAGAGAGGCTGCCTCAAATCATAAAAAGTCCGCAGACACCCCAAAACACACCACCAGACGTGGACCTGCCCACCAGAAATAAAAGATCCAGCCTTATCCACCAGAACACAGGTACTAGTCCCCTGCACCAGGAAGCCTACACAACACATTGAACCAACCTTAGCCACTGGGGACAGACACCAAAAACAACAGAAACTATGAACCTGCAGCCTGCGAAAAGGAGACCCCAAACACAGTAAGTTAAGTGAAATGAGAAGACAGAGGAACACACAGCAGATGAAGGAGCAAGGTAAAAACCCAGCAGACCAAACAAATGAAGAGGAAATAGGCAATCTACCTGAAAAAGAATTCAGAAAAATGATAGTAAAGATGATCCAAAATCTTGGAAATAGAATGGAGAAAATACAAGAAACGTTTAGCTAGGACCTAGAAGAACTAAAGAGCAAACAAACAATCATGAACAACACAATAAATGAAATTAAAAGTTCTCTAGAAGGGACCAATACCAGACTAACTGAGGCAGAAGAACAGATAAGTGACCTGGAAGATAAAATAGTGGAATAACTACTGCAGAGCAGAACAAAGAAAAAAGAATGAAAATAATTGAGGACAATCTCAGAGACCTCTGGGATAATATTAAACACACATTTGAATTATAGGTGTCCCAGAAGAAGAAGAGAAAAAGAAAGGGACTGAGAAAATATTTGAAGAGATTACAGTTGAAAACTTACCTAATATGGGAAAGGAAATAGTTAATCAAGTCGAGGAAGCACAGAGTGTCCCATACAGGATAAATCCAAGGAGAAATATGCAAAGACACATATTAATCAAACTATTAAAAATTGAATACAAAGAACAAATATTAAAAGCAGTAAGGGAAAAACAACAAATAACACATAAGGGCATCCCAATAAGCTTAACAGCTGATCTCTCAGCAGAAACTCTGCAAGCCAGAAGGCAGTAGCAGGACATATTTAAAGTGATGAGGGGGGAAAACCTACAACCAAGATTATTCTACCCAGCAAGGATCTTATTCACATTCGACAAAGAAATTAAAAGCTTTACAGACAAGGAAAACCTAAGAGAATTCAGCACCATCAAACCAGCTTTACAACAAATGCTAAAGAAACTTCTCTAGGCAGGAAACACAAGTGAAGGAAAAGACCTACAATAATAAACCCAAAACAATTAAGAAAATGGTAGTAGGAACATAAATATTGATAATTATCTTAAATGTAAATGGATTAAATGCTCCAACCAAACGACATAGACTGGCTGAATGGATACAGAAAAAAGACCCGTATATATGCTATCTATAAGAGACCCACTTCAGACCTAGGGACACATACAGACTGAAAGTGAGGGGACGTAAAACGATATTCCATGCAAATGGAAATCAAAAGAAAGCTGGAGTAGCAATTCTCATATCAGACAAAATAGACTTTAAAACAAATACTATTACAAGAGACACAGAAGGACACTACATAATGATCAAGGGATCGATCCAAGAAGAAGATATAACAATTATAAATATTTAGGCACCCAACATAGCAGCACCTCAATACATAAGGAAAATACTAACAGCCATGAAAGGGGAAATCGACACTAACAAATTCATAGTAGGGGATTTTAACATCCCACTTTCACCAATGGACAGATCATCCAAAATGAAAATCAATAAGGAAACACAAGCTTTAAATGATACATTAAACAAGATGGACTTAATTGACATTTGTAGAACATTCCATCCAAAAAAAACAGAATACACATTCTTCTCAAGTGCTCATGGAACATTCTCCAGGATAGATCCTATCTTGGGTCACAAATCAAGCCTTGGTAAATTTAAGAAAATTGAAATCGTATCAAGTATCTTTTCTGACCACAATGCTATGAGACTAGATATCAATTACAGGAAAAGATCTGTAAAAAATACAAACACATGGAAGCTAAACAATACACTACTTAATAATGAAGTGATCACTGAAGAAATCGAAGAGGAAATCAAAAAATACCTAGAAACAAATGACAATGAAAACATGACAATGCAAAACCTATGGGATGCAGCAAAAGGAATTCTAAGAGAGAAGTTTACAGCAATACAATACTACCTTAAGGAACAAGAAATATCTCAAATAAACAACCTAACCTTATACCTAAAGCAATTAAAGAAAGAAGAAAAAAAAACCAAAGTTAGCAGAAGGAAAGAAATCATAAAGATCAGATCACAAATAAATGAAAAAGAAATGAAGGAAACAATAGCAAAGAGCAATAAAACTAAAAGCTGGTTCTTTGAGAAGATAAACAAACTTGATAAACCATTAGCCAGACTTATCAAGAGAAAAAGGGAGAAGACTCAAATCAATAGAATTAGAAATGAAAAAGGAGAACAACTGACACTGCAGAAATACAAAGGATCATGAGAGATTACTACAATCAACTACATGCCAGTAAAATAGACAACCTCGAAGAAATGGACAAATTCTTAGAAATGCACAACATTCCGAGACTGAACCAGGAAAAAATAGAAAATATGAACAGACCAATCACAGGCACTGAAATTGAAACTGTGATAAAAAATCTTCCAAAAAACAAAAGCACAGGACCAGATGGCTTCACAGGCGAATTCTATCAAACATTTAGAGAAGAGCTAATACTTATCCTTCTCAAACTCTTCCAAAATATAGCAGAGGGAGGAATACACCCAAAGTCATTCTACGAGGCCACCATCGCTCTGCTACCAAAACCAGACAGACATGTCACAAATAAAACTACAGGCCAATATCACTGATGAACATACATGCAAAAATCCTCAACAAAATACTAGCAAACAGAATCCAACAGCACATTAAAAGGATCATACACTATGATCAAATGGGGTTTATCCCAGGAATGCAAGGATTCTTCAATATATGCAATTCAATCAACATGATACACAAATTGAAGGAGAAAACCCATATGATCATCTCAATAGATGCAGAGAAAGCTTTTGACAAAATTTAACACCCATTTATGATAAAAACCCTCCAGAAAGTAGGCATAGAGGGAACTTTCCTCAACATGATAAAGGCCATATATGACAAACCCACTGCCAACATCGTCCTCAATGGTGAAAAACTGAAACCATTTCAACTAAGATCAGGAACAAGAAAAGGTTGCCCACTCTCACCACTATTATTCAACATAGTTTTGGAAGTCTTAGCCACAGCAATCAGAGAAGAAAAGGAAATAAAAGGAATCCAAATTGGAAAAGAAGAAGTAAAGCTTTCACTGTTTGCAGATGACATGATACTATAATAGAGAATCCTAAGGATGCTACCAGAAAACTACTAGAGCTAATCAATGAATTTGGTAAAGTAGCAGGGTAAAAAATTAATGCACAGAAATCTCTGGCATTCCTATACACTAATGATGAAAAATCTGAAAGTGAAATTAAGAAAACACTCCCATTTATCATTGCAACAAAAAGAATAAAATACCTAGGAATAAACCTACCTAAGGAGACAAAAGACCTGTATGCAGAAAATTATAAGACACTGATGACAGAAATTAAAGATGATACAAATAGATGGAGAGATATACCATGTTCTTGGATTGGAAGATTCAACATTGTGAAAATGACTCTACTACCCAAAGCAATCTACAGATTCAATGCAATCCCTATCAAACTACTACTGGCATTTTTTCACAGAACTAGAACAAAAAATTTCAAAATTTGTATGGAAACACAAAAGACCCCAAATAGCCAAAGCAATCTTAAGAAAAATGGAGCTGGAGGAATCAGGCTCCCTGACTTCAGACTATACTACAAAGCTACAGCAATCAAGACAGTATGGTACTGGCACAAAAACAGAAGTATGGATCTATGGAACAGGATAGAAAGCCCAGAGAGAAACCCATGCACATATGGTCACCTTACCTTTGATAAAGGAGGCAAGAATACACAATGGAGAAAAGACAGCCTCTCCAATAAGCTGGTAAAACTGGACAGCTACATGTAAAAGAATGAAATTAGAATACTCCCTAACACCATACACAAAAATAAACTCAAAATGTATTAAAGACCTAAATGTAAGGCCAGACACCATCAAACTCTTAGAGGAAAACATAGGCAGAACACTCTATGATATAAATCACAGCAAGATCCTTCTTGACCCACCTCGTAGAGAAATGGAAATAAAAGCAAAAATAAACAAATGGGACCTAATGAAATTTCAAGGCTTTTGCACAGCAAAGGAAATCGTAAAGAAGACGAAAAGACAACACTCAGAATGGGAGAAAATAGTTGCAAATGAAGCAACTGACAAAGGATTAATCTCCAAAACATGCAAGCAACTCATGCAGCTCAATATCAAAAAAACAAACAACCCAATCCAAAAATGAGCAGAAGACCTAAATAGACATTTCTCCAAAGAAGATATACAGATTGCTAACAAACACATGAAAGGATGCTCACCATCATTAATCATTAGAGAAATGCAAATCAAAACTACAATGAGATATCCTCTCACACCCAACAGAATGGCCATCAGCAAAGTATCTTCAAACAATAAATGCTAGAGAGGGTGTGGAGAAAAGGGAACCCTCCTGCACTGTTGGTGGGAATGTAAGTTGATATAACCACTATGGAGAACAGTATGGAGGTTCCTTAAAAAACTAAAAATAGAACTACCATATGGCCCAGCAATCCCACTACTGGGCATATACCCTGAGAAGACCATAATTCAAAAAGAGTCATGTACCAAAATATTCATTGCAGCTCTATTTACAATAGCCAGGACATGGAAGCAACCTAAATGTCCATCAACAGATGAATGGATAAAGAAGATGTGGCATATATATACAATGGAACATTACTCAGCCATAAAAAGGAACAAAACCGAGTTATTTGTAGTGAGGTGGATGGACCTAGAGTCTGTCATACAGAGTGAAGTAAGTCAGAAAGAGAAAAACAAATACCGTATGCTAACACATATATATGGAATCTAAAAACAAAAAAATGGTCAGAAGAACCTAAGGGCAAGACAAGAATAATGATACAGACCTACTAGAGAATGAACTTGAGGATACGGGGAGGGGGAAGGGTAAGCTGGGACAAAGTGAGAGAGTGGCATGAACATATATACACTACCAAACGTAAAATAGATAGCTAATGGGAAGCAGCCACATAGCACAGGGAGATCAGCTCGGTGCTTTGTGACCACCTAGAGGGGTGGGATGGGAGGGTGGGAGGGAGACACAACAGGGAGGAGATATGGGGATATATGTATATGTATAAATGATTCACTTTATTATAAAGCAGAAACTAACACACCATTGTAAAGCAATTATACTCTAATAAAGATGTTAAAAAATAAAACAAAATAAAATAAAAATGGGAAATTTGAGTGCATGATTACACTTGTTTGAGATATCTAAAGTAGTAAAATTCTTAAAAGGAGCAAGTTGTTGGGGGCTGTGGGAGGGAGGAGCAGGGAGTTGGTCACTGGGGAACGAGGTCTGGAGATCTGTTGCACAACAAAGTGAATATACTTAGTACTACTGAACTGTACACTAAAAAATAAGCAGTGAAGTTTGGAAGTTTTATGCTCTGTCTTTTTAAACCGCAAATAAAAACTTTAAAACATAAAATAAATAAAAATGGGAAATATAGACACAGAGATGTGCATAGAGGGAAAAAAATGCGAGGAGGCATAGGGTGAAAACAGCCATCCACACACCAAGGAGGGAAGCCTGGGACCGATCTTCCATCATAGCCCTCGGAAGGAACCTGCCAACACCTTGATCTTAGACTTCTATCCTCCAGGCTGTGAAACAATAAATGTCTGTTGTTTAAGCCACTCAATCTGCGGGACTTTGTCATCACAGCTCTAACAATTTAATAAAGAGACATCTGAAATCACATCTAGGAGAGAGGATAAGAAGGCAGGGTTCCAGGGGCAGGTGGGCCATCTGGAACATTCCACCCCCCAGTGGAAGATAAAGATATGAGATCACGTGTATAAAGCATACAGCGTAGTGTTGACATACAAAATATGCTGGCTCTCAGCACAATTCCAGGAATCAGAAGACAGACACTCCATTCTTATTGCCCTGCGAGGTGAGTGACGGGGTCACCTACCTAGACAAAGAGTCCAGGGCAGACTTCACAGACCACCGATTAAGCCTCTCCTATCAGATGAGAAAATACCTAAGACCTTCGGTTCACATCATCAGGTATAATGAAACATCACATAATGAAGATACTGGGGTGGATATTACGGGATAGACAAAATTAACAAAATAAATTCCTTGCTTCAGAGAGAACAAGTTCAGAGATATCATCAAACTGAGACCATCTGGGGGAATGAATCCATAGGTTCATTATCATACATTGAGTATGTGCACATACTTCACCAAAACATCACTTTCAATTCCCAGGAGTGACCAAAACGATTACTCAAAGAGCATTCCCTGCCTGATAGGAGTCCAGCACTTCCTGCAAGACAGCACGGTGTTAATCTGTGTGTGCTCATGCTTCACAAATAACAATCCCAGAGGGACAAAGAAGCCAAATGGCTCAGCATAAGGTCGCAGCATATGTCTGTTTTGGAAGTTCTAGTACATTAGTTTTTCATTTCTGTATCCTGAGAAATATCATCTTAAAAAAACATTTATTACACACATTTTCAAACATATTCAATAGTAAAGAGAAGGGTATAGCGAACCCCTCAACCCCCCATGTATCCAGCACCCACCTCCATGTCATTTTCATGGGATTATCTCATTTCATCTATACCCCACCCACTAGGTTATTTTAAAACAAATCCACATATGTATATGTATAACTGATTTAATAAAAAAAAAAAAAAAAAAAAAACAAATCCCAAACATATCATTTCATTTACACATACTTTAGTACTTCAGTATCTCTACAAGACAGGACACTTAATCAAATACTACACTTAAAATTAATAGCAGCTCCTTAATATCAATAAACTCCCCAACTTATAACTTGTATAGTTTATCATTTTTAACTAAACCATTAGATTTGTTTAATAGCTCTCTTAAGTGTCTTTTAATTCACAGTTTTCTCCTCCCACTTTTTTCTCGTATCATTTAGTTGTGGCAGAAATTGGGCCATTTGTTTTGCAGAATTTCCCACATTCCGGATTACTGATTACATCCCTAAGGAATAGTTTAACATGTTCCTGTGAACTGGCAGTTAAATATAAAGGCATGATTAGATTCAAGCTCAATACTTGAAAGGAATACTTTACAAATGGTGCTGGAAACACACTGTCTGATTGTTTTTCTGTGACAATGACATGAACCACTGAGCTCATATGTTGTCAGCCTGATCATGATAGAGTTTCTGCCCTACTATTTCTTCCCCCAAGTAGAGTTTGGAGTGAGAACTTGGATGCAGTAGGTTTATTTGGGAGGTGATCTCAGGAAGCAGCAGGGAGCAAGCAGGACCAGTGACACAGGAAAGGGAAGAAAAAGCAATGAAAGTGTGCATTAGCAATTCCACTGAGGCGCACGCAGAAGACCTCCAAGAATGGTCCATCTGGAAAACAGGAGGCAAGAGCATTTGTCCTTTAGCTCCCATCTCTTGGATGAGGGTTGCTTCTGGAGACATTAACTATTCCACACTCAGGGCCGCTTGAAAGCTGAAGCCAGGGAAGCTTGAGGGGTAACAGACAAGACCCTGGAGCAGGAAGTATTAATAAAAAGACTCCATGTGGGGCTTCCCTGGTGGCGCAGTGGTTGAGAGTCCGCCTGCCGATGCAGGGGACACGAGTTCGTGCCCCGATCCCGGAAGATCCCACATGCCGCGGAGCGGCTGGGCCCGCGAGCCATGGCCGCGGAGCCTGTGTGTCCGGAGCCTGTGCTCCGCAACGGGAGAGGCCACAGCAGTGAGAGGCCCGCGTACAGCAAAAAAAAAAAAAAAAAAAAAAAAGACTCCATGTGCATTGAGGGATGTTGATAGTGGGAGAGGAATCTGAGTGCAACAGATCTGTCCACCATAGCTGAGGCTAAAATCAGAGGTGGTCCATGAGGATGCTGCATGAACTTCAGAGACACCTGCCACAGTCCCTATCAGACTTTCTCTAAAGCTAACGATTTTAGCAGCCAGTAGTGAGCATTGCCTAGATCCATCATATAATTAAATTAGGGGTGCAAAATGAAGATAGTTTAATTGTGTTACTCCTTTTTTAGCCAATATTCTTTTTTTATTTGTTAGCCAATATTTCATTTTGTTAGCCAATATTCTTTTTAAAAAATTATTTCCCACATGAACTATTCCATTACCCTGAAATAGTGTTGCTCAGGCAATAGTTTGCAGAAGTTTGAGTCTTCCTTTTTATTCACCTGTTTTCAGAATAATAAGATGATGACCAATAAGTGGTTTTTTTAAAAATTATCCTCATGTACTCATAGGTTTTTAAACATATTTTATGTGTTTCAGTCTATTGTAGTAATTATTCTTTCTGATATTCAAATTGACCATCATTAGTTAGTGGAAAGCCCTCCAAATGAGCTCTTGAGTCATTTCGACATGACCCCAGTTGTCTATGCTAGCTGTCTTGCTTTTTAATTCAAAATGTTTCAGGTCATCTTGTACATTTTCTCCCTAAGACCTGAAATTAGCTCTTCATCCAAGGAATCTTGGTTCCTTTTAGGAGACATGGACTTTTAGGAGATATTCATAGACCACAATCTAGGCAACAAGGTACTCCTAGCTACCGGGTTGATCATTGTTTCTAGACTTTTTTTGTGGGCAGATGTGAAAACACATGATGAGTTCACACTGAAATTTCCAACTCAAATTTAGGAGATTTACATAACTTTTTGTTTTGTTTGTTTGTTTGTTTTTTGCAGTACGCAGGCCTCTCACTGTTGTGGCCTCTACCGTTGCGGAGCACAGGCTCTGGACGCGCAGGCTCAGTGGCCATGGCTCATGGACCCAGCCACTCCCCGGCATGTGGGATCTTCCCAGACCGGGGCACGAACCCATGTCCCCTGCATCGGCAGGTGGACTCTCAACCACTGCGTCACCAGGGAAGCCCTACATAACTATTTGATTTTATATTTGTACCTCTTTTCCCTCACACTGAAAAAAAACAAGGTTCTTCATGACATTATCAAAATTACTCATTTTAGCCAACTCTATGTATAGTATATTTTCAAAATAAGAATACCAGTATTATTACTAACAGTATGACTCCTGAAAAAAAGTTTGATTTCTATTTGTCTTTAGGATACGTCCCACCAAAGTTTCAAACTGATGCGTCATAAATTGATTTGAAATATTTTTTCTCAATGTAGGTAAGCCACCAACTGTATACACAAGTTCATTTGTTTCATTTTCCTTTCAGTTATTGAGAATTGCTTTTTAATGTTGACTTAATTTTGTTTTAGAATCACCAAAAAACTTACCTAATTCCAAAGTCAAAACTAAATCAAAGTACATTCAGAGAATTCAAGTTTCTATATCTGTTCCTTCCATTCCTCTATAGAAAACCACTTTATTTAGAATCAGTTTTGTGGGGTTTTTCATTCATTGATTTTTTTAATATAAGCAAGTATATTGCATATAGTATTCTTTATAGTTGTGATGGTTAATGTGTCAACTTGGTTGGGCCACGGTGACCAGATTTTTGCAAACACCATTCTGGATGTTTCTGTGAGGGTGTTTTTGGATGAGATTTACATTTAGATTTGTAGACATTGAGTAAAGCAGACTTCCTTCCATAATGTGGGTTGGCTTCATCCATTTAGATGAAGGCCTGAATAGAACAAAAGACTGACCTCCCTCAAGCAAGAAGGAATTCTGCCATCAAACTGAGACTTGAACTGCAGCATTGGCTATTCCTGGGTCCCCAGCCTGCTGGCTCATCTTGCAGATTTTGGACTTGCCAGTCTCCATAACTGCATGAACCCATTCCTTAAAATAAGTTTCTTTCTATATATATAACATCTTATTTGTTCTATATGTCTGGAGGACCCTGACTAATACAGCTGTATTTATTATTATGTATTATACATTATATATTAATTATTTCATACTATATATTGTTTATAATATGTGAATATTACATATATATTACATTCTTATCACCTCCTCATTTATTTAAAAAAAGGCAACATCCTGTACCTTACTATATGCTGGAGACTTTTCTGCAGCAGTGTACAGACATCCTCATTTCTGTCTACATCTACATAGTAGTCCCTCGTGTAACTGCATCAATATTTATTCACCAGTTCTCTATTGATGAACTATTGGGTTGTTTCCAATTTTTTCTATTACAGAAGGTGTCACAATAAATTACCTTGTACATCAGTCATTTTGTGTTTTTGCCAGTGAATCTTAATAAATTCTAGAAGTAGAATTACTGGGTCAAAAAGCAATGCATATGTAATTTTGCTGGATATTACCATAACCACTCCCACAGGAATTATACAACTTTGCATTCCACCAGCAATATATGAGAGTGCCTATTTCTACCTAGACTCCCCAATAGAATATGAGTATCAAACAATATGTACAAGGGCAGTTACTTTTGATAGGTAAGAAAAGGTTTCAGTATAATTTTGATTTGTCTCTCAAGGTGAGCAAGGTTGAATATCTATTTACAAGTTGTAGGAAATTTTTACTTCTTTTTCTACTAACTGCATGTTCAAATATTGTGCTAATTTTTCTATAGAGTTTTGGTATTTTTCTTCTCTATTTTTAAAAGCTCTTATATATTGGATATATTAACCTTTTGTCCGTGATATAAGTTTATTATATTTTTCCCAGTTTATTTTGTTTCATACAAATTTTTAAAATTTTTATCACTATTCACCCCTGGTAACTATATCACATAAATGCCATTGTTTGTATAACAATTGAGTTGTTATTAAAAGTTAATCCCAACCACAGAGAAAAGCAAACCAAACGCTGGCATTATAACATTTATGGCACTGTGAGATGTTGGTCATTTTCCACTCTCCCCATTCAGTTTCTGCTTTGATCTTTCACATTAGTCTGCTGTTTATCTTATACCAGAAGTGCTTGGGGTCAAATTCAAGATCACTATTGTAAAGCAGAGCTCCCTATCCTCATTTATGTACCAGGGAAGAGAGTGCCTTTTTCCACCAAGATAAGGTAGTCCAATCAACCTAGATGCCAGTTCCTTACATTATTAGCTATGAAAAGTAGAAGGGCGAAAAAGCAAAAAAATAAATAAAAGTAGAAAGGTGACATTTCTTTTTTCTCAAAAGATTTTTAAATGTGCTGTAAATGAATGATTTATTTCGGCCCTTGATCCTGAATGATACAGAGTCAGGAAGTCAAAACCATGGGGGAGATTGGCTTATGCAAAGAGTGTGCACAACAGCTGGCAAATCTGACAAGGGCTCTTTCTGATTCTTAGAAAAGGAATCTGAATGTGCGTGTGTGTGTGTGTGTGTGTGTGTGCACGCGTGGGGGCAGGGGTGGGGGGAATACCTCATTCCTGTGTTGGCTCATGAGGGCCAGAGCATTCCTGCAACCCATCATTTCTGGGGTCTTTCACCTGTCATGAGACATAGGTAGAGATGGGAAAGCTCTGATACATTCTCCAACTGTAACAGTGAACAGTAGAAAATTAAAATCAGTAGAGAAAACAGTGGGAGAAGATTTTGGGTTTTTTTTTTTTGCGGTACGTGGGCCTTTCACTCTTGTGGCCCCTCCCGTTGCGGAGCACAGACCCTGGACGCGCAGGGTCAGCGGCCATGGCTCACTGGCCCAGCCGCTCCGCGGCATGTGGGATCTTCCCAGACCAGGGCACGAACGCGTGTCCCCTGCATCGGCAGGCGGACTCTCAACCACTGCGCCACCAGGTAAGCCCTATGGGAGAAATTTTTGAGCAAGACCCCTTAATTCACCAAATGAGCAGATACAAATCATAACTTCTCCAATTGACTGATGTCTTTGAAATTTTTTTTTACTGAGAACAAAACCTTTGATTCCTCTACCAGAAAAAAAAAAAAAAACTTTAAATGTAAACACTCTCAGAGAGGTGATTCTGTGTATTGACTGATAGCATCATTAAGGATATCACTTTTCCCTAAGAGCATGTTTTAATTGGGGGGGGAGGGGGGAGGGCAGCTGGTGACAGAGGTGAAAGTGAAGTAAGAAGGGAAGCTGTGGGTGGGGGAGTGGAGAAATGAAGAGAGCCTGGAGGCACTAAAAACCAATTTCTCAGTTTCAATATTTTGCCTAGAGCAAGTCCTGGGTGTTTGTTTTCTTAGCCTGCCTAGAAAAATGAAAAAAGAACTTCCCCTGAAAGCCTCATTAACTCCATAAGCCAGTGATTACAGCAGCCTTTAATAGAGGAAGAATGACTTCCCTTTTCACAGAAACCTTAAGGGATGACAACTCAAATCAACTTTAGAAATGCCTGGAGGAGAAGAAATGGGAAGGGGCAGGAGAGAGGCCAAGAGGAGAGTGGAAAAGGGAAGAGGATAAAGAAGTAGGTAAAGGGAGGTGAGCATGAAGAGGAGGATTAGGCCAGCAATTACAATCAGGGTTTGGGGGAGGGGGAGGGTAGCTAACTCTGAGATACCCCTTAACAAAGCAGATTCAACTTCTCTGGTTAATCACTACAGCCTGCAGGAAGTCCAGCCACAACATTCCAAGAACAACAGCTGCCCTGGACAAGTGTCATTCCTTTTGGCTACTAGACAACTGAACCCCCTTCTTAGGTCTGGGGACTCCCCCACCTTGTCAATATTGAGACAAAGCTGAGCCACCTTCAGCTATAAAGGCTGAAAATGCCTGCAACCTTGTTTCCCAGCCTGCTTGGCAGGTAAGGATATGTTACCTAGAGGAGCCCTTCTCAGACTTTAGTGGGCCTAGTGTACTACTGATACTTTAAGGATGTCCAAATCAAGAAAGCTTGTTAAAATACCCACCCACCCACCCCACCACCCCCCGGCCCCGAGATTCTAACTAAGTAGGATAATGCAGTCACATAATTTGCAGTTCTTGCTCTCAACTGACGCTAATGCTGCTAGTATTCGGGCTACACTTTCAAGTAAATTGACAATTACCACGAATCTGTTGAGAACCTGCCTCAGGCCTTGGACTGGGTGCTACCAGTGCAAAGGAGAGATTGAAAAAATTCTCTCAGTGACAGAAGGGATTTGTGGAAGGTCCAAGATCTTGGAGCTCCAAGGGCAGCAATGGTGGCATCCACCTTCCTGTGTCATCAGTGTTGGAAGTGCAATGGCATGGTGGTGGGGGTGGGAAAAGGGGAAGGGACAGGCAGAGGCATCTTTGCTGAACCAGTTCTATGGCAGAGACCCCAAGTCAATTTCTCCAGTCCTCTTGGTGATTTGTAAGCCACCAAATCATTTTTTTTTTCCAATCTGTTAGTCAGACCCTGTTGTCTGCAAATAAGGGCTTTGACCAAAACAAAAACTATTAAAATAAAGACAGGACCCCTGATATCTGTCCTTCACAGTACTCATCACATCACCATGCACTCAACAAAGTGAACTGTGTGGCTACTGTCATTTGCTATTATTACTACCTAGAAAATACACAGATCTCAACAAGAATTCATCTTGTGTATTTCTTTAATTGCATGAGTCCCTTCAAAGACATAAAATGTATAAGAAAAAATGAACTTAATTTTGCAGCCCCTTCTTCACTAACATTCATCAGCTCTCCCTGTCAGCACCTTTGGCCTTGAAAAGGTCAAGAGAAGAGGGGAGAGGAAAATGGAGCAGACAGGGTATTAGACTCAATGCTAGTGATTTGGGATGTAACTTAAAGGCTATGATCATTTATATAGAGGAGGAGGAAATGTTGACTATGCCCTAAACAGATATTCAAAGAAGAATATCCTAATCGGGCTTCCCTGGTGGTGCAGTGGTTAAGAATCTGCCTGACAATGCAAGGGACACAGGTTCGTGCCCTGGTCTGGAAAGATGCCACGGAGCAACTAAGCCTGTGCGCCACAACTACTGAGCCTGCGCTCTAGAGTCTGCATGCCACAACTACTGAAGCCTGTGCACCTAGAGCTCGTGCTTTGCAACAAGAGAAGCCACCGCAATGAGAAGCCCGCACACCGCAAGGAAGAGTAGCCCACGCTCACTGCAACTAGAGAAAGCCCGTGCGCAGCAATGAAGACCCAATGCAGCCAAAAATAAATAAATAAAATAATGTTTTTTAAAAAAGGTTGAAAAAAAAGAACATCCTAATCAATAACTGTAAGGAAAATGTACAAAGTATGGTGTTCAGCTGGTTTGGCAGTTGTCTTATAAAAATATATTTTGGTAGAATTATGTGGTGGAAAAAATATTGGATTTAAGAGCTCAAATATAGACTGACTTTCTACACTAGTTCTACAGGTAACCATCTAGGTGATCAGGGAAAATAACCTTAATTAATGTGACTATTCTTATCTGATAGAATAGGGATCTTAACCTACTCTATCTTCCTTTCAGACTGTTGTCAGGATCAAAATGTAATGAGGTTATTGATCTCTTTATAAACAAATACTAGATTTGATGCCACTAACCGAAAGAGTAACAATGATTATAACAGCAACTATAGCAGTAGCTGACATTTATTTAGTGCAACATACACAATGTTCAAGACACTGATATCTCATTAAATTTTTTTAATTATTTTATTTTATTTTATTTTGTTATACAGCAGGTTCTTATTAGTCATCAATTTTATACACATCAGTGTATGCATGTCAATCCCAATCGCCCAATTCATTACCCCACCACCACCACTCCCCAGCCCTTTTCCCCCCTTGCTGTCCATACGTTTGTTCTCTACATCTGTGTCTTAATTTCTGCCCTGCAAACCAGTTTATCTACCATTTTTCTAGGTTCCACATGTATGTGTTAATATATGATATTTGTTTTTCTCTTTCTGACTAACTTCACTCTGTATGACAGTCTCTAGATCCATCCACGTCTCAACAAGTGACCCAATTTCGCTCCTTTTTATAGCTGAGTAATATTCCATTGTATATATGTACCACATCTTCTTTATCCATTTGTCTGTCGATGGGCATTTAGATTGCTTCCATGACCTGGCTATTGTAAATAGTGTTGCAGTGAACATTGGGGTGCATGTGTCTATTTGAATTATGGTTTTCTCTGGGTATATGCCCAGTAGTGGGATTGCTGGATCATATGGTAATTCTATTTTTAGTTTTTTAAGGAACCTCCATACTGTTCTCCATAGTGGTTATATCAATTTACATTCCCACCAACAGTGCAAGAGGGTTCCCTTTTCTCCACACCCTTTCCAGCATTTTTGTTTGTAGATTTTCTGATGATGCCCATTCTAACTAGTGTGAGGTGATACCTCATTGTAGTTTTGACTTGCATTTCTCTAATAATTAGTGATGTTGAGCAGCTTTTCATGTGCTTCTTGGTCATCTGTATGTCTTCTTTGGAGAAATGTCTATTTAGGTCTTCTGCCCATTTTTGGATTGGGTTGTTTGGTTTTTTAATATTGAGCTGCATGAGCTGTTTATATATTTTGGAGATTAATCCTTTGTCCGTTGATTCGTTTGCAACTATTTTATCCCATTCTGAGGGTTGTCTCTTCGTCTTGCTTTCCTTTGCTGTGCAAAAGCTTTGAAGTTTCATTAGGTCCCATTTGTTTGTTTTTATTTCCATTACTCTAGGAGGTGGATCAAAAAAGATCTTGCTGTGATTTATGTCAAAGAGTGTTCTTCCTATGTTTTCCTCTAAGAGTTTTATAGTGTCCGGGCTTACATTTAGGTCTCTAATCCATTTTGAGTTTATTTTTGTGTATGGTGTTAGGGAGTGTTCTAATTTCACTGTTTTACAGGTAGCTGTCCAGTTTTCCCAGCACCACTTATTGAAGAGACTGTCTTTTCTCCATTGTATATCCTTGACTCCTTTGTCATAGATTAGTTGACCATAGGTGTGTTGGTTTATCTCTGGGCTTTCTATCTTGTTCCATTGATCTATGTTTCTGTTTTTGTGCCAGTACCATATTGTCATGATTACTGTAGCTTTATAGTATAGTCCGAAGTCAGAGAGTCTGATTCCTCCAGCTCCATTTTTTTCCCTCAAGACTGCTTTGGCTATTTGGGGTCTTTTGTGTCCCATACAAATTTTAAGATTTTTTGTTCTAGTTCCATAAAAAATGCCATTGGTAATTTGATAGGAATTGCATTGAATCTGTAGATTGCTTTGGGTAGTATAGTTATTTTCACAATATTGATACCAAAAAAAAAAAAACCAACTATTAGGTGAAAAGACCTGTACACTCAAAACTATAAAACATTGATGAAAGAACTGAAGACACAATTAAATGGAAAGATGTTCCATGCTCATGGATTAGAATAACTAATATTGTTAAAACATCCATACTACCCAAAGCAGTCTACAGATTCAGTGTGATCCCTATCAAAATTCCAATGGCATTTTTCACAGAAATGGGACAAACAATCTTAAAATCTGTATGGAACCACAAAAGACTGGGTATAGCCACAGAAATATTGAGAAAGAAAAACAAAGCTGGAGGCATCCTACTTCCTTATTTCAAACTATATCACGAATCTATAATAATTAAAACAGTATGGTACTAGCATATAAAACAGACACATAGATCAATGGAACAGAATAGAGAGCCCAGAAATAAACCCATGTATATATGGTCAATTAATTTACAACAAAGGAGCCAAGAATATACAGTGGGAATAGGATGGTCTGTTTAATAAATGGAGTTGGGAAAACTGGACAGTCATAGGCAAAAGAATGAAACTGGACCACTATCTTATGCCATACACAAAAATTAACTCAAAATGGATTAAAGACTTGAACATATCAAGACGTGAAACTATAAAACTAGAAGAAAACATAGGAGGTAAGCTCTTTGACTTGGTGTTGGCAATGATTTTTTTGGATTTGACACCAAAAGCAAAGGTAATAAAAGCCAAAATAAATAAGTGGGACTACATCAAACTAAAAATCTTTTGCACAGCAAAAGAAACCATCAGTAAAATGAAAAGGCAACCTACCAAATGGGAGAAAATATTTGCAAATCATATATCTGATAAAGACAATATCCAAAATACATAAAGACCTCTACAACTCAATAGCAAAAACAAACAAACAAATAAACAATCTGATTAAAAGATGGGCAGAGAATCTGAATAGATATTTTACCAAAGAAGATGTATAGATGGCCAACAGGTACATGAAAAGATGTTCAACATCATTAACCATCAGGGAAATACAAATCAAAATGAAAATGAGGGGCTTCCCTGGTGATGCAGTGGTTGACTATGCCCTAAACAGATATTCAAAGAAGAATATCCTAATCGGGCTTCCCTGGTGGTGCAGTGGTTAAGAATCTGCCTGCCAATGCAGGGGACACAGGTTCGAGCCCTGGTCTGGGAAGATCCCACATGCCGCAGTGCAACTAGGCCCGTGAGCCACAACTACTGAGCCTGCGTGTCTGGAGCTTGTGCTCCACAACGAGAGGCCGTGATGGTGAGAGGCCTGCACACCACGATGAAGAGTGGCTCCTGCTCGCTGCAACTAGAGAAAGCCCTCACACAGAAACGAAGACCCAACACAGCCAAAAATAAATAAATAAATACATACACACATACATACATACATAAATAAACAAATTTTAAAAAATTTTAAAAATCACACAATGAGATATCTCTACAACTCAATAGCAAAAACAAACAAACAATCTGATTAAAAGATGGGCAGAGGATCTGAACAGATATTTTATCAAAGAAGATGTATAGATGGACAACAGGTACATGAAAAGATGTTCATCACTAACCATCAGGGAAATGCAAATCAAAACCACAATGAGATATCACCTCACATGTTAGAATGTGTATTACCAAAAACACAAGAAATAACAAATATTGGTAAGGATGTGAGAAAAGGGAACCCTTGTGTATTGTTGGTGAACATGTAAATTGGTGCAGCCACTATAGAAAACAGTATGGAAGTTCCACAAAATTTAAAGATAGAACTACCATATGAGCCAGCAATTCTACTTCTGTGTATTCATCCAAAAGAAATGAAATCACTATGTTAAAAAGATACCTGCACCTAAAATATGACACATATGAACATATCTATGAAATAAAAACAGAATCACGGACATAGAGAACAGACTGGTGGTTGCCAAGGGGGAGAGATTTGGAGGAGGGATGGAGTGGGAGGTTGGGGTTATCAGGTGTAAGCTTTCATATATAGAATGGGTAAACAACAAGGTCCTACTGTATAACACAGGGAACTATATCCAATATCTTATGATAAACTGTAATGGAAAAAAATATTTAAAAAATAATATATATGTATAACTGAATCACTTTGCTGTACAGCAGAAATTAACACAACATTGTAAATTAACTATACTTCAATAAAAAGTATTGATTATTTTTAAAAAATTTTTTAAGAAATATAATGTCAAAGCTAAGATGGGAGTCTAAAAGACAGAATTTGTAACACTATAGGCATATTGAAAAACTGTCATAGAATGCAAGTTTATTATGAAACTATTTTTATTTTTAATAAATCCCAAAACAAACAAACAAAAAAAGACACCTGTACCCCATATTCACTGCAGCATTATTTACAACAGCCAAGCCATGGAAGCAGTGGATGAATGGATAAAGAAATTGTGGGATATATTTACAATGGAATATTATTCAGCCATGAGAAAGAAGGAAATCCTGCCATTTGCAACAACACAGATGGACTTTGAGAGCATTATGCTAAGTGAAATAAGTCGGACAGAGAAAGACAAAAATTTCATGATATCATTTATACGTGAAATCTAAAAAAAACAAAAAAACAAAAAACAAAAAATAGAGCTCAGAGATTCAGAGAACAGATTGATGCTTACCAGAGGCAAGGTTTGGGGGATGGGCAAAATGACTGAAGGTCGTCAAAAAATACAAACTTCCAGTTATAAAATAAGTCATGGGGATGTAATGCACAGCATGGTGACTATAGTTAATAATACTGTATTGCTATCAAATATAAAATAGATAGCTAGTGGGAAGCAGCCACGTAGCACAGGGAGATCAGCTCAGTGCTTTGTGACCACCTAGAGGGGTGGGATAGGGAGGATGGGAGGGAGGGAGACGCAAGAGGGAAGAGATATGGGAATATATGTATATGTATAACTGATTCACTTTGTTATAAAGCAGAAACTAACACACCATTGTAAAGCAATTATACTCCAATAAAGATGTTAAAAATAAAATAAATAAAATTTTAAAAATAAAAATAATAATACTGTATTGTATATTTGAAAGTTGCTAAAAGAGTAGACCTTAAAAGTTCTCATCACAAGAAAATAAAATTTGTAACTATGCATGGATAGATGTTAACTAGACTTATTGTGATCATTTCACAATACATACAACTATCAAATAATTATGTGGTACACCTGAAACTAATATAATGTTATATCTCACTTTATATATCTCAATTTAAAAATAATTTTAATAAAAATTTTTAAATTTTTTAAACTATTATTTTCCAAATTTACATGAACTGGGGCCTAGAATAATTATATTACACATCATTAGTGTCTGGTTTCAGAGCCCTCATTCTTATCCACTCCACTAGCCCCTCCTCAAGAGATAAGTATAAAACATATGTAAGAAAAGGAGCAGTGGGGGAAGATAATTCATTTTACTGGGAACACTGTCATTGGATGAATTGTGTCTCCCTCCCAAAAAATATGTTGAAGTCCTAACTCCCAGGACCTCAAAATGTGAGCTTATTTAGAAGCTGGATCTCTGCAGGTTTATCCAGGTTAAGATGAAGTCATGAGGGTAGGCTCCAATGCTATATGACTGGTGTCCTTATAAAAGGGGAAATTTGAACACACACTCAAAGGGATGATGATAAGAAGAAAACAGGGAGACCATCATGTAACAATGAGGGCAGAGACTGGAGTGCTACAGCTGTAAGGCAAGGAATGCCAAGGATTGCCACCACCACCAGAAGCTATGAAGAGGCAAGGAAGAACTGCAAGGAAGAAAAAGCAAAGAAGACCATGCAGAGTCTCAAAGGGAGCATGGCCCTGTCAACAACTGATCCTGGACTTCTAGCATTCAGGACTATGAGACAATAAATGGCTGTTATTTAAAGCCACCCGGTTTGTGGTACTTTGTTATAGCAGCCCTAGGAAACTAATACAGATGTTGAGTTTAAAGGGCCTATTGGACATCCTAGTGGTGATTGATGTCTAACAGACAGTGGGATAACACTCTAAAACTCCAGAAAAAGATCAATGCTAGATGTGATTTGGGTGTCAAATGTAGCATAAAATATGAGCTTTTTCAAGAATAAAGACACAGACCTACTTGAGAATGGACTTGAGGATATGGGGAGGGGGAAGGGTAAGCTGTGACAAAGCAAGAGAGAGGCCTGGCCATATATACACTACCAAACGTAAGGTAGATGGCTAGTGGGAAGCAGCCGCATAGCACAGGGAGATCAGATGGGTGCTTTGTGACCGCCTGGAGCGGTGGGATAGGGAGGGTGGGAGGGAGGGAGACGCAAGAGGGAAGGGATATGGGAACAGATGTATATGTATAACTGATTCACTTTGTTGTAAAGCATAAACTAACACACCATTATGAAGCAACTATACTCCAATAAAGTTGTAAAAATAAATAAATAAATAAAAATAATAATAATAAAATATGAATTTTTTTTAAAAGGACTGAAAATGCTTATTGACTTTAACAATTAGGATAATACGAGTGATTTTAAAGGAACAAGTCCAGTGGGCATGCAGTGGGTTGAGTCATAAATGGAGGCATTCCTTTGGTAATAATGAGTGTAAATCATACTTTTATTATGTTTACAAGGTGAGAGGAGAGAAAGGGAGGCTATGAAGGTATGTGTGGCCCCACACACATTTTGAAAAATACATAGATACTGCCTAGAGCATTTTTAAAACCCACGTACAGTATGTTCTTGTATTAATTTTCTATTGGTATGTGACAAGTTACCACAAACTCAGCAGCTTAAAACAACACACACTTATTACCTCGCAGATTCCATGGGTCAGTAGTCCAGTCACTGCTTAACTAGGTCCTCCACTCAGCATCTCACAAGGCTGTAGTCAAGGTGTCAGCTGCAACTTCAGTCTCTTCTGAAGTTCAGAGTCCTCTTCCGTGCTCATGTGGCAGAATTCGTTTCTTTGCAGCTGGAGAATTCATGGTAACTTATGTCTTTTTTGAGGCCAGCAGAAGAATCTGTAGCTACTTACTGTCTCTTTTAAGGGCTTGGCTGATTAGGTCAAGCACAACCAGAATAATCTTCCTCTTGACTCACTCAAAGTCAACCAATTAGGGACTTTATTTTAAATCTGCAAAACTCCTTTAACTCTATAAGGTAACACACAACCATGGTCGTGATATCCCATCATATTCACAGGTCCTGCCTGCACTCAAGTAAAGGGGATGATACAGGGCATGTACATCAGGGGGCAGAAATCTGAGAGCCATCCTAGAACCCTGCCTACCACAGTCCCCTTTCTGTTCTTTACATCTCAAGCCTGAACACTGAAAGTAAACAAAAATATATGTAACTGGAAGCAACCTAAGTGCCCATCGACAGATGAATGGATAAAGAAGATGTGTCACATATATATAATGGAATATTACTCAGCCATAAAAAGAAACAAAATTATTTGTAGTGAGGTGGATGGACCTAGAGTCTGTCATACAGAGTAAAGTAACTCAGAAAGAGAAAAACAAATACCGTATGCTAACACATATATATATGGAATCTAAAAAAAAACATGGTTATGAATAACCTAGGGGCAGGACAGGAATAAAGATGCAGATGTAGAGAATGGACTTGAGGACACAGGGTGAGGGGAAGGGTAAGCTGGGATGAAGTGAGAGAGTGGCATGGACTAAAATATACTATCAAATGTAAAATAGATAGCTAGTGGGAAGCAGCCACATAGCACAGGGAGATCAGCTCGGTGCTTTGTGATGACATAGAGGGGTGGGATAGGGATGGGGGGAGGGAAATTCAAGAGGGAGGAGATGTGGGGATATTTGTATATGTATAGCTGATTCACTTTGTTATAGAGCAGAAATTAACACACCATTGCGAAGCAATTATACTCCAAAACAGATGTTTAAAAAAAAAAAACAACTCAACAACAAAAAAATATGTAACTCTACTAGAGATACTTTAGTGAGCTCTGGAGCCATTCTGCCTAGGCTCTGATCCCAGTCCACCATTTATTACTTGTAGAACCTTGAACAAGTTACTTAATTCAGTTTCCCCATCTGTAAAATGGAGATAGCAGTAGTTTTTACATCATAAGGCTGCCATAAGGACTGAATCAGCTAATAGATCTAAAGTTCTTAGAATAATAGTGCCTGGCACATATAAATAGTTAAATGCTATATAAGTGTTACCTACTAGCACTTTCTCTCTTTGGCAAAAATTTAGCAAATGAGCTAGATACATGGATAGGGAAACAAAGACTGATTTTTCTTCAGCTAGAAAAGTACTTAAAACCTTTGACTACAGCAACTCAGAAAACCAGAAACATGATATAGTAAGGCAAGCCCTCCTAAAAAGAGTAAATAGACATTTATGTTCCACTATGCACAAGATGGAAGACACACAACAAATAATAATGGGTAGACAGTATATGGTTTAAGATATTTGTCACTCCTACCAGCCATGTATACTCACTTCAAAATCAGACCTTTGGGGGGAAATGTATAGGAAAAAGAATGCAGGTAGCTTGCTATTTAACATTTTCCAAATAGTAAATGTACAGAAAATGCACGTTTACTACAAATTCATCTCTAAAGACTCTCTCTGAATGTCATCCAACATAATTATATTTATTCCCTATTATTTCAGTAAAACATACCTGAATAGAATCTTGATATAAGAATCACAGAATATTAAAGCTAGAAGGAACTTTCTAAATCAATTATTTTATATATGAGAAAATTGAGATCCAAATAAATAAGGTGCTTGCTCATAAATCACTTGATACTTGCTGGCAGAGCCCAGATTAAAACCCTAGCTTTCTGATTCCCATGTTAATTCTACTACATTGATCAGCCTTTAACAAAATATGAAATACATATAAAAATCTCTGAACATACATGTAAAGGATTGTTATTTCTTCTTAGAGAAATGATCCCTTTACCATATGTAATGTCCCTCTTTATCCCTGATAATTTTCCTTGTTCTGAAGCCTGCTTTGCCTAAAATTGCTATAGCTACTCCAGTTTCAATATATTAGTGTTAGCATGGTATATCTTTCTCCATTTGTTTAATTGTCATCTATCTCTGTCTTTATATCTAAAGTGAGATTTTTGTAGACAACATAAAATTGGATATTCTTTTTTAATCCACTCTGTCTTTTAATTGGTGAATTTTGACCATTCACATTTAAGGTGAATCTCGATATAGTTGTAGTAATATCTACCATATTTGTAACTATTTTCTATTCATTACCCTTCACTCTTTTTTGTTTTCTTTGGTTTTAATTGAACATTTATAAGATTCCATTTTCTCTCCTCTCTTAGCATACCATTTATATTTCTTTTTTTTTTTTTTCATTTTTAGTGCTTACCCTTGACTTTGCAATACACATTTTCAACTAATATAGGACAAATTACACTATACCAGTTCATGGATAGTGCAGGTGCCTGATAACAGAATATTCCCAGTTCCTCCCACCTGACCCTAATAATATTGCTGTTATTCATTTTACTTATCCATAAGATATTATCATCCACTCTATGCTGCTATTATTATTTTGAATAAGCTACTATGTTATATCAATAAAGAATAAGAAAATAAAAGATTTTATTTTACCTTGATTTATTCCTTCTCTAACACTACCTTTCTGCATGTAGATCTGGCTCTCTGGTCTATATCATTTCCCCTCTTTCTGAAGAATTATTTTTAACATTTCTTGTATAGCAGGTCTACTGGCAACAAGTTCCCTCAACTTTTGTTTATTTTATAAAGTCTCTATATCTCATTTACTTTGGAAGGATAATTTTGCTGGATACAGAATTCTAGGTTAGTGAGATTTTTCCTTCAACACTTAATATATTTCACTTCACTATCTTCCTGCTTACATGGTTTGTAAAGAGAAGTCCGATGTAATTCTTATCCTTGCTCCTCTAGAGATAATGTGTTTTCCCTCCTCTGGCATCTTTCAAGATTTTTTCTTTGTCTTTGATTTTCTGCAGATTGAATATGATACACCCAGGTGTAAATTTTTTGGTATTTATCATGCTTGGTACTCTCTGAGCTTCCAGGATCTGTGATTTGGTGCCTGTCATTAATTTTGGAAAATTCTCAACTATAACACTTCAAACATTTATTCTGTTCCTCTTTCTTCTTCTTGTACAATTCTCATTACATATATGTTACACATTTTGTAATTGTCCCATAGTTCTTGGATACTCTGTACCATTTTTTTCATCCTTTTCTCTTTGCTTTTTAATTTGGGACATTTCTATTAACATATGTTCAGCCTCACTCAGTCTTTCCATGGCCATGTTCAGTCTACTGACGATCCCATCAAAGGCATTCTTCATTTCTGTTGTGGTGTTTTTTATTTCTAATATTTCTTATCTATCCTTCCCTAGAGCTTCCATCTCTCTACTTATATTATGCATCTGTTCTTGCATGTTGCCCATTTTTCCATTAGAGTTCTTAGAATACTAATTACAGAGAATTTAAATTCCAAGTCTAATAATTACAAAATCTCTGGCATATCTGAATCTGGTTCTGATGCTTGCCTTGTCTCTTCAGATAAACTAGACATCAACAAACTGATTTTGAAGTTTACATGGAAAGGCAAAAGACCCAGAATAGCCAACACAACACCGAAGAAGAAAAAAGTTGGAGGACTGATACCACCCAATTTCAAACCTTACTATAAAGCTACAGAACAGTGTGGTATTGGCCAAAACAGTGTGGTATTGGCCAAAGAAAAATAGGAAAAAAGGTCAGTGGAAGAAAATATAGAGTCCAGATATAGATCCACACAAATATAGTCAACTGATCTTTGACAAAGGAGCAAAGGCAATTCAATCAGGAAAGGATTATCTTTTCAATAAATGATGCTGGAACAACTAGACAACTACATGCAAAAAAAAATCTAGATACATATCTTACACTCTCACAAAATAAAGCTAAATGGATCAAAGACATAATGCAAATGAAATATTTTAAAACTTCTAGAAGATATCATAGTGGAAAAGTAAAGTGACCTTAACTTTGATAATGAATTTTTTGATACAACAATAAAAGCACAATCAACAGAAGAAAAAAATTATAAATTGGACTTCCTTGAAATTTAAAACTTCTGCTCTGCAAAAGCCAAAGAGTCTAAAAAGACAAGCCAAAGGCTGGGAGAAATTTTTTGCAAAACACGTATCTGATAAAGGACTTGTGTTCAAAATATACAAAGAACTCATAAAACTCAACAGTAAGAAAACAACTTGCCCAATTTTTAAATTGGCAAAAGGTCTGAACAGATGTCTTACCAAAGAAGATATCCAGATGGCAAATAAGTAAATGAAAAGATGCTCAACAACATATGTCATTAGGGAACTGAAAATTAAAACAGCATTGAGATACCACTAACTATTTATCCAAACTAAAATCCAAACAATGATACTACCAAACACTAGTGAGGATGTGGAGCAATAGGAACTCTCTTTTATTGCTGGGAATGCAAAATGGCATAGCCACTTTGGAAGACAGTTTGACAACTTCTTACAAAACTAGACATACCTTTATCATGTGATCCAACAATTGCACCACTTAGTATTTACTTAAGTGAGTTGAAAACTAATAACCACCCCGACCAAAAACGTTTATAGAAGTTTTAATTTTATAATAATTTTATCCAAAAAAGATGTCCTTAAATAAGTGAATAGATGAGCAAACTCTGCTACATCCTTACAATGAAACTTATTCAGCAATAAAAAGAAATTAGCAATCAAACTACAAAAAGACATGGAGGAAACTTGAATGCATATTGCTAAGTTAAAGAGGCCAATCTGAAAGTCTATGTACTGATGATTCCAATTATATGACATTCTAGAAAAGGCAGAACTAGGGAGAAAGTAAAATGATCCATGGTTGCCAGGGGTTCAGGGGAGGGAGGGAGGAAGGGAGGTAAGGAGAGAGAAAGAGGGAGATTGACAGAGGGAGCACAGGGGATTTTTAGGGTAGTGAAACTATTCTTTATGATACCACAATGGTGAATATATGACATTTTGCATTTGTCAAAATCCATAAGATGTACAACACAAAGAGTGAATTCTTATGTAAACTACAGTCTTCAGTTAACAATAATTCATCAATATTGGTTCATTAATTATAACAAATGTACCACACTAAAACAAGATGTAAATAATAAAAGAAACTGTGTAAGTAATAGGGGAAACTGTGTGCAGCAGAAAAGAGGATATATGAGAACTCTGTCATTTCTGTAGTTTTCCTATAAACCTAAAACTGCTCTAAAAAGTAAAGTCTATTAAAAAATTTTTTTTAATCTCTGAACAAACAGTTCTCCTCTAATGTTGAAAATCTCAAAGCAAAAGTAGAGTATATTTTACCAAACAAAGTGGTATCTATATGTAATTTTACAAGGGCGTTTTTCAGTAAATACCCCTAAGCTGTTTTCTCAGACTCCAAGTAAACAAGCCAAGCTTTGTCTATAGCTTGTGATTCATCCTGGCCTATTTTCTACAAAACAGAAAAATATTCCCCATCAGTTACTTCTGTATGTCTCATTCTCCAGAGCCTTCTACATCAGATATTTTAAAGCCTTTTCCTATCTGACATTTATTCTTTTAGTATTATTGTTGTTGTTGTTGTTATTGTTTTATATCATCCCTCTACTTTCCTTCAACAAAATCAAGCTCATATTCTCTTAGTCCCTGGATTTTCTTGTACATCTTGACCTCTCACAGAGATTCCCTGAGTTTCATGCCTCATTATCTTCTTTACAGTCTTTCTATCCTATCTTCCATAAATCACTCCTATTTTTCAAATCCTTTCCTGAACTCTTCCTCTATTTCAAGATTTCTCTAAAAGAGTCAGTCATCAAGCAAGTCTCAGAGAACTGACTTGGGTTAACACATGACTAATAAATTTTTAAAATATAGGGAAAGTAAAGTACAGTAAGATTAAGTGATTCTTGGCTGAAGATCAGAGTGAATAAACTTTGAAGTTGAAATTAGACTATGTCTTCTGCATTTCAATCTAATTCTCTTCCACTGGACAACATTATCATCTTAAAGAAGGAGAAGAATCTAATGCATTTACTCTCCCACCACTCAGCAGAGAGGAGAAAGATGGATATCAAGAAATGTTTAAATAATACCTATATGTAATCACCACTAGTATCCAGGAGCCAAAACTAAACCTTCTTGTCTGGTGCTACATATCTGAAATATAAATTAAATTAATACAGTAGTCCCACCTTATCTGTAGGGGGTAATTTCCAAGGCCCCCAGTAGATGCCTGAAACCACAGATACCGCCAAATCCTATATACACTATGTTTATTCCTACACATACAAACCTATGGTAAAGTTTAATTTATAAATTAAGCACAGTAAGAGATTAACAATAATAACTAATAATAAAACAGAACAATTATAACAATATACTGTTCACAGTGTAAGTTATGAGAATGTGGTCTCTCAAAATATCTTACGGTACAAATTTAATCCCTTTTCCATCTTAACTAAGCACTTATCATGCACTATGACCATAACTTTTGCAGTTTGAGGTGTGACAGCAAAACTAACATGAATTTCTTTTCTTTTTTCACAATTTCACGGAGAGAAGATTTGTTCTTACCATAGATCTTAGCATATGGTTTTTTTCTTTCCTTATTAAGTTTAGGACTTTCATCTTTTCACTTACAGGAAGCCCTTTACATCTTCTCTTTGGCATATCTGAATTTCCAGCATCACAACTCTTGCACTTTGGGACCATTATTAAGTAAAATAAGGGTTACTTGAACACAATCACTGCAATACTGTGACAGTCGATCTGACAACTGAGATGGCTACTAAGTGACTAAAGGGTGGGATACACTGGATAAAGGGATGATTCACATCCCAGGAGAGATGGAGCAGGGCACAAGATTTCACTGCACTACTCAGAATGGCATGCAGTTTAAGACATGTGAATTATTTATTTTTGGAATTTTTTATTTAATATTTTCAAACCGCAGTTGACCTCGAGTAAGTAAAACCATGGAGAGTGAAACCATGGACAAGAGGAGACTATTGTAGATGGTTTTAAAAGATAACCAAGAATGTGGGTATATGGGTAGGCTAATTTGGAGGTTGTTGATTTATCTCTACTACTATTATTACTCATTTACTATTACAACTAAGAGGCAGGAGAACATCACTATTCAGAAATAATTCAGTAACAGTCCCCCCAAAAAAGCTATCCTTCTGAAAAACACTGGCATCTAAAACTGTGATGGACAGGTACATTCATGGTGTAATTCATGAATATAGGAAGTTCAGGCCACCTCACACCTGTTAGAATGGCTACTATCAAAAAGACAACAAGTAACAAGTGTTGGTGAGGATGTGGAGCAAAGGGAACTCTTGTGCACTGCTGGTGGGAACGTGACTTGATGCAGCCACTATGGAAAGCAATATGGAGGTTCCTCAAAAAATTAAAAATAGAACTATCATATGATCCAGCAATTCCACTCTGGATTTTTATCCAAAGGGAACAAAATCACCATCGCAAAAAGATATCCACATCACAGTGTCCATAGCAGCATTATTCACAATAGCCCAGATACAGAAATAACCTAAATGTCCATCCATGGATGAATGGATAAAGAAAATGTGACATATATTCTGTCATAAAAAAAAAAGGAAATCCTGCTATTTGAGACAACATGGATGGACCTTGAGGGCATTATGCTAAGTAAAATGTCAGACAGAGAAAGATAAATGTGCATGAAATCACTCATATGTGGAATCTAAAAAATATATAGATATAGATATCATAGATACAGAAAACAGATTCTTGGTTGCCAGAGGCAAGGAGTAGGGAGGTGGGCAAAATGGGTGAAGGTATTCAAATGGCACAAACATCCAATAATAAGATAAATAAGCCCAGGGGCTGTAATGTACAGCATGGTGACTATAGTTAATAGTACTATATTGTATAATTGAAAGTGGCTAAGGAAGGAGATCTTAAAAGTTCTCATTATAAGAAAAAAAATGTTCAACTATGTGTGGTAATGGATGTTAACTAAACTTATTGTGGTAATCATTTCACAATGTACACACCTATCAAATTATCATGTTGTACACTTAAAACAATACTTTATTGTTTGTCAATTTTATCTCAATTTTAAAAATAAATAAACAGCAAAACAACAGCTCTAAACCCTTTTATTTAAAAAAAGAAAGTTCAAGAATAATACTTGGGCCAAGCAAAGATGGCCAGAGTGTTCTGAGACCATCTGGTAACCTTCTTATCATAAGGATCACTACTGGGCTTCATTGGACTGCTGAAATGAAATACATGTAGAGATCTGTTGCACTTTGATCAATTTAAAGTTAAGATTTGGTACAGATGCAGCCCAACTCTTCTACCATGTAAAGACCCTTTTTTTTTTTTTTTTTTTTTTTTTTGCTGTACGCGGGCCTCTCACTGTTGTGGCCTTTCCTGTTGCGGAGCACAGGCTCCGGACACACAGGCTCAGCGGCCATGGCTCACGGGCCCAGCCGCTCTGTGGCATGTGGGATCTTCCCGGACCGGGGCATGAACCCGTGTCCCCTGCATCGGCAGGCGGACTCTCAACCACTGCGCCACCAGGGAAGCCCTAAAGACCCTTTTTAAATAGCAGAGGCAGTTACAAACTTCCTCGTTGATCTGTCAGCCACAAAACAAAGTTTTTTCTGCCAACAAAATTAACAAGGAGACTGTGGTTTTAGCCTCATTAATACCAAGGTATGTCCAACCAATGCATCCCCAATAACAAATGTCAAACATTCTCTGTGGCATAATGCAGTGCAAAATACATCTTAAAGTTAAAAAAAACAATTCTTAAAGTTCTACCATATTGAGCATTGTTTCCATAAAAATATCTCAACCATTATTGAATTATAATTTCTGTTACTGTGGTAGACATTATTCCTTCACATGTTCATCACCTGATCAAATCTGATCATTTACTTATACGACTCTTTCAGTAACTTTCATGACTCCTTTTACCTACAAGATATGGTCCAGGCATCTTACAAAGGTCTTTCAGCAGCTGACCTTGCTCTACCTTTCTAGCCAAATCGAAGGGACCTCTTCTCTAAATTGTACTGCCCTTTCATGCCCCCATGTTAACCATCCCTTTCCCTTTATGGAGAAGGTCTTCACTTTTGCCCACCTCATGACCCATCACTAGAGACCAGAGTCAAATGTCACACATCCCCACTTCCTCAAGAAGACTTCATTATTCCTCCTTCATGTTGCCATATTACAAGGTACCCATGAGCTGTTTTAGTATGGTTATTACATGCCTGTCTTTCCTAGTAGATCATAAACTTTAGGTGGCAGTAACACCTTCTTATTCATATGTGTTTCCCCAGCATCTGACCCAAATAGATTACATAGATAATTTTTAAATGAAAGAAAAAAGTTAAATTTTATTTCATTTTAGTAAGTTTTTTTTTCAAAAGATACTTTCTAGTCTCTATCATTCTTTAGGACAACAGATTTTTGCCATGTCAGAACAAATGAAGTGATATCGGAAATAAGCTCAGCAAAACTTTTTAAATAACTTTTATTTCATTTCTGGTAATATATAAATTCACTATAGAAATCTGAGAAAATACACAACAGTACAAAAAAGAAAAAGAAATAATTACTAATCCTATAACTCAAAAGATAGCCATTTTACATGTTAGTGTATTTCCTTCTAGTATTTTGTAGTTGGTTTGCAAGATTGGAATTATATTCTACAACCATTTTAGAAGTCTGGGTGTTTATATTCTATCACTCTTATATAAGAGTTTTCCATATTATTAACAAAAATTTTAAGATAATTTACCAAATTCATAGAAATACTGTAACTTATTTAGTTTTTCCCTATATTGGATATGCGTACTCTTTTGTATTTTTTAACTATTTTAAATAACACTTGGAGAAATACTTTTATACTCAAATCATAGTGAGCACTTATTATTGCCTTAGAATAGAACTATGTCCTTAGAATTTGAATTACTAGTTATGAACATTTTTAAGGCCCTTAAATTATTAATTTGATTTCCAAAATCTTTGTCCCAATTTATATTCCTAGTAACAGCAGAGAAATCTGCTTATCCCACTACCTTTTCACCACATAGAATATTATCATGGTTGTTTTTAATCTGTGCTAATTTGTTGGGTGAAACTAGTAAAATTTTTATTGTTTTAATTTGCATTTCATTGATGACTAATGAGGATGAATAATTTTCATTTCTATTAGCTATTTGTACTTCCTCTCTGCATATTTGCATTCATTTCCTTCACTCTAATTTCAACTGGGTCTTGATGTTTTGCTTGATGTGTATGTGCTTTTTGTAAATTAAGGGTATTAATCTTTTATCATATCATAACAAATATTTTTCTCAATATGCCATTTACCTTTTCATTTTGTTTATCATATTTTGATAACCTAAATGGGGAAAGAGCCATAATTCATCATTTATTTGGGAAGAGGTCACCAACTCAAGAATCTGATGAAGTCTCTCATTAGAAAAATGAACATATGCACACACATCTGCAAACAATTTTAAAAGGCTTATGGATCTCTGGAATTCCATTTATAGACTCTTTTAATTACAATATTCATTCATTACTCTTTCATCTGGTCTTAACCACCTTGCAGACCCTCCAGGGTGATATAAACTCATTGCAACCTCTTAACAATTTTGCTGTGTGAAAAGAATGTAGAATTCGTTGTGTGTACTTTGTCTTGGGGAAAGGCAGTGTGCAATGGTAGGAAGAAACTTTCTTAGGGGTCAGAAAACCTGAGCTTTCATCCTAATTCTGTCACTAGCTAAATGAGCTGGGAAAAGTTACTTAATCTTTGTCTCCAGATATTCATCCATAAAGTATGCACATATATGTGTGTTCGCTCACTTGTGTGTCTGTAAGGTGTAGTGGGGAGAATTACTCTATAAAGTCTTTTTTAATTCTAAAAAGAACATATATTTTATACCAAAATGTTCTATTATACAACACTTTTATTCTGAAGTCACTAAAAACCATCCTGGAGAAAAGAAACAAACTCCAAACATCACAGCTGTGACTATTCAGCACTCCTTAGTTACAAGTAGTTATACTACCATTTAATGGTATCATTAAAAATGCATTGTCACCATAGTAACTGCAACATTACAAGACACCAGATCTCTCCCTGAAATTCTCATGCTGAGCAGCATACATTGTCTTATGTAATAGTTGCTTCCACATTTTATTTTTTTTAACTGAGAATGCATAGTTTTCCCTTCTTCCTCAATTTATTTGTAACCATGAAAACCTATCAAGAATCTGCTTTTAAAAAAATTTTATAATACTTGGAAATATATAATACCAGTTGTCAACTGTGCCACTGTCTTGTATATTGGGGAAAAAAAATGTTTCCACTCTAGGCAAAATTCTGATGTAATTCTCCTCCCACCACCCTTCATCTCTTTATCCCTATTTTTCCTCTCTGCTGGCCCTTTGCCTTTTGGCTCTGTTTTTTAATTCCCCCACTCCTGACACTCTGTCATTTGCACATCCTATATCCTATTTCTCCCAAGGTGGTCACTAAGAACCAAAATATTAGTAGATACTGATTTGAGAAATGAACTCACAAGGTTATCTGCATTTTAAGAGAGGAATCTTGAAGGCTATGAATCTTGCAAGACTCAAAGAAGTAAAGCTTTAATAGTCCTGGGTCAGTCATTTGGAATAGAGCAGCCAGCCTCAGGCCCTTTCAACTAACCCTAGACAAACTACCTTCTATGCCATCTAATTTTGAGGTCCCTCTTTTTTCCATGAAAAAAATGTTTCTTGAGCACCTAACCAGTGCTCTTAGGCACACCCAGCCAATGAGACAGATAAGTGCATATCAAATATTTCTATCTAGTTCAAGGGGAGAAAGAAAACCAAAAAGTAAACAAAAAACATAAATTCAGGTCCAAAACAGCTTTCCAAGTAAAGGAACCCACTGATGCCAAGTCCTGAGATAGGGAAGAATTCTACATGTTTTTGGAAGAGGAAAAGGCCAGTGGGTATGGAGCACAATGTATGAAGAGGAAATTGGTTCAGGATGAGGTCAGAGAGAAAAGTACAGGCCAGTTCCTATAAGATCCTAGAGACAGTAATGAAGAGTCTGGATGTTATTCTAAATCTAATGGGAAGTCAATGGAAGACTTCAAAGAGGGGAATAAAATTACCTGAATTACATTTTAAAAAGATAACTCCTGGCTTCTACATAGAGAATAAACGGAGCAGGAGACAAGGGAAGAAAGGAGACAAATTTGAGGAAATTTCAATAGTCAAGGTCAGGTACATTGGTGGTAGTAATTGCCAACAAGGGCAACAGCATGGGTGTCAGAAGCTTCTTTTCAATTAAAATGAAAAGCCTTTGACCAGGATGTTAGAAAGTTTCATTCACTTTCACATCTCCCCAAATGCCATCATGACCTCTGTTATCTAGTCCAGATTCTGATGGACAAGTGAAAACAATATAATCAAACCTCTTCTATTCCAGGACTCTGTGTCCAGCTCTGATTTGGTCAAATACTTAAGTGAAGCACATATCACAGTCTCTCACAACATTTAATAACCCAAAATAAAAGTGATAAACATGACTTACACAAAACAGAACAGAGTCAGAACCCAGGCAGACACCAGCATTCTCACCTCCCAATGTGTACTTCTGTCCACTAGCCCATACCTCCAGTGATTCCAAATATGTTCCATTATCTTTCTTAATACATAGTCCAAAAATCCTTATCTGTGCAGCAGCCATCCAAAAAGAATGCAACAAATAAGTGATGGAAATAATTAAGTAGCTAATTAACCTTCAGATGTCAGGAGAAACTTTAGCAGAGGTTTGCCATTATCTTATTTAGAAAACTGAATCTATTCCACAATAATGTCTATGTTATGTGCTACTTTTATGTAGAATCATAGAACGGCAGGTTGTTAGAGCTGCAAAGAAATCTTAGAGTTTATCTTAATACAACCCCTGATTGTATAAATCAGTAAATTTAAATAATTTTCCCGAGATCACAATGCATACCAGAATCAGGTGCTAAACCAATAATACATTTGGTACCTTCCCTCACAAGTCTGTATTCAGTCCATTTATTTTATCCCTTTCCCAAAACCCTAACCTATCTCATGCCCTCACTTCCCTGCTTTATTAGTTTATATTCCACGGGCACCACTATAACCACTCCCTTCCACGTATGCTCAATTATCTTGACCCTCACTCACTGTCATACTCTAAGCCCCAAGCATGATTAAATCCACCTTTTAGCTACTCCACACTTGTACCTCAGCATCTGAAAATGTCTGGAGAAAAGCACACAGCTGAAAGTTCTCAGTTAAGTGTAGAAACACTAACCTCAAGGGGCTTCTGGTGTTTCCCTGTGATCCTAGTGAATTTCCATAGTCAATTTCCCTCCCACTCTTCAAATCACACTTTCTCCTTTAGCCTCAACTCTGTGACTCCCTACCACCTTCATATCTTCACACTAAGAAAACTGAAGCAATCACATGAGAACGTTGAAGCACTCCCCACCAAAACTGCCCTCTTGTCTTCAGGTGTACTCATGTATCCTGCCTTCCCTTCTGTTCTGGAGGGTGAACTTTCCCATGCATCTAGTTCCCTACTTCTTTCCTATTCCAGAACATCGCTTTTGCAATTGTCTCTGCCTTGATTCATCCATGTTCCCTTTCTACTGGAGAGACATCTGCATTTGTCCATGATTCTGCAATTTAGGCTGGGCTCAGTCACTCATGTGGCTACAGTCACCTGGCAGGTCACCTAGAGCTGAGGTCTAGCATGACCGAACTCCCCTGTCTAGTAGTTAGCTCAGACAGTTGACTGGGGTGTCTCAGTTCTCTTCCACATGGCCTTTCCAGCAGGATGACTCCAATTTCTAGTAAAACGGTGGAGCATTCCAAAAGGGAGTGAGCAGAATCTGCAAGACATCTTAAGACCTTGCTGAGAAGTCACACATCACTATCACTGCATTGTAGTGCCCAAAGCAAGCTACAAAGCCAGTCCAGATTAAAAGAGAGGAGAAGAGACTCCATCTCTTGTTAGGAGGGGCTGCAGATAATTTAATCCAACACAATCAAGGTAACTGAGGAACTATCAATGCCTCATTTGTTGAAAGCAAAAAGAAGCCTCCTTAAACACTATCCCGACATCTTCAAATGTTATTAAGCTTTCAGAGAGAGAATTATGTCCCAGGCTGGAGCTATATTAATCATCTTCTCGCAGAATTCCCCTTCTCAGTAACATTGGAAATAACTTCATAAAATTGTTCTTTCTTCCTTCCAGGATGTTTAACATCCTGCCCTCTCAGACACACCCCCATTTTACAGCAAAGTGGTTGCCAAGAACAGTTGGGGGGAGTAGAGAAAGGTGAGAGTGAGGGAGGGATTGCTATGTATAGTATATGCATTTATTTTGAGTTAAAAAACAAGTCATTTCAAACATTTCACTCAATTAAATCATAAAATATTAGGAGATGGTTAATAAAATATTAGGAGAATTTCAAAAGGTCTTCAATGGAAAAAACTGAATATTTAGATATATCAGTCAACTTGGGAAGTAAATGATAGATTCTGATGATAGGTGTATATAAGTTTGCATGGAATATTGGGTGGAAAAAGAAGAGTAATAGATATACATTAGCTATTTAGAATAAAATGTGCTGATACCGGGCCTTGAAAATTACCATAGGGAGCTTAGTTAATGAGGAGAACAATCTAAAAACATTGTGTGTCTTCTAATATGGAGAAAATTGTATTCTCTTAGCAGTCGATACAAAAATTCCTTTGTAGGGAGAGCATCACCTTTATTAAGAAGAAGCCACTTTGCAATAGAAACAAATTGGCTGGGCTTTGGTTTCTTGAGGAAGAGAGAAGGCAGTTAGCATTAAAAAAGAGAGAGAGACAAATGTTTCGCTTGAGTGAGTGGAAGAGAGGAAAACCCAAGGTTGCCCAATGCTGATAGTGGAGGGGAGTCTAGAGAAAGACACTGGTTTCAAGGGAAGGAGAGACTCTGGGGCAATAAAATGCTGGAGGAAGATATTTTATGGGAAATGTTGAGTGTAACAACCCCCTCTCCCCAAAAAACAGCAAAGTCTACCAAAATCCATAAAATGCTGCATGTGCCTGAATTTTCTTCCTTTACAGACTCTTTAGGTTGCAAGTGGAAAAAAAAAATCCTAATCCTAACTAGTTTAGGCAACGGGGGAGGGGTGGGAGAAAGGGTATGGGGCTGGAACCAGGGACTGAAGCACATTAACCCTCTCCATCTCTCATCTCGCAGTCTGGATGCCAGCTTCACCCCGTCTCCTCGCCAGCGTCAGGGACTATGAGTCGCAGCTGCTCCAAGCCCCACATCCCATAGCTTCACCACTCCACTGAGGCCAGAGGCGATCCTATCACGGGCCCAGCATGGGTCCAATGTCCACCCCTAGACCATCATTGTGGCCCAAAAGATCACAGCTTCCATTGCATGACAGTGGAGGTGCTGGTCCAAAAAAAGGGAGGGGTTTTGACACACAAAACAGTAAACGTCTAGTCCAGACTTTACGTGGAAAGTACTGAAGGGTCTAGGTCTACATGCCAGCTGGTTCACAAGTGAGAAATAGTCACCAACATTTGGTGCTACAAAGCCAAATACTGAATTACTTTTAATGTGAGAAACAGTTTAAACCATATACTAATCATTTTTTTCTTTAGTCATCAAGTAGAATATTGTGTCATTTCTGCTTTCTGTTTTTTCAAGAAGAGGTTCTTAGCAGGTGGCAATAGACTAGGGTTAGGATTTGTTAAACACAGTAAATCAAAAGACAATTTCTCACATTAACTTTTTTCTAGTCCCATCAGGCCTTAATATATAAATGCATACATATATTTCTGTGATATCACTCATACACACAAATGTTCAAAGGAAATATTAAAGAAAATTTTAATTACACATACATGAAACACAAAAGGACAGGAACCTTGTATCTGTTATGCAACTAAAGCAAATTGGAACTGAAATATAGCTGTTTTGCCTATTAGCAAATTTCTCTCATGTATGGTATGAAATCAAACCCTTTAGGTTTTGTCTAAGTTACTGTCTCCAAGTCTTTCTTGCTTATTTTGATCTTTTTTTTTTTAAATTATTTTTATTTATTTATTTATGGCTGTGTTGGGTCTTCGTTTCTGTGCGAGGGCTTTCTCCAGTTGTGGCAAGTGGGGGCCACTCTTCATTGCAGTGCGCGGGCCTCTCACTATTGCGGCCTCTCTTGTTGCGGAGCACAGGCTCCAGACGCGCAGGCTCAGTAGTTGTGGCTCACGGGCCTAGTTGCTCTGTGGCATGTGGGAATCTTCCCAGACCAGGGCTCGAACCTGTGTCCCCTGCATTGGCAGGCAGACTCTCAACCACTGCACCACCAGGGAAGCCCGCTTATTTTGATCTTAAAATAGAAAGCAGTAATACTTTGGGGCAGCTAAATATGAAAAGGAAGCAAAACCAATCAATATCCATCTTTAGATGGTGAGCTTTATATGTAACAATAACTGTCACATTATAAAGGTAACTGTCCATCTTCTCGCTATACATGCTACATACCTCAGGGCATTCACTTCTGTCAGGAAGCATCTTCACTACACAAACCATATTTTCCAGTAAGGGAAGAAAGAGTCAGCTATGACTTCTGGGTAGTTCGTGACCATAAAGATCTCATTGCTTAGAATAGGAAGCACAGGGCCACTGCTGGAATTTTCATTGCTGGTAAATTACCAGGAAGGAGAGAAAGCATGCAGCTACTTTCTTATATACTCTCCATATCAAAAAAGGCCCTCTTTTCCATGCCTTGTTAGATGTCTGTGCAGGAGGATAACACAGGAGACCAAAGAGGAAATAAGCTTACTGTAGAGAAAGAGAGATTGTTTAGATATGTTTTGAGCTGGAGTAATCACACCCAGGCTTATCTTTTCTTATCCTTTTCAAGGGGATGATTGCTTCTGATAAGCCTGCTACTCTTTTCACACCAGGCGATCAAGTAGTAGTTGTCCAGAGTTAATTTTAAACAGAAGGTGTACTGCCTAAATTAGAGTCCTATCAGCAGTTAAAGGAGCTTTGTACTCTAGTCACTTGTATTCTACTTGTTATAAAAAAAAACTCACAGTGCTGATCCAAGCAAAACTACATGGCACACAAGGTAGAAATAGGCCTAAGCAGAGTCCTCCCGGGGGGTGGGGCTGCATATCTATTCTGCCCACCTGGATAAATGCAAATGTCAGCCAGAGGAATTGACCCAATTCAGGTATTTCTCCTGAACAATCTCAAAAGACTTAGGAGTTTTTGTTTGATTATTTGTTGGTTGGCTAATTGATCAGTTTATTGGCTCAGCATCTTAAAAATACAAGTATAAGCAATGTTGACTGAACATGCCTATTGGAATGTATTATAAAGAATACAGGGAAGATTCAAGATGGCAGAAGAGTAGGTGGATGTGGAGTTCATCTCTCTTCATGGATGCATCAGGAATACATCTATAGATGCAAAAATTCTTACAGAACACTAGCTGAAAACTAGCAAAAGACCTTGGACACCGGAAAGGACTATAAAGATCCCTGCATAACTGGGTAGGACTGAAAAAAGAAGGGAGAAGGAGGAGAGGAAGCAGGAAGGGACCTGAACACTGGGGCAAAGGAGCTGAAGCAGAGGAGAGATTCCAGAATTCAGGGAAACCCTCTCTCCGATGGGGAAACCCCCTCTCCTATGGGGAAATTGATTGGGATGGAAGGGAAACATTTGAGGCTGTCAGAACAGGGTGAAGCCACCAATCTGTGGCAGACAGGACAAAGTGAGAAATACACAGATGGTCCGTCTGTACCACAGCCCTACAAGCCCCAGACTGGACGTGTGTTCACAGGTGTGCAAAGGGGCTGGGAGCATGGGGATTGGAGAACAGGCCCGGAGGGAGAACTGCTGTGGGCTGTGGGGAGACGGACTGAAGGGATGGGAGAGAGGAAATCTGCAGCAGGGAATGCCTATGGAGGAAGACTGGACTGCCATGGATGCAGGGCGCTATTGCTGAGTCACATGTAGGGGGAGGAGCCACTATTGTAACCTCTATCCTCATGCGCCAGCTGCAGGGCAAACAAACAAACAAACAAAAAAAGCCCACTCAGGAATGGCCCTCACATACCCACTGCCAGGTGCCAGAAAAACCCCAGCCAGGGCTGGCCCTCATGTACCTTACACCAGGTGCCAGAAAAGGCCCTCACTAGGACCATATCTCTTGCGCCCATGGCCACCAGCTTCCCTGTGCATTTGGAGCCACCAGGGCTCCCGCAATCCAAGCAGTCAGACCACCTCTGTGCCCGGTCCTCACAGGGGCAGACCCAAGAGCTCCAACGCAGCCTCAGGACCAGACTCCTGTGGGTGGACCACACACAAAGGTGGGGATAAAACCAAGGCTGAACCCCAGGAATGGGGTGACTAAGGAAGAAGATTGAAAATCTTTCCATCAGCTGTACAAGCTGCAGATTAAATCCCCATGATCAGCTAGGTAGACCCTGCATCTGTGGAATATCTGAGTAGACAATGAGTGTTCCCACAAGTGAAAACGGTCTAGCTCTGGCAGCTATGGACTTTGGGGGCAGCACACACAGGAATTGGGCCAGATCAGAGTCTGAGCTGTCCCCATAGGGCCCACAGCAGATTCAGAGACCAGCCCAGAGGCAGAGGATACCCTCTTGGGGAGGAGGAGGTGGGCTGTGGCTCACGGCATGTGCAAGGACACTTATAGCAGACACTGCAGGGAAACTAATTATGACTATTAATTTTATTACGTTTTGATTCATTGTTGTTGGTTCTAGCTTTTTTTGTTTGTTTCTTTTTCTTTGTTTAGTTTTTTTTTTTTAGTCTTTTTGGATCTCTGTGTTTTATAACATATTTTTATTTTTTATTTTTTTATACATTTCTATTTTTACTTTGCTTTTCTATTGTTCTGTGTTCTTTGCCCTTATTTTTTCTTCCTCTTTTTCTTTAATATATTTTTCTTTATATATATATATATATATATACACATATATATATATATATATATATATATATATTTCCACTTCTACTTCACTTTTCTGTTGTCCTGTGCTTTTTCCCTTTTTATTTTATTTTATTTTTATTATTTTTTAAAGCATTTTATTGGTTTGTTCTGTTTCCTTACTTTATTCTTCAGTTGGCACATTGCTTTCATTTTGTTTTTATGTTATGTGTTCTTGTTAGTTTTAATCCTAATTGATTTCATTTTTGAGTTCTATTTGCCTGGTTGTTCTCTTGCTTTTTGTTTTATTTGGCTCGGGTTTTGCTTCTTTCACACGTGTGTCTGTTTCCTTATTTCTGTTTTCTCGTTTGATTTTGTTTTTACCATTTCCCCGGGGTTTCATTTGTCTTTTTTTTTTCTTTAATATATTTTCTTTTTTTATATACATATTTCTGTTTCTATGTTGCTTTTCTGTTGTTCTCTCTCCTTTCCCCTTTCTCTTTCTCTTTCCTTTTGTTTTTTTAAATATTTTTGTCAGCTTGTTTTGTTTCTTTGCTTCATTCTTCAGTTGGCACTCTGGTTTTCTTTTTTGGTTTGGGGTTTTTGTCAGCTTTCTTCTTAATTGCTTGATTTCGTTCTTGGGTTCTTTTGTTTGTCTGGTTGTTCTCTTGCTAATTGATTTATTTGGTTCTGTTTTTGTTTCTTTTGTGTGTGTTCATGTTTCCTTGTTTCTGTTTCTGTTTCTTTGATGTTACTTTTTACGATTTGTATGGTGTTTTGTTAGTCTTTTTTTTTTTTTAATCCCCTTTATTGCCGGGATGAGCAACTTCTGCAGTCTTCGTCCTGCGACCAGAAGTCAGGCCTGAGGTTCTGGAGTAGGAGCACTGAGTCCAGGATGCTGGACCACTGGAGAATTCCTGGCCCCAGGGAAGCTTAATCACCAAGAGCTCTCAAGGAGGCTTCTATCTGAATCCAAGACCCCCTTCCACCCAACTGCCAGCAGCTCCCAGTGCTGGACACCTCACAGCAAACACCAAACAAGACAGAAACACAAACCCACCCATCAGCACACAGACTGCCTAAAGTCATACTCAGCTCACACTCACCCCAAAACATACCACCTGACATGGCCCTGCTCATCAGAGGGAAACGACTCAGCTCCACCAACCAGAACACAGGCACCAGTCCCTCCCATCAGGAAGCCTACACAAGACACTGGACCAACCCCACCACCAGGGGCACAGAACAGGCGGAAGAGGAACTACGACCCTGCAGCCTAGGAAAAGGAGACCTCAAATATTGTAAATTAGACAAAATGAGTAGAAATAGAAATATCTTACAGGCAAAGGAGCAAGATAAAAACTCACAAGACCAAATAAATGAAGAGGAAATAGGCAAACTACCTGAAAAAGAATTCAGAGTAATGAGAGTAAAGATGATCCAAAATCTTGGAACTAGAATACAGAAAATACAAGAAACATTTAACAAGGACCTAGACGAACTAAAGAGCAAACAAACAGTAATGAACAACACAATAACTGAAATTAAAAATACTCTAGAAGGAAACAACAGCAGAATAACTGAGGCAGAAGAATGGATAAGTGAGCTGGAAGACAGAATGGTGGAAATAACTGCCACAGAGCAGAATAAAGAAAAAGGAATGAAAAGAATGGAGGACAGTCTCACAGACCTCTGGGACAACATTAAGAGGGAGGAGATATGGGAACATACGTATATGTATAACTGATTCCCTCTGTTATAAAGCAGAAACTAATACACCATTGTAAAGCAATTATACTCCAATAAAAATGTTTAAAAAAAATAATTTTGAAATTATGCAATTTACATGCCACATTTTAGGATCACACTATTACTAAACAAAAGTGGTTTGCTACACTTTCTAACATATACTTTTATTAATGTACAAATATTCATTGCCATATGGTCATTTATAAATATGCATTGTCTATGAGGTTCCAGTACATTAAAAGCTGGAACAAAGCAGTGGAGCCCACTACTACAACCCACTCCTTCCACAACAAGGTCAGTGTAAATTTCCTTCTCCAAATCCCAGATAGGACAGTCACGTGACTTGTGGGGGAAAAAATTAAAATATTATCTCTAGGGAAGATTCAGAAATGCCAGATGGAAACTCCCATATCAAACAAGGTGGCAGACTAGACAACCTGAAAAACTATAAATGTTGACTTCAATATACTCATACCCTCTTAAATATATTCCTGAGAGAACAAGACAGTAAGAGAATCCCCCAAAGCTAAAAAAAAATCAACGTAGTTCAAGTATGCTGAGTTTTAGCTATACTCTGGAGTGGACATGGGAGTATGTTTCAATAAATTAAGGTCACAAGTTTTAACGACCATATGGAGACAGAAAGTAAGACCCTGGGCTCAGACAAGGCAAGATATTGAAACTGAGACCTTCACATCCAGCCAGAACTCTCAAGGTCAACACCCTCAGTGAGAGGTGCACTAGGAAAATTTCTGCTCATAACAAAGAAAGTAAGAACTCTTGTCCCTCCTACCTTGACTCTGTGCATCTGTTATCTACCACTGTATCATAACAAATACCCAGAACTTTGTGGCTTAAAGCAACGATGAGTACTATTTTCTAACCTAAGTCATTCTTGCAGTTGCCATCAAATGGCAGCAGGAACAGCTGGAAGATTCAAGATGATCTCACTCAGAGGTCTGGAGCCTGCGTGCTGGACCTCCTCCATGTGACCTTCATCCTCAAGATTAGACCAGGTTTTCTTACATCTTTGCTCAGGCCAGCCTTGCATCATAGCCTGACCATGCTTCCAGCCCTCCCCTGCTCCCTGTCTGCTTCCTTCCACACAGGCACTTTCCTATGAAATCCCTGCACAGTTAATCCCATCCTGGTGCCTGCCTCTGGGAGGACCTGGATTAACACACTAATTTTTATACAAAAAGTATAAATTAGGAAGTGATTATTTGCTTAACAAAATAATTCCATTAAATAATGAATTCCCTTAGAGCATTTTTCTCCTTTTTTAGTTTGAAACTTTTTTAACTTCAGAAAAGTACTGAAAATAACATAATAAACACTTATGTACCTAACACCTGTAATGGACTAAATTTAGCACATTTTATGTGATTTGATTTAAATACAGTTTTTTCAGGAAGATGTCTGCTGAGTTAGACAAAGTATGATTGGATTAGTGTTCTGACTCTCAGAAGTATTCTGTTCTATTCATTCCCCCAAAATCACAGGCTCTAGGGCAACTCCAGAAAATTAGTTGTCTGATTCCTTGGTGTTGTGAATAATGGAAATGCTAAAGGATTACAATAAGCAATCTATAATGTGTACTGCTTGTTCATTTTTTATTTGGGGGCCATTTGTTTATGACCCTCCTTTAAAGATCCCATTAAATGTCTCTGTAAAAGTCAATATAGTGGTTCAGCAGCATTGATACTCAGGTAGGAAAATGTAAGCCTCAGTATTCTTACTTCTCATGTCTTATAGTGATTTACCTAGTGGGGTACCATGGGTGTCACATACACCCATTATTTCTAAGAACAGTTAAACCAGAAAAGCTTTAAAGACCTAGACTTCAAAATGAAAAGAACATCTTTGAAAGAAAACACATTTGGAAGCAATGTTTTTATCATAAATATTTTTTTAACAGCAGAGAAATATATAAGAACATCTACTTTTTTGTCTAAATAAAAAATTACACTTTCAGAAGGCTTTGGGACTCCTCATCTCCAAAAGAAATATGCTCCACTATATGTATAAACAAGACATGATTTTTATTTCTAGCTTTGTATCAATCATGAGAAGATTTGTTTACTTCTCTTCACTGAGGCTTTATTGCTTTTTCCCATTCACTCACTCACTCACTCAAATATAAAACTTGTGGCTAAAAAACACCAGGACATCTAGATGTAGTCCACTGTCCAGTTATGTTGACCATGTAACACTAAATGTCCACCAAAATTTAGTTCACCTCTGTTCAGAACAGCAATAAAGGCAAATATCGCCTTTTAATTCCATACCACTCAACTTTTCCCTAAACTTTGTTGAAGGAGCAGCTTTAGGCAGCTTTCCTTGCATATAATCTACAACCTGCTTCCTCGTTAAGACACCTCTTTAAATACAAAAAGTGTCTATAAGTTGAAGAAAATAAAGTTTTATTCATGAACATGTTTATCATAAACCTGAGTGGTTCCAGACACAACTCTGCTTCCACTTCTCTGTACTATCTTCAAAGCTAGACTTCCTGCTTTCTTATTGGAAATTTTACTCCATCATTCTACTGAGTTTCCTTCAGCTAAAACTTTAGGATTGGATGTCTGTAAAAAACACCAAGGAAGTGACCAAAACTCAGAGACATGGACCAGAATCCCTAATGTCACTGCCCCTCCTGCCAGAATCTTTCCTCTGGAGAGCGCTGAAGAATTTGTGTTTAGTCATTTTGAAAGTAATCTCCTCAAAGTTTATTATCTTAGTCTGTTTGGGTTGCTGTAACAAAACACCTCAGACTGGGTGGCTTATGAACAACAGAAATTTATCTCTCACAGTTCTGGAGACTGGAAGTCCAAGATCAAGGCCCCAGCATGGTCTTTGGTGAGGGTCCTCTTCGTGGTTCATAGCCAGTGCCTTCTTGCTTTGTCCTCACATAGTAGAAAGGGTGACAGAGCTGAATTCCTTCCTTAAGAAAGTCTTCTCAAGGCTCAGATGAAAGCAGAGATCCATATTAGAAACGTCGGCTGAGAGGTCTGGCGTTCCTTGTCTGGTATGCACCTCACACACAGCCAGACCTCACTGATCCCCTGGCAGGTTGTCACTGCAGGCTCCACATGCCTGTGTGGCACTCCTACTGTGTTAACGACTCTGCCCTCCTCACCCCCAGGAGCTTGTGACTTGTGCTGGATCAACCACTACCTGGCCTCAGTGACTGGTCTAAGGAACAGGCATGTGGCCCATGACAGGTTCCCATTGTCACCTGGAAATTTCTAACTGAATTCAGGCTAGAAGATTCTCCTTCCTCTTGAGCTCGGATGCTGTAAGGCTTCAAGCCCAGAGTTAGCCAAGGCTCTGTGCCCTCATAAATGGGAAAAGCTGGTGTGAAGTAGGAGAAAATGAAGTAAACAATTAGAGGGAATCAAGACCAAAGGATGGAAAGAGCACTTTGAAAGTTTTGATTATCTTAGTCCAGTCATCCTTGAGATAGCTCTCTCCTACCCTCTTCAAAGTCAGTTAACTGAACCAATTAATTCCCGATTTTTGATAAAATTTGTGCAAGTTAGGTTTCTGAAATACAGAACCAAGGAGTCCAGACTCCTTGTCTTCTACTGTCTTCTCCTGTCTTCTACTTTTTATGCATACACAAAGCCACAGTCTTAAACAAGATTTTGTGTGTATGATCATGTAATAATTAAAGCTGTTTTATTGAATTTTGTATTTGAAATGAATATCTCAGTATTTCCTGAGGATGGGAGCCCATGAATAAGTGCCACCCTCCTCTGTCACTCAGGTGGACAATTAATAGGTGCAATCTACATGGCTCCTAGGAGAGTCCAGTAGGATGCAGTTTTAGCTCTCACAGTGGTAAACAGCCAGATGATGGATCAGCTTTCCCTCCTTCCCTCACCCACACATACAATTCTTATCTCAGACTCTGCTCGCAGGCTTAGACAAAGACACACTTTTGGTAAAGCACTCTATAAAGAGGTAGCTCATGAAACCTCTCCCTCTCCCCTTCTGCCTTGCAAGAGTCAGTGACCAGAAAAGAGCAGTGATAATCAAATTCTGACCAGAGTCCAGAAGAAGAAAACAGAAAGAGGACTTTATGCTCATCCCACCCTTCTATATTCTCAGTTCACTCCTCTCTCCAACCATCCACCCTTCTGTACCTCAACCCATATACTCATATTTTCTTTAAAACCCATCCAGTAGCTCCTTGATGTAAGATTCTAGAGATTCTATTTATTGAAGCCCTGTTTTTCCTGACATTCATCTGGCCTTGGTCCTGCAATAATCACACTGGAAGAGAAAACATGATCATGACACAGGCTCTGAATGAGGAAGAAGAACAAAATTCATTATTTTACCAATAATACAATAAACTAATTTAAAGGAAGTAAAGTACTCTCAAAACACCACTTTAAAAGAATAAAGGACAATTGGACTCTTGGCTATAAGAACTACTACATTCTGATAACTATAAAAAATTATATATTTTACTTGCTTTATATCATATGTTACAGTATTGTACTTTGTTCTCCCAAAATAGTATCCTTTCTTTCATACCTTTTATTCATCAGCACAGTTATTCAATAACCTAAGGAGCCATATTCAAACAGGAAAACTGTACAAAATAGTAAAATAACCTTGGCTGACCAGATTGATTGACCCTCCAATCTGGGTTCTGTCACCTGCTAGATGCCCACCATTAGATAATTTCAGTAAAAGCCCAATAATCCAATAGGATCCAGACGGATACTGTACCAGTATGAGTACTGGATTTTTCTATACTACAGAGTACTGCACTACTGATACCATAGATACCAAAATATATCTCAGTTTTCATCATCAAATCTCCAATACAACACTTTGATATTTTATTATGAAAGTATGGTACTATAAGTAGCCAACATAATAGAAGAGCATATTCTAGAAACCACTGAAAACAATGGACTATCAATACACTAGTAAATCAATACCTATAAATATTATAAATGGCATAAATATTACTTTGATTTTTCACAGGGTACTTACATTAATATATAAGATAATTCATTGCAGGAGATTAGGATGCATAGTATCTACACTAAATAATATTTACATAAACTTTTAAAAATTACCATATTTATAACTTAAACCATAGTTTCTTTTTTCAACAAAATTATAACACACTATTTAGAGTAACTGTAACTTGAATGAACTTATTCACACATTTATTCACTCAATAAATATTTCTTGAAGACAATTATGTGTCTGGGGATAAAATAATACATAAAAAAGAAATGTATCCCAGCCTTTGGGAATTTATAGTCTAGTCAGAAAAACAGACAAATAACAAGCAATTAGAATACAGAGCAACATGTGTCATGATGGGAGAAGTCCAACCTACTTTAGCAGTGCCTAAGAGGAGTACTTAACCCATACTTGAGGGGTCACAGAAGCTTCCAGGAGGAAGGGACAATTAAGCTGAGACTTGTAAAATAAGGAGTAGGGGTTGGCCAAACACAGAAGAAGCACAGAGATGGAGAAAATTTAAGTCAGAGAAGCCATATGGTCAATGGCCTAGAAGCAAGAGAGCAAGATATACTCTTTGAGGGACTGAAATAAGTTTCATAGGACCATATAATCCAAAGATTTTAAATGCTTCATATTCCCTAGTGTGAATAAAACTTACTTTATATAAATTAACTTAAAACTTTCCTTCCTGGTGTGGCTGCTCCACTGCTGGGATGGATGCACTACTGAGGCATCAATACACTGATGCCACTGATACAGTCCCTTGGTGATCTTCAACCAGTTGTCACCAAAGAAAAGTCTTTCCTTCCCTCTTTACAACCTAATCATAACTGTTTAATTGATGTTAATTAAAGAAGTGCCGTGCTTTTTCTTACACAAACTATTAACTAGAGCTAATATGCCTTATTAACTATAGGCAGATGTACAACTTCAGTAACATAATTCATCAAATTTTAGAGTCATTTATTTAATGCCAAACTTATTTGCTCCTGGACTCTTTTTCTTCCCTCTTCCTCATTCATATCTTGTGGCATTTGTGGATAATAGTTTGAATAATTTTTTCATCAATACCTCTTAAACAATGATAATGATTGATCCTTTGTTTCATTGCAGTATATTTAAAATAACACTAATACCAAATTTAATTTCTTCCTTGTATATGCTTTTATTATTTTCAGTTTCTGAGATATCCTCAGAAAATCTTGTTGCTCTCATTCTGTGAGCTTACCACTGAAATCCACAACCACAGAGGGTTTGAAGAGTTAGCTAAAAATCTGAACATGAGGATTATCTAGCTTCTTTTCTTTTCTTTTCTTTTCTTTTTTGCAGTACGCGGCCCTCTCACTGTTGTGGCCTCTCCCATTGTGGAGCACAGGCTCCGGACGCGCAGGCTCAGCGGCCATGGCTCACGGGCCCAGCTGCTCTGCGGCATGTGGGATCTTCCCGGACCGGGGCACGAACCCGTGTCCCCTGCATCGGCAGGCGGACTCTCAACCACTGCGCCACCAGGGAAGCCTAGCTTATTTTCAAATAAAGAATTAGGTTTGGCTAAAATCTAAATCACTCAGATCTATACACTACAGAATGACACCTTTTTCGGTTTTTATTTTACATAACCTCTCCATGCCTCGGTTTAGGTTTCCTTACTGGTCAAATGGGGAGAGTAATGTCTACTTTACATTCTTAACAAATGAAGAATTCCTGGTGTGTTTAAGTGAGCTTACTGATTCAGATAGATAAGGAAGTGCCACAGAACAAAGCCCAAACCAAATCATAATTTTTAATTAATATGAATTCCCAAAACTAAATGCAAATGAGGACCTTTAAGAAATTAGCAGTTTCCTAGAAGAAAGGAGTTTATTTTTCCAGGAAGCTGCAAATTTTTCAGCACTCATTTGTCTCCATTCATTGTAGCACAATTGAAGGCTTCTCCTCTTGAGGACTCACAGCCATTTCAATGAATAAACCGACCAGAAACAGGCTCTTAATATAGTGTGCTGTTATACAGATTTCCTTTCAGTGATTCTTCAACTCTATCAGATGTAGCCAAGGAAAAAAGATTCTTAACCTCAGCATATAAATATTCAAAACTAAGTTTCTACTACCTCTCTCAAAAGTAAGCAGCATGTCCAAGTCCAGAGTTAGGCACATAATAGGATTAACTGAGAAAAAAAAAAACACAGTGTATCAAGTTCACTAATTTAGAAAGAATCTCAAAAAAAATTGATACGGGAAAGACCAAAAAACTAGTAGGAAAATGGCCAAAACGTATGAACAGTTTACAGAATATGAAAGACGGAATGGCTCTGGAGCATTTGAAGTAATGTACAACTTTCCTCAAAATAAAAGCGCAAATTAAAACAACACTCAGCCACCATTTTTCAACTATTAGATAGGCAATGACCAAAAAGTTTAACACACTGTGTTGGTAACTGTGTGGGGAAATAGGCAGTATCATATATGGCTGGTGGGAATGAAAATTGATTCAACTTCTATGAAGTGCAATTTTGCAACATATATCAGGTAATCTACTCTTTTTTTTTTTTGAGTCCCTAGAGCAGGTTCCTTTTTTTTTTTTAACTGAAGTACAGTTGATTTACAATGTTATGTTAGTTTCATGTGTACAATAAAGCAATTCAGTTATATATATACATATTCTTTTTCAGATCTCTTTCCATTCTAGGTTATTACAAGATAGTCAATACAGTTCCTTGTGCTATACATTAGGTCCTTGTTGTTTATCTATTTTATATATAGTAGTATGCACCTGTTAATCCCCAACTCCTAATTACCCCTCCCACCCCCTTTCCCCTTTGGTAGCCATAAGTTTGTTTTCTATGTCTGTGAGTCTGTTTCTGTTTTGTAAATAAGTTCATTTGTAGTATTTTTTTTAGATTCCACATATGAGTGATATCATATGATACTTGTCTTTGACTTACTTCACTTAGCATGATAATCTCTAAGTCCATTCATATTGCTGCAAATGGCATTAGTTCATTCTTTTTTATGGCTGAGTAATATTCCATTGTGTATATATATATATATCAATATATCACATCCTCTTTATCCATTCATCTGTCAATGGACATTTAGGTTACTTCCATGTCTTGGCTAGTGTAAATAGTGCTGCTATGAACACTGGGGTGCATGTATCTTTTTGAATAAGTGTTTTTGTTTTTTTCTGATATATACTCAGGAGTGGAATTGCTGGGTCATATGGTAATTCTAGTTTTATTTTTCTGAGAAATTTCCATACTGTTTTCCACAGTGGCTGCACCAATTTACATGTATATGTATATATATACACACACACACATATGTTAGTATATACGAGCTTACCTTAAGGTAAATACATATAATATGTATTATTATACATATCTGTTATTTGTGTTCTTTTGATGATAGCCATTCTGACAAATGTGAGGTGATATCTCATTGTGGTATTGATTTGCACTTCCCCAGTGATTAGCAATGTCAAGCATCTTTTCATATGCCTGCTGGCCATCTGCATTTCCTCTTTGGAAAAATGTCTATTTAGGTCTTCTGCCCATTTTTTGATTGGGTTGTCTGCTTTTGTTTTGTTTTATGTGTGTGTGTACATATATATCTACATATATATATATATATATATAGAGAGAGAGAGAGAGAGAGAGAGAGAGAGAGAGAGAGAGAGCGAGAGCTGTATCAGCTGTTTGGATTTCTGGAAATTAAGCCCCTAGGAATAAACCTGACCAAGGAAGTGAAAGATTTATATGCTGAGAACTATAAAACATTGATAAAGGAAATTTAAGATAATTCAAAGATATGGAAAGATATCCCATGCTCTTGGATTGGAAGAATTAATATAGTTAAAATAGCCACACTACCTAAAGCAATCAACAGATTTAATGTGACCCCCATCAAATTACCCATGACATTTTTCACAGAACTAGAACAAATAAACCTAAATTTTATACGGAACCAAGAAAGACCCAGAAGCAATTGCCAAAGCGATCCTGAGGAAAAGGAACAAAGCTGGAGGCATAACCCTCCCAGACTTCAGACTATACTACAAAGCTACAGTAATCAAAACAGCATGGTACTGGCACAAAAACAGACATATGGATCAATGGAACAGATAGAGAGCCCAGAAATAAACCCACACACCTATGGTCAACTAATCTTTGACAAAGGAGGTAAGAATATACAATGGAGAAAAGACAGTCTCTTCAGCAAGTGGTGTTGGGGAAGTTGGACAGCCATGTGTAAATTGATTAGTTAGAACACTCCCTCACATCTACACAAAAATCAACTCAAAATGGCTTGAAGATTTAAATATAAGACTTGACACCATAAAACTCCTAGAAGAGAACATAGGCAAACATTTTATGACATAAAGTGTAGCAATGTTTTCTTAGGTCAGTCTCCCAAGGCCAACGAAATAAAAGCAAAAATAAACAAGTGGGACCTAATCAAATAAATAAGCTTTTGCACAGCAAAGGAAACCATAAACAAAATGAAAAGACAACCTACAGAATGGGAAAAAATATTTGCAAATGATGCAACCAATTAGGTAATCTACTCTTAAACAAAAAAAAATTCCTTTCAAACTTCTTTGAAATAAATTCCAAAGAATTTATCCTATAGACATATTCAAACATGTGCAAAATAACATATGTACAAGAGATTCTATGACAACATTGTTTGATATAGCAAAGACTGGAAACAACCCACATGTTCATCAATAGATGACTGGTTAAATAAACTGTGGTATAGCCATCCAATGAAATATGCTGCAGCTATAAAAATTAATGAGGATTCTCTTGTAACAATATGGAACGCTTTCAAATGTTGAGTCTAAAAAAACCACACAAGGTGCAAAATTGTGTGAAGTGTATACTACCATGTATATCAGGGGAGGGGAATATCTACATATATATTTATTTACATATACATAAAATACTTCTGGGAGTATATTTAAAAACTGATAGTATTGTTTGCTTCCAAAACAAAGAATTGGATGGTGGAGGAATGGAATGGAAGCCCTTTTGTAATTTTTGAATTTTTTAATCATGTGGATGTATTTCCTATACAAATAAATAAGTAAAATTTAGATTAAAAAAAGACACCCTAGGCTGAGCATCCGGAGCTCTGATCACTGGTTCCATCTCAGTCCCTGTGGTCTTAAGTCATTTCCTCTGTGGCTCGTTTTTCCCTTCAAAGATTAAGGAAGTTAGACTGGCAAATCTCTAAGGTTCCCTCTAATTGTAGACTTTTAGGCGTGTGTAAGAAATCATAGCCTCACGGAAAAAATAGAATAATACTTTTCTGCATTTCACATATAAAGCTTAATGGTGGCTCTGGCCAACACAATTGTGATTCATTTCTTCATAATCACATAGCAAAAGCCCAGATTCTATGCAAACAGTCCCAATCTCTTCTACAAACACATGGCATCAACATGGTCTTTATGGAAACTGGAAGTATCCATGTAGAGCCCCTGTAACCACATGTCAAGCCAGCAGGTGCCTGGACTGTCCAACTCAGGACTGCTGAAGGCAGTAGTTCTCACTTTTTAACGCAGCCCAGTTAAGGAATGTCAAAGACCCCTAGACCCATCCACCTCACCCATTCTCACTATAATGTACATCTGCTTCGTTCAATATAGAAGTATGCTGGTTTATATCTGTGCATACACAACTCAGTGCTGCATATACAATTTAGTGGTTGGCATACACAAATATATATATATAATGTATATATAATACATATATTTATGTAATAATACATATTATATGTATTTACCTTAAGGTAAGCTCGTATATACTAACATATGTGTGTATATATACATATACATGTATATGTATATTATATATATATATATATATATATATAATCTTAAGATAGTAATTTACCTTAAAGTCTGCTTAAGGTGAAAAGTAAGGACCAAGAATAAATTTGTTTCAGATAAGCAACACTCTACATTGTAAGGTTAACCAAACAACTCACAACACTTTAACAGTCATTTATAATTGCAAAACAAAACAGCACCAACTAAAAACCATACCATACTCAAGACAATATCATACAGGGATGATGCAGGGATAACTTTTTCCTTGATACCATGGGAACTGCAACTATCCACAGGTGAGTAAGTGCAACAGGAATTTTGTAAACTTGCCAAGAACTACATAGTAGCCAGACTCTTTAGCCACAAATGTACTGAATGAGAGCCCTCTAGTTACCTGGTAATTCTCCTTTATGAAAGCCAAATTTTAGTCAACTTTAATAACTCATTTAATAGATTATTGGTAATTAGCTCTTACTCATAACCTAAAAATGAAAGTCTACAGAACATATCACTTGCCTCCATTTTCTTCATTTGTAAAACAGTAACAATATTTATTCTACCTCACAAGATTACTTTGAGGATCAAATGATAAAAAAAGATTGTAATAATATTTTATAAACTGCAGTGGGGTTCATATAGTTTGCAGACATAACTTATTATTATTAAATCCTAAAATGGCCCTGGCTGCAATAGCCATGCACCCTTGAGCTGCTATGGACAATCACTGTTGAATTGTTAAAGGTCTCAAAGGCTCCTGGAAGACCAAGGAATTTTGACAAACGTTAATGTTTAGTTGAGTAACTGAAATTAAAGTTATTAATAAAACATTGTTTAGAAAACTATATATTGAGGGTGAACTGACAGATTTATACAATCAGCATATATTTAATTAATATAAACAAATTTCCTAACAAGTGTGGTTTGCTGGTGCACTCCATCTCTAGTTTCTGATAAAAAACTGTTGAGGAAGCAAAAGGAGCCAAATTTTCACTTTCTCTGCTTGGGAAATATGCCCTGTAGATATTTAATAACACATTCTGCTTTCTTGAAATCATTATATTAGTATATACAAACTTACCTTCAGGATCTATTTTAATTACAAATGTGTCATGCATAAAACATGTGGAATCATTTCAACATGTTCATTATCCTCTGCCGCATTCTTCAATTCACAAGGCAAGTTTAATTGTAGTATATTCATCAACTTGCCTTTAGTCTTAAGATTTCTGCAGATATTAGTTCAGCTGAAATTTATAGAAAACAATCCTCTGTCAGGTTGCCCCTGATTGGGTTCCACTTGAGAGGACAGTATTAATCAATGCACTGGAAAACACACAGGCACCAAAGCCACATTAAATCAGAGCCCATCCCACAGGGCTCTGATTATGGAAATAGATTCACATATTTTAGTGATAATATTAGCAGCCACAATTCTTTCTCAAGTGAAACCTGAAGCAAACACGCAGATTAGCACTAGTTTAACATTTTTTAAAACTTTGTTTTTAAGCGGGCTTCAGAGGAAATGATTACAGCCTCCCTGCTTACTTATTCTCCCTACTTCACTAGCGTAACATGAGCTTAATTAGATTATGTTGAGGTTATTTGCTCTTCTGAAGTCTGAGTTTCTATGAATATTGAATCATTAAATAATTGCAGTGGAAACACTAAAAAAAAACCTTTTCCCAAATCAAAAGAGATTCAAGAAATCCCAAGCTACCTGAGGCTAGAGAGACTGAATTGTAATTAGTTGGTAAAAACACTAATATTTATTTGAGACAATGGACCCGAAGTTGATTCTCAGATGAGGAGCTTAAAATAAAAAGCCATAGATTGTGAAAATAAAGAGGCAAACTAGTAAAGAAAGCTAGAGAACTTCAGATGCAAAACAAAAGTAAGAACGTGTTAGAATTGGATGGTGGTATTAAACACTGAGGACATCGTAGGTGATTTTTTATCATAAGGGTTAGGTGCCCTGAGGAGAGAGGGTCTAATTGAATTGGCATTCAAGTGGCTGAAAGGAAAGCAATTTTGACCAGCCACCAAAAAGTGGTTTTGAGACCCAGATAAAAGAAAAACAAAAAAACTTTCTCTCCCAATAAGGAAAGATGAGACCGGAGAGAAATAGCTCTGCCCTTATACTAGAGCAATTGTTTTCTTTTTCTTTTTTTTTTTTTTTTTTTTTTTTTTTTTTTTTTTTTTTTGCGGTACGCGGGCCTCTCACTGTTGTGGCCTCTCCCGTTGCGGAGCACAGGCTCCGGACGCACAGGCTCAGTGGCCATGGCTCACGGGCCCAGCTGCTCTGCAGCATGTGGGATCTTCCCAGACCGGGGCACGAACCCGTGTCCCCTGCATCGGCAGGCGGACTCTCAACCACTGCGCCACCAGGGAAGCCCGAGCAATTGTTTTGTGTCCTTTTTTCCAAGACACTTGACAGATGATCAAATGATGTTTCCATTTAAGACATATACCCAACAAGCACAAAAACAAAAACAAAAACAAAAAACACTAGGGTATTAGACGTGCAATTTTTCACCATATTTCATCCTTCTCTCTTCAACTCTAGAATTGTTAATGTGCGACTGTACCATCTTTTTGGGATAAGTACTCTAATGTGTGGGGAAAATTAAATTATTCATTACTTGGAATATACCTTATGATTTAGACACCTCAGGCTGTTACCATACCTGAGCAGAGAGTAAGACAAATTAGGAAGGGCAACTGGAAATTCCTAGAGAAGGCCAAAGTATCTGTCCACTTGTCAACAAGCTCATGGGAGCCCACAGGTTAAAAGACTCTCTGGATCTGAGCCCCATCACTCATGACCAGTCCTCCACACCAGGAGTCAAGACATCTCTACAGAAGTCACACTGCCTTCTATTTTGAGGGCAGGAAATTAGAATGAATAAAATCCAATCCAAATTTTTAAAATTACAACCTATGAATTTTAAATTTGGGAAACCTTTGAGAACCTATAAGCTCACAATTACCCCCCACCCTACCAACCAACATAGAATTTTCTTAAAAATACTCTACAAAGAATAGACTGTGGGGCTTCCCTGGTGGCGCAGTGGTTGAGAGTCCGCTTCAAGTGAAACAAAATAAATATGTGTGTGAGTGTATATAATACCTAAAGGCAACCGGCGGGTGTCATAAAATTAAGGAAAATATGTCTACCTTTAATCAGATGCATCATCAAAAACTAAATATACTTTAAATCTTGAACAGCAACTGCTTTTAGCATGGGAATGTTGGTGAGCTCTTAGAATAAATAAACCAAAATGCACATCTGAATATAAGGAAATTTTTTGTCCTACATATTAAACTCCTAATAACACAAGTTGTGTTTATTTTAATATATCATTCTAATGGTTTCCTTTTATATTAATTTTACTATTGAAAGGTATCTTCTTACATCTAGAGTCACTTCCTTAAAGAAATCTTTTATTTCAATAAGTCTGAGAAAATATAAATCTAAGCAAGACAACTTGTAACTTAATTTATAGAGACGTGCATTTACAGCCACATTATTAAATTCAGAATTAAAGATGAGCAGTGCCTAAGCGTAAGTCCCTGGCCAGTTTTGCAGAAATACCAACCTAGAGGACAGCACAAAAGCCAGCAACTTGATTTCTCATGTTTTGTTCATTACAGAGAAAATTACAATGAGGAAAAGAGATCAACAAAAAGTCATGTGTAAGTAATTTGAATTCCTCAAGGAACAGAAGACAAATGTTGGGTCAGATCACTGGTTCTCACCCCTTGCTGAAAGTTGAAATCCCACAAGCTTCTAAAAAATACCAATGCTTGGGCCCCAGCCCCAGAGATTCCAATTTACTTTGTCTGGGAGAGTCCCAGGCATCTGTAGTTTTAAAAGTTCCTCAGATGATTTTAATGTACAGCCAGAGTTGAGGACCGTTAGGTTAAATGATACAAGATTACAAATAAGATTTCTTAAAAAAAAAAAAAATTCTTACATTTTCCCTCTGTCTACTTCCAGTGCTAATTCAGGTAAGTTTGAACTGCCCTTTAAGTAGAGCCTGCTTTATATGGAATTAAAAATCAACATACACTCACACATAAACCTGTAGATTTCTCATGAAAACCATCTGTCAAAATTATGCTATGTGTAGCTACAGCCAAAACTGTAAAGACTAAGTTTATAAATAATGTTAATTAACTCTTTAATTCTATTGTAACTCCATGGACACTTTTGGTCTGAAGTGATAAAAGCTAAATCAATCTAATTTAAGTGAAAGAAAAAGGGAGAGTGGATTTAGCAGCTAATAACTGCAAAGGACCGTAATAGATCCAGCATTACCCACACTAGATCCAGGGCCCAAACAATGTCACCAAGACTTGCTTTCTCACTCTGTCTCATACTCCCTTGCTCCCATTCTTAGCTCTGCTTTCCTCTAGATGTTGGCCTCCTTCTCTCTGTCAATGAGTATCCTCCAAGTGACAGGAGCCCCACTTTGAATCTTTGCAGAAACCTTACCCAAAAGGCAAAAGATGGTCTTTCCTGCTCCGCCAGAAGAAAAGTCCCAGACAATGACTCTGATTGACCTGAATTGGATCACAAGCCCATGCTAAAAATCTCAAAATATTATCTATATACAAGTATATCACTTGACAACCAAACTGTGTTTTAAAACATTAACAGGAATGGACGTAGGAAAGAACTAGAAAGATTAAAAGACCAATCTGGAGAACTCTATGTTTGTCTGGAACAAAATACACGTTACAGGAGATACTGTAGTTGAATTGCAGAAATAGTCAAAGGTCATATCAAGAACAGACTTTTATCTTAAAGGGATGAACTTGATTTTTATTCTGAGAGCTAAGAGGGCCACCAAAGGATTTCAGCAGAAGAAAGAGATGATCAGATTTGTTTTAGGAAAATTACTTTGGCATGTGGGAATAGATTGAACAGAATGCATTTTAAAAATAGAAACCAGTTAGAAAGATATTGCAGCTATCCACATGAAAAGACACCTAAACTTATACTAAGGCAATAGTAAAACAAAAACAGGAAATGGACTCAAGAGATTTTAAGGAGGTGATATCAACATCAAACTAAATTGTATATGGAGTATTCAGAAAGGGAGAGGATACAGAATGACTCAGTGATTTCTGGCTTGGGAAACTTGGAAGAAAGTGATGCTATTCACTAAGAGAATTCAGGAATAGAGGTAGATTTGGAAGGAGTAGATTATAAATTCAGTTTAACATATTAAATTAGAGCTATCTATAGGATCAAAATGGAGATCAATTCATACTATACATTCAGCTGAAAGATCAACTTTAATTGTGAAGTCAATTGTGTTAGATAATTAGTGCATAACTACATTAAAGTCACTTCTCAGGACAAAGGCAGAACTAAGAGCAGTGAGCAGGATGGGGAGCCATCTATTTTTAATAAATATGGAGTCGAGGGGGGTTTAGTATGTAATCCCAACCAGAATGGTATAAAAGTTATTCTACCTCATGGCATGAGCCCCAAAGGAGGTCCAGCGTGAGAGGAGAAACAAAGATTTTTGAAGTGGTTAGTGAGGGCAAATGGATGCTGACCCCATCTCACTCCTTCCCAGATCTGTGGTTTGTAGCACTGAAGAGGAGTGTGGTCACTTGGCCAAGATGCTAAGGGAGTGGGAACTCTGGTGGAAAGCCAGGTGATCTAGTTTAGATTTCTTTCTTTTTGGCTCTCCAGTATCCAAACCAGGGCTTGGCCTTGGAGGAAAAAAGAAAAGAAGCCAAAGAAGGAGTAGTCTCTCCTTCCCCCGGCCCCTGAAAAGAGGGTTTGTGACCCAGGTTCAGCCAATTCCATGGCCCACACTCTCCCTGGAGGCGGTCACGTAAGCGTGCAGCCAACCTGAGAAATTCTTCACGGCACAGGTAGCAGCGGTTTTTTGTTGGTGGTGGGGGTTTTTTGTTTTGTTTTAGGAAAGTCCTAACTTTTTTTTAAGGTTATACTCCATTTATAGTTATTATAAAATATTGGCTATTTTTCCCATGTTGTACAATACATCCTTGTAGCTTATTTTATATCTAATAGTTTGTACATCTTAATCCCCTACCCTATATTGCCCCTTCCCTCCTCCCCACTGGTAAACACTAATTTGTTCTCTATATCTATGAGTATGCTTCTTTTTCATAATATTCACTAATTTGTTGTATTTTTCAGGTTCCACATATAAGTGATATCACAGTATTTGTCTTTCTCTGTCTGACTTATTTCACTTAGCATAATGCCCTCCAAGTCCATTCATTTTAATGCAAATGTCAAAATGTCTGAGTATTATTATATATATATATATATATATATATATATATATACACCACATCTTTCTTTATCCATTCATCTGTTGATAGATACTTAGGTTGTTTCCATATCTTGGCAATTGTAAATAATGTTGTTATGAACATTGGGGTGCATGTGTCTTTCTGAATTAGTGTTTTTGTTTTTTTCAGATATACACCCAAGAGTGGAATTGCTGAGTCATAGGGCAGTTCTATTTTTTGTTTTTTAAGAAAACTCCATACTGTTTTCCACAGTGGCTATACCAATTTACATTCTGTTCCATTGATCTATGTGTCTATTTTTGTGCCAGTACCATACTGTTTTGATGACTGTGGCTTTGTATATAGTCTGAAATCAGGGAGACACAGATAGCAGTTTAAATAACAAGTAGGATGTGGGGCATATTGTAAACATTAAGTATTCTAACATATGATATCCCCTAAGCATCAATAGGGTAGAAAAGGATTTCCAATACTCACTTCATGCCTAAAGGCACAATTTTCTATCATGTGAATGTATTCTGTTGTCTGCTCTAATTTGACAATTTGGGTGAGGGAGGTGGCGGGGAATGGAGAGGTATGACAATTTGAAAAACAACAGCTGGTATAACTGTAAACATAAAATGTCTTGGTATTTTTTAACTCTAAAATATTAATTTCCACATATATTTTATTATTAGCTTGAGAGTATGGATGGCTGAGAGTCCAGTGGTAACAGTGATGGAGGTTGTGACCCAGTGGCAGCCCCCTAAACAAACTGACCCAGTGCCTGTGATTCCAGCTGTAGCTGCCCAGTTTCCCTTGGCTCCTGCCTGTTACCTGAAAACTGGGTTTGCCTCTTGGTGGGTGTAGAGCCAAAAGACACAACAAAGACAAAGAGTGGGAGAAGGAAGGATTTATCACTTGCAGCAAGTAAGGAGAACATCGGGGATATTTCCCAAAGTAGTGTCTCGCCAAACAGCAAAACTGGGGAAATTTTAAGCTAAGGGTACATGCATATCCATGAAGGGGCTTGAGCAGAGTAGAATTCAGCATAGTATTGGGGCAAAGGTTGACAGAGTCCAGGCTCTAGTTGACTGAAGTCACGAGGGTCAGCAAAGGTCAACATCATCATTCCTTAGGTTCCAATTAGCCTGGTGGTTGAGTACAAGAGGAGGTTTAGATCTTACAAAAAAAGCTCAAGAATATGCTTCAGGCTAATCTTTACCTTTTAAACAGGACTGGAAGTCTTTACAACTGATTTATTGTCTCCAATATGGTTAAGTTATTTCCTTGGTCTGGTAATGGCTGTTTGTTCTTACATTGATTTGTTCCCTTAAAATCATTAACTACTGAGACTTATTCTTCTGCAAGGGCAAGCACTATGGCCAGGCTTAGATCACAAAATGGCTTAGGCCTAAAATGGCTTTTCTTGTCAAGAAAGTTATGTCTGGGCTTCCCTGGTGGCGCAGTGGTTGAGAGTCCACCTGCCGATGCAGGGGACACGGGTTCGTGCCCCGATCCCGGAGGATCCCGCGTGCCGCGGAGCGGCTGGGCCCGTGAGCCATGGCCACGGAGCCTGTGTGTCCGGAGCCTGTGCTCCACAACGGGAGAGGCCACAGCAGTGAGAGGCCCGCGTACAGCAAAAAAAAAAAAAAAAAAAAAAGAAAGTTATGTCTGGTTCGTTTCCTCCAGGGACCCACGACCCTATCTGCATACACGCCCATTTTCTGAGACTGGTTCTCAATCCTTCCCATTACTGGATATCTTTGCAATGAATTTCTTTTCTTCTTAAGTTAACCGAAGTTGGTTTCTGTTGTTTGCAACCAAGCAACTCTAATGGTAAGGGGAACAAGTACTTTCAGAGGCAGAATGAAGGCTGTACTATGCTAAAGTCTCTGGCTCTCTTAAGACCCGATTGTAATATTAGAAGTGTCACAGAGCTTCTAGACATAAAAACAAAAGTTCAAAGAAGAAAAGTGATGTAACAAAATGAAAATTAAAATATTTCTATGTCAGAATATACCATAGCTAAAATTAAAAGGCAAACTAAAAGAATACATAAGAAAATGTCAAGGTGTCCTGGGCTTTCCAAAATTAGGAATATCTCCCTTCTCTGGTCAAGACTGTGTGTTGGTTGTTTTGATCCCCATAAGAAAGAAATTATATGAGACAAAACTTGGCAAAAGATTTTAGTCTCTATTTCTTATTAAATGCAGGGTCTTGTAATACTGCAGCCTGCACAGTTCCTACCCTCTGCCTGAAGGTGACATTCCACAACCAGGTAGACATTCCTGGGTTTTAGAGATGGTGAAACTCCCTTGGCAATGAGCTTCTTGGTCGAGTGACAGAGGGATGGTCCTTGACCTTGACAGTTAAGCTTCCATGGGTGTGTCTACAGTCTTATCAAGGCAGGGCAGAGGATGAAGGGAGAAGTAGGGAGAGGATAATGCTCCCATCCCATTAATTGTTTCACTCAGGCAAGAAGTTACAATTCCAACTGCATATCTAGTTATAATTTTCCTTCACCTTACATGGGCTACCGAAAGAAACATACATAAGGCAAACAACCATGATTGCTAACTGAAGAGTTTTTAGCAGATGAGTAGAACTTCCATGTTTTCTTGTGATGATTACATAGCCCATCTCTGGGAAGGGCACAAAGACAAAGGTCACCTCACCTACACACAGAAGGCATGGTCACACTCTAGTCTCCCATCTGCTTCCCATGAAAAGGAAAAATTATTTCACAGGCATCAGGTCTCATGGAGGAAACTGTCCTGAGGTTCTTCCAATCCATATAAAATCACTTTGTCTCTACACCTTGGACTCTCACATCTTGGATTCAGCTTCACTCCCACAGCAGTAAAATTACATCTGACTGATTATGATAATTAATATGTTGAACTTCAACAAACTCAGTTTTGAAACTATGGAATCCTTTTCCATGATAGGCAGCCCTGTTAACCTGGATGATCCAGCATGTAGGAGGTCCAAATGACAAGTGGAAAAGCTGGCAAGGACAGCAGTGAAGGGATAGTTTGAGAGGAAAGAGTTGCAGCACAGAGCCAGGCTGGAATAACCACACTGGAAAGGGCACAGGCCTAAAGGGGCTGACATTTCAGGGACATCAAAGATGACAGAGCTGAGAGGCACAGTGAGATTAACTAGTCATTGTTCTGACTGGGATGCATCACAAGTTACTGTGCTGAGACAGAAGAGTATTGTGTGTTGCCTTTACTAAAGGCAGAAATCTCTAACCTACAGAGGATTGATCTGATCTGGGCTCTGAATTGAACACTGGTTTAAAAAAAATTTTATGCTTTAGAAAATTATAGCTGCTAGTAGACTGAATTGACAGGTGAGGGTGAAGCCCATATCACAGTGGAAGTAATCAGAATTCTGGTGACCTTTTAGGGAAGCAGAGTAAAATGACATCAAGGCGATGCTCTGTCCTCATACTCAAACTCACAGGACTCCTGTTCTACTTTTATCTTTACACATAATTTTTCAATTAATTTGCTTCTATTCTATACTCTATAAATCTGGCACTTATAAACTGTAAGCCCAGGAGGCCAAGGACTGGGTCTGCTTGTTCCATACCATAACCCCAGCATGGTCCCTGATAGGTAGGTATATAATAAATATTTGAACTAATAAATTAATTACATTGTTGACCCAAATGCCAAGCACTCTATCATCATATCTCCCACTTTTTCAAGATGTACTGAAAAAAGTCAAGAGAAAACATCTAAAATATTCTCATGTCATTTTTTAGGCCCTTTTTCTTGGGTATGAGCAAAACTATTATGTCACAGATTAAGGACTTAAAGCAAATTCTAACAATTGAAATTACAGGTAGGATACTTAGAATATTATAAAAATAAAGTATATCAATACATGAAATCTTCTAGGTTTCACTGAGGTAGGCACAAGTTCCGGATATTCATTTCCCTATGGACACTTCACCTCCATCAGGTGAATGCATGCTCTGCTATATTTAGATAGGGGGTAGTAGTGGAAAGTGGGTGGTACATGACTATCAGAACAGCAGCAGTTGTATAATTTTACACAGAAATGTCTTGACATTTATAGAAGAAAGTTTTCTAAAATATTAAGTTCCACAGATATTTCAGCAATAAACTATGAAACATTAAAAAAAAATGACATGAAAAATTTGAATGGTGACATAAGAAATTCAGTAAAATCGTAAAGTATATTTTGCATAATAACAATTCTTACCAATATATGTCTTTTAGCAAATGTTTATGAATACCTTAGAGAAATGGGGTACAGATTTGTAGCCCTTAAATATTTCAGAAAATAATTACTTCTAAGTACAAAACAAATTGACTAATACTCCCCTACTATTGTAAGTTACTTACTTTAGCAACTTTAAATTGTTTGTAAACTATACATTTACAATTGAGCTAATATTATAGAACAGCTTGTGGAGTTATTCAAATCATTAACTTTCCCCAGTTAGTAAATATGTAAGAAAACAATTTTACTTGGAAAGGATTTTCTCCCATGAAGAAAGTAAGAGCATCCACTCTTACAGTAATCTGCCCATCCTTAGGTCTTCCAATCTTTCTGTCCCACTGAAATGTCTTTTCTCAGGAAAGCCATGAAGGTTATTGAAAAATTATATCTTCCTTAATATTTCTGAAGCTCTGAACCCTCTGCTAATCCCCTCCTTCTGGAAAACTTTCTCTCTTCCATTTGGGGAGAAAGGAGAACTGGGTTTGAGACCTAACTCTGCCTGTAGGTATAACAAGTCACTTAACCTCTCTGTGCCGCATAAGTAAAAGAGGAATACCGATATCCTATAGGATTGTTGTGAGGAAAAATAAGACCCTGTAGGTAGCAGTCCTTGGTAAACTGTGAAGTTATAGAGACACATTAATGTATTATATTTGGCAAGTAAAATTTCTGCTCACTCTGTCAAAGCTCTCGCTTCCCTCCATTCACCTTCAACTTTAATGCCAACATCTCCAATCCAGCAATAAACATATACTTATTGAGTTCCTACCATGTAATAAAGCACTGTGAGAAGAACTAAAGATCCAAAAAGGAATAGTCAAGAGGAAGGAGAAAATTGTATGGGCTCAGCTGTCCCATTGTATTTAATAGAATAGAACAACCTTGAGACATGTTGTATACAAGCATAATCAAAATGCTTGACATTTTTTAACCTAAGCTTTTTTTCTCGTTTTCCTTTCTTTACATTCATTCACTTGCTAAATTTCAAGAATGCCAAGAAAGGAAAAATATATTTTTTTAATTAAAAGCTTGCAGAGCTGAACTTACTATAGAACACTGTACCCTTGGAAACAATGAACCATCCTTCCCATCAATACGTTTAAAATCATAGCGTGATGTAATAACAAAAATACTATATTTCTTAGTCTTAACAAATGGCAAGGTTGACAAAATCTCTCAAGTTCCTGATTCCTCCACTGACTGCCTAACCTCATCAGAGATCCTTGGGAGCATGTTCCTGGTCCTAAGCCCCTGAGACCTCTCCTACCCAGGTGAGCTTGGACGGACCATGAGTAATGCAAAGACTCCTTCCAAGGCTAGAATTGTACTTTCCACTCATCCTCTGTACTTTACCCTAGTGCCTGCTAAGCTTTCAGAAAATGAAAGTGAAAGGGGAGGTAGACCTGGGCCCTTCTTACCATCATATTGGAGAGAAAAGAAGGGCAATGAAAAGGAAGGGAAGGAAAAGGGAGAGGAAGAGATCCAAAATAGATGCCCACTCCCCCAAAAACTCATGCAGAAAAAAGCACTTTTAACCTCCTTATACTTCCCTCTGAAACTTTCCCCTTTATGCCAATTTCCACCCCACAGTCTAGTTGTATGAACCTGAGGACTCCATTAAATATCTCGTTACTTTTCCCTAGAAGGCAGGGACGAGCAAGCGTGGTTCCTTGAGCCCACACAGAGTAAAGAGTAAGTCTCTACATTATCAATTTAACCATTTCAATCATGTTTTCTTTTATGAAACTCAGTCCTGAATTTGTCAAAATGATAAAAACCATTCCCAATGGAGGAAATTTAAGTTTTTTTTTTTAATTTGCATGCAAATTTTATTTGGACCTGCCCATATCTGCTATGTCTATTAAGCTCTTATTTTTAGCTTCATTTTTGGTGAGCTAAGAGAACACAAACCTCTCCCCATCGAATGGCCTGAGTACCTCTCAAACTCAACTTTAATGAGCTGAATTGGGTCAAAATACATGTAAAGATTGGCCTTTGGAGAATAATTCCTACCAAGATGATATCAATAGAGAGAAAACTCCACATGTAATCCTACTGAAACCATACTTTATCAGGGCTGAAAGGAACCCTGGATTTCATCGACTTGAGTGCTTTGTGAAATGGGTTCTGTACTGTAGTGGAGAAACTTGGGAATTACTGAGAGTAAAGGGATAGTTTAATGCACAGGACTCTGCTGCCTCTTCTCATCCCACCCCTAACTTTCACTTCTATCTTTCTTTTGAGAAAGATATGTTTCCATTGTTAAATAAAAACAAAAGACCCCTCATTTTATAAGTAAGTAACAGTCCAGGGAGATAATTTGTCCAAGCTGCTTAATGGCATAGCCAGTTCAGAACACAGATCTTCCCATTCCATGATAATATACTGCCTCCTCTCCAAAAACAACTTAACAGAATCCACTACACAGAGACAGAGAGAAGTTGTGCACACTTAACATACTTTTTTGGTAACTCAAATTCCTTTTTTGTTGTTGTTTACAAAATACTACTTATGAAAAAAATCAAATTGAGAGTCTGAGTTGATAAAATAACCATTAGTCACATGTGGCTATTTAAATTTTAATTAATTAAAATGAAATAAAATGAAAATTCCAGTTCCTCAGTCCACTAGCTATATTTCAAGCACTCGAGGGCTCCACATGACTACTCTGTTGACAGTGCAGATATAGAACAGTTCCAGTACCACTGCTGCAGAAAGTTCTATTGGAAAGGAATGGTGTCGACAATATCTCAGCATGCCTAAACAAAACAGCACTTGATTCGTGTGTCACAAATGCCACCAAGAGACGTTAATCACCTTAATTCAGTATTATAATCCCTTTCAAAGAAGAATAGGGCAAGATGCACGTTTCACTCCCCACTTTCTTCTATTTAGCTAAGAGTTCAATTGTACGTCATATATAAACGTTGGAATTTATCCTGTCACAATGGAACACAGAGTCAGTCATGTTCAAGGAGAAAGTTTATATATGGGAAAAATGATTGTTCAACTCATTGCTAATATCTTTCCTAAATATAATTTTCATATGAAGCAAATAAAAAATGGAAATAACATTGTCAAGTTTTTTTTAATAGGGTTAGGTAAGGAATCTAGGAACTCTATATTGATACTTTATTATTAAGCATTCTCCACAAAATCAATCCACAAAGTAGAGTTGGTTTTTATAATTTAAGAGGAAATTCCTAGAGTAAGATTTATTTGAAGGTTACATACCTTTTTGACAATATTCCAAGGGACCATAAAACATTTGAGAAAATAATATTACCATTGTAAAGCAATTATACTCCAATAAAGACGTTAAAAAATAATAATAATAATATTACCACTAGAAAGATTTCAGTTTAATGTTGGGCCTGGTCCCAAGATAAGTCAAATTGCTTCAGAAATTCTTTGGGAGCATAGTAAAAGATAAATTAGCTCTTTTAGAATCAAGAGCATCTTAAAATGAAAAAGAAGGACTCTAAGATAAAAATGATATTAAAGACAGAAAGAAGGGGACCTGGGAATTTTACAGCAAGTCCTCATTTCCTGACATTACTAAGTATTACTTAAAGGTAAACATAAAGCTAAGCACCTTTGCTTTTCTTGCTGGAACTCTTAACAAATATCACAGTTACCTTTCTTACTAAACAAGGAAATAGCCATTATTTAATACTTTTTTAAAAAACACAGTCAGGGGCTTCCTTGGTGGCACAGTGGTTAAGAATCTGCCTGCCAATGCAGGGGACACAGGGTCGATCCCTGGTCCGGGAAGATCTCACATGCCATGCCGCGGAGCAACTAATCCCATGTGCCACAACTACTGAGCCTGCGCTCTAGAGCCCATGCTGTGCAACAAGTGAAGTCACGACAATGAGAAGCCCGTGCACTGCAACGAAGAGTAGCTCCCGCTTGCCTCAACTAGAGAAAGCCCATACACAGCAACGAAGACCCAACACAACCAAAAATAAAAACAAATAAATAAATAAATTTATTTTTTTTTAAAGTCAGAATTATGATCTGGTATTACAATATGGAAATGCCCATTCTAGGTAATGTTCTTATTAAAGTATGTAGGGCAGATTTCCTATGCACCTTAGTGGTTATAAGATTATATATATAACTATAAAGACTCCATCAAAAAAAACTGTTAGGACTAATAAACAAATTCAGTAGAGTTGCAGGATACACAATCAACACACAAAGATCATTTGCATTTTTATACAATAATAACAAACTATTGGAAAGAAAAATTATGAAAACAGTCCCATTTATAATAGCATCAAGAAGAATAAAATACTTAGGAATAAATTTCACTAAGAAGGTAAAAATTTTGTATGCTGAAAACTATAAGACATTGATGAAAGAAACTGCAGAATACATAAATGTAAAGATATCCCATGCTAATGGATTAGAAGAATTAATACTGTTAAATAGTCCATATTACCTAAAGCAATCTACAGATTCACTGAAACCCCTATCAAAATTCCAATGGCGTTTATCCACAGAAATAGAAGTACAATCTTAAAATGTATATGGAACCACAAAAGACTCTGAATAGCCAAAGTAATCTTGAGAAGGAAGAACAAAGCTGATTTCCTGATTTCAAAGTATATTATTTCAAAGCTAGAGTAATCAAAACAGTATGGTATTGGCACAAAAACAGACACATAAATAAACAGAACAGAGAGCCCAGAAATAAACTCATAGATACACGGTTAATTAATTTATGACAAAAAAACAAAGAATATACAATGGGAAAATACAGTCTCTTTAATAAATGTTGGGAAAACTAGAAAACCACATGCAAAAGAATGAAACTGGACCCCTATCTTACACCATACACAAAAATCAACTCAAAATGGATCAAAGACTTGAATGTAAGATCTAAAACAATAAAACTCCTAGAAGAAAACAGAGGGGGTAACCTCTTTGACAATGGTCTTGGCAATGATTTTTTTAACTTGACACCAAAAGCAAAGGCAACAAAAGCAAAAATAAACAGAGGGACTACATTAAACTAAAGAACTTCTGCACAGCAAAGGAAACCATCAACAAAATGAAAAGGCTAGTGAAGTAAGTCAGAAAAAGAAAAACAAATATCGTATATTAACACATATATATGGACTCTAGAAAAAGTACTGATGAACCTACTTGCAAGGCAGGAAAACAGACGCAGATGTAGAGAATGGACTTGTGGACACGGGGAGAAGGGGAGTGAGAAGAATTGAGAGAGTAGCATTGACATATATACACTACCATGTGTAAAATAGATAGCTAGTGGGAACTTGCTATATAGCACAGGGAGTTCAGCTCGTGCTCTGTGATGACCTAGAGGGGTGGATTGGTGGGGGTGGGGGGGCAGTGGGAAGGAGGCTCAAGAGGGAGGGGATATATGTATACGTATAGCTGATTCACCTTGTATTGTTCTAACACAATATTGCAAAGCAATTATACTCCAATTTAAAAAGTAAACTTAAAATAAAATAAAATATCCATCTAATATCAAAAAGAAAAAAGAAAAGGCAACCTATGGAATGGGAGAAAATACTTGCAAACCACATGTCTAATAAGGGTTTAATAACCAAAATATACAAGGAACTCATACACTTCAAGAGCCGAAAAGCAACCAAATTTAAGAACAGGCAAAGAACCTGAATTGACCTTCTTCCAAAGAAAACCTACAAATGGGCATAGGTATATGAAAAGATGCTCAACATCACTAATCATCAGGGAAATGCAAATCAAAACCACAATGAGAGAACCCCTTGGCGGTCCAGTGATTAGGATTCCGGGCTTTCACAGTCAGGAGCCCAGGTTCGATCCCTGGTTGGGGAACTAAGATCCTGTAAGCCACGTGGCGCAGCCAAAAAAAAAAAAAGCCCACAGCGAGGTATCATCTCACGCCTGTTAGGATGCTTATTAACAAAAAGCTAAAAGATAACAAATGCTGGCAAGGATGTGGATAAAAAGGAACCCTTGTGCACTGTTGGTGGGAATGTAAACTGGTACAACCACTATGGACAACAGCATGGAGTTTCCTCTAGAAATTAAAACTAGAACTACCATATGATCCAGCAACCCCACTCTAGGTATATATACAAAGGAAGTGAAATCACTATCTTGAAGAAACATCTGTATTCCTATGTTCATTGTAGCATTAGTCACAATGGCCAAGGTACAGAAACAACCTAAATGTCCACTGACGAATGAATGGATAAAGAAAATGTTATATATATAACATATGTGATATATATATCAGAGAAAGACAAACACTGCATGGTATCACTTATATGTAGAAACTTAAAAAAAAAAAGTCAACTTATAGAAACAAAACAGAACAGTGATGGCCAGGGTCTGGGAATTAAGGGGGGGGTGAGGAAAATAGGGAAAGTCTAGTAAAGGATACAAATTTTCAGCTATAAAATAAATAAGGTCTAAGGATCTAATGTATAAATGGTGACTGTAGTTGATAATACTGTATTGTATAATTGAAATTTGCCTTTAATGTTTCCATCAACCTAAGGCACTCAAAAAAAAAAGGCCATTCAGATTATATGGCAAATGAGGAAGAATAACAAGCAACTATCAATACAAAATGCAACAGCTCAAGTACAGAGAATGAGAAAATGAATAAAGGTTGAAAATTACTTACAGATGTCATAGAGATAAGATAAAACTTTATAATGAAAGCTACATTTTGGGAATTTCATGTAATGCAATTAGAGGTATATTCTGGATATTCAGAGTTGTCATTTTATTGATCCTTAAATAATGTTTTTCTTAAATAATGTTTTTTACTGTAGCTTAAAAGAAAACTAACTGAATTATTTTATCCACCTGTCTCTTTCATCAGGACAGATGATACTTCCAGCTCTCATTGGTCTCAAGAAATATACCATATTTCTCAACATTCTAAGTTTATGGTATCTTTAGGTTGGCATTTCAATGACAGCATATACCATCTCACTCTAGAGACCAGAAAAAGTGGGCATATGCTGATTAATTTCCATATTTGAACCAGAAAGAAGAAACCTTTGTGCTAAAAGCAGCATATTCTGGCATTACTTAGAGCAAGTGGCATAACGCCTGGTGGGAATGCCTGTGCACGGTGGACATTAAAGGGTTTATAATCTTGCCTAATTGGCCTTGAGTCCTAGTTCTGCCATTTACTAGCTGTGAGACCTTGGATCTCCCTTTCATCATCTGTAAAACAGAAATAACAATAGCTGCCTTTCAGGATTGTTGTGAGACCTAGAAATAATTATGTAGGTAGTGTATCTCTTATTTTTAAACTAGCTTTCTTTATCAATATAAAATATTCTCATGGCAGGAAGACAGTTGAACAGAACTTAGGAAGACAAAACGGCATTCATACTTGTTCATGTTGAAATAGGTTACTTGTTTTAGGCTAAAATAATCTCAGTTGTGTCGTTTCAAAGCAAATTCGTCCCTAAAATGTTTAGTGCATCTCCTTTCACTTCTGCCATTAGATGCCCCTTCCTTTCAAGAGAAGTTTGATGATGTAGCTGAGAGTGAAGTAATCCAAGGATTGAAAGTCTGTAATTCAGGCTTCATTACTTTTTAGCTCCATAAGCTATGGTCAATGACTTAACTTCTCCAAATTCTAATCTTCTCAACTACATAGTCCATATAATAACCCCTAAGCTGGTCTATCTCAAGGAAATATAAGGAAAAAATGCACAATTTATGGATTGGTTCTTTTTAATCAATAAAAGCATCAACTTTTCCATATCTGGAAAATATGTAGTGAATACACTGAGAAAATATTCAGACTATTTAGTGAACACTTACATTGACCAATTCACTCTTATGAAAATAATAATAGCAATGGTACATTGCCTTTCTAGCAAAGTAAATTTAGCAATGCAATTTTTAGTAATGGCAAGAGTATCTCACTTGAAATTAAGAGATTTGTGTTAATTTCCATTAATCATTTAATATGCAATAGTGCTTTATTCACTTTAATGTACAAATAATGTACAATAAAATATATTCATTTATTTGTTCAACAAATATTTATTGAACACCTACTAGGTGCCACCACTGTTCTAAGCACTAAGGATACCACAAAAAACAAATTATTGTTTAAGTAGACAGTATATCTTCATATACATAGTCTCATTTTGATACTCAAAACCACCACATGAGGTGAGCTGGTGAGGCCAGAGATGTCAGTAGATTTTACCAGGGTCAATAACAAGTTGTGTCAGCTTCAGTCCAGTTCTTCTGATTCTTAATACAGTTCTTCCTATATTCTCTGTGAAAATGTAAGTGCTGATTCTTTCAAGTATAGCACTCTAGGGACTTCCCTGGCAGTCCAGTGGTTGAGACACTGCACTCCCAATGCAGGGGGCACGGATTTGATCCCTGGTCGGGGAACTGGGATCCCACATGCCATGCCACCAATAATAATAATAATAACAATAACAATAATAATAATAATAAATAGATTTAAAATTTTTTAAGTTAGTTAGAAAAAAAAGTATGGCACTCTACTGGACAAGATTATACTATCCCCAGATGACCTAAACCCAGCTAGAAGAAATACTCATTCCTGTTAAGTCCTGGGAATGACAATGTTTTTTTTGTAATGAAATAGTAAAACATTTAAATTAAAAGCTGCTTCCAGTTACTGCCCACTTTTCTGCTCATTCTATGTAACAAAATTCCTTAACAGAATGATTTATATTAATTCTCACCATCTTCCTCCCCTCCGTTATCTCTTTAATTCACTCCAGTTAGACTTTTATACTGCTACTCCATTAAAATCACCTGTGTTAAGATGACCAATCTGGTGCGCATTCATTTTATTCCAAACATATGCATCATTGATGCAGTTGATTAACCAACTGCTTGTTTAAGCATTTTCTTTACTTGGTTTCAGACATTTCAGTCTTGTTACCTTCCTTTCCCAGATCCCCTTCCTTTGCCATCTTCCCATCTTTTCCCATTTCCCCTTTCCATTTTCCTTTCCTGGGGTAGAAGAATTAATGGCAGGCAGAAGTATGGAGGTGAGAAGAGGACATGTGAGGCATCTTGGCAGCATGCCTACTGGTGTCCAGGATGTGGGATGTGAAGGAGTGAGTGAGGGAGCCACATGGAGGCATAATTTCAGCTTTCTCAACCGTGCCCAAGAATGCAGGGGCGGGCTTCCCTGGTGGCGCAGTGGTTGAGAGTCCACCTGCCGATGCAAGGGACACGGGTTCGTGCCCCGGTCCGGGAAGATCCCACATGCCGCGGAGCAGCTGGGCCCGTGAGCCATGGCCGCTGAGCATGCGCGTCCGGAGCCTGTGCTCCACAACAGGAGAGGCCACAGCAGTGAGAGGCCCGCGTACCGCAAAAAAAAAAAAAAAAAAAAAAAAGAATGCAGGGGTGCTGCAGGTGGGGGAAGGGCCCCACCTGCACAAAGAAATATTGGCAAGTGTCTCCAGATTGATTAATAGCTTCAATTTATCTCCAACCAAAACCCAGTAGGTATTTTTCTAGAAACTGTTATCCTGATTCTAAAATTTATACAGTAATTCAAAGTACCTAGAGTAGCCAAAACAACATCATGCTAGGTGAAATAAGCCAGACAGAAAGATAAATACTGTATGATCTTACTTATATGTGAAATCTAAAATAATCAAACTCATAGAAGCAGAGAGTAGACTGGCAATTACCAGAAAAGGGAGGGGGAAATGGGAAGGTGATGGTCAAAGGGCACAAAATTTCAGTTGTGCAAGATAAGTTCTTGAGATCTGCTATACAGCATAGTGCCTAGAGCTAACAATACTGTATTGTATACTTAAAGTCTGCTAAGTAGGTAGATCTTAGGTGTTCTTAATACACACACAAAGGCACACACAAAATAATAACAATAATAGAAGTGGGAGAAAATTTTGGAAAGGTGATGGACATGTTTATGGCCTTGATGGTACTGATGGTTTTATGGGTATATGCTTATCCCCAAACGCATCAAGTTGTATTCATTAAATATGTACAGCTTTGTACATGTCATTCATACCTCAATGAAGTGGTTTAAAAATAGAAAGAAGATGAAAGAAAGAAAGAAAGAAAGAAAGAAAGAAAGAAAGAAAGAAAAGAAAGAGAGAGAGAGAGAGAGAGGGAGGGAGGGAGGGAGGGAGGGAGGAAAGATTGATTGATTTTGGAGTGAAACAGACTGGGGTTCAGGTCCCAGTTTTGCCACTTACTAGCCATGTGACTTTGGCCAAATCATTTAAACTCTCTGAATCTCACTATATTCATGTTTAAAATGAGGACACCACAGGAGGAATAATATGATGTCTGAGATTTTCTTTTTAACAATTGAGGTAGGAGTGGGCAGGGGTATGAATTAATCAAAACTGGCCATAGGTTGATAATTACTGAAGTTAGATGATGGATACACAGAGATTCATTATATCATTGTCTCTATTTTGCAGGTAGTTGAAATTTCTATAATATAAACCTTAGAAAAATTAATTTTAAAATATGAATGCCTCATCAGAAAAATGGATAATCAGAAGAAACTACTGATGATCCATGAAAGAAATATAAATGGCCAAACATTCTTAACTGTTTGATTCACTAATTTTTAAAAGGAAATTTACATACAAAGATAATATCTCTTAAGTGATGACCAAAAGTAAGAAAGAAGGATAAAGGTTGTGAACTGATCTTATTTGATTTCAAGCCTACAGTAATCATGATAGTGTGGAACTGACATAAATGAAGACAAAATTCAATGGAACAAAACTGAGAATCCAGAAATAGACACATATATCTTTGTCAATTGTTTTCAACAAAGATGCCAAGGCAACTCAATAGTGGAAAAGAAAGATTTATCAACAATTAGTGCTGTAAATAACTGGTTATACATTTGGGAAAAACAAACATTGACCTTTACCTCTATACAAAAACTCACACAGGCATGTTCATATAAACTTTATTTATAATAGCCCCAGACTAAAAACAACACAAATGTCCATCGACAGAAGAATTATAGTAGGAAAATTCTAAGAATGACCCCCAATAACCCACATCCTAATATACTCTCTTCTTCTCTGATTATGAGCTGAACCTATGAATATGATTATGTTACCTTATGTGGCAAAATGGAGATTATCCGGGTGAACCAATTAATCACAAAACCCTTTAAAAGCTGAGTGTTTTCTCTGGCTGATGGCAGAAGGTGAAGTCAGTGAGACTGGAAACACAGGAAGGATTTGACACACTGTTGCTGGCTCTGAAGATGGAGGGGGTACAGCCTCTAGGAGCTGAGAGCCACCTCTGCTATCAGCCAGCAAGGAAACAGAGACCTCAGTCCTACAACCACATGGAACTGAATTTTGTCAACAATCTGAATGAGCTTGGAAGCAGTCTATTCCCTAGAGCCCCCAGATAAGAGTCCAGATTGACCAACAATTCCTTGCTTTGGCCTCCTGAGACTCTATGCAAAGAATTCAGTTTAGCCTGCCTGGAATTCTTACCTAAGGTTTGTGAAATTAATAAAAAAAAAATAGTGTTGTTTTAAACTACTGTGTGGTAATTTGTTACACAATAGAAAACTGATACATATTTTGGTACCTGGAAGTGGGGTGTCATGATGATAAACACCTAAAATGTGACTTTGAAATTGGGCAATGGGCAGAGAGAGACTGGAAGATTTTGAGGAGCATGGTGGAAATCTTGAACAGACTGTTAGTAGAAATATGGACTTTAAAGATACTGCTGGTGAGGACCCAGAAAGAACTGAGTGGAACTCAGAGGAACATGCATTTGGAAACTAGAAGAAAGGAAATCCTTGTGTTGTAGAGACAGAACACTTAGCAAAATTATATCCTGCAGTTATATAGGAGAAAGGAAAATTCAAAAGTGATGAACTTGAATACTTAGGAGATTCCAAGCCAAGTGTTGAAGGTGTTCCCTGTTTTCTTTTTGCTGCTCATAGTAAAATATAAGGGGAGATAAATTGAGGAAAGAACTGCTAAGGAATCAGGACTCACTGATTTGGGAAATTCTCGGCCTATCCAGGTGGAAAGAGATGCTAAAAGTAAGAGATTGCTTCTGAAATCATGGCATTAAGTACAGGCTCAGGCTGGGCATGTAACCACACAGCCCTTTGCCAAAACCCTGGAAAGATCAAAGGGTCAGAGTATTCAGCCACACAAAAGATCCTTCCAAGTGATTAAGCGTGCTCCTAACAGATCTTCTCAGTCAATCAAGAGGGCCTTGAGATAGTTTAAGAGCACTGCCCCTCAGCCAAAACACAGAGATCTTTAAAAGATTTGTGGATCTGGCTCTTGTCTGATGGGAGTGAATCCCCTTGAATTCCAAACAAGATCCATAGGTTTTTGAGAATTTTATATCAGCAGACACAATACCAGTGTGGACTGAACATGAGAGAGTAGAAAGTGAAAAAAAAGGCTGTCAAGTCCCCCAAATTCTACTGACAGGAGGAGGCTTATAAAATAATTCAGCTGTAAACACATGCTAACTTTCATAGAAAAGGATGATTCAAACTATTAGGTATAAAATAAGCTACAAGGATCTATTGTACAACATGGGGAATACAGCGAATATTTTATAATAACTATAAATGTGGTATAACCTTTAAAAATTGTGAATCACTGTGTTGTACACCTGTAACTTATATAATATTACTGTACATCAACTATACTTCAACTTTTTAAAAAAAGAAAGAAAAGAATGAATCAAAAGCTGAAAACAAAAGCCTAGAGAGCAGAATCAGAGCTCAGAGGATGGAGCCAAGAACCCAAAGTGCAGAGCTCGGAACCACCCATTATTGCCAGGCCTTGAAGCTTTAATCAAAGAACTCTGCCTGGAGTTTACCTGGCTGGATTTTTTAACTGCTTTGGACAAGGAAAATTGTTATTTTTTTCCATCCTCCCCTATTTTTCAACTGGAATAGCTATAACTCTTATGCTATGCCCATCCAACTACTGTGGGAGTGTTGGAGGCAAATCACTTTTTTCTTTAGTTCCACAGGTCCACAGATGGAGGGAATTTTGCCCAGGAGCTGTACTTAACGGATTACAGCAGAGCCTGTTCTAACCTAATTTAGATTTAGATGATGAGATTTGGGACTTTTAAGCCAGTAGAATTTATATGATGGAATGATACCATTTCGAACCTTAGGATAGGTTGAATGTATTTCACTTGTGGAACAGGCATGGATCGTTGTGGGCCAGAGGTTGGGTCATATTAGGCAAAATTCTAAGAATGACTCCCAGTGACCTTCTCACTTGTATAAACCCCACTTTGAGTTTGGTGGGAACCTGTGACATGATGAACTATCACTCCCATGGTTATGTTACATTATATGACAAAAGGAAGATTATCCAGGTGGGTCCAATCTAATCACAAAAGCCCTTTTAAAACAGAGAATTTTCTCTAGATGGCAGCACAAGGCAAAGTCAGAGAGAGTCAAAGGGCAAGAAGCACTCAATGTGCTACTGTGAGCTTGAAGACGGAGGGAATCATGGGCAAGGACCACAGAGCAGCCTCTAGCAGTTGATTTGACTCCTAGCCAACAGCCAGCAAAGAAACAGACCTGAATTCTGCTATCAAACTGAACAACCTTGAAAGTGGATCCTTCTTGGGAGTTCCCTGGTGGTCTAGTGGTTAGGATTCAGTGCTTTCGCTGCCACGGCCTGGGTTCAATCCCTGGTAGGGGAACTGAGATCTTGCAAACCACGTGGAGTGGCCAAAAGTAAAAAAAATAAAATAAAAAAGAAAGAAAGAAAATGGATTTCCCCCTAGAGCTTCCAGATAAGAGCTAAGCCCAGCCAACACCTTGTTTTTGGCCTCCTGAGATCCTGAGCAGTGAACCCAGCTGAGACTGCTCAGACTTCTGAATTACAAAACTATAAGCTAATAATCGGTGTTGTTTCAAGCCATTATGATTGTGGTAATTTGTTATGGCAGCAATAGAAAACTAGTACATGAATAGGTAACACGTGGTATGTCCATACAACTGAATACAACTCAGTAATAAAAAAGAATGAATTATCGATACACACAAAAAAATGGAAGAATCTCAAAATAATGACGCTGAGTGAAGGAATCTAGGTAAAAATAAATAAGAGTACATGCTGTATGATTTCATCTATGTACAATTCTAGAAAATGCACACAACTCTATGATGCAGAAAACAGACCAGTGATTGCCTGGGAATAGGATGGGGAAGGGTGGTTAAGGAAGGTGGATTATAAGGGGCCATGAGAAAAATCTTAGGAGATGATGACTGTGTTTATTATCTTGTTTCTGACAGTGGATTCACAAGCGTACACATAAGTCAAAGCTCATAAAACTGTATGTTATAAAATGTGCAATTTATATCATTATACCTCAATACAGCTGTAAAAATGTTAAAAGTAAGCCTCCTAGACAACTGTAGAAAAGATGCCCAAATAACATTTTCATTCAAAAGGTAGAAAATTCAGAGCAGATTTTTTTAATCCTGTTAATTTAGCCTCCAGTTTAAAAATAGTGTGCACTATCTTCTATATTTCTATAAAAAGAATTTTTAAAGCTTACAATCTACAAAGAACAAAATGCTTCCTTTGTAACTCTTCTGAACTTGCACATTTTAGCTGCCTACTGTCTAGTAACATTACAGCCACTACCTAGAATTAGAAAATAAACCAAAATTTAACCAGCATGTGGTTCCTGTTCTCCATTTCTCACATTGCTCAGTGATCTCGAAGTGATGTGTTTCTCTAAACTTCTGCATCACTTTCCATCTGTTCCCCAGCTTAGTGTTTACTGTATACTGTGGTTTATTAAGCTCTCATGGTTTCTTGTAGGAGTCTTGTCTATTCCATTGAATTCAAAGATACCTGAAGGCCAAGAGTCCATTCATTCATTCATTAAATATTGGCAGTGCTAGATATGCTGATAAGAGAAACATATATTAAAAATTGTCCTGGGCTTCCCTGGTGGCGCAGTGGTTGAGAGTCCACCTGCTGATGCAGGGGACACGGGCTCGTGCCCCGGTCCGGGAAGATCCCACATGCCACAGAGCGGCTGGGCCCGTGAGCCATGGCCGCTGAGCCTGTGCGTCCGGAGCCTGTGCTCCGCAACGGGAGAGGCCACAACAGTGAGAGGCCCACGTACCGCAAAAAAAAAAAAGAAAAAAAAAGAAAAATTGGCCTACCTCCCATAATCTACTGAGATGTAAAATCTATTATTTAAAAAAAAAAAGGGAGCCACCTACAGAATAAACCACTTTCTGATTTCATGATAAATGTGAGGAAAAACCTAGCTAGATAATCCATGTATGTGAAAAGTGGCTCTAAAAGCAAGAATAAAGGCTTTCCTTTAGGAGACAAAAAAAGGTGGATCACAAAATAAGAGGTGCTGTCAAGAAGACTGTGAATAAAGAGAAATAAGCGTATATATCGAATACCTTCTAGGTACCAGGCCCTACACTAGGCACTTCACATATGTTATTTCCCTTCATCCTCATAATAATCCTACAAGGTCCAAAGATTCGGCCTCTTAACCTCAAAAAAGGAAACAAAACAGGAAAACATAGTTTAAATAATTATTCAAATTCACTCATAAGCTAAATATTAAGACTCAATATATAGATCCAGCTGATCCCAAAGCCTAGTTTTTTCCTGACAGAGGAAGGTCCATGAGCAAAAGCAGAGTCCTAAATTCAGGTAATAGCAAATATCCAGTTAGACTAACATTTAAGGCATATATGGGAATGTTGGGAGAAGCAGCTAAAAATCAAGCTAAGTACCATATGTTTTTCCTTAAAGATATTGACCAAAAATGATTTTAACATTGTAAATGACCATTCATTTGCCTTAGTCATACGAAGTTATCCCATTGTTATGTCAGTTATCTGATAATTAGTACAAAGTCTAATCAGAAAAAGTTGATGAAAAAAAAATTTTCCTCATGGTCTCCACTCCTAGAGATCAATTTGTTTTTATATAGTCCCAAGAATTTGGACTGATACTGAAAAAATCCAACAAGTTCACTCAAGTTCACAGAAGCCCTAGAAAACCTAGGTTAACTCCTAGGAATATTTAGAGGAAAATATTTAGTGTAATTATCATGGTATTCTGGTATTGACTTGCTTTCAAGCTGGAGCAGACTGGTCAATAGGGCCATGAATTTGGACTTCCCTGGTGGCACAGTGGCTAGGAATCTGCCTACCAATGCAGGGGACATGGGTTCGAGCCCTGATCCAGGAAGATCCCACATGCCACAGAGCAACTAAGCCCGTGAGTCACAACTACTGAGCCTGCGCTCTAGAGCCAGCGAGCCACAACTACTGAGCCCATGTGCCACAACTACTGAAGCCCACGTGCCTAGAGCCTGTGTTCTGCAACAAAGAGAAGCCACCGCAATGAGAAGCCCGCGCACCGCAACAAAGAACAGTCCCCGCTCGTGGCAACTAGAGAGAAAACCCGTGCGCAGAAACAAGACCCAACACAGCCAAAAGTAAATAAATAAATCAATATAAAGTTTTTAAAAATAGAGCCATGAATTTAATTAAGACCCTCAGTGGAGTTTTGGGTTGGTCTATACCCTGATAGCAGATAACCATGGTGCATTAAATAATTTGCACCTGTACTTACGTTACTTAATCTAACAATTTGAACAACCACCTTCAAGTCCAAGTCTGTATCTTGCAGAAGGGCTTCCTTAAAAAATGTAAATTTAAAACGGCTAATCTGATTGAGATAAATACAATTGCATGGTAAATGTGCTAACAGCTTATGTCAAAGGGTTTAGCAGGCTATGTGATTCTGAGTGATTCTGAGTTGCACTCAGGATATCAGTTCAACTAATGTCACTAAATCTCTAACAAAAAATATTGTGGGGCTTCCCTGGTGGCGCAGTGGTTGAGAGTCCGCCTGCCGATGCAGGGGATACGGGTTCGTTCCCCGGTCTGGGAAGATCCCACATGCCGCGGAGAGGCTGGGCCCGTGAGCCATGGCCGCTGGGCCTGTGCGTCCGGAGCCTGTGCTCCGCAATGGGGGAGGCCACAACAGTGAGAGGCCCGCGTACAGCAAAAAAAAAAAAAAAAATATTGTGTTAATTAGCCAAGACTGATGATATCACATATTAAGAAAGGTATGTTTGGATGACTACATATGAACCATTCTAAATTTGCTTCAGGCCAAACAGTGGATCCTTTGATTAGTAGCTGATGAGCCTATTAAGATCTCAGGTTCATTAGCAAACATGGTACAACATAAAGTGTCTTAATTTAGGAAACAGAATAGAACTCAAGTCTTGGTTCACTTATTAGCCATGTCAGTTCACCTCTATGAACGTGTTCTCTCATTATAACTACAACTTCATAAGACTGCTTTGAGAATAAAGTGATATAATTGAAGTAAAAGAACTCTGATAACCAGAAAACTATGGCAACAGTGCTGTGGTGCTTCCCAGCATGTGGTAAGCCAACGGTACATGATATGTCAAATGAGGTAAATTGAGCAGCATCTTCAAGAAAGGTAAAGCCATTGAAGGTGATTATAATCTTCCTCTGAATCACAATCAGTACAAAATCCCATGTCTCACTGAAGCTGAAAACACAAATTCGCTAAATATATGTCTCTAGAGTACCAAGCCTGAAAAGGTAAGATTTGAGGGCCTACAGTTTTCTGGTAAGAGTGAGTTTGAGCCATAGAATTTGGATGACTAGAACAGGACAAGGTAGATAGAGCCTACAGCGAGGATAGAGTAAAAGGCAGCAACTAAAGCAAGGCTCAAAGTTAAGCCTCTGATATTCACATACTCAAAGATTGAACAAACTTCAAAAATAACAATTTTATTTGGCAAAATCAGTAAATCAATTGGCAAACTTGACAGATAATCACTTCAATCTAACATTTTACTTAGTAGATAAATATTTGTAGAAAATCTGTAAATAAACTCTTTTCTCAAAACTCTAAGTGAAAGGCCAAACACAACAGATTACATATTCTACGATTCCGTTTATATGAAATTCTAAAAAGCAAAACTAATGATACAAAACAAATCATTTGCCAAGGGCCAAGGGTGGGAGGATGGGATTGACTGCAAAGGGACATATCAATTTTGGGGGATGAAGGAAATGTTCTATATCATGATTATGGTGGTAGATATATATGTATGCTTTCAAAACTCATTGAATTCGACACTGATAATTGGAGAATTTTATTATGTGAAAAGTATACCTCAAAAAAATTTTTTAAGCTTATATATAATAAATCAGCATGCTTTTCAAAGAACCATTTCAGTAAAAATATTTTACTTAGTAAACAAATATTTATTTGTAGAAAATCTGGAAATAATATTAAAAAATTTTTCACAATCATAAGCAGTAGTTACTTTCTTTTTTTTTCTTTGTTTTTATTTTCTAATTTAATTTTTATTTTATATTGGGGTATAGTCAATTTACAATGTTGTATTAGTTTCAGGTGTATAGCAAAGTGGTTCAGTTATATATGTACATATATCCATTCTTTTTCAGATTCTTTTCACATATAGATTATTACAGAACACTGAGTATAGTCCCCTGTGCTAGACAGTAGGTCCTTGTTGATTATCTATTTTATATATAGTAGTGTGTATCTCTTAATCCCAAATTCTTAATTTATCCCTCCCCCCACCTTTCTCCTTTGGTAACCATAAATTTGTTTTTGAAAACAATGAGTCTTTCTGTTTTGTAAATAAGTTCATTTGTATCATCTTTTTAGGGTCCACATATAAGTGATATCATATGATATTTTTCTTTCTCTGTCCAATTTACTTCACTTAGTATGATAATCTCTAGGTCTATCCACGTTGCTGCAAATAGCATTATCTCGTTCTTTTTTATGGCTGAGGAACATTCCACTGTATATATGTACCACATCTTCTTTATCCATTCCTCTGTTGATGGACATTTAGGCTGCTTCCATGTCTTGGCTATTGTAAACTGTGCTGTAATGAACACTGGGGTGCATGTATCTTTTTGAATTACGGTTTTCTCCAGATATATGCCCAGGAGTGGGATTTCTAGATCATATGGTAGTTCTATTAATTTTTTTAGTTTTTTAAGGAAACTTCCACACTGTCCTCCATAGTGGTTGTACCAATTTACATTCCCACCAACAGTGTAGGAGGGTTCCCTTTTCTCCACACCCTCTCCAGCATTTATTGTTTGTAGACTTTTTGATGATGGCCATTCTGACTGGTGTGAGGTGATACCTCATTGTAGCTTTTATTTGCGTTTTTCTAATAATTAGCAAAGTTGGGCATCTTTTCATGTGTTTTTTGGCCACCTGTATGTCTTCTTTGGAGAAATGTCTATTTAGATCTTCTGCCAATTTTTTGATTGGGTTGTTTTTGGTTTTTTGATATTGAGCTGCATGAGCTGTTTGTATATTCTGGAGATTAATCCCTTCTCGGTCACTTTGTTTGCAAATACATTCTCCCTTTCTGTGGGTTGTCTTTTCATTTTGTTTATGGTTTCCTTTGCTGTGAAAAAGCTTTTAAGTTTAATTAGGCCCCATTTGTACATTTTTGTTTTTATTTTCATTACTCTAGGAGGTGGATACAAAAAGATATTTCTATAATTTATGTCAGAGTGTTCTGCCTATGTTTTCCTCTAAGAGTTTTATAGTATCTGGTCTTACATTTAGGCCTTTAATCCATTTTATTTTTGTGTATAATGTTAGAGAATGTTCTAATTTCATTCTTTTACATGTAGCTGTTTTCCCAGCACCAGTTATTGAAGAGACTGTCTTTTCTCCATTGTATATTCTTTCCTCCTTTGTCATAGATCAATTGACCATAGGTGCATGGGTTTATTTCTAGGCATTCTATCTTGTTGCATTAATCTATATTTCTGTTTTTGTGCCAGCACCATACTGTTTTGATTACTGCAGCTTTGTAGTATAGTTTGAAGTCAGGGAGCCTGGTTCCTCCAGCTCCAGTTTTCTTTCTCAGAATTACTTCGGCTATTAGGGGTCTTTTGTGTTTCCATACAAATTTTAAAATTTTTTGTTCTAGTTCCGTGAAAAATTCCACTGGTAATTTGATAAGGATTGCATTGAATCTGTAGTTGCCTTGGGTAGTACAGCCATTTTGACAATACTGATCTTTCCAATCCAAGAACACAGTATATCTTTCCATCTGTTTGTATCATATTCCATTTCTTTCATCAGCATCTTATAGTTTGCAGAGTACAGGCCTTTTGTCTCCTAGGTATTTTATTATTTTGATGCAATGGCAAATGGGAGTTTCCTTAATTTCTCTTTCCAATCTTTCATTGTTAGTGTATAGAGATGCAAGAGATTTCTGTGTATTAATTTTGTATCCTGCAACCTTACCAAATTCATTGAGGAACTCTAGTAGTTTTTTGGTAGCATCTTTAGGATTTTCTGCAGTGACAGTTTCACTTCTTTTCCAATTTGGATTTCTTTGGTTTTTTGTTTTTTTTTTCTTCTCTGATTGCCATGGCTAGGACTTCCAAAACTATGTTGAATAAAAGTGGTGAGAGTGAACATCCTTGTCTTGTTCCTGATCTTAGAGGAAATGCTGTCAGCCTGATCTCACTGATCTTAGAGGAAATGCTGCCAGCTTATCACCACTAAGTATGATGTTAGCTGTGGGTTTGTCATATATGGCCTGTATTACATTGAGGTAGGTTCCCTCTATGCCCACTTTCTGGAGAGTTTTTATCATAAATCGGTGTTGAATTTTGTCAAAAGCTTTTTCTGCATCTATTGTGAGATGATCACGTGATTTTTATTCTGCAATTTGTTGATGTGGTGTACCACACTAGTTGAGTACATTGAAAAATCCTTGCATCCCTAGGATAAATCCCACTTGACCATGGTGTATGAACCCTTTAACGTATTGTTGGATTAGGTTTGCCAGTATTTTGTTGAGGATTTTGTATCTATGTTCATCAATGATATTGACCTATAATTTTCTCTTTTTTTGTAGTATCTTTGTTTGGTTTGGGTATCAGGGTGATGGTGGCCTCACAGAATGAGTTTGGGAGTTTTCCTGCCTCTGTAATTTTTTGGAATAGTTTCAGAAGGATAAGTGTTAACTCTTTTCTAAGTGTTTGACAGAATTCACCTGTGATAGATAGAATTCATCTGGTCCTGCACTTTAGTTTGTTGGAAGTTTTTTAATCACAGTTTCAATTTCAGTACTTGTGACTGGTCTGTTCATATTGGTCTGTGATTGGTCTGTTCTTCATGGTTTAGTCTTGAAAGATTGTACCTTTCTAAGAATTTGTCCATTTCTTCCAGGTTGTCCATTTCATTGGCATATAGTTGATTGTAGTAGTCTCATGATTCCTTTGTATTTCTGTGGTATCAGTTGTAACTTCTCCTTTTTCACTTCTAATTTTGATTTGAGCCCTTTCCCTTTTTTCTTGATGAATCTAAAGGTTTAGCAATTTTGTTTCTTTTCAAAGAACAAGCTTTTAGTTTCACTTATCTTTTCTATTGTTTTGTTCATCTCTCTTTCTGCTCTGATCTTTATGATTTCTTTCCTTCTACTAACTTTGGGTTTTGTTTGTTCTTTTTTCTCTAGTTGCTTTAGGTGTAGGTTATGTTGTTTAGTTGAGATTTTTCATTTCCTGAGGTAAGATTGTATTGGTAATAAACTTCCCTCTTAGAATTGCTTTTGCTGTATCCCAAAGGTTTTGTATTGTCATGTTTTTGTTTTCTTTTGTCTCTAAGTATTTTTTTATTTCCTCTTAGGTGATCCATTGGTTGTTTAGTAACATTGTTCAACCTCCACGTTTGTGGGGTTTTTTTTTCAAATTTTTATTTATTTGTTTGTTTGTTTGTTTTTGGCTGTCTTGGGTCTTCATTGCTTCATGCAGGCTTTCTCTAGTTGCAGTGAGCAGGGGCTACTCTTCATTGCAGTGCACAGGCTTCTCATTGTGGTGGCTTCTCTTGTTGCGGAGCACTGGCTCTAGGTGATTGGGCTTCAGTAGTTGTGGCACACAGGCTCAGCAGTTGCGGCTCATGGGCTCTAGAATGCAGGCTCAGTAGTTGTGGCACATGGGCTTAGTTGCTCCGCAGCATGTGGGATCTTCCCGGACCAGGGCTCGAACCCATGTCCCCTGCATTGGCAGGTGGATTCTTAACCACTGCACCACCAGGGAAGTCCCATGTTTGTGTTTTCTACAGTTTTTTCCTTGTAGTTGATTTCTAATCTCATAGCGGTGTGGCTGGAAAAGATGCTTGATATGATTTCAATTTTCTTAAATTTACCAAGGTTTGCTTTGTGGCCCAGCATGTGATCTATCCTGGAGAATGTTCCATGTGCACTTGAGAAGAATGTGTATTCTGCTGCTTTTGGATGGAATGTTCTATAAATATCAATTAAGTCCAAGCAGTGTTTACTTTCTGACATTATTAAGAATTTATTTTTCTTCTAGAAAAACAAGCAAAACTAAAAAGTAATTGAAAAGTGACCCTGAATGAAATTTAAAACCCTCCAAAAATGTTTCATGAACTCAGTACAATGATGCAATACTTAGCAGGTCTTTGAATACATTTTCCAGAATGTAGCAGCATACTAGACGTTCTAAATTCAGGTTGTACAGGGGTCAGGTAGACAATATAAGTGAGTGGTATGGGACAAGGGTTACTGTGGTAAACCGGAGAGTACATGGCCCTTCCCAAATGAGCTGCCACCACTGGGTCCCACAGACTGATGCCAGGAAAGAACACAGGCTGCAGTGTAGTCAGAGTTTCTGATGTTTAAAGAAAGGCAGAAATATGGACTTATTATGTGAAATTTCCTGATTTTTTAGAATGATGGCTCCAATTTTTTTTACAACACCATATGGGCCAAACAAAACACACCCATACATAGAATTGTGACTTCAGGTCCATAGTGCATGCTTTCTGAACTTTTTCAGTAACAAAGTCTTGCCATCATTCTAACTGCTTACCTCTTTATTTGTAGAGCCCAGAATAATGTGAAATACTAGTGCAACTGAAGTAAAATTCATCTCAAAATTATATGACAGCTAGTTACTTCTAATCATTTTGCTGAAAAACCAAGTCCTGTTTACATCTCTAAGCATATTGGTTGGTAATAAAAGGAAAAATCTATTAGAATGAAGGGAGAAGGAGTGAGGAAAAACTGAAGAAAAACACAATTTTAAGAACATAGTCAACTTTTAGACTCCAGGGCAACAAAATAATCCACATGTTGAAATTTGAGAACTTCATTGCCCCAACTAGTCCAACCCGGCTGTAAATTTCGAGCAAACAATTCCAAACATTCCCCCTCTGGCTTGATATAGTCTTTTAGAACCTCTGTCCAGAAAAAAAAAGAGAAAAAAACACAAAAATTATTATTAAGGAAGGAATCAATTTCCTTTAGCAGTAAAGAGTAGAAAAGCAGGGATGTTTCCTTAAAAAAAAAAAGCAAGTTAATTTCAAGGATTTCATCACAGGCTTTACTATTTATAGTTAGAAAGTCATTTGAAATAAAAACCCTTGAGATTGGGAACAATACCATCAGAATTTTCAATAGTCCTGACTTATCAGTTTTCATTTGTAGATAAGCAATGAGGATTTTAACACCCACACCAGTAACTTTTCAGTCTTCCAATAATGCTGACATAGCTCCTGAGTACTAACTTATTTTTTAATAAATATAATCCATGCATGAAAAAAAGTCTATAGGAACAATACAAAGACAACCCACTTTAAAAACTAAGATAAAACATAAGTCTCTGCAAAAACATACTTTAGTGTAAGAGTTGGAAACACAGAGAAATATTCAGAACATATATCTAACAAATAACTCTACCTCCTCAGCTATAACTTGGTAGTACTGAGAACAAAATTACAGATCTTTCTTTACCTAAAAGTTCACCATATTATTTCCACAGTTAAGTATTCCTTATTCTATGTATTCATAACTACTGAAAATTATATTTTGTTAGGAAAATGGCATCTCATCTATACCTTGGCTAAATAGGTGTGATCTACACTAACAGAAAAAAAGAGAATACCGTAGAAGCTTTTTTTTAAAGTACATGCTCATTTGAATGACAAATAGTTAAATCAATTTAACCTTGATCACATTGCTGGTTAGCTATATTTTTTTGATATATGTATATTCTACAAAAGGAACTGAGTATGAAAATAACGATTCAGGGATGAAAAGTCACTAGAACTGGCAAAATATAGTTCTTAATTGCTATATAAGATTGAGCTTGGAAGAAACCCATCAAATTCCCTTTAGCAATGATAAGGGTTCCTTAGAAATACTTGATATAGGTTAGATGTAAAAGATAATATATCTCCAATAAAGATGTAAAAAAAAGATAATATATTTTAAAATGTATATTTCATGTTCTTCAGATGCTCTCACAGCAAAATAATTGTTCATTTGTCTGAAAGCACTGGTCCTGATTATCAAAAATCAAAGAATTTAAAGTATTCATTGTCTATAACTCACCAAACTCAAATCTGGGCTTTGATAGCTTCTAGGTGATGCTTACATGAGATTTCTAGTCCTTTCATAAGTATATAATTAAATGCTATTAAACGTGAGTGAGAAAAATTTCCCCAGAGTCTTAGAACAATAAACTTTTATATCACTTTTCCATTTTTGCCCCATGAATTCAATGCCTTACTGGCCTCAATTCACTTTTAATGTGGTCTAAGGTTATACTGAAGGCAAGTTTTTGTTTTCTTGTTTCTGCTTGTTCAGTTCTTTGGTACAAAGATGTTAGCAACTCTATTTTGGAATTTTAAACTGGAGTCTAAACTGGAATCAGCCAGTCAATAATGTTTACTATTTCTGAGGGAGTTCCCTGGTGGTCCAGTGGGTAAGACTCTGTGCTCCCAATGCAGGGAGCCCAGGTTTGATCCCTGGTCGGGGAACTAGATCCTGCATACATGCTGCAATTAAGAAGCCTGCATGCCACAACTAAGACCTGGCACAGCCTAGATAAATAAATAAATAAATACAATTTTTTTAATGTTTACTATTTCTGAGCACCCATTATAAGTGCTATGAGACTTAGCAAAAGAAATAGATATCCATGTCTTCTAAGAGTTCAGAAGCTAATAGAAAAAGATGGCCAGGTACTTGGAGTGGAAAAATACATAAAACCTAAACCCATTTATCACCTTCTACTTTATCAATGGAACACATTTCTGCATGGCCTTTTTCCTTTCTAGTTGAGAAACAGAGAAAATCAAGGAGTAATGTTTTTGTAATGTTAACCACATATGTTTAATTTCAAAACAAAGCAAAAGAAAGAGGCAAATTAATGGAAATATTTTATTCTTACTAATTTTAAATATCAATTTAAAAGAAAATGCAAGATCTTAAAAGTTCTCATCACAGGAAAAAAATTTTGTAGCTATGTATAAGCTTACTGTGATCAGTGAATATGTATATATATCTTGAATCATTATGTTGTACACCTGAAACTAATACAATGTTATATGTCAATTATCTCAATTTTAAAAAAGCAAATTCAAATGTATAAATTTAAATATGAGTATGACATATATATAAATAATTACATAACATCTTGCATTAGTAAAACATACTTGTAACCAATGGAAAGGAAGTAACTCATACATAGCCTGTCATTCCCCTTCTGCTTGGGAGCAAAGGGCATGGCTGGGGGAAAAGCGGCTCAAATGTCAGTGCATAGAATCTCATCAAACTATATTTAACTGTTCAGATACAAATTGTTGCGAGTAAAGTAGTAAAAAGGAGTAGAAATTCCTCTAAGGTACAATATGAAAAACAAAATTTTCATTCAAATACTTTTATTTCATGATTTTCCTACCTTAAATCTTTAAACTTAAAATATTATACATTTATGTTAGGTTGTAAGCAATAGCTATTGTTGGTTTATGTTTCAGTCTATAGGAAGAAATTTCAAAACTTAAAAAGAGTAAATGTCTCATTTTGAAACAGAATATGCTTCCAATTTGGTGTTTTTTACATTTTGCAGTAGAAATAACAAATTAAAACTCGTTAAAAGAAAAAAAAACTTGGTGTTTCTAGAAGCAAAAGAGGGAACATTTCATTTTGTGAATTGGCATAAAGCAGTTTAAGAACATTTACATGTAAAAGTTCTAAACATTATATAGAGAACATGTATTACCCAAATCCTAGGGTTATGATTCAGAGTAAAATACTATTTTATTTATTTTATTTACTTATTTTTTAACATCTTTATTGGAGTATAATTGCTTTACAATGTTATGTTAGTTTCCACTGTATCACAAAGTGAATCAGCTACATGTATACATATATCCCCATATCCCCTCCTTCTTGCACCTCCCTCCCACCCTCCCTATCCCACCGCTCTAGGTGGACACAAAGCACTGAGCTGATCTGTCTGTGCTATGCAGCTGCTTCCCACTAGCTATCTATTTTACATTTGGTAGTGTATATATGTCCATGCCACTCTCTCACTTCAGAGTAAAATATACTGCAGAAATCTGCAAGTTGCTTTCTGATGGCTTTGTGTGGCTCTGTATCCAAAATACAGGCACTTGCTATCCAGTAACATGAACTCAAAAATAAAGGATTATACATACTTCTTGTCTACCAGTACTTAACCAAAACATAAGAATAACATATATTGAGTCACACAAGATTTTTCCCCCCCAAAATCTAACTTTTCTTTTTAAATATTCTCAATGCTAAAAATGTGTTTGTGCTGCCCTCTACTGGGAATACAGGAGAACTGCACTTCATAACTACAGGCCGTAATATGTACTAATTTTTATTAGTATTAATATAAGACTAATTTTAATCACTATTTTATAAAGCCTTATATCTTACGACTACTCTTTAAACATAATCCATGTAAAATGAATTAAGAAATAGTTTAACTATCATTTGGGAATGAAAGGTTTTTTGAGTCTGGCGCTTGGATTTTTAAAAGTAAAAAAATAAGCCCTAAGACAAACCCTAAATTAAGCTTTGGTACTCACCAAATGATAAAGAAAATTCAAATGAGAAGAATACAAATTAGATTTCCTCCAATGAGTATAACTGGTGGCAAACATAATTTTTTTCTCAAAGAACAGTACAGCTTCACTTTTCATTTAAGTCAAATGTTTAATGCATTAAAGAATCTATAACAGTCCAAAGTTTACAGGCAATTATTCACTGAGAATCCCTCTAAGTCAAAGAATGGATCAACAGGTAGACATCTGAACATTTCTCAAATGAATTAACACTAAAGACTCTCTGTATAAGCAATTTAAGATAATAGAAATCTTAAATGCTACCAACAAGCATTCTCTTGGGAATTTGAATTCACCTTCCTATGTATCCTAGCTCATGAACTATCCCACATTCTGCAAAATCAGGTGATAAGCTGATAGCCTATAGTCTTCCTGAGTGGCAGCTTGAAAGTTTTGGTTTATTTAAGCCAGGACCACCAAATTAATAAAATATATATTTCTAAAGAAAAAATTTTAATAGTAAACTTTGAATGTCAAAGTCAGTATCTCTCATATTCCTATTCCTATTACATTCCTATTTTTTTATTCTTTCACTTGAAAAATTTAGCAATTACTGATCTTCTACTATATGCTACAGAATTTCAAATATAACCAATCCTTACAACTCTGAAAGATTAAATATCATTATTCCCCCTTCAAATGTCGACTTTGAGGTGGAAAATTATTAGAGTAACTTGCTCAAGTAGCAGAACCAGGATTCAAACTCGTGTTAGTCAATCTGAAAAGCTAAAGCTTTCCACTATTCCTTGCTGCTTATTTTCATTAAATGACGGACATTATACTAAAGCATTAAGACTAGTAAGAATTGCAGGCTGCAGCAATTACCTTTCCAATGGTTCAGTAAAGCAACACCACCTCAACATAAAACTGAGAGTGTCTACCAACTATCAAGGGAATTCTAACCATCTCTCTGACTGCTTTCTGCACTCTTGGCTTTAGAGCCAGCAAGGGATAGAACCCTGACAGTACAACCTAGCAGAACTAGTCCTGACATGCACCATCAGTCTTCATTCTGCTGAGGGCAGTGATGGGATAACAACCCGGTTAGTAAGGGGAACCTAAAAAATGGCAATGAGGAAGGTTGAGGTAATGTAAGACTAATCTGCACGGGTGCGCTGGGTGGTCACGCGGCTCCATCTCCACTTCAACAGCGTTTTAATATAACAGACCCTTTTCCCAACCACCAACCACCCTCCAGATTCCTTTCCAGTTGCGACTTCTGGGACCAGGCAACACCGCTTTTGCGGTCAGCTCCTTAGTGCCACCCACAATGACCTCCCAGATTCGTGCAAATTATTCCACCCAAGTGGAGGGTGCGGTCACCCGCCTGGTGGACCTGCATCCTCTGGCCTGCTACACCTACCTCTCTCTGGGCTTCTGCTCCGAGCGCCACAATGCGGCTCTGGAGGGCCAGGGCCCTGCCTCCTTCAGCAGGTTGGCCCAGCACCTCTCCAAGATGCAAAACCAGCATGGCAGCAGCACCCTATTCCAGCACACACCGAAGCTGCCCAAAGATGAGTGGGGCAAAGCCCTGGACGCCACAGAAGCTACCATGGGCCTGGAGAAGAACCTGAACCAGGCCTTTTTGGGTTTGCATGCCCTGGGTTCTGCCCAAACAGACCATCTCTGTGCCTTCCTGGGGAGCCACCTCCTGGATGAGGAGGTGAGACTCAAGAAGATGGGTGACCACCTGACCAACCTCCGCAGGCTGGCCGGCCCCCAGCCAAAGCTGGGCGAGTACTTAGGACCAGTAGCCTTCGAGCCCAGCAGCCCTTGAGGGCCCGATTCCACCTCCTGGTCTCAGGGCCTCTGCCTGAGCCTCTCCCTGCTGCCACTAGGCAGCTATGTAACCACCTGAAGCCCTCTCCCAAGCTACAGACCAATTGGAAACAATAAAACTTTCTGTAGCAAAAAAAAAATCTATTCTCTATTCCATAAATTCTGCTATATGATTTTAAAATATTAATTAAAATAACATATACCTGATTTAATTTCCAAATTTCTAGACTATTCAAATACTATCAATACATTCAACCCTTTTGTCAATTTCACAGACGTCATAACTATTTTATAAAAACATACCAGCAAGAGGTGGCTTATGTGAGTGAAGCATACAGGGCACACTGACAATTAACTTGTGATCTGGAATGGGGAGCTCTTTTACATCTGCATTCCTATTAAAACAGAACAGAAACGTAAATTATATTTTAGAGGACAATTTTTTACATATAAGCCACAGTTGCCTTGATTTTTTTTCACCTTTCCAATAGTATCTGAATTTATAATAAATTTAAGAATAGAAATAATGGAAATCAATAACCTAAGTATTAAGAAATTTCAGATAGTTTCCTTTCTACAATAATGACTCTTACACATTAGATAAAGCAAAAGATAATATAAAATTTCATGTGTCATACCATTCACACTTTTCTCATCTCAGCCATTTTCAGATTTTCAAAAATGTAAAAATTAACAAAAACTAATGATCACTGTATTAATAACTTTTTTTTTGCTTTATAACAAATTTAATCAGTTATACATATACATATGTTTCCATATCCCCTCCCTTTTGCATCTCCCTCCCACCCTCCCTATCCCACCCCTCCAGGCGGTCACAAAGCACCGAGCTGATCTCCCTATGCTATGCGGCTGCTTCCCACTAGCTATCTACCTTACATTTGGTAGTGTATATATGTACATGCCGCTCTTTCACTTTGTCACAGCTTACCCTTCCCCCTCCCCATATCCTCAAGTCCATTCTCTAGTAGGTCTGTGCCTTTATTCCTGTCTTACCCCTATGTTCTTCATGACATTTTTTTTCTTAAATTCCATATATATGTGTTAGCATACAGTATTTGTCTTTCTCTTTCTGACTTACTTCACTCTGTATGACAGACTCTAGGTCTATCCACCTCATTACAAATACCTCAATTTCATTTCTGTTTATAGCTGAGTAATATTCCATTGTATATATGTGCCACATCTTCCTTATCCATTCATCCGATGATGGACACTTAGGTTGTTTCCATCTCCGGGCTATTGTAAATAGGGCTGCTATGAACATTTTGGTACATGTCTCTTTTTGAATTATGGTTTTCTCAGGGTATATGCCCAGTAGTGGGATTGCTGGGTCATATGGTAGTTCTATTTGTAGTTTTTTAAGGAACCTCCATACTGTTCTCCATAGTGGCTGTATCAATTTACAGTCCCACCAACAGTGCAGGAGGGTTCCCTTTTCTCCACACCCTCTCCAGCATTTATTGTTTCTAGATTTTTTGATGATGGCCATTCTGACTGGTTTGAGATGATATCTCATTGTAGTTTTGATTTGCATTTCTCTAATGAGTAAAGATGTTGAGCATCCTTTCATGTGTTTGTTGGCAGTCTGTATATCTTCTGTGGAGATATGTCTATTTAGGTCTTCTGCCCATTTTTGGATTGGGTTGTTTGTTTTTTTGTTATTGAGCTGCATGAGCTGCTTATAAATTTTGGAGATTAATCCTTTGTCAGTTGCTTCATTTGCAAATATTTGCTTCATTTGCAAATATTTTATCCCAAGGGTTGTCTTTTGGTCTTGTTTATGGTTTCCTTTGCTGTGCAAAAGCTTTTAAGTTTCATTAGGTCCCATGTGTTTATTTTTGTCTTTATTTCCATTTCTCTAGGAGGTGGGTCAAAAAGGATCTTGCTGTGATTTATGTCATAGAGTGTTCTGCCTATGTTTTCCTCTAAGAGTTTGATAGTGTCTGGCCTTACATTTAGGTCTTTAATCCATTTTGAGCTTATTTTTGTGTATGGTGTTAGGGAGTGATCTAATCTCATACTTTTACATGTCCCTATCCAGTTTTCCCAGCACCACTTATTGAAGAGACTGTCCTTTCTCCACTGTACATTCCTGCCTCCTTTATCAAAGATAAGGTGACCATATGTCTGTGGGATTAACTCTGGGCTTTCTATCCTGTTCCATTGATCTATATTTCTGTTTTTGTGCCAGTACCATACTGTCTTGATTACTGTAGCTTTGTAGTATAGTCTGAAGTCAGGGAGCCTGATTCCTCCAGCTCCATTTTTCGTCCTCAAGATTGCTTTGGCTATTCGGGGTCTTTTGTGTTTCCATACAAATTGTGAAATTTTTTGCTCTAGTTCTGTGAAAAATGCCAGTGGTAGTTTGATAGGGATTGCATTGAATCTGAAGATTGCTTTGGGTAGTAGAGTCTTTTCACAATGTTGATTCTTCCAATCCAAGAACATGGTACATCTCTCCATCTATTTGTATCATCTTTAATTTCTTTCATCAGTGTCTTATAATTTTCTGCATACAGGTCTTTTGTCTCCTTAGGTAGGTTTATTCCTAGATATTTTATTCTTTTTGTTGCAATGGTAAATGGGAGTGTTTCCTTGATTTCACTTTCAGATTTTTCATCATTAGTATATAGGAATGCCAGAGATTTCTGTGCATTAATTTTGTATCCTGAAACTTTACCAAATTCATTGATTAGCTCTAGTAGTTTTCTGGTAGCATCTTTAGGATTCTCTATGTATAGTATCATGTCATCTGCAAACAGTGACAGCTTTACTTCTTTTCCAATTTGGATTCCTTTTATTTCCTTTTCTTCTCTGATTGCTGTGGCTAAAACTTCCAAAACTATGTTGAATAAGAGTGGTGATAGTGGGCAACCTTGTCTTGTTCCTGATCTTAGTGGAAATGGTTTCAGTTTTTCACCATTGAGGACGATGCTGGCTGTGGGTTTGTCATATATGGCCTTTATCATGTTGAGGAAAGTTCCCTCTATGCCTACTTTCTGCAGGGTTTTTATCATAAATGGGTGTTGAATTTTGTCAAAAGCTTTCTCTGCATCTATTGAGATGATCATATGGTTTTTCTCCTTCAATTTGTTAATATGGTGTATCACTTTGATTGATTTGCGTATATTGAAGAATCCTTGCATTCCTGGAATAAACCCCACTTGATCATGGTGTATGATCCTTTTAATGTGCTGTTGGATTCTGTTTGCTAGTATTTTGTTGAGAATTTTTGCATCTATGTTCATCAGTGATATTGGCCTGTAGTTTTCTTTCTTTGTGACATCCTTGTCTGGTTTTGGTAGCAAGGTGATGGTGGCCTCGTAGAATGAGTTTGGGAGTGTTCCTCCCTCTGCTATATTTTGGAAGAGTTTCAGAAGGATAGGTGTTAGCTCTTCTCTAAATGCTTGATAGAATTCACCTGTGAAGCCATCTGGTCCTGGGCTTTTGTTTGTTGCAAGATTTTTTATCACAGTTTCAATTTCAGTGCTTGTGATTGGTCTGTTCATATTTTCTATTTCTTCCTGATTCAGTCTTGGCAGGTTGTGAATTTCTAAGAATTTGTCCATTTCTTCCAGGTTGTCCATTTTATTGGCATAGAGTTGCTTATAGTAATCTCTCATGATCTTTTGTATTTCTGCAGTGTCAGTTGTTACTTCTCCTTTTTCATTTCTAATTCTATTGATTTGAGTCTTCTCCCTTTTTTTCTTGATGAGTCTGGCTAATGGTTTATCAATTTTGTTTACCTTCTCAAAGAACCAGCTTTTAGTTTTATTGATCTTTGCTATCGTTTCCTTCATTTCTTTTTCATTTATTTCTGATCTGATTTTTATGATTTCTTTCCTTCTGCTAACTTTGGGGTGTTTTTGTTCTTCTTTCTCTAATTGCTTTAGGTGCAAGGTTAGGTTGTTTATTCGAGATGTTTCCTGTTTCTTAAGGTAGGATTGTATTGCTATAAACTTCCCTCTTAGAACTGCTTTTGCTGCATCCCATAGGTTTTGGGTCGTCGTGTCTCCATTGTCATTTGTTTCTAGGTATTTTTTAATTTCCTCTTTGATTTCTTCAGTGATCACTTCGTTATTAAGTAGTGTATTGTTTAGCCTCCATGTGTTTGTATTTTTTACAGCTCTTTTCCTGTAACTGATATCTAGTCTCATAGCATTGTGGTCGGAAAAGATACTTGATACAATTTCAATTTTCTTAAATTTACCAAGGCTTGATTTGTGACCCAAGATATGATCTATCCTGGAGAATGTTCCATGAGCACTTGAGAAAAATGTGTATTCTGTTGTTTTTGGATGGAATGTCCTATAAATATTAATTAAGTCCATCTTGTTTAATGTATCATTTAAAGCTTGTGTTTCCTTATTTATTTTCATTTTGGATGATCTGTCCATTGGTGAAAGTGGGGTGTTAAAGTCCCCTACTATGAGTGTGTTACTGTCGATTTCTCATTTTATGGCTGTTAGTATTTGCCTTATGTATTGAGGTGCTCCTATGTTGGGGGCATAAATATTTACAATTGTTATATCTTCTTCTTGGATCGATCCCTTGATCATTATGTAGTGTCCTTCTTTGTCTCTTCTAGTAGTCTTTATTTTAAAGTCTATTTTGTCTGATATGAGAATTGCTACTCCAGCTTTCTTTTGGTTTCCATTTGCATGGAATATCTTTTTCCATCCCCTTACTTTCAGTCTGTATGTGTCTCTAGGTCTGAAGTGGGTCTCTTGTAGACAGCATATATATGGGTCTTGTTTTTGTATCCATTCAGCCAATCTGTATCTTTTGGTGGGAGCATTTAGTCCATTTACATTTAAGGTAATTATCGATATGTATGTTCCTATTCCCATTTTCTTAATTGTTTTGGGTTCGTTATTGTAGGTCTTTTACTTCTGTTGTGTTTCTTGCCTAGAGAAGTTCCTTTAGCATTTGTTGTAAAGCTGGTTTGGGGGTGCTGAACTCTCTCAGCTTTTGCTTGTCTGTAAACGTTTTAATTTCTCCATCAAATCTGAATGAGATCCTTGCTGGGTAGAGTAATCTTGGTTGCAGGTTTTTCTCCTTCATCACTTTAATTATGTCCTGCCACTCCCTTCTGGCTTGTAGAGTTTCTGCTGAGAGATCAGCTGTTATCCTGATGGGGATTCCCTTGTGTGTTATTTGTTGTTTTTGCCTTGCTGCTTTTAATATGATTTCTTTGTGTTTAATTTTTGACAGTTTGATTAATATGTGTCTTGGCGTATTTCTCCTTGGATTTATTCTGTATGGGACTCTCTGTGCCTCCTGGACTTGATTAACTATTTCCTTTCCCATATTAGGGAAGTTTTCAACTATAATCTCTTCAAATATTTTCTCAGTCCCTTTCTTTTTCTCTTCTTCTTCTGGAACCCCTATAATTCGAATGTTGGTGTGTTTAATGTTGTCCCAGAGGTCTCTGAGACTGTCCTCTGTTCTTTTCATTCTTTTTTCTTTATTTTGCTCTGCATCAGTTATTTCCACTATTTTATCTTCCACCTCACTTATCCGTTCTTCTGCCTCAGTTATTCTGCTATTGATCCCATCTAGAGTATTTTTTATTTCATGTATTGTGTTTTTAATTGATGCTTGATTCATCTTTAGTTCTTCTAGGTCCTTGTTAACTGTTTCTTGCATTTTGTCTATTCTATTTCCAAGATTTTGGATCTGGGAAATAGAGTCTTGGATCATCTTTACCATCATTATTCTGAATTCTTTTTCAGGTAGACTGCCTATTACCTCTTCATTTGTTAGATCTGGTGGGTTTTTATTTTGCTCCTTCTCCTGCTGTGTGTTTTTCTGTCTTCTCATTTTGCTTATGTTACTGTGTTTGGGGTCTCCTTTTTGCAGGCTGCAGGTTCGTAGTTCCCGTTGTTTTTGGTGTCTGTCCCCAGTGGCTAAGGTTGGTTTAGTGGGTTGTGTAGGCTTCCTGGTGGAGGGGACTAGTGACTGTGTTCTGGTGGATGAGGCTGGATCTTGTCTTTCTGGTGGGCAGGTCCACGTCTGGTGGTGTGTTTTGGGGTGTCTGCGGACTTTCTATGATTTTAGGCCACCTCTCTGCTAATGGGTGGCGTTGTGTTCCTGTCTTGCTAGTTGTTTGGCTTAGGGTGTCCAGCACTGTAGCTTGCTGGTCGTTGAGTGAAGCTGGGTGCTGGTGTTGAGATGGAGATCTCTGGAAGATTTTTGCCGTTTGATATTATGTGGAGCTGGGAGGTCTCTTGTGGACCAGTGTCCTGAAGTTGGCTCTCCCACCTCAGAGGCACAGCACTTACTCTGGGCTCCTCAATTTGGGATGATGTGTTGTCTATTCCTGTATTCCACAGATGCAGGGTACATCAAGTTGATTGTGGAGCTTTACTCCGCTGCTTCTGAGGCTGCTGGGAGAGATTTCCCTTTCTCTTCTTTGTTCTCACAGCTCCTGGGTCTCAGCTTTGGATTTGGCCCTGCCTCTGCGTGTAGGTCACCGGAGGGCGTCTGTTCTTCGCTCAGACAGGACAGGGTTAAAGGAGCAGCCTCTTCGGGGACTCTGGCTCACTCAGGCAGGGCGGGAGGGAGGGGCACGGAGTGCGGGGCGAGCCTGCAGTGGCAGAGGTCGGCGTGACGTTGCACCAGCCCGAGGCGCGCCGTGCGTTCTCCCAGGGAAGCCTCCCCTGGATCCCGGGACCCCAGCAGTGGCAGGCTGCACAGGCTCCCGGAAGGGCGGTGTGGGCAGTGACCTGCGCTCGCACACAGGCTTCTTGGCGGCGGCAGCAGCAGCCCCAGCGTCCCACGCCCGTCACTGGGCTCCGCGCTTTCAGTCGTGACTCGCGCCCGTCTGTGGAGCCCCTTTAAGCAGTGCTCTTAATCCCCTCTCCTCGCGCACCAGGATACCAAGAGGGAAGAAAAAGTCTCTTGCCTCTTCGGCAGCTCCAGAGTTTTCCCGGACTCCCTGCCGGCTAGCTGTGGCACATTAGCCCCCTTCAGGCTGAGTTCTTGCCGCCAGCCCCAGTCCTCTCCCTGCGCTCTGACCGAAGCCCGAGCCTCAGCTTCCAGCGCTGCGCGCCCCGGCGGGCGAGCAGACAAGCCTCTCGGGCTGGTGAGTGCGGCTCGGCACCGATCCTCTGTGTGGGGATCTCTCCGCTTTGCCCTACCCAGGTATGTGGGGAGTTTCTTGCCTTTTGGGAGGTCTGGGGTCTTCTGCCAGCGTTCAGTAGGTGTTCTGTAGGAGTTGTTCCACGTGTAGCTGTATTTCTGGTGTATCCGTGGGGAGGAAGGTGATCTCCGCGTCTTACTCTTCCGCCATCTTACCCGGAAGTCCTGTATTAATAACTTTTAAAAGCCTTAAAATCAATACATTTACACAATTTTGAAAAATCACCTTTCCTACCTTAATGGTAAAGCAGCTTTTTCTCGAACTCTTCCCAGTATAAGACCTTCGTAAGGCTTTTTGTGTGGAGAATCTAATGGGAACACAAACTCTCCTGAACTGGTGATCTGACAAAAAGGAGTCAAAAACAAAAACAACCCATACATCTGTAAATATCCAGGAAAATGACTGCTTTTTTTTTCCTACCACTATACAATTTCCACCAAAGAAAAAGAAGTACCGCAGTCCAATAAAAATATAATGTGGGCCACAAATTTAAGCCATACATGTAATTTAGATTTTCTAGTACCACCATTTAAAAATCAAAAAGAATGAGGCAAAATTAATTTTAATTTTATTTTAAGTTTTAAATAATTTTTAATTATTTTTAATTTAACCTAACACATCTAAAATATTACCATTTCAATATGTAATCAATTCAAAAAATTATTGAGGTATGTTATATTCTTTCATACTAAGTCTTTTAAATCCAAAACACTTATATTTTACATTTAGCACCACATCTCAATTTGGACTAGCCACATTTCAAGTGCTGAAGAGCTACACTCTGTTAGTGACTACCATAATGGACAAGGCAGCTATGAAGGACTAAAAAATTTTAAGTATCATTTTATCATCTTGCACACAAAAACCTCTATTTTTCATTAAAATTTATTATTGGAAACCATGCCATCATTAATTCATTTATTTGTTCAAATAACATTTACCTATTACTGGCAATGTGACTAAGTCGATTACAATAAAGTATTTTCCTTTACTTATAGGAAACAATGGCATTAAATACTGTCAGAGCTAAAACTAATAATGAAAGAAGCTCAGGGATTGATGAGATAGACAATACATGGTCAACTTCTTGGCATTATAAATGCAGAAATTCAATCTTATCATTTCATCCTGGAGTGATCAGACTCCCAAAGACTCACTTTAGCTAATCAAACTCAAAACACAATTTATAATAACAATATCAATTCATTAATTAAGCATGGAAGAAAATATTTTCACTATCAGAATATTCATATCTATTCTCTGTGGAACCCTTTACCCTATATCGAGGTATCTAAAAAACCAAATCAGTAAAGTCCTTTTATCACCTCTAGGGCCCACAAGAAACAGCATCTATTCTACACAGCACTGTATAAACACTGGCAAATTCTTATTCTTTGGATATCCTTTATACTCAATGCAGACTACTCCTTCTGATATAACAATATGTTCAATTACCTAATAAGTATTTCATAAAACATATTTTTGTTTTAAGCTATAGTCATATCATACCATCTCATAGAACTGATTACTACCAGAAATGAACAGTCTTAGTTTTCATGTATTAACATTTTACTGGTTTTGATTTCAGAAGGTAACCTTTTCATGACTTTGGCCTCAGTCTCTGATTATAAAAGAACTGCCATAATAGACAGAGTGGAATGGAGTTTTATATTCCTGTTATGGTCCTACAGCAAATCAACCAAAGCTAAGCCCAAAGCACCACTGTGAAAGCAAAGACACAACTGTAAGTGTTTGTTTGTCAAGTCTCACAAAATAGGTGCAAATAAATAATGTACACAGCTTTTAGAAGATATTCCAGTACACTACAAAGTACACAAAGCACATAAAAATAGAACCTGTGTCTAAAATGAATATACAGTTATATAAATATTATATAAATGTTAAACATTCAACCCATAATAACCTGGTTTACCTTTTTAAATTTAGGAGGGCTTTTGTGGAATTCACCTGGTAGACAATGTATCTTTAAAAGGATGTCCAATGAACTCTGAACTGATGCCTTATATTTTTGTATCTTTTGGTATTTTTATACCAAGCAAAGATATTAAAGATCATTCAACCAATCCAAGAGTTAGAATCATTTCTTTCAAAAACAGGCACTGAGGAACCAAGTTAAGATTTAAAGTATAAAAGGTCCTTGCTTCTAGCATTTTCCCAACTCTTCCATGGTAGGTTTCTTTGCTATCTCCCTCTCATCCCCAGAAACATAAGAAAAAAAGAAAGAAGGAAGGAAGGAAGGGAGGGAGGGAGGAAGGAGAAGAAAAAAGAAAGAAGGACACAAGTCACAAAGGGCAGCTGAAATTCTGGATGAGTAAAGAGGAAGAAGATGAAGAGTAAGACAATTTCTATGTTTAGTGATGGACAAATCCCCCAAAGTTTTTGTTTGTTGTTTCTTAAACTACAGACATCAGAGCTTTTTAAAATGTCACCCTGATATCTCTGAGTGATTTCTGAAGGCCAGCAGTTTGGGATTCTACTACAAAAATATACAGAACAAATAGGTAAAAAGTCTTGAGAATAAGAAGACAAAGGTATTTAGCAGCAAAGTAAACATTTTAATTAGACCATGTTGAAGGAGTAGAGCGGTGTCATGTTAAGCATTAAAAAGTAGATGCTACCTTTATGTGACTTGTATGTCACACCTTATTAACAAATAAAGTTAACAAATACGTAACTTCTAAACTTACTTTTACCCAGTGCCATTCAGCAACTATCTCCACAGACCAAGAAGGGTAAAGCTCTTCCTTAACAAAACGTAGGTGCTTCTGTCTATTCGTCACCCAAGTAACAACAAGACAGTTTGGAGCAGCCAGCTTAGGGATAGGTATCTGCTTTATTTGCAGTGGTGATAAATAACTATATCTAAAAATAAACAGAAAAAAATATTAGCAAAATTTGCTACAAAAAAGAAAAATAAGCAGGGAGAAGACCTGTTATTATAACATTGACTCCACAAACACAAAGCTCCTATATTTATTTGTGCAACTAAATATGAAGCCACACTGACACCCAGTGGACACATTATTACATGCAAGTCGGAAATAATATTTTTAGTTTTTACTAATTTAAAATGATGAAGCCATATTTCTTTATCATTTCTAAATGTATTACATTTCAGTAATTTTAATAATATTTTCTATATGCTTTTCTAACATTCAAAATTAAGCAAATATTATGGTTTGATAATCTGTACATTACAAAGGGACCCCATTAACAGTCTTGAAACTACTGTCTCAATATCCCACCAACATCTTCAATCTATCATCTTGTTTCTTTCATCCTTCCCAATCAGTTCTACTGGGCTCTCTGAAACTCTCATGCTTTCATTACAAAAAAAAATTCTACAGTCTTGCACCTCCTGGTCGTTAGTAGTATGAAGTCTAGTTTCTCTTGCTAAAACACTACTTGCTCTACAATACCCCATCAAACCAACGCGGCCCTTTCTCCAGCACTCAACACACACAACAGAGACAGGAGAGGTCAGTATTCTCCTAGCTCCCCTATTGCCAGTTCCAGGCTATCAGTCATCTACCTCTGTGTAAAATCCCCTTCTCTTTGAGAAGTATGCTATCTAGCCTCCAATGTTCCTTATCGAACCTACTACACATCCTCACTCTCCATGTTCAATGAGGATTTAAGTTCTGAGATCCTTCTACCTCACCAACATAAATCTTGCCAGTATCCTGGGCAATTTCAAAGCACGAGCTAAATAATGTACACACTCACCTATTCTTCCCCTAAATAAACACAATTGCATTCACCCCACTTCAATAATCCATTCGAGTGGCCAAAACCTGGACCTTGACATCACTCAAACTTGCTCCATTTCTGAAACCATATACACTGATCTCTAGCCATTACTTTTTTTTTTTTAACATCTTTATTGGAGTATAATTGCTTTACAATGTTGTGTCAGTTTCTGCTGTACAACAAAGTGAATCAGCTATATGTATACATATATCCCCATATCCCCTCCCTCTTGTGTCTCCCTCCCACCCTCCTTATCCCACCCATCTAGGTCGTCACAAAGCACTGAGCTGATCTCCCTGTGCTATGCGGCTGCTTCCCACTAGCTATCTATTTTACATTTGGCAGTGTATGTGTATGTCAGTGCTACGCTCTCACTTCGTCCCAGCTTCCCCTTCCCCTCACCGTGTCCTCAAGTCCGTTCTCTATGCTGCGTCTTTATTCCTGCCCTGCCACTAGGTTCATCAGTACCGTTTTTCTAGATTCCAAATACATGCATTAGCATATGGTATTTGTTTTTCTCTTTCTGACTTACTTCACTCTGTATGACAGACTCTAGGTCCATCCACCTCATTACAAATAGCTCAATTTTGTTCCTTTTTATGGCTGAGTAATATTCCATTGTATATATGTACCACATCTTCTTTGTCCATTCATCTCTCGATGGACATTTCAGTTGCTTCCATGTCCTGGCAATTGTAAATAGTGCTGCAATGAACACTGTGGTACATGTATCTTTTTGAATTAGGGTTTTCTCAGGGTATATGCCCAGTAGTGAGATTGCTGGGTCATATGGAAGTTCTATTTTTAGTTTTTTAAGGAACCTCCATACTGTTCTCCATAGTGGCTGTATCAATTTACAGTCCCACCAACAGTGCAGGAGGGTTCCCTTTTCTCCACACCCTCTCCAGCATTTATTGATTCTAGATTTTCTGATGATTGGCCATTACCTCTTCTCCGTCACTAATTCTTTGACTTTATCAAAGCATTCAGTCAGTGCCCCATTCCTCTACTTTACTGAGTCTATTGGTTTCTTCCTGCCCACACTTTCTCCTCTTCCTCACACACCACCAACAACCAATCACTTCACTGCCTTCTCACTAGCACCCCTAACTCCAATCTCCCCTTTACTCCTTCACCCCATAACTCCTGCAAACCTCCAATCTTCAATTCAATTCAATTTCAACACAATTCAATTCAACTTCTTCATAAGGACAAAATCAGGTGGAGAAAAATGCTAAACTGCTAAATTAAGTCCATTCTCAGGTTCACAAAACTACTCATCAATTCTTTTACTTATCCTCGGTCAACTACTACAAACCTTCATCTCTTTTCAAGTCTCGCCCAAACACACTCTTTGCAGATGAAGTTAACGCATATATCAGTTAAAAAAAAAAAAGCCATCGGACTGCTTCAACTACCTAACCCTCTCCCACCTGGTTATACGCTTTCACTTACCCATTGCTATACATTTCCTCTTAAAGGATGGCATGGCTTCATATATTTAAAGCTTATCCCTCCAGCTGTGTTCTCTTATTCCCATCTTCTAGTCTATTAGTGATGCTAATTACTCTCCTCCTGCATTTTCAACCTCTCTAGTAGTTCCTTACCATCAGCCTATAAATATGCTTATACTATACACTTTTACTTTCTTTTCTTTTTTTTCTTTTTTTTTTTTTTTTGGTTAGTTTTTCTATATACTATATACTTTTAAAGGAAAAAAGAGGAGAGAAGACTTGGGCAGGGGGAGGGTGGAGAAGGGAGAAAGAAAAGAAGAGAAGAAAAAATAACAGAAAAGAAAAAAGGGAGAAATACTCTCAGTTAGGTCTCCTGTCTACAGCTAAGCTAAGGACTGGCCTATCCAGATAATGCATAGTAATCTCCTTTTCTTAGCAGCCTTAATTCCATTTGGAATTTTAATTCCCCTTTTCCATGTAACCTAACATATTCACAAATTCCAGGGATTAGGACAAGGACATGGAGGCGGGTGTGGGGGGAGGGGGGACAACAGTATTCTACCTACCACAGATGCTAAAACTGGTAACAAGATATTTACATATATCACAGTATCTCCCTATACGATTCTGACTAATAAAGGAAAAATAGAAAATTAAAAAGGAAAATTAATTACCTGTTTTGATAATTACATTATGATTATATAAGAAAATATTAATATCTTTGTTTTCAAGAAATACAGAATAAAATATTCCAGAGTAACTTACTTCTTCCTAAATAATTTACTCTCAAACAGTTCAGAAAAAAATTATATATACATAGATATCTACACACATGCACAAATACACACATATAGAGAATAGCTACAGGAATTCTTTGTATGATCCTTGAAACTTTAAGAGAAAAAAGTCCAATTATTGGTACAGCTCATAAACAAAAAGCATAAGAAAACAAGATAATTGTGGAGAAGAAATTTCATATGAAGTTTAACTCAAGGTAGTAGGAACTGTTCAGTCTAGAAAATCGAAGAGTGAGAGGAAATACAACTGAAGACATTCACTAGAACTAGAGGGAAAAATTTAATTTTTTAAAAAGCTATTAAAAGGAAATGTCATCTTACTAACTAAGTGAACTTATCACTCTAAAAGGTTACATAAACTAAATGGTGGCATAAATAAAAACAAATTTCAGAATGAAGTAGACCAATTCATTCATAGCAGTATTAAGGAATACTATATTTTGGCACATATTTCTAAACTTTAGAATTTGATATCAAAGAAGGCAAAAATGTTGCCTTTTGGTGTGATAGAAACATCCCTGAACTGGACAGTCAGTAAACTTAATCATTAATAAATATATTACTTTTAACATTCTTAACCTACACCTACATATAGTTCTAGTTCAAGAGAATTACCTACTTAAGGGAATTAAAATCTTAAAACGAAAGTGTTTTAGTAGTTTCAGACAATCTATTATCATAAAGTAATGCTTTTAGCATATATAACTAGAGTGTACAAAGGACAATAGCTTTGAGAAAGCATATCTAATAGATAAATTATTTATACTTACCTGTTACTTCTTTTAACTGATTTGTTCTGCCATGGTGGATCTATCACAATTACATCATATGTTTTCTTACCTGAAAACAAAGAGACAATTTCAGAAAATATCTTCTATATGTATCACTTTAAAAACTAAACATATTCTGAGACTTCCTGGCGGTACAGTGGTTGGGACTCTGCACTTCCACTGCAGGGGGCATGGGTTCCATCCCTAGTTGGGGAACTAAGATCCCACGTGCCACATGGCCAAAAAAAAAAAAAAAAAACTAAACATGTTCTTCAACAATGAAGTGCATTTACTACAGACACAAATATACTGGAATGCAAGAAAAGGATATGTGGCATTTATTCAAATAATTTATCTAAAAAAATTAAGAGATTCCCCTTATAATTTAGTACCTCTGGGATTTTAACATAATTTCACCTATTGCAGAGACTTCCTAAAAATAACTACAGCTCCCTTAGCTAGACATCAATGATTTATAAATGTCCTATAAGTCTTGGTAGCCATATTAACATGGTCCTTTCAAGCCTAGATAGGGTAGGTGTGGTTTATTTGCTTTTGTTTTTCAACTTTTTACATGAAATAAAACTTGTCTTTTAACTGATATATTGACCACAACAAAATGTCCCCTATTGTCTACTAGTGCCCTTTTCTCTGGACCAGGATCACACATTGCATTCAGTTGCCATGTCTCCTAAATTTCCTCCAATCTGGGAAAGTTCCTCAGTCTTTCTTTGTCTTTTATGACCTTAATACTTTTGAAGACTACTGGCTAGTCATTTTATAGTATGTCCCTCAAGTTTGGGTTTGGTATTTCCTCGTGATTAAATTTAGGCTCTTTATTTTTGGCAAGAGTACCACCATGCCCTTATCAGAGCAACATTATCAGGAAACACAGTGTCAAAATGTCTCATTATTCGTGATACTACCTTTGATCATTTGGTTAAAATGCTGTCAGCCAAGTTTCTCCAGTTTTACCTTTGTAATTAATAAGTATTTTGCAGGGAGATATTTTAAGACTGTGCAAATAACCTGCATCTCATCTTTTCATCCACTATTTTGACACCCAAATACTATGATGTGTGCCAAATGGAAATTTTCTAGTTACATCATTCTACCTACATATATTAATTGGAATTTTACTGTGAGGAAGAGCTGTCCCTTTTCCTTTTATAAACAGAGGTATATTTTTGTAAATGTACAATCTCATAGGTGATCAAAAGAATGCAATTTAAAATAAGGAAGTGATGGTTTTTAAACTATTAGAGTAACAAAGATCAAAAAGAATGGGGAAAAATGTTCAAATATAGAATGATTTTCTCATTAATTTGTTATCTTGTCATTTACCCTGAAGAATTTATGACACTGTGACATGAATAACCAATCATTTATAAGACGGTTTGAAAGTAATTAAAAGAAGCTTTTCATTAATAAGCTATGTTATGTTAATAATGTAAAATTTTGCTAAAAAATGTCCAAATAACATTAAACAGCAGATTAAATTCAATTTGATCAATATACCTCTTATCTACATCATCCCTTAGAATATTATAAGTTATAATTTGTTAGAAAAATATAAATCACTGAGCTAAGCTCATGATGCAGATTATCTCATCTAATCCCCAAAATTACCCTTGGAAGTAGGTATTATCATATCCATTTTATAAACTAGGAAACTGAGGCTCAGTTTTGTGAAGTGCCTAAAGACTCATAGTTAAGCTTCAGAACCTAAATTCAAATTCAGGTGTATATGACTCTGGACTTAAATATCTAAATTTTTAAATTTATACAGGAAAATATTTTGAGAAACTTTAGATAATAGACTTGAACAGTAGCTTAAAATGTAACCTAAAAGGCTAGGAATGGTTTGGGAATTAACATTTGTATATGAAGTGTTTCTACTTTGCTATGAATAAAAGCTAAATAAAGTTATTTGGTCAACCCCAACTGTACCCTGAATTCCTAAGTACAGAACAGTAACTATGTTTACTCTCTTGGGGGCTAGTTAAGTTTTTGACCCTTTGTAATAAGAATTTTTTTAATTTTTAAGACAGAAGTCAGCACTTTAAAATTGAATTTAAAAGAAAAAATATACTGAGAAAATTAAGTGTTTACCCTATCACAAAATGCTGGTGCTCATTCAACATTCAGACTTGTTCTTGACTTCTGAAGCCACAAAAAAATTATCTTTTTCTAATAATGAACATAATAATTACTTACAGCTCAGAAGCGGGTACATACAAGAAATGTCAGACAAAAGAAAACTGCTTTTTGGTGGCAGCAGGTATTTCTGTCCCATTAAAGTAATCATTTTTGTAAAGTTAGAGTTGTTTTCAACAATCCGTGAAAATAAATCCTGCTCTGTAACAGATATATCATCTTCCATCAATTGTAACGTCTGAAGTTCCATTTCATTCAGAGAAGGCAAGTGCTTTGCCATTTCACATAATTCTGACAAACTGCAGGTGTCAAGTGGTAAAGTAATGGGCTCACTATACTTCTCCCGTTTTTCATAAAGTGGATGAAGAAAGCCACTTTTGAGACCTTCTTGGATTAACTGTGAAGATCCATCCAAAATCAGCCCCCTGATCTGTAAGAGAATTTTTTTAAGTACATTAAAAAGTCACTGACATTAAAACAATTTTCTAAATAATAAAGTTCCTACTATGCTTTGAATATTTCAACTCTTGGATTAAAATCAACATTCTTAATGCTTACAGGAAAATAACTTTATACTACAAAAAAAGTTAGAAAGTGTGAATATACCTTTGAAATGCTATTTCTTAAGTGTGGAATGAAACAAATCTCATAAACTCGCTGAAAATTAACTAACCAAACAATATATTGAATACGTAGAAAATGTATCCTTAAAACCTTATAAGATAAATTTGATAATGTTTCTAAAAGAAAGTGGAATTTCTAATTTATAAAAAGAATTAAGGGAATTCCCTGGCAGTCCAGTGGTTAGGTCTCCATGCTTTCACTGCCAAGGGCACGGGTTCAGTCCCTGGTCAGGGAACTAAGATCCCGCAAGCTGCGCAGTGTGGCCAAAAAAAAAAAAAAAGAATTAAGTTTAAATCACATTCAATCTTAAATTTTTCTAGTAACTTAATTTTTTACATATTTATTTATTTACTTACTTATTTGGCTGCGCCAGGTCTTAGTTGCAGCACGCAGGATCTTCACTGCAGCATATGAGATCTTTAGTTGCAGCATGTGGGATCTAGTTCCCTGACCAGGGATTGAACCCAGGCCCCCTGCATTGGGAGCATGGAGTCTTAGCCACTGAACCACCAGGGAAGTCCCCCTAGTAATTTAATTTTAAAATAAATATACCTTTGATTTTATAAAATATAGCTTGAATTGTAAAAAAAAAAAAAAAAAGAAAAAGAAAAGAATTAACTCTATAAAATGAATATAAAACAAAGGTTTTCAATAATACAACCAAAATAATTATAAAATTAAAAGCCAAGTTCTGCTTCTGGACAAGATGGAGTACCTTTAATCTGAAATTACTTTTAAAAAATTATTTTTAAAAAACGGTTTTCAGACCTTGGATGGATGTCAAGCAGTGTAGAACAGTAGTCCCTAAAAAAGGAAAAACCAGTTGCTCCAGCTTACTGCCTTGAGAAAATTTCTAGGTATCAGTACAGGAAAGAGACCCATTCAGAGTCCAGCAGTCTCTCTGAGTCAAGGAGATAGAGCTGGGGGTCTGGAAAGGCCAAGGCAGCTAGAGTTTGCAGGGCAGGATACCAGAGAGGAGAGAGCTGCACAGACAGAGAGCTCTTGAGAGCTGCAGAGGGTCAAGTCTCCAGCTGAGTAGTGATCAGCACATGTATGTGATGAAATACCCAAGGTCAGGGAAAGAACCAGATAAAATGATCAGAGGGAGAAATCCCCAGAGTTCACACAGGGCTTGTGCAGCCCATTTTTAAAGATTAGGAAAAAAAAGTAGAAAGGGATATTAAGGCACTCATTATAACCATATTCATATGTTCAAAAATGTAAAGAAAAAATGAACCTGTTAAGAAGAGATAGGGAAACTATAAGAAAAGACCAAACTGAGTGTCTAGAGATTAAAAACTACAATGCACAAGTGAAAAATACACTACATTGGAATTACAGCAGATTAGACACTGAAGAAGAAAAGGTTAATGCACTTTAAAACAATGCAATAAAAGTGCCCAAAATGAAGGGGACAGAAAATATATTTGAGGAGATAACAGCCAAAAATTTCTAAATTTGTTGAAGACTAAGTATTCACAGATCCAAGAAGATCAACAAATGGAGGAGGAGGAGGAAGAGTAGGAAGAGAAAACTACATTAAGGAACATCACAATTAAATTGCTGAAAACGCTCAAAGCAGCCAGAGACTTCCACTTCCGACCAAGATGGAGTAATAGGGACAAAAGCTTTCAAGACACTGGACATCAGGCAACAAAGGAGAGTGAAAGAAATCATAGGTAAGCCCTTTGACTGCCCCAGCTAACTGCCTGGAGATTTTCCAAGGCACAGGAAAAATCTGGGCAGAGTCTAGAAGAAATCCAGAGTTGAGGAGACAGAGCTGAGAATATGGGGAGGCCAAGACAGAGTACCCAGGAGAGTATCAGAGAGGAAAGAGCTGTACAGAGAGAACTCTGTAGATCTGCAGGTAGTCACACTGGAGAAATTCCCCTAAATACTGACCACTCCAAGTGTGTGGGGGAACTATCCAAGGCCAAGAAAAGAACCACCCAAGAGGACCAAAAGAAACAGTGTCTTGAGCTCTCACAGGGCCAAGAATAGTACCTGTTTCCAACACTCAGACCAGAAAACATCATGATTCACAGGGCAATTGGAGGACATTTCACCATGGGTCTCTCTGTGTGAGCAGAGGCATGGATAGCTTTTCTTCCAGAATAAATTTTCAAGGTGTTGGTTTGTAACCTCAAGAGCTTCCCAGGTGAAATCTGAAACTGGCCCCCGTACACAGAGGGCAAGGAGAGACCAAAGAAAAGAGGCAGACCACTCTAGATGGGAAGATGGCAGGTTTAACAACAAGAGAACTTACAAACGAGGCTTGTCTTGGGAGGCTGCAAGACAAGTAGATCTCTGTACCTGTCGCTCAGAATCCTAAAAGTTTATACAGAGTTCTTAACTGGGTTCAGTCACATACACAGTCCAGATAGTATCAACAACAGCTTACTCTCTCAAGGCTATGTCCTTGAAAACAGCTCCCATTGTGGGAACAGTGGGCAGAGTGTACAGTCCAAAGACAAAGGAGGGGTGAGGAGCCTCCAAGTGTCCAGGTCAACCAGTGGTCATATCCCCAAGATCAGTTCCTCCAACACAAGGATATTCATATAGCATGGAAGACAGAGATCATGTCTCCCTCCAAGCCAGAAGGCAGATCTGTTTGCTGTCCAGGTTAATAAAGGCTCACTCTGGGACAAAAGGTTGGACAGGTTTGTTTGCAACCCATTTTAAAAAACTGGGGTTCCCTAACCTTGGGGTTCTTTAGCTATGAACCAAATCTACTGCATGCAGAGCATACACCAAGGCTCCTTGGTATTGTCCCCATGGAGTACAAGGGAAGTCTATGAACAAAAAGTATATGCTTCCTGCTATGCAGGGAGCAATAAACTCCTTATTTTAATAAAATCTTAGGTCTAAATCTATTTTAATAAAATCTGAGACCTAAACTTGCTAACTTGTTAGCTTCCAAATAGAGTAAAATCTCAGACAGTTCATCCCAGTTCTTGACAGGGGTATTGGGTAGATAACAGATTTTGTGTCAGTAAAAAGGAATAATCAGCCTTAGTCTAAAAACATCATTCTAAACTCACCTAAGAAAAATCTACCCAGTAATTGTTAGACCAATTAAACCAAAAATCTATAAAGACAGAAGTTCTGAACAACACTACCAACTTAACCTGACATTCATAGAACACTGCATCCAACAACTATAGAATACGTATTCAAAAATACATTAAAAATAGCACACAATACAGTCACAAAGGTAATTCATATGCTGGACTATAAAGCAAGGCTCGATAAATTTAAAAGAATTGAAATCATCAGAGTATATATTCTTATACCCCAACGGATTTAAGTTAGAAATCAATAACAAGAAGATATCAAGATAAACCCCAAATATCTAGGAATGAAACAGCAGACTTCTAAATAATTCATATAGGTCAAAGATAAAATCACAGAGGAAATTAGAAAATATTTTGAAGTGAATGAAAGTGAAAATACAGAATATCAAAATATGTGGAATGCAACTAAAGCAATGATTCAAGGCAAACTTATAGCTTTAAGTGCTTATATTTTAAAAAATCTAAATTCACTGACAAAAGCTTCTACTTTAAGAAGTTAGAAAAAGAGCAAAGTAAACCAAAAGGAAGAAAATAATAGAGAACAGATATCAACAAAATAGAAAATAGATAGACAGTAAAGAAAATTAACTAAGTTAAAAGCTGGTTCTTTGAATATACTTGACATCAGTTCATGTGTCTGATAAGGGATTGATATCCAGAATATAAAAGAACTCCTAGGGAATTCCCTGGCGGTCCAGTGGTTAGGACTCCAAGCTTTCACTGCCAAGGGCGCAGGTTCGATCCCCAGTCAGGGAACTAAGATCCCAAAAGCTGTGCAGTGCGGCCAAAAAAAAGAACAAAACTCCTAGAACTCAATAACAACATCAAAAACCCAATTTAAAAATGAGTGAAGGACACGAATAGGGACATGAACAGACATTTCTCCAAAAAAGACATACAAACGGCCAACAGCACATAAAAATATGCTCAACATCATAAATCATCAGAAGAATGCATATCAAAACCACAGTGAGGGCCTCCCTGGTGGCGCAAGTGGTTGAGAGTCCGCCTGCCGATGCAGGGGATACAGGTTCGTGCCCCGGTCTGGGAGGATCCCATATGCCGCAGAGCGGCTGGGCCCGTGAGCCATGGCCGCTGAGCCTGCGTGTCCGGAGCCTGCGCGTCCGGAGCCTGTGCTCCGCAACGGGGGAGGCCACAACAGTGAGAGGCCCGCATACCGCAAAAAAAAAAAAAAAAAAAAAAAAACACAGTGAAACACCACTCACATCCATTAGAATGGCTGTTAAAAAAACAAAAACAGAAAATAAGTGCTGACATGGATATGGAGAAACTGGAAACCCTTATGCATTGCTGGTGGGAATGTAAAATGGTACAACCACTGTGGAAGACAATAAGGCAGTTCCTCAAAAAATTAGAATTATTATATGATCCAATAATTCCACTTCTGGGTATATTCCCAAAAAAACTGAAAGCAGGGACTGGAACTGATATTTGTACACTCATGTTCATAGCAGCATTATTCACAATAGCTAAAAGGTGGAAACATCCCAAATGTCCATTTACAAAAATATATATAAATAGGCACTTCCCTGTTGGGGGAAAAAAAAATCATTCAGGAGATAAATAACGGTGATGGTTACAAAACAATGTGAATGTACTCAGTACAACTGAATTGTACACCTAAAAATGGTTAAAGTGGTAAATTTTATTTTATGTATATTTTGCCACAGTAAAAAAAAAAAAAGAAAAGAAAAGCTGGTTCTTTGAAAAAACAACAACAACAAAATAACAAGCCCCTGGCAAGAAAAGGAAAGAATACAAATCACCAACATCAGGAATGAAAAGGGGTATAACTTATCATCACAAATCCTACAGACATTAAAAGCATTATAAGAGAATACTATGAACGACTTCATGCCAATAAATTTGACAAGTTGGATGAAACAAATTTCTTAGAAAATACAACTTGCCAAAATTGACATAAGCAAAAGCAGAAAATCTGAAAATCTCTGTTATCTATTAAAGAACCTTATATTGTTCCTAAAAACCTTCCCCAAAAGGAAACTCCAGGCCTAGATAATTTCACTGGTGAATTATTTCAAATATTCAAGGATGAAAAAACACTGACCCTATGAAAACTTCAACAAAGAATGTATAGCAGATGGATGTATATGGATGTATAGCAAATGAAAAGATTCTCAACATTATTAGTCATTAAGGAAATGCAAGTTAAAACCTCAATAAAATACCACTACACACTTAAAAGAATTCTTAAAATCAAAAATCTGATGATATCATGCTAGTGAGGATATGAAGCAAAGAGAGCTCTCATACTTTGCTGGTGGGAAATGCAAAACAGTACAACTACTTTGGAAAGCAATTTGGCATTTTTTTATGGATAAATATAACATTAACCATCAAACCAAAAATACCATTCCAACATGGAAATTTAAAACTCTATTACAAACAACTCTTAAGCAAATCTCTAGAAAACCATGATATATCAATGAAATATCACATCATGACAATTACAACACAACATATCAGAACCTATGGTATGCTGCAGTGCCCCAAGAAAAAAATCATAACATTGAATACTTCCATCCAAAAAAAAAAAAGAAGAAAAAAAAATGAACTAAGACAACTCAAAAAGTCAAAAAATGAGAAAAGCAGAAGGAATAAATTAAAATGGATTAAAGCAGAAATAAGTTAGACATTTTTAAGGTAAATTAATTTCAAAAACAACTAATAAATTAGGCAAAGCATTAACTAATCTATCAAGGAAAAGGGAGTAAACATACAACATAAATAGTGAAGGCAAAATAACCATAGAAACAGACTATGCATAAACAAATTTGAAAAATTAGATGAAATGGATAATATTCTAAGATAACATAATTTACCAAGGTTGACTACAAAAGAATTTTTTCTAATCTAAAATTGATTTCCAAAGAGGAAAAAGGAAAAGCTGTCAAAGAAGTATCCCCACAAAAAAGCAACATACTGAGATGGATGCAAAGGGGAGCTCTACCAAACTTTTAAAGAACAGATTACTCCAGAGAATTGGGGAGAAAAAAAGAAAAACTTCCAATACTGAAATATGTAAATATCTGTATATAATTATATATATAAAACAAAAAAATTAAATATATCAGACCAATCTCACTTACGACTGTTCCAAATAAAATAGTAGCAAACAAAATCCAGCAGAACATTTAAAAAAATAATACATCATGGTCATTTGAAATATATACTACAAATGAAGGTGGTTACATATGATTAAAAATCAAAGGAAAATATTAGGAGAAAAATCATCCATTCAATCTCCATAGATGCTTAAAAAACATTTGATAAAATTCAGTAACCACAGTTGATAATAACACTCATAAATAAGCATACACGGAAACTTCTTTAACATGCTATTTCCAACTCAGCCCAAAACCCAGTGGAGAGGAAATCATCTCCTACAAAGTCAGGGACAAGGATAGATACTCTCACAAATGTTACTTAATATTGTATCATATTTTCCAGCCTATACAATTAGAGAAGATAAATAAATTAGGGATATAATAATTACAGAGGTGTTAAGTAAAACTATTAATATTTGCAAGAGTTATAATTATTACCTCAAAAATCAAGACATTCAATTTTTTTTAAATTAATGCTAGATCTATATAAAGAAAATTTTACAGACTAACAACAGAAACTTAAACAAATGAAAAGACACATTTATGTTTTGGAGTAGGATCACAACATCTTAAAGATGCTAATAGTAAATGTTTATAAATTTGATTGCCATAAAAATTCCAATAGGTTTTTTTTTCTAACCAGACACTAAAATTGATCCTAAAATTCATATGGGAAAATAAACAAAAAGCCCAGGAAAATTCTGTAAAAAGTAGCAATGAGAAGATGGCCCAGAGTTGGGGGGGGGGGTGGAGGGTGGGGAATAAGTACTACCAGATAAGATATTAAAACATATTCACATTATAAAATCTCAAAAGAGATTGGCAAATAAATAGTGAGACAAACAAGTATGACTTAAAGTCCAGAAATAAACTCAAATACTTAGGTGAATTTAGTATATCAAGCATCTCATATAAGGAGGGAAAAACTGCATGAATAATGGTAGGACATATAGATAATCAATTGGATCCATACCTCACACTGTATACCAGGATAAAGTCTAAATGGATCAAGATATAAATTTGAAGTAAAACCATAAATGTTCTAGAATAAAACATGGGAAATTATTTTAAAACCTTGAAGAAAGAATACTTCTCTACTTATGATTCCAAAATTCAGAAGTCATAAAAGGAAAAAATGAATAAATTCAACTAAATGAAAATACAATATTGTCTGCATGGCAAAACAAAACCCAAAAAAATCATAATTAAAATTAAAATGACAAACTGGGAAAAATATGCTTGTAATTTACATGATAGACAAAGACCTAATTTCCCTAGCATATAAAGAGCTCCTATAAATCAGTAAGAAAAAGAAGAATCCAATTTTTTTAAGTATGCAAAAGAAACAAACAGTTCACATAAGAGAAATACAAATGAATTTTAAACATACATTACAATGCATAACTACATTCATAATAAGAAATGCAAATTAAAGCCATACTAAAATACTATTTTTCAACTATTAGATTGGCAAACATCAAAAATGATAATATACTGTAATGGTGAGGATGTGGGAAAACAGGCAAAATTATACATTTCTGGTGTGCTAATAAGATGATACAATCTCCATAGCAGCGATTTGGCAGTATCTATCAAAATGTTCAAACCCTCTGACCCAGAAATCTGACTTGTCGAAATTTATCCTGCAGATACCACACATAAATACAGAAAATGACATGTGCATACTATACCTAAATGTCAGCAATTAAAGATTAAGTAAATAAAAGTAGGAAAGACAATGAGATCTAAAACAATTTGTACCCTCTGTTTCCTCTCATTTCTTTAACTCCCAGATCTCAGTAACCTCTAAGTTCTAGAAATACATCCTTCATATTATTCACTTTCTTCTGCCACTATCTTAAGTTGTTTTACCTACTGACAGTAGGCTTTTATAACTCAGAAAATTTCTGGACTTAACCAATATAGCATAAGTTTACTTATGTTAAATATGTAAATGAGAAGTATATGAGATTTTAATAAAAATTGGTTTAAATTGTTCATTACAATAAAAGTAATGATAAATCACTCCACTGTTAAATTCTAACCTTGATCAAAATGATTGCTTGAGGGACTTCCCTGGTGGCGCAGTGGTTGAGAATTCGCCTGCCAATGCAGGGGACACGGGTTCAAGCACTGGTCCAGGAAGATCCCACATGCCGCAGAGCAACTAAGCCTGTGCGCCACAACTACTGAGCCTGCACTCTAGAGCCCGTGAGCCACAACTACTGAGCCCACAAGCCACAACTACTAAGCCCATGAGCCACAACTACTGAAGCCCGCACACCTAGAGCCCATGCTCCGCAACAAGAGAAGCCACCGCAATGAGAAGCCTGTGCACCATAATGAAGAGTAGCCCTGGCTGGCCACAACTAGAGGAAGCCCGGCAGCAGCAATTAAAACCCAACACAGCCAAAAGTAAATATAAATAAATAAATAATAATATTTTTTTAATGACTGATTGATTTTTAAGAACATCCTTATTTATGTTGTCCATTTATTTATACTAGTTCACATTAAACTTCCAAAGTTATCAATGAATATTTTACACCGTACCTTTGTATGGTATTCCATAGCATCCAATTCACCTTGATTGAAAACAACACATCTCTTACGCTTCTAAAGAGTAAATTACAGGGAAAAAAATTATGTGGCCATCCATCAAAATAATGACATTTTGAAATATATTAGTACTTCTTTTTTCTTTTTCACATTTTCCATATTGTGTATCTCATTCTTTAAGAGGTGATAATTAACTACTGAGGTCGAAATAAGTGCAAAGAGTATGGACTGGGGAGGTAAGATTTCCCAAATAATAATAATCATTATTATTACAAACTTAATGGGTGATAAAAGGCCATGTAGGCGTTATCTACTATTAGTAAGAACTAGTATGACATACTAAAATGGCACTGACATCCACAGAACACAACGAAACTGTGACACTGTATGAGTCACCAGTGTCATCTATCAGTTGATATACGGTATAATTATTCTGAACTTTCTTAATTTCTACAACAAAACAATTTGCAATGTCCTTTTAATAGATCTTTATATGTAATCTGAGGATTAGGTATAAATAAGATATATTAACACTGTTCTACATCTAACAACTCCATAGCAAAGAACATGTAAGTCTGCAATATAGAGCAGGGACTTTGTACTTTTCATTGCTGAAATCTCAGTGCCTACATGGTGGCATAACTCCTAGCAGGCTAACAACAAAAGTTCTTTGGCTGAATAAATACATGGACTCTCTATTACTTTCCTTATTCTAATTTTCAACATGCTTTCTTATTTAGTATCTTTCTTCCCCACTCAATTGTAAGATCTAAAAAAGGCAGAGATTATATTTATCTTGTTTCATCACTCTTTGTACAACAGCACATAGAAAGATCTCAAACATTTATTGGGAGAATAATGAATGTAATTCCTATCTCTAACAAAGAAAATATTAATATAATCTATCTGAAATGGACTTTGTATAATCACCTCTGAGCTCTTCAAATACATAAAAAGTATTCAAGCATAATTAATTTGACTCTATATGGCACTCTCAAAACTTTTGATTGCACCAATGTGTATACAAATATATATACTTTAAGAAAATATATTTTCCATAGTAGCTGTCTAATTTTATCACTAGAAATTTTTCAAAAATATCACCCTTCTTCCAAACATTTATTATACAAGCTTATCCCCAAAGGATAAATCTCTAAAATTCTCCCTTTATACTGTTATATACTGCTTTAGAATTTTACAGAGAAAGAAACATACTTTTGGGCAAAAATAGGTGTAAAAACATGCAATTAATACGAAAACCTAGGCAGACAGGGTTTCTTTTTTTGTTACTTAGTTTTGTTTGTTTAATTTACAGAGCATTCACTTTTGAATCAACTTGGCTTACTTCTGAAATACGTAAATTTGGTCTTCTAAAAATGGTAGAATGTTAGCAAAAAGTTAAAAATCACTCTGGATGTGCTAAAGTCTTATTATGCTTTATTGACTATTCTTTATACTTAGTAAATCACAAGATATTTGAGATGCTGGAATAATAAATTTGTGTTCTCTGTAGAAAAATTTAAATTTCTTAAAACTTATTACCTTCCCATTAACAGAAATGGAGATTTCTTTCTTAACATCATTTACTACATCTTCCTTTTCATTACTTTGTTGGCATTCTTTGTGACTAGCAGAAGTTATATAAGGTTTGGTGACATCAAACAGTTCAGATCGAAAAACATATTTTTGTATGAACATTTCACAATTTCCTCCATCATCATTTTCTGGCTTAGTGGTAGAAGCAATACAAGTAGCAGAGGCTCCAAAAGAGGACACAGAATCCATGTAAAGAGTATCAAGGTGAACAGAAGAAGTAGGCTCATTTTTACTGCAACAAGGCGCATGATGCTGGTGAAGTTCATAACTTATCTTGTTAATGAAAGAAAGATGATCCAGTAACCATCCTGGTGATAGCTCACGCACCACAGACATTCTCTTCCTTTAAAACAAACAAGCACCTCTGAGAATTAGACACTAGAAGTAAAACCCAACTTTCCTAATTAAGTACTAAACTCAGGAAAGGTGACGTGCCCAAAATTACAACTGGTTGATGGCACAATTGCTACAAAACCCAGGTATCCAGACTTCGGCTCTGAGCTCCCCTCCCGCCACCCACCACTCTCCAAGTTTGGGGCTGTGTTTGCCTCAAACGCAGGGAAGGGGGGATGTCATATTTTAGCAAAGTAACCTACTGTGCTCAGGTCACTTTTCTCTCCTAATTCTCGGCTCCACACTGGATCCTCCAGCTTTGCGCAGGCCACCGCTAGAGCACCTGGAATCCCAGAGAGCGCTCAAGCTCTGAGCCCGAACCCTGGCGGCGGCCTCAGCAGCGCTACCCTGGGGCCGACTGTGCCCCCACACTCGGCCGTCCCTATCTCCTACCTCGCCGCCTCCCTTGTCAGAAAAGTGCACCCCGCCTTCCCAGACTTGCTTCATGAAACAGCACCCATCTAAACAGTGGTCCTGAAAGACACTCCTTTCAGGGCAAAGGAAAAAAAAAAATCTCCTTTTCTAACAGTCAGCGGGAGCCGCCATGTTGCTCTACGGAAAAAACGTTTCTAGGGCTACCTGGAGCGCTCTTCTCGCTACTCAGGGACGTAAAGCGCTCGGGTGTTCACAGCTAAATTTTAAGGGTCGGGCCAGACTTTGCAGAGGACGCTTACAGCTGCCGGGAGACGCCCGAGCGCCCCCGTGAGGCGGCGGCACTTCACCAACACGCAGAGTTCCGGCGACGAGCGGCGCGCGAGAGTTGCGCACGCGCGCGCATGTCGTGCGCGATGACGTCAGCGCCGCCGGAGATTTTAAAATTCGAACGGCGCCGGCGGGTGAAGGAAGGTGGTTGTGTTTTGGCGGCTGACGTCTTGTCTAGCGGGCAATAGCACGGTTTACAACAGTTCGGTCCCTGCGTCGTATCGGGAAGCTGGAAGAAAGGTGACTAATGACTTTGCGTTAATTTTGTTCCGGCAGCACTGGGCTAGAGGGAGAACGCCAGGGCGCCAAAAAGTTAGATTCACGGGCCCTGAGGAGCGACGGTTTGGTGTTTGCTGTTGTAACCGGCCCCCGGGCCCCATCTGTTCGAGGCGCTAGTTTCCCGGAGTCCAATAAATTTCTTATGGCAGTGATTTTCCAAGGGAGAAGGGGAAGGCCAAGGTGACACTGGTGGGGTGAAGAGGACATGGAGAGAGGAAAAGGGGAAGAATGGATGGGAGCAGGGAGAGGAAGGACGAGATGAAAAACTGTTTGCTATGGTGCGTTTGAGATACTAGTGTAACATCCTGGTGGCCGTGTAAGGAGTACATCTGAAAGTCTTAACCTCAGATTTTAAGAGTACATTTTAAGTGGAGATTGGGAGTGGACAGATAGGTGAGAGTGGAAAAGTTTAATAGATCAGAAGCGTATACTGAAGAAGAAATAGCCAAACAAAGAAGGAAAGAGTGTAATCAGTTTAAAAGACAAAGGAGAGCCCCAAGAAGTAAAAGGATAACCACAGATGTTCACTTTCTTGGAAACCAGGACAGGACCTGGAAGGGCTAGGTGTATAGTGTCTAATGTCTCAGAGTTAAGATAGGATCAAAAGATTTGTCAGTCATGAGTATCTCAGGAGGCAACTGTTTCAGTAGATGGGAAGGGAATGAGATGTGAATGTGGTCTGAGAAAATGGAAGCAGTCTGTAGACCAGATAATTTATCCTTGATGAGAGGGAGATTGAAGCACGAGGGGCAGTAATTGAATAATGTAAATGGGAAACAGTAGGTTAAGGACAGAGCAGGGGAGATGGACATTAGGAAAAGAAAACTGAATAGCTCTGTTCCAAGACCAAAGAAAAGGAAACATCAGAGGTAGTTCTTGTCAGTAGCCTCTGACTTCCCATTGAAATAGGCACAGCCAACAGTGGTGATGTGGTCTGAGTTAGGATTTAGGAGTTTAACTACCATAAATATCCTGTGAAGGTAGGAATCATACCTTATTCACCTTTGTATTGTTTGCATTGCTTGTACACTCCCTTGTACATGGTAGGCAGTTAGTAAGTGTTTATGTGTGTTGAATATTTTTAAATGGATAGATGTTCCCTGCAAATGAGGACTTCACCTTACATGAACAAGCAAAGATAGCCCGGGAAAGATTATCTTGAAAAAACAGTGAAACTTGGCTGCCTTTCTGTTTGAGGGTAAAGATAATAGTTGTTGCTTAATGTACCATCTGTGTCTGGAAAGACTTGTTCATTACCAAATTCGTGAATGCAGGTCATAAGCATGAAACGCAGTTCATTTTCCACCGGTGGTGCTGGCCGCCTCTCTATGCAGGAATTAAGATCCCAGGACTTAAATAAACCAGGCCTCCATACCCCTCAAACGTGAGTACCTATGCCTTATTGTCTTTGGCAAAGAAATCTGTAAAGGAGGTTAATACAAAGATGTAGTATGAGTGATATTGTGATGAATCTTATCTGTTCTCAGTGGTACCTAATTTGGAGTCAGTGAAGGCTAAAAGTGGGCATGTTACTAGGTGTTGTGTTTTATCTCATTTGATAGTTAAATCTCCAAAGCCACGTCTTTTGCTAGGCAATCCCTGAGGGACTGCTAATTCCTTTTCAGCACTCTTTCACTCTTTTATTTTCCCCCTTTACCGTAGAGCTGCTTGTTTGAGCAGGTTCTCTGCTGTAACTTCTATTTACTGAGGTGTATCCAACTAGCACAGTTCTCAATGAAAGGTATTATTTGCCCTGACAATTAGCTGCAGTTGAGTAGCAGCCTACAGAACACCACTTCTCCAAACTATTTCCTCAGGATTCACTGGGAAAGAAAGGTGCCCAAAAGAACTTGCTATCACTGTAGTCAATATCCTGTAATGATCTGTAATTGAAAAGAATCCGAAAAAGTATGGGTATGTGTGTGTGTGTGTGTGTGTATCTCTCAGTCACTTTGCTATACACCTGAAACATTGTAAATCAACTGGACTTCAATTTTTTTTTAATTTTTTTAATAAAAAAGAAAATGAGGGGAAAAAAACTTAAAATCATAAACTAATTTTTCCCTATGAATGAATTTCTTACAATTAAGAGAAGGCTATTTGTAACCATGTTGAGTGCTATCAGTCCTTCTCTATGACCAAGGTACAAGTTACTTGCTAACTGTTCTTAAGTTACTTGGGTTTACATAGTATGAGCCTCTGCTACTTTTAGAAATTTGAAATATTTATACATTTTTTTCTTCTGAAATCAGAGAAATGTTTTGTACTGTTGCACATTACTACTCCAAAAGATTTGTGCCTTGAATTGCATTCAAAGCTAAAAGGCTGCCTTTGTCAATGTTTCTGGTTTGTAATTGACGTAATGTATGTTCTTAAGTGTAGCTGCAGTCTAATAAAGAGTGAGCCTCAAAAGAAAAAATTTTAAGTGTGGCTATCAATCTATGATTGAAAATATCTATTTTTAAGTCATTTCTTTTCCTTTGAAGTTGTTATCCATAAATGTACATATTTTAGGATAATTAAAATTACAATGTAGATATGGGGGGTTTTCCTCCTTTTTTCTTAACATTTTAGTGTTAAAACTCATACTATGTTGTAAGCCTATCCTATTTTTGTTAGCTATGATTGCTGCTAAAAATTTTCATGATTTTGAATTATTCTTATAGGTAATGAGGAAGAGGGGTTGGTTCCAATGTATTTACAAAAGTTTCTTGAACTAATATTTTTCCACTTATTTAAAGAGTTTGTTTTTCTCCTTTTCTTAAAGCAAAGAGAAATCAACCTTTGGAAAATTGAATATAAACAAACCCACATCTGAAAGAAAAGCCTCTGTATTTGGTAAAAGGTAATTACTTTTTTTATTAATTCTAATGGAAGGGATTCTTATAGCCATACATTGAGCTAGATGTTGTCAAAGTACAAAAAATTAGATGGCGTGGTCCCTTTCAAGAGAAAGTTATAATCTAGTTTTCCTCTGTTTTAAATGGTTAAAATGGTTATATTTGCTTTAGGTTATGCTGAGATATATCAGCACATTTAGACCAGTATTTCATTGTTACAAGTGAATACTTGATTGAAAATTCTACACATAGCTTTCACATACTATGGAATCATAGCATTTTAAAATTAGGAACTATCATCTAGTCCAACATCTTAGCCAAAGACTTTTTTATACTAAAATATTAAGGACTCCAAAGAGCTTTTATCTTGTGGGCTGTATCTATTGATATTAACTATATTAGAAAATGAAACTGAGAAAAAAATTAGTATGTATTAATTCAGTTTAAAATAACAATAACCCAGGACTGCGCTTGTGATCCAGTGATAAAGAATCCACCTTCCAATGCAGGGGACATGGGTTCTATCCCGGGTCGGGGAACTAAGATCCCACATGCGGCGGGGCAACTAAGCCCACGCACCACAACCACTGAGCTCATGCACCTCCACTAGAGAAGAGAAAACCCACACGCCACAACTAGAGAGAAGCCTGCATGCTGCAATGAAGGGCCAGCATGTCGCAACAAAAGATCCCACATGCTTCAACGAAGATCCTGCGTGCTGCAACTAAGAACCAAAGCAGCCAAATAAATTAATTAATTAAATAAGTAAATATTTTTTTAAAAAGTAAAATAAAATAACAGTAACCTATTACATGTTAATATAAATAACATGCTTTAATTTTTAAAAAACAAAACTATTTCAGTAAGAAGAGTGACATTTATATTTTTGCAAATCTCTTTAATGTCTGGCTTAATAGAAGATAGCTAAATTCTCATATCTGCTTCTGAATTCAGTCTGTTATGATATCTGACATCATGTAGCCAGCCTCTGGAAAACTCCACTGTACACTCAACGAAAGAATAAGAATGAAAGGTGTGAAAAAAATCTTAATTTTATTGTGAAAATAGTTTTGACTTCTCGATCCCCTAGGGCACACTTTGAGAACCACTGTCTAGAGTAGATCAGTAGTTGCCTAGGCTGGAGGTAGGGTAAGGATTGACTGGTAAGGGGGATAAGATTTGGGATGATGGAAATGTTTAATATCTTGATCGTGGTAGAGATTACACAGGTGTAAATATTGTCAAACCTCATCAAATTGTATGCTTTTAAGTGGTTGAGAGTCAGCCTGCCGTTTCAGGGGACGCGGGTTCGTGCCCCGGTCCAGGAAGATCCCACATGCCACGGGGCGGCTGGACCCATGAGCCATGGCCGCTGAGCCTGTGCGTCCAGAGCCTGTGCTCCGCAATGGGAGAGGCCACAACAGTGAGAGGCCCGCATACAGCAAAAAAAAAAAAAAAAAAAAAAAATTGTATGCTTTAAACAGGTGCATTTTATTCTAAGCAATTATACCTCAATAAAGTTAATTTTTTAAAGAAATTTCCAACTCCAAAATAGAGAAACTGTTCATCTCACCAAAAACAAAATATAACTTTGTTTTAAAACAAATGCTTATTTAATTATTTTGAAAATATTTAGAGATGACATATTTGTTACCTTATGAAAAGTCTTTGTCATGAACCCAAGTTAAACTGTTTCTGGTGTTTATTGTAGTTGATAAAAAATCTTAAGGCATTTTTGTAATGTAACTTTCATCTCAGAGCTGAATGTCAGAGATACTGATGATAATGATTATAAAATCTAACTTTTGCTAAGCATTTTTGTAAGCCAGAAAAGTGCTATTTTATATCTCTTTTAATCAATCCTCAGAACTGCCCTATGTGTAGATACTGTTATTGTCTTCATTTTAGACATTAGGAAATTAAAGCACAGAGGTTAAATAGTTTACCCAAGGTCATACAACTAGTAACAGAGACAGAATTTTTAACCAGACTCTGGTTCTAGACCCTATTGTCTTAAACTATAAGTTGAATGATACAGTATTTTGATTGGTTGGGAAATTCTTTTATAATTTAAAAAGCTATCTATTATTACAGTTTTGTGTAGAATAAGAGCTGAATCTATACATGTATTCTTTCCTAGTAAAAAAAAATATTAAAGATTAAGTAATAGCAGTATGTAGAAAAGTGGATCTCAAATAGCAAATTCTCAGGGGAAGAATTAGCTAATTAGCTAGTTAATCAGAGCAGTGGCATCAGAGAGCCCAAGCTAAAGAACTTTTAGAACCTGGTCAGGAAAGAACTTGAAAGCAGCAAGCAAACATGCAGGGAGAAATTGTTTTGATGAACAGAGTTCAGACATTACAGCAGTGTTCATTGTAACTCAGTTTTGTGGCATCTGTCCAAAAAGAAAAATTATTGTCCCAAGGATATTTAATAAACTACAATGGTTAGGTAAATTGGGCCACAAAGAGAAGCAAAAGAAACCATTATAAAGATTTAAACAACTGATGAACATAGATGCAAAATTCCTCAACAAAATACTAGCAAACAGAATCCAACAGCACATTAAAAGGATCATACACCATGATCAAGTGGGGTTTATTCCAGGAATGCAAGGATTCTTCAATATACGCAAATCAATCAACGTGATACACCATATTAACAAATTGAAGGAGAAAAACCATATGATCATCTCAATAGATGCAGAGAAAGCTTTCGACAAGTTCAACACCCATTTACTATAAAAACCCTGCAGAAAGTAGGCATAGAGGGAACTTTCCTCAACATAATAAAGGCCATATATGACAAACCCACAGCCAGCATCGTCATCAATGGTGAAAAACGGAAACCATTTCCACTAAGATCAGGAACAAGACAAGGTTGCCCACTCTCACCACTCTTATTCAACATAGTTTTGGAAGTTTTAGCCACAGCAATCAGAGAAGAAAAGGAAATAAAAGGAATCCAAATTGGAAAAGAAGTAAAGCTGTCACTGTTTGCAGATGACATGATACTATACATAGAGAATCCTAAAGATGCTACCAGAAAACTACTAGAGCTAATCAATGAATTTGGTAAAGTTTCAGGATACAAAATTAATGCACAGAAATCTCTGGCATTCCTATATACTAATGATGAAAAATCTGAAAGTGAAATCAAGGAAACACTCCCATTTACCATTGCAACAAAAAGAATAAAATATCTAGGAATAAACCTACCTAAGGAGACAAAAGACCTGTATGCAGAAAATTATAAGACACTGATGAAAGAAATTAAAGATGATACAAATAGATGGAGAGATGTACCATGTTCTTGGATTGGAAGAATCAACATTGTGAAAATGACTCTACTACCCAAAGCAATCTACAGATTCAATGCAATCCCTATCAAACTACCACTGGCATTTTTCACAGAACTAGAACAAAAAATTTCACAATTTGTATGGAAACACAAAAGACCCCGAATAGCCAAAGCAATCTTGAGAACGAAAAATGGAGCTGGAGGAATCAGGCTCCCGGACTTCAGACTATACCACAAAGCTACAGTAATCAAGACAGTATGGTACTGGCACAAAAACAGAAAGATAGATCAATGGAACAGGATAGAAAGCCCAGAGTTAAACCCACAGACATATGGTCACCTTATCTTTGATAAAGGAGGCAGGAATGTACAGTGGAGAAAGGACAGTCTCTTCAATAAGTGGTGCTGGGAAAACTGGATAGGGACTTGTAAAAGTATGAGATTAGATCACTCCCTAACACCATACACAAAAATAAGCTCAAAATGGATTAAAGACCTAAATGTAAGGCCAGACACTATCAAACTCTTAGAGGAAAACATAGGCAGAACACTCTATGACATAAATCACAGCAAGATCCTTTTTGACCCACCTCCTAGAGAAATGGAAATAAAGACAAAAATAAACACATGGGACCTAATGAAACTTAAAAGCTTTTGCACAGCAAAGGAAACCATAAACAAGACCAAAAGACAACCCTCAGAATGGGATAAAATATTTGCAAATGAAGCAACTGACAAAGGATTAATCTCCAAAATTTATAAGCAGCTCATGCAGCTCAATAACAAAAAAACAAACAACCCAATCCAAAAATGGGCAGAAGACCTAAATAGACATTTCTCCACAGAAGATATACAGACTGCCAACAAACACATGAAAGAATGCTCAACATCATTAATCATTAGAGAAATGCAAATCAAAACTACAATGAGATATCATCTCACACCAGTCAGAATGGCCATCATCAAAAAATCTAGAAACAATAAATGCTGGAGAGGGTGTGGAAAAAAGGGAACACTCTTGCACTGCTGGTGGGAATGTGAATTGGTACAGCCACTATGGAGAACGGTATGGAGGTTCCTTAAAAAACTACAAATAGAACTACCATATGACCCAGCAATCCCACTACTGGGCATATACCCTGAGAAAACCATAATTCAAAAAGAGACATGTACCAAAATGTTCATAGCAGCCCTATTTACAATAGCCCGGAGATGGAAACAACCTAAGTGCCCATCATCAGATGAATGGGTAAAGAAGGTGTGGCACATATATACAATGGAATATTACTCAGCCATAAAAAGAAATGAAATTGAGCTATATGTAATGAGGTGGATGGACCTAGAGTCTGTCATACAGAGTGAAGTAAGTCAGAAAGAGAAAGACAAAAACTGTATGCTGACATATATATGGAATTTAAGAAAAAAAAATGTCATGAAGAACATAGGGGTAAGACAGGAATAAAGACACAGACCTACTAGAGAATGGACTTGAGGATATGGGGAGGGGGAAGGGTAAGCTGTGACAAAGCGAAAGAGAGGCATGGACATATATACACTACCAAACGTAAGGTAGATAGCTAGTGGGAAGCAGCCGCATAGCACAGGGAGATCAGCTCGGTGCTTTGTGACCGCCTGGAGGGGTGGGATAGGGAGGGCAGGAGGGAGACGCAAAAGGGAGGGGATATGGGAACATATGTATATGTATAACTGATTAAATTTGTTATAAAGCAAAAAATAAATAAAAATAAAAAAAATAAAATAAAATAAAATCCAAAAAAAAAAAAGAATGTGTGCGTGTGTGTGTATATATATATATATATATATATGTATATATAACTGAATCACTTTGCTGTATAGCAGTAATTAACACAACACTGTAAATCAACTATACTTCAATAAAAAAGAGAAAAGTTGCCAAATTTCAAAAAAAAAAAAAGATTTAAACAAATGATGTTTTGTTTTGAGAGGAGGGGCTTAAGATGGAGCATATATGCTATAGCTATTAATGACTAAAAAGTAGCCACATATATTTATGGTAAATAACAATCAGATACATAATATTGCATGACACAATAACGTTCATGAAAAAAAGCACAATCTGTTTCAACATCTCAAATTTTCCTGCAATAAATAATTGTAAATAAAGGAGTTGGAAGTGAAGGAGCAATCATGGAGGGGCAAGTAGGATGTTGAAAGAACCTGGGTTATTGAATAGACCTGGAGAACAGTTGGTGCAGAAGACCTAGTGGACTCAAAATGCACAGTTTTAGAGGATGATGTATGTGTTAGTAATGCAGAGCACCAGAAGTGTAGTTTTCTTCCCACCTCATTTTATACTTTAATCTTCATTATTTGCTCTTTTTTTCTCTGCTTTGAGTAAGAGAAATCTTAAATAAAAACCAAAGAATTGAACTTTAATGTTTGATGCTGATGTTAAACTATAAAATTGTCTTGAAATAATTTAGGCTTGACCACAGAAGGAAATAATTTTGACTGACTTTTTAAAAATATGTTTACAGGACTAGTGGACATGGATCCCGGAATAGTCAATTTGGTATATTTTCCACTTCTGAAAAAATCAAGGACCCAAGACCACTTAATGACAAAGCATTCATTCAGCAATGTATTCGACAGCTCTGTGAGGTATTTTATAATCTTAACTATTCGAAATTGTGAGTGTTTTCTTAAGTATTTTTCAGTAATTTTCCTATTGTAAAATGTTTGATGTTTCATAAAAATTATTATAGTTTCTTTCAGAAAACGGTTATGCATATAGTGTATCCATGAAATCTCTACAAGCTCCTTCTGTTAAAGACTTCCTAAAGATCTTCACTTTTCTTTATGGCTTCCTGTGCCCTTCGTATGAACTTCCTGACACAAAGTTTGAAGAAGAGGTTCCAAGAATCTTTAAAGATCTTGGGTTTGTATGTTATATGTCTCATTAGCCTAGAGAGGTTGTTGGAACACAGAAAAGAATGAAACTCAATAAGTGTGTAAAGATTTTGAGTTAGAGAAATAATATATTTTAAGATGGTCACTATGGGCCACATATGCAAGATAAATTGAAAAGGCAAAAAAAACAACTTTTTGGAGATTATTACTGAACTACAGATGATAGATCATAAAGCCCTCAACTACTGATGTGATGAGGAATAGATAGAATAGGCTAGCTACTGCAGATTTTATAGAAACAGAAAAGATAGGATTGAAAGCCTGGTGAAAATGGAGTAAGAAAGTCCAGAAAGGCCTGTGTAGAATAAACACAGGGGGAGAAATGGATTTCAGGAGGAGAAATACATACATGTGGTTTATTTGGGGTACATTGGATTTGAGGGAACAATCTTTCAGGAGAGAAGTCCAGCATGTTGGTTGTAAATCAAGTTCTGCAGCTTAGGGGATATATGTACAAAGTAATCTGCAGAGAAAAAAACCAAAAAATACACAAAACCATTTGAGGGTAAGAAGACGAAGAAGAGAATCTCAACAAGTATCTTGCTTCTAAACAAGTCGAGACATGGTATATATGTGGAATTTTTTTTAATGTAACTTCTTGCTTAATTTAGCCATTATTTTTATAAAATTAACATACTGGCTTATGTTTTCTGACTTTTCATAGGTATCCTTTTGCATTATCGAAAAGCTCCATGTATACAGTGGGGGCCCCTCATACATGGCCTCACATTGTGGCAGCCTTGGTTTGGCTAATAGACTGCATCAAGGTATTTGATTTCTCATTTTAATTATATATATAGGAAAGATTTTTTTTTCCCCTCAGGGTATTTCTATTTCTTTCCCAATCTTACTTTTACCAATTATCTCAAAATCTGCATCAGTTTTCCGTTTTCAAAGCATGTTTAATTTTAAGTTCTTCAAGATGTTAATATATGATTCCAGAGGTGAGGAAAGGAAATATCACAATGGCAAGGAGGTCATTTGTTTTCATGAGGTTTTACAGCTCAAAAACAAACAAACAAACAGAAAAAAAAAAAACACAGCAAAATAAGTCAGTAGGAATTTCCCCCATAACATTTGGTTTTCTTCCCCTTTTTATTTAAAGTCCATATTCATTGCAAAAGTTCTGGAAAATACAGAAACGTGTACACAGAAATTGGTATACTCATAATCCCACAACTCAGAGGCAACAACTTAAAACATTTCCTTAGGATATAGTTTTAAAAGTGCATTTTTGCTATGCAAATTATATGTATTTTTTCAACTTTTGATACATATTGACAAATTTCCCTCCAGAAAAATTACACCAGTTAAAAGGTCCTCAACAATGTCTGAGAATACCCATTTTCCCACATGATAGGCATTATTGTTTTAAAATCTTTACCAATTTGGGAGGTGGAAATGTAGCTTGTTTTAATATATTATTAAAGTGATTATGTTTTTGTATGATTTATCATTATTATTGCTATTTCTTATAACTTGCTTATATGTGCTTTTTTGGCCTATTTTATATTTCTTTATTTCTTTCTAGTATTACTATAAGCCTTTATATATTGAACTCCTTACATATTAAGCTTATTGATGTTTTTTTTTTTTTTTTTTTTTTTTTTTTTTTTTTTTTTTGCGGTATGCGGGCCTCTCACTGTTGTGGCCTCCCCCGTTGCGTAGCACAGGCTCCGGACGCGCAGGCTCCGGACGCGCAGGCTCAGCGGCCATGGCTCACGGGCCCAGCCGCTCCGCGGCATATGGGATCCTCCCAGACCGGGGCACGAACCCGTATCCCCTGCATCGACAGGCGGACTCTCAACCACTTGCGCCACCAGGGAGGCCCTTATTGATGTTTTTAATAATTGACAACATGACAAGCAAAAGATAATATTTTTGTATTTGCAATTTTTGTTTTTAAACTTGAATATTCACACATAACTGCGTATTCATGTCTTTTGACTTTTTTATCTTGTTTATTTGCAAGATCACCATTTTGTATGTCAAAAAGAGTTGAATTGGGTAAATAAGCTCTTTTGTATATGGTGCAAATGTTTTTCCCTCATTATCCTTTTGATTTATGTGCTGTATTTTAATTGGTTGCAAATGTAAATATGTACACTGTTACCTAGTCTAATACAGTCTCTTCCTTCTCTAGCTTCTAAGTTTCCTGTCCTACTTAGTTCTGGAATCCTTAGAACTAATACTGTCCCCTGACATTCTCTTGGCCGTCAGCAAGCCCATAACTAAATGTAGGCAGGCACTGGGGATGGATTTTGACCCAGGAGATATACTGGTACATTCAGCACCACCAATTTTCAAGAGAGAAGTAGAAATCCACTACCATAGTCCATTAATAGAACTTAAGTTTTATTGAACTTTATAACTTTTATGTGTTCAGTTTGCCTCTCCTCAGTGATACACGTGGACATTGGGTAACCACCTCTCTGCTCTTCCCTCCAAATACCCCTATTGTCATTAGAACACCTTACCCTTGTTTGCCTAAGCAGCTTAGGTCATTGTTATGTTTTAGGGAGATAGCATTTCCACAGTGATACAGGAGCTTCTGTATGGAGTACCTGCTTTGGCTTATATCGGGGAGGGACCTCTTGAGATGCCTCCAAGTCCATTACATAGACTTGGAGGCATAGGTTGAAATCCCCTCCTTCCTATCTTAATTTGCTTGAGGTAGTACAACTGAACACTATAACAATGTAAGAATCAATGAGAGAGCATTCATAGGTTTCTTATGCTTTCTTTCCCACTTAACAGAATCCTAGGTAATTAGCCACACTTAGGATGGTCTCCTTTACTCCCATGTTTTTTAAAAAGTGCTTTCACTTTTTTCCCTAGTATTTTTATGGCTTCTTTGTATTGTGTTTAAATCTTAAACCATCTGCAATTTATTTTAACATTAAAGAAAAGGAAATTTTATTTTTTAAATGGCTCACTCATATATCTCAATACCTTTTATTGGATAACCCATCTTTTCCCCTTCGTTTTTTTTTCTTTAATTTTGTTGAGATATAATTGACATACAGAACTGTAAATTTAAGATGTACAGTGTAATGACTTGACTTACATTGCCAAATGATTACCACAGTAACTTTAGTTAAAATCTATATCTCGTAGATGCCAAAAAGAAAAAGGAAGAAAAATGTTTTTTTTCCACATGATGAGATCTTTTAGGATCTACTCTCTTAGCAACTTTCAAATACACCAAACAGTAGTGTTTGGTATATACACATGATGTATATTACGTTCCCAGGACTTATTTATCTTATAGCTATAAGTTTGTACCTTTTGACCTCTATCCAGTTCTCCCACTCCCTAACCCCCTGCCTCTGGTAACCACAAATATGATCTCTTTTTGTTGGCTTGTTTTTTCAAAATTCCACCTGTAAGTGAGATCATGTAATATTTGTCTTTCTCTGTCTGAATTATTTCATTTAGAGTACTGCCCTCAAGGTCCATCCATGTTGTCACAAATGACATGATTTCCTTCTTTTTACGGCTGAATAGTATTCCATTGTGTGTACATGTGTGTGTGTGTGTGTATATATATACACATATACCACATTTTCTTTATCCATTTATCTGTCAGTAGACGTTAGGCTGTTTCCATGTTGTAAATAATGCTGCAGTGAACATATGGGTACAGGAATCTCTTCAGCATAGTGATTTTGTTTCCTTCAGATACATACCTAGAGTGGAATTGTTGCATCATGTGGTAGTTCTAGTTTTAATTTCTTTAGGAACCTCGATGGAAACCAGTGTTTTCTGTGATGGCTGTACAAATGTACAACTACACTAACAGTCCACAAGGGGTCCCTTTTCTCCACATTCTTACCAGCATTTATCTCTTGTCTTTTCCATGTAAGCCATACTCAAAGGCATGAGGTTTTCACTATGGTTTTGATTTGCATTCCCCTAATGATTCGTGATGTTGAGTACCTGTTATCCATTTGAATATCTTAGTAAAAATGTATACTCAGGTCCTTTGCCCATTTTTTTAATTTCATTATTTGTTCCTCGGCTATTGTTATATGACTTCTTTATGGATATTGGATACTGACACCTTATCAGATAAATGCTTTGCAAATATTTTTTCCCATTCCATAGGTTACCCTTTCATGTTGTTGATCATTTTTTTGCTGTGCAGAAGCCTTTTAGTTTCATATAGTCCCACGTGTTTATTTTTGCTTTTGTTGCCTTTGCTTTTGGTCTCAAATCCCAAAAAATCATTGCCAAGACCACTGTCAGGGAGCTTACTGCCTATGTTTTCTTCTAGGACTTTGTTTTGTTTTTAACATCTTTATTGGAATATAATTGCTTTACAATGGTGTGTTAGTTTCTGCTGTATAACAAAGTGAATTAGCTATATGTATACATATATCCCCATATCTCCTCCCTCTTCCATCTCCCTCCACCCTCCCTATCCCACCCCTCTAGGTGGTATCAAAGCACCAACCTGATCTCCCTGTGCTATGCAGTGCTTCCCACTAGCTATCTACTTTACATTTGGTAGGTATATATGTCAGTGCTACTCTCTCACTTCGTCTCAGCGTACCCTTCCCCCCTACCCGTGTCCTCAAGTCCATTCCCTACGTCTGCATCTTCATTACTGTCCTGCCCCTAGGTTCATCAGAACCTTTTTTTTTTTTTTAGATTCCATATATATGTGTTAGCATACGGTATTTTTCTCTTTCTGACTTACATCACTCTGTATGACAGACTCTTAAGTCCATCCACCTCACTTCAAATAGTTCAGTTTCATTTCTTTTTATGGCTGAGTAACATTTCATTGTATATATATGCCACATCTTCTTTATCCATTCATCTGTTGATGGACACTTAGGTTGCTTTCATGTCCTGGCTATTGCAAATACTGCTGCAGTGAACATTGTGGTACATGTCTGTTTTTAAATTATCATTTTCTCAGGGTATATGCCCAGTAGTGGGATTGCTGGGTCATACGGTAGTTCTATTTTTAGTTTTTTAAGGAACCTCCATACTGTTCTCCATAGTGGCTGTATCAATTTATGTTCCCACCAACAGTGCAAGAGGGTTTTCTCCACATCCTCTCCAGCATGTACTGTTTATAGATTTTTTTCATGATGGCCATTCTGGCCGGTGTGAGGTGATACCTCATTGTAGTTTTGATTTACATTTCTCTGATGATTAGTGATGTTGAGCATCCTTTCATGTGTTTGTTGGCAATCTGTTTATCTTCTTTGGAGAAATGTCTATTTAGCACTTCTGCCCATTTTTCAATTGGGTTGTTTGTTTTTGGATATTGAGCTGCATGAGCTGCTTGTATATTTTGGAGATTGATACTTTGTCAGTTGCTTTGTTTGCAAATATTTTCTCCCATTATGAGGGTTGTCTTTTTATCTTGTGTATGGTTTCCATTTCCATTTCTCTAGGAGGTGGGTCAAAAAGGATCTTGCTATGATTTATGTCATAGAGTGTTCTGCCTAGGTTTTCCTCTAAGAGTTTGATAGTGTCTGGCCTTACATTTAGGTCTTTAATCCATTTTGAGTTTATTTTTGTGTATGGTGTTAGGAAGTGTTCTAAATTCATTCTTTTACATGTAGCTGTCCAGTTTCCCCAGCACCACTTATTGAAGAGGCTGTCTTTTCTCCATTGTATATTCTTGCCTCCTTTATCAAAGATAAGGTGACCCTATGTGCTTGGGTTTATGTCTAGGCTTTCTATCCTATTCCATTGACCTATATTTCTGTTTTTGTACAAGTACCATACTGTCTTCATTACTGTAGTTTTGTAGTATAGTCTGAAGTCAGGGAGCCTGATTCATCCAGCTCCCTTTTTCTTTCTCAAGATTGCTTTGGCTATTCGAGGTCTTTCGTGTTTCCATACAAATTGTGAAATTTTTTGTTCTAGTTCTGTAAAAAATGCCACTGGGAGTTTGATAGGGATTGCATTGAATCTGTAGATTGCTTTGGGTAGTAGAGTCATTTACACAATGTTGATTCTTCCAATCCAAGTACGTGCTATATCTCTCCATCTGTTTGTATTATCTTTAATTTCTTTCATCAGTGTCCTATAGTTTTCTACATACAGATCTTTTGTCTCCTTAGGTAGGTTTATTCCTAGGTTGCAATGGTAAATCGGAGTGTTTCCTTAATTTCTCTTTCAGATTTTTCATCATTAGTGTATAGGAATGCAAGAGATTTCTGTGCATAATTTTGTATCCTACTACTTTACCAAATTCATTGATCAGCTCTAGTAGTTTTCTGTTAGCATCTTTAGGATTCTCTATGTATAGTATCAAGTCATCTGTAAACAGTGACATTTTTACTTCTTCTTTTCCAATTTCGATTCCCTTTATTTCTTTTTCTTCTCTGATTGCCATGACGAAAACTTCCAAAACTATGTTGAATAATAGTGTTGAGAGTGGGCAACCTTGTCTTGTTCCTTATCTTAGAGGAAATGGTTTCAGTTTTTCACCATTAAGAACGATGTTGGCTGGGGGTTTCTCTTATATGGCCCCTATTATGTTGAAGTAGGTTTCCTCTCTGCCTACTTTCTGGAGAGTTTTTATCTTAAATTGGCGTTGAATTTTGTCAAAAGCATTTTCTGCATCTATTCAGATGGTCATATGGTTTTTATCCTTCAATTTGTTGATATGGTTTATCACATTGACTGATTTGCGTATATTGAAGAATATTCCATGCCTGGGATAAACCACACTTGATCATGTTGTATGATCCTTTTAATGTGCTAGTATTTTGTTGAGGATTTTTGCATCTATGTTCATCAGTGATATTGGCCTGTAGTTTTCTTTTTTTGTGACATCTTTGTCTGGTTTTGGCATCAGTGTGATGGTGGCCTCATAGAAGGAGTTTGGGAGTGTTCCTCTCTCTGCTATATTTTGGAAGAGTTTGAGAAGGATAGGTGTTAGCTCTTCTCTAAATGTTTGACAGAATTCACCTCTGAAGCCATCTGGTCCTGGGCTTTTGCTTCTTGGAAGATTTCTAATGACAGTTTCAATTTCAGTGCTTGTGATTAATCTGTTGATATTTTCTGTTTCTTCCTGATTCAGTCTCGGAAGGTTGTGCTTTTCTAAGAATTTGTCCATTTCTTCCAGGTTGTCCATTTTATTGGTATACAGTTGCTTGTAGTAATCTCTCACAATCCCTTGTATTTCTACAGTGTCAGTTGTTACTTCTCCTTTTTCATTTCTAATTCTGTTGATTTGAGTCTTCTCCCTTTTTTTCTTGGTGAGTTTGGCTAATGATTTATCAATTTTCTTTATCTTCTCAAAGAACCAGCTTTTACTTTTATTGATCTTTACTATTGTTTCATTCATTTCTTTTTCATTTATTTCTGATCTGATCTTTATTATTTCTTTCTTTCTGCTAACTTCGGGGTTTTTTTGTTCTTTCTCTAATTGCTTTAGGTGTAAGGTTACGTTGTTTATTTGAGATGTTTCTTGTTCCTTGAGGTAGGATTGTATTGCTAAAAACTTCACTCTTAGATCTGCTTTTGTTGCATCCCGTAAGTTTGGTGTCGTCATGTTTTCATTGTCATTTGTTTCTAGGTATTTCTTGATTTCCTCTTTGATTTCTTCAGTGATCTCTTGGTTATTTAGTAGGGTGTTGTTTAGCCTCCATGTGTTTTTATTTTTTTACAGTTTTTTTCCTGTAATTGATATCTAATCTCATAGTTTTGTGGTCGGAAAAGATACTTGATACGATTTCATTTTTCTTTTAATTTACCAAGGCTTGATTTGTGGCCCAAGATAGGATCTATCCTGGAGAATGTTCCATGAGTACTTGAGAAGAAAGTGTAGTCTGTTGTTTTTGGATGGAATGTCCTATAAATATCTATTAAGTCCATCTTGTCTAATCTGTCATTTAAAGCTTATGTTTCCTGGGCCTCCCTGGTGGCGCAAGTGGTTGAGAGTCCGCCTGCCGATGCAGGGGATACGGGTTCGTGCCCCGGTCTGGGAGGATCCCATATGCCGCGGAGCGGCTGGGCCCGTGAGCCATGGCCGCTGAGCCTGCGCGTCCGGAGCCTGTGCTCCGCAACGGGGGAGGCCACAACAGTGAGAGGCCCGCATACCGCAAAAAAAAAAAAAAAAAAAAAGCTTATGTTTCCTTATTTATTTTCATTTTGGATGATCTGTCCATTGGTGAAAGTGGGGTGTTAAAGTCCCCTACTATGATTGTGTTACTGTCGATTTCCCCTTTTATGGCTGTTAGCATTTGCCTTATGTATTGAGGTGCTCCTATGTTGGGTGCATAAATAATTACAATTGTTATATCTTTTTGGATTGATCCCTTTATCATTATGCAGTGTCCTTCCTTGTCTCTTGTAACAGTCTTTATTTTAAAGTCTATTTTATCTGATATGAGAATTGCTACTCCAGCTTTCTTTTGATTTCCATTTGCATAGAATATCTTTTTGCATCCCCTCACTTTCAGTCTGTATGTGTCCCTAGGTCAGAAGTGGGTCTCTTGTAGACAGCATATATACAGGTCTTGTTTTTGTATCCATTCAGCCAGACTGTATATTCTCATTGGAGCATTTAATCCATTTACATTTAAGGTAATTATTGATATGTATGCTTCTATTACCATTTTCTTTATTGTTTTGCGTTTGTTTTTGTAGGTCTTTTTCTTCTCTTGTGTTTCCTGCCTAGAGAAGTACCTTTAGCATTTGTTGTAAAGCTGGTTTGGTGGTGCTGAATTCTATTAACTTTTGCTTGTCTGTAAATGTTTTAATTTCTCCATTCAAATCTGAGTGAGGGGCTTCCCTGGTAACGCAGTGGTTAAGAATCCGCCTGCCAATGCAAACGACACAGGTTCCCACACACCGTGGAGCAACTAAGCCTGTGTACCACAACTGAGCCTGAGCTCTAGCGCCTTCGTGCCACAGCTACTGAAGCCCATGTGCCTAGAGCCCGTGCTCCGCAACAAGAGAAACCACCGCAATGAGAAGCCTGCGCACAGCAATGAAGACACAACGCAGACATAAATAAATTAATTAATTAATTAATTTTTAAAAATAAAAAGGGAAATCTCTTTTATTAAAAAAAAGAAATCTGGGGCTTCCCTGGTGGCGCAGTGGTTGAGAGTCCGCCTGCCGATGCAGGGGACATGGGTTCATGCCCCGGTCCGGGAAGATCCCACATGCTGCGGAGCGGCTGGGCCCGTGAGCCATGGCCTCTGAGCCTGCGCGTCTGGAGCCTGCGCTCCACAATGGGAGAGGCCGCGACAGTGAGAGGCCCACGTACTGCAAAAAAAAAAAGAAATCTAAATGAGATCCTTCTTGGGTATAGTAATCTTGGTTGTAGGTTTTTCCTTTTCATCACTTTAAATATGTCCGGCCATTCCCTTCTGGCTTGCAGAGTTTCTGCTGAAAGATCAGCTGTTAACTTTACGGGGATTCCCTTGTATGTTATTTGTTGCTTTTCCCTTGCAGCTTTTAAGATTTTTTTCTTTGTATTTAATTTTTTTTTTTAAATAAATTTATTTATTTAGGCTGAGTTGGGTCTTTGTTGCTGCGCGCGGGCTTTCTCTGGTTGCGGCAAGCGGGGGCTACTCTTCGCTGCGGCGGGTGGGCTTCTCGTTGCGGTGGCTTCTCCTGTTGCAGAGCACGGGCTCTAGGTGCACGGGCTTCAGTAGTTGCAGCACGTGGGCTCAGTAGTTGTGGCTCGCGGGCCCTAGAGCGCAGGCTCAGCAGCTGTGGCGCACGGGCTTAGCCGCTCCGCGGCATGTGGGATCTTCCCGGACCAGGGCTCGAACCCGTGTCCCCTGCATTGGCAGGCGGACTCCCAACCACTGCGCCACCAGGGAAGCCCTGTATTTAATTTTTGATACTTTGATTAATATGTGTCTTGGCTTGTTTCTCCTTAGATTTATACTGTATGGAACTCTCTGCTTCCTGGACTTGATTGCCTATTTCCTTTCCCATATTAGGGAAGTTTTCAACTATAATCTCTTCAGATATTTTCACAGTCCCTTTCTTTTTCTCTTCTGGGACCCCTATAATTCAAATGTTGGTGCATTTAATGTTGTCCCAGAGGTCTGTGAGACTGTCCTCAATTCTTTTTATTCTTTTTTCTTTATTCTGCTCTGCGGTAGTTATTTCCGCTATTTTATCTTCCAGGTCGCTTATCCATTCTTCTGCCTCAGTTATTCTGCTTTTGATTCCTTCTAGAGAATTTTTAATTTATTTATTGTGTTGTTCATCATTGTTTGTTTGCTCTTTAGTTCTTCTAGGCCTTTGTTAAACGTTTCTTGTATTTTCTCCATTCTATCTCCAAGAGTTTGGATATCTTTACTATCATTACTCTGAATTCTTTTTCAGGTAGGCTGCCTATTTCCTCTTCATTGGTTTAGTCTGATGGGTTTTTACCTTGCTCCTTCACGTGCTGTGTATTTCTCTGTCTTCTCATTTTGCTTGACTTACTGTATTTGGGGTCTCCTTTTTGCAGGCTGCAGGTTTGTAATTCCCGTTGTTTTTGGTGTCTGCCCCCAGTGGGTAATGTTGGTTCAGTGGGTTGTGTAGGCTTCCTGGTGGAGCGGACTGGTGCCTGTGTTCTGGTGGATGAGGCTGGACATTGTCTTTCTAGTGGGCACGACTGTGTCCGGTGGTGTGTTTTGGGGTGTCTGTGACCTTATTATGATTTTAGGCAGCCTCTCTGCTAATGGGTGGGGTTGTATTCCTGTCTTGCTAGTTGTTTCTCATGGGGAGCCCAGTACTGGAGCTTACTTGCCGTTGGGTGGAGCTGGGTTTTAACGTTGAGACGGATATCTCTGGGAGAGCTGTCACCGATTGATATTACTTGGGGCCAGGAAGTCTCTGGTGGTCCAATGTCCTGAACTCGGCTCTTCCACCTCAGGGGTTCAGGCCTGACACCAGGCTGGAGCACCAAGACCCTCTCAGCCACAAGGCCATGTACGTAGGGATTTTCTTGCCTTTTGAGAAGTATGAGGTCTTCTGCCAGCATTCAGTAGGTGTTCTGTAGGAGTTGTTCCACATGTAGATATATTTTTTCTTTTTATAAATTTATTTATTTTATTTATTTTTATTTTTGGCTGTGTAGGGTCTTCATTGCTGCACAGGCTTTCTCTAGTTTTGGCGAGCAAAGGCTACTCTATGTTGTGGTGCGCGGGCTTCTCATCACAGTGTCTGCTCTTGCTGCAGGGCATGGGCTCTAGGTGCATGGGCTTCAGTAGTTGTGGCTCATGGGCTCAGTAGTTGTGACTTGTGGGCTCTAGAGCGCAGGCTCAGTAGTTGTTGTGCACGGGCTTCGTTGCTCTGCGGCATGTGGGATCTTCCCAAACCAGGGCTTGAACCCTACATTGTCCCCAACATTGGCAGGCAGATTCTTAACCACTGCGCCACCAGGGAAGCCCTGTAGATGTATTTCTGATGTAATTGTGGGGAGGAAGGTGATCTCTACATCTTACTCCTCCACCATCTTGGAGGTCCTCCCGCAATAGGAGACTTCACTGAAGATGCCAACCTCCGCAAGAACTAGAGGTGCAGAGGCATTTTTTTTAATTTATTTTTTTATACAGCAGGTTCTTATTAGTCATTCATTTTATACACATCAGTGTATATGTATTAATCCCAATCTCCCAATTCGTCACACCACCACCCCCACCTGCCGCTGCTTTCACCCCTTGGTTTCCGTATGTTTGTTCTCTACATCTGTGTCTCAATTTCGACCCTGCAAACCAGTTCATCTGTACCATTTTTCTAGGTTCCACATGTATGCGTTAATATACAGTATTTGTTTTTCTCTTTCTGATTTACTTCACTCTGTGTTACAGTCTCTAGATTCATCCACATCTCTACAAATGTCCCAATTTTGTTACTTCTTACGGCTCAGTAATATTCTATTGTATATATGTACCACATCTTCTTTATCCATTCGTCTGTCGATGGGCATTTAGGTTGCTTCCATGACCTGGCTATTGTAAATAGTGCTGCAGTGAACATTGGGGTGCATGTGTCTTTTTGAATTATGGTTTTCTCTGGGTATATGCCCAGGAGTGGGATTGCTGGATCATATGGTAATTCTATTTTTAGTTTTTTAAGGAACCTCCATACTGTTCTCCATAGTGGCTGTATCAATTTACATTCCCACCAACAGTGCAAGAGGGTTCCCTTTTCTCCACACCCTCTCCAGCATTTGTTGTTTGTAGATTTTCTGATGATGCCCATTCTAACTGGTGTGAGGTGATACCTCATTGTAGTTTTGATTTGCATTTCTCTAATAATTAATGATGTTGAGCAGCTTTTCATGTACTTCTTGGCCATCTGTATGTCTTCTTTGGAGAAATGTCTATTTAGGTCTTCTGCCCATTTTTTCATTTTAATATTGAGTTGCATGAGCTGTTTATATATTTGGGATTTTAATCCTTTGTCCATTGATTCGTTTGCAAATATTTTCTCCCATTCTGTGGGTTGTCTTTTCGTCTTGTTTTTAGTTTCCTTTGCTTTGAAAAAGCTTTTAAGTTTCATTAGGTCCCATTTGTGTATTTTTCTTTTTATTTCCATGACTCTAGGGGGTGGATCAAAAAAGATCTGATTTATGTCAAAGAGTGTTCTTCCTATGTTTTCCTCTAAGAGTTTTATAGTGTCTGGTCTTACATTTAGGTCTCTAATCCATTTTGAGTTTATTTTTGTGTATGGTATTAGGGAGTGTCCTAATTTCATTCTTTTACACGTAACTGTCCTGTTTTCCCAGCACCACTTATTGAAACGACTGTCTTTTCTCCATTGTATATCCTTGCCTCCTTTGTCATAGATTAGTTGACCATAGGTGCGTGGGTTTATCTCTGGGCTTTCTGTCCTGTTCCATTGATCTATATTTCTGTTTTTGTTCCAATACCTAACTCTCTTGATTACTGTAGCTTTGTAGTATAGTCTGAAGTCAGGGAGCCTGATTCCTCCAGCTCCGTTTTTTTCCCTCAAGACTGCTTTGGCTATTTGGGGTCTTTTGTGTCTCCATACAGATTTTAAGATTTTTTGTTCTAGTTCTGTAAAAAATGCCACTGGGAGTTTGATAGGGATTGCATTGAATCTGTAGATTGCTTTGGGTAGTAGAGTCATTTTCATAATATTGATTCTTCCAATCCAAGAACATGGTATATCTCTCCATCTGTTGGTATCATCTTTAATTTCTTTCATCAGTGTCTTATAGTTTTCTGCATACAGGCCTTTTGTCTCCCTAGGTAGGTTTATTCCTAGGTATTTTATTCTTTTTGTTGCAGTGGTAAATGGGAGTGTTTCCTTAATTTCTCTTTCATGTTGTTCATCATCAGTGTATAGGAATGCAAGATATTTCTGTGCATTAATTTTGTATCCTGAAACTTTACCAGATTCCTTGATTAGCTCTACTAGTTTTCTGGTGGCATCTTTATGCTTCTCTATGTATAGTATCAAGTCATTTGCAAGCAGTGACCATTTTACTTCTTCTTTTCCAATTTGTATTCCTTTTATTTCTCTTTCTTCTCTGATTGCTGTGGCTAGGACTTCCAAAACTATGTTGAATAATAGTGGTGTGAGTGGACATCCTTGTCTTGTTGCTCATCTTAGAGGAAATGCTTTCACTTTTTCACCATTGAGAATGATGTGTGCTGTGGGTTTGTTGTATATGGCCTTAATTATGTTGAGGTGGGTTCCCTCTATGCCCACTTCCTGGAGAGTTATTATTATAAATGGATGTTGAATTTTGTCCAAAGCTTTTTCTCCATCTGTTGAGATGATCATATGGTTTTTATTCTTCAATTTGTTAATATGGTGTATCCCATTGATTGATTTGCATATATTGAAGAATCCTTGCATCCCTGGGATAAATCCCACTTGATCATGGTGTATGATCCTTTTAATGTGTTGTTGGATTCTGTTTGCTAGTATTTTGTTGAGGATTTTTGCATCTATATTCATCAGTGATATTGGTCTGTAATTTTCTTTTTTTATAATGTCTTTGTCTGGTTTTGGTATCGGGGTGATGGTGGCCTCATAGAATGAGTTTGGGAGTGTTCCTTCCTCTGCAATTTTTTGGAAGAGTTTGAGAAGGATGGGTGTTAACTCTTCTCTAAATGTTTGGTAGAATTCACCTGTGAAGCCATCTGGTCCTGGACTTTCATTTGTTGGAAGATTTTTAATCACAGTTTCAATTTCATTACTTGTGATTGGTCTGTTCACATTTTCTGTTTCTTCCTGGTTCAGTCTTGGAAGGTTATACCTTTCTAAGAATTTTTCCATTTGTTCCAGGTTGTCCATTTTATTGGCATAGAGCTTCTTGTAGTCTCTTAGGATGCTTTGTATTTCTGCAGTGTCTGTTGTAACTTATCCTTTTTCATTTCTAATTGTATTGATTTGAGTCCTCTCCCTCTTTTTCTTGATGCGTTTCGCTAATGGTTTATCAATTTTGTTTATCTTCTCAAAGAACAAGCTTTTAGTTTTATTGATCTTTTCTATTGTTTTCTGTGTTTCTATTTCATTTATTTCTGCTCTGATCTTTATGATTTCTTTCCTTCTGCTAACTTTGGGTTTTGTTTGTTCTTCTTTCTCTAGTTCCTTTAGGTGTAAGGTTAGATTGTTTATTTGAGATTTTTCTTCTTTCTTGAGGTAGGCTTGTATAGCTTTTATTTTTAAAAGGTTATATTTCTAAAACAAGTTATAAAAACAAGTGTTCCAAAATGGAATTTATGTGCCTTAAAAACCTTTAGGCATTTTCCTTTTAGCTTGCTAATTATAATATCTGAATGTTTGCTATAATTTATTATTTGTTATCACTTTTAAGGTTAAATATTTGTATTTCTGAAGATTTTATATTGTAAAATTCAATCTAAAGTGCATGCTTATACACTCTGAAGGAGTCAGTAGATAACATTTGAGCACTAAAATTGAGTTTATATAAAAGAGAAATAATTACTTTTGGCTTACCTTTTGTGGCAGTTCTGTTTTGGATTCTCAGAATTGCATTAAAACGTGTGTAGGGATTCTCTTGTGGTGCAGTGGTTAAGAATCCACCTGCCAACACAGGGGACACGGGTTTGAGCCCTGATCGGGGAAGATCCCACATGCCACAGAGCAACTAAGCCTGTGTGCCACAGCTACTGAGCCTGTGCTCTAGAGCCCACGAGCCACAGCTACTGAGCCCACGTGCCACAACTACTGAAGCCCACGTGCCTAGAGCCCGTGCTCCACAACAAGAGAAGCCACCGCCCTAAGAAACCTGTGCACCTCAACGAAGAGTAGCCCCTGCTCACCACAACTAGAGAAAGCCCGTGTGCAGCCACAAAGACCCAACACAGCCAAAAATAAATAAATAAATAAATAAAATAATGTTTTTTAATGTGTGTATATGTCCTCAATAAGTGTATAAAAAAGATCAGCGTATTTTTCACTATAGAATAGAACTAAACATGGAGCCTATCCTTTTTAATCCTAAGGGATTTAGTTACTAAAATATCAAAAGGATTATATTTTAAGGTTTAAAAGAATAACTTCTCACGAGACTTTGTCAGGCAGTAATGTGAATGCTTCTAAAAATGACACTGAAAACAAATTTGACAAAACATGAAAGCTATGTGTTTTCCTCAGAATCTTAATCAACTTAATATTTTGCTTGTGTACTAAATAGTTATATAATGCCATGAAAGAAAGCTCACCTGTATTTGATGATGGACAGCCTTGGGGAGAAGAAACTGAAGATGGAGTTATGTATAATAAGGTACCTTATATTACTATAAACATTAGAGTTATATTAATATTAAATAAATGTGTTATTATTGAAATTGATATATTCTTTTGTAGAACTTGGCTTTTTGCTTCCTGAAAAATCTGCTAAAACTGATTTTTGGAAATATTAGTCAATGGAATTACTCTTGAAATCACATTGTAGTTTCCTAAAAGTAACTAGGAACAGAAATTTGTAAATTTTAAGTAGGTTAAAAAAGCAATGCAGTTAGAATTACATCATAATGTTATTGTTATATGTACAGATGTAATATTTCTCTTTCTCCCCTATCTTTTATAATGAAGATATCAATACTGGCATCATTATTGTAATATAGTATTTTGTCAACACAAAGCCTGAAAGACTGGGTCTTTAAATAGATGGCATGTAGGTTTTTTGTTTGTTTTGGCTTTTTAGTTAGGCATATTGCATTTAAGAGTTTCCACTTCCAAAAGTGATTGAGATAAAAGTAAATAGATGGTCTAAATTGGTTCCCAAACCATCCTGTATTGGAGCCTTAACTAACCCTATTAAATAAATAACCCTACCCTATTTCCTAAAATACATAAATTTATATATCCAAAGGGAGCAAACACCAACTCCTAGGAATAAATTTATAGTATTGAGATTAAACATTAATGTCCCCTAGCATATATAGGTCCTATAGCATATATAGGTCCTACTATGTAGGACCCTAAAGATTAAAAAAAAAAAAATTCTCTGTTCTTCACTCTTTGGAGCATTTGTCATAAAAAGAAAGTGGAAATAACCTCAGCTTCATCTTTTATTACTACCTGGGAAATAGTTCAAATAGAAAGGTGTATCAACTGACTGGCATGGTAGTGTTGCTTTTTTTTTTTTTCAAACAAAAAATATGATACCCCATTACTACTTCATCAGTGACCCTTGCTGGAGAAGCAGCTAGAAAGCCTTTGATCCTCTTGAGAGTATTCTCTTCCCATGTTGCAATATGTGTACTAGACTAGATTTATTTGTGCCTCAGTTCTCACCCAAATAAAAGTATAATACCTACTAAATGACTAAATATTAAATTTATTGATATTCATCCTAAATGTTAAAACAGTAAAAGTTCTTCTTGCTATTTTAGCTGTTATTTCAGATGACGATATATAAAGAAGCACTTGGGAAATTATAAAGTGCTATTTTTATTTTTTTAATTTTAATTTTAAAGTAAAAATTAATTTTAAATTTAATTAAAAAGAGTTATCAAAGTATCCAACTTCATCAGATTCTGAGCCTCAGCTTTGTAGATCTAGAAATTCAATTTTTTTTTAACCTGCAAAATCACAATTGAGCAAACTTAAGGAAACGTTCACTCTTACCAAATTCACCTCTGAAGAAGAATAAAAATGTATTAATTTACCACCAATGACACATCTTTCCAGTTACAGAAATACTCATACTCCCTATTCAGGGCACCCCTTCAGTATGAACCAAGTAATAAGAAGATTGTTTATTAAGCAGAGAATCAGCACAAAGGGAATTGGTTTATCTTGAGGGATGTGTACTTTATCTGGCTTTGGAAAATTCTGATCAGCCATCCTTGCCTCCTAACAAGGTACACATCTTCAGTAAGCAAAACACCTCAGAATTGCAAAATAGAGTATTATTTCCTCTTGGATAAATATTAAGAGTACTAATAGTCTACTGTTTAGGTCTCTACTAACCATGCCATGTTTTAGCGTGAAGTTACAATGTAAATTATAGCCTTTATTAATTATGTTCTGGTTTTCACAACTAGATCTTGTCAGTTTAATTAGACTTAAATGATCAGCAATTCATTTAAATTTTTAATTAGTTGGATTATCCCTAAAGGTGCTCAAGTTTGCATTTTATGTTGAATTATATTTATTAATAAGCTTCCTTGTCTAACCTTCTCAAAATTCTGAAGATATGGGTTTTTTTTTAACTATTTACTAAGTATCACCTTTATCCAAATTGAAGTATTCTTTTCATCCTTATTATTCACTATAGAAGTAGCAGACTGAGTAAATCTGTGCGGCATAATTAATGATATTCCCTAGGTTTGTATCTCATTTACAGGAGTTCATGTAACCACTTAGTGTTCCTGACTTTTATTTCTTTAATTCAAATTTAAATTTCTACTTAGAAAAGTTGAAATAAACTAAATAGAGAATCATGGCTTTGTTTTTAAATCTGCTTAACCCAATCAGTTGTTTTTGGACTACACCATAAAATGCTATGAGAGTTTCATGACTGGTGCCGACAGCTTTGAAGAGATTAATGCAGAGTTGCAGTCCAAGCTGAGTAAGTGTTCTCATTCCTAGAGTGCTTGCTTTGGGTGATTTAACTTTGCTCAAGGAGTTGTAGCCTATCTTACTATGTCTAATGTAAATGCGTTTAGATGCCTCCTAATTTTTATCATAACTGTTTCTTTGGTGGAGAGGAGAAAAGGTTAAGCAGAAAGAATACTGGTGTTGGAGTCAGACCTGAGGCATGACCCCTTACTGGCTGTGTGACATTAACAAACTACTTAACCTGTCTAACAAAGTTTTGCAGGATTAGGTGGCCATGTTTATAAAATGTCAAATGTGCTACCCGGAGCACACAATATAATCAGCAAATGTTATTCTTCTTGGGGGATGATATCCCTGTGATATCCTTGCTTTATTATTTTAGAAATTAAAGTACTGGTTAGTCAAAAGATCTATGGTCTCTTTCAAAATTTATGTCACATAGTTAATGGGCCATGATATTTCCAAAGAAAGAAATTATTTTTCCACTTAGCTAATCTAGTGACACTTGGTATTTACTGGCTAACTTTAAAATATTCCAGAGTATTATTTTACATTGTTGTTCCTTTTTTTTTTTTTTTTTTTTTTGCGGTACGCAGGCCTCTCACTGTTGTGGCCTCTCCCGTTGCGGAGCACAGGCTCCAGACGCGCAGGCTCAGCGGCCATGGCTCACGGGCCTAGCCGCTCCGCGGCATGTGGGATCTTCCCGGACCGGGGCACGAACCCGTGTCCCCTGCATCGGCAGGCGGACTCTCAACCACTGCACCACCAGGGAAGCCCTGTTGTTCCTTTTTTGTAATAGTCTTGTATATAAAATGCCAGAGTGGTAGGTAAAATAGATAAGTTTAAGATGTGTAAAGCGATCCTCCAAAGACTATGGAATCAATGAAAATAGGAGATCACCCTGCCACTATTAGCACAAAAAGTGAAAGCATTCTCTTTTGTTTCCATGGGATATACTTTCCTGAAGAATATGCAGGACAGGGACTTCCCTGGTGTTGCAGTGGTTAAGACTCTGCGCTCCCAATGCAGGGGGCCTGGGTTCGCTCCCTGGTCAGGGAACTAGATCCCACATGCATGCTGCAACTAAGTTCACATGCCACAACTAAGGAGCCCATGAGCCGCAACTAAGACCCAGCGTAACCAAATAAATAAGTAAATAAATATTTTTTTAAAAAAGCGGGACAATTTCAGCTTGTCCACATGAGAAGGGGAGCAAAGAAAATGATGTTGTCTTTTTTTAAAAGAGGAAAATTCATAGTGATCTAACACTGAAAGCATCTTTGCTTTGATATTGTGTTATAATTAATTAAGCATAAAAATTATATTCATTTATTCAAACAATATTTATTATATACGTACTGTATGCCAGCCACCATGTAGGCACCAAGGATACAGTAATGAATAAGAGGTAAAAATCTCTGCCCTTATGAGCTTACCTTCTATTAGAGACAATAATCAAATGAACAACTGTAAGTCAAATGGTGATAAGTGCTCCGGAGGAAAATGAAGTAGGATAGGGAGGTAGAGAGTGCGGTGGACCAAAGGGAAGGGTTGCAGTTTCACAGACGGTAGGATGTCCTTCAGTGGGATGTTTTGAGTAGAGACTAGAGGAAGTGAGGGAGAGAGCAATGGTAAAAACCTGGGGGAGAATTTTTTAGGCAGATTTGAGACCTTATGAAGTTTCTGGGTTTTTTTCTCCAGAGGATTTATTTAATGTGGATGCTTCCAAGCTGGAATCATTAGCAGCAAAAAACAGAGCATTGAATGAACAGATTGCAAGATTGGAACAAGAAAGAGAAAAAGAACCGGTTAGTAAACATGCTTATCTTCAACAGGCTTATACACTTACTTATACTACTGGGTCTCCTTGGACAACACCAGCTGTTTCTTTATCTATTTTTTTTAAAAAATACATTAACAAAATAAGCTTCTTAAAAGTTAATTTTTTTTTACATAGGACAGAACTCCTAATGAAAACATGTTTGGTATCCCTAGAGCTTTGTTTTCCCTTGTGATCTATCAGTCTTGGACTAATAGTGTTCAGAATATGATGAAAGAGTCTTACCTATTTACATAAGACCAAAAAGATCTTTAGAACAAGGTCCGCATGTTATATACCTCTAGGGAGCACTACTTACAAGAGGCCCTGAGTTTTGTAGTTAGTGGAAAGAGAATGGTAATAAATGGGTTTATATAATATATTGTATCCAGAGGTCTTTCTAAAAGCTAAATGATAATATCCAGATATCTAATTTTATTTTGTGTTTAATATTGCGGAAGTCCCTAGACTGTTCTGTAAAATAACAGATTTTAAATGTTTGTTCTTTTTCATTCTGGCCCTGGACTTTTTCTGTCCCAAACTGACTTCCGAAAAGTACGTACATCTTCTTAATTGGGTAATAACAGTAAGCTACCATTTTAGTTCTTTTGACCCCCTCTAAAAGTGAAAAGGAAACTAATTTACCTTTCTCAAGGATGAGTTTAAATAATATTGCTTTAGCTTTCAAGTAAAGTATGGCATCATTATTAACAAGAATAACTAATCGCACTTTCTCTTCTTTTAAAGAATCGCCTAGAGTCATTGAGAAAACTGAAAGCTTCCTTACAAGCAGATGTTCAAAAATATCAGGCATACATGAGCAATTTGGAGTCTCATTCAGCCATTCTTGACCAGAAATTGAATGGCCTTGATGAAGAAATTTCTAGAGTAGGTAAGCACAACTAATGCTGAAAGAGGTCATTCAGACCAGGATGGGCACCTGTGTGGGACTTATCACATGTAGAGACAGCTTTGTCATCTGTATCTTTTTTGCCTCTAATGGTAATGTATCAGGCAACCAAGTTTTTAGTGACTTATGTATTAGTTTTCTGAGGCTGCTGTAACGAATTACCACAAACTTGGTGGCTTATAAAAATGGAAATTTATTCACTCACAGAAGGCTAGAGGTCGGAAATCCGGCAGGGCTACACTTCCTCCCAGGACTATGTGGGAGAATCCATTCCTTGCTTCTTTCAGCTTCTGGTATCTGATGACATTCCTGAGATTGTGGCCCTGTCACTCCAGTCTCTGCTTCCATCCTCACTTTGCCTTCTGTGTGTGTCTCTCTCTCTCTTCGGCCTATGTTAATTTCTCTCTGCCTTTATCTTTTAAGGACATTTATGATGGCATTTAGGGCCCACCTCGATAATCCAGGGTAATCTCCTCATCTCAAAATACTTAATCATATCTGTGAAGACCCCTTTACTAAATATGATAATGTTTACAAATTCCAGGGATTAGGACTTCCTATCTTTGTGTGGTCATTATTCAACCTACTACACCTTCTAACATGTTTTCAGACACCTGTTTTTTTAAAGCCAGAGGGACCTTATCTAAGAACACAAGCTGCCTGAATATAAATATATCTTCTATTCCACCTTGTAATTAATAAGCCAGATTTTTAAATCTCTGCTGGCCTCAGTCTGCTATATTTGCCTTATCCTCTATCACCACCTCCTAAGCTACTCAGCAGCTTAAGTTGATTGAAAATAAGATGGAAAGATGCTAGTACTATAAAAGCCCAACTAAAAAAAGCTCGTTTATATCTGGTGTGCTCCTAACTTTGTTTTCATAAACACATATGGATCTTAATCATAAAACCCTGAAAATACTGTGACACATGAAATGATTGATGCTTCTGTGGTGCCAAAAGGAGATCGAAGAAAGATATCTACACGTCACAGAGCCATTGGCTGGCAGTTTACAAAATAAATAAATAACTATATGGACCTACTATACTATTTTCCCAGGCCTCTACCTGCTTCAATTTTATTCTTTTAGGGTTTTACAGGCTGTATCTGTGTCATGTAGGAATTATGTAGATAGTCCTTAGGATATTTGATTTAGTTCTCAGTCTATGGAATATTGATCATCTGTCAAAAATCAAGGACAATAATTATCTGGAGTATTTGCTAAATTGTTTTATTTTTTTCCAAATAAGTCTGATTACATATATTAGCTTTGCTGTAAACCAACTCTTTAAATAGTTTAAACTTGACCACTAATGTTTGTTCTCCATGACGACAAGGAACCATAAACTAATTTTTTATTATAGCAATGTTTGTAATTCAATTAAATCAATATAATATTAATAATTTATTTTCCTTATTGGTATTTAATCTAGAGAATTTTTATCCTTCCCACTTTTCTTCTGAGACTTTTTTTCCAGTAATTGCAAACTGGGTAGGAGAGAGAGAAATACTTCAGCAATCATTTGCCATTGCACAGTGATTTAGTTTGAGACAATAATTGATAACTGTTAACCTAAAATATTTTATTCTGAATTTTTTTAACTTTCTTGATTACTTAAAGTCATTCATGGCCAAGAGTGTGAATGAGACATATATAACTCTATAGATATTGTATATTGTGGATTTTTTGTGCCAATTCCTGTTAATAAATGAAGTTTTACTTAAACCAACTATTAATTCATTTTGAGCTCAGGTGTGGAGCTTCCCAACTACAGTACTACAATACAACTGAGTTATAACAAAGCTGAGATTTTGATCCTCTCAGCCCTCAGGATGATTTCCGTGACCCCTTTGGTCATGAGCATCCTCATCCATTTATCCCAGCCTGCTTAAAAATACTGTCATATTTTTTATAAGCTATGAGTCATAAAATGTTGGCATCACTGTTCTAAAGAACACCAAATATTTTAAATTTGATAACTTTTCTTCCCCTTTCATGATCATTTGCTGTTTGTATGTACCATCTTCTCTTGGTACAATATCATCGTTCATGATTACAAATTTTGGTAAAGCAAGAACCTAACCACTATGGTTGCTTAATATCTTATGAAACCACTGAAAATATCAGTGAAATAAGAATAAACTGATGTATGTTTATGTAAATATTTTTTGTTTGTGAAAAACTTGTGGCTTTTCTGACTTTTTGCAGAGAATCATGTAGGAGTATTAAAAGCATTTTAACTGAATAGTAGCAGACTATCTGTTAAGTCTAACAATTATTAATCATAATCATTATGTGTGGAGGTCAACTCTATTAAATAACGCATCACTTTATTTGTAGGAATTGAAGGAACTTAACAAATTTTTTCTTTTTCAATGCAGAACTAGAATGTGAAACAATGAAACAGGAGAATTCTCGACTACAGAATATTGTTGATAACCAGAAGTACTCAGTTGCAGACATTGAGAGAATAAATCATGAAAGAAATGAATTGCAGCAGACCATTAATAAATTAACCAAGGACCTAGAGGCTGAACAACAGCAGTTGTGGAATGAGGAACTGAAATATGCCCGAGGCAAAGAGGCGGTATGTCATACCATTCCCAGAGTGGCACCTCATTCAAACTTACGTTTGTAAAAGTCTATCCCAGTTAAGGACAGCTGAGTGGGTAGAATAAATTGGCTAAAGAGGTAAAATTTTTCAGCATTGACATTTTATGAAAAACACACTCATCCCTTTATGTCAGTTCAATAACAGCCCAATTTCTCTGTCATTTTTAAGGTAGCCTGTATTTTCCAATAGTGAACCAAGAAGTGAGCAAAGAAGTCTCTAAGGCCATGAAAATAATTTTCATAAATCCCAAGCCTTTTATTCCAGAAGTGGATATGAGTCACTTCTTCATTTACCTCCTCACTACTTAAACATTTATTTAACATCTGCTGTGTGCCACTTACCATGATGGGCGTAGAGGGGAGATAAAAAGATACAGAAGCTTAAGAAACTTCCATTCTAGTTGATATTTTTCTGCCATGAGATCAGACCTCCAATAGATGTTTGCACAGTGTACTGAGGGAGCATATAGTACACCTAACCAAGATTTTGGTGTGCATGGTGTGGGGAGATGGATGGAGGTAGATTTTAGAAAGGCTTCCTTGAAGACGTACACCTGAACTGAATTGGGAAGTATAAGGGAGAGTTAGCATGGCAAGGCTAGGGGAGCCAGCAAACAAAGAAGTCTGTAGGAAAGCTCAGGGAGAAAATAGCATGGTGCACTCTGGTACCCTAAGGTTTTCGTATGGCTGGAGCTTAATAACAAGGGATAGGAGCATGTGCAAAAGATGAGACTCAAGGATAAGCAGAGACCAAGTGGTGAAGATCCTTTTCATGTTTAGAAGTTTGAACTTTATCCTGAAAGCTCCAGGAAGCCTTTAAAATTTTTAAACAGATAAGATCACATTTCAGAAAGATCTCATTTTTGGTAATGTGAAAAATGGGTAGAAGGGAGCAAACCCGTCAGATAAGTATCTGTGGCAGTAAGGTAGTAGAAATAACAAGCTGAATTGTAGGTAATGCTATTGGAGATTCATCTGTGCTCCCTCATACTCCTGACCTGGTAATCTCTGTCCCCGTGTATTAAGGAGAAAAATATACATTTATAAGAAAAGGCTGTTGTGGTGACCCCAAAAGTCTTTGAACCTAGAATTTGGTAAACCTGTGTTAGCCCTGGATTTGCCACCACATGTTTCTGTGACCTCAGAGTGTCCTCTGACTTCTCATAGCCTCAGTTTCCTTATTTATAAAATAAAGTGTGGTTAGACTAGGTCGGAAACCTGAAATGTCACTTAAACAGTTATTAATATATTTTCTCTCTCAAGCACTGTGTGGGAAAGGGGAAGTTACGAGTCTCTGGACTTAGGCAAACTCTATTTAACTAGCTAAATCTAGCTGTATGAATGCTATGTTTGATTTGGAGGATCAGGCTGAAAGGAGAAAGTTATCTGGGAAGTGGGTAAGCAGTGGCCTATGAGGGGCAAGAGTAGGGCCATGGACAGTGAGAAGAAAGCCTTAGGGTACTGAGTAGGAGAGATATTAAAGAATGGTAACAGAATGCAAAAGGCCAACATAAACATTCCACCCATTACCTTTGTTTCTAGACTGATTTTTATTCCACATGCCACCTCTGACTGGTTAGTATATTTTCTCTCTCAAGCACTGTGTGGGAAAGGGGAAGTTAGTGTCCTTCTGGAGCTCTTTGTTGAGATAGACATTGAGGCTGCATCTAGACTCATCAGGAAAGAGTGTGATGAGTTTTCACTGTCTGAATTAGCTGAGGGAAGGAGAAATGTGCCACATGTTTGCTCTCCCTGCAGTTAGGTGTGATAAAGTGCATGGTCTTGAGAAAGCTGTTTTATTACAGAAATAAAATCCTAGTGAAAAACAGAAGAAACTACCCCTGTGATCATTTACTGTAAGGACAAATAGACCTACATACTTTAGTCGTCCCTAGAGAGCTGCTATAGTAGTTGAAATGATTTCCTGATTTATTAATAAGGAATCTTAAATTTAACATATAAGTAGTATTGCTTTTGAGAGCTGATAAATTTTTGGAAATTGCAAATTATTTAATCAGATTCCAATAAGTACTTTTGCCATTTCATTCTTTCAAAGTATTCAATTTTATGGGTGGATAACAGCAATGAGAAACTAAGTATGTATTACATGGAGAAAGCAGTATGAAAATAAATTGCCTAGACTCTGCAAATTCATTTATTTAATCAAAAACTAGGTACTGTATGCCAAGTACTGTTCTAGGTGTTGGGGATGCAACTGCTTTCATGGAGCATACTTTCAAGTAATGGAGATGAACAAATAAATAATATACGTCAGGTAGTAATAAGTGCTATGAAGAAGAGTAAAGTAAGAGGGTAGAGAAATTGGGGGTGTTATATTAGAGGGAAAGACTTTCTGATGATGTAATTTGAAAAGAGCCCTGAACAAAGGGAAGGAGACCAGGAAATGTGGAACGTATTAGTAAAATATTTTTATCAAAACAGTTGAAATAATATTTTGAGACTTAAGTGACTACATTTCTCTAATTTTGGATAAATGAAATATTTTGTACATTGGCAAAACTAAGTTTGTTTTCATTTCATAATTTCTCTGGTACTTTAAAAAGTAAATTTTAGTTAATACCTAAACATGGACTTTTATTCCAAACTCTTTGTCAGATAAATTGAGGAACAGTAGTATATTACTGACCAATTAATTATGGTGTTAAAACTATCCTACAATTTAATGTGAAAAAAATCTTTCATTCTTTATATTTTAAAACTGCCATTCTTACTACTAAAAATACTAAATTATAAACTACTATAAAAATACTAAATTATAAACTACTAAAAAACACATAATTTTGTGTAAAACTGCCAAAAAATGCCAATTGTAAACCATATGGAATGGGTCTCTGGGTTTTTTTAATGTTTGTTTTTGTGTTCTCTTCTTACAGATTGAAACACAATTAGCAGAGTATCATAAGTTGGCTAGAAAATTAAAACTTATCCCTAAGGGTGCTGAAAATTCCAAAGGTTATGACTTTGAAATTAAGTTTAATCCTGAAGCTGGTGCCAACTGCCTTGTCAAATACAGAGCTCAAGTTTATGTATGTAATCGTGAGTACTTCACAAGGTTTTTAAATGATATGGTTGATGTCTGGCTCATAATATTTATAAGTAACAGTTTAAACTTTAGAATGTCCATAGCTCAGGACTGAACATAGAAATACAGCACTGAAACTTTTTATCTTCTTCTCTCTTAGTAGTAGACATCTGCTCTCTATTGTACCTTACTCTCCAAATTATAAAGCCTTGTCTTCCTCGCTACATACTTTACCTATTCAACTATCCAATAAAAGATATGATTACATATAAAATAGACACCAGAATTATAAAGACAAAAATGACCTGATACTTGCTCTCAAGTTGCTACTAGTCCCCTCAGGGGAGAAAGACATAAAGATAAATGCTATATATGTGCTTTATTAGAAGCCTTTACAAGGTATGGTAACAAGATCAGTTCTCAGAATTGAGAGAAAAGTCCCCACAGAGATGGTGAACCTGGAATGAAATCTTCACAGATGAGACGTTTATGAGGGTGGTCTGTGGAAAAGTTTCAGGCACAAGGACGCACATGAAGGCATGGGATATAATAGAGCACTAAGTAACACCAGGAGTCAATAATGAGAAAACTGCACATAATTTTCAAATATAGTCAAAGGTGTAATTTGGGGAAGAAAAATGTTAATTTCAACTTCTCAATTATTCACAGATTTTAGTATTTTAGTGACCCCCCAAAAAATGTCAGTTTTCAAAATAGTTTTTAATAGAAGCATGTCAATAAAAGTCTAAAGCCATGCATTTTTTTCCCCTTAGAATCACTCATTTATCCCATAAATTATTTATTGAGTACATACTACGTTCCATACCCGCTAGATGCTGGAGATAAAATACGCGGAAAGAGGAATTCCCTGGTGGTCTAGTGGTTAGGACTTGGCACTTTTACTGCTGGACCCAGGTTCAGTCCCTGGTCAGGGAACTAAGATCCCACAAGCTGTGCATTGTAGCCAAAAAAAAAAAAAAAAAAAAAAACCCTAGAAAGATACAGTTCCTACTTTCCCAGATTACAGTTTGTTGGTGGACAGACTTTGATTAAATAAAGCTAAACTCATTTTTCATAGAAAAAAATGCATCCAGTAAACATTTAATCTTTTACTGTATTGTTTCTCAAGCAATAGCTAGGTAGGTAGATAGATAGGCAGGCAAGCAGATAGAGTTTACTCACCTCTATTTTGAGTAATTTTTCATGCTAGTTCAAGAAAACAATTTCCTAAATTAAATTGCTGTAAAAAAGATTACCTGGTTCAAAAAGAATGCATTTGCTCAGAAAAGAGGGAAATTTTTTTTTGGCTCCCTGGAAATAGTTTTACATAATAATAGGACAATAAAAATAGAAATAGCATCAAGAAGATGCAGCCCCAACTGTTATAAGTAGTATTTGGAGAAAAGTTCTTAAAGAGATTAGAGAGGCAATTGCATCTTTCAAAAAAGAACAGCCAAAATTAAAACTCAGCAGTGACTTCAAAAGACCTACTGAAAACATAGTAATGCACAGGGTTTTCTTTTGGAGTGATGAAATTGTTCTAGAATGCAAGTGCATTGTGAATGTACTAAATGCCACTGAGTTGTGCACTTTAAAGGAGTTAATTTTATGTTAAATTAATATTTTAACTTAATTATTTCAGTTTAACCATTTTAAAGTGTGAGTTTCATCTCAAAAAAAAAGGGGGGGGAAGGAATGAAGTACTGTGTTCAAACAAAATCAGTAGAATAGAGGATAAATATAAGAAATGCAAGCAGCTAAGAGCTTATTGGTGTACATGTGGAGATGCAGGGAGAGTGGCATGCCCAGAGAGCATAGAAGTGCTGCACCTCTTCCCACATACCTTGCCCTATGCATCTCTTCCATCTGGCTGTCCCTGAGTTATATCTGGACACCCACCTTGCATTATTCACGGATCAACCCACCCCAGATCTCTCACAGTAGTATGTTGTTGGGGAGGGGGAAGTTTCCCTCTCCCAGGCAGTTTTGGCAAGCCAGCCTGGACAAATCACCAGCTGAAAAACTGCTGCCACTGAGAGATCCTGGGACATCTGCCAAAGCAGGCAGAAAGTAAGATTTCTTGCCATGTCAGCCTCCAGGGTCTCTGACTACAGGATCTGGTGGAAGGGAAAGTGGTGAGAGTCCCTTTTCTCTCAGTTTTGTTATAAGTCCTGCCACAAGAACTCAAGAAGGGTAGAGGGGGAATTTCCCTCTCCCTGACAGTGTCGAGATCTTCCTCATTCCTTTTGTAGCCTCAGTCCTACATTTGTGGCTTATTCAACCAGTCCTTACTGATGGACATTTGCCATGTTTCAAGTCTTCTGCTATTACAACAGAGTTAGAATGAGGAGCAAAAAAGTAAAGAAGAGGGACTTACCTGGCGGTCCAGTGGTTAAGACTCCATGCTTCCACTGCAGGGGGCACGGGTTCAGCCCAGGGAACTAAGATCCCGCATTCCACATGGCGCAGCCAAAAGAATAAATAAGTAAAAATAAAGAAGAAATTTAAGCAGATAATTGTAAGACTAAATAATTGAAAAGGATTAAGAGAAAAATGATGCATCTAGAGAGCATAGCATAAAAATAAAACCTACATATAAGTTGTTTTCAAGTGTACTTCAATTAAACTAAGTGTACTTATAGAATGTTTAAATAATAACAGTGAATTTCCAGAGTAGAGAAGCAAATCTAGAATTTTGCAATTATTCAAAACCAAAAGCAAGTTACATTCTATAGTTATAGAAATTGCATTAAAATTTTTTTTTGTTTTATTTTCTTACTGATGGTGTATTAGATTAAAGATACCATGGCTTCACTTTTTTTCTCCAAAAGATGCCTCATGAGAGAAATTTTGTAATTACATATGTCATATGTAACCCACATTCCTATGTATTTTATAGGTACCACTCAAAGAACTCTTGAACCAAACTGAAGAAGAAACTAATAAAGCTCTAAATAAAAAGATGGGGTTAGAGGATACTTTAGAACAAGTAAGTAATGAAACAGAGTCATTATAAACAAACATAACATTTTGTGTTTTCTGATTGATAAGGAATGAATTTTTAATAAAATATTATGAAAAATGAGAGTCAGGTATACCCTTGACCTAGAAACACTTGAAGTAACTTTTTAAGTTACTTAAACATTCTAAGCTTCCCATATCATTGACGATGAAGTGATACGAAACTGAGTAAAGCTTGCTTTTTTTCTAACGGAGAATTGCCTCCTTTAACTTAAGATAATTTAGTAATATTCCTTTTTACAGTAAAAGGGAATTGAGGAGGCTACCTTAAAAGTAAGTATGTTATCATTTGCATTAGAAGCTAACTAACTATGATACATTAAGAGACTTCCATTTACCAGATTTTTTAGGACCATAGAATTCAGGGAGATTCAACTTTAAATGCCTATAAAAGTCTATTTCCAAAAGTAGTTTCAGAAAATTCCTGCTTCTGAGATACTTGCAACATAATATCACCAATATACCTGAGAAAGAATACTATTATATTCAATAACCTTTAGAGTAAACATTGTTATAGTTGATTAAGAAAAATTAAAAAAAAAAACTTCTCAAATGCAAGCAAAAGGTATTATTTATATAACACCAAACAGTTAAAGGAAACCCCTAGCTAATTCAACTTTTCGAGAACTATTGTGTTCTGGCTAACAGATTTCAAGATGTAAAAGAAATCCTGTCTTTTTTGAGAATAGAAACATTTATTTTCTCTCATCTGGAAATAAAATCTATGCGTTTCACAGATAACTTTTAAAGTAATTTTGTATTAGAAAGAATTTTTTCATACCTCCCACAAACAGAAAATGTTGTTAGATAAGTGAAGAGTTTCATGATACTATCGTTACTATAATTTGGGGTGTCTACAAATCTGTGGGTTTTGTAACATCACAGTATGGAAAGAAGATAGGAATTCGGACTGCTTTAACAGGTGTTCCCCAGGGGTGATGGTTATTTGAGGTAAAGTCTTCCTTTAGCCTGCTTCAGTTCAATTTCTCTCTGGTTGGAATGGGCAGTAAACCTGAAGACTCTCAAAAAGGTGTGAATTTCAAGCAATAGGAACCTCTTGACTGAAACATATTTTCAACTGACTTGAAACTTTTTTATTTATTTATTGGCTGCGTTGGGTCTTCATTGCTGCACACGAGCTTTCTCTAGTTGTGGCGAGCAGGGGCTACTCTTCGTTGCAGTGCACGGGCTTCTCATTGAGGTGGCTTCTCTTGTTGAGGAGCACAGGCTCTAGGCGCATGGGCTCAGTAGTTGTGGCACATGGGCTCTAGGTGCATGGGCTTCAGTAGTTGTGGCACGTGGGCTCAGTAGTTGTGGCACACGGGCTCAGTAGTTGTGGCTCGTGGGCTCTAGAGCGCAGGCTCAGTAGTTGTGGCACACAGGCTTAGTTGCTCCATGGCATATGGGATCTTCCCAGACCAAGGATCCAGGGATCAAACCTGTGTCCCCTGCATTGGCAGGTGGATTCTTTTTTTTTTTTTTTAAGGAATTTAGCCTTGTTTGGCTTGCTCTTTTCTTTTTTTTTCCTTTATTTTTGGCTGCATTGGGTCTTCATTGCCGCATGTGGGCTTTCTCGTTGCAGCGAGCGGGGGCTACTCTTAGCTGTAGTGTGTGGGCTTCTCATTGTGGTGGCTTCTCGTTGCAGAGCACGGGCTCTAGGTGCATGGGCTTCAGTAGTTGTGGTACGTGGGCTCAGTAGTTGTGGCACATAGGCTTAGTTGCTCCGCGGCATGTGGGATCTTCCTGGACCAGGGCTCGAGCCCGTGGCCCTTGCATCAGCAGGCAGATTCTTAACCACTGCGCCACCAGGGAAGTCCCTGACTTGAAACTTTTTAAAGGCTATAGGCAGGAAATTTTGGGCGGGGTGGGACGGCGATTATGAAATGCCTACAATAGGCTAGGCCCCATATTAATGTTCCAAAGATAAATATAACTAAAGTTTATATGAAATATAAAGCCCATTTGGAGAAGACCAATATATGCAATTATGCTAATAAGAGTTGCATTTTTTTTGCAAAACTCCTTTGGGCATAGAAAAAAATGACTTAGTAGAGGGGAACTGAAATTAAGAGGTTAAACCATAGTATTAGAATAGAAAATGAAGAAGGGGACAGGTTTAAGAAATGTTAAGGAGGTAGGACCCAAGCATTTCATGGCCAAATGAAAGCTAGGAGAGGGGACTTCCCTGGCGGTCCAGTGGTTAAGACTCTGTGCTTCCACTGCAAGGGGTGTGGGTTCGATCCCTGGTCAGGGAACTAACATCCCATATGCCGTGCAGCCAGGCCAAAAAGTTAAAAAAAAAAAAAAAAAAAAAAATGAAAGCTAGGAGAGAAAGAAGGATCAACAGTGACTTCCATTTTCCTGGGATGGGCAACTTAGAGGAGGAAAACCTAGTGCTGGGAGTAACCAGGACAGCTTGGGAGATGAGCTTGCTGTCCATTGGCCACAGAAAACCAAAAGGAAGTTGAAGCAGTAGATTCAGAACATAAAAGAGATATTGGGTCTGAAAGTACAGATTTTAGGGTCTCTAGTATATATGTGATTGTTGAAGCCAGTGATGTGGGTGATATTTCTTAGGGATAATTGTAGAAGAAAGTGGCAAAGGATTGGCCAAAGAAGGAAATTGTAGGAAAAGCACTTAGAAGAAGTAGACAGAATAGTTGAAGAATAATCAGAAGAGGATATGCTATAAAAGGCAAAGTAGGGAAGACTTTTCAAGAAAGGAGTGATCCTAACTAATCTTTTTGTGGTAAATATTTCACAATATATACATATATCAAATCACCTTGCTGTACATCTTAAACCTATGCAATGTTATACGTCAATTATATCAATAAAACTGGGAAAAAAAGGGAGTGATCAGTGACGTCATATGCTTGAGACTAAAAGCTAAAACTATTTTTTTTTAATTTGACAAGTAGTTTAACCAAGTTAAGATGGCATAAGGTAAAATAGCATTTGAAATAGTAAAGGTTAAACAGAAATTAATAGATTAAAATAACAAAACTAGGGGCTTCCCTGGTGGCGCAGTGGTTGAGAGTCCACCTGCCGATGCAGGGGACACGGGTTCGTGCCCTGGTCCGGGAAGATCCCACATGCCGCGGAGCGGCTGGGCCTGTGAGCCATGGCTGCTGAGCCTGCGCGTCCGGAGCCTGTGCTCCGCAACGGGAGAGGCCACAACAGTGAGAGGCCCTCATACCGCAAAAAAAAATAAAAATAAAAATAACAAAACTAATCAATCTGATAAGTACTTTAAAATAATTGCCAAAACCATTCAAGAAAAAGCAGGGAAAAACAAAATGAGAAATGGATACCCTATAAATATGGAGGGAATTTATAAGGCTAGTATAACCCTCATACCGCAACCTAACGAAGATTATCACAAAAGAAGAAAATTAAACCAATCATAGTTATGAATAAAGTGTAAAGTTTAAATTAAATATTAGCAATTGAAATTTGTTTAGCAAACTTTTTTAAGAGTCTGCTATATATGCCTGTACTGTAATCAGTGTTGGTGATATAATATCTGCCTTTGTGAATTCTTATTTTGTGTGGAAAGGTGGACATGAAAACAATCACTTTCATCATAATACTTTTAGAGTGTAAATACAGCATGCTGTGGATTCTTATAATACACCAAAGATAAGCACAAGGTTCTTTCTGAAGGAAGTGGTAGGTGAGCTGAGTGATGAATAACAAGAAGGAGTTGGCCAGTGGATACATGAAAGGATACACACACATCCCTACTGCTGAAGGCCCAGAGACCAAATAGCATGGCATGTTAAAGAATTACCATGAAAAAAAAAAAAGAAGAATTACCATGAGTTTAAGTATCAATAGGATAGAGGAGAAGCCTGGAGAAACAAAAACCTAATTCTGAAGAGACTTACTTGTTCTTGCTTACTGGTTGAATTTTTATTCTATAGGTAGCAGGGACCATTGAAGGTTCTTAAGCAAGGGAATAAAAGCTGTGTATCTTAGTGAGCTCACAGTGTTGACATTTTGAAGAACAGGTTAGAGGTACATGAGACTAGAGACACACAATTAAGAGATCTAACAGTATCCTGAGTCATAAGGATTCAAACCAACACTATTGCAGTGAGGATGGAGAAAAGAGATTTAAAGATTGAAACAGGGAATCCCCTGGGGGTCCAGTGGTTAGGATTCCTCGCTCTCACTGCTGAGGGCCCGGGGTTCGATCCCTGGTCGGGGAAATAAAAATCCCACAAGCTGCACAGCGTGGCCAAAAAAAAAAATTGAAACAGCATAATTTAGTGGTCCACTTGGATGTGAAGGTTAAGGAAGAGTGAGAAATTAAGAATGTCCAGGTGTCCAGCTTTGGTATATGGTATTAAAGAAAAATTATTTATGACACTTGTGAGTGGTGGTAAGGCAGACTTTATTTAAGGGGGGCTATTACAGTGAGGTTTTGTAGTAGGCTAGGCTCATTACAAATACAGCAAAGAAAAGTGGGAATTTATAGCCAAGGAGCAGAGTGAGGATCAGTGGATGGAAAATTACTGAGAGGAAATATCAGGGTAAGGGGGGATTCTGGCTAAACCAACCTAACAGGTTTCTTGCTGAAGGCAGGCCAAGGTGATCAACCATCACCTGGGGCGTGGTAGAGGATGAGGAACCTGATCAGTTATTCGGGATGGGAAATTCTGGTTAAAGTGACTTAGGAGGATTCTTGCTTAAAACTGGATAATACAGAGACAAACATGAACGCCCGAAAGTCAGCCTAATTGAGAAGAGAGTTCAGAAGATCCTGAGTAGTTTGGTCAAAGAGAGATTCTTTGTCAGTGGTGATGTCCTAAAACCTTGATAAAGAATACAAAGAAGGTTGTAGAACAGAGAATTTCAGGCTGGGATATGCTGTTTCACGTCTCTGGCACATCAAAGTAGAGAATGTCCAGTAAGCAGTTGGGGTTTGGAAATAATATAGATACAGATAGATATTTTTAGCATACGTGTAATTACAGCCAGGAGATTCCCCAGGTGTGAGAATGAGAGAGAGCTCTCCTAAGTGAGCAAATGAGAATACAGCCAAGGTGAGAATACTAGGAGAACATCCACATCCAAAGTACAAGCAGAGAAAGAGAAATCTATAAGAAAGAATTAGAAGGACATCCCAAGACCTAAAGAGGAAACCAGTAGTTTCCATGGTCTTAGAAACCAAGGAAGAAGGTTTCAGCAGGGAGTGATCAGTAACTACAAATGTTACTCAGATTAAGTCTGAAAGGTGCGTGTTGGCTTTAACCATAAAGATGTTCCTCATGACATTTGCAAGAGCAACTTCATGAACCAGAAGAGCCAGAAAGCATATTACTGGTGGAGTTTGAATGGTAAAAGAGGAAGATACTATAATCCGAAAAGGTAGTTCTTCAGGGACTACTACAAATCTATTGCAAATGTTTGAATCTAAGGAAGGGAGATGGAACAGTAGCTGGAAAGTGGTGTGTGGGAAAGATTTTTGGTTTTTTGTGTGTAGTTTCTTTGTTTATGGGAGGGGTTTGTTTGGTTTTAATGATGAGGGAGAAAGTTCATGGAAAGAGGGTAAAGTTTTAAAAGTTAGGAACGAAAGGCATTGATGTATTTGAGTCTGGTTGTGAAGAAATACAAAGACATGAGATCCAGAGAAGAGCTGGAGGGGTTACTTCTGTTCATGAAGAAAATGTGTGCCCTACATCCTGAAACTGACTGGAAGGAAGAAGGAAAGGTCTCATGCTGGTTGGTTGGTTGACTGGAGGCAGTCTAGTGGCTTCTGTCATCTCAATTATAGAAGAAAAAAATCATCTAATTAATAATGGTATCTTCTTTGCTTATAAGCAACTTGAGAGCTAAGAAAGAAGGGAGGGGGCTTCCCTGGTGGCACAGTGGTTGAGAGTCCACCTGCCGATGCAGGGGACACGGGTTCGTGCCCCGGTCCGGGAGGATCCCACATGCCGCGGAGCGGCAGGGCCCGTGCGCCATGGCCCGCTGAGCCTGCGCGTCCGGAGCCTGTGCTCCGCAACGGGAGAGGCCACAACAGTGAGGCCTGCATACCGCAAAAAAAAAAAAAAAAAAAGAAAGAAAGAAAGAAGGAAGGGAGGGAGGGAGGAAGCCAAATCTTAATAGGTCTTAGGGGTTGCAGAATTATTGGTGATTGTTATTTTCTTTAATGCTTCCCCTGTTTACCACAGTGGAAATGTGTACTTTTGTAGTCGGGGAAAAAAATGTTTAATTAATTGATATAACTTTAGTAAAGCTGACATGGAAAGTAGAGCTGCTCAGATAAAAGTAAACAACACGTTTGATCAACCAGGAGGGCCTAGTGGAAGTTCTGATTATTTGGATGTTGATTGGTCTTATTGCAGATGAGTTTAATGAAACAGTTTGTTCACTTCAGAAGTAGCATATCTTTAGACTGGAAGCAAAGTTTATAGCTTCAGTAGCTCTGGTCTTTAAAATGTGAAAGACAAGTGGTATTAGAAAAAGACCTTGGAGTTAGTTTTGAGTTCTGGGCGTATGCTAGTTGTGTGATCCTGAGTAAACAGCATTCTTTCTAGCCCACTCTTCTCTTCTTGTAAATAAGAAAGGAATGTCCCTTAAAAGGGACTTTGGATGACTGAATGAGAAGTAGTATATGCAAGAAAAGAAAAGGGGAAAAAAAAAGTACTATGTGCAGGTTTCTTTAATAAGTTTGGTCATTTTACCATCCTATCTTTTACCAAATAACAATAGTTTCACTAAATTTTTCCCAAAACATATTTTTTTTAATTTATGTATGTGTAGAATCATCCTTTTAAAGAAAGATGTCAACTATTTTCTGTTTCCTGTTGGAAATATTATCATCTTGATCTAGCTGAAAAATATTCTCTATTAATTACCAATATCAACTGGTATCAGCACTTGTCAACAGGAAATGAACTTCAGAAACACTTTTCTTTTTTTTTTTAGAAACACTTTTTTTTTCCCCAGTTTTGGTTTCATCAGATCTTAAAGCTCAAACTTGAACAAGATTAAATGTAGTTACTTTATTACTCGTTGGAAGAATGCATTGACTATAACCAATTAGCAAATATTATCAAACAAAATCAATATAAATAGTTCTCTTTAACATCCCAGAAAGTGAACACACAAATGAAAGCTAGATAACTAACTCAAGTAGATAAAATCTAAATAAAGTGAGACTTAAAACTAGAGAGCAAAACAATTTATATTTATTAAGTTAATATAAGAATATTAATTATATGTAATACTTGTATAATATATATGAGATATTAAAAAGTACTCCCACAGCTACTAGTGGAAAAACAGATATTGGTATCTTTATTTTAGTGAGAATTAGGCCAGATTTTTTATTCCTAACTAATGCCCTACTATACCACTCTGCATTTAAATATTATGTATTAAAAAACATGTCTTCTTGAAATTAACTTCTCTTTGGGAAATAATAAATTTATAGGGCAAATAAAAGGTAAGAGCCCACAAGAACTAGAAGAAATAACATGGATCAGTTAGTTGATTGATAACATAAAAGTTTTATAACTTATTAAAATTTTTTTGATGTGTAGTTATGATTTCTCAACCAAAGTTTTCTTCCTCAAGTTAAATACAATGATCACAGAAAGCAGGAGAAGTGTACGAACTCTGAAAGAAGAAGTTCAAAAGCTGGATGATCTTCACCAACAAAAAGTTAAGGTAAGAACTTTGCCCGTTTGTTTAGGTTATCCAAAGCCATGTCATGTTTAATGGACTAGGCATCTATTCTGACATCAAACTGAAATTTTTAAGCTATATCCTATAACTTGTCTTTAGTTTAATCTTCTCATCCAAAGTTTATTTTAAGGAGTTATTTTATTTTGTTTTTCTAAAGGACTTTTTTCTGGAATTCAGCTATTTTACCATAGAACATGTTTAGTATTCCATTAATATTTTATACTTGCATTTGTGATTCAGTATATTTCTTGTAGTACAGACTTGAAATTACTGCTAAATGAATTCTGTATAGGCCTGTTGAAAAAGTCACATTTATGTTTATAGTATAAAATTTCCAAAAGACCATTTTAAAAGTCTCTTACATGTAAAGCAGTAAGCATCCTGCAAATACAAATGATGGTGCAACCTGATTTTTTTTTAATGCTTTACATAAATTTTTTTAAATCTTCCTGGAGTGTATAGAATGTGAATACTGAAAAAACTTAACCATGACTTTATCCTGATAGGAAGCTGAGGAAGAGGACAAAAAATGTGCCAATGAGCTGGAGTCCTTGGAGAAACACAAGCACCTGCTGGAGAGTGCAGTTAACGAGGGCCTCAGTGAAGCTATGAATGAGTTAGATGCTATTCAGCGGGAGTAAGTTCATCTCGCCAAGATTTGTAATGTTTATTTTCAGTTTAATTACTTAACATTTATATAAAACTAGGCCTAAGTTTATTTGCTTTAATTTATATTATAGAGCTATTTGGGGGAGACGGAGTGATGAGTAAAACATAAGCAGAACAGCTTGAGACACTTGAGATACTTTGCCTAGATAAACACATTCTGCTACCGTTATAGCTATTGCCCCCCTACTATCTTTTCAGTCAGAAGAGGACTGAATAGTTAACCCATAGGCTCTATGTTAATTTATATTAAAATACACTCTTTTTTTTAAGTGTTAAGGGGCCCTCAAAAAAACTACAAAATAATCTTTCTTTGAGGTTGGAAGTATCCAACCTTAAGAAATCACACCTTAATCCTTAAGAAAATCACACCTCTTTATTTCCTTATTTGTAGCCTAGGGACAGAAAACTTATTTGAAGGTATCTTTGGCATATAGTCTCTGTTTTTAATTTAAATTTGAATGCCTAAGACTCCTGTTTCCTCATTCATATGTATTTAATGTCTTGTCCCTGATTAAGTTTATAATCCTTTTAGAGACTAAGGTAAACAATTTGCTCCTAAGCTTTGTATATTAAAGCATGAGGTTTTGGTGCTGTTTCGTGCTGTTGCTTGCATGGGATCTTTGAAAATGTTTTTATTTCTGTTTTAATGATTGTGAACTGGACTTTTGTGAATGATACACTGGGCAAGCAGCACCTATACCAATCACAGCCTGGTTTTATTGAATATAAAAGGAAGTGAGCTAGCTAGAACTCATATATTAGGTTTTGTCCTAGACAATTCAAACAAGAGTTTTTATCTTACAGATGCCAACTAGTTGTGCAGACCACAACTGAAGAAAGACGAAAAGTGGGAAATAACTTGCAGCGTCTTTTAGAGATGGTTGCTACACACGTAGGGTCTGTAGAGGTAAGTGTGTGAAGGTCTTTCCTACATTCTAAGAAAGCTTTTTAAAACTTTTATGTATTTCTGTTTTATTTCTACAGAAATTAAATGATAAATTTTATTTCTGTGGAAAATATTATCTAGTAAAAATTTATCAGAAGAATTTTGTATAGCAATGTGCATTTTGTAAAGTGATAGGTTTACTATAGGTTTACTATATAACCCAGCAGTTCCACTCCTAGGTATCAACCCACCAAAAGGAATGAAAATATATGTCCATACAAAGACTTGTAGACAAATGTTCATAGCAACATTATTCATAATAGCCAAAAAGTGTAAACAACCCAAATATTTATTAACTGGTGAATGATATACCCATATATTGGAATATGATTCAGCAATAAAAGGAAAAAAGCACTTACGCATGCTACAACATGAACAAACGTCAAAAACATTATGCAGGGCTTCCCTGGTGGTGCAGTGGTTGGGAGTCCGCCTGCCGATGCAGGGGACGTGGGTTCATGCCCTGGTCCGGGAAGATCCCACATGCCGCGGAGCGGCTGGGCCTGTGAGCCATGGCCACTGAGCCTGCGCGTCCGGAGCCTGTGCTCCCCAACGGGAGAGGCCCACGTACCGCAAAAAAAAAAAAACCCAAAAAACAAAAAAAACATTATGCTCAGTGAAAGATGTGAAAGTCTACATATTTATGACTAACTAATATAAAATGTCCCGAAAAGGCAAATCCACAGAGGTGGAAAGTAGATTTGTGGTTGCCAGGAGCTGGGGTGGGAATGAGAGCAGATGGGCACAAAGATTGTGGTGAGGGTTGTGCAACTCTGTCATTTAATTATTAAGTTACTCTTCTTGTTGCTTAAGGTACAAGCCCTTAATAAAAAATAATCTGTTTTATTTGCATAAACAACATACAATGATATTTATTACATCAACAGTATATAATGATGTTGTGCCAAGCCATATTCTACATACTGAAAACATATTAGTACGTTTAGATTTAATTATGACTAAGACGAAAGAGCATGTGTTAATAACAAATATTTTTCCTGTTACAAAGCAAGATTCAACTGAATAAATTTGAAGATCAAATTGGCTTTATTCAGTGATTCATGTGTCGGGCAGCATCCCATCTAGCAAATAGAAAGGAGCTCCAAGGAGTACAGAAAGGAAAAGGTTTTCAAAGGCAGAGGGGGAGTGGGACAAAGAAGACATAAATTTAAAAAGGATTATTTCAGGCAAGGTGGCAAGATCACCTCCCTCTGTGGGACAAAGATTCTATTAGATTACCTCACTGGTGCTGACCAAGAAATTCCAGAAGGACCAGTCAGATTACAGTCCTGGGGTAGGTTGAAACTGCAATTAGCTTAGGTATCGAGTCCTAGTTTGGTGACACGGACTTAGCTCAAGTGACTCCATTTTGGGCCTGTTGTTTCTTTTTAACAGTTCCCCCCTTTTGATCACACTCTCAGCTTGTCTGAGAGAGACGCGATCAAAATTTAAGGCGTTAGCACCACTCTCAACTATTGCTTGCAGTTTTTGTTGATGCTTTGTGTGGTATTCATAGGTCATGATGTTCTTGCTTAATCCATGTAATATTCACAGATCCCAGCTCCAAGTTCACAATTCTTGATTTGGTCATTCTCTTTGCTTCTTTACTGATTTTCCAGTCTTAGGGAAATCATTTGCTTGTTGGTTAGCAGCTGCAAACATGCATTTAAAGCTTTTAAGAGACTGTAACACACTGGGGAGACCATTATGATTATAATAAGCAAGATAATCCCCAGTGTTTGAAGTGCACTTTGAAGCCACGGTCCCCAAAACCCAAACCAATCGAAACCAAATAAGTCAAAGACCCCACTGAAGGAGTCGCCTTTTTAAGCCAAGTGGCTTGCTCAGTGATCTTATGTTAACTGAGTTTCAACTTCTGCAAAAGTGGTAATCCAGGTATAGCAGGTGGCCTTGGCCACAGCACTAACAGTTCCTGGCTCAGCTAAAGTATAATCAAGGACTATCCTGTTATCAAGAACAATTTCAGCCAAAGAGTCTAAGGATTTTTGTTGGACAGTTGTTGCTTTAGCGGCAAATTCCATAATGCTTTCAAGAGTTAACGAGAGGTTCCTGATCATAGCCTCAATTGCAGTAACTCCTACCCAGGGAAGGTAGGGTTCTCTCAAAGGAATCAAATCCAGAGTCATGAATCCCTCCTGGTAATTTCCATTTGAATCTGTGTCTCAGTACTGGAAATGTGACAGCCATTGAGACCAGTAAAATTTTAAGGATCTGTAGAACACACAGGCAGCTTTATTCTGGTTACCCTCGCCTTGTGTCACTTTGTATAGAGCCTGGACGCCAAATTCCCCAAGTTTGGGGTTGTTAACCAGAAATGAAGAAACAGACCAGGGATCTCTTGCATCATGAACCTGTCAGAGTGTTTTGTTTTTTAATGACCGATCCAGCAGTTTGAAGTGTTACCCCCCTGAGCAGTGACCTGGGAGACACAGATAATGGCATTACCTTTTCAGGCCAATGCCAGAATAAAGGAAAGAAAGAGAAAAAAGGGCTTCATGTTTAGTTAAAGCATGAATCTTGATCCAGCATCTTGGGAGGAAGCATTCTACCTCGGTGTCAGCTGCTTCTCTTCCTATCAGTTTGATTTGGAGGTCTCCAGCATTTATATAGGACCAGATGTCAGGTGGAGCCTTCTTCAGCTGGAGATGTATATCTGAGATTCACGTCCCTGAAATTTGGCTGCCATCTGGGTAGTGAGGAGGATCTGCTATAATTCTCGTCCAAGGAAATTCAAGGCAGTCTTGGTTATTACTGATTCTAAATTAGAAGTGTAGGAGAAATTTGGAAATGTTAGTTTTGAGGGTTGTAGCCAGATATTTGAGGAGCTAGAAGAATTTAGGATCCAGTCCAATTTACAGATATGTGATAAAACCTCAAAGACAATTAACAGGACTGGAATCTAATATCCATAAAGGTGCAGGCATAACTTTTCTCTCTACAATTATCCCTGTTTATTTTTTCCATGGGTAATCACAATAAAACTAATTTGTCTGCATTAAATTTGGCTTGGTTATTTACAGAAGCACAGCAAGAATAGTGATTGACCATGTAAGTTCTTTTTAAGACTGCTTTCTGGAACCTTGTAAGCAAGGTACCAGGTCAAGTTTTCAAGGGGCTTTATTGGCTCCATAAAGTCAAACTTAATTCCTTAAAACTGTCTCGTCCCATCTGAGTTTATGTACATCTCTGTCAAATATGACAATCCAGTTAAAGCCTTGGTAATATAGCCAATGTTTCCAGTCATATCCTGTTACAAGAAGAAAAGATTCATATTGAACTTATGCAAATAACTTAATTATATTGCCATGAAAAGAATATTTAAGAGTTTCTGAATTCTGGAGTGTTCAGGTAGGGAGAAAAAGTAAATGTTTCATCTTAGTTTACAAAGGTATACTTTACCAATTGCTGTTAAGTCATAAATGGCTTAAGAGAAAAGGTTTCTTTAAATCTGGAAAAACAAAAAAATTAAGAAACCAGCAATGTTTTAAAACAAAAAGTCATAAAAATTTTAATCATCCTCCTCAGTTCATTCAGTCCCCTGTCATTAATTCTTGTTCTGCTTAAATCCTGTATTTCCATTAATTCTGGAAATTCTTACACAGTTCATTTTTATGATCTTCAAAGTTATCAGAAACCTGTACTTCTCAAAAGTCCTTTCCGTGAATCTTCTTAAAGATGAAGCACTTTTGTAGGAACACTTTTACAAAAGCATCTGAGGAAAACAATAACTTATCTGAAATGACTTCTTTTAAATGCCATTGTTAAAGACTTAATAAGAGTTTATTATAATGGAACTGACAAGGAAATTTTCTTATCAAAAGGTTTTAAAATACTTGGTCAGACATGTCACTGTGAAACAATACTTAAGTTATTTATCTAACCATAGTGACAGAGTCTTAGAAGGCAAATGCAGAAAGTTAAATAGTTGCCAAAAACAAGCAAACAAAACCATAGCTGTTTTAATAAGGAAGACTCAGTTTTCTTAAGTAATCAAAGAACTGATTTAAAAAGCATGAAACACAGGAAATTATTTTAACAAGACACAAAATCTTTCTTTTCTTGGCAGATTGCTTAAAAGATCAAGAAAAACCTTTGAATCACTTACTAGAAGCAGACCAATAGTCCAAGAAAATTTTGTTCTTTTAACAGATGAAAGGAATTTAAGGGGTTTTTTTTTGTTTGTATTTTGGGTTTTTTTTATTTTACTTTTGGCTGCGTTGGGTCTTCACTGCTGCGCACGGGCTTTCTCTGGTTGCGGTGAGCGGGGGACTACTCTTCGTTGTGGTGCGTGGGCTTCTCATCACGGTGGCTTCTCTTGTTGCAGAGCACAGGCTCTAGGCACGTGGGCTTAAGTAGTTGTGGCACATGGACTTAGTTGCTCCACGGCATGTGGGATCTTCCTGGACCAGGGCTTGAACCCATGTCCCCTGCATTGTCAGGCGGACTCTTAACCACTGCACCACCAGGGAAGCCCCAGAAATTTAAGTTTTAATTTTACATAAGTACACTACTGATTTTAAAGCTTATTTTTTAAATCCTTATAATAAATTCCTTCTGTCTTTCCCAGTTTGATCATGCATAAATTCCTTTCACAAGATTCCTTTTCTATAAACCTTCTACAGCTATCTTTATATTTCTAGTAACTTTAATTACATATATATTAGAATTTTTAACCCTTAAAAACCTTAATTGCTGGTGGAAACTAAGAAGTAAGCAATTGTGGACTCACACTGGTATTCTGTGGCTTGGCAAATTTATAAATGCTTTTTATAATTTCTAAAAATGCATATTTTCTCATAGTAAATTTCTCTATGTGTGGCACTGGACCTGTTTACCAATAGACCCAAATATCTTTAGTTTTTCTGTAAAAGTGTTACCTCAAAATTGGGTTTGCCTCTTGGTGGGTGTTGAGCCAAAAGACACAACCAAGCCCAAGACAGTGGGGGGAAGGAAGGATTTATGATTACTTGCAACAAGTAAGGAGAACACCAGGGATCTTTCCCAAAGCAGTGTCTCCCCAAACAGCAAAATTGGGGAAGTTTTAAGCTAAGGGTACATACATATTCATGAAGGGGCTTGGGCAGTCCACAGAGTCCAGGCTTTACTTGCTTCAAGCCACAGGTGTCAGAAAAGGTCAACATCATTGTCCCTTAGGTTCCAGTTGATCTGGAGGTTGAGCACTTCAGGCTAATGTTCCACATTGAAACAGAACTGGAAGTCTTTACAACAGATAAAATACCTTTGCTATTTCTCTTGTCTGATAACAATTTGTTTCAGCATTCTTCTGTTCCCTTAAGATCATTAATTACTGAGACCTGTTCAAGGGCAAGCATTGTGGCCAGGCTTAGATCACAAAATGACTTCGGTCAAAAATGGTTTCTCTTATGTCAAGAAAGCCATGCCTGATTTTCTTTCTCTGGGGACCCCCGACTTTATCTGCTTACAAAATGAAGCCAACAGTAGATAAATCTATGTTCAGTAATTAATGTTCCAGTATTTTATTCTATTTGGAAATGATCTGAATATTCACTAAGTTTAACTTAATTCATCATTTAACTTAACTTAGCAAAATTTTAAAATTTCAGGTTACCAAAAAGATTTGGGGAACTATTTAAAAAGTTCATCCAAAAACGTCATTAGAGGGGACTTCACTGGCGGTCCAGTGGTTAAGACTCCGAGCTTCCACTGCAGGGGCATGGGTTGGATCCCTGGTCGGGGAACTAAGATCCTGCATGCCACGCGGCACAGCCAAAATAATAAATAAAAAATTAAGAAGTAAAAGCGTCACTGGACAATGTCAGTCATCATCCTAAGTTGTTTCTCTAGCTAACAAATTTTGTAACAGAGATAAGATTTACTTATTTGATTGGTAAACCCAGGTAGGAAAAAAGTTTTATACTTAATGCTGATAATTCCAAAGACATGCCTCTTTTAATTAAACCAACAAATTTAAACTAGCTTTTATTTACTAAAGACTATTTAGATCATAAAGATTATGAAAAGCACTTGGGTTAATTTTTATATAATTTTTAGGAATTTTATGAATATATAACTCATATAAGGGCTTAATTTTCTTTAGGCCAGTTAAATACGGCTCTTTTACAAATTATTTTTGGTAATACCATCTGAAGGTAGAAGACACCACACATCTATGGCACATATGTGGACACACATGAACATACAGACAGACACAGAGACCTCATAACTTCCATACATTAAGATTTCTCATTTGCCCATGTTTGAAATGACCTTTCCCCCTTGTTTGTTTGTTTGTTTAATGACAAAAATTACCTCCCTGGGAATTCCCTGGCAGTCCAGTGGTTAGTACTCCTTGCTTCCATTGCAGGGGGCACGGGTTCGATCCCTGGTCCAGGAACTAAAATCCTGCATGCTGTGCAGCGTGGCCAAAGAAAATTTTTTTTTATTTTTTAATTAAAAAAGAATTACCTCCCTGAACTTTGTATTTTAACATTTACGTCTCAAAGGCACAAGGAAAGAATGCAACTAACAAGCCTTTTAAGATAAATAGGGGAGGTTAGGGGATTGGTAAAAAAGGAACAGGTGAACTTTGAACTGCCCCTAGAGCCACATTTCTACTTTTGCAAAGATTTGTATGATTAGGACAGTTGCTCTCAATTCCTCAAGGAATTGGGTTGCAACTTAAACAACATCAAAGGATCCACCGATAAATTCTTTAACAAGGTTTTTCTTTTTTTTTTTAATTGAGTTATAGTTGATTTATTATATGTTTCAGGTGTACAACATAATGATTCACAATTTTTAAAGGTTGTACTCCACTTATTGTTATTATAAAATATTGGCTGTAGTCCCTGTACTGTATAATATATCCTTGCAGCTTATTTAATTTATATACAGTAGTATGTACCTCTAAATCCCCTACCCCATCTTGCCCCTCTCCCCACTGGTAACCAGTAGTTTGTTCTCTATGTCTGTGAGTCTGTTTCTTTTTTTGTTAGATTCACGTTTGTTTTATTTTTTAGATTCCACATATAAGTAATATCATATAGTATTTGTCTTTTTCTGTCTGACATTTCACTAAGCATAATACAATCCAAGTCCATCCATGTTGTTGCAAATGGCAAAATTTCATTTCTTTTTATGAGTGAGTAGTATTCTGGTGTGTGTGTGTAAATGTCTTTTTTATCCATTCATCTGTTGATGGACACCTAGGTTGTGTCCATATCTTGGCTATTTTAGATAATGCTGCTACAAAAATTGGGTTGCATGTATCTTTTCAAATCAGTGTTTTTGTTTTCTTCACATATATACCCAGTAATGGAATTACTGCATTGCAGGGTAGTTTTATTTTTAGTTTTTTGAGGAACCTCCATACTGTTTCCACAGTAGCTGTACCAATTTTCATTCTCACCAACAGTTTTCAAGGGTTCTCTTTTCTCCACATCCTCACCAACATTTGTTATTTTGTGGTCTTTTCGATGATAGCCATTCTGACAGGTGTGAGATGATATCTCATTTGGGTTTTGATTTGCATTTATCTGATAATTAGCAATGTTGAGGATCTTTTCATGTGCCTGTTGGCCATCTGCATGTCTTCTTTGGAAATCTGTCTATCCCAGTCTTCTGCCCATTTTTAAATCAGGTTTTTTGGGTTTTTTTATTTGAATGTTGTGTTGTATGAGCTGTTTATCTGTGTTGGGTATTAACCCCTTATTGGCCATATCCTTTGGAAATATTTTCTCCCATTCAGTAGGTTGTCTTTTTGTTTTGTTAATGGTTTCCTTTGCTGTGCAAAATCTTTTAAGTTTAATTGGGCCCCATTTGTTTATTTTTGCTTTTGTTTTCCTTGCCTGAGAAGACAGATCCAAAAAAATATTACTAAGACCAATGTCAAAGAGTGTACTGGTTATGTTTTCTTCTAGGAGTTTTATGGTTTCCAGTCATCCATTTAGGTCTTTAATCCCATTTTGAGTTTATTTTTGTATTGAATATATGGTGTTAAAAATGTTCTAATATCATTCTTTTACATGTAGCTGTCCAGTTTTCCCAGCACCACTTAATGAAGAGACCTTCTTTTCTCCAGTCTATATTCTTACTTCCTTTGTCATAGATTAATTGCCCATAAGTACATGGGTTTATTTCTGGGCTCTCTATCTGTTCCATTGATCTATGTGTCTGTTCTTGTGCTAGTACCATACTGTTTTGATTACTGTATCTTTGTAGTGTAATCCGATGTTAGGGAACATGATACTTACAGCTCTGTTCTTAAGATTTTTTTTGGCTATTTGAGGTCTTTTGTGTTTCTATACAAATTTTTAAATTATTTGTTCTAGGTCTATGAAAAACACAGTTGATAGTCTGATAGGGATTGCATTGAATCTGTAGATTGCCTTGGGTAATATGGTCATTTTAACAATATTCTTCTAATCCACGAAAATGGTATATCTTTCCAAATATTTGTGTCATCTTCAGTTTCTTTCATCAGTGTCTAATAGTTTTCTGAGTATAGGTCTTTTACCTCCTTAGGTAGGTTTATTCCTAGCTATTTCATTCTTTTTAATGCAGTGGTAAATGGGATTGTTTCCCAAATTTCTCTTTGTGATAGTTCATTATTAGTGTATAGAAATGCAATAGATTTCTGTATATTAATTTTGTAATTAAGAGGCATCCCCAAAAATGGTGCAAAAGATATTTATATTCCTCTCTCTACTGGGTACTACAGACAGAGGTCCAGGAGATCTGACTATAGTAAGAATTCTTACCCTTAGGAAGCTTCTGCCGATTTTCCCAGGATCTCATCTGCAGACTCCAAGTGGGGTTTTTAAGTATTTTCATTTCCCTTGGCTGTTCAAGGAAATAATATAGCAGTTTACCAGAAAATCCCTGACTTCTGTCAGCTCTGGGAGGGGCCCATATGGAGGACCTCTCTTGAAGGCAGACATGGTTGCATCTGTAGGGCCATTCACTTGGTGACTTTTGTTTATGGTTTTGTAAGTCTCTTCAGAGTAGAAAGAGGATTACTAAATGAATACTCAAGTAAAGGAGGATAAAGGGCAGCAGCAGGAGTTATGTCAGTCTTCTAGTCTTTTGCTTTAGGTGCCTCTTATGTCTTTTTCATTAGCCTTTTGTAACAAACCTTTCAATGAACCATTTTGCAATTTTGAAGCTCTTTAGAGGCTTTTGCGTACTTTTTAAGTGCACTTCTTAAATTATCTCTCTAATTGGAACTTTCCTCATGATGGCCACTGTACTTTCCCTGAGGGCTGGTGGCAGTTTGGTAGGACCCTGTCCACAAATACAGTTCAGCCCACATTTCTGTCAGGCAGGCCATATTTTGGGGCTTGCAATCTGATGGTTACCAAGCCAAGTCCTCAAGACACAAAATTCCAGGTTGTCTTTAGTAAAATGTTGGCCATCTTTGTAGATATTTATAGCTTCTGAGACCATAAGCAGGTATGCCTGAAGGTAGTGTACTTAACTCTTTTGATTTTAAGGATCTTATTTTTATTTCTATTTATTTGGTTTTTTATTTGTTAGTTTAAGTTTTGAGGGGTATGTTGTTTGGGTTTTTTATTTGTTTTTGTAGGGGTTTTTTTTGGGGGGGGCAGTTCTTCCAAGATCACCATTATAAGTAATAGCCTTTGCTTAAAACAAAATTTTATTCATCTGAGGCCTCACACTGGACCCAGTCCACCTAAATCAGACCCAGTCCGGTTCCAGACCCTGTTGGTTCTTAAGTTGGACCGTGTCCTACTCCAGCTGGTAACACCAGTTTCCAGTGTGTCACCTGGGGGGTGGGAAAAGGATTGAGCCAGCAAACCTCAACAAATGGGATTGCAGACAGGGGCTCCACATAAATGGGAACTTGGAACTGCCACTAACAGTTCCCATGTGAATAGATTCTTGGGGCAGAATCAAGGGCTGGAGTTTCCAGTCAAATAGGAAAGGTGTGGAAAGCCAGTTATATCTGGAGCCTTGACACAAATAGAGCAGAGTTCAGAACTGAGAGGAACTTACCCACGGCCCTCAGAAACAGTGAGAAAGACAGTGAACCAAAGGCTTCACGGGTACCACACCTGCATTTCTCATTGTCCCTGAGACCCTATCAGAAGTTCACTTTGGATCCCGTTGCTGCAACCAAAACTGTTAGAAAAATTCAACTGAGTAAATCTGAAGATCAAATTGGCTTTGTTCAGTGATTCATGTTTCGGGCAGCATCCTATCTAGCGAGTAGAAAAGAATTCCAAGGAGCTACAGAAAAGAAAAGGTTTTTAAAGGCAGGGTAGGGGGTGGCGGGGGACAAAGAAGTCATAAATTTAAAAAGGATTATTTCAGGCAAGGTGGCAAGGTCACCTCCCTTTATGGGATACAAGGTTTTTATTAGGCAGATTACCTCACTGATGCTGACCAGGAAATTCCAAAAGGACCAGTAAAGATTACGTTCCTGGGGAAGGTTGAAACTGCAATTAGGTTAAGTATTAAGACCCTTTTAGTGACATAGGCTTAGCTCAAGTGACTCCATTTAGAGCCTGTTGTTTGTTTGGTTTTTTATAAGTTTTTTTTAATATATTTATGGACTTTTTATTTATTGATTTATTTATTTTTGGCTGTGTTGGGTCTTCGTTGCTGTGCGGACTTTCTCTAGTTGCAGCAAGCAGGGGCTACTCTTCATTGTGGTGCGCGGGCTTCTTGTTGCAGTGGCTTCTCTTGTTGCGGAGCACAGGCTCAGTATTCATGGCGCACAGGCTTAGTTGCTCCGCAGCACGTGGGATCTTCCCGGACCAGGGAATGAACCTGTGTCCCTTGCATTGGCAGGCAGATTCTTAACCACTGCGCCACCAGGGAAGTCCCGGTTGTTTCTTTTTAACATTCCTTTCTGTTAATTTCATATAAACACAGAAAATAGTATTTCAGAAACATGAAGTTTACCTTAGCTCCACCTTTCACATAGCTTGAAAGTTTAACAATAAAACTATTCCTCCAACCTGCTGTACAGAGCCCAAAAACTAAAATAAATTGCTAAATCTAAAATTCCTTGGTAATTTATTAGGTGGTAATGTATTCCCAGTTGTGAATTGTTTAAGGGGAAAAAAAGCTCATAATAACACATTAATAGGCTTTCATTTATTTGAAAACAGAACATTTGATCTTATATCATCTCATCTCTCCTGAATGACATGAACTGCTGCTTGCTTGCCAGTACTTTTCTCTGCTTAGTGGTAAGAACTAAGAAAAGCATCCTGGAATAAATACTACATCAGAAAACCTAGGTTCTACCCACTTCTTCCTAGTTCAACCACTTAGTGGCTCTATAACCTTTCATGGATCCTTTTTTAACAAGTATTGTTCATCTGAACCACAGACCAGAAAATGATTTGAGTGATTACATTTCTGGAGGTCAGAAGTCTAAAATGGTCCCTCCGGGCTGCACTCCTTCTAGAGGGTCTAGGGAGGAATCCAGTTCCTTGCCTTTTCCACCTTCCAGAGGTCACCTGCAGTCCTTGGGTTGCAGCCTCTTCCTCCATCTTCAAAGCCAGCAACACAGCATCGTCTGTCCTTTCTGAGCTTTCTTTTGTCCTTATGTCTTCTCTCTCTGACTCCCACACTGCCGATTCCCTCTTACAAAGACTGTTGTACATTGGACCCACCAGGATAATGCAGAATAATCTCCTTTTCTCAAAATCCTTTACTCAGTCACATCTTCAAAGTTCCATTTACCATGTAAGATAGCATATTCACAAGTTCTGGTGATCAGGACATGGACACCTTTGAGGAGTCAGCCTACCACACCTGGGAACAAACAAAAATTCATTAACAGTAAAATGGATAAGTAAATGTTGGTATATTCATTCAACAGAATGTTATATAGCAGTATATGAATAAACTATAGCTATATGCATTAACATGAATGAATCTCAAAATTCTGTGTGGAAGAAAAACCAAGTCATAACACATTACATTTAATATCATTCAATAAACATGAAGGTTAAAACCAGGTACCACTAAACTAGTATATCGTTTATATATTTAATCTGTGTGTGTGTAGTAAAAGTATAAAGAAAAGTACCTTTCAGGAGAATGGTTGTGTCAGGGAGAAAAGAGGGTATAAGATTAGGAAAGGGCACAAAAGGAGTCTGCTAGGTGGATGCAAGAGTATTCTTTTTATTCCTGTTCTTACAAATGTTATGCTCTTATTTGTAGATTTCACAATTAAACACTTTAAAAGAAATTAATGTTTTTACATTAACAATTGTTAATTGTTTCCACTAGAAACATCTTGAGGAGCAGATTGCTAAAGCTGATAGAGAGTATGAAGAATACACATCTGAAGATCTCTTGGACAATATTAGAGAGATTGGAGACAAGTATAAGAAGAAAGCTGCTCTACTTAAGGCTTCTGATGAATGAAGATAAAATGTTGATTAAGCGAGAACTTTATTAACAGTGGAAATTTTGAAATGTCCTTTGTAGGTTTGAAAAATCTCTAGCATATCCTATATCCCTCCTTACAGTAAAGTCTCATGACCACATCTTCCCAAGCCCGTGAAATATTTTTATATCTTTTATAAATCTAGTTCATTAACTTAAGGTATGTATAACCTGAAATTATGATAACTGGTTGGATTGTTATCTTTAGATATGAAAGACCAATTATATTATGTACCTGGAGTTAATAAACTTACATCAACAAAGTGTGTTTTTCCCATGATCTCTCTGCCTAACTTGAGATGGTTAGAAAAATAGGTATTTTGAATTAAACCAGGAATCAGCAAACTAACTGTAGGCCAAATCTAATCACACCCATTCACTTACATACCATCTATGACTACTTTCCCATTGCAAGAGCAGAGTTAAGTATGTGTGACAGAGATCATGTGCCTGAAAAGCCAAAAATGTATACTATCTGGCCCTTTACAGAAAGTTTGCCAATCCCTGGGATAAACCATACAAAGGTTGGCACTGACTGACTAAAATACTTTCCTAATCACTTTGGACACAGAGACCCACTCCTTATCCAGAGCTAAGAAGCTAAAGTGCTTTCTGGCTTCATGCCATCTTTACTCTGAAGTAAGTAGAAGAATATGGAATGCGAGAATCAGAAGAAATAATCTTGTTTAGCCCCCTCATTTTAGAGATGAAAGTATATTCCTAGAGAAGTTCTGATTTACTCATGTCATGCGTCTTAGTAGTAGAGGCCACCCTGAGCTTCTTGAACCTGCACGCAATCCTGAGTACAGCCACAGGAGCCCTGAAACGTCAATGTTCTGGATGGTGAGAGAGTCATATTAGAAAGTGGGATTTTTAGACAGGTCTAAGTTGTTAGGAAGCTCCTCCTTAAATTGAACTAAAATCTGCCTCCAGTTGAATTTCTATTCTTTTAACTTTATTCCAACTCTAATATAAGTCAGAATGAAGAACATGGTAAAATGAAACGTAAGCAATATACAGAACGGGATTCCAGCAACATTTTATGAAGAGAGGGCATTCAGCCTGACAGCGTGGAAACAAAGACAGGTCGTTGCTGGGAGATAATAGGTATGGCAAGATTAATGGTTACCAATGTATTCAACAATCTTGACTCCAACATCCAATAGAACTTGCTTCAATGTTGGAAGTATTCTGCCTACACTATCCTGTATGATACCCGCTATATGAATCTATTGTGTACTCAAGTGATATATATGTATGACAAAGACTCAGAGCTTTGCCACTCAGAACATGGTATGGAAATAGCATCAGCATCACCTTGGAGCTTGTTAAAAATGCAGACCCTTGGCCCCACCCCACACCTACTGAATCAGAATCTGTACCTTTTACAGGTATTGACATAGATTGTACATATTTAAACTTTTCATTATGTTCTGACATACATATACACTCCCATAAAGTCAAAATCACAGTCGAGCTAATGAATATATCTATCACCTCTAAAAGTTTCCTCGTTGCCCTTTGCAATACTTTCTCTTGCCCCTACCTGACACCTGCCTGACACCCATCCCCAGGCAAGCACTGATCTCCCTTCTATTACTATAGATTAGTTTGCATTTTCTAGAATTTTCTATAAATAGAATCATATAGTATGTACATTTGTATGGCTTCTTTCAGAAAATTGTGAGGTCCATGTTGCACTGTATATCAGTAGTTCATACCTTTTCATTGCTGAGTAGTGTTTCATTGTATGTATATATCGAGTTTGTTTATCCATGTACCTGTTGATGGACATTTGTGTTGTTTACAGTTTGGGGCTATTATAAATAAAGTCATTATGAACGTTCATGTACAGATGTTTACATGGACATATCCTTTCATTTCTCTTGGGTAAACACCTAGGAGTGGAATGGCTAGTTCACGTATGGTAGATGCATATTTAACTTTCATGAAACTTAGAAAATGTTTCCTAAAGTGGTTGTATCATATGTTCCTACCTGCGGCGTATGAGTTGCTCACATCCTTAACCACACTGTATGGTTTTAGTTTAGCCATCCTAAGGGTGTGTGGTTCTATCTACTGTGATATTAATTTGCATTTCCCTAATGACCAAAGGTGTTAAGCATCATTTCATATGCTGTTTGTTCAACCATATGTGTTTTATATTTTTTTTCTCCCAGTCTGTGACTTGCCTTCTCATTTTCTTAATAGTGTCTTTTGAAGAACAGAAGTATTAAATTTTGATGAGACCCAATTTATCACTTTTTTTTAAATACTTTTTTTTTTTTTTTTTGCGGTACACAGGCCTCTCACTGTTGTGGCCTCTCCCGTTGCAAAGCACAGGCTCCAGACGCTCAGACTCAGCGGCCATGGCTCACGGGCCCAGCCGCTCCGTGGCATGTGGGATCTTCCCGGACTGGGGCACAAACCCATGTCCCCTGCATCAGCAGGTGGACTCTCAACCACTGCGCCACTAGGGGAGTCCAATACTTTCTGCATTTTGTGTAGTATTTAAGGAATCTTTGCCAGCATCACTGTGATTTACACCTATGTTTTATTCTAGAAGTCTTATAGTTTTGACTACTAAATCAAAATCAGAAGTCAAATGTGCATTTTAAAAAGGTCTCCGAGGGGGCTTCCCTTCCCTGGTGGCACAGTGGTTAAGAATCTGCCTGCCAATGCAGGGGACACGGGTTCGAGCCCTGGTCTAGGAAGATCCCACATGCCGCGGAGCAGAGCCCGTGCGCTACAACTACTGAGCCTGATCTCTAGAGCCCATGAGCCACAACTACTGAGCCCACATGCTGCAACCACTGAAGCCCGCGCGCCTAGAGCCCGTGCTTTGCAACAAAAGAAGCCACTGCAATGAGAAGCCAGCGCGCCGCAACTAGAGAGCCCACACGCAGCACCGAAGACCCGACGCAGCCAAAAATAAAATAAAATAAAAATTTTAAATTACTATTAAAAAAAAATTCTGAGTTGTCATATGTACGTTAAAATTTGAGGTGCACTGCTTTAAAAGAAAAAGTCACCACTAGTTAAATATTATCCATAATGTGATACTATTTAATAGCGACTCTAGGAATGACAGAAAAATTATACTAAGTTTAACCAAAGTGATAACCTCAGCATAACTTGGGACGTGCTCAAGAGACAGAAGTGATCAATGTACTTGCACTTTTCACTTCACGTTTTTTACCTCACTCTACACTCTTTCTTCTGAATTCCTAAGCACACGCTTATCTCCAGAACTAACACCATTAAAGTACAATAGATGTTCCAGTTACAAGTTCCAAGAATCCTAGAGTCAGAAAAGCCTTTAGATGTGCAATTCAACCTTCCAATCAATGAGGAACACTTCCCACGGTATTTTTGTAGATGGTTACCTGGCCCTCTTCTGAATACTTTGGTGATAGGACTGCTTCCAAATGGCTCGTTACTTCGAAGCATTTGATGGCTAAGCACCACTGCTTGCCTGAAAGTTCTGTCTCATATTGGACCAAAATCTGCCTTCATGTAACTTCCTCCAGTTACAACTTTTTGTCATACAACAGTAGGATTGTCATAGTTTCCAGCTCCACTTTGTGACATCAACTGCCTATTATTGTTTATGTTATGTTTGATCCTGTGTTTAATTAAGTCAGTCTCTCCCAAATTGCTTTGATCTCTGTTACTTTACCTTGCTTTCAATGTTACTCTTTTAAGTTTTTCCTCTATAGAAATATTTTTTCTTTTCTTTTTTAATTTTGAAATAATTTGACTTTTAAAAAGTTGTAAGACAATACAAATAACCCCCTTCACACAAATCCCCTAGCTAATATTTTACTACACTTATTTATCGTTCTCTCCCCCTGCCCTCCCTATTTTTTTATTTATTTATTCAGCTAGCTAACTAGCTCTGTATCTTGACTCACTTGTAAGTTGCAGACATGATACCCCTTTACCTCTAAATACTTCAGTGTATATTTCCTGAAAACAATGACAATCTCATATAACCATAAGACAATTTCAAAATCAGGAAATTAATATTGGTATGTTATTACCTAATCTACAGAACTTACTCAGATTTTGCCAGTTGTCCCAATAATGTCCTTTATTAGGATTTTTTTTCTCCTGGTCCAGGGTCCAGTTCAGAATCACACACTGCATTTAGTTGTCAAATCTATTTAATCTCTTTTACACTGAAAGAGTTCCTTATTCTGTCTTTGACTTTCATGACCTAGACATTTTTGACGTGTCCAGTGATTTATAGACTGTTCTTCAATTTTTGCTTAATGTGTTCTCATGATTAGATAAGATACATATTCCTTGAAGGACACAACAGAACTGATGTTACATTCTTTTCAGTACATTGCTTCAAAAGTTACGTGATATTTATGGTTCCATTAATGTTAACTTTAATCACTTGGTTTGGGTGGTCCGCAAGTTTACTCTTTTCCCCGTTGTAATTAAGGATATGGGACTTCCCTGGCAGTCCAGTGGTTGAGACTCTGTGCTTCCAATGCAGGGGGCGTGGGTTCGATCCCTGGTCAGGGAACTAAGATCCCACATGCTGCACAGACAAAAAAAAGGAATTGGGGAGGACTATGTAAATATAATGTTTTTCATCAAGTTTTCACCTACTAGTTTCAACATCTATGTGTCTTGAATGAATTATTACTATGTTGCCAAAGAATGATTTTTTTAGAGATGTAATTGACATATGATGTTTCAGGTGTACAACATAATGATTGGATATTTGTATATATTGCAAAATGACGAGTCTAGTTAACATCCGTCTCCACAAGTAGTTACAATTTTTTTTCTTGTGACGAGAACTTTTAATATCTACTCTTAGAAACTTTCAAATATACAATATAGTATTATAAACTATAACCACCATGTGGGGGGCACGGGGAACCGGCTTGGGAGCTCAGCAGGCTTCCCGGCCCCAGCAGATCACCCTCTGCTCCTCTCCCGCTCTTCCCGGAGACTCCCTCCCACCTGCTTCTCCTGATCTCCCTGGCCTCAGGGGCGCCAATCTTGTCTGGCCTCCACTTCTCCTCCCCGCTCAGTCCCCCTATGTCCTACCGGTTCACTCTGGGGTTCCTCCCGTCTCCTTGGGGGTTACAGTCCCCCACCAGCGGCTGGCAGGTGCCCTAGTTGTAGGGAGATGCTAACTCCGGGTCTTCCTGCACTGCCATCTTGACTCCTCCCCCCAGATTCTTTTATATATATTATATATATGATTGAATCACTTTGCTGTCCACCTGACATACTGCAAATCAATTAAGCTTCAATAAAAATAAATAAATTAATAATAAACCACACACACACACACAAAGAATAGGCACAGACAAAATCACTCGGCCAGTTGTTAAACAGAAGTGCTGTGATGGGTACCTGAGGGACATGGTCATGCTGTCAGAGATGGAAGTTCTGTGTAGGTCCAGTCACAGAGACTCCTACTTACCAAGACTGATCTAGTTACTCCTCCCTCTGAACGTGCACCTTTCAGCCACAGAGACCAACACTGAGCCCCTGATACAGCACTATCCTTGGAGGAGACCAACTGGCCACTAGGTGGCAAATTGACCACATGAAGCCCTGTCCATCCTGGAAGGGCAGCAGTTCATCCTCACCAGGATCAATACCTACTCTGAGTAAGAGTTCCCCTTTCCTGGGACTTCCCTGGTGGCACAGTGGTTAAGAATCTGCCTGCCAATGCAGGGGACACGGGTTTGAGTCCTGGTCCAGGAAGATCCCACATGCCGCAGAGCAACTAAGCCCATGCACCACAACTACTGAGCCTGCGGTCTAGAGCCCATGAGCTACTACTGAAGCCCGTGTGCCTAGAGACTGTGTTCTGCAACAAGAGAAGCCACTGCAGTGAGAACCCCAGGCACCTCAACAAAGAGTAGCCCCCGCTCACCGCAACAAAGACCCGACGCAGCCAAAAATAAATAAATAAAATTAAAAAATATAGAGAGAGAGTTTGCCTTTCCTGCTGTGGAACATCAACCACACCACTATCTGGGGCTTTTGGAATTCTTGACTCATAGGCATGGAGTTCCATACACTTAACATCTGATCAATGAAGGAAATAGAGGATTGAGCTCGTGACCACAGGAATAGAGGATTGAGCTCGTGACCACGGGACACAACGGTCTATCTTGTACTGGACAATCCAGGGGACTCTTCTTCTAAATGTACAACTGAGATGCAAGCTTAGAGGAAACACTCTGAAGGGATAGGTCCCCATCCTTTAAGATATGACATATTTATGGGAATTCCCTGAAGGTCCAGTGGTTAGGACTCAGCGCTTCCACTGTGGTGGCTGGAGTTTGATCCCTGGTGAGGGAACTAAGATCCCGCAAGCCGTGGAGCCCAGCCAAAAAAAAAAGATACAACATACCTATTAAATCAGAGAGCTCTGTGCGGAGCCGTGTCCCCAGTAGGAAGGCTCCATGGGACTGGGAACCAAGGGGTGGAAGCCAACGTTGTTCCACCTGCCATCCCTTCCAGTCACCCATTGAGGACTGTGTGTGTCCCATGCCCCGAGCTGCAAGGTTGAAGCTCCTGCTCCTGTAAGAGACACATTCTCCTTGTAGAAGTTGTGGTGGTGCCAGATCTTCCCCACGTCGTCCTGGTCGGTGATGATGTCCTGCTCTACGAGGTACTTCAGGATCTGGACACTGTACCTGCTTTGGGTCCTGTCCTCCAGGTAGCTGTCCTTCTGGCCCACATCCACCATGAAACCCTGGTGTTGAGGTGCCCAAGGATGGATGGGAACACAGCTAGGGGTCATTATCTCCAGCAAAGCCATCATTGCACATGCCAAAGCCATGGTGGCTGACAAGCACAGCGATTTCCTCCTGCCTTGGATCCTCTGAGGTTGGGAGCAAAGGAGGGAGAGCCTGAGCGCAGGAGCCCTTGGAGCTGAACTGGCTGAAGCAAGGCCTCCCCGGATTCTTTTTTTTTTTTTAATTTGGTTATTTATTTGACTGTGCGGGGTCTTAGTTGCAGCATGCGGGATTTTTGTTGCAGCATGTGGGATGTAGTTCCCTGACCAGGGATGGAACCCAGGCCCCCTGCATTGAGAGCATGGAGTCTTAACCACTGGACCAGCAGGGAAGTCCCCTAGGTTCTTAGATGCTGTGTTTTCATCGTCTACAGTTTCAGTTAGTGGTTTCTTTTCGTTCAAATAATTGTTTAAAATGGGTTGAAATTTCCACATAAAAGGAGCTTTGTTGCCCTAACTTGTATTAATTTCTATTTATATTGCATGGTGACCAGGGAATGCTATCTTTACTATTTATTGTTTGCACTTTGCTGAGGTTTTTCTTTGTGGCCTAGCAGTTTTTGTGAACATTCATAGGCAATTGAAAGCATATTCTCTTTTTTAGGATGTATTATTTGATATATCATTAATCAGATCTACCTTATCAATTATATTATATATAATTATATATTATACATTATCAATTATGTTACTAAGGTTCCCATAATTTACTTATTTGTATTTACTTGATCTCTCACAGATTGAGAAAAAGAAAGGTTAAGTGATTTTCCAAGTTCTCAATAGTGAATGGAAAAGTTCTTTAGTCAATGGCAAAACAATTCAGGCAGTACGATTTCAGAACCTCAGCTCTGAACTATTATACCACCTGACTTCTGTGGGCACTTGTTAGATTTTTCTCTGTGTGTTATCACTTGGGGGTTAAACAACTTAGTAGGAGAAAGAGAGATCTCCCAGGGGAACAACATGAAACCAATAAAAAAGGCACAGAAGTTTGTGAAGCAATTTAGAAAAGTATCCGGGAAGTCAGGTTATTCTCGGGGAAGCTGAGTAATTGTACAAAATGTAACATTACATTTAGGGGATGTAAATGTAAATGTTACATGTAACTGTTAGGGGCAGGGTGCATGCGGTCAAACTGGGGCTGGTAAGTGGCTAATATCAAGCAACTGAGCAAGTGGGGGACACGCTTCACCAACAGTCTGTAAGAGGGTTATGAGAGTGGGGTATTTTATCCCTTGCAGACCTTCCAACCTCCGACTGGAAGGACGATTATCAGTTCTGGGGCAGAAGAGCCCACCCACCAGACAAGTGCAAGGTTAAGATACAAGGAGGGAAGGTCCTGAGTTGTTTGCCCATGAAAGGGAGGTGACAACGCCACTGTGGTGGAGGGCAGGGTGATGAATTGCTCTCCACTGGCAGGTCTTTCAACTAAGAAAGGAGAAAGATATCTGTACTCAAGGAGCTAGTCTGTTCACTGGTAGAAATGGGTCTGTCTTAGGGAAGCCTTTGGGAATTATGTCTAAAAGAGGATGCAAACAGAGCAATGTCATTATAGGGAAAAATTACTCCCTGCTTATCTTTCAGCCTGAGAAATAGAGTGTCTGTTCTCTACAAATTAGAGGATAAAGTAGTTAATCCAGTGGTCTTAAGAGAAGGCCCCTAGGTCCTTTGCTCATGAGAGTAGAGAATGCAAAACTCCACCAACATGCTGGGAGAGAAGTTCCCTAGGTACCTGCCAGCTTTGCAGTAGGAGAGATGAGGTTAGGTCTGTTTGAGAGACTTGAATTTCAAGGCACCAGGAGGGTCAAGGTTCAAGTTATTTGGACCCTGGAAAAGGAATCCCAGATGTGCTCTTATACCTACACCCTCATGCCTCACCTCTTGGAAGAGGAATTTAGAGAGGTGAAACAGCTGATTATTTGAAATTGTCCATTCTCAGCCAAGCAAGGAAAGCTGTGGAAATGAATCAGGCCAGAAATGAAGTTGGCCGTGGAGAAGGGGGCAAGGCTGAAGTGGCCCTGACACTTTGAGCAGGAAGGTAGTAAGGGGGCTTCTAGGGGCAGGGAGAGTTGGGGAACTCCAATTCTATGAGACAGCACTCAGAGCTGAAGAAGCCACCAGAGCCAGCAAAAGCCAGTTAAAGCCACCAACCAAAGAAAAGACCACCAGGCCACACCTATAGAAAAAAGTTGGGTTTATTGAACTCGCTGCAGTGAGGAAGAACTAATCATGGGATGTCTCAGTAAGACAGAGTGGGGTTCGGGCTCATGCTGGTTGATTCTAAGAAAGGATGGCTTGTTAGTCATTTTTGCAACTGCAGCATAGCCTTAGTTATGTTTGGTTAGAGACACTGTCTTGTTGGCCTGACTGCATCTTGTTGAAAACATTGTCTATCACAGTCCGACTGCTAGCAGAGTGGCTTTGCTCTTTCTCAGGTCCTAATTAGAGTTAGAGGTCCTGGTTGGGGAAGGTAATTTGGCTGACTAGAAAGCCATGGAAAAGCCTCAGTAGGGTTGTGGTTCTAGAAGAGCACTCAAGGAAAAAGTCAGCTGAGCAGAGGAAAATGGGGAATTTAGCTTACGTGGAGATAACAGGCCACTCAGCAGTTGGAATATCTAAGGTGATCCTCACCTCGGATACCCAGAAGCTGTTTCCTGCACTTCTACGGGTGTTCTGCTCTGTGAGAAGACTTAGGCACGTGGGGAAAGAACAGCAAAATTATACTGAGCATGTACTGTACTTCCCCTTCCTGTTGTGGTTGGCTTTGAGTTAGAACACCTTGAGGAATTTGGCTTTGAGTAGCAAGGAGTTTCTGTCTCAGGCTAGCAAAGCTGGAGACAATACACTATTTGGTATAAACTTCCCTTTGTTCTGAAAAAGCAACAGGGTTGGACAGATTTAGTTTTGCAACGTAAGGCAAAAACGTTCTTGAAAATGGAAAGGGTTGAGATGCTATGAATCTGAAAGTCTAAAACGTTCACGGGACCCTGTATGTATATGTGCACGTGAATGTGTGTGTATGTGTGTATATGTGTGATTCTGCTTGAGTTCTTTCTTCTTTTTTGAGAAGCCTTTTTTTTTTTTTTTTTAGATTTAGAGCACAGGAACAGGAGGAAGGACACACCCAACAGCTGTAGAAGCAGGAAACATCTACTCTAAAACTGAAGAACAAAAACATGAAAACTGAGAGTATTTTTTGCGTATTTTGCTCCAACTAAACTTCTTTGAAAAAGTCCAGGCTTCATCTATGTATAATTGGGAATGGAGATGCGATGTGCAATGAATCCAGTGTGATTTATGCAGTTTTATTTCTACAAACTTACCGTTTGCTTTGGAGAATATTTCTTCTCTAGATTACATTCCAGAAGTATTAGGAGCTAAGTCCCATGGGACAGCAGTGGGGCAATTATAGGAGTGATGTTCACTTCAAGCTGGGGGAGGGTCTATAAAGAGGAACTGGCCTGGGCTTGGCAAAGGTCAACTTGAACTATTGATGAGAGTGTTCAGAACTAAAGGAAAAAAAAAAAAGACTTGAGGAATGTGAAAAGTACAAGCCATCCTTGGTTTTCATAATTTATATGGTTATGTAAAAGTAAATGAGCTACTTGCTATAATACTTACGTATCTCTTGTGGGGATGCTACATTCTAACTCTGTAACAGGCCAACTGCAACTCTGTAACAGGCCAACTGCCCTGTAGGGGGAGGATGAGAAATATCCAGTTTTTAGGAAAGAGCTTAGATCTCTTTCGGGAAAGTGAAACCTAGATAGAAAATAGAAACTGTCCATAGGGGAAACCTGTGTTTTCCCTCTGGGCTTTGTTTGGGGACTACATTTTTTAAATTAATTTATTTATTTGTTTATTCATTTTTGGCTGTGTTGGGTCTTTGCTGCTGTGCACGGGTTTTCTCTAGTTGCAGCGCGCAGTCTTCTCATTGCGGTGGCTTCTCTTGTTGCGGAGCGTGGACTAGGCACACAGACTTCAGTAGTTGTGGCACACGGACTTAGTTGCTCCGCGGCATGTGGGATCTTCCTGGACCAGGGCTCGAAACTGTGTCTCCTGCCTTAGCAGGAGGATTCTTAACCACTGCGCCACCAGGGAAGCCCCTATATATATTTTTTTAATTGGAGTAAAATTGCTTTATAACGTTGTGTTAGTTTCTGCTGTACAATGAAGTGAATCAGCTATATGTATGTAGACATGTTCTGGGAACTACCAATTGTTAGAGGAAGATTTCTCTGCCCATTTGAAGGCAAGTGCTATACGCTGCAAATGATTCATTTTGTAAATCAGACTATACAGTCTTTTATATATTCATCACGCTTTTTGTCTTCTTTGGTCCAGTATTTCTCAAAATGTCATATCTGGACTACCTCTGTTAGAACCACCTGGAAGTTGTCAAAAATAAAAATTCCTAGTCCCAGGCTTCCCTGGTGGCGCAATGGTTGAGAATCCGCCTGACAATGCAGGGGACACGGGTTCGAGCCCTGGTCCGGGAAGATCCCACATGCCACAGAGCAACTAAGCCCGTGAGCCACAACTACTGAACTCTGCGCGCCTAGAGCCCGTGCTCTGCAACGGGAGAGGCCACCGCGGTGAGAAGCCCGCACACCACAACAAAGACACAACCCAGCCAAAAAATAAATAAATAAATTTATTTTTTAAAAAAATTCCTAGTCCCATACTTGATTGATTTAAAATATCTGGGTATGAGGACTTCCCTGTTGGTCCAGTGGCTTAGACTCCACCATCCTAGTGCAGGGGGCCCGGGGTCCATCCTTGGTGGGGAACTAGATCCCACATGCCACAACTAAGAGTTTGTATGCTGCAACTAAAGCTCCCGCATGCCGCAACTAAGACCCAGCACAACCAAATAAATAAATAAATAAATATTAAAAAGTAAAATAAGGGACTTCCCTGGTGGTACTGTGGTTAAGAATCTGCCTGCCAATGCAGGGGACATGGGTTCGAGCCCTGGTCCGGGAAGATCCCACATGCCGCAGAGCAACTAAGCCCATGCACCACAACTACTGAGCCTGTGCTCTAGAGCCTGTGAGCCACAACTACTGAGCCCACGTGCCACAACTACTGAAGCCTGCATGCCTAGAGCCCATGCTCCTCAACAAAGACAAGCCACCCCAATGAGAAGCTCGTGCACTGCAACGAAGAGTAGCTCCTGCTCGCTGCAACTAGAGAAAGCCCACACGCAGCAACGAAGACCCAACGCAGCCAAAAATAAATAAATTAATAAATAAATTTATTTTAAAAAATAAATTAAATAAAATATCTAGGTATGGAAGCTAAGAATCTGTGTCTTAAACACCCCTTACAGGTTTTTCTTATGCATACTACAGTCTGAATACCCCAGCAGAATCTCAGCTGTGCTGCCAGGAATTAAAGAGGGATCTATGTTCATGAAGGTGTTAGAGTCTTAAAGAGGAGCTAGTGGTGTCAGCAGCAGAAAGAGATTCCCCAGGGGAAGTTTGGAGCTTTGAAGTCTTCTATCTTATAGAGCCTGTGTATAAATTTGCCTCTGTTGCCAAATGTGGAGATTTTAGTTTGTTATTGCAAGAGGTGATGAGTTCCTGTAAGCTTTGAGTCTTTCTTTCTAAAGAAGCCTAGAAATACCTTATTTATTATGTGCCACCAGATGAAGCCTGAGACGTCCAAGTTGGGCGGCTGTTAAATCCTTAAGAAGGTAACCCTATTTGAGGCAGGCAACATCTTTCTGCAACAATTTGAGTAGGATCCCCCTTGGGTGTTCAGTCCCATTTTCCCCAAGTACTACAATCTTGGATACTTCCAGGTATCTACAATGTTGGATACTTCCAAGTATCCAACATTTTATTTGGAGCCCAAGTCAAATGTTAGAAACTACTTGACCTGACTGCTATGTGTCTTCACAGGCCCTATGATGCACCTGAGTGACCACACAGGGCTGACAAGAGCCCCAGGAACAGTGACTATTTCCCCCTATAACACTTCCTCCTTGCCTCAGACACCTGCCATGCCAACCCACTAACTCCATGCTTACGTGCTATCAGTCCTATCCTTGCTGCATCCTTTCTTTTCTTCTGCATGCTTTATCCTGTTACTAATCTCCTATAGAAGCAAAACTGGCACTTTGTTCTGCTTCCAAAATGATTAAGCACGTCATATACTACAGTTAGGAACATGATAAAACCATTTTGCACTCCTAGATAAACTGAAAATAGTAGGGTCATCCTGTCCGGTTCTGGTCTCCAGAATAATAAACCCTGAAATTTTTCTTACAAACCTGGACTCTTGAGACAATGTTATCCCTGATCTTTGTTATGCTGGTGTCTGAAAGCACAGGTGACTTTTGTAAATATGGTTGTTGTGTGAGAGAGTTGGTGTGGGGTTTTTTTCCCCACCATGAACAGACTAATGAAAACTTGGTACCCTGGATAGTTTGGCCTTTTTTCCCCTTTAAATATTTGTGTTTTGAATTTGGTAAGCCAGTCTTTCTGGCTTCTTCAGAAAGAAGTCTAACACTCTTGCACTGAGGGCAAGTAAATTTGTCCTTCCTTTCTTCAAGGCAACAGTCTCTAGGGACTTCCCTGGTGGTGCAGTGGTTAAGAATCCACCTGCCAATGCAGGGGACATGGATTTTAGCCCTGATCCTGGAAGATCCCACATGCCGCGGAGCATTTAAGCCCGTGCACCACAACTACTGAGCCTGCACTCTAGAGCCCTCGAGCCACAACTACTGAGCCCACATGCCACAACTACGGAAGCCCGCATGCCTAAAACACGTGCTCTGCATCAAGAGAAGCCACTGCAGTGAGAAGCCTATGCACTGCAATGAAGAGTAACCCCCACTCGCCACAACTAGAGAAAGCCCACGCACAACAACGAAGACCTAACACAGCCAAAAATAAATAAATTTATTTATTTAAAAAAAAAAAACAGTCTCTGGAGTCTTCCTGGGATAATTCCAGTCTTTTGTATTGTTCCCTCCAGAATCCCTTCCATTGCATCAAGATCACTTACATGTCTCCTCCTCCTCATCTACCCAGTGGCCTAAACCCAAAACCTGGAGTCATCCTTGACTCCTACCTCTCCTCAGTCCCTTCTCTTATCTTCTGAAAGCCTTTCATATAGGTCTATAACCCAACCATGACTTCTTTTATTTACTTATTTATTCATTTATTTGTTTAGGAGTGAGTGTTTTTATTTTTTTAACCTGTTGCTTTTTTGAAAACATCTTTATTGAGCTATAATTCCCATACCATAAAATTCACTCCTGTAATGGATACAAGCGATGATTTTATGTATATTCATGGAGTTGCACAATCACTGCCACCATCTGATTTTAGATATTTTTTATCACCTCCCCCACAAAAGGAACCAGTACCCTTTAGCAGTTAACCATAATCTCTTGCCTGGGTTTCTATAACAGCCTCCAACAAGTTATTAGGTAAGCCCTTATAATCCATTCTCTATACTACAGCTCGAGAGAACTTGCTGAAGTGCAAATGTAAGCATGCCCCATCTGAGATTAAAAACCTTCAATAGCTCCTGGCTCCCACTGTCACCCTGACAGAGTACAGAATCTTCTGGTGAGTCCAGGCCTTTAAGGATCTGACTCCTTTCTTAATTCTGGAATAAACAGTATTTTAGTATCATCTGGGGACCATGATGGACCTCAGAAAATCAGTGAACCCCATGAATGTGTATGCAAAAGTTGGTATGTTCTCAGACATGTCCAGTGTAATGATAAATTGCATTCGACTTTGCAAGGTTTAGAATATCTGGAAGAGCAGATTAATTATATATAGTTTTCCTTATTATAGTTTTGTATTGTTTGTATTTTTATCTATTGAGTGGGAAACAGTCATATTTTCAGAGCTTGAGGTGTCTAAAGATCATTTTGGCCCAGGAGGTGTTGAAGAGGCAGAGGCAGGCCCCCCGGGGCAGGAAAGTCTTACTTTGGGGAATAAGGTCTAAATTGAGTCCAGTGAGCTAAACTAAGGGTGTGGGGAGGTGGCTGGTAGCGAAAGGAAGAGCTGGGAAGGGCCACGGAAATCTGTGGGAGGGCAGAGTAGAATGTCAGTGCCACAGCAAGGCTGGTCATTATTTCCTGGGCCACTGGCTCCTTGGGAGGACAGAGGTGGGGGGCAAGGAGAGCTTTTTCCTTGTTCATCTTTGAAACCCCAGCACCTGACACACGATATGCATGTAATTGGCAACAAATGCTGAATGGACTAATGAATAAATGAATGAACACTTCTAATAAGGCATCACAGTTTTCTATGTTTCTTGTCTGTTTTATTCATCTCTGTCTTGTTAATCTTGTGCTCAGTATTTGTGAGCCCTGAGTTACATAGCTTAGAGAGGGGGTAAGTTTGACACTTGGGAGCAAGTGTTCTCACTTCTAACTCAGTTTTCATGCCCCTAACACCACATCACTCTTTAATGCTGCATCATTAAAACAAGATGTTTATTATAAGGTGCTCCTCCTCTGAGTGCTTCTCAGAGGCTCACAAACCGCAATTTCTTGTCTAACAATCCAGTTTCGCTCCTTTTTAGTCACTCCTCTTATTAGTAAGCAACATTTTTTTAAGCAGCGAGTTTCAAATATTCAAAACCATCAGCCAACCCTGTATTTTAGGTAACTATAGATATTTTAGCTAATTTATTTAAAAGAGCACTTTTGAGTCTGCTATAGTACTTAATGTCAGTCCTCATACTACAATGTCTCAGTGGTAACAGATGCCATCTGAAAAAGAGCTTGGTGTATTTGCCAATATAGAACTTTACCTCCAAATTCTAACTGATCAAAATAAGATCTATTAAAACTGAAACTTTCAGAAAAGTTTGCCCAAATTTCAAACAAAACTAACAAACATTAGTGTTTATTTTGAATTAGATTTATGGTTTTCATCAGACTATGATAAGTTTTCAAAACAATGACACATCTTACTATTTCAGCACTTCAGGATTTCAAGGAAATTTAACACTTGTGTATATACATAGAGGTTATACAGAGGTCTCAATTAATGGAAAAATGATAGTTCACAATATTATATGAGCCCCAAATGAACTTATCTGTAGTGTATAAGTGTTCAAGCTTTGGAGTCAGATAAATTTGGATTTTAGTCCTGGCTCTGTCAATTACTAGCCATATGACCTTGGGCAAGTGATTTATCCTTTATGTCTCAGTTTCCTCAATTCTAATATGGGAATAATACTTATCTAGCAGAATTAATTGGTATAAGTGCTTCAATCACTTAATGAATGGCAGCTATTAATACGATAACATTCATAGTAGGAATATTAATCCCTAACATATCAACTGGGGTTTTTATTTACAAGGAAAGGAAACTCTCTCTGGCTCTTTTAAAAGCAGAAACAGGAACTTCCCTGGTGGTCCAGTGGTTAAAACCCCATGCTTCCAATACAGGGGGCCTGGGTTTGATCCCTGGTTGAGGAACTAAAAATCCCACATGCTGCCTGGCATGGCCAAAATTTTTTTTTTTTAATTAAAAAGGGTAAGCTGGGATGAAGTGAGAGAGAGGCATGGACATATATACACTACCAAATGTAAAACAGATAGCTAGTGGGAAGCAGCCACATAGCACAGGGAGATCAGCTCGGTGCTTTGTGACCACCTAGAGGGGTGGGATAGGGAGGGTGGGAGAGAGACTCAAGAGGGAGGAGATATGGGGATATATGTATATGTATAGCTGATTCACTTTGTTATAAAGCAGAAACTAACACACCATTGTAACGCAATTATACTCCAATAAAGATGTTAAAAAATAATTTAAAAAAATAAAAGCAGAAACAGTATTTTTGACTAGGCAACTGTGTAGCTTGTAGATTTGCTGGGAGGCTGGCAAACGCTACTAGAAAATTACTTGGCCAGAGCATAGTTAACTTCATGAACAGGTCCCATGAGGACACCACTGCCCCTTGCACAGCGAACGCCACTCCACACTGGGCTAAGGGTGTCTCTGCTGGACGCCCCATTAATGTCTGATTGGTCACATGGGTGTACCTCAGCAGCCTGGGAGACTGGAACAAGTTGTTTCTGGCACTGGTAGCCACACCTTCAGCTGGTGATATGCTCTGTCTGACGCCTAGATTTATATGATGGGGAATTCTCCAAACATAAGAAGGGATAGAGAGGCTGGGTAGCCAAAAATATGCAACTATGCACCGCACTTCCCGGGGAGCCACATGTTTTGGAGAACGGTTTGATGCCTCCCTCTTTCACATGCCACACATCCAAATCATTAGCAAATCTTTTAGCTTCCCTTCAAAATATATCCAGAATCTGACCACCTCACTTCAGCTCCACCATTCCCAGCATAGATCAAGCCCTCTTATCTCTTGTCTGGATTATTGAATCAGCCTCCTGACTGGTCTGTTGGTTTCTACATTTGGTCCCTTACAGTCTGTTTTCAACATAGCAGTCAAAGAAGTTCTCTTTAAAAATATGTCAGGGGACTTCCCTGGTGGTCCAGTGGTTAAGACTCTGCACTCCCAATGCAGGGGCCCTGGGTTCAATCCCTGGTCAGGGAACTAGATCCACATGGCACAACTAAGACCTGGTGTGGCCAAATAAATAAACAAATATTTTAAAAAATTATGTCAGAAACCCCCAAAAATAAAATAAAATAAAAATATGTCAGCCCCTATCACACCTCTGCTCAAAGTCCCCCAGTACTTCCCATTTCCTTCAGCATGAGTGCCAGAGTTATCATGGTGACCTATAAGGCCCTTCCCATTGTTCCTTCTCTCCCCCATTTATCTGTCTGTTTGCATCCTCTATTACTGTCATAATGCCACCATGCTCAGAACTCAAGATCTTTGTACTTGTTTTTCCCTCTGCCAGGACCATTCGTCTCATAGACCTTTACAACTTGCTCCTTCACTTCCTTCCGCTTTCTGCTCAAATGTCACCTTATCAGAAAATGTTCTCTGACCACTATATAAAATTGTGACCCTCCAGCCCCTGGGACTCCACATCCTTTGAAATTCGTCTCCATAGCACATTGATCGCCACCTGACATTCTGTATATTTAATTGTTAGATTGTTTCCATCTCCCCCTGTAGAATATGAGCATGGGGAAGATGGGAACTTTGATTTGTAACTTCACCATCTAGTTGGCACACAATAACTATCTGATGAGTGAACAAATGATAATAGATCTTTAATAACTGTCACTTTACTGATCATGTGAATAAGGTATAGTCTGTACAATATGGTGTCTGCACAGAATGTAACACTGTTGCCAAAGTTATATTTTTTAGAATGGATCATATTATGCCACTCACATGTAGAAATTTTTTCTATTGCTTCTGACTGCTGATAGCCGTCCTTCTCAGTTTGGGGCATGAGGGGATGGAGAAGTCACAGGATAAAGCAGCACATCATTCTAGTCCAGAGGGTCAATTTTGCTTTTAGAATTGGGGGGAGAACATTTCCAACTTTATTCCTCTTAAAAGTATTGCCACCTAGGGCTTTCCTGGTGACGCAGTGGTTGAGAGTCCGCCTGCCGATGCAGGGGACACGGATTCGTGCCCGGGTCCGGGAAGATCCCACATGCCGCGGAGCAGCTGGGCCCATGAGCCATGGCCGCTGAGCCTGCGCGTCCGGAGCCTGTGCTCTGCAACGGGAGAGGCCACAAAAGTGAGAGGCCCGCGTACCACAAAAAAAAAATAAAGTATTGCAACATGCATGTATATATACAAACAAAATCAGCAGAATCATGTTTTCCCATTTAGTTCAGTTGGGTGAAAATCATGAAAACCCAAGAAGGAGAAATTTTTATATAAGCAGTGAGTGATTAGAAAATTTGATCCTTCTGTGCTGTTATGCAACCTGGTGTTAGTGCTGTAATTGAATCAGAATGCACAGGGTACTTAAGAACAAGATGAAAAAGGGTTTGTGGCATCTCATAATGAGCTCAGCTAAGTCCTTAATAGTAAGCAATACAGTCAGTTTAAAAAGCTTATAATGTACTCAGTTCCTTATTGAACCATGGGTTTTGCTGCCATGGAAATGCAGTTGACCACAATCTCAAGTGTCTCTAAAGTGAGAAAACACTGAGTAAGAAGAGGAGGAAGTCATCATTCTTGCAGTGACATTTAAGAACCAACGGCATGACACTCCTGAAGAAGAATAAGGTGGTGTGGTTTGCCCAATAGGATCTCAAAACATAATAAAGCCAGATAATTAAGACAGTGCAATGTTAGCAGGGTGGGGGGGAAATTAACCAATAGAACAGACTAGAAAATCCAAGAACAGAAGCATGCATTTATGGAAACTTGGTATGTGACAAAAGTTACACAGGTTATAGCAGGGAAAAGATGGACTACCTGTTCAATAAGTGATGCTCGGACAATTATTCATTAAAAAAAGAAATTGGATCCCTTTTCAGTATCATGCATAGAAATCAACTCCATACAAAATAAAGACAAAAATTTTTAATGGAAAAAATTTAAACTTGAAGAATAAAATTTGAGAAAACCTTGGTAGTAGAGGAATTCTTTTTTTTTTTCCCATGTGGCATGCAGGATCTTAGTTCCCCAACCAGAAGGGATCGAACCCGTGCCCCCTGCAGTGAAAGTGCAGAGTCCTAACCACTGGACTGCCAGGGAATTCCCAGGAATTCTTAAAAACAGACAAACGATAATGGAAATGATTGATAAAGTTAATCACATTAAGTTCAAGTACTACTGCTCATTGAAAGATCACAGAAAGAAAGAGTAAATACAAGCCACAAACTAGGGAAAGTTGTTAATAAGACATATAACCAACTGAAGTTTAGTAGCCATGACATATAAAGAACTCCTACTAATCAATAGGAAAAAAATAAACCCATAGAAAAATAAACACAGAGCATGAACAGGCATTTCACAGAAGAGCAAACACAATTAGGAAGTAAACATATGGAAGGATGCTCAATCACATTTATAAGGAGGGAAGTGCAAATTATGACCACAATGAAATACTAATTTACATCCACCAGACTGACAAATTTTTTTTTTTTTTTTTTTTTTTTTTGCGGTACACGGGCCTCTCACTGCTGTGGCCTCTCCCGTCGCAGAGCACAGGCTCCAGACGCGCAGGCTCAGGGGCCATGGCTCACGGGCCCAGCCGCTCCGCGGCATGTGAGATCTTCCCGGACCGGGGCACGAACCCGTGTCCCCTGCATCGGCAGGCGGACTCTCAACCACTGCACCACCAGGGAAGCCCTGACAAATTTTTTAAAGTAAAAAAACACTCTTAAGTGTTGACAAGAAAGTGGAGCACCAGTAACTCTTCTATCCTACTGGGAAATAATTCGGCAAATACACATACTCTATGACACTTGACATATATGCTGTGCAGTATATCCATTGCATAAGAACATCAGAATACACACACAAATATTCATAGGAGTCTGATTTTTAAAAGGCCAAAACAAAAACAAAAACAAAATTTTTTTAAAAAGAGGCAAAAACAGGCAAACAAGAAACCCAAATCCTGGAAATAATTAAAATGTCCATTGGTAGGAAAATAGAAAAACTGTGGTGTATTCATATCAAGAAATGCTACATATCAGTAAGAAAAAGAATGAAACACAGCTACACGCATCAACATGACTGAATCTCACAAATACGTTGAGCAAAAAGGAGTTGCAGAAGAATGTATAAATGTATATGCAATATTTTTATTTATAACATGGAATATATATTATTTAGTCTTTGTCCACTGTTCCTGTCACATAGTCCCCAAAACCTTGGAATTTCTTAAGTGATAAGAATGATAATGGTGTTTTTTGTTATTTATAACAAGCCCCTTTCAACTACATCTGAGTTTATGTTAATGAGGGATACATCTGAGTTTATGTTAATGAGGGGATTTTTGGAAAGCCTCAAAGGATGGGGGCTCATTGCCAAGGGAACCAGCTGAGATTAGAAGGTTGGAACTTTCAGTCCTCCACTGTACCTCCCAGGAGGGCAGAGGAGCTGGATGTTGAATCAGTCACCAATGGCCAGAGATTTATTTCATCAATCTTGCCTACATAGTGAAGCCTCCAAATAAACCCCAAAAGGCAGGATTTGGAGAGCTTCTGTGTTGATGAACACATAGAGGTTCTGGGAGAGCAAAAGGCCAAAGAGAGCAGGGAAGCTCCACAGCCATTCCCCACACTTCGCACGATACACCTCTTCCATCTAACTCTTCCTGATTTGTACCTTTTCTAATAAACCTGTAAACTAGTAAGTAAATTGTGTTCCTGAGTTCTGTGAGCTTCTCTAAAGGATTAATTGAAACTGCAAAGAGGGTCATGGGACCCTCTGACTTATAGCCATTGGGTTAGAAGCACAGGTAACAACCTGGCCTTGTGATTGGGCATCTGAAGTAGGGAAGGGGGCAGTCCTGTAGGATTGAACCCTTAACCTGTGGGATCTGACACTTTCTCTAGGTAGATAGTGTCAGAATTGAATTAAACTGTAGGATGCCCACCTGGTGTCACAGATTGTTTGATGTGTGGAAAACCTACACATCTGGGGTCAGAAGTGATATAGTGTTGTGGTAGAATATGGAGGTCCAGTGGTTAAGGCTCTATGCTTCCAATGCAGGGGGAGTGGGTTCAATCCCTGGTCAGGGAACTAAGAACCCACTTGTGTGGCTCGGCCAAAAATAAATAAATAAAATAAAATAAAAAGAATATTGAGAGCAGAGGACACACACAGCAGGAGTATATTGTTTTTCTTTTATGGTATATAAATTCAAAAACATTAAAAAAAAACCAAAGAATCTATTATAAACAGAAGGAAAAAAATACCTACACATTTCAGAATAGAGATTACCTCAGTAGTAGATAGATGACATTTGGGGAGGGGTACACTGGGGCCTTCAAAGTAGCAGGAATACTCTTTTTCTTAAGTTAGGTGGTGGCTACACGTGTGTTTGTCTTTTAACAGACATCTAGATTATATATACTCTTTTATATATATGAAGTAAATATAAAAATGTAAAAACTTCCCTGGTGGTGCAGTGGTTAAGAATCTGCCTGCCAATACAGGGGACACAGGTTCGATCCCTGGGCTGGGAAGATTCCACGTGCCGCCAGATTGAGCAAGAAAATGTAAAGTCCTTGTAGAAGTACTGGCAGTTGAAGAGCTCAATAAGTGCTAAGTATTATTTTTTGTATATAAAGAAAAAATTCAACTGCATGGATTTTTTTTTTTTTTTTTTTTTTTTTTTTATGGTACACGGGCCTCTCACCGCTGTGGCCCTTCCCACTGCAGAGCACAGGCTCCGGAAGCGCAGGCCCAGGGGCCATGGCTCACGGGCCCAGCCACTCCGCAGCATGTGGGATCCTCCCGGACCGGGGCACGAACCTGCATCCACTGCATCGGCAGGCGGACTCTCAACCACTGCGCCACCAGGGAAGCCCCTGCATGGATTTTTGAAGGAAAAATAATCAGTGTTTTATAACCAAAAAGTGAAAACACAAACAGTTAATTTTTAAAATTTAAGATGTTTTTTCAAAGTTAGTTCCTTAGATGACATGGAAATTAAAGTTAATGCATCAGGAGAAAGTTGGTAAAGGCCTATATGGCTAGAGGTATATCTTGAGATATTAACATATTCTAACTTTTTTTTTTCTTCTTTTATTTTCCTTTAACCAACCACCACCAACTCCCTACATTAATTCAAGAAAATAGCAGGCTCTGTGCTTTCTTGCCCCAGGAGAACTTTGATACAGACTATTACTCTGGTAGCCCCCAAAGGACCAAGTTTCCCATATTCCAGTTTGTGCCCTAGTCCCTCCCCTTCAATCCAGGATGGCCCTGTGACCTGCCTTAAACAACAGAGTATGGCAGAAGGAATGCTGTTCCAATTCAAGTCCTAAAATTTAAGGTCTACAAGCTTCCACTTTTGTTTGTGCTCTAGGGGACGCCAGCCCCCACGTAAGAAGTCTGACTACCCCTCTGTGAGAATCCCAACCTAGCCATGAGGAGAGGCATGGGACAGAGGAGAGCTCCTGGCCAGCAACCAGCACCAAATTGCCAGCCCTGTGAGAAAGGCGTCTGGGAAGTGACTCCTCTAAAAACTGCCCAGGCTGATACCATGTGTACCAGGTTCCACCAAGCCCTGCCCAAATTGTGAGCAAATAAAGAGAATGACTGTTTTAAGCCACTGGGTTTTCAGGTAATTTGTTATACAGCAATGGATAACTGAAACAGGATGCAGAGTAGAAAGGATACTTCCCCCAGGGAATTTTTTTTTCCCTAAAAATTTAAATTCTTAGGAGAATGCAGAGGGTTTTGGAGAGGGGATAGAGAAAAGGACTTTAGAGATGAGAAAAGGACCTAGAGGCATTGATAAAGTACCTTGAAGAATGATGAAGAGAGAAGAATTTTCTCCAGATTAAAAAAGATTCCTTTAGGCTGGTAGGAAGAGATGGTCCTCCCTACTTCCCTAAATAGTTATACAGTACATTTAGGGAGTTAGGATCAAAAGAAGGCTTGCAAGTGATTCCCTCATCCCAAGTGGCACAAAAGCAACAGGAAGCCACCAGATCTAAAGAGGGTATATAGACAAGGGTGAGCCTCTTCCGCCACCACCCAGAGCTTGGAACTTGTTAAAACTGGAAACAGGGACTTCCCTGGCAGTCTAGTGGTTAAGACTCTGCGCTTCCACTGCCGGGGCACAGGTTTGACCCCTGGATGGGGAACTAAGATCCCACATGTCCTGTGGAGCAGCCAAACAAACAAAAAAACTGGAAACAGAAGGAGCCCCTAAATGTTCTCTACCAGTCTGGTAGATTGGGGTTCAGAGTCATAAACTGTATTACAGAAAGTAAGTGTTTTAGCTTGCAAAGTCTGAACTCACGTCACTAAAATTGTCCTTACATTTTCAGAAAGAAATATACTTAAAAAATAAATTTGAGAAAATAGGAGTATTTAAAAACTCACTTTCCGGGCCTCCCTGGTGGCGCAAGTGGTTGAGAGTCCGCCTGCCGATGCAGGGGATACGGGTTCGTGCCCCGGTCTGGGAGGATCCCATATGCCGCGGAGCGGCTGGGCCCGTGAGCCATGGCCGCTGAGCCTGCGCGTCTGGAGCCTGCGCGTCCGGAGCCTGTGCTCCGCAACGGGGGAGGCCACAACAGTGAGAGGCCCGCATACCGCAAAAAAAAAAAAAAAAAAAAAAAAAAAAAAAAAAAAACTCACTTTCCATGCTCTTTATTTTTATTTTGGGGGAATTTAGTCTCATCAGCAAATCTTAACAAGATTTCTTCCCCCCCGCCTACTTTCTGCCAACTATGTTGTATCTGTAATACTTTTTCAAACTGGTTTCATCACAGTACACATAGAGCATTGCTATCCTCCAGATCAGCAGGGATTTCTGTAAGCTTCCCTTTGTTATGGGAGGGAACCACTCAGGGGCTTGACCATGTGACTAGTTTTGGTCAATGAGATCAGTAAACGTGATGCAAGTGGAACTTTGATAGGCACTTGCATATTGGAGCTTTTTCTGTTGAAGTTCTGTGACAGCTAAGTAGGAAACCAAGCAATCCTATTAGAGATGCCTAATAGAGGAACATGAGCTTCACTTCTCAACAGCCTCCGCTACCTGCCAGCCATGTGAGTGAGACCATCACGGACCATGCAGCCCCAGTCAAGCTGCCAGGTGACTGCTGCTTGTGATCTTAAGTGAGCACAGCAGAACTGCCCAAATTCTTGCTCAGCCCAAGTTACAGAAACCTGAGCAAATAAATGTTTCCTACTTGAAGCTATTGTACTAAGTTTTTTTTTTTTATGTGAAACTATTTACTGACCACTGTCCTCCAATATTTACAATATAATAAGCAATATACAGTTGGATAACATTCTGATTAATACAAAGTTAGTTCTTCCTGATTTCTGCTGAACCAGTAACACATATACTGAAAAGAAAGAGCCTACATGTAAGGAATGGTTGGATAAAGAAAAAACATGCAGATGACTAGTTGAGATTGCAAAAGTTTGTCACTCATTTATCCTACTGGGTCCAACATCTCTAATAATCTGATTAGTTTCATGAGCAAACAGACAGTCCATGACTCATGATCTTTTAGTTAACGTAACATAAGGATTTCAAATTTTCATAAAGGAATGGTTCTCTAGAAGGAACTTTAAATGCCCATTAAAGCCTTGTTTGGCTAATTAAACACACCAGTATTTGTTTAGTTTCCTAAGCAGTGGGGAGGTTGTTGGTAGTGATAAAATTTTTCCTTTCAGGGAGTTTTGCAAATAAACTGTTGCATTTATATGACTATAGATATAGATAGGAATTCTGATAAGACTGCTTTAAATTGTCCAATTTAAATTGCTTACATTATATTTAAATTATCCAATTTAAATTGTTTATATTTAAATTGACCAACTAATTACAGAATCATCTATTTCAGGTTTTTTTTTTTTTTTTGGTTTCATCACCTTTGGTGGACCCTCATTTCAACCAACATATTCTTTTAGGAAAGGCTTGTTTCCTTTCCATAAGTACGCATAATTTTTTTTCACACACACACACTATATTTTATTTTTACAAGAGATAAATAAACTGACACCAAGCATTGTAAATGGATGACCACGACAAAAGCAACAATGATTGCAATTTCCAAACACGAAACACACTTATACTATGTCATAATATTGACATTCAGTCCAGTAATCCTCCACTGCAACAGCTCCTTTACTTTGCAGTGAAAATTGATTTGTATATTTTTTGCCTCTGAGTTCTTGTGGGATTTTTTTTTTGATTCAAAGTCACAGAAACTATAATCATTCTCATCAGTTCACTCAGTCCCATGTAATTAATTTTTTTCATCTTGATCATTTGTTAGCACTTTCATGAATTCATCAGTTTTCCATTAGAGTTCTGAAAATGCTTATTCATTCAGTTCAGCAGTATAGTCAGTTACCAGAAACCTGTACTTGTCAGAGTCGTTTCCGTGAATTCCTTGAAGATGAAACCCTTTTATAGGAATATACTTGCAAAAGCATCAGAGTACACCCAGAACTGTCTGCAAATGACAAAAGACTTAAAAATGACCACGGTTAAAGATTTGATGAAAGTTCATAATAATGCAATTGACAAGGAAATTTAGTTTTTTCTGAGATATACATTTTAAAGTAATAACTAGAATTATGACTTATAACATTATACCAGAACATATAAGATTTTTAGAAATTTCATGTAATGTCTGAAATATTTATATTAACATATTTCCATACAAATAACCCAAAGAAAATTTAGTATTAGTTGTTTTTTGTTTGTTTGTTTGTTTGTTTATACTGCAGGTTCTTATTAGTCATCAATTTTATACACATCAGTGTATACATGTCAATCCCAATCGCCCAATTCAGCACACTACCATCCCCACCCCACCGCGGTTTTCCCCCCTTGATGTCCATGTGTTTGTTCTCTACATCTGTGTCTCAACTTCTGCCCTGCAAACCGGTTCATCTGTACCATTTTTCTAGGTTCCACATGTATGCGTTAATATACAATATTTGTTTTTCTCTTTCTGACTTACTTCACTCTGTATGACAGTCTCTAGATCCATCCACGTCTCAACAAATGACTCAATTTCATTCCTTTTTATGGCTGAGTAATATTCCATTGTATATATGTACCACATCTTCTTTATCCATTCGTCTCTCAATGAGCATTTAGGTTGCTTCCATGACCTGGCTATTGTAAATAGTGCTGCAATGAACACTGGGGTGCATGTGTCTTTTTGCATTATGGTTTTCTCTGGGTATATGCCCAGGAGTGGGATTGCTGGATCATATGGTAATTCTATTTTTAGTTTTTTAAGGAACCTCCATACTGTTCTGCATAGTGGCTGTATCAATTTACATTCCCACCAACAGTGCAAGAGGGTTCCCTTTTCTCCACACCCTCTCCAGCATTTGTTGTTTGTAGATTTTCTGATGATGCCCATTCTAACTGGTGTGAGGTGATACCTCATTGTAGTTTTGATGTGCATTTCTCTAATAATTAGTGATGTTGAGCAGCTTTTCATGTGCTTCTTGGCCATCTGTATGTCTTCTTTGGAGAAATGTTTATTTAGGTCTTCTGCCCATTTGGGGATTGGGTTGTTTGTTTCTTTAATATTGAGCTGCATGAGCTGTCTATATATTTTGGAGATTAATCCTTTGTCCGTTGATTCATTTGCAAATATCTTCTCCCATTCTGAGGGTTGTCCTTTTGTCTTGTTTATGGTTTCCTTTGCTGTGCAAAAGCTTTTAAGTTTCATTAGGTTCCATTTGTTTATTTTTGTTTTTATTTCCATTACTCTAGGAGGTGGATCAAAAAAGATCTTGCTGTGATTTATGTCAAAGAGTGTTCTTCCTATGTTTTCCTCTAAGAGTTTTATAGTGTCTGATCTTACATTTAGGTCTCGAATCCATTTTGAGTTTATTTTTGTGTATGGTGTTAGGGACATCTATTTGATTTGAAAGGTTATGGCTTCAGGAAAATTTTCAGTTTAGTTTGAGGTGATCTATTTCCTAGGTTGCTCAGAATGATGGCATCCCAGAAACAACACGGACTTACTCATGGTTGTGAAAAAATGCCTTTTTTGTTTTGGTGAATGTAAAAAAAAAAAACCCAAAACCCCAAAACAAGCATTTACGTATGTATTTATGTATACAGACAAAAACAAATAAACCCAGCATGGTCCTTGGGCATTATAGTTTAAAAATAATAAATGTAAATTCTGACTGAGTAATGACTATGGAAATTTTTTCTAACATTTTAGAAAAGCTGTTCTCTAATGCAGAGAAAATAATAAACCATGGTATCAAATGTTCTGTTCTGATAAATGAAGCAACTACAGAAAGTTTTATTTATTCAGAGTAACCAGTGATTTTGATAGAAAAAAAAATAAAAACAGGAACAACTCAACAATTCCCTTAATACTACTCAAAATGAACACATCAAACTTGATTTTCATTAGAATGTAGTTATTTTTCATACTAATAAGTCATAAACCAAGACCAGATTTTTGTATGTATGTAAACAATTATTGATCATCTTCTAGACAAGAATGCCAAGTTTGTCTCCCTTTGTAAAAAGCAATTAAAATTTGACAACACTTCATGTTTGCCTCTTCTACAGCACTGAGTCTGCTTCATCTGCATCTTTCCATTTCATGAGAAATATTAATCATCCACTGCTGTGTGTAACACAGTTATTTGCTCAGGATCAAGACCACTGGCAAAGCATCTTGGCAAAGCAGAATCTCTCTTCTTCTTTGATTTCCTGTCATCAGATTCACTGTCAGATAAAGATTTTACTTTTGTGCCATCTTTTTCTTTACCAGCTTTTTCAGAATTAAGAAATACTTTAACTTTGAACAATCTGAATTTTCTTCCAGTTTTCAAGTATTGTTAGCACCTGTAAATCTCTTCCGCTGAAGGATATACACCACCTTCCCATTCACTACACATCAGTCCAATATTTCTTCCATCACAAAACCTTCAGGCTCTACCTCTTTGACTCATTTTACTCTTTTCTATTCTGTTTCTTTCCCATTTTTTGCAACACAGTTTTATTGGAGGAGTTTTTAAATTGTGGAGTTGAAGAGCTGTTATTCACTCTCTCCCAGGAGGAGGGCCGTGAGGAGTTGTACAAGAGGCCACTAAGTTTGGGGGTATGTTGTTTTGCAGCAAGAGATAACTGATACAGGGATACTTAAATATTTATACTCTATACGATAAGATGGCTAATGAAAAGAAAAATTATTAGTCAATTAAAGAGAACTAATTGTGGCATTGGGTCATTTCAAACTCTTATTTATTTGTGATGAAAATTAAAGAAGAAACATCATCGATAAAAAAAAACCAAGGACCTACCGTATAGCACGGAGAACTATATTCAATATCTTGAAATAACCTATAATGAAAAAAATCTGAAAAAGAATATATATATATATATATCAATATATATAACTGAATAACGTTGCTTACACCTAAAACTAACACAACATTGTAAATTAACTATACTTTAAAAAAAACAAAAAACAAACATCATCTTTCTTTGCTGAAAAAGTTATCTGGGGAGTATCTCTCTGAGAACAAAAGTTGACTGGCAAATGTTTCAGACTGCCAAACTGCCACAGAAGACAGTGATTCAGAGTTGACCGCTCAAGAAGATACATATCTGTGTTTCCACCAATAGTTGCCTGTAATATTGTAGTACACTTCTCTGGCAGCATTTTGGATCTCTCCTCAGTGAGATTATCTTTAAATCTCTTCTAAAGACATACAAAGAGTTTCTGTTTGTACCCATGCATTTGCATAATTTAGTATTATAGAGAAATGAGAAATTGTCCTGATGATGAACTTCTAGCTCTAGTCCCAATTTGATGAAATAGTCAATTCATTTCACTCATTAAGATATGAAAAACTTTTTCTTTGTCATTTAAATCAAACACCATTGTATAACGGACTATAACAAAAAGTTCACTTGAATTTGTAAGGTAAAATGTGAGAGGTCAAAGAAATCCCATAGGAGTCGGGGTTACTTTGGTCTCAGCTTTCCCTCATATCTCCCTTCAGGAACATGAATGGCATTTGGCCACATCTGGCCGCTTCCCAGTTTTATCTTCCACCATCTACTGCTCCATTCTCCCCACTTCCAGCCCTTATTATTTATGCTCCTCCCAAACACATGCCTTCACACTTTTGTTCCAACTGTGTGTTCCACCTTTAATACCTTATATGTCTATCCAAACACACACACACACACACACACACACACACACCCTACAATTCTGGAGCATCTTTATTTGGACAAACAAATCTAGGTTTCTAACATACACCAATGATTAGTCTATCCATGTAATTAACCATGAAGGTTTTGGCAAACCTAGTAAAACAGAAAATATACTTTATCACCCAAACTTTTGAAGAATCAAAAAAATCCCCCAGTCTTAATGAATTTACGTGTCACTCTCAAGCACAAAATATTCACTAAATATTTTAAGACCTGGAGAGTAAATGACTAAACCTAGTCGTCTAACAATGACAATATTCTTTGTTGTTGAGTTAGGGCACTACAGGCCAGGATAAGGATATTTATTTAATGAGGCGCAATAAAGGCTGTTACCGAAAGCGTAGTGCATGTGAAGTCCTTTGCGAACATCGTTTAACTTATTCCTAACAACTCTGTGGCATAGGCGTGCTCGTGCACGATTCTCAGCCGCGTGTTGGCGGTGGCGGAGGGGAGGCATGTGCATCACATGAAAAGCTGCTCAACATCACTAATTATTAGAGAAATGCAAATCAGAACTATAATGAGGTATCACCTCACACTGGTCAGAATGGGCATCATCAGAAAATCTACAAACAACAAATGCTGGAGAGGGTGTGGAGAAAAGGGAGCCCTCTTGCACTGTTTGGTGGGGATGTAAATGGATACAGCCACTGTGGAGAACAGTATGGAGGTTCCTTAAAAAACTAAAAATAGAACTACCATACACCCAGCAATCTCACTATTGGGCATACACCCGGAGAAAACCATAAAACCCCAGTGTTCATTGCAGCACTATTTACAATAACCACGTCATGGAAGCAACCTAAGTGTCCATCGAAAAATGAATGGATAAAGATGTGGCATACATATACAATGGAATATTAATCAGCCATAAAAAGGAACAAAATTGGGTCATTTGTAGAGACGTGGATGGACCTAGAGACTGTCATACGGAGTGAAGTAAGTCAGAAAAACAAATATCGTATATTAACGCATATATGTGCAATTTAGAAAAATGGTACAGATGAGCCGGTTTGCAAGGCAGATGTAGAGAACAAACATATGGACACCAAGGGGGGAAATGCGAGGGGTGGCGCGGGGGTGGTGGTGGGATGAATTGGGAGATTGGGATTGACATGTATACACTAATATGTATAAAATAGATTAATAGAACCGCCTGTAATAAAAAAAAAAGCCCATTGCGAACATTATTTAACTTATTCCTAACAACTCTATGGCACAGGGTGCTTGTGCACGATTCCCAGACGCGTGGTGGCGGCGGCGTTGGGTAGGCATGTACACCGGGCAGATATGGTCGCCGGGACCCTTGGAAGCCGCGGTGACGTCACAGAACCTCGGTGGGGAGGTTCTCCGGGCCCCGCTTTGTCTCGGAGGTCCATGCCGCAGCCCACACACAACCACTAGGAAATGGGACTGAAAAAGCGGCTCAGGGTGTCTCGGCGTCGTTTTTTTCCGCGTGGGGACCCACGTGCTCGTGGCGGGGGTAGGTCCACACCGCGAGGCCCGCGGGCCTGGCGCTTCCCACCGCCGCATTCACGCGACCTGGTCCTGAGCTCGCAGCCGTTGCCGCGGGGCCAGGAGCTCGCAGCCGGATAGGCTCGGTCGGGGTTATGGAGAGGCGGGAAGGTACCAGGACCCTCTGGGCCGGGAGAAAACAGTCCTTCGGAAGACTGCCCCCGCCGCTCGCCTCGGATACCGGGTTGTTCCCTCAGGGCGCCGCCGCCCGCTAGGGACCGCGCTCCCCTCCAACTTCGCGAAGGCGAAAGGGGCGGGCCCCGGGCAGCGGGCTCCTTAGTCCCGCCTCAGCCCGCATGGCCTGCTGGATTCGCTCCGCCTCCTGCGCGCCGCCGGCGGCCCCTCTTTCTCCTGCGCCACAGCTAACAGGCGGCGGGCCTGGTTGCGGAGAACGCTGCGACCTCCCCTGGGCGGCAGCGGGCGCGGGATCCGGCCTTGCGAGGAGCGCGCCGCGCGCCCCCTCCTCTGCGGGAGCGGCGGGCCGCGGAAGTGACGTGGTGTACGGGTAGGAGCTCGTTCGAATCGGTTCCCGGGTGATCCTCGCGCCTGCGGTTGGTCGGTCGCCGCCGCCGCCGCCGAGGGAGGAGCTGAGTGCGCCGGGGTAGAGGCCTTGTGCCGACCCGGGGGCTGGAGCTGAAGGCGCCGCGCGGAGCCCGTACCTCGGCCTTTAGCGCGACGGCCGCAGAGGCCGGCGCTGCTGTTTTCTCTCCTCTTCCCCAATATGGCAGCGGCGGGCGGCGGCGGGCCCTCGGTGGAGACCGGAGAGGGCGGCGGAGGCGACGGCTACAGGACGGTGTACTTGTTTGACCGGCGCGAGAAGGAGTCGGAGCTCGGGGACCGGGCGCTGCAGGTCACGGAGCGCTCGGACTTCGCGGCGTTCCGCGCCTCAGTGTGTCAGGTACGCTAAGGAGGGATGCGCGGGTAGAGTTGAGGTTGGGAGGGTGACGAGAAGCCCAAGTTGCTCACCGGGGGCAATAAACCTGTCACCCGGCCCCGGTCCTGCGGCTTCGGCTTCTCCCTCCAGGGTGCCCGCCATGCCCGAGGGGGGCGGGGAAGCCTGGGGCCGGTCCGGGCGCCGGCCTTGGAGTGCGGAGCCGGCGGTCGGTGGGCCTCCCTCTGCCCCGGCCCTGTACCGGGAGTCGCGCCGCCCGGGCTTTGGTACCGCGGGTTTCATGGGCCCGGGGCGACCTTAGCACTCTGGGGCCGTGCAGCTCTTCTTCCAGTCGGGAAAGCCACTTGTTTCTCTTTCGGGTGGAGCTTCTGTTTTGTTTTTTAAAGAAGAGAGCGGAGTTCTCCCCGATGGCTCTGTTAGGAGTGTTGTGATAGAAGTTGTTAAATTCCTGGAGTCGATTTTCCACAGGTTCGTTCAGTGATGCAGTAATTTCCTGGGTCGTTCTGTCAAGAAGGCTTGCAGGCCCGCCCTGGCGGGGTCCTTCCGTAGTGGAAGCACTTGACCTAGAGAACTTCGCAGGTGGAGCTGCCCTTCTGGTTTCCTGCACCCCCCGCCCCAGCCCCCTGGGAGTTCCTGAACCACTCAAATGGTGTCCGAGGGTATCTGCGGAATACCACAGGACCTATATACTCCCTGTACTAGTTTGCTTTAAAAGTTAATGACTATGTAGGCAAAGTCCTACTTTAAACTGGGAAGTCTTTTCTAGATCTGAGGTGTTGCTGGTGCTCAAGCTTTAAAGAAGGGGTATTGTCGTGAGCTGCATTAACCACTTGGGGCTCTTTTTAAGCGATAGAGAACACTTAGCTTCCAAGGAAAAAGGACTTGGTGTGAAGCAGTGTTTTAACTTGAGCAGGCTGATGTTTTTAGTGCTATTAACTCTGTATACTAGTTGCTGAAATAATTGAAATCAAGACTCAGGGGAAAAAACGACTTGAGAGGAAGGACTTTGATTTGTTCTGTATTCCCAGCGTCTGGAATTGTGCCTGGCACATAGTAAATGGCCAAATTAGAATGGAGACAAAATTTTATAAACTCAAAAGTTCATTCTGTGTATGGATATAGCAGATTCCCATGTCTTTGAAAAGTGAATGAATGAATGCTCTTTTTTTTGGATGAATGTTTTATATTCATCAGGGAAAGGAAACTCTTCATGTTTATTATTTTTGTAGTTGATTATATAAAATATTTATATTGATTATATGTAAATGATTTAAAGTCATGACATATAAAAATGATTTTAAACTATTAGCACATTAAAGAATATAAGGAACCAGAGGGAAAAAAGTAAACCTTTCACTCACTGTGAAATTTATAACCACTGTTAGCACTTGGAGTTATTTCTTTGTATCCTTACCCTCACCCCCCATTTTTAATTTATTTATTTTAATTTATTTATTTTTGGCTGCATTGGTTCTCTGGGCAAGCAGGGGCTACTCTTCATTGCGGTGCCCGCGGGCTTCTCATTGCTGTGGCCTCTCTCGTTGCGGAGCACGGGCTCTAGGTGCTCAGGCTCAGTAGTTGTGGCACACGGGTTTACTTGCTCCGCGGCATGTGGGATCTTCCCGGACCAGGGCTCGAACCCGTGTCCCCTGCATTGGCAGGCAGATTCCTAACCACTGCACCACCAGGGAAGCCCCTCACCCCCCCATTTTTAAATAACCATAATGCATGTCTATAGTCCATTTTTTTCACTTAATATTGTCAGTATTTTTCTGTTTTAATGCAAGTCTTCATAATCGAAGTGGTCTGTTTTGTACCACTGTTTACATAACCAGATCTCTCTTTTTTGTTGACATTTACATTACTTTCAATTTTAAGCAATGCCATGATAAACATGTTTGAATGCATAGTCTTTTTTTGGAGATTTATTTTATTTTTTTATTTTTTAGTTTAAACTTTTTTTTTCCTTCTTTTTTAAAAACATTGAAGTATAGTTGATTTACAGTGTCATGTTAGTTTCAGGTGTACAGCACAGTGATTCAGTTACATATATATATATATATATATTCTTTTTAAAATTCTTTCCCCTTATATGCATAGTCTTTTATGTCTTTATTTTTCTTTGGTTTAGAATCTTAGAAGTGAAATTCCTGGATCAAAGGTCAGGAATATTTTTAAAGCTCTTGATACGTATTTTTAAATTGTTTTTCAGAAAGGTTGTACTAATCTACCCTCCCTCTAGAAATAATTCTCCCATGTGAGAAGAGTCAGTAAGTCTGCTACATATATAGGGGAAGTGTATTAACCTCTTATTACGGAAGTGGAAACTCACTTTTGGAGATGGTGACTCACTTAAGTCAAACAGATAGTACAAAAATTAGAATTCAAACCCAGAAGCCAAGTTCTTTTTGTTATTCCACTCAGCCTCAAATGATGTTCTGTGTTACAGGGAACAGATATATTCATTCCATTCCTTCAATATTTTAACAAAGAAAATATTTTCTTTGACTAATTCTTTTCCTCTCCTTCCCACTTTTTCCTGCTGGAACAGAGAAGGTTAAATTTGATTAGAAGTGGGAGGGAAGAACTAGTAAAAAAAGGAAGGCTAACTTTTTTTTTTTTGAGAGTTTAAAACATCATTAGATTATGCCACCTAATCCCATAACTTTGTCCCCATTACAGACTTGAAGAACTGAAATAAGTTACTGAATGAAGTCTGAGTTTATACAGTTCATGAGCAATGAAACTGGGATTGGAATCTAGGTCTGTTTGATTCTAAATCTTGTATTTTTTTAAAACAATATCCACAATGTCCACTAAAGCCTTCATTTTCCTTTTTAGGCGAAGAGGCAGATAGTGCACTAAATTAAAGTTTTTCATTAAAACTGAAAACAAACTAATAAGTGTTTGTAGTGCTAGAAAGTATTATGGGTCCTAAACTGTTATTTGGGGAAAGTGCACTTTGTAGAAAAGAGGAGCAATCAAGAGGAAGGAAGAGGAAAAGGTGGATTTGGCAGAAGCCCTTACACCTGTGATAAGCAGTTATTGACTCACTTGAGCCCTTGTGACCTTGCAGAATCAAAGATTAGAAAATAACTTATTTGGCTAGTTCTTAATATGCCCAGGCATTAAGTCCCATATGTGCAAACCCTCCTCTCCACCCCTAATTTTGAGGAAATGCCTACTTTTTCTCTTGTGTGGTTCCACTATTCCTTGTCACCCTTCTATAGCACTTGTTATACCATCATACTTAAAAAATAGTCTCTGCTTCTTGAGGGTAGGAACCTTACCTAATAGTTGGTTTATAGCTGTTAGTTAAATGAATCAATCTGTTCCTTCAAAAAAATTTGTACATAAGGTATATTACGTTAAAAATTCCAAAAGATGAAAAGAAAAAAGGTAAAAGAAGGTAGATGTAGGAAAGAGTAGAATAGTAACCTGAGGAGAACTAATAAATGGAAGTTCATTTGATTAAAGTATATACCAGTGCTGAGCCATGAAATCAACTTTGAGTTTCTTGGGCATCCAAACAAAGAAGGAAAGGTAATTGATACAGAATCCACAATGTCTATAAAATAAAGACGTTCCAGCTGCTATTGATGCAAACCTTTGATTTGAGAAAAATTTCTCCCTAGATTCCTCACAAATCCTGATAAAATGGACAACATTCTTAGAGATAGGAGAGGCTCTTCTTATCTTGTCTTTTAATGCAAGGTACAGCTATGTGTTGTTTAGGGTATTGCAGCCTGCTTTAAGCAATTACCACCCAAACTTTTGTAGAGATTTCTCACCCAAGTGCAGTGTGGGTGTTCCTGGTTTTGGTATGGTTCAGGGACAGAGCAATTGGATATAATACCAAAGCACATCATTAAAGGCTAGTTTTTTGTTCAGAGAGATGCATTGAACTATATAACTTCTGAGTGACCTAATCCATTGATGAAGTTTAAAGTATTCAGGATTTTATGGACTACAAGTTGGTTAGCCCTTCATAAATATTTCTTAAAATTGGCTTTTGAGAGAAGTTGGGCAACAGATACTTTGAAGCTAACCTAAAGACATGTAGGGCTGGTACTTGGGAAGATCCATATGCTTTAACATTAATCCAGAAAAAGGTGGAATTGAAGTGCTCTTATAAAAATGAAAAAGCCCGGTCACCACTCTTGCCCAAATAGAATGTCATCCTGCTTTCCTATAGAGAAAGGCAGAGGAAATGTATCTGTATTCAAGGCCAGGTGAGTACAAATATACGAAAGTCTTTAGTTTACGTCTGATAACATAGATTTTTAGACCAAAAATTGGAGAGAGAAGAGTATGACATCTTGAATAAAAGCATAATGAATAATGTAAAAATATTTAATTTATGTTTGTTGAATACCAGAGCTATAAAATATTTAGAGAAGTTATGAATTTGAGAAATAATTTTTATAAAGGATTATAGATAAGACAGAAAAAAGATAGCTTATGTATCTTAATTGAATAATAAAGCTATGGAGAGATTTATGAAATATATAAATACTTTTCAGATGTACATAGATCTTTAAAATTCAATTTAATTATAAAAATATGTATTTTTTTCTACAGGATATGTAACCACATGATCTAACAGTTAGGACATTGTAGAAATAAAGTAGTAAAGAACTGAGAAATAAAGACTGTCTTGATTATACAAAAGCCTAAGATCTGTGGAGACAATTTTTATTTCTGTAAACAAATAGAATTTTTTCCCCATCAGTTTATGTCTATAGCTTCATTTCTCTTGGGTGGAATTGCATAGGATATGAGTATTTTTAATTTTACTAAAGTATACCAAATTGCTTTTCAATATGGTTGTACTGACTTTCGGGCCTATCCGAAATGTGTAAGATCCACCTTCCCTATATGGAGGCCTATACTTTATTTTTTTATCCTTCAAAATATAGCTGTCTTTTTAGTAGAACTTTTTAAAAAATTGAAGTATAGTTGATTTACAATGTTAGTTTCAGGTGTAGAGCAAACTGACTCAGATATATACATACACACACACACACTTTTTTAGATTCTTTTCCATTGTAGGTTATTACAAGATATTGAATATAGTTCCCTGTGCTATACAGTAGGTTCTTTTTGTTTATTTTATATACAGTAGTGTGTATCTGTTTGTTTGTTTTTTTGGGGGGGGGGCTATGCGTCTTGCGGGTAGTTCCCTAACCAGGGATTGAACCTGGGCCACCACAGTGAAAGCGCCGAATCTTAACCACTGGACTGCCAGGGAATTCCCTAGTAGCGTGTATCTGTTAATCCCAAACTCCTAATTTATCTCCCCTGCCCTGCTTTCCCCTTTGGTAACCGCAGGTTTGTTTCCTATGTTTGTGAGTCTGTTTCTGTTTTGTAAATAAGTTCATTTGTATCTTTTTTTTTAGATTCCACATGTAAGTGATATATGATATTTGTCTTTCTCTGTCTGACTTACTTCACTTCGTATGATAATCTCTAGGTCCATCCATGTTGCTGCAAACAAGCATTATTTCATTCTTTTTTATGTCTGAGTACTATGCATTTTGTGTGTGTGTGTACACACACACACACCCCACATCTTCTTTATCCATTCATCTGTTGATGGACATTTAGGTTGCTTCCATGTCTTGGCTATGGTAAATAGTGCTGGAATGTCCATTGGGGTGTGTGTATCTGTTTGAATTAGAGAGTTTGTCTTTTCCAGGTATATTCCCAGGAGTGGGATTGGGATTGCTGGATCTTATGGTAACTCTTTTTAATTTTTAAAGGAACCTCCATACTCTTCTCCATAGGGGCTGTACCAGTTTACATTCCCACCAACAGTGTAGGAGGGTTCCCTTCTCTTCACACCCTCTCCAGCATCAATATTTGTAGACTTTTTGATGATGGTCATTCTGACCAGTGTGAGAGGATACCTCATTCTAGTTTTTTTGTTTTGTTTTTTTTTTGTTTTTTTTGGGGGGGGGGCGCTGCATTGGGTCTTTGTTGTTGCATGCGGGCTTTCTCTAGTTGTGGCGAGTGGGGGCTACTCTTCGTTGCAGTGTGTGGGCTTCTCATTGCAGTGGCTTCTCTTGTTGTGGAGCATGGGCTCTAGTATATATATATACTATATATATATAGTGTGTGTATATATATATATATATATATATTTTTTTTTTTTTGCAGTACGTGGGCCTCCCACTGCCGCGGCCTCTCCCGCCGCGGAGCACAGGCTCCGGATGCACAGGCCCAGCAGCTGTGGCCCACGGGCCCAGCTGCTCCGTGGCACGCGGGATCCTCCCGGACTGGGGCACGAACCCACGTCCCCTGCATCGGCAGGCGGACTCCCAACCACTGCGCCACTAGGGAAGCCCTATATATATATTTTTAACTATCTTTTTTTTTTTTTTTTAGAAATGGCTTTTATTTATTTATTTATTATTTAGTTTTGGCTGTGTTGGGTCTTCGTTTCTGTGCAAGGGCTTTCTCTAGTTGCGGCGAGTGGGGGCCACTCTTCATCGCAGTGCGCGGGCCTCTCATCATCGCGGCCTCTCTTGTTGCGGAGCACAGGCTCCAGATGTGCAGGCTCAGTTGTTGTGGCTCACGGGCCCAGTTGCTCTGCGGCATGTGGAATCTTCCCAGACCAGGGCTGGAACCCATGTCCCCTGCATTGGCAGGCAGATTCTCAACCACTGCGCCACCAGGGAAGCCCTATAATAGTATATTTTAAGTTAGAAATTCTTCTCATTAAAAGTTTCAAACATATACAAAGAGATAATAGTATAATGAAACCACGTATAATCATCCACATTCAACAGTTTCCAAGCATTTACCACGCTAGCTTCTTTTTTGCCTTTTGAAGCATATTCCAGACCTTAGTTTACTTCACTCCTGTATACTCAACATGCACTTCTGTTATCACACCATCAAAATTAACATTTTTAATAGTATTGTTCAGTCCATATTCAGATTTGTTTATCTCAGAAATGTTTTTTTATAGTTGGTTTGTTTAAAACAGGGTCCTTACGTTGAACTTGTTTGTTTGTTTGTTTGTTTTTTGCGATACGCGGGCCTCTCACTGTTGTGGCCTCTCCCTTTGCGGAGCACAGGCTCTGGACGTGCAGGCTCAGCTGCCATGGCTCACGGGCCCAGCCGCTCCGCGGCATGTGGGATCCTCCCGGACCAGGGCACGAACCCGTGTCTCCTGCATCGGCAGGCGGACTCTCAACCACTGCGCCACCAGGGAAGCCCTGAACTTGGTTTTTTATGTTTCTTAATTCTTCTAAAATTTAGAGCATTTGAGCAAAGTACCTTCCCCCAGTCTTTTGTTTTTCCTGACACTGACTTGTTGAAGAAATCAAGTTGGTTTGTCTCTCGTATTCCACATTCTGGATTTGTCTGTGCTCCTTGATGGTGTAATTTAGCTTGTTCTAACTCAACATATCCTATAAACTAGAAGTTATTTTTAAAGGCTTATAATTAAGATTTAGGTTCAGCTTCTTTGGGGTAGGGAAGCAAAAAATACTTCATAGGTGGTGCTGTTACTTCGTATTACATCACATCAGGAGGCACATAATGTAAGGCTATTTTACCCACTCTTAGAAATGCTAAGATTGAATTAGTGGGATTCAGGTGGTTTCAGCAGGATTCCTCCTTAAACAAGTTTTAATTTAAGGTTCATTCATTGATGGTGCTATTCTGATTGCCATTCCTCCTGTATTTATTAGCAGGAATTCTTTGCCTCTCTAATCGATGAGGCAAAAGAACAACTTCGCCTCATCAATTAGAGATATATGGTTACCCTGAAATCTAACTGGTACAAGAAAGCAGGATAAATGCTTTGTTCTTTCCCTCTAATTTGTCAGTGTTCAGAGTAAGGAGTTAGTGCCTCCGTTAGTTTCAGTAGTGACCAATAGGGTTTTTAGTATCAGTATTGAAGACTTGAATATCATTAGTCTAGATTTTTTTAGTAATCTCCTGTGTAAGGTTGGTCTAGATTAACTAGTTCATCATTACCTGAAACAGAAGTAAGGATGCTAACACTTTGTTTCCTGTTGTAGTTTTCCCCCATAACTTACGTTGCCTTAATTTTTTTAGGTTATACTTTTGGAAGGGGTTATAATAGATATAAAGATTCTTTATGCAGATACCCTGTGTAGTGTGGCTATACTTACCTCAGTGTTATAAAATATTAACCTCTCTTTTCTTCTAGTACTTTTGTTTTTGCATATTTAAATATTTAATATATATGAACATAAGTGTTATGTTAATACTTTGCTCCAAATAAGTTTACTTATATATTGACATAAAATTATATGGTTTTTGTCTAAGAGAGCCCTGCTGATGTTAAACCCTTTCAAAATGTTCAATTAATCACTTGTGTTCCTAGGTGACATATAATAGCAGAAAAATCTAGGTAATTTGTAGGTAGATTTGTGGTTAATTATGCAAAGGCAAAATTTTAAAACATTAAGATATATTTCTCAAATAAATGTAGCACTGTTAGAAGATTATAATATCCTTATCAATATTTTCATATTTTTGTAAATTTGAATAGTGCATTTATTTCCTTTGTATAATAATTGATTTTATTCTATTATTTTGGATAGACACTTGACATTTCACCTGAAGAAAAATTTGTTATTACAACAACAAGTAGGAAAGAAATTACCTGTGATAATTTTGGTAAGCAATGTTAATGTTTATGCTTTTATACTTAATATGTTCTAGTATATCATAGAGCAATGACTATTTTATGGGATAGATAAGCATCAAAAAACTGTGATGTTTTGGGGATACATGCATCCAGTTTGTGCAGAGGTCATATTTTTCAAGCAAGATTATAGGAAAAGAGTTGACATCATTTATGGCTACAGAAGATGAGACCTTGCTCAGCACAACACCTAGCTGCAGATCTTCTACTTGGGCCCTTAAGAAGCTAATTGTTCTGACCAACTTGGATTCTTCCATTATCTTTTTTTACCCAGTTATGTTCTAAGACTTGCCAATTTTTCATGCTTGATTCCTTTTTGGATTTAATCATTCTTCTCCATTCATATTGATACCACTTTAATATAGTTCCTCATCTGATTTTCTGTGACAGCTTAACTTAAGAATTGAGTGTTTCAGATGAGTGGAAGTATTTGAACCTATTCCACTGATATTCTTTTTTTTTTTTTTTTTTTTGCGGTAAGCGGGCCTCTCACTGTTGTGGCCTCTCCCTTTGCGGAGCACAGGCTCCAGACGTGCAGGCTCAGTGGCCATGGCTCACGGGCCCAGCCGCTCCGCGGCATGTGGGATCCTCCCAGACTGGGGCACAAACCCGTGTCCCCTGCATCGGCAGGCGGACTCTCAACCACTGTGCCACCAGGGAAGCCCTTCACTGATATTCTTAACAAAACACAACACGACTGAATTTATAGATGGATCCATTGTTTGGGGATTTGCCTGTACAATTTTTAAAGTCATCTCATAGATAACAGTTTGTATATTTAAAATTATAAATTCACTGTGTTTCGGTTGCTAGCTTAGCACTTAAGATGTTACCTCTTGATTACAGATGAAACCGTTAAAGATGGAGTCACTCTGTATCTGCTACAGTCAGTCAGTCAGTTACTACTAACAGCTACAAAAGAACGAATTGACTTCCTACCTCACTATGACACATTGGTTAAAAGTGGCATGTATGAATATTATGCAAGTGAAGGACAAAATCCTTTACGTAAGTATTCCATTTATACTAATCTTGATAAACTATCACTGACCTTTATCCCCTGATCACGAGTCCTAGTCCTTCACTTTAAAAAAGATCTCATTCTACTTTATTCGCAGACTGTGATCAGTTTTTGTGAGTGTCCTTACTTCGTCTCCTCATTACAGTGTACTTCTTTTTCTACCTAAGTCATCTTACTTCATAATAAAGATACTTCTCCTTTAAAACTAATGTAGAATGAGAATTCATTCCTTTTCTTTTTTTTTTTTTTTTTAATTTCTTTTCAACTCCTAAGAGGTCTTGTACTTACACATCTATCTCCTGTACACTCTCCTTTCCTGATTTATTCTTCCTGGCCTCCTACACACCTCTCGCAGTTGAGAAAATATTTGTTTTACCTTGCACATTTTTTATAGCTGAACAGCACAAGTAAGTGGTTTGTGTTCTTTATCATTTCTTTATAATTTCCTTCCACCTTTACTACTTGCCAGTTTTTATCCTACCTTTGGATTGTTTGCTAGTTGATTTAGAGAATCTTTTCTGTCTGGACCCTGCCAAAGTGTTTAATACTATTTAGATGTTCATTATAAACTTTCTTTTTCTTTTTTTTTTTTTTTTGGCTGTGCTGTGGCTTGTGGGATCTCAGTTCCCCAACCAGGAACCAGGAATTGAACCTGGGCCTTGGCAGTGAAAGCCAGGAATCCTAGCCACTAGGCCACCAGGGAACTCCCTGTAAACTTTCTTATTAAAAATTTTTTTCATTGTATATGCGTTAGAGTTGGTAGAAAATTAGAAAACACAGATAAGCAAAAAGAGCATAAAGAACATCCCTATCTCTACCACCCAGATGTAACTACCACCAACACTTCGGTGTTTATCATTTCAGACCTCTTCATATTGTTTGATTTTTTTTTTTTTCCTTTTTAATGGTTTTGTATGATGCATCCTTTTTTTTTTTTTTGGCCGCGCCGCATGGCTTGTGGGATCTTAGTTAGTTCCCTGACCATGGATTGAACCCGGGCCCTCAGCAGTGAAAGCACAGAGTCCTAACCACTGGACCACCAGGGAATTCCCAGTGCATACTTTTTTAACCTACCTTTTTATTTAAAATGTAATGAACATCTTTAATATGCATGTCAATATATATTTGTTTTAGGGGTTACACAGTATTTATATAATGTAATTTATTTGAACAGTGTACTGTTGTTATTAGACATTCAGGTTATTTCAGTTTTTTTTTAATTGTTACAAATGACTGAATGTTCTTGTGACTAATTCTTTTTTTAATAAATTTATTCATTTTATTTATTATTTTTGGCTGCGTTGGGTCTTCGTTGCTGCACGTGGGCTTTCTCTAGTTGTGGCAGTCAGGGGCTACTCTTCATTGCGGAGCACAGGCTCTAGGCATGCAGGCTTGTGGCTCGCAGGCTCTTGAGCGCAGGCTCAGTAGTTGTGGCACACGGGCTTAGTTGCTCTGCGGCATGTAGGATCTTCCCAGACCAGGACTTGAACCCATGTCCCCTGCATTGGCAGGCAGATTCTTAACCACTGCGCCACCAGGGAAGTCCCCCCATCTTCTTAATGTGTCAGTGCTTCAGGGATTAGTCCTTGGTCCCTTATCTTCTCCTAATTCCTCAATTGGTAATTCCATCCAATCTCATGGCTCTAAATACCATAGTTATGGAAGTGACTCTCAAATGGAGGTAGTGAGAAATGGTCATTTTTAGTTAAATATTGAAAATAATGCCAGACTTACCTCCTGAATCCCAGTTTTGTCTGTCCACTTGCCCATGTGGCATCTCTGCTAGGATATCTAAGTTGGGAATATACTACACATAGTTTTCCATCCAAATTAATTTTGGTTCTTTATAATTGCTTAAGCCAAAAATCCAATTGATTCTTCTTTGTCTCATTCAATCTTTCAGAAAATCATTTTGGCACTATCTTCAGTGTTTATCTTAAAATGAGCATTTCTCTTTACTTCTGTTGGTAACACTAGGTCCGAGGCACCATCATAGATTACTGAGATTATACAGTGGCCTCGTCTCTCTCTTTTCATGCCTGTACACGTAAGGTTTGAGAAGTCAGATTGTTTCACTAAGGATAAACGCCGAAGTCTTTACAATTACATGCATGGTCTTAGAAGCTGTGCTTTGTATCTCTCTGACTTTGTTTCCACAACTCTTCTTGTTGTTCATTCCTCTTCACTGCCAGCTTTATTCTCAGCTTAGGGCCCTCTGCCTGGATAGCCCCTGTCTCAGTCCCTCACCTTATTCAGGTCTTGTTTATCTATTACCTTCTCAACAAAACTTATCTTGTTCACCCTATTTAAAATTGCAAACTATGTTTCCTCTATGCCTCTATACCAGATAAACCCATGTAAGTTGGAAATCTTCTAAGTCAAAAATGCATTTGGTGGGGGGTAAATTAGAAGTTTGGGATTAAAATACACACCCTACTATATATAAAATAGATAATCAACAAGGACGTACTATATAGCACAGGGGAACTATACTCAATATCTTACAATAACCTATAATGGAAGAGAATGTAAGAAAAGAATATATATATTTATATATATGTATAACTGAATCACTTTGCTATACACCTGAAACTAACACACCATTGTAAATCAACTATACTTTAATATAAAATAAAAATTAAAAAATGCATAGGAGCCATGTGGTAAAATGTTAACAACATGTGAATCTAGGTGAAAGGGTTTAAATATCTGCATATTGAATGAATCTTTAATTCTTTCTCTGGGGATAAGTTTTTAAGTGTATGATCAGGGAGTCAGTAGATACATTCATTTTTAAGACTTTTGGTATAGATTAAGTACCTTCCAGATTGGTTATATGGGTTTTCATTTCTACTGTCATTATATGAATAGGCAGAGAATATCACTGTTTAAACTCCTCTGATTTCTGTGACTTCACATTAAATTCCTGGGTCTTTGCCTGCCTCTGTTTTCTGTAGCCTTTGATGCTACTTCTGGTTACTGTTGACTGTATGGTGGATAATTCTTTAAGTCATGTTGATCTTTTTATACTTGAAATGAACTTACCCAAGCCTAAACTATTCTGTGTCAATGAAGCATTTATCTCTGGCTGTCTTTACTCTCTCTATTAAGCATAGTCTGTTCCAGCTCTGTGGAACACCTCTACTCACTGAGCTTGATATAGTGCTAGGGCATCGCATCTAAAACTGAATTTTTCTTTCCTCCCTTCTAAATTTTTCTCCTTCTAAATTTTATGGAAAATATGACCATTTATTCAGTCTTCTAGAGCAAGTACTCAAAACCACCTTGGATTTCTTTTTCTTTCTCCCTTTATATCTAATCATATACTAAATTCTACTCATTTCTTTCTTTGAGATTTCTCTTAACTCTTTTTCCTCGCATTTCCTACAGTGCCCCTACTTCTCCATTTCCTAGTTAATACCCTTTGCCAGGTCTTTATACATATCAGATTTGTGGTAACTTCTTTCTAACTAGCTTATAAACATAGACATCCCCTGAGTGTTGAGAGTGTGGAAGTGCTTGCTGGAGTGCTACTCTGTGGGTTAATGATGCTTAAGTTGGGTTAAGCTTCAAGGGAAGAGACATTAATTTAGTATGTTCCCCCTTTTAATTAAGGAAATAAAAGTGAGGAATAGTTTGGGTGCTGACCCTGGAGAAAGGAGAATGTTAGGAACAATGCCGAGCCAGTGATAAACTGAAGGTCAGGCGGGTTGTGTAGTAGGAAATTAAGAGCAGTTTTGTGTCAGTTAAGCAGATACATTCTGCCATTTCACAAGTTGCTGTTGTGAGATATCTGTATTTAAATTAGCTCTCAATAGACACTTTTATTTTTTTTATTTTTTTTTAACAGGGTTATCAGATTTCCAGTTAAGCTTAGTGTTTTAAATTTATTTATTTATTTATTTATTTAGGGCTGTGTTGGGTCTTCGTTTCTGTGCAAGGGCTTTCTCTAGTTGTGGCAAGTGGGGGCCACTCTTCATTGCAATGCGCGGGCCTCTCACTATCGCGGCCTCTCTTGTTGCAGAGCACAGGCTCCAGACGCGCAGGCTCAGTAGTTGTGGCTCACGGGCCCAGCTGCTCCACGGCATGTGGGATCTTCCCAGACCAGGGCTCGAACCCGTGTCCCCTGCATTAGCAGGCAGATTCTCAACCACTGCGCCACCAGGGAAGCCCCTAGACACTTTTATAGTTGCTTTATAGTTGTACTCATATGTCAAAATGTGCTTACGTTTGACTTGTGCGTGATGTAATTACGTACCACAGACTACTATTTGATTTTATGGTTATGGTCTTCTGTTTGTCTCTTATGTGTGTATGTCTGTCTTTAGATTATAAACTCCTTGAAGCCAGGAATCATGGCTGGCTGACTCATGCTGTGTAGTGCCATGCAAGTACTGGTTGGTGACTGCTTTTTTATGCTGGTGGTGATTGGTGATGCCTTCATTATGTTTGTGTCATTAGGATCAGGGTAATACTTTAATTCTAGCTCTTTGGAAAATAAAAGTGATGGCTTAAGGTACTTCAGAGTTTCTTCTACTTTGAACTTTTTTTTTTTTTTTTTTTGCGGTACACGGGCCTCTCACTGTTGCGGCCTTTCCAGTTGCGGAGCGCAGGCTCAGCGGCCATGGCTCACGGGCCTAGCTGCTCCACGGTATGTGGGATCCTCCTGGACCAGGGCACAAACCCGTGTCCCCTGCATCGGCAGGCGGATTCTCAACCACTGCACCACCAGGGAAGCCCTACTTTGAACTTTTATATGAAGTATTTAGGAGGGAAAACTTAAGCAATAACGTTTTCTCATTCTCTTCCAGCATTTGCTCTTGCAGAATTAATTGATAATTCGTTGTCTGCCACTTCTCGTAACACTGGTGTTAGAAGAATACAGATCAAATTGGTAAGGAAACAATACTCTAAAGCAATTTAACGTGTCCTTTTATAGAAGTACTACAGGTTCATTGGAGAAAAATTAGGAAATAAAGATAAACTAAAAGTAGAAATAATTATCTGATGTCTCTTCAGTCATTAAAATTTTTTCACATGCCCTTTTTCTATGCATATATGTATACATGTATGTGTGATCATAGTGTACATTTTGTTATTTGTGATCTTTTATTTTTCCTTAATAGTACATTGTAAACACTGCCATATCATGAATATTCTGCAATATAATATACCACTGCTGCTGTTTGGTTTATTGACTATAATATAAATTATGTAATCAGTCTACTGTTGTTGAACTTTTAGATTTTTTTCCTATATTTTTGCCATTGTAAGCAGTGCTGGCGTGATGAGTATCCTTATAGATTTTTGTACATATCTCTGATTAGTTTCTCAAGCTAAATTCTGAGAAATGGAATTTCTGGGTTAAAGGACATGAAGAATTCTAAGGCCTTTGATTCATATCGCTGAAGTGCCTTTCAGAAAGTTGTATTAATATATACTTCCTCCAGCAATGTATGAGTGAGCCCAATGAATCACTTTTTTTATATTAACTTTTCATGTTTTTAATATTGATTTGACTTTTCCTATCTTTTTGAACTTATTTTATTTCATAGCATTTTGATGAAACACAAGGAAAACCTGCCGTTGCAGTGATAGATAATGGAAGAGGAATGACCTCTAAACAGCTTAACAACTGGGCCGTGTATAGGTTGTCAAAATTTACAAGGCAAGGTGACTTTGAAAGGTTAGAAAACCTTACTCACTTTTTTTATGGGCAGCTGGGTATTTTAATAAGGATAAGAACTCATATTTCTTTAGTTATACATGATACATTGGTGGTTTTGATGTTATCAGCATATTTATTTAGGTTTTTATGACCAATACTTAGAAATAGTCAAAACTGCATAAATCATATTGTGCCCTTCCATTGAATGATTCTTTTTGTATTTCCTGAGGTAATATAGGAGGGTTTTTTTGTTTTGTTTTGTTTTATTTATTTTTGACTGCACTGGGTCTTTGTTGCTGCATGCAGGCTTTCTCTAGTTGCGGCAAGCGGGAGCTACTCTTTGTTGAGGTGTGTGGGCTTCTCATTGTCGTGGCTTGGCTTTGCTGCAGAGCATGGGCTCTAGGCGCATGGGCTTCAGTAGTTGTGGCACGCGGGCTCAGTAGTTGTGGCACACGGACTCAGTAGTTCTGGCTTGTGAGCTCTAGAGCGCAGGGTCAGTAGTTGGGGCACACAGGCTTAGTTGCTCCGTGGCATGTGGGATCTTCCTGGACCAGGGCTCGAACCCATGTCCCCTGCATTGGCAGGCGGATTCTTAACCACCGCTCCACCAGGGAAGTCTCCCCATCTTCTTAATGTTTCAGTGCCTCAGGGCTTAGTCCTTGGTCCCTTATCTTCTAATTCCTCACTTGGTGATTCCATCCAACCTCATGGCTCTAAATACAATAGTTATGGCAGCTATATTGTGTTCTTCGGGAAACACATTTGGGAAGAATCAGTTGGCATTCTTATTAAGTGGTTAGTATTTGTTCGTGTCCTGTTTTTCTCTCTGCTGTGTCAAGGAAAGTCACCCAAATTTAAGGACCAATCTCAATAATGTGTAAAATTAATATAGTTAACACCTTTGCCTTCTCACTGCTGAAATTTCAGCACTCTCAGAATTTTCATCAGAATTGTAAAGACTTACAATGCCATGGTGAGAGGCAGCAATAAGTGAAGAACAAGGGCTCTGGAATCATTTGGTCTCATTTGAATTCTAGCCTTACTAGTTGTATGACACTGGTCAAGGTAGTTTACTTCTCTTTATCTCAGTTTACATGTCTGTAAAATGGGGATAATACCTCATAAGGTTTTGTGAAAACCAAGTGAGTTAGTACATGTAAAATCCTTAGAGCCTGGCAAATGATAAGCAGTCAATAAATACAAGCTATCATTTTAGTTATTACTTCTCATTCGTGGCTTCAGATTTTTCTGCAACTATTCTTTTTCACTATTTTCTTGAATACATGCCACTTCAAGGATTTATAAAATAGCCATAAAGAAGGCAAAGATCACGTCTTTCATGGTCTAAAGATAGAATTTAGCATAAGAGAGAAATATTAGGTAGAAATGAAAGGAGAACAGCTGGAAGATTGGGGCAAAAAGGTCAGAAAAATGTTAGTTAAATCAAGTGGAAGAGTAGAAAGAAGTAGAGCCTACAGTTTATTAAGATTTCTCTAGATTTTAGCACAACCCAGACTTTTAAACTTAATTCAAATGTTAGGGAAATTTTAATTTTTGGTAGAAATCTACCTGTTGCATGTTCTGGTCCTAGCTTTTTATAGGTGTTGTATCAGTAAACAGTAAGCTGTTGTTATAGCTGTTACGTACTCATACTGTCTTTGAGTCCAGTATCAGTCCCTTAACCCACTCCAGTTTCTGTTAGCATCAGTTGTAACCCCCTCACTCCTCTAGCTTCTACTCCTATAGAAAAAATTATCAGTTGTTTTACTGCTTCCAATTTAGTTTTTTATTGGATATAAGGATAGGTATCGTAGGAGACAGGTTGTGGAAGAAAAGGAAGGACAGCCTACAAATACAAAACAGCTGACTATCTTGACTGTAGCTTATGTTGTAGTAGAGGAAAAGCCAAAAGTAAACCAAAAAATGTATAAGCACTTCAGTTACTGATTGTTAAGAAAATATTGAGTAATATGTTAGAGCCTGATGGCCATCTCCTTTAGGTAAGGTGACTAGAAAAGAGGGTAGCCTCTTTGAGGTTACATTTGAATTGAGGCTTGAATGATTAGAAAAAAACACCCAAGCGAAAATCTGGGTGAAGAGTATTCCAAGTAGAAGGAACATCAGCAAATACAAAGACCCTGAAACTGTGATCAGCTTGTTTCGTTTGAAAGAGGGAAAGGAGACCAGTGTGGTTAAGTGCATATGAAGGGGAGGGTAGAGGGAGATGAGGTGAGAGTTCTAACTTGGCAATATTCTTTATAACTCTCACCCACCTTGGTACTACCTTTCCCTCCACTTTTTTATTTTGAAAATTTCAAATAAACCAACAAATAAGTTGAAAAAACTTCAAATAAAAAGCCAGCAAATAAGTTGAAAGAGCAGTATTAGCACTCATATATCCTTCACCTAGATTTATGTTAACATTTTGCCACATTAGTTATCTTCTGTCTGTTCATGTATGTGTGGGTGTGCACATGCGTGCACACACACTTTCTCTCCCTAAATCATTTGAAGGTAAGTTGCAACCTTTATGATATTTCACTGCTTAATACTGTAGCATCTATTTCCTTCACAGCGATGTTCTCATAAATAGCCATAATACCTTTATACCCAAGACATTTCTCAGTGATTCAAAATATCTAATGTCCATATTCAGATTTTTCCCCTTTGTCATGTCTTTCTTTTCTCTTTTATTCTATAATTCCCCACATTTGTGTCTTTCATGAAATTGTCATTTTTTTTTTGGTAGAGTTCAGGCTAGTTGTAGAACAGTCCACAAGCTGGATCTGAATGTTTACTGAACACTATTCTTTTCCTCAAAATTTTATGAATATTTTCAAATATACAGAAAAGTTGAAATTCTACAGTCAGCACCCAAGATACTCATACTAAGTTTCTACCACTGACAGTTGCATTACCACGTATCTTTTTATCCGACTAACCTTCAGGTCATCTCATTTTTTGATTCAGTTCAAAATAAATTACAGATGTCAGTAAACTTTGTCCTGCTGCTTTAAGTATTGGTATCATTATGTAGAATTCAGGGGGGTTTTTTGAGGTAAAATTTACATTGAAACGCTCACATCTGTCTTAAGTATATCTTCATTAAATTTCTTTTATGGTAATGTAATTCATATAGTCACAAAGTTGTGCAGCCATCACCAGTAATTCCAGAACATTTTCATCACTCTAGAAGAAACCCTGTAACCACTTGTAGTCAATCTTGTCTCTCGTTGCAATCACTAATATACTTTGAATAGTTGTTAATCTACTTCTTCAGTTGTTTATTTAGGGATTACAATTAACATTTTAATATATAACAGTCCACTTTGGATTAACACCAATTTAATGTCAATAATACACACAGGGCTTCCCTGGTGGCGCAGTGGTTGAGAGTCCGCCTGCCGATGCAGGGGACACGGGTTCGTGCCCTGGTCCAGGAAGATCCCACATGGCTTGTGAGCCATGGCCGCTGAGTCTGCGCGTCCGGAGCCTGTGCTCCGCAACGGGAGAGGCCACAACAGTGAGGGGCCCACGTACTGCAAAAAAAAATTAATAATAATAATAGTAATACACACTTTGCTCCTATATAGCTCCATTCCCCTCCCGCTCCTTTGTATTATTATTTTTATATAAAGGACATCATTATACATTATAACCCTGTCAACACAGTTTTATCGTTAGTGCTTTATACACCTGTCTTTTAAATCAGGAGAAGAGTTATAAAAAATACACTTATACTGTCTTTTTCTATTTATGTAGTTATCTCTGCTTTACTCTTTATTTTTTCTTGTATTCAAGTTACTTTCTAGTGTCTCTTCAGTTTAGTCCAAGGGACTCTTCTTCAATAGCTACTTTGCGGCAGATCTGCTGATGACAGATTCCCTCAGGTCTTGTTCATCTGTGAATGTCTTAATCTCTTTCCTTTACTTTTGAAAGCTACTTGTGCTGAATGAAGAATTCTTGGTTGACAGTCTTTTTCTATCAGCACTTTGAATACATTAGTCTACTGTTTTCTGACTCCATAGTTTCTGATGAGGAATCACCTGTTAATCTTGAGTATTTCTTGTATGTGACTAGTCACTTCTCTCTTTCTGCTTTCAAGATTCTCTTTTTTCTCTGGCTTTTAATGGTTTGTGGCATGACTAGTTTTTGAGTTCATACTATTTGGTGTTTGTTGAGCTTCTTGGATGTCTAGGTTAATGTTTTCATCAAATTTGGGAAGTTTTTGGCCATTATTCAAATATTCTTCCTCTCCTGTCCTTCTGTGGCTCATCTTATCCCCTCCATTGATGGGGTTTTTTTCTTCAGTTTGTTTCTCAGGCTGAATAATCTCAATCAACCTGCCTTAAAGTTCACTGGTTATTTCTTCTGCCAATTCATATCTGCTCATGAGCCACCTAACTGAATTTTTCATTTCAGTTGTTTTTCTTTTTCAATTCCAGAATTTGTTTGGTTCTTTGTAGTTTCTGTTTCTACTGATATTCTCTGTTTGGTAAAATACTGTTCTCATACTTTCCTTTACTTCATTAGACATAATTTCTATTAGTTCACTGAATGTATTTAAAATAGCTGATTTATTTTAAAATTTTTAAATTGAAATATTGATTTATAATGTGTTAATTTCTGCTGCATAGCAAAGTGATTCAGTTATACATATATATAACATTCCTTTTTTAAAAAATTCTTTTCCATTATGGTTTATCACAGAATATTGAATATAGCTCCCTGTGCTATACTGTAAGACCTTGTTGTTTATCTGTCCTATATATACTAGTTTGCACCTGCTAACCCCAAACTCTCACTCCATCCCTCTCCCACCCCCACCCTTGGCAGTCACAAGTCTGTTCTCTATGTCTGTGAGTCTGTTTCTGTTTTGTTGATGAGTTCATTTGTGTCATATTTTAGATTCCACATATAAGTGATATCATATGGTAATTGTCTCTTTCTGACTTCAATTAGTATGATAATCTCTAGTTCCATCCATGTTTCTGCAAATGGCATTATGTCATTCCTTTTTATGGCTGAGTAGTATTCCATTGCGTGTGTGTGTGTGTGTGTGTGTGTGTGTGTGTGTGTGTGTGTGTGTGTGTATACATCTTCATCATCTGTTCATCTGTTGATGGACATTTAGGTTGTTTCCACATCTTGGCTATTGTGAGTAGTGCTGCTGTGAATATAGGGGTGCATGTATCTTTTTGAATTATATTTTTATCCACATATATGTCCAGGAGTAGGATGGCTAGATCATATGGCAACTCTAGTTTTAGTTTTTTGAGGAACCTCCGTACTGTTTTCCATAGTGGCTGCACCAACTTACGTTCCTACCAACAGTATAGCAGGGTTCCCTTTCCTCCACACCCTCTTCAGCATTCGTTATAGAAAAGCTGACTTAAATCTTTGTCTGGTAAGTCTACTTAATCCCTGGGCTTTCTCTGGAACAGTTTCTGCTGAGTGCTATTTTCCCTGTGTGTAGGCCAGACTTTAATATTTCTTGGTGTGGCACATAGTTTTTTTGTTTAGAACAGGACATTTTATTTTATTTATTTATTTTTTGTCCACGCCTGGCATGTGGGATCAAACCTGTGCCCCTTGCATTGGAAGCACAGAATCTTAACTGGACCACCAGGGAAGTCCCTAGAATAGGACATTTTAAATTATATAGTGTGGCAAATCTGGAAATCAGATTTATCTCTCTCCCCAGGGCTTACTGTTGCTTTTGTCTTTTTGTTGTTTGTGTAGTGACTTCCCTAAACTAATTCTGTAAAACCTGTATTCTTCATCTTGTGTTGCCCCTTAAGTCTCTGCTCAGTTAATTTTGTGGTCAACTAGTGATCAGACATTTCCTTGAATGTCTGGAACCACTAAGTCTTACAGCTTTTGCCAAGGGGTTCTGTGTGCATACTGGGCTGTTTTTGCGGGGGGGTTACGCGGGCCTCTCACTGTTATGGCCTCTCCCGTTGCAGAGTACAGGCTCCAGACGTGCAGGCTCAGCGGCCATGACTCACGGGCCTAGCCGCTCCACGGCATGTGGGATCTTCCCGGACTGGGGCACGAACCCATGTCCCCTGCATCGGCAGGCGGACTGTCAACCACTGCGCCACCAGGGAAGCCCCACTGGGCTGTTTTTATTGTTCCAGCAGGAAGTTTACAGCTCTGCCTTAGCCTTTAACTCTTAGTTGCACCAAACCTCAAAGTCAACCAGAAATAAGAGATTAGAGCCTTCTCAGTTCTTTCTTGAGTATGTATACAATCCTGCACATGAGTGTGACCTTGATACTCATGACTGTGTTGGAGCTTTTAAAAACCACTATGGACCTCTCATTCCCCAGCTTTTTTTTCTAAGTTTTTGCCCAGATTCTTGTTTTCTCCCAGTGTTTTCATTACCTTAGTCAGCTTTGATGGTAAACATCTGCCACTGATTGTTTTTGACAAATGACCCAAGGAAAATGCTTTTCACAGTGAGCAAGTTCTGAGTTAGGTCAAATAAAGACAAACCCTGCAAATGGAAGTTTCTATGGAACTGTCAGATCCAATAATGGCAATTCTACGGGGAAGGAGCTTTTGGGGAACTCCAAACACATCCCAGTGACTCCTAAGCTGTTAGTTTTCAACATGATTGCAGGGCTGTTGGTTTTCAAGGCTTCTGTGGAGCTGGTGAGAGGGGAATGGGAGAGGGTATGTTAAAACGTAACAGAGCTTGCAGTTTTTACCAAAACTCATCAATGTGTCTTAAGTAAACACTCCTTGGATTGTTGCAAGACTTAAGTTAATTTTTGCAGTTCTGAAAAAGTTGATTTTGACAATTTTTTGGGGTGTTGTTTTTGTGTTTATCAACGAGTGGATTTTCATAGGTTCTTACTTTGCCATTCTGGAAGTGATCACTCAATTAACTGATTTTTGACAAGTGCATACACTGGTCTAATCCAAACCCCTAAGATAAAGAACATTACCTGGACCTAGGAAATTTGCTCATGACTGAGGCACTGTTACAATCATAAGTTAAATTAGATACCTAGAACTTTGTTGTAATACTATGTGTTCATTTAATTATTTTGTGGAAGAAAGAAGGATGACATCAGTTAGGCCAGCTGGGTGGCCATAATTCAGACGTGTGTTGGATCAGTGCTACTTTCTGCACTTTAAACTTGCTCAGCAATTAACATGCTCTCAACTCAGTCAGCTGTTTTTGGGAAAATAAAAATAGCATGCCACATGGCCCATTTCCCATGCCACTTTTAGGTTGTAGAAATGGACTCCCAACAAGATTTTCCCTAATTTTCCTAAAGAAAAAGCTCAAATGTCTTTAGTATTTTTCTGTAATTAAGATGAACTTTCAAGTAGATATTTGTACTTACTTGAATTTAGAGAATGTAGATTTAGGCATCCTACTTTAATTTGGTTATTTCCATTGTGTCTCACAGATGAGACACATCTGTATCGAGATGATGAGACACGTGTATTCCAGAAGCTCAGTTAGTTACCTATGGCCATTTGTCACTTTCTTCATTGTGGCTGTTTTTTTTTTCCCTGTGATAGATTGGAGATAGTGAGATCTAAATATATATACATAGTCTCTCTACCATATTTCCTGGCAGTCACTTACATTGTTTCTTTTTACTAATTTGATCGTCTCTCCTATTCCTTTTTCTTACCTTCTACACCTTTTATCATACATTTTCATGCAGATTTTGCTTCTCTTTTCTAATAAATACTATTGTTTCACAAAGATATAGTGTCCTCATATTATATGAAGAATAAGAATGAGATAGTTTCTGAAACTTTTTTAGACTGTGATAGAAACTTATTTTGAGGGAGGCAACTTTCTAAATTCTCCAGAGGATTCCTTCTGGGATGCAAAATTGTTTCTTAAGATCTTAGATTATATTTATCTTCATGAAGGGAGATCTATATAGCCCGTGAGTGTGGATATAGGAATTTTCTGGACTCATTTACACAAATCTAAAACCTACTGGAAATTAGTATTTTTAGCCTTATTTGCTGTATTAGGGTTTTTGCTTAGGTTAGGCTTTCATGAATGGAAAAGGAAACTTAGGAAAAAGGTTGAAAAAGGAAACTTACTGCCTGGTCGTTAAGTGTGTCCATTCCTAATCAGTGAACAGAATTCCTTAGTTTTGAATCAGATTAAGTATGTATATATTGTTTTATCTCTGAGTTCTGCCCTCCCAAACTTTTAATATACTTCCCCATATGTGTTTTAAGGAGAATATTTAGGGGAGGGTATTTTCAGCATATTTCCTAGAAGTATTGTCATAGTAATTAAAGTCTTAGAACCTATTTACTCTTTATTTTTCTTAATAGACATTTTGTTCATAGAATTTAATTAATTCTTGGTTTATGACAATGTATCAATGCAGGACATGCCCTTTTAAAGTTTATTTATTGAAAAGTTTAACAAGCTGAATAACCAGAATTTGCCACCCAATCCAGTAAGTAGAATATACTGTAACTTACATCTGTGTCCTCCTCATCCCCGCCACCAAAGTTAACAAGTATCTTGAATTGTTTTTGTTTACTTTTTTCTTTTAAACATCTTTATTAGAGTATAATTGCTTTACATTGTATGTTAGTTTCTGCTGTACAACAAAGTGAATCAGCTGTACGTATACATATATCCCCATATCCCCTCCCTCTTGCGTCTCCCTCCCACCCTCCCTATCCCACCTGTCTAAGTGGACACAAAGCACCAAGCTGATCTCCCTGTGCTATGCCCCTGCTTCCCACTAGCTATCTATTTTACATTTGGTAGTGTATATATGTCCATGCCACTCTCTCACTTCGACCCAGCTCACCCTTCCCGCTCCCTATGTCCTCAAGTCCATTCTCTACGTCTGTGTCTTTATTCCTGTCCTGCCCCTAGGTTCTTCAGAACCTTTTTTTTTTTTAAATTCCATATATATGTGTTAGCTATTTCCTTTTTTTAAATGTATATATCTAATTTTGCTTGTTTTTGATAATATGAAAAAGTGTAATCATACTATATGTTGATCTACAAGGGACTTGCATTTTCATTTAATATTAGGTTACTAAGATTGCATATTTGTGTGGGTCTGTAGTACATTCATTTTCATAACCATGTTATCTTTAGTATATACCAAAAAGGAATCCCACTGTATTTATCCAGTCTCCAGTCAGTGGGCATTTGGCTTTCTCCCCCAAGTTTTAGCAATTGTTAGGAGTACTATCTTATATATGGGGTATGTGTGTAGCATTCTGTTATATATGTTTACTGGTCCAAATCTACGTAAGTTTCTGGTATATGCCTAGGAGGGAATTTGTAGGATATAAAAATGAATGTTCCAACTTACAAGGTAATGGTGAATTATTTTCCAGAGTGATTGTATTAATTTATACCTTAATCACTTATGAAAGTTTGATAAAACTCTCTTGGGAAACCATTTGGGTGTGGTATGTTTTTTGCAGGAGGAATTTTTTTTTTTTTTTTTTTTCTTTTGCGGTACTCGGGCCTCTTACTGTTGTGGCCTCTCCCATTGCGGAGCACAGGCTCCGGACGCGCAGGCTCAGCGGCCATGGCTCACGGGCCCAGCCGCTCCGCGGCACGTGGGATCTTCCCGGACCAGGGCACGAACCCGTGTCCCCTGCATCGGCAGGCGGACTCTCAACCACTGCACCACCAGGGAAGCCCCTGCAGGAGGAATTTTTAACTATTGCTTTTGGCTTTCTATTTCTAACTGATTTAGCTTTGGTAAGTTATATTTTAGTAGGAATTAGTCCATTTCATTAAATTTTCAATTTTATTGGCATATAGTTGTTGGTAGTGTTTGTAAAGAACCAGTGCTTGCTTTGATAAATTTTCTGTTTTCCTGTTTTCAAATTCTTTGATATCTGCTCTTTATTATTTATGCCCTTCTTACTTTGGGTTTATTTACTCTTTTTGTAGTATCTTGATGTGGAATCTTACAGATTTTTTTTTTTACTTCTTTTCTAAGATGAATATTTTGTGTTATAAATTTTCTTCTCAAGACTACTTTTGCTGTATCCCACAAGTTTTAATATGCTTTAATTTCACTTTCATTCAGTTCAGTGTAACTTTTATTTCCCTTGCAATTTGCTTTTTGATCCATGGATCTTTTTTGGAATGTATTGTTCAATTTCCAAATGTTTCCAATAGATTTTCTTGTCTTTATGTTGATTTCTAGTTTGACTTTATTATATTCAGAGAACATACTCTATATGGTTTCAGTTCTTTTAAATTTGTTGAGATTTGTTTTATGACCTAGGATATGATCTGTATTTTGGTGAATTTTCTGTGTCCTTGAAAAGAATGTGTATTTTGCTGTTGCTGGGAGGAGTGTTCTGTAAATCTCAATTAGATTCCATCTGTTGATAACATTTTTCAGTTCTTTCTTATCCTTGCTGATTTTCTGTGTAGCAGTAATGAAGAGAGGAGTATTGAAGAGCTCCACTTATTTGCACGTTTGCTGAACTTTTCAGTTCTCTGAATTTTTGCTCTGTGTATTTTTAACTAGTGTTATTTTTTGTATGCATAATTGAGATTGTTAGGACTTTTCAGTGAGCTGACCCTTTCATCATAATGCCTTTTTAAAAATTTTTTAATTAATTAATTAATTTTTGTCTCCGTTGGGTCTTTGTTGCTGTGCATGGGCTTTCTCTAGTTGCGGTGCGTGGGGTTCTCATTGTGGTGCGTGGGCTTCTCATTGCGATGGCTTCTCTTGTTGCGGAACACAGGCTCTAGGCGCATGGGCTTCAGTAGTTGCAGCAAGCAGGCTCAGTAGTTGTGGCTCACAGGCTTAGTTGCTCCGTAGCACGTGGGATCTTCCCAGACCAGGGCTCAAACCTGTGTGCCCTGCATTGGCAGGCGGATTCTTAACCACTGCGCCACCAGTGAAGTTCCCATAATGCTTCTGTCCCTGATAATTTCTTGCTCTGAAGTGTATTTTATTTGATGCTGTAGCCACTCCAGCTTTTTGTTTATGTTTGTATGGTATATCTTTTCTTATCCATTTTCTTTTAAAATACCTATGTCATTATATTTAAAATGAGTTTCTTGTAGACAGCATATGGTTGGGTCATTTTTTATTTAAAAATTTTTTTAAATTTATTTAAAAAAATTTTTTTGACTATAGTCTTTAGAATATTTATTTATTTTTATTTTTTTTGGCTGTGTCAGGTTTTAGTTGTGGCACACGGGATCTTCGTTGTGGCACACAGGCTCAGTAGTTGTGGTGCATGGGTTTCTCTCTAGCTGTGGCATGCACGCTCCAGAGTTCATGGGCTCTGTAGTTGTGGCGCGCAGGCTCCAGACTGCATGGGCTCAGTAGTTGCGGCTTGCAGGCTTAGTTGCCCTGCGGTGCGTGGGATCCTAGTTCCCTGACCAGGGATCGAACCCACGTCCCCTGCATTGGAAGGTGGATTCTTAAACACTGGACCACCAGTGAAGTCCCTGGTTTGGTCAGTTTTTAATTCACTCTTGTCAGTTTTATTTAGTGTATTTGTACTATTACATTTACTTATTTTTAATTATTGGTACATTAGGACTCATATGTCCTGTTTTAACTTTTCTGTTTGTTCCCTTTGTTTTGCATTTGTCTTTTCTGGCCTTTTTGTGGTTTACTTGAACATATTTTACTACACTGTTTTCTTTATAGTGGTTTTTGAGTATATCTTTTATTTATTTATTTATTTATTAATGGCTGCTCCAGGGAATACTGTATTACAGTCTCTTAGTATGGACATTTTGCCAATTAAAGTGAATTACAGAAATCTCACCAAATTATTTAGGTATTTTAACTCTCTCCCATTTATAATTTAGTTTTAAGTGTTACCTCTACATATATTGAGAACCATATCAGACCGTGTTATTTTTATTTCAACAGTCTAACATAATTTTAAAAACTCAAGCAGAGAAAGGTAGTCTATTTTATTTATGTGCATATTTGTTTCATTGTTCTTTATTCCCAGGTAATATTCTTATATTAACTTGGTCCGATATTAATATATCTCCTCCAGCTTTGTTTTCATAAGTATTGAAATGGTAACTCGTTTTCCAACCTTTTAACATACTGTCTCGTTATATTTAAAGAGTGTTTCTTTTAGGCAGCATTTGGTTATGTATTAAAATTGATGATCTCTGCCTTTTAATTGGAATGTTTAGACCAATTACATTTAATGTGATTATCAGTATGCTTGGTTACCATCTTTGTTACTTGTTTATTTTTCCCTTTTTCCCCACATTTCCCTTTTTTCCGCCTTATTTCAAATAGAGTGTGTGTGTGTGTGCGTGCTTCCACTGTTTCCTTCATTGACTTATTAGCTGCTACTCTGTTCTGTTGTTTTACTGGCAACTATGGTTCATAGTATACATCTTTAATTTATCACAGTTCTACTCTCTTAGCAGATTTCAGTTACACAATAGTGTTATTGACTGTACTTAATGATGTTATACATTAGCTCCTCAGACCTTATTCATCTTATTGATGAAATTTTGTACCCTTTTACCAACCTCTACCTATTTCCCACACTCCCCATTCCTTGTCAACCACTTTTCTACTGTTTCTATGAGTTTCTCTTTTTAACGGTTGTTTTCTTAAAAATGTGGTTTAAAAAAAAGTATAACATTAAATTAAAGTGTATAATTTGGTGACATTAATTATATTCCCAGTGTTTTACAACCATTACCATTATGTATTTTCAAAGATTTTTATCTTTCCCAAACTGAAACTTTGTAACCATTAAAAGATAACTCTGTATTCTCCGCACCTCCAGCTGCTGGTAACCACAGTTCTACTTTCTGTTTCAATGCATTTGCCTATTCTAGGTACTTCATTTAAGAGGAATCATACAATATTTGTTATTTTGTTTCTGGTTTATTTCACTTACCATAATGTTTTCAGGGTTCATCCATGTTGTAGATTTTATCAGAACTTCACCCCTTTTTATGGCTGAATTATGCAGCTATACTACATTTTTCCATTCATAGGTTAATGGATGGTTGTCTTGTTTCTGCCTTTTTTGTATATTGTGAATAATACTGCTATGAACATTCATATACAAGTATTAGTTTGAGTCCCTGAGTCAGTTTATGTTTACCCACATATTTACCATTTCTGGTGGTCTTCATTCCTTTGTTTAAATCCATAGTATCATTTTCATTCCTAAAGGTCTTTTAACAGTTTTTTTTTTTTTTTTTTTTTTTTTTTTTTTTTTGCGGTATGCGGGCCTCTCACTGCTGTGGCCTCTCCCGTTGCGGAGCACAGGCTCCGGACGCACAGGCCCAGCGGCCATGGCTCACGGGCCCAGCCGCTCCGCGGCATATGGGATCCTCCCAGACCGGGGCACGAACCCGTATCCCCTGCATCGGCAGGTGGACTCTCAACCACTTGCGCCACCAGGGAGGCCCCTTAACAGTTTTTATAATTCATGTTTGCTCTCAGTGAATTTTTTCAGCTTTTGTATGTCTGATAAAGTTTGGATCTATTCCTTACTCTCCTTCCCCCTTTAAACATATTTTTGTTGAGCATAGAATTTTAGGTGGACTTTGTTAAACATTTCAGTATATTAAAAATGCTACTCCATTTCTACTGACTTGCACAGTTTACAATGAAAAATCCATTGTCATTCTTATCTTTGTTTCTCAGAATGTATGGTGTCTGTTTTCTCTGACTCTTTGAAGATGCTCTTTTTGTAGTTGGTGTTGTATACATTGTGTGTTTGTGTTGGGGGAGCACTGTAAATGTGCATGCATGTTGTGTGGTTTGTGTATTGTGTGGGGTGTTTGTGTATATGCATGCTTTTTTGCATGGGGGCATGTTTGTGTCTTTGTTGTGTGGAGATGGGTTTGTGTATGGCGGTTGCTTTGTATGTTGTCAGGGGGCTATTTTTTGTGTGCTTTGTTTTGTAGGTCTGGTATTACAGTGTTTTACCTGGTCATTGTTGTCTTTATTTTGATTATTGATATATGGGTGAGAACTTTTTATACCAATTAAAATATTTTTATTTATCCCATTATTCCTCTGTTTTGTTTTCTCTGTTTTTAAATTCATTGCATCTTTTTGTTGTTGCTTTTGAAAATGCTGTTCTACCTTTTTTTCTCTTTTAATATTTCAGAATTTATCTGTTTGTTTTCCTGGTTGTCTTTGAAATTTAAAAATGCATATTAACATCAGACTTCAAAATTTAAAAAAAACACCTCCCTTCGCCCATATTAAAAAATTTGGAACACTTTATCTCTGATCATTTCCTTCCCAAAGTTATACTTTTGTTGTCTAGTATTTCAAGTCTGACTTCGGAAATCCCACAAATTATAGTCACCATTTTTTCTAACACCACGTTAAAATTTTTTAACACATATTTTAAAAATTACCTTTGTACTTACCATATTATGATAACCTTGTATGTCAGATTGTGCTTGTAGGAACATTCCTTTAGAGCAAATCTCTTAATGATAAATTCCCTTGGATTTTGTCTGTGAATTCTTCATTTAGCCCTAGTTCGCAGTTCTACATTGACCTTTTCTCTTGGCCCTTTGGAGATAATATTCCACTGTCTTATACTGTTGCTGTCAAAGCCTGCAAAGCCATTTCTCTCTCAGTCTGTTTATTAGTTCTTCTGTTTTGTTTTCAGTGTTCACTGTGATGCAGATTTCTTTTTATGTATCCTGTTTGGGCTCTTTTAGTCTGAATCTGTGGATCTATGCCTTTTAGTGGTTTGAGAATATTTGCAGCTTTTATCTATTCTCTCCTCTCTTTCTCCAAGTACATTTGAACTTGTGTGAGATATTATCCTTCAGTCGTTCATGTTTTTAGTCCCACCTTGATGTTTTTCATTCCTTTTCTTCTTTGTTTCTTATGGGTAAGTGTTTTTGAACGTATCTCTGTGTTCTCTAAATCTTTCCAGCCATGCCGCATCTGCTCTCTAACCTTTTCGTTTGGTGTAATAGTGGTTCCAGCCTCATCCCCAATTCTGTTTATTTCTGATATTGGGAAATGGTGTCCCTAGCGATCTTGCCTATATTTCGAGAGACCAGGGATGCCTACTCTCCAGAGTGTTGTTATGTTGCAGTAGGAGGTTCAATCAGAGCTCTTCGTTTGTCATGATACATGGAAATAAGAATCTCTTTGCTGTAATTCCCATTAGTATTGAGACAATATTTTCATGAGTTTTGAAGGAGTAAACAATTTTGAAGGGAAGATTGTAGAGTTATACAGATATTTGAGATTTTCTGATTTGTCAGGGTGGGCCCAAGAATTTGCATTTCTTAGCATTTCCAGGTGTTGCTGATGCAGCTGGTCTGGGTAATAAACTTTGAGAGCCATTGGACTAGATGATGTTTTGGCTTTTGGCTCTAATTCTTTTACATTTGAATAGGGGTGTTATCTGGCTCGGGGATCATTTTATTAACACTTAATAAAACTACTATAACAATTTCCTTTAGCACCTGAGTAGTTTGTTTAACATCATTGCATTAATGTAATGTTTTATTTTAGTGATCATTCAGGATATGTTCGACCACTACCAGTGCCACGCAGTTTAAATAGTGATATTTCCTATTTTGGTGTTGGGGGCAAGCAGGCTGTTTTCTTTGTTGGACAATCAGCCAGAGTAAGTAAAAATATTTCTTAAAAGTGAAAGTTGATCAAAATATTTTGAGGTTGACTTTCTAAATGTGTTATCCAGTTTAAATTGTGGGAATTTATAAAGTACTCTTTTTAATATTTAACAGATGATAAGCAAACCTGCAGATTCCCAGGATGTTCATGAACTTGTACTTTCTAAAGAAGATTTTGAGAAGAAGGAGAAAAATAAAGAGGCAATATATAGCGGATATATTAGAAACAGAAAGGTACAATACGTTTTAACTCAGTAATTGTGGATTCATTACTTTGGATGGATGATAGGACAAGAACATTTTTTTCATTTTCTAAGATACTAATGTCATTTTAAAAACTTGAAGATATGGAATTTTCAAATTAAATTTTCATTCTTTTTCTTTTAATTATGTGGATAGAAAAAGTGATCATTTATGTGCTTTCTCAGGTTGAGGTCTTCAGAAAACAGATTTTCTCATAAAGCCAAGTAAGCTTTCTGGAAATTGTTCATAAGATTGTAAACTTTTTTCCTTGAACTGAGTTGGAGTTTTTAAATATTTGTTGTATAATAATCATAGAAGCAGAGTAGAAAACAGTGATAGGGTAATAGACTTTTAAGAAATCTGAGCTCCAGAGAAATAAGTAAATGAGAAACTTATTTCTGTTATAAATTTGCATTCAAATGCTCATTTTAATAAGCAGAGTGTTCACAAATTTGAATCTTGGTGGTGAGCACATGGTATTTGTTGTATTACTCATTCAACTTTTCTCTGTTTGAAATATTTTAGAATTTTTAAATTTTTTAAAACCTTTTTTAAAAGTAAGATTTAAAAATTCTTTGCTGCTTATAAAGCAAATTGTAAAAAATTTTATAAAGAAAATAAAAATAGTCTCAAATACCAGAAGAAAGTACTTATGACATATTTAGTTGAACTTTCTTCTAGTTTAAACTTTATCATATACTTATGCTTTGAGCTCTGATTTATTAATATTTTGAGTATTTCTTCATTTTAGAAAGTATTTTGGTACACAACACACTTTTAATAGCTTCATAGTATCTTTGGCTAAATGTACAGTAATTTGACTATTCTGTTAAGCATTTAGCTTACTTGAAGGATTTTATTATAAATGTAAAGACACTGCCATTAGTATCTTTGCATAACATTTTGCCTGAATTGCAGTTTTTTCTTCGTATAAATTGTTAGAATTTTTATAACCGTTATAAGGAATTTGAACTTAGAAATATTTATGGTGTATATTACAAAGTTGCTTTTCTGAAAGGTTGAACCCAAATCAAATACACTCCCAACAAAGGTATATTGGAAATGCCTGTTGGATCATTTCCTTATTTTTCAAAAGAACAAAGCAGGGAGGGAAGAATGATAGCAGAATGTTAGTGGTTTGATAAGTGAAAATAATACCTTTTCTTTCACAGTAGTGGGCTGAATTTTTTTCATGTTTATTAGCTACTTTTACTTTCTTTATAACTGAACATTATACTCTGTCCGAGAAACTTCTTCATTTTGCTTATTCCACCTTTTCCTCTTTAAATTTATTGCATTTATTTAACAATTTACATACCTTAATATATTGTTTATGTAACAGTATTCTGTCTTATCTTTTCTATGTTATCTTAAAATCACAAAGCCCTATAAAGTATATTGGTGGAAATATTATTTGCCGCGTTAAAACTGGTGAAAAATAGAAATAGAGAATTTAAGTGATTTTTTTCAGAACTGTATAGATACGATAAAGCTTAGATAGTACTGAGGTCTCTTGGGTCATCATTTCTTCCAGCTTTTCCTGTGTTTTGTGCTTAGTTCATCCCAGCAAACATTTCATGGGTACCAGTAGGTCCCTAGTCCTTTTCTTTTTCTCACCTGTCCTTTCCAGCCTACTTTTTGGGGGCTCCTCCTCTATTCCTAAGCTGTTATCAGTTACTACGGTGTGCGTAGGGTTGATAGTTCTTGATCTGTGGGGGCTAGCACGCACACGCCCCCCCCCATAGATATATATTCATTCTTATATATACCACTTAATACCAACAGTTCTCAAATATGTATTTCTTGTCAAGACTTTCTTCTTAAGACTGAAACATTGAATCAGGCTGGACTCCTTAAAGGGAAGAAACCATTCTGGCCGTTTTAAACAGAAAAGGATTTCATAAAGGGAATTAGATGCTTAGATGATTATTGGAAGAGCCGAAGGAATGATCTTTAGGCTGAGTCTTGTAGAATGATGCCAGGATATTCCAAACTGACCTTCTAGGGATGCTGCAACATCTGCTGTAGTCGGGTAGCTGGAGGACCACAGCTGGATCTGGAATTCAGAAACACAGTACCTTATCTCTGATCCAGGAGTTGGAAAAGTCTTGCTGCCACAATTGCTCCAACAGTGGACACAGAATTTCTGGCCATTACTAGTGCTGTATCAGTGCTGATGCTTAAGCTGGAACCTGGATACTGGTCTTTCAGTACCTTGCATGGTAACAGAAAACTTTTAAGAAACCTCAGGAGATGGCCTTTGCCTCACTTTTCCCTTCTAAATCTTTGGCTAGTACATCTAATTGAGGAAACCTAATTTGCATCCACAAGCAAAAATTTAAGAGTCTGAGAAATAGACGTTTTTGGATTTCTTTCCATCCTCTGCAGCCCGGGAGGGGACAACATAAGGTGGTACAAATGGCAGCTGAATACCAATTGATGCTATCTAGCACACGCATTTCCAGTTTCAGTTAGATGTCCCTCTCCATGGGTTCTGTAAATAACTCCCTTTTGGTACATCTGAAATCAAATACCTATAAGCGTTTCTTATTTTCTTCCCCTTTCCTCCATCTATTAACAGTATAGTAGTAATTGTAATCCTTGTTGTTAATCATTCACCACATTTAATTCTTTTAAAATAGTTCCTTTCATTTATCCTCTCTTCCACTCATTTCCACTGCTTGATTCAGCCTTTCCAGCTGCGTCCTTCATCATATGTTTAACATATATTCTAAACTACCTTGTATCCCTTATAGTCTCAAATCCTTCATGTTCTCATTGGTCTGGGATGTTTTTATTAAGTCATCTGCTGGATGAATGTCACCCCATTTTTATTTTTTTAACTCTGTAGTTCTTGGCTTATAGCTTTCTAATGGCACATTGTTTTATAATCATTTGTTTCTCATCTATTAGATGGAATTTGTAGGGAGGAAGGATGCTCTCTTTCTTTTATCTTGAACCCTATTTTCCTCATGCCCAAGTTGAGTCATAGGGCTTAGAAGGTGCTATCCAAATATTTGGATAATGAACCTGCATCATCAGTAAACCCAAGCTAATCTACTAACTCTCAAACTGTATAAAATGTTACTTATGTATTATGTATTGTAGCTATAATATTAGTAATTTAGTGTGTAGGGATGCATTGGAATCGTATTGGAGCGTTGGTTTTTATTTTTTTTGAGGAAGTAATAATGCACACTTACTAAAAAAAGAAAACCAGTTTCCTAGACGTAATAGTTTAGTGTGTATCTTTATCCTTATAAGGTTTTATGTGTACAGCTTATATAATATACATATATGCATGCAATTTTTAACATACAGACTCATAGTAAAAACTGAGAAGTTTGTAATTCTTATCCTCAAACATTCCCCCACTCCCCCCTCCCCACTTCCCTCTGAAAGTGGACTGGGGCCCAGGATGATTTTACTCCCTTTTAAACAGAGTGCCTTTGGGCTAAGCCAGCTGGGTTCAGGCTGCATCCTCGTTTTCCTGAACTTGGAGGGCTGGCTGGGCATTGGTCCTGACCAAGTTAAGTGGTAGGTACCCCAAGCAAGGACTCATTCTACCTTAACCTTAGGGTAACTGTTCTCAATTTTGGGGTGCAGTTTTAAACTCAGTATTTATTTTTCTTTACCCTTTTCTTTATGATTCTCCAATTCGTGTAGCATTATGGTGTAGCATTCTCCTTGATGTGTGCCAGTTTAGCAATCTATGTAAAAGTTTCCCTCTCCTCACAGCATTGTCATACACTCAGCTGATTTGCAATTGGCCATTTTCCTCCAAAAGATTTTTGAAGCCTGTATTTGAAATTATCCAAGTGAATCACATTAAAGGTTGATGTAAATGTTATTTGTTAATTACAATTAAGGTGCATGTAATGTGTTGTACTTTATGTTCACTCTTATAGCCGTCTGATTCTGTTCACATTACAAATGATGATGAAAGATTTCTACATCATCTTATCTCAGAGGAGAAGGAAAAAGATAGCTTTACTGCTGTGGTTATCACAGGAGTACAACCAGAACACATACAGTACTTGAAAAATTATTTCCTTCTTTGGACAAGACAGTTAGCGTAAGTATTTACATTTGATTCAGGACATGTTTCTTCTTATCTTTTTTAAGATGGAAAATATTACAGACATACTGAAGCCTCTTGGCTGTCTGCTTTACTCCTATCCCATTTCCTTCCCTTCAGTACAGGGATCATTACTCTGATGTTAGTGTTAAAATGGTTCTGTATTCTGTAAATAATGTACCTATCACCAGTAATGTATTGGTCATTACAAATACAAATATGAGGCCCATGCTTTTTGACAACTGTGATAACATTTAAAATAAACTTGAGTTCATCCAATTCAGCTCATCACTCCCAGATCCCCCTTTTGTGCTTTTGCTGTGTAGCATGTATTATAATCTTCCATACCACACAATTTACTTATATTTTTGTCTGCCTTCTACCTTGGAATGTCTGTCATTTTTTATGCACTGCTGTATCCCAGTGTTTCCTGTTACATAGTAGATGCTCAATAAAAGTTTACTGAATGAATGTATTGAGTCTATTAAAATTAAAAAAAAATCTGTATGTGCCTGTATGACATGAGTAATGCTGAAAATAAATCTTTGTGTATCTATTCCAGGAAAACTTTTAGGGAGTATATATTCCATTAGATCAAATCAGAAGTATATATATTTAATGGCTCTTAAGTTTTTTCCTCTGTAGTTACACAGTATAGACCTTTGACTGGATTGTTTCCGTAATTTGTATTAGCCTGAATTAATTAGTCTTGCAAAAATGGGTATACTATACAAAATTCATGTTTTTAAAGAAAGTATCTTTTCTTATTTTTTCAAAGGGCTGTTGTACTTACTTTGAGATTCTCTATTTTATACATATATATAAACAATTAAAATTTTTTATGGGGAAATAAATTTGATTTTAGGAATGCCTTTTTTTCTTGAATATTGATGTTTATTGGCTCTGTAACACAAGAGTTTTAAATAGGACTTTGGAATGTTTCTTCTCTAAGAACATCTTTTATTAGTTATTTTATTATTTCTCTTAACTGAAGGAATTCAGTGTACATTAATGACATAATTATAACTTAACTCTTGCTTTTAAAAAGAATGACGTATAACTTTAACCATTCTTTGAAATAGACACTTGCTAAGCTATTTATAGCATTCTTTCTTAATGTATGGTTGTAAACTTATTGTTGACTATAATGTTAACACTTTTGAGATGTCTGAAGAAAGATCTCATGATTTTCAGTGATTTCCTTTTATCTTAGTAGTGTTTTAAACTAGGACAACTAATGTAATTTTAAAAAGTTAAAATTCATATGAAGGAATATTTTAAATTCCTGCTTGAGGAATAATTACACATGTGATACGGGATATGGAGAGAGGTGAAAAATCTCCTCCAAATAAAATCTTTTGAAACATTTGCCAAAATAAAATAACAAAGATTTCTGAAATGGTGGTTTTTGATGGGATAATGTTGAATTTATTAGTTTTAGGAGTATTGGCGTAAGATTGTTTCAGTGTTATAGGAGAAGAAAGATGAGAGTTACAGAATGATACTCTCATGTTGGGGACATAAGTTAAAGATACTCAATCCTGTATACTCCCTGATATTTGAGTCCTTTGTAGAACATCCTTAACAAGTAGAATTACAGCCTCTTAACTTCTAGTTTTAGTTTTTCTGATAAACTGTACTTAAAGTATTTGGGCCTTGAAGTTGAAAAGACTTGGATTGAAGCCCCCCTCCAACTCTATAATTCTGTGGCCTTAAGTAAATTAAATTATATACGTTTCTTGCATTCCAATTTCTATATAAAATGAAGGGTAATAATACCTGAATCTCAGGATTGTTTTTACCATTAAATGGTTTACTCTGTGTAAAGATGCTTAATATAGTGCTTGGCACCTAGTAGGTACTGCCAAATAGTAGTTATAGAATTTTTTTTGGTAGAAGATTAGATGAACTGTAATTTTATGTGAATTAAAAGTGTAAAGTTATTCTTCTGTGTTTTAGGCATATTTATCATTACTATATTCATGGCCCAAAAGGGAATGAAAAATGTACATCAAAAGAAGTTGGACCTTTCAACAACATTGATATTGAAGTAAGATAAAATTCTTTCTTAAAGTATTGTGAATTATTAGGTATCTGTTCTAGTTCCAAGTAACTCTGGACAAGAAAACTCAGTCAGTAAATAGGCAACTTCTCTGTCCTTGTCTTTTACCAAAACACTTCCCTAATTTGATATCCAAGTAAAGAGATTATTCCTAGATGTATTTTTGTGGAACCTTTGTTTACTATAGTATATGGTTTTTCCTTTCTCTGTCTTCTCTAGAGATATGAGCTGTTACTAAATATCATGTCTCAAAAGCAGGGAAGAAAAGAAATAGTTTCTCTTTTGTTCACAGAAGTCTTATAACGGTAAAGTAAGATTTAGAAGAAAAGAATATTTGAGTACTGAGTTCTCAGTATCCTTGCCCACACGTCAGGAAGAATTTCATGTACATCTTTATCCCACTTCCTACCTCTAGCAGGAAACCTTGAATTAAATGTACTCATCACTTAATATATCCTTCAGCTCTGCTTTGCTCTTTCTTTGCTTACTTTCAGTTTTTTGTAGTATATTTTTTTTGAGATGCTACTTAAAGCTATTTAATCCAAATAAAAACATATATGTATTTCAATAAGCTAGATGATTACTTGTACAAATAAAAGTAGTTTTTGCCTGTTCTATTGTTGGATCATAGCTGAGAACAAAAGTAAAGTCACTATAGAATTTAATTGTTTTTGTTTTATTTTTATTTTAGATTTCTATGTTTGAAAAGGGGAAGACACCTAAGATTATCAACCTAAGGGAAATACAAGATGACATGCAGACGTTGTATATAAATACAGCAGCCGATAGTTTTGAGTTCAAGGCTCATGTTGAAGGAGATGGTGTAGTGGAAGGGATTATCCGATATCACCCTTTTTTATATGATAGAGAAACATATCCTGATGATCCATGCTTTCCATCAAGTATGTTAATCCGTTATCTTAGCTACAAAATGTGAAGTTGTGATTTAGGATAGTGATTTGTTTTCTTAATAATAATTATTAGTTGGGCTGTTGAGGTTAGATAAATTTAGAAACTTTTTTCCCTCATGCAAATCTTAAGTTATTAAGTATTTATAATTTTTATAATTCTTAATTTTTGTGTATATTCATTTCCAGATGAATAAAGCAGTGGCTTTAAGAAAGATTATATATTCTTTTATCATAGATCTCTTCCTGAACTGCACTTTTAGCTATGTACTGCATAGTAATCCTTTATATATTCTCCATGTTGTTTTCCTGTTATCTTTGTAGGTATTTATAAAGTAGTTTTAAACTTTACTTAGTCATACTAGTTTTTTCTTTATGCTTTCTGATTTTTGCCTTGCTATAGAAAGGTATCTTATACCTCAAGATTATGAAAAAGATCCTGTGGTTTTTTCTTAATCATTTTATGTTTACATCTTTAACACATCTCTGATCTTTTTTTGTGTGTGGGTTAACTTAATATTTTCCATGTGGGTTTCCAGTTTCCTAGCACCAATTATTGAACGTTATGATTTTTGTAATAGTTTAAATACCACTTTCATAATAATATAAAGTTCCCATAAGTGCATAGATCTGGATTTTTTACTGTAAGGAATTGATCTAGTTTGTGTTTTTATTTATTTATTATAAATTTATTTATTTGTTTATTTATTTATGGCTGTGTTGGGTCTTTGTTGCTGTGAGCGGGGGCTACTCTTTGTTGCGGTGTGCAGGCTTCTCATTGCGGTGGCTTCTCTTGTTGTGGAGCACGGGCTCTAGGTGCGTGGGCTTCAGTAGTTGTGGCGTGTGGGCTCAGTAGTTGTGGCTTGCAGGCTCTAGAGTGGAGGCTCAGTAGTTGTGGCGCACGGGCTTAGTTGCTCCGCGGCATGTGGGATCTTCCTGGACCAGGGCTCGAACCTGTGTGCCCTGCATTGGCAGGCGGATTCTTAACCACTGTGCCACCAGGGAAGTCCCTATTTTGTGTTTTTATACATGAGTAATGATACTCTCTTGTCCTTTATACTGTATATTGATATCTATAGGGCAAGACACTCTTGTTCTTTTTTGAGAAAATTCTTAATGCTTAATCTTTTGCTCTTCTGGATAAACTTCGGAATCACTTTGTACTGTACTTTCACTTTAAAAAAATCCTAGTGGTATTATTGGGATTGCATTGAATTTTCATAGATTAACAATGTTAAATTTTCTCATTCAGAATAATTCTTTAGTATAGCCTTAGTATTGTGGGTTTTGGAACCAGATTTCCTGATTTGAATCCTATCTTTGCCATTTTGTGTAAACTTTGACAAAGTACTGCCTGCCTCAGTATCTGTGAAATGGGGGGGGGTAATAATTCTTGCCTCATAGACGTGTTGTGAGGGTTAAATAAGAAACTGCTTCAAGTCCTCAGAATAGTGCCCGACTTTGTTTAGTAAGTGCTCATACATATTATTACTTAGTGACCTTCCCTCCAGTGAAGTCTCTAGCATTTGCCATTTGTAATTTTTGCATGCTTATAGACAAAAAGATAAAGTTCTTCAAATGATGTCTTAAAATAATAGCCAGTAAGTTGAATGAGATCAGAGGGGTTCTCTAAGAGCAAGTGAAATGGTGTGATTGAAAGGAATATTTACTTGTGATGGACTTGTGAGGGTTTTTTGGGAGAAGAAGGCTTTATTGGGGGTGGGGGGAATGACTTAATGCCAGAATAACTGAGGTTTTACTATGTCAGGATCATAATGTTTGAATCTAATTTATCTGAATATATGAAAATGTGTTACTAACAAACATAAAAATGTAGACAGTTGCGCTTTATAACATAGGTTATAATTCTAGCTGTATCATAAAGTAAACTTACATTCAGTGTTATTAATTTGTCCAAGCTAGGCAAACTTGCTGTTGCTAGATACTGTAGATTTTCCAGATGATTTTTATGTAAGTAAACTGGTTCTGACAGAGTTGTGAAGCTTGTGGTTTAGGTACAGGATTCAAGCTCCCATATTTATAAATAGGTTTTAAAGATTGCAGGCTCAGTATCTAGTATAGTACTCCTAACACAGATTGATTAGTATGTAAGTAATTATTGACTTTGTAATGAGAAACACTATTGGTAATGTGGAACCACTTTGAAAATCTGCCTTTTTGAGGGCAAACAGAATAAAGCCACCTTTAGGTTTTATAGAATGCAGTGTTAAAGATCATAAGAATTTTTGTTACCATTTCTCTGAAGTAGCTTTAACATTTCACTTACAGAAGTTGATTTCTCAGTGGTAAAAATTGCATATACTTTATAGCAATAAATATTTTGTTCCAATATTCCTTTGTTCTAGAATTAAAAGATGAAGATGATGATGATGACTGTTTCATACTTGAGAAAGCAGCAAGAGGGAAAAGACCTATTTTTGAATGTTTTTGGAATGGACGACTAATACCATATACATCTGTTGAAGAGTAAGTTCTGATTTTTACTGAAATTATATTGTTTTGTGATCTAATCTTTTTACTAACTAATACTTTGTTTTGTTCTGTTCAAGCTTTGACTGGTGTACTCCTCCTAAGAAGAGAGGGCTTGCACCGATTGAGTGCTACAATAGGATATCTGGTGCATTATTCACTAATGACAAATTCCAGGTCAGCACAAATAAACTGACCTTTATGGATCTTGAGCTAAAATTGAAAGATAAGAACACCCTTTTTACAAGGATTTTAAATGGACAGGTATGGTTTTAAGTATCAAAATTTGAATATTTGCAAGTGTTCTATTTTAAGTACAACGAAAGCCACTAGTGTAGATTTGTACTGACAATTTTCATACTTTTCATTTTATTTAATCAGGAGTATAAATTTTCTTTCATGAGCATTTATGTGTTCACTCAAAAATTTCAAACTGATTAGATCTTGTTCAGGTAACATTTACAGATCTTTTGTCAGATCTTCATCAGTACCTTAACATAGTAAATAGAAGCTACAGAACCATGTCCATTTGATAAGAGCATATAAGAACAATTTTATCTAATACAAAAGCTGTGTTTATATATTAATAACCTAAATATGCAATTTTAATCTAATCTTGGGGGTAAACTTGAGGTAGAACTATGAAATACTTTGGGCTAAAAGGTGCTGTGAGATTGATCAGTATTAAAATCTGCATTAATCAATAGAAAAAGAATGATAAATTTTTTAAAAAGTAGGATAGAACTAGTGTACTTTTATTCTACCTAAGCACCTCAGAAACTTTTACTTGATACTACTCTTTCAGTAGTTTAATGTTAAGTTGCCAAGAGATGGATGCATTTATTCTGAACTTAAAATTGCTTAAGCAATAAGCACAATACATGACACACAGTATTTATAGTCAGTCATCCCTACATGTTGAAATTCATTTTGCTCTTAATAAAAAAGATACTGAATCTTATGTAATTTTATCGAATACAAGGGCTGTACATTGAAATACAGCATAAAAATTTGGTAGACGGACTGTCCCATTCCTAGTTAATAATTTTAATATTCTTGTCAAGTTGACAAAGAGATAACAGTAATTTGCTGATTCAGGAAGGAGTTCTGAGAACAGATTAGGGGGAAGATTTCCTTGAAGATACGTGCCATTTTTGAGTGTTTACCATGTACATGTTACTACTTATTCAAATAACTTTTTAAAACCAAAAGTTTTTTTTTTTTTAATGATTAACATACTGGCCCTTTGACTATCAGCTGCAAAAACTTAAGCTGAAATCAGTTTTAGTTCTGCCCCATTTTCATTTGGAAATGGTATATTGTGGAATAAGGTATATAGGGGGAAATGAATTTCTATAACTTTATGCAAAGTCTTCTGTGAAAGCATGTGATGTAAAGATTATCTTCCCTACTCATTCTCCTAAAGATAGGCATTAAACAAGTATATAGCACCTTATGCTGGAATGTAAATCTCTATACTGTCTCCCATCAGGGTGAAGAATGATACGCAATAGCACATTTTCTTCTTATATATTAGAAAACAATTTTTATTTTATGATTTATTTTTCTGAATAAATATAGATATATATTACATAATTAAAAGGAAAGATGTGTTTTGCATAGAAATGTTTCTCAACCTTTTTTTCACTATATAAAAGAGCTTTTTTGACCTTTTCTCCCCCTAATCACTCCCCCAATGACATTTTAATACCATAGATATACCATATATATGTTTAAGTACAATATGTATTTAAATCTGTGCCTGACACATAAAAAGATATTTTTATTGCCCTATTGAGAATGTGCATCGTTCACAGTAAGAAGGCTTCCACTTACCCTTTTCCCCTAATCAGCTAGTTCTCCTTATCCTAGGCAGCCAGTGTTTGTCATTTTTTGGTATATCCTAGGATTTAAAACAGGGAAGCAAATCGTTGTTGATAATGACCGTTGAGACCTTAAACCCAAGGAAGTAGCAAAGATTTTTCTTTCTTAAGTAATGTCTTTGATAGAAATCGAAATTCATATGGGAGAAGGATCCAGCAAAATATTTTAGTTTTTTTATTAGGTTTTCTGGGGTGGGCAGGTATGTGGAAGGAAAAATGAAATGAATGAGAAGTGTCTGTGGTTGTATTTGTTTACTAGTAGCTGTATTTCATAGAACATTTTAAAATTTTACAGGAGCAGCGAATGAAAATTGACAGAGAATTTGCTTTATGGCTGAAGGACTGTCATGAAAAGTATGACAAACAAATAAAATTTACACTTTTTAAAGGAATAATTACACGTCCTGATCTTCCTTCTAAAAAGCAGGGCCCCTGGGCGACTTATTCAGCAATAGAATGGGATGGAAAAATATACAAAGCAGGACAGCTGGTAAGTTTAACTTATTTTTAGATTTAATTTTTAGTAGAATTTGAAACTAAATTAGATGTATTAGAATTTATCAACAACCAAAAATAATATATTTACTCTTGGCTCCTCAGGAGCCAGAAAAGAACGAAAAGGCCAAATGGATTTTTTTTTTTTTCTTCGGTACACGGGCCTCTCACTGTTGTGGCCTCTCCCGTTGCGGAGCTCAGGCTCCGGACGTGCAGGCTCAGCAGCCATGGCTCACGGGCCCAGCCGCTCCGCGGCATGTGGGATCTTCCCAGACGGGCATGAACCCGTGTCCCCGCATCGGCAGGCGGACTCTCAACCACTGCGCCACCAGGGAAGCCCCAAGTGGATTTTAATTACGTAATTTAACAGGACATTTTATAAAAAACTTGATTTTTGCCAAAGGCTCAATTAACAAGGTTTTTATTGTTTCTTGCACTAAAATTTACTCAAATGGAGAATTCCGTTTTGTTTTTTTAATTGTGATATGGAGAAATTTTTCAGCAAATTTTTATTGAGTGCTGCTTGTGAGTTACTGTGCTATTGACTGCATTGTGGAGAATGCAGAGATCTAGGGGATGTCCTTTGTCCTTCAGGCTGTTACAGCCTGAAAACAGAGATAACCTAAGCAGAATAATCATAGGTAAGAAGGGGGTAAGTGCTATGAAAAGAGAGAATGAATAGTGCTCATAGTTTAGGAGGAGAGAATTTTCTGACTTCGGATTGGCCTGGGAGAAGAGGGTAAATCATGCAATTCTTTGTGCATGAAGTGGCATTTGTATGGAACTTGAAAGAGGTAGAGGCTCAGGTTTGCAGAGGTAATTATGAAGGTAATAAATGCACAAATGTGACACTCTCATCATCACATATCGAAAGCTTTGGAATCAGATGCGGTCACCTCGAAGTAGTATGTGTAGCTACAGCTTGCTTTTCCAACATTTAGAGGTTAGGAAAACAAAGAGGAGGAGCTGACAAAGGAGAATTGAAAGGGATAAGATAGTGAGATAGAAGGAAACCAGGAGAATAAGGTATTTGTGAAGAGTTACAAGGAGGGAGTGATCAGTTTTGTCAAATTCTGTGTGGTAGTCAAGTGAAACGCTTTCTCAGAGAAGATAATCTGAGCACAGACAAAGACAGGTAAATGCAGGGAAACCGCAAGCAACAGAGTTGGGTTGCTGCAACCTATTGTGTGTGTGAGGAGAAATAATTCAGAAATGAAATGAGGCTGGAAGGTAGGTTGAGTGTAAATTTTTGTTGTCCTTGTAGTTGGGAAGTTTTGAATTGGACTAATGGAAATTACCCTTAGATTTTTCAAGCCAAGTAAGGGGAAGAAATACATTATAGGCAAGTTTTGAACTAATTTATTTGAAAGAAATGATAACTTTGTAAGTCACCGTTCACAGTCTGCAAGCAACATTTATGGGGGTTTGAGATAATTTGCATTAATAATAATTGACTTTGGAAGGCTTTGGGCATTTTAGACACATGCATAGCTGTGACATTTTTGTATGAAGAAGCCACTGTGTCTTTTCAAAGATATGTTACAAATAAGTGGAGAACTTCACAAATATAACTTTATTAGAATATTAGAATGCTTTTTTTGTTAATTTTTCTAATGATAGATGCTGAGTTTTCCCCTTGCATAAAGTAGTTCTGTTAAGTATTGTTAAACCTGTTTTTCTAAAAGTAAATATTAATACTAAATCCTTGTTTTAAAACTAAATATTAGGTCAAGACAATCAAGACACTTCCTCTCTTTTATGGAAGCATTGTAAAATTTTTTCTTTATGGTGATCATGATGGAGAAGTATATGCTACAGGAGGAGAGGTTCAAATTGCAATGGTAAGACCCCCAAATAACAAAAAATATTTCTTCAAAGTCTCTTGGTACTACTTTCTTTTGCTTAATTGTTAAAATAAAGATACGGTATTCTATTTTGCCTTGTCTTTGGCTTTTCCATTGGTTAAAGTAGTGGTAGCATGAATTTTTATGTTTCATATTTGATGTTTTTAATAATCTATAGAACTTAACATCTGTGTGCCCGGTGTTTAATAAATGTTACATATATTATTGCTAGTTAACACAGTAATTTTGTAAAGTGCACATTTCATCCAAGGCCCACAAACATAAACATTGGAGCCAGACTTCTATCTCAAGAATGAAAAACTTCAAAACTAGAGCTGGTTTTATCCTTATACTATGCTCTTGTTAAAATTTGAATGGCCTAAGGCCTATTTAATTAGGCCTAAGGAGTTTACATGAAAAATGGAAGTAAACACTGTGGTATAATGTAATAATAGCTAATATGATTTATATACTTAATTAGGGTAAAAATATGTTTCTTTGGAAGAAATGTTCTTGTTGCAGCTAAATTTAAGTAGTTTTTTTGAAATGTTGGTATAAATTTTATTTATTCAGGAACCTCAGGCACTGTATGATGAAATAAAAACTGTGCCAATTGCAAAGCTGGATAGGACAGTTGCTGAGAAAGCTGTGAAAAAATATGTAGAAGATGAAATGGCAAGGTAATTTACATTCCAAGATGCATGGTAAAAAATAACAAGAAAAATCAAGAGGAGTTGTCCTTTTAGCAGTTATTGAGTGTGTCGTTACGATCTTCTATTTGGGCACTTGTAGTCTTAGATGTGTGTATTGTGACAAACTTCTTGCTGTTAAAAAAAAACCTGAGAGCTCTCTGTTATAAAAACAGAATCCTGTATTTCATAGGAGAATGAGGAAATCTTATATCTACAGTATCACTGTTATCAGCACTATGATTTAAGTTTGTTAAAGAAAAAAAAAAAAACTTTGGCCTACATCTAGAGGAAAATGGTAGTAACTGCTGAGAGGTAAAGATTAGTACAAAAGCAGTAAAAGGAAATCAAAAAACAAAACGGTTTGTGGCTCTTGTATAGCTAATGATGCTGTCATTTTGATTCCTACTGAATCTCACTGGTAATTCTTTTATTTGTAGAGTTTATCCTGTCTCCCAAAGGTAGCTTGTACTATAAACGAATAGAAAAATCTCAAAAAAAAGCACAGTTCCTGGCTGTTAACACCAGGAGATTTTGTCTTACTCTGTAGCCACAACAGTGGTTGAGGAGAAGGAAATGTTTACAGTATTAATCATACAGGATTTCAGATTTAACCTGTCAAAAAAAATAGAAATAAATATTAAAATTTCTAGTAACTTTTATTTTTAAAAATAAGACCATAATTAACACAGTTCATGAATCATTAATATGCTGGTTTCCTAATAGGCTCCCTGATAGATTGTCAGTAACTTGGCCTGAAGGAGATGAATTATTGCCAAATGAGATTAGGCCCGCTGGAACCCCCATTGGTATGTTTTTGGGTTTTTTGTGTGTGTTTGTTTTTTGTTTGTTTGTTTTTAAATACTGAAAAATGCTTTTCTTACATTTCATAGTAAAAGACCATGAAAAATTAAAGTGCTGTGTGAAGACCTAGCAGATTCATCAGATTCTTTGGGTGTAACTCAGACATTCTTATTTTTAATTTTGGACTGATAGGTGCATTAAGAATTGAAATATTGAATAAAAAGGGGGAAGCAATGCAAAAGCTTCCAGGAACAAGTCATGGAGGGTCAAAGAAACTCCTGGTCGAGCTCAAAGTTATACTACACTGTAAGTATACAAACTAATTTGGATCTTTATTGTTGTTCTTAAATATATAACATATGTTTTAATATCTTTGTGTAATTATGAGCTAGCAATCTGATAGATAGTGCATTTGTTTAAAGTTAGGAGTTTCAAAAGTGTGAATAATTCATATTAAAAAAAATCAATTGTTTTCTGAGGGTTTTTTTTAACATTTTATTCTGAATTTTCCTATGTAGGTAGCTATGGGCTAAAATAAAGATACGATGTGCATACATGTAGTAGTTTGTACTGAATAGGAATTTAGATTGGATAATCCTCAAGATCCCTTCTATATCAAAAATACTGTGTCTCTGAACCTATGGGCTGGAAGTACTTGTTTCAGATGAGAATCCTGGCCCACTCTTTGGTAAAGGAAAAGAACTACATATTATTGCTCATCTTGTATTTTCCTAACTTGAATCACCTTGTTAGTTAACTTTCTTGTCTGTTGTTTTTTGTTTTTTTTTAACATCTTTGTTGGCATATAATTGCTTTACAATGGTGTGTTAGTTTCTGCTTTATAACAAAGTGAATCAGCTATACATATATATATGTTCCCATATCTCTTCCCTTTTGTGCCTCCCTCCCTCCCACCCTCCCTATCCCACCCCTCTAGGTGGTCACAAAGCACCGAGCTGATCTCCCTGTGCTATGTGGCTGCTTCCCAGTGGCTATCTGTTTTACATTTGGTAGTGTATATATGTCCATGCCACTCTCTCACTTTGTCCCAGCTTACCCTTCCCCCTCCCCGTGTACTCAAGTCCATTCTCTACATCTGTGTCTTTATTCCTGTCCTGCCCCTAGCTTCTTCAGAACCTTTTTTTTTTTAAGATTCCATATATATGTGTTAGCATATGGTATTTGTTTTTCTCTTTCTGACTTATTACTTCACTCTGTATGACAGACTCTGGGTCCATCCACCTCACTACAAATAACTCAATTTCGTTTCTTTTTATGGCTGAGTAATATTCCATTTTATATATGTGCCACATCTTCTTTATCCATTCATCTGTCTATGGACACTTAGGTTGCTTCCATGTCCTGGCTATTGTAAATACAGCTGCAATGAACATTGTGGTACATGACTTTTTTTTTTTTTTTGCGGTACGCGGGCCTCTCACTGTTGTGGCCTCTCCCATTACGGGGCACAGGCTCCGGACGCACAGGCTCAGCGGCCATGGCTCACGGGCCCAGCTGCTCCGCGGCATGTGGGATCTTCCCGGACCGGGGCACGAACCCGTGTCCCCTGCATCGGCAGGCGGACTCTCAACCACTGCGCCACCAGGGAAGCCCACATGACTCTTTGAATTACGGTTTTCTTTGTCTCTTGTTTTTGTCTTGACTGCCTGAAAGTATTTTCAATTTATATTTTCAATAATCTGTTCTGTCACTATATATTGCATGTCTGATCCATGGATTTTAAAGATGTTTTATTCACTATGCGTTTATTTCCAACATTTATAAACTAGTCAATGGTAATGTATACTTTCATTGTATAAATGTCTTATTAGCCTTGGCAGCATTGAACAGTTTGACTAATTTTACTGCAGTACTCTTATTTTTGGCCTCTGTGACACTCTATATTTCTCCAACTTTTTTTGATGGCTTAAAACAACATATGTTTATTATCTTACAGTTCTCTAGGTCCGTCCCAGGTGTACTTCACTGTGCTAAAATCAAAGTGTCAGCAGGATAGTGTTCCTTCTGGAGGTTCTAGGGAAGGCTCGCCTTTTCCACTTCTAGAAGCCACCCACATTCCTTGGCTTGTGGCCCCTTCTTCCACCTTCAAAGCCAGCAGTGTAGCATCTTCCAGCCTCTCTGTGACTCTGACCCCTCCTGCCTCTGTCTTATTTAAAAACAAAAACAAAAATACACACAGGCATACCTTGTTTAATTGTGCTTTGCTTTATTGCCATTTGCAGATACTGCATTTTTTACAGATTGAAGGTTTATGGAAACTCTGTGTTGAGCAAGTCTATTAATGCCATTTTCCCAATGGTATTTGCTCACTTAATGTCTCTGTGTCACACTTTGGTCATTCTGGCAACATTTCAAACTTTTTCATTATTATATTTGTTACGGTGATCTGTGATTAGTGATATTTGATGTTATTACTACGACTTGCTGAAGGCTCAGGTGAAGGTTAGCATTTTTTAGCAATAAAGTACTTTTTAATTGAGATATGAACATTTTATTTTTTTAAAGAAATAATGCTCTTGCACACTCAGTAGACTGCAGTATAGTATAAACAACTTTTATATGCACTGGGAAATGAAAAAATTTATGTGATTTGCTTTATTGCGATACTTGTTTTGTTGTGGTGGTCTGAAGCCAGACCTGCAATATCTCTAAGGTCTGCCTGTATATATATATTTTTTTAATTAGAAGATTTTTTTTGTTAAAGTATATATAATAGATTTACCATTTCAATTATTTTTTAAATGTACACTTTACTGTAGAGTGTTTCACATATTTGTTTCTTTGGAATGTCATTTAACTTGTTCCATTGTTTGTTCTATTTCCTGAAGACTGGAAATTACCCCAAAAGCTTAAACAGATTTAGGTTCACCATTTTTTCCCCCCTAAAGCAAGAATCCATACTCCATAGTGAATCTGTGTTTCTTAGGGTATTACATAAGGAGGCATTTGATGACTGTAATTAATTGTCCTACTTTTAATGCTGCTAAAATGGATTATTGAATTCACTTGGCTAATATGATTATAAAGTTCTCCTTTCATCCATGATGTAATGGTTTCATCCATTAATGATTTTTGCTTAGTTATTTGGTATGCAAAATGGTGATCCTCCCATTCTTTTATTTCTTCCTAATTTATTATCCCAGTTTATTGTCCTTCCTAGTTTATTTGTTAGTAATTAATTTCAATTAGGGTCATTGGTTTACTCTGAAACACAGCTTTTATAGGAAAGGCAGTATAAAGGCTTAATCCTTTTTCTTTAATTGCAAATTACCAGTCAGGAATTGGTACAGTACTGTGGTGCTCAGAGACTTTTTTTGATTTTCATAAATGTGTTTTTGTGAATGTATGGGGTTTTATAGATTTGACATGCTTCTTTGATTTTGATGTGCCTTCATGTTTGCCCCTCTGTCCTCTTGATAAGACCCTTTTTGTCTTTGATTTGAGCTTTCTTCCTTTCTGGCTCAAGAAATCCTAGAATCTTCTTGTACATGTTTACCCTAAACCTCGATTCACCCATTACTCTTTTTTTTAACATCTTTATTGGAGTATAATTGCTTTACAGTAGTGTGTTAGTTTCTGCTTTATAACAAAGTAAATCAGCTATACATATACATATATCCCCATATCTCCTCCCCCTTGCATCTCCCTCCCACCCTCCTTATCCCACCCCTCTTAAGTGGTCACAAAGCACCGAGCTGATCTCCCTGTGCTGTGCGGCTGCTTCCCACTAGCTATCGGTTTTACATTTGGTAGTGTATATATGTACATGCCACTTTCTAACTTTGTCCCAGCTCCTTTCAGTGGGGAATGGCATTTAGAGGCCTGAGTGTTAGGATTGCTCATGGCCACTGGGCGAAATTGTTTCTAAGCTTTTTCGATTGATAGCTAAACATGAATATTTTTGGAAAAGAAAAAAAATGAATTCATATCGATATTCTGAGTTTTTATTTAACCACTTTGATTTTATCCTTTTATTTCATTTCTTTTATGTTGAAAATCTTGATTCTTAACAACATTAACAGTTACTTACTGCTTTATCCTATAATATAGTTTCAAAATAGTGATACTTATAAAATTACTAATAGTACTATTAGATTAAATTTGACTTCTTTGAAGCGCTATTTGTCCTTAAAGTTTTTATATATTCTAAAGTTGAAGTCAGTTGAAATAATTCTAAAAAAATTTTTAATATGGTTATATAGCCTACCTACATTTTGGTTTTGCTTATGAATTGCTTTATTTTAATTCTATTTTGAGAATATTTTAAGTCAGGTAATTCCAAAGTCAAAAATAAATAGCAAGGAATATTTCAGAGAAGTAATATAATCCTTCTATTTGTTTTCTTTCTTCTACTTTAGGTCTTGCTGTTTTCTCTTAATAGAGCACTTAAGTCTTAGAGATTACTCTATGTAAATAAAGTATGCTATTTTCCTCTTGAAGAAAACTTTTAAAGAAATGATTTTCAATATCAAAAGAAAATTATCTCTATATTCTTTTGTTTGTGCAGGTTAAGCTTATTTACAGATACATTTTTAAGAATTGAAATAAAGGAATTTTAATCAGCTGAATGAGTAAATTTTCATTATGCTATTGACTTGAATAGGATAGCTTTAGATTTTTTGAGGTTTCAAAACTACCATAAAAAATGTATAGCAGGTAGACATTTGATGCCAGTGTGACATTTCTTATTCATGTTCTATATTTAATTTCTCAAAATATAAAATTTTTTCTTTTATTAAGCTCCAAGTGGAAATAAAGAAATCATTTCACATATTAGTCAACATGGAGGAAAATGGCCTTACTGGTTTAAAAAAATGGGTGAGTTATTATTATTCTGAATGTTAAAAATTATATCACTACTACATTTACTTGAATTTTAATTTCTTCTTAATTTGTCCAGAAAATATTCAAAAGTTGGGGAATTATACATTGAAATTACAAGTTGTACTGAATGAAAGTAATGCAGACACTTATGCAGGAAGACCACTACCATCTAAAGCAATTAAATTTTCTGTCAAAGGTAAGCAAAACACCAATATGTAACTCTGTATGCTAAAGGTGGCATTTTAAATCAAGAAGAAAACAGGTAATTTAATAAAAGATGTTTGACCAATTGTATAACCATCTTGGTCTTAGAATGGCTTTATAATTCTGCTTGATAATCATATTCCTTATAAACTTTTGAAAACATCATTGTTTTCCAGCTTCCCTTGTTACTGGTAGAGTCTAAAGTTATTCTGATTCCTAACTTTTGCATGTTAAACACCCTCCACTACCAGTCCAACCGCCCCTATCCTCCCTCTTCCGCAATCCCCAGAAGTTTGGATAATTTTTTTTGTCGGGGGGGGGGGTCCCAATTTCTGAAATTTTAAATTCTAGGGATTTTTCTTGAGTTCCTTTGATTTCCTACTCTGTTTTTTCTTTGTACAACATCTAGTGTTAAGACGTTGGACCTCTTGACTGGTGTACTAATACTGTTTTTTCTGCTTTACATCTCTTGGTTTTATTTCTGTACTTTACAAGAGACTTCTTTTTTTTTTTTTTTGCGGTACGCGGGCCTCTCACTGTCGTGGCCTCTCCCATTGCGGAGCACAGGCTCCGGACGCGCAGGCTCAGCGGCCATGGCTCATGGGCCCAGCCGCTCCGTGGCATGCGGGATCCTCCCGGACCGGGGCACGAACACGTGTCCCCTGCATCAGCAGGCAGACTCTCAACCACTGCGCCACCGGGGAAGCCCAAGAGACTTCTTTAACATGATGTTCAACGCTTTCTATTGAATTTTTCCTTTCTGCTATAATTTTTTTAGTTTCTGAAATATTCTCTGGTTATTCCCTTTTCAAAGTATTTTCTCCGACTTCATGGATTCAGTATCTTTATTAATTCTCTGAGGCTATTAATAATAGTGGCATTTTTTCTTGACTCTTTCAAACTTTATTCATAGCTTGTTTCCTCCATGTTGCTTTTTTTTCACGTCTGCTCTGGGTCCTTCCAATTAGATACCCTCTTACATTACTAGTTATTTGCACACAGTTAAGAATAGAACATTCGGACTTCCCTGGTGGCACAATGGTTGAGAGTCCGCCTGCCGATGCAGGGGACACGGGTTCGTGCCCCGGTCCAGGAAGAACCCACATGCCGCGGAGCGGCTGGGCCCGTGAGCCATTGAGCCTGCGCGTCCAGAGCCTATGCTCTGCAACGGGAGAGGCCACAGCAGTGAGAGGCCCGCGTACCGGAAAAAAAAAGAATAGAACATTCGAGAGTGTTTATATCATTTGGGGAGATTATGATAAGAGAATTTTAGGTTTTTTTCTCTTTGGCTGTTCAGATTCCCCAGAGTGGAGTGTAAACACCTGGGTGCCAGCATTTGGGGAGCCAAGCTGGGGAAGACTGTTAGAGGTTTCATATTCAATATTTTTTTTAACATGTTTATTGGAGTATAATTGTTTTACAGTGGTGTGTTAGTTTCTGCTGTATAACAAAGTGAATCAGCTGTACATGTACATATATCCTTATATCTCCTCCCTCTTGTGTCTCCCTCCCACCCTCCCTATCCCACCTGTCTAAGTGGACACAAAGCACCAAGCTGATCTCCCTGTGCTATGCCCCTGCTTCCCACTAGCTATCTATTTTACATTTGGTAGTGTATATATGTCCATGCCACTCTCTCACTTTGTCCCAGCTTAACCTTCCCCCTCCCCATGTACTCAAGTCCATTCTCTGTGTCTGTGTCTTTATTCCTGTCCTGCCTCTAGCTTCTTCAGAACCTTTTTTTTTTTTAAGATTCCATATATATGTGTTAGCATACGGTATTTGTTTTTCTCTTTCTGACTTACTTCACTCTGTATGACAGACTCTGGGTCCATCCACCTCACTACAAATAACTCAATTTCATTTCTTTTTATGGCTGAGTAATATTCCATTGTATATATGTGCACATCTTCTTTATCCATTCATCTGTCGATGGACACTTAGGTTGCTTCCATGTCCTGGCTACTGTAAATAGAGCTGCAGTGAACATTGTGGTACGTGACTCTTTTTGAATTATGGTTTTCTCAGGGTATATGCCCAGTAGTGGGATTGCTCATATTCAGGATTGATCTTTCACTTGATTTTCCTATTTTCAGTAAACTGTAATGCTTTCAGTAGTGCTGTGTCCCTTACTCCTTGGACCTACTCTTAACCTTCCCTGGAGAAGAAACCTTCCAGATGTTGCTGAAGATGAGGAAGGCAGTTGACTGGCTCTGTGTGTTGAGGGGTGGGGATCTGAGGAGCTGTTTCTCAAACAAACTTGAACGAGTCTTCCTTTTTTATTTCAGTTTCACTCCTACTTGATAGAGCCATTCTTGAGACTTCTGAGTATGAATTAAATTGGCTCCCTGCTTGCTTTGTTGATGATTGAGGATTTGATTTCTTGAGTCTTTCTGCTAAGTCAGTTATACTTGCCCATATACTTGCCCATTCTCCAGCTTTCAGATTCTGTTACTGTTGTCTTTTTTCTTCATTGTTTTTGTAGGTTTAGGCCTCTTTAAAAAAAATCTCTGTAGTGCCACATCTTTATGGGGTTTTAGAGAGCTGATTTAAGTGCCTGTGATTATCTTGCCTTCTCTAGTCAGACAACCACCTTGGGGAGTGTTCCTTTTTGTACATACAGATCTATCATGTTCTTTAAATACACCTGTGGAACATTCTACAGTATGGACATGCTGTAGTTTAGCAGTTTTCTTTGATGAACGTTGCATGTGTTTCCAAGTTTTTGGCTGTTACAAATCACATTTCTATACGGAAAAAATTTATGGTGCTTTGTGTACAAGTGCTTGAGGATCTCTAGAGTGGATACCAAGAAATAGAATTGCCAAGCTGCAATGTGTGTGCTTTAACATTTTATACATATTTACTGTCAAGTTGCCCTCCCAAAAGGTTTTATACCCTCATCAACAGACTGAGGGTTCCTGTTTCCCTATGCTCATTCTTGGCTAACCTATATTGTAATATTTAGCCTAGTTGGTGGTTAAATTATCTAATTATTAGGTTGTGTACCTCTTCTAGCCTTTATTGGACATTGTCATCTGTGACAGTTTGTTCCTTTACTATGCCTATTTCATTTTATTTTTAATTTTTTAAAATTTATTTTATTTACTTTTGGCTGTGCTGGGTCTTTGCTGCTGCTGCGCATGGGCTTTCTCTAGTTGCAGGGAGCCGAGGGCTCCTCTTCATTGTGGTGCACGGGCTTCTTATTGCAGTTGCTTCTCTTCTTGTGGAGCACGGGCTCTAGGCGTGCCGGCTTCAGTAGTTGTGGCACTTGGACTCAGCAGTCACGGCTCACAGGCTCTAGAGCGCAGGCTCAGTAGTTGTGGCACACGGGCTTAGTTGCTCTGCGGCATGTGGGATCTTCCCAGACCAGGGATCAAACCCATGTCCCCTGCATTGGCAGGCAGGTTCTTAACCAGTGTGCCACCAGGGAATTGCCTACTATGCCTATTTTAATAGTGTAAAGCTGTAGTTCTCAAATTTAAGTTTTACCTGAACCACCTGCTGGGCTTATTAAAATGCAGACTGGTGCGCCTCACTCCTGGAGTTTCTGACTCAGTAGGATGATGTGAGCCCTCGAATTTGCATTTCTAATAATTTCCCAGGGGATGACTTGAAACTGTTATCTTTATAGGAAGTTTTAATGTATTGTGGATTTTAATCCTTTATTGCATACGTTGCAAGTATTTTCTCATATAGAGCTTCTCTGTTAACTTTGTATCTAATAAAATATTTTAAACTTTATCAAATACATCGTTGTATAGCTATTGAGTATTGTGTTTTGCCTTAGTTTTTCCTACGATAAAATCATAGACATATTCCTTTATTATATTCGAAAATTTCATAGTTTAAAAACACATTTATCTCTATCTCTAGACTTTTATACATGGTGTGAGATAAAGTTCTAACTTTATTATTTTCACAGGTGGATTATAGATATAATTTATATAAACTTTGCACAGATTTAAAGTGCCATCTTTATTGTAGTCTAATCTTCCATATATATAATGGATGTTTCTACCTACAATGAATCTTCTGACTGATGAATTTTCTTTTCATGTTTATTTTTTTTTATTAAGAGGGTAAACCAGAGAAATTTTCATTTGGTCTTTTGGATCCTCCTTTTCGTGTTGGAGTCCCATTCAATATCCCTGTGGAGTTTCAGGATGAATTTGGTCATACTAGTCAACTATCAACTGATATTCAGCCAGTTTTTGAAGCAAGGTAATCTGACTTTTCATATTTGCTAAGTATTCACTTTTTTCTTTTTTTAGCTTAAATTATTTATGTTCAGTTAACTTCAGATTTATTATTTAAAATGCTTAGTGGATATTTTATGATATCTGGGGGATTTGTTTAGTCCCAATCTATTCTCTGTGGCTGTAGTGTCATACATACATTACCTCAATAAAGTTTGTTTTGACTGAATTTTCTGTTACAGTTGTTTAGGTGAGACCGATATAGTTCTGTCTTAGTCCATTTCTTTTTGCAAGTATGATATGACTTCTCCTGGCAATTCTATAAACCATACCATGTTTATTTTGTTGTTTGCTTAGAAATTATGGCCATTTAAACTTAGTGGTTACCTACTGGTAGGTTTTTAACCTGCTAATAAAATTTATTTTGGTTTGCTTTTAAAACCATAGCAATAAAGTTTACACTTTCCATGGAAATTTGGTCCTTCCTTAGAATTTGCCTTTACTTAATAGCCCTACAGAGTAATATGATTGGCTTATATTAAAAAATAGCCCTGAAAAACAATGTGTCCAGTTATACAATTGAGGATGTTCATTGCTTTCCATTACCTTTTTTTGAGGTGCCTAGGAAGAATTCTTGTTTTTCAAATTTCTGCCAAATTTGTCTTTTTGGAGACACTTTTTTTTTTTTGGCTGCACTGCAAGACATGCAGGATCATACCTTAACTGGGGATTGAACCCCGTGCTCTCTGCAGCGGGAGCACAGTCTTAACCACTAGACTGCCGGGGAAGTCCCTGGGCCCACGTTTTAGTGTATGCTTTCTTTTGCTATCGCCGTGTACTTTTTTCCCCTGTTGGTGTAATCATTTACTCTTTTAATCGTTTGACTGTGTACTGTATTCCAGGCATTTGCCAGCTGGAGATATAGAAGTGAATAAGAGCATAGCATTTGCCTTCTAGAAGCTCACAGACTAGTGTCCAGAGTTATACCATGGTTAAGTTCCTGAAAAACAAAACAGGGTTACAAAAAATATTGAAAATGAGTTTTTCTAAATGTTCTCTTAAGTTGCAAAAAGTGGTTCTTGTGCAAAAAGTGATTTTGACATATTATATTCATTTGAATATTAAACCATAATGGAAGAGTTGAATACTTAAGCATCTATGTGCTTAATAAAAAACACTAAAAGTAATGTCTAGTCACAAATGGAAAATATTCGTGCATTAGTTGACCCCTGTTTTCAATTATAACTTCCTTCTTATCCTTGATAGGACATTCTTACACACAAAGTCTCTGTCACACATACATACTGGTAATTAAGATTTGGGGCTTAAAAAAAAATCTTGGTGGCCCGGCTATGTGAATTTACCTTCAGTAAATTTGTTTATTTGTTTGTTTTTTTCTCAGTGTTAATTAAACAAAAAATCATTCACACATATAGCCTAAGGAATCAAATAGTTAGATGAGGCTTATATAAATTAAAAAAAAGAGTAGTTCCTCTGCCCTCTCCACCCCACCCACAATCCACTTCTCAGAACCACTTTCAGCTTTCTTACTTGAATGTTTTGGTACCTATTGCCACATATCTAAGTAACTTTCATATTGTTACTTCTTGATTCTTCAGTTTTAAGCATTATCTCTTGACTTATGGAAGATGAGGACACACTCTCCTGTTGCCACTTACATTACAAATAAACCTTCCTATTCCCACATTCTTCAATAAAGTTGTATTCTGGCTTGATCAGTATTTAGTGCTTGCTTTATTATAATTATGTAAGTGCTAATTACTTACTTCATTGCACAACTGTTGTTCTTTTTTTCTTTGCTAAGTAACTGTCTGCCACTTGTCTGGTCTCTTCTCAAGATGCTTGGTACCTAGATAACCTATCAGTTTCATATTTTTTTCTCTGTTTATTTATTTTTGGCTGCATTGGGTCTTCATTGCTACACGTGGGCTTTCTCTAGTTGTGGCGGGTGGAGGCTACTCTTCGTTGCGGTGCGTGGGCTTCTTACTGTGGTGGCTTCTCTTGTTGTGGAGTATGGGCTCTAGGCGCGCGGGCTTCAGTAGTTGTGGTACGCAGGCTCAGTAGTTGTGGCTCACGGGCTTAGTTGCTCCGTGACATGTGGGATCTTCCCAGACCAGGGCTCTAACCCATGTCCCCTGCATTGGCAGGCAGATTCTTAACCTCCAGTGAAGTCCCTCAGTTTCATACTCTTGTAGACATCTTTCTTGGAACTTTGCCATGTGCTCTGGTCTGGATCAGTTGTTCTTACACTTGTTACATTTGTCCTTCTGTGATCTTCCTTCACCTTCATCCTGGAAATTCCCTTTGTCTTTCGTGTTGGGAAAATACAGTAAAAACAAAACCTACTGTAAAGCTAGAAAACTTCTTCACAAAGGTAGAAGAGAAAGAAAACAATTTTATGATTGAATAATTAGTAAACTAGAATGTGATTCTCATCACAATCTGATAGAGATTGCAAGGAACGAAATCTTACTCTGTTACATGGGTAAGTGAATATAATCTATCACATTCATGTTTTCAAGAAAAAATGCTAAGTATCTTTATGACTGGGAGTAGAGTTTGCAATTTGGAGTCAATTGATCAGAAGTTAGACCCAGGAAACTGGGAGATAGGAGTTTACCTTCATTGATGATTAAATTTCGTAGAGTTGGCTCTCAGGTCCTTGAGGAAACATTCCTGAATTTGTGAGATTGTTAAGTAGCTTATTTTATTTAGCATTTAACCTTCCCTGGGTCTCCAATTTTGAAAGAATCCCTTGTCCTTCACCTTCTGCTGGAGTACATTATTCCCTAGTTTCCTAAGAAAGGATTTACATGTAAGATAAAATTATTGCTCTGAAAATGTCTCTATTCTACTTGATTGATTGAATTGAAAGTTGGACACTACTTCCCATCGAAATTATGAAAACATTGCTCCATTTTTGCCTTTTAGCTTCTACTGTTGCTGATAAATTTAAACTTGTTCTGATTAATTTTCCTTTTTATGTTTCCTACGTATTCTGTCTGGAAGCTTATAGGACCCACTTTTAATTCTCAACAGGGCAAAATTTTATAATGGTACATCTTTGTATAGGTCTCTTCATTATTTGAAGTACTTCATTTTCTACCTTCCATCATCACGGTTTTCTCTTTTTGAGGGGGGGATCCTTATTTATTTGATGATGTACCTTTGGGACTGGTTCTCTGATTTTCCTAATTTTTCCATTTTTCTTAATCTTTCTGTGTTTTTGTTTTACTTTTGGACAGACTTTCTCAATTTTATGTTTATATCTTTCCATTGAGTTTGTCCTTTTGCTATATTTTTAATTTCCAAGTGTTCTTCCTGGTTCTCCGAATGTTCTTTTGTAGATTCTGTTCTTGTTTTATGAATGTAATACATTTTTTTTGTTTTTTGCTGATAAATAAATGGTAGTTTTTTTAAAAAGTTACCTACACTGATAGTCTTTATTGTCTCTAAGTTAGTTGCTTTTTCTTAGTTGGATTTTGATCTCTTTCTTCATATATCTGGTTAATCTTTGGTCATCTCCTTTTATATCTGATGGAGAACTAAAATGCACATAGGAGATCCTGAGAGTTTGGGAGAGGCTGTTGAGTGTGAACTCCACTACAGGATGATCTGTCTGTAACATTTTGTTGGGGGAAATCCTGTTGTATCTTGAGGTCTTTTTCTTGGGCTGGGTAGTTTGCTCAAAGAACAATCTTTAGTCTCTTGCCTGGAGGGGAATAATTTGGCTGTCCAGGTTCCTAGCCAGTCCAGGAGCAAGACTAGGGTAGGAATGGGAATGAAAAGGTCTCAGTATCCATATGCAGTCCGTTCAGGATTACCCTTGTATTCTTTTTAGTATTTTACCCTTTCCTGCAACTTACTTTTTGTGCCCAGGTTCACAGATTCTCTGCTTAAACCTTTTCAGAGAATAATTTTCCAGTCATCTGCCAGAGGTGGAGAGGGGAGATCTGAGGATCGAAATTGTAATCAACTCCCCCCTTTTTGGGGTGGGGGCTTTCTTTTTTGGCCCTGCTTCTAGGGGTACCTAGTAACACCAGTTCCTTAATGGTACCGTGGAATTCTGTGGTATATATTGGTTTTGAGCTTCTTCCATTGCTGTTTCACAGTTCAGTTTTCTTGGGACGATACTAGGTCATTTGCCACTTGTCTGTCCTTTTTTCTAGCAGATAAGTTCTATTGTCCTTGTCTCTTCTTCCATACCTCCCATATCTTTGCCTTTAAAAGTAAATAAAAGGAATCCCTTCGTTCTTATATTAGTGAGGCTTTAAGAGATAATGAAAGTAGATGTCTGTGGTTAATGTCCATCTTTCTCAGGGAGTTTATTTTACCTTACATGCCTCTTTACAGCTTTTTTCAAACAAGCCATGTTATTTAATTTTTACAACTTATTCAGATAATATCTAAATATTTAATTTCATTCTTCAGAAAAATTAGGTCTTTTCTCCATCATGGTATATCTTTCCTCCTTTTTTTATCACCTTACTCCTTACAGAGTAAAATGTTGACACTGTAAGGATCTACAGGTGGTCAAAGGTGGTTTAGGAATCACATTGCTCATGGTAGTAGATTAGAGGGTCTCAGTATACATTCTAGCAAGGTTACATTAGCACAAGGCTGTACTTAATTATTTGGACTTTATCTAAAATTGCCATTTAGTTTAATAATAGGTGCCAGAAAGTCTCTAAAATCCCTGTGGGTGAAGGATTTGAAAGAATCCAGGGCAAAGTCTGAAGACATCCTTAAGCCTGACCGATTTGGATGTTTCATTTTCTTTGGCCTGTATACATGGTCTAGCATTTGATTGTTTCCTACCTTGTATCTTTACTCACTGCACGAATGGTATCACTTATTAATACTTGTTGGACCATTTTTCTTTGTAAAAATCTCATGGGAATTTGCTTCTGTTCATTTATTTCTCTCTTTTAAAAAAATACAATTTTATTAGAAAAACGAATTAAAAATAAGAATGTCATATGAGAAGACAAACACATTTGCAGCGGGAATTCCCTGGCGGTCCAGCAGTTAGGACTTCATGCTCTCACTGCTGAGGGCCCGGGTTTAATCCCTGGTCAGGGAACTAAGATCCTGCAAGCCATGTGGCACAGCTAGAAAAAAAAAGAAAGAAAAGATAAAAGAATATTTGCAGCTTCTTTGTAGGTAATGGAGGGAAAGTTTAAAAATAATTTATTTTTTCCAGTGGTTTATCTTTACATTATGAAGAAATAACCAATGGACCAAATTGTGTCATTCGAGGTGTTACAGCTAAGGGCCCTGTAAACTCTTGTCAAGGCAAGGTAAGCATTGTACATAAATGTTATAATGCATGTTATTTCTTATATGGTAAAAATGAAACTGGAAATTTAAAATTGAATAACCTATTTTTGTGACAAGATGACAGTAATGTCAAGTTCTTAGGAATTAATCAGGATCATGTCACCCGACATACCATTACCATTTACATCTCTGAGAAGCCCAGCATATTTGCTGCTGTTGTTTGTTAAATGTTTATGAATTAAATATTTTCAACTGTCTTCATTTTCATTCCAGTCTTTTTGCATTCAAAGCCATTTACAACAGTTATCTAGTACTATGTTGCTTCTTTTTTCTCTGAAAGTTTTTCCATTTTTCAATGTTTTTCTTAGAATAGGAACAAAAATATGAGAAACTTTAGTTCACTTCTGTAAAAGTATTGGGTTTGGTATTTGGATAAGGGAAGTGTTTTGGGAGGAATAAGGTTAGAGTTAGTAAAGACGAACTCCAATGAGGTAATTTTTCAGTTAAGTATATAAAGTAGCTAATAGATTAATATGACTAATATGAACACTGTAGCTAGTAACTCAAGTATTATGTTACTTCTTTTCCATTGTATCATTACCTTCAATATATATTTTAAAAAGTTTCCCTATCAAAATAATTTTTAAAATAGAGCATGTGAGTTTAAGTACTGTGTACTATACTGCATTATATAACCAAATCATATTAAAGAGCAAGTTCTGTACATCTTTCTGAATTAAGCTTTTTCTGGAAAAATAACTTGAAATGCATGGAAAATTTGACTTTAGTAAGATAAACTTGCTAAAAATATTTCTAGATTTTAAAAACCTTCTTATTTTGAAATAATTATGTTTTACAGAAGAGTTTCAGAGATGGTATAGAGAGTTCACATATACTCTTCACCCAGCTTCCTCTACTAACATCTTATACAACTATTATATATTTATCCAAACTAAGAAGTTAACGTTGATATAATACTATTAACAAAACTCTGGGCTTTAGCATTTCCCCAGTTTTTCCACTATTATTTTTCTATTCCAGGATCTAATCTAGAACACTGCATTGTATTTAGATATGTCTAGATATTGGGTTCTTTCCATTTCACTACTTGCCACATTTTTTATAGTGCCCATCCTAATTCTGATAATTATTCAGAGGTTATGTTATGCCTTTTGAATTCAAAGATAGTATTATCTATAAAGAAGCAATATAAATCAGTTTTTTCACCTGCATCTCTTTCATACATATATATGATAATTTTAGTCAATATAAATTTGTTGAGTAGATTTCTATAATGGTATGAAAATGAAAAGCAAAAAGTAAATCAGAATTGAGGTAGTAAATTACTTAAGTATTTATTTAGGACTTGAATTTAATTAAAATAATTTTTTCAACAGAATTTTAATCTGAAGGTTATTCTTCCGGGTTTAAAAGAAGACTCACAGATTCTGAAAATTAGATTACTGCCAGGTAATATTACTTTAAGAAATATTCCTAATATTTACCTTTTAAATAATATTCTTATGATAAAATATAATGACACTTATAAAGGTGAAGTGTTTTTTGGTTTGGTTATGGTACAAATCTTGAAAATACATTTGAATGACAAACATAGTGCTAACAGAAATGACCAGTTAAAAATAAAAGACAGGAAAACGTTTAGAAAGACTTGAGTGAAGTTCTAAAAATAATCTTCGGAGAAAAATGTGAATATTGAAACTATATTGGGGAACTGTTCTTAAGGATATACTAATTAGACTTACGTTAGAACTGGATCTGTCCTTTACTTTTTCAGATATAACTAAATATTTAATATTTTAAGAAGAAAAGTTTCTTATGCTTTTATGTTGTTAATTTGAATAATGATTTATCAACTCGAAAATAAAGTTGCAGTAAAGTTAGGGTAGAAAAAGCCAGCTAATTTGAGAATCAGTCTCTTGTGGAGGTTCAAAGAGTATATTCTGGCATCGGCCCTTCTGCGTTTAAATCTAAGCTCTGACACTTACCAGTGAGGTACACTTGTTCTGTGCCTCAGTTTTCTCATGTGTAAAATGAGATAATACGTAATTCACAGGGTTTTTGTGAGGATTAAATGAGTTAATATGGGCAGCCCTTACTTTGCATGGTTTCGGTGGTAACTGAGTGGAGGATACACTTCCAATATGCCTGAGTTCTCATTAACACAGTACTATGCAGAGTGAGAAGTGCATATGCTGTACAACACCTAGAACAGGACTTGTTATGAAAGTTTTAGCTGTGATATTAACAATACTGTGATCATATCTTTGTCCATATATGACCTTTTGTACTGGTTTTAATGAAAAGAAACAATAGCTATTTCCTTTCACAAATTCGTGTAGTTTGAGCTTTCCCTGAGACATGATTTGATTCAGAAGTAAAGATTGGCCCATTGGTAGAAGTATAAGAAAAAAATTGTTACGTGTTAATACTTACTTACAATGCTTTTATTTTAAGAGGTTAGCTAAAACGTATGGATTACTCAAATCTACTCAAAGGAAATTCTTATTAACCAGATAGTTCTAATATTTTTTTAGAATTTGAGAGTGAAGGTGGTAAAGTAGGAAGTGGGACTGTGTAGTGATAATGGTCAAGAGGTTTCAAATTACAAAATTAGGATCTAACCTGAGTCTGCCATTTAGTAGCCATGTGACCTGGACAGAATACTTAATCTCTCTGGGTCCCAGTTTCCTCATCCATAAAATGGGGATAATAATATTACCTTCTTGATCAAGATCATTGTAAGGATTCTGAGAACAGAGTTGGCATATGGTAAAAACACAAATATTAACTGATATAACTGTTCTTTGTAAACTTGTGTTCCCAGTATTTAGCATAAATTGTATTTTAAAATATCAGTGTTTATAGGGTACATCAGGTCATCTTGCTGCAGAAGTATAAACCCTCTTTTATTAGTTTAGAGGAAACTTGTGGTGCAGCTTGCTTAGGATATCAAAGTGTTGTGGTCAGTCTAACAAGTAAGTTATCTGGTTATGTCATTATATGAACTGATCCATTGAACAAAATTACCTGAGACAGGTATGTATTGTGCCTGAGAAATCAGTCTCATTGTGTAAAGTTAAAAGTAGTAAATTAAAAAGTAGTTTAATAAACTTTTATTTTTATTCTTGAATACTTTTTTCCAGGATCTTTTTAGTATTTCACATGTTTGGGTGATTTCTAACATGAGTTATCACCGTGTCTTAGCTTGTTACATAAAACTAAGTCTAGACATCAAACATTTTAATATAATTGAGATCACTCTCGTGATGCATAGAATATATGCATTTGGGGGATAGAAATGATTAAACATGGATATTTCTTTTTTCTCTCTTGGCATTATTTAAAAGATATTAAAACTTGAAATGTTAAAAGCTGTTTCTTTTGATGTTTTAACATTTCAGTTTTAGAAACTTGAATCTCTATTTTATTATATAATTTTCTGGTAGGTCCCCCTCATCGATTGAAAGTGAAACCTGATTCTGAAATTTTAGTTATAGAAAATGGAACAGCTTTCCCATTTCAGGTAGAAGTTTTGGATGAATCAGACAATATAACAGCACAACCAAAATTGATTGTTCATTGTAAGGTAAGCTGTTACAAGAATATGTAGATTTTGAGTCCTGTGGTACTAAATGGAAATCACTATATCTTTTGGCTCCTTCATAGTAAGCCTTATATTATATCTATCTATGTATAGATTGTGTAATGATTATTCCATGGAGAAATTTGTGGGCTATCTCACTGTCAATAGTTTTCAGCATCCCTAAGCCAGTAATGATGCCAGCTGTGCCAAGTATTGGACTGCAGATTCCTCCCCTCTCCTTCCTTAGTCCATCCTCCTCATTTCGGATGAAGTGTTTAATTTATGAGTAGGAAGATGGAAATATCCTTTAGGAATGGGAATGGATGGATAAATGAATATGAGTAAAAGAGCACAAAAAGGAAAGGAAAACCCAAATAGGTGGAGTTAAAAAAAGAAAGAATAATGGTTGAGGAAGTTGGTTTTTCTTCCAAAATCAACAAATTTTACCTAGAATTGTAGAAACTTACTCTTTTCATTCAGAAATTGTCTAGTATATTAGTGAATTATATTTACAGTTTTCTAATTTATAGCCGGAAATAGTAGCTGTAGTAAATTGCTTGAAAATTTAAATAACAGTTATTGAATAATAAGTTACATTTGATTGGGGTCTTAAATTATTTTGTATGCTTCCAATAGTTTTCAGGTGCTCCAAACCTTCCACTCTATGTTGTGGATTGCAGTAGTTCTGGAACCAGTATTTTGTCAGGACCAGCAATTCAAGTTCAGAATATCAAAAAAGACCAGACGCTTAAAGCAAAAATTGAAATACCTGTAAGTTGTTACTGTTATTCATTGGTATTATATTGAGTGTTTATACAAATATTCTTTAACAGCTTTATAATATTTTATGTAAAGTTGTTTGACTTTTTAAAATGAGATATTTGTGATTCTTTTAGCCAGAGGGAAGAAAAGGCAAAAATGAAATGGTATATAGTAAATAACATTTTGTATCAAATATTAGTAATTTTCTTGATCAAACCGTTTATAATATCTATAGCTATTATTGATTACATGTTCCTAAAATTGATTTTTTCCTATATTAAAATGTGACAATTACCACTTTTATTTTATTTTCTTATTTCTTACAGTTTACACTTGTTTATTAGAAAGTTTGGTAAATGTCCCTATGGAACCACCACTGAAGGATATATGAACATTTAATATGTTTGTATAATTAACAAAATAAATACATGATTTTTCATTAGTGTTTTCCTATAAAGAGATTGCTGTGTTAATGTGCCAGTAGGATACTGGTTATTGGATATACATCATGGCTGAAGGTGAAGCCAGCCTAGAGAAGGACACGCAGTTGATATAAGCATTTGGTTTCCTAAGATTGCTAACTGGGATAACAAATACTTATACAAGTAGTATACCTAAATGTGATTTCTTCATAATTGTTATGGTTAGTAGATGATAAATTACCTGATCAGTTGATTAACCAATGTTTTTCCTACTAAGTATATATCAGCTAACGTATCTTGAGCCTCAAAAGAGTAAAAGCTTTTATTTTTTTTACAGTAGAATGAAATGATTCGACTTTACTCTAATTCCTTTCTTTTGAAGCTGGTTATATTTGATGATCTTCAAATATTTGTTATACATTTCCTTTTTTCAATAATGTGGGCAACATATTTTTGAACATACCATCTTGCAAAAGATCAGGAGATTCAGGAAAAAGACTTGGAGTTAGGGAGAAATCTGGGCTTGAGAGCAGGAGAGCATTTACATATAATTATGTAAATACTGCAGAGCAGCAACAGGCAGAACACCAAGAGTCCTGGTCAGTTAAGACAAAGACCAAGGTATATCTTGTAACCTGCAGTTAGAACATATTATCCAAAAACAGTGACTCTTAAGTTTGAGCCAGGCAAATAAGATGTGCTTATAATAAGGGATGGATTATTTGCCTGATACTCTGTGAGGTAGGAATTTTGAATATGTCATTGTTCATGTGAATGGGCTATAGTAAAATGATGCCAGCTCATCTTTACTGATCTTTGGAATGCTGATATGCCCATAACAAATTATAAATATGCCAGCTCAACCTTTAGGGGCATCTAGAGTCCTCATCTAGCTACAAGCAACTCTGTCCACTCACTCCAATGTAAAATGAATTGAAAAAGCTCTAGAAGCTCATTAAATAATATATTTTATGGCAATATTTATCTTTAATTTATGGAAAATTTTTAATTTGTTACACCTTTATTTTTATTAATAAATGCTGGTCACCAAATCTGTGTCATATGATTAAAATTTCACAGGTTTGCAACACTTTTAAGTAAATTTACAAATAAAAGGGAAGGAAGTTCTTTTAAGTCCAAATATGCTAGTTTTTGGTTTTAAGAATGTGGCCACTGTCATTATTTATAACTTGATGGTATAAAATATGGAATTATTAATACTGTAGAATCCTCTTAATGAGAAAATCTATGAATGTTAACAGTATATAAGATGATCTCTCATAATATTGGAAATAAATTCTTAAGCAATATGGAAGATTCACCATTAAAGCCAAAAACTGTGTTTTCAGTACAGATGTCATTCAGTATATATTTGTGTTTTCCTCTCTTCCTAGAGTTGTAAAGATGTGGCACCTGTGGAGAAGACTATTAAGTTGCTTCCCAGTAGCCATGTTGCAAGATTACAGATACTCAGTGTAGAAGGACAAAAGGCAATCCAGATCAAACATCAGGATGAGGTTAATTGGATAGCAGGAGATATTATGCATAACCTTATTTTTCAAATGTATGATGAAGGAGAAAGAGAAATCCATATAACATCAGCTTTAGCAGAGAAAATTAAAGTAAGTATCTCAAACAGATTGTTTATTTGCAAGAATTCTGTTCACTTTTTTGCTTGGAAGACACTGCACAGGTTTTATAGGCTATCCTCTAAGAAGAAGCTTATCAAAGAAAAATAGTACTGTTATATAAAATCCCGGGCTAAATAAGATATTTTTTCATGCACTAGATTGAAATGTTGAATGATTCATGTGTGACAAATTCATGCTTAGAAAAATGATTTTGACACCTAAACAAAATTCCAGTCCTGATGAACTGTATTTCTATACTCACAATCAAGATCACCACTTGACCAAAGCAGTGTTTGTCTTGTTTTTTTGTTTTTTTTGTTTTTTTAATTTTATTTATTTATTTATTTATTTATTTATTTATGGCTGTGTTGGGTCTTCGCTGCTGCACACGGGCTTTCTCTGGTTGCGGTGAGCGGGGGCTACTCTTTGTTGTGGTGCACGGGCTTCTCATTGTGGTGGCTTGTCTACATTGCAGAGCACGGGCTTCAGTAGTCGTGGCTTGCAGGCTCTAGAGCGCAGGCTCAGTAGTTGTGGTGCACGGGCTTAGTTTCTCTGTGTCATTTGGGATCTTCCTGGACCAGGGATCAAACCTGTGTCCCCTGCATTGGCAGCTAGATTCTTAACTACTGTGCCACCAGGGAAGTCCCCAAGCAAAGCAGTGTTTTTGTAGCTATTCTGAAGACACTAAATATAAAGTCTGTTAAAGGAAAATGGTAAAACAGTATTGTTAACTACAGACTCCTGATTTGGCCATTTGAAATTGGTATAGCAATCTCTGAAAGTGTGATCCTTAGACAATGCTTTTGTCAGTTCTCAGTAGCTTCAGATGGTCCTCATATAGACCTGCTATCTAAATGTATCATTTGTATCTTGATAGGGTAAATCTATATGTTGAAACGTTAACAGCTCACTTAACAGAGAACCAAATCAAAATGGTTAAGATTTTTTAAATTAATTAATTAATTAATTTTATTTAGTTAGTTATTTTTGGCCATGCCATGTGTCTCGTGGGATCTTAGTTCCTCGACCAGGGATTGAACCTAGGCACTCGGCAGTGAAAGTGTGGAGTCCTAACCACTGGACCACCAGGGAATTCTGCTCTTTTGCACTGCTGTATTCTGTAGCCATCCTGAGTCTCCAAATATAGGATCTGATATTTTAAAAGAATTGTTTACCAGGATTCAGCTGACATTATTTTTAAAATATTATTTGGAATAACCCTTGCTCCAGCCAGTTTATTAACCTCTCCATAACGAGGGAAGGGAGGATTTCGAGATAAATAATCCTTATCCTGCTTGGAAGGGAGGCAAGCCATTTTTATCTGTGTCAGCAGATTTGAAGGCAAGTAGTTTAAAAGTGGTACCAGCAACCTAGGTTCTGAACTGATTCCTTGCTTTCTCGTAATGTTTCCACAGTTTACTTTCATGTTAAGAGGTAAGGAGAAACATTGACTTCAGAGCCTTTTTCTGTATATAACCTTCTTTTTGCCATTCTCTAAGCTCATGGCCAGCTTTTGACACATTTTGCCTCAATTCTAGTAGTTATATATTTCTTGGGTTCCAAAGATTTTAAAACATGCACTTTTATTGATAATAAAGGATATTAAATACTTGTATTAAATGTATATGCTTAAAGTGGTTTTGTAGTCTTTAGAGAATTCGTCAGTATTGAGGAAAGTCAACCCAAACTGACCTAGGAATTCATTGAAGAGAGAGCACAACTAGGGTGAGAGAAGAAAGCCTTTTTGTGTAACTCCTGCTTGCTGCTTCCATTATTTTAAAAAAAGGAAGAAAAGGTATGATAAAGAATAAAAAGACGGTTTAAAAAGATAAAAAGGTAACTAAGAGGACTTCCCTGGTGGTGCAGTCGTTAAGAATCCGCCTGCCAGTGCAGGGGACATGGGTTCGAGCCTTGGTCCTGGAAGATCCCATATGCCGCAGAGCAGCTAAGCCTGTGTGCCACAACTGCTGAGCCTGCGCACTAGAGCCCGCGATTGACAACTACTGAAGCCCGCGCGCATAACGCCCATGCTCCGCAACAAGAGAAGCCACCACAACAAGAAGCCTGTGCACCACAACGAAGAGTAGCCCCCGCTCGCCACAACTAGAGAAAAGCCCGCGCGCAGCAATGAAGACCCAATGCAGCCAAAAATAAACAAATAAGTTTATTTTTTTTTAAAAAAAAGGTAACTAAGAAAGAAGAGCATAAACTAGGATTAAAATATTAGAATATCAATGATTTAAGAATCACAACTATAGAAGGCTAAAAGCATAAAGTTGAGGTAAAAATTCTTAAATAGAAAGGATTGGAAGTTTAAAAGGATAGCTTAGGGTAATCAACTTAAAAAAATGGATCAGATAACAAAATATGGAATTTAAGAGATGTAAAGTTAAAATTAGAGCTGAAAACATTCCAGAGTGGATTAAGATCAAGATGTGGCCAGGATGGTAATTACATTAGTGGATTTAACTTGTTTTCTCACCTTGCTGAATCAGGTCCACTTAGATCTCATTTAAAACCTGTATTAATAAGATTCTTTTCAAAAAAAAAGATTGACTGTTACTTCTCAGAACTGATCACATGATTTGATCAACATGGTTTTTTTAAAACTATAATGACCACAGTGATAATCTTGAGGCAAAAGCTAAAGAAATGACTTAGGAATATTTATTTTATTGCATTGAAAGATATGGTGGCAACATTATCAGGAAAGACAATGAAGAAGATACTTTTTTATTATAGTAATATATGAACGACCATCATTTCTGGTCATAAGGGGCTTTTCTCTTTCCTTAGAGGTGGGGAGGATGGGTTATAATTTTAAGAGTCTTTGGTAAGATAAGTGGCAGTTGGACGGCATTAGATTAAGCTTTATATTATTCTTAAATATATAATTTTTCTTCTAGGTTAATTGGACTCCTGAGATTAACAAAGAGCACTTACTACAGGGTCTGCTTCCTGATGTACAAGTACCAACATCTGTAAAAGATATGCGCTATTGCCAGGTTTCATTCCAAGATGATCATGTGTCTTTGGAAAGTGCATTTACAGTAAGGTTTGTGGGCATATTATATTTTGAGGTATTTCAAAATTCAGCATATGGCGACAAAAGTGCTTTTCTCCAAAGCACACATGCCAAAGTTGTTCTTTAATATAGAAATTTTCACAATTTTTTGGAAATAGGTTGTCTTCGGAATAAAGCTTCACTGAAAATAGTGATTAATTCTTAATATCGTTACAAGCTTCTGCTTAACTGACCCTCTAGTATCTGTCAGAACTAGAACTTTTGATAAAGGAAAGCCCTCCTAGGACAAGCAACAGTGAAAACTCATGCAGAATGACAGACATGAAAAGTCCAAAAGATACAGTGTGATCAGTGTGTTGTTCAGAAGGAAGAATGTTTTCATTGGTTAGTGATGATTTTCAAAGCTGAGTCCACCTGATAGAAAAGGGGAAGATTTAAGTAACTATATTGAAAACCTGTCCTCACCCTGGCCTGTCAGTTCCTCGGCTGCCTCTTTTTTAATAACGTTTTTCACTTTAATTCCTCTACACATTTCCATACTATTCCAGCACTTAGAATAGCTCCACGTTTGAGATAAAATTGTAAGATGTACAACTCTTCAGCCAGAGACAGATCTCTTGATGAGTCATTTTTACAGACCCATCTGTTTTCTTTCTCAGTGCTCTCATGGCATAAGTTCCTTTTAATCCAGCGTAGATAACTGTGATCTAACACATGTGTTTTTTTTGTTGTTGTTTTTTTTTGTCAGTATTCTCTACTCTCTTTGCAAGCTATATGTTCTCTGTTTCCTTTTGGGTTAATAGTTACATTATATAAATGGAGGTATTTAGAGGGGTGTTACTTTATTTAAGTTTTAGAAAACGAGTGTTGTATTTATTACTCTTTAGCATATTTAAACTAATTTTTTTCTACAATTAATGGTGCAAGTAAGGCCTTTAACTTGTTAATCAATTGCAGACCACTTCCTGATGAACCTAAACATCTAAAATGTGAATTAAAAGGAGGAAAAACAGTACAGATGGGCCAAGAGCTTCAAGGAGAAATAGGTTAGTATGGCCTGCTTTCTTTCTTTAAAACACTTCTATAATATTTCCTTACGTTCATGTTTTGGCATACATAATCTGAAAGGAAAACTTGGGATTTATATACAGTCTATGGTTTAAATTCCATTGTTGGAAAGATTGAAGCATTTTCCTTGTCTTTGCGTATGCTGACCTAACTGTGAAATCAGTTTGGCAAAAATAGTTTGTTGAAAAGAATGTTGACTTTTGTTAGAAATGATAATAGTTAATGTTAAGAGTGAAAAGTAAATATATTAGTGGGTTCATATGTATCCTGTATTTTTCTTATATCTAGGATATTACATAATACTAAATTATTTTCTTCAAATGTTCATGGTAAAAAACTTGATTAACCTCAGCATCATGTTAAATATGTAAATATAAGTGTACTTATGTGTATTCTTATTATGTTTATAGTGATTATTAAAGAAGTGATTATAATTACTTTTTACCAAAAAAATACACAAGAACAAAGTTAGAATGAGTTTCTAAGTATAATTTTAATTAAGTATATAAGTGTGTTTATGGATATTTGTATATTTTATTGATGCTTTAAAATTAAACTTCCTCCCCCTTTTATAGTTATAATAGTTACAGATCAATATGGAAATCAGATTCAAGCATTTTCACCAAGTTCTCTATCTGCCTTGGGAATTGCTGGGGTTGGACTTGATAGCTCACATTTGCAAACTACTTTTCAGGTATGGCTGTTTTCCATAACAGTTGGCTTATTCTGTTCAGTTTATATATAACAAAAAGTTGGGGGGAAAACAAAAATAAGAGAGACTTGATTTCAGTGTTTACAATGAGAAATTATAAAAGGCATTAAAATAAGTTTTATAATGAAAAATTTTGAACATATGCAAAGATAGAATAAATAGTATAAGTAATTCCCATGATCCCATCAGTCAGCTTCAGCATTCATCACTTCCTCCTTATCTATCACTTTGAAGCAAATTCCATACATCATATCATTTCATCCTTAAATATTTTGATATGAATATAAAGATAGTTTTTCATGTAGCTATTTGAGTAAAATTTCTTGGTGCTCAGTCCTTGCATTAAATAGAATGCCTGGGAGAAAACTAGTGGTGAAAGTTTGCAGCTGTGCAGTTAATTGAGATTAGCTTGAAAAATAAGAACCCTGGTGGAATTATTTCAGTTTAAAACAAGCAAGGAAACACAATGTATTCTTCTTGGAGAGATTAAAGGCAGTTTTCGAGAAAAGATGTTGGAGTTGAGCCTTCAAGGAACCTACCAGGCTCAAGTAGGTCAAAAAGAAGGAATTCTAAGGCCCAAGTAAAGTTGAATCCATTTAGGGCATTTAATTGTTTTTAAAACTGTTCTTCCTTTTGGAGCCTCCATTATACCTTTTACCCGACAGAATGATCATAATAGCCTCCTTGTTGCCCCTCCCACCTAGAATTTCTGTTTCCACTAATCTGCTGGGCTATTATTTTCTAGTTTTCAGAACACCACTTTCACTATATCTTAGCACTGCTGAGGAACTTTTAATGGTCTTTTGTTTACTGTGAAAGATCAGGTTTGGGGCTTCCCTGGTGGCACAGTGGTTGAGAGTCCGCCTGCCGATGCAGGGGACACGGGTTTGTGTCCCGATCCAGGAAGATCCCACATGCCGCGGAGCGGCTGGGCCCCTGAGCCATGGCCACTGAGCCTGAGCGTCCGGAGCCTGTGTTCCGCAATGGGAGAGGCCACAGCAGTGAGAGACCCGCATACCGCAAAAAAAATAAATAAAAATAAAATAAAAAACTGGTTTTAATATGCCATTGTTTCTTAAAATCATCTCCACATCCTCATAAAATGTACTGCTCTTCTGAAGTACATTCCGTTGATAATATCAACATTAGACCGTAGAGAGTGCCTTTCAGAATTTTGTGTTTAATTCTGTTTATACTCATCTACAATTTGTTAATGTGCATGCAAATTTTATTTTTAAGATAGGAGGTAAAACCAGAATAACATTCAAGATTACTTAAGACATCACCTCTTCAAAAGGGCATTTGGGGGCTTCCCCGGTTGCACAGTGGTTGAGAGTTTGCCTGCCAATGCAGGGGACACAGGTTCGTGCCCCAGTCCGGGAAGATCCCACATGCCGTGGAGCGGCTAGGCCCGTGAGCCATGGCCACTGAGCCTGCGCGTCCGGAGCCTGTGCTCCACAACGGGAGAGGCCACAACAGTGAGAGGCCCGCGTACCGCAAAAAAAAAAAAAAAAAAAAAAAAAAGGGCATTTGGTGTTTCACTAATAAATGTGGGATTCTATAGACTTCACATATTTTGAACTTCTCAATATGTTGTACTAATGAATGCTTAATTTGTTTTCCAAATAATGAAAAAACTCCCCTGCACTCAGTGGGCTTTGGGGGGAGATTAATTTTTATTGTTTTGCAATGTCTTTTTACAGAAAATGTTCTACAAACAGTTGTTTCAGATCATAAAACATGACATTTTAACTGATTTTTTAAATCTGCTGGAATATATTTGTACTTAATGGAAATTTAAGATGATGAAATCATTAAGGGTCACTATTAAAATGCGAATACTACAGTGCTCATGCCAGTATGGAATCAGTTTATCTACTTCAGTCACTTGGCAAAGATTATAGGCTAGTGTCATTGATTCCCATTGACAGATGTTAGGCATTCTAAGTACCAGCGATGGGGTTGTGACAAGTCAAAGCCCCTGCCTTCTCAGAGATTACCTTGTAATGGGAGAGCATATAACAGGTAGGAAATGAGTGACAGGAAGAAAATTAAAGTGGGCTGTGGGAATAGGGTACCATCATATAGGGTAGTCACAGAAAACCCCTCTGGTTAAGGTATTCTGTGAGCAAAAACCTGAAGAAAAGCCATGTAGGTAAAAAAAAAGTTGCAATCACAGGGAAGGAGCGAGTGCAAAGGGTGTTGGACAAGCATGTACATGGCTATTTGGGGAATAGAAAGGAGACAATGCAACTGTAAATAAGAGGGAAATTAGGAAAATATCAGGAAAAAGGACATAGCTTGAACCTTCTAGATTTCTCCCTCACAAAAAAGAATTTCAGTTTCTCCTCTCAAGGAGATGAAATTCAAGGAACTCCAGTATTGGCATATGTGTAAGTTACTTGCTGATGTTATACCAGAAACACATCTGTATGCACGTGGGTGGTGACAACATTTTCTTTCATTTTTCTGGAAACCAAACATTATCTCCCTGTTTCTTAGGAAAATACACAAAGTATAAGCGTGAGAGGCATCAAATTTATTCCAGGTCCCCCTGGAAATAAGGATCTTTGTTTTACTTGGCGTGAGTTTTCTGACTTTATTCGAGTGCAGCTAATTTCTGGGCCACCAGCCAAACTTCTCCTTGTAGACTGGCCAGAGTTAAAGGAGGTAAGTACCTTCCTGCTTTGATTGACAGAATTTAATATCACATGACTTATTGCTTCAAAATGTTTACATTTTGTTGTTGAAGTAATAACAGTAACAAAAGGACAAAGTAATATGAATTTTAATACTTCATTATTTAATTCATCACTATGCCCTCATTTGTTTAAAAAAGTGTAATACTTCAAATTATAAGTACTTTATTATAATAGAAAATTTTAAATATGCATAAAAGTAAAAGAAGTATAATAAACCCCCAGTTTCAACAGTTACTGATTTTTGCCCAATTTTATTTCATTGTTCTCTCTCACTGACTTATTAAAAAAATGTTTTTGCTGGAATTTTTAAAAGCATACCAGATATCAAGTCATTCATTATATCCATAAAAACTTCAGTTTGCCTTCCTATGCAAATAGTTAAATCTTTTTTTTTAACATCTTTATTGGACTATAATTGCTTTACCATAGTGTGTTAGTTTCTGCTTTATAACAAAGTGAATCAGCTATACGTATATATATATCCCCGTATCTCCTCCCTCTTGCGTCTCCCTCCCACCCTCCCTATCCCACCCCTTAGGTGGTCACAAAGCACTGAGCTGATCTCCGTGTGCTGTGTGGCTGCTTCCCACTAGCTATCTGTTTTACATTTGGTAGTATGTATAAGTCCATGCCACTCTCTCACTTCATCCCAGCTTACTCTTCCCCCTCCCCATGTCCTCAGGTCCACTCTCTACGTCTGCTTCTTTATTCCTGTCCTGCCCCTAGCTTCTTCGGAACCTTTTTTTTAGATTCCATGTATATGAATTAGCATACGGTATTTGTTTTTCTCTTTCTGACTTACTTCATTCTGTATGACGGACTCTAGGTCCATCCACCTCACTACAAATAACTAAGTTTCGTTTCCTTTTATGGCTGAGTAATATTCCATTGTATATATGTGCCACATCTTTATCCATTCATCTGTCGATGGACACTTAGGTTGCTTCCATGTTCTGGCTATTGTAAATAGAGCTGGAACGAACATTGTGGTACATGACTCTTTTTGAATTAAATACTAATTACTAATACTTAAATACTAATTTTGCAAATGTCTGTCAAATCTGTTACCTTTCAGTTTTCATTCAATTTTTAGAATTCTAATTTTAAAATGTTCACATTCTGGTGTTCAGTTATGGTGTGGCAGAGCCTTATCTGTTGGTATGAAAGCTTATTTTTTTCTAATGGGAAATGATCTCACATGACCGTGGTAGTAAATGAAATTATCCTGTAAAGGAACTGATCATCTAAGAAAAGCTTACATACACTGCGCCCTAGTTTGAGATTGCCCTTTTTTGATTTGTGAGTTTAAAAAAACAGATAAACTAGTATATGAATGTCCTTTAAAAACAATTTTTTTTGTAATACTGTGTTGACTGAAGGATTTCACTGAAAGGCGAGTGTACTTATTTTTTATCTGGAAGCACATATATTGCATAAATCAATACATTCTTTGTGCCTAATGATGTCAATAAAGGATTTGTTGACTGTACCATGGAATAATTGTATACATTTGAGGTGGAAAAAATCTTTACATGTTCATGTTTTTATATGATTTTGTAGGAGGGGAATATAAAAAATAATGACAGCTTGTTAACTCAAAAACTTATTACAAGATTTATTTGCAGATACCATTGAAATCCAACAGTTTTAAAAATGAAACCTAAAACGAATTTCTCATTCTGTTAAGAGATACATTATATGTAGGTGAGCTTGAAAACGTAGTCATTGAATATGTGGTTTTCCTAGAATTTCCTAATTTAATTTTTGACCTACCGTCCCCCTATAGGATCTTTAATAGAAAAGGGGAACTGATTTAACACCTAAGCATGATAAACAGAAAAAATATATTAAATATACACATATATTCTCTCATTTAATCTTCAGCAACATTATGATGTATTATCATTCTTTATAAATAGGAAACAAGTTCTGAAATATTACATTACACGACAGTATTAAAAAGTGGCAAAGTGGAAAAGGGCAGATTTGTATTCATGAACATTTGATTTTGGATATTTGCTTTCCCCACTACTACCCAGAAAAATGTTCAACTAAAAGCTTTTGCTACAAGTCATTTACTGAAAGATAGTCTTTAAAAGTAGTTACTATTTGATGGATAGACAATTATGTAATTAGGAATAAAGACCCTGTAGTGTTTACATTTGGAAACATCAGCACTTTTTATATATTCAAGCTTTTTATAAATTTTTGCAGGTAAAATACAGTCTAGCCATGAATATCTTTTGGTAGTCAAGCATTTAAACTGAACCAGCTTCAAGGGTATCTTTTAAAAAAAAAGTTCTAGCCCTAACACATTATTAATTTTTCTCCCACTTTTAGCAACCTCCTAACGTAATTTGGTAAACAACTTCCTCAAGTAAGGTGAGGGGTGGAGGAAGCGGAGGGAACATTATTAGTAGGAGAGAGATGATAAATCAGCTTTCCTTTTTCGCAAGTTATATCTTTACTATCTTCTTTTTTTTTTTTAACTTTTAAAATCTGACACAGAGGATTGGACTTTCACAGGTTTCTTGCTTGACAATATGTTTTCTTTTGATATATCCAGTATTCATATGTTGGCACACAAATTTGCAGAGTTACACAGGCCTTACGTGAAATAATGGAAAAGCAAGAAACATCTTAAGCTAACAAGACGGTGTAGGTTATCTGTGACTAGTCCTGTTTAACCAAGAGTTGGAAAGCTGTGCATTATTGCTTCGTGTAGACTGGTAGAGTGCTGACAATTGATGGAGGAGTTAAACTGTAGATGACAGTGCTAAAGATGAGAACCTAAGATAAGCTTCTGTTTCCAAGGAAGTCCTTCTAATATGTAAATTTTAGAATTCTTGACTGGCTCTAGAAGCCAGTAATGTCAAATGATATTTTCCCGTTTATCAAATTTTCAATCATTTCTCTAAGAAGAGGATCATTTGTGACAACATGATTGACTTTCAGAAGTTTATTTTAATTGATGAAAGGAACTATTTGTAAATAAAACATATATATTAAGTGATTGTTTCACTTAAATAGTAATCATATTGTTTGGCCTATATGTTTTAGTGCTTCTTAAAATTATTATATCTGTTCTAGTCCATTCCAGTGATTAACGGAAGAGAACTACAGAATCCTCTCATTGTTCAACTTTGTGATCAGTGGGATAATCCAGCACTTGTGCCACAGGTTAAAATAAATCTTATAAAAGCTAACAATTTAAAGGTAAGTTTTAAACATTCTTAAATATTTTCACTTACTTAAAATTCTGGCTTTCATCCTCAGGATCATGTCTTTAGGTGTCACATTTCTTTTTTTGTTTTTTTTTAAATAGTCTTATATAATCTTCATTATTGCTTAGTTTAAGTTAACCTAAAATTTTTAATAGTTAGTTTGAGGAAGTACAGTTTATATCTTGCAAACAGTGTAACAAGGGGCAATATTCTGCAGTTATGTCTGAGTGTTTATTATACAATATTAATAATATTTGGATTTCAGATTAAGAATAGATAATGCTGACGTCAGGTGAATGATGGCAGATACAATGACCTGCAGTATGGGTTATGAAACAGGTATTCTTGGGGAAACTTACAAGCCCTAAGGGTGAGGGAAAAGAGTCATGCGAGTAGCTGTACTCCACCTACCTTTTGGAGAGCTACCAGGGCCTGGGCATAGCTGTTGGACCTATACTGGCTTGTGTTCTAGGGAATTCGGCAAACATGAACATGGCCTCGTAATGTTTGGGCACAGACATAGTGCTTGGATACTGGGAAGTCCAAGATTAGGTACCAAGTGTTTACATTAGTATTGGGGTAACCAGGATGTAGGGGGGACTTTGGATGCCTGGCACAAAGTTTATGCCCTCCTGCAAGGGGGAAGGAAAGGAGCTGCCAGTCCCTTGCAAAGTTATATTTTCACAAGTCTCTCCTGTTGGTTGAAGGGAATTCATTTGTCCCAGCCAGGTTGTTGCCAGGCAACACAGAAGCGAGTTCTTGGAGTTATCTTTAGCCAGGCTTGAGTATCCCTCCACAAATTTTATAATTTTAGTGGATGCAAAAAGTTGGTATTATGTAAATACACAGTTCACTTGAAATTAATCCATTAGTTCATTAAGAATCCCAGTGGGGATTTTGTAGGACTCAACAAGTTTATCTTAAAAGCTATACAGGAGGGAATTCCCTGGCAGTCCAGTGGTTGGGACTATGTGCTTCCACTGCAGGGGGCACAGGTTCAATCCCTTGTCGGGGAACTAAGATCTTGCATGCCATGTGCGTGGCCAAAAGACAATAAATGAAAATAAATAAATAAAAGCTATACAGGAGATTAAAGTGCCAAGAATGACTTGTGATCCACATGAACTTATTTTCAGAGTAAAGTGGAAAGGGTCAGAGGTCTTAGCCTGTCAGAAAAAGACTACACTATTGCTGCTATATAGCCTGAAATAGAAGGCTTACTTCTCTGGCTTAGCAACAGATTTAGGACCCAGATGGAAGAAAGACTTTGAGAAAGATAAGTTTGAGAGAAGATGGATTGGAGGGTAAATGAAACAGGTACAAATATAGGGTTTTATTCTAGCAGTTCAATTACTCTTTCTCACTTTTGTCTCACCAACTATTGCTTTTTTTTTTTTTTTGGTCTGCATGTACCATAATTACCTAATCTTCAGGTTCCATTAAACAGAAATTGGGTATTAGGATTTAGGAGAGAGTCTGATTTTCCTGCTTCTACAGTCTTCACATTTACTTTTGTTCTTAATGTTTGCTTCCAAGAGAGTTAAATAGTGATTATTTTCTACTGGTAATAAGAGTATGATCCTAGTTTTTTAGAGAAGCATCTGCAAAAGACTGAAAGACTCTTCTAACCAATGATTAGGAAATGTGGCCACTGATTCTTAATCACTTAAAAGTAAAAGCTTGGTTATCAATGCAAAAGTAGTATTTCAACAAAGATTTAAGAAGCACATCTGAGTAAATATTAAGAGAAAGATGAAGTAACTAATGATGGACATGGTATTATGCCTTGACTTGAAATTATGTATGTGTATTTATGTTTATTTTTCCTGCGCTGACTCTCACAACCCCCCAGTTTTGGAATATACCTTCAGTGTTTGTGTGACCAAACTTCACTTGATATATCAGCGTTATTGAAACTGAACATTGAATTCTGCAACTTAATAATTGAAATACACAAAATTCTAGTTTAATTGAGTATGAGTGATTATTATCCTTTGGATTATGTGATTACGTATTATATCATTTCAACTAGTTCAAATTAGACAACTTTAGATTTTAGACTGTGCAAATTTAGCTTTTTAAATAGTAATAGAGGAAAAGAATTTGATTCCTAAAATTTTCTAATTAACCGTTTTGTTTTGTTTTTAGCTCACTCCTTCAAACCAACAGCATAAAACCGATGAAAGGGGCAGGGCTAATTTGGGAGTGTTCAGTGTTTATGCCCCTAGGTAAGAACTGAAAGTTTGATAGTTATTGGTATTATAGAGGTTGATTTTTGTTATTACTTGATTAAGTTAAGAGTAATAACTAGCCTTCTATTTAGTGATAGTCAGGAGTTGGAATGGAACAGGAGAAGAGAGGTTTCCTAAATGAGTTAAACTTTGTATAAATTGTCTCAGAATTTTTAGTTACAACTAATGAAGTTTGAACCTCCTTCCCCTTTTTTCTTTTTAGAGGAGAACATATTATGCAGGTTAAAGCCATTTATAACAAGAATACCATAGAAGGACCCACAATTAAGTTAATGATTCTTCCAGACCCTGAAAAACCCATTCGTCTCAATGTTAAATATGACAAAGATGCTTCCTTTTTAGCAGGGGGTATTTTCACTGGTGAGTAATTCACAGTTTTAAAATAAATTTGTAGTATTAATTTACCTCTTACATTAGTGGAATAAATTATTTATCCTGGGTGTTCAGCATGATAAAAAAGCAAGCATGTTGTGGCCTTTCAAATAAGAAAGTACACTTGACTTAGCTATGTCTTCCCTCTCCCCTATATCCTACATTCCTTTAACGGTCAAGAATGAACTAAAAGTTCATATATAAACTGATAGCTTAAGATAATCAGTTTGTGTTTGTTCATTTGCTGAATTGTGAGATTCTGCAAAAGTATGAACTGCTAAATGGCAAAACTGTGGGGGTATGTTCTAAATTTGTTGCACTGTTAAACCAGACAGAACCAGGACTGTTCAGCTTAATTTGGATGGAAATGCATCACATCATAATTTACAATTAAAGATACTTCAGAACAACAAACATTTACTGAACACCTGCTATGTCCATCCACTATGCTAGACTCCTAATTCCAGTAATGAACATGACAGTTTTCAATGAGTTCAGTCTAATGTAGGAGATAATCAAGTAAGCAAATGATTTCAGTGTAATATGGGAGGAGCCAAGTCAATAGGAAATCGTATTTGCTTTGTATAGGTAATTTTCTTGAAGACTTTGGTTTTCTTGAGAGGATGAAGTCCTGTTCATAGTTACAAGCAGTGAAAGAAGCAGACCAGAAATATTTAAGATTGAAATATTAACAATAATTTTAAATAATTATAGCCTTTGAAATCTGTTAAGGGAGATAAGACCTATTTCCTGTGATTAAAAACTGTAATAGGTGGGGCTTCCCTGGTGGCGCAGTGGTTGGGAGTCCGCCTGCCGATGCAGGGGATGCGGGTTTGTGCCCCGGTCCGGGAAGATCCCACATGCCGCAGAGTGGCTAGGCCCGTGAGCCATGGCCGCTGAGCCTGCACGTCCGGAGCCTGTGCTCCGCAGCGGGAGAGGCCACCGTGGTGGGAGGCCCGCGTACTGCCAAAAAAAAAAAAAAAAAAAAAAAACTGTAATAGGTGACAAGTGAATATTACAGGTGATAAATATAAGGGACTATTACAAGTAATAATAGTTTAGCTACTGTATGCTATTGAAAATCATAAAAGAAAGTAAACATTGTATTCTCAGACTACATAAAGCATATAGGTTTGTAACCATTTGGCCTATTCTAGATTGCTGAATATCTGTAGTCTAACCTTTTTTTTAATTTATTTTTTATAGAAGTATAGTTGAATTACAATGTTGTGATAATTACTGCTGTACAGCAGAGTGACTCGGTTATACATATAAATACATTCTTTTTCATGTTCTTTTCCATGATGGTTTATCACAGGATATATTTTTTTAATGTCTTTATTGGAGTATAATTGCTTTACAATGTTGTATTAGTTTCTGCTGGAAAACAAAGTGAATCAGCTATACGTATACATATATCCCCGTATCCCTTCCCTCTTGTGCCTCCCTCCCACCCTCCCTATCCCACCCCTCTAGGTGGTCACAAAGCACAGAGCTGACCTCTTGGTGGTATGCAGCTGCTTCCCACTAGCTGTCCATTTTACATTTGGTACTGTATATATGTCAGTGCTACTCTCTCACTTCATCCCAGCTTACCCTTCCCCTTCCCCGTGTCCTCAAGTCCATTCTCTGTGTCTGCGTCTTTATGCCTGTCCTTCCCCTAGGTTCATCAGAACCTTTTTTTTTTTTTTAAGATTCCATATATATGTGTTAGCATACAGTATTTGTTTTTCTCTTTCTGACTTACTTCACTCTGTATGACAGACTCTAGGTCCATCTACCTCACTACAAATAACTCAATTCCGTTTCTTTTTATGGCTGAGTAATATTCCATTGTATATATGCCACATCTTCTTTATCCGTTCATCTGTCAGTGGACACTTGGGTTGCTTCCATGTCCTGGCTATTGTAAATAGTGCTGCAATGAACATTGTGGTACCTGTCTCTTTTTGAATTATGGTTTTCTCAGGGTATATGCCCAATAGTATCACAGGATATTGAATATAGTTCCTTGTGCTACAAATAACACAGTCTAACCTTTTTGGTCTTGCTTGGCAGACTGTGAAAATAAGACAAAGGATTATTAATAGCAAAGATGTATTTATTAGATTTTTGTGGGAGATTGAGCACTGGAGAGTTACCTGTTATGATTAAGTTCTGTAGACAAATTGTTGGGGAAGACTAATTAAAGAATTGTTTTATTTCTTCATTAGAATTTTATTATTAACACTTAAACAAGATGTATGCTTTAAGACATACAGTTATTTAGCCAAATCCACTAATTGAACTAGAAAGAAAATAATTTTTTAATGTTCATCATTACAGATTTTATGATTACTGTTATTTCTGAAGATGACAGTATCATTAAAAATATTAATCCAGCACGTATTTCCATGAAAATGTGGAAACTGTCAAACAGTGGGAACCGACCACCAGCAAATGTGAGTCATAGAAAGCATTTTAGAAATTAAAAGTAGCTCTTACATTTAACATAAAATTAAATGTAATTTAATATAAAAATGCAGTGTGTATATCCTGGAGAACTAGAAAGTAACCCATTCCATCACTTAGGATTTTTAAAAGATGCTTCAGAGTATGTTTCAGAATTAAGTCTAAAGAACAGTAGCACAAGGCAAAAAACTAAATACCACTAAGAGATAATACAGAAAGTGAGAAAAGGAGATGTGATTGATAGACTACAGAGTAAATTAAAGAAGGGGGTAGAGTGGAGAGAACAGTTTGAGAGTCCGAAGCCTCATAGTCGAATAGAAATATAATACCAGCCACACGTGATACTCAAATTCTGAATTCTGCTAGTAGCCACATTAAAAAATAAAAAGAAATAAAATTAATTTTAATATAGTTTTAAACTAATATACAAAAAGTTACCATTTCACCATGAACTCAATACTTTAAAATTTAATAATGATATTTTACATTCTTGTATCTTTCCAAGTCTTTGAAATTTGGTGTGTATTTTATGCTTACAACACCTCTATTTGGACCAGTCACAATTCAAGTGCTCAGTAGTCACATGTAGTTATTGGCTACCATACCAGACAGTGCCAATCTAAAATAAATCTCAAATTGGAAACTAAACCAAGCTATATCAGGGGTCCTGATTTAATGACATCTTTCAGGATTTATGGTTCAGTTTAGTCATCTGTTTAGGAAACTAGCTTCCTGAATTTATACCATCAGTCCCATCAAGCTGCTTTTACCTTAAAATTATGTCACCACCTTTAAGATCTGTTTTGTGCCCTTTAATAATTAATGGTATATCTTTCCATCGTAACTAATCTCACTTTTGTGTCATACATGCATGGTAAAGATATATACATGTAGGGGTGTGTTTGTGTGTATTTATCAATCCAGATGTGATCTGGGTTCACACTTGGTGAAAGGAAAAATAAATTTTTATTGTAAATACACTATGTTTAATGTTTCTCCATCTCCCCCTTCTTTCCTACTTTTCCTTCTAGGCAGAAATATTTAGTTGTAATAAAATAAAGGATAATGACAAGGAAGATGGCTGCTTCTACTTCAGGTATTTCTCAAATTGTTTCATATTTTAGTGCATATTTTGTTATGAAGTTAATCAGCCTTGGCAACATTTGCCTGCTGAGCTAGGGAGAAATAATTTATGATTGAATAGAAAATGTTACTTTCTTAATTTTTTGGTCAGGAAGTTTTTTGAGAAAATATTTTGTTTGCAAACTTTGTGAAACGGTTTGGGGAAAGATTGTTGTGATAGATATATTTGTTTTCAAAACTATCAAAAACATCAGAAGAATTCTGTCGTCAGAGCACTTTATATTTTATTCTATACAACATTTCTGTAATTCTAAACTTAAGATCTTATGAAGTAAAAAAGCTGAACTAGGTTTTTATTGTTTAACTATGTGACTTTGAGTGTTGCTTCTTTAGTCTGGACCTGTACTTTGAAATCTGAAAATGGTTTTTGAGAGATGGTGTCTAAGGTTTCTTTTATTTATTAGAAATGTTTCTTTCCTTTTAGACTAATAATTGCTTTGTTTTATTTCTTTAAGTGTATAGTTTATTAAGCCATATAGAAAGCAAAATGTACAAGTATAGATATAAATCATTGTTACAATAATAACAGCATTTACAATTACCTGTGTATTTACCTTTGTTGAGGTATTTATTTTTCCATGTGGCTTCAAGTTACTGTGTCTTGTTCTTTCATTTTACCTTGTAGGACTCCCATGAATATTTCTTCCAGGCCAGGTGTAGTGGTAATGAACTCCCTTAGCTTTTGTTTATCTGAGAATGTCACTGCACTGTGTAGCATGCAGGATCTTATTAGTTCCCTGACCAGGGATTGAACCCGTGCCCCCTGCAGTGGAGGTGCAGAGTCCTAACCACTGGACTGCAGGGAATTCCTATCTGAGAATGTCTTAATTTCTCCCTCACTTTTGAGGAACAGTTGCTAGATGTAGGATTCTTCGTTGACAGTTTCTTTCTTTTAGCACTTTGAAAACATGGGCCCACTGCCTTCTGGCTTCCAAACTTACTGATGAGAAATCTCATAATCTTATTGAGGATCCCTTGTATGTAATGATTTGCTCTTCTCTCGCTGCTCTTAATATTTTCTTTTTCTTTGTCCTTTGAAAGTTTGTAATAATGTGTCTTGGTGTGGGTCTCTGAGTTTATCTTACTTGGAATTCCTTGAGCATCTTTATACTTATATTCATGTCTTTCATCAACCTAGGGAAGTTTTCAGCCATTCTTCAAACATGATCTCTGCCCCCTTTTCCCTCTTTTCTCCTTGAACTCCCACAATGTGTATGTTGGTCCACTTGATAGCATCTCAGGTCCCTTAGGCTCTGTTCACTTTCCTTCAATCATTTTTCTTTCTGTTCCTCAGACTCTCATTTCCACTGTCTTATCTTCAAGTTTGCTATTTCTTCTACCTTCTCAAATCTGCCTTTGAATACCTGTAGTGAAATTTTCACTTCAGTTACTGTGCTTTTCAGCTGCAGAATTTGTTTTTGGTTTCCTTTTAAGTTTTCTCTCTCTTTATTGATAAAGCCTGCGTGCAGCAACAAAGACCCAATGCAGCCAAAAAATAATAATAATGATAATAATTTTTAATTGAAAAGTTTAGCTATTATGTATTTCAAAAATGCTTGCCTTGGGGCTTCCCTGGTGGCGCAGTGGTTGAGAGTCCGCCTGCCGATGCAGGGAACACGGGTTCTTGCCCCGGTCCGGGAAGATCCCACATGCCGCGGAGCAGCTAGGCCCGTGGGCCATGGCCGCTGAGCCTGCGCATCTGGAGCCTGTGCTCCGCAACGGGAGAGGCCACAACAGTGAGAGGCCCGTGTACCGCAAAAAAAGAAAAAAAGCTTGCCTTTTTAAAAAATTAGTTAATTTATTTTGGGGGGTCTTCATTGCCATGTGCAGGCTTTCTCTAGTTGCGGCTTGCAGGGGCTACTCTTTGTCACGGGGTGCGGGCTTCTCATTGCGGTGGCTTCTCTTGTTGTGGAGTATGGGCTCTAGGCGCGTGGGCTTCAGTAGTTGTGGCACATGGGCTCAGTAGTTGTGGCTCATGGGCTCTAGCGCACAGGCTCAGTAGTTGTGGCACACAGGCTTAGTTGCTTCGTGGCACGTGGGATCTTCCCAGACCAGGGATCGAACCCATGTCCCCTTCATTGGCAGGCGGATTCTTAACCACTACACCACCAGGGAAGTCCAATGCTTGCTTTTTTTTTTTTTAATAGAGAGATTATTTTATTTTGAAAATACATCATAATTTACTTAACTATTCACATATTTTGGGCTAATTAGATTATTTCCATTTTCATTATTATAAATAACATTGAAATCAACATCTATAAACAACCCTTTTTAGTTCCTTAAGCTAGATCATTTCCTTAATTTCTCTTTCAGATTTTTCATCATTAGTGTGTAGGAATGCAAGAGATTTCTGTGCATTAATTTTGTATCCTGCTACTTTACCCAATTCATTGATTAGCTCTAGTAGTTCTCTGGTAGCATCTTTAGGATTCTCTATGTATAGTGTCATGTCATCTGCAGATAGTGACAGTTTTACTTCTTCTTTTCCGATATGGATTCCTTTTATTTCTTTTTCTTCTCTGATTGCTGTGGGTAAAACTTCCAAAACTATGTTGAATAATAGTGGTGAGAGTGGGCAACCTTGTCTTGTTCCTGATCTTATTGGAAATAGTTTCAGTTTTTCACAATTGAGAATGATCCAATGCTTGCTTTTTGAGTCTATATCTTACTGTTTTTTATTGATCCAACTATTCTTTGTTACTTTCTTTTTTTAAAAAAATTTATTGTTTTTATTTTCATTTTCTATTCCTCATTAACTTGGTAGTTTTGCATTTTTTTACTATTTTCTAAGTGATTCTGTTTATTTTTAAAATTAATTAATTTAGGGATTACAACATGCATAGTTGACATATCAATGTCTAAATGGCAATTTACATTTTGTACCCTCTTTTTGGTCAGTGCATGAATCTTAGAACACTTAAGTTCCATTTTCTCTCTCCCAACTTAACATGCCTTTGTTGTTGTGTATATTAAGTCTTTCATGGCATTATTATTTTATATAGTCAGTGTTCATTTAGACTTTAATTCATTTATCCTTTCTGTTAATCTTCAACTCAGGGCTTCCACCTGGGATCATTTTTCATCTGAGGAAGTTCCTTTAATATTTTCAAGTGCACAGCTGCTGGTGACAGATTATCTAATTTTTACCTAAAAATATATTCCATCTTCATGCTTGAAAAATATTTTTCTGGACATGATTTTCTAGGTTGGCCATTTCTTTCTTGCAGTACTTCCAAGCCATCTTTCACTGTCCCATCATTTCTGTTGAGAAGTTAACGATCAGTTTTAACTGTTGTTACTTTGAAAAGTCACCATTTACCCTCCTTTTTGGTTGCTTTGAATTTTGTTTTCAGCAGTTTTACTGTGATGTGCCTATGTTTGGATTTTTTGAAATTTATCCTGTTTGGTTTTCATAGCCTTTGATTTTGTGGTCTTTGTTCAGTTTTTTTAAATTGTCAGCCATTATTTCATCAAATACTGCTTCTGCCTCATTCTTTTCCTCTTCTCCTCCTTACACTCTTATTTACATGCGCTTAGTCCTTATAGTATTCTCTCTTACCCTCTTTTCTCTATTTGCCATATTTTTGTCTTTCTTCATTCTAGATACTTTCAGCTACCTTCAATTAACTAATCTCTCTCTGTTCAGTGGTATCTAATTGCTATTAAATTCATCTTTGAATTATTAATTTCTGTTTGGTATTTTTAGTTTTTTTTTAAAGGTCCAGTTCTCGGTTGGAATTTTCAGTCTTGTCTTTTATTACCTTGAGCAGTAATCAGAGTTTATTGAAATCTGTCTGGAGTTCGTTTTGGTCTGTTTTGATTGTCTCTTGTTTCTTTTGGCTTTCATTCTGATTCTCTTGCCTCTTCATGTACCGATTTATTTGGGTTTTTTTTTTTTTTACCATACTTTTTATTTATGCATATTTATAGAAATAATTTGAAGTCTAAGATGTTCTCTTTCTCCAGATGGAGTTTACATTTGCTTCTGTCTGTTGTCTGGGATAGACAGTAGCAGTCTATTATCATTTTGGTCCGTTTTCAGAGATTGAGATAATTCTAAGCTCAGTTGCTTTTCCCTTGGGAGCCTGTCTGCTTTAGGTCCACTTCTACTCCTAAGATATTCTCCCAGGAGTCAAGCAACCTTAAATATGAAACTCACTTCCCAGGGTCTCCATGCTATCTTGTATCCTGCTGAGTCATTTTTTTCACTTTTGCTTATTATCTCTCAAACATTTTCAAGCAGATGTCTTTTTTAATATGGTTACCTTCATCCGGAAGTGTTGGTCTGCCATTTGGGAGCAGAAGTCTTGTTTCATTCTTACTGGAACTCTATTAGGAATTATCCTCAGAGAAAACACAACCTAGAGAAAGGTTACATAATTTTCTCCAAGGTTGTGTGTATGTTATAGGCAGAATTTCAATTCAGATGTGTGTTCACAGCCTTTGTTTACTACATTATGCCAATATTTTGAGAATATGAATGACATGGCAGAGCCAACTTAGAGGTCATGAACCACATTGCACGTATCAGACAAGGTATACCGTAGACTGTCGTTTATATATGCATTGTGTTTGTGACCAAAATAGTCTAGCAAGTCTACCTCTTACTAGGTACTGAGTTCTTTATTGATAATTAAATCACAATAAATATATTCTATATATATATATATAGTTATATATTTAGAATATATAAATGGAAAACAAAGCAACATAAAAAGATCAGCTGGAAAATCTATAAATTCACAATATAAAACTGAGTAGGAAATTTGTGTAGAAATAAAGCAAAATTCACTCGATATATAATTCAGCATTTTTTGTGTTTACTTTGTCAACTTTGTATTCCTGTTTTTTCATTTTTTGCCACTGTGTTCATTTTTGAACACAGAGTTTGTGTTCTAGATGTTTTGGGATGGAATGTCCAGGTAAGAGGGATCTGGAATTAAGCCTGATATTGCAGGAAATATTTGGTGAATGAAGGTGAATGTAGTAATAGTAACTCTCCTCTTACTCATTTACTTTTTGTGGAAGGAAAAGAAATGTTAATGTTTTGAATTTCTTCCCCTTTTATTTAAAAGGTTTCAGTGATCTTGTCTCTTTCTTTTTAACTTAGGGATAAAGCAGTTCCTAACAAAGTGGGGACATACTGTATCCAGTTTGGTTTTATGATGGATAAAGCAAATATCCTTAACAGTGAGCAGGTTTGTTTATTCTTCTTATGCATGGCAGTTAGCTTTAGTTAGTGTCACATTTTCTTGCTTGGTTGAGGAGTGTGTTGTTTTGTTTACAAGTGAGTTAATTATTGGTTGAAAGGTATAAATAATGCCATCTTCAGGAATTTTAGCATAGTACATACTTAAATTATGTTGATTAAATTTGACCGGATGCAGAAGTTACTTTTCCATCCCTCTTTATATCGAGGACTCAGTTAGTAAACATTTTAATCTATATCATGGTAAGGTTGCTCCTATCAATTGTACATGAAAATGTTTCAGTTAATAACATTTCAGGTACTAAGATTCTAGATAATGAAGTTCAAGGTAGTTTAACATACATTATCTTCATTATTGCTACTGCACTAAATTTTTTTTAATTACATATATTTTTAAGTGTTTCTAAATTTGTTTTTAGATGGTAAACATTCAAAAATTAATCTGATATGCCTTTTATCCTCAATTTTTACAAGTTGATTAGTTTTAAGAATTTAATGGAAATACGTTTTAGAAGGTAATATTTCATTTCATTTAGTATATGCTCTCTATTTCTTCTCTTCATCTTTAATACTAAACCATTAATGTATTGTTAATCAGAGTGCTTCTTTTGTTAGATTATAGTGGATGTTCTACCTAATCAACCTGTTAAGTTAGTTCCTGAAATTCAGCCAGCTACACCAGCTGTTTCAAATGTTCGCTCAGTTGCCAGTAGGACCTTGGTCAAAGATTTATATCTTCGTATCACGGTAATGTTTATTTACTTCCAAATTACACAAGGTAACAAGAAAAATTATTCCTAGTTTTAGGGTACAAGATAGTTGTTATAGAATCATATCTGGATTATTCAGTTTAAGTTTATAGGAAAACTTGGTGAAGATAAATGCAATACCTATCAATATCTTTATACTTGAATACAAAGAGAGAATGTTTAACATTATACATAAAATCCAGATATACTAAGTATATTCAAAAATGCAGAAATCTGCCTACCTTTCCTAATATATCTTTAATCCACTATCTTATATATGCATTTATGAATGTGTGAAGTAAGTTGATTCTTCAATGTCCGTTTCACTGAGGGGCGGGAAGTAGTTAAAGTATTTATTTTGAAGAGATCTGCTCTCATGGCTGATCATAATGAGCTCCTCAAAGCTTCCAGTTACCCAGAGGGTAAGCAGCAGTAGTGCTGCTAAGAATATTAACAAAAACATGTAAGACACACTAGTGGCACTTCATTTTTATGAAAAGTTTGGCTGATAGAGTACTTAACTCCTTCAGTGTGTTTTCTTGTTTTAGACACATGAGTTGTTCTTAAACTGGTCTTCCCTAGGTCATATATAGATGCTGAAGGTATAGTACATAACTAATTTTTAAATGGGAGTCCTTTTAATAGAGTTGGGAGCCACTGTATTAGATGGAAGCCATTGTATTAGATGGTTCTTCCATGGTTTCTGGGCTTATTTCCTGCCTGTGGAGCACTTACTCTGAAACTGAATTTTGTGTTTGGAGTAAGAAGGATCAGGATGATTTAATATTTGGGGCTTTATAAATAGGTCATATTTCTGATTTGTCCATGCCCTTCTCTGGGTTTAATCTTTTTCTACTTCTTCTAATTAGTTACTTTTTGTTATTTGCTTTAAGGATGACTACAACAATCATACTGGAATTGATTTGGTTGGCACTGTAATGGCTACCATCAAAGGTTCTAATGAGGAAGATGACACCCCACTCTTTATTGGGAAAGTTAGAACACTTGAATTTCCCTTTGTGAAAGGTTCAGCTGAAATCACGGTAATATTTTTGTCTTCCGGTAGATAAGGTTTCTATATTTAATATTTTAAACCACAGTATTACAACACCTGTTATTTTGTATGTATAGCTATGAAGATGTCCTAATTATAGCACTAAGTTGGAAAGTCAGCTAAAATATTTTGAGATTTTGCTCTAAGCTATTACACAGTGAACCCATGATCATTGTTACTATTAGAAAGACCCTCTTTTCCCCTGTGGATGACTGTTTTCTGTAACTGGAGTGATTTTAACTTCAGTGACAGTTTGATATTCATGTTTCATTGAAAAGCTACCATTCTGTGGATAAAAATAGAATCAAACATAGCCCAGGTAAAATGTACATGTATCTGGGAAAGTTTAGTAAAACCAGCTTACCTTTGTTATTCATTTTTTTTCCAAAATGGAAATAGCTTTACTTCTATAAAAAATACACAGTGCAAGAACATCAAAAATAATCACTATATTATCACCCTTCAGAGATATTGATGATTAGCAATTCAGTGTATAACCTTCCACACTTTTCTGTGTATACACTGACACTTCATGGATGTCCTGTGTGAGTATGATTTATATAGACATGGAGGAGGGTGTAAAATTTCATTAATATAATAGAACTCTGCTTTCATGAAAATCTTCTTTTCTTATTTAACACATCCTTGATACATTTCTTTACCAGTATCAGCAAGTATAAACCTACATCATTGTATTGATAATAATTTATCTGATCAATCCTAAGTGAAAATTTAGTTTCTTTGCAAAGTTTTATCAACAGTGCTTCCATCAGCTTTCTTCTATGTATATCCTTTGCACAAATCTGTTTCCTTAAGAAATTGCTAGAAATAGAATTGGAGATAGGGAGTGTACATTTTTAGCCTTTTGGTAGTTATTGCCAATTGCCTTTCAGTTTATATTCCCACCAGAAATACGTGTACATTCTCATATTACCAACCCTGAATAGAATGGTTTTTAAAATTCAACCACTCTTCCTATTGTTAAATATTTTCTTTGTTACTAGGAAGGTTTGAACGTTTTTCATGGTTTTGACCTTTGTAGGATTGGCCCTTAACTCTTTTTTTTTTTTTTAACATTTTTATTGGAGTATAATTGCTTTAAATTCCTTAACTGTTTTTCTTCTGGGAGATTCATTATTTTCTTCTTAATTTTATATTAAAGATGTTAATGCTCTTTTGTGTATAAGTAGCTTTTTCCTGAGTTTGTCTTTTAGATTTTAGCTTTGTTTATATCAGGGCAGGAGGAATAGTTGTATTCACAGTGATAGCTCTTGTATTCTTAGGCCTTTAATTTTTTTATTGGTCTTGATTTTATTTTTATCTTTTTTTCAAATTCATTAACTAAATTTTTGGGTATCATTTATTGAATAATTCTTCCTGTACCAATAAATATGAAATTTCACCTTTTCTGTATTTTTTTGTTGTTGCCGGTGTTTATCTTTTTATCTAATCCAGTGCTAAAATCACATTGTTTTAGCAATATTAGGCTTACAATTGGGGAAACTGCCAGCTTGTACCTGGCCTACAGTTCAACTTGTTGGTTGGTCTGGCAGTAACCGAACATTACAGCATTTCCATTTTAATTAGTTCTCAACATTTTTAAAATTCTGGAGTTTTCACGAAGAGACATTCCTGATTTATTCGGAGAATTCTAAAGACTTGGCAGTTCGGGGCCAAGATCTCTTAAAGCAGCAGGATTTTCCGGTCAGCTGCATCCATGTTACTTCTTTTCATCTCTTGACATTGAGAACAAGTGTCAGTTGCTACTTATATTTACACTTGTTCTCTTATTTTTATCATAGTGGAGGGTAAAGTGACATTTTCTTGTACCCTAACAAAAATTAGGTAATGAAAACCACAGGTTGAAAAACAAAGAAGGGTGGGGAAGACATGTTGAACATGCAGAGTTGGTTTGTATTGGAAGAACACGCGTAGCCCACTACCTATATCCTGGTTACCTCTGTCCTATTTCCTTGGCCCCGCCACAGGCATTTGAAATTAGTTACCCTGCTGTACACATTTCTGAGGCTAAGACGGTGACTTAAGCTATTCCCCCACAGCTGCATATGGAATCTCAGCTTCATGTCATGAATATGAATTTCCACTAGAGGTTCCTAATATCACACTGAATAAGCAGAAATCTCACAGGTCCTACTTGGCTCCTGACCCATACATTAATTTAGTAGGTCTGGGGCAGGGCTTAGGAATCTGATTTGTGCAGGTGATTCTTATCATTAGGGACGTTTAGGAAACACTGGTATAAAACACAATCATTTGTAAATGTTCCGTTTGCTTAAAAAGAACTTGTACTGCTTTCTTTAAAGTTTTAATCTAAATTTATAATTATTCAAGTTTGTTAATTGTGTTATTCAAATTCTTTATATTATTTGCCTACTTGATCTGGGAATTTCTGAAAGAGATGTCTAAGTTTTATTCTGCTATATATTTATCCTTTTCTCATATTCCAAATTGCCATTTGTGTATGGATGCAGTTTTGGACTCCTCAGTTCTCTTCAGTTCTGTTATTCCATGTATCTTGGTAAACTGTACATCACAGATTACAAACTATAAAACTTTGAGATAGGAAAGGCCTCCTTAAACAGGACATAAAGGAAAAGATTTTATATTTAACTATATATATAAATAGAGGATTAATAATATATTGGTGTAACAATATACTAATACAGTATATTGAACATATTTTTAAAACATCCTAAAGAACTTCCTGCAAATCAGTGAGAAAAAAGGCAATCTAGTAGAAAAATAAATGACCAAAGAACAGAAGCAGGCAGTTAATGGAAGAGAAGGTATAAATGACTAATAAACAGGAAGCATGACCTCAGTACTAATCAGGGAAATGCTAGTTAAAACAATAATGACTGGTTGTTTTTAATACATCGTTTTAGAAGAAAGAAGTATTTGATTAATAGTAAGTGTTGGCCAAGCATCAGGGGAACTGGATATTCTTATACACTGATGGTGAGAGGATAAATTGATGTAGCCTTTTTGAAGGGAAATTTGATACTACTTATTAAAATAAACTTTTAATAAGTCACTATAGGGACTTCCCTGGTGGTTCAGTGGTTAAGAATCCACCTGCCAATGCAGGGGACACAGGTTCGATCCCTGGTCTGGGAAGATCCCACATGCTGCCGAGCAACTAAGCCCGTGCGCCACAACTACTGAGCCTGCGCTCTAGAGCCCCGGGAGCCACAACTACTGAGCACATGTGCCACAACTACTGAAGCCCGCACACCTAGAGCCCATGCTCTGCAACAAGAGAAGCCACCGCGATGAGAGGCCCACGCACCGCAAAGAAGAGTAGTCCCCACTCACCTCAACTAGAGAAACCCCGCATACAACAATGAAGAACCAACACAGCCGTAGATAGATAGATAGATAAATTTATGGGGGAAAAAGTCATTATATTTCTCTATTCTAGAGAACACACCAAGAAGTACTGAAAGCTACTTTCTTTGCTGTATTATAAATAATAGCTAAAAAATTTTAAATGAAATGTTCATCACCCAGTGAAAGGATATTATAGCATATTGTATCTATATTATGCATAAATGTAAAAAATTGGTATTTAAACATTCACTTGAATTGATTGACAGATCAAAATGAGTGCTGAAAGCAAATTGCTACAGTGTAAAGTATATGTTATTTTTAAAGTGCAAACAGTTTTATTTTTGTGTTTATATTCAGGTAAATACATTGAAAACAGCTTTCAGAAACTAAGTGGCGGGATTGGGGATTGGTTTAATGATGGACTTATAATTTTATTATTTCATGGATTGTTTTACAGTGTTCTATCAATTTAGATTTTTTAAAATTTTACATCTGAATTTTATTGTGGTCTAAAAAAACAAAACAACTAGTACCTATTGTTTCCTTGTAAGACTGAAAAAGTTATTTTGGATATAAATATTTATATTGCATTATTTACTAGTTATATGTTATGGTCTCAAAGTATATCAGAAGTTTGTGTGTGTGTGTATGTGTGTGTGTGTGTGTGCTCATTAATGAAGACAAATACATTAAAAAAGACAAAAAACAAATCTTCAGAGCTTTTCAGGACCTTTTGTTTGGTCACCTGGGACTGGTTGGGTCTACTTCCATGGTAACAGCTGTAACTTAAACTCAGCATTGGGCTTTGTGCATTTTTTTGTGATTATTTTTATAACTTTCATACCGTCAGCTGTTTTACGCTGCTTGAACTTAAAGGTTGGAATCAGGAAGATACTTCTAGTCAGGATATAAGTGGCCATTGATATTTCTGGCCTGGAAAGATACTTTTTCTTATAGTTTTCCATTGTATATAATTTTTGCATAAGCTATTTATTGATAAGATAATTTGACTTTCAAACCAATAACAAAAGGTAAAGAGTTCTATGTCTTGGATGGTGCTGCTGATGTTTTAATGAATGCTTAATGAATCTCACAGGTCAGTCAATTTTGCCTTTTGCCTTTAAAATTTACCACTTACTTGAAAACAGAGTACAATGAGATATATAACATTTATACATTTACAAATACCTTTTTAAATCTCGTTTTTCCTTACTGCTTTTTTCTTTATACAGAGTCTAGTTCTGGCAGAAAATAGTCCTGGAAGGGATAGCACTGAGTATTTTATTGTGTTTGAGCCTCGGCTGCCAGGCTTATCAAGAACATTAGAATCATATATCCTACCATTTATGTTTTACAATGGTAAGTTTCTAGGAAAATAGAGGATAAACTCTTAAGTTTGTGGTACTTTATATAACCTCGTTTTGCTCTCCATTAACATGGTGCTTACTAGTTATCTAATCATGTTATGACATTTTGGAAAAGTCACAATTTAAAAATTGAAGTAAATTATCTGAATATTTTTTCTTAGATGTTAAGAAGCAGCAACAAATGGCAGCACTTACAAAAGAAAAGGACCAATTATCTAAGTCTATTATAATGTATAGAAGTTTATTTGATGCCAGCAAACAGCTTCTTGATGAGATGAAGTGTAAGTCATTTTGTGTTCAAATGATGCTTTGGGGAATGGTGAGGTAGAAGGTTGAGGCCATGAGACACAAACATTGTCTAATTTCCTGAACTTAGAAGTAAACTGCAGGACATGGCAGAAAGGTGGTAGTGATGGTTTATATTACTCATCATTCGATCTTCTTAAGATGAAGTATTCCTGCATTTTAAATAAATATATATCTTGTTTACCTACAAAAATTTGAAACTTTTACTAGAAATCTGAATCTATAGAAATTTAAAGGTTTTGACATAACAGTAATAAGGTTTATATCTAGCTCTAGCATTTGGCAAAAGACATTGGATGACAGTATCACTGAAGAGTGATATGTAATTTAAGTTTTAGTTTGAGCCATGTGACTGTGTGTAGTTCAATTTTAAAATATCTGCAGCAAAAAAATCAGAGAAATATGTAATTTATTTTTTAATAAATACACGGAATATTTGCTACAATTTTTAATAATGTTACTGTATACTGTTTAAGACAAGGCATTTGCTGAGTTGTGCTCTATTTGTCGGATTTTTTCACAGGTCAAGGATATTTAGAGGATAATAGGAACTAAGTAGAGTAATGAAATAATACACAATTGGTAGCACTGAAAATTTGTTTTTAAGAAGTCCTATTTGTTTCTTAAAATAACCTTATGCAATTATGTATAAATTATGTATAGTCATGTGGATTAGAATTAAATAGCTTTTCCAGGATTACTTGTGGTTTGCAACATATCATAATACCTCCCTTAGCTTCATTAATTTTGTTTTTTATTTATGTGTATTAGAAATGAACTTTAATTTTAGATTTTAATTTAAAATTTCTATAATACTCTTCATTTTTCATTTTAGCATCAGTCATTAAAAGGAAAAAAACAAGGGATTGAAAACGTTCTTCAAAAACTGTATTTTGGGGGCTATCACAAATTGATAGTTTTTGTTTGTTTTTAATTTTAGGCCAAGTTGAAGAAGCAAAATTAAAAGAGGCCCAGTTGCGAAATGAACTAAAAACACACAATATTGACATTCCTACAACACAACAGGTACAGTTTCCAAGTATATGTGAAAGTTTTTTCTTTTTAATTAAATTCTAACCTATAATTTTTTTTTTTTACCATTCATATTTTATTAGGAATGTTATGTACACTGTTGTTTTAGGGTACTAAGCCATATATGGATTATAATCTAGCCACTTACTAGACATTAAAATGGGCTAACAATGATGGAGTGCTCTTTTCAAAGAAATTGCAGTTTGTGTTTCTAATCTAATGACACCAGTAAATTAAATTAATAATACACCAACTTGAGAACTTGCATTGAAGAAGCCTAAGTGATAATCAGTATATGTTGTGGCAAAGAAAATGAGGGAAAGTAACAAAAAACAATAGATTTTTTTAAAGCTTACATTCTTTATGTGTATAACTCGTAAGTCCTATTATACGTTATATATTTCTTAACTAAGAAGAAAAAGAATCAGTGAGGTTGACTCTTTACATTACTATGATCATATTCTTATAAGAAAGGAATGGCTACTTAGTAACTTTTATGTTCTTGAGTTGTAACTTTATGTTCTCGAGTTGTCTAAATTGTTGGTTTTTCTCTGCTCTTTTCTCTGCCTGGTACACGAGTAACTGTAATTGGCCTTGCAGCTCATTTTTCTTTTTAAATTACAGATGCCACAAATTGAAGCACTTTTGAAGAAAAAGGTATCAGAACAGGAAGAACTAAAGAAAAAACCCAGAAGATCATGTACTCTTCCAAACTATACTAAAGGCAGTGGAGATGTTTTGGGAAAGGTTTGTGTTTAAGCCTTTTAAGAGGCATTACATTTTATTATCTTGTTTTCTATCTGCTTTGGGTGATCCTAGCTCATGGAGCTATGACGATATCGATATTTGGGGATCCCAGGCAGGACAGAGTGGGATTTCATCACACTACTGAGATGGTGTGCAGTTTAAAACCTATGAATTGCTTATTTCTGAAATTTTCATTTAATATTTTCAGACTGCCATTGACTGTGGGTAACTGAAACTGGGGAAAGAGGAACCACAGATAAGGGGGGACTACTGTACAAGAGTAGACATTGTGATGTTCTCATTGCTAGGACAGGCTTTTGCTACCAGATCAGGTAAGAATAAAGGGTAGATGTGACCATATCAGTGCAATAAATGAGGTTTTGAAATCTGCCACAACATTTCAACCTTGTTGGACTTTGAGCAAGCTTGTGACTAAAATACAGTGGGTTCTCTGTATCCACAAGTTCTGCATCATCAGATTCAACCAACTGCAGATGGAAAATATTTGGGGAAAAACTCCAGAAAGTTTCAAAAACTAAAACTTGAGTTTGTCATATGCTGGCAACTACATAACGTTTACATTGTATTAGGTATTACAAGTAATTTAGAAATTATTTAAAGTGTACAAGATGGTATATGCAGATACTATGACATTTTATATAAAGGGTTTAACTATCCACAGATTTTAGTATCTGAGGGGGTTCCTGGAACCAGTCCCCTATGGATACTGATGGACTGCTATACAGTTGACCCTTAAACAACATGGGTTTGAACTGTGAGGGTCCACTTATACACAGTTTTTTTTTTTTTTAACTGAATACCGACTACAGTGCTGCCTAACGGTTGAATCCTCGGATGTGAAACTGTGGGTATGGAGGACCGACTGTGAAGTTATATGCAGATTTTCGACTGCTTGGAGGGTCAGTGGCCCTATCCTCCACGTTGTTCAAGGGTCAACTGTATTTGTAAATAGGAGAGTGACTGTTAATTCTAAGCTCTAAAGTGTTTATATAAGCAGAAGAAATGATTCTTATCTGTGATGTTTAGATTTGTTTTCTGAGAAGTCATCTGAGTAAAAGATCTACTTAGAAGGGTATAGTATATAACTATATTTAGGTTTAAGTGTATTTTATGATTACTTTATCAGTTGACACACCCCAATAGTAGAGATATTAAATGTGGGGGAAAAAGTACATCACCTAGCTGATAATATTCCAAATATTTTTATTTGGTTATTTGCAAAATTTACTGTAGTTTAATCTGTGGAACAGTTTGTTTTGTTTTGTTTTGTTTTTGTGTTTTGCGGTACGCGGGCCTCTCACTGTTGTGGCCTCTCCCATTGCGGAGCACAGGCTCCAGACACGCAGGCTCAGCGGCCATGGCTCACGGGCCTAGCCACTCCATGGCATGTGGGATCTTCTCAGACCAGGGCACGAACCCATGTCCCCTGCATCGGCAGGTGGACTCTCAACCACTGCGCCGCCAGGGAAGCCCTGTGGAAGAGTTTTTTAAAATTTAATAGCAGAAGAGACAGTTTAATATGTTTAAGCCAGTAAGCTTTTACAGTTTGAGATTTTTTTTGTTAATTTATGTGAGTGTTTCAAAAAAAGTGTTTTTGCTTTAGACTTGGGCTTTTAAAATATTTAATGTCAAATTTATATATATTTAAAACTTTTTAACTTGATTTTTAAAATGGGTTATAGATTGCACACCTGGCACAAATTGAAGATGATAGAGCTGCAATGGTTATTTCTTGGCATCTGGCAAGTGACATGGACTGTGTGGTCACCCTGACCACTGATGCTGCACGTCGTATCTATGACGAAACCCAAGGTCGTCAGCAGGTGTTGCCCCTTGATTCTATTTATAAGAAGACTCTTCCAGATTGGAAAAGGTTAGAAAAAAGTGAAAGTAATGAATTTTTTCAGAAATTTCTTTTCTATTTTTTATCAAATCGCCGAATTTTAAAATTTCTCTAAAAGATGCTTAAAAAACAGAGAAGTGACTCAAAGTATCTGCATTATTTTTGCCTTCATCACAAATATGATCTTCGTTAAGATCAGTATTGCAGTGTATTTGATCATATATGCTGGCCAAGTTTAATTTGCCAATTAAATTATTTGTATGTATGAGAGATACACATACAAGCACACAAACACACAAAACCAAAGTGAATTTTTGGCCTTTGCAACAGGAAGGATGGTAAGATGTCATTATCCTTAACAGAATATGGAACACCTTTATTTGGAGTAAGAGTATAGATACATGTCTTTTGTCCTATTTATGTCCTATGAAAATAAGCAGGCATCATTTAGGTAGAGAAGGTTTCTCTATTGGAACTGCTATTAGCAAAGTTGAAATATAAGAGACCATCTACTTAGAATGTTACACTTTTTTTTTTTTTAAGGATGTTACATCTTTGTTTTAATATAAATCTGGTTTCTTTAAGTGTTTTCCCATTTACTTTTCAAAATACGTTTTTAGGAAATAACCGTGCAAACCAATTAGGCATTTTTAATCTAAAATTTAAAATATTTTATGTGTTCTCTAATTTTTGGCTATTTTTAAAAATCTACCTTAAAAGACTAAAAGAAATGCTAGTAACAAAACGAAAAAATTAAAATGTATAACAGAGTATTGACCAATAATTTTCTCAGATTCTTAAACAAAGTTTGCAAGGTGTACAGTTGGGTAGGTATGGGTACTTGAAGGAGAATGGAAACTAATATTAAGAGCTTACTGTGTCATTATACTAACATTTTATTTCACTTTGTAATCTAAAAATAGATTCAGGAAACAGCTGGAATTTGAACTCAAATCTGTCTGCTTCTAAAATCTCCTATTCTGCTACCAGTCAGCACCCATTTTAAACAACATGGGAAATCCTGTCAAATCATAATGACTGTGTTTATAAGGGTAATAATTTTTGTAAAAGTAATTTTATCTCCAGGAGATCCTCTCTTTTTTTTCATAATCCCTGAGGACCAAGTTAAGAATTCTTGGTTTAGGGAAAGCATGAATCTGGTATTTAAGGCTAATGCTTGTTCTAAAAGCTAGTTATTCTCTCTTTCTGGTATTGTGCCTGTTATTGGGATTGAGTTAACTAGCTCTTAAAGCCACCCCAACCTCTATCCCCTACCTACAAGATTTGGGAAAAGCTACCGTATGTGGAAGGGGAAAGCCCTGACACCCCAGTCCGCCTCCATCTCTTGAATCTCATTGTTATCCCTGGACTTGCGTTGCTCATTCTGTACAGTGTGTCAGAGGACAGGCAGCCAGAGTACTGGGCTGTTTCCCTCTCGTATGCTCAGTCTTGGGCTTTGCCCCTTCCCCCCGTCTATTCTAGGGCCACTCTCCACATGAGACAGTCATATCATTGGCATCCTTGTTTAGGGCCAGCTTGAGAGGCTGCTTCTCTCCTTTCCTTGTCAAACTAAGCAAAGGTTAGTTTATATTGATTTTACAAACTAATTTACAATAGCAGTACAGTAAGATATTTTTATATGGTAAATATTGTTTTCATTTCTAAAGGCATAACGGTTAATAATTTAGGATTATTGCTTGTGCATAGGGAGATGATTAAATGATCACAAAGATAATCAGTATATTCATATGTTTTTCATAGTATATATATTTTTTTTGATTAAAAGTTACATGTTTTGTTTAAATTTTTTTTTAATTCAGACCTCTGCCTCATTACCGAAATGGAAAATTATATTTTAAACCCATTGGAGATCCCATCTTTGCCCGAGATTTGTTAACATTTCCAGATAACGTAGAACATTGTGAAACAGGTAAAGGAAATTATGATGGCTTTTTTTATACAGATGTTACATTTGTGATCCAGATACATAAATTACTGACTATGGAAAATTGTGTTCTTATTTAGTTTATATGTGATAGTTTTATTAATATTTACTTCTCTCATTTTTCCTGTTAGAGGAAAATATTGAATAAAATTCTTATGTTATTAGCATTATTTCTAATAAAAGTTTGTAATTATGTTAAGATTTTTTTAAATATCTCAGTTTTTTAAAAAGTAAGTTTCATGTGCACAATCATTATATTTCAATTTCTGAGTACACAACAGCATGGTCACCACCAGAAGTGTGTGTTAATATTTTAATATAACCAAAAAAGATGTCATAATTTTAATAATTTGTTAACTGAATTTTTTAGTATTTGGTATGCTGTTAGGAGACACCATTATTTTGGATAATTTGGATGCTGCTAATCATTATAGAAAAGAGGTATGTATTTGAATTTTTTTTAATTTGTAGCTCCAATTTTAATGTGTACTTTAAAATTTTAATATATAGCTCTGTATAGAAATAATTTTATTTTAGGATACTTGTGCAAATGACTAAGTAACCTTGTCAAAACCAATTTAAATCCTACAGATTGATAAGCAGCATAAAATTGGGCAAAATATAGGAATGAATTTGCCAAAGTGCAAATTAAAATGAGATGTTTATGAAATTGTCCTAAGACTCAAAATCAATAGCTGTTATTGATGGTGGTATTGAAAAAGAGTACACTCAGATAATGTTGTTGGAAATGTAATTTGACATAGCCCTTGTTTATTAGTTGTTAGGGCTGCTGTAACAAAGCACCACAGACTGGGTAGCTTAACAGTAGAAATGTATTGTCTCACAGTTCTGCAGGCTTAAAACCGAAATTCAAGGTGTGAGAGGGTCAGTTCTTTCCAGGGCTTATGAGGGGAGGGTCTGTTCCATGCCTTTCTCCTTGGTTTGTAGATGGTCATCTTCTCCCTGTGGCTGTTCACAGCTATGCATATCTGTATCCAAATTTCCCTTTTGTATAAGGAAACTACTCATTGGTTTTGAGCCCACTGTTATGACCTCATTTTAACTTGATTACCTCTGTCTTCAAATAAGGTCTCATTTTTGAGGAACTGGGGGTTAGGACATCAACATAGGAATTTTGAGGGACACAGTTCAACCCGTAATACTTTTGGAGAGCAGTTTGGCAATATAAATGTTTCCGTTATCTATTGCTACATAACAAACACTTCAGAAGTTAGTGGCTTTAAACAGTAACAACATATATAGTACTCATTTCTCTGTGGGTTTCTCCCAGTAGTGTTAGCTAGTTGCACTGAGATGGTGAAAGCTCCAAAATGCCTCACTCACGTAGCTGGCAGTTGATGCTGGTAGCCATCTGGGATTCAGCTGGAGTTGGCTAGAGGCTCAGCTGGTGCTGTCTGCTGGGGTCATTGTTCTCACCCCCACTCACGGGTGTGTGAGATAATGCCATTAAGGCTTTTAGAAACCTTTTTCTAGCTAAGAGGATCTGGAAAGTAGTGCCTTAAATCTTTCTGAGGTCTTAACATAGGGGCATCCTTCACTTGATTTTTGACTTTGAGGCTACATTTTACTGGCTGTACCCTGGATTTGATCTTAGCCCTGAGGCTTTCCATTTCTTTTTCAAGAACATTTTGTTAGCTGAACAGGCTGGGGAGGAAAAACAGTCCAACCTAGCAAGTTCTGGCTTGGAAATATTTCCTTGAAATTATTTTTGAAAATGAATTAGTTCCTACTTAGTTTATCTCCCACCTATACTGGCTAGTTGATACTGGCTACTGGTTAGGCACTTGGTAGGCTGGCAGACTTAGATCTCTCTATGCAGACCTCTCCTTGTGGTTGCTGGGGCTTTTTCAAATGGCATCTGGGACCTAAGAAGGGAAGTTAGAGCAGTGATGGCAGAAGTTGCAGGTCTCTTAAGTCCCAACGTCGGGAAGTGCATTCGGTTCAGAATCTGGCCAGCCCAGACCCACATTGGGGAGTGGGGAGTTTGAAATAGACTCTTTCCTCTCCATGGGAGGGGTCAAAGAAGTTGCCGCCATCTTTGTACCATCACAACATATTAAAATAATTTATCTTACAGACATGCTCCCACAAGTATATAAAGATATGTACAAGAGTATTCATTAGATGTAAAGCAATTATATTCCAATAAACATGTTTAAAAAAATAATATTCATTAGAATATTTAAGAATTTTTAAGACACTTTGGAAGCAGTGTGAAGTCCATCAGTTGGGATTGCACAACTCTACTACAGTAATTTATACAATAGAGTAATATGTAGCTGTTAAAAAGACATAAAGCAGATTGATATGTCCTAACAAGGAAGACGTACAAAATATATTGTTTTGTTGGAAAGTTGCCAAATGATAATATATAGGATGATGCCCTTTTAAAAACAAGCTTATGTAATTTAAACAAGATGGGAGAATATATTGTATACTGTTGTATATATTAAGAAAGATTATCCCTTCTATATTCTAAGTTTTACTTAATGAGAAAAGAAAGGCAATCTACTGTGAAGAAACACCTTTCAAATGGCTGATGTAAAGATTGAATAAAATAAGAAAATAAGAAATAGAATAAAATTTCAGTAGAGGAATGGTCTCTTTGGATCTGAAATCCAGGTCTTTGAATTCTTTGATACAGAAGAAGTATTACATTTAATATGGTGTTAGGGACTTGGAAATAGGTGATAAACATGTATGTTATCACTATAGGCTTGCAAATTATTATAGCTGAAAGTGAGTTACTTAAGAGAAAACAGAGGTCAGTTTAAAATATGATCCAGTACCAATAAATAGTATATTCTAAAGTCATGGATACCTTAAAAATCATATACTCTCACTTTCTAGATGAGAAACCTTAAGTTCAAAACAAATAATGGTTCTCTATCAAGTCATAGTCCTAATTTATGGCAGAAATAGAACTAGTCAGAACAGTTTTTCTTTGGGCCCAGTTAAGAAGAAATAAAAAGTGTCTTGAATTTAGGAGAGCTAAATTAGTGAGATTATTGAAAATTAAACAACTAATTGTGTAAAAGTATGTGGCATCTTCACGAATGGTTCCTTATGAACCTAATAATGGCTCTACTCTACTATACCAGAAAACAGTTGTGGGTGGAGGAGCTGCTGTATTCAGGTGGTGATTAGCATGCTTGTATGTCCTGAATTATCGGCTAGAAAGCATACCCATTAAGTGTTATGACAACATGGAATCTATTAGGAGAAGATGAGAAGCTTACTAGTGAGCATAGAATTAACAAGTTGGGTAATAATAGGAAGATTCTAGTTAGTTCAGTCCGTTATTTGGATACTTAGTGTGTATGAGACACAGTGGGGTGCTAGTAAATGTTGAACAACTAGCTCTGGAGAGTGGGGTGGTGGGACCCTGATTTGTAGCTTTTGCCAGCCTCCATAGTGTGAATACTCATCATAGCTGACTTCCAGCTGCCTACGTGTGGTCATTGAATGAGGCGTTCAGGAGACCCGGTTCTCATGACCAGTAAATGCTGGCTCCAGCATATCACTAGGCACAGCACTAACTAGGCACTGAGGGTTATGCAGAGGTGGACTAGACAGCTAGGGTAGCCAAAGGAAATTCTAGCAGAGGTAAACTAAAAGGCCATTTCAAAAAGCTAGTTCTGGCTATATATCATTAAGATACATATCTTACTGTATGAACTGGCAAGAAAGTAAGAATTCTAAGTGAAGGTGGGAACCCAGAGAGATAAACATAACAGTGAAGCCAGATTTTGCTTTAAGAACATTTGTCAAACTAATGGAACTTGAGCATCAATTTGCACTCCCTTGAAAGGCTCAGAGGGTAAGACATACCAAAGTAGGGAATCTGATCAAAGACCTCTTTCCCAATAAACTGGAACCCCCCCCAAAGGGCTAAACCCCTTAGTATAAGACTGAACAAAACAAATAAACTTGCCCCCTCCATCTCAACTCCAAGTGCTTCTAGAGACTGTAAGAAAATTGCCCTTCTTGAACTTCAGCACTAAGTGGAAAAGAAAAAGAACTATTTTCCTAGAGAATGCGTTAATAAGCAAATCGGCTGTCGTGTATGTTTGCAACCTGCATTCATAATACTTGAATGGTCTGAAAAACTTCAAGGTAAAAGTTTGATTTCATCTGGTGCTGGCCTGATAGCGTCCTTAGATATCTGATCAGAGCAAACACAAATTCTAAAAGAATTCACCTTTATCTTAAAACTGAAATAATTTTCATATTGAACATAAGAGCAAATATTTAAGGTATATTTTAAATATATAAATATTAATATTTAAGAAATATTAAATATTTATTGAAATATGTATTAATATATTTTAAGAAATGAAAGTGTTGAAAAGAAGATAAGAGCAAGTAGACTTGAAAAAGTCAAATAGAGCATCTAAAAATAAAAAATATAATAAAAATTAAATACTGGGCAGACTTAACAGCTTAATAGAGAATTTAGTGAATTGGAAGATAGGTCAGAAAAATTATCCAGACTGCAGCCGAGAGAGAAGGAATGTAAGAGAAAGAGGCTGAGTAGTCACTAAGGATAGAATGAGAAAATCTTTTTTAAAAGTCTAAACAGAGTGCCAAGAAGAGGAGGATAAAAGGATCACAGGTAATACCTGAAGAACTAATGGCTGAAAACTTTTAAGAACTGATGAAAGACACCAATCCATAGCTTCAAAAAAAAGTAAGAGGGACTTCCCTGGCAGTCCATTGGTTAAGATTTCACCTTTCAGGGACTGCCTGGTCCAGTGGTAAAGAATATGCCTTCCAATGTAGAGGAAGCTTGTTCGATCCCTGGTCGGGGAACTAAGATCCCACATGCTGCGGGGCAGCTAAGCCCGCACACCTCAACTGGAGAGCCTGCGTGCTGCAAACTACGGAGCCCACACGCTCTGGGCCCTGTGTGCCACAACTAGAGTGAGAAAACCCGCACGCCACAACCAGAGAGAAACCCGTGCACCACAGCTAGAGAGAAGCCCACGTGCCACAACTAAGACCTGCCTGATGTAGCCAAAAAAAAAATTTCATCTTCCAGTGCAGGGGTGTGGGTTCAGTCCCTGGTCCGGGAGCTAATATCCTACATGCCTCGTGGCCAAAAAAACCCCACCAAAAACAGAAGCAATACTGTAGCAAATTCAAGAAAGACTTTAAAAATGGTCCACATCCAAAAAAAAATTTTTTTAAGTAACAGCATATGTGACAAAAGCGGAGACAGCATTTGTTCCTCATAATTGGTATAGCACAGCAGTCCCCAACCTTTTTGGCATCAGGGACCGGTTTTGTGGAAGACAGTTTTTCCAAGGATGGGTTGGGAGGGAGGGGATGGTGCAGGCGGTAATGCGAGTGATGGGGAGCGGCAGAGGAAGCTTCGCTCACTTGCCCACTGTTCACCTTCTGCTGTGCTGCTTGGGGGTTGGGGACACCTGGAACAGCACATACTGATTTCTTTGCTTCCAAAGTTTTTAATGAGGTCACTCCACCTATTAAATATTGTTTTAAAGCTCTTCTAAGAAAAGGCTGTTATGACATCTCTTGGTGATTTTGTTAGGTTTCAGTAGTCTTTGTTATCATTTTCTCTTCCTAAATTCTTCATGCCATTTATACTACTTCAACCCCTTGTTGATTCCATCCCTTGCTAATCCTTACAGCAGTTGTGAATAAGTATTGCCCAGAACTGTAGCACTGTTGTTCACTCACTGAATTTGTAAAAGCTGTCATGATCTTTTTTGTCCTAATATAGTGCCTAGTGAGGACTGAAGTTTCTTTTAATGGTAAATTATAGTAAAATACATATAACAAAATGTACCATCTAAACCATTTTTAAGTGTACCGTTCAGTAGTGTTAATTACATTCACATTGTTGTACAACCAATCTGCAGAACTCTCTTTTTGTAAAACTGAAACTCTGTACCCATTAGATAGCAACTTGTCGTTTCCCCTTTCTTCCATGCCATTTGAGAATTGAAAAACTGTCCCTTCTGCCAGAGGCCTGTAACTCATACTGTCAGTGAGTGTGTTAACAAGAAAATAGACAAGAAATTTGAGTGTGTTTGTTATTTAAGATGGTACTAATAAATCTGTAAAAACATTGCCTGAAATTTGATAATTTAATAAGAATAATTTAATTTACTATATATTATATAATTTAATAATAATAATATGGTAATAGTACATTAATTTAGTCTGTATTTTTAATGTTCACTTTTAGGAAATATACAAATCCAAACCAAAACTAAGAAAGTAAGGTGTGATAGTTTGTTTTACTAAAAGATTCATTTCACCAAAGAATTCACCACAGATTTTCTTGAAATAGACATTCTGTTGCATTTAAATTTTATAAAAGTATCCAGTTTGATGGCAAAATACCTGTAAATTACCTTGGAATTATAGTAAAAGAGTAAATACTAGTCATGATTTTCTATTACATGTCCTATTGCTTTTCATTTTTAAAAATTATATTTTATTTAATCTTTTATAATTCAGAAACTACTTAATCCACAGTATTAGATTGGATTAGGTGTTTTTACATGTTATTAAATTATTCTTCTTTAGTCATTTTTTTAATGTATGCATTCTGTTTCATTATGTGGATGTGCCATAATTTATTTGTGTAACTTATTGAAACGTGCAAATTTCATATTTTTCATTATTAAAACAATGTTTTCAGTGCACATTGTTCACATCTGTGATGATTTTTTTCAGAATATTCTTAGAAGTGGAATTGCTGGGTCATGCAAAATGTTAAGCTTTTTTTTAATATATATATTTATTTTATTTATTTTTGGCTGCGTTGGGTCTTCATTGCTGTGCGTGGGCTTTCTTTAGTTGTGGCGAACGGGGTGCTCTTTGTTGTGGTGCATGAGCTTCTCATTGATGTGGCTTCTCTTTGCTGGGGAGCACGGGCTCTAGGCGCGCAGGCTTCAGTAGTTGTGGCTCTCGGGTTCTAGAGTGCAGGCTCAGTAGTTGTGGCGCACAGACTTAGTTGCTCCAAGGCATGTGGGATCTTCCCAGGCCAGGGCACGAACCCGTGTCCCCTGCATTGGCAGGCGGATTCTTAAGCACTGTGCCACCAGGGAAGTCCCTAACTGTTAAGCTTTTAAACACTTGTCACATTTGCTTTGAGAAAGACTGTCCCAGAGCAGATTAGTACAAGAAGACCCTTTCTCCAACATCCTGTGGTGTGTGTGTGTATGTATTTTAACATTTTTGAGTAGTGAAAATATCTCATTTGAATTCTACTTCAGGTTATTTCACTTCCACTTCTGGTTACCAGTGAAGTTGAACGTTTTATTTTTGTATATCCTAGACCTTTATTTGAAAGAATATTCTTGAAGATAATAAAATACTAAATCTGGTGTTTTTCTTTTATTCTCTGACTTTTCTGAAGAATTTAGTTCTTGACTAACACTTTCTACTTCCCTTTCCATGACTTAGGTTTTACTATATAATTCTAGTTCCCCCAATTCTCAACACACTAGCTCTTTTTCCTCCTGCAACTGAACTCATAGTATTGTCCTCTGAAGATTTGTCCCTTTGCTTTTGAGTTTGTATTCTCTTCGGTCTAATATAATATCCTTTTTGCTAGCCTTTGGTCATCTGGAAAACTTATGTCTAACAGAAGGAAACTGAGCTAGTGATACAGGCTGGGTACTGCCTTGGGTTTCAGAAGCACACAGGTCTCTGGCTTGACCCTCTCTCTTCCTTCCTCTTATCAATCAAGCCATCAATCAGGTCATCAATTTCACTTTTTTCCATTTGTGTTGTCACTATTCTAGTTTAGGCTAACACTTGAGAGGTAGTCTAATTCATCTCCCTGCCTCTGTTTTTTCCCCCAGTCATCTTACACATCACTAGGTAATTAATTTTGTGAAAATACTGCCATGATCATGTCATTTCTTATCTCAGAACCCTTAAGTGATTTCTCTTAGAGCAGTTGAAATAAGTTTTATAGACTCGCTAATTAATATCCATTTACTTACAATAGGTTGTTAAAATTACACACTGTCCTACACTGCTGACCAGAGATGGAGATCGCATTCGAAGTAATGGAAAGTTTGGGGGCCTTCAGAATAAAGCTCCTCCAATGGATAAACTTCGGGGAATGGTCTTTGGAGCTCCAGTACCAAAACAGTGCCTGATCTTAGGGGAACAAATAGGTAGGTTAAATAAGTACTTAATAATTTCTCATTTGATTTTAACCCTTTATTTGGACCTTGTTTATCGAGACTCTAACATCAAAAGGTAACCAGTAACAGATATGAATAAGATGTTTTTGTCCAGTACTTTCAGCTTTCTTACACCAAATAGTTTTGAAATACGTATATAGGAAGTAGGTTTTCCTTCATATTTTCATTCTTATCTTGAAGTAAAAGATTCCCTTGTTGAGGAAACCAGTATGTCATCAAATCATAATACTTCTTTTTATATCAAAGTTGGTAACTATCTAGATATATCTTTTTTAGTGTGTGTGACATGTGACCTCCCTCCCCCATTTTCCCTTCTGCAGGCTGTGTCCCCTTGTTTCTAGTTGACCAATATAATTGTCTGTACGTCTGTGCTCTGAAGTGCTTATACTTTACAGGAGGGTCCCCTGCAGGCCATCATCTAAGAGCCTGTTTGCTCTTAATTTTATATACTTCTGATACACTTGGATATCTACTTTTCCAGCAAAAAGTAGTTTGTTGTTAACTTTAAAAATATGTAGTAAATTGTAATAAAATACATATAACAAAGTTTATCATCTTAATTATTTTTACATGTACAGTTCACTAGTGTTAAGTACATTCACACTCCTCTGCCGCCAATCTTCAGAAGTCTTTTCCTGCCCCTGGCAACTGCCCAGGTTTCTGTCTCCGTGAATTGACTCCTGTAGGCGCCTCATGTATGTGGAATCAGAGTCTTAGCCCTTCTGTGACTGGCTTATGTCACTTAGTATAATGTCCTCTGGGCGCTTCAGTGTTGTAATATGTGTCAGAATTTCTTTTTAAGACTGAATAATATTCTATTGTGTGTATATACCACATTTTGTTGTTAATTTTTTTAAGTGTAATATACATAGAGAAAAATGCACATTTCATAAATATACAGGTTTTTCACAAAATGAACACTGCTTCTGTATTAAGAAATAGAACATTATCAGCCCCACAAAAGGCTTCTCAGGGCTCTTCGAGTCACAGCCCGACCCCCTCTCCAAAGGATAACAACTTTCTTGACTTAAAAGATCATAGATTAGTTTTTCCCATTTTTGTACTTTATGTAGATGGAATTATGCAATCCATGCTTTTTTGTGTGTCTGGCTTTGTTCAACACTGTGTATGTAGTTGTAGTTCATTTTAATTGCAGGATAGTATCCCACTGTGTACATATACCACAGTTTATTTCTTTATTATTCTGCTGTTGAAGAATTTGGGTAGTATCCAGTTTGGCGTTATTACTTCAGCCCCCAGCAATGTTTAAAATAGTAATTGAGAAAGATGGTAGGATATCTCATATTTTCTTTTATGAGATAGTCAGGTGCAGCTGCAAGAGGAGACACAAGAGAGGCTCAGGAAAACAAAGTTTATTATACTCACAGGTTCTAGGGACAGGAGGCACAGCCTGCCATACAGGGGCCATATGGAAGAACACCAGGGTGGTCAGGAGGCAGAAGACAGGAACAAGGAGAGTACTTCAGCCACAGCCTTTACTGGGGTCTCTGCAGCAAAGGGATGACAAGGTCAACAGTTTAGGGTTGACCTGCTTGAATAATTGCAGTGGTCTTTGGGCTCTAGGCGTGGTTTCTAGCTAGTTGCCTGGTACCTGGCTCTGAGATGATTAAGGCAGAGGAATGTTACTCCTTGGGGTGCAGGTGCCAGATAGGGGAAGCTTGGCTCTGGATTGGTTAGTTTGTGTATAAAAGGTATGCTAGACCCTTAGCTATCTCTAAGAATTGGCTTGTCCCAGGCAAGGCAATTCTTGCCAGCCAGAAAGGCTTTTTAAGATGTCAAAACATCATAATATACAGAAAGTTTAAATTATAAACAATACAGAGTTTCATACTTCTGTTAATGATGGCAGTGAATGCATGAAAAAGTCTTCTCTATAGAAAATAAGTGAACATCTAAACAAACTTTTAAGAAATAAGAGAAAACAATTTAGTTAGAGGCAGTGAATCAGCATACAAACCCTCAACCCTTACCACTCCAGCACTACAGTTTATGGCAGTGGATCCCAAACTAAAAGGAATTACCTGTGGAACTTCAAAAATGCACAGGTATTTTTGACAGAATTTCCAGTTTACCTGGGCATCTGACTGTCAGTTTAACAGTAAGGCCTTATCTATAGATCTTTGGGATGAAAAGATTATAATTAAAGATTTCTGTGCCCTATTGGTTTGTCAAACATGTAAAGTTAACAGATAATGCACGGACTTAAAAAATATAACAGTTACTTTTTCTTCTTGATAAATATCTTCAAAGATACACTCCACATACAGACTAATGATTCAACAATAAGCACTCAAATATTAGACAAACGGTTTGAAAAATCAAATGAGACAATTTAAGATTACTGGATATGTATAAGGTACTTTTTTTGGTTTGTTTTTGTGTTTTTTTGTGGTATGTGGGCCCCTCACTGTTGTGGCCTCTCCCGCTGCAGAACACAGGCTCCAGATGCACGGGCTTAGCAGCCATGGGCCATGGGCCCAGCCACTCCACAGCATGTGGGATCTTCCCAGACTGGGGCACGAACCGGTGTCCCCTGCATTGCCAGACGGACTCTCAACCACTGTGCCACCAGGGAAGCCCAGGCCTGACCACTTTTAAGTGAAACAGGAATGTATTGGAAAGAAAGTGGAGGAAATCACACATTCAAAGGAGATTGGAAACAGCCAAGACAAAAACAAGGATGGCTCTGGGACATTCAGCAGCCTGAGCTCCTTGCATCTTCACCTAGAAGGGCATCTCTTAACATGACTCAGAGCCCGCAACTCCTAGGAGATAGAAGTTCCCTCTGGAATCAGCCAGCCATAGTAAGGATCAGATAGAACAGAGCTTTGAGGAAACTCTTCCTTGTGTATCATGGGATTGTTTGCAGAGAAAAAGCAATTTTGAACTAGACTACCACCACAAAAATTGCCTGCTTACTAGCACAATTAGAAGCAGAGTGTCGGGCTTCCCTGGTGGCACAGTGGTTGAGAGTCCGCCTGCCGGTGCAGGGGACACGGGTTCGTGCCCCGGTCCAGGAAGATCCCACATGCCGCGGAGCGGCTGGGCCCATGAGCCATGGCCGCTGAGCCTGCGCATCCGGAGCCTGTGCTCCGCAACGAGAGAGGCCACAACAGTGAGAGGCCCACATACCGCAAAAAAAAAAAAAAAAAGTGTCTTCTAATTTTGCTTAGACCGTGTTTTGCATTATAGCATTTGATATGAGATAATGAAGTAAGAGCAAATAAATATAGAGCATAAAACAGAAGAAAAAGATGAGTATTTACATGTTGTAAAATAAGATGATTAGAAATAAGACCTTGAATAACATGTAAATACATGAAGTTCTTTCATTTAAAGACATTCAGATTTTAAAAATCTAGTACTAGGATATATTAAAAATAGCTGCCATTTATTGAGTGCTTAACATGTGCCAGGAAGTAAAGTTAAATAAAGTGAGTAAAGAGAAGTGTGGAAATTTAAATGACATGAGAAGCCACATGGTCCGTAAGCCATAGAACAGAACTCAAACCCAGAGCCAGCTGTACCTGAAGGCTAATCTCTCCATGACACTGCTTTATATCTTTTATAAGAAACCCTTCTACACCAATACAGTGTAAAATTAAAGAATTAACAAAGATGAAATGTAAACATTGAATAGACGAAATCACAAGTAACAGTATTAGTGTCAAAGTTAACTTCAAGGCAATGACACTAAAAGGACAAAGATAGATTCATTTTGATAACAGATATATTCCATACTAGAGGTCCAAAAGTTAATTAACTTGATGCAATAAATTATATAATCAAATTTCTTAAAACTGTTGATTATACAGGCAGAAATATTGTTAGGAGAAACCATTAATCCATGACAGGTCGTTAGTAAAAAAACAAGGAATTTTCTACCTAATAAGTTGTAATACCAGTACCTTCTTAGGTAAGAAGGTAATATGTCACAAAAAAAGGCCATAAATTCAGTTGATCAAATTGCTACTCAACTACAATGAGACTACAAATTACAAAAAGCAAAATTTACTTAGGATAGTAACAGAACTAAAAAACTTATTTCTTTCCTCCCAAAGTAAGCTCAAATAGTGGATATTTAGAAACAACTATTTTGTCAAAAAAAAGTTTAAATATTAAAAAGAATGAGAATATTACACATTATACACAGGAGGCATGAAGACAGCTGAGATCAGATGTAAACCTACAGGCTTAACACTTTTCTTATTAAATGAGAAAAACAAATTAACCATTCAACTCAAATGGGAAAAAATACATCTCAAGAAACAAGTACAGGGCTTCCCTGGTGGCGCAGTGGTTGAGAATCTGCCTGCTAATGCAGGGGACACGGGTTTGAGCCCTGGTCTGGGAGGATCCCACATGCCGCGGAGCAACTAGGCCCGTGAGCCACAACTACTGAGCCTGTGCGTCTGGAGCCTGTGCTCCGCAACAAGAGAGGCCGCGATAGTGAGAGGCCCGCACACCGCGATGAAGAGGGGCCCCCACTTGCCACAACTAGAGAAAGCCCTCGCACAGAAACGAAGACCCAACACAGCAAAAAAAATAATAAATAAAAATAAATTAATAAAAAACTCCTACCCAAAAAAAAAAGAAAAAGAAAAAGAAACAAGTACAACCAAATGGATTGCAAAATAGAAAACCCTTGTATTGAATATATAGTTTGTAAAGACAGTCTTTGGGCAAAAATAAATACAATAGGAGTAATGACTCAAAGGATGCATTCAGATATAGAGATTTCTTAGGTTTTCATAAAATTATAAATACATTTAGCATATCCAAATAAAGTGGACTAAATTCTAGAAAATTGCAAATGAACAAAATTGATTTAAATAAGGAAGAAAACTTATACAGACCATTGCCTGAAGAAGTGTTCAAAAAGTTAACTCCATCGTATAGGTTTTTCATAAGTGAATTTCAAATAAAATTTGTTGCAGAGTATAGATAAATATGGAGATCACTCAGGGCATCTTATGAAACTAATAACAAACCTATTTCCCAAATTGCACAGGCAAAGAAAACTTATAGTACCATCATTCTTCAGCTGTGTTCAGGAAGTTCTTAGCACAGTTGAAAAGAAATAAAGTTTAATCTTGAAAGGAACACTTTTATTTTAATGTTCCCTTATCTACAATGGTTTTGCCCCAGATATGTTCATGGCTTGATTCTTTTCCTTCCAGTTCTATACTTTAATGTCACACCTTCAGGGACTTCCCTGATCAGCCTATCTAAAATAGAAACACCCACCTTGGAGAGAAGGGCTTTTTGACAGACAAGTACTGGCACATGTGAGGAAACATTTTATAGTTAATTTTTTTAAAGTTTACATAAAAATTTTAAAGCACCTTGAAGAAAATGGAAGGGCAAATGACAAACTGGGGAAAATTGCATATATGGTAGACAAAGGTGTTATAGTCTTATTATTAAAAGCAACCTTTAAAAATCAAGAAAGAAGACAAAGACTAATAGAAAAATGGGTGGATAACATGAATAAGCAATTTTCAAGAGAATAATAATAGTTACTATTTGAGGGCTTATTATGTCCCACATACATTGTTAAGATTGTCACTTGAATTATTTCATTTACTGCTGTTCTCATGTTACAGATGAGGAATTTCAACCTCATAATGTTAGATATGTAAGGCAATTATACTCCAATAAAGATGTTTTAAAAAAAAAAAAGGATAACTTTGCCAAGTTCAGGACAGTGTATGTGTTCATTTACACGGTGACACAAAAGAGTAGAAAGAAAAATGTGTTTTTTCCTGAATTACATAATTGAGATAATTTACTTCTCTGTTATCCTTTTCTATATATTTTTCCAGATCTGCCTCAGTGAACAATGTGTCACCTAAAAATTAAGTGACAAAATTTACAAGAACTTCTGCTCTGATTTGTTCCCAAAGAGTCTACCCCTGGATACATTGAAATAATCTATATATCTTTCTTAATACATAGCATAGAGAAATAAACACACTGTAATTTGAGCTTTTGTCCCTTTACATGAACTAATTTTTAATTTTATTTTATTTTAATTTTAAGCTACACTAACTTTTTTTTTTTAATATTTATGTATTTATTTAGGTTGTGCCGTGTTTTAGTTGCGGCACACAGGGTCTTTGTTGTGGCATGTGAACTCGTAGTTGTGGCATGCATGTGGGATCTAGTTCCCTGACCAGGGATTGCACCCCGGCCCCCTGTATTGGGAGCGCGGATTCTTACCCACTGGACCACCAGGGAAGTCCCTAATTTTTTATTTTAAAGTTTGCTGTTTTCACAGTAAAGCATCATTAATTTTTTTCCTAGATAATGCAAATTTTCAGACAACATATAATGTTAGAGTTCTAAAATCATTTATAAACAGAATTAAATATGAATTTTTAGTTTTTCTCTTTGGCAAAATTTTATTAAATGACTTAGAAAAGACTTTTATAGACACTATGGTAAATAGAAACTACATTTCATATACAAAAAATTGGGAATTGCTAAGGCATATTAAATTAAGTTGCTTCTGTCCACCTTATGCATAAAATATGAACTTAATATTAGTGCTCCATGTAATAGGAAGTATTTAATAATCCATCTTTCAGTTTATAAATAAAAAGTTGACTTAATGTTCTGTTAAAGCTTTTGAACATACTTTTTCTTGAGTATTTAAAAGATAAAAGAACCTCATAACTAACTTATGTTAAGAAGTAGGATTTCAACTGTTAGCGACTTGAAATTTTTGTGTATCATCTTCTGAATTAGGCAGCATCCCTGACATATGGATCTGCACATAATTTTGTAATTCATTCACATACAAAATAAATATAATTTTATGCATATAGAAAACATAACTTTAACATGAAATTAGAAATACTATCAAACCAGAAAACCAGACATTTTTAGTTACCTTTGAGTTCCCAATAAATCATAAAGAGTTAAGAAACATAAGGAACTTGTCATCACTCAGTTACACGTATGGAATTCATATTTAAATATATGAATATTCTCATAAGTGTTCACAGGTGTGTGTTTGTTCACTCATTCCCAGAATGCTTGATAGTTTTTTAAAAATACTGTTATTGACCCTTAAAGTATAGAATATCTCATATCTCGTGTACCCTGACTCAAATAATTTCTTCCACAGTTTTATATGTAAACCCACTGTATATGTTTATTAAACATTTGGGTGTTTGTATGCCCATTCCCATGAATATTGATAATCTTTGTGTGACTAGAGTCTCAAAGGGTCAGATAGTAAATATTTTAGGTTCTGTGAGCCAGGAGGCAAAATTGAGGGTGTTATAAACATATTTATATAACCATTTAGAATGTAATCATTTAAAACTGTATAAACCCATTCTTGGCCCATAGACTACATAGTTTGCTGACCCCTGGACTAAAGTATAGTCAATGTATTCTATTTTTGGTGTCTAATAAATCATACAAACAGGCAATAAATAGTCTCAAACTTGACCAATGTAATAAGTTTTTTAACAAAGTAATGCAAGTTAAGCTTTCTGAAAATTAAGTATCCAAGAGTGTTTTTGAAAGCCGTGTTTAAGGTAATGATCATGTCTGTTGGAAGCAGTGATTTTCTTTTTTTTTCTTTCACATCTTTATTGGAATATAAATGCTTTACAGTGTTGTTACAATGTTAGTTTCTGCTGTACAACAAAGTGAATCAGCTATATGTATACATATATCCCCATATCCTCTCCCTCTTGAGCCTCCCTCCCACTCTCCCTATCCCATCCCTCTAGATAGTCACAAAGCATCAAGTTTATCTCCTTGTGCTATGTAGCAGCTTCCTACTAGCCATCCATTTTACATTTGGTAGTGTATATATGTCAGCTACTCTCTCACTTCATCCCAGCTTCCCCTCCCCCCCGTGCCCTCAAGTACGTTCTCTACGTCTGCATCTTTATTCCTGCCCTGCCACTATGTTCATCAGTACTGGGAAGCAGGGATTTTCTAATAATGCTATATTTAGTGCATTCTTCCCCTTCTCACAAATTTCTGTGGCGTTAGATTGAAAACTGAGTATCAAACAGGATGTAAACACTGACTGAGAGAGTGATTTAATTCAGAGTGCTTTTATATAGAAAACTTTCCTGACACAGAAATTTATTAAAGTCAAGCAGCTGAAGAAAATTAATATTTAGCAAGCACCAGTCTTGTGCTGGGGTCTAAACTGTGCTTTTTTATTTTATTTGTTTACACCGAACGTTAAAAGTAGTTCCCACATGTTACTATAACAACACTCAGTGTTACTGATTCTTCTTTTCTAAAACACTGCTTTGATATGATATCAGTACTTTTAATCGAATGTCTTTGGTTTCTTTGCAGATCTTCTTCAGCAGTACCGCACTGCTGTGTGCAGGTTGGGCAGTGTGAACAAGGACCTTAACGGGCAGTTGGAATACCTTCACACTCCAGATATGAAGAAGAAAAAACAGGAACTTGATGAACAAGAGAAGAATCTCAAACTGATAGAGCAAAAACTAGGTATTGTACTTTCTTTTAACATCTTTCTCTGCATGAAGGTAGTGTTCATGATTAGAGAGAGTTCAGCTACAAGAAAAAAGCATGCGAATGATCCAGAACTTAAATTACAGACACTCTTGACCTCCAAGTTAACTGACAAATGTTTGTAAGCTGTTCGGTCAGCAAGAGTAGTAAGAATCATTCTCAGTATTATTTATTAATTACTCTTCTATAAATTAAGACATTCACTTTTATTGCTTATAATAATTCCAATCTTTTAAAGGATAATTTTCTACATTTTCTGTCTTTACAGGTATGACTCCCACACGTAAGTGTAATGACTCACTGCGTCATCCAATGACAGAATGTCCAGTTCCTCCTAAGAGAATGAGAAGAGAAGTTACAAGACAAAATAGGTGAGTCTACTATGACCCGAAAGTTACGATTGCTTAGTTTGTCAAGGTTTTGGCTCTTTATACTTTAAATATAGCATGAGGGTATTTTACCCACCTTGAACCAGAATTAATTTTGTTTCTTTTTAACTGAACTGAGTGATGATGGATAATGAAGATAAGATGTAATCATTATTTTCTCCTAGGATGCTCCAGTTTTCTAAATGATTTTTGCAAATAATTTGGAAACTTTCTAATACACTGCATTCTGCTTCATAGGATCAGCAACTTAAGTATAGAATATAGAATATGCAGAATCATTTGTACATTACTCATATAAAAGTTGCTTATGATATGTGGTTTGGAAAATCAGATACCATTTATATAGCTCACCAAGAAGCCACCAAAGCCATCTGCATCCTAACTCAGTGAAGAAAATTGTCTGTTTCAGAATAGATGCTAGTAAGGCCATCCCACAGAAAGATACCATAGTACTGGGATTTATTATACATTATTTCAAAAGGTTCAAATATAGACTCTGCCTGAATAAGTTTCTCGTATTGACCTTTGAGGAGTTCCTTTGAGACCGTGGTATTTAGAATTGGTATTCTATGCCCTGTCCATCTACATATTCTACATTTATTCAGTAACCATTTGATTATTTTGTGCTGTATGTTGCTAGGTAAATAAAAGTGACATGGTTCTTGCCCCCATGGGAGGTCTGCAATCCTGTGCAGAAGAAGAATTCAAAAAAGTAATCCTTTTTCTATATATAAAAATATAGAATAATGTTAAGTTTTACAAAAGAACAAAGGATAGGACTTCCCTGGTGGTGCAGTGGTTAAGAATCCACCTGCCAGTGCAGGGGACACGGGTTCAAGCCCTAGTCCGGGAAGATCCCACATGCAGCGGATCAACTAGGCCCGTGCGCCACAGCTACTGAGCCTGCGTGCCACAACTACTGAAGCCCACATGCCTAGAGCCTGTGCTCCGCAACAAGAGAAGCAGCCTCAATGAGAAGCCCGCACACCGCAACGAAGAGTAGCCCCTGCTGATCGCAATTAGAGAAAGCCCGCGCACAGCAACAAAGACCCCAACACAGCCAAAAATAAATTAAAAAAAAAAAAAGAACAAAGGATGAAGTAATGTAGAATAATGGGAAAACGATGTTGGTTGCTGGGATGGATGCATTTTAACAGAGAACTGAAGGATGAGAATCCATCCATGTAGGGACTGGTTTCAGTCAGAGGGAGAATAGGTATGAAAGCTCTGAGAAAATAACAAGCCTGGCATATTTGAGGAACTGAAAAGATGCTTGTGAGTCTAAAATATAGTGGGTAAGAGGGAGAAAGTCCCAAGACGTGGTTGGAGAGGTAAACTGAAGCCATAGTATTCCCCTCCCCAAAATAATATCTTGCAAAAAAAATTGTGAGATCATGACACCAACTCATTGATATATTCATATAGAAAAGACATGTTCATTCTTTCTTACGTGAACTTTCAGGGTAACCAAATAATTGGAGAAAGTTTTTTATAGAAGGTCTTCTTTATAAAGTTCTTTATATAAGAATAAAGTATAAGAAGCATGATAGAATTAAAACATCACATTTTGGCCACTCCTAATAAAATAATAGATTTAGGAAATAATAATCAATGGATACCCAAATGATTAGGTAAAAAGTTGAGGGGGAAACTTAATAATAATGGCCCCCCTGCTGTAGGAGGGGCCCCAATAAAGCCTTGCCTGAAAAAAAATAATAGTAATGATAATAATGGAAAGATCAGATGGACATTCCTGAACCCACTGATTAAAAAGCAGGATATTTGCTATTATGTGATTCAGTAGAGAAATAACCTGAATCTAATGAAGCTTCCAGTCAGCCTTTCTCAGCTGGGGTTCTGTGCAGGAAATAAGCACTGCAGAAAACTGGGTGACTTTTCCCCAGGATAGTTCATCTAACATTCTAGATGCACAGGAAGGAGGTTAATTCATTGCATACAATAGATACCTTAAGGTATTAAAGCTTAAATCTCTCACGAATTTGAGAAGGGCCTTCAATTTAACTCCAAGTGTACAGGAAATAAGGGAAATTTAGGAACAAGTTAAATGATGCCATCAGGAAGCAATTAGCCAAATCTAGAATGTCAAGAATATAACATTGTACAGGACAAATGACTGGTTTTGTTAATAAATTAATGACATAAAAGAAGCATAGGGAGAAGGATGAACTGTTTGTTATAGAATAAAAGTAACTGAAAGTTATAACAATCAAATGCAAATTGTAGACCTTGTTTGGATATGGATTTGAATCTTTAAAATGCAATTTTGGAAAAATTTGGAGAAATTTTTAAATCATCTGAATATTAGATATATTAAGGAATTGTGAATTTTGTGTATAATAGCATCATAGAGTTTATAAGATAAATATACAGTTAGAAATGTGTACTGAGGTATTTACCAGTTGAATAACATGATGTCTGGGATATACTCTAAAACACTACAGGATGAAAAAAAAAGTGACAGCATATCAAAATAAGAGTGGGCAAAATGTTATTATATTATTTCTTCTGCTTTTCTGTAGGTTTGCCATAATTTTTAAAGAAGTGTTTTATGGAAGATGGGAAACATTTTTCCAGTTTTTTAAAAGACCAAGTGAGGAAATTCCTGTCAGGCAGTTTTAAAGTACATATTCTTGAGGCTACCCTGCAGCCTCAGCACTGAATTAGCCTAGGACCTTACAGTTCTACAGAACTACAAATGATGTCATTAATTTGGATCTTATTAGTGAAGATTTTGTAGCAATTCAGAGATGGTATGGGCTAGTTTCTTTTTTAGTTTCAGTTTATATTTAAGTTGTTAGTAATAGTATCATTTTCATTAAAGTAATACATGTATATAAATGAATTGGTGTATAGATTTAGTGTTGTACTGTAAAATGTGAACCACACATGTAATTTAAAATTTTCTAGGAGCCATTTTAAAAGAAACAGCGAGATTAATTTTAATAGTATATTTTATTGAACACAGTGTACAAAATACTATCATTGCAACATACTGCAAATAGTAAATTATTAATGAGATATTTAAAATTCTTTTTTTCATACAAAGTCTTCAAAATTCAGAAGACAGCAAATCTCTATTAGGACTAGCTACATTGCAAGTGCTCTGGAGCCACACGAGGCTAGTGGCTACCAGATTGGACAGCACAGGTATTGAAAGAGCTTATGATGATGAAATCTTGCTCCTGTGTATCCTTACCCTGTCCCATTTCCCAGAGGCAACCTTTGTTTTAACTGTTCTGGTTATTCTGTTGTTGCCTCCATTTTTTGTATACATTATGTTGGTCTTGTTTTATCAGCTTTCAGACAGCACAGCCCACCCAACACGTTGGTGTGGAGGTCTGTCTTGCCTGGCCCACCTCATGACTTTTGGACTAAATTGTTCTGAATTATTTTAGAACTTACCCTTTCTCGTGATTATTTAGTTATATTCTCTCCTGTAACCATCAACCCAGTCCTCCATGCTTTTTTCAAAGGTAGAAGGTGATAAACAACATGTATTATTATGGCTATGTAAATATTTAGTGTAGGCAAAGTGTGTACTAGGATTACATTTCCCTCTCTGTAAGGTTCTAACGTCATGACACTTACTTAGGCCGCCAGTCAGTGTTCCAAGCATGAAAGTCAAATAAATCTTCTGTATTGTATCAGTTCTTAAAATCATGTTAAATTTTAATCCGGTTCTTATTTAGACTGTTTCTTGGATGTTGTTAACTTCTGTGGAGTTTCTAATTTTCTTTTTTCCTTCAGTATGTAACTTGATCATGTATTCTTCCACCTGCTTTAGTAACTAGTAACCATGTAGGCCTTCTGGGTCCTCCTTGGCTGCTCTCTCGGGTTGAATTCCTTGTTTCTTGGATTCCTTGTCTTCCTTTCTCTCATAACTTCCTTATGAAAAGTGTGTAGAAAGAAACTGGAGCCCTTGCATGTCTGAAACGGTCTTCCTTCTGCCTTCACATTTGATTGAGGTTTTCTGGGAATTACAGGATAGAAACAAGGCTGGAATATAGTAAAGGAGAAGGTACTGGGAATAGTTGAGAGACAGTGGGACACAGTGCCTGCTGGAACCCTGGACTCAGTCAGGGAAGTCCAGCCCAAAACAGGAAGGATGGGAGCAGAATGGAAAAGGAGAGGAAACCTAGCCTAGAACATGCCAAATTTTCAACCCCAAACTTTGAGAGCTTTGTTCCCTTGTTCCAGGTATTAAAGCTCCCACCAGGAAGTTAGATAACGATGGTAATTAGTTAGTTAAATGTTGGTATATTGGCTTCTGGTGTACTTGGTGGCACCCTAGAGGCTTGTCTATTGCCAGCATCTAGGGACTAGCAACCTACTAGTTGGCTCTCCAGCCACACCCTTAAAGCAAAGCCTGTTTGTCCACGCCCCTGCTCCCACTATCCCATAAAATTCCCACTCAGAAAGGAGCCTTAATGGGAAAACAGTTCTATTTTTATAACAGCAGAAGAAATCCAGGCCAGCAGCACAGTCCTCTTTCTTAAATGTAATCGTACAACCAAGAGACATCACACATATGAGGGGAGTCAACAACATGTGAGGGGAAATCCAAGATAAATAGCAAAACCAACCCTGGAAGATGATTCAACCAAACTCTTTTTAAAAAACTGTACATAATTCCTGATTAGATTGCAGAAGGATTTATATTCATGAAACTAAGAGGGTATTAGGAGAAGAAAACAGCCAGGACAAGATTACACATTACAGATACTGTTGCTGAAATTTAAAAATTCAAAGGACTATGGGTGGAAGAAGCCAGGCGAGGAGGGGGAAAAAAATTCAAAGGACTAAAGTAAAGGAAACTTCCCAGAAAAATAAGGAAAATATGTGAAGAGAACGGAGAGGAGATGTAGAGAACCAACTGAGACTATCAGGAATCCTAGAAAGAAGAAAATGGAGAAGAAAAATCATGTGGAAGAGAATTCCCAGGGATGAAAGGGTCCATTGAACGCCCAGCACAATGACTGACAAAAGATATACCAAGATAATTCATAGCAAAACTGTAGAATATCAAGAAAAGAAGGAGTGTAAATGTTTTCATAGAGAGAGACCATATTGTCAGTACAGCCTTGGGCACACAGAAAACAAACGTCTAGCTTTGTGGTGGCAGGTGAGAAGATTTAAGTTGCAAATTTGGTGTATTCTAGCCTATGGCTTCCCTTTTGCATCCTGCTTACCTTTGGGAAATTTAAAATCACTTTAAATTTCAGTTTAAAATTTAAGTCACCGTTTAATTAGTAATTTCCTCATCCCCAGCCTCTGCCCCAGTCTCTGCCTGTTCTCCATAAATCACACCATATCAAAAATGTTAGAGCACTTGAAATTAAAGTATCTTTAACAGTACTGAAATAGTGATATATTTCATCCATACAATTGGAAACAAATTCAGTAGTAGGAAATAGTAACATAATGTGTGTGTGTTTATATGTTATTATTTATATTAATATGTGGCTATTACCTATTTATATATTTATTGTTAGCTTTTATAGGGATTATATACCATATTTCATCAACTGTAGGATGTCAGTAATTATTAGAAACACCATTTTTCATGAAACGTTAAAACACTGCAAATTAACTCATGACATTATAAGGTAGATTTCAGAGATATTAAATGTGGAAAAAATGTGTATTTTAGAGTCAACAAAATATACTTAGCAATATATACTATGCAATAGACTCATTTTCTTCAGTAGAGGCTTCAGTTTTCTAATTGATTTTCTACTAATAAAGATTACAAAATAGCTCTTTATCAAAATTGTGTGTCTTCTATTTGGAGATGGCAGTTCAGGGAACTATTATTAAAAAATAAAGTATAGGGCTTCCCTGGTGGCGCAGTGGTTGAGAGTCCGCCTGCCGATGCAGGGGACACTGGTTCGTGCCCTAGTCCGGGAAGATCCCACATGCCGCGGAGTGGCTGGGCCCGTGATCCATGGCCGCTGAGCCTGCGCGTCCGGAGCCTGTGCTCCGCAACGGGAGAGGCCACAACAGTGAGAGGGCCGCGTACCGCAAAAAAAATAAAAAATAAAGTATATCTGAATAAGGAAATATCTGCATAAATATATACTAAAATGTTCGTTCTGTTCATCTCTACGTGAATGGAATTGTGGGTATTTTTAAGTGTTTTTCCTTTTGCTTGTCTTTGTGACTTTTCTCTAATGAGCATTGTAACTCTTGTTAATTTTTTAAATGGTCATTTCATTTTAGGAAAGGGGAAAATAGGCAAAAATCTGCAGAATTTGGGTCTGGGATAAACCATTCCAGAGAACTGTGTTACAAATTACTTACCCCTTCCTCTGTATATGTTAACTACTGTTTTTATGTTAAGCTTTTATTTGTTTGTTGCATACATGTGAAAGAAGTGGTTATATACAAGGATTTAATTGTCTGTTTATACCAAGAATTATTATAATTAGTAGAACATAGTTCCACTGGATACTTAACAATCCAGGTCTGATGAGGGAGTTACAGGAAAGGAAAACTTCGGTACATAAAATTTACTGTGTTTTTTCCATTTTGATCAGGATTATGACCAAAACAGATGTGTGAGAGGTGACAGAAGAGGGGGCCTATGGTCTCACTAAGAATGCCCTGCCTTCTGCAGCTCTGTTTCAGAAGACCAAGAGGGTGACTTACAGACGAACACTTCTGGGGATGATAACAAGTATCTAGACGTGTATTTCCATGTCTAGCCAGATGGCGCTGGAAACAACCATTCAGTTTTGTGAATCTCACCGAACAATATGGGTTTACTGGAATTCTTCCAGTCATCATGCCCTTTGGTTGTCATTATCTTGCAGGTGTGTCAGAGATATGCAACTATGGTAGTGACTGCAAAACTGACACATAGCATTTATTAATCCTGAAGAAAAGTGTATGTACTATTTTTCAGTATGTTTATCATAAATATGCTACAACTATTTCTTGAAAGCAAACCTTTTTATTACTTTTGTGTGAATTTATTTAACATAACTGTTATGTCTGTTGTGTTTAAGGAAAGTTCTAGAGGTTAGGTATTTAATTGTAAATATGCAAGGAAACTTTTAAGAATTCAGAATAAATGTAGACAAGCACAGGTATCTGGGAATTCAAATGTTAAGATATATGGAAAAACATTAAAGTGATGGGTGGACTTGTGACAGCAGTAGCATTTTAAATTTCTAAAGACTTACCCTGTATATATATGTGTATATATATATAATATGCAGCAGCAGCAATTTTATAAGTATTGTTTGACTTTATTAATACTAGATTATATAGTCTCAGCCTTAATTCTATGTTTACGTTATTTTGTAATTTTTTATTACTATTTTTAAGGGGTTAGAGAAGTTGTACACTCCCTCGTTAAGGGAATAAGGGTCTACTAGAAAGTTGCTGCAAAAACATTTGAATTGTGTATTAATTCATGCTAATGTACGTCAATATATGTCTTTGTGTCAGTCCAGGACTATTGGATTGTGAAGTTATTTTATAAGGAAATACTTTTGGTACAGTTTTGTGGCCCAGGAAATTTGTGTGTTTTTTAATCCTTTCTGACTATACAGTGAGGTTAATAAAGAAGATTGTTTCTTCCCTGTTGAATAGGTGCGTTTTCCTTTTTTAAAATTTAAAGCTCCATAAAAGTTACCTTGGTAAAATATTATGATATTTAACCTCTCTTTATAATTGGAAGTCATTTAACTGTTTTGTTGAAGAAAGAAACAAAATGGCAGTAATAAGAATTAACTAAAAGAAAGATTGGATTTCTTGTAAGTAAAACTACTACTTATTAACTGTTAAATATTAGTGACAGAAAGGTAAGTTTCACCTTCTGAGTTTTTAACTTCTTGAGGTTATGACTTGGTTTCTTACAGTCATTATGAAATGAGTAGGATTAGTATTTTTAGTATGTAACTTCCACATAATACTCTTTAGTAAAAACTTTTTAATTTCTATCATTTTTCTACTGTCATAATGTCTTTTCAGTTATATCTGCTAAACATTTTCATGGTATCATCTCTTCATGGTTATGTAATTATATTTATAAATTTACTTTTATACATGTTAATTTCATATTTCTCATTTTTTTTTGAACACATAATACCTCTTTTGACTTCAAAAAGAGGTTGCTTCTTTTTAGCAGGTATATATTTAGGGATATGTTAGCAGCATTAAAATTCATGGTAGAACACTTGGCCTTAAAATATTAATTATCTTAAATATAAGGTAAAGTTTCTCCACATCTCACCTTATGCAAGCAGTTATTTCATTTATGAATTCATCAATAACTTGAGTATCTGAAAATACTATTTAAGTATTTTGGAGAGAGATCAAATTAGTGTTAAAGAATCACTATCCCGGGCTTCCCTGGTGGCACAGTGGTTGAGAGTCCTCCTGCCGATGCAGGGGACGCAGGTTCGTGCCCCGGTCCGGGAGGATCCCACATGCCGCGGAGCGGCTGGGCCCGTGAGCCATGGCCGCTGAGCCTGCGCGTCTGGAGCCTGTGCTCCACAACGGGAGGGGCCACAACAGTGAGAGGCCCGCGTACTGCAAAAAAAAAAGAATCACTATCCCAAGTGACAAGCAATAAAGAGACATTAGTTATATTTTTTTAATGTTAGGAAGCCTAATTTCAAAGTAAAATAATGTCTGATAATATAAATTCCTAGTGTTCTGATTCTTTAGACCACACTCCAATAAAACAAATAACATGGACTAGAAAATATTTATATCTTTATGTAGTACCATATTTAAATCTTACTAATAGAATTTGCTTACATCTTTTCCACTTGTGTTTCTCCTCAGTTGTTCTTAACCTCTTGTTAAATTCTTGGTGGAAATGGAACATAGCATTTCATTTTTCTATGTTTTCATTTTAGTGGAAATAAAAAATTATGTACCTTGACCTATTTATTTGATAGTCCACTGGTGAAGAATTGAATTTTTTATTAGGTATAATTAAACATAATTGGAATTCACTTTTATGCTTTATACAAGACCATTTGTTATGTTGGGCTAGAAATTATAGGATGATATTTAAAAGAGAAATCTTTTACTTTGTATTTCTTCTGATTTCACTAGTGCTATGATATATTGATAAATGACTACCAAATTTAGTGGAAAAATTTACTTCCATGTTTTCATAGACTAGAATTATGTCTTGATTTGTTAAGCATATTGCATACTTCTCTTCTTCATTAGTTTTGCAGAGTGAATCTCTTGTATGAAGAATTGCTGGGACTTCCCTGGTGGCCTAGTGGTTAGGATTCTGGGCTTTCACAGCTGTGGCCTGGGTTTAATCCCTGGTCGGGGAACTGAGATTCTGCAAGCTGTGGGGTGCAGCCAAAAAAAAAAAAGGAAAAAAAGGACTGCTGACAGTTCAACCGTGATCCCTGTATCAAATGTTAATGAAAAGTCAAAAATCATTTTTAAAAAACCAGTCATATGTGTTTAAAAGTAATAATATATTGAGCTTTGGCTACATTTGTGTTAAATGTTCATGTGCTGATTGCCTGATGTTTTTATAATAGAATATAGATTATCCTATTGGTTAGGATGGAGTGCCAGTTTCATAAGACATTTATAAGTATGATTATTGGGATGTTTCAAAATGTAAAATTATAAAGTAGTTGGCCTTAGTTGTTTGAAATACAGAATGGTTTTTTTTGGAACATTCATAAATTCATTAATTTAGCAAATACATATATGTGCTTTTTGCAAACCAGTGTATCTGACCTGTGAAAGGAGATAATAGCTTCTATATGCCGAGTAAAACATTTATATATATTCTTTTCATACGTGTTTGATCCCCAAGCTAAAGAAGCATTGTGTAAGCTCTGCCTATGCTAATCTAGGCTTTAACACTTACCTGCTTTATGACTAGGACAAATTATTTAACCTGTCTGTATCTCAGTTTTTCTCATCTTTAAAATGATAATTGTACCTATTTTGTAAGATTGATTAATAATCAAATGAAACAGTTAGTTGAATGATTAGTATAGGGTCTGGCATTTGGTGAGTTTCCAATGGATATCACTTTCTTCCCTTTGTTAGGCAATTACATGGACAGACAATATGATCACTAAATCTGACTAGAGGTAAGTGAATTGCAGAGAGATGACGGAGCATGTGACACTGAAACTGGGCCTTGATGGGTATGTAGGATTTATATATGCTGCAGTTTGGGCAAGGAGGGAGGAGCTGAAAGGACACTATAAGCGAAGACAATGAGACAAAAGAGCATGTCTTTGGAAGGAGCTCAGTCTGACTCGAGTGCAATGGGAAATAAAATTAGATCTAATTTGGGAGCAGACCTCTAAAGCTTTGGGCTTTTAAGGAAATACTGAATCAGTACAAGTAACTACAAGTTTTCCAGCAGTCCTAATCAAAGCTATGCTTTAAGAATTAAGTGGGGGGCGGGGGGGGAGGGGTTCCCTGGTCGCCCGGTGGTTGAGAATCCGCCTGCCAATGCAGGGGACACGGGTTCGAGCCCTGGTCCAGGAAGATCCCACATGCCGCGGAGCAACTGAGCCCGTGCACCACAGCTACTGAGCCTGCGCTCTAGACCCTGCAAGTCACAAGTACTGAGCCCTCGAGCCTGGAGTTCGTTCACTGCAACAAGAGAAGCCACCGCAATGAGAAGCCCACGCACCGCAGTGAAGAGTAGCCCCCACTCACCACAACTAGAGAAAGCCTGCATGCAGCAATGAAGACCCAATGCAGCCAAAAATTAAATTTTTAAAAAGTGGAATTCCTTGGCAGTCAGTGGTTAGGACTTGGTGCTTCCACTGCAGGGGGCACGGGGGTTCAATCCCTGCAGGGAACTAAGATCCTGCATGCTGCACAGTGTGGTCAAAAAAGAAAATAAATTCCATGATGATGTTTGTTTTAAAAAAATTGTGGAGGGAGATCAACTTTTGCTAAGACAGCCTGAGGAGCTCTGCTGACCCTGCTCCCCAGTAGCTGGTGAGAAGTATTAAAAGCAGCCATTTAAAACCTCTTGGAATGGTCCTAAGGACAAACAGTAAATGAAGAAATATCTATTCAAGGAAATCTCTGAAAATTCTGTAAGAAAGTTTAGGATCTGTGGCATTTTAAAGCAAACCTCATTGTCCCCCTCCGACCTCTCAGCTCAGCAAGGCGGAGACCCCAGTCCAGACTGCTGCAGCCAAGAACCCTATGCTCCATTGACCCTCCATCTCCCAGCTAGAGGGCTTTCTTTCCAGGAGGAGCAAGACTTCAGTGGTTTCTTACCATGCCCACAACTGCGTTTTGCTGAAAGCTAAGTCCCAGGTCAGTGTGGTCAAGAAGTGTGGGCTGTCTCCTTCCTCCCTGGCCCCACTTGTGGGATGGAGGCTCTGCCTTGGACCTGGCATGCTGAGAATAGTGGAGCCTTGATAGCTCTTCCTCTAGCTCATGAGGTGGTGGTTCCACCCCAGGAGAAGCAAGCCAAGAGGATCTTGGGCTACTGCCGCCTCTACCACGTTTAGCTCCTAGGGCACAGGTGTTACTCAGAAGTTTGCCATCATTCCCAGCCAGAGCCCTGGCTCTGAGATTTTGTTTGGGAGGGAGGAGGGGAGATAAACATGTCAAACAAATAGCTCCTAATCACTTCGCAAAGGAACTGGCTTCGTTCACAACAGAGAGAAATCTAAACCTAAGAGCATTCTCAAAAATAGTGGAGGTTGTATAGGGAATTGGGAAGAGGTCCATGGAACTAATGAAGATATAGTCTATAGGCTGGCTAGTTTTCAGGAGAGAACGGAGCAATAAGACACCTGGAAGAAGCCCACCTTGGGTTAGAACAAATATCAAACACCTCAGAAACTTCCATCCCCATCAAAAAAGCCATACTTTGATTAAATTAGTTTGTGCAGGAATTTTTGCTCTGGGCATTGATATAAATAATAGAGCAGTCAACCAGCTATTAATGGAGTTTGACAGCTGGTTGTAGGGTCGAGGAAAGAGAAGAGAGCCCTAACACCACCACTGTTCTCCCAGAGTGACTGTGGGGCACACCTAGAGCTGTGTCTCACTGAAGAGGAGCATCCAACTTAACACTGGGGGATGGGGTGGAGCACAGATTTCACTAAAATAATCCAACCAGTCACTAAGTAAGGAAATAAGCCCTAGAGGATGGTGAACCAGTACCCAAAGTTGCTACAATATGTTATCTAAAATGTGCCATTTCCAACAAAAAAATTAGGAGATGCAAAGAAATTGGGAAGTATGACTCCTACACTGGAAATAATGAAGGCAGCAGAAACTGCCTATGAGAGCTACTAGTTGTCAGATATAACAGAAAAATATTTTGAATTAGCCATTATCAATATGTCCACAGAACTAAAGGAAAACTTGATTAAGGAATTAAATGTGCAATGACAATGTCTTATCAAGTATATCAATAAAAAGAAAAATGTTAACTATATGGAAATTCTGAAGTTGAAAAGTATAATAACTGAAATAAGCAATTCACTCGAGTGACTCAACAGTAGATTTAAACTGGCAGAAGAAAGAATTAGTGAACTTGAAGATAGATTGATAGAGATTATGCAGGTTGAACAGAGAAAAAAAGAATGAAGAAAAATGAGCAGAGGCTAAGAGAAAATGTGCAACAATGAAGTAGGCAGATGTATTTTTCAGTTTCACAATTTTCTAGAAAACAACAGTTATCCAAAGAGAGTTCAGAAATAAACCTATGCTTCTATGGTCAACTGATTTTCAGCAAGGGTGTCAAGAATCAACCAAAGAGAAAACAATCGTCTTTTTGACAAATGGTGCTGAGACAACTGGACAGTCACAAGCAAAAATTAAGTTGGATCCCACGTCACACCATGTACAAAAATTACCTCAAAAAGTATCAAAGACCTAAACAGAAGAGCAAAAATTTTAAACTCCTAGAAGAAAACATAGAGGTAAATCTCCATGACCTTGGATTTGGCAAAGAATTCTTACATATGACACCAAAATCAAAAGCAACAAAAGGAAATGAGATAAATTGGATTTCATCAAGATTAGACAATTTTGCTTCAAAGCATACTATCAACATGAAATGACAACACAGCAGAATGGGAGAAAATATTTACAAATCATATAACTGATAAGGGGCATACCTAGAATATATAAAGAACCCTTATAACTGAATAATAAAAATATAAATGACCCAATTTAAAAATGGCAAAGGATATGAATAGACATTTCTCCAAAGAAGATACACAAATGCCTAACAAGCACATGAAAAGATGTGCAACCTCATTATTCATCAGGGAAACAGAAATCAAAACCACTATGAGACACCACTTCACATCCACTAGGATGGCTATAATCAAAAAGTCAGATAACAGCAAATTTTGTCAAGAAGGTATAGAAATTAGAAGCCTCATGCATTGCTGGTGGGAATGTAAAACGATCCAGTCACTTTGGAGAACAATCTGAATCAGGTGGTTTCTCATATGATTAGTCATAGTATTACCACATGACCCAGTAATTCCATTCCTGGTATATGCCCAAGAGCAATGAAATCATTTGCCCACAGAGAAACTTGTACGTGAATGTTATAACAGCATTACTCATAATAACTAAAAGGTGTCCATCAAGGAATTAACAAAATTTTTAACATCCACACAGTGAAATACTATTTGGCCATAAAAATGAAGAAAGTACCTATACGTGTTACAACGTGGATGAACTACAAAAACGTTAAATGAAAGAAGCCAGTCACAAAAGACCACACACTGTATGATTCCACTCCTATGAAAATTTAGGAAAATCTATAGAAACAAAGATTAGTGGTTGCTTAGTGGTGGGGTGGGGGGTGTCTAGGAGTAGGGTTCTGATAGCCAAAGGATACAGAGTTAACCTTATGGATTGAATTGTATGTCCCCCAAAGATCCTGAAGTTCAAACCCTAGTACCTCAGAATTTGGTCTTGTTTGGAAATAGGGTCTTTACAGAGGTAACCAAGTGAAAATGAGATCATTAAGGTGGGCTCTAACCCAGTGTAACATGTTCTTATGAAAAGGGAAACTTTGGACACAGACACTAACAGAGAAGATCGTGTGGAGACACGTGGGCAAAAGATGGCCATGTGATGAGAAGGATGCATCTACAAACCAAAGAACTAGAAGCTAGAAGAGACGACGAAGGTGTTACAGACTGAATGTTTGTGTCTTTCTCAAATTCACATGTTGAAACCTATTCACAAATGTGAGGGTGTTTGGAGGTGGGACTTTTGGACGGTGATTAGGTCATGAGGGTTGAGCCCTCATGAATGGGATTAGTGCCTTTATAAAAGGGACATCAGAGCGATCCCTTACCCCTTCTACCATGTGAGGACATAACAAAAAGATGGCCTTCTGTGAACCAAGAAGCAGGTTCTCACCAGATGCCAAATCTGCCCGCACCTTGATCTTGGACTTCCCAGCTTACAGAACTGTGAGAAATAAATTCATTTATGAGCCCCCAGTCTGTGGTATTCTCTTATAGCAGCCTAAGGAGACTAAGACAGAAGATTCTTAGAGCACGGCACTGCCAAAACCTTTATTTCAGACTTGTAGCCTCCAAAACTGGGACAGTTTATGTTGTTTCAAGCCACCTGGTTTTTGGTACTTTATAATGGCAACCCTAGGAAACTACTACCAGAGGTGATAGCTAAGGAATATAGGGTTTCTACATGAGATGATAAAAAGGTTCCAGGGCTTCCCTGGTGGTGCAGTGGTTGAGAGTCCGCCTGCTGATGCAGGGGACACGGGTTCGTGCTCCGGTCCGGGAAGATCCCACATGCCGTGGAGCGACTAGGCCCATGAGCCATGGCCCCTGAGCCTGTGCGTCCGGAGCCTGTGCTCCGCAATGGGAGAGGCCACAACAGTGAAAGGCCCGCATACCGCAAAAAAAAAAAAAAAAAAAAAAAAAAAAAAAGTTTCCAAAAATGACTGTGGTAATGGTTGCAAGTTTGTAAATGTACTAAACCCACTGCATTGTAAACTTTAAATGGGTCAGTTGTATAGTATGTGAATTATAATTCAATTTTAAAAATAAATGAAATAGAAGACTAAAAATTCATAAATCTGTGTAAATTGAACAACACTTTTTTTTTTTTTTTTTGCGGTACGCGGGCCTCGCACTGTTGTGGCCTCTCCCGTTGCGGAGCGCAGGCTCAGCGGCCACGGCTCACGGGCCCAGCCGCTCCGCGGCATGTGGGATCTTCCCAGACCGGGGCACGAACCCGTGTCCCCTGCATCGGCAGGCGGACTCTTTTTTTTTTTTTTTTTTTTTTGCGGTATGCGGGCCTCTCACTGTTGTGGCCTCCCCCGTTGCGGAGCACAGGCTCCGGACGCGCAGGCTCCGGACGCGCAGGCTCAGCGGCCATGGCTCACGGGCCCAGCCGCTCCGCGGCATATGGGATCCTCCCAGACCGGGGCACGAACCCGTATCCCCTAGCATCGGCAGGCGGACTCTCAACCACTTGCGCCACCAGGGAGGCCCAAGGCGGACTCTTAATCACTGCGCCACCAGGGAAGCCCGAACAACACCTTTTTAAACAACCAATGAATCAAGGAAAAACTCACAAGGAAAATCAGAAAATACTTAGAGACTAATGAAAATGAAAACATACCGAAACATGGAACACAATGAAAGCACTGCTGAGGGGGGAAATTTATAGCTATAAATGCTCATATTAAAAAACAAGAAGATTGAAATCAACGCTCTTGCTTTACAACTTGAAGATCTAGAAAAAGAACAAATGAAACCCAAAGCTAGTAGAAGGAAGGAAATGATAAAGACCAGAGTAGAGATAAGTAAAATAGAGTATAAAAAAAGTGAAAATTAATGATATCAAAAATTGGTTCAAAATTGACAATCTTTAGCTAGATGGACTACAGAAAAAAGAAAGACACAAATTACTAATATCAGAAATGAAAGGACTTTACTAATGATTCTAGAGAAATAAAAGGGGTTATAAGAGACTGCTATGAACAATTGTATGTGAAAAAGTTGGATAACCTAGATGAAATAGACAAATTCCTAGAAACTGTGCTAAACATATTCCATTATTTCTAATCACAGCACTGTGAAACTTTTAATTCATTGAAAAGAACAATAGTAATTGTGCACAGAGATAGAACCATCACTATGGCATAGGGTTTGCTGCTTACTCTGGGCTTGTTGAGATGAAAAGAATAGCGTTGAGGCTCTCCCCTTGGCAGCCCCAATTATTTCATCCATCTCTAGGTTATGCATCTAGGGGTGCAGTTGATGGGTTTTAGGGTATGTGACTGTTCAAATGTAAAAAGTAGGCATAACTGTTTTTTTTTAATTGGTTGATTGATTTTTGGCTGCATTGGGTCTTTGTTGCTGCACATGGACTTTCTCTAGTTGCAGCAAGTGGGGGCTACTCTTCATTGTGTGCTCAGGCTTCTCATTGCGATGGCTTTTCTTGTTGTGGAGCACGGCCTCTAGGCGCGCAGGCTTCAGTAGCTGTGGCATGTGGGCTTCAGTAGTTGTGGCTCACAGGCTGTAGAGAGCAGGCTCAGTAGTTGTGGTGCACGGGCTTAGTTGCTCCGCAGCATGTGGCATCTTCCCAGACCAGGGCTCGAACCCATGTCCCCTGCATTGGCAGGAGGATTCTTAACCACTGCGCTACAAGGGAAGCACCAGAACTGTTTTCCAAAGCAGTTGTACCAGTTTACACTCCCATTAGCAGTGAGGGAGAGTTTCTCTCCGCATTCATGCTAACACTTGGTATTGTCAGCCTTTTAAATTTTAATCTGGTAGTACATCGTGGTATCTATTTGCATTTGATATTAATTAATTAATTAGGTATTACTCTGCACATCCATGATTATTAATGAGGCTGAACATATTTTTCATTGGCCGTTTGAGTTTCCTCTTCTGTGAAGGGCAGATTGCCCATTTTTCTATTAGATTCTTTTTCTTTTTCTTTTTTTTTAAATGTCACTTCCTCAGAGGGAACTTATTTATTATTTTTTTAAATTTATTTATTTATTTTTGGCTGCATTGGGTCTTTGTTTTGGGGTCTTCATTGCTGCCCGTGGACTTTCTCTAGTTGCCGTGAGCGGGGGCTACTCTTCCTTGTGGTGCATGGGCTTCTCATTGCAGTGGCTTCTCTTGTTGCGAATCTCGGGCTCTTAGGCGCACGGGCTTCAGTAGTTGTGGCTCGTGGACTCTAGAGCACAGGTTCAGTAGTTGTGGCGCACGGGCTCAGTTGCTCCATGGCACGTGGGATCTTCCCAGACCAGGGCTCGAACCTGTGTCCCCTGCAGTTGCAGGTGGATTCTCAACCATTGCACCACCAGGGAAGACCCTGGATTCTTTTTCTTGTTGATTTGTTCATTTGTTAAATCAATTCCTCTATCAATTCTTTATCAGTTATATGTTGCAACATGTGAGAGGGCTCGGAGGCACCTGGAAAGCTTCAGAGAACGAATGACTGACAGGGTCTCATAGGTGAAGTTCTCCAGGCGTGGAGAAAATTCCACACAGAGAACAGTTTATGCAAAGATTATACTTGCTTACGGGCCTCCAATCAAAATAAGTAGAAAAAAAGTAAAAAAGGGAAAAGACCTGCTCTTCCTCCTCAGGCAAATTAGATTTGTTTCTGGATCGAACACTCCTGATATTGAAGGCTAGTTTTAATGTAGACTAAATGGATTTGGTGGATTTGTGTGTTTCTCCAGTCTGGCCTTTATCTCTGCACCTTGCCTTTGAAGGTTCATCTATGATAAAGCATGACTTATTTCAGGGGCGGGGGGGTGGTGTAAATTGGAGGGTTTCATCCTCTAAGCAAAATAGTTTCCATTTCCAGACTTGCTTCCTTTAAAGGTTGGAAGTATCTTAAAGAAATGTTTAAAACCCCAACTTAATGAGGTTTTTCATAATGAATCTGTCCTCTGAAGACAATTTATTTGTGTTTCCCTGGGAATCATTTAGGAGCAGCAGTTCAAAGCTTGAAATGGATTTTCCTTTTATTTGTTATCTCTAGAGTTGACAGATCTCTCTAAGCTGTGATTTGGCAGCGCTAGGTTCTTAATTCCAGCTTTTTAAAAGCACAGTGAAGATAAACTGTAATTCTGAGGTGACATACATATGAAACCTTATTTGGCCCCTCATTACCTCATTCATTAGGGCGGGAAGGGCTCTGGCCAGAGATCACATGCTTTGGCTGAGGAAGAGGGTGACTGTTATTTTGTTTTCTGACTGACTGGGCCTCAGAGTGGGGTGGAGAAGGGCTGAAAATAGTCATTTCTTGGCTGCGTGGGTCCATTTACAAGTGAGAAAGAGAAACAAGATCTCCGGAGGTTGGCCTCACCAGTTACAGTGGATGTGATGTGAGCGGAGTTGATTAAAGCCCAAGGAAAATTGCAGAGGATTAGATTTATTCAAATTGTTTACATTTATTAAAAGATAAAACTAAAATGTACTCTTCTGTTCAAAGTTTGAGTTTTCAACTTTTGTCCAAGTTAGCATCCCCAGATCCCAGTTCTCACCCAATGTAATGCCCCTTTCCCCCTAGTATATTATGTATGTTAATTTAATCCACTGTCTTATAAAAGTTAGACACTGTTTGCTTTCTTTCATTCATTCAACAAGTATTAAACAAGTTATTAAACAAGTATTATGTGCCAGGCACTGTGCCAGTTATTATGGACAGAATAAGACAAATCAATAGTTTTTCTTCAACAAATCTTTAAGTGATGGTGTTGGAGGTCAGAATTGATGTGACTTTGGGGAAGGAAGGGTTAATGATTGCAGGGACTGTGAGGGGCCCTGAAGGCATGTTTTGCTTCAGGATCTGGGTGCTGCTTATGTGGCTGCCTTCGCTTTGTGAAAAATTCAGTTATCACATTTTATGTACTTGTTGGCAAGAATGCTATCCTTTGATAAAATTTACATTAGAAAACGACAATCTACAAATATTTATTTTTTAAAAACCTTTATGAAATTGGAATCCCCAGCAGGAAAGTGAAGATTCTCTCCGGGTTGAAAAACATAGGAACTGAATTCTGGTGCCTGTTTTCTAATGTCCTTCCTATTTCTCCCAGGAATCCTGGCACCACTTTGCCCCCAAACAGCACTTTGGAAAGCATAACCTCAGAATACTCAGGGAATAAAGTTTTTTTTTTTAATTAGATGTTATTATTTGTTTGTTTGTTTGGCTGCGCTGGCTGTTAGTTGTGGCATGCAGCGTCTTTGTTGCTGCATGCAGGATCTTGTTGCAGAGTGCGGAATCTTTATTTGCGGCATGCTGGATCTAGTTCCCCGACCAGGGATCAAACCCAGGCTCCCTGTATTGGGAGCGCGGAGTCTTAACCACTGGACCAGCAGGGAAGTCCCGTATTTTGTTTTGATATTTTTAAAAGATGGGGAAAAACATGTGAGAATGCAATAAAAAACAAAGGCAGTTTCTTCCTTGACCCCTCAACATTCTCTGAATGTGAAACTCTGGTCTCACATTGTAGTTACCGTTAGTCAAAAGACATTAGCAAATTTTACCTGCTCATGGCTGATTATTTATGTTGTTTTAGTCTCTTCAACCAATAAGTGTTCAAAGATGTCAGCGGGTTTAAGTTGTGAGCCGCCCTTGAGTAGGGTCCTCCCTGCTCTGCACTATTTAAAGGAGCTGTGGCTGGGCCGGAGCATTTACGCAGAATGTAGCCACAGCACTGTGTTCTTCTTCCGTAGCTCTTGGGGATGAGTTTTAAAGCGATTACGTCTGAGAAGACAGAGCCAAGGAAAGTTCATGCAAATAACCAGCTTCATGGGCTTCCCTGATGGCGCAGTGGTTGAGAGTCTGTCTGCCGATGCAGGGGACAGGCGTTCGTGCCCCAGTCCGGGAGGATCCCGCATGCCGCGGAGCGGCTGGGCCCGTGAGCCATGGCCGCTGAGCCTGCGCGTCCGGAGCCTGTGCTCCGCAACGGGAGAGGCCACAACAGTGAGAGGCCTGCGTACCACAAAAAATAATAATAATAATAACCAGCTTCATCAACAACCAACTAAACAAACCAAGTCTCCAGTGCCTAATCAACTAAAGTATAATACGTCACCAAAATGCATGAGGCAGGGACTTCCCTGGTGGCGCAGTGGTTAAGATTCCACCTGCCAATGCAGGGGACATGGGTTTGAGCCCCGGCCCAGGAAGATCCTACGTGCCATGGAGCAACTAAGCCCGTGCGCCACAACTACAGAGCCTGTGCTCTAGAGCCCGCGAGCCACAACTACTGAAGCCCGCGTGCCTAGAGCCTGTGCCTCGCAACAAAGAGAAGCCACCACAATGAGAAGCCCGCACACCGCCAGGAAGAGTAGCCCCTGCTCACCGCAACTAGAGAAAGCCCATGCACAGCAACGAAGACCGAAAGCAGCCAATAAATAAATAAATAAATAAATAAAATGCATGAGGCAATAACAGAACAGAAACACTTGCCCTGAGTAAAGTTATGACTTACAGCAGTCCAATTCATTCCTATTTTCTGATTTTGTCATTTGCATTGATATTTACTAATGTTTTATTCAGCTTTTATAAACACTATGTTGGTGTTAAACAGAGTTGTGATTTTCAGTTCATTTTAGGTCCTTAGAGTGACCATATAATTTATTTTCCAAACCCAGGCACTTTTGAAGATGAAAGGAGACACTAAGGATAATTAACAGTGTCAACTGATCCACGACAGGAGTAACCTGGGACTGGCTCGGGCAAATCAGGGACATCTGGTCACCCTACCTCTCTTTAGATGAGGGGAAAAAAGAACTAGAGGTTTGTTTGTTTTTTCCACCAACCTATATTGTGCTTTTTAACAGTGACACGTCCTCACCTTTTCCTCGTGTTCATTACCCCTCAATCCCAACTGGCCTCCCCACCTCACCTATCTCCTGGCTACTTTTTTTTTTTTTACTTAATTAAATTGTTTAAATTGAAATATAGTTGATTTACAATGTTTCGAGTGTACAGCAAAGTGATTTAGTTATACATATATATAAATAAAAAATATATATTCTTTTTCAGAGTCTTCTCCATTATAGGTTATTATAAGATATTGAATATACTTCCCTGTGCTCTACAGTAGGTCCTTGTTTATCTATTTTATGTATAGTAGTGTGTATCTGTTAATCTCAAGTTCCCAGTTTATCCCTCTCCTCCCTTTCCCCTTTGGTAACCATAAGTTTGTTTTCTATCTCTGTGAGTCTGTTTCTGTTTTGTAAGTAAATTCATTTGTATCATTTCTTTTTACATTCCACATATAAGTGACATCATATTTGTCTTTCTCTGTCTGACTGACTTCACTTAGTTTGATGCTCTCTAGGTCCATTCATGTTGCTGCAACCTCCTGGCTACTTCTAAGGCCACACGCTTTGGCTTAGCTAATCTACAACCTGGTCCCTGTCTTTATTTACTAAACACATACAGTGTACAAGGTCACATTAATTGCTCCTTCCTCTCTTGCAAATCACATTCGGTTTTGATATTGTAGCTGATTTAAAGCAGAGCAAAACAAAACAAAAAAATGAAATACTCAACTCAAACCCACATTTCTCCCCGGTCTTTCCTAATTAATACTGAACTTTTCTGATTTCCTCAAGCTCTGTTTCTTTATCATAACCTAGGTACACTGTTTTTACTTTGCAATATTTTATTTACTGAATGTAACTTTGTACGTGTTAGGTCATTTCATACATGTGTGTTTTGCTTTCCAGCCAATTAAGATGGTAAAGAACTAAATCTTTTTTTCTCTGGCTCACATATTGCCTGGCAGTGTTCCATATGCAGAACTTCCTCAATATGCTTACTGATGAAACAAATCTTTTGATGGTCACAAAATTCCAAGAACTTTGCCTTTTCCCCCCCGATGTAATATTTTCTTACTGTTCCCAGACTTAAGTTGAAATACAGTCAATCTTTATTATTCACAGATTCTATATTTTGTGAAGTTGCCTCTTCACGGAATTTATTTTTAACTACAAAAGCAATACTTACAGCACTTTCGTGGCCATTGGTGGACCTGAGCAGAGTGGCAAAAAAGTTGACTTGCCCAACTGTGCACATTTCCAGCTGAGGTCCAGCAAGGCAGTGCTCCGCCTTCTTGTTTTAGGTCTCATACTGTAAAGAAGTGTCCTTTTCATGGAAAATTGAATTCTATGCTTTTTGCATTTTTGTGCTTTTTGTTGGTGATTTCATTGTTTAAAATGACCCCCAAGCGCAGTGCTGAAGCGCTGTCTTGTGTTCCTTAGCACACGAAGGTTGTGATGTGCCTTATGAAGAAAACATGTGTTTGAGATAAGCTTAGTTCAGGCACAAGTTACAGTGCAGTTGGCTGTGAGTTCACTGTCAATGAATCAATAATAAATATCAAACAAGGTGTCTTTAAATAGAAACACACAGAAAAGAAGGTTATGTATTGATTGGTTGACAAAAACATTTTGACCAGAGGCTTCTTACTCCTGTATTTCCTCTGCAAGCAATTGTTCAGTATTCATGAATTCAGTGTTTGCAGCAACTTAATAGAACATCCGACACCAAATAATGAGAGCTGACTATACTTAAATACTTGAAACATGGTTTAGAACTGCACAACCTGAAATACTAGAAAGAGTTCATTTGCTCATGAATACTATTCTAATGAGTATGGACCAAGATTGTCCTAAAATTTAACTATTTATTTTACAATCATCAAACACATTCTGCCTATTTAAAATACTCTGTTGTTTCCAGACTCTCATTCCATAAATAAATGATGAACTATACAACATAGTTTGATGTGACTCATATATATGAAAGCATTATTGCCTAAGCTATTATAATTTTCTTGGAAACAAACAAAATTCTAAGAGCCTATTTTTGCCATATTTCTTATGAGGAAAGAAATGTGTTCAAAACCACACCATCAGTGTGACAGCACTGAATTCTCAAATGCAGTATATGGCCCACAGTTAGCTATAGGAAGCATTTTTAGATCTAAGCAACATCTGAAAAAAATTAAAGGAAATGGAATTAGTTACTAATTTCATCTTTTTGAGGAAGAAGAATAAACTTATTATCAAATTGCCTGATGATCTGAGTTTATTTTTTAGAGTTATTAATCCAAAGATTTCATTGAATTGTCCTAAAATAAATTCCTTTGCAAAGTAGAGGGTGAAATCTCCTAAACAATCAGCTGAGCTATACGTTTTCTCTTGGAGAGCAGTAGAAAGAAAACTGAGCTAGAAGTCAAGAACCCAGTGTTCTGTTCCTGACGATCACACTTAGAGTCATTCTGATTGAGTTGTGCACGTGCCCTCTTGATATATATTTCTTATTTGGAAAGAAGAACTGCAGTAGATGGTCAGCTTCCCACATCAGTGGACACAACAAAAAGACGACAAAGCTCCTGGACCTGACTGCAAATTTGTTGCAGTACCAAAGTGGTAACAATAACGATTGTGAAAATTTATCCTCCACTTACCCTGTGCCAGGCACTGTGCTAAACAGTGTACATGTGGTAACACAATGCACCCTCCCAACAGCTACATGAGGCATCCCCTTTCCAGAAGAGGAAATGGGGGATTGGGAGGCTTTGATTTGTCCTCGTCATTCTACTCAGGAGGTGAGGGTTCCCAGTTTTGAACAGTATGCTAAGTCCATTGCATGAGCTCCTAAACATTTTTTTTCATGTGTGATTTCAGGCATAATTTCAACTTTTCACAGTTTTGAAGGTCTCAGATGATAGTTTAGCATGTATTAAGGCACACACCCCTGACCAATAAAGGGAGGTGTGCTCCTGGCATCTCTCAAGAAAGATGATTAACGTAATGGCCATAATCCTTCACACTGCTATCAAATCAATCAATTGATAAATAAGATCAATCTTGGGTTCAGAAGATAAAGAGATTTTGAATCTTTAGCTGATGGGATATTTGCAAATATACAGTTAGGAAAAAATGAAGAGAGCAACTGTTCTTTGTTCAGTTTGGGTCTATTTGAGCAAAGCCTTTGACAAGATGGGAAAGTAGCTCTTGTTTGTAAATTTTGAAGTCTGGGGACTCACTGACTTCCTTCCAAAGGTGCCTTGTCAAATGCTGTGCCTGTGGCGAATGGAGCTACACAAAATTGTATCAACCAAATCTTGGCATTCCAAAGCAGAGACCAAGCTACGTGGTGCAGCCAGTTCATTTTCCTTGGAGACATTTCTGTCTCTCCTTCCCTACCCAACCGCACTTAAAAAAACAAAAACAAGCAAACAAAGATGAAGGACATCTTATCACTAACTTAAGAATGTGTAAGACATTTTCTTAGGGTGTATTAGGTTAGAAATGCTTTGCAATCAAAATTTATGCAAGATATCTAATCTTCAAGGACTTTCATTTTTCATCATTAGTAAACAGCACAAAGAAGTTAAGATGCCTAAAATTACAGCTAGAAATCAGGGGAGACATTTTTTTGAGTTCTAGAAAACAAAAGATGAGGAATGAGTAGGTTGGGACACCCAGGCCAAGTCGTATGACTCTTGACCACATCCTAGATGCAGATCGGTTCATCTTGATCAAATGTCTTGTGCCCAGATGACTGGTGGTGGGGTGGAGGCAATGAACCTGCCTGCTGCCTCTGTAATGATCACCCACTCTCCTCCTCCAGGCAACTGAAGGGAGTCTGGGTGTGGTAGGGGTCCAGCAGGCTCACTGCTTCACGAGAAGTACCTCCCAAGTACAGAACCTGATGAGCTCTTTTGTCATGACCAATAGTGAAGGAATGGATTTTATGAAACAGTTCTACTTTGCATTTTTGCTTTAGTTAGTGGGACTGAGTCCCCCTAAATCCGAGTTCCCCTACTGAGTTTATGATTATCCTCTCTGTCCAAAACCTTATTCCCTTTCTTGGGACTTCCCTGGTGGTGCAGTGGTTAGGAATCCACCTGCCAATGCAGGGGACACAGGTTCGAGCTCTGGTCTGGGAGGATCCCACATGCCACGGAGCAACTAAGCCCGTGTACCACAGCTACTGAGCCTGCGCTCTAGAGCCTGCGAACCAAAACTACTGAGCCCGTGTGCCACAACTACTGAAGCCTGCGTGCCTAGAGCCCATGCTCCACAACAAGAGAAGCCACTGCAATGAGAAACCCGCGCACCACAACGAAGAGTAGCCCCCGCTCACCGCAACTAGAGAAAGCCCACTTGCAGCCAAAAATAAATAAATAAACAAAACCTTATTCCCTTTCTTGTCCAGTCCCTGTTCCCTTCAGGACTGAGACATACCAAGAAAAGTGGAGGGCTTCCTTGGTGGGACAGTGGTTAAGAATCCGCCTGCCAATGCAGGGGACACAGGTTCGAGCCCTGGTCCGGCAAGATCCCACATGCCGCGGAGCAACTAAGCCCGTGTGCCACAACTACTGAGCCTGCGCTCTAGAGCCCACAAGCCACAATTACTGAGCCCGCGTGCCACAACTACTGAAGCCCATGTGCCTAGAGCCCGTGCTCTGCAACAAGAGAAGCCACCACAATGAGAAGCCCGTGCACCGCAACGGAGAGTAGCCCCCACTCGCCACAACTAGAGAAAGCCCACGCCCAGCAACGAAGACCCAACACAGTCAAAAATAATAAAATAAATAAATTTATTTTTTTAAAAAAAGAAAGAAAAGTGGAGATTGAAACCTAGCAGGACCCTGTGATTCCTCCCTGGGTACAAAAGCCCCTCTGTGTTCACTGTTTCTTCTTTGTAGAGAAAAAGGCTTTAGTCTCTCAGGCCTTGCCTGTGTTCCAAAGAGCAGACTCAAGCAGTTACTAATTAGAGAAGTGAGGGAATTCAGAAACAAAGGAACAGCAGTCAAGCAAGAAACGTAATGGTAGCTTAAACAATAGTTGAGCAATAAAACAGAGTCCTAGTTCCTCCTCAAGGGATGTACACAACAATCTGACACATATTTTTGAGTTGTTCTGCAGGAACTAAGACCCCCATCCCCCAACCCAGGTGGAGGATGCTGACCATAAGCACGTGGAACCAGAGGACTGATGCTTAAGCTTCCTGCCACATCACTCTGTTACCTCCCCACCAACGAATCAAAAGAAAGTCCACGAGCTGATCACACATCCTGTGACCCTCACCCCAGATGTTGCCTTTAAAACCCTTCCCTGAAAGCCAAAGGAGAGTTCGGGTCTTTTGAGCATGAGCTGCCTGTTTTCCTTGCTTGGTGCCTTGCAATAAATGCTGTACTTTCCTTCACCACAACCCGGTGTCAGTAGATTGGCTTTGCTGCTCATTGGGCGAGCAGACCCAAGTTCAGTTCAGTAAGTTGGTGACACAGTCAAGAATATAAATCACTATGGGGCACGTTTGTTTTAAAAGAGGAAGAAATTACTTTGGATTGTTACAGGAAACTGACAGCTTTCAAGTGCTTATTTGAGGAAGTTGGCGGCTTATAAAGAATTCACACTTGCAGCATTCTGCCAATCATTTCCACTTTATTGCTTATGACTGGGACCAGATGATCTGCCCAGTTGGACTGTTTCTTGAGGTGCTTCCACTCTCTCCTCAGGAAGTCTCTCCTGCTTTGCTTCTTCTGGAAGGCTCTCTGTTTCCTGAGTCTGAAGGGTCCCTTCCTTTGGCTAGAGAAGAGAAAAAGAAAAGGGTCTTTTGAGATCTTGGCTTCAAGTCTTCCATCTTCCCAGAGCAGCCCCACAGTGGGTACCCGTGGAGATGTGTCTAGAGAGACGCATGGGACAAATATTGTCTAACTTATCTGACTACACATCAGAAACATCACATGGTTCGTTGCACAGGAAGGCCTGGGAGCTCTGTAAACACAGAGCCCCCATCCGTGTTCACTCACCCATGACTTACTATTTTTGCAAGGTGCCTCGCATGTAACAGATGCTCAGAATAACATTTATTTACTGATAAATGCCATTTATAGCTGATTAAATTTGGTGTCGTGGTCATCTCAATAAAAAGTTGTCCTCCAACTCTTGGACTGGAAGACAGCTTCCCGGTGTAACTTTAAGTCAATGAGAAAACTAGATGTGATTTGATCAGTCTGACTCACTCTCAAGTCTGAGAATTACCAGTATTTAAGAGCAGTTGTGGTTTGTTAGCTGTCAGCTGTAGACATACACAACTTGTGTGTTTCCTCCATTTTTTTCCCTTCTGTCCCTCTCCTTCATTTCTGTGCTCCGCTTCTTCCCTATGACACTTCATGGACAAAAATAGTGTTAGGATGGGAAGCATAGGGAAGCCACACAGAAAGATAGAGATCGGGTTACGCAAGACAGCTTTTTATCCCTTTCTGTTACTTCCCCCTCAGGGTTGACATCAGTCCATTATTTGCATGATCTTCCATTTAGAGAGTTCATGGACAGACTATGTCCTTACATGGTATATTTTTCTGCTTGGCTCTTGTGAAGTTTCTACTTAGGGAATTTTCTTCTATTTGCAAATCAAAAGGCCCTACAACATCATCAAAGCATATCAAGTAAAATGGACCACTAATTTCATCTAGTTACAGTAGGGAACATAGCAAAGTGTTACGGTACACATCACAATTCACAGCCAACAGTGTCCCGTCAACTCACAGATATTGCAGTTAATCTATGCAGTCTACAAATAACCCCACTCCGGTTCATTAGATGCAATAATTTAACTCAAATATCAATATATATTTCTCTCCTCACCCCAAGAACACAAAACTCCGGTGGGGATTTTATGTAACATTCTTCTGCAGAGTTGCTTCATCCCCAAAAGAAATTGGTAGAGATTAGTGTAACTCAAAAATAGGCAGAAATAAAATGGAATATTATATAGCCATTAAGTAGTATTTTTAAAGGAAAATTTAAGATCTATGGTAAATTATAATTATGGCTCATTATATAATCATATTAAATAACAGGATTGAAAACTGCCCCCCCCAAAAAAAAATAGGCAGAAAATATGCAAGCAAGTGAAAAGACAAATGTCTAGCAGTGTCTGAATTGTTTAGAAGCAAAGGCGATTGTTGTGGAGTAAATGTCTTTAATATTGATAGAAAAAGAAAGTTCAGAATAGGACATCAGAAGCAGAGGCTGCGAGAGATGATCTGTATACTAGAGCCTGATGCTGTGCTTCAGAATCTGCTGGGAAGTTGTGGGGCTGTCGCTTCCAGTGTCCCCTGCTGCCCCGCACGTTGACTTAGAAACTATCTAATGGATGCGTAAGGGAAAGAAAGAGAAGGGGACCCGCGTTCATTTCCCCTAAACTCTTAAGTTCAAATGCGGAGGAATGGCCGCGTCTTGCCAGAGGAGGAAATCCGAGTCTGATAAAGGACTGATAAAGATGTTCCTCCTTCTCCCTGGGAAGCCGGCACCCAGGCCCGACGTGTGGACCGCCAGACTCGCTGACGGCGGCCCTTCCCGAGGGGCCGGGCGCGCCTGCTGGAAGGTGGGAGGCGGAGTTGCCCCGCTCCTGGGATGAGACCAAAGGAATGAGTAATTGGAAATTCTGTAACAGAGACCCTTCTCCCAAACCCTACAGCCCTTTCACCCCCCCAACCCCCTGCCGAGAAGCAAGAGGACTGGAGACAGACGTGGTGGAGCGAGAGTCACGTTCCGGAGAGGGAAGTGAAATAAAGAGGGCGGCACCCGGGGGGACCTGTGCGTCACTGAGGGGGAGAAGCGCGGGCGCACGGGGCGGAAAAGGAGAAGTGGGAGCGAGAAGCCGCAGGGGGCGGCCGCGGAGCGCGGGTGGGGGCGCCGCGCAGCGCCCGAGCCTCCTGCCTTCGGCCGTGCCCGGGCAGCCCGCAGCCTCCCGGCGCTCGCCCGACCCGCGCTCCGGATCCGGCCGGCGGGTCGCGCCCGCCGCGCACAGAATGTGGCAGCGGACACGGCCCCGGCCCCGCGCGCCCTGGCCTTGGGCGCTGGCGCTGCTGGCCCTGGGCGGCGCAGGGCTGTGCCACGCCGGCCCTCAGCCCAGGCACCCCGCGCGGCCCAGCGCCAGGAACAAGTAAGTGCGCGGCCTCTCCTTGCCCCAGGACGGCCCACAGCCGTGGGCCCCCGCCTGCCCGTCCCCGACCGGCCGCCGGCCCCGAAGCTGCCCTGCCGAGGCGAGGAGCCGCAGCCGGGGTTCCCCCTCGGGCCGCCGGGGCGGCGCCTCTTCCGCGGTGGCCGCGCGCTCCGTGGCCGGCGCGGGGCGTCCCGGGCAACCTTTCCCTCGCCTCCAGCTGTGCTGCCTCCGGGGCCGTGGGGCGCAGAGAGTGTCCCGCAGAGCAGGGCGATCAGGAAACTCCCCCCGGGAATTACTGGGGCCCCTGGGACCGTGGGGGCTCTTCCCGTCTGTCTTTTGTGGGATAAAAGTGCACTCTCTCCAAAGGCGCACCCGCGCACCGTCCGAATATCTGCTGGTCGTGCTCCCGCCTCCGCGGGGACGACGGGCTCCCCGACCCTCGCGCGGTCAGCCGCCGGGTCGGCTTGTCCCCTCTCCCCCAGCCTCATTGTTCTCCCGGTTTATACCGTGCCCTTCTCCCACTCTCTCCACCCCAGGAACTGGTGCGCCTACATCGTGAACAAGAACGTGAGCTGCTCGGTGCTGGAAGGAAGTGAGAGTTTTATTCAGGCTCAGTACAACTGTGCCTGGAACCAGATGCCCTGTCCGTCCGCGCTCGTGTAAGTCCCGGGAGCCGAGGGGCGGGCGGGGCGCGCCGGGGCCGCGGGGGTGGGGTCAGAGCGCGGGGCTCCAGCCGCTCAGTAAATCTCTTCCAGCGGGTGAAAACTCAGCAGCTGAAAAGTTTGAGCGCTGAGCAGGGTACCAGGCTCGCTGGGGTATTTAAGGAACGTGTGTTGCCTGGAGTCAGCGTTGAGGATGCTCTGGCCTGGCGATCGCCAGGCATAGAAGGGGACAAACAAAGCCACCGACCCCCACTTCTCTCTCTCTTTTTCTTTCAATTTTATTAGTAACGTAAGGCAGCTGGACCTAATTAGATCCATATTGTGTGTTCTGGGGCACAGAGAAGATTCCAAAATGTATACTGCTAAAAACTTACATGTAGGATTAGCTGAAAGGTTTGCTCTAGCCAGTGTTCTAGACCAGGCGAGTTTTGTCCAAATGTCCCCATAAAACTGACCTCTTCAGTTGTAGGTGTTGTAGATTTCTAAAGTCCCCAGGAACAACTTGCTTGAAAGTGTGCGATTGTTGTTTTTTCAAGTTAGATTTGGGGGATTCAGCTAAGTGGTTGTCAGGAGAGAATGGTCCTTAAAGACCAGGGGAAGAATTAATCTTTTTCCTTATAAAGGTTTCACTGTCTTAAAAAAAAAAAAAAAAAAAAGAGGAAGCGAAGCAACAGAGTACAGATTTTGTTACATACATCACGTTCATTCAGTTGTCATCTGGCAAGTCTTTGTGTTTTTGTGTAAGCCAGATATCAGAGGATGAGCTGATGTGAATCACTGGCTGTTGGGGAACGCATGTGATGGTTGAAATTAATTGTTTTCCCCTAAGAATAAACTGTTTGTCTTAGAGCACAGTTGTCTTTCCAGCAAAGAATAGCCAGTAGGCGGATCTGTCTTTGGCAAAGCAGAGGGACAGACTGGAACTTGTGCTGCAGGAAACCTTATTCCAGAAGGCAGTAGATGAGCCTTCAGGCCTATGAGGTGGTAGTGGTCCCTGGATCATTGCACATGGGCTGGGGTGAGAACTGAAACGGGGAAGGGATAATTCCTGTTAAGCAAAAACAAACAAACAACCCCCCTTCCCAACAAAACAAGCAGAAACTTAGAAGAGATTCCCCACTTGCTGTAAGCAGAGCATGAGGTCGAAATTGAACTGCTGCCTGTCACATTGAGTTGTGTAACCTGGCAGAGGGCGCAGTGCTATCACACTGCCTGTGTCTCTGGTTGGAAGGGGCATTGAACACGGAATTTCCCAGGTGTTTCTGATGAGTCCAGGAGCCTGAGTAACTCCTCTCAATTCACAGGTGTTGTCAGGTTTTCATTATTTGATCCTTAGAACCTGAGACCTGTGGAAGTGAAGGTTCTTGGGAAACTCAGCCTGGAGTTACTGAGGGATCCTTTCCGGGTGTGGGACGTGCAGGCGTGGAGGCTGGCAAGATGCTTGAGTGAGGAGTGAAGTTTAGCCGCTGGTGACAGTCGAGTGTCTGGAAGGAGCAGGTAGGAGCCCGTGAGGACTTCACGGAGTCGGAGCAGAGCTGACTTGTTAGGGGCGGTGGAGGGGACGGAGGAAGAGAAGCCCGGAGAGGAGAGGGAGCAAAGCCAAGACTTCAGAGGAGGGAGCGCCATCTTAGAGACCCCGGGAGGAGAAGCCCAGAAGGCTGAGGGGTCCAGAAAGGCCAGGGCTTTTAGTCAGCAGGAAGATTTGCTCAAGCAGAAGGAGACAATTTCAGGTCAGCGGGGGGTAGAGGCCTTGTAACTTGTGTGAGATTCAGGACGGGGGTCGTGAGGAAACCCCGTTACCAGGAATCAAATGTGTTGCAAAGGTTTTGGTGGAAAAAGGAAGTTGAGCAGGTGAAGAATTAGAAAACTCGGCATGTTTTAGGACACAAGTGAAAAAGCCAAAGGGAGAGACTGAATATGCTCTGAGACTGAGGGGAAATCGGCAGGGAAACGAGGGGTTCGATGGGGAAGTCCTGCGACGAGAGAACTTCCGAGCCTGGCGAGGCGCTGGGCGCTCAGCCGCCATGGGCTGTGGGGACCTAGCACGGGTACGCTCCCAGAAGGTTTAGACGATGCTCCGTTTTCATATATGGAGAGACTTAGATTCCAGACTGTGAATTTGGGTGTCGTCATGTGAAACTGGGAGCAGAGAGAGTTTCTGTGTGATTTGTGGACATTTTGAGTAATCACTTTCCTGAAGCCGTAAAGAACCTTCTGTGTGTCAGGCACTGTGTTAGGGCTGTTCATTCCATATGTTAGTTTAATTCTTGCAACATCCCTTCAAGATGAATACCACTGTCCCCATTTTACCAATGAATAAACAAGGCAAGAAGTTCCCTGACTTTCCTGTGGTCGCGTGACAGGTAAGTGGCTGAGCTGCCTCCAACCCTGGCCTTTGTGGACCGGCCTCTGTCCCTGTAACAATAGAGACAGACAGAGAGAGAGAGAGAGAGAGGGTGTATGTGTGTGTGTTTGAGTGTGTGCCTTCTGTCGCTAGCACACTACCCAACTACTAGGAACATTTCCACCTTCTTTCATGGAAGGCAATTCCCATATAAAAGTGAGTGAGCATCGTTGGTCTGTGTGCAAGCATGTGCACGTGTGTTCACGCCCGTGTGCTTTACTCTCTTTCCCGGGGGTCATTTGTGAGGATGCAGTGGACCACATCATTTTTCATACTGTCCACCATGCTGTGCAGTTTCTTATGTTATGAAAACACTGGCCGATTTGCTTTCTTTGTTTGGGTTGTTAGGCTGGTCGTTTAAAGGATGCTACTAGGGAGGCTGGAGTGGTGGAGCTTGAGACATTGGGGGAGCCACACCTGTGCCCCCCGGCTGAGCCACCACCTTGAAACTTGTCACCGGGAGATGGAGGTAAAAGTATGCTTCCGGAAAAACCATTCAAAGCTCGTGTCCTGATGCTTGTGAGGTAGTGATACCATTCTTGTGTGCAGAGAATTCTTAATTCTTATGAAGACTTTTCTGTCACTAGGAATTTAAAATTAGGGCTCTCTCTGTCGGTCTGTGTCTCTTGTGCACCAGATGTGAGGAGCGGTCTGGATCCCCAAGGCACAGGATTGTGTCAACAGACACCGCTTTGTCTTCCCTCAGCTAATTCCTAAGGGTGGCTGATTGGACCTGAAGAGGAGATAAGGGGAATTATCTGGTGATAATTATCCGCTGAGGAGGAGGGGCAGCTGCTGTAGACTCTAAAGTAGCATAAAGTTGGGTCATGATTTACCATTTACTCCTAATTCTTAAGATGGGTCTAAGGATGTTTTCTCCCTCTGAGATCATTGTTTCACTTTACACTTCCATGTTAAGAAAGGCATAAATCTTTCAAAATTTCATTGCATTGAAGAATTTTTCTGATTCATTGTAAAAAAAAAAAAAAAAACCTCTGGCAGTTCCACCCGTTTGGTAGACTGTCACTGTCACACTGCCCCACACACACACCCACCACGTAGCACTTGGGATGGTCCCTGAGGATCCATATCCAAGTCTGGGGTCTCTGCAGCGGCACCTGAGCATGGAGAGGGTCTGTCTTGGTCATGGGCTGGTTTTAGGGACATGTTTTGGGAGACATGGGGATGTGGGCGACTTAGAATTCTTTCTGTGGGGTGGGAATTGGGCAGGTTGATGTTCTTGGGAGGATTGATACAGTGTCCAGGGCTGACTTGGTGAGAATCTCTCCCCAGAGCACATCCTTGGAACGTGATGAGCCCCTTTATGTTCATTAGCTTCCATCTTTACAGCAACCCTGGGGCATTATCCCAATTTTACAGGAGGGCATGTAGTCAGGAAGTAGCAGAGCCTGGACCCAAATCCAGGTCTGTTATTTCTAAGCCTTAGGCTCTTCCCACACCACACCCCTGCACCCCCTTGCTGTCTAAACCCACACCCTGTGAGGAGCGGCCCGAGGGTGTGTGTGTGTGTGCGTGTGCGTGTGCACACACACGTGTGCGAGTGACCATGTGTGATGCTGTGGCACTGACAGCCCTGGTGTGATGGGAGGGGGAGGGGAGGGCCTGAGCTCCCTTAGAACCCCCTCCACGTGGGCTGGCCATGCTTGTGTGCACCGCTGGTGGAAAACAGCACTGTCTTTCTTCTCCTTCCTGGACTAGGCATTGTTCCTTTCATGCATCATTCATGCCTCATGGCTGTAATTCCAGATAGGTCCAAACCTCCCACTCAGCTTGGTCCAGCTGACTGCCGTTAGTATTTGAGGCGTTCGGGGGCGTCCAGTGTGCAGAGCAGCTGCCTTGCTGGTAAGAACACGGAGGACCCCAAATGTAAGGCAGGGTTATTCCCCTGTATTCACTTCCCTCTGATACTGCAAACTCACTGGGGTGTATCGGCATCCACCCAGCCCGGCCCCCACCCCCTTTCTTGGGTGTGTAGAATCTTGGTGAAATTTTTCCTAATAGCTCTTAAAAAAAAAAAAAACAACTCATCAGTCAGGCAGGGGAGCTGGGTGAGGCCCACTCGAGGAGCCTGTGCTGCTATGATAACACAGAGGGAGAATTTGTGAATTTGCAGCAGGTGTGAGTTCTGAGTGCCGAGTTTCCAAAACTCCTCTAATCCTTAGATTCTAGGGGGAGCAGATGGTCATTCATTTGGAAGAAACGTTTTCTATTAGGGAGCAATCTCAGCCAGGAAAAGCTTAAAAAGAGAAAACCACTTGAGACTGGGGGCGGAAAATGAGGGCTTACCTCTTCTAGAGCCAATTCTACGTTTTTTATGTCTCCAGAAATAGAATTCCTTTCCATTCAAAATGTGCCTTTTGTGTGTATAGCTTTGAGAGAGTGTTTCTTCCTTCTGTTTTTTAGCCAACATCTTGCGATTTGTTGGCTGTGACGAGCCTTGCTCCTTGGTACCGAGGGACCCCAGATCAAGCCCTGGGGAAGGAGCACCTGCACAGAGGTGCCTAGAGCTGCTCAGGGCCCTGCTGCATCCCCCTCTTCGGGTCCCTGTCCTCACCAGCCTTTTCTGCTTCCCTGGGCTTCTCAGGCCTTCCTTTCAAGTTGCTTTGCTCTTTTGCTTTGTTTGCTCTTTTCCTCTTCCTAGGGTCCCAGTAGATAAGATGCTGTGTTTGTATAGCCCTTTGGTGTTTCCAGAACATTTTCATGTTCATTATTTTATTTTATTCTCATCACAAGCTCAGCCAGGAGATTAGATAGGGCAGAGATTGAGGTCTTCGAAAGAGAACTTTATGCTTATGGGCTATACTTTCTAGCTTTCTTATCTTGGAAAAGAATGAATAGAATTCACATAACGCTTATGGCCTTAAGGAAAGGAGTTTGTTTTTGTGAAACCTCATGTTATTCCCATTAACTGGTCTTCCTCCAACGATCTGTGATTCCACCACTTTGGCACTTGGTCACTGAATTAAAGTTCTGAGACAGCGAGAAAAGGGGAGATGGCGGGGGAAGGTCAGGGGGCAGGTGTCCCCCTGAGGTAGTCCCTCGAGGCTGGCTGGTGTGGCCAATGTGTTCTGGAAGAGGAGATAGAAAATGCGGCTTCTGGCCTGACCTCTACCACCGCTGAGCTGTGTGACTTCAGGTTAGTCACTCAGCCTCTCTGAGGTGCGTTTTCCTCATCTCTACATTACGGGGGAGGCGACAGAGCTGTAAGGTACGCTCACCAGCCATGTCTAACGAACAGTCCTTGTTCTCACTGTTTCCATTTGTTGCTTCTCGGGTGGTCTCCTCTTTGAAGGCTTTGACTTTCCCGCCAAGTTAGAGAACAGCTGAGGTGCTTAAGAATGAAATAAATACATTCAGTGAGCTAAGATAATAATTAAGAAAAGGAAGTGATTGAAATCGACTTTTCAATGTGAAGTTAAACTCAGAGGTTGTTTTGGAAGCAGAGCCAGTCGTAGAGTTTCTTTGGGGAAAGCACGCAAGTGGTTACAGTCGATTTAAATAAGTGCTCTGGTTGCCATGGGAACCTTGGTTCCTGGTTCTGCAGGTGTTTGGGTGTCCATGGCGGGGCCGTAGAGCGAGGTCAGCTGGGTGTTCAAGGATGCCTTTGCTGAGGCCCAGCCATCTTGCATCCAGCCAAGAACACGCTGTTTTAATTCTTTGCTCTTGGAAAAACTCCTCTTCCTTGTGCTGGGAACATTAAGATGTTATTCATGTTTACTGAATGTGAATAATGAGGCAGGTACTGTGTATGACAGTTACCCAGTGTTTTACATACTGTTTTTTAAAGCCGAAAACTGCCTGCCAGCGTTCAGATTACTTCCAGACTGTCACCCAAATGTTCTGATTTATTGTTGGTTACATGACTGTTTCACTACTCAGAATTAACTGCTTCTGTGCTTGATGAAGCAGTTTTCTGGACTTAAAAATAACAATGACCCACTTGATAAAACGACATGAGCGTGACTTTGCCTGATGAACGATTTTCCTGCGAGGATCAAGAGAGGACCAGAGTAGTTTTCAGTATGACAGCAGTTCACACTGAAGAAAAAATAATGAAATGATGAAAACGAAGCTCACCAATAAGTTTTTTCTTTCCTTCCTGTTTTAAAGTGGCGATGGGTGCTGAAAAAAAGTAGGGAGGGTTCAAACTTACCAAATTCCTGGTTTGAAAATGCCGTGGAAGCAAACTTTTCTGGGTGTGTCAGGACCCAGCTGCCCTTTTTTTTTTTCCACCTAAAAAAATATTAGAAGATGAAGGAATACGCCTAAAAATTATTCTTTGCAGCATCAGCCTTTCAGGACAGTGTATTTTGCTGAGCATTTGGTTCAAAGAAATTTGAGACAAGTAGTTTAGATGAAGTCTTCTCAAGCTGATCTTCCGACGAAAGGGAATTTGCCGTGAGACTTCTCAGCTTTTCCCTGACTTCTCCCATCTTTCTCCATGTTTGTGATTGTTAGGGTCTGCCGAACGTGTGGGCTTACTAGATTATCTTTTCTGAGATTTGCTCACAGTCCACTATGAGGTACTAGAGATTTCCCTCTTGCTGAAAGCTGCTTCCCTGCATGTGCCCAGCCCGGATGCTGTTAAAGGATCGTGAGAGAAGGACCTAGATTTTTTTTTTTTTTTTCTAAACCATGGTGGTGAAAATGCAACTTGTGTTCTGCTAACTGAAGCTTTTCCGTGTATCTTGAAAGCGGAGTCCGAAAGCTGTGGTGGTGATTGCAACAGAGCTCAGGGCAGGGACAAGTTTCACAATCCAGCCCTTCACTAGAGATCTTTTCACCAATAAAGTGATTCTCTGGCTCTTGTTGGTTTCAACCCCAAGAGCTCTCACATGCTGGGGGGATGACAGCCTTGCGCAGGGAGGCCTCGCGAGCCTGTCTGGATATTTTGAACATTACAGAATCTCTAGGCCGGCCGTGCCCCTGATGGTGCTCAGGCCTGGTTTATACATCAGGTGGCCCACCTTGGAGATTCCCCAGCTGCTGTCTGCTCGGGCAGCAGCTTTCCAGGACCACAGTGCAGCGTCAGGGCCCTGGCTCCGTCATGATAAACGATGTGTCTGTTCTCATCCCAACATGTTGCATCATCTTCTGGCCACTCTCAAGGTATCTGGGAGTCGTTCTGTTGCATCACTGCAGAAAACAACTAGCAAGATGTAACCCAGATTCCCTGCTCACTGACGGTGCAGGAGAGAGGGAAGGCAGAAATACCATTCATGGCTTGTTTCCTGAACCGATTTGCACGGCGCCCTCTAAGCCCTCCTTAGCAGAATCGACAGTGGGAAATAACCATCCCGGTGAGGAGCCACTCTTTGTCATATGTCTAAAATGTTCATCTACATCTTTGACATTTTGTGTTATTTTATACAAAATGGCAATTTGAAGGTGGCTATAAAAAGGAAAATTCTGTTTTATTTTCCTTAATCATTGGTCCATACCTTCAAAAGTACAAAAATAGATATTAGGCCTGAGTTCCCAGTAGATAAAACAATTGGTTGTGTGTCTGAACAGTAATCTGATACATTAAAAAAAACCCCAAAACAACAAAACTTTAGTTAAATCCTCATTTTGAAACTCTGAAAAAGACTTAATAATGCTGGTTTGGGTTTTCGCTTCACTGAGATATATAATCAGATAGTCAAGACTATCTAGCACTTTGCTTTTGCAATTCTGATGAGATTTTTTTCTTTTTTAATTTATTTTATTTTATTTTTGGCTGCGTTGGGTCTTCGTTGCTGTGCGCGCAGGCTTTCTTCTGGTTGCAGCGAGCGGGGGCTACTCTTCTTTGTGGTGTGCAGGCTTCGCATTGCGGTGGCTTCTCTTGTTGGGAGCACAAGCTCTAGGTACGTGGGCTTCAGTAGTTGTGGCACATGGGCTCAGTAGTTGTGGCTCGCGGGCTTTAGAGCGCAGGCTCAGTAGCTGTGGCTCATGGGCTTACTTGCTCCGCAGCATGTGGGATCTTCCCTGACCAGGGCTCGAACCTGTGCCTCCTGCGTTGGCAGGCGGATTCTTAACCACTGTGCCACCAGGGAAGTCCCTGATGAGATTTTAAAGTACCTGAATGCATAAAAATATATATATAAGGTGTATGTTATATATAAAATATATGTTTATATATTAAATACGTATATTATATACAAAATGTACATATATATATATAAAACAGCTTTATGGAGTTATAATTTACATGAACTGTACATATTTAAAGTTGTATAATTTAACATGTGTCTGTACCTGTGAAACCAACATCACACCAGGATATGGAGCATCTCCATCACCCCCAAGATTGTCCTCACACCCCTTTGTAATCCTTTCCTCCAGCTGCCCACACACATTCCCTCCTCAGGTAACTGATGATCTGTTTTCCGTCACCGCAGATGAGTTTGCATTTTCTAGAGATTTATGTCGAGTCATACAGTCTGTAGTATCACGTTAGGTTTTTTCATTCAGCATGGTTATGTTAAGGTACATCCATGTTGTACTATGGAACGATAGCTGATTACTTTGTATTGTTCAGTAGGGTTCCTTTGTATGTGTCCACCACCATTTGTATACAGTTGTTTTATAGCTGGGGACTCCTGGTGAAATACAGTGTGGAAACTCATTTATACTGATAGTAAGGTTACTGCTCTGATTTTTCCGAAGACCCATTGAGATGGTAAATACATAACAGATGTAGAATGCTGGATAAAACATAATGGAGTAAGAAAAACACATTGCACATTTTCGCCCCGGGAAATGTTGGATTGAGGCTGCGTAATTAGCATACACCATTTCGAATTGGCACAAAGCTCAGTAGGGTTAAAGTAGACTTATTATTTGAAGAGTCTTGGTTCCTTGGTTTCATTAAACAAATATTTTTGGTCATGGCCTCTGTCTGGCCCAGGACTAGGCCCCATGGGGACACAGCAAGGAACCTGACCTCTCTCTTGCCCTCCAGAAGTTCATGTCCAGTAGGTGAAATGAGACATAAACAGAAATAATTACAAAGTAAAAGGTAGGCAAGAGAATTTCAATGAGAGAAGCACAAACAGCTGAGGATGTTCAGAGGTGGAGGAAACTGTTTCCAGCCAGGAAGAATCTGAGAACTTGTTTGTAGGTGGTGACATCCTAGCAGGGCTTTGAAGGTAGGTTCCAGTTGAAAATATATGCATATGGGAGAGGATACCAGCAGAGGCCAAGAGAGAATGTTAGCCAGGGCCTGGAGGAGGGGGTGAAGGGAGGAGTAAGTCTCAGTGTCCGCAGGGCTGGTCCCTCTGAAGGCTGTGCAGGGGCATCTGTTCCCAGCCTCTCCCCTTGGCTTGTAGATGGTCATTGTCTCCCTGTATGTCTCTGTCCAAATTCCCCTTATTTATGAGGGCTAGGGCCCACACAGATGCTCTCATGGTAACTTGCTTACCCCTATAAGACCCTACCTCCAAATAAGGCCACATTCCCAGGTACTGGGATTCGGACTCCAACATATTTTGGGGGTGACAGAGAATTCAAGCCATAACCCAGGGTTGGGAGTTTGGGCTTTATCATTTAGGCAAAGGGGAGTCATGGAAGGTTTTAGATCAGGGACACCAGCAGAGCTTCCAAATGTTAATCTGGCAATTTGTGCAAAATGGGTCTGAGAGGGGAGAGGATGGATGGGTCTGGGGGACGGCAGGAGGGGCCCTGTTGGGAGCCTGGCCGGGGTCCCTGGTGGGCAGTGCTGAGGCAGATGTGGTGGGAGAAGTGGGTCTGGCCATGGAGGGGTGAGCAGTGACCGAGTTGGAACGGCCAGGTGACCATTTCACCGTGCTTCACGCACAGTAACACTGCTGAGATTTAGGGTCTCTGAGCATCTGTTAGTCCGTTGTCAACAGTGTGGATAAAAAGGACCATACCTTGTGAAAGAAGGTGAATTCGTTCATGGACTGTTGTTTGGAGGTTATGGCAGTATTGCCTTTATCCACAGAACGATCACGGCCTCATTATTCACCACCTTTGATGATCAGGAATCAACTCTAATCCTGCATGTGGGCAACTGGGTCTATTCTTACAGAAGCAGCCCATAGTTTTAGTCTTATTGCAAATTTTTGCCTTATGATAAAAATAATTATATATGTCCTGTCTGATGTAACTGGTCTTTGGCTGAGTTGGCACTAGAACAGTGACTGTTATGGATAATAGGAGTATATGGGCTCCAGCCAAGTATGATTCTTCCATAGTAGATACTGGTGGCCCAAGGAAAGCCATAGTGTGGTCCTGGTGGGCACCCAAAGGTTGTTTACTGAATGAGTGGATGAAAGAGAAAGCATGTGAATTTTTTTTTATTAAGACTATATTTTTTGGAGTAGTTTAAGGTTCACAGCAAACCAAGGGGAAGGTACAGAGATTTCTCATAAACCCCTGTCCCCACACATGCACAGCTTCCCACACCATCGACATCCCCACCAGTGCAGTGCATTTCTTACAGCTGATGAACCTACACTGACACATCATCACCCAGAGCCCATAGTTTGCATTAGCATTCATTCTTGAGAGAGAAAGGTTTAGCTTGTTTTTCCTCCCATTGTTAAGACTCATATGTGCTGAGTTTGGTTTTCAGGTTTCAGACCTGGAGACCATAAGTTTGAACAACTGTCCGTGGCTGTGTTTCTAAAATGGAAATTGTGACATACGTATAGTCTTTGAAATGGTTGTTCATGATGAATGAAAATACAGTGGCTTGCAGTTAAATGAGGGTTTGTGATATGATAGACTCCAGTTAAATCAAGCAAAGTAATGATGTACATTGTCGTTTAGATTCCTGAACTGGTCATCTCATTGTGACCTTGGAAAGCTTTTTTACCAAGGTGTAAGCGTACATTGACTCTCTGGGTGAAGAATGATATAGCTTTGATTTGGGGAGGGTTCATGTTACACAGCTCTAAGAAATGGCTTGGTGTAATTGGGAGGATACAGTGACCAAAGATAGAAGTGCATTTTGAAAAATAGAACTACCATACGACCCAGCAATCCCACTACTGGGCATATACCCTGAGAAAGCCATAATTCAAAAAGAGTCATGTACCACCATGTTCGTTGCAGCTCTATTTACAACAGCCAGGACATGGAAGCAACCTAAGTGTCCATAGACAGATGAATGGATAAAGAAGATGTGGCACATATATACAATGGAATATTACTCAGCCATAAAAAGAAACAAAATTGAGTTATTTATAGTGAGATGGATGGACCTAGAGACTGTCATATAGAGTGAAGTAAGTCAGAAAGAGATAAACAAATACCGTATGCTAACACATATATATGGAATCTAAAAAAAAAAAAAAAAAAAAAAAAAAAAAACATGGTTCTGAAGAACCTAGGGGCAGGACAGGAATAAAGACGCAGACGTAGAGAATGGACTTGAGGACACGGGGAAGGGGGAAGGGTAAGCTGGGATGAAGTGAGAGAGTGGCATGGACTTATATACACTACCAAATGTAAAATAGATAGCTAGTGGGACGCAGCCGCATAGCACAGGGAGATCAGCTCGGTGCTTTGTGACCACCTAGAGGGGTGGGTTAGGGAAGGGTGGGAGGGAGACGCAAGAGGGAGGAGATATGGGGATATATGTATATGTATAGCTGATTCACTTTGTTATACAGCAGAAACTAACACACCATTGTAAAGCAATTATACTCCAATAAAAAGTGCATTTTGAGAAAGTAAAATACTGAAAATATAGGGAATTCTTTTAAAGATTATTTTTGAGACTTCTTTGAAAATACCACGTTTGCTTGTATATTTTATTTGCAAAGACTCATTGAAGTAAATTGTAGTGAAGATTTTGGGTAATGGGACAGCTTAGGCCCCAGCTTATGAGGAGGATGAGAGCTACTATGCAAACCACAGATCTTAGTGGTTTTATTTAAATAAACAAAACAAGATAATGCAATCTATGTAATTTTTCTTTAAAAAATGATTTCAAAGAGATGGGAAGCAAGCCACAGCTCCTCTTCACCTCCAAGTCTGTATATTTGTCTCACTCCCCCTCAGTTTACAAGAACTGTGATGGCTGGAAGCTTCCCTCTAGGTTGGGACATTTCCCACGCTCTATTGTTCTGCAGTCCCTGAGTACCTGGGTTCCGGGGGGGGGGGGGGTGGTTTTCTCGGAACCACATGGGTCTGGCCGAGGTATGGAACACCGCACCCTCAAGTTCTTAAGAAAAATCCAGTTCCACAAACCAGCATGAGCACGAGGGCTCAGTGAATGCTGTAGCAACACAAATGGCTTAACGGACATGGCAGGTGTTACCAACCTTAAAAATCCGTTCGCCACCCCAAGTCTCCTTAGAGAAAAGTTCCTCCTCGCTTCTTTCTCCTCCACGGCCTCCATCACCCCTTTCTATTCAAAAGCAAAGAAGCAAAATTCTTCTTTTTATCTTGCCCCTCCCCCTCTCCTTGTCTACACCTTCAGGCCTGGAGGTGGGCTGGGTTGTGGTAGCATCTTTCAAAGAAAAACCATGCTCCCTCTAAGCAGAGAGCAGGCGAATGTAATGTCTCTACTTTGTTAAGTGTGGATTTAAAAGACATAAAGTAATACGGGGTTCGCCTGGACAATGAGAAATATGAAACTAGGTTATAACATTTTGGTCCTTTTTCCCCCAGTGTGATATAAATTAGAAAAGAAATATGTGTTCCTGTGTTTTCAATTCCCAGATTTTTTTTTTTTTTAATGAGAATGAATTGGCCCAAAGGAAGAAAATGTTGTACTTATATCTGCAGAGAAACTCCTATCCCTTTTTGTTTGGAAAAGCAGTACAGTCGTCCCTTGGGCTCCATAGGGGATTGGTTCCAGGACCTCCCACGGATACCAAAATCCACGTATGCTCAAGTCCCTTAAATAAAATGGCATAATATTTGCATATAACTTATGCACATCCTCCTGTATACTTTAAATCACCTCTGGATAACTTATAATACCCAATAAAATGTAAATGCTATATAAATACATAGTGGCTGGGTGCATGACAAATTCGTTTTGCTTTTTGGAACTTTCCAGAATTTTTTTTTTTTTTTTTGCATGAATATTTTCAATCTGCTGTGGGTTGAACCTGCAGATGCGGAACTGCCGATCCGGAGGGCCGCTTGTACTGAGAATGCCGGGTGGGCAGCTGCAAGCTGAAGGGTGGCTGGCGGATATGGAAGTTGAGAGAGAAGAGAAAGCACAGAGTGACTGGAGCCTGATGGGGGAGGAATGTTGCAAACCGAGGCAGGGGACACACAGGAAAAGGGCTTTCGAAATTATTGTGACTTCTGTAGGAGAATTTGAGGAAATCATTTTTCCTCTTAAATAAAAGAGGAAATGATCAAAAGAGTTATTCAGTGGCTCTGAGACGAAGGATTTGGATTCCCGAACCACAGAAAGTCACCCTTGGGGTGAGCATCACGCCAAAGGCTGAGGCCGCAGCTGTTTTCCGGGCCACACCGTGGGAACATGGGGAATGAGCGCATCCGGGCGCGACTGGGGCGGAGGGTGCTCTGTGATCCTGACTGCGGGAATGAGGAGATGGGATGTGAGTTCGAGAAATGGAATCCTGTACAATGGAGTTGGGGAAAGCAGCCTGCAGCGGTGATGGCCCTTCCCCAAAAGAATTGTTAGGGGAACGTGGGCCTTCCTTAGTGTTGGATTATTCAGCCGCCAGAAAGCCGGGGTGGTGCTCGGGCCCTGGAGGCCTCCGCGCTCGCTCGCCCTTCCCCCACTGCAGACTTGAGCTCTGTCATGTATTTCCCCAAGTGAGGAAGTTAAAACTAAGCATGCGGGCTCCATGGCACACACGCGTAAACTGTATTTCATGCTGCTGGGCGCGCCCCGCGCTTGGAGATGATGTCATTTTTAGCAATGCAAGTTTGCTCCGAAGGAAGGTACCGGCCGCTCTTATGGTAAATCTGAAAATGACACTTCACTGTCTGTTGCAGCCGAGCTGGGACAGCCTCTCAGTTGAGCCGCTGGGCTTTCCTTCAATCACCTTTCTTTCAGGACTGTAGAATTTTTTCTGTCCTCAGGGTTAAGGAGGGTGATCCGTCGTGGGGAAAACTTATTCTACTCATTATGCTGTATGATCAGAGAAAATGGCTAAGAAGTAAAGAGGATTTTAGGGTTTGGAATCTAACTTGCCACTCTAAGTATGGAAGGAAATTAATTCAAGAAGAAATGGAAAAAGAAACAGCTTACAATTGTGGTTTCTCCAGCAAGTATCTCCTTTGTACTGGGAAACAGACAATCTGCTATACATACACTTTCATTTTGAGCACATTGCCTTGGTCTAGGGCCTGTAATTTAAGAAATGTACAAAGCAGGGACTTCCCTGGTGGTCCAGTGGTAAAGAATCCGCTGCATTGTCAGGCATAGGTTCGATCCTTGGTCCGGGAAGATCCCACATGCTGTGGGGCAATTAAGCCCATGCGCCACAACTTCTGAGCCTGTGCTCTAGAGCCCGCAAGCCACAACTACTGAGTCTGTGTGCCACAACTATTGAGCCCACGTGCTGCAACTAGTGAAGCCCACGTACCTAGAGCCTGTGCTCCACAACGAAGAGTAGCCTCCACTCACCACAACTAGAGAAAGCCCGCACGCAGCAATGAAGACCCAGCACAGCCAAAAGAAAAAAAAAAAAAGAAGAAATGAATAAAGCTGTATTGTAATCTGATTTTAATTAGGGCACATCAATATGACTTCGAGATTCATTAGATGCATTTTGTATTTCAGAAATATATTTGCCCAAGCCTTCTGACTTTTAAAACCTAAATGGTTTGTCCTAAGGAGTCAAGCAAAATATTGAGCATTTCTTTCCTTCCACATTATTAATTTCTCCAGGCAGGGATCTAATTAAAAATGTGCAATGTAGCAGAAAAAGATAAGATGAGAACTGTGATTTGTGTGTGTGATGTGCTTTAACCTGGAAGAAGGCTATCTGGTTTCTTCACTCTTTTGTGGGGGGAGACTTTTTCAGAATGTGGACAGTTAGCCTTGGGGACCAGAGTCACCTCCTCAGATTGTATTGCACATGGTTTCAAATGGCCAATTTCTTTCTTCCAAATTTATTTATTTATTTTTGGCTGCGTTGGGTCTTCGTTGCTGCACGCGGGCTTTCTCTAGTTGCAGCGAGCAGGGGCTACTCTTCGTTGCAGTGTGCGGGCTTCTCATTGCAGTGGCTTCTCTTGTTGTGGAGCACAGGCTCTAGGCGCACGGGCTTCAGTAGTTGCAGTACGCAGGCTCAGTAGTTGTGTCCCATGGGCTCAGTAGTTGTGGCTCGCGGGCTCTAGAGCACAGGCTCAGTAGTTGGGGCTCACGGGCTTAGTTGCGCCGTGGTACATGTGATCTTCCCGGACCAGGGCTTGAACCTGTGTTCCCTGCATTGGCAGGTGGATTCTTAACAACTGCGCCACCAGGGAAGCCCCTCAAATGGCCAATTTTTTGATCGTCAGTAGACACAGTGGATTCAGATGGAAGTGTCTCTTCTGCTAGTGCAGAACCACTTTTCCTTCATGTAGTTCTGAAATCCCTTCTGTTTCAAATTTTATAGCCACTGCTGTATTTACTTTTGGCAAAGTGTTACTTTAATAAAAAGTTCACTTATATATTCATTGATTGGTAGAACGACAACAAAAGAGAAAGCAAATCCATTTGTCACAAGCAGTTCCTAGAAAGTCAGTCCACTGTCTTAGCAATTTCTAAATTAGAGCACTGAGACCAAACTTTGTAAAAGTGAATTTCTGCGTAAAAAAGGAAATTTGTTAAAATAAATTTATTCATTTATTTTTGGCTGTGTTGGGTCTTCATTGCTGCATGGGGGCTTTCTCTAGTTGTTGCGAGCAGAGGCTAATCTTCGTTGTGGTGCGTGGGCTTCTCATTGCAGTGGCTTCTCTTGTTGTGGAGCATGGGCTCTAGATGCACAGGCTTCAGTAGTTGTGGCACGTGGGCTCAGTAGTTGTGGCTCATGGGCTCTAGAGCGCAGGCTCAGTAGTTGTGGTGCACGGGCCTAGTTGCTCCGCGGCATGTGGGATCTTCCTGGACCAGGACTCAAACCCATGTCCCCTGCATTGGCAGGCGGATTCTTAAGCACTGAGCCACCAGGGAAGTCCCCTTAAAAAGGAAGTCTTGATGCATGCTATAATATGGATGAGCCTGAGATGAAGGGGGTCAGGACAGACCACCTCAAAACGTGCCACTTTTCCATAGTGATTATTTTGAGCTGAAGGCCATTGAGAAACCTCAGAGACAAGACCTTTCTGCCCTTCCCATTTATTCCCAAAAGCAGGGTGTGAGTTTCCTGCCTCTCCTATACTGGGATGAGGGGAGTGACCCTAATCACCAGAGACAGAGAGCCAGCGCAGAGAGGAGTCTGTGTAAACAAACCTTACAAAAATAGCCGTTATCACCCATTAGTGTCCTACCCACATTCCCACAACTTATTGCCCCTAGAAGCCCAAACTCCCTTTCCGTTGTCTGATTCCTTCTCCACATTTTATCATCCTTTGTTAAAATGGTACATAAGCCTCTGAGTCTAACTGCTGCTTTGAGTTTTCACTTCTTTCCTGAAGCCCCCATGCACATGAAAATATTCATATCAGTAACGTTTGTATGTCTTTTTCTCCTGTTAATCTGTCTTTTGTCAGTTTAATGCACAGACTCCAGGAACAAATCTAAGAGGGTACAGGAAAAGTGTCTTCCTCGCCTACAAGGACATTATGCTAAGTGACATAAGCCAGTCACAAAAGGACAAATACTGTATGATTCTACCTGTATGAGGTCCCTAGAGTAGTCAAATTCATAGAGACGGAAGTAGAATGCTGGTTCCCAGGGGCTGGGACGGGGAATGGGGAGTTAGTGTTTAATATGGGTGCGAAGTTTCAGTTTGGGGTGATGAAAAAGTTATGGAGATGGGTGGTGGTGATGTTTGCACAACACTGTGAATGTACTTAGGGCTACTGAACTGCACTGTTAAAAATGGTTAAGATGGTACATTTTATGTAATGTGTATTTACATACTTACATTACTGTACCACAGTTTTTAAAAAATGGAATTGCTGTGGCTGGAGTGAACTGCCCTATGGAAAACTTGGAGCAGTAGCTGAATGCCAGACACCCAAGTCTGCCCTGGGTGCGCATTCGAAACTCTGGGAGATGATTTCTCACCTTTTCGTGTGGATTTTCCTTGTCCCTGGAGAGGTGGTTATTTCCCGGGGCCTGGGTGCTCCCTACCAGGGAGGGGAAGCGCCTCTTTTCCATCCTCTGTCCCATTCTGATTGATACTGGGCGGAGCTACACACACGGAATGAAGCAACAAGAGTTGACTCCAGGTTTTGGGGGGCAAGCCAGTGACTGGAGGAGGGAGAGGAGTTTACTATAAAGTCCATTCTCGGGAGAAATCCCAGTCAAATGAGTGCCCCCAGGGGGCCTCTGGGTTTTCAGTTTGTGCAGAGTGTTAAAATAAAATACAGGTAAACACTAAATGCAGGGGAAAGATCCTTACCTTGTGGAACCACTGTCTAGATGGTCCTGTGCCAGTGATGTGTGGTTGTTTCAGAGCAATGTTCTACTTGCAGTGCTGGGGAGATGGGAGGAGAAATCAGATGAACAGATAGACGTGAGCCCGTTGCTGTTCCTCTGACAATCTTGTGACACTCTTGCCCAGTCCTGTCCGACAGAACTTTCTGTGATGTTGGAGATATTCACTTTGTTTATTTAATATCGTAGTCACTATGGCTATAAAGCTCATGAAATGTGGATAGTGTGACTGAGGAAGTAGATGTTCAATTTTATTTAATTTTAATCAGTTTACATTTAAACAACCGCCCCCCGGTTAATGGCTGTCTTCTTGGAAAGCCCAGCGCTGGCTCACCTTCTGGTGTTTGATTCTTGTCCTGTTCACATGACTGTGGACCCTGGGGCTCGACTGGGCTCTGCGAGGACTGAACCTCCTGGGTTCAGCTGGGTTAGACCTGAGGGTCGCTCTGGGGTTGTTATTATGGACACTGGACTCCCCCAAACCTTGTCAAAAGTAGGCCTAGTGTCATTAATTAATTGTTTGATCAATCAGTTACTGATTAACGATTAATACTCAGTTATTTATTAAGCACAATAGGACAGACACTGTGTTGAAATGTGGGGGTGTTGTAGAGAACAGAGCCAACAGGCGTTCGTGCCCTCAAGGGCCCCGCGGTTGGCGGGGAGGATGAACTCTGGATGAGCAAATACAAGTGTGAATGGAAGCAGGTGAGGCGAGGTCTCACCTCCCACCAGTGGGAAGGAGCCTTGGTGGGGGTGACGTCAAATGGATGCACACTTTGTCCCATTCTGTTTTAACAGGGACACTTCGTCATGTGGTCCCTGAGCTCTGATTCAACTCTTCCAGTCCTTTTCTTCCAACTTCCTTCTCATTAGCATCTCTTGGGCCCATCTGGTGCCTTGACGTGGTGACTGAACTTGTAAAAATGGTGAGCCCTTGTCTCACCCCCCAAAAGGGCTTGAGGGGAGAGTTGGGGAGGGGAGAGTTGGGGAGAGTGGACAGGGCTGTGGGGCAGCTCACTGCCCGCCCCCAGGAGTGCCTAAGGCAGCTGATCGGGGCTCCCCCTGGAAAGGATGCTGTTACAGACCTGACCCGAGGCTGGGATGGGGACCAAGGCTGTAGCCCAGTCAGCCCCCAGGCTCCAGCCCCACCGGGCAGTGACTCTGTCCCGTTGGCTGCGGGCCCTTCCTTGGCCGCCCCCAGCTGGGTGCAGTTGGCTAATTTAGTAAATGTCCACGGAGCATCTTCCAAACACCCACTGCCCAGGGGCCCTGGGGTGACACTTGGGCTGCTGCCTGGTTGTTGGCCCCCTGGGTGCCTGGGTCTGGGGCGCACTTCTCAACTCTGGCTGCGCTTGGCGATTACGTGGGGAGTTTTTGAAAGGTACAGACACCTGCGTCCCCCCACCCCAGACCAATGAAATTAGAATGTTGAGGGTAAAGGCCTAGGCATTTTTTTAAGGCCCCCTGGCCAGGATACTGTCCTGCGGATCCAGGGCATGGGGGCAGGCCTGGGAGTCCTACCTGGTGCCTCCCCATCCTCTGGGGGGCCCCCTGGCTGCCCCCGTGGAAGCAGCAGCCCGGTTTCTGCCGGGATATCCCAGTAGGGCTGTGGGGCTGGACACCCCTGCCTCCCCCCATCACAGCCCCCCTGAAATGAGTCCTGGGGACCTGCCGGTGCCTCAGGGATCGTGTTCTTGTGCAGAGATGTGGCCGTGAGCTCAGGTGGCCCCCAGTGGCTTCCAGCTGTCACTGCTTTCACACGCAAGGCTGGAAACTTGGCTGGAGATGCGGTCAACCTGAAGTCCACTGAAACCGGAAACTAGAGCAGTAGGGGTGAGGGGTGGAGGTGAAGGGTAGGGGTGAGGGGTAGAGGTGGGGGTGAGACAGGGGTGGGGGTGAGGAGTAGGGGTGGAGGATGAGGGGTGGAGGGTGAGAGGTGAGGGTGAGGGGTGGGATTGAGGGGTAGGGGTGAGGGGTAGGGGTGGGGTGAGACGGGTGGGGGTGAAGAGTAGGGGTGGAGGGTGAGGGGTGGAGGATGAGAGGTGGGGGTGAGGGGTGGGGGTGAGGGGTGGGAGTGAGGGGTAGGGGTGGGGGTGGGACGGAGAGGAAGGAGGGTGCTCCAGGGAGCTTTCCTAAGTTATGCGCTAGCTCCGAAATCATCACTGCCTTCAGCGAAAAGAATGAAGTGTGTTGGAAAAGCAAGAACTTTCTTGCGCTTGGCTGGGCAGTGAGGGGCTAAGTCCCCCGGGTGGGGTGGGGGGTCGTTCCATGTCCCTCGGCATCGAAGCGCGGGGTTTGGGCCCCTCGGCCTGGCTCAGCCACGGCCAGAAAGGTTTAATGAGGGCTGTCATCTCCCGGCACATGGAGAAAACCCCAGAGCAGACACATTTTCACATTCAATCCTAAATGCTCAGAGGAACCAAGTTTTTCTGAGATTACACATTTTTCCAGCATTATGCTGTGCTTGAGCCTGCAAAACAATGAAGTGGAATTTTTCTGTCTTTTCCTGTAGTTTCTGGGACCACACAGAGGATGCTTTTGGTAGGTGGGGTGCTCGGGGACTGAGGGCTAGTGTGGACCTGGACTGAATTAAATGCTCAGGCTGCCTTCTTACCCAGCTTGTGGGCCCTTTTGGAACATGTCTGGGTGGGTGCGGTTGCTTCAAATTGAAGGCAGTTGCCAGCGAGACTGGCTGCTTCTGTGTGCTTGGAGGGCCCTGTGGGGTCCAGGTGAGCACACGGCATTAAAGTCCAGTCCTGGCCCTTCCTGATCATTGGAACTGGGAGAAGTCACTTAACCTCTACGAGCTTCTGTTTTCTCATTTTTGAAAAAGGAATAATGTATATAGTGGGGCCTTGATGGGGGACGTGGCGGGAATGAGAGAATGAAGAACTGGGAGGGGAGGTCTTGCACCTGCTTTGCCCCTGACCCCTTGAGCAGCCCTTCTCTTATGTTTTACTTATTGGGCTTTCTCATCAGTTTTCCTTAAAAAGCCTCCCACCCAAGCGTCTCAAAATCCGCACACCCAGGCCGCACTGCAGACCGATTAAATCAGAGCCTCTGAGGGTGGGACCCAGGCAAGGGTAGTTTTTCACAGGTCCCTGGTAATTCTAACACACGGCCAAGGTTGAGAACCACTGCCCTACAAGGCCAGGTGAGACGGGTCAGTGAAGTGTTGGGACACTCCCGCTGGGGCAGTGCTGTCGGCAGGCCCTCCTGGAATTCCGAAGGGTTGCCTTGCCTGTCCTGGCACGTGAGGTAGTTCCTGGCATGTGAGGTTTTGGGTGTCATGGTTTGGACCCTCAGGGAAGATGCCAGAAGTCCATTACATTTAGCCATTTGTAATTTTCTCAGGAATGTAGCTTTGAACTCTACCTGCCACAAGGCTGGGGCCTGATGGAGTCACTAGGCTGGCACCAGGCCCCCCGATGCCCCCCTGAGCAGCACACAGCAACCCTGAGGACGTGATGCAAAGCCTGTTTCTTTCTGGGAATCGGTCCCAAAAGGGGGCTAGCTGCTCGTGCTGGTGTTGGAAATGAAGAGAAAGTGACGAGGTTCAAGAGAGCTGTCGTTCCCAGTCAGAAAGAGAAGCCGGGGTGACCCAGGAGCCAGCTTGCCTCTGTGCTGTGAGCAGGGAGGGCCCCTGGGGGTGGGGGGTGAGCTCCTGGTTGGTCCCTCTGAGCGCCCAGGGGCTCTGGATTGTCGCTGTCTGTTCTGGGCTGAGGTCCAGCCCTGGCTCTAAAGGACTTTCCAGCTTGTTGCCAGGGTCTCTATGTGATACACAAGTGCACCGTAAATGGGATTTTTGAATGGTTCCAATTCTGCTTCCTTATTTCTGTCATTAGCCGTGTGGACCGGGGCATCTTTTTAAAAAGATCTGAACACAAATAGCGTGAGGTGGGTCTCCAGAGGCTCGCTGCTCCCTTTGCTGGTGTTGGGAAAGAGGGTGCCGAGATGAATACACAGGGGGCCATGGGAGGCGAGGGCACCCGGGGTGTTTTTCTAAAACACAAGCCAAATGGCCCTGACTTACCTTGGAAAAACCTCCACAAAGCAGCGAATTGTATAAGTTTGTCGGTGAAATAAAAGCCCAGTTTGTGAACAATGTCCACATCCAATGAGATTCATGGGCCAAGTTTTTCTGAGTTTGTTTCTCCAGCCTTTAGTGGGAGGGGAGCTGGGGGCAGGTGGATGCAAGAGCTGGAGGAAGGAGGGGGCAGGGCTGGACTAGAGGAGACCAGTGATCCCCGCTGGGTCAGCCTGGAGAGCTGGAGCGTCTTCATTCGGGTTCAGCCAGGGGGGCCGGGGGTGTTTGCAACAGCGGCCAGTAAAGAGAGATGCCACCTTTTTCTTCGGCAGTTATCGTGTGAATGTCAGACCCAGATATGTCACCAGGTACAAGACGGTGACACAGTTGGAATGGAGGTGCTGCCCTGGCTTCAGGGGAGGAGACTGCCAAGAAGGTCCCAGAGACCCCGTGAAGACTCCCCGCCCCACACCCGCTCGGCCGAGAAACAGTGTGAAGAAAGCCACAGGTAACTTCTGACTTGGGCTCTGCTTTGCAGGCCGCCACTGCTCCTTCAAACTACAGGATTTATGAGTTACAGTGTGGAGCTTTCCAAGGTCTTCCCAAAACACGCATATATGCCTGCAGTAGACACATGGCACACAAATTTATTTGCAGAAGCAGTAGTGATCGGAAGACAAACTTTTAAAAAGTAAATTGCTTTGTTAGGGCCAACTGGTTGTGAAAGCCAAGGTCTTAGAGCGGGAGATGCTGCTGGTCTCAGGCTTGTGTCGCCTGAGGCACAGACAGAAGAGAGTCAAGTGTAACAAGGTAATGATGCTTGGGTTGTTTTTACTTTACTTTTCATGTACAAGCTCCCATAAACCTGAATTTGAAGAAACTAAAATTGTTTCTTTTTCAAAAAAAAAGGGTAAATAGAATCATTCTTATTCTGTTTGGGGTGAGATATTTGCAAAGCTAAGCCCCAAGTTAGAAGTGTCCAATGAGGCTGTTCTTAAATTTGATTTTGATTTTTTTTTTTTTTTTTTTTTGTGGTACGCGGGCCTCTCACTGTTGTGGCCTCTCCCGTTGCGGAGCACAGGCTCTGGACACGCAGGCTTAGCGGCCATGGCTCACGGGCCCAGCTGCTCCACGGCATGTGGGATCTTCCCGGACCGGGGCACGAACCCATGTCCCCTGCATCGGCAAGCGGACTCTCAACCACTGCGCCACCAGAGAAGCCCTGATTTTTTTTTTTTTTAAGTGAAGTAGCACAAACTCAATGAAGAGCTTAGAAAGCAATGATAATTTTCACCTTGGCTTTTAAGTGTAACATTTAAGAAACTGACTTTTATGGATAAAAAGATGTTGACATTTTATTCTACATCACTTTATCTTTCTTCTTTTTTAAAGTTCAGTGAGAAAAACCTAGATTTTCTTATAAGTTAAATGTTTAAGTCGTCTTTAAATGATTATATTTTCCCATGAGGTGTTTTCCGTTTGTTTTGGGGTATTTTTTTGTCTGCATTGGGTCTTCGTTGCTGTGCATGGGCTTTCTCTAGTTGTGGCGAGCGGGGGCTACTCTTCGTCGCGGGGCGCGGGCTTCTCACTGTGGTAGCTTCTCTTGTTGTGGAGCATGGGCTCTATGCGCATGGGCTTCAGTAGCTGCGGCCCACAGGCTCAGTAGTTGTGGCTCATGGGCTCTAGAGCGCAGGCTCAATAGCTGTGGTGCACGGGCTTAGTTGCTTCGCGGCATGTGGGATCTTCCCGGACCAGGGCTTGAGCCTGTGTCCCCTGCATTGGCAGGTGGATTCTTGACCACTGTGCCACCAGGGAAGAGTCCTGTGTTTTCGGTTTTGAAACTAGTGGTGTTTCCCAATATTGTCCGTAAAACAGATTTTAAAATAATTTTTATTATAAAAGTACTGCATATCTATTACAGAATGTTTATAGGAAAAATATTTAAGTACACATAATCTCACCACCAAATGACAAATACTGTTAACATTTTACTATAGAACACTATTCTCTTTTCTACTTGTGTGCATACATTTTGTTAAGGAAAAATTCATTCATTCATCCCACAAATATTTATTGAGCTTCTATATCTGTAGGCTCTATACTAGGTTCTTAGGAAAAGAGAAAATCAAGGCAGACACAGTCCCTGACTTCATGGAAGGCAGACACTAGACAAGTAGTGAGGGGGCATGTTGGATCATAGTGGACAGTTTATTTGTTTTGTTTAGTTTTACTTTTTATTTTATAAAAGTTTAAACATACATGTAGTTTAATGACTTCAGTAGCTTTATAAGGACTATTAGGAAAAGCACTGATTCCCTTTCTCTCCCACTTTCCCTTCTCAGGGGTAATTACTTTAAACTCTTTATTATTAAACTCTTTAAAAATTAAAAAAAATTGAAGTATAGATTTACAGTACTATATTAATTACAGGTATACAACATAGTGATTCAATATTTTTATAGATTATACTTCATTTAAAGTTATTGCAAAATAATGGCTATATTTCCCAGTGTTGTCCTTGTTTCTTATTTATTTTTTACATAGTTTGTACCTCTTAATCCTCTCCCTCTGTCTTGCCCCTCCCCCCTTCCTTCTCCCCACTGGTAACTACCAGTTTATTCTCTGTATCTGTGAGTTTGTTTCTGTTTTGTTATATACATCTATTTGTTTTATTTTTTAGATTCCACATATAAATGATAACACAGAGTATTTGTCTTTCTTTGTCTGACTTTTATTTCTCTAAGCATAAAACCCTTCAGATCCACCCATATTGTTGCAAATGGCATTGTTTCATTCTTTTTTATGGCTGAGCAATATCCCACTGTGTATATGTACCACATCTTCTTTATCCATTCATCTATCGATGGACACTTAGGTTGCTTAAAAATATGGAATGCTTCACAAATTTACCTGTCATCCTTGTGCAGGGACCATGCTAATCTTCTTTGTATCGTTCCAATTTTAGTAAATGTGCTGCTGAAGTGAGCACTACTTTAAACTCTTTAGATGGTCTTTTGGAATTTACCTCCACACCCCTTGACTTCTCATTATGGAAGGTGAGGATATAAGTCCCTTTCATCTAACATGGGGCTCCTATACTGCCATCCTTTCCATTCAGTTTTACTGTGTTTTTATCTGTTCAGTATTTATTGGTTACATTGTAGTAGTTATATAATGTTTACAGCTGAGCTCTGTAGTGTACTATGAATATGCTGCCTTTCCTACAGTGTTTTTGGATTTCTCTAGAGTTAATAAGTATGTTTTCCTTTGCTTGGTTTTCTATATTTTTATCCCTATTTCAAACCAGACTCTCCACTAGTTATCTACATGTCCCCTCGTTATGTTCAGACACATCAGTTTCATCCCCTTGAAGAAATCTCTCCTAGAGCCTTCTCACCTGCCCCACCTGGACTGGTCATCTGCTTGTCCTTGTTCACAGCTGCCACCCTGTGACCTTAACTGACTTCTCTCCCATCCATTCCCTCCTTCCTGTACCCCCTGCTTGCTCTTTCTCAGTTTATTCCCTTGTTTTGGTAGAGCACATCTTCTAGTAGTTTCATGAGAGGATTGCATGGGAGGTAAACTTTTTGATATTCTGAAAACATTTTTACTCCAGCTTCAGAATTCTAGGTTGGAAATAATTTTCCTTTAGAATTTTGAAAGCATCACTCAATTTTCTTCTAGTTTCCAAAAAGGAACGCTCCTACACTGTTGGTGGGAATGTAAATTGGTGCGGCCACTATGGAGAACAATATGGAGGTTCCTTAAAAAACTAAAAATAGAGCTACCATATGATCCAGCAGTCACACTTTTGGGCATATATCCAGATAAAACTATAATTTGAAAAGATACATGCACCCCAATGTGCATTGCAGCACTATTTACAATAGCCAAGACATGGAAGCAACCTAAGTGTCCATTGACAGGTGAATGGATAAAGAAGATGTGGCGTGTATATATACAATGGAATATTACTCAGCCATAAAAAGAATGAAATAATGCCATTTGCAGCAACATGGATGGATCTATAGATAATCATACTAAGTGAAGTAAGTCAGACAGAGACAAATATCATATGATATCACTTATACGTGAAATCTAAAAAAAAGGATACAAATGAACTTATTTGAAAAACAGAAAGAGACTCACAGACATAGAAAACAAACTTATGGTTACCAAAGAGGAAAACTGCGGTGGAGGGATAAATTGGGAATTTGGGATTCATATATACACACTACTATATATAAAATAGATAAAACAACAAGGACCTACTGTATAGCACATGGAACTATATTCAATATTTTTTAATAAACTATGTGGGAAAAGAACCTGAAAAAAGAATATATATACACATATATATATATGTGTATATATATATATATGTGTGTATATATATATATGTGTGTATATATATATGTGTATATATATATGTGTGTGTGTATATATATATGTATATATATATGTGTGTATATATATATGTGTGTGTGCATATATATATATATATATATATATATATATATATATATATCTGAATCACTTTGCTGTACACCTGAAACTAACACAACATTGTAAATCAACTGTACTTCAATTAAAATTTTTTTTCTTCTGGTTTCCAATGCACTGTGAAAATGCCCCAAACCATTCTGATTCCCAATTTTTTATATGTGACTTGGTTGGGGTTTGTTTTGCTTGTTTTGTTTTTTGCCATTTTAGTGGGATTTCAGAAGAGAAAGAAAGGAAGTGCTTAATCCTCAATCCACTATCATTATAATGAACGTACTGTTTTTGGAACTTATTTTTTAACTTCATGAAAAAACATCCATGTCATTAAATATACTACAATATCATCTCATGGCTTCATAGAGTGTGATTGTTTGGACATAATCCTGTACCGTTGGTCACTTAGACTGCAATTTTTCATTATTATAGATAGTATTTGAATGAGTATTTTTTCCTGTTAAATTTTTTGATTCATCCTTATTATTTACTAGAATAAATTTCTAGAAGTGTAATTGCAGAGTCAAAAGGATTCTAAGTATTTTGAAGCATTTGCCAAATTATCCTTCCAAAAAGTTGTAGCAATTCTTATAGTCACCAGCAGTATATGAAAAAAACATCTGCTTACATCCTGATCCTCCCACGCTTCTCCGGCCCTTTGAAAAAATTTCCTTTGCTCAGAACAGCATTTCATTTGTACGTGATTCAATGAATTTTATTTCTGGTGTCCTGAGATAGAATACATTTTTCAGTATGGAAAACAAGGTGTTCTTTCTAGTTTTCTCCTTGGGAATTTAGACACCTGAATTCCAGTCTTGGTTTTAACACTATGTTGATTTTAATGAATAATAACTGTTGATATGATCATCTGCAAAAGTTTAGAGGAGGAAAAAACAATAAACATTAAGCTCAAATATCAACAACATTCTAAATTTACTTCCAGTGTTTGTCAGTTTACATTAATACATTTTATTTCATTGTAATCTATGTTGTGTGTGACTTTTTCCACTTTACACGATATCGTCTGTAGGCTTGTCGATGGTATTCTAGTATTCCTTGTATTCTGTGTTCAAGGGCATGGTTTGCTGCTTATTCTCCTAGTGCCTCAGATTTTTTTTAAAAAATAAATTTATTTATTTAGTTTTGGCTGCGTTGGGTCTTCGTTGCTGCGTGCGGGCTTTCTCTAGTTGTGGTGAGCGGGGGCTACTCTTTGTTGCAGTGTGTGGGCTTCTCATTGCGGTAGCTTCTCTTGTTGCAGAGCACGGGCTCTAGGCATGTGAGATTCAGTAGTTGTGGCACACGGGCTCGGCAGTTTTGGCTCGCAGGCTCTGGAGCACAGGCTCAGTAGTTGTGGTACACGGGTTTAGTTGCTCCATGGCATGTGGGATCTTCCCGGACCAGGGCTCGAACCTGTGTTCCCTGCATTGGCAGACAGATTCTTAACCACTGCACTACCAGGGAAGTCCAGTGCCTCAGATTCTGATAACCTGCTTTTTGTTTAATTTATCTCTCTCTCTGTACGTTAGTTTATTTTCATTTTATGACTCATCACAATTATTTTATAATAATTTTTTTCTTTTGGACTGTTTCCTTGAAGGGTACATTTCTTAAAGTAGGATTATCAAAAATTGAATGTTTGAGGAATTCCTTGGCGGTCCAGTGGTTAGGGCTCTGTGCTTCCACTGCACGGGGCACAGGTTGGATCCCTGGTCCCAGAACTAGGATCCAGCAAGCCACGCCGGGCTTGGCCCCCAAAAAATTCAATGTTTGTATTCTTTGACTTAGTGACTCTCACTGCTTAGGGCCATGTAGCTCTGTTGTTGGGAGATGCCAGTAGACTCTGTTGCTTTATCCCTCATTTGCTGTTAGTTTCCCCAGCTGCATGACAGCACTGAACTATGTCCGTGAGCGTCTTTTAGCGCAGGGATGCTATTAAAAGTAAGTAAACATTTAGGGGTTGCTTGGAGGATAACTTGTTGCTCGTGTGATATCATACCACCCAACTGCTAATGGGTGGATCTCAAGTGGGTTCTTGTGGTTTTACAGAATGCAGTCAACCCCCGGGGTGTGGGTGCAGTTACTAATGTGGGAATGATGTGTGTTCATATGATAACGCAAATAAAGAATATTTCCCTTCAGGGTGAAAGAGGCCATTGAGTATCTATTATGTGCCATGTAAATATCCTCTTAACAACCCAAGAGGGAAGATAGTACCTCTGCTTCATAGATGAGGGGATTATAGTTCACAGAAGTGAGTTAACCTGCTCGAGGGCAGACTGTAAACAGCAGAGCCAGAATGCCCCTGGAGGTCTATTTTACTTAAAGCCCATAGTCTTTTCTACTCTAGCACAATAATTACCTGCAGTGAGAAGGGAGCTGTAAGTGAATCCCATGAATACCCGGTTTATTGTCTTTGCAGAAACTGGGTAAAGGTAGAGAATGTTAAGTCACGTCCAACTCTTTCTTTGTAACAGACAATGAACCAAGCCGAGTCTCAGAGCCTGAGAAGACTTTGTCACCAACTCCTGCAGCAGAACTAAATCGGACCGTAGGTCCAAAACAGGGGCCCCTAGAACTTCAGGAAAAGAAAATCCAGGTGCTTGAGGAGAAGGTTCTCCGACTCACAAGGACGGTTCTTGATCTCCAGTCTTCCATTGCTGGAGTGAATGAAAACCTCAAACACTCCATTCAGGATGATGCCAGCAAAATGCTGGCATCGTGGCTCAGTAACCTGCACCCCCAGCCGGCGCCTGACAGTGCTGTTGATGGAGAACCAGGAACAGTCCAGCTTCCTGGTGTCCTCGACAATAAGGAATCTGGCATGAAGGACATCAAGTCTGAATTGGCTGAAGTCAGGGATGCTCTGAAGACCAAGAGCAGCAAGCTGGAAGAGCTGGATGGGAAGGTGAAGGGCTACGCAGGGCAGCTCAGACAGCTCCAGGAGGCGGCCCAGGGCCCTACGGTCACCATGACGACCAACGAGCTCTACCAAGCGTATGTCGACAGTCAGATTGATGCCCTGAGAGAGGAGCTCATGGAGGGAATGGACAGGAAGCTGGCGGATCTGAAGAACTCGTGTGAGTATAAGCTCATTGGCCTCCAGCAGCACTGTGATGACTATGGGAGCAGCTACCTGGGAGTGATGGAGCTCATAGGAGAGAAGGAAGCCAACCTGAGAAAAGAAATCAGTGACCTTCGAGCCCGGGTCCAAGACCTTCCAACCAGGGCAAATTGCTGTGACGGTGCCGAGAATGGTGACTTTGGGCAACAGATCAAGGTGTTAGACCAGAAAATTGAAAGAGTTGCTGAAGCGACCAGAATGCTGAATGGACGACTAGACAATGAGTTTGACCGCCTCATAGTTCCAGAGCCAGATGTGGACTTTGATGCCAGATGGAATGAACTGGATGCAAGGATCAACGTGACAGAAAAGAACGCGGAGGAACACTGCTTTTACATTGAAGAAACCCTCCGGGGGACCATCAGTGGGGAGGTAGATGACTTGAAGCAGCTTCTTGATCAGAAAATACAGTCTCTGGAGGAGCGGCTCGGGGGCGCTCTCCTGGCGATGGCCAATGGCTCGGAGGCAGAACTTGCTCCCCCAGCGTCAGCCCCGCCTGGTGGGTCGGGGGCTGGGAACGGACAGGTCATGGTGGAGTTAAACCACCTGAAGGACAAAGTGCAAGTGGTGGAGGATATGTGCCTACAGAACTTCCAGGGAGAGCCTCGTGGGAGAGAAGATACTTTGCGAAACGGAGACCACCCTTCAGCAGGTGACACTTTGAGCCTTTTGAAATCTCTAAATGACACAATGCATAGGAGGTTTCAAGAAACCGAGCGTAGCATCCAGAGACTTCAACAGGATTTTAGTTTTCTTTATTCTCAACTAAACCACACAGAAGACCACGTGAGTCATCTTCATAATGAGCTGAGCAGTGGTAGAGAAGGTAAAAAGGCTGCAGGACGTGGGTCTTCTAAGGGGGGTGAGCCCCTCCCGTCTTCCCCGGCTGCCTCGGTGCATTGCTGCAACCAGCTGGAGGAGAGGTGGCAGCGGCTGCAGGGCCAGGTCCTCGCCGAGCTGGACACTTGCAAGGAGAAGACACACGGGGTCCAGAGGGGGGTCTCCGTGGTGGAGGACAGGGTGTCTCATATGGAGAAAACCTGCAGCAAACTGGACTCCATCTCAGGAAGTCTTCAGAAAATCAAGGAAGGGCTCAACAAGCATGTCAGCAGCCTCTGGAGTTGTGTCAGGCAGATGAACGGGACGCTCCAGGCACATTCCAGAGACATCTCTGGCCTGAAGAATTCAGTCCAGCAGTTCTATAGCCATGTTTTCCAGATTTCTACTGACTTGCAAGATCTGATCAGATTTCAACCATCGGCAAGTAAGTGGACCTTTACAATTCCATTTCTTGTAATTGTTTGCAACACGTATTATGCTAGATTTTGGATGGTTTATGGAATTAACTACATCACTGCTAACCAAAGTGTGCTTCATAGATGGGGGCCAGTTTGTGAATCGTTTGGTGCTGGGTAAAATTAAGGCAAATACCAACAGTGAGAGAAAGTATTTAGAAACTTTTAACATAATTTGACATCACCGTAGCATTCAAGCACACTATCTGTGCATTTTGCAAATTATCAGCTGACAACAAATTGAAAACACAAAAGGAAAACTGGTCCTTCCCCACAGGTAGGTGGTAGAAGGTTGATCTATACTATCATGTCTGTGAGCTTAGAGTTGGGGTCAGATTGTGGCATAACAGCTTGGGGCAGTGGATACGTTGTCTTGTTTTCTACTCAGGGAGTCTCCCGGGTGTGTGTCCATTCACCTCTGTGTGAGCGTCACTTTTGTTTGCTGGTGTCATTATAATCTCTGTCATTATCATGACAGAGCTTCCTCTTTGAGCATCCTCTTGTTCCCTAAAATCTAGGGCCTACATGATGGCAGGTAGAATGCGTTGTATTCCTTTCCAAAGACAGAGACAGGACCGTGGACAAAAGCACTTTAGGGGCAGAAACTGTTTAAAGCCCCGTAGTGTCCAGAACAAGGACTCTCATAAGTTGCGCTTAGGGCAATGCTGGCTACACATGACACACTCGACAAATGTTTGTTGAATGAATGAATGAGTTGAATGAATGAATGGCCCCTTAATAGTATTGAGGGATATATTCAAGTTAATTTCTGTTATTTGGGGGTTCAGCACATCATTCCTGAAGGATAGAGCATCCCTTGTACCTGGATTCAGTAGCCTCAGTACTGAGCCAGCCTTTTCTAATGGATGCGGGAGGGATGAGCGGGGAGCTCACATTGATTGAGCGCTTTTTATTTGAGTCCGCACTGACCTAGTCCCCTCAGGGATGTGTTCCAAGGTCGCACAGCTGGGAAGTGGTGGAGGTGGGGTGAGGACCCCCGGCGCTGTCCTCCAGGCCTGCACACATCTCCCCTATGTCTCCCAGAGATGAACGCACACTTACTGGGTCCAGGAGGACTTGGGGAGGGCCAGCCATGTGCCCGAAAGGACCCCACTTCCTGACCAGTGCTGTCTTCTTTGTTGGCCTTTATCACCTTTCCACCTTGCTCAGCTCCAGGTGACGAAGGCCCTTAACTGTTGATGCAAGTTCCTGGCCTGGTGTGTGCTGGTAGAATTTTAGGATCGGGTCCCAGCTGAGACTTATAGCCTGAGAAGGGGAGGCTGGAGCCGGAGAAGAAGAGGAGGCCTGGCCTGGCCGGGGAGAGCCCGGGCCTGGCCCCCAGGAGGCAGGAGGGTCCCAGGTGGTGGGTGGGAAGTGCTTTGAACCTTTCCAGAGATAAGGAGTTTGTAGATAAGGAAGTATCCAGGCAGTCCGGATATTTATAACCCTCCCCCTCCCCTCCCCCCAGGCCCACGCACCTCCCCTATCTCTGGAATGTTGGGTAAAGGCCACACAGGACTATGTGTGTATTCATAGAATGATTGTCCCTCATGGTGACAGTTCTGTCTGGACTGTGCTTTATAACAACAGATTGAACCAGATATTTCCAGTTGATTTGCAGTTCCCAGGCAGCGTGGGAAGCTGTGTTAACTCCTTCACGCTTGGCTGTGAAAGCAGGGGTCGGGGGTGAGTGCCTTTAAAGAGAATGTGGCTTCCAAAAGATGATCCTTTTGGAATGAACTCATTGTTGTGAGTGTAGGAAGCATGGATTTCTGAGAATTTCATTGATTGAAAAGAGACAAACAGGCAGAGTCTATCCATCCTTGCAGTGCATCCAGGTCTAGGAGAACCTGAGCATGAGAGGTCTGTGGGTGAATCTGGAGTTCAGGTCCCATGGACCAGTTAAGAGTCAACAGTACAGGGGCTTCCCCGGTGGCGCAGTGGTTAAGAATCCGCCTGCCAGTGCAGGGGACACGGGTTCAAGCCCCAGTCTGGGAAGATCCCAAATGCTGCGCCACAACTACTGAGCCTGTGCTCTAGAGCCTGAGAGCCACAACTACTGAAGCCCGCGCGCCTAGAGCCCATGCTCTGCAACAAGAGAAGCCACCGCAATGAGAAGCCCGTGCACTGCAACGGAGAAAGAGTCAACAGTACATTTATTGAGCACCTACTATGTGCAGGGCTCTGTGAGGGGTGCAGAGGTGAGTAGCATGACCCTCACCCTCCAGGCGTTTTCAGTCACGGGGGTACCGACATGCACCGGTCTGCAGAGAGGATGAATGAGGTGGTGTGTCAAGGCCCAGTGAGTGGTGTCAGGGTTTATCCTTTTAGTTCATTGGATCCTACCGAACCCGTACTTTGTGGGAGTAATGAGCTATGTCTGTGGAGTATGTGGATGTGTGACAGTGTGTGTGACAGTGACATTCTTAGGGGAAACAGGCAGACAGAGATGGTCACGGGCACAGGCACATGGCCACTGTGGGAGTCAGGGAGGGCTTCTCGGAGGAGGGAGCCTCCAAGGATGAGGAGGTTGAGAGTTCAGAGGCTGGTGGGGTGAAGGGTGAGGTGGAGTGATGAGAGAAGCTTCTGGAAGCAGGCGTTACTGGAGCTCATACTGAGGGGTGGGTAGGGTTCAGCAAAGCAGGATGGGAGGACATACCTGCTGAGGAGTTGTGTGAATGGGCCCGTTATTTACTGCTGTGTGACAGCCTACCCCAAATCTTGGTGGCTTAAAGCAACAAAGCTGTATCATTTTCCATTTTTCTGCAGGGCAGGAAACTGGCTTGGCAGTTCTGCTCCATTTGGTGTCAGCGTGAGTCACTCACTCAGCTGCAGTCAGGGGGCTGGTGGGCCCGGCTAGGCTGGGAGGTCCAGGCAGATGGGTCATGTGTCCGGTGCCTCAGGGGTCCCTCCACACGGCCATCCTCTGTCTCTTCGTGTGGCTGACTTGGGCCTCCTCACAGCAGGTGGTCTCGGATAGTCAGACTTATCACATGGTGAAAGCCGAAGCCTCTTCCAGGCGAGGCCCCGAGCTGGCATGGTGTCCCTTCTGCCACATTCCATTGGTCAAGGCAAGGTGATGCGGCTGGTGGACGTCGGGACAGAGGGAATATTAGTGATAGTCGTCATCTCTCCCACTGCGAGCCAAGGTCCAGAGCTGAGAAAGCAGGATGTAGCCACAAGAAGCCACATTGCTGGGCCAGGGACTCACACTCTGCTGTGTCTACTGCCCTGTTCACAGACCCCATTCTTTTCTTTAGAAGCACCCGGAGGGGGCGGAACTACCCACGAGGCAGCTGGGGGAGCAGAATGGGCTTCAGCGGACGCTCAGATAGATCCGAGCCTCTTTGTTACCTGCCACTCCCTGCATCGTTGGTGCAGATGTTCTTCCCTGGGGTTTAAAAGAGATTCTTGAGATTTTTTTAAAATTGATTTTTATTGGAGTCGAGTTGATTTACAATGTTGTGTTAGTTACTGCTGTGCAGCAAAGTGAATCCGTTATACATATCCACTCTTTTTTAGATTCTTTTCCATACAGGTCATTACAGAGTATTGAATAGAATTCCCTGTGCTACACAGTAGGTTCTTATTACTTATCTATTTTATTTTATATAGAGTAGTGTGTATATGTCAATCCCAATCTCCCAATTTATCCCTCTGATTCTTGAGATTATATACCAAACAAAAATGTTTGGTTACTTTTTTGGACGGAAGGTCCATGTCTGTCATATAGGACTCAGAGCACTGCCTAACTTCCTTTTTTTTTTTTTTGGTTAATTAATTAATTAATTTAGTTTTGGCTGCTTTGTTTCTTCGTTGCTGTGTGCAGCTTTCTCTAGTTGCGGCAAGCAGGGGCTACTCTTCATTGCGGGGCATGGGCTTCTCATTGTGGTGGCTTCTCTTGTTTGCCGAGCACGGGCTCTAGGCGCGCAGGCTTCAGTAGTTGCCAGTAGTTGCAGCATGTGGGCTCAGTAGTTGTGGCTCACGGACTCTAGAGCACAGGCTCAGTAGTTGTGGCACACGGGCTTAGTTGCTCTGTGGCATGTGGGATCTTCCCACACCAGGGCTCGAACTCGTGTCCCCTGCACTGGCAGGCAGATTCTTAATCACTGCACCACCAGGGAAGCCCAGCACTGGCTAACTTCTAAAAGGTGAAGAACCACTGTATTTTCATGACTGTCTCACCTTAACTGATCTGTGACGTGGGTGTGACACCCCTCTCCTGGGCCCCATATGCCCCACCCCTTCATTTATATAGTCACTCATTCAACAGATACTTACTGAGTCATGTCCTAGGGCTGGCGTTTCAGCCCTGAAGGACCTTACACTCTAGTGCGTAAGACACGTAATGCACAGCCCAGCAAATGAAGATCTGATTTCAGCTGGTGATCAGTGTGTGGGGAAAGACCCAACAGAGAAGGTGATAGAGGACGGGGGAGTTGGTATTTTAGATCAGAGGTCGAGGAGGGTTGCTCAGTGGAGATGACATTTGAGCAGAGACATAAATAAGACGAGGGAGCGAGCCCTGCAGAGATCTGTGTTCCCGGCAGAGGGAAAAGCATGTTCAAAGGCCCTGAGGCAGGAATGTGTTTGTCCTGATTGAGGGCTCAGAATGCCAGTTTGATCAGGTCTGTGAGCAAGGGGGAAAGTCATAGGCAGTGAGGTCAGGGAGTAGGAATCAGATGAGGTGGGATTTTATAGGCTGTGATAACGGATTTGGATTTTAAGTATCATGAGAAACTCTTGGAGAATTTAGAGCCAGGAAGTGATTATTATTTCCCAGGTTTGCAATCCCAGCTACTCTACACACTCTCTGTGACTTTGGGCAAGTTATTTATCTACTTGATGTCTCACTTTCTATACCTGTTAACTGGAGAGAATCATGATAATAATACTTCAAAAAGTTAGTATGAGGATTAATATTCCTAACTAGTGGAGTATTAAATAGTGCCTGGCACCTGGTAATCCCTCACTAAATACCAGCTGTGATGTCGACCCTCCGTCCCCTATGGTGGGTGTTCATGCTGCTCCTGGGTGAACTTCTCTCTTCCTCTTCCTACCAGGCCCCGGGCCTGCAGCCACAGAGGAGTGCGAGCAGGCTTGTCCACACCGCAGACGTGGGATGGGAGCCCTGGGTGTGGGGCTCCTGGCTGCTCTGTCAAATGTTTCTAGAAAGCCAGAGGGTTTTGTTCTTTCCCTTCTTTCCCTTTCCTTTTCTTCTTTTCTAAACTGGGAGTCAGGTAGAAAGTGTAAAAAGCCTAGAAATCTCCCCTTCCTAGCATTCAGGATTCATGTTCAAATAAATTAGCTTCTGAAGGGCAAGGAGATGGGGAAATCCTTTGTTCTTCTGTGGATGTGGCCCTGGGCTTTGGCCTTCTATGCCCCGTCACACTGGCTCCTGTTTTCAGTGTTGGTTCTTCACACCATCTCCCCAGCACCGTCCCTTTCCTTTAGCTGCAACTTGTCCCCAAGTTGACTGAAATTGTCAGGTAGGGGTCGCTCTGTCACTGGCAGCTCCAGGGTCTGCTCCCAGCATGGCTGAAAGCCAGAGTCTGCTTTCTGCCGGGCCCGGGACCAGACTGTGACGTTTCTGCTGTTCCCCTCCCAGTTGGGACATAAGGGGAGTTCCCGTTGCTGAGAAACCTGGGGCTCCCACCCGAGCCGAGATGGAGCGGAGGAATAGTCCGCGCGTCAGGGAAGCGCTCCTCCCCTGCACCACGGCTCCAGCCCTGCGCCACGGCTCCAGGAAGGGCCGTGCCTGCCGGCCGGCGCGACACTGTTTCAGCACACTCCAGTGACGGCGGCACTGCTTCCTCTTTCTAATCTGCCACCTCTTCTGCAAATGTCTTAGGGCGATTTCTCATAAATACTTTTTTTCTCTCTTCTTTTAAATTTTAGTTTTGTTGGAGTGGAGTTGATTTACAATGTTGTGTTAGTTTCAGGTGTACAGCAAAGTGATTCAGTTATACACATACATATATTCATTCTTTTTTTTAGATTCTTTTCTCATATAGGTGATCCCAGAATACTGAGTAGAGTTCCCTGTGCTATACAGTAGGTCCTTGTTGGTTATCTGTCGTATCTAGTAGTGTGTGTGTGTTCATCCCAAGCTCCTGATTTATCCCTCTCCCCCTGACATTTCCCCTTTGGTAAACACAAGTTTGTTTTCGATATCTGTAAGTCTGATTCTGTTTTGTAAATAAGTTCATTTGTTTCATTTTTACAAAATTTGATTCCACATATGAGTGATAGCATATGATATTTGTCTTTGACTTACTTCACTTAGTATGATAATCTCTAGGTCCATCCATGTTATTGCAAATGGCATTATTTCATTCTTTTTTATGGCTGAATAGTATTCCATTGTCATCTTTATCCATTCCTCTGTCGATGAACATTTAGGTTGCTTCCATGTCTTGGCTATTGTAAATAGTGCTGCAGTGAACATTGGGGTGCATGTATCCTTTCAGATGATGGTTTTCTCCAGATAGATGCCCAGGAGTGGGATTGCTGGATCATATGGTAGTTCTATTTTTAGCTTTGAATTATATTAATAACGTTTCATTCAGGGGTATTACAGATTTAAGAATCCCATCTTTATCCACTTGCTTAGCCTAAGCTGCACTGTAAGAATGAAGAAACACAGATTTTTCAAATAAGCATTTAACCGTAAAGCATGGCCAGGGGAAGTGTGGCCTGATGCCAGTGTTATGACAGTTTGGGCCCTCAACTTGAAATTGGCTGAGTTTGGGGCCAGTGTAGGTCCAAGATACTATGATGGAGTAAGTCAGAGTTTTATACATACATAAAGGCTAAACAAACTGCCCACACTCAGACCACACCAACTCCAGACGATACCTGCCCTTTTGCCCTGTGAGCATCTGGTTGTTGTAAAGCTCTTTAGTTGGTGAAAATTGCAGCTGCTTTTCTCCATCTTAACTTTAGAACTGCCATGCTCCGGGAGGGCTCTCCCACAGCTGCGTGCAGAATCCTCTGCGAGCTTTACAAAAATAAGGACTCCGGGCTCACTCGGGAGATTCCTGCTCAGCAGGGATGAGGTCAGATCCAGGAATTTGTACTTAAATTTGTAATTAAAACAAAGAACCCCCTAGCTCTGGTCCCAGAAGTGGAAGGCAGGCCCCCTCAGAGGCGGCACCGGGGCTGCTGTGCCCAGAAAGAAGAGAAGCGGGGGCGGGAGGGCGGTGAGGAGAGAGGATGAGATCCCGGACTTGACCGAGCGCCACCCACGCAGGCTCCACCGTGGCGTGCGCGTCCACTGAGGGACTCCGCTCTTCGCTGTTGATGTGTCTCCTTAGGCCTTGACTACTACCGCTTTATAGTGAGTCTGAAAATCAGGTAGATCCTCTCTCTGCATTTCCATATACAACTTAGAATCAGCTTGTGAATTTCTACCAAAAAAAAAAAAAAAATCCCCCAGTGATGCTGATGCTTGGGTCGGCCTCTCTGGGATTCAGTGACATCGAATGACTCTCCGTCCCAAATGAGCTGCCCCCGGTGTCAACAGGAGCGGCCGGAGCCGTCTCTGTGTCAGTGTTCTCTAGGTTGTACTTTTCAGAAATGTCGACCTGTTTCCCCCTGTTTCCCCTGTTGAGGCTTATTCCACGGGCTTCCGTGTGATCACATCTGGACTCCTTTCTCGGCTGGGCCAGTGGGCTCTGTCCTCTAGAGGAAGAGTCAGTCCGGGCCCTTCTGTGATGGAACCACAGCGCCCCTTGGATGAGCTTGAATGCTTTTCCTCTCCGTTCCAACCAAAGCCCAAAGCAGCATTTCGACTGCCATTTGCTCAGAGTAGGACCGTTCCTGCGAACGCGTGGTTTCCCTTCCTCTGCTGTCAGGGGAGCAGTGCAGGGTTTCTGTGGGTTGTCTCCCCAGTCCTGAGAGTCCTTCACATGCCTCCACGGCCTGTCTTCCCTCAGCCTTTCTGCAGGGAGAGCAGCAAGCGTCTCCTCGGAAGCCCCTGCCTCGTGCCCGCCCTGTGCCGGTCAGTGAGAGCACCCCGGTCCCGCAGAACCTCCTGCTGAGCCTCGCGTTTCTCAGGCGCTTCCCAAGAACTGAGCTTTGCCAGGCAGTGTGGCCCTCCGTCTACTTAGCCTGCTGTATGTCAGCATGTGGATGGGTTTTTTTTAAAGTCAGAAGTCTTGGGAATTCCCTGGAAGTCCAGTGGTTAGGACTCCACACTGTCACTGCTGAGGGCACAGGTTCAGTCCCTGGTCGAGGAACTAAGGTCCTGCAAACTGTGCGGCGTGGCAAATGAATGAATGAATGAATGAATGAAAGAAAATATGAAGTCAGAAGACTTGATTGACATCTTTAAAATAGTCCCCTGGAGTTGCAGGGTTTGGTCAGCAGACACACCCTTGGGATGCCAGGCAGCTTAGCTTCCCCCCAACTGGGAATTGCCCTTAACATTTGCACAGTGTTTTACAGTCAGGGACGCGCCCCTGCACCCATCACTTCATCTGATTGGCACCGATTCCGCCTGCTTGTCAGGAGGCTTTGCCAGTTTAGCCCAAGGATGGCTGAGCTTTTAACTCGGGAGGTTTTTGTGGTTTTCCCTCAGCCACGCCACCAACAAGACTCTGACATCCAAGGCCCGTGTCTGTCCCCGCATCCCTGCTCTGTGACAAGATACCACCAAGTTGCCAGGCACAGCCACGGGGCTGGAACTTGGGCGATTTAGCTGCCACTCTGCAGGGTTCTCTGGCGGCTGCAGGAGGAGCCAGACCACCCAGGCTCCTGAGAGCGGAGGAAGGCATGTCGGTCTCGTGGATTCTTGCGGATTTCCTTAGGCAGGTCTTTGTCTTAGCAAAGTTGAAATTGGCTTTTAATAAGAACTTTAATGGAGAGGGAGTGGCCTTTCCTACACGGTGTCAGGTCCATCCTTGGTAAGGCTGTGGCCCTGCCCATCCCACACACAGTGGCACAAGGCCACACTGTGGCGTCAGGACCAACGCCTTGGGGCAAGTTCTGGAACAAAAGCAAGCACACGTATGGCTGATCATTCCTCGCACGTGAAACATGGGCAGCAACACTTGGCTCTTAGGAGGAACTCAGTACAAATGGTCACTCTCTGGATTAGAAACACATGTTTGCTTTGGAAAGACGTTGACTGCCAGAGTTATCTTCCCAGAATGAGCAAGATGCTGTCCTGTCTTTGTTACAACCATGTAATAAATGTGTGCATTAGAAATACCACGTGATGCACTGGGCTGAGCCTGTGCTGGAGGCCAGGGCTGGGGAGCAGTCTGGATCCAGCCAGGGCCGCTTTCTCATGACCGTCTTTGCTGTGATGTGAGTGGTGTTTTGGAGCCGCCTGTCCTGAGCAGCGTGCTGGATGGACTCCCCATGGAGATTGGTGGAGGATATTTGGCCCAAGCAGGTTGTTCATTTGTTTCCCTCTACCTTCCACTTGCTATGACAAGCCTGGGTGTTGAGGGAGTGATGAACGTAAAAGAGAACCATCACTGACTCTAGGTACTGGCATTGCCCTTATAGGACCCCAGAATGATTATCGTTGGCAAAATTAGGGCACCTAATTTAATGGTTGGCAGGAGTGAGGGTGCAGCCCATGGTACCTGCTGTACTTCCAGCCTTCCTTCAGTCACCAAATACTTAGATGTCTCAATGTCACGTGCCAGGCCCTGGGGATAAAAGATCATTAAAATGTGTCTTCAAGTGCTCATCATCCAGCAAGAAAGGAGAGATGTAAAAAACCGAAAAGACCCCTGAGAGGCCAAAATGGTTCATGGTTCGGAGGCAGGATGTTCAGGCCCTACTGGGCAGATTCATGACGGCTTCACGAGGAGGGGGTATCTGAACCGGGACTGCAGGGAGAGGTGTGTTTCGGTGAGGGCACCTGAAGAGGCATTTTAGGGAGTGCGAACAGCAAAGCACAAAGGCAGGAATGCTCAGATGAGAGCCGGGCCCCAGTGGGGGTACTGAAGGTGGCAGGAGGCGATGGGACAGGGGCTGGGGACACGGACGACAGAGGAGATTCTGTTGGATTTTATGAGCAGTGGAGGACAACCGGAGATTTCTGAGCCGGGAAGATGACTAGGATGCGTTCTGAGAGTATTCTGAGAAAGGTGTGGAGGAAGGACCCAAAGGACGATTCAAAATTAGAATCAGCTGGACTTAGCCCAGATCGGGGTGTGTGTGATAAGCAAGAGCACCTGGACTAGGTGATGGGGCAAGTGACAGACGGGGGGGGGTGCTTCAGAGAAAAAGGGCTGCTTTGAAGGGTTTGGGGGGGATAGGTACAAAAATAAGGACCCGGTTGAGGGGCTTTACTTGGCTATTTTTAGGTGCTTTGTCAACTGTAATTCATTGAGGGTTGTAGGACTGAGGAAAAGTACTTGTTTTTAAATTTTGGGTGGAGACACATAAACGTGGGCTGAAGGGAAGGAGCTGGTGGGGTGGAAGGAAAGAGACGGAGGAGAGAGGAGGGATGCTGGAGGAGCATCTCCAGCAGAGAAGGGAGGTGGGGCTAGGGCAGGAGCCTGCACCCCTGGGAGGGAGGCCAGCTTGTGAGCCTGGAAACAGCGTGAGGAGGGAGGGGAGACAGACAAGGAAGGACCTGAGCTTGGGCTGGAGGGAAAAGAGTTTAGAGACAGGCCCTGGGTGTCTTCCATAATTATGTCTTATAAAAATGAAATAGTTCTGAGAAGTTTATAATGAAAACCAGCTTTCCTGCCCCCTTTTCCCTGTTACCCTTCTCACCCCAGAGGTGGCCACGTGCCACTCTTTCAGGTGTTTTCTCCCCCTGATGTTTGCCATCAATTTATTAGCTTTAGATCTCTCTATATGGGTATTATTTGACATTATATATATTACTTATCAGCTGTAGACATTAGCCTATGGATTAGGCTCTCTCAGGTCTCCCCCTGCTTCCCCTCCTCCCAGCTCCCAGTGGAGTTATGCCACAAAAATCAAGTCGGTATTCATGCTTTGAGGAGCTAAACAGCTCAGTAATGGCCAAATATGATCATGTTGCTTTTCGTTTTGCTTTCCTCTGAATTAGTAGTAGTGCTGCATTATTATTTGCTAGATTTTACATATCTCTTTTGGATTCTTCTCACTCTCTGATACCCTCTCAATACCATAAAAATTATCAGATCATCAGTCAGTTCCATTTTTTGCATCAGTGACCTCTCTCCGGGAGTTCTCTCTTCCTGACCCAGTCTGGACTGCTTATTCTCTGGACTTGCTCTAAGGCTTTCAGTCTGAAACTTACTTCACTACCATCCTAGAAATTTCTTGAACCTCTCTCCTGTCTTAGACCCTTTTCTTTACTCTGCATTTCTTTCTTTCATGGTTTACTCCCTTGTTTCAGTGGAGTACATTTTCCAATAGCTTTCTAAGAAAGGGTGCTCGACAGTTTTGCTTGTTTGCTTGTCTTTAAATAGTGCATGCCTGGAAATGTCTTTATTCTAGTTTCACAACTGGCAGATATTTTAGCTGGGTATAGAATTCAAGGTTAGCAATGATATTCCCTCAAAATTTGAAGGTGCTCTTTTGTCTTCTGGTTTCCAGTACTGTTGTTGAGAAGCCTGATGATCCCCTTCTGATTTGAGGTCACTTTTTAGTTTTCCCCTGACAGTTTGTGTGGTCTTCTCTTTATCCTCAGTGTTGTGAATATGCTTTGGTTTGGGTCTTTCATTCAATAATTGTGCTGGGATCTTTCTTAGTTCTGAGAAATTGTGTATTTGAGTTTCTCCTCACTACCTCATCATCCCTACACCCGTTTTTCTGATCTTTCTTTTCGGGAAAGACTTCTGGGTTGGAAAGAGTCTAATTTTCCTATGGTTTCTCTCCTACTGTCCATTATTTTCTCTTCCTGGTCTACCTTCTGAAAGAGCACCTTTATTTTATCTACCAACTGTTTCATTGAATTTTCTTATTTCGGCAAGTATATTTTTAATCAGCAAAGACTCATCTTTATTCTCTGGTTAGGCCTCTCTTAATACCAATCTATTCTTATACGTTGGATGCAGTGTCTTCTGTTTCTGAGATTATTACTTTTGTTTGTTTTTGTTTAAAGCAGGCACAGCATTCATTAGAAGCACAGTACGTGTGGGAGAGCATGCAATGAAGCAGTTTATTTAGGGCAGAAGCTAAAGTTACACACTTGGAGAAGCCTGTGGGCATCCTCGCTAGTGAGGAGCACGCCTTATTACGTGTTTATTTTCTTGTATTCTCTCTTGCAAGTTCCTTTTTGGTCGTTGGTTTCCTCTCTCGCTCTTGTCCTTCACTGTGGCTGGTGGTGTCCCCGTGTCGGGAATTGCCCTGCCCCAGTTTCTATGCCCAGCTCAACTCTCCCCACGAGTCCTGAAGAGAGTTAAGGCCTGATGCCTTGCCGCTGTATGGTGTGAATTAACTAATCTTCAGTGCATCTAGAATGGTATTAGTTCTGTACCACCCATGGGGGAAATTAGAAAGTGATCACTTCATTCAAATCATTTTCCTTTTAACCCTCTCATGGAGTACTGGGTGGGAAAGGCTATTTGAGAAACAGTCTCCCTTTGGGGCTGGAGGTGGGCTAGCAACCTGTGAGTGGAGGGGGAGCATGGGTTCGATCTGCCCTAATTACCTTTGTGAGTTTTAAAAGAAAACTAGGCAGTGGGGCACAATGCAGTTACTGATTTTGCTTGGTCATAATTTTGTAGCCTTGGAAGCTGGGCCATTGCAGACATAATACAGATTGAGGAGGTAGGTGGGGTTTGGCTTTTGAGGATGGTATTGTGACCAGTCTTGGTTATTTTTAGATGTCTTACAGGCCTTCAGGAAGGGCTTCCTGGAAGGTTAATTCCAGGAATGTATTCATAGGAGGAAAGGGTGGCAGCTTCCCGCTTGTGTCATAGCGCCGTCCCAAGAGGGCAGGGAAATGTGAATCAGGACTTTTCTGCAGTGGAAATTCCCTCAGTTGGTGATCTTAAGGCTGTGGTGAGAGGTGGGGGGCACTGCCGCTCCTTTGGGAGCTGTGCCTGCTGCAGAGGCAGCCCGAGCTCCCTGACACCTGCCTGGGTCCCGTGATGGCTGCACCCAGCAGGCCCTCGGCTTGTGAGGCTGTCCACTGTGACCGTGAGACTAGCTTGTTCGAGAGAACGCAAGGCTGTGGGTGGCAGCAGGCAGGCAGACACCCCTGTGGTATCACCATGTAGTGAAATCAGGGAGTGTCGGGTGCTGTTTTGGAGAGTGCGACCATCATGAAGAAAGAGGGTGAAGATCCCCCTCCCCTGGGCAGGGGGTCCAGGCAGGCTGTCCCCACTCTGTGGTGGCTGCTCTTGTGTTTGCTGGTGGGCCCAGCCCAGGGACCCCGCGGAGGCCACAGGCCAGCCCCCGAAGCACACACCTTCCAGGGAGCCATGCCCACGGAGTCTCACAGAGGGGCCTGTGGTCGAGCAGTCAAGTCTGAGGTTTTGAACCCTGTGTATTTCTTTCCACTTTCCAAATGCTCAGCGGAGGAGCCCTCAGCAGCACCACAGCCTCTGCCCCAAGGGAAGGCCCCGCACCCGGCAGAGGCCCCCACCAAGCCATCTGCTCCGGTGCTGACCCCTCCGCCATCGTCCAGTGCTCCCCCGCCGCCCAAGGACCCTGGACAGCAGCCTGTCCTGCCCAAGAGACGCCCGCGGCCACTGCCCCCACTGCTGCGGCCCGGCTGGACGGGGCTGCCCTTCTTGCCTGGCTCCACCGGGGTCATCATGGAGACTGGAGAGGCCGGGCCCCCGGGCAGGATGGGCATGTCGGGGCGAGGACTGCCCCGGGGCGTGGACGGCCAGACCGGGCAGGGGCCCATCCCCAGGGCCGAAGGCTACGCGGGAGCACCAGGTAAGTGTCCCTCGCTGCTGGGCCATCTGAGCTACAGAAGGTGAGGATGCACAGAGGGGGCAGCCTGAGCCCCAGGGGGCTGCTACAGGGTCTCTGCGGGTCATGGGTGCAGCCTTTAGGGTACAAGGTCCAAAACTTGGCTCTCCAAAGGTTCTGTGGCACCCTGGGGATAGTACATCATACTTAGAAATAGATTTGTGCCATGGGCTGTAATACCTGGACCACTCAGGCAGCTCCTTGATCTCCCTAGCAGGAAGTGTACCGGAGAAACCAAGAGGATACTGGGAGCTTGCGTAGCCACAAAGATGAGCACACATCAAAGTGGGTAGGCTGGAAGGTTCTGGCTCCAACCCTAGCTATGTCATTGCAAGGCTTAGCTCTGTCAATGGCAAAGGGAGGATAATAATAGGACTTCAGAGAGTTATTGTGAGAATGGAGAAAAGCCTAGGTCAGTGCTTGGCCAGTTAAGTGCTTCATGTGAGTTGGAAGGTCAGCACCGTGGTGGTGGAGGAGGTGAAGTCAGGTAAAGGCAAGAGGGAGAAGGAAAAGGGAGCGAGCATTTATGGGACGGGTGTCCCACTGCATGCCAGGGACTGAACTAGGTGCTGGATCTATAGCTTTCCCTACAGTACTGTGAAGTTGATATTCTACTGATAGATGAGGAAACTGAGGCTCTGGGCTATGACATATAAACACGTGATGCTGCTTGGGGTAGGTCACATCAGCTGTCACAGGATAGTACCAACCAGTCGCCTCAGAGTTAAACCAAGCTGACAGTTGGAGGCACTCAGCCACGGGCAAGGACAGCCTGCCTGAATGAAGCACCGTGGCTGCTGGGTAGGTGGGGTCACTGCCGTTCCTTCTCAGCCACCCCAAGCTCCAGTGACCCCAGCTCTCTCTTAGGCAGGTGTGGTGCCTTTTCTAAGATGACAGTTTTCCTTCTGTTAGTTCCACGTATTCTTTTGGGCAATTTGTGCATTTGTACGTCTGTCCTTCCTTCCACGCATCCATACGACAAACACTGCATCCAGTCTACCTGGGGGAACAGCTAGTGAACAGTCCCTGCTCCTGGAGGGCAAGCGTGGGAGTGGACATGTCAGTCTGTAGCCTGCTCGCTGGCTGGGGCCCCAAGGCTCCAGTCCATCTTCTTCCTATTCCCCCAGCCAGTTCGTCCTCAGGGCTGTCTTCTCTGTGCAGGCAGCTGGGAGTGGGTGCTCTTAATGTCTACTTACACAGTGTGAGGAACAGGCAGAAAAGGAGGGACTCAGGCAAATGAGGTGCGCTGTTAGGGCTTTGACACTGCATCTGCGTTTTATTTTTCAGGGTACCCCAAGTCACCGCCTGTAGCCTCCCCAGGTACGTTAGCCAGGACGGGAAGCCGAGGCGGGCGGTCCTGGGCAGCCCCCGTTCCCCCCACAACTGCGGGTCCTGTCTCCGCCTTCTGGGCCATTAGCACGGGTGCAGCTCTCCCCGGCTCACTTGCTCGCGTGCACACGAACACAAACGCGTGTGCAAGCACTGCCCCCACCCTACCCCCGCCCCCGCCGCATAGCATCACGCATGTGCAAAGCCCCCACCTCACGTGTGCACGCGCAGCCTCACCGCTCTCATCACAGGAGCGCTCACACAGAAGCACCTTGTGGGGCCTCAGTGCCCCCACCCCAGACCTCATGCACAAGGCCCACACATGCGCGAAGCCTCCCATCTCACGCAGCGTCCAACGCAGTCCACGCATGCACACTCTCAGCAACTGCCTGCCCCTCTTTGACAACGGCACTGTCGGGCCCAGGGTGTGAGGAGGGGGTGTGCCCACTTTGAGGCGAAATGCAAGGCCCAGGCTGCCCCTCGGGACGGCGCGCAGGCCTTGGCTCGGGGCCTGACTGCTGGCGCATCCTCTCTCTGCCCAGGGGTCCCGGCGCCGTCTCTGGTGTCCTTCTCCGCGGGGCTCACCCGGAAGCCTTTCCCCAGCGATGCGGGTGTCGTCCTCTTTAACAAAGTGCTGGTGAACGACGGGGACGTGTACGACCCCAGCACCGGTGAGTCTTCCCGCACACACGGCCGCTCGGGAGGGGTCTCCTAGCCGGGAGGCTGTGAGGAAGGTCCCTCCTGGCTGCCACGACAGGTGCGCCCACGCCGCCGCCTGCAGGATTCCTGGTTTCTGAGTCCCAAGTGGGTCAGCAGCAGCAGCGCGGGGCGCCTGCCCTGGGGCAGAACCGCTCGCCCTGCCGGGGGTTCGGTCCATGTGGTCCCCAGCCCCCAAGAACAGCGGGGACGGGAGGCCACCCCGGTGCCTGGGCTGCTGTCCTCGGGGCCGCGGGCATCTCGCCTGCGGGAGGACAGCCAGGACCCCCTGGTCTGCCGCTGCCCCCCCACCCACGGGCACCACCGGACCGGGGTGTCGCGTGCACGCTGTGGCCAGGGCTCTGCGTGGCCCCTGGGAGGGAATCGGCTCTCTGCGGGCAGAGATGTGAGTTGCCGCCCTGGCCCCGGGTCTCAGGACCACGGGCCTTGGGTTTTAGCCAGCATCAGAGTGAATGAACTGCAGAGCGTGGAAAAACAGGGCTCCTGGCCTCCAGGCCCATGGGCACGAAGCTCGGCATCACACTCTGTTTTTAACGGGCTTGGAGGCGGGGGTGTGAGAAGGCTGCTTCGCTTTGTGCTCAAGTCGGGCTTCCCCCGGGGCCCCCACTCCACGCAGCCCCTGGCTATGGGGACAGCTTGTCCACGCCGACAGGCCAGGTGCTCTCAGCACACAGGGACCGTGACCTACATTTCTCTCCTGTTCCCAGGATGCCCAGAACCATGCTCTCTCCAGCAGGTCTTCAGTAAAGGGAGTTCTGCGTGACTCTGAGCAGACGCCGGCCACGTGCCCAGAGTGCTGGGGCCTGTCTGTCCCCAGGCTCTAAATTACTGATGAGAGCTGGGCAAGGGAGCTGGGCGGCCTGGCACGTTTCAGGGCAGGTTGAAGACTCAGGCCCCTTAGATTCCTTCTCAGCTCTCAGCCCGTGGCCAGTGGCCCATGTCTGGCCCCCTCCCCAGAGCCCTTGGGCAGTGGCCACTCCTGCCAGCACTGGGTCTGGCTGTGGGCCCATGTGCTGCTGCTTTGCAAATGGGCAACATCTGCGATCCTTATCCCCCCCACTCCGACCAGCCCTTCCCCTGCCTCCCCAGCCCCAGAGCGTGTGTCTAAATACCAGCTCGCTTCTGGCTGCGCGTGGATGCCACCTGGGTACTGGTGCAGAAGGGAGCCTGGCTCTTCCACCGGAGGAAGGCTGGCTGTGGCTGCATCCCTGGCTCTCTTCTTCCTGCGTTAATGACCGACCTTGTGGGGATTTTTTGGTCCTGCCCCCGCAGAAGGCAGCTAAGGCGTTTTGTGGATATTGTGCCCGTAAGGTCGATTCTAAGTTGGCCTCGAGGTGCTTTCAGTGACAGAGAAAACTCCCCAGAGGCAGCCAGGATCGGCGTGGCCGTTTCCTACCGATAAAACCTGGGTGAGGGGGAACAGGCCAGTATGCACAGTAAAGGGCCAGTTTTCCCTCAGGCTGCTGCTGGGTCTGCAGCGAGGACCAGGTCAGTGCCGAGAGCAGAGTGAGCCAAGGGGACTGTCACTGTCGTTGGGTGAATTTAGTATGCAGAGGGGCTGCGCCCCTGAGTGCGCCTACCTCCCGTGGGGAGGCTGAGCAGGACTTTGAGCCCAAACCCAGGCCACCCAGGGCAAACGCAGAGGCTGGTCTGCCTTCATCCGGGTTAACTGTCAGCTTGTCGCAAAAGGCTGTGATGGTGTCACGTGAACACCGGTGTCTGCTTTCCTCCTCCCAGGGGTCTTCACAGCTCCGTACGACGGGCGCTACCTGATCACGGCCACGCTCACCCCCGAGAGGGACACGTATGTGGAAGCCGTCCTTTCGGTCGCCAACGCCAGCGTGGCACAGCTGCACACCGCCGGCTACAAGAGAGAATTCCTGGAATACCACCGGCCCCAGGGGGCTGTGCACACTTGTGGGGGCCCGGGGGCGTTCCACCTTATCGTGCACTTGAAGGCAGGGGACGGCGTCAACATCGTGGTGACCGGGGGCAGGTTGGCTCACACAGACTTTGACGAAATGTACTCCACGTTTAGTGGGGTTTTCTTATATCCTTTCCTGTCCCACCTCTGAGGTGGCCGGGCAAGGGAAGGGGAAGGAGTTGTGAGAACTCGGCAGCTTTAATGTATTCAGCGTGTGTGTGTGTGTAACTGGAGCACTGGTCCAGTTCCCTGCAGACGCCCCACCACCTCCCCCAGGTAAAGGCCACGCCTGGCTGCCAAGGCAGCGAGTAAACCACGGGCTAATGTGGCCATGGCGCCTGAGAGTCGGAAGCGTCCCTGCCTGCCCGCCGGCTCCTCCCCCTGCGTCTCCCAGCTCCCACCTGTGGCCCTGTCGTGGCCTGAGCTCTCTCCGAGGGGCCTGTGCTGGGCCTACAGGGTGCTGACCGCGGAGGCTCCAAGTGCTGCCCGGTGGGATGACGCCCTCTGCTGCTGGAGAAGGACGAGCCGCTGAGGGGAGGCAGTACCGGCGCCCGTGGGGAGCCGTCGCCAGCTGCTCTGTCCTCCCTCACCCTGCACGCGGGAGAAGAGTTCAAACACTGAAGTGGCACGTGCCACCACAGACCTAGGGTGGACAGTGGGCTGTCCCAGGTTTGGCTCGCCACCCCCCGCCCCCGGGTTTGCCTGGCTGAGAGGGACACAGGAGAGACTGTCACGTGGCTTGTTGGGCTCCTTGAATGACATGTACGACTTAAGTGCAAAGACAGGGAGTGTCAATAAAGATGTAAAACACTTCCAGTTCAGTCTGGTGCCTTCTGGATTGAGAGTTGCTGCTGAAAAGCAAACTACAGTAAATGACTTTAATGGCTGCAGAAGGTAAGCTTGAGTAAATTCATCTCAACCATGCAACTGTTATCCCTCAGCATCCACGCTGTGCACTTGGGGGTGGTTCTTGGCTTGTAAAGACAGACAGACTAGATGTGCTTGGAGGTCAGAGTCCCCATGTGAGCCCGACAGCTGAAAAGGGGGCTCCTCCAGGGGGTGCTGGACATTCACACTGAACCCGCAGCTGCCCAGCTCACAGCAGATGCAGCTGTAAGGACTCCTGAGCTCCCAGGCAACAAGAGGCCCAACACAAAACCGACCACGCTGAACACCGAGGTCATCTGAGGAGAGCAGGACTCCTCCTCCCGTGGACAGCACGCTCTGTTCCCGGGAAGCCCAGGCCCCTCCCTCCTCTACCGGCAGCCACACCAAACCCTTAGCTCCGCGTGGTCTTTGCTAATCAGGTTGGTAAAACCTGTTGGCCAACCAAGTGCCACTGGGGGGAGGCAAGTCCCCCAGAGCCCCAGGGAAAGATGTGGACAATAGAAACAGGTTTCCTTGGCTGACATCAAGCCACCAAGGTACTCTTATGCTGTAAGAATGCTTTTTCTAGGACTGCTTGCAAATGAGAGCCCAGGGCGGCCAGTGGACAGAGAGGCCAGCCTTCTCCCTCACCCCCTCCACCAGCTAGGGTGAAGGGGCCAAGAACGGAAGGTGGGGCCTCTCTGTCCAGGGCATGGGGGTGGGCCAGCACACCTGCCCCATTTCTACAGCTGGGGAATTGGCTAGCAGTGACTTCCTAGAAATGACTCATGGGAAAAACCCCACTGCAGTGGAGCATTTTCAGGAAAACCCAGTGAGCACATGCCCTCTCCACCTCACACCCCCTTTAAAGACCTTACCTGGTGCCAAAGGGGACAAACGCTCAATAGCCAGAAAGGCAGGGAGCCGACAGAAGGTAGAGAATAACCCTCCTCCACTCCACGGTCGGTGCTCAGAGCAGCAAGGGGAACACCCCCTCTGCCGGTGCATCCTGACTCATATATTGACAGCGGAGAAGTTCCGCTCTCTATCCACGACGGTAGCAGGTCCTGCGTTGACTTCAATGGGATGAAAGCTGGACCGTGGTTCACAGGAGTCAGCGTCTGTAGAAGGGAACGGATGTCCTCTTGTACAGAGAGAAGCAAGCTGGGCTGGGCTCAGGCTGGGAGGCTCGGGCAGCTCCTCCAGATGTCAGTGGCCCGGCGCTGTGAGCCTGGGAGTGAGATGTGTGGACCAGGCTCCTGGACTCCGATCAGGCACAAGGTTACAACTTCTGAAACAAGGGGTTGCTGAGAAGAAGGTCAGGGCGCCCCCCCCCCCCCCCCCGAGAGCAGCAGAGACAGGACTGGGCCATTCTGCCCCCACATCTAACATCAGCAAGTGGCCTCACACCTAAATGGTGAAAAACAACGAAAGATGACCAGTGGTGAAGACCGCAAATCAGTGCAAACTTCATTTGACGTCACTGCTGTGTTAGTGCATTAACCTTTCTCAGTGACCCTATCACCTTGAGTTATTTCTCACAATTTGCAGTTTAAAAGACGTATTCGTGATCAGAGACATGTGAAACGTGGCTTTACACGCATCCACACCCACTTCCTAAACATCCACGCGCGCTGTCCCTGTCCCATCCCATCATCAGGGAAGGACAGCGTAGAGTCCGGTGGTGCAGCGGGGCCACGGTGGAGACGGGCTCTCGGCACGCTCCTGCCCAAGCGCTGGCAGCCAGTTCCAGTTCCTGATCATCAACCTCCCTGTCTGAGCTCTTCCCTTCTCTCGCAGAGCACACCCCACAGAGCCGCGGCTCCCTCCCCACCCCCCCACCTCTCGCCCAGCCCACTCTGTTGCTTCTCGAGGCCAACAAGCAGAAAGTGGCAGCTTCCCCACGTGGAGGCGGAGGCGCACTCTCGAGCCGTCTGGGGGATAAAGATACTCAAATAACATAACATGGGGGATGTGGTTTTTGATCCAAGACCACTGACTCTCCTAACAGCTGATGAAAACATCAGGACGGCTAAGTAGTATTCACCCAGAGGAAGGGTTTAATGCAAGGCGCTCAGGGGACCCCTGAAGGGCTGAGGGGTGGGGGAAGCAGCCTGAGGGTGCCAGGGAGACTCCCCTAGAAATCACATATGTATGAATGGATCACTGCCTGGCAGAACCTACAAAGCAAGAGAGGTTAGTTCCTGTGGGTGTAGCCTCACTCTGGAGTCAGGTTTTATAAAAACAAGCACCAAAAACGAAGTCCTTTCTATACACAAATTTAAGTGTCAGCAAAGATCAAAATGCTAATTTATGGAAATTCTCAATTTCTGGCAAGAGTTTAGAGAAGAGGATTTAACATCCTCTGAAGGAGAGAGTCAGATGCATTCAGTTTACGTTTGTTTATTGTTTTAACATTTTGTTTTGAACATCAAACACTGCACCAAAATGAGCCATTTATCTTAAGACAGTTGTCTTCGCCATAAACTAAGTACTGAACTGATGTTTACAATTAATTTCTGACAACTTAAAAAACTTGTTAGTGGCACTGCTGTGCCTAATAATCAAATATGTCATCACAGGCTGAACGTAATGATTAAATTAAAAGAGTAAAGTTTTCCCTTCCTTTTCTTACCTTTAAAACAAACCAAAAAAGTAGTTTTCACCTGGAAAGAGCACTTACTTTAAACAAAAACTCAATCTTTAACCAGTTTCATTAAACCCAGCATTCTCTAAAACAGAGGAAAACAAGGCTTCCCAGAGTAACTATGATGATACTTGAAAAGATGATAAAATTCCCTGGGAGTCTGTTTTCACCAACTTGCAAAACATGAGAGTTTACTCTCTGCCCATTTCTTCAGGTCTTGCCTGCAGCTTCAAGGACACACTCCAGAAGGGCCATGTGCGGCCAAAGGCACGAGTACTTTCCGGCTGGTTAGCTGGCTCTTGTTCCTAGATTGTCAACAGCTTTCATTTCATGACATCACACTAGTAAGTTTTTTCTTTTTCCAGTTGAAAACTATGCAGATGTTTTAAAGCACAGCAAACACGATACTGACACGTGGGCCAAGTCTGCATGCTCTGGGCCCACGCGTGCACTTCGTATGCCCTGCAGAGATACAGATGTCAACACTAGAGCCATACAAGCTTCAGCACGCGGACACCAAGGCAGATATTCAAGTCAGGTTGGACTGGAAAGAGGGAAAGGGGCCACAGCCATTTCACCAGTGAAGCAGCGGAGAGAGCGATTAGAAGAGCCCAGTCCACCTCGGCCCACCCCCGCTGTGATGTTGCCCGTCCCCGAAAGCAGCGAGAGGCTGCTGCTCCTTCATTAGCTCCCATCAGAAGGGTCTGTGTACAAACACACTCGAGGGCATCTCTCTTTCACAGAAAGAACACATGTCATTTGTACCAAATGGCAATGGGTTTTCAGCACAAACTTAATACTTTCTTAACACTATAGTAATAGTAATCATCTACTTTCAGCAAGAGGGACTCCTTTAAAGAAAATGACTCAGGTTAATTAGCATATGTACTCACTGGATCAATCTGCGGTGACAAAATGTCCAAGTCTAGTGCCGATGGCCCCCGGGCAGAGGGGTCAGCCACCCTCAGTGCAGGGCCGGGAGACCTGGGTTCCCAGGTTCGACCCTCTAAGATGCCCCTGTATCCAGAGAGAAGAGCTCATCGAGAAAAAGGAAGTGTCTAGTCAGAAACTCTTTAAAGGACAGCCAACAAAGGACTACAGAAGGTGTGTTATCAAGATTTCCGTACCGCACACAGCAAAGCCCTACGAAGCTCAGGGTAACTGCCTAAAGCAAACGTGGGGCGACAGGCCGATGGCCGATGGCACCTATGAGATGAAGAACTGCAGGGCCACCGTACGAGGAACTGATTTCACTAACTGGGCAGAACTTCATACAAGCACAACCTACTTTCCCTGACCTGCTGTACACAAATGAATGCTTTAAATGATGAGGCCTCGAGCTAGTTACGGTGGGACGGTCTGCACCGGAGGAAGCGTGTGGCTCCGCCAGCCTCTGCCACTGAGAGCTGCGTTCCGGGGACTGCGCCATCGTCCCTGCACCCAGCGGCACTGGGAAACGCGGCTCAGCTGAGTCAGGGACTCTCAACTCTCCAATCTGGAAAATAACCGCCCCCATTTCCCCAGCTCTAGATCAGCTATTATTTCAGTGGAGCAAACTACAAGGAAGGGCGCCCCTGCCAGACCAGCACAGGGAAAGCACAGGTGGGAAAGGAAACCGTGGGGGCTGGGGGCCATGCCTGCACTGCTCTGCATCGCTCCCATTAGGCGCCCGCCCTCCGCTCTGGAACCTGCCCACTGCTCTCTCACCCAACGCACGGCTGTGTGTGGGCCCTGCTGGTCCCAGGAGAGCTCCTGTCTTAACAGTTCTCTCGATTTTACCACCAAGGGGACTGTCCACACCCAGCCTCACCTCTGCAGGCTCGTGCTCACAGCTCTGCAGAGGCTTGTGGACAGAACCCCCCTTCCCTGGGACGGCCTGCTCGGGTCCGACAACAGCTCATCACAACCAGGCTGGGACACTGGGCTGCAGGCAGGGGGACGGAGAAAGGACCCTTCCCAGGACCCGTCACAAGTGCCCATCTGCATTTCCAAGGCCTCCCTGAGAACAGAGCTGTTCCTTGCTGTTTAACCAACTCCTGCTGCTAGGACGGCTCTTACGGGCATCACATACGTCTTGCAAGACCTGCTCCTTCCTGCCAGTCCGAGACACGACACCTCAGTTCGGGTCCCCACCGTGGAATAGCCACAGGTGAGAAGGCAATGATAGAAGAACCTTATGTTCCCCCGAAGCCCACGTTTGTCACCCTGGGGGCCCAAGCAAGCGTCCCGTTTCCGTGGAGCAGGGAGGGAGGAGCCACAGAAGAAATGTGCACAGGCAGTTTGGACCAACATCACCAACTGGACCCTGATCCCCTGAAGAAAGCCCTCCTTTTGAGAGAGAAACACTCTCAACTGCCCAGTGGAAATTAGAACACTTTACTTTGTGCAACGTTTTGGTCCACTCTTAGCTTTTTTCTTCTTTTTAAATCAAGCAATTAAAGGAGCACCCAGCATACAACACAGGGCGTGTGGGAGGACAGGCCAGTGATAGGAGCCCAGCCCTCCGGCCTCAGGCCCGAGCTCCCCTCGGGGCTCCGGCCGGGCACCAAACAGCAGCCCCTCAGGGCCCGGGAGGGGGAAGGGGGAAGGCGGTTCCAGCCCCAGCAGCTTTCCCATCCCTGCTGGTGCCCGACTGTCAGCACATCTTGTCCCACACCTGTGACCGGGAGGGGACCCCATGTCCTCTGTCCAGCAGAAGGGCTGGTCACCTTCCCTTGCTGCGAGGCGAGTGACGGAGGGCCTCCCGCTGGAGGTGCGGCCTCAGGCCAGGTCGTCCAGGTCCACCTCAGGGATCGGGTCTCGCCAGTAGCAGAAGGAGCTGAACTCCGGGCACGGAAAGGCGGAATTCTGTTCCTTGTTGAGAAGCGGGAACACGTGTTCCACGAGCTCGCTCAGTCTGTGATACCTGGCAGAAGGAAGTGGGGAGAAAGCACAGCAACTGTTATTCATCAGTTGATCTGAGAGCACAGACTCTAGGTTGTGCAGCCAGTTACTCAGATTCCACAGATGGGAAGGATCCCAGACAGGCCTCCTTCTCAGGGCACCGCTGCCCTCTTCAAAGTCTAGGCCCCTCAGCAACCCCCCCAACAGCTACGGCAGAGGAGAAGACACCCCGGCAGAGGGGAAAGCCTCCAAAGGCAGGTGCAGTTCTGATTCTTGGCCCCTGGCTGCAAGGGCTCCAGGCTGAGAAGTGGGAATGCACTTACGATGACTTGTTTCCTTTGGTCCTTTCTTGTATCAGCTCACCCTTGGGGTTCACGGTGAAGATCCTGCAGTCTGGAACTCCAACTTGTGTGTAAGCGTAGACATCCTGCAGCAGAAAACATGGGGCAGGGTGATTACAGAGAGAAGAAATGAGGAGATGGTCCTGCGGTTCCTGTGAACCAGAAAATCGCCTCGACAGGAGACTGTGTACGGCAATCACGTGGAGCTGGCGTGGCGTAGCTTTGCCACTGGAGCCAAGCTTTAGACAAACACAAAGAGCGGAGCCACCGCAGAGGGCGCTCGGGAAGCCAGAAAACTTGGGCGCCTCGGAGACACCACGGGCCCCGGAGCAGGAGAGGGGAAGTGGTAATCAAGGGGGGCCCTCGAGACCTGGTTCTGGGGCGAATCCAAGACTCGGCTTAGAATCACTCAGAACACGAGTCGGAACTGCTTGAGGAAATGGAATTGAAGCCACAGAGACAGAGGGCGTGCCCTTTGTCACACACCTACATTCTGGGGCACATCTCCACCGACAGGCCCTTCCCAACCGCTGGAGAAAATTTACAACAGATAAAGTGAAAGCCTACTCAGCAGAACAGACATTCATTGTGCCTATACAACTGGTCTGAGAATTAACACAGGGCTATACCCTAAAAGTACACTGCTCTGAGTTTCACACACCACATCCGAATGTGTAGCCCAGAAGACACACTTACATTTGGACGGTTTCCAAAGGCCGCATAGAAGGGCTGCTTAGACGGGGCAAAGAGATTCTTGATATCATTTAGACACTCAATTTTGAACTTCTCTGGTTTCTTTTCTATTACTTCCCTAGGAGAAGAAAATACAAATATAATCACCAAATCCAAAATGGTAGTTTTCCTTGGTATGTGGTCCTAAAAAGATTTTATAGTGCTCACAACCACCCAATTTTTTTAATCCTTCATAACCAGTATCTTTCTCCTCCTTTGCCAACCTGACTTCTCAACTGTGTCCAACACAGACCAGGTGAGCTATGTGTGAGTTAGAACAATACGGAACCAAGATGCAGAAGCTCTGCAACAGATACAGTCTCGTCAGGCCCCCGTGTGCGCGCAGGTGCACGCACACGCACGCATACGCACACAGAGGCACCTGTGGAAGGCGGAGAACAGGCTGCTGGGGGACAGCATCAGGGGGCCGCGGGGCAGGATTGTGCCCTTGTCGTTGACCCAGTGCAAGTAGCCGCGGGTCATGTCGGCCATGCCGATGGCGCGGGCGGAGCAGTATAGGAACTTGTAGCCATTCCTGAAAGAGAACGCGTCCTGTTTAGCCCGTGTGCTTTGCCTAAAGGCGGGAAAATGCGTTTTTCTTTTTAAAGGTCCAAATAAAGTTCCTCTCATTTACTATGAAAATCAAATTCTTAAATTTAATAGAAAAATTGTTAGGATTATAAAGATCTCACCATTCCATCAAAAACACCATGGGGGGAAAATGGAGGTACATGCAACTAGGGATTACGCTAAATTTACAAGTAATGATATAGCTTCAGCATCTGGTCCACGGAAGCCAAATTACAAAACAGACAAAAATTTGAGGTTATCTTTAAACAATCTGCTATAGATGAAAGATACAAAGGATTTTACTTATATAGGCGATTTCCAGAATGCAAATCATTCTATAAAACAAGGAGCAAAACTTTACCTGGGTAACTGACATACTCATAATTTTCATATTGTGACATTTTCAACTTGTGCTTAAGACACTGTAATTCTGCAGATCAACTTAACTCATAGGTATTGGGAGCCCACAAAGGCCACGGCACTATTTTCTCACAAAAAGCACAAAAAAAGTACTCTGACAGAGAGGACCCCATGATAAACTGATTACCCCATGCATGCGTGTATTACCTACTTAAAGAAATACAATTAAAAATACTCAAAAAACCAAAACTGAAAATTGGCTCTCTTGTTAAATTACAGCTAAAACCCCCAAGTACAGCTATGATTATAGACACAGGCAGTGCCTACAGCCCACAGCCCTGTGAAAACAAGATGACGAGGTTAACATGCATAACAATGCATACCATGCCAGGCACAGAGCTCCTGTCCCACAGACGGCGGCTCACACTTTCCCCTGCGTGAGGCTCTAGGAAGGGGTGGGAAAGGAGAGCGGGAATAGCTGGATCATGAACAAGATTTCTGTGGACTGGCTGATGAACACTCTTTTTCTATAGTTCAAGCAAAATTCTAGCTCACCAGACACGTGGATCGGGATACCTACTCATTGATGGCATGGTAGAGCTTTGCGATACCCTGATGAGTCCAGTCTTTACCCAGCTGTGGAAGGATCTGTCCTAAAGCATCAGACCTAAGAGGGCAGAAACAGAAAAAGGTATCAGGAATCAAGCATGTAAAGCCAAGTGTTCACCTGTTTAGTTAAATACGAGCTGCCAGCAGCTGCTGGATGGGGGAGGGGTGGAGGGACAATCCCCAAAGGCGGTTTCCTTGGCCTGTGCACAGGAGACACGGACCCCGCCAGGAGCTTCCAGAAGGGCGATTAGACATGAGGGAACGGACCACCACACATCCTGTTTTTCTCCTCCCTAATCTCAACAGCTTCTTCTTCCCCCCATACCAGAATTTGGAGACCAAGTAACTAAACCCTCCCCGAAGTTATCATTAGTATTTTTTTTTTTGGCTGCGCTGCACGGCTTGCGGGATCTCAGTTCCCCAACCAGGGACTGAACCTGGGCCACCGCACTCATAACCACTGGGCCTCCAGGGAATTCCCCAAGTGTTATTTTTGACGTTACGTCTGTATGGTCCCACCTATTTCCTCCCTCCATAAGACGACTCTGTGGGGACCGCACTCAGGACGTCTCAGTGTGTATAGTTTAAAAACTCTCCTGATGGTGGCTGGTTGCCCAGGTGAGGGACCCACCCCCCCACCACACACTGAGCTGGGCGCCCTTCCCTGTCACCCCAAGGCTCCTGCTTACTTGGTTATCGTCCCGTCGATGTCAGAAATGATGACCTTGTCGTTCCAGTCCCACAGGTAAATGGTCCCCGCACAGCGGCAGGTGCCTTGATACTGGGTTGTAATGCTAAACACGACATCATTTGGGCCGTCTTGGAGCTTCAGTTTTGCCTTTTATAAAAAGTATAAGAGTAAACAAAATCAGAGATTTGAAAATTAATAGAACATCACTTTGATGGAATTACATGCAACAATTAAGTCACACTTTCCAGGAATATGTGGTCAGAGAAATTGCTTATGACAAAACGTTACGTGAAAAAGGATCCCAGCCTCTTAAATATGTAAGTGTGTGTGTGTGTGTGTGTGTGAACACAGAAAGAATGGACAGAAATACACAAGACATAGTAACTGTTAAAAAAAAAAAAAAAAAAGCAAAGAAAATCAGTGGAAAACACAGTTTTGGAACAGAATCTGAACATTCCCCAAACCAGCAGCAGCGTTTTGGGACCCCAGCTCAGGGAGGACGGCCCAGGGCTGCGCCCGTGGCTCACACGAGCCACTGCCTGAACCATGTGTTAGGTGCCAGGCACTTTTCTGATCACAACCCGCCCCGCCCCCCCGCCAACCTTTTCTCCTCTATACCCGGGACTGCCCTGGAGCACAGCAGGACAATTTCATATTGAAAATGGGTGGAAGTCAGGGAGTGGGAAATAAACAGGAAGGGGGAAACTGCATCTAAGTAAGAAAATGTCATTTCCCTATGGTGTGGCTCCTAAAAGACAGTGTGTGGCCTAGTGCCGGGCCAGACGTGTAAGATTCATCCTGGAAACAGGCTGAGAACACAGATGCCCTGGTTCACTCCCAGACACGGAGGTGGGAGGCCCGGGGGTGGAGGAGGAAGAAGCGTGCTGCAGGTCCTCAGGTGGTCCCGGTGTGAGGGACGCTGCTCTCCTGGACGCAGGTGAGCATTTCCACCACCACACGCTGGGCCGCGTGTGTAAGGCTTGGGGCCAGGTGGACAGGAGAGGAGACCCGTCGAGTTAGACAGTTACTGAGCTCACGTGACCGGGATCCACCCAGACCACATGCAACTCACGATCTGGTCTGAGGACAGACGAAGAGACTTCTTATAGGAGGTGGTGCTGCTGTGGCTCGGCGGCTCCGCAGGGATGGGGTCCACTTGGATGGCTTCTTCCAGCTCCTGGGACCCCTCGTCACTCGATGAGTCTTCCTCAGCCGGCCTGTTCAACACAACCCCGTTACTGAAGAGGCAGCGGAGCGTTTTACAGACGACAGCTTTTCATTCAGGATCGAGAAGAGAAGGAGGTCCCAAACCCATTCCAGGAGGAGCCGTCCCCCAGAGCCAGGGCCCACACCTGCGTATTCCTCCTCCCTCTACAACTGGCCGGCGGTTACTCTCCCACTGTGACTGGCCATTTTCTGCTCCAACCAGTGAATGCTACTAGGCCCGCTGATTCTTGTTGAAAAGGATATGTATGTTTCTAAAGATACAAATCTTTAGAATCTTTCTTAGTGATTTAAGAAACGAACAAGATTTTATACAGTCCTTTCAAAAGAAGAAGGTAAAGAGCAAGAAGACAGATAAACCCAAGTGTTTAGAGAATGGGAAGAGAAAAGAACCTGATGGAGCAAGAAACGGTGTGAGAAACAAGAATGGGGTATGTCGTGGCGCCTCCCCTCGGGGCAGCCAATCCACATGTCCAAGGCGGCTCCACTCCTTCCAAGAAAGAAAGGGACCCACGCCCAACTCAGATCCTGTTACGTCTCCCCTGCTGTGCCTGACAGCCAGGCAGCAGGGCACCAGGGACAGCACATCTCACAAGTCCACAAGATCTGCTTCCCAAAGGCCTGCATTTCAGGGCATCCGAGTCCACGGCTCCAGGACAGGAGCAAGGTATTCAGGAAGCAGTGAGGAGTATATTTACTGTAAGCTGATGATACAGTGTGTACACACACACACACACAGCCATGCTACACGTCATGGCTTGCGGGATCTTGGTTCCCTGACCAGGGACTGAACCCGGGGCCCCAGCAGTGACAGTGCTGAGTCCTAACACTGGACCGCCAGGGAAGCCCTGAAGCTGATGATATTTTTAAAAGAAAAGCAGAAGTTATCATCTGCAGAAGGAAGCCACTGACTGTCACGAACGTCCACAGGACAAAGACATTTCTGACTAAGAATTAAACAAAACGGCCAACATCAGCTTGAATGCAATGGCCAAGGCGGGGGAGTCTGGAGAGACCGGGGGCCCCCACCTGCCACTGGCCGGCTCCTTCGCACTCGACGGCTGGTCGATGGGCGGCGGCACCTCCGATTTCCCTTCCTTGGCCTCTGGCAGCTGGAACGGCAAGATAACAGTGACAGTGTGCAGCTCTCCCCTACGGACAGCAGAGGTCCATCAGCAGCGCTCCAGGAACGAGCAAAACCGCTTTCTGAATGCGCAACTTAAAAACGCTTAAGAAACAAACTTCCTCTAGCTTGAGCCAAAAGGACAGAAACCTGAGAGAGAAGTCATATGCTGTTTGTGCAAAGAGCTGCCGCCACAAAGTCAGGGGCAGGAATTGTTGAGAGAGCACCAGCTCAGTCACACAGTATAATACGACTAGGTCCACGGCAGGGATGCTGGACCTGCAGAACAGAGGGGACTGATGCCCCTCTCTCCAGTGGGGGAAGGTGGCAAGCTCTGGCTTCCACCCGGTGACACAGCACGGTGGAAACGGCATCAGCTCTTGGGGCAGACTTAAGGTCACAGCCCAGCTCCAGCCCTCACCAGTTACGTGCCCTCGGTCAAGCTACATCACCTCCTTGTGCTCCAGCTTCCTCACATGTAAAACAGGAATCCAAACACCTACACTGCTGGGCTGTAGTAAAGGTGAGAGGTAATGCATGTGAAGCACCTAGCATGAGACCTGCACACGTTAACTGTTCAAACACAGTGACTACTATTATTAAAAGAGCATTATGTGGCCCAACTTGACTTGTGCTTGGCAAAAAGGTTTTTTTTGAATAAACCAAAGATTCACTTCTTTTCAGCCCATGGAAAGGATTACCTCCAGCTCAGTTACCTGTTTGGTTATGCTCTCTCTCTTACGCCAAAACCACCAGCGACCAGATTTCTTTGGCATCTTATCTTTGACCCAGGACTCAACTGTGGCCTGAAAACAATCAACACAGGTGAGTCAAGCCATCTGTCAGTCACAAGGCACTCGACTCCTTTCAACCATTAACGTGTAGGATGGTGAGCAACGCTTTCCACACCTCCCAGACTCCTCTGAAAGATGGACAGTGTCCTCTTTTGTGGCAGTCCTGTGGTATGAGATTGGGTGGTCTGGCTACGTAGGAGCAGCCCTCTTAGGGGCTGGCAGGCAGCCTGCTCTCATTTCTCTACCCTTGGGAAATGTGGTTCTCATGAGTTATGAGGACCAGAGCTAGGCTGATGATGTCATCTTGGTGGACAGATTCAAAGCAAAGCTTCGTGTTCTACATAACAGACTTTTTAACCACAAGCTGAATGAATCACACCGATGCCACGCTTCTGGTGGCCACATACCCTCTTCTTGCTGCTTCTTTCCATATTAATGGGAGGAAATGTTTTCATTTCTTCTATATTTAACTAACAATTAGTAAAACCTCTCAACCTTCATATACCATCAGAAACCGGTATAAATATCTAGTAAAAATGGCAAAGATATGGCAGCCCAGCTAATTTCCTACACTTTGGGGTATGAGATAATTTGAGTGACAATATTAATTTTAGAATATTAAATAAAACTGAACAGTACCCAGTTTAGAAATATGCACATCCGGATTTTTCGAAGCACTACATGCTGTAGATACCTCCGAGGGGGCAACAAACAGTGGAGGATCTCACCTTAGGTAAGCTCTTCTGGAAGACCTGCAGGCTGAGGATCATGGGAGCCGCCAACGCCCAGTTGTAGTAACTGTGAGAGTAAAACCGTGCAAGACCATCACACAAGAGAGGAGAGGGTGGGAGGGAGAAATACCACATAAAATGCCTTATTCTCTTCAATGAAAAGATGATCAGCTCAGTTGCTTGCCACATAAGTAATCTTTGCTTCAAGCCAAACTTCTCTGAGCAGAGAAGCAGCACAATGTACTGGGTAGGCCAAAAGGTTTGCTCGGTTTTTTCCGCAGGATGGCTCTAGTAGCACTCAGTTGTCTTTAACTTCATTTGAAACAATTTTGTTAGATTGTATTGTGACAGGTGTCACATCAGCATGCATTTAAAAAAAGACTTATGGGGCTTCCCTGGTGGCGCAGTGGTTAAGCACCCGCCTGCCAATGCAGGGGACACGGGTTCGATCCCTGGTCCAGGAAGATCCCACATGCTGCAGAGCAACTAAGTCCATGCGCCACAACTACTGAGCCTGCGCTCTAGAGCTCGTGAGCCACAACTACTGAAGCCCGCGCACCTAGAGCCCATGCTTCGCAATGAGAAGCCACCGCAATGAGAAGCCCACACACTACAACGAAGAGTAGCCCCCACTCGCCGCAACTAGAGAAAGCCCGCGCGCAGCAACGAAGACCCAATGCAACCAAAAATAAATAAATAAATAAATTTAAAAGAAAGAAAGGCATCAAAATTGGTGGGGTTTTTTTGGCAGTACGCAGGCCTCTCACTGCTGTGGCCTCTCCCGTTGCGGAGCACAGGCTCCAGACGCGCAGGCTCAGCGGCCATGGCTCACGGGCCCAGCCACTCCGTGGCATGTGGGATCTTCCCGGACCGGAGCACGAACCCGTGTCCCCTGCATCGGCAGGTGGACTCAACCACTGCGCCACCAGGGAAGCCCATAAATTGGTGAATTTTTGTGTAGCCATTTTAACACTGAAGATGGAAGAAAAAGGCAATGTTGTCAGCATACTATGCTTTATGATTTCAAGAAAGGTAAAAATGCAACTGAAATGCACAAAAAGATTTGTGCAGTGTATGGAGAAGGTGTTGTGACTGATTGAACGTTTCAAAAGTGGTTTGTGAAGTTTCGTGCTGGAGACTTTCACTGGATGATGCTCCACAGTCAGGGTAGACCAGCTGAAGTTGACAGTGATCAAACCAAAACCATAATTGAGAACAATCAACGTTATATCACATGGGAGACAGCTGACATACTCAAAATACGAGTATGAAAATCATCTGCACCAGCCTGGTTATGTGAATCGCTTTGATGTTTGGGTTCCACATAAGTTAAGGGAAAAAAACCTTCTTGACCATATTTCTGCATGTGATTCTCTATTGAAATGTAATGAAAACGCTCCGTTTTTAAAGCAAATTGTGATGGGCGATGAAAAGTGGATACTGTACAACAATGTGGAATGGAAGAGAGCGTGGGGCAAGCGAAATGAACCACCACCAACCACACCAAAGGCCAGTCTTCATCCAAAGAAGGTGATGTTGTATATGTGGTGGGGTTGGAAGGGAGTCCTCTATTATGAGCTCCTTCCGGAAAACCAAATGATTAATTCCAACAAGTACGTCTCCCAATTAGACCAACTGAAAGCGGCACTTGACGAAAAGCGACCAGAATTAGTCAACAGAAAACGTGTAATCTTCCATCAGGGTAACACAAGACCGCATGTTTCTTTGATGACCGGCAAAAACTGTTACAGCTTGGCTGGGAAGTTCTGATTCATCTGCCATATTCACAAGACATTGCACCTTCTGATTTCCATTTATTTAGGTCTTTACAAAATCCTCTTAATGGAAGAAAATTTCAATTCCCTGGAAGACTGCAAAAGGCACCTGGAAGAGTTCTTTGCTCAAAAAAGATAAAAAGTTTTGGGAAGATGGAATTACGAAGTTGCCTGAAAAATGGCAGAAGGTAGTGGAACAAAAGGGTGAATACGTTGTTCAATAAAGTTCTTGGTGAAAATGAAAAATGTGCCTTTAATTTTACTTAAAAAACTGAAGGCACTTTTTGGTCCACCCAATATAAAACAGTAGCATTTCAACACCTCATTTGAAAATAAAGCTGAGGCTTTACCTTCACTTCAAAGTCACTCAACTGCCCATTAGCTCGTTTATATGAAATGTCATATTTTATAGCGAGAAAGACTGTAATGGTTAAAAACAGCACTTGGGGAAAAAAACCTGCAAGAGTATTTAATAATTACAAAAGCAAGAGTACTTACCGGTTATATATCCGTATTACAAGGTTGGGATTGTCTATAAGTCCAGGGTTTTCTGCAAATTCATGGTAAGTAATGATATGCTCCATAAATTTCTCTGCAGTGTAAAACAATAATTATCCATTTGGTTAGAGATTACATAAATAAATACCGATATGAGATTATCACAATACTACCTACATTGAAGGGACTATAAGATTAAAAAAAGTCCTTTAAAACAAACAAACAAAAAACCCACCAACTAACTTTTTTTTCTATATGCATCAAAAGCAAATGTCAGACACTTGAGGTTTTTTTTTCCCCAGGACAAGAAAGAACACTTCTTTTCTACTCCCCCTCTGCTACCACTCCTCCCACAGATGGGAAAAAACAAAACCAAAAACCAACCAACCAAACAAAGAAAAATGGGAGAAAGGGATAAACCAGGACTCCTAGGAAAATAGATTACAGATGTGGCGAGAGGGAGGAAGATACGAAGGCACAGATGCGCACACACTCCACTCCATAACCAGTGAAAACTGTGAGCTTCATTCTTCTAAGCAGGAGAGACTGCATACCTGGGGAATACTCGTAGGGGTCTCACAGCATTAAGTGCACAAGTACAAGCTACGTTAGAAAAAACAATCAAAACATTTTACAGTGCTTGGAGGATAAAAACCAAACACACACCAGAATTTGGCGTAGGGTCTCGTCAAGAAATAAATCCCAAGCTCTTGCAGAATAAACGAGAACTGTGCATGAATTTCTGTATGCTGATCGCAACCCTGCACTCTAATGCAGGCCAACAGAGACAATTCTCCCTGGGGTTGTTCCTCCTGGCAATCTGTGTATTTATTACTTTTACTTGCCGTTTCTGCCTCCCCCAATGACAAACTCTACCTAAGTGAACAATATTCTTTTTAAGTATAAATTTTATAGTTTACATAAATTGTATATCCCCTCCTCCACCTATATTTTTTAAAGTGAAGGCTTATGAGGATTATAATTAAAATGTGACCTATTTAACTTTGTCCCTAGAAGGAACCACTGGCCATAATAACACGCTCTTAATTTCTAGCAAAAAGTAAAACAAACAAATAGAATTAAGAGGCGGAAAAGAGGCACAGTGATCACCCTGTGATGCTAAGAAGAAGATTCAGGGAAGCACAGACGTGAAGCTCAGAGTGCCTGGCCTGCCACATGCAGAAGATGAAGGGTGATGTTAGTTGTAAAAAGAAAATCTTTCCTTAGAGGAAAGTCAATCAAGGGCCACTAGCCAAACTGAGAAAACATTAAGAAGAGTTCAGTTTACAAAAGGAGGGAAAACCAGAAAGGCCAAATAACTTGGGACAGACGTACACACGGCTGCTCAAGCCACAGCAGAGTCGTCTGAACTGGCCCCGCTAAGCAGCTCCCTTGTCTTGTCTTGAGCACCTTTACTCTCCTGCGCCAACTCTCAAGATGAGACAGAAAGTAACCCCTTCTACCTTTAGCCAGAAACATCCATCTACTCAGAAGACAATCAATTTTGGCAGCCTCAGGCCCTCCTCTCCTGTCTCAGGCTCGGGGCAGCCAGGCCCCAGTCCCACAACTATTCTTCCAACAACCTTACAGAAGAGAAGGTGGCCAGAGCTGCGCTGACCCCGGTCGCCCAGCAGGCGGGCCGCCCGAGACCTTGGCCCCAGACATGTGCCCTCTCCCACCCACTTACCTGTACCCCAACACGAGGTACCTAAGTGAAGGGCCAAGAGTCCGACAGCAAAGGCGGACCCTGGTTACCTGCACAAGACCCCGCGAGCTGGATTCCCACAACGGCTCGAGGCTGCTTTCTCAGCGGGGCAGGAGTGGCTGCTGGCCTACCTTTAGAAATCTCTCCGTTCTCACTGAGGCCCCCGCAGAGGGACAGGGTGACGTCGGGCAAGTCCATGGCAGAGTCCGAGAGGCACTCGGTGCCGCTGTCGGCGGCCGCGCTGCCCACAGACTGTGGGGACTGGGAGCCAGAGAGCGTGTCGGACTCGGGCCACTGCCTGGAGCCGGGCTCCGACTCGCTGCGGGAGGAAAGCATGGCCTTAACACAGCTGCCCGTGTTCCCAGCTTCCCAACCACAGGGCTCCCTGGGCGCTGTGAACAGAAGCCGGCTGACCGGCCATCGGACGCGGCTTTCCTTAGGGAGTGTTGAGAATCCTATCACAGATGACACTGAAATAACCTAACAGCACTGCTGAGGAATTAACTGAATACAGTGAACACGTCACAAACACCACTACCGTCATTCACAATAATGCAAACTTTTCAAAGATGGACGTTTTGACTTAAAGGGGCATAAGAGTTATAAGCATTTATTTACATCTGTATGATGAAAATGACAGTAATTAAGAAAAATCTGATGTTTGAACACCTTTTGATCTTAACTTCCTAGAAAGGCTGCAGTGCTATATATATCCTGTAGAAAATGCCGTAGTCCAAGGTTGTATTACTTTTACAAACAAGGCTTTTCTAAATCATGTTACTTCACAAAATACAACACAGAAATTAACCAAGTGAAAATTCTCAGGAGCCTAGACACACCTCAAGAAAGAAATGTACTGAGAAACTAGAAATAAGCTGTTCTTACACTAGTGAGCGCCAGAACCAAAGTCGAGGGTATTCAATATTTTCACTTTTCTAAATAAGGCACAAAAGCTAGGTCTTAGAAGCTGATCCTAAAGGAAACTTTCTGTAATGGAGCATAAGTTTGAGAGAAAAAAACCCAAGGCAATGACGCCGTCAGTCTCTTAGTCATGAATGTTTACTGCTCTATTTCAATGTCACATTGAAATACTGTTCTAGAATTTTCAAATTCTTTTACTTTTTTTTTTTTAAAAAATAGCCAGTATATGAATGTACGCTGTCCAGTGAAGTTATATGATCGTCAGGAAAAAATCTGAAATTTGAACAGTAGGTGGCAGCAACGTACAGACATGTCATAAATAGAAAAGCAGTTTCGAACACGATCATGTTCTGTATTGGAGCCTCTGAAGAAAACCTTAGGTTTTGGGATATCAGGTTTTTGGGAATTCTCTCTCCTAAGAGCAATGTACACACATATCACAATATTGAGATCAATCGGATCAACAGAATGTGTTCCTCACTGGAAATGGTGAAAAAGCCAAAGCCACTTAAAGCAGCAAAACCTGCTGTTATGCTGGGGTCCCAGTGCAGGCCGACCCCTGGGGTAAAACACAAACACCCTTGTCTTCAACCTCCTAGGCACATGGCTAGGTCCCCCTGCAGTCACATGTGGCCACCTGATCAGATGACTGAGCTGTCCAAGTGGACAGAAGGCGTGTGCTGCGTTGTCCCCAAGCTGGGCCCCTGAACAAACTGCCCCGTGTGATCCTCTCCTCTCCCCACTGAGGCCCCGGAGGGCATGGTGGAGTCTCAGGATGGAAGGAGCTTGCGCTCCTGAGCCCGTGTGCAAGGCCTCCCACCAAACACCAGCACTAGAACAGCATCACGTGAGCAAGAAATAAACTGCTGTGGCCAAGCCACCAAGGTCTTGAGTTTTTATCAGTCAGAGCAGCTGGTGTGACCCTCACCGACGCCACCACTTAAATACAGAGGACCCACCTGACTCAACAGGCCACCAAACCCATGAGACTGATGTGATTTAGGGTAAAGTTGAGCTCTAATTACAAATACTGGCTATTCAGTCAAGACGGCAATGGTCACGATGATACAACAAATGCTTACGAGCATTTCAATAATCTCACTGTCTCTAAATGTTTATGAATGTCTCAAGAAACAACCAGCTTCTGAGGTAAGAGGCCTGCTTGGTGAATGGCAACAGTCCCAGACGGTGAAGTTATAACAGCACAGGGAGGCCACTGCAGTAGTCACGCTTCCCCAGTTTTTAAAAGGGAAACTAAGAAATCTGCCTTAGGAATCCCAGTGTAAATAAATGATTAAGGACTGGGAGATTGGAAACAAAGAGATAATTTTAAGACAGTTTACATTTTAACTTTCTTATTGGAAAAAAAAAAGGACCAGTTTTCAGTTCTCTCGCCTTAAAAGCCCAGCTATTACTTCAAAAGAAGTGGATACTTGGAGACAAATGTAGGGCAGAAAGCTAGGAAGGAGTTTTAAGGACCTTCCAAAAATATCTGTAAAAATTTAAGTATCCTCTTTTCAATCCCATCTTTCTATTTTAAATAAAAACTTAAGACATGCTTTTCAATAATTTACCTAAAAATCTTTAATTATGTGTGACTATGGCTCAGCATATTCAAGCCATACTTCTCTCGAGAAAAGTAAATTGTTTTTTATAATCATAGATAATTATCATGGAATTTCCCCAAGAATGGAAGTGACCTTGGGAAAACAATGCAAGTCTATCCCTGCTGAGATCTCAGTGTTATTCCAAGGTGAGAGTCATGGAGAAGAAGGGGGAGGGGGTGCCAGGGCGTGCTGAGAGCTGAGCTCCAGGGGTGCACAGGCCCTGGAAAGGGGCCCCACCAGACCCAGGACTGCAAGCGGAGACTCACTGAAGAGTGAAGGCCTCCTTTGTAAAGTAGCTCTAAACAAAGATATTCTACCTTTAAAACACATAGTAAAGGAAACAAATGCTAATGAACAGGAGGTGCTAAACTGAAGTCAGGTCCACTGTTAGGCCCTTAGGTAGGCTTCACTAGTGCACCTTACCTTCTTACTGTATTGAAAATTTTTTCATAAATAGGTAAATTATTAATTTCAAATCACTATAGTCAAAACAACACATGCACAATTTCTGAATTTTCCAAAATCTGAAGCAATCATCCAACTTAGCTAAAGGATACCATCCCCTTGCTCCTTTTTCTCAGACAGAATGCTTTGCTCTAGAAACATCGAGAATATTTCAGAGCTGCCCACTCTTCAATATAAAATCCACTACCTTTTGGGGAAATAGAGAGCTGCAACCTCAGGTTCTAGTGCCTTTAAGTCATCCAGGTAAATATCATCAGGTCCCTGGTGTTGGCTTCTCTTGTGGACACCTGTTTTCATTTAAAGGAAAAAAAAATTGGAGATGAGAACTTGGTTATTCTTCATTTACAACTCTGCAAGAAAACAAAGGTTTGCAAGTAATAAAACAGACCATGATTGGAATTACGTTGTATTTTTAAAGGTGTCAACTAACCTCTTTCCCTGTGTGGGTTCTCATCATCCATGCGAATGGAAGAGGGCGTCAGGGTCGCGCTCCTGACAGCCGCCCAATAAACACGCGCTGAGTCACGCATTCTTTCACCTGCTCTCACGTGAATAATCCTGGGCCCTAAATCGTTTACACTTGAAGGTTAACGTTTATTATATTTACAGCACGAACAAAGGAGACCGAACCCGAACCTGATGTGACCACCAGCATCGAGAAAGAGGCCATCATTCTAACGCCATGAGGGGAGGCTTGCGGGGAACAGGGTGCTTGCTCGGTGCCTGCGGAGGGCAGGACCCCTCACCATGGGCAAACCTGGCAGTCAATGCCCTTCGACACAGGATCACGGTTAGCATCTCATAGTGGGGCATGATGAGATGCAGTAGGGAGCATCTTTAATTCAAAACATAAAGAACATTTAACCCAAATCCAATCACGCCTCTAGAGCTGTGCTGCCCACTCATCACTGCCACACGTGGCTGCTGTGCACGTGACCTGACCTAATCTGAGTGAGGTCTGTAAAACATGAGAAGTGTGTGCGTGTTTATCTTTAGTTCTATGCTATTTCAACACGTGCGCTTCAGGCGTCTACCATCACAGTCAATATAAAATACTGTCACCACACAGATCCTGCTGCGACCGTTTACAGCTCTACCCACTTCTCTCTTGTTCCCTCCCCCACCCCACTGCTAACCCCCGGCGGCCGCTAATCTGTTCTTCCCTTCTCTAACTTGGTAACTTCAAGCATGTTATATAAATAACATCATACAACATGTAACTTTTTGACATTGGCTTGCTTGCTTTCTTTACTCATCATAATTTCCTCAGATTCATCCAAGTTCTTGCGTATTATCACTAGTTTGTTCCTTTTTTTCCCTTAGTATTTCATGGTATGAAGTACTTATTACAGGTTGCTTAACCATTCACCATTCAAAGGACATCTGGGTTGTTTCTAGTTTGAGACTATTAAGTATAAATCTGCTATTAAAATTACCGTACAGGTTTTTGTGTGAACGTAATTTTCACTTGTCTGGTATATTTTCCCAAAATTATGATCCAATGCCTCTGCTTCCTCACCAACATTTGATGGCGCTACTATTTTTATTTTGGTCATTCTGGTTTTAATTTGTATATATCCAAAGAACAATGATGTTAAAAAAAAAAAAAGAAAAACACACACCAGCTTTCCAAGGCTTACTATAAAAAATGTAAAATATATCCATAACTTCTACATTAATTAGTTGTTAAAACTATAGTAGTTTGAATTTACTGCTTTAGATAGAATACATTAGTAAACTTAGTTTCACTTGTTTATTTTTACTTTTTTTTTTTTTAATGTTAGAAGACTTAAGTTCCAGTTTAAGGAAATACGGGAATGTCACCTTGAAAAAACAATCAGATACATCCAGACTGTGAGAAAGTAAGTACACAAGACAATAGCCTGGGCTCCTCAAAAGGTCAGTATCATGGGTACAGAGGGGGAAAGAGTGGTAGTGGCGGGTGTGTGCACTCGTGTGCGCACAAGCACACGAGCTGTTCTAAACAAAAAAAGATTAAACACAAAAACCAAACACTGGGCTTCCCTGGTGGCGCAGTGGTTGAGAGTCCGCCTGCCGACGCAGGGGACGCGGGTCTGTGCGCCGGTCCAGGAGGATTCCACATGCCGCGGAGCAGCTGGGCCCATGAGCCATGGCCGCTGGGCCTGCGCATCCGGGGCCTGTGCTCCGCAATGGGAGAGGCCACAGCAGTGACAGGCCCGCGTACCGGGGGGGAAAAAAAAAGCATCTTGATTAGTTGCTAATAAAACTCTTTAAAAAAAAAAAGTTGGAGGGAATAAAGAATGAGGCCAAATCCATGGTGGAAACACCACTCAGTGTTCTATCTCCAGTCAGTTCCTGCCTTGAGTGCCAAGAACAGGAGTCATTATTCCCTGGACTAAAACCGGAACACAGGATGCCCCCTTAGCAGTTCTTAGAGTAGCACACGTGATTTGAGAAGATGGGCTGAGCTAGGAAGAAGCAGGTACCGAGTTCCTCACCAGCCGGGTGAGCACATGTGGCCACAAACACCCCTGACAGTCATATTCTTTTATTTTAAAGGAACTGTTTCTGAGTGACCCTGAAGGCCCATACCTGTAGTGGCTATTAAGTCAGTTTGTGATCATCTAACTTATGGTGCTGGCATTTTTTGAAAAGTGAAGTAGGTATTTGGCTCTATGTGACAATTGAGTATTTTTAAGGAAGGTTTTACTTCCCTAAAAATAGGCCCAAAGCCAGTGTTCAGATATACTGTATCCAGTATCAATGGATAACTTTATATTTTTCAACCGTAAGAATGTTCTGATGGATGTCAACTACTTTCCAAAAGTGAGAGCTGCTGAGCCAGGAGCTGCACCCTGCCTTCTAACTGTTAGAGGATTCCAATCAACAATCAAAAGAAGAGAACACACACTAGTAATTGGTGTGCACTTATTTAGGGCCCATATTATTGCAACAAAAGTACTTAGTTTGGCCTCAACTAACCAGATGTTTCAGGTGTAAGCATTTCTCTAGTCTAATTTTTTCTGTTAAACATAACTGTTTAGGATTCTACTTCACGTCATTGACACACCTAGTCATTGAAGGGGTTAACTTTAGTCATTAACTGATTTTAACGCTTTCATAAGTTTTTCAATAAACGCTTCTCAGGGGCCTGAGCAGCTACGGCCAGGAGAGGGAGGAGGTCAGAGTTGCCTCCAGGGGCACGTGACCCCCCTGAGTGTGGCAGGTCCCAGTCAGGAGCACAGACACAACGGCAGCCCCCGAGTACTACCAGAAACCCCGGAGAAATTTACCACCTAGATTTAGGGCAGCCGAGGCCAAATCAAACCACCAATTACCTCTTTTCTTTGAGGGTGAGTCGACTTTAGCGGCTGGTTTAGCTTCTGAGGGTGCCTCGGCGAAGGACGGGGGAGGAGGCTGGTGGGCATCGGACCCCTGGGGGGGCTCCTGAGGCCCTGATGCCAAGGCTGCTCCACTCCTCTGCTTCCCTGGGGCCCGGGGCTTGGGCTTCACGATGGTACAGACCGTCTCCCCCATAGAAGCATCCTTCTCAACTTCACTTAGGAGGTTGTCCTCGCTGGGAATTACCCGAAAATGGGTATTTTCTGATGGAGTAATCATAGCTGTCCTAGATCTCTCTCTTTTGCTGACCTGAAACAGGTGAATTGTTTAGAAATTAAACCACTGTCAAAGGTGTTTGTTAACAATGTAACAAACGTTGTGGGCAGTTTGTTACTGTGGGCAGTCAAATCTCAATGCGATCACATAAATAAGCAAAATGTGTATTTAAAAAAAACTAGAGGGTCTAAACATTTTTTTTCTTCCTCTCAGGAAATGCATCTTTCCAATTCTTTCTTCTTCCACCCTGAGCTGGCAAAAAAGCTTTTGTAATCAATTTCCTATTTTAAAATTTCAGTGGAAATTTTAGTTTCCTTTAGGAACTTAAAATTTTTTCCTGATTAAAATGTTAATAATCAACATTATTTATGAAATAGGAACACACAAAATAATGCTGGATTCCTTCCGCTATAAATATAGCACAAACGTTATCAGAGATGTTAACTCGGCCTCGCTATGTGACCACACGAGGGCACCACCACCACTTCTATTCCTGTGACCTTGTCCTCAACTCCGCAGGCCGGCGAACCCTCTACCTTGGTGGACTCTGGGAACCCTCCCCACGTCCACTCCATGTGGGACTCGGATCTGAGCAGGCTCCCAGCAGGTTTCACCTCCAGCTCTGAGTCGCTCTTAGGACACGCCGCCGGGGAGTAGGGGCTGCAAACACAGGACAAAGAAATGTGATGACTCTAATAAGTCAGGAACCTCATTCTTGCCAAGCTCAACAGATGAAAAGAAATGTAAGTTTGCATATATCAATTTCACCCGCAGATATAAAGGCTACTTTTCCACTTGAGCTCTTTCATAATAATAAAAACAATGCCAACTAGCATTTATCGTGGACTTGCCGGGTCCTCAATAATATGCATTATCCCACTTGATTCTCCAAGAAATCAATGAGAAAGGTAATATATAGCAGAGAAAATGCATGGAAAGATGGGTTAACATAATACAGAGAGAAACTGGATTTGAACACAAAGTGTGACTGCACGTTTCTTCACATTATTAACCACAGTTACAGTTAGTAGTTGACACGAGAAAGAATTGTAGAGGCTCAAATTCTATGCTGATGATACAGGCCTACGCTGGCTAACTCTGAGAATAAGTCAGATCAAGTTTAGGAACAAAATAATTATTGAGGGGAAAGGTCTATATTTGTGTTAAAAGCACACATTCAGTTCCTCTTCTGTATGAGAGACGTGGAAATATCATCAAGTCGAATAACAGAAAAGCTATCAGTATATCCTTCCTTTAAGAAATGGAGAAATTTCAAAAATACTTACTTATCTACGGGGGACCAGTCTCCATCAGATAAGGGGTAGTGGTCTCCAGAATGGAAAAGCAGAGGCTCCTTATATTCTTCTTCCTTTAAGGAAGCATTTGAAGATCCTCTGTGAAGTGGGGCGGGGGGAGAGACAGACAAAACAATGATATCTATGTCAGCTTTAAAATATCCCCAATTCTAACTGACACACTGTTCTAAATTATACAAATGAAGAAAGTCAAATGATGAATGACTAGCTCTCTTAAAAGGAAAATATGAAGAAGAGGGTTCACTGTTGCTACACACCAGACACCACTGCAATCACCATTTAAACATGGGGTAAACAGGAGGAACAGAAAAGAAGATGGGATTAAAAACTCCTTTTTACATCTGTTAGGGGTATTTGATTCAGAGCCTACAAGAAGAAAACTAAGGCTTTACATATATTGTGTCCAATTCTTACAAATCTGAAGTAGTAAAGTCTTATTTTAGGTATTAGGTAATCAAGGATCTATGGGAGTTTAGTAATTTGCCCAAAGTAAAAAAGCTCCTAAGTAGTTGGATTAAAAACAAGCAAGCCCTTGTTCTTTTCCACTACACTCTCCTGCATATTACAAAAATGTAAGCAAGCAAACAACTGAAGACAAAAGCTATGGCTCAAAAATTCAAAAATACCCTAAAAACTCTTAAAAACCCAGAACTTATTTTCTTCTTGGTTGGGCCCAAGCATTACTTGAGAACTTTCTCTTAGAATCTACGTGATGTAGGGATGCGAGGAAGATGACACGGAAGTATGATAAATGCTTTTAAAATTCATTCACAGACCTTGGAACTGTAGGAGACTTAACTAATGCTAGTAAGGTTTTAATTAATTTACCCTTTGTTTTTCTTGAATTTGCAAAATTAACTTGCCATATAACCTTGAAAACACCCCTCAGAAGCACTGTGGGCCCCAGTTTTTCATCTTTAAGTTGGAAATTTTTCTCTTGTCCTGTCTATTTGATAAGAGTCGATGTGAGATTTATGTGGTGTGTCGTGGTGAAAGCCCTGAAAAGTATACAGAAAAGTAGAAAAAAACCTCTGAAAAGTGTAAAACACTATATAAAACATATTTAAGAGCTTCTTACAGAAAATTCAATGTTCTGCCAGGACAGATATTAGATGTGAAATGATGAGACGATCTATCACTTAATCTGCTAGACTAAAAATAGGGATAGAAACCATTTTATTAATTTGTATTATCTCTTTTCTCTCTTTACTCCTTAATTTAACATGCTCTGATTTAACACTAACTCTGACACGTAACTATTTTTCCAAGTAGCTGCATTTCCTAATTTAAGGTTTACCTAACCCTAATCTTCTTTCTCTCAGAAGGATTAAGCTCTGGCATACCTCCTCATTGAAGGGAAAAGATACACATATACTTGAAAAAGGCTGAAATCCAGGTAAAAATACTCCATATCTTAAAAGAGGAAATTCAAATGGTATAGAAGCAAAAAGGGAAAATTGGATGCTACGAACAGTCCTTATTTGCCAAATCTGAAAGCACAGTACAGCTTGGCCCACTACTATTCATACATTTGAAAGTGGTTTGAAAAGAGCAACGTAGCCGTAGAAAATTTTTTATTAAACATATTTTGTTTTTGGAACGTATTTCACCACAGTATAAAAGGTAAGCCAACAAGAATACAGCAAAGCAAACTGGATTTAATAAAATATTGGAAAAGAGAGAGAGAGAGAGAGACCAGGCACCATTTAAGAATTTACAAGCCCAGGAAGGCAGGACATGGTCTTCTCTGGGCGGATCCGGACAAAAATAGACCCCATTAGCTTAGACCCATCAGAGTGATAGAAAAGGTTGCTGATGTTGAGGTTCCTTTCAGTCCTGTGATTCACTGAAAACCTGCCAAGCACGTTCAAAACGGCACACGTGGCTGAGGACAGGCAGCCAGCAAGGCCAAGCACGACAGGGTCACTTGAGGTATGTGACATGAGGATGTAATAAGGGAGAGTATAGATTAGAACGTGGTGAAATAGTATGAACACTGACTCTATTTACGTTGAAATACAGGACAAACAGCTACATTAATGGTGAACAGCAGAGGATCCGCGGCCGAGCAGATGGTCTAAGGCTGGGTCAGGGTGGTTGGCGGAGGGTCAGCTGAAGTTCATGGGAAGTGTGTCAAGAGCACTTCAGCCTTCACAGACGCCCCAGCACCGCGACTCCAAGCTCAGCTTCATTTTGTAAAACGATTATTTTTCTCATTCAAAAGTCAGAAATTACATGATGTACACAACTACCAAAATTCACTGAACTGCACACTTAGATCCATGAATATTATTGTATGTAAGTTATACCTCAGTTTTTAAAGAACAGGGACAAAAACCAAGACAAAGTCAAAATCAGTAGCCTGAATTATTTACGTGGTTTACATCAGGACTAGATAAGTTTTAGTCTACATAGCTGGCAGCAAGTACGTAAGAGATAAAGCGGCTGCTAACTACCGTGACCAAAGTTCACCGTTAACACCGAGCTGACCCTCACCCTCCGTGCCAGATCAATCAATTTCACTGTGACTAATGATCCAAGTTTGCTTTAGGATACAGGACACTTCCCACAAAAGATACCTCACGACAGGGCAGAAGAGAGCTGGGCAACGTGTCTCCTGGATTAGAACGATGGGGAGGGGAACAGGTGGTCCCAGGCCCCTGCCACTCAGCCCCCAGATCTAACTCTGTAAGTGTGTCTGCTCTGGTGGATTAGAAGTAGAGATTAGAAGTAGACGGCATAGTTGTAACCCTCCATTGCGGTTACTGCATTTCCAGCAGCTGAGTGTTTTATATATTTGCACTCAGGACTGTGATATAGCATCATCCCACATGGAAAGCCTCCTCCTTCCCAAAGGCTGCAAGTGCCTAGGTGCACTGTTTAATACATATACACTTGTACATCCATCCATCCATCCTCTGGAATGACGGACAAGGCTTCCACGCTATACTCAAGCCAAAAGCCCACATTCAGGAGCGGAGACTCATCAGGCACAGCTCCCACAAAGCCCTGTGCGGGTCAGACCTCTCCAGCCCCCACAAAGCGGTTTCCTCTGGCTGCACACCACCAACCTGCTTCCAAGAGTGAGTTCATCTTTCTGCTGCCTCCGTCAATGAGGCTAAATTAACCTTAATTCTATTAGCAATGAAATTCTTGAGAAGTAAGGAGTTTAAGTAGAATGCTACTTATCAAAATAGAAATAAAACCAAGTTTAGGTAACCTCTCTGAAAACAAAATTTCTTTCCTACCTGGTAGGGGCTGAGGAGGGGAAGGTATTTAAAAGCTACAAGTTCCCCAAATCCCCATAATCTGTGGATCTCGTAACTGCAAACGCAGTTGATTTCCTAGTCTTTTTCTCTCAGATTCTTTAATGTGCTATTTAACATGCTGTTAATACTTTTGACCCTGAATATCTTCCTCCAAATTTCTGATTTTAGAATCTGGATGCTGAGCGGGAAGGGGCCTGGCAAGCCATGCAGTTCAGTCCTCGGATTTCACAGACTAAGAAACGAAGGCCAGAGTGACCACAATCAGACGTGTAATGGCCCCGTCCTCTCCCTTATCAGCTCAGCGTGAATTTCAGGCCGACACCTGCACGACCATTACATTTTGTCTTGCGTTTGTCACTGCCGACCAGACCAGCACTCCTACAGATTGGGTTGATACAGCCTTTCGTACAATCTGGAAGAGGAAGGCATGCACTAATACTCCTGCAGTGCATTCAGTTACAAAATTCCTTTAGAACAATGACTTGTGCATTTAGCACGTGACTGCACGTTTTAGAAATGTTTCACCTTCCTAAATTGAAGCTGCGGGTTGTTTAGGAGTTCTAAACATTGCTCTATTATAACAAAGGACATGTGTCAACAACCCTTTATAGAGGCAAAACGTTACTTCAGCGTCTTTTCTGGTAGATCCTGGAAGAATTTTAGTTAGCAAAAATATTTCCAGGAATTAAGGTGCTTAAGGGAGTATTATAGTGCTATCCCAAATAAAATTTCCAGGTGCGTGTATTTCAAGTTTTTCTCAAAAGAACATATTTCCTGCCTACCTACACATTATAAATAAGCCAAAACTTTTAAAGGAACTGCTTACATTCTCCTTGTAGTTCCACCGTTTTGTTCTGTTTTCTTTTGGGGGGGTTGTGCCGCACAGCATGTGGGGTGTCAGTTCCCCAACCAGGGACCCAACCCTGCCCCCTGCAGTGGACGCGTGGAGTCCTAACCACTGGACTGCCAGGGGAGTCCCTACACTCTTCTTAATAGCACTGAAATCAAGGAATGGAAGATCTGAAAGGGTCTCTTAGTTCGTACTCCTAGGGAAGCAAAGAAGAAAGAAACCTTAAAAAATTGAAAGCAGGGGGCTTCCCTGGTGGCGCAGTGGTTGAGAGTCCGCCTGCCGATGCAGGGGATACGGGTTCGTGCCCCGGTCTGGGAAGATCCCACATGCCGCGGAGAGGCTGGGCCCCGTGAGCCATGGCCGCTGGGCCTGTGCGTCCGGAGCCTGTGCTCCGCAATGGGGGAGGCCACAACAGTGAGAGGCCCGCGTACAGAAAAAAAAAAAAAAAAAAAAAAATTGAAAGCAGGAAGAAAAGGATGGGAAGAGTGTCTTTTTCAGAAATTGTGGGACTTCCCTGGTGGCGCAGTGGTTAAGAATCTGCCAGCCAATGCAGGGCACACGGGTTCGAGCCCTGGTCCGTGAGGATCCCACATGCCGTGGAGCAACTAAGCCCACACGCTGCTGAACCTGTGCTCTAGAGCCCGCGAGCCACAATTACTGAAGCCCGGGCGTCTACAGACCGTGCTCTGCAACGAGAAGCCACCACAATGAGAAGCTTGCGTACCACAACGAAGAGTAGCCCCTGCTCGCTGCAACTGGAGAAAGCCCGAGCGCGGCAACAAAGACCCAATGAGGCCATAAACGAATGAATGAATGAATGAATGAATAAGAAAAAAACATATATAAGAAACTGTGGAACTTTTTTTCATTAGTTTAAAATTCTTTTGGGAATCAGTGATATAAAAGTAGAGTTCAGAACTTTTAAAATGAAGCTCTTCCCACTTAGTGTTTTGATACTGGAAAAAAAAAAAAGGCACACAAATTTGTTACTGCAGACTTTAAAGTTTTGTATGTACAAATGGTTTACACTGCTCTGCAGAGTCTAAAGTACTGTCCCACTATGGCCTTCTGTTGTCTGGTTCTAACAAGAATTCTGCCTTCGACCAGAACGGAAACCCAGGTCTCGTACGTTCCTTGCGGGGGGAGTGAATCACCATGTGACAGCTGATGAGTTCGGAAACAATTTCACGTATGAAAGGTTATTATTAAATGTAGGAATCTGTTCTGGGATTTACAATCCAGATTTAAAAATTTTAGAAAACAAGTTAACAGTTTTGCCAAAAAGGGATTATTCTACTACCTTATTCACTAACAGCATAATTATAACAATAATGTATTAGTAAGCTCTTTTCTTGACTTGACTATTTAAAATCAAAGCTTGGTAAATAAAACACTTAGACGTCAAGGTAGAGTTTATGCTTGGTATACATTTGGTTACCTCCCCTCTTCTCCATGATGAAGAGAACCTGAACAGCAGTAACTTTCCCAGCAAGGGGGGCACGATCTCTCCTTCCAGCAGCCAAGGTGAGAGCATACAGTGACAGCGTCGACCTCATAAGGCCACCCTCCCTACACCCTAATTCAATCAGGGTGTGGACATTCAGGATCACTTGTCCAGCAGTCACCAAGGGAAAGAACCACCCTGCTGCCACACCCATGGTCCATCCGGCGCCGGGGCCGCCACCCAGCGCGACGGGGGAAGAGAGTCTTATGAAAGTCGAGTACTGAATGAAAAAGTACATAGTTTACCCCAAACTGTTACCTTTTAAACCCCAGATAGCACTGACTTGAAAACTGGCATCTATTTTGAGTTCTTCTACTGAGCTGGTAAATAAGCAGTGATCAAGATTTCTCACTTCAAAACAAAAACAAAACCCTCCTTCCTCCTCAACTTACTAGCATGTTGATGATAAACTCAAAACCACCACCTTGAACTCAGGAACAGACAGACACAGAGCACCAACCGCAGGGTAGGGAAACACCCCCGGTGTCCCATCTGCCCGCCAGGCACTAGGTTCAGATCTTCTATGTGACGTATGATTTCCTTGGCTTTTGGAAACTTACTGGGTAAAATGAGACACACTGCCAGTCGGCTTCAAGAGATATTTTAGTGCCACAGCAAGGTGTCTGATAGCACATTTTGTAGAGTTGCAGAAAGGAAAAAAGAAAATGCCTCTCCCACTTATTCCGCGATAAACTGCCAACAGGGGAAAAACAAGTCCAAACCTCAGACTGTAGACCCAGGGGAGAAGCACCAGCACCTGCTGCAGCCGAGCTCTGTCTACGGCACATGTGCAAGGAGACCCCCCACCCCCACCCTAACCTACCTTGCCGACTGGGCCACCTTGTCGTCATCTGAGCTCAGCTCCACACCCACGGCGTCTTCTGCAGCAGGGGAAGCGGCCTGCTCCTCCTTCTTACTGTCCTGTTTGCATTTCTTCCTCCTTCGTTTTTTCTTTTTCACAGAACTGGGGGTGAAAACTGTCTCTGTTTCCAGAACGTGGGAGACGTCCGAACTCTGAGATGGTCTTTCACTTCCACCTGGTTTCACCAAAGGGGGGTCAATATCTGTAAAGAACTGATCTTCAGTAGGGATTGGTGAGGTGGCGAGGTAAGCAGGAAACTCTTCCTTAAAGAGAAAACGGAGAAAGAAAAGTTGTCGGTGACAAACAGTACAGTGCATCAAAACCACCACCATTTTTGGTGGATCTAAATTTCAGTGGTAGAAAGAATACCTACCTAGTTCCCGAAGGTAAGAATGTCACACTGAGCTCAGGCACTGCCCACCCTACCTAGATAGGTCTCCACCCCCCTGCAGGGCTTAGCGTCAGCTCATGTGGGTCCATGTCGCTGAACACAGTGGAGGAATCGACGTGCTGAGTCAGCACGGAGCACGTGGAAGCTCAGCCAATGCACTTGCTGCAGGGGTGGATGAGCTCGATGTCCATCAGTGCGAGCACAGTTCAAGGAACGGTGTTGTGGTACATCCACACTAGGGACTACCGTGCAGCTAGTAAAAGGACAAAGTTCCACCTATAGCTTCTGACTTGGCAGGGATGCTGATGACATACAGTTAAATGATGACAGTGAGAGAAACAAAAGGTCAGTAACTGGAAGTCAGGTGGGTTTGGGTAATGCTTATCCCCCTTTAAACTGTGAGCCCCTGGAGAGAGGGACTTTTCTTCATACTCTGTAGCAGAGAGCAGTAATTCCAGGGTTGTTGAATGAATTAAATTTTTTAATTTTTAAAGAAAAGCACCTTATACTAAAGAAAATCTGGTCAATTTGGTCATACATGGAATAGGAAAAAAAAGGCTGGAAAGCTGACACTCTCCAGGTTGACCTTGCTAAGCATAGTTTTAAACGGAATCATGAGAACTGATGTGAGAAGCAGGCAACAGACTCTCAGGAACCTAGTCCTCTCACCGACTGCATCTGCTGATTTATTCAGAGCCTAATCAGTGTGACAGGTTACATCAAAAATGTTTTATTCTTATGATAACTCGCTTACTGTTTCATTCTGCCTTTTGCCTCTGTCTCTGATGAGGAAAATTTTTCTCTAGGCCAAGTAAATGCAAATAATGTAATATAAAAACAAATAATTATGAAACTAGGAAGAATATTGGTCTGGTAGGTTCCCCTTCATAAACACTGTTTCTTTGCTGTTTACAGAACAGTTCTGACGCAGCTGGCTTCCAGGCTAAAGTAAAAACTGGTAAACAATCTCATTCTGCTATTGTTTATCTTTTCTTTGTGAATTTATGACATTAAACTGGCAGTTCATCTTCAAAACCAAAAAAGTAGCTCCGTGCCCTTAACAACTTGAAGCTTATTGATTTTGCTATCTGAGATTTTATTCTTTATGATGGAAGATTAATGATGCCTTCTAAGAAGTTGTTTTTGTTTTTGTTTTTTATTTTTAAAAAATTTATTTGTTTTATTTATTTAGTTTTGGCTGCGTTGGGTCTTTGTTGCTGCACATGGGGTTTCTCTAGTTGCGGTGCGCAGGCTCCTCAATGCGGCGGCTTCTCTTGTTGAGGAGCACGGGCTCTAGGCACGCGGGCTTCAGTAGTTGCGGCACGCAGGCTCAGTAGTTGTGGCTTGCGGGCTCTAGAGCGCAGGCTTGGTAGTTGCGGCGCACGGGCTTAGTTGCTCCGCAGCATGTGGGACCTTCCCGGACCAGGGATCGAACCCGTGTCCCCTGCACTGGCAGGCGGATTCTCAACCACTGTGCCCCCAGGGAAGTCCCCTTGTAAGAAGTTTTAAAACGATCCACTTTAAATCAATCAAGAACAGCTCAGGAGCATTCACATCAGTGGATACGTGAGGGGAGTGGGGCAAATCGTGCTCTCTTGCTGAAAGAGGCCAAATGTACAATAATCATTCATAAAGGGCAGAGGCCAATTAATTTAAATCTCTTGAGACTGTAATAAACTAATGCACCTGACTCTTCAAGGTTTGGGATGTAATGTCCCCAACGAAAACGTCAAAACATGTTTCCCAAATTTAAAGGTTACACATGTACACACGCAGACATGGCCTGAAGAGATACGCCGTGATTATTCAGGTGAAACTGAGTGTATTCAGGTCAAGGTGTAAACTGTACAGATACCACCTAATAAAGTCACTGGAAGCTCACAGGAGGGGTAAGTGCCAAGGCCTTCAGCACACCCTGCAGCCTGGAACTCGTGCGGGGAAACTTCCTGCCCCTCCAGCTCCTTTCTGACAGCCGAGTTCTTCAACCTAAAACTAAAGCTTGTCTAACCAGCAACAATGGTCCACACAACTCACCATGAAAACTAAAACGTTCTGTTCTGAGATGTGCACCGTGGACCTGAACACAACGTGTGAAGTGGATGTGACCCACCAGAACTTACATATTCCTCTTCGGTCTCCTCCACAAAGAAAGCCTCCCCATTGTCACCCAATTTCATGTGAAGATCCACTGCATCGCCATTGATTTCTATGTCAATCTAAGAGGAGAAACAAAGTGTGACTTGTCATTAAGAGTCTGTCATTCAAGCTCCACTAAGCCTAGATTCTGGGCTCTCAGGCCAAACTTAGTACTGAGGCTCCCAGGGTGACGGCCCCAGAGAGACCCCCACCTCCTGCCCCACGTCCCACCCTTACACCACCAGACTGAAAGAAAACATTTCATCACCTACTTTCATGGCAAATTTAAAAAATATATTTAATTTCTCATGTCATAAAATAGGGGAAATGTCATCGTCAACACACACTTGAGCCCGTTTGGAGGTTACAGCACAGCCAGGCCTCACTGTGCGAGGCTCAGATCAGCACAAATCTCAGTTACCACAGTATGTTGACTGCATAACTGCAGGAGAGGCACACGTTTTACCACCAGCTCTTCCATCCACAGGTCACCACAGCCGTCCTGCGGTGTCCGCAGGGGGTTGGCTCCAGGACCCTCCTCAGATACTCACATCCACTCATGCCCAAGTCCCTTACATATAAAAGGGTGTAGCATTTGCGTATAACCTCCACACATCCTCCTGTGTACTTTAAATCATCTCTAGATTACTTACAATACCTAATACAACATAAATGTTATGTAAATACTTGCCAGCGTGCAGCAAATTCAAGTTTTGCTTTGGGAATTTCCTGGAAAAAAATTTTTCCAAATATTTTTGATCCGAGGTTGGGTGAATCCTTGGATGCAGAACCCATGGACACAGAAACGCGACTGCACGTACGTAACAGATGCCCATCATGATCAGTAACTCATCACGTCACTTTTTCAAAGTCTGTTGGTGACTAGTCCCAGCACATCTGTTACTCAGCTCAGGCACAGGCGGCAAAGCATAGGGTTGTGTTGCCTCCTGGTCTCCCAGTGATAAAGCCAGTTGACATTTTATAAAATGGATAATTGAAAGAGGCAACTGGCCAAGATCAGAGAGCAGTAAACAAACAAACAGTACTAGTGCTGGAAGTAAAATCAAACTGAACGTCAGCAGTTATAGAAGAAAGAGCCGACCTTGCGAACAGGAGACTCAGGATGAGCTGCCAGAGGAACCTGGAGGTGAGTTTGTACCAGAAAGGAGGAACATGGCTGAGACAAAAGGATGAAGACCCACAGGAAGGGACATAGGCAGAAACCTGCAGGTTGAAGCAACTCCCAGAGATGCTTCATGACATGGGAATTTCAAAGGATGAAAAGCTAGAAGCTGATGTAGACTTAGAAAGGAGTAGGACAATTTACCAAGACAAAGAAAAGATGCCTGTTCCACAGCGTGTTACATCAGGAAGGTAAGCCCTGTTCAAACTACTCCTGACAAGCTTTTTACAAAGAAATTTAGTTCTCATTGTTTCTAATGTTTTAAATTGCAGTGCACCAAACACTATTTTACTATTTTTCATTTTCTTATACATTTATAACTGATAGTAGGAGTTTTTAAAAGTTTTGACCAAAGCTTACAGAGGTCGTGGAAGAATCCTCATTTCCCTCATCGACTAAGCTTCCTTTTGCAGGGTTTCAGCTTGCCCATTTTTATGGTCTATACTACTATGCAAAGTGAGGAATGTTTGTTTTTATATATATACACACACACACATATATACATATATATATATATACACACACACACATACATATATCAGGTACTACTATATCACTTAAAAATAATGTAATTGCTTATCTGTAAGCTGTGAATAAATACTCTTAAATATTTTACAAAAATAAATACCAACTTGCAAAACTCTTATGGATAACTTGTAAACTCTGGTCTTAGACTGTTCAGGGGATATAAAGATGAACACACAAAGGCATAATATAGACAGAAGTAGAACAGTCCATAACCTCAGTGTCCTTAGCTCTGCATGGCCCTCATGGTGGGAACAACTGTAGAGTCTGCTGGGTGTGTCCCAAGGAAGACCAACGACCGCTTCTGACCAGAGACTGAGCCCTGGTTCACGTCCAGTCATGGAAGGCAGCTCCATCTTCCCAGGAGCCACGGAACGATGGGATAAGTAACACCATATTAAAAAATATTAGTTGACATATGTTGTCAATGCTTGTTTTAAAAATTCTACGTATGAATAACATAACCACATTGAAGGGAAGAAGAAGAAAACTAAGTAACTTTGAAAAACAGTATGTTGACTACAAAATTCTAAGTCTGAAGACAAAAAGAGCTATAAACAAATATTGTACTGTAGTTAGTAATTTTTTTTTAATCACAGACATGGGTCAGCAATTCTGAAACTACTTCATGTGTATTCTAGTACTGAACAAATATGTAAATATACTGTGGATAATGAGAAGCAAGTTTCTCACCGTCAGAGAAAGAAGCTACAAATATGGAGACGAGGAAGAACCCTGTGGCAATCGGCTGGGGAGGGAGGAATCACTGTGAACTCCCGATTTTCACAGACGGACGTAGATGCAGGTGTGGGCACATGTATGTGTATACATGCATGGACCTTCTAGCTCTGCTGGCTGAGAGGGCCTACAAGCAATTATACTCCAGGCTAATGAGCACACCCAGTGACCACGTCTTTGTTTCCAGATTCTATTCTCCAGTAACAGGAACCAAGGCTCCTTGGAGAAATAAAAATAATTCTGGGGCCGAGGCAGGGAAAGTAGAGTCTCCTGGAATCTCTTATGGTGCCAGAGAGTAAGGAAGTGCTCAAAAAATGATGGGAGCGTTTCGAAAGGACTCAACTTGAAGGAGCGTCCAACAGCCAAATCTGGGACAACCTTAGCAACTACAGAAATAATGACTATAACCCACAGGGTAAAATTAATATCCATGAGTTCATACTGATCTAATTAAATAACTGAATAATTAAGTAAATAAGAGAAGAAAAGCTCTTCGACAAAGTACAATTACAATCAATAAATGGAGCAGGAAGAGTGGAAATAGAAAGTCACCATTTGGGAAACACCACAGCAATAGCCGCCGCAAAGTCCACCGTGTAAGCTAAAATTCATGGTGGAAGCACGACAAGAAACAGGGTATGCGCACAGTCTCAAAGCTTCTTCCCACAGGTAAACTCACAGCCAAGAAACCTGCAGACACCAGTCGGCAAGTGATCAGAGTTAAATAACGTCACCAGTAAGGAGACAGCAGCAGGGCGGGGCTCCTCAGCTGAGGCACCAGGAAGGGCTCACCCACCGCGCGGTGTTATTCTCACCAAAGGGAGAAAACATCAGACAAATTCACACTGAGGGACAATCTACACTGTAACTGTTCTGCACTCTTCAGAAGTCAAGGTCATATGTTAGAGAACACAGGGTGAGAGCAACATGGGATCCCGAAACAGAAGACAGTAGTGGAAAAACTGGTGAAATCGTAGTAAGGTCTTTTGCTAATAGTTTATACTGATGTTAACTTCCTGGTTCTGATCATTGTAACTATGGTTTCGTGAAACGTGAACATTAGGGGAAGAGGCTGGGTGAAGGGTATATGGAAACTTTTAAAACTGCCTGTGCAACTTGTCTGTACATCTAAAATTAATATAAGCTAAAAAAATGTGAAAATCATAAAAAACAAAGACTGAGGAACTGTCACAGAGTGGAGGAGACTAAGAAGACAGGACAACGAAACACTCCGTATCTTGATGGTGGTGACGGTTTCATGGGTGCACACATATGTTTAAACTTACCAAATATATCCTTTGAATATGTGCAGTTTATTGTGTGTTAATTATAAAATAAAGCTGTAAAAAAAAAGGATAACACTATAAAAGGAAATCAGAAAAACAGGCAACTAAGAATTGAATACAAAATAAGTTTTAAATCCTATACTAAAAAATCCCTATGTAATTTCAGAAATATTAATAAAAAGATTATTTTATAAAAAACTCATTTTTCTTCTACTTTTTAAAAGAAAGGGCCGCATGAAGCAGTTTCCATAGGACAAACACTAACCCTAACTCATATCCCAGCCAGCCTTCTTAGTGCTTTCTATTACTGGGAACATTTACTGCTAAAAAAGTTGCATGTGGCATGAACTTTTAACTCTTCTAAAACAAAGTACTGCAACAAATTCCTGGGCTAAAGAAAAACATGCTTTCAGATAAGTGTTTAAGTTTTTTCTTCATAATAAACTAGTTGAAGTCACATAAGCACCTCGCGTCATCTGTTTCTAAAGCAGCTGTAATAATAGCAGCTTCTTCCACAATCATAGGAAGAATGTTTCTAACTGAAAAAGTTATGTGAGAACAGAAAAAGTAATGAAAAAAAATTTTTTTCTGGACTATAGGCAAGAAGATAGGGAAAAACTAAATTCACTCTGTAATGCCAGATTTCAAGTTTCTCAGGATGACTTAATTCAATTTATTCAACTAGAAGTTAGACGTATAAAATACTTTAAATAACCATGTTCGTTGATTTGCTGTTATATAAAATTTTAAAGTTAAACAGTACAAATGAAATATTTAAAGTTATTTTATCTTTAATAAAAAATAAGATTCAAATTAATAACGTCCTTCAAAATTTTCACCTTTGCAGGTTACCCATTTATCTAATGTAGCTGGGAAAACGGAATGATGCTTCTTCAGGACGCAAATTCAAAGTCTGTTTTAAAACTATTTTAGAAAAGTTAACCCTTTGGTTTATAGTTATAGCCCGTATTTTTAGGGATCAAATACAACATTTCTTAATACGACTACTTTAGTCTCTTGATTTGCTCTAAATGGAGTTTGGTTCTCTCCAAAAATTAAACCTAATATCAAATTGTGCCAATATGGAGCATACTTAAAGGAATATGTATGCCATGAGTTCTTTAGGTCACAAAGGAAAAATACTAAAACTATTCTGGGATGGCACCAAGTTGGAATAAATGCTTCCCGAGGTGACTATTGTAAAGAGGACACTCATTCTGATGTTACTACTTCTAGTAAACTGGTTTCTAAAACACTCATTTCCATATTGTCATACTTCCTACACTGTGCCTTAATTTTGCTCAACATATGTGACAGATGTTGAAACAGAACTGATTTTGAGAAATGCCGGCTGTAGCAGACACTTGTCTTGGCAGGCCATCCTTTGGGTAAGAATGTCTCGGTTTCCTTTGGGGATCTAGTCTCCTCTATTCCAGACCATCTATTTCCGGTGCAGCTGCAGACAGTGGCAGTGGGGCTGCTGCCCAAGCCAGGCCAGTCAGTATATTCCACCCCCACCTACAGTGACTAGTTCCTGAGACATGCGGCCCCAGGCTGACAGGGCGGCTAACACTGGTCCTTGCGTAGGCAGGAGACGCTGTCTCCCCTCTGGGAAGTCAGTGGAAGTCAGCCTGAAGATACTGGCAGCCATCTTGCATGAGACAGACAGACAGACAGACACAAAAGGAAGCAGAGCTGAGAGGTGAGGGGAGACAGTCCTGCCAGCACCTTCAGAGGCTCTAAGTAAAGCCCTGACTCATTCAAATACTCGCGTACTTTACTTACACAAGCCAATTTAATTCCTTTTTTGCCTAAGCTAGTGTGAGGTGGATTTTCGTCATCCACAATGGAAACTGTCCTAATACACTGGGTTATTTAACTTTGATAAATAATTAAATCATCAGTTGTGTTAAATCAACAAAATTAATATTTAAAAATATCAAGTGCAGGTTTACCTTCTGAAATTCAACTCCTCAGTTATGAAATATACAGGGAGTATTGTGTTCTATCAAACAAGAACATAGCAATGGCAGTGGGAAAATTATTATATTGCATCTTTCTAACCAGAGGTTTTAAGGTGGTTATGATTTCAAGTCCACTTCATAGGTGTCCCCATATTTGAAAACTGGGTTCTTAATTTAAAATCAATGGGGCTTCCCTGGTGGCGCAGTGGTTGAGAGTCCCCCTGCCGACGCAGGGAACACGGGTTCGTGCCCTGGTCCGGGAGGATCCCACATGCCGTGGAGCGGCTGAGCCCGTGAGCCATGGCCGCTGAGCCTGTGCGCCCGGAGCCTGTGCTCCACAACGGTAGAGGCCACAACAGTGAGAGGCCCGCATACTAACATCAATGGATAGCTTTCCCTAATCCAGAATGACCTAAAATAACACAAATAGTTCATCCAAATTGCCAGAGTGTCTCAGGGCAGACATGGCTTTGGTTTTACTGTCACAGGAATGCTATGCTTTGGTTCAAATAGCCACATTTCCTCCCAAATATATCCTTTGGGTCTCTGGGCTACCAAGGGAAAGAACTTTTCTCTTTTCCTGGGTCTCACTGGACAGACTTCTACTAAAAGTTAAGGGTTTGACAAGATATTGAGCACAATGATTTGCGGAGCCTCATACAGAAACTGTCTACTTTCTTAATTAGAAGCATACAGCATGCAGAAAGAGAGCTCTTATCTGCCCAGTCCCATTTACAGATGCACAAATGCTTATATACATCAGCCTGCGGGTTCCAGTTTGAAGGCCAGAAGACTTATCCAATCTGCTGATCAAAAACCCAGATCATAGATGGGAAAGGGGCGGGGGTGGGGTGGGGAAGGCTTGTAAGCCATTTTACAAATAGATCCTGGCACAATTAATGGGACATTTCAGTGCATAAACAGTTTGTTGCTGATGCTTCCAAAGCAGATACAGTCTAAAGTACTACAGGTTAGTGTTACCAGAAGAAAGAAAAAATTCTGGAGAAGCTAAACTGTGGCTGAACACTGTTTTGCAATGGAAAGTTTCCAAGTCACTCAGTACATCACCACTGCTTTTGGTTTCCAAAGTGACCTGAACAGAGGCCAGACCACACAAGCCCTGCCACCCTGAAACATGGCTCTCCAGTCACTTTCAAAATAACATAAGTTCAATTAAAATAGAGGGAAATTTCTATTGTAAAGAATAAGATCAGGGACTTCCCTGGTGGCCCAGTGGTTAAGAATCCGCCTGCCAATGCAGGGGACACAGGTTCGAGCCCTGGTCTGGGAAGATCCCACATGCGGCGGAGCAACTAAGCCCGTGCGCCAGAACTACTGAGGCTGCGCTCTAGAGCCTGCGCGCCACAACTACTGAAACCTGCATGCCACAACTACTGAAGCCCATGCACCTAGAGCCTGTGCTCTGCAACAAGAGAAGCCACCGCAGTGAGAAGCCTGCACAGTGCAACAAAGAGTAGCCCCCGCTCGCTGCAACTAGAGAAAGCACGCGCACAGCAACAAAGACCCAATGCAGCCAAAAAAAAAAAGGATCAGCTATGTTATTAGCCGAAATCTGAAAACAGATGTTTTCAACTTAGGACAATGGTCCTCTAACACATACTTTTTGTGCTACAAAATGGTGTGGATTCTTTCATTGCGCTGGATGGAAAATCCTGACAAAATCTCCTTATGCTGTTTAAGTAGATACTGTGGGACAGGAGTAGAAAGAAAAATACTTCTATGTACCTGTGACGTTTACTGTTAGCTCAGCTTTTTCTAACATGATTGATATCAGATCAGATATACTAACAGACTTTCCAAGTGCTCCATAACCTGAGGACAGAGGATGTAAAAAAAAAAAAAGAAAAAGGAAAACCAACACAAATACCTTCTTTCTGAAAGAATCTTCCCTAAAATAAATAAAAGCCTGTGGATTTTCATTTCAGTCAGATTTGCGGAAAAGTCCTGGTATTTACAATAAACTTTAGATTACAAGTAAGATTTTACAGCTTTGTCAAAATAAATGCACAAATTTGGCATTAATGTATTTCATTTAAACACATGTACTCTTGAGCATGCCTATCTATTCCATTCACAACTGGTCTGAAGGTATTACATTAAATATTTTAAAGTGCTGTAAAAGGTAAAGGAACTTTTTCTAAATACACCTGATTTCCCCATTTATAATTCTAGTTTCTGTTTTGATTTTCTGAGTTGCAACACATAGGATTATTAAGATGATGTTCACCTCTTTTTCCCCCTAGACTTCCTGTAGTAGGGCCTTTTGAATTTAGAAGCAACTTCAAAAACAGTACAAAAGAGGGACTTCCCATACCGCTGTCTTCAAAAGCATATAGGTTTTCAAAACAGAAACACACAGAGGTCCCAAGAGCTCATTTACTCTGCCCCCCAGCGTCTCCTCCTCCTGGAGGACAGGACGCGCCCACACTCACCACTTTCTCTTTGGACCGCAGGACGCCCAGCTTCCCGAAGCGCACGTGGAAGGGCGAGCACTGGTAGGAGCCGTCCTGCTGCCGCACCACCACGACATCGATGCAGCCGGACAGTGTGGCCTGGTTAATGCCCTTGTAGAGCTCCTTCACAGTGACAATCACCTGCCCGGCCAGCTGCCCCACGTAATTCATGGTTTGAGACTATAAAAGACAAGAAAAAAAGCGGATGAGATGTTAACGCTGAGTTTGTGGGTCTAATGACAGCGACAGAGAAAGAACCGCAGGGCCTAGAACTACACGGCTCGTACGTACTCTAGACTATGGTTAGCCCTGCAGACGCTGCCCCGCGACCCAGGCTAATGCGGCCGCTACACACTTCCACGCGTGGGCAGGCCCACAACGTCCGTCCGCCTTGCTGCTGACGGGCAGCCCAGCAGGGCATGCAGAAGTCCCCTTTCCCCTTCCAGCATCGTGGATCGAGCCTGCTGCCACTAGGCGTTCCCCTCAAAGTTCAGAACCCACAGAGACCCCAAAGAGCCCCGACTGCCACACGGCCCTCTTGCCCAAGACAACTGGGGACCTGGGGAAAGTGCATCCACTCCGACCAAGCAGCTCAGCAGAGAAGTGACTGAAGATCACCCCCAATAGGAACCTGAAATCACGCTGTTCCTGTTGGAAGGTAAGTGAGAGCTGGGTTTTCTACGGAATTAATCGACTATGGTTCAGAGACACGCTAGATTAAACAAACAAACTGGCGAGCTAGGCTGGGTCTAACCAATTTATAACAGTACTTTGAAGGAAAATCCCTTCAGTGCTTCAACACAACTCACTAGAACATATATTCATGTCCCACAAAGTTCAAAGCAGAGAAAAAGGTTTTAATCTTGGACCTTAACTACAATGCACTATTCAAATCAGGATCACCAGACTGTAAAGGGTCCTCCAGAAAGGGTCAAAAAGGCGGCAAGGGTACCCGACCGGGGCGCAGGGCCACCACCCGCTTCATCTGGCCACAGGATGGGGGGCTGTGCCCCCAACTCTTCATTCGTTAGGAAAAAATAGCCACACTTTAGTCCTAAGGCTGTCAAATTTTATTCCCAGTTATCCATACGACCACAGTTCACTCATTAGACACTGGCTCTCCTGAGGACAGGAGGGATGCAGATGGAACCAGAGACCTCCCACAGCTCTGCTCATCCGGAAGCCGACTTCCACCCAACCAGAGACCCGACAGCCTATTCTGCAGGGTATTCACCATAAGCACGGCTGCCCTTCTAAACCCAGATCAAAAGTCTTTGGGCTGCCTGGAGTTCAAAGTTACATGCTCAGAAAAGTCCCCAGAGAGTACATTCTATGCTGTCAGGTAAGTCCAAAGCTGAACTAGAAGAACGCCATCCACGGGACAACCCAGGGGCCTGCCAGCACCCCTGCTGCAGAAAAACCCACCGCTCTTCACAGGAGAGCCAGCACCCACGGGCAGTGCCCGGATTTCCTGCTCCTGTACACAGTAATCAAGGCCCATCAGTTTAATGCCATGGAGCAGAACCACAATAACTTCACCCTGGAAAACGCTGTGAATAGTTTAAAGCTAAGGCTACCAGGGCTCCAAAATGCACCTACAGAAGGAGCTGGCTTTGAGGATGTAAACCAGCTGCAAAACGTACCAATAAACAGCAGAATACAGCGGCAGGCGTCCCTTATGAGGTAAATTCTAAAACAGTTACAAGTTGGTATGATTTCAGGTCTACAATAATTGATTTGAACTCTATGGTAAGGCCAAATTAAGCACGTATCAAGCGCTCAATAATGATTTCTTAAATATTCATGGAATGAATGGTCAAACGAACCCTCAACGAAAGAGAATAAAAAAGAAACGTGCGGTAGTGTTTTATCAGAATATTCATATTACATCTCATATTCTAAAAATTAATCTTGTATTGTGATCATTGTGGATTCACATACATGTAGTTGTAACTAATAATACGAAGAGATCCCATGTATACTTTACCCAGTTTCCCCCAATGGTAACATCTGGTAAAATTCTAGTGCAGTATCCCAATTGGGTATCAACACTGATGCAGTTAAGATTCAGAACATTTCCATCGTCACAAAGATCTGTCCTATTGGCCTTTTATAGTCACACACACCTACTTGCCTTCTGTCTGCCCTTCCCCCTTAATCCCCGGCAACCACTAATCTGTTCTTCATTTCTGAGATTTTTGCCATTTTTAAGGAAGTTATATAAATGGAATCACACAGTATCCAACCTATTGGGACTGCCTTTTCCCACTCATATTTCTATGGAGATTCATCCAGGTGCATGTATCAACAGTTTGTTTGCCTTTATTGATGCCTAGTATTTCATGGTGTGGATATACCATAGTTTAACTATTCACTTGTGAGGAACAGTTGAGCTATTTCAGATTTTTTGGCTATCACAAAGAAAACTGCTATAAGCATTCATGTACAGGTTTTTGTGTGAAAATAAGTTTTCAGTTGACTAGGGTAAAATGCCCAGGAATGTGACTGCTGGGCTGAATGGGAATCACATGCTTAGTTTTTAAAGACACTGCCGCCAGAGTTGCTGTACCATTCTCCACTCCGACCAGCAATGTCTGAGATGTAGTGTCTCTGCATCCCTGCCAGCACTTGGCATTGTCACTATTTTTTATTATAGCCATGATGACAGGTATGTAGTGATACTGGTTTTAATTTGCATTTACCTAATGGCTAATGATGCAGAAAATTAAATTTTGTTTTATAAAAGAACACTACAACTAACTTAGAGGAAAAGGGAATAAACATCTTTTTGTTCCTTATTTTTGGGGTCACGGTGTACAATTTTTATATGTTAAGAATGTCTCCAAAAACAGAAGTGAAATGAAATTTAGTGCTAAGTAGTTCATCTTTTACTCTCTTTTAGTATTTTTCAGCAACCTAGAACAGTCCATCGGAATTTTCATATTCTGTAAGTAACATGTGTTCACAACACCCTTTTTGCCTGCCATGGCAAAGAGCACCCACGTAGTCAATCTTTGTATTATGCTTGACTGATGATGGCAGCAATTTAAAAATGAGTTTTGTTACAAATCTAAAAAAAAATTCCTAACAAATTATATAGGCCTTTTCTTAAAAGAAACTGAAAAGTGATAACTTAAGAATCTACATTCAGCCATAAACAACAGTCTTATAAACTAAATGTGTCATAAGCTTACATCAACTAGAGAACAGAATCCATAATTAAGTGTAACTACATCTATTCGAGATGATTTTAATTACCATGGTCAAAGGATATGCCAGTATACAAGAAAGTCTATTGTGTAAATGCCAGTTGCTAAATGTAGAAAAACACAGGCTGTCAAATCACTGGTTTTCTCTCAGCAGATATAAAACAACGCTGTTCATATCACGAAGGCTGGGAAAACAAAGTAAAGGGAGGCCTGGTGCCTCCACAGGGGGGACGAGGGCCACCCCATCCAGACTGGGGAAAGAGCTGGGTAAACAGCTTCCTCTTTAAGCCAAATCTTGCACCTAACTCTTTACTTCTACACGCCCAGCCCAGCAGGAGCCACGATAGAGCCCAGTGAGAAAAAAGTCAGGCCCCTGACACCAGTCTGTCCCCGTCAACACCTAGGGAAGCGGGACTCTGAACAGGGGCAGAAAAGACAGAGGATGAAGTAACCCACTCATATGTGGGGGACACCCCCACTAAAGACACTGGCTTTTGAAATAAAGATTTAAAAATACAGCAAAATAATATACATCGTAAACTATTCATCACGTTTTATGATGAGTGAATGATGAGGGAAAAAAAAAAAGAGGGGGAAATGAATTCAAGAACAGAGTGACAGAAGACACATGAAAATCCAGAGACAAGACAAAGACAGCAACTAACATAAAGATGCACACACAGAAGGAGAGACATGTGCCTGAAGGATGCCCACAGAGCCGCATCGCTGTCCCCAGGCTCAAAGGCACAAAGGCACATATTAAAATGCACTTACTGATTCTCAGAACTGGAAAAATTTATCCAGTCCTGTCTTTCAACAAATACCAAAAACGCTTTTATCACATCTCTGAAATACGGTAAAGTTAGAATCATCACAATTTTTTGAGACCTCACTATGTACCAAATTCTCAAGCTTATACATGCATTATCATCTCAGGACCACTTTATAGGTGGTTACAGGTATATGTTTAAGATAATGAAACTGAGGCTTGGAAAGGTTAAGTATTGTTATGGACTGAGTGTGCACCCCCCACCCCCGCAATTCCTATGTTGAAGCCCTAACCGCCAGTGTGACAGTATTTGGAGGTGGGAGGCTTGGGAGGTAGTTAGGCTTAGACAAGATTATGAGGGTGTGGCCGCATGATGAGATCAATGCCCTTAATAAAGAGAGAGGGAGGGGCTTCCCTGGTGGCGCAGTGGTTGAGAGTCCGCCTGCCGATGCAGGGGACACGGGTTCGTGCCCCGGTCCGGGAGGATCCCACATGCCGTGCAGCGGCTGGGCCCGTGAGCCATGGCCGGTGAGCCTGCACATCCGGAGCCTGTGCTCTGCAACGGGAGAGGCCACAACAGTGAGAGGCCCGCGTACCGCCAAAAAAAAAAAAAAAAAAAAGAAAAAAAAGAAAGAGAGGGGGAGACAAGAGCATGGTCCTCACCACGTGGGGACACAGTGAGAAGGCGGCTGTCTGCAAGCCAGGGAGAGGGGGCCCTCACTGGGAACTGAATTGGCCAGTACCTTGATCTTGGTCTTCCCCGCCTCCAAAACCGTGAGAAATAAATCCTTGTTGTTTAAACCACCCAGTCTGTGGTATTTTGTTATAGCAGCCTGATCTGCCGAAGACAAGTATCTTCTTAAGCATCATATGCTATACCGCTTTTCAATTCTGGGGTACTTCCAGTAGACAGGGACTCACCCCTTTCATGAGGAGGCTTATCCCAATACCAGACAGACAGCCCTGGTTACTATGTCCGCTAGAAATCCCACTGCATATGCACCACCTTCTTCTAAAGGACACCACCACACACCAAAGAGTTTACTGTACAGCCCAACTGGGTGTCATCTATTCTGAGCCAAGCGTTCTTAGTCCTTAAAATAGCTGAAATGACTGGGTTTACTTTCACTTTTATGACAAACTAGAGAACTGACCTCCTTTAAATGGAAGATCCCAAACTAGACACTATGGCACAGACAGGCCTGACCAATGCCCAATCCACTCAGTGCACAGTGTGTGTCTGGGGCATCAGCATGTAAGCCACATGCTGAGAACACAATGCACATGAGCCGGCTAACATGTTGGGAGCTCCCAAGACAGGGAGGCACTTACAGATCACTAAACTGACAACGGAAAGAATCAGTAGACAGTAACCGACTAAAATACTTAATAGAGGCCAAATGGCCCTTCACACACAAAATTCAATAGACCAAACAGTCGTTCATGCATGAAATTCAGTGGTGCCCACTATCAGACTTTTCTTATCAAACATTTTAAAGTAAACATACACTAGTATCTGGAATAGATGGGCAGCTTTCAAGATTCAATTATTTACCAAAGGTTTAAAGATTTGCTTAGCAGCTTTTCCTGAGCATCAGAGAAACTAAAGTCAATCATCATGTTATGCAGTAGAGATTTGTAAATGGAATGCATCAGTAAGTGGGTTCAAATACAAACCCCGCTCCGATAAAAACTGCCCCCAAACTATTTAAAGGTGATATGTTCAATCAAAAATCACTTTTATTAGGGAAGAGTAACCACAGAGACATAGGTAGCTACTAAAATATTAAATTGTTAAGTATTAAAATATTAAATTTCTAAATTGTTATCAATACAAAAATGGATACATTGTTAACCACGCTTATATATAATCAAAGTCTGTTTCGTAAGTTTTAAGTTTACCTTCTTAATGCTGGGTACTACTAGTTACTACCACTAACAAACACAACTACAGCTGTTACACGTCCATCACATGTCAAGTGCTGTGTTAACCTGTACATTATCTCATGTAATCTTCAGAACCACCCAGGAACTTTGGTATCAATATTCCCATTTACAGGGCTTCCCTGGTGGCGCAGTGGTTGAGAGTCCGCCTGCCGATGCAGGGGACACGGGTTCATGCCCCGGTCCGGGAAGATCCCACATGCCGCGGAGTGGCTGGGCCTGTGAGCCATGGCCGCTGAGCCTGCGCATCCGGAGCCTGTGCTCCTCAATGGGAGAGGCCACAACAGTGAGAGGCCCGCGTAACGCCAAAAAAAAAAAAAAAAAAATTCCCATTTACAGGAGGGAAGGGAGGCTCAGAATTGGCCAAGGTCGCTGCACTTAGTGGTAAAGCCAATATTCAAACTCAGGCCTGGTACTGGAGCCTATGTCCTTAACTGCATCTCTAAGTGACAGAAATGTTCTAAGCAATGATGATAAAAGCCTTGATGAAGTCCCCCGATATCTTGCTGCTTTCAGCAACAGGATCATTATTTTCACATAATGCTACCTGGCCACACAAATGTGAAGTGATTACAGGGTCTAAAAAAGCCACACCCACCCTCCTGCCTCCCTGCAGGGTTGGCCACCAGCCCGCTGCTGGACCCCCGCCAAGTGGACGTCCTGAGAGATCACGAGGGACAGAGAAGAACAGCTTTTATCAAAGAACTTGCCCTCAACATTCCAACTGTCTGCTCACAGACATGACGAATGAGGGAACAGAACCTTCTAGAAACTTCAAGAAACAAACACTAGCACACCGTGACCTCGCACCATCTGGCTCTCACCTATGCTCCAGGCAACCAAGCTTACATTCTGCATTTGAGTAGCACTTATCTTTCAAAAACTTTCTCAAACATACCTCACTTGACCTTCAAAGGGAGTCTCCTTTCACATGCCTGCCTCCCCCCACACACACCCCCACCCGGGGCGAGATCTGCAGTCACTTCCCTGGAAGGTGCTTCTCCTGGCTGCACCCCGGGAGGGCAGGGGCCCAGGGGACTTGCCTGTCCCCCGGGGGCTTAACTCAGTCAAGACAACTCCCACGGCCCAGGAGACGCCCTGGGGACAGGCAACACCTCTCGGTTTTGTTTTGTCTCTTTGGCCATCAGAGCAGAATGCCAATGTGTTTAATTTTTCTTATTTTATAGTAGCTGCCTTTAATTCTTGCTTTATAAAATCAGAACAGGAAATAGCAGCACCAGGAATGTCCCTCGCCCCCAACAAGGAGAGGCCCTCAGGCTCAGGGCCCCACAAACAGATGGTCCGTGAGCCCCTCAGACCTTCTGGAGCCCCAGGTCCATGAGAAACGCCGCTGGCCGTGAACCCACATGCACTGACCCCAGTGTCCTGTCCAGAGCATGGGGTCAGGGCCCCGCAGAGCAGGGGGCTCCGCCATCCCCAGACCACAAGGCCCCGTGCGCGAGTCCACAGACCAACACCCAGGGTCCCCCGGCAAACTGCCTGCACACACCGAGTTCTCCATATGGCCTTCCTGTCGGGATGGAAAAGGAGGGCTGTGAAAGCCTTATCCAGGAAAGGCCCCTCAAAGGAATACTGCTGACTGAATTTAGAAACAATCACGCAGGACTGCGCGACTCCTTCAAGGAAAACACAACAGAGGATGTGTAATCCACCTGTCAAAACAGCCATCATCCCAGGCTGTGTCTGGGATGATTTGCGTAAGAGTCAAGCAAAACTGAGTACCTGCTTCTTGCCAGGCACCACAGTTAAGTCCTTATGATATAAAACTCTGCCCTCTTTCCCTCAAGTCCTGGGTCTAACAAGAGAAAGAGGCATAAATACTGTCTTAATTTACATAATACCTTGTGATCACGCTATTTTGGTGACCTAGGAAGACTAGACAAAGGGAGAAAAAAACCTGCATGGGAGAGTCAAGAAAGGCTTCAGGAAGCAGAACATGTTTATATTTGTTCTAGGGGCGAAAATGGCAGGGTTTATCAGGCCAAAGGAGGTTCCTGGAGGACAGGGACTGGGGAGGGTGTGTGGAGCCTGAGGCAAGGGTGAGATGATGCAAGGCCTTGGACTCACCCTCAGGGCATCAGGGCAACCAGCCCGGAGCAGGCAGTGGCACGATCGGCAAGGGGGTGGGGAGGACGAACTGGGGAAGAGGAGGCTAGAGGCAGAGACCACCTCGGAAGCTCTCACAACCAATTCCAGCAAGACACAGCACAGCTGCAAGAGCAGAAGAGGCACAGAGGGGACTGAGGCAGCGGGACCTGTGACTGGCCCAGGGCGGATGTGAGGGAAGGGGGAGCACGGTCAGGATCAAGCCACAAGTTCTAGGCGGAGCTGGAAACACATCTGGCACCTAGCTGGGATGCAGCAAATACTGTTTAAGTGAGTGAAGAAATCAACTTAGGGAAGCAAGAAGGGCAGATGTGGTGGGGAACTTCCCAGTAAGGTGGAACTTCAAGAATTTTACTTACTATACTGGTTCAAAAATTTTCGTACATGAAAATCATCCTGAAGAGTTTTTAAAAACGCAAATTTTCTTGAATTTTAAAAAAGTTTAGGGCTTCCCTGGTGGCGCAGTGGTTGAGAGTCCGCCTGCCGATGCAGGGGACGTGGGTTCGTGCCCCGGTCCAGGAAGATCCCACATGCCGTGCAGCGGCTGGGCCCGTGAGCCATGGCCGCTGGGCCTGCGTGTCCAGAGCCTGTGCTCCGCAACGGGAGAGGCCACAACAGTGAGAGGCCTGTGTACCGCAAAAAAGAAAAAAGAAAAAAAAGTTTAATAATTGATTATGAAGATGAGCCAGATTAGGGAAGCAGAGCTCCATGTGAAAGAGCCCCTCTGATAAAATTCCATGCCTATTCTTGCTGCTTCCAAAATCACTCTTGTAAAAAGGACTCTGCAAAGGCTTAAAGCCTTGGGTGCTGGGAAGACGGAAGTTCTGGAACTCTTCCTGAGCTGGCATCTGGACATCTGCTCACTTCTCTATGAGCTCACCACACTATTTACAAAGCAGATGAACGATTATCTCGGGCTGAGTAATGTTCAACACAGGGAAGACACTTTGCCACCACAACAATGTATGTTCTAGGCCTCTCCCTGAGGGGAGGCCTAAGTTTTATCAACTATTTGCTCCAGCTTTTCGACAGATACAACTAAAGGAAGAACCTAAGTGTCACCTATTTCATCTTCAAAAACCATCAATTCCCCACCCTCCACCACAGTCCTCCTCCGTCCAATAACTTTCAAGACAACCCTTCAAAATCCAACACCAGTTTTCTTCTCCATCCATCAACTACTTTGGCTGTCGATCTAATATTTTATTCGAGGAGCAAGGATGTTTCAGGCTTCCTGGATGAGAAGGAGATGGGAACAAATAAAGCCTGTCCACAATAGACTGTGAACACCCAGAGCACAATGGAAAAGAAGGTCAGAAAGAGATGGGCAAGGACGGTCAGGAAGAAAGCAGGAGGCGGCGCAGGGCTGGGTGGGCCCAGGGCGCCCGCCCTCCCCGCACAGCATGGCCCACGTGGTCTCTGTCCATCCCACCTCCGGACCCTCGGTTCTGACCAAGGAAGGAGAAGTGTCGCCGCTTCACCGTCGCCCCAGAGCCTGGCACGGTGCCTTGCAGGAGGAAGTCCTTAAGGAGCATTTTTGGATCAAGGAATGGATGGAGCGATGAACGCGAGGTCTGGTGAACAGAACAGCAAGAAGGAGGAACACACACTACGTGCTGCACTGTAACCTAACGAGGGAAATCAGAGGCAGGTGAAGAGACTGTGTGTATGTATTTTTAAATGTATATGTATGTAACATACGTATATATATTTTTTAAATGCCAACAGTGGAGGCCAACCCGACGTTCCGAAATCAATGCTCAGATATTCAGAACTTAATGCTTTTCTCCAGATGCTCCTGAAAATCTCACAAAAAACCCCTGCATAAATCTGGTCTACGTGGGTGACAGTTAAGAATGACGCCAGCCTCCAATGGGTAAATCTAAAAATATCCCTGTGAGAACAAAGGACATCCGTGCAGGTTGCTGCGCAGGGCACCGAGCAGCCCGCAGCGGCTGTGGTGGATGAGCCGGGGCCTGCGGGGAAGTCAGGGGCCGGGGCAAGACGGTCACGAAAAACAGATGACACAGGACACACTTAGGTCATCATTTTCTAACCAGCCAGTCTACTTACAGGAAAACGCCCAACACCACAAGGCACAGCCTTCACAGTAAATGGCTGGTCACAATAGTTTCATTTTCCTAAAGCTCAGCAATGTACCTGGACATTCATTTTCTTCAACAGAATTGTAACAGAGCAAGGGGAGCTAAATGCTCAATCTGACGCCTACCTTTAGATGTCACTACACATAATAAAATGTGTGGCAAGCAGCACACGAGGAGGCGGCCCCAAGGACTTTCCTCAACCCTCACATCACTCCCATGACCAAATCTGCTCCAAACCCGGAGTCAGCTCTATGAAACTCAATGGTTCTCATCCCTGCATTACTCTTCACTGCTTTTCCCTTCAGTTCCCAAACTGCAGGGTAACGAGGCTTTTGGCAATTTAGTTCTTATCTCTTCTTGTCATGGTGTAAAATATGCCCAGTTCTAATCTACCTGTACCTGAGGTGACAGATCAGAATGTTACAGGGAACGTTTAACCTCACCAGAGACTAGAGAGAAACGTGGAAGTAAAATCATTAAGAAATTGTACTGAGTTTAAGACCCTGTTTATAATTAATCATGAAAGACATTAGTCAACCTTTGTGTAATGGTTATACCTATCAGCACATAAAAACTAGCTCAATGTTCAGGCCAACTCTGCTACGAAATGCAATTTTAAGATTTCAAATAGCTGTACCTTGAACTATTCAAGACAGATTTTTAAAAATGAGGTGTATTTTACATGGAGTAAAATTAACCCTTTCATAGTTTTAACCATGCAACCACGTAACAATCACCATAATCAAGATAATCAAGACACAGAACTAGACTGCCGCCCCAAATGCCCCTATGCCCTTTTGTAGTCTATCCTTTTTCCTCACCCCAAGCCAACCACTGACCTGTTCTCTGTCCCGATAGTCTTGCCTTTTCCAGAATGCCTTATCAATGGAGCCAGAGTACGTACCCTTTGGAATATGGCTTCTTTCACTTAGCATCATGCATTTGAGATTAACCAATATCCTTGCAGGTATCAGCAATTTGTTCCTTGGTGTTGTTAAGTAGTATCCCACTGTATGGATGTCCCAAAGTTTGTTTATCCATCCACCAGTTGATAGACACCTGGGTTGTTTCCAGTTTGGGGAGACTACAAATGAAGCTACTAAAAATACCTGTGTACAGGCTTTGGTGTGAACATAATTTCACTTCATTTGGGTAAATACTTAGTAGTATTGTTTTAAAGATGTCTTCAGTGCACTCAGAGGAGTTTGCTATTAAGATAAATCCCTCCTTAAATCACTGTACAAAATGGTAATAATTTAACTGTTTTATGAGCTTGGATTTTCATATATACGAGTTTCTTAAAATAGGTCCACTTATACTGGTGACAATTCAGACTTCATTTACTCACGTCCTAACATTTGAAACTATGTGCAGCCTTGAGAAACCACAGGTAACCTAAGCTACAATTCAGTACTCTTCCGTGGGGCAGTGATGGGGTAAACGCCATTGTACACACCTCATCTCACTGAATCCTCCCGGTTAGGTGAGGTAATGTTAGCTTAGATGCATTGAACAAGCAAGAAAACTGGGGCTCAGAGAAAACAGGCAACATACCAGGAGGCAGACGGTTACACAGTGACAAGCACAAACAAAAGCTCAGATATGTCTGCCTCAAACGCCCAGGCTCTTTCTGTATCCTGGGGCCACAAGCTCCTAAACACACCAATAACAAGTTTTTGTAATTTTCAGGGCTACGAATGAGGAAGAATTTCATAAGTGCTTTTAGAAGGCCACGATTCTGCTGCATGCTACCACACATGAAAAATGTTAAAGCTTTTCATTAGGAGTAGCCTTCAAGATGTGATTACATTATGGTCATAAATGTATGTTTTAAGGAACATGTTCTCATCCTAAACTTTCTTGGATAAGAACTTGTGGCTAACCTATTTTGGTGGTGATCACTGATAACTATAAGCAACTGAAAATAAAACAGGAAATCTGACTGGCTCACTTTCACACATGAAAGGCACAAAATCTTAGCAAGTTTCTATATAAACCATATGTAGTATTTTCAGTGATAACTATCACTTTAGTCCAGACATTGGTAGCATACACTTTCCTTTGAAACATATGACTTTATTTGACGTTCTTTCCATTTAATCACTGACCTAGAAGTCAGGAATTGACATCAGGACTCTTTTGCAATTGAAATTACAGCTGTGAGATGGGAACAAACGGACATATTCTTGGAGTTTGCAGGTCTACAGAAAGACATGTTAAACTTAATCCATCTCCCTCTCATGTCCTCAAAGAACCTTAGTTAATATCACAGATAAATTAAGTTCAAATTTTCAACTTGTCCCAATGTGCTAATTCCCTGGGTTGAAAGGCTCTCCACTTGCATCACATGGTACCTGGTTAAGTTCAGGTAGAAACAAGCCAGATGAACGATCCAGTAGGATCTGAAGGCCACTCACTGCAACTACTTTAACTTAACTCCACAGCTGCTAACCTAACAAGCACATGGAGGCCTAAAGTTCACAAACCAAACAACCTCAACAACCAAGGCTGAAGGGTTTATCCTCTTAATGTCTGATAAGAGAAAATACCTGCTTTAGAAAGCAAGCTACACTTTAGAAAAAAAAAATGCATACTGCCTTATCAAAAAGAAAAGCAAGGATAAGATAAATTTGGTTTTAGTGAAATTGAGGACAACTGGTGTGTCACTTGTTTGCATGGACTGTGTGTTTATTAATATACACACGGCCTTCCTCTGCATTCAAACCACTAGACATTCCCTCAGGTGTGCTCAGTTTCTCTGAAAAAGTTTTGTTAGAATGCTAGCCATGAAACCGGATGGGTTTCTACTCCACTACAAAGACCTGGGGACTTTTACTCCTAGGAGGCTGAGACCCCTTAGTTACAAGGGCTAAGAGTGACATAAAAATTCTTTTCAGGACTTCCCTGGTGGCACAGCGGTTAAGAATCTGCCTGCCAGGGCTTCCCTGGTGGTGCAGTGGTTGAGAGTCTGCCGGACACAGGTTCGTGCCCTGGTCCAGGAAGATCCCACATGCCGCGGAGCGGCTGGGCCCGTGAGCCATGGCCGCTGAGCCTGCGCGTCTGGAGCCTGTGCTCCGTAACGGGAGGGGCCGCAGCAGTGAGAGGCCCTACCGCAAAAAAAAGCCCTGTTCCAGGAAGATTCCACATGCCGTGGAGCAACTAAGCCCATGTGCCACAACTACTGAGCCTGCACTCTAGAGCCCGAGAGCCACAACTACTGAGCCTGTGTGCTTCAACTACTGAAGCCACGCGCCTACAGCCTGTGCTCCACAACAAGAGAAGCCACCGCAACGAGAAGCCTGCGCACCGCAACAGAGTAGCCCCCGCTGGACGCAACCAGAGAAAATCTGCGCACAGCAACGAAGACCCAAAACAGCCAAATATAAAAATAAATAAAAATTTAAAAATAAACAAATAAATAAATCTTTTCAGTGTCAGAAGAAGTGACGACTAAGCCAGAATGGAAAATGATGACTCACCGAGAAGGAGACCGTCCATCAGTAGTGAGTACTCAAAGCCACAAGAGCCTTTGGGTCCAGATACGTATCCCCAAGTCTGAGTAATCCCAACACCTGGGAAGCTTCTAAAAATACAATTTCCTAGAAGGAAGGCTAACATGAACCCCGTGGTGTTGGACAGGCATCAGAAGTCTCCATGGACGGATGGGCAAGTACAGACGTGCTTACACCTGGGCTAGAACACGTGTTTAATATCCCTACTCCCTCTGTCACGATCGAGAATCAAGGACACTAGAAGCAGCATGCACACCTAGAGCCCAGATCCTAGTTTCTAAATACTATCCTCCAGGGACTTCCCTGGCGGTCCAGTGGTTAAGACTCCGTGCTTCCACTCACTGTAGGGGGCCTGGGTTCGGTCCCTGGTCGGGGAACTAAGATCTCGCATGCCACATGGCATGGCCAAAAAAATTTAAAAGATAAACAAATAAATACCATCCTCCAGTAAAAGGTCCCAGGGCTGGAACATCTCATGGTGCCAGAAAGTAGGAATCCTGTGCTCAAAATCAAAGGATTAGGGGCATTTTAAAGGAACACAGAAGCCAATGTGAAAGAGTGTCCAGAACAACCTGAGCAACAAAATAATGAAAGATTATAACCTACAGAATATTCTTGAGGCCACACTGCTATAAATCAAAAAATAAGTAGAGAGAAGGGACAGATTTCTCTTAAAGATGAATTCCAATGAATAAAGGATGAGGGAGATAAAGACCACTCTCAGGACCCTACAGTACCTGGGGCAGACACAGGATGCTAAAAACAGAGGATGAAAGTTGGAAGAGAAACAAGGTATTTGTATATTCTCAAAGTATCTTCCCCAAGATATAAACTCATTACCAAAGGAAAAAGTAACTTCACAGGAGAGAAATCTGGCAGATGCCGCCTTAATGCTAAGTAGGGAAACTCCACAGTAACAAGAGAACCAACACCAGGGACCCCTCATGATTCACGGACAAGAGCACATCACCGCTGTGCTGTTCCTGCCACAAACACACCACCTCCATCTGATGAGGAGACGCCACAGACAAACTCCAGCTGAGGGGAGCTCCACAGAGTAACTGACCAGCACTCACCTCAGCAGTTAATGTCACAAAAGGGAAGACTGAGGGCGGTCAGTGACTGGAAGATGACAGACGTGACCAACTAAACGCAAATCCAGGCTGGATCCTCAAACAGAAAAGGCCTTTAGCAGGAAAAATCTGAACAAAGTCTGCAGTTTTAAAGACAAAACAATTCCCGGGCTCCACTGCCTCCTCAATTCTGACTCTGTCTGTCTGGGAAATCTATATTTTACACTTAAAGCTCAGCAGGGGTTCTGGTGACCCTCCAACTCAGGAATCACCGAGGAGGCCTGAGGAATCCCGATGGCCAGACCACCCCAAGTGACAGGGACAAGTGACCCCAAATGGCAGCTTGTCAAGCTGTGTCTGAGGACCGCAGGCAAGTGGGTCAGCGTTCAGGGAGGGACAGAACCCAGGGGTGTGCCTGTCCTGCCCGCTTCCCTCGAAGGAATGACGTTTCCAACGTAATTGCAATGTTCTGACTCAGTGTCTGTCTATTATGGTTACGGTTAATGACTTCATGCTTTGTTAGAACGTAAAACAAAGATGACCAAAGGCTTTTACAATCTCAGCTACTGCCCCTTGACCTGACTGAATGGAGCCTCTCTACGTGCAGGTCAAGTGGAGTTCAGCCGCATCTCAGCAAGTGACTGACACTCTAGAGATAACATAGCTCCCCTCCAGCCTTCCCGGAACCGGCTTCAGGCACATTTCTGACAAAGGTCTTTTCCACACAGATCCGGGCTGAGGCCAAGATGCTACACCAAGGGCACACACAGTTCTGACATGATTTCATCGCAGAGTTGAAACGATATCCAACAAAATAAGATCAGCATATTGTTATTTCCACCCATTGAAAAATACCCTTCCTAAATGTCTTAAATTAAGCAAAGATGATTCTAGGTTATGCAACAGGCTTCAAAGAAGAGACAAATACAAAAGATACATATATTTTTTAGAACAAGCAGCAAAACAGCAAAAGTATCAAATAAACATTTTCCCTACTTTCAATGAGACAATGTACAGTACCTATGCAAGAATGATTCTAGAAATGGTGTCTAATCTTTTCTTCAGAAGAACTGGGTTGGTTTTGAATATTTAACACCTAAGATATGAATATAAAACACAAATTATATATAACGATAAGAGTTTTGCTAAGAGAGGTTAACTGGGTTTTTTAATATATAAATTTATTTATTTGTTTATTTTATTTTTGGCTGCATTGGGTCTTCACTGCCGTGCGCGGGCTTTCTCTAGTTGCAGCGAGCAGGGGCTACTCTTCATTGTGGTGCTCAGGCTTCTCATTGTGGTGGCTTCTCTTGTTGCGGAGCACGGGCTCTAGGCGCACAGGTTCAGTAGTTGTGGCTTGCGGGCTCTAGAGCACAGGTTCAGTAGTTGTGGCGCACGGGCTTACTTGCTCCTCAGCATGTGGGATCTTCTAGGGCGAGGGCTCGAACCTGTCTCCCCTGCATTGGCAGGCGGATTCTTAGCCACTGCGCCACCAGAGAAGTCCCGAGGTTAACGATTTTATTCAGATCCTTTCAGGGAGTTGTGTCCAATCCTTCTAGACTGCACCAACACCTGGTCGAGACAGCTAGAGACACGGGATGGAATTCCAATCCTACGCACAAAGCGGCCCCGGACCAGACCTGCAGTCCTGGGCTCACCCAGGTCCACGGGGCCAACGGCCGGGCTCCCAAGACCGAGCATCCACGCAAACTAAATGACGTGCTCGTCACAGGGCCATCTGGTGGAAATCTGTCCAGCTGTGCTACTCACAAACTCAGAGCAGCAAATAATTCAGACATATTAGTAACTGCAAACAAAAAGATCTGTGAGAGCTTCCCTGGTGGCGCAATGGTTAAGAACCTGCCTGCCAATGCAGGGGACACAGGTTCAAGCCCTGGTCTGGGAAGATCCCACACGCCGTGAAGCAACTAAGCCCGTGCGCCAGAACTACTGAGCCTGTGCTCTAGAGCCTGCAAGCCACAACTACTGAGCCCATGTGCCACAACGACTGAAGCATGCATGCCTAGAGCCCATGCTCCACAACAAGAGAAACAACCACAATGAGAAGCCCGCTCAAGGAAGAGTAGCCCCTGCTTGCCGCAGCTAGAGAAAGCCTGCACACAGCAACGAAGACCCAACACAGCCAAAAAGAAATAAATAAATTTATTTTAAAAGAAAAGAAAAAAAAAAGATCTGTGAGCACCTAGTGGATTCAGTGTGGCACGATAAATATTTGCTGAACGAAGAGAATTTTGTTTTAAGCTGGTGGTTCAGTCACGCACCACACAGCAGTGCAGAGCAGCATGTGCTTTAACTGTGGGCCACCACTAACTCTCTCCTAAAAACAGATGGAGCATAAATACAAAAATGGATAATAACTAACTTTCAAACAGCCTGTACATACTTCTGGCCACAGCCTCTAAGCTACCCTCCCCCAAATTCCTGAGCTCATCTGAGATATCAGTATTAACAGGCAATCAAGTTGTAAAAACGAAGATTCTTGGAGAATATGCTCCCCCAAACTGCCTGACTAGTAACATCACCACATTTCTGTGAGGAAATGAAATTCTGTGCAACTAAATACTTAATTAGTGTTGTGACCACTGTCCACCTAGAGGAAAGCATTCGGTTTTAGACCCCTTCACCAGTGTGGTTCCAGGATTCCGTGAAGCAGGGGGTGATATCAGATGCACCAAGCTGGGGGCAGCCACTTCTGCACCCAACTAAGCATAAGGCACTTGCCCCGCCTACAGGGTGACTTGCTGTCTTCCACCTCTGTTTATGTTACTGTATCTCACAGTAAATAATATAAACATACAAAGTTCTCTCTGAAAAAGGGGAGCCTTTTAGACTCGAGCAGGCCCTTTGATAAACAGCACAGAGGAGCGAGGACGGCCTGAACAGGTCCTCCTAACCCCCGTGCAGGGGTTCTCACCTCTAGTAAGAACAGCCAGATGCCCTCCAGGGCCCCTTCCAGCTCTAACCCACAGAAAGACTCGATTCTAGGAGCATTTCTTAGGATTACAACTTTGGCTAAGAACTCCTGTAGTACATTCTGCCTTAATTCAAAAAATGCCAAGTAATTTAAAATAAGTGGGGGAAAATAAGGCCAGCAGATTATTTTCTAACTTCAAGGTTATTTGAATATGAAATAACTTGGCCTTTTCCTTGCCAAATAAAGGAATTATATTCTTTTGTTTAAAAATTATAGAAATACGATTTTTAAAAAAAATTCCCCATTTCTAACAAAGCCCAGAAGTTTCCTCATGTTTTTTTAAATTATGAGATTTTTACATTTACATTCCAAACACATAAAATCATCTCCTTTATGATGGAGACTTTCACGTTCCAACAGGAGGTGTGCGCAAACAGCATACGACCAGCAAGGAGCGTCGAGGTCACTGAGGGCCTGGACCCTGAGATTCCCCCTCACCGCCCACACCCAGGTTACAAAGTCTCCTACACAATCAGCACAGCTCATTAAGCAGATAGCAAATCCCGTGTCCTGAACACCAGCCATTCAGAAAACCCAAGTTTCTCTTGGAGCTGGGAGGCGACTCATGGAACTTCACTGTTCTAATGTTAACACAAAAAGAAATGTCATAAAATGCAGCCCAAACACCCGTTGCCCTCGCTCTAGAAGACACCAGCAGCAGGAAGCAAACTTCTTCCTGTGATGAGCGGTTTGTGTGCGCTAGTGCTACTCACTAAATGAATTTTTAAACTATTTCATAGCCAGCTGTGTTCACCATTCTCCCTTCTGACCTTTACAACAAATGTGCAGGAATCCGTATATACATATACTCTGTACTATTAAAATGAAATTTCAAAAGTAAATGACATCTCTCCATAGCCCCTGACTTCCATTCCTAGTCAAACGATGTCTAGTTCTCCCAGTTCCCGAGATCCCCAGCGAGTACATTTTTGCCAACAGGTCCAAAAGCAAAAAGCACACAGATGTGTAACATTTTTAAAGGTGACAAAAATTTGCACAACTTTAAAACTAAAATCAACCTGATTATGAGCCACAGATTTTAGAAACTGTATAATTTTTGTCTTGTTTATTTTACACTTGTTTTCATAAAAATATACACCCCTCATTTTCTGAAAACTACCTTCACCTCATTGTATTTGCTTCAAATCATTTTTACAGAAAAGGCTTCCATAGGTAAAGTTAAATTATATTGTCCTTAATTCACCTGATTGTTTCCTTAATGCAGACTTCTAAAATGTACACTTTCACGTGACCTATTTTATTTTATGTCTCGTAAGAGAGGAAACTCTAGATTAAAAAACTCAGACAATCTGCATTTTCCCCCACATATTTCAAGGTGAGAAATTCTGTTTGCCACCACAGGAGAAAAAAGACTGCTGCTACTCTTCCCATCACATATCAGAATAGGATGCCAGTTTCAAAATATTAGTTTAGTTTTCACAAATATTTGGCTAGGACAACAAAAATCATAAAACAAACCAACAAACTCAGAGAGAGAGATCAGATTTAGGGCCACCAGAGGCAGGCTGGGGGATGGGGAACTGGATGAAGGCAGGCAAAAAATCTGAAAGACGGGAAAAAATACCCATAAACCTTTTCAATGGTTTTTATTCCTCAACTACTACACTTAGATGCAAAGAGAATGTGAAACGAGATACATTTCCTGGGAAACCTAGTTTCAAAAAAATTCTCAGTTTAAAGCAGCAACTTCATTTTTTTTCTAGGCAGAAAGTTATTGTTAAATAATAAATAGAAAAGGGTAGAAAGATGGTGTAGAGTGAAGGAGGGAGAGCAGGTAGCCAAAGATTTCTGTTGAATACAACATTTAAAAGTTAATAAAATTCATTCTGACGCTACGTTTTCCAATGAAAAGGCATCAGCCGACCTCCCCGGCGGTCTTCCCGCCCCCTCCTCACAGCATATCCCAGGCGGAGAAAGCGGGGAGGTGGGAGCTGGTGGATGTAACTCACCAAGATGCCAGCAGGGGCCCTTCCACCGTAAACACCTTCAGCAACCTTCTCCTCCCCATCTTCACTATCATCTTCCAAGGAAAACATCTTAAACCTGAACTAGTTCATCAATATGTCTTTTTTTCAGAGATGAAGGCACACTTCTAAGTTATCAAAACAGAAAGCTGTTCTGCTGGGCAAACTGTTTGCAGACACAGTAATATGGTTAAAACGGAAAGGAAATGGCTCTTAAAAAAAAAAAAAAAAAGCAATACATGCATGACTTTACCAGTAAGATTTGCTGAAAGCCTCAACCCTGTCCCTCTGAAGCAGATAAGCAGGGGCATGGGATGGGCTGTGCTGCATGTTTACACTGATAGGTACCAAGTCCTGCCCAAGCACAGGAGCCTCACTGTGCTTCCATCACATGGGACACGAATTGAGTTAATGATTCCCTAAATCAATTACATCCTCATTTTTTAGAAATCAAAACAACTACACATACGAAGAAGTAATCTTCAATAAATTAATCATGTAAGGGAACACAGTTTACATATACTTTCTAAGCATCAGTGAGCTTCCCAAAGACAGCCAGGTGACATAGGCTTTATAGAACTCAAATCACTGAAATGTTTTGCTTTGTCATATTGCCATGACCCAACATATTTTCACAATTCTGAATGGGAGCTAACCTGCTCAGCACTGTAAATAATGAACAAATTATAATAACAATTTGTTACTGTATGCTAACATAGCATTAGTTATATGAATGTTGTAACAGTAACATTACATAATATAATAACAAACAATTTAACTTCAAGAGTATGACAATACAACACTAAAATTCAAACATCCTGGTATTTTCTTTCCAGCTGTTAGTAAGTCAACATACAGAAACTTCAAGTGAATTTTTCTAAAAACCTAAAACACACTAACACAGAGACAAAACGTCAATTTTCTTTTCTTTTTTTTTTTTTTTTTTTCCACGGTACGCGGGCCTCTCACTGTTCTGGCCTCTCCCGTTGCGGAGCACAGGCTCCGGACGCGCAGGCTCAGCGGCCATAGCTCACGGGCCCAGCCGCTCCGCGGCACGTGGGATCTTCCCAGACCGGGGCACGAACCCGTGTCCCCTGCATCGGCAGGCGGACTCTCAACCACTGCACCACCAGGGAAGCCCAAAACGTCAATTTTTAAATTAAAATACACTATTTTTTGCAAGCCAATGTCTAGGACTGTGCTGTCTGTTAAAAATAGCCATTATCCACATGGCTACGTGTGCAATGTGGCTAGTGCCAAATGATAATGTGCTCTGAGCATAAAACACACAGAATGAAAGCAGAACGTGAAATAATTTCGTAATTATATATATATATAAGGTTACTTGTTGAAATGAAAATACTTTGAATATACTGATTTAAATATGATATATTCTTAAAATTAATTTTACCTGTTTTAATTTTTTTTAATGTTACTAGAAATTTTTAATGACAATGTGGCTCCCATTATATTTCTACTGGAGCACGACTTTACAGTCCTGACAATCTTGAGAACAAGGGCGTAAAGGAACATTCAGCCAGAGTTCCATTAATGAAGAGCTGAGGGTGACAGGAGTTTTCATCATTCCACAGAAGTAGTTAAATTCATCAATATACTAACTGATCCTCAGATATTTAATAATGTTCACATTATTAAACTTTTCCTCTGTGTCCATACATCACAAAAGACAAAACTTCCAAATATTTGACCAAGGGGTTGTTGGTAATGTTTACTAGAGCAATATACCACCAAGATACACATAATAAAAATGTTAAATGGCAAAATTTAAAACAAATTTCACCAAAATTAGAAATGGGAAAATGTATCCTGCATTCAAAGCATTATACTGCCTTCTACCCACACATTAACGTGAAGGGCCCACGGGCGCTTGTGATCCAAGTCAATACATGTCATGTACACAAATTCCCCCTTTCACAAGGGAAGTGATTTTTTTGGTCTATTACACAGTGTATAAAATTTTAAACCTCTTCCTTCCTCCATGTCCCCCTGCAGTCCCAGATCCTCAGCATCAGATGGTAATAAAAACCCACACTGGGGTGCTGGCCGTGGGAAAGAATGGAGAAGTGGGAAGTCAGGGAGAAGGCGAAGTGAGGAGAGATGGAGAAAGGGGGTTCCAGAGAAGCTACAAGGAAGACGGGGAAGAGGGAAAAGCAGAGGAAATAGAAGTTGGAAGAAACAAGAAAATATGCCAGTGGAACGACAGGCAAGGGGAAACTAAGTAGGAGGGTGGGTAGAGAGCGAAGACACAGGGAAAAGAAAAATGCGAAAAACCTGATCCATTTTAAATGTGAGGAAACTGAGGCCCAGAGAGGTCAGGCAATTATCCCAAGGCCACCCGCTCAGTGGGCACATGCTGCCAGGTTGAGGCCCCCAGCGGAAGTGCTGGGGGAAGGGGTCCGACAGGAGAGAGGGAGCGAGGCCTGAGCCAGGAGGGCAGAGGCTGTCGGGCGACCTTGACCTCACCGCCTCTTACACAATGTGCAGGCTCCAGGCCAGCCACCTGGGCTTCCGGCGAGCCTGCGTGCTGTCTCACCATGTGCTTTGGATCCATGACTCTCAGATGCTCTGACGGCAAGGAGCATGGACCACGGACCCAGACAGAGGGTGAGCTCACCCTCCCAACAGCGATTCTGCACCAGGGCGCGCACCTCCTGCTGCGTCTGGGCACCGCCTGCCCCCAGGCTGGGCCCTGCCGCTTCCCTAACTTGGTGGTGGCACTTTTCAGACTTGGTCAATAAAATTTAAAGATCACAACCAGCAATTCTTCATCATCCTCATGATTTTTTTTCAAAGAAAAATGCTACTGTATTGTCAAGACTTTTTCTCTACAGGCTAAGAATAAATGGTTGTGCATCAAGAAAAACTTTTTATTTTTGCATAGCATCTTCAATAATCTTTTTTTTTTACCATGAGCTGCCACAATTTCCCATTTTATTTTGCTTATATAAATACAGCTTGAGGGATTTATTTATACAAAGATATAAAACAGTTGTGCACATTAAAAATATGGAATGCATACCTTTTCATCAATCTCTACCCATAGAAAATTACATAAAAATTAGACCAAATGAAAAACATGTGTAATAAGAGCTTATTATTGAAAACTGCTGCATCTAGACAATGTCTGGTATAGTGCAAGCTTCATGAGGGAAGGACCCATGCCTGGCTTCTTTTCTGTAACATAAATTACATATCGCATGGTACTTGACACACAGTAAATTTCAGTAAATACTTATAGAATTTAATAACAATATTTTCATAATGGAATAACATCTTCAATAATCTTAAAAAAAAAAAGGCAGGTGGAAGTTGGAAGCCTTTTTTCCAAGACTTAAATCTTTCAAGAAAAAGATTTGTTGAGGGCTTCCCTGGTGGCACAGTGGTTGAGAGTCCGCCTGCCGAAGCAGGGGACACACGTTCGTGTCCCAGTCCGGGAAGATCCCACATGCCGTGGAGCGGCTAGGCCCATGAGCCATGGCCACTGAGCCTGCGTGTCCGGAGCCTGTGCTCCGCAATGGGAGAGGCCACAACAGTGAGAGGCCTGCGAACCGCAAAAAAAAAAAAAAATTGTTGAAAGCTAGCTCAGGGACACAAAACTTAAATGCTGGCAAGGAGAGTCAGAATCTTGTTCCGATTCCACAGCTGATGATGCTTGCAAAACATTTATCTTCTTTATTTTTTTCCACCACTAATCCCATAAATGTATGAGACTAGGTATAAAGGGCTTCTTAACAAAATGTAAGAATTTATAATTTCCTAACATGAAATTTGCTAATTGAAATTGGGCTAATTGGTTAAACAGAAATACCTTTATGCCACAAGTTATACTGTTTTTACTGCAAAACATGAAAATATTGATACATAATCTACTCCCCCCAGTGGTCATAATGTGGAATAGCAACATATTTCTACTGAATTACCAATGAAGAGGTGAGAAAGCTAAGAAGTTTTCCTTAGTAAAAAATTATGATGAAAATATTTTTTAAAGCCTCAGTTACAAAGAATTCATAATCTCCACCATAATTATTCTACAGTGAAGGAATTAACTCAGGTGCATTGTTGCATTTTCAAGGCCACTCAAGGCAGAGACCCACACAGAAAAGGACCAGAGCCTACACTAATGCATATAAAATTTTTCTTTCCATATCTGGAATTACTTGTAATTAATGTTTGCCCATGAAAACAACCCAAAAGGGACAGATATGCTTTCTTCAAAACTAAGAGAAATTTTTCTTGATACCACTCTGAGGTTTTCCAAACTTCTGTAGATTAGCCGCTTATTGGAGAATGTCTATCCCATCTACTCAAGTTCCAGTATTTCATTATGTCCTCATACAACCCCCAAAACTCTAACAGCATAGTTAGTGACAATTTCATTTGAGCTGTGAATCAATGAATGATCAAACACAAACAGGTCATTCTAGGAACAGAGGAGAAAAAACAGGAAGAGTCTCCTGAGGTCAGAAGGCCTGGCTTAAAATGACTTTCCCAACAATAATCTTCTTGAAGACTTAATTTTACCTTTAAAATTCAACACGTTTTGCATTCTACTTTGAAACATCCATTTTTTTAAAAATATGAAGCAAAAAAAAAAAAAGCTAACTGGTCAAAGTTTTCTTCTACCAAGTTCCAGGGTTAATGTACCATGTTTACTGTACAAATGGCCTAAAATATCCTCAGTGTACTCATCCCAGTTTAAGGAGTCTGGGACGAAACAATCTCTGAGCTCTATTTCTCTGACTCTAATATTTTAGGTCAAACTTTCACCCCATATTTTGAGACCAGAGAGACAGTACTGGGTTGTCCACAGCAGTCAAGTGTGGGATCATTAAGAGCAAAGCTTAAACAGCCCAGTTAAGGATCAGAAGAGTCATGGCTTGACTTGTGTCCCACATTCTGGACAACACTTCCAATACAATAAAGCCAAGTGGGAAACCCTCTACCGTGCTCAGAACCCCCAGGGCAGCAGCCTCACTTGGTGGGGGGGGGGTCTGTGTCATGTTAATCACAACTGTTTCCGTTTAAATGTTTGTCTATTTCTTCTCTCATCTCACCCTCTGAATAGCAGTTTGCAATGGTCCTGTACCCAGGGTGACACTCAGGGTCAACACTCTAAGAAAATAAGCAATTTTCATATGAGGGCTGTGTCACCCCATTTTGCTCATACTCTAGAAATCCTGTTGAAACGTAAGTCGTTTTATTATCAAATTCAAAAAACAGTATATAATTTTAAAAGTGTGGTGCTTTAATCTTTTAGCAACAAATTCTCTGCTATGAACTCACACCTAGCAGAAGCACGCAGCGCATCACAACAGGAGTGACACCAAGTACAGGTAATGTCAGGAGACACAGGGCTGGGGTTCCCCACTCTGGGTCCACAGGAGATGGCTCACAGCTCTCCAAAGGAAATTACAACAAACAAATAAAGTAATCAAGGACAGATGATTATTAACACAATCCAGAGAAGAACAGGAGAAAATGTCACAAATTGTGAGCTCAGCATCCTGTAGGGACCCGTCTCAGTCACACTCACATCCCTCGACTCTTAAGAGGCATTTCCACTTCTATAGCTGGTTCTGCACACATTTTTCACTGAAGATTTTCTGGACCATTTGAAAAACTGGTGATGGTGGTTTTAATTATTTTGCTGCTGTGATTTCATCTCCAAAAAATTGCTTGCACTTTTCTCTATTTTAAAAATACTGGTAATTAGCTGGTACTCTCCTTCCTGCCGTCTTCCATCTGGATAAACAAATTGCTACGGTAATGCTGAGTAAGTACTCAGAAGCCAGGAACTCAGCAATAATCTCTTAGATATGCAGTTTCTTGGGGAGAATGTAAAAATTCTATCATATATAAAATTCATACAAATAATAATAGTATACTAGGATTTCAACAGACAACTATACAAAGGACAAACTACCAGCAACATCAAGAACCTGTTCACATCTTACATGGAGAAGCCAGGATGTATACCAAGGCCTGCTTGACTCCAGAGCCTCTGCTTTTAACCATGTTGTTGTTTAATTCACAACTTGCTTGCTATCATGTTAGCAGGCTTAAACAAAATACCACCCAAGCAGTTGGGACTATCATTTTAATAAAGAAACATCATGAGTGCGGCTAAGAGCCACCCCACAGGACAGATGGTCTGTAGCCTTAAATGGAGCCTGGAAACCCTGCTTGGTTTCTGTGGTCAGCCTGCTCTCCCAGTTTCTGTTTCTTTTTCCAACTTTCATGTTTCTCAACCTGACTGCATTCCCATCACCCTTTCCTCCCCATGAGAATATTCAGCATCTCAAATTCTTGTACACAGGTCACTGTGTTCTTTGGGAAATGAACAGCAAACATGACTAAACCACGTTGCTACTAGAATAACTTAAGGAATTTACTTTTACAATTGGAAGATTCTAGTGCTACATTTAAGTGTTACCAGATTTTACTTAACTAGTGAAATTTAAATTAAAACAAAAAATCAGAATTGTTAGATTACTGCCTTTCAGAGGCTGAATCTGCCTACTTCAACATAAAGTTCCCCTGGACTTCCCTGCCAGTCCAGCAGTTAAGACTCTGTGCTTCCACTGCAGGGGGCGCAGGTTTGATCCCTGGCTGGGAAACTAAGATCCCGCATGCCACAAAGTGCAACAACAACAACAAAAGCTCCTCTAAGATGTATTTTAAAAAGTAAAACTTGGGCCTCCCTGGTGGCGCAAGTGGTTGAGAGTCCGCCTGCCGATGCAGGGGATACGGGTTCGTGCCCCGGTCTGGGAGGATCCCATATGCCGCGGAGCGGCTGGGCCCGTGAGCCATGGCCGCTGAGCCTGCGCGTCCGGAGCCTGCGCGTCCGGAGCCTGTGCTCCGCAACGGGGGAGGCCACAACAGTGAGAGGCCCGCATACCGCAAAAAAAAAAAAAAAAAAAAAAAAAAAGTAAAACTTGTAGTACTGGCACCCAGATGTATACAGTTATATTACACACGTACAGAAGAATGCAATTCCAAGATGGCAGGAGTAGTTGCACCCTTCGTTGAAGGTAAAGCCTTAAGTCACCTTTGCTACAGAGAGGTTAAATGCTAGTAATATGGCTAACATTAAACCCTGCAATGTCTGGGCACACACAGGATCCAAGAAAGCACAGAGGCATTTGAAAGCAGCAACATTAGAAGAAAGGTTCCCCCTCTTCTAAGTACGCTGCACTGCTGAAACAAAAAATGAATGTGACATTTTATTACAATATATTTTTCTTCCAGACTTAACATACTTCATAAGGCTCTCTGAGAAACAGGGTATATACTTTGTGTAAAAATCACTAGCCTTCGCAGCAAATTAATTTTACTCAAGTTTTTAATGTATACTTTAATCATAAAACTTCTGGACTTGAAAAGAAATAAGCAAAGGTAATAAAAGCTAAATGTTCATGAGAAACTGTATAGTAAACCAGTATTTACACTGAAACCATACAAGGAAACACAATATTGGCAACCCAGCATTATTTATCTAGTGTCTAACTGAGTCACACTCCAGAGTTAGTCCTTTGCACGCATTATCTATGATCTATACAACTTCTGTGAAAGATTTGCTTTATCCCTATATCTTACAAATGAAAAAATAGAGGCTCAGAGGAATTATGTACTATATCCCAGGTTACCAACTAATAGTAACCAACTAAGTTGGTTAAAACTTAGTTTTTTAAAAAATCTATTTATTTATTTTGGCTGTGTTGGGTCTTTGTTGCTGTGCGCAGGCTTTCTCTAGTTGAGGCGAGCAGGGGCTACTCTGTTGTGGTGTGCGGGCTTCTCATTGTAGTGGCTTCTCTTGTTGTGGAGCATGGGCTCTAGGCACACGGGGTTCAGTAGTTGTGGCACGTGGGCTCAGTAGTTGAGGCTCACGGGCTTAGTTGCTCCGCAGCACATGGGATCATCCAGGACCAGGGCTTGAACCTGTGTCCCCTGAATTGGCAGGAGGATTCCCAACCACTGCACCACCAGGGAAGCCCCACCAGCTAATTTTTTAAAGTGCTAAATCCAGGTTCAAACTCTAATCCACTTAGTTTCAAACCTCAAGATGTCTCCATAGTAACTTCTAGGACATAATACTTAATTTGGAACTCAAATTTGATGTGCTAGATATTTTTAAAGTCTCAAATACAGGGACTTCCCTGGTGGCACAGTGGTTAAGAATCCGCCTGCCAATGCAGGGGACATGGGTTCAATCCCTGGTCCAGGAAGATCCCACATGCTGTGGAGCAACTAAGCCCACGAGCCACAACAACTGAGCCTGCATGCCTCAACTGAAGCCCACGCTCCTAGGGTCCGTGCTCCACAGCAAGAGAAGCCACCGCCACGAGAAGCCCGTGCACCACAGCAAAGAGTAGCCCCCACTCACCACAACTAGAGCAAGTCTGCGCACAGTAACGAAGACCCAACGCAGCCAAAAATAAATAAATAAATAAAAATTTTAAAATCTCAAATACAATAAATCTAAAAGAATAAAATATCTAGAAATGAAATTAGCCGAAGAGCTGAACATTTACATATTTAAAATTACAAAACATTGCTAAATTTAAAATGACTAAAATAAATAGAGATATCTTGTGTTTATGGATACAAAGACTTAATATTGTTGAGATGTCAATACTACCCAAAGCAATCTACAGATTCGATGCAATCCCTATCAAAATCCCCACAGATTTTTTTTTTTTAGATACAGAAAGTCAATCCTCAATTTTTTTTTTTTTTTTTGTGGTACGCGGGCCTCTCACTGTTGTGGCCTCTCCCATTGCGGAGCACAGGCTCTGGAGGTGCAGGCTCAGCGGCCATGGCTCACGGGCCCAGCCGCTCCACGGCATGTGGGATCTTCCTGGACCGGGGCACGAACCCGTGTCCCCTGCATCAGCAGGCGGACTCTCAACCACTGCGCCACCAGGGAAGCCCCAATCCTCAAATTGGTATGCAACTGCAAGGGGCCAAAACAACCTTGAAAAAGAACAAAGTTCCTGATTCCAAAACTTATTATAAAGCTATGGTAATCAAAACAATGTGGTACTGACTAAAGATAGACATATACACCAATGGAACAGATTCCAGAGTCTAGAAATAAACCCAAATATATATGGCCAGTTGTTTTTTGACAAGGCTGCCAAGTCCATTCAATGGGGAAAGAACAGTCTCTTCCACATATGGTTCAGAGACAACTCTGACTCCTGAGCCTTTCCAATTAACCATACTGTTGGTGTTTAATTCACACATACAAAAGACCCAGTGTATAAGACACTGTATACAGAATAATTAACTCAAAATGGATCAAAGTCCTAAATAAGAGGGAAAACCATGAAACTTAATGATTCTTAGATATAACATCAAAAACATGAGTAATGAAAGATAAACTGGATTGCATCAAAATTTAAAACTTTTTTTCCTTTTTTTTTGGCCACACCATGCGGCTTGCAGGATCTCAGTTCCCTGACCAGGGATTGAACCCAGGCCACGGCAGTAAAAGCCCAGAATCCTAACCACTAAGCTACCAGGGAACTCCCTAAAACTTATTCCCTTCATCAAAGGACCTTATCAAGAAAGTGAAAAAACAACCTATAGAATGGGAGAAAGGATCTGCAAATCATATATCTAATAAGAGTTTCATGTCCAGAATATGTAAAGAACTTTTACAACTCAACAACAAAAGGCAACCTAATTAAAATATGCGCAAAAGGCTTGAGTAAGTATCTCTCTGAAGAAAATACACAAATGGCCAATAAGTACATGAAAAGATTGCTCTACATCATTAACCATCAAAGAAATGCAGATCAAAACCACAATGAAGTACCACTTCATACTCACTGATGGCTATTTTTTTAAAAACCAAATAGAAAAGTGTTGAGGATGTAGAAAAACCTTTCCAGTGTGTGGAGGGTGCAGCACCCCTTACCTCCTCACTCAATGTCAGTGGCAGTTTCCCCAGCTGTGACAATCAAAAATGCCTCCACTGTTTCTGAGTGTCCCCTGGGAGCAAAATTCTTCCAGCTGTGAACCACGGGTTTATCTAGATAGCGTGTGGCCCTGTATTTATACACTGGTTCTAGTTAGAGGTGGGCCAGGCAGGCACACACACAGCTTGGGCTCCGAATTTAGACAGACTGAGTTTTAAATTATCGTTCCACCACTTACCAGGTACCCTGACACGTAACTGTCCTAAGCTTCAGTCTGACCTGAGCCTCATACGACCCCTCCAGAGCCGACCCCTCCCCAGGGTCACAGCGGTGGCCAGAGAGGACTGATTCCACAGTTCAAGGAGGTGGTGTAACCAAGCAGGACCCTACGGGGCCTTCCCGGGACAGACCCCTCCCCACGTCCTCCACTGCAGCTCCCCTCCAAAGTACCTAGAGAATGGTATCTGATGCACATTTCCTGAGTTGTTTTTACAGACGCTAAAATCCCCACCAAATGGAAGAAATTAACTACTTGATGACCATGAGACCTACCGGCACCTAAGGATTGATAATGTGACACCACCCTGTTACCTTACCATCAACCAAGTTACCTCAACATCAGCCAATCAGAGAATTTTGTGCACGAGCTGGGACGCCCCTCCCTCATCTTGCCTTTAAAGATACTTTGCTGAAAGCTATGGGGAGTTCGGGTGTTTTGAGCACAAGCTGCCCTGGACTCCCTGCTTGGCGCCCTGAAATAAACGCTGCACTTGCCTTCACCACGACCCAGTGTCAGTAGACTGGCTTTACTGCTGGCTTTACTGCGTGTGGGCGAGTGGACCCAAGTTTGGTTCAGTAGCAGTAGCTCCTGGAAACTACTAGGTACTTCACAGATATTAGATCTCTTCCTTCTTTCATTAGAAAACAATGTACAGACGGCCCCCAGCTTACAGTGGTTTGGCCTGTGAATTTTTACTTTATAATGGTGTGAAAGCAACACGCATTCAGTAGAAACCCTCCTTCACATTTTGAATTTTGATCCTTTCCCGGCTAGTGATAAGCCTGCCCTACGATCCCCTCTCGTGATGCTGAGCAGAGGCAGCCCCAGCTCCCGTCAGCCACGCGATCCCGAGGGCAAATAACCGATGCACTTACAGCCATTCTGCACCCAGACAACCACTGTTTTCCACTTTCAGTGCAGTATTCAATCAGTCACACGAGAGAGTCAACACTTCATTATAAAACAGGCTTTGTTAGATGAGCCTGCCCAACTGTAGGCTACTGAAGTGTTCTGAGCATGTTTAAGGTAGGCGAGGCTAAGCTATGATGTTTGGTAGGTGAGGTGTATTAAATGCATTTTCAATTTAGGATTTTTCCAAATTAGGATGGGTTCATCAGGATGTAACCCCATCGTAAGCCGAGGAAGATTTGTATTGAAAAGCTTTGAGACCTATGCCACGTAGGTGCCTAACGGGTGACAGACTAGGATCCCTGCCATCAAGGAGCCCACTACTTAGTGAGGGACACAGGAAAGTAAACAAATGACTTATGACCTGATTCCCACTTCGATCAACAGCTCTTTTTATCTCTTTGTTTTAGCTTCCCAAACCATTTCCCCGTTCCCTAAGGCCCATCCAATTGAGGTCTACCCTTCAGCCTATTTGTGCAAATAGTATGAGTCTAATTCATATTCCAGCCCCAAAGTGCCAAATTAGGACTGACATGGATGAGAAGAGTCCTAGAGGTATAGGGAAGGGTCTTCAGGTAAAAACTACTAGATCCAGCTACTCCCCCACCCTGTGTCCAAAGCAGACTGCTCTCCCTAAGAGACAAGGAAGGCATCTTCCCCACGCTACCTAACTCTACTTAACGTGAATGCTGTCCTTTAATCACTGCTGAGGCTACACAATAAACCAATCCCATTTTTGTACCACCGTCCAGCATATTATTAGTACTCTTCTTTTTTTCTGAAAGAACTACCTTTAAATTAAATTTAGGTGCTACACAGGATAAAAACCAGCATCATTACTATGCAGTCACAACTCTTAAACATTACAAAAGTAAGTAGCACTCATTTCTCTGACATGCCTGATCCACCAGACGTTGCTCTGAATGACTTCTGGCTATTTCCAAAAACCTAACCTACCTCGAAGGGTAAAGATCTTCCACCATTGAGCATAAAAGGATATATTTCAAGACTGAAGCAATTTAAAAAGGAAGGAGTGTTCAAAATGTTTTTCATCCTAACAGTGTCACTGAAATGCATATATTGCCACTGAAGTGGGCAAAGTACAATTTGATTGCATACGTTTTTAGTCATATTCCTTCAGAGAGACATTTTTTTTATAGGAGTATGAACAGATTCCTTGTTACCCATTTGTAATGGAGTGCAAAACTGAAGAACTTGAGGTAATGAGATCTTAGGGGTAAACTTCAGACTTATTAATAACATAAGCACTTGTAATTTAAACAGCAGTATTTTTCATCATGAATGATGTCCATCAATTATCACCATCCATCACTCCCACCTCAGCAGGCAGCGTGAGGCTGCAGGAAAGAAATGACGATTTGCTCACATCCCAGGACAGTCTGTACCTATGCATGTATCTATTCAGCAAGTATCACGCATCCCCCCCAGAACAACAGAACCACACTCCATTCCCCCCTCCCCACCATTTGGTTTTACAGAGACCTTGCCACCGGCACCAGGTTCTCGACATTTGCCAGGAACCCCAAGGCTGATTGTAAACCTCTGCGTAAGAGATGCCAAATTCAATACTTTATGAATAAGCACACTTCGATTTTGGAGGCTTGTACTTCTCTAAACCTAACTCAAATTCAAGGGAGTATTAGTGAGGTCAAAGCTCAGCCCTCGCCTTCTAGACACCATCCGAGGGCAAGTGCGAAGCCCTTGTGCCAGAACAGCTCTCACTTGGTGTTAGTGAGCTGTAATGGGATCAGGGGTCATGGTGCCACAATTCTAGTTAAAAGGTGACTTCTGCCACATAAACAATTAGACCAACCGCTCTCACTGCATCAGTCACCTTCTAACGACTCCAGTAGTGGAGAGGAGAGTCTTCCCTCATTACTAGCAGCACACTAATTAAACAAACAAGAAAAAAACAAGCACCAAGCCATCAGCTTACTTAACTGATGTCATAAAAGTGACCAGGAGAATTCCTCAGCTCCTGTCACACAGATTTCCAAATTGTGCAAGGGAGCATTGCACAGCCAAACTCTAGGCTCCCTTGCATTTAACTCTCAGGAATGCAGCCCCCAGTTTCTCAGAGGGAAGTCTTCTAGATCAGGAAGCACAAATTCACCGCTTTCTATTCTTCTTTCTGGAACTGCCTGGGACTACCTGTCTCAGTTAGAGAGCACGTGGCAACCACAAGGCCGGGACGCAGGGACGTGAACTCCTTCCCGTGTGGCCACCCAGCTCCGGGCATCCCAGACCGCGGCTGCAGAGGGGCCCGGGGACCTGGGCGAGGCTGTGGACCTGGGCGAGTCTTCCAGCAATGACAATGAAAACACACACAGCTCCAACTTCATGCTGGACCGTGCACAGTGCCTCCCGGGGCCCCGGTAGTTTTCAGACGTGTTAGGAGGGGGACACCCCTCTCGGGGCTCTGGGTGGACACCTGAGTGGATAAAGGATGCGGGAGCAGCTGCGCCGCTGCTGCCAGCACCGCCCGACACGCACATCACTGCGTGGTGCCCTAGTGTCACACAGCTCTGCAAACAGACACCAGGTGAGGCTGCGCCGGCGGGGGCTCACGAGCTGGCCTGCACACGAGCTCCTGCAAGATGAGAGAGAAGGATTTCCAAGAGCAACAGCGAGTCAGTGAGGCAACATTTGTAATGTTGGAAAATAAAGCCTGTTTCACACATCGATCTGTTCAAAAGCAGCATCTACTTTGATGTGCTGTTCGCTGTTCGATTCTGAGCTGGGATCAAGCCATGAACTTGGCTGACAAGGTACCTCCCCTCCCAGCACTTAGATTCTAATGCTAAGGAGAGAGAGAGGCAACAAGTGAAAAACACAATTCTAGACTGGGATAACTATCATGAAAGAAGTCAAAGAGTGTGTGGGAGGAAGGGCAGGAGGGGTGACTTCAAGTAAAAGCCACATCTGAAGAAGAAATAGAGCACAGTTAACACGGGAGCCAGAGCATCAGGACCCGGCTGATATTGTTCACCTAACTACGCCGGGACAGACTCAGGATTCACTTTCTCACAGGACACTGGTGTTCTTCTTTCTTTAGGCATTTTGCCAACCTGCAAATTACTTTAGAAACAAAGCCAGACTAGAAAATGAGGTGACTCAGATACTACGTTATAGAACATTCAGGAAACCAGTGGAAATTTTAGCAGTCACATAGTCTGAACAAAAATCTCCAGTTGTAATCTAAAAATTGCTTCCTCAGAGTTGCTTTCTGATCTTTGGTAAAGACGGATGGGACTAAAATCATCTTTTAAAATGTTATAATAACTAGACATTATGTTGACACAGAGGATGTTACACACTTTATCTTCATTCCCTCTTGAAACTCACTGGTAGGAGCTGAACTGTGCCCCCAGAGTAAGGTGACGTTCTCACCCTCAATGCCTCAGCAGGCGACCTTATTCGGAAATAGGATCCTTACAGAGGTAACTGAGTTAAATTGAGGTCATTAGGGTGGGCCCTAAACCAATAACTGGCTCCCTTATAAAAAGGGGATATCTGGACAAAGACAAACAGACACACACACACGGGGAGAACGCAGCGAGAACAAGAGATAGTGCTCAAGGTGCTGCCACCTACAAGGAATGCCCAGTGTCGCCAGCTAACCGAGAGCGGCCCTCAAGGAACCAGCCCCCACTGACACCTCGATCTCAGATTTGCTGCCTCCAGAACTTTGAGACAACACATTTCTGTTATTTAATCCATCCGTTTGTGGCACTTTGTGACGGTGGCCCTAGCAAACGAATCCACTCACCAACACAACAGGAAAAAAATGTAACAGCAGTAACTGTTAAGTACAAGGAGAAAGTTTAGACGAAATGGAAGAGGTCAAGTTTTTGAAAGATGAAAGACGGATGGAGAAAAAAAGGAGGACTAGACAGGAAGTGCTCAAAAGCCCTCCTCGGTGGAGAGATGTCAAAAACCATGACAACTATAAGAAAATTTCCAAGTCAAAGCCACAATTTTCCAAATTGAACGTTCCCATGGGGCCCAGCACAGCGGAGAAGCGGCAGCCGCCCTGCTGGGCTCCACAGAAGGTGGTCACAAAGGGAGGAGCCGCGGACGGTGTCCAAGGCCCCGCGGTGTCCCGGAGGGAAAGGTTCAGAGACACCACGCGGGGCTCGGGCAGAGGATGCGTGGGTTCAGGGAGCTCTGCGGGGGCTGAAGCCACACAGGCCGAGGGGGGCCCACTACCCTGGGTGTCATCCCGGCCTCTGACCCACCGAGACCAGGGGACAGACCCGCTCGCAAGCCACCAGGGCGGGGCCCCGGGGCCCCATCACACCCAGCCCAGCGCGGCCGCCACCAGGGCTGGGGATCATGAAGCAAGCAGCTCCCTGGAGGCTTTCCGAGGAGAAAGAGCAGGCGAGAGCACCCGGAGAGGGGAGAGGACAGGAAGAGGGGCGGGAAGGGGGAGACACGGGCATTTAAAAGTTTGGGACTTCTCAACAGTAACAATTCAAAATTCTAAAGGGGAAGTATTTCCGCTCTAGCATTCTACAGCCAGCCTCCCGATGAAGGACGAGGCTAGAACACATTTCCAGATGCGTAAACCTTATGGACTCGCCCTCCGGTGAAGCCTTCCTCCACGCCCAGCGGGACCAGGAGGCCGAGGGAGAAGAAGTGGGAAATGGACCCGACACAGGGACCCAAGGCAGGCGAGGGTCATGGAGACCAGGCGAGGGGTCTGGAGCTCTGTCGGAAATCGGAAATCGGGGGCCTGACACACAAGCCAACACAACAACTAACAAGCATGGAATCAAGTCCCACAAGAAACAGGTAAAAGAGCTGAAGGAGCTGCTTCTAAGAAGCAGTCAACAGCCCTGAGGAAGAGACTCTGGTGCTTTTCACTGCATACCTCGAAGTCCCATTTGAATTTTTAAACTATACGTTAAAAAAAAAAAACTTAAAAATGTTTTAAGATGAAAAGAATTATTATGTGATGCAGCCTTATAAAATGAATCTTATTCACAGGAATGAAAACTACTAAAGAAAAGAAAATTAAACACCAAGCAAATATGAGCACTGCGGGGCTTTGTTTTGTTCTGCTTTTAATTAGGAAAAGCTCTTTTCCAACTCTCAACGTCAGCCCCTGTGGTCCATTTGAGATTTAGGTATCTCTCATTAACAAGACAAAACAAATGAACCAGGAAATTTAAATATAGCAAAGTTCGGACTTCCCTGGTGGCACAGTAGTAAACAATCCACCTGCCAAGGCAGGGGACACGGGTTTGAGCCCTGGTCCGGGAAGATCCCATATGCCACGGAGCAACTAAGCTCATGCACCACAACTACTGAGCCTGCACTCTAGAGCCTGCGAGCCACAACTACTGAGCCCATATGCCACAACTACTGAAGCCCACGTGCCTAGAGCCTGTGCTCCACAAGAGAAGCCACCGCAATGAGAAGCCTGCGCCCCGCAACCAAGCGGAGCCCCAGCTCGCCCCAACTAGAGAAAGCCCGCATGCAGCAATGAAGACCCAGCGCAGCCAAAAATAAATAAATAAATAACAAATAAATTTATTAAATAAATAAATACAGCAAAGTTCCTATCAAGTTATCTAGTTGATTCACTTGGAGCAGGGAAATGTCCTAACACAAAAGCACTTTTCCATTCTATGGCAAGGATATCAGCAAAAGATTTAGCCAACATTTAAAAGGATGACATTCAGCAGATGAGAAAAAGATCAGCTACCATACCAATACAGGTATATTAGTATTTTTCAACTAGTAGAGAATAAAATTTTATGTGGCTTTATAATCTAAGGAAATTTTTATGAAAATGATTAGAGCTTGCAGAAAAATGTCAACTACTTAGAAACGTTATAAACTAGTCAGCAAGAGAATTTTTTTTCTTTTAGTTAAGTTTTAGTTAAGTATTCACCTGCACTATATATACCAGATATATAAGACAGCTCTGTTTTCTAGATACTACAAAAATAAGGCTCTACCTGCAGGCCTGGACAACAAAACTTATACAGCCAGAGATAAAATGACAGCAAAAATCACAAGGCTTAAATTTGTAAACATACATAGGGCCTAAGACGCATACAAAACTGCTAAATTACGAAAATATATTTCCTATTTTGACACTATAAAGGTAAACGTTCTGGGTCAAGGAAGAAATTTCAAGCACAGAAAGCAATATTTTTGAGACATAAACATCTTTCAACTGAACATCATAGTCTCATGCTAAAAATGTAAGCACAGAAGCTCTCTCCCAGATGCTTCCTTTGCTCCCTTTCAAACCCCATGTACAGTACTCCTTTCTCAATCCCTCCCCGCAGCTTGGAGCAGCAAAATGTCCTAACACAAAAGCCCTTTTCCATTCTATGGCAAGGATAACAGCATACCCCTACAAGAATACAAGCTACTTCAGGGCAAGGCGGCTGTTCTACTCGCCTTTCTGCCCTTTGCCCTGAGCCTCTAGACACTGGGGTCCCGTGTCCAGTTAGAGCTCCCAGCCTGCCACCCTGCCTCTGTTCCTCGGGGTGGCTTGAGGCTCTGGTTTAACACACAACCTCCTCTAATCCTCAGAATCAGCCCAGCAGAAGGTACTGTGGTCTCCACGTTACACACGAGACAACCGAGTAAACTGAACACCAAAAGTGTGTTCAAGGACTTGGAAATTCCTGAAGGGTCTATGAATGTATTTCTGTTTAAAGGGAAGTTCCCCTGCACTGAAGAACTGATAAATCCCAAGCCATTAATTTATTCACAGTAAATAAAACACCATTAAAGCTCCATGAGAGGACTTCCCTGGTGGCGCAGTGGTTAAGAATCTGCCTGTCAATGTGGGGCCAAAGGTTCGATCCCTGGTCCGGGAAGATCCCACACGCTGCAGAGCAACTAAGCCCGTGTGCCACAACTACGGAGCCTGCGCTCTAGAGCCCATGTGCCACAACTACTAAGCCTGCGTGCCACAGCTACCGAAGCCTGTGCACCTAGAGCCCATGCTCCGCAACGAGAAGCCACTGCAATGAGAGAAGCCCGCAACGAAGAGTAGCCCCCAGTTGCTGCAACTAGAGAAAGCTCAAGTGCAGCAATGACGATCCACCGCAGCCAACAAAACAAAACAAAACAAAACCTCCATTAGAATCTTTCTGCAGATGTAGTTGGCAAGTGAGTCAAATGATACAGTGATGAGAGCACCAGTTCACAAAAACTCAAACTCAGGTACTCAACAACATTAGGGGTTTCAGCCAGCTGCGCCCATGGGTGGGTGGAGGGGGAACGAGGCTCCTATATGGAGGAGGAAGCTGGAAGCTCCGTCCAACTCTGGAATGTTGGACCTCGGTGCTGCTACGCGTGGTCCAGTCCCAGGTAACCAGGGGTCACAGAGGATGCTCCTCAAATCAGCAGTCAAAAGGTACCTGGGAAGATTCTTCAAGAAGGGGTGGGTTTGAGGCTTCCCTGGTGGCGCAGTAGTTGGGGGTCTGCCTGCCGATGCGGGGGACGCGGGTTCATGACCCGGTCTGGGAGGATCCCACATGCCGCGGAGCGGCTGGGCCCGTGAGCCATGGCCGCTGGGCCTGCGCGTCGGGAGCCTGTGCTCCGCAACGGGAGAGGCCACAGCGGTGAGGGGCCCGCGTACCACAAAAAAATAAAAAATAAAAAATAAAAAAAAGAAGGGGTGGGTTTGGATTCTGACAAACTATGTCGCTGAGCCCAGTTCTCCTTCTCAACACTGAACAGAACCACCTTCCTCTCAGGCTCAGCTGAGAGCAATAATTAGCCAGCGTTTAGGGGCCCCGTGTTAAACACTCTGTCCTGACTCATCATAGCGATGTGATCACGCTGTGGAAGCGGGCAGAGGGAAATCAGCTTCACATCATCCAACTCGTTCCAGAGCCGCCCGGGGTGGGGGGCGGCATCACCTCCACTGTTCTCTTCGCTGGCTTTTCTCGCCCTGGCACAGTTGGTTTTGCACATATAAATGATTCAGAGAAACCCAAGCCTCCTATACAGCAGGTGCTACCTTTCTGGCAATTTATAGATGCTGACATTAAGAATAAGTTCTCCAGTTCTACCTGATCAAGTCAAAACAAAACCCTAAAATTGACGTCAAGCAGACGCAGAATTCTTACGGTCCTTGGGCAGCCTGGTGGTGATGGAGCCAGGGCAATGCCACCGCAAAGCTGCGAGCCTTCAGCAAAGCTGTTTCAGCCCCACCAGCATCACCTAGAAAATGGGACTACTATCTCCATCTTGCAGGGTCATTGTGGCTCTTGAGATAATTTGTGTAAACCACAAGGCCTCACCCAAAGAAAGTGTTCAATCATGTAACTGCAACAGTAATGACAACCTTTCACAAACATTAAACACCTCCTAGAAATTTAGTGTTCCTAAAAAGTAGGCATCAGCACCATTTTACAGACGAAGAGTCTCAGTAGCTATCTTTTAAAGACCCCCAAATTCCAAATTCTTACTTTTCAAATAACATTACTTAGGCAAGAGTTTTTAATTGGTTGAGCCAGTTAGAAAACCCTACAACAAAAGATGAGTCCTTTCTCAAAAGGTATTTGTTTAATACACATTTTAAATTGTAAAACAGAAAGCTTTCTCTCTTAAGTGATACTTCCCTGAATAAGGTCTGTTTCTGTTTCTGTAGAGATGTTATGACTATTAACGTTATTCGAAATTCATCCAAAAAACTGTTGAAATTTTAAAGAAATATAATATGTAGGCAGATGCTTTGGAATGTTTTACAAAGAAAAAAATAATTACACGTAGAATCCTAAAGAAGCAAAAAGTATATTCACACAGAATCTTAAAGGAAACAAAAAGTATATTCCCTACGGGTCTGCTGTAAGCCCAAGCATTCCTTGACTTACGCTGGTTCAGAAAAAAGACGCATCACTTTACAAGGATCACAGACCTACGACTCAATCTTTGGGGGAAGTACCATATCACATCAGGGAGCAGCAACTCCGATTTCTTAATTCACATGAACTGTCTGATGGTTCTGTTGTCTCACAGCTGATAACAACACAAAATCCCACACTAAAATTAACAGATGATTTTATATTGAATAGCTCCTACCTTTCAAGGGCCTCTCTTGTAGAACGGATGAAACAGCACGTCTCTAGTACAGCAGGACACGCCTATCTTGCCGGGAGCCAGAAATGTCACATCATCATGAACTGAACAGAGGAGAACCATCCTGGCCACTGTACAACTCCTGTTTGTTTATTCAGAGGTAGAAAAAAGGCTTTTAGGTAGATTTCAATGCCAGATTAACCAATGAACTTTTTTGTTTATAATTATGATACTTTTTCTATAAAAAAGAAAACACCTTACTATAGAATTAAAAACAGATGGGATAAACTCTCCCTTCCATTATATTTCAGAAATAGGTAAATGCAGAAATTCAATCAGTCACTGAAGGTGTGACTTGGTACCATACACCTATCTTCCTTCTTGCAGGAAAGTCGCTAGTTCCAGCCTTAGAGTTTCTGAAGGATGCTTTCCCCATCCTCAGCTTCTCCTCTTTGTCTATAACAACTTAATTATAACCACCAAAACCAAATAATTTTTAAACCTAGATAATGGTACCTCTTCTCTTTGAAGTATTAGGGACTTTAATCATGTTTCTTAAACTTTTCAAATCCATGTTCCTTTACACTCCCTATAATGTTACGTAAAACATACAACAACTAAACTAACAAATGACCAAAAAGTTAAAAATCAAAGCAAGGGCTTCCCTGGTGGCGCAGTGATTGAGAGTCTGCCTGCCGATGCAGGGGACACGAGTTCGTGCCCTGGTTTGGGAAGATCCCATGCCGCGGAGCGGCTGGGTCCGTGCACCATGGCCGCTGAGCCTGCGCATCCGGAGCCTGTGCTCCGCAACAGGAGAGGCCACAGCAGTGAGAAGCCCGCGTACCACAAAAAAAAAAAAAAAAAAAAAAAAAAAAATCAAAGCAATAGGAGAAAGCATATCAGAACTTCAAAGCCCCCAATGCCCTGCAAGTACCAGGTCTGCACAGCCGCTCGGGCTCCCTCGATTCCTCCTGCTCATTGACCTGTGAGGGCCCAACCCTTCCCCTCTTTCCCCTTCACAGCAACTTTTAAATCTACAGATCCAGTCCCCACAACTGTCCCCCAACAGTGCCCATGTTTAAATGTTCCTCCACCTCCTCAAGCTGTCCTTTCTCTACTAGAATCTGACAAACCTTTAAGGCTGGCTTCTTATTCCACCCAACACTATCTCTCTCTCCTACTCCCGCCCTCAGTTCAACATTTACAGAGCGAAGGAGGCAAACTGGCCGCAGGGAGTGTCTGAAAATTAAGGAGACAGTCGTTATTTCCTCTAATCCTGGTTAAGGCTAGAGGAAAGCCACAGATGACTTGAGAGCAAACACAATGTAGCACAGAACAAGCAAAACAGCAACCATACCAACACTGTGAAGGGTTTGCCTCCTGCAGCTGATCAAGCGAAGTGAGTCTTGAGGATTGAATACACAGGTGGAGACGGTTGGGAAAAAACTGAACTGAGAGCACAAACTTAGATTTGCTAAAATAGGCGAGAACAGACCATTGCAGATTCGTGAACAGGAAAGATGAAAAAGATGCTTGAAGTTGAAAACAACTTAGAATTTGTAAACCACTTTGAATTTTACTTATACTCTGCCTGGTTGAAAAAAATAAGTTGAGACAGTTCAGACAAATTTGCCTATAACTAAACAATAAAATGAAGGGAATTGGTACAAAAAGTAAATAAGGATATGAAATGAGATAAAGGCAACAAACGCAGTTACTGTTCATAAAGTTAACTACAGAAGTAAAGAAACTGTCCAAATATGCCAAAAAGTCAGATAAAGGCAATCCACCAGCTACCCAGACTCTACAAGGAGTGCTTTTCTGTAAGCCAATGTTTCTCCTCCAAAGAAGTAGGAAAGCCTTACTTGGATAGTTCATGTTTAGAATATATGACACTGCAGATAGACACAAACACCGCATAATAAAGTTCTAAATTCTGAGATTACAAAAACAGGCAGCACATTCCAAACGGCTTTTTAAAAGATCACCTTCTAGTCCCCCCCATACATTTATGTAGTCTCTCAAATTATACATTTGACCTAAATAATCTAAAAATAATTTTAAAAGGTCCCACTCCTAACAACACGTAAACCCCTTGCCTTTTGGCCACACCCTCCTTGTACAGACATGCGATGAAGGCAGGAAAAGGATCTGATGCTGCAACTGCAGCGCCACGCTTTACAAGGGGGAATGAACTATGGCTCTTTCCTTCCTCATTTCTTTGTAGCGATTTTAACACCAATCTAACTGACAAACAGCGGCACCGAAACTTAGCATTCAAAGCCTTTAGAGGAAAAAGATTCTAAGCTATACTCAGTGAATCAAGTAAGAAAAAATGTGTGCTATATCATCATTCTAATCCCAAAGTCACACTAAGGGCTTTATCTTGCATCGCAGCACCGTTTATCTCCTAGTGGATTCTTTTTTCCTTCTCCTTACCTCTTGATGGAATGGAAACTTAGGGCAGAATCCTCCAGTCCCAGGGTTCCAAAGCAGGGCCAGACCACCTGGGCCCAGCTTCCAGTTGTCAGTCAGGGCAGCTGAGAGGAGCACCGCAGAGGCTGCCGCGGCCACACCACACAGGCTGCCACGGACTCACAGAGGTACCAAGTGACTTCATCTGGGCCCTGGGGGTGAGCAACTTCTCCATTATTATCCTAGACTACAGGACCCCACACATGTAAAGTGTTTAGTGGTAGTAACAGTGTGTTACTAAAAGAAAGAATCAAGCCCAAGGCAGGGAAGGTGGATTCCAAAAATCAGAGCTAATAGCCAGCAAAGTCACCAAGACGACTTCTTATTCAAATACCATATTACCAAAATATAGCCATAAAGCTTACTGCTCCAGCCTGTGGGAACTATCCTCAAAGTTTTAGCAAGACATCATTTATATAGGATTCTGCCAACTGATGGCTCTGCTTGCCAACCTGTGAGCTGTCTCATCATAAAGAAGGCAAATGAGAGGTCAGAGAACTCTGGGGCTCAGCCAGAAAGAAAACTTACTTCTAAATGAAGGGAATAAGACAGATCAAAACAGGCTTTCAAAATAAAGGTCCCAAACCACTGCCCAGCGATTGATGAGAAACTCAATGTGCACACACGCAGTGACAGCCGCTGGGGTCCCATCAAAAAGGAAAGGATTTAAATTAAAGGTGGGCAGACTTAACTCAGACTTAAAGGGAAACTTCCGGACAGGTTGCTAAGCACCCACGGGAGGCAGCTCATTCTACCTCCTAACAAGACAAAGCTTCCAGCCCGGTGTCCCCGAGCTGTCACATATGATGAAATGCGTATATGAAGACGCACACCCAGGAGAAATAGCTGTTGACACAGAGAACCAAGCTATATTTAAACTCGATATTAATATTTAAACTAAACATTGCAAAATGTTCACTGTAATGCTCGTCAGCTTAATTTAACCTTTTACCACCTCTAGTGAGTGGCACTGCCAGGATTATTCATCCAAAGTTCACAATTCAGGACAGCTGAGTGAACTGGCTCTCAGGTCACACTGCCTGCTGCTTCCTACCTTCATTCTACAGACCTCCGCAGGGGTCTCTTCTAAAAGCTGGCTCTGCGCTGGGTGCCGGCAGCTACGAGTCTGGCCTTCAAGGACTCGGTCTAGCGCAGGAGACAACACAGTAAGTAACCAAAACATGACAATCCAGGTGATGAGTACCTTTCATGGCTATAAGAATGTAACAATAAAGGACACGGAGGCCCAGCTGACCCTATTATTTGCTTACCAGTGGCTTCACTATAGTTTTGGATGGCTCTCCAATGCTCCCATTTCTTGTTCCTCCAAAACAAAGCTTCTCTGTTGGTTCTCAACCATGCCATCAAACATTAGAACCTACCGTCTCATTTCTAGCATTCTACAGCCATCACCACCCACACGTGGGCCTGGAGATACTGCAATCTGATACATCACCACCACACGTAAGTGGAGGGAAGCAGCCACCCACACCGTCCAATGCTCTTCCACACGTGGCCTTGGGCTTGCTTCTCATACTGCAGCCGAGTATGGCCTGAGGGTAACTGCCCTTCAGGAGAAGAGGATGCTGCACTAGGGGACCAGACGCCGAGGGCTACATTACTCGAATCCTTCCCCCGCCGCTCCCACCTCTGCTACACCTGCCGCACTTTTCAATCTGAAACAGCTGAGAACAATCAGTATCAAACCATCAACATGTAAGCCATTAGGGGGTCACTAACTAACTTGTAAATTGTTCAAAATATATTTCAAAACTGACTTTGTGTTGTTCAAAGCATTACAAACTAGCCAGGCCAAGTTTTAATAACCAGTAGCGCTTACCAATCATCTTCAACAAGGCCTGGCGTGACACCAAGGCAAGAGACACTTTTTCAGTTAGGGAAAAGGAAGAAAAAAAAAAAGGTATGGAAAAATAATCCCCAAACGTGCATTTTAAATTAGCCTAGCGAACATTTCCAAATATTCAGAGTTCCAACACTTTCTGAAAGGAAGGATGATCTTTCTGGTCCTGTTTTTCATAAGTGTGCCTTGTAAACGACATCCGTAGTTTTCAATGAGAACAGTCTCAGTTTGTCTGGCCGGGGGGAGAAACGATGACCCGCGGGGTTAGAAGTTGAGAGAGCAGCCCTCAGCATCAACTGTACCTTAACATGTTCGACACAGATTAAGATGTGCGGAGGAAAGGGGGTTTGGGAGGAGAAAAACTACTCACACTGGGGATCCGGTCTACAGCCCTGAGGCGGAGACGCCGGGCAAACGAACGGCCGCAGAGAAATAACTGCAACTTCCCGGGCCCCCGCCGCGATGCGTATCACGTGCCGCGCCCCCTCCCCCAGGCCCGGGGTCTGGATGGAAAGGCGGCCTCCGGCGGCGCTTCTCTCGCCGGGACCCGCTGGGCCGAGCGTCTCCGGGGCCGCAGCGTCTCCGGGGCCGCAGCTCCAGCTTCCGCGCCGCAGAGCCAGGAGGAAGGGGTCCGAAGTGACCCTCCGCTCGCGCGGCGGGGGTACCAAATTTTTCAGAGTCTCCCCGCCCGCCGCGGCCCCCCAGCCCGCCCCGCGAGTCCGTGTTTCTAGATGACGCCGGCGGCGGGGCACGGGCAGGGGGCTCGGCCCTCGCGCGCCCGAGGGTCCCGGCCTCTGCCTGGCGGCCCGGCGCCCGCGCCGCGCTGGAGACCCCGCCGCCGAGGACCCCGGCCCGGCACCCCCGCTTACCTGCAGCGACTCTGCTCCCGCCCCGCGCTGGCGCCCGGCGGCCGAGGGCAAGCGGCTGCCGAACGGCGACGATGAGGACCGACCCGGCTGGGCGCGCTCGCGGGCGACCGAGGAGGCGGGGCCGGCCGGGGGCGCGCGCGGGGCCCGGGCGCCCGCCGCCGCCGCTGCCTCGGGAGCCGCCTGGGCTGCAGTCGAGCCGGGCGGCCCTCATGAATGGGACGCGGCGCGGCGCGGCGGCGGCGGCGGCGGCGGCGGCGGCGGCGGCGGCGGCAGCGGGCGGTGCGTAGGCCCCTCCCCGCCACGTGACGCCGCGCTCCGCCGCCCGCTCCCGGCCGCGCGCCGCCCGGCGGACTCCCTCCTGCTCAGCCGCCTTGCGCGCCGCCGCGCTGCCCATCTCCCGCGCTCCCGGGAAGGCTCCGGCCTTTCGCGGGCTTGAGGCAACCCTAACGTTACTTTTCCGCAATCAAGTTTCTTCTGGTCCCCATGGCAACCCTGCGGCGGGTCACGTGGAACTTAGAGCCCAATTACCGAAAAAGAATAAATATTAAAGTGCAAAAAATGTTCACGGCATGTTTTATAATCCACTTTTGATCACCAGTAGCGCATCTGCTTCTTTGCTTACTTCCCCCCCACCCCCACCCCAAATCCTACTACGCATCCCCTTTTAAAAATATACTATTTAAAGAAATGGATTGCCAGGGCTGTATATTATTGTTGCGCACTGGTTTTGATCTCTTTGCTGCCTTTGCCGCTATTGAAAGTTATGGATGGAAGTACATGTGTTCCTTCCAAATGCCATTTAATTTCTCAATACGCGTCCTGTGGATGATACCTTTGAGGATACTGAAAAATAGGCATTTATATAAAGCTCCTGCGTGCCGAGCCAGCCGCAGCACAGTCTCTTCCCAGAGATGGGCTGTGGTGTGACTGGGTTGTGCTGCGACCGGGGGACCAGCGCCTTGTCATAGGGGCCCCTGGGCTGGTTCTGCAGAAGGAACCCGGGCAACCACTTCCTCATCCAAGTTCCTTCTGCCTTTCTCAAGCATTCAGCCAAGCTTTGCCCCATCCTTAACCAAGGCCCAGGGGAAACGAAGGTGGTTTCCTCGGCCCAAGGTCACTAGTAGAATTTTCCTCTTCGGTGCCTTTCACCTGGCTTCACGAGCAGAAAAAAATTCTCCAAGACAAGGACTGGACTTTCCCCTTCATAATTCAGAGCGTATCACTCTGCTCTGGAGAAGTGGAATTAAAGCAAGAAAAATTGCTGGATCCTCAGTTTCTATGTCAATAGAATGGAAACAGTAATGACTTTCCCATGGGATTGTCTTGAGGCCTGCACACCATTACATGTAAAGTGCCTAATTTAGCTTAGCGTCTGGGCCCCGGAGCGTGCTGTTGCTGTTTGCTCTTTTTTTCTTTCTTTCTTTCCATTTTTCCCACTTGGATTTTTCCTGTTTCTTTCAGGCTATTTTCACTACCTCCTGCCTTGGGAAGGAACTATTCTGGCAGGCTTCCTTCCTTCCTTTCATCATTCAGGAAGCCTTAGACATCCTCCCTTCCTCCAAACCCACCTGAGATTTGATCCCTCATCTGAATGATTGGTTCAGGTGTCTACGATTTCCTCATTCTCTGGTGTCTACCTGCTTTACACCACCCCCTAAGCAAAACAGAGACTCATGAAATACCTGTTGCAAGATAGGTCTTCACTTCCTTCCCCTGACACCTAAGAAGTGTGTGGGGAGCCCCGGATTCCCACTGAGTCCACTGGAATGTAGGAGGAAGGAAGCTCGTGCTTCACCTGTAGTGACCCCACCCCCTTCCGCTCCGTGGGAGGAACCTCACCCGCCAGTTGTCCCTTCCCCCAACTGTGGGCTCAACCCTCAGCGTTAGCAGGCGCAGGCGTCTCCCACCAGGGAGCACCGAGGGGCACGGGGTGGAGGAGAAGCAGGAGAAGAAGTAGCAGACTTTCTTGTCCCCAGGCCATCAACTTTTCTGCCAGCTTCGCTCCCCATCCAAGCTCCCTGGAAAGAGGAGGCCCCCCTTTTTCATTTCTTCACAGCCTTCATTTCTCCTCCACTCCTGACGTTCCTCAGGCCAGAGTCACCAACAAACTTCTGGTTGCCAAATGCAGTGGACCCTTTCAGGCCCTCCCTCACATTCTCTAGAATAAGATGCTATTGACCACGATTTCCTTCTGGAAACTCCCTCCTCCTCGCATCAGCCAGAACCCAGAGGGCCCCATGCCTGTGTTCAGAGGCTTTAGACACCTCCACCAGCATGGCCCGTGTCGACGCCAAATTCAGGTCCATTGTGTTTGTTTCTTCAAAATTGCTCCTCCTGAATCTCCTATCTTGGCTAATTGCACCATCATCCATGTAGTCATCTTTGCCAGAAACCTAGGAAGGAGTCTCATTTCCTTCCTCTCCCCTTCCATGTCCACCACGTCTTGTCATTTCTACTCTCCAAAGCCCTCTGCAGAGCTACCGTGTTGGCCGCCTTCAAGGGCATCCACAGCTGCACAGCATGAGGCCTCATCCTCTAGCCATCAGGCCCACCCTCACCACATCTCTGAGGATCCACTGGGGGCATATTCAAGTTGGTCTCTCTGCTCTCAGTTCCTGAGCTGTTCTAAGCACCCTCCACCCTGAATTGCAGATCTGACCATGGCACCAGTTATTGGCAATCCACTGCCTAGAGGAAAAAGCCCGTTCCCTAGCAGGGCATCCAGGGTACTCTTCTTCTCTCCATTCTTCTCTCCTCCGTCTAGCTGGTGTGCTTTAGCCACCCCTTTTGAACCAGGCTAGGTTTTTTTTTGTTGTTTTTTTTTTGGCTGCGCCGGGTCTTCATTGCTGCACACAGGCTTTCTCTAGTTGTGGTGCGCTGGCTTCTCATTGCAGTGGCTTCTCTTGTTGCACAGCACAGGCTCTAGGCACATGGGCTTCAGTAGTTGTGGCACAAGGGCTCAGTAGTTGTGGCTCGCAGGCTCTAGAGCGCAGACTCAGTAGTCTCAGTTGTGGTGCATGGGCCTAGCTGCTCCACGGCATGTGGGATCTTCCTGGACCAGGGCTCAAACCCATGTCCCCTGCATTGGCAGGTGGATTTGTTGTTGTTGTTGTTGTTATTGTTGTTTTTGCGGTACGCAGGCCTCTCACTGCCATGGCCTCTCCCGCCGCGGCCTCTCCCGCCGCGGAGCACAGGCTCCGGACGTGCAGGCCCAGCAGCCACGGCTCACAGGCCCAGCCGCTCCGTGGCATGTGGGATCCTCCCAGACCGGGGCACGAACCCATGTCCCCTGCATCAGCAGGCGGACTCCCAACCACTGAGCCACCAGGGAAGCCCGGCAGGTGGATTTTTAACCACTGCGCCACCAGAGAAGCCCCAGGCTAGTTTTTAAAATATGAACTTCCATTTTTCTCCATACATTTCCCCCTCTCTCCCTCCCCTTATAAGAATGCACGCGGGCATTCTGCTTGTCTCCAGGAACTTCTGAAAAGCAGAAGTTGCCTGCAAGCCATTTCCTTCCTGTCTTTAATTTCCAACACTCTAAACTCCTTGAGGAAGCAATCTAAGTCAGGAGGGAGAGGGCTGGTGAGAAGGGGTTTCTTTGAGGGAATCCGGAAGAGTGAAGGATTTTCCCTAGAATAAGAGTCCAGTCTCCCAAGCCTGGAGTTGGAAGGGAGGTGGTCCTATGCCCTCCATCTGGCAGCTCCCAGGGGAGGGGATTAAGTCGTAGAGAAATAACTTTGTTGTTCCCAGTTTTTGCATCTCTTCTATGAGAACACAGGCTAGTTAGCATTTTCTGAGCCATCATTCCTCAGCTTCCTAGTAATTCTAACTACAAAGCTATGAGGTAGCTGCTATTGTTAATACCAATTTATAGATGAAGGCACAGAGAGGTTGAGTGACTTGCCTCAGGCCTCACAGCTAGTAAGCTGAGATCCTGGGCTTCATCCCCAGGCCTGCTTGTTTTTAACCACCTTCCCTCCATCTTCTGTTAGTTTCCTCTACTGTCCTACCCCAGTCAGCATCTCTTTTTCTCATGCTATTAGTCCACCTTGTACAGATCACAACTATAGCGCTTATTCCAAACATAATAGGTGTCCAATAAATATATGATGAAAAATAAAAGCGGATTTCCATTTCTAGTTATATACTCGGCTGGGTGTCTGGACTAACTCTTCCACTGAAAAGAACAACAAAAATACTGGGTAAAATATTAAAAATATATTCTGAAAAAAAAAAATTCTGGAAGGGATCCAAAAACTGGCAAGGAGTTAAGAAATAGTCCTAGGACAGAGTAGAGGCCAGAACCCAGGAGAGGTAAGCAGAGGCCAAAGTCAGCTTTTGCCTGGAAGGTATTTGCTGAATCTAGTGAATCTGAATATTGGTTTTTGCAGCCTTGGGAGTCTTGGGGACAGAAGTAAAAGCATAGGGTCTGCTTTAAGTGGGGAGTTTAATGGGAGACCCAAGAAAGGTGGGAATCCAAGTGCAAAATCATAGAGTAAGGAAAAAGTTATTTTTGAGCCCACCCAGAAACCTTACTAAAGTTGGTCATAGATCGAGCCATAAAGCAAGTCTCAACAAATTTTGAAAATTTTGTATCATACAGAGCATATTCTCTGACCGCAATGCAATTAAATCAAGAATCAGTTTTTAAAAAAAAAAAACTAGAAAAACCCATTTGTTTGGAAACTTTTGGATCAAAGAACAAATAGTTATGAAAATGTGACAGTATTTAAATGCTGTGTAACAAATATTCGATACTACATGTGGAAGCTAAAGAGAGGAAACCTAGACAAGTAAAGGGAAATTTAGACCTAAAAGCTTATATTAGAAAATACTTGTAAGTGTAAAGAGCAAAAAAATTTAGAAAAAGAATGGCAAAATAAAGTTCAATAAAACAGAAGAAAGGAAATAAGATAAAATAAGAAAATAAAATTGAAAACAAACATACAATAGAAAGGACCAATTAAGCCAAACACTGGATTTGTGAGAGACTAATACATTTTACAAACTTCTGGTAAAAACTGATAAAGGGAAAAAGAAAAGTTACAAACAATGTGAGGAATAAACTATATTCCTATATAGTTTATAATCACACATGATGCAGAAATTACAAGGACACATTTGTGAACATTTTTATGCCAATTAATTTGAAAACTTAGATGAAGTGGGAAAATTCCAAGAAATATGTTAATAAAACTGAAATAGGGCTTCCCTGGTGGTGCAGTGGTTAAGAATCCATCTGCCAACACAGGGGACACGGGTTCAATCCCTGGTCTGGGAAGATCCCACATGCCACGGAGCAACAAGGCCCGTGCACCACAACTATTGAGCCTGCACTCTAGAGCCTGCAAGCCACAACTACTGAAGCCCATGTGCCTAGAGTCTGTGCTCTGCAACAAGAGAAGCCACTGTGGTGTGAGGCCCACACACCGCAACGAAGAGTAGCCCCCACTTGCCACAACTAGAGAAAGCCCGCGTGCAGCAATGAAGACCCAATGCAGCCAAAAAAAAATAAATTTAATAAATTAAAAAAAAAACTGAAATAGAAAACCAGAATAGGCTCATAACCATTCAAGAACTTGAATCTGTTGTTAAATCTTTTCTGCAAAGAAAAATCCAGGCTGAAACAGTTTTACCAGTGACTTCTACCAGACATTCAAGTAATAAATAATTCCAGTGTCTCACAAGCTATTCTAGAGTATGGAAAAAGATGGATTATTTCTCAAATCATTTTATGAGGCTGGCATAAACTTATACCAAAATCTGATGAGAAGAATGTGAGAAACAAAAAATTTCAGGTCAGTCTCACACATAAATATAGACAGAAAAGTCACAGGCAAAATTTTAGCAATTTGAATCCAGCAAGATGATAATCAGAACCAAACTGGTTTACCCAAGAATACAAGGTTAATTTCAAATGAGAAAAATCAATTAATGTAATTCATCACATTAAAGGATTAAAGGAGAAAAATCATATAATGACCTCAGTAGATGCAGACAAATTCTTTGATAAAATTCAATATCCACTCAGATGAAATTCATAGAAAACTAGGAATATTTTCCTTGATAAAAGGTATTTACAAAAACCTACAGCAAACATACGTAACCAGTCCCTTTAAAATGGGGAACATGATAAGTGTGTTGCCATCTCCACTTCTATTCAGTATTGTACTTAAGGTCCTAAATAGTGGAGTAAGGCAAGAAAAAGAAATAAAATATATAGATTGGAAAGGAAGAAATCACAATGACATAATAGTATATGTAGAAAATTCAAAAGAATGTGTACAGAGCCTGTTGAGATGAATATGAGAATTTGGCAATGTTTCTGGGTACAAAAGTCAATACACAAAATCATTAGCATCCATATATACCAGCAATAAACAGAAATGAAACTTTTTGAAAGATGCCATACAATGTTTACTATAATTACTTTATACTCCTTATCATATTTCTATACTACTGCCTTTTTTCTTTTTATCAAACTCAGCATTAAAATACACAGTCTAAGAAGAATGGATAAAGAAGATGTGGTACATATATACAATGGAATATTACTCAGCCATAAAAAGAAACAAAATTGGGTCCTTTGTAGAGACGTGGATGGACCTAGAGACTATCATAAAGAGTGAAGTTAGTCAGAAAGAGAAAAACAAATATTGTATATTAACGCATATATGTGGAATCTAGAAAAATAGTACAGATGAACTGGTTTGCAAGGCAGAAATAGACACACAGATGTAGAGAACAAATGTATGGACACCAAGGGGGGAAGCGGGGGTGGGGTGAATTGGGAGATTGGGATTGACATGTATACACTAACATGTATAAAATAGATAACTAATAAGAACCTACTGTATAATAAATAAATAAAATTCAAAAAAAAAATACACAGTCTTAACTGTTTCTTCAGGTCATCATTTTCTTACCAAGGCTTCTGAGTCTAAATTTGTATGCTTTTCTCCTGTGAATCTGTCTTTGTCAGTTTCATTTTCAGACCCAGTCAGGGGCCCTCATATGGTCAAGGAAAACTTTTCACTCCCCTACAGTATCAAAAAACAAGATACTTAGGATTGGGTCTAATAAAATATGTGTAAGACCTTTACAAAGAGAATTATAAAACTTCATTGAAAGGCTATGAAGAAGACCTAATTAGAGAAATATATTTATGGATAGAAAAGACCCAATCTCATAAAAATATTAATTCTCCACAAATTGATCTATAACTTCAACGCATTTCCATTTGAAATCCCAACAGAGGTCTCTTCTTCAAGAGGCTCTTAAAGAAGAACATAGAGGGAGGAATTGCCCTTCTATATACCAAACCTATAGTAATCAGTAAGGGTGGTATAGGTTCAGGGAGAGACAAACAGACCAATCAAACAAAAATGAGAGCCCAGAAACACCCCTGGCATATACGGAAACTCAATGTATGGTAGAGATGGTAGCTCAGATCATTGGGGGAAAGATAAACTTCTCAATAAATGACAAGGAGGCAGTTGATTATCCATATAGCAAAAAATAGATGTGGACCCCACTCTACACCATTTCACCAAATCAGCTTTAGTTGGATTAAAGACATATAAGAAAAGCAAAACTGCATTGCTGTCATCATTTCAAGGATACACTTTTTTTCACATTTTACCATTTCTGAAATTGTGATTTTTCTTACCATCAGTGGCAACTTAAGATTCAATGATATATGATACAAAACTTTTAGGAGACAATGTAGGAGAATATGTTAACAAATTCTGGGTAAGGAAGTATTTCTAAAGCAAGAATATATTCGCGACACATATAATCAAACAAATATTTGAATCCAAAAGATACAGAGAATTCATATAAATCAATAAATAAAATTCTAGCAATCAATAGAAAAGCAAGCAAAAGAAATGAAGAGGAATTTCACAAAAGAACAAGTGTAAATGGTTCATAAACTTATCAAAAGACATTTAGTTTCATTGGTAATCAGGGAAATGTAAATTGAAACTACAATGAGCTAACACCACACACTCATCAAAACGGCTAACATAAAAAGTTGTTCAATGGCAACTGTTAATGTGGAGTGACCAACCAGAACGCAGACACACTGCAGGTAGAACTCAGACACACTGCAGGTTGGAATTCAAGTGTATAATAACTTTAGAAAAACAGGTTGGTATTACCTAGAAAGTTGAATGTGCACATATACAAAGACTCAGTAATTCCAATGTAGGTATGTATCCTAGAAAAACCCTTGCACAAGTGGACTCAAAGACACATACAGGAATCAATGGCAGCATTGTTCATAGTTGCAAAAAGCAAGAAACAATCCAAATGTTCACCAAAGGTGGACTGGATCATTAAATTGTGGTATAATCATACAATGAAATACTACACAATTACATCAGCATGGATGAATCTCAAAAATAAAATGTTAAGCAAAGAGCAATGAAAGATTAAAATATGATTCTATTTATTCCATTTCATAAACAGGCAACTCTTAAACGATAAGGATAAAAGCACAGGTGATAAAAATTATAGAGAAAAACAGTGAAGAGAGTAGCGGAAATTTCAGGATAGACTTGACTTTGATAGAGCAGACAGGTGCAATTTGGGAGAGGCATGCAGAGGGTCTTAGGTCGGGTGATGTGCTATTTCCTGGCTCGGGTGATTTGTATATAGGTGTTTGTGTGTATCTTTATTTCACAAGAAAAAAATTTTTTAAATGAAGGACAAATGAAAATGAATTAATAAATGAACACATCTCTGTATTTTTTAATGTTATTATGTGCCTACAAGCTTTGTAAGTTTACCTTCAGCACTTATAAGAAAAACTCAGTACGTCTTACCACTTTCCTAAGAAGCTGCAAGAAATGGTTTGTTCTCAACAGTGTGTCACAGTCTGTTTTGTAATAAATCCTAGATGATGAGGAAGAAAAGTTACATAAACCAGACCAGAAGTGCAAAAGGAAGCATGAAAGCTCTTCTAAGAAATCACTCACAATATACCTACCTCCAAATCATCCCATTGAGTTTGTTTGCATTCTTTCATTTTATTTTTTAAAATTTTTGGTCGTGCTGTGTGGCTTGTAGGATCTTAGTTCCCCAACCAGGGATCGAACCCGCGCCCCTGGCAGTGGAAGCACAGAGTTCTAACCACTGGACCTCTTTTTTTTTTTTTTTTTGCATTCTTTTAGTCAGTGGTTATAATTCTAAGTCCTGAGAACAAAGCCATCTAACAACTTTCTTATTTTCACTGGCCCTGCGCTGCTAGGGTCATAAAACCAGGGACCTCAGAGGCCCATGAGTCCTGCTACTAGAGCAGAAATCCCTTGGGCAAGTTGTCCTGTCTCAGCTTGAATCCTTCCAGTGGGGGACAGTTATTCACACTGGGGGCACTCTGTCCATTATTAGGCAGTTGGGTCTGTTGCCCTCCTGGGTAGACAGAGCTATCTGTGGGAGACCTTCATGAGGTCACTCGATGTCACCTAGGAGATGGAATCACTCCAAAAATCATTATCTCACTGGAATACCCACCACCTTCTGTAGCTGAGCAGCTTAGAGAAAATGTGTTCTGTAAATTCTGTGTGAGAAGGATTTGATTATCAGCAGTTTAAGATTATTCTGCTTCCTTGTAGAGCTAAGCTTTCAGCAGCACGTATTTTACATTATAACTGTACAAATAATGTTAACAATAACACTAAATTAGAAGCTCTGGGAGGTGGGGGGATTTTAACTCTCCCTGGAAGGGCTCTGCCCCAAGCCTGTTGGAAAGCCACAGCTATTCACAGAGACCGCCTTACAGCAATGACTTGGAGACCAGCCTGGAAAACTTTCCATTTGTGAACGTTAACTTCCTTGCGCTTCCAGATTGCTTGTTTCAGCAGCTACTGTCTGTTTTTTTCCAGAACAGCCACTAATTTGAATGGAATGTCTGGATGACCCCGAACCGTTCTTAGAAAATGTGTTTGCCGAGGACGTCTGCTCTCCTTAAACTTCTCCGGAAGACTTGGGAATCTATCCTATTCCTCCTCGGTCTGGGGTGTTGGTTCTCCCTAAGGATCCCTGTTGCCACATCTACCCTTTACCTTCTCCCGTCCTCCCCATTTTCTCCCTCATGAAAGCTCTTCTCACTAAATTCATTTTCTTTTTTTCCCCTCTTTCTTTCGTATTTCTCTGAAGGGCTTACTAACGTTAGAGAAATTTCTTCCAATGTTAGAAAAATCAGGGGAAGGTGTATAGCTTTGTAGATTGTTTTCTTGTTAGAACTTGAGTTTTACTATTCTCACTAGGAGTGTCTTTTATCATTAAGTAACAATCCCCAGAATATATGAAATAAATGCTCAGCAAGCTTAGAGTGCTATGTCGTTATTAATTAACTAGCCAATCTACGGAGCCTCTCCTGGAGCCAGTGAGTTACTACTGTGTACCCTCCACAGACTTGTATGAGGAAGGAGACTACTTTTGAACTCTGGGATGGCCTGGTTTGTGAGTATTATCTTCTGGGTGGAGACGAAAACAGTGCTTGTCTCCAAGGACACAGAAAGAAAGGCAAGGTTCAGCTGGCATGGAATGGGGACTCGCCAATGTTTCACTGTTGCAAGTCTGCTATTCCCAACGGACCTCAGCCAACACAGCCCACCCCCACTCCATCCTCCCCTCACACTGCTGGGACTTTCTGTTTGGACCAAAGGGAAAAGATAAAGGAAAGGTACAAACAAGGGGAGTGGCAAGGAGGAAAACAATAAGAAGCCCAGGCCCCTGCACACAATTAGAGGTCAGCTTTAGGGACTTCCCTGGTAGCACAGCGGTTAAGAATCCACCTGCCAATGCAGGGGACACGGGTTCCAGCCCTGGTCCGGGAAGATCCCACATGCCGCGGAGCAACTAAGCCCGTGCGCCAGAACTACTGAGCCTGCACTCTAGAGCCCTCGAGCCACAACTGCTGAAGCCCGCGTGCCTAGAACCCATGATCCCACATGCCGCGGAGCAACTAAGCCCATGCGCCAGAACTACTGAGCCTGCACTCTAGAGCCCTCGAGCCACAACTGCTGAAGCCCGCGTGCCTAGAACCCATGCTCCGCAACAAGAGAAGCCACCACTCACAGCAACTAGAGAAAGCCTGCATGCAGCAACAAAGACCCAACGCAGCCAAAAATAATAATAATAATAAATAAATACATTTATCAAAAAAAAAAGAAGTCAGCTTTAATAACCGACTGTCCCACGAACAGAAACAGGAGCACTTCAGGGGGGAAGGGGTGAAGGTGGGGTGGCCTTGGAGAAAATCTTCCCCAGATCTGATGTTATCACCATCAAATAACCACCTTCCTTTCCAGATTTCACATCTGCTCAAACTTTCTGGAATTTTCTTATGATCTTATGCCAGAAACCACAGCTCTGTGTGTCTACAGTCTGGACGCCAGTGCAGATAGGGGGGACTTTGAAAGGACCCTATAAGGTACTAAAGGAAATTCAAACTGGGAATGTGGAATTTACAATGGAAACAGACATTTAATCTGTCTTCCTGTTCTCAGATTTGAGTCTAAATTTAGATCACAGTATAGAAGAGCATGACCAGGCCTGAAAAGCTTGTTCTGCCAGGCTCACATCCCTTTACCTCTTCTATTTTAGTCTCAGAGAGGCAGTTTTACGTTGTTTCTGTTTTGGAGATAGAAGCGTCCCAGAAAGCCAGCCCCCTTGGCTTCAGAGTCTTATCAACTCACCTCTGGGTGTACTCAGGGAAACCTCCAATTAACATTTGCCAAAATGTTTTTCCAAACCACTATTAGATAGTGGGACCTGAAGTATGTTTGTTTGGGTGTTACCTGACTTGGTGTTGGGAACCAACTATTCCCCAATGTAAAGTTTCTATAGATTATCAATGCACCAGGCCTTTGAATGCCTGGGCTAGTTTTAAGAGAAAAGACATGGAAACAACCTAAATGTCCATTGACAGAGGAGTAGATAAAGAAGATGTGGTACATATATACAATGGAATATTACTCAGCCATAAAAAAAGAACGAAATAATGCCATTTGCAGCAACATGGATGGACCTAGAGATTGTCGTACTGAGTGAAGTAAGTCAGACAGAGAAAGAAATATCATATGATATCGCTTGTATGTGTAATCTTAAAAAAAAGGTACACAACATTAGTCTGGGTGGTAACAAAAGCTGAGGACAAGCCTTCAAGCTTCAATTCACTCTGTCTACAAGAGGCGGGCAGGTCAGGCGTGGATCAAGGCCGGAGAGGACGACACCTCTAGGCCACAGCAAGTAAGGGCTGAGCGCGACGCCCCAACCGAAGAAAACTGCCCCACACCGAGCGGTCTCCTGACACCCCGAGCAGGTGCTGGCCTCCGAAAACACGTGTGGGAGCAGTGGGGACAGAGCTCCTGAAGCAAAAAGGAACCGCAGTTGATTATGGAAGATTCTCACAAGAATAACGCTTCAGAGACAGCACCTCAGTCTGGTTCAACAGCTCAGGGAGCTCATATTTCTCATATTCCTCAACAGATGTCATTAAGAGGATCTGCGCCAGTGACAATTGTACCTCTTCCTGGAGAGCAAGTACAGGTTCAGGGGGTCATCCAGACAGCTCAGTCTTCTGTAATTCACCCACCACACGTGCAAACGGTATCATCTTTATCAGAAAGTGAAGAGTCTCAGGACTCATCTGACAGCATAGGCTCCTCACAGAAAACCCACGGGATCCTAGCACGGCGCCCATCTTACAGAAAAATTTTGAAAGACCTATCTTCTGAAGATACACGGGGCAGAAAAGGAGACGGAGAAAATCCTGGAGTTTCTGCTGTCACTTCTATGTCTGTTCCAACTCCCATCTATCAGACTAGCACCGGACAGTACATTGCCATTGCCCCAAATGGAGCCTTACAGCTGGCCAGTCCAGGCACAGATGGAGTACAGGGGCTTCAGACATTAACCATGACAAATTCAGGCAGTAATCAACAAGGTACAACAATTCTCCAGTATGCACAGACCTCTGATGGACAGCAAATACTTGTGCCCAGCAACCAGGTGGTTGTACAAACTGCATCAGGAGATATGCAGACATATCAGATCCGTACCACACCTTCAGCTACTTCGCTACCACAAACCGTGGTGATGACATCTCCCGTAACCCTTACATCTCAGACAACTAAGACAGATGACCCCCAACTGAAAAGAGAAATAAGGTTGATGAAAAATAGATTCAATGCAGTTCCAATCAAAACCCAAACAGGTTGTTTGAAGAACTTGACAAGTTGATACTAAAATTTGTAGAAGAGTAAAGGGCCAAGAGCAGCCAAAATATTCCAGACAAGAATAAGAGAAGCTGCTCGAGAATGTCGCAGAAAGAAGAAAGAATATGTGAAATGTCTGGAAAATCGAGTTGCAGTCCTGGAAAATCAAAATAAAACTCTAATAGAAGAGTTGAAAACTTTGAAGGATCTTTATTCTAATAAAAGTGTTTGATTCTTACTTAAGAAAGAAAATATTTTTGTGGACTTGCCTAAAAATTAGACGGAATTTCTTTTCTTTTTTTAGTGAAGTTTTATGAATTAAAAGGTCAAAAGTGAAGCTTTTTATTTAGGCTTTTGCAACTCAAAGATAAATATCTTACGCAGGAGATCTGGTGACAGAGGATAAAGTGGAAAAAGACCTCAAGGAGGTTACTGGCACAACTGGAAGCTCTGTAAAAATTAAACATACTCAAGAAACAAGAAATGAACTTTCACAAATTCATATTTTCTAAATAACAATAGTTGTCATATTCCAAAAATGGCAGATAAGATGAAATTTGATAAATAGATTTTTAAAAATAAATCAGTTTACCCTATAGGTTTGCATTTTTTACTGTTTCCTAAAATTTACCTTTTCAATTGTGTGTGTGTGCAATTTCTGCCAATAAATTCTAAATTACAAATAGAAAAAATCTAATATACAACTAAATATATAAATTATGTGTTCTGATTATGTATACTTGCTCTATCATCAGGTCTTAAATGGGTTTTTAAAAGTTTGTTTATTGGACTTGAGAGGATTTTTGAGACTGGGTTAACTATTTTTGAGGCCTTGTCCTAAAAGGCATCTAAGGTACATGAATGGAGTGTGGTGATTTTGTAAAATTTTTTATCAGAATGGAAAGAGAATTGTTTAAAAGTTTGATACTTTTAAATGGTTTGTTTTTTGGTTACTCTGGGAATGGTGATTTTCTACAAATATTTAATAAATTGTTTTTTGATTCTGTATTCTGTATGCAGTTAAATATACATTACTTATTCTGTTGTGCTTTAATAGAATGGAATGTTTACAGGCCCTTGAGATGTTAGAGTATTTTAAAAACCTTATGAAGATGCATACCAAAGTTTTCCAAGAGGACTTTATAATTGGTTTAATGTAAGGTTTATCAGATTCTAAAATAGTACAGTTACTAGGGCAATTTTATGTGAGAGACTATTTTGTAATGTAGTGAATGGTACATTTATAAGAAATGTGACTGCCAATATATTTTTATAGCTAATCTTTATAAATTCTAAAGTTGAGTTTTTAATGATTATTTTAAATGTTTATATAGTTTGTTAGTAAAAAATATTTTGCATCTCAAAGTATCATTTTTATATTATAGGAAGTAAAGTTTCCAGATTGGCTAATATTTGAATTGTAAGTTTTGTATGCAGTTTATCCAGAGTTCAAAAATGCTGTCAGCACACCAGTGTTTAACCTCTGTATTCCAATTTGTATACACTTTGAAATTGTACTGCAAAACTATTGTGTGCTTCTTATACAATATGTATCATATTGTTGTCTATGAAATTAAAGGACATTTGATAAAATTAAAAAAAAAAAAAAAAAAAAAAAAAAAAAAAAGGTACAAATGAAACAGAAATAGAGTCACAGATGTAGAAAACAAAACAGAAATAGAGTCACAGATGTAGAAAACAAACTTATGGTTACCAGGGGGGAAAGGGATGGGAAGGACAAGTTGGGAGATTGGGATTGACGTGTACACACTACTATATATAAAACAGATAACAAAGACCTACTCTATAGCACAGGGAACTCGACTCAATACTCTGTAATGCCCTATATGGGAAAAGAATCTAAAAAAGAGTGGGTACATGTATATGTATAACTGATTCACTTTGCTGTACACCTGAAACTAACACAACATTGTAAATCAACTATACGCCAATAAAAATTTTTTAAAAAAAGAAAGAAAACCCAGCAACCTGGAGATATTCACAGCAGCAACATCACCTGTATGGTCCCACCTCCACCAGACAAATGAAGCCCTAAAGGGATGGTTTTGGTGACACACATCACTCCCTCTAATTCCCCCCACTCCTTTTATCCATCCTCTGGTCCATCTGTTAACTAGACACACCCCTGTCCTCCCACTTACGTCCTCCCAACTTTGCTCAAGTTGCTCCCTCTTTCTGGAATGTTCTCTTGATCCCTTGAGTCTGCTTATTCTTCCAGGTTCTGTGCTGCCTTTCCAATAGTCATCTCTAATCTCATTAGTTGGATGTAATTTTTCTTTTCATTTTATTGAATGACAAAGCAGTTTATTGGTATCTCACACAAGGTCCCGCATTGTGATTATTTATAAGTAAATCCAGTCTCTTTCTGGATCATTTGCTAGTTGACTGCCTGATCCATAGCTAGTTTGTTATCATTGCTTCAGTAATACCTAACAGTGTGTCTAACTCATTGCAGAAAAAAGCTTAATAAATATCTGATGCACAAATGATGAATGTGGCCTTGAGTAAGAGCAAAGTTGGATCTACTCAGTGGTGGATCGTGCCATACAGCTGACATCCTATGGGAGACAGCGAGCGGTTTCCCCAGCTAGAACACAAAGCCCACTGCCCTTACCTCCACCAATTTCAAACTTTGTTTCCCTCCCCTGGCCTCTCCCTGCCAGCCAAGCTCATCTCCTCATCACTGCTGGAAAATGTCAGGCTCATTTCTCAGTCTGAAGCTTTTATTATGACATTCTTCCTACCCGAAATGCCCTACTCTACTGCTTCTAATTGTCTAAGTCTTGCCCTCATTTCCAGGCTCAGTTTAAAGTCCCCCCCCACCCAACTCCAAGAAGCTTTCCTTGACCAGGTTAGCCCTTGGTAGTGTAAGCAGATAAGGTAGGGGGCCCCAGAGGAAAAGAACCAGATGTAACTTTTGACATAAGAGGAACCATTTTAGACCTAAGCCATTTTGTGATCTAAGCCCGGCCACAATGCTTGCCCTTGAACAGGTCTCAGTAATAACGACCTCAAGGGAACAGAAGAACAAAGGCTGTTAAAGGCAAGGAAAGTAACAATAGCAGGTAATAAATCAATTGTAAAGACTCTCAGTTCTGTTTCAATGGTAATGATTAGCCTGAAGCACTTTCTGAGCTGTTTTGCAGAATTTAAACCCCCCTTCAAGGGTTCAAACCACCAGATCAACTGGAACTTCTTCTGACTCTCCTGATTTCAAACAACTAAAGCTTGGCTCTATCGACCTTTGCCCACTTCCATGCTCCTCTGCGCAAGCCCCTTCATGAATATGCATGTACCCTTAGCTTAAAACTTCCCCAGTTTTAAGCGAAGGGGAGACAGTGCTTTGGGAAAGATCCCTGGTGTTCTCCTTACTAGCTGCAGGTAGTGAATCCTTCCTTCTCCCACTCTTTGGCTTGGTTGTGTCTTTTGGCTCAACACCCACGAAGAGGCAAACCCAGTTTTCCAGTAACAGTACCAGCATGCTCTGAAGAAACGGCAACAGATGAAGATTCATACCCCTGGATTCTAGTTTCTGCTCAGCTATCAGCTGGGCAATTTGCTTCATCCTTCCTGACCACTCATCATCTAGAAAATGAGTCCTTGGATGACACAGTCTCTAAAGCTCTTTCTGGTTTGACATTTTACGATACTAATCTTTCCAATCCTGGAACTTCTAGCACCTATATTGCTGCATCCATTCAACTGTAGTAAACTGCATTGTTACTTATCTTTTTATATTGAAGTCTGGCTCATCCAACTCATTTGTAACTCCCTCAAGAACCAAAAATGTGTCCTTTAATTATGTGCAGGCCTGTCATTTAGAAGTTTTGGTTATAAATATTTTTGGTAATAATGACAATAACAGATAGTTACTAAGGTCCATATCCTTTTTCCTGATGCTGCTTTGAGGATGCTGCTGCTCTTACAGCTAGAATTGGCAGTGGGTCACAGTTTTCACCAGTAACCAGATTTTCGGTCTTTGACAGCATCATTGAGCAGCTCTCCTAGCCCAGGACTGTATACCTTAATACTTTTTTTTCTATGTGAAAAATACCCTCAGTATCTACCTATTTAAGCCACTGTCTTTGAGGTTTTCTATCACTTGCAGCTGATCACATTTCTAAGATACCATTTCACTGGTTTGTTATAAGGGTAAACGAGATAGTAGTGTAAATCCCTTAGAATCTCCCAGAGTAAGCCCTCACCAGGTGGATGTTGTTATTATTACTACTTTAAAATATGCCTCCACTACACCCTCCTTTCCCCCAGCTCCCACACTATAGCTGTCGAGCTTCATAACGGAAGAAATACATCTTTTTTTGTGTGTGTGTATTAACCTATGCTTTTCTTTTTTTTCTTTTCTTTTTTTTTGGCTGCGCCGTTTGGCTTGCAGTATCTTAGTTCCCCAACTAAGGGATTGAACCCGCAACCTCAGCAGTGAAAGTGCAGAGTCCTAACCACTGGACAACCAGGGAATTCCCAACCTGTGAACTTCTGAAGATATACTACAACCTTAGTCTGCTCAGGCTGACATAACAAACTACCATAAACTGGGTGGCTTATAGACAACAGAAATTTATTTCTCACGGTTCTGGAGGCTGGAAGTTGGAGATCAGGATGCTGGCATGGCCATGGGCCCTCCTCTGGCTTATAGATGCAGACTTCTAGTATCCTCACCTGGTGGAAAGAGAGTGCTGACCAGTACGCGAGCCTCTCACTGTTGTGGCCTCTCCCGTTGCGGAGCACAGGCTCCGGACGCGCAGGCTCAGCGGCCATGGCTCACGGGCCCAGCCGCTCCGCGGGCACGTGGGATCTTCCCGACTGGGGCACGAACCCGTGTCCCCTGCATCGGCAGGCGGACTCTCAACCACTGCGCCACCAGGGAAGCCCCATGAAGTGTATTTCTGCATGTTTTCACGTCATCTCCTTTTGTTACCTGTCCTCACAGGTCTCTTTCTTACTCCTAATCTTGCGCCAAGTTTCCCTTCTGACCTTGGCTACTCAGTTCTCGCTGCATTGAATGTCAGCCACTCATGCTGTGCAGCGATTTTGTTTCTGTTTTTTCCTGGAGGTGCTCGTCTGAGTCACATGGAAAGATGCTCTCTTGACAACTGGCAAAGTGAGATGATCTGTGTGTCAGAGTATTTGGGCGGGATCCTTACCACCCTTTACCATCAATCAGCTGGCTCTGCAGGGGCAGCCTGTCTGGGATCCTGAAAGACCCTGCTCCCCTAAAACATGGTCCCTACTGTGAACCCCAGATTTAGCACTCGGGGACTTTGTTAAAGTAAAATGTGTTTTTCAAAAGGAATTAGAGTTTTCCACTAGGAGTCCCATTACTCTGCTTGGAGGACAGTGAGGAAATGAAGCTCAGGATGGGACATCAGGACGGGGCTGGTTCTTGGGATGGGGGGCTGTGAAGGGAGACAAACTTGACTGAGGGGCCAGGAACCAGTGGCCGGTGAGTAGGCTCTGGGTGGAATTCACAAGAGCATGGTGTTGAAGAAGAATGAGGATGATCCCCCTGCTTGAACGACTGATCCCGGCTAACTGATTAGTGACCTGATGCTAGAAGCTGTTACCATCAGAGAAATGGATCATAATGTTCTCCTCCCGCCTTCCCATCACAACCCAGGAAAACAGAGTAAAACTCACTTCGCAGGAAGACGTTTTCTTGTATAAAACGAAGGGAGAAATTTGTGAGGCATCCCATTGCTTTAATTATTCCAATATTTGGAGTGAAAAATATGGTCCTATATATTTATTTGCCTAAAACTTAACTCCAGTTGTCACAACAAACCAAAATGAGGAAGGAAGTAGGACTTGCAAGCATATTTTATAGACAGCTACCATCTGTCTCCACGAAATCATGAAAACCTCCTCAAGAACGAGACTCTTGCCCTCATGCTTATCTTCTGTCTCATCTCCTCCCACTGTCCCTCTGTTCTTTCTGAGGCAAAGCTTTCACTCATCTCAAGTGAGAGTGCTGGAGAAATAGTGCTAGACTTTCTGGGAGGATCCTGGGAAGCTGAGTTTTTCCAAGGGAGCAAAATAGAGGAAATCCTAGGTGTTTGGGGCAGCTGACATTTCTACCCACCGTCCCAGTCAAGGACATTGTTCCCCTAATACTCTAGCAGCAAGTCACAAACTCATCTAACAAAGTTGTATTTCCACCTTTGGGCCCCTTGGGCTTTGGGAGACTAGTACCTCAGTACAGCTGGGGAGAGAAAGAAACTGGGGCAGGGTGTTGAGAGACCTGGGCTCCCCACTTCCTGGACGTACTTGTCACATGACCTTGAGCGAAGTACTTCACCTCCCTGAGTGTTAGTTTGCTCATCTGTAAAATGGGGACAATAGCCTGACCCTAGACTGCCCCACAGGCTGACGTATTACTTCATGTACACTAAAGTGCCACCCCAACCAGGAAGCACTTAACATATTTCATACAAAAATAAAATAGTGTCAGTGTTTAGGCACTTGGGCAAACTCCGTGAGAAAATTCCACAAAAATGAATTCCGGATTCCATACACTTCAAATGATTTCCATACTACAGAGGGAGCAGAGGCCGTTCCCGCTTTTATAACATGTTCATATTCGTCCTTTGAAAAGTTGCCCTCAGAGAAAACAAGGCAGGAAGTAAAGAAGGGACCTGGGAAGGCAAGCCCCTCACTACTCACCTACTAGGTGCCAGAGCTTTCTTGGGCACTTTCTAAATGAATCAACTCATTTAATCCTCGTAAAATCTCCACGTGGGAGACACTGTGATGCCCTGATCCCCACGTCCCAGGGGGCTTAGGTGGGGGATCACCTTTCACATGGTCAGAAAGTGGTGGGTTTGAACCCCGTCTTCTAGCTTTGTGATGCTGCCACTGCACCTGCTCAACCCGCCTGCGACTTACAACAAGCGACAACAGAGTCACCAGCGGTGTGAAATTTACTCGGACAAAGTACTTATTTTTGTGCCAAATGGCCTTTAATCAGTCAAACTTTTAGCACCAGAACTTCTGACCGTATGCAGCAGGACTCATTTGAATAGATTCAGCTTCAAGATGTGATGAGGTCCCACCTACATTGCAGGAGTTAATAAGATAAGGTAGAATTTGATGTAAGAAATCCCATGGATCACCTGTTCCAGTCGGCAGTGATGGGTCCAGATTTTCGGTCCAGCCTGATAACTGACTCTATAAAGTACTTTCTATGCTGACTTTTCTCAGTTGTAATAACAAGGATTCCTACTAAGGAAAGAAAGGAGGTTATGTCACTATTTGTCCTTCAGAGAGAAAGATTTACTGAGAAGTTTTGAAATATTTATATAACATAGAAGCCAGTGTTTCTGTTCTGGCTTCCCTGGTGTGGTTGGTAGCTTCACCCAGACTGTCTCCTGTCCCTAAACTACCTCTTAAAAGGGTCTCCATTGTGAAAAAGTAGACCACGAATTCCAGAATCACAGATTGAAAAGGTTTGAGGATTACCAACAGGTCTGGTCAAGTTCTTGCTCGCTGAGATGCAGGAGCTGTAGCGATGGGCCAGCCACGGATGCCCAGGTTGACTGAGCAGAGACCAAATCCTGGTGGAAGGTAGCCAAGATCTAGAAAGGCGACCCTGAGCATCCGGGCAGGGGTCCAGGGAGGGCAAAGGCTCCATCCTTAAGGGGGCAAGGCGGGAAACGCCAGGCAGGGCAGAGGCTAGCCGGTCAGTGCGGAGTGCTGGGGGCGGGGGTGGGGGGGATCCTTATTTCAAGGCCGGCTGAAGTTGGAAGGAATGGAGGCTAAAAGGGACTGTGCCGAGGCTGCTCAGGCAGCTCTAAAATGAGCAAGATGACCTCATGATGAGGCCAAGGGATGGACGGTGTCAGGAAGCAGAAGCAGCAATTCCTATATTCAGTTGGTTTTGTACTCTGATAGATAAGCAACAACAGCAATGTGCCCGTTGCGGCTTGGTTTGCATTCAATTCGGTAAACAGGCATCGAATGTCTGCTCTGTGCAAGACAGTGCCGGGTGCAAAGAGGAGGGCTGAAATAACTAATAAAGTCACAGAAGAAAAGACAGAAGGACCAACAACACTGATGGGGGAAGTTAACCAATAGGAAGTCTGCATAGGAGTCTCTCGACTGCTCCGACCGCCTGAGTGCCCTCTCTTTCCTGAATCTGTCTGTGTAGCTGACAGATAATAATAGTAATAAAGCATCAAGACATGCCTACTGCCTTATACTCCGCTCGTTCATTTATAACAAAACACTTATGGAGAAGCACCTATGGGCCAAGGGTCGGCAGCTGTAATGAGGCATCAGAGGCAGTTTCTGGCCTCAAGGAACTTGCCAGCCCTGCCAGGTTCCACTGGGCCCTCTGTGGCGTCCGGGCCCACAGTCTTTGTTTTCAGTTCAGCTCCTTCCACCACGCTGGACACCCTCCCCCTCGCCACCCCACCCCCCCGGAAAGCCCTAGGTTTCCGCGCCGGGGTACAAGCAGTGCTGAGCCCACGGCGCCCAGGCCTCGGCTCCGCACTCGGCTGCTCCCACCGCGATCTGCACCGGGCAGCCTCCCCTGACGATGCTCCCGCATCCCGTTCCAGACCCTCCCAGGGTCCTCCAGCCGTCAGCACACACGCCCCCTGCTTCTGTCCCGTCTGTCACTTGACCTACCTCTCCAGTTCCTGGAATCCCGCCAAGCACATCAGGAGATGCAATTGTCTTCACGCTTTCTCTCTCCTTCCCCTCTGGCCTCCTTCCCTCCCCTCCTGTCCCCGACGAAAAACTGTGCCTTCTTTGACGGCACCTTCCTCTCTGCTCTCAGACTGACCCATACCCTTCATGCTGAAAAGAGCAGCTTTCCTCCCACCTTGCATCTCCTCTCCGGCTACTATCCTAGCTCTCCCCTCTTTTCAACGAGAATTTCTTGATGCAAGAAGGTGCAATCGTGCCGCCGCCAGCTCCTCTCGGTTCCCTCCCAGCCCACGGGGGTCCTTCTCCCACCACTGCGGAGGCCACTGCTCCTGAAGAGTCACTGACGACCCTCCCTGCTCTGGGACAGTCGCCGCTCGGCCACCCGTGCATCTTGGGGTTGTCACCTGCGATTTCTGGGACACGGCACTGTTCCTGTTTCTCCTTCCGCTTTCTGACAGTCTTTTCCAGGTGCTTCCCTGGCTCCGCTTTCCGTCCAGGAAATATGGGCATTAACTAAAGTTCTGAGTCTGGTGCTTGTTTCTTCTTACAGGTCCCTTCTTCCGGGAGGCCTTGCACATTCTGCACTCCTGCTGTCACACCCGCCCCAGTGTCTCCTAAACGTGTATATAGGGGCGTGATGTTTTCCTCAGTTTCAGACCCAGGTTTACAATTGCTTGCTAGACAACAATTCTACTTCAACACATCCAAAATCAAATGCCTTATCTGTTCCCCAAACTCCATTTCTTCCGTCTTGCACGTCTCAGATAAACACACCACCATCTTCCCGCCCTTCAGACGTGAAGCTCCACCGACTTCGCTTCCTCCGCCCACCTTCCCCCACCCTAACCCCCCTCCCGCCTCAATTACTCACCAAATTCTGATCTTGGGGAGCATCCTCACATCTGCTCCCTCTTCCCTTTTCCTTCTGTTACTCCTGTAGGTCAGGACTTGGAGGCACAGTGGTGTAGGTCCAAGTACAGAGGTCTAGGAGGCCAGCAGAACAGATTCGAATTCTGATCCCACTGCGTGCAACCTAGAAACCAAGCCCAGGTCAGCCACCCCTAGATACTGTGTGTGGCACAATGAGATGCCAAAATACGTTCATTCTCTTCTCTCTTTCTCTTTACTCAGGTTGTTCTGAAATTCACGTTTAACCATTTCCCTATTTTTTTTTCCTCCTTGCAATCCATCCTTCATACCAGCACTGATTTTCATCTGAAAATCCTGTTTAACACTGTGTCATTTTACAGGCTTTAAGGTCCATTATACTCTCTCTACATTTATGTATGATTGAAAATCTCCATAATAAACATTTTAAAAACTTAACGAATAAAGAAAGAAATGAAAGAATGAATGGATGTACATTTCCCCACTTCTGTGCATTTGTTCGTTCTAGTCACTCTGTTAGGTTCTCTTCGTTTCCGCAAGTTCAAATACTACAACTTTCAAGATCCACCTATCTTCTATGAAGTAATCTCCAAGTCTCCTAGTTTTAGACTGATCTTTCTCCACTCCACTCCTAAAGCATCTTGTTTGCTATTTGTGGCTGAGAAGCTAGTTCTCCTACAACATCTGTTCTCTCCTTCTTTCATAGAAAGACCCTCAATTTTTAGCTGGGCTCATGGTCACTCAGAAAAGATTCCATTTTCTTGGCTTGTTTATGGCTTGGAGTAATCAGGTGATTACAACTCCTCTCACTAAGGAGTTGTAATCATGACTGTCCTGTTGTTCTGGGAAACTTCCTCAAAAGACAACCGACCTCTATTCCTTGTCTCTTCTTTTTGCCCTGACCTCTCTCATGCTGTGTGGAATGGGGACCTGATGGCAGGAGCTCTAGTGGCTATCTTGGATCATGAAGACTATGATCACATCCTAGAAACGACAGAGCAACGAGCTGGAAGGAGCTGGGTTCCTGGGAATTTCATGAAGTAGCTCCTGGACTGGACTCCTTCCTGTGGAATTTTATGCAAGAGGGAAATAGGACACTATTTTGTTTAAGTCACTGTTATTTTTGGTTTTTATTTTTCAAAGCCAGAGTTATTGCTAACAAACACCACTTTTTCAATAACATTTCTTCTTTGAATTCTAGTTAGCTGTGGATATACTGCAGGACAGGACGTTTCTCCTCCTTTGTCACCCCCCCTTACTACCTTGGTCACAGATTACAGAGATGGTGTCAACATTAGCAAGAGCAAGGTCTATTTGCCAGTGGGGGCCTATGGCTGTCCAGGCACCATGGAACCTGGGACAATGTCCAGTGTTTCAGGGATCCTGCAGAAGGGGGCAATGGGGTAGGAAAGACCTCAGAGATGTAAAGGAAGAAGAAAAGGGGGCGGGAGACTAGAAGTTGAAGGGACACAAAGTGAACACCTGAATGGAATGGGCTCTGTGTGAACTGCAGGATGACTGAACGGTACTGTAGTCCAGGGACTGTAGTCCCTGGAGCAGGGTGTGTTTGCGTTGGGTTACTGGTAAGATTGTCTTCTCTTGGTGATGGTCAACCGCACAACCCTCTGGACACTGCCAGCAAACTTGCAGGTGACATTCTTTTTTTTTTTTTTTTTTGCTGTACACAGGCCTCTCACTGTTGTGGCCTCTCCCGTTGCGGAGCACAGGCTCCGGACGCTCAGGCTCAGAGGCCATGGCTCACGGGCCCAACTGCTCCGCGGCATGTGGGATCTTCCCAGACCGGGGCATGAACCCGTGTCCCCTGCATCGGCAGGCGGACTCTCAACCACTGCGCCACCAGGGAAGCCGCAGGTGACATTCTTATCTCTCTCCACCTGAGCTCCTCCTGGGCAGGGTCGATGTTCTACTCTTCACATGTAGCCCAGTTCACAGTTCACAGAGATGCTAAAGATGTGTTTGGTGTTGACATTGATGAGCCTGATGATGATTAGCTTTAGTTTTGAAATATCAGTACCTGTGCGATATTTTTCCTGTGTTAGAATCTGAAAAGAAAAAGATACCTTGTCCTTTCTAGCTTCCCTCCCCTCCAGGCACTTAAGGTACTTCTTGGAATTTGCCTAAATAAATATACACCCAAAATATGTGTTTTTGTGCAGAAGGTGCCATTCATAGCCAAGGATGGCTTTAGCCAAGTATTTGTCAGCTTACTTGCTTGATCTTTGTCTATTCCATTCAGAATTTTACTCCCCTCTTTTGGTTAAAAGCAAAACAACCAGAAAATGAGGGACTGTATCTTCCTAATGATTGAATGTTTAATAAATATTTATTGAATGAATAAATAAATGAATGAATAAATGATAATAAATCAACACATTTCTATAAATCCTTTCTATATAACCAAGCGATCATAACCTGCTCTGTGTTATTTCTCAGTTACCAAAGGACAAGCTAAATGTTTATCATAATGGTGTATTTATCAATCAGTATTGACTATATGTCAATTTCAGTGTTAATTAGCATGAGGAACCCACAAGATCCACCTTACAAACTAAGTAGAAAACACACAACAAAAGAGAATGATTTCTTCTAACATGTAAACATAGTACCATTATAAATGAAATAGGAGTTCAAGGAAGAAATAGCCACATGGCCTGGAGGGGGAAGTTAAGGATTACTTCATGGAACAGATCAACAGCAAAGAATGATTCAGATTGGCTAGGGAACATGGAGGAAACAGTGATTTCAGGGGTCAGAAAATCAGGAGCCAAGCTCATGGCTCTAGGTAATGAGCCGAGGTCATGAGGTTCTTGAGCAGAGGATTAACTGAAAGCACATTCTAGACTACTGGTCTGGCTGTGTTCCCCGAGATGAAAAAGATGCCTTTCTTTCTTGTCATAACATGGGGCCTGGGCCATTGTGGGGGCCTAATCAGTGTTTGCTGAGAAGATGAACGAATAAATGAATGTCTCATTAAAATAAGTGTAATCACCCTCCCTCCTTTATTCGAGGGGGGGATACAATAAGTGACATGGTCTCACCTCTCTACCTCCTGTTTTTCTTTCTTTCAAAATCTTCTCTACTTTTCCACCTTCGGATTCATTGCCCACCTTTCTCCCCATCCTTTCCTTTCTTGGTCTATTTTGAGTCCAAAGTGGAAGCCCAGGAAATGGGATAAAAGGCAGCACAGCACAGGCAGCCTGCTGATTCCTGAGTCCAGCAGGATGGATGGCGGTCACTGCGGTTGTCACCTGGCATCTCCTCCCACTCTGACTCCAGGAAGATGCCAGAGCTATGTTCGCCAAGCCTTACAATACTGCATGTCCTCAAGGTCGGCCTGCATTAATGACATTTTCCAAAGTAGGATAATTTAGTTATCAGAAAAACATACATTAGGAAAAGAATGTTGTGACTTCTTGTCTATTCATAGGCATCGTTATTTTCTGACAAGAATCATTTCTTTTTTAACAATCAGGTAATTCAGTTTGCATCAACTGCTTCTTTGTGATAGATGCTGTCAGAATAAATATTGTGAATTAAAAGAAGCTTTGTTTGTTAAAGTTAATTGTCTTACGATAGAATTTTGAGGCTGTTTGGTATATATATATATATATATATATATATCTCGCACATTAGGAAATAAAATCAAGTTGGATATTTCCTTTGATGATTAAATATGCTCACATTTATTTTTGCTTTCGTACAAAAACACAGTAAAGCACAAAGGCAAAAAACAATACAAACTAAGACTCACCCAAAATCCATTAACAGTTTGATATATGTGGCTTTTATCTTTTTTCCTCTGCAATTTGTTTGTATGGTTTTAGATTTAAAAAAGAAGATAAAGGGCTTCCCTGGTGGCGCAGTGGTTGAGAGTCTGCCTGCCAATGCAGGGGACATGGGTTCGTGCCCTGATCTGGGAGGATCCCACATGCCACAGAGCGGCTGGGCCCGTGAGCCATGGCCGCTGAGCCTGTGCGTCCGGAGCCTGTGCGTCCGGAGCCTGTGCGTCCGGAGCCTGTGCTCCGCAATGGGAGAGGCCACAATAGTGAGAGGCCCGCGTATCACACACACAAAAAAAAAGATAAAAAAGGAAGATGCATTTGCTTTTCCAATTAGGCAATAGCAATATATCAATCAATATTGCCACAAAGTGTTCCCTCAGTGGATTACTATAGTTTTCTTAACTGATCTCTAATATTTAGTATTAACAGTGCTTTTTCATACTTTGATATTATAAATAATATTGTGATGCACATTCTTAACTCAAACATCTTAGTACATCATCTCTATTTCCTTTTGACAAATTGTTGAATTTCTGTGTCTAAGGTTATATGCATTTGAAAGATTTTCAATCTGTATTTCTGCTTTTTATTCCTTTTTTACAAAACTTTCAGTTATGCTGTAACTTTAGGAAAACAATGCCAGGCCCAGGCAAACTCTGAAGGACCAAACCTTCTGTTTTGGGTGCTCAATATGTCTGCTCTTTCCCACATAAAAACCTGTTCTCTGGAAATAATCTGAAAAATTAATTCTCACCTGAGGATGAAGTTTGCGAGGACCTCAGTTGCATAAAGTTGGGAGCAGTGCTGGTCTTGTCCCATGCTGTGCACTGGTGTGTTGGCCGCACAGGGCCCTTGGCTGAGAGGAGTTCACTACACACTTACGGAGAGAGATGAGGATGAGGTGTCCCTGCCTGGCTTGAAATAAATCATCTTTCCCATAGGGCTTACATTTTAATAGGAAGTCCCTTGATGATGGAGTAATGGCTCTCTACCTGTGTGATTTTAGACAACTCTGAGCAAGTGAGGGGATACATTCTGGGCAAGGTGAGGACAACAAAACTTTCTTAATTCTGGAATCTCATTTCACAGATTGTTATCTATTCTGTCTACTCACAAGGGGAGGTTAGGGGGAAAAAAACCAGTCTTTGATATCCCGGATTTAAGGATTCCACTCTCTGAATAATGTGTTGTCCTCTGGCCTACTTACTAAAATGCTTCAATTCCAAATGGTTCTATCTCATTGGGACCCGCTGTCCATTGAACACCATTTTCCAAATGTTCTTCTCACTCTTTTTGCCCAGCCTTGGGCTCCATGGTCCAACTTGATCACTTCCTGTGAACCCCCACACCTCCGTCTCCATTCTTTCTCCATTTACTCACTGTGCAAAGCTGCTCCAACATAACTACACTTGTGCAGCTGAATATTGCAGAAGTTGCACAACTGTGCTGACAGTGTCAAATATGTGACACATATTTCAAATGGGCCCTTGACACCTCCTGAAAACCCTACCACATTTTCTGCTAAGATATTTATTTTTTTTAATGCTTTTTCCATGCCCCAAACTGAACTCTCTCTTTAAAAAAAAAATATTTATTTATTTATTTGGGTGCTTTGGGCCTTAGCTGTGGCACATGGGCTCCTTAGTTGCAGCAGGTGGGCTCCTTAGTTGCAGCTCACCAGCTTCTTAGTTCTGGCCTGTGAACTCTTAGTTGCAGCATGCACGTGGGATCTAGTTCCTGGATCAGGGATCGAACCTGGGCCCCCTGCATTGAGAGTGTGGAGTCTTAACCACTGCACCACCAGGGAATTCCCAGGCGGCTAAGATATTTATATCCTACCTTTTTCTCTCTTCAGTCACTAACCCAACCCTCCACCTTCCTCCCGCAGCTTCACTTTCAACTGATGACTTAGCCTCACAATTCATGAAGAAGACGGAAACGATTAGATGGGAACTTCCTCATCATTTCACCATTAACTACCTACCTCTGTGCTCGTATTTTCTACCTTCTGTCCTATTAAGGCCGAGGGGATGGGTCCCTGTCCAAGCAGAGCCACACACCTGCTCATGTGGACGTCATCCCGTCTTGTCGACTCAAGGGCATCAGTCTGCACCTTCGCTTCCTCCCTCTCTACTCAACCAGCCTGATCAGCATCTTTCCATCTCTGATCTATCATCTTAGATAACTCCCCCTTTACTCCAAGCCCCCTTCAGCTACCATCTCATTTCTTCACTCCCCATGCAGAATAAATATGTACTTGACATATTTATCTGTACTCCGTGTCCCCACGTTTTATCTTCCACTCTCTCTGAAACCCACTCCAAGGCTTCTGACACTAAAGCTAAACTCATGCCGACTTTCTGCACATCTGATACAGTTGACCACTCCATTTGGGATGAGCAAATGTTCTTTTCTTTTGCCTCTCTGAGGCTCTCTAGTTGCCCTCCTACCTCCCAAGTTACTCCTTCCTGGTTGCCTTGGCTGGTTCCTCCTCCTCTTCTGGAACTTAAATGTGGGCATGTACCAGGGCTCTCTCTTTTTCACTTCCTTCTTTGCTGAGGTGGTTCTCTCTTGGAAGCCCACGGCTGTTGGTAGCATCTGTAGTCCAACGACTCTAAGTACCCTTCTCTTCTATGACCTCTCCTGAACCACAGACTTTGTCTGACTTCTTACCTGGCATATCCCTTTGTGGGTCTAATAGGTATCTCAAAATTAACATGCCCGATATGGGATGATTGATTTCCCTGTTTTTCCCCATTTTTTCCTATCTCAAACAGTCATACCACCACCCTTCCAGGGGATAGGCCAAAAGTCTTGAAGTTATCCTTGATTTTTCTCTATTTCCCTCATTCACTACATCCATTGCACCAACAAAACTTTGTCCTCGAATTATATCTCAGGTCTATCTGCCTCTCTCCATCTCTGTTGCTAACTACAGTCAGAGCTGTCATCAATTCTCTCTTGAGTTGGTGGGAGAACAATTTAAGTCCTTTTCCTTCTTTCATTTTTGTCCCTCCTCAATCCATTCTCCACTAAGCACCCAGAGTGATCATTTAAAAAAAATTAACTCATGGTGTCTCTTTGCTTAAAAATCTTCTGGTGGGGGACTTCCCTGGTGGCACAGTGGTTAAGAATCCGCCTGCCAGTGCAGGGGACACGGGTTCGAGCCCTGGTCCGGGAAGATCCCACATGCCACGGAGCAACTAAGCCCGGCACCACAACCACCATTGAGCCTGCACTCTAGAGCCCGCGAGCCACAACTACTGAAGCCCGCACACCTAGAGCCCATGCTCCTCAACAAGAGAAGCCACCTCAGTGAGAAGCCTGTGTACCACAACGAAGAGTAGCCCCCTCCCCCTGAAACTAGAGAAAGCCCGCGTGCAGCAATGAAGACCAAACGCAGGCTAAATAAATAAATAAAATCCTCTGGTGGGTTCCCATTGGATTAAGAATAAAGTCCATACTCCTAACCCCACTCTATATGGCCTGATTCCTGCTTCCCTTGCTGACCTTATACTACCCTTCTCCTCAATCACTGTGTTCCAGGAACATTGGCATACTTTCTGTTATTCAAACATGGTAAGTGCCAACCTGCCCCAGGGCCTTTGCACTTGCTGAACCCTCTGCCTGGATCATCATATCTAAACCAGTTCAAACCCATTATTCATTGTCCTGTTGTATGTCTTCATGGCTCTTTTTTATTTCTTTTCTTTTTTTCATAATTCTTAACTCTAAAATTTCTAACAAAGTATCTTACTCTTAGTAGATAATCAATAAATTTTTCTTTTGGAATAAACAAGTGATGCTGCTCAGTGAAACTTGTTCACTGATTGATTCATTCTTTAATATACCTTTGATAAAGAACATGCTTGGGCATCTATCCAAAACTGAACAGGCTTTAAGTTGAGAGAAATGTGAACTGAGTTACAAATAATAGACTGGCATCACTTCAGAGTCAGTCCTTTTAAACGCTGTATTTGAGATAGTTTCTGAGACTGTAATAAAATGGTAATTGAACTGTCTTCCTCCTAATCTATCCACCTCTCACTGTTGACAAGGCAGAGCTCTGATTCCCCTGTCAAAGCAGGGTCCTCTTCACCCTCTGAAATGAAAATTTGTGAAGAATGGGCAAGAACGAAGCATAGACTGGCCACTTACCCACTCTCTACACCTACTGCCATTTTCTCAATAGCCTGGTTTTATTCACACATGTAGTTCTAATATTTTCCCTTTGTCTTTGATATTCTGCATTTTATTCTGAGGGGTCTGGGTGTGGATTTATTTTTTACTTATTTTGCTCATGATACAGGCTTCATAGCATATCTTTAGTTATGGAAAAAACTTCCATGCTTTTTCAATAATGTTATTTTGTGTTCTTCTTACTCTCTTCTCTGGAACTCTAGTTTGATGTATTTGGTATTTCTCATTTTAGTCTCTGGGTCTCTTAAATGATTTTTATGGTTTTCTTCCTTACATCTCTAGTCTGAATTCTGAAGTATTTCTTCCACTTCATTAATTCTCTTTTTAGTTAACTGAGTTTTTTTTTTTATATAGTTCCAATAGGTAATCTACTTTTCATGTGTAGGATTTCTATTTGTTCTTTCCTAAATTCACTTGTTCTTTTCCCCATAATATCCTGTTCCTGCTTTATACGTTGTATTTCTTCCTTTACCTCTTTCAACCTTTCAAACTCAAACTCAATTATTTTAAAGATTCTTTCAGATTGTTCTATTGCCTCTAGTTCTTGGATGGGAATTATCTCTTTTGTGGTTCTTCCCTGGGGTGGTTCATTTCCTGGGTGGTTTGTAATTTTCACCTGTGAGCTCATCTGAGGTGGGTGTTGTTTTCCATGAGAGTCCACTTTCCTTGGGTTTTGTAGACAAATTACAGAGAGAGCAGGTGAGCCTCCTGTGGCTTCTCAAGAGTGGTTGCCCAGTTGGAATGTCCTGGTCTCTGTTTTACAGATGGGACAACTCCTCAGCCTTATACAGGGAGTCCTTCTTACAGAGGTTAGTGGCTTCATCTTTTGACATGTGTGAACATCACAGGTTTGATCAATGAACATCTGATGTATGAACATCAAAACCCTGGCTCCCAAATCCTAAAGCTTGTGTCAGATTCCAGGACCTCCTTTATCCATTCAGTTTTACTCTTGCACACTACTTTGGCTTTGAGTTTTCTGTTCATTTCCAGCCGCTAAAATCTTTTTTTCATTCAACAGATATTTATTGAGTGTGCCAGGCACTATTCTAAACCCTAGAGAATCAGAAATGAAGAAAATAATGTCTTTGTCTTCAAGGGTTTTACATTCCAGAGATTTCTCTTTCTTCTCCCATGCTCTAAATGTATTAAAAACATTCTTGTTACATTTTATCCATCATTTCCATGTGTCTGGAGTGTGTGTGTCTATGGGGTGGTGTGGGGAGGGTGTCTTTCTGCAGCAGGTCAGCCTGTTGGAATGCCCAGGTGCCACCCCTCTCCTACCTGTGCCCCTGCAAAGTTGAGAGGATGGTGAGGCTTCTAGCCTACCTTGAAGACAGTGGAACTATCTCTATCTACATTTAACCTGAGAGGCAGCTGAGTATAATTAACAATTAAAAACATGGACTTTGGAGCCTAAATACCTACATTCAAAACCCAGCTTAACCTCTTACTAGTTATGTGGCCTTGGGCAGAAATTTCTCCTGGTGCTTCAGTTTGCTCATCTGGAAAAGAAGTCCAATAATAGTATTTTTCTTATATGCTTGGAGGATCCAATGTGTAAAGTGCTTGGAACAGTTTCTGACATGTTGTAAGTACTTATTAATTGGTAGCTACAACACAAACATCAGGGACTATTATGGACTGAATTGTGTTCCCCTCCAAATTCACATGTTTAAGCCCTAATCCTCCAATGTGACTGTATTTGGCGATAGAGCTTTTAAGAGGTAATGAAGGATCATAAGGGTGGAATCCTAACCCAATAGGATTGGTGGCCTTATAAAAAGAGGAAGATAGTCTCTCTCTCTTTCTCTGTGTGTGTGTGTGTGTGTGTATGTGTACACACACACACCAAAGAAGGGCCATGTGAGCACACAGTGATCAGGCAGCCATCTGCAAGCCAGGAAGAAAACTCTCAAAAGAAATTGAATCAGCTACAACCTTGACCCGGGACTTCCAGCCTCCAGAATTGTCAGAAAATAAATATCCTCTGTTTATGCCACCCAGTCAGTGGTGTTTTGTTAAGGCAGCCTGAGAAGGCGAATACAGTGATCCAGAGCTAAACCCAGTGCTCTGTGACTAGTAGGTCTTCAAGAGATCTTTATTGTTGCCTGTTTGTTGTATTTTGCTTTCCACCATCTGCATGCCTCACGGGCCAGGGCACGCTGGTGAGATCCAGTCACCAGTATGGCTGGGCTGAGTTGTAAGCTGGAGCAAGGTAGGGAGCCCGGAAACCAAACCCAGTCTCTCACCCAAAAACTGGGTTCACTTCTTGGTGGGTATAGAACCAAAAGACACAACCAAGCCAAAGAGTGGGAGAAGGAAGGATTCATTACCTGCAGCTAGTAAGGAGAACACCGGGGATCTTTCCCAAAGCAGTGTCTCCCCAAACAGCAAAATTGGAGAAGTTTTAAGCTAAGGGTACATGCACATTCATGAAGGACTTGAGCAAAGGAGAATTCAGCATAGAATTAGGGCAAAGGTCGGCAGAGTCCAAGCTTTAGTTGATTGAAATCATGAAGGTCAGAAAAAGTCAACATCATCCCTTGGGTTCCAGTTGATCTGGTGGTTTGAGCCCTTGAAAGGGGTTTAAATTCTGCAAAACAGCTCAGAAAGTGCTTCAGGCTAATCTTTACCATTCAGAACTGGGAGTCTTTACAACTGATTTATTATCTTTGCTATTATAACAGCCTTTGTTATTTTGTCCCCTTGAGAGCATTATTACTGAGACATGTTCAAGGGCAAGCATTGTGGCCGGGCTTAGATCACAAAATGGCTTAGGCCTAAAATGGCTTCTCTTCTGTCCAAAGTTACATTTGGTTCTTTTCCTGTGCCAACCCCCCACCCTATCCGCTTACAGGTCCAAACCAGGGGATGTCTAAAGTCTCTATGGGGACTGTATTAGTTTGTTGGGGCTGCCAACAAAGTACCATAGACTGGGTGGCTTAAACAACAGAAATTTATTTCCTCACAGTTCTGGAGGCTGGAAATCCAAGGTCAAGGTATCAGTAGGGTTGGTTTCTTCTGAGGCCTTTCTTCTCAGCTTGTAGATGGCTTGTCTCCTCCCTGTGTCTTTACATGGTCTTCCCTCTGTACCTGTCTGTGTCCTAATCTCTTCTGAGAAGACCACCAGTTATGGGACTTTCCTGGAGGTCCAGTGGGTAGGACTCTGCACTCCCAATGCAGGGGGTCCGGGTTTGATCCCTGGTTGGGGAACTAGATCCTGCATGCCTCAACTAAGGAATCCCCGTGCCTCAACTAATACCTGGTGCAGCATAAATAAACAAAATAAATAAAAATATTTAAAAAAACCCAAAACGCAGCACCAGTTATATTGGATGAGGACTCACCCCAACGACCTATTTTAACTTAATTGCCTCTTTAAAGGCCCTATCTCCAAATGCAGTCACATTCTGAGGTACTGGGGCTTCGGACTTCAACAAATAAATTTTAGGGGACACAATTCAGCTTGTAATAAGGACAGGATGAACTCTGCTGGACATCTTCTTTCTCTGGGAGCATGTATTCCAGCTCACTTCTGTGCAGACTTGTCTCCTTCTGGGATGCCTTCACAGTGCTGAGTGATTTCTAATCAGTCTCAAAATGGCTAAACCCACCTGCTCATCAAAGCTCAGATAAAAAGCTTCTACTTCTACAAAGCCTTTTCTGAATCTGGTATCTCACCTTCTTCCTATGCTCACCTCATGCTACAGCAAGTATTGCATTCCTCCTCTGAACTCGGATAATAATGGCGTGTTGTCTGTACTTTCCTCATGAACTTGTGGCTTGTATTATGGCTTTTCACGTTCCTGTCACTGCATCAGTTAGAAGTAAGCATCCTGAGGGCAAATCTCCTGCTGGTTCATCTTTATATCCTCACAGTCTGTGCCCAATAAATACGTGTGGAAGGAATAAATGAGTAATAAAAATAACAGCCAGACTGACCTCTATGTCATATATGGAGTCAAGTATTGAGAAGTTCTCCCAAAACCTCTGATCAATATTTGACTCATTTGAAGACCTTACCTGCTTAGCACAACTTTTGCCACTTACTCAAGGTGAGTACTTTGAAAGCCTGGGTGGAAGAGGCATGAAATTAAGGTGTACCTTTGTACAGGCTGAGGGCTACCTTTAGCAAGAGAGAAGGTCATGCAGTTGTGGTGTGAAATCCTCAAGGACTCATGCAAGAGGTCCACAGTAGAATTGAACTGGATTAGATTTTTTTTTTTTTTTTACAGTGACTTTTCTAATTTCTGCATAAAACACTTTAAAGGTTAGAGAAGTAAACGCTTTCTTATTTTTTCCCCCATTTCATTTTAAAGGGAGTTTCCAGAGTTTGACTCTTCTTTTGAATGATGTCTTTGTAACAAACTTCCTGTGTTAACAAGGAACACATTGCATTTCTGTAGCTGTGGCTACCATAGAAATGAGGCGTGGTTCCAAATGTCTTACTATTTTAAGGTCTTTATGCAATTTTCTGAGAGTTCAAGCCCCCTAATTTTTATCATGGGTGTATCTTGATTATATACAACTACAATGCAATACAATACAACTATAATACAATAATAATATACAACTATATCTCTAAATATAAATATATAATATACAAATAATACAATAATAATAATATACTATATCACTATACTATACCGCTGTAATAAGCATATCAAGTAATGTTTTGTTTTTTGTTTTTTGTTTTTTTTTAACTTCGCCTAGTGTCTTGATTTATTTTGCTTTAAATTATCTATCAGCAGAGGCCTGAACACTTACTTCAACCTTGAGGAGGTAAACCTTCCCCTTTATTTTGGTTTTGTATTATTAGGGTGGAAATGGAACCAGTTACCTCTGCATCTCTGCTCTGTCGGAAATCAATCTGCTTCCACTTCAAAAAAGTGGTTCAAATGTCATTGACTCAGATTCTAGCAGAACTGGGGACATCCAAGTGTCCCTATTTTATAGGATAGAGTGATTTTAGCATGAGCCTGTTTTAAAACACAAATAAAAACTTTCTATTACTCAAGCTAAATTTTTATCTTTTTTTTTTTTTTTTTTTTTTTTTTTTTTGCTGTACGCGGGCCTCTCACTGCTGTGGCCTCTCCCGTTGCGGAGCACAGGCTCCGGACACACAGGCTCCGCGGCCATGGCTCGCGGGCCCAGCCGCTCCGTGGCACGTGGGATCCTCCGGGATCGGGGCACGAACCCGTGTCCCCTGCATCGGCAGGCGGACTCTCAACCACTGCGCCACCAGGGAGGCCCTATCTTTTTTTTATCGTTATATTTTATCGTTTATCGTTATATTTTTACTTACAGCTTTTTTTTTTTTTTTTTTTTTTTTGCAGTACGCGGGCCTCTCACTGTTGTGGCCTCTCCCGTTGCTCCGGATGTGCAGGCTCAGCGAGCATGGGTCACGGGCATAGCCGCTCCGCGGCATGTGGGATCTTCCCAGACCGGGGCACGAACCCGTGTCCCCTGCATCGGCAGATGGACTCTCAATCACTGTGCCACCAGGGAAGCCCTTTACTTACAGCTTTTATCTTTCTTTGGTGCCTTGTATTTTAAGACAATGACCTCCTTTAATACAGCATTAGGAGAGCACAGCAACTTTTTTGAAATGTTAACAAGCATAATGTGGCCTAGATGAGAAACAAAAGTAATATTAAAAGCCTGAGGAGATGTAAAATGGAGAAAAAGTCCAACGAAAAACGTTTACACAAAATAGTCTAATTCTTTATAGATATGAAGTTATGCATAGAAACTCATAAGAATTCCCTCTCCCTCTGCCTTCTCTCCCCTCCCCTCCCAGCCACCTACACAGCTCCCATCTTGACCTCACCCTCCATCTAGGGAGACAGAAAAAAACCCAATTTTCACCCCAGTTTAATTCTGTGACTTCTGGGAGTGCCCGTGCAGAGGCCAAAGCTGCCTGTGATTTTCCATTTACATCAACATGAACCTGGAGAGAAGGCAGGGGATTCAAAGGCTGAGGGGCAGCCTGGCCTGCTCTGGGCGGGGGTGGGGGGGGCCTGGGAGGAGGACGGTCTGATCCAGACCTTTGCTAAGTCGATGCTTGTTGGATGAGTGAATGAGCAGAAAAGGCGGTGTCTTGCATTTTTATTAGTATAAGATAGGGGTAATTGCCTTCGCTTCCAGTTCCAAGAAGAAAATTTTTTTTTTTTTCATTTTCGTCATTCTTATCTTTATGTCAACACGGCTGAAACTTCCTCCTAAGATTCTGCCCTAGCAAGGAGTTGATCTCTCCTCTCTCTGCACAGTTTTCTTCTCAGTGAAGTAAAAAGATCCTCTTGGGAATGTGGTCCTGGTTTGTGGTATGGAGGAAGGGGCACTTTTCCCGTGGCGTTCTAGGGAGTGGGGACTGGATGGTGGGGAAGCTCACCAGCTGGTGGGGTCTGTGCTGAAGCAGTCTGAGAGCAGAGGGGGTCCTGAGGCCTGGCTGGAGCTTTGCAGCGGGAATATGAGGCTGTGAAGAGCAGAGGGCAGTGGAGTGGGGTCGTTAGTCTATGTGCTGCAGCTGGCCTGGAGGCTTCTATGCGCAGCTGTGGGCCAGGTGTCTTTGGATCACCGAGGTCAACCCAGGAGCAATCAAAATAGAATCTACATAAGAAAACACTGTGGTTCTGGGCCAGGGCTCCTGGCCTCTGAAAGGAAGCTCGTCCCTCGGACCAGTCCCAGGGATGAGGCATCAGTGGTGCCACCTTGTCACCCAGCTTAGAACTAGGTCAGGGCAGGCAGGATAGGAGGCTTTCCTGTGATACCATGGCACCAGTGACCCTTCAGGCTGTCGTCCTGTTCCTATAGGTTATGCCCTCCGCCCTTCTTCAAACAGGGAGGAGAGGGGAGGGGGCAACCACAGAAACTTGAAATCAGGGGAGGGGAAAGCTACTTTCATGATTTATTCAAAGCAGGGCGTATTTTGTTGCCAAAGTGTCTTTTTTGTTGTTGTTGTTGCGGTACGCGGGCCTCTCACTGCTGTGGCCTCTCCCGTTGCGGAGCACAGGCTCCGGACACACAGGCTCCGCGGCCATGGCTCGCGGGCCCAGCCGCTCCGCGGCATGTGGGATCTTCCGGGATCGGGGCACGAACCCGTGTCCCCTGCATCGGCAGGCGGACTCTCAACCACTGCGCCACCATGGAAGCCCGCCAAAGTGTCTTAAATGCAACTTGGTTGTGTGTTGCTCCATACCTTTTCCAGAATGTAGAAATTTGCCCTTAAGTGGGGACAGCAGGGCGTGTGTACTGTCTCTGGGTGCCCCCAGAACATGAATGAGCTTCGTCACAAGTATTGTCTTATTATCTCTAATAATAAGACAATAGTCGTAGTCTATCGCCACTAGACTACAATAAGGTATGTAAAGAAATAGTGTGAAAAATCACTTAGATCTTAATAACTATGAGCTAGGTCATTTTGGAAGCTTTCATGTAAATATTTTGAGATTTTCACGTACATATATCAGTTGATTCTTCAGAAGCGTATTAAATCATCTAAGACTTTTCTTACATAACTTCATCTCTAAAGCCCTAAGGTAGAGGTCAAAATGCAAACATCTGGGGCTTCCCTGGTGGCGCAGTGGTTGAGAGTCCGCCTGACGATGCAGGGGACACGGGTTCGTGCCCCGGTCTGGGAAAATCCCACATGCCGCGGAGCGGCTGGGCCCGTGAGCCATGGCCGTTGGGCCTGTGCGTCCGGAGCCTGTGCTCCGCAACGGGAGAGGCCACAGCAGTGAGAGGCCTGTGTACCACAAAAAAAAAAAAAAAAAAAAAATGCAAACATCTGAAGACACGACATAATAGTCATTGTGTTTCAAGCATGTAATCTTCCATAAAATCTGTGTATTTTATCTAAACGTCTTGCTGTGTGTAAGAGAGCAGGGCCACAGAGTTGGACATAATAAACACTTTGAGACGGCGCCAGTGGTACTATTAATCCGTAAATCTTTTTTTTTTTTTTTTTTTTTTGCTTGATAGCGGTGGATACTTAGAAGTAACAAGAACATACTGTTTGAGCAATAACAATGCAATGTTACTTTGCAACACAAATGCTACATGGTTCCTGTAACTGCCAAAGCAGTAAAGAAAATTCCTGATTCTATGATTCAACTGGAGTGTAATTCCTCTATCGTACAAGATTTGCTTTCCTGACGTAGATATATTGATGCACCACAAAGATGGGAAAGTTTTTGTTTTGTTTTAACGTACAGTATAAGGATTCATAGTTCCCAGTACTTTAACTCACACTTTCTCTTTTATTTGTTCTGAGAATGCAAGCCCAGTAATCATTTAAACATCATCCTCTGCTGCTTTCTGGTCATTCATCTCATACTGCTTCCTTCTCTTTCAGTCAAGTCTTTTTGTACCTCATATCTTCTAAAAGCAGTAATTTCTTACCCTACCCGAGCTTTTAGGAAACTCACAATTTTGCCGTAATGCAACCCCGCCCCCCCCTCCCCCACCGCCTCACACTGCTTCTTCTATCTCTGGGCTGCTCCCCTTTCAGAGGACACACCATCCATCCAGCTACTCAAGGCAGAGGGTAGGTAGGTGAGTCCTCCTGAGCAATTCTACCCCAGCCCTGCCCATTTACCTCCAAAACGTCTCTCTGGTCAGTGCATCCTCATCTCCTCGGCCGCTGCTCTCATGCAGACACTGCAGGAGCCTCCTGAGTGGTCCAGCCCTGGGTAAGGTTGGACTTCCTGAGACTAGAGGGATGAAGGGCTGGCACATTATCCTGGCGGGACTGCATCTATCCCTAAGCAGCGCCTCTGATGGTACTGATGATGGTGAGGCCTGGAACCCTAGGGCTGGCCAAGTACAGGTGCTGGGTGCCAGGCCGGGCCAGGGTGCCTCTGGCAGAGGTGCATTAGGAGCAAGAAGAAAATACAAATGAGAAAAATGTACTTCATATTTGCCCACGTGTTTGCCACTTCTGCTACGTTTCATTCTTTGTTGATCTGAATTTCCATCTGATGCCACTTGCCTTCTGTCTGAAGAACTTCCTTGAACATTTCTTACAGTGCAGATCTGCTGGTGGCGGACCTCTCTGCTTTAGTTTGACAGATACTGTAAAGTATTTTGCCTTAATTTTTTAAAAAATAAATTTATTTATTTATTTATTTATATTTGGCTGTGTTGGGTCTTCGTTGCTGCGCGCGGGTTTTCTCTGGTTGCGTCCAGCGGGGTCTACTCTTTGTTGTGGTGCGCAGGCTTCTCATTGTGGTGGCTTCTCTTGTTGCAGAGCACAGGCTCTAGGCATGCGGGCTTCAGTAGTTGCAGTACGTGGGCTCAGTAGTTGTGGCTCGTGGGCTGTAGAGCACAGGCTCAGTCACTGTGGCGCATGGGTTTCGTTGCTCGGCGGCACGTGGGATCTTCCCGGACCAGGGCTCGAACCCGTGTCTCCTGCATTGGCAGGCGGATTCTTAACCACTGCGCCACCAGGGAAGTCCTTGCCTTAATTTTTAAATAATATTTTCAGTCGGTAGAGAATGCTAGGTTGAGAGTTTTTGGTTTGCTTTTTACTTGGCACTTTAAAGGTCTCACTCCATGGTCCTCTGGCTTTTATAGCTTCTCATGAGAAGTCTTGCGTTAGTCTCACTTTTGTTCCTCTGTACCTAATTTGTCTTTTTCCCTCTGGCTGCTTTTAAGACTTTCTCTTTACCAATGTTTTTCAGCAAATTCATTATGATATGCCTTGGTATTCTTCCATGTCTCTACTTAACATATTCAGTATTTCCTCTGGCGTCTTGAAAATATAGAATATAGTTATAACAGATGTTTTAAGGTCCATGTCTGCTAATTCAATCATCTCTGTCATTTCTGGCTTTGTTTTTATTAATATACTTTTTTCCCTCATGTATCATTTTATTAGATTGTGGACTTCTGCTAACTTAGATTAATGATCATAAAACTATAGCAATGCCATTTCAAGTTACATACCTATAAGCTACCAACAAATAACTTATATATACATAGCTCATCATATTTCAAAAGCTACTTAAGGGGGCCTCCCTGGTGGCGCAGTGGTTGAGAGTCCGCCTGCCGATGCAGGGGATACGGGTTCGTGCCCCGGTCTGGGAGGATCCCACATGCCGCGGAGCGGCTGGGCCCGTGAGCCATGGCCGCTGAGCCTGCGCGTCCGGAGCCTGTGCTCCGCAACGGGAGAGGCCACAACAGTGAGAGGCCCGCTTACCGCAAAAAAAAAAAAAAAAAAAAAAAAAAAGCTACTTAAGCATCTTTTATGGAAATTATGATTACGTTTGCTGTTGGGATTGCATTGTGTTAAAAATGACTAAAAATTATTTTGAATTTTCATTATCTGCTCAAATTGTATTAAATTAATAATGAATTATTCTTGATACTTCCATAAAATTTGTGTATAAAGTATTTTTCCCAGTTTTATTGAGATATAATGGACATATAACATTGTATTAGTTTTAGGTATACAACATGATCATTTGACATATGTATATATTGTGATATGATTACCACAATAAGTTTAGTTAACAACACCTCACATAGTTACGAATTTCTTTTTCTTGTGATGAGAACTTTTACCATCTACTCTCTTAGGAACTTGTAAATATGCAATACAATATTATTAACTATTGTTATAATAGTTGCATGCTGTACATTACATCCACAGAACTTATTTATATTTAATGTACTTTTCTCCTGGTTATCAATCATATTTTCTTGTTTCTTTGCACACCTGCTGATTTTGATTGGATGCCAGCTGTTATGAATTTCACACTGCTGGATGATGCATTCATTTAAAGTGTGCTGCACTTTGTCCTGACACACTATTAGGTGACCATAGATATTTGATCCTCTGGAGGCTTGCTTTCAAGCTTTGTGAGGGTGTGTCCAGGGCAGCTTTCAGTTTAGAGTTAATTTAGCCCCACTACTAAGGTGAGCAACTTCTGAGGCCTCTACCCAATGTTCCATGTGTTACATTGAACATTTTCATTCCGGCTGGTGGGGAGGAGAACTGCTCCCAGTCTGTGTGAGCTCCCAGGACTCCTTGTCCCCCCACCTCCCAGGGTTCTCCCGCACTCACAGAGCAGCGCTCAGCCAGAGACCTGTCTGCTGCAGCCCGTGCTCCTCTCTGTGCAACTCTTCCCAGAGCACAGGCTCTAGGCACGCGGGCTTCAGTAGTTGCAGCACGTGGGCTCAGTAGTTGTGGCTCCTCTCTGTGCAACTCTTCCCTCCATTGCCCTCTCCCATGAATCCCAGCCACTTCAGCCTCCTTGAACTTCAGTCTCTATCTCCTCAACTCAGTGAGACTGACAGGTTCTCTCTCGGTCCCTCTGGTTGGACTGCAGCCTGAACACTCTGTCCAGGCACCAAGTTGGAGAAATCACAGGTCTTTCGTTACTGTTTCCCTTTCTCTGGGGCATCACAGCCCTGCATGTTCACTAGCCAACACTCCAAACAGTTTTTTTCCACATATATTGTGCCTGGTTTTCTAGTTGTTTATGGTGGGAGGATAATTTCCATAACAGCAATCCTTTGTGGGCAGACACAGAAGTTCCTTGTAGTGTCGTTTTACATTTGCTTCTCTGGGGCCCAGACACTGGCCATTTTTATGGGAACTCTTGGCTTGGGATACCTATACCATGTGGTGCTTGTTGTAAACGTGGAACCCACGAGTGTGCGGTACTAGCTTGAGGAACCCATTAACTTTGTTTTTCTCCCCAGAGCCACTCCCAGGCAGATGGCGAACTTCAGTAGAGCTTCTCCATGTCAGCTGGTGATATTTTTCTATCCTTGTTTTTTTTTGCCTAAACCACCTTTTGTGCATCCCAGCGCTGTGCTGAGGTCTTGGTGTGCAGCTTCCCATTGCAAACAATCCGAACCCATGCCTCTCATTCTGGCATGGGTATTAGAACTCCAGTCTCAGGCTCTAGCAGCTACATCTAGGTAAAATGAGTATTTTTGCATTATGGAGTCTGTGCATATTTGATTTTTATGTACTTGTAATGTTTTAGATAATTAATCCTATTAATAGCTTATGATTCTAACTAAAATGTCTAATTGATTGTGATTTTTATGTTGAAGTCTTACTAAGTTTATGTACAATTTGAGAACATTTAAGAGAACTCAAAATTTTGTATACTTAGTTTTATAGGTAATTAAAGTTATTTAAGTTCTTGGAAAGTTTTTGTTGGTTAAGTCAGACAATAGTAGTACTTAAAATGGAAAGCAAATATGTTATAAATACAGTTTAACAAGTTAAAGGGAACTTAGTTACACTATTAAGGCACCCTTAAAATTAATTTTTTCAATGGCTAGGTTTTTAAATTAGAAAAATAAGGTTTTAAAGCTAAACTTCAAGGATTTAAAATCTAGATTTTTAAGTTTATTATATTAATATGTTGAATATTAATTTTATAAAACTAAACTTTGAATAGTCTTTTCTATTGATCCTCTGTGTTCTAATAGCTCACATTTAGCAGGTGATGGATGAATTCCTCTGAGTTAGGAGGACCATCAGCATCGCTGAATTGATAGAGCTATCATTTCAGTTCTATTTTTCCTGTAGAAACAGCAGCTTTTTACCTAAGCCATCAAATCATGATGTAGTTGATTTAGTTTGGTCATTATAATGGCTGAAATAATTCTCATAATCATGTTACTGAGAAGCCTCGGCTTTAGAGCTGTGAACGTGGAAGGTCTTCCTCTCCCTCACTCCCACACTCTGATTTCCTAAGTTTCCACACAATTTCAAAATTTAGAACACACTGTTTTAAAACTGTGTTTTCATTGGATTCAAAATCCTTCCTGTTTTCCCTGGTCTGGGCTCCAGGGGCTCCAGGAGCGGGGAGCAGGGATCAGGGTGGCAAGTTCTTCTGGCAGGCACCTCCCTCCCACCCTCCTCCCAACGCTGGGGGCTCAGCTGCTGGTGCTTGTGGGGTGCCGGGGGTCCTGTGGAGAGTCTTGGGCCTCTCACCTACACAGCTCTCACCTGTGCAGCCCTTTGGACAGGGTCCCCCTGCTTCACTCTTATCTCCTCTCTGTGGCTTCCCTATGGGCGTCCACTTTCTTTCTGGGTCCACTCGTCCTGGGAGGAGAAGGTCAGCGTGCTCAGGCCGGCACTTTCTGCAGGGTCCACGGGACCCCGGGCAACATCCACCTGCCGTGTCTGACAGTGGGAGGGCAGCAGCTCGCTCCTGCCGGTGGTCGGCGTCAGGGCGATAGTGGGGGCTACAGTCAGGTGAGAGGCAAGTTGCAGTCCTGGTCTTTGCAAAGGAGAGGATGTGTAGGTGCCCCTCCAAACCGTGTGAGGGAGTCTGTCTTCCCATCCCTGACCCTTGACAGGACGAAGGTGGGCGTGGCTTTCACAGTTACTCTTTTCCTCCTGTGTTGTGTGTGTGTGTGTGTGTGCGTGTGTGTGTGTGGTTGTTGGGGGTTAGGGGTAGGGGTGGGGAAGGTCCAAATTCCCTCAAGCAGAAAACGCTGCTGCAAGGGGCAGGCCCCAGAGCTGGCCGTTCTCTGAACTTAGAGTGACCATCCTGTAGTGCCCTTTATTCTCAGCTGTGGCCTTAGTGGCCAATTCTGGTGCTAGACGCCCATGCCATCTTATTATCTTTTGTTGACACATTACGTTTGGTGACTCCGGGTATCTTAACAATGGAAGAGAGACCTGACGGATCGCCTGGTGAGCTACCAGATGCACAGTGATGGAGCAAGTTCACACCTCTGAACTTCAACCAACCCGGATGCCTTATGTGATTGTGTTGTGAAGGCACTGCTTTAACCAAAAGGAATTTAAAATTCAGAAGACGTGTTACAAGAAGAGGCCAGAAAGGTCAGCCAGCGGAGGCCACCCAGCTGGGCAGCCAAACCAGTAAGAAGGAGAGAAGCACTGACGGGGGAGCGGAGGGGTGTGAACTGTTTATTAGGACCGAGAGCTTCCAAATCACCAGGCCGCCCGCAGAACGCACTCGGCTCTCGTTACAACACGCGACACAGACTGGCTGACTGAACAGCTTGTCTTGTCTGACTGGATGCTGCCTCGTCACTGCGAACCAGGAGAGCTGACTGCTGAGAGGCTGGCCGGGTCCCAGCGGCTCCACAGCACGTTTCTCCTACCCCCATGCAACGTCCCTCTGACTTTATCCTGGTCTTTGCCTTAAAACTGTTTCCTAATATTTGCGCTACCAGTGTTATTTTCTTAACACAATTTGTAGGTAAAGAAAAACGATTAAAATGTCGTTAGTCGGTGCTTTCTTATCTGAATAAAGATTTGACAATCCCCCCGGACCCTCAAAGCCAGCACAAAAATAGGGAGTAGGAAGCACGGAGACTTCCTTGCGCTCAGCTCGAACCCTTCGCACACACGTAGCCCGAGGCAGTGCGGGGTGGCTCGCCCCCCTCGGCCCACTCGCCCTCCGGTCACTTGGCCTTCTTGTTGCCCTTCGGGCGCTCCTCGGCGGCCTTCCTCGCCTCCTCCTCCGGGATGAACACGCTGACGGTGAAGTCGCTGATCTCCGAGCCGTACTTGTTCTTCACGACCAGCCCATACTTGCCCGAGTCGGACGTTCTGACCCCGCTGATGGTGAAGTAGGCGGTCTTGCCGGCCTCGAACCTGAGGTTGCAGTGCTCGTCCGAGGCCAAGAGCTTCTCGTTCTTCAGCCAGGAGACCTCCGGAGTCGGGTCGCCCCACACTATGCAGGTGAGGTTAAGCGCCTGGAAAACAGGTTTCATGAGAGGGGAGGAGATGTGTCAGATTAACGATCCAACTTGAAGCATCCTTCTGGGGGCCGGCCTGACCGGATGGAGGATAAACCTAAACCTCCCGGGCCGGGCTGTGTGCACCTGTGTGAGTTACAGTTTGAAATCACACCTGAGTAGGTTTCTCTGGGGCCCTGGCTTTCTGGCTTTGGGAACATTTATCATCAAAGCCCCACAAAGGCATTTGCTTCCAGTTCCCATAAACACACAGATGCCTTTTTGCTCTAATGTGGCGTTTTGGACTCTGTCTCAGTAGAGAAATCTCCTCGTTGCCATGATCTCCACCGGCTTGCTTTTGCATTTCGTTTGTGTCACCAGGCCCAGCAGCAGAATCCTAACAGCTGCTTCAGATAATGACTCATTTTCATATCCCATCGTCCTCATTTTATTTCTCTCCCCAAACCCACTCAAGCTGTTGCAGTTGCAGAGGTGCTCTTCCAGAATGTATTCGTAGTTCCTAATATTTTATTATATTACCATCTGTGCTGAAAACCTCTTATTTTAAAAGATCAATGTTTAGGACTATAATTTTACTTTACTTTTTTGTTGACATATTTTTTAGATAATCATAGATTCATATACAGTATAAGAAATAATAGATTCTGTATATTTTTTACCCGGTTTCCCCCAATAGTAATATTTTACAAAACTACAGTATAATATCACAACCAGTATACTGACATTGATATAACAGATTTCCCCAGCTTTTCTTGTATTTGTGTGTGTGTGTTTAGTTCTGTTCAATTCTGTCACCTGTCTAGGTTCGTGTATCCATAACCTCAGTCAAGATACAGAACCCTTCCATCCCCATAAGGATCCCACCTGCTGTCCCTTTATAACCACGCCCACTTCTCCCTCCCAAGCTATTCCTAACTCCTGGCAACCACTAATCTGTTTTCCATTTCTCAAACTTTATAACTTCCAAAGCATTTTATAAACAGCATCATACAGTAATGTAACGTTTTGAGAGTGCCTTTTACACTGAGCATAATTCCTTGCAGATTCATCCAAGTCATTGCAGGTATCAATAGTTTGTCTCTCTCTATTGCTGAGAAGTGTATGTATGTATATACATGGTATATATATACCTGTAAGGGTCATCTGGGCTGTTTCCAGTGTGGGGCTATTAGGAATAAAGCTGCTATGAACATTTGTATACAGATTTTTATGTGAACATAAGTTTTAATTTCTCTGAGATAAATGCCCAGGAGTACAATTGCTGGGTCATATGGTAAATGTATATTTCATTTTTTTAAAAAGAAATTGCCAAAATGTTTTCCCAAGTAGCTGTATAATTTTGGTCTACATTTCCACCAGCAATGTAGGACTGATGCAGTCTCTCTGCATTTTCACTAGCATTTGTTGTTGTCACTGTCTTTTTATTTTAGCAATTCTGACAGGTGTGTCATGATATTTCATTGTGGTTTTAATTAGCATTTTCCTGATGACCAAAGATGTTAAATTTACTTCACATTTTAAATTCCATTCTTGCATTTTTTTCTTACCTAAGTCCAGAAATTATAAGGAAAAGAGCTAGGGCTCACCATATACAGGGAAAAGGACAGCCTTCTATCTAGAAGGACCTTATATGATCACTTGTTACCTCTTCTGTAAGAGAGTCATTTAGAATTGGGTAGATATTAAGAAATTTGTTTTCTTCCCATGATTAATTAGCACTTCTTACTGATTTATTCTGCAAACACATTTCAGCAAGAAAAACATGAGTCAAACTATTGACATTAAACTTATCCAAGGAGACCACGTGTATGTTCTGGGAAACTGTGATTTCGTGCATATTAAAACTTTTATCAAAACTAAACAAAACTCCCATGCACCTTAGGTGTCCAGGAAAACTATTACCTATACTATATATTTGAGTTATAGATCACAGAATGCTGTCACATACATTCTCTCTCTTAATTCTCACTACCACCCAGTGAATTGAATATTTTGAACCTCATTAGGTGAAGAAAATGGAAAATAGAATTTCAAAACAAAAGCAACCCTGCAGCAGTTGAGCTTAAAGTCAACTGTGGTCCTATTTTCCAGGCACGAAGAAACATAGCTGGATGAACTGACCTCTCATTAAAGCCTTAGGTGTGCCAATGTGCCTCATCATCATAGTCCCAATCACCCATCATACATCTTCATTGCCCTTTGGAGGTGGGAAAAGATGTTGTTCCACTACAAACACCCCTCCTCCTGTGACTGGCATATTAAATTTGTTTTAATGAAACATAGGGATGAAGAAAGTGAATCCAGGTTAGAAATTACGTTCACTGCTCTTCAGAGAAATTCTTATGGATCCAAGAAATACCAGTTTAAAACCAACTGGAAATAAATCAGTTTTCACCTGAGAAGGGGCCTGTAGAAATTCACAGAGCAGCACGTTTCCCTCCAAAGGTGAGGAATCTCATAGGTCAGCCCATTTTCTACTAGTGTGAGAGGTTGCTTCTTCAATTATGTTCGTCACATAGTTATGACTGAACAGTTCCTGCTTCTCCTGATGTTAAAGGGAAATCACTTCTGGAAAGAGACTAAGAGGTCTACATGTACCCACATCAGACAAACGTGCATCCTGATGCTTGACCTACGAAACATTAAGATGAGTGGAAAACTGACTGCATTTTGAACCTTGTATATGGCTATTCTGAAGTCAGGCGTAAGCAGCCGTGGCATACGATGAAGATGGTAGGATGCACCTTAAAAGAAGGAACAAAGTCTGGGCACTGGAACCCCTTCCTAGCGTGGAAGAATTGGGGACAGGAGTGCTCCATGCTTACCTTGCCCTCCTGGATGGTGACCACATCGGGGAGACCTCCCACGACCCGGGCGCGATCTGCAAGCACAGGCATTTCTGGTTAATCACTGAAACGATGAGCGCCAGCAATCACACGCACAAAGCCACCCAGCGGAACTCATTTTCCTGTTTAGTTTCCCTCTCCTTGCAGTTATTTTATACCTGCTTTCAATATGCAAAATAAGAAAATAATCCAGTAATTCTGGATGTTCATCTTCTTCACACACAGGTGCCTCTATCTGTACCTGAAATATCAACTTGAGGTCACTTTGTTGTATCGAGATCTGCTCTGTAACTTTCCTTGCTATTCTCAGCCCTGGCTCTCCTGGAGGCAGAGCGGATCTTGGCCTCTTTCATGGGCTTCTCTCTGATTCGAAAAGGTTACATAACCGGAGGCTGTGTGCCAGGGAGATCTGGAGGCTGGAGAAGATGTGGGCTTTCCTTGGGGCCTTCCCTAGAGAGTTCCCCTTCCTCATCTCCCGGGAGTTCTTGAGATGCTCTGCAGAGCTCCTGTCTATGGCTGAGGGGACAGGGGGTGGGAAGGGTGCTGAAATCCAGGGCTGACACCCACCCCCCCTCCCCCGCAAGCCTTGTGCCGTGGGTGTGACTGCCTCGGCCCCAGGGAAGGACGCCTTTTTGTCATTCAGTCAACACTAACCCAGTAGCCACCACCCTCTCATTTTTAGCCTACTTCAGTGAATGTGTGGCTCTACATCCTTATTTCTATCAATACAATCCCTTCTCCAGTAAGTCAGGCCAGATCTTAGAATGAGTCTTAACTGCCTTCTCCTGCTGACTCCGTTGCCCTTACACCACTTGTGGGCCCAACCCATCACCTGGCCCCCTGAACCACCTGCTGTGTGGTATTAGGTGAGTCACGTCACTGTGTGGACCTCAGTGTCCTCATCGGTTGGGCGGGGGCTTGCATTAAACCCATGGACGTGAAGCTTCTAAACTCTGCTCCACGGCATCCATGGGATTCATCCTGACTCCACCAAAGATAATTCAGCTCTTACCTATTTTATATATTGGGAAGATTTTATGGAAGATTTTATTTGAACTAAGTGTTCTATGCAAATGTTTAAGAACATGGAGCTAGAAGGGCTCTCAGGTCTCTTCCGGCTCTAAGCTGCTGTGGTCCAGAGACCTCTGGAAGGAGCTCATGAACCAGAGGGAGGGTCAGGCTCCTTGTCCACAAGAGAGCTCAAGAACGGGCAAGGCCTGGCTCTGGCTCTGACACTCTCCCGTTGCGCCTGGTGCTGGCCTCGGCCTCACAAGCTCCGGGCAGGAGCGGGAGGGAGGAAGGAGGGGGAAGGAGGGAGGAAGGCCTTGCAGGTCAAAGGTGAAAAGTTCCCTTCTGAGTGACCAGGAGCCACTGACAGGTGGACAACTCCACTTCTCACTCTTCCTCCTGGTTCCCTTCCACCGAGCTCAGGGTCAACCCTACAACTTTAACCCTCAACGGTTTTCAGGTTCTGTTCCCACACTGAGAAAGAACCTGAATTATCACGATGATTCGTCTGTGACTCCCGGGATCCTGTAGACTGAGTTCTAGAAATCTCTGTGTGAAGCACGGTTGAGAGAGGTCAGGAGTCAGCACAGTTTTAGGGACACAGGCTTGACTGCCGGGTCAGGGTCACTCAGCCTTATTCGGCCCTTCAGGAAAATGGGACTACTTGCTGGGGGACCAGCTATAGCGATTTACCTGATACCAAACCTACAAAGTTTCCTATTTTTTCTTCTCTTTAACATATATACATTTTTCTGACACATGGCGCCTGCTGCAAGCGATTAAAATCCTACTGTGTGATTTGCAGCCCAGAGATGTTCAAGTCAAGGCTGGGTGCCATTCTCACAGTGTAACCTGAAACCTTCTTTTCACAGACATTCTTACTGAAGAGACTAAATGAAAACACATGCAGAACACCTAAGATTTAAAATAGAGAAATGAAAGAAAAGGGAAAAAAATGCTTTCACTCTCCTACATCTGCAGTCATAACAGAAAAACAAAAGTTGTATTTTGAAACCACACCAGGAATAAACACGAAGGGGTTTACTTACTTTTCTCCACGATGGCAGCTTGTCTGTGGTTGAGAGAAACAAACAAACACACAAACATAGAAGGATTTTTGTTTTAGTGTTACTTCAAAGTAGCCAACCTCAACTGCATTTCATGTTTTTGCTGCTCAACAAAGCAGCAGAAAATGCTGCTCAAACTGCGCTTGCCCGAATGAAAGACCCTCTGACAGCCGATGGGGAGCAGCACGCATCAGAGACAAGAGTGCCCGTGGCATCGCTGGGAAAGAGGGACTTACTTTAATCTCTGGAATTCATCAAAGGCTTCGTCGTACACTTGAAGAGACAAAAAAGAGAAGTTAGAATTTTCTCACCCAGAACTGGCCACACACAGGGGTCTATTAAAGCTCACAAACTGAGGGCAGTGTAAGCGGTCCAGACAAAATCCAGCTGGCTTTGAATGAGGCTGTGCCCGAGCGGTCCCTCTACAACTTGATGGGCTTAACAAGAGAAGCAAACACTTTCTAGGCAGAAAGCATGAAGTAGTGGATTTTAGAAGCTCTCAATTCAGTGAGAAGCCTTCAACCCTCCAAATAGAAAGGGAAAGATTTGCTCTGCCGAAGATGAAATGGGAAGAAAGGTCTGTTTCAAAAAATGACTGGTTGTCTATTAAGCATCCTGAGCATCAGCAAAGCTTTTCTCTCAATAAATCATCCCGCACGTCACAGCCTCTTAGCCAGACAGTTCTGTGGTCCTTCCCATGTGTTTGCGGTAAAGGGCACGAGGAATTACTATGATCACAGTGCGGGCCAGTGCTGGCCTGAAGCGATGCTTCTACACTGTGCAGGAGACGAAAAATAAGACAGGGAGAGAAGGAAATGAGAGCTATGGAGCTTTAAGAAAATTATTTTTTTCCCGAGCCTTCGAGTAAGGCACTTGGAAGACTTCAGGCCAAAAGCTTCATTTTAAAATTTCTCTCACCTGGTCTTTAAGTTCCTCTGTGGTCTGGGAATCACAACATTTTATGTCTAGAAAATATGTCCATAATACTAGTTTGCTCTCTTCTTTACAGAAGGGAAAAATAAGCGTAAAGCCAGGCTTAAAGCCTCTAGACCAGCTGGGCTAAGACAGGCTACTTAGGGCTGCTTTTCCTGCTCACGACACACTAGAAGGAGATGGGCACGGCTGAGCCAGTGTGTTTGGTGCCAGTGGCAACGCTGGTCAGACAATCCAGGGTCTTTTGCTTAAGGGGGATTTGAGAGCTGGGTAGTTAAATGAGCTTTGGTGAGCAGAGAGTAAAAGCAAATTTTAAATAAGTTTTGAATGTAACTGCCCACTTCTTGTCTCTCTTTTCTATTGTGTCTCCAAGTGTCAGATGGATCGCAGAAGCAATTCCCTGTCATCATCTCTGCAGGGTGTGACTTGCGCACAGTGTGGCCGGGGGGGCCGGGTCCCTGGGGAGCTGCTCATCCTCACAGAGATCCTTCAGGGAGCCTTTCCAGTCATAAAGGGTGGGTGGGGGTGAGGGGAGGGGTACTCAGCCCAAACAACCCGGGGCAGGGTTGAAAGGCTGCTCTCTAAGTTGTGAATCTACTCTGAGGATGAAAACATGAAGAGTCATTGCCTTTTTTTTTTTTTTTTTTTCTTTTTGCGGTATGCGGGCCTCTCACTGTTGTGGCCTCTCCCGTTGCGGAGCACAGGCTCCGGATGCGCAGGCCCAGCGGCCATGGCTCATGGGCCCAGCCACTCCGCGGCATATGGGATCCTCCCAGATCGGGGCACGAACCCGTATCCCCTGCATCGGCAGGCGGACTCTCAACCACTGCGCCACCAGGGAGGCCCGAGTCATTGCCTTTTAATGTACAAAGCCGTAGAGGAAAAGTCAGCCTACAGTCTCCTTTGGTAACTTCACACAAACTCCTTCTTTCTTTAGGAAAGAGTAAGATGAGCAAAGTACCAGAAGAGGGAGAAATGGCACAGGGTTTTTAACTTTTTATTTGTGATTGTACATTTTTTAACTTTTAAAATTCTAATTAATAGCTGCGTATCACCTTTCCTATCTGTTCTTGGATGGAAAACTGCCTTCTGCATCTCATTACTTTCTTCTCCATGTCCCTATTCTTTCCAGAGCCCCTCATTCTCCCAAAAGGCCGAGAAATCTGAGGCCACTTTTCTAACTTCCCTCTGTTCCCCTCAGTATTTATCTTTGCTTATTCACATTTACTCCCTTCTGGTTTCTGAAGAAAAGGTATCCCTGCTCCTTCCCAAAGCCATTGCATTCACCTCTGCCCCGCATCTCCAAGCTTCTGTTCTTCAGAACCCTGAGACATCAATTATTCCCCGTCATTCACATCTCCAATCCTTCCAAAAATCAACCAATTTCTTGGACTCTATGAACATGCTCGCTTTTCAGTCACCATAAAATGATCCTTTTTCAGTGTTTGTTCTTGCTCAATTGATTGTAAATCAACCTGCCCTTCTCTGTAAGCATCTTGGAAGAGCAGCGCTTTCTCTCCACGTTCACTGTCTCCACTTTACTTTTTACTGATTCTCCACTCATTGAATTTTTGCTTCTACCACCGTGGCTGAATTTAAACTGCTTTATTAAAATCTCCCATCATCTTCCAATAGTCAAGCGTAATGCCCTCTTATCACACTTCATTCTTTTTAAAATGCCCTCATCTCCACAGTAGGTTCCAACCTGCAGAATACCCGTTTACCTTGTCCAGAAAGATCCACTGTCTTCTGGTGTCCAGTTTTGCCATCAAAGAGCTCCATCACGTATTTCCCTTTGTCATTCGGAGTGGGCTCGTTGATCTGCAGCCAGATCTGCTCCCCGGTGACCCCACTCTTAACTCTGTCTGTGTACTTAATAGCAGTCCCGCTGTTTTTATCAAAAGAAAACATCGTAATCGTTGGCTTTCATCCAGAGCTTATCTTTACTTTGTCTCTTCTTACTGAAGGTCTTACCATAAAGTTGTACAGACTTTGAAATAACATGGGATCGGCATATGTTCTTCTGCTTCAGAGAAATTATGGGCCCTGAATCACAGAGCGTGGATTCCAAGGCCTGGGGTGGGGGTCTGGCAGTCTGCACATTTCACTCCCAACAGCAGTCTGGGGCCCAGATTGTAGCACTAATACTTCTCAGGGGTAATAATTATCTTTGTTTCCGCTCAGGTTTATTTGTAGGACTAAGGGAATCTTTAAAGTGAGAAGGCCAAAGTCCATATTATATTACTGCATATTTCATGCAGATGGTCTGTGGCTATAAATGGGATTTTACAGGCTAGTTAAAAACAGACCTAAAGAGGTTCATCTGTGGCTGACATCTATTGACACACATGGTTACAAAGCTATTTAAAACAAACTTAAATGTGCACTCAGTAGTACAGCCAAGAATAAATGAAAAGCAGAGTTGCTGTCAGAATGAATGAGGCACTTTCTCTGACCCTGGATGTGAGTTTCCCCATATTCTATAGTAGGTCACGAGCATACTCATGCGTTGTATTCTTTACAAGAGAATAAAAGCAAATAGAACCCTTTCATCTGACAGTCTAGAAATGCTACTGTTACAGATGAAGTAAGAGGAAGGCAGAGGTAGTGTACTCTCAGTGATGTTAAAATAAACTCTATGAAGAGTTTGTAAATGTGAAGAAGTAAGAAAAAAAAAAGCAGTATACAAACTACTTTATTATGGTAACAATTACGCATAGAGAAAAGACCGGAAGGAAGTACCCCAAAATGTTCATACTATGGCTAGGAAAACCATGGATGATACCATAGTATAAACTCTTTCTAATTTGTAATATCATATTAAATATATTTTCTAAAACATGTATTATGTTTGTGGTTGTAATAAACAAAATGAACTTAAAAAAATAAAAATCTCCACCAAAAAAAATTCAGACTTCAAATAAATATTCAGCATTTTTCTTATATACTACATCTTTAAAAGATATTAAAATTAAAATGCCATAAAATGTAAGGTAAAGGAACCCATCCGTACACATAGACGTTAGCCTGAGCAATATAGTATATGTCTTAGAGAGCTAGAAAGACAGATAGTGCTCAGCTTTGCTAATGGTAAGTCTGTCTGAGTTCTTTAATCTCTAGCTAATATGCATAATAGTACCTTAGGTTTGTAAAGCACTTCACGGTTTACAAAATGCCATTCATTCTCTCATTGGGTCCATCAGTGTTATGAGCTAGAACAGGTATTATTGCTCCTATTTTATATGAGAGAAACCTGGGATTCAGAAAATTAGATGTCTAAGATCCAAGGGAAGACAGGAGCAAAGTCAAGATCCAAACCCATTTCAAGGTTTTTTTCCTCATCACACCACATACTTACATAAAGACAGGGAAGACAACCAGTCCTTGGTTCCTGAACCTTTTACAGGCACACGTGTGTGTGCACACAAAACACTCATTTAGCTGACTAGACCAAACAAAGTTTATGTCTTGCTACTCTGGTAGCATTTCCTCAGAACCCAATGTTCTAATTTTTTTTTGAACATGTATTCTTTTAGAGATGATGTAAAGCCTCTTGATTGATGATTCAATTAATTTATCGTCTCATTCTTCAGAGGGATATATTAGAATGTCCTAGATGTCACGGAGGAATTTCCTAGAATTTGATCTATTTTAACTTATAATTACTTTCCTAAAATGTATTCTGAAAGAAATAGAACAAAGGAATGAAACTCCAAGCATTCAAAGTGGAATTTCACTTGTTCTCATTTTTTTTTTAAAGAACTCAGGGAATTAATTGTAATGATAATAAACATAATAAAATACTATTCTAAAACAGTGAAGTCATTTTAGAGAAAATACAAATGACTGTTTTGTGGGACCCAGCTCTGCTTGAGTGTTCGGTCTAGACTTTTAATGCAACTTGAACCCGGGGTACTGCCGTGATGGGGCGGGGGCTCTGGAGCCAGGCTGCCTGGGCTCAGCCCTCCACCTGTCACATAGCTGTGTGACCTCAGGCAAGTCACCTCCCTGAGTCTGAGCTTCCTAGTCACTAAAGTGAGAAGAACCTACCTCGTAGAGGTTGAATATTGAATGAATTCACACATCTAAAGGGCTTGGAGCAGTGCCCAGCGTGTTGTAAATGTCCACTGAAGGGAAGATCTAAATAAACATTGTTGTCTGTATCCTCCCAGGGATGCCACAGCGACCTTCTCCTCAGTGAGGCTCATAAGGACGTTGGGAATTAGCATCTGCTGCATCCCAAGAGTGGACTAAAGGTACATGTGCCCCACCAGGTTTCTTTGGCAGCCTGCTGTCTCTTTCAGCTCAGGAAATTTCAAGGAAGCACAGAGATCAAGGACCCTGATGATGGTATAAGTGGGAGACCTGGTTTGACTAAGAAACCTATTTTAGCTCTTGGAATCCCCAAGGAAAACTTGAGTGAAATCCCTCTATAACTGCGCAAAGGAAGCCTGGGATTAGAACAGATCTTCAGGCTCAATCCAGTTCAAATACACATTCCCAAAGTAATCCTGAGATCTCCAAAGCCTTCCAAGGAAACATGCTAATACCCACTCCGCCAACTGCTATGAACTACAACGATGATAAACTCGGGCACTGCTCTAGATCAGGCTTATTGGGTCATTGGCCATTAGTTCATACAACAGGAAATCTGGTGCAACGCTGCCTCAGTTTTGTTCCAGAGCACAGCGTGGCTTAGGAGTGTGTAGAAAGGTGGAATAAGAATCTGGCAAGGCACGACTGTACGGAGGCAGAGGTCACGTTACTGAGGCATCTACGAGTTATGATACGTCCCAGATCACAAAGACAGAGGCTTTAAGCCATCACTGGCCTCACCATGTGCTGAGGGAGAGTGCTAACCTCACACTAAAGGGATGGCCTGGTGCTTCTGTCCTACACTCATCAACATCAGACCCGAGAAGTAAGAAGACGCCTTACCTGAGAGGAACAGAGGGTTGTTGTTTTTCCCAGTCCTTCCCCTGAGTGGAGAAAGAATTTCTACACAGCATTTACGTTGTTATTTACTTACTTGTGGGACCAGTTAACTTTCAGATCATCCACGTAGTAAGTAACAAAAGAGTACAGCCGGATGCCCTCAACCGTGCTCTGGACCTTCAGGTCTGTTGCAGACAAAGCTGCAAGAAGAAAACACATTATTTCAAACACCTGTAAGCCCATCCTGGAGAAGAATGAAGCATTGCCCTGTGAGAACTTACCTATTGTTTTACATACTTCAGCCATCAGTTCTTTAAAGGCTGTGGATAGAGATTCACAAACAAAGTTATAGCATAAAAATGCTCAATGTCAAGTCAAATCTCAAACTGTTAGTCACACTTGCTCTCAAAAACATCCCATCATAAGGTGAATTTATTGACCAATTGGTAACAAAGAACTTAATTTTTATCAAGTTTCAAAAGATTCCTGCTCTTATTTTGATATTTTTGCTCCCTTGAATTCTTTGTAACTGTCACCATGTTTACATTCTAGAGAAAGAGCCACAATGAGATTTCCAGGAAGCTTCTTGGTTTTAGGATTCTCATCTTCCTAAGTCCCAGGAAGGCTTCATTTACATTAGAGGAAGTGTTCTTATCTGTGTCATCAATTCATGATGAATAACCATCTAGGTCCCCTGGTATTTCTCAGCCAATAAACACATTTAGTCCTGCCTCCACCAGGAGTAGGAAGGGAAATCAAAGGCATACTTCTGCTGTTCGTTAGCAACGTTGCTAAAGATCTTGTTCAGGAACAAAACTGGAAATGTGGGCACCCCATGTAGGTTTTCGTTATCATGATTTAATTGTCCTCAGTAGTCTCTGGAAAATGGAAGTTGCTTTCTTGCTCTGCTATTAACTGAGAGGCTCCGAGTTTCATATATAATCTTTCTTGCCACCTTTTAGAGAGTGGACTCTTGAGACATGCTTTCATGGTAGCTTTTGATCCTGGAACATTTTTCATAGGGTTGAAATAAAAATGATGATTTATATTGAAAACAGACCTCTCGTGGATTGTGGACTATAAATTCTCTGAGGATCAAAACTATACTTCTGATTTCAAGGAAGACTAAAAGTGAAGCATTTTTTAATAAAACAGTAGTTTGCTCAGCTGGAATGGCAATTAAAACAAAATCTGTGGGCAGAAGATCAGCGTGACTTCAATCATTCAGCTCAGCCTCACTCAGAATTCTGGTCACCTGTATACAGAACACACAGAATGGACCCCAGCAGTGGGTGGACTGACCTTCATCCACAAGCTTCAATCTGCTCTTATCTTTTCCTCTGTCGTCTTTCAGGATAACTTCATAAATCCCAGCATCTTTCTTTGAAAACTAAGGGGGGAATAGATATACCACATTACAACTTATTGTAGCCTCAGAATATGGTGTTTGCATTTTTCAGGTCCTGAGATTTATAGAACTGCCATCAAAACACACTGAACAAGCATCTAGCCATGTGAGCAATGAACAGTTCGCAGGTGAACTATCCATCATAACCTGACCAGCTAGCTGTCCTGAGTTTTCACCCTCTAAGGCTACAATTGACTTGAGGCTTAAAGTCCTTATCTTTTACTCTGCCTTCATATTAAAAACTAATGAGCACATGTATTTGAAAGGCATGCTCTTTTAGACAAAAAGTAGATAAAAACCTATACTTAAGTGAATACTATGATCGTCTCTGTACCTTTAGGGAACAAGTTATCATGAGGCTTAAGAGCAAACAAAGAAGGATCCACTTAACTGTCCTGCCGCTCACCCATCTATGAAAAAAACTAGCTCAGAGAGGCAAGAATTGTGGTGTCCAGCCAACATTGTTTGGATATCTGACAAATCCTTGCATATCACAAGGTGAGAGGAGCCTTTGTGTCCTTACAGCTTGCTTTTTGGGTGACATCAGGGCAGGGATCTTTCCCCAGGGCAAAGGAACACATAATCTAGTCTCTGTCTTTTGGAAGAATGTAGGGTACAGAACTAATACATTACATTTTATATTTATAGTCACCTACCTCTGTTATAAGGAGGGTACATATACCATCCTTAAAGTCATGCTTTTCATCCACTGATATCTCCCTTTCATCTTTATACCACACAATATGAGTCTCCTTCTTAATATTTGCCACCTAGAAGAAAAACCGTAGTTATACTTCTCGAAATAAGGGAATGCTACTCTTATGAAACTAAATAATTCTTCATGTAGCATTGGATGTAAGAAAAAGCATAGATTTCTAGAGGAATCAATTGAAAGCTATTTTAACTGATAAAGAGTTTAAAATAAAATGGATACAAAAGAATAAACCTAAATCAATAGCATCTTTATTTCCAGCAGAAAAAAAATTGGCTTTAAAATCACCTGGTGGACAAGAAAACATAGAAACATACACACTAACATACAGACTTAAGTAAAAATAAAAAATTGAAAACCAAAGGAAGATAAATCCCATCAGATTAAAATATAGTCTGTGTCACAAAAACAAATGACTTTATCAAAGTATCAGAATGAGTAAGCCCCAATCTATGGCTAAATATTTTTAAAAAGGTAAATGAAGCTTTGTAAATAAATGTGGAAAGGAAATATGTTTAAAATTATTTAAGTAAAAATTTCTCCAATTTTATTGAGATATAATTGATATAATATTGTATAAGTTTAGGGTATACAACATAATGATTTGATATATGCATATATTGTGAAATGATTAACACAGTGAGTTCAGTTAGCATCCATCAAGTATGGTTTAATAAATTAATTGCTTAGCAATTTTTAGGAAACTCATTTAGATCCAATATCCACACATTGTATCATAAATTTCAAATGGGCAAAATGACTTCATACGATTAAAGGGATTTTAAGCTTTATCTACAATGCTTGAACTTTCTATGAAGAAGAGTATATTCATGTATTTCTTGTGTCATTAAAATTATATGAAAAAGTAAAGACTTCATACAAATCAAGAAAACAATCTCAAAGACCCCACTACATAATTGGACAAATGTATGTATGATTTCCCAAAGAGGAAATATAATTACAGAACAAACAGATGAAGAAAATATTTGATCTCATTAAAGACAAGGAAATGTAAGTTTCAAAAAAAAAAAAAAAAGAAAAAAAATCTCAGCTAATACATTAACATAAGAACCAACACTGGTAACTGCAGTGAAACCAGAACACACAAACGTTCTTTATAAACCTGTAAATTGGTTCCTGGGTTGTAACTGTGTTTCTAGGCAACATTGCTTATGATAAACATGCCCCACAGATGGGAAAGCTACCACTGGACTGGGCGGGACTAGAAATGGACTCCGTGGCTTTGGGCTTCCCTGAATATACTCTTGTTATTCAGACATGGTCCCTGCGGGGACCCTGGAAGCTCTGCTTGGGGTGTTGTTACAAGAGGTATTGGCCCCTTGGGGCACGAGGGATTTTTTTAAAGCCATGGCGTTTCCTGCACCTGCCCAAAGTGGATCTTGTCTCCTTGCACCTGAGCCGTCACCTGTGGGTGGTGAAGGGAGTGATTCCTGATGCGGACTCCTGCAGGACAGGAGTGCCCAGCATGGCCTTGTAGGCAAGCTGGGGTTCTTGTCCATATTCTTTTGAGTAGACTAGTTCCAAGTGGGGCCCATGGTAGTCTCAGAGTCTGAATGTTTGGCTGCACATACTCCATTAACTCTAATGCAATATGTAAATTGCTAAATGTACATAAATTGCTATAATAATGAAACAAAGAACTGTGGGAGGACAGAGGAAGGTTCATTTTACCCAGACTGAGAAGGGGGAGGCCTTACAGAGGAGATGACTGAGTTGGGCCTTGATAAAGGATGTGTCAGAGAAGCTGAAAGAAGAAGGCCATTCGAAGTCATGAATACATAACAAACGAATATTCAGAACCTACTTCTAGGCTCCCGTGGTTGGTCAGGATCTGGGTAAGGGGCTGATTCTCTTGAGGAAAACCATCAGAATAGGGCTGCAGAGCTCACTTCCCAGAAGCCTAGTGCAATAGGAAGCACAGAAAGAAGGACGCACAGACGTGGGGGCCCCTGAGGAAGGGATGGTTTCTGGGGAGGAAAAAGTAAGTAGGGGCACGCAGCTGTGGACAGTCAGGAGGAGAGAGAGGTGCTGCGGGTTTTAGCTGCTGCCTGAGAAAGTGTTTTTCAAGAAGCTCTGCCATATCCTAAGAGGCTAAAATCCAGCACTGATTTTTCCTATACGTTTCTGGTAGACCACTGTTTCTTTGAATTTATCATATCTAGCAGAGACTGGAGTATTTGCGTTCTGGCTTTTATAATGACAACTACATGCAAAACCCCAAATCTGTGCATCTGCTTTGGAGTCACTGTCCACCATCACAGCCTTCACACTCCAACCTCATCCAGCAGTTCTTATCCAAAAACGTTTGATGACTCACGCAGCTGAACACCATACACTCAGGTACATGATAATTTAGAATGTGATGTGAAACTTTTTTTCCCTAAATGTTTCAAAGGCCTAGTAAGATAATTGGTTGTGAGCTGCAAACTCTTTACTAAACCTCTCCCCTCAAGGGAGCACAGGGGTTTCAGAACCAGCAGCAGAGCTGCCCAAAACTCGAAGGTACTGTTGTGCCAGTCACACAATTTAGATTTTAAAAATTGCCAAACTTCCATAGAAACACAGTGTGGCTGGAATGATTCTGGAATAGATCTACCACTTAGAATGCAACGAAGATGATGTGAGATTCTTCTGAGATTAATAATTGAAAAAGAGTTGGTGGGTGTGGTTAGTGAGGGACGAGCAGGCAGAGCACAGAGGCTTTTCAGGGCAGTGAAAATGCTCTGTATGATACTATAAGGACGGGTACATGGTTTTACACGTTTGTCCAAACTCATGGAATGTACAACTCCAAGAGTGCACCCTAATGTAAGCTATGGATTTTGGGTAATGATGTGTCCATGTAGGTTCATCAGTTGTAACAAATGTACCACTTTGGTGGGAATGTTGATAATGAGCGAGGCTATGTGTATACAGGGACAGGGGTGTATGGGAAATCTCTGCACCTTCCCTTCAATTTTGCTGTGAACATAAAACTGCTCTAAAAAAAGTGGTCTTAACAAAGAAAAAAGGAGAGTCTGTCCTTATTAACTAGGGCATGAGTAATGAATAAAAACTATCATCTTGACTTCCCATCTTTTTATGTTGTTTTATTTTAAATATTTCTTACCAACCAACAGTAACATTCAACAGTAAAGGCACGTCACTTATCATTTTGGTGCAAATGGAGGAAATAAAAAGTTGATCTTCCTTTTCTTCTCACATTCTATTTTATCTTTATTTCCCTTGTATCAAATTATTAGAAATTTATCTACTTCTTACCTTGCATTTCAATAGTACGTTACATTCACCAGTCACTTCCCAGCTCAAATACTCAGCGAAATGTGGACCTATAAGATTTTAACAATATCAGCAATCAGCAATATTAATCATGAGTGCAAAAATCCAAGCTCATTCTTAAATTCTAAGGTGATTTACATCTAAAGGGAAATTTAAAAAATTCAAGGTTTAGTTTTTAAATATTTTTAATGGATACATATTTAATAATAAATATTTTTTCAATTATTTTTATTAACCAGGGCATTATTAACATAAGCAATAATATTCATTTAATTTGTTATGGAAATAATCTTGGAATATTTTGTTCAAGAAATTGAAGCTTTTCTCTTTATTCACTGCCTATGTTTACCTTGTTTCCTGATAAATTCTTGACGCTGGAATTCAGCTTCTTTCTGGAGCTTTTTATAAACTGAAAATTGAAAAACGAGGAAATAAGAAATTGAGTTGAGTGGTATAAATGTACATGCCAGTCACTGCGCTAAGTGATTTATATTCCTTGTTATAACACTCATACACCATGACCACCCTATTTGTTTTCAGTATTCATAGATGAAGAAAAAGGCTTAGAAAGGTTAAGAAACTTGTTCAAGGTCATGAAGTCAGGAAATAGTGCAATAGCTTTGGCTATTGCAAATGTAGAGACCTGGCCAGCCTTTCCATTGCTTTATTAAATACCACATTTTAAATCTTGGTGATTTCCACGCTGGCTTATGACAGCTGTCATACAACCTAGTTCTAACAGATAATCATCCATTAGATTTGGCATGCTCTACTCTTGCATATTTATCTTCTTCATTTAAGTAATTTAAAGTAGGTGCACATTATAAGATAGTATCATAGTTTGTTTCTGAGACATAATACTGTCTTGGTTGTATTGCAGTATCCTTCACTAGAGAATTTTAGTAATAAATACTTGTTTATATATGAGATAATTTAAGAGCAGTCTTGCCTGTGGGCCAGTGATAACTTTGGTGTCCTTTTAAATTAACTTTCAATTCTATGAAATGAAATACTATGGAAAGTATTAATTGCAAATTGCACTTTGAACATTGGAATCTAATCAAGAAATAATTTTTACTTCCTCCCACGTGGTCACTTTCACGCAATGGCATATTTGCATTTAAGGGAGTAGCAAAATCTTCCAGATAATGTTTCACAGAACCCTTACCATCGCCAATGAGAACAAGAGTAGAATGGCCAGTTGCTCTTCCATCCTGAACCTGGAAAGTATATGTGCCCTCATCCTCAGACTGCAGCATTTCCATAAACATCTCAATTATACCAGTGTTTCGGTCAATATGCATCTTATATTTCTTCAACGTGAAAAGTAAAAGAGAGAAATAAGTGAGATAGATAGGATGACCATAAGCCATATAAAATAAACACACAAACTCCAAAGTATCATAATTTAATAGTTTCTTGTTAACATTTTTTTAAGTGAGCAAAGTTTCAAAATCTTGTACACAGAGAAAGGAAAATATTATGTGGAATATATGACGTTGACCAGAACTGATTACTAAAAGTCTGACATTTCGTTTTTTAAACATAAACTTTTGTTACCCCAAATCACAAAATGTTATCGAAAAGTTGTTTTTAGATTCCCATTTTTCTTTCCAGATCACATTATTTTCAATTAACAGAATAATGCAACAACTATAAGCAACGTGAAAGAAGTGTTTGTCTCAATCATTGCTATACCCCTGGCATGTAGCACATGCATGGAATATAGCAGCCAATTAATAAACATCTGCTGAATTAATATGTGCATAAAAATGCTTCTAAAGCATTGGAAGCGCATTTGCTCTTAATGAACAGAAATTGCCCTGCTAGACTGTGCTTATTTTATCATCTTCCTTAAGCAACTTTTTTTTTCAGTGTAAAGATAAGTCTTAGTCCTTGGGCTTACAAGCACAAGTTCCATAACAGATTTGAACTAATGAAGTTTTCCTATAAAATGTCACAGAATGAAGGCTCAGGTCTGGGATCAACTCTGTGGTGCAATTCATGCCCTGGAGTTTCCCCTGCAGGGAGCCAGTCTTCAACAGAGACTCCGTTTTGGATTAGCTTGCCCCATACCTTGGCTTGTGTCCCTCACTCCTACCCCTGAGAGTAACCCCCATAAACCACTTGAAGGAGAAACTCTATTTCAGACTCTCCTAGGGAACCTGACCTAAGACAGTAATTTCCACCCAGTGAAATAGTATGATTAGAACCAATTGCAATGACAATAAACTGCTCTTCAAGTTCTGTGTGTGTGTGTGTGTGTGTGTGTGTGCATGCACCACATGCAAGCGTGTGTGAACACATAAAGGGGAGTGCCTCTACACACATGAGCACGAGTGTTCCCTCAATGGCTGTGGTGGCAGTGATGCCAACAAGGCTCTTCCTTCCTCTCCACTGGCCAGATGGTGATCACTGCAGTCGATGAGAACATTTTGAAAACAGGGAGGAGATGGGCCACAGTGGACCCATGTGTGACTTGTTCCTGCTCTGCACACAGTTACTACATGAGTTGAAAAGTAATATACTGCATATTCTTCTGCTATTCATGTTACTCATTCTCCCTCTAACTAAGGAATCCTCAAATATTAAAAAAAAACACATTTTGATGAAAGAGGAACAGGTTGTTAATCATGGCCACAAACTACACCCCTCCCCCATCTTTTTAGTCTCCCATTTACACCCATGAGAAGGCAGGTATGAGACAGGACCCCTAAACCCAAGTTCTTCAGTACCACCAGGCACAAGCCTGATGCTGGCTCTACTGATGTCTGGGGAGGACAGCTAAAGTGCAGATGTTGTAACTCTATCTATAGAAACTATGTTTACATTAAAAGCAAAGAAACAGTAAATATGACATACATAATCACCTATGTAAATAATACACAAATTGATATACACACATAGAAGTATAGAAAAAGACCAAAAGTATATATTAATATGTATATCAAAAAGTTGTAAGAATTTGTGATTTGTCTTTTCTGAGTCTTTAAAGTTTTTTACAATAAGGACGAATTGCATTTTTAATCAGAAAAGCAATGAGTTTCTTTTTACATTTTTTTCTGAGCCATTAGAACGATTCTTCCATATGAAGAACCAAGACGCCACTGGAGTCTCTGATTTGAGTATCTGTGTTCAGGCAAGGGTGCTGGCCCCTCTGCCTTCAGTTTTTTTCATAGGTGACCAACTTCCTGATTTGCCTGAGACAGTTTTTGTTGATGACTGTTATGCTGGAAAAATTATTACTAGCATCTTCTTTCATTCTCAAAAGTATCCTAGTTTTGGATAGTATGATATAATCAATCTATATTTTCTTCCACACTTTTCACATGTGAAATGATTTAAACCCCCTCACCCCACGTCCATTGGTTTTCATAACAACTTATCTGCATTCTAATAGGGGTTTCCCAGCACATTCTACAATGATATGTTTAGAAACATAAAAAGTGTAAAACCTACCGGCCCTTCAAAAATTTCCTTGTCATTAAATATGTAGTTGACTTTGGCGTTGCCAGACAGCTTCTCAGCCTGCATCCAAAACCGGACCTGGCCTTTCTCCAAAATTTCAACTGCCAACTCTGATTTAACTGGGACAGCTATGAAAAGTAAAAATAAGAGTAGTAGTTATATTGGTAACCATTTGTACTGATACAGATTTTTCCAACAAATGAAAAACAATGGAAGTGATGATGTAGCACCTTGCTTCTTTCAGTGAGAGCATTGTAGGGAAAGTTTGATTTTGAGGGACAGTAGAACTGGGTTCTAATCCTGACTGTCATAGATGTCTTAACTATAAATATGAAGAAGATGAACTGACCTCCCAGGGTCCTTCAGCTAACCTCTGTGACTCTCTACTGTGGCTTTGGTTAGCTTTATTTAGGGACAATAACAAAGTATGATGAAAAGAGTCTTGAGCTGGCCCCAGTAGTTCAAGGTCAGCTACTAACAAACTGTGATGTGAGGCAGTTCACTTCGCATCTCTGGGCCTCACTTGACTCATCTGTAAATGGATGGAATTGAACTGAATGTCCTAATTGACCAGGATATTTTCCTGCTCCAACATTCTATGATTTAATTACTTCAAAATATTTTGAAAAAGAGTTCAATTTGATTTTTTTCAACAATTTAACTCACTTTGGAGGTTTTTAAAAATGTTTTAAAAAATGAATCTTAAGAAAGAATTAATTTTGATTACATATATAAGATGAACCAGCTTGTTATTTAAACCCTATCCATCCCAATGGTATACCAGTTCATTTAAGTTCTTATATCAAGCAAAATTTTTCAGATGCAAATAAACAAGTCATTATCAAGAAGCTATATTAAAATATAGCATGGCTTGCTTCACATAGAAAGTAAGGAACCATGTGATATCTCTGATTTACACCTGTATCGCTTAAGCCATTTGAACATGAGTGAAATTTTTAAAAAGTTGGCTGACATCTCTCAAAACCTGTTTCTAAATTTCTTGTAACTTGAAAATGTTTTCTACAAAGCCTCCTCCGAGCCAACAGATCTGTATCAGAGGTGGCTCCTGGGCATCCTTTGTGGAACAAGATGGTTGTTTCTCAAAGTTTTGTAGTCCTTTACTTCTATTAGGGGAAATCACCCTTTGCTTTCTCTCAACTATTCTTAAATATATCTCAAAATTTTAGCTATGCTACATTTTAAATTATAAGCTTGGTATAAACTTGTATGAAATGTACATTAATGTTTTTTGTATTTATCCTAAAACTACCCTTTTCAAGCTTCAAGGGATGCCTTTCCTTTGCACTATTCCATATTCATTGTGAAACTCAGTTATAGAGTCATTCCATGCAGAGCTGAAAGGAGGCTCAGACATCATCTACTGAGGGTGTCCCCTGTGGACAGAGAAGGACCACACCTTGATCAAGGACAGTTATCTACCCCTAAAACCTTGTGTTCCTCACCTGCTAACATGGATATTATCTGCCTCACAAGGCCACCAAGAGTGAATATGGTACCAGAATACACTGAGCCACTGTGAATAATGACCGCTGCTCGAGCAAGGAGTTCTCTTTCTCCCCTGATTTTACTGATGACAAAACTCAGCCTCAGGAAAGCTTAGTAACATATCTGGGTAGCAGAGCTGAGACCAGGGTTGTTCCCTCTATTCTGTGCTCTTATGGTCCTGGCCATCCACTCTGAAGAACACTAGTGGTTTTTCAGTAAGAGTAGATCAGCAACAGACCCCAGGGTGGTGAGAGCAGAGGCTAAGTTTTCTCCCTACAGGATGCTCCTGCTTGCTACAAGTTAAGTCTTGAGGGGAATAGAGAGTAGGATCTCTTCCAGAAACATGTGGAAATCTCACGCTAGGAAATCTAATACATGAGTGATGCAGTTACTAAGAAGCTCAGTGTGGCGGCGGTGGGGAGGGGACACACTCCCACGCTCTCCTGGAAGCCTCCAGATCCCTTAATGTTCACGGTCCTCTCTGAGTAATGGGGCCATTGTCTGGGGAGCACTGGCCACCAGGATGCACACACAGAAACAGCCTATGTCCTGGTTAGTGTCAGACCACCTGGGCTTATGCCCAGGTACAAGCTGTGTACATCTGGTCTAATTACTTAACCTCTCTGTGCCTCACTTTCTTCATCTCTCAAATTAAATCACCATAGTAGTGACCTTTTTAAGGTCATTGTGGAGTTTGATGACATTCTGTTTAAGCACCCTATAAACAGCATATAATAAATTAATATTTTGGTGACTCTTCCTTCAGTTGTTTAAACAACACCCTACAACCACCAACTGTATGTTATATTTACACCTAAGAGGACATACCAGATAGATATAATTTATGTATACGTGCTTGTGTATGTCTGTATTCATAGAGTATAATATATACAAGTGGGATAATAACCAGTGTCTACAAATAAAAAGATATATTATGCAGGATGTCTTTGTTTCTGGTTTTTTTTTAGGTGAGAAGTGTACTTATTTAGGGAGATACACATTCCGTAGACAGAATGTGGTCCATCTCAAAAGGCGAGAGGCCTGCAGGATGTTGTTGATACTGAAGTATATCTCCCACCTTCCCCCCCATATACCTTGAATTTTATATATATATATACACACACACACACACATATTCAAATAAACTGCCTCTCTACACTGTAATTTAGTATCACTACTGGCAACACAGACTAGGTTATTTTCTATTTTTAGCTTTATATATTTTTATTTTTTCCTTCTGCTCAGCCCTAAATTTCCTTAGGCTCTTTTCTCTGGCAGTTAATTTGCTCCAGCAAAATATCTGTCATTTGTAGGTTTAAGGCATATGTTTAGTGGTTTTCAAAATATTTTTGAAAACAGCTTAAAACAGGAGAATTTACTGTGCCAAGGGATAAAGGAACGGCACACTCTTTATTATACTCTGTAAGAGATGAGACCAGTTAAGACCTTACAAAATCTCAAGAAAATGGCTTATGTGTCAACATATACTAAAAGGAAGTGGGTATAAATGGAGAAATTGGATATGTTGCTTTGACCCTATCATCAGACCTCTGAAAATATTCATGCAGTGACCTGGCTGATCCAACAGTGGTTGCGGAGAGAAAAGTACTGGAGCTGTGATACTTTAAACATTGCTTCAACGGGTTCACGGGAGCTACCTCCGGTTGGGAGAGTCATACCTGCACATCAGCGCTTTTACCACATTTTGGGTTCTCTCTGTGCCGACCCAAACGCCACACCTGATCTCTAATAGCGGGGTACCTGAGTCTGCTGCTGCCTCTTCTCCTAGAACCAACAGCTACAGTGATTATGCTCACGCAGAGGAAAATATCTCAGCATAAATGACAGTGACAGCAGGCAATTACTATCGGCAAGTCCATACGATCATTGAACTTCAGGGAGGCTGGGCACCTCCAATTCAACAGTAACACCCCAACTTCTCTCATCTCCATCCTTTAAGCTAAATGTAAATGTGTTTGGACCAGCTGTTGCCTAGACACTTTGTCAAAGTTTACTGTCTGACTAACTAGATTAGATTAGTAGGTGCTGCTGTTTCTGTTTCACGTTGTAGACAGTGCGAGCATTCACAGGCTCCAGCTGTGCTCCGCACGGTGACCCTCTCCTCCACTCCCCTCTTCATGGCCCTGGGAACATGAAGGGAGGACATCAGTGTGACTGGCAGACAGCTCTTCTGCAAGTGGGTTTTTCTAGGTCACTCTTCTGTTTCAATTAACATTTATATTTTCCCTGAAGAGTTCAGGATTAACCAACACCCTGTTGATTGTCTCTCACAGCCCCTCTATGTCGTGGGTGCTGTGAACAATTACAACAGCCGTTCCTGGAAAAGAAACCAGGCAATGGGGAAATTGGGATGAGGTGCTCAGGTTCACAGAGTACAGAACAAAGACAGTCCAGGCCAAACCTCTGCCTTCCATACAATTTTTAAAAGAATAACTTTTAAGACACTATTCTTGGTGTAACTTTTCCAGTTTGATGGTGAATAAGCTTACAGACGAGAAACGGTTCTCCCCTAGAATTCAGAAAGCCTGCTTTCTGCATTCACAATCCACAGGCACCCCACTGTGCTTTGTTGAATAAAGCTGGTTTTGAGAACATTCCAGCTGAGGCCAATAGTCACCAACACCCAGCCTCACCAACAAACATGCATTCCTTGGGAATGTGAGAGAGGTCAGACAACTAGTTTTAAGCAGTGTTTATTTTTTAATCACAGCTCTGCTGAGAATTTCAGGAAAGCTGTAGACCCTCGCCCTAGAAAAATGCACATCTACAAACACACAACCTTTTGCCTATAGTTTGGGGTCACGGTATAGTTCCCTGGGTTCCTGAAACTCCTGTATTAGTGAAGAAGTTATATTTTAGGGATTGAAGAATGAAGAAAATTCCTGATTTAAAAGAATGAGTGATGCTGTCACTCTGTGTTTTCAAACTCTAAGGTGTAACTTTCTGGATGCTTCACTACTTTGGCCAGTGGGTACCAATGGGCAAGAGATCCTATCAGGCCAGTGGAACTTTCTGAGTATCGTTTCAGACTTCTTTCTCTTCTCTTAGGTGTCAACTCTGGAATTTAATCTTTTATGTAGAAGGTGCTTCATTGAAGGGTTTTTAGATAGTTCATAGGGATTCCTTTTCTGATCAAGTCATCTTTACCTTATTTTCCAGGAGTTTAAAATGTTAGGTACTGTCTTTATTTAGAGGTATGGTTCTTCTATTAAATGTTAACATTAAATTGCTTAGGAAGAGATCAGTTCGCCTAAAAGACATACAAATTATTGTATCCAGGAGATATGTGTGTGTGTGTGTGTGTGTGTGTGTGTGTGTGTGTGTGTATAAAGTTCCAAAATATGTAGGCAAAAGGTGAAGAATGTAATTGGTCAGCTGTTATACCTATGTAACCCAATAGTGCTCTATGTAACAGAGCATGGGATGTATTTTCTATGTTAGTGTTCTTTGTATCTCTGGAGAACAATGACAAAGATAAAAGCAGCCCTTCGGAAAGTGCATCTGCAGCTACCAATATATGCTCCATTATATGTTCTCAAGAGCCTCTTCTCTTGATCCTGTCAGAAGTGTGTAGTGGGATGGCTAAACTCTGTGAATGTATTGTGGACACTTACTTGGGAACTTGTGCTCTTGGCTGAGAGCAAGTAAACGTTTCAATTCTGTAGGGAGAAAAAGAGAACAATTAGAGCTTGAACTACTAAAACAAAAGTCACTTGATCCTGGAGAATCACTGAGAAGTCAAAGCAGACTCGTGAATGAACTGATTTTTCACTTACCTTCCTCATCTATCACGTAGCTTGCTGCTATTCCATCAGTGTCTGTTACATCGCAGGAGTAGATGCCCAAGTCTTCCATCCCGAGGTCTTTGAAGGTCATTTTCGTCCTTCAGAACAGAATAATTTTATAAGAAGAGAGGCCCTGTGGGGTCTGAGGACCTGCACCCTGCCCGGTCTCTAGGCATTTGCACGTCCGCTCCCTTCACGTGGAGCACTTGCTCTGTCCCCCTTGCTGATCTAAAGTCCACTCATTCTTGCTGCTTCTGGGAAGACTTTCCTGACCTCCTCCTATGGGCTGATGGTGACGGGAGGGGGAGCTGGTACAAATCTCCCATCCCCAAGCTATGATGCACATCGATGCACATCCCAAATAAAGATATTTTTAGCTGATCAACCCTTGCTGGGCAGCCTGAAATTTCTCTACTTCACAGGGCAGAACCTCCCGATGCCTCTCTTATGTCAACCCTGCACTTCCTGTTATGGAGGTTATCACATGGCATCGGTATTGCCTAGTTCATTAACTATATACCTCCACTGAATGCCTTTTGGGACGAGATCTGTTTTGTCCACTGTTGTGTCCTCCGCCCTCCATACCTTGTCTAGCACATAATATGTGCCTAATGAATACTTGTGGAACGAATGAATGAATGGTCAGTGGTCTAGTTCGCTTTGTTTTCTAACTTTGGTGAGTCACATTGCTGGTCAGGGTCTCAGATCACCCAAACATTTATAGGTTAGTCAAGGAAAAAAAATTTATAGTTTGATTGTCTTTCCTTTGACCAAAATTATGTTTCACTTCAAGGACCTTACAGCATAGTTACAGCAGAACGTCTTTTAATTATTAATATATTCAGTATTTCCTTGCTGTTTTCCAACAAAATTACTATTTCTTTCTTTTATTTTTGAGCTATATTGGGCTTTTGTAATAGAAATAATACTTAGGAATATTTTGCTTTACCAAATATAATCCAATCTGGTTGGCACTATAAAGATATGAAGCTTGATAAATAAGGTGAAATAAAAAGAAATCTTGAGGCTGAAAGGAAGTAACAGATCATAAAATTAATCTCCTTCACTCACTTCTATTTTACAGAAAAAGAAATCCAAGGTCCGTGTAATTAAAAGCTGCCCCAGGTCACACAGCCGGCTCCTGGTAGAGCTGGGACTAGAGCTCAGCTCTCCTGTGCTTCCCATACAGAGTTCTTTCCAGTACAGTATTGTGTCGCTCACAAGTGGTGGTGAAAAAAGCAGAACAGATTATACCCAATCCATTGAATTTACCATAACTTGAATCAGCAAGTTCTTCCTTAACCCCTCCCCATAAGCACCCTCACCATTATTTAAGATTTCAAAATTCTGTAGAATAATGAGAATCATCTTTGAAGTTCACTTTTATGCCAATTAAAGCTTTTCTTACATCATAAACGATGCCAACTAAAAACTGCTGCTCGCCATCTGCTTCTACAAGGATGAAGTCATTAGCCACTTCAGTCGCTGACCTTCAACACACCCTGAAAGGAGTTCAGGAATGAGGCCCTCTGTGCTCTGGAAAAACTGGCAGAACAGGCCTTCAGATAGTTAGGTATTTCTCAGGAGAAGATTTTTTGAGCCCAGTTTCTTGTATCTTCTCATATCTAGAAAAGCACTAAAATAATTGATGGAGACATCAGCTCCTTGTGACTAGCAGCAAGCTTCTGCCAAAACATGTGCTTTGACTTCACGTTTCCCCCTTCACCGAAATCACTTCTCTACTGACTTTCCTCCTAACCTTTTCGGAGCAGTTCCTCAGAGCTGACTGATGCTGTCTCCTGGGCTATTGTCCTCATTTTGACCCAAATAAAACTTAAGTCATAACTCTCACGTTGTGCATTATTTTTTCAGTCGACAGTGAGATACATATGAGAAAATACTTTAAATGGACTAATGTGAAAAGTATTTTATAAGGATTGTTATTTTCTAAGGTTTATACTGGTTATCACTTTTTACATTTCCAGTGATAAAATATTTGTGATTTCATTCTCTTATTTGAAATGGAAAGCGTACTTCATCCTCCTTTCATGAAAAGGAGACCCATAGTTAGGATTGAAACAGTGCGTACTTGTTGCCTTTGCTTTCAACCTCTAATCGTGGAGACTCCTCCGTGAGGACATAATCTTTGGACCAGGTGAACTCAGAACTTGGAGCCATCTGATCACATTCGAAGTTCAAGGAAATGACTCCATCATCATCCACATTTACAACAATCTCTTTGGTTCCTAGAAGATCAAAAACAAGGCACTGATAGTTCCTGGTAGAAGTCAATCACGTAATAATTCCTTACCTTGGGATCCTTTACTGTAGCCTTAAAGCAGGGCATTGAGCCTGTGCAAGCGAAAAGCCCCAACTGCTCACTGCAACTGACAACCCTGCTACAATTTAACTTTTGTGTTGTGACAGAATTAAATGAATGTACCATGTTTCTTAGGTAGTGCTAACACCATGCACAGTACTGTTTGTTCACGGCTGAAGAAAATTGGTTGATGTGACCCGTGGGATAGTTACTGGAGTATGTTGACCATAATAAGAAGGACAAGGCAGCCTTGGGAGAAAGGAAAGTTGAATGGTCCTTATCAGGGCCTAACTCATGACTTTTGCTTCAGTATTACCCATATCTAACTAGTCATCAAGAAAGGATAGATAAGAGATAAAGAAACCAAAGGGAAATTGAAGGGGAGAAAGTAGAGGTAGTAAGAACTGCCTATATTCACGTGTTCAAAGTTTGTAAATCATTTAAGAATGAAAAAAAAACTCCATGGAAACAAGTTCTGCTGATCAGGTAATCATAAATTAATCTAAAGATGCCATTCTAGATTAGAACAATAGAAACCTAGAAATGATTGTTATTGAACTTTATGGAAATGAATTTCAAGAGATTCAAATGTTTCAAGATTAGTTTTTGGATTTTAAAAGAAAACAATAAGTTAATGTTTTTTTGTTTTGTTTTGTTTTTTTTGCGGTACGAGGAGCCTCTCACTGTTGTGGCCTCTCCCATTGCAGAGCACAGGCTCCGGATGTGCAGGCTCAGCGGCCATGGCTCACAGGCCCAGCCGCTCCGCGGCATGTGGGATCCTCCCGGACTGGGGCACGAACCCACGTCCCCTGCATCGGCAGGCAGACTCTCAACCACTGCACCACCAGGGAAGCCCTAAGTTAATGTTTTGAGGGATGTTTTTTGAGGGTTATAATAAATTACATCTGCATTCAATATAGCAATTCAAAGAGTGTGTATAGCATATAAAATGTTCACATCTCTGCCTAAATCCAATTTAAACGGTAAAATGCTCTTCTCAAATTGCCATTCATTCAATTACCAGTCTACACTTAGTTTGTTTCCATACATTAGGAAAACTATATTTAATTTCAGAAAGGTATAGCTTTATTTTTTTTTAAGTATAAAAAAAACCCTTTCAGTAGATACTTCCCAAGTGATGAAAGATTTTCTCTTCTAGATTGCATCATTCAATAAAACTTGTCAGGGGAAAAACAATTTCAGGACTCCTCCCAGGTGAAGAGCAAAATAAAACGAGTGCCTAAAGAGTGATTGGTGACATTAGGATGTTGGTTCCTAAGCCTGGAAGTTGGTCTAATTTGTGTCCTTATTGATAGTAGTGTGTGCTTCAACTGTAAACCTCCAAAAAGTGATTTTTAACACATAGAAAACTTAGAGAAGACTAATTCTAGGAGATTTTAAAAAATTACTTTTTAAAAAATAAAGGGTTATTTTCACATTTGGCTATATAGATAAACAGAAATAAAGATCAATTAAAGATTTAATTTTTCCTAAGTGAAATGTCCCCCATGTATTACTTTTAAGGGTTGTGTCTACTCCATTGGAAGTCACAGACCATGTTTTATTTCTATTCCCAGTAACACATGACTAATCCTTACATTAGGATTAATGTATAACATTGTTGTATAACAAATAACGAACAAGTTATTTAAGAAAAGACTGACACTTAAGAATGCTGAGGTTTAGATGGTATTATAATACACAGTTAGCATAACTGAATCACAGAGAGTATAAATGGAAAATTTTCTGAATATCTGTATTGTTATAAAGAGGAAAGGAGAAGTAATGAAGTTGACTAAACCTTTCTTGCTATTTACATAATAACTATTTTGGAGGCATGACAGATTGTTCATATTAATCATTCATTGGTTTATTTGTAATCTCTTTAAAAAGGAAGTGAATCATCCATATGCCTGCTGTTTATTATGTTGGAGGTATGACTTAAGTTTACAGCAGAAAAAAATATTGCTTAGCTTAAGAGTCTTGATTTTTACTAAAGTGAAAGATTTGACTTTTCTACAAAGGAGTCATAAAACGGAAAGCATATGAACAATATAATTAGCTTGGCTTTTCTCTCAATTACATGGATAACCTTTGTACCGTAACACTTCACTCATTTGGAATCTTGCCCAAGACCAAGAAGTAATGAAAACAAGTCTCTAAGAGCCAGTGCTGATGTGACAAAGTCCACGCACTAGTATTGTTGAACACTCACTGGTGAATTCCATAGACCGTCACTTGGAATCTCTACTTAGCTTGAGCTGAATCTAACAAGCTTAGTTGGTCAGTTTCTCTCAGTAGATTGAACCCAAAAAGAGAGGAAAGTAAGAAGCCACTATCATCAGGAAAATGACAGCAGGAGAGGAAGCAGAAAACTAAAAAGCAGGCACAAAGACATTATTTAGTAGAGGGACAAACAGCTCCTCACCCCATAAGACGTCACTATATTGTAACACTGGGCAATAAATAAGGTGGATACTTATGGCTCTGAGTCATACAGAAAAAGGTAAATGAGATTAAGTATATTGCATCCAGGAAGTATGAAAGGTAGGTACTGAAATGTGTAACCTATTTTACGAGAATTTTCATCACAGAGTCTTAGAATGAAATTTTAAATAATTGATGCTCTAGCAGTAAATTCTCAGGTAAATGGAACTACTGGGTATTTAAAACAATACGTTTTTCAGGTTTCTGAATGACCAGATTTGGTCCCAAACCCATGCAACTTAGAGAATAGAAAAACCCTGCTCAGTTGCTGTCTCAATTGCCTCAGCTATTAAGAGAAGGATATAGAGCTGCCTCACTGAATTATTCTGGGCAATTAATTTTTGTAAAGTACTTGGAGATCTTTTGTGACAGTATGAGATGAAACAAAAGATGTTATTTTTAAGTCCCAGGCAATATGTGTGTTTCCACTTTAACCTATGAGTTTTACATCATTACTTTGTAGCTGGGTTCTAATGTAAAAAAATGTAATAATTTATACTTTTGGAAAACAACATGGTATGTTTTGAAAGTCTTAGATCAAAATTTGTGATTTGAAATTAAGTAATTGCCTGGAGGGGCAAAATAAAAAGTAGAAATTAGATGTAAAGTCAACTAGTATCTGAGTGTGCTCATCTGTGCAGCTTTCCTTGATTAATCATATCAAATCAGGACATGGTAGACAATACCTGTAGTGGATAAAAGAGAGGCATAAACATTTCCTCAATTTATGCTCACATAATTGTGGCTATGATGGGTGCTATTTGTTGATTTATTCAAATAAAGGGAAAAAATTAAAACTCTCTTCCATACTTCAGTTTTAAAAATCAAATACTCATTAAGATGAATATTTGATTAATTTTCAGTTTTCAAAAAGTTGCACTGGTTGTTTATTTTATCAAGAACAGGGTTAAATTCTACAAGGGCAGGGCTTTTGTCTTTCATATTTTCCATACATATTTACACATGCCAGGCCTGTGTAAATATGTATGGACTGAAAAAACAGATTCAAATGAGAAATGTCAGTTTAGAATTGCAATGTTTATTTTATTGGAACTAGTCTTATTAAAGCTTAAGCATAACACCAATATTTTGATAAACAGACAAGATTAAAAAAAACCCAACAAAGAAAACATTCTAGTCGCAGTGGGTTTCCTACTTATGCTCAGAATTTAAAGCTTGATCTCCTTCCTGACAAACAGTGATGCTGTCAACTGGCTGAAAGTGTCGCTCTGAAAGTGATCATAATCACAAGATTTTGAAAAGTAAAATTTACTGAAAATAATTGGAATACTAGTTTTCTAGGCATATTTCTTACGCTCCACAAAAATTCTCTTTAGAAAATAATGTTTAGTCAAAATAACTTACTATTACAAAGAAAGAACACAGTTTCAACTGTATAAATATAAAACAAGGTTATTGTCTTAAAATGATTATGGCAACAAGTTATAGCTTGTTCCCTATTTGTCACATGAATTACAATGTTAATTCTCTCATACTCTTTCAACATGGCTTTTCAAATTCAAATTCTGTTACTTTTCAGCTTTAATTAATTGGTTAACATAGTTCTTTGAATAAAAGTGTTTTTAGAGAGTGACTCAGTAGACCAAGTATTTTATAATAATATCTATAGTGGGAAATGGAATTGAAGTTGCCTTGGAAAAAAGGTAGACTCTTCCTGCATTCTGGGTTTATATATAGAGGAAGTCATTTTTGGAAAATACATAGATTCATAGATTCCTCTTTGTGTAATAAAGAAGGTAATTATGTTAATCTGGAAAGGATATTTTTTCCACATATTAAAATCTAAGAGGAATTAATAGTGGCGTTCCTTAAATGAAGGGATCCTGGATACATCATGGGCAAAAAATTCTAGTGAGATTTTACAAAAGATACATGACACTGAAATGGATGATTCTTTTTATAAGTGCTCTAGGAAAACCAAGAGCAATGTAATGACAGCATTTCTAAGAGGCCCCAGGCTAGTCCACAACTACACCTGTGGAGATTAACCTGGTGCAGCGTCAGAGTGAAACAGGTGCAGCTACAACACCCTCAAATTTTCTTTTTAGAATGTCCCACAGCCTGAGTTTTTGCCAAGCACTGAGCTGCTGTCAATCCATGGTTGAACTCATAAATGTCTAAAGAGACACATTCACTAAATTTGACTAAAACATGAGCAGAATGGTTCTGATATTTAACAGGCAGGCAGCAAGTTTGATGTTCTGCTGTCAAAGTAATGGAATCCCTATGGATATTCTCATCTAGATGAAAGGCCATCTCACTTTCCCGCAGAGTTTTCTCAAAAACAACCTTTGAACCTATTCAAGAATATGAAGAATTCGGTTAAAAGCAGAGGAGATTTGGCTATAGAAAACGAAGGAGATAATTCTGGTCTGAAAAGGAATTAAGAAGAGTTGTCTCTAGTCAGCTGCCCCAACCCTAACAAATCCTTCATGAGGACATAGAGGAATAATGGATTGCTGGAATGGCATTTTAATGGTCCCTCCAGGCTTGCCACTACCCCCAGTAAGTGAATGGGTTAAAGTACGGCCCAGGGCTAAAATGAACTTTTTGGAAATTAACTCCAGCCCACTTTTCTCTCCCTTCCAAATAATGATTTTAAAAAAAGATAAAGGGCTTCCCTGGTGGCGCAGTGGTTGAGAGTCCGCCTGCCGATGCAGGGGACACGGGTTCGTGCCCTGGTCCGGGAAGATCCCACATGCCACGGAGCGGCTGGGCCCGTGAGCCATGGCCGCTGAGCCTGCGCGTCCGGAGCCCGTGCTCCGCAACGGGAGAGGCCACAACGGTGAGAGGCCCGCGTACCGCAAAAAAAAAAAAAAAAAAAAGATAAAATTTAAAAGTGGGAATTCATCTTCCCACACATTTCATAATTCGATGTGAGAATTTTATCATATAATTTAGTCTTTTATATCTGCATTAATAGGTCACTTTTATAAGTTTTATTCTTTGTCCTTCTCCATGGTGTGCATGAGTGTGTGTGTGTGTGTGTGTGCGTGTGTGTGTGTGTGGTGTTTAAAACCACTGGAGAGTGGGACAGAACAGAAGCAGACAGAAGTGAACAAATGTAATCGGCTGCGTGTAACGCTGAGGTCCCCTATGTGGAAGACAGGACCGCTGGCTGACCCACCAGCGGCCCTGGTGCTACATCAGGACCTCCACTGGGCCTCTCCCAACTCACCCTTCACAACCAGGGCGTTCATTACGAGATACTAGGGTTAGGTTTACACGCTGTGGCTGCAAAACAGAGTCACACTCTCTCGCCAAAACATGGTAGCCATTCATTATTTTTTTCATCTATACACCAGGTACTAGGCTATCGACATATAGAGAGAAAACAAAGTTCCTATTTTGAAGGAGCCCACAATCTAATGCACAGTTCATAAACCTTGAATTTCATACTTGAATTACCCAAGGAGTTAAACAAACAAAGAAAAATGAACCTATGCCCAGGCTCAGCCCTGGAGACTCTGATTTAATTGGTCTGGAGTAGTCTAGAATGGAGTCAGAATTTTCAAAAAGTTCCTGGCATGATTCTAATGCAATGTACTGTCAAGGTTGAAAACTACTTTGCTAATGGGTGAAAGAGAGCAGATAGTGAGCAAATATAAGTGAAGTTTTCTAAATTAGCCAGTTGAGCTAATCTTTAATAGTCAGTCTGTCTTCCTGCTTCAGAATCCTTCAAAGCTCCACCTCAAGGCCACTGAGCATTCTCAGCCCTACCAGGTTCTATAACCGATCAATTTTCAGAAACTGGGATTGGTTAGTAGGTTGTCAACTCAATCCCAGCTCATTATTCCTTCTGGAGCCCCGTTCTTCTAACCTGCCTTGCTCTCGGTGAGAAGTCCTAACTTCCAATAACTCAGTTCCTGCTCGGAACTCTGCCTGGGTCTGGGTTCTCCTGCCCCTCACCTCAGTTCTCCTGCCTGCTGCTGGGTCTCAGGTAAGAACACCTGCAGCCTGCTCTGCCAGTTACTTGTTGCCCTCCAGATCACCTGCCACACCTTGGCAGGTCTCTCTCTTGCCTCCCATCTGATCTGGTTCACTTTGTCTCCACCTACAGCCCAGACCTGATACAATCAACATAGATACTGTTTGAAAAATATCAAATATCAAGACTAGAAGTGCCTCTCATGTACCAACAAATCTACTCTAAATATTTTCCAGCTTATTCTTCTTACAGGCTTGTTTAGCTACTAGATTTCTCGGTAAGGCACGGCACACTTAGTTCGTTTTGATCCTCATTACCAGCACGATCAGACTTTGCAGTAGTGGCTGAGCTACATCTGCTGGCATTTTCGTCAACTTCAAAGGGAAACCAGTCACCCTACCAACCCCAGTGGATTAGGTTAACTTTTAACTGGAATTCAAATTGCACTCGAGGTATCTTGTTAGGTGTATTTAAGGTTTGCTGTTACATGATAAGCTTTATTCTCTATCTGAAATTTTAGTAATGTGTTCCAAAAGGAGTGGTTCTTCTGAAATAGCAATCCAAGTTTCACGTTCCAAACCTTGAAACTGATAACAGATCCCACCCCCCGCCAACCCCGGCCCCAAACATTTTAGCATAAAATAAATACATGGTTAAAAGTAATATATTGGTATTTAATAAAGTTAATAAATTCAGACAACCTTAGGCTACATACACGTTTTTACAGGGATTTTTAAAGCCTTAACACCTGTTTATAGCCTATTCATCTATGCGAAATATTTTGTGAACCTCTAAGCTCTCATCATGCCGTGCTGTAAACTGTTTTTCCACTAGCTCATAAGCTCAGTGGGCGGTGACAATGTCACATTACTCTACTCGTGGTGCCCACACAGCACCTGGCATGAAGTAGGTGTTCAGGAAACACATAGTGCAGGAATGAATGTGTCTGTTGCATATGGAACCTGCCCCAGTGTCCTGGGTTTGGGCTCCTTCATGGCGATGCTTCAGGTCAAGCATCTTGACTCTGTGCCTCCCAGGATTTTTTCCTAGGCTTGAGCCAGTGGTTCCTGAGCGGGTTAATCTGCTGCTGTTTAATCTGCAGCTGCTGTTTGTAGTTATATTCTGGGAATGGAATGGCCACAGAATGACTTTGGGTGCCTTGTTCCAGTGAACAAACCAGTGAAACAAAACTCTCCCCCAGGAGCTCACCAGCAGACTCCTTTCTGATGGTAGAGTTTCCACCGTGGTGGCTTTACTAATGTCCTGACTGGCCACCTGCCATTCCAAGGGTTATTGATGAGAAAACAGGAAATCAATTTAAGCTTTCTTTAGTCAATCAGGTTTGGGTTCCACTGCTTAAAGGGTGCTTTTAACCTATCAGTGACTAGATAGTTTATTTGTGTAATAATCTAAATGTTCTTACAAGGGCAGCCTCATAGTTGGGCTCTTCTGCATGTCTATTGGCACCCTATATATCTGCACAGTTGGCACCTGAAGGGTCTGATTTCTATAGGAATGTGTGTCCTCATGTATTCGTGTGTCACCTTTTACCTGGCATTTGGGTCCCTAGCATTTTTCTATTTTCTCATGAAGTTTTGCAAAGAGTACTTATATGAGGTATGGCACTCTGTCCAGACACACCTACCACACTTTGGTACAAGAAGGTCACTTCTGTCGTACCTGGTGCTAGAGGGTAGTTACAGGAGCAGATGAAAGCAGTTCATGAAATAATAGGATGAAAGGGGCAGGTACTTCCTCAAAGGATACATTAGATATTCTTTTCAAGCAGCATGAAGTGAGAGCAGAGTTTTCTGTGTTTACATTCTTTTCTCATCATAAAAACAAATATTACATTATATATCTGCTCTTTATTTCAGTCTGAAAGTAGGAATGGATTAAAGTGAGAGTGCTTGGACTAGAATGAATATAAACTTAAAATAACTGATTAATACTTTTTTAAATCCTCTTTCATTTCCAGTGATTTCTTTCATGTAACTTTAATGAACTGAAATTTATAACTTTGAAAAGGAGATTAAATGACAAAATAAGTATTATATAATGATCTGAAACTACTTGCACAGTGAACACTGTAAACTTTGTTCACATAACAAAGGGAAAGACTGTCTTTCCTAGTCCAATCATGGCATCTTGAAACTGGGAAGTGAGGCTGCCTCAACTCTATAGATCATTCATTTAGGACCGCTGTTAGTTTAATCCAGGGGTCAGCAAACTATGGCTTGTGGGCTAAATCTGGCCCATTGCCTTTTTTTGTACGGCCTGCAAGCTAAGAATGGTTTTTACATTTTTAAACAGCTTTTAAAAATAAAAAGAGGATTAATATTTCAAGACCTGAAACTAGTTATAATTCAAATTTCATAATGCATGTAATGTATCATATTACATAATGCATATATCAAGCACAATAAAGTTTTATTGGCACATAGCCATGCTCACTAATTTATGTATTATCTGTGGCTGCTTTTGTGCCACAGCAGAGTTGAGGATTGTTACAGAGACCATATAACCGTAGAGTTGAAAATATTTACTATCTGGCCCTTCACAGAAAAAGTTTTCTGTCCCCTGGTTTAATTTAGTAGCTACAATTATATAAATCCTACTTTTGTTTAAGGATCATGCTTGCTACCTGGGCTGTTCCAGCTTCCTCTGTGATGGGAAAATATTCTTGTGGGAATTAATGGCCATAGTATAATAGGAATAACGTCCCAGGAACGTATGTTTTAAACAGTTGGTGCAGGAAGCATAATTTGATCAAGAACTTCCCTGTTTTTAAGTATGAACCAGAGTAGCCCTGGACCACTTCAAACCTGACTCACCCCTGCCCTAAGGTCCTGTGATGGGGTAAATGATTGTCATATCCTACGGTCATGCTTATCAATCATTTGGCTAGCATACAGTGATGATTTTGAAAATGAGGAAAAGCATAGAAGTAAGGTTGAATGTTACCTTTGGTATCTTACACAGATGAGATTAACGAAAAAGTAAAAGCCCACCTGGACGGGTTTCTGCCACAACAGGCCCAGCAAGGTCAGATGGCTTCCCGACACCTGCCTGGTTTATGGCTCGGACTCGGAACACATAGCTGACACCCTCTTTGAGGCCTTGCACCTGGAAGAAGCAGGTATAGAAGTGATGGGTGCTTTGTGTCATTTGAACAGAAGTGTCCTTCCTCTGTGGTGGCAATACAATCATACAGCACAAAGGGCACAGGACTTGGGTTCTGAACTTCATTCTGTCAAAGACTGTGTGTGGCTTCAGCTAAGGCTTTCTTCTCTCTGTACCATGTGTAAGTAGACATTTCCAAGATCCCTTGAAACTCAGATGCTGTTTCTTTTTTAGATAATTTAATGGCCACCAGCATCAGAAACAGAAGACTGATACAGGTATGCTTTAAAGGAGTTAGCCACCTTATTCTTTGGTCAAAAGACAAATTACAAAGTGCTCAGAAGAGCTTATATGCTGCCCTTTTTTTCCTGGTCCTTTTGAGACATTCCATGAATAATTTCAGATAAAATTTCTGATAAGAGAGGGGAATTACAAGCACAGATCACAGATCATGGATCACTTTCTATTTGTTTAAAAGCATGTTAAAGCACTAGAACAAAAACAAACAAAAATTGTCCCTATAAATATAATACAGCTATTTCTCACTAAACAGACAAGCAGGGACTTCCCTGGTGGCACAGTGGTTGGGAATCCGCCTGCCAATGCAGGGGACATGGGTTTGAGCCCTGGTCTGGGAGGATCCCACATGCTGCGGAGCAACTGAGCCCGTGCTCCACAACTACTGAGCCTGCACTCTGGAGCCCACAAGCCACAACTACTGAGCCTGCATGCCACAACTACTGAAGCCCATGTGCCTAGAGCCCGTGCTCTGCAACAAGAGAAGCCACCACAATAAGCCTGCACACTGCAATGAAAAGTAGCCCCCACTCGCTGCAACTAGAGAAAGCCCACGTGCAGCAATGAAGACCCAACCCAAAAATAAACACATAAATACATAAATTTTTTAAAAACGATAAAATCTTTAAAAAAAAACAGACAAGCAATTAACATGATTGTGAATTTTAGTAATTTGTGAATAGTCAAATATATTCAAATTCCAAATCCTCACTTTTTTTTTTTTTTTTTTTTTTTGCGGTACACGGGCCTCTCACTGTTGTGGCCTCTCCCGTTGCAGAGCACAGGCTCCGGACGCGCAGGCTCAGCGGCCATGGCTCATGGGCCTAGCCGCTCCGTGGCTTGTGGGATCTTCCCAGACCGGGGCATGAACCCATGTCCCCTGCATCAGCAGGCGGACTCTCAACCACTGTGCCACCAGGGAAGCCCCAAATCCTCACATTTTTAATTATCAAGAAGATGTTTGCTGAGGACCTATATTATATGTGTGCCACCAAGCTAGAGTTACAAGAGCATAAGAGAAGTAAAAAACATATATAATATGTTTTTATACAACAGTCCCACTTCATAATTTTTTGTGACTTTCTTTGGGTTCAACACAGTCTCATTAGTATTACAAATACTGTCAATATTTTACAAAAATGATCTTTTCCTTTTTAGAACATGTGACTTTTAAAAGCTATATTGTATTTTAAGAAGTTTATTACACACAAAGGGCACAATTTTCTCCCATAGTGTTGTGATGGAGATTAACAGCCAAAATGGGATTTAAATCAAACAAAGCTAGAATATACTTATTCAACTAAGCGAAGTGTTTGTGACCATGTATTTAGATGAGCTATGTATTAAATTGTTGGGGTTTTAATCTAATTATTTAATTGTACTGTGTTTATGGTAACAGAATGTCACTACTTATATAGTGATAACTTTCACTGGAGCTAATGGATTTTTGAAATGAATTTTAATCCATAAATGAAATTAGGCACAGGCTAAATGCATAAGAGTTTGATGTATTTAACGTAAGGTAGATAGATAGTGGGAAGCAGCCGCATAGCACAGGGAGATCAGCTCGGTGCTTTGTGACCACCTGGAGGGGTGGGATAGGGAGGGTGGGAGGGAGGGAGACGCAAGAGGGAAGGGATATGGGAACAGATGTATATGTATGACTGATTCACTTTGTTATAAAGCAGAAACTAATAAAAAAAAAAGAGTTTGATGTATTTAAATTCTATACTTAGAAATAATGCCAGGCAACTGTGGATCTACAGAAAGGAGCAGAAACATTTCCTTGTTGTGATAAAAATAGACCAGTTGCCAGGTACCTGCCACATCTGCACCTGCCACTTAGGTAATATGTGGCTGTGAGTCAGATTTCTGCCAACACGGCACAGGAAGTGAATCCACATCCTAGTGTCTAGTCACTGAGGTGACAGGCACACCCCTCCACTCTTCCATCACCGCAGGGGCAATGACTGCTGGCTTAAAGCACTAGAGATGCATTATCTATATCCCCCACCCCTTCCAATTATTCAGTCCCTCTCACCACATTGTCTCAGCAGATTGTAATTACCAGTCAAGAAGGAAGCATGAGCTCTGTTGGTTAAACCTTTTGGTGGATAGTAATGCATCTTACACTCTCTCTAGGAACCCCTAGACACTCAGTGCTAACGTGAATGGGAGTGCTTCTGGCAGAAACCGGTTAGGCCATTATGTTCCAGTGCCATGGTGCTAAAATCTCCTGTTCCTGGAGCTATATGTCCTTTCCTCACTTAAATTTGACAGATTAAACTTTTTAACATGCACATTTTTTCTCCATTTCAGGGCTGAAACTTTTCTGAATACGAAACACCCGGAAAAGTGACTCCACATCAAAATGGGTATGGGGACTATAGGACATCTCTACTTTTCTTCTTTATGCCTTTACTGCTTGAATTTGTCATCATAAGCATGCATCTGTTTTATAATCAGAAAAATCAGTAATTCTATTTTTGCTTTAAAAATTGTGGCCAGGGCTTCCCTGGTGGCGCAGTGGTTGGGAGTCCGCCTGCCGATGCAGGGGACACGGGTTCGTGCCCCGGTCCCGGAAGATCCCACGTGCCGCGGAGCGGCTGGGCCCGCGAGCCATGGCCGCAGAGCCTGTGTGTCCGGAGCCTGTGCTCCGCAACGGGAGAGGCCACAGCAGTGAGAGGCCCGCGTACAGCAAAAAAAAAAAAAAAAAAAAAAAAAAAAAAAAATTGTGGCCAAACTCTAAAGTCATTTCCTTACAGAAAGTTCGTCTTCCAGTTTGTGAGGGGCACTCAACCTCAGTCTCTCTCTTTCCCCTAAATTTGCCTTTCTTTTTCTTTTTTAAAAAAATGAGCGATATTAACCATTCTTTGATGTGTTTAAACTCCATTATTTTCTCTTCCTACTCATTTTTCCTGGGCTCTTGGTCCCCTTTGCTTGGCTTCTCACTCTCACTTGGTTTCCTGTGAGTCGGGCTCCTGGGATCCTGTGCTATGGCAGATGGAGGATTTGGAAGTCATGCTGGCCATAAGAACACACCACCATCAGCCAGTATGTGTCCGGCCTTTGTTTTACACTGGCCTTTGTGGATGTCTTTGTATCTAGAGGCCTCCTGACTTCTCTGGACAGCCAAACAGCATCCTAGGCTTCAGACCTTCCTTGACCTTTTCTCTTCCCCACGAAATGTGACCTTCCTTATCTCCTCATGGTTTTGTAAGGGGCTGGAGAGTTTACTGGCATGTGGGAAGCTGAGTTAATGGCATGTTGGATGTAATGGTTTAAGGGTCATCTCTCCTGGAGGGTACATTTACATCTTTTTATAGGGACCCCAGAGAGTGGCTGCCCTAACCCCAGAGGGTGGCTGACAAATGGTATGGACTTTAGTGGCAGGTTGACAAGAGAAATCTCTTAAACCAGGTATACTCTGAAAATCCTCCAAGGCCCACGCCCTGTGGGGCCATATTCTGCCAACAGATAAGGCTGCACACTGAATGCATTGTGAAGCTTCCTGTTTGACTGTGGTCATACAGTCACACTTCATTGTACGTAACAAGAACTGGAGTCATATTCCCCACAGTTTCTGAGGCCTTGTTGTAGATTCAGGGTCTCCAGATGCCACTGCTGACAATAGGGGGAAACATTCTTTTGAGATTTCTATTTGGTACTAGTGAGAGAGTCAGTGGCTAGAGCAGAACAGTCTCTGGCATATAGAGTTAGAAACTGGTTCAGTTGGAACACTCTAGAGGAACCTGGAAGGCAGTGACATGGAGAAGGGTGAGGACAAGGTCAAGGGTTGAGGCAGCTCATTCCTCTGGCCCCTGAGAGCTCATGTGAACACAGGGGTGAGGGGGCAGGGGAGGTAAGGCCGACCATGACTCAAAAGGATCAGCAGTTAAAGGCTTACAGGCGTGAACTCTATGAAAATAACACCCTCAAATCAAAAAACACCCTCAAAAAAATTCGAGGTAGGAATGAGAAGGTCACCTTTTGGAAATGGTAACATCTTAAGACTGTGAGTAACAAAAATGTGAGGTGGGTAAGTGGAGGAGGGACAGAAGAGGGAGGAGGAATATTTTCTAAAGCCAGGCAAAGGGATTTGGGTCAAATTACAAGCAAATTGTTTTAAGCATCAGAAACATCCCCAAAACCTCACCCACTGCCAAATGGAGTCCTACCAGGATCCCAACAGATGACACAGACCAGCACTGAGATGCTCTGCTTTATCTCACTGACTTTAAAGTTAACCTCATTAGAAGAACCCTTTTCCTTTAAAAAAAAAAAAAAAAAAAAAGATTTTCTCAAACTGTGAGCATCCTCTTACCTTCAGGTATGTGTTTTTCAGAGCCGCCTCATTGAGTCCTCGCCACTGGTCCTCTTTGGCACTGGCCTCCTTCATGTCCATAAAGTAGCCAGTGACCGGAGTCCGTCCCGAGTGGATCGGAGGCTTCCACTGCAGAACCAGGGAGGTTTTCCTGACTTCACTGTACTTGAGACTGTGCGGTGGTCCTGAGAGGGAAAGAGAGACTGATGTGTAACAATCATAATGCAGATAAGAAAACTCCAATGTGTGTAAACCTAGAACCACATTTAAAGTCTTAAAGCTGAAGCTGATGCTGGTGTTCTTCTTTTGTAAAATCTACTACTCCCATGGAAACAGGTATTCTGTGCTCATTCCATATCAGGTTTCCTCAACAGCTCTGTATCAGCCTATTAAGACCCTTTACGGGCAGCAAATGGTTAAGGCCAGTTCAAGGTGCCCTCCAGCAGCTGGATGAAGCCTTGCCCTCAGGCTGTCCTCAGGCCTGTGTTCCTCACCTTTTATCAGAGCAGTTTAATTTGGTTGCAGATTCAGTTTCAGATTATTTTTGGATGACAATCTGAAAATACCCCCCAATCTCAATTATGACGAAGAAAGCAACTTTCTTTGATGGCTTATGAATATAGAAAAAAATATATATTGCAAAACATATATCCCTCCCTCACTGGAGGAATATCTTTCCCGTAAAGCATATATCCCATATAGGGGTAAAAACAAACTACAATTGTGGTTACAAAGAACTTTCACCAAAACAAATACAATCAATCCCATGGGTCCTGAATCTATGCTAAACCCTATCAGGTACTTTACACATTCTTTTATCTCACCCATCCCTAAGACAATTAACAGAAAGCTCAGAGATGCCAAGGAACTTGATCAACCTGTTCAGGAAGGAAGCCAAATACTTCCTGTGTGTGCTCTTTGCACTCTTGGGCGAGTCCCATCTACTCACTGATGGCCTGCATCTTTGCGTGACTACAAGCTGCTATGAAGGTGATATAGCTATTTATTTTCTTTCTTTTTTTTTTAAAGGATATAGTTAGATTTGCACTTTATTTATTTAAATTTGTTTATTTATTGGCTGCGTTGGGTCTTTGTTGCTGTGCGCAGGCTTTCTCTAGTTGTGGCGAGCGGGGGCTACTCTTCGTTGCGGTGCACAGGCTCTAGGCACACGGGCTGCAGTAGTTGTGGCTTGCAGGCTCTAGAGCGCAGGCTCAGTCAGTATTTGTGGCACACAGGCTTAGTTGCTCTGCGGCATATGGCATCTTCGCGGACCAGGGCTTGAACCCGTGTCTCCTGCATTGGCAGGTGGATTCATAACCACTGTGCCACTAGGGAAGTCCCTTTATTTTCTTTTCTCTTTCCTCTTTTTTTTAAATAACAACTGGTTTCTAACCAACCAATCAAAAGCACCTGAACTGACTCACGGCGGCCTGAGAGCCAACTACAAGCGCAGACTCCATCGTGCTATGCTTTGGCATTTTGTAACTGATCACTCAGTGTTTTTTGGGCCCTTTACCTCAGCTTAACGGTCAGTGGCAATGAGTCATCCTTGTCTCCTGATGATGCCTTCTGTGGAAATAGGTTTAAATAACACCAGTACCTTACCCTGGTGTGGAGTGCTCTCTTTTGCAAAGGGCTTTTATGACCACTGTCCTGTGTCATCCTTAGGAGCCAGAGAGGCATCCAAACAGGTAGCACCAGCCCTTTCTTCCAGAGAAGGACCACTGTGCTGCTGCTTCCTACCCCCTCATGTCTTGGAATGAGCAGACCTAGTTTCCAACCCTAACTGCCACTTATTACCTGTGTGACCTCCTGGGTATCATTTAACCTGAGTCTGTTTCTTCATCCGACAAAATGTCCTAAATGCTCTCACCTATCATTAAGCTTTCTTGATGCATGGCTTGCCCAATACTTCTCAGTGAGTCAAGGGTGAATCTGGGAAAAGAGAGGCCGTGGGGGTGGAGGACTGCCCCGTTCACTTCTCCTCTGAGGTGGGAGCACTCACCCTGCAACCTCTTTTGCTAACTATATCTTTGTCTATTAAACCATTTTCCACAGGTCTGCTCAGAATTTCTTGGTCTGTGGTCATTCACATTTTAACTTTATTCAGGAACTGCAAGAATTTAAAAACAGACCCACTTTTGTGTAGGTGGCAGAAAGAACTTAAGAAATATCGCTGGCTTCAAGAAGGCGAAAGGAAAGCAGTGTGTTTGCCTCTTGTATTAACTGAAGGTGACTGAACTCTTGAACTTCTCTTGAGTTTCTCTTGTAATCTTTTTACTCACACCTGATAGAGATGTGATGCAGATGGACGCTCACTAAGTGAAGGCAAAAAAGATGGTTCTCCAAAGGCACTAAGGTTTCAAATAGAGGAAGCAGGTGGCACTGGGGGCATGGCTGGATCCACCCAGTGTGCCCAGTGTGGCCTGGTGTTCTAATGTGGTTGGAGCCAGTGCCATAGCAGTTGTTATACACGCTGAATATCCAACCCAAGTGGGAGAATTTAGTCATTCTGTGGCACTAAAGTACTTGGGTGTTTGAAGTTAGTGCCATTGGAAGCACAATAAAACCATCCACTAGGGACTTCCCTGGTAGTCCAGTGGTTAAGACTCCACCTTCCAATGCAGGGGGTGTAGGTTCAATCCCTGGTCGGGGAATTAAGGCCCCCCATGCCGTATGGTGAGGTCAAAAATTAAAAAAACGAAAAGCAAAACAAACAAAAAAAAACCCATCCACTGACTACATTGCTAGTCTGACTCTTAATGACTTAGTAAATTTGTTAGTATTCAGTCTTTACATTTGTTCACTGTTGTAGCTGTGTAAGAGTTAAAAGCATAGGTAAATGTTTCTGGCTTCTCCCCACTTTCATCCCTGCCCCGTCAACCACCCTCTATGACAACCTCCAAAGGAGAGCATTGCCAGTCCGATTCCAGGATCTTTATTGTGATGCAGAGTTGGAAAAAAGTTGACATAGAGAGAAAGGACTGGAGAGGTAAGTGGACAGATATAAGAGGCAGGAGGCCAGGACTTAAGCCCTAGGCAGGCATGTTAGGTCCCCTGTATGTACTGTGAAGAGCTGGGAGCAAGGAAGTAGGAGACCACAGGAAGGAGGCCACAGAGGCTGGGGCTGAGGAGACGGGGGAGGGAGGCTGATAAATGAAATGCTCTAGAGCAGTGGGAAAATGCACAACTTGGGAGTGCCAGAAGACATTTTTGAGAAATTTTGCTGGGGGATGTGAATTGGATGCCCTTTAATTGCCTTGAAGAAGACAAGCAAAGATTAGAAGTCCTTTTAAATAAACAAGTGGGGGGCTTCCCTGGTGGTGCAGTGGTTGAGCGTCTGCCTGCCGATGCAGGGGATGCAGGGGACACAGGTTCGAGCCCTGGTCTGGGAAGATCCCACATGCCGTGGAGCAACTAAGCCTGTGCGCCACAGCTACTGAGCCTGCGCGTCTGGAGCCTGTGCTCTGCAACAAGAGAAGGCCACGACAGTGAGAGGCCCGCGCACCGCGATGAAGAGTGGCCCCGCTCGCCGCAACTAGAGAAAGCCCTCACACAGAAACGAAGACCCAACACAGCCAAAAATAAATAAATAAATTTAAAAAAATAAATAAAATTAAAAAAAAAAAAAAAAACAAGTGGTATTCAAACTGTGTGCTTCCGTCCATCCTACTCCATGCAGAGGCTGAGCTATGGGGACTCTAGGATTTATTTGGAATATAAGAAATTTATACTCAGTTTTATATTGGTACCTATTGTTTCATAGTACTGTAGAAATATTTAACGTAAACACAAGGGGCTGAGAGAATTTGTCTCCCTTAGAAGCTGTATATGTACCACTTAAATTTAGTTCCAGGTTGTAGGTTCCATTGGAAGAAACTCTGAGCCTCAGTGCTGAGACATGGTCTTCCTGGTTTACCTGGAACAGCAATGGTCCACTCTTCACATTTGAAGCTTGCGCTTACTGCCGAGGGTGCTCCCAAGCCAGCGATGTTCATGGCTGCCACTTGGAACTGATATACCATGTTCTCCTTCAAGTTGCTAATCTGCAACATGGACAATATCATGGATAGTGAGTGTTTCAGGTTTGTTTTTCTAGCGGTTCAACATTTTATTTATTTACCTCCTGTGTTGGACATACTCTAGGGTGACCCCCCAATGAGTCACACCCTTTTCTAATCTCCCCTTGCATTGGGGTGAAACCTGAGACTTGCTTCTAGCCAACAGAACATGGCAGGGGTATTGGAATATGAGTCCTGTGATTGTATTATATCATATGGCAAAGGAAGAGGGATATTTCAGATGTAATTAAGATCCCTAATCAGTTGATTTTGAGTTAATCAAAAGGAAGATAGATTATCCTAGGCGCACCCGACTATGATATTGTGATTTATAATAAGACATATATATTTGGTTTTTGTCCCCATTCCTGGCACAGAGCTCCTAAAACACTTGGAATTTCCTAAGGGATGAGAGTTATAAAGTATCTTTTGTTATGTTAATGAGATGACTTTTGGAAAGCACCTAAGGATGGGGACTGGTTGCCAAGGGAACCAATCATGTGATTAAAGGGTGGGAACTTTCAGCCTCATCCCAGACCTCTGGACCTCTGGGGAGGGAAGATGGGCTGGAGATTGAGTTCAATCACCAATTACCAATGATTTAATCAAGCAAGTCCATGTAATGACGCCTCCATAAAACCCCAAAAAAGCAGGGTTCAGACAGCTTCCAGGTTGGTGAACACGTGGAGGTGCTGGGACAGTGGTGGTCTGGAGAGAGGATGGAAGCTCCATGCTCATTCCCCATATCTTGCCCTATCAATCTCTTCTATCTGGCTGTTCCTGATTTATACCTTTTATAATAAACTGAATAATCTGGTAAGTAAAATGTTTCTCTGAGTTCTGTGAGCCACTCTAGTGAATTAATCAAACTCAAGGAGGAGGTTTTGGGAAACTGATTTATAGTCTGTTGGTCAGAAGCACAGGTGACATCCTGGACATTCAACTGGCATCTGAAGTGGGGGCAGGGTTATTCTTGAGGGACTGAACCCTTTACATGTGGGACCTGAGTCTATCTTCAGGGAGACAGTGTCAGAATTGTGTTAAATTGTAGGACACCCAGCTGGTGTCCGAGAAGTGTTGTGAGTGTGAAGTAGTGTAAGAGCAAAGGAGAAACACACAAGAGGGAGAGTGAGTTTTTCCAAAGGACTGACTTAATCAGATAGAAACTCTTAAAATGGGGTTTGGGCCCTGCCTAAAGAGAAACACTGTCCTGATGGCCTTGAAGAAGTAAATACTGTTTTTCAAACTGCTTAGCCACTCACATTTGGAGAAGGACAGCCTCTAGGAGCTGAGGGTCTCAGACCTACAGCTGCAAGGAACCGAATTTTGCCAACAACAGTGAGCTTAGAAGAGGTACTCGAGTTCCAGATGAGAATGCAGTCCAGCTGAAACCTAAGTTGCAGTCTTGTGATACCTTGAGCAGAAGACCCAGCTAAGCCGTGCCTAGACTCCTGACTCAAGGAAACCGTGATACCACAAACAGGGACAGTTTGTCGTAGTTTGTTACACAGCAATAGAAAACGAATGCATGTACAGATGAAAATTAAATGAATTCTAATCTTGGAATCAAAATACTCAAATTCTTGTAATATTTCTGCTCTTTACTGAGTGACCTCATATTTTCTATATCCCTCAGTATGAACTGGGTTGTTGTGGGGGTAAATATATGTAGTAAAATACTAAATGTGAAAACATTTGCAAAATAGAAATGATGGAATGTATTAATGTGAAAAAAATCCATGAACTAGGCTTTAAAAGAGGAGACAATGAGTAGGACATACTCTCACTCCCTCTTGCAAGAACAACTAACTGTTGAACAATCATCGACAGGAAGACACTGCAACTCACCGAAAAAGATACCCCGCATCCAAAGACAAAGGAGAAGCCACAGTGAGAAGGTAGGAGGGGTGCAATCACAATAAAATCAAATCTCATAACTGCTGGGTGGGTGACTCACAAACTGGAGAACACTTATACCACAGAAGTCCACCCACTGGAGTGAAGGTTCTGAGGCCCACGTCAGGCTTCCCAATCTGGGGGTCCAGCAACGGGAGGAGGAATTCCTAGAGAATTAGACTTTGAAGGCACGTAGGATTTGATTGCAGGACTTCGACAGGACTTGGGGAAACAGAGACTCCACTCTTGGAGAGCACACACAAAGTAGTGTGCTCATTGGGACCCAGGGGAAGGAGCAGTGACCCCATAGGAGACTGAACCAGACCTACGTGCTAGTGTTGGAGGGGCTCCTGCATAGGCGGGGGGTGGCTGTGTCTCACGGTGAGGACAAGGACACTGGCAGCAGAAGTTCTGGGATGTACTCCTTGGTGTGAGCCCTCCCAGAGTCTGCCATTAGCCCCACCAAAGAGCCTGGGTAGGCTCCAGTGTTGGGTTGCCTCAGGCCAAACAACCAACAGGGAGGGAACCCAGCCCCACCCATCGGCAGACAAGTGGATTAAAGTTTTACTGAGCTTCGCCCACCAAAGCAACAGCCAGCTCTACCCACCACCAGTCCTGGCCATCAGGAAACTTGCACAAGCCTCTTAGATAGCCTCATCCACCAGAGGGTAGAGAGCAGAAGCAAGAACTACAATCCTGCAGCTTGTGGAACAAAAACCACATTCACAGAAAGATAGACAAGATGAAAAAGGCAGAGGTCTATGTACCAGATGAAGGAACAAGATAAAACCACAGAAAAACAACTAAATGAAGTGGAGATAGGCAACCTTCCAGGAAAAGAGTTCAGAATAATGATAGTGAAGATGATCCAGGACCTTGGAAAAATAATAGAGGCAAAGATCGAGAAGATGCAAGCAATGTTTAAGACCTAGAAGAATTAAAGAACAAACAAACAGAGATGAACAACACAATAACTGAAATGAAAACTACACTAGAAGGAATCAATAGCAGAATAACTGAGGCAGAAGAACGGATAAGTGACCTGGAAGACAGAATGGTGGAATTCACTGCTGCAGAACAGAATAAAGAAAAAAGAATGAAAAGAAATGAAGACAGCCTAAGAGACCTCTGGGACAACATTAAACACAACAACATTTGCATTATAGGGGTCCCAGAAGGAGAAGAGAGAGAGAAAGGACCCAAGAAAATATTTGAAGAGATTATAGTCAAAAACTTCCCTAACATGGGAAAGGAAATAGTCAACCAAGTCCGGGAAGTGCAGACAATCCCATAGAGGATAAACCCAAGGAGAAACATGCCAAAACACATAGTAATCAAATTGGCAAAAATTAAAGACAAAGAAAAATTATTGAAAGCAGCAAGGGAAAAACAACAAATAACATACAAGGGAACTCCCATAAAGTTAACAGCTGATTTCTCAGCAGAAACTACAAGTCAGAAAGGAGTGGCATGATATACTTAAAGTGATGAAGGGAAGAACCTACAACCAAGATTACTCTACCCGGCAAGGATCTCATTCAGATTTGATGGAGAAATCAAAAGCTTTACAGACAAGCAAAAGCTAAGAGAATTCAGCACCACCAAACCAGCTCTACAACAAATGCTAAAGGAACTTCTCTAAGTGGGAAACACAAGAGAAGAAAAGGAACTGCAAAAACAAACCCAAAACAATTAAGAAAATGGTAATAGGAACATACATATTGATAATTACCTTAAACGTGAATGGATTAAATGCTCCAACCAAAAGACACAGGCTTGCTGAATGGATACAAAAACAAGACCCATATATATGCTATCTACAAGAGACCCACTTCAGACCTAGGGACACATTCAGACTGAAAGTGAGGGGATGGAAAAAGATATTCCATGAAAATGGAAATCAAAAGAAAGCTGGAGTAGCAATGCTCATATCAGATAAAATAGATTTTAAAATAAAGAATGTTACAAGAGACAAGGAAGGACACTACATAATGATCAAGGGATCAATTCAAGAAGATATAACAATTATAAATATATATGCACCCAACATAGGAGCACCTCAATACATAAGGCGACTGCTAACAGCTACAAAAGAGGAAATTGGGCTTCCCTGGTGGCTCAGTGGTTAAGAATCTGTCTGCCAATGCAGGGGACGTGGGTTCATGACCCAGTCCAGGAAGATCCCACATGCCACGGAGCAGCTGGGCCCGTGAGCCATGGCTGCTGAGCCTGCGTATCCAGAGCCTGTGCTCCGCTACGGGAGAGGCCACAGCAGTGAGAGGCCCACGTACTGCAAAAAAAAAAAAAAAAAAAAAAAAGAGGAAATTGACACTAACACAATAATAGTGGGGAACTTTAACACCTCACTTACACCAATGGACAGATAATCCAAAATGAAAATTAATAAGGAAACACGAGCTTTAAATGACACAATAGACCAGATAGATTTAATTGATATTTATAGGACATTCCATCCAAAAACAGCAGATTATACTTTCTTCTCAAGTGCACATGGAACATTCTCCAGGATGGATCACATCTGGGTCACAAATCAAGCCTCAGTAATTTAAGAAAATTGAAATCATATCAAGCATCTTTTCTGACCACAGCACTATGAGATTAGAATTCAATTACTGGGAAAAAAACTTAGAAAACACAGACAGGGTTTCCCTGGTGGCGCAGTGGTTGAGAGTCCACCTGCCAATGCAGGGGACACGGGTTCGTGACCCGGTCCAGGAAGATCCCACATGCCGTGGAGTGGCTGGGCCCATGAGCCGTGGCTGCTGAGCCTGCGCATCTGGAGCCTGTGCTCTGCAACGGGAGAGGCCACAACAGTGAGAGGCCCGCGTACCGCAAAAAAACAAACAAACAAAAAACCCCAAACCCCACAGACACATGGAGGCTAAACAGTACGTTACTAAATAACCAAGAGATCACTGAAGAAATCAAAGAGGAAATAAAAAAATACCTAGAGACAAATGATAATGAAAACACGACGATCCAAAACCTATGGGATTCAGCAAAAGCAGTTCTAAGAGGGAAGTTTATAGTTATACAAGCCTACCTCAAGAAAGAACAAAAATCTCAAATAAACAATCTAACTTTACACCTAAAGGAACTAGAGGAAGAAGAACAAACAAAACCCAAAGTTAGCAGAAGGAAAGAAATCATAAAGATCAGAGCAGAAATAAATGAAACAGAAACAAAGAAAACAATAGCAAAGATCAATAAAACTAAAAGCTGGTTCTTTGAGAACATAAACAAAATTGATAAACCATTAGCCAGACTCATCAAGAAAAAGAGGGAGAGGACTTAAATCAATAAAATTAGAAATGAAAAAGAAGTTACAACAGACACCACAGAAATACAAAGCATCCTAAGAGAATACTACAAGCAACACTATGCCAATAAAATAGACAACCTGGAAGAAATGGACAAATTCTCAGAAAGGTATAGCATTCCAAGACTGAACCAGGAAGAAATAGAAAATATGAACAGACCAATCACAAGTAATGAAATTGAAACTGTGATTAAAAATCTTCTAACAAACAAAAGTCCAGGACCAGATGGTTTCACAGGTGAATTCTATCAAACATTTAGAGAAGAGCTAACACCCATCCTTCTCACACTCTTCCAAAAAATTGCAGAGGAAGGAACACTCCCAAACTCATTCTATGAGGCCACCATCACCCTGATACCAAAACCAGACAAAGATACTACAAAAAACGAAAATTACAGAAAATTCACTGATGAATATCGATGCAAAAACCCTCAACAAAATACTAGCAAACAGAATCCAACAACACATTAAAAGAATCATACACTATGATCAAGTGGGATTTATCCCAGAGATGCAAGGATTCTTCAACATACGCAAATCAATCAATGTGATACACCATATTAACAAATTGAAGAATAAAAACCATATGATCATCTCAATAGATGCAGAAAGAGCTTTTGACAAAATTCAACACCAATTTATGATAAAAACTCTCCAGAAAGTGGGCATAGAGGGAACCTACCTGAACATAATAAAGGCCATATACGACAAACCCACAGCAAACATCATTCTCAGTGGTGCAAAACTGAAAACATTTCCTCTAAGATCAGGAACAAGACAAGGATGTTCACTCTCGCCACTATTATTCAACACAGTTTTGGAAGTCCTAGCCATGGCAATCAGAGAAGAAAAAGAAATAAAAGCAATACAAATTGGAAAAGAAGAAGTAAAACTGTCACTGTTTGCAGATGACATGATACTATACATATAGAATCCTAAAGATGTCACCAGAAAACTACTAGAGCTAATCAATGAATTTGGTAAAGTTGCAGGATACAAAATCAATGCACAGGAATCTCTTGCATTCCTATTCCCTAATGATGAAAAATCTGAAAGAGAAATTAAGGATACACTCCCATTTACCCCTGCAACAAAAAGAATAAAATACCTAGGAATAAACCTACCTAGGGAGACAAAAGACCTGTGTGCAGAAAATTATAAGACTTACAAATGATACCAACAGATGGGGAGATACACCATGTTCTTGGATTGGAAGAATCAATATTGTGAAAAAGACTATACTACCCAAAGCAATCTACAGATTCAATGCAATCCCTATCAAATTACCAATGGCATTTTTTATGGAACTAGAACAAAAAATCTTAAAATTTGTATGGAAACACAAAATACCCCGAATAGCCAAAGCAGTCTTGAGGGAAAAAAACAGGGCTGGAAGGAATCAGACTCCCTGACTTCAGACTATACTACAAAGCTACAGTAGTCAAGACAATATGGTACTGTCACAAAAACAGAAATATAGATCAACGGAACAGGATAAAAAGCCCAGAGATAAACCCATGCACCTATGGTCAACTAATCTATGACACGGGAGGTAAGGATATACAATGGAGAAAAGACAGTCTCTTCAATAAGTGGTGCTGGGGAAACTGGACAGCTACATGTAAAAGAATGGAATTAGAACACTCCCTAACACCATACACAAAAATAAACTCAAAATGGATTAAAGACCTAAATGTAAGACCGGACACCATAAAACTCTTAGAGGAAAACATAGGAAGAACACTCTTTGACATAAATCACAGTAAGATCTTTTTTGATCCACCTCCTAGAGTAATGGAAATAAAAACAAAAATAAACAAATGGGACCTAATGAAACTTAAAATCTTCTGCAAAGCAAAGGAAACTACAAACAAGATGAAAAGACAACCCTCAGAATGGGAGAAAATATTTGCAAATGAATCAACGGACAAAGGGTTAATCTCCAAAATATATAAACAGCTCATGCAGCTCAATATTAAAAAAACAAACAACCCAATCCAAAAATGGGCAGAAGACCTAAATCGACATTTCTCCAAAGAAGACATACAGATGGCCAAGAAGCATATGAAAAGCTGCTCAACATCATTAATTATTAGAGAAATGCACATCAAAATTACAATGAGGTGTCACCTCACACCAGTTAGAATGGGCATCATCAGAAAATCTACAAATAACAAATGCTGGAGAGGGTGTGGAGAAAAGGGAACCCTCTTGCACTGTTGGTGGGAATGTAAATTGATACAGCCACTATGGAGAACAGTATGGAGGTTCCTTAAAAAATGAAAAATTGAATTACCATATGACCCTGTAATCCCACTACTGGGCATATACCCAGAGAAAACCATAATTCAAAAAGACACATGCACCCCAATGTTCATTGCAGCACTATTTACAATAGCCAGGTCATAGAAGCAACCTAAATGCCTATCGACAGACGAATGGATAAGGAAGATGTGGTACATATATACAATGGACTATTGCTCAGCCATACAAAGGAATGAAACTGGGTCATTTGTAGAGACATGGCTGAATCTAGAGACTGTCATACAGAGTGAAGTAAGTCAGAAAGAGAAAAACAAATATTGCATATTAATGCATATATGTGGAACCTAGAAAAATGGTACAGATGAAGCGGGTTGCAGGGCAGAAATTGAGACACAGATGTAGAGAACAAACGTATGGACACCAAGGGGGGAAAGCAGTGGGGGTGGTGGTGGTGGTGGGATGAACTGGGAGATTGGGATTGACATGTATACACTGATGTGTATAAAATGGATGACTAGTAAGAACCTGCTGTATAAGAAAATAAATAAAACAAAATTCAAAAAAAAATCCATGAACTATAAATAATCCTTTGAACATTAAAAATGCTTAATAAATGGAGGTACTGATGGAACCAGCTGAGTTAACAAAGTTTACCTACTGTATGATTTAAGCCAAGAAAAATCTGTATCCATGATCCAGTCTACACCTGATTTTATCATGAAGCTGGGTATCCATAAAAGGGAAAAAAATTTGACCCTTATTTCACACCATGCACAACATTTATAGGTGAATTAATAACTTAAATATAAGTGGCAAACTGTAAAGCCTTTAGAATATAATCTATATAGCATGGTCCCAGCTGGGGCTATGGCTTTCAGGATCCCTGAACTAGAAGGCATTTCTTAAAAAAAAAGAAAAGGCACAGAAATCGCTAATGACAAAGCAAATGTTGGTAAATCTGACTACAATAAATTGACAAGAAAATAGGTGTAGTTCACCATAAGGAGAGGAAAAGTCTAGCCAATGAGACGATATAGACAACTTACATAGCCAACAAGGATTTATGCTCAAAATATTTAAAGAAGTTCATAAGTCAATAAGAAAACCCATTAGAAAAATGGGCAAAAACCTTGTTAGGCATGCTATGAAAGATTTCAAAATGGACCATAAACACAGATGTTCAGACTCATTTGACACCCAGATTGTCAAAACAGGAAAAGTGTGAACATATCAAGTGCTGGAAGGATGTGGAGCATTGGGAATTCTCATACTCTTCAGAAAAACAGCAGAGAATTATGTGGTGAAGTTGGAGATAAACCAGACTCTCTGGCCTAGCAATTTTACTGTGGGTAATAATCTAGAGAAACTAGTGCACATATGTGCCAGCAGGCATGTACAAAAATGTTCATAGCTAAATTGTTTGATATGGCTTACAATGCCCCATGTCAATCAATAATTGAATGGGAAGGTCTACTGTGAGATGGTCATATAATGGAATACACAGCAATAAAGTCAGAGCTACTCGTACCAACATGGAAGAATCTTAAATAAAATTTTGTTTTATGTATTCTCAGTATATGTGTGATATTTCATAAATATTAGATGTTAATTTAAAAGAATGTGACATTGAGTTGGGGAAAGCACCATTCCCCGGACCTCACCCTGCTCTTGCTCTCACGGCTTGGGGTTCTGTGAGGGACGGGGTGGTGACTTGGGTCTAGCTGATGATGCTGTAAAGAGGGGAGCCAGTAGCTATGGTAATAGTGAGACCCCTCAGGTGCTCTGAGGTGGGCCGAGCAGTGAAGGCCCACATGTAGCAGGGAAACTCGTGGGTGGACATGTGAAGTGCCCCTTTGTGGCTATCAGAGCACTATGACAGGGGCCACTTCACAGAGGGCAAGCTGAGTCTGGCCATCGGGTCCATGTCCCTTTATTCTTCATGATTTGGACATTGAAAGTTAAAAATCCAGAGTCATTTGGATTCCGGGACTCTTAAAACTAGTAGCATATTGTTACAGATACTTTGTGAGTTAATTTTTGTAAAAAACAAAAGTTTTCATAAAAAGTATATATTTCATACTAAATATTTGAAGAAATTATGTTTATGTGTATAAATCAGAAAATACACATACTGCCTGGTTAGCCAAAATACTTCTATTCATCTTTGTATATTTGTCACAAAAGTCATGTCACTGCAGGCAAAGGACACTGGAGAAATGACAGGAATCATTGACAAGGTGCTGGGCATGTGCATGTATGTGCATGTGTGTGCATTGTGTGCATGTGGTGTGTCAACAGACATATGACACCCCGCACTACTGAAGGCCACACACTTACCTTATATGCCTCATCACTGACAGCTTTGATGTTGGCTTCTCTCCATCTTCCTGGTACCCCGTCAATTACTTCTCGATAGTTTACATAATAGCCCGTAATTTCCGTCCCTCCAGTCTTATCTGGTTGCTTCCATCCAAGAACCATTGAGTCACGAAAACTTTCAAGACAAGTGATATCATAGGGTGGAGATGGTGCCGCTGTTGCAATATGAAGAGGTCATGAGTGGATAGAAATGCTTCTATGATTCTACCTGCATCAAACTGTCTCATTGGTGCCATGCATGAGGGCACTAGGTCCTGTGGTGTAAAACTAAAATGTGACACCAGTAAGTAACTTAGCATCGATTTGGTCTGTGAGGAAAAAAACTGACACACAGTAAAAACTGCACCGCAATTATTACTCCAAAGATAAAAAGAACCTGCCCCCTCCACTCCCAAGGAGGGATAAGTTTTGAGATACTAACAGCAAAATGTTAGTATTTCTAACAATATCCTGAAAATATAACTAACAATATCCTGAAAAATGATCTGTTCCCCATAAGAAGAAATATTTTCCCCAAGATATATATTTTTGTTTCTTTTTCTCAATACTTTACATATCTTTATTGATTATTTTTCATCCTACTTTGTATATCTCTACTCTAAATTTTAGGACAGAGGTACATGCTACCTCTTCATTCCTAAAGCAATAGCATGAAAAAGTAAGATATTTTTGTTTCTTTAGGTGGTTTTGTTTTCATTTGCTCCGTGAGGAAAATGACATATGTATATCAATTTCTGCCTTGATTTGCTTATTAAGAATTTCTATATATTTCCAAACAGTTAGCATTTCACCACTCAGGTACATGTACCCTGTGAGACCTTACAACTATATAGGCTCTGTCTACACACAGAAAAAAATCATATACTGGAGCTCAGCTAAATGCCATGTTAAAAATTTTTTTAAAAAAAAACAGGAACAGGGCTTCCCTGGTGGCACAGTGGTTGAAAGCCCGCCTGCCGATGCAAGGGACACGGGTTCGTGCCCCGGTCCGGTCCGGGAAGATCCCACATGCCGCGGAGTGGCTAGGCCCGTGAGCCATGGCCGCTAAGCCTGTGAGTCTGGAGCCTGTGCTCCGCAATGGGAGAGGCCACAACAGTGAGAGGCCCGTGTACCGCAAAAAAAAAATTAAATTAAAAAATTTAAAAAATAAAAAACAGGAACAATCAGCCATGTGATTTTTCTCTTACTATAATACTTTTTGCTGCATTATTTTAAACCTGATGCTGGATTATTATTCATATGGCACAAAATACTAAATAGCTGTCACTGTGTTTATTAGTGCTTAGTCAGAAAAATATTTGGATGTTGTTTTTTTTGTTTGTTTCTTTTTGCGGTACGCGGGCCTCTCACTGTTGTGGCCTCTCCCGTGGCTCCGGACGCGCAGGCTCAGCGGCCATGGCTCACGGGCCCTGCCGCTCCGCAGCATGTGGGATCTTCCCGAACCGGGGCACGAACCCGCGTCCCCTGCATCGGCAGGTGGACTCTCAACCACTGCGCCACCAGGGAAGCCCTGGATGTTGTTTTAAAAGTTTTTCTTCATTTATGTGGATTTGCTGATGAAACTTTCACTCAACTACTGAAATTATGTTTTTTTTTTGATAAAGAGAGGGTGGGGTGGTGGAAAGAAATCCACTAGATGTGTAATAACATTAAAAAGAATTTTCTGAATATTTATTTGGATTATCAGAGATAAAGGAACTATCTCATTCTTATTCAAAAAGATTCTCAGGGGCTTCCCTGGTGGCACAGTGGTTGAGAGTCCTGCCTGCCGATGCAGGGGACATGGGTTCGTGCCCCGGTCTGGGAGGGTCCCACGTGCCGTGGAGCGGCTGGGCCCGTGAGCCATGGCCGCTGAGCCTGTGCGTCCGGAGCCTGTGCTCCGCAACGGGAGAGGCCACAGCAGTGAGAGGCCTGCGTACTGCAAAAAAAAAAAAAAACAAAAAGATTCTCAGAACAATAAAGATTTTTAAAAATAAAATACATTTTTTCTGTCTTCACCCCATCACCAACCTCCTTAATTCTTTACATTTTAAAGAAAAGCTTTCTTACTCTCTCTCTCTATTTCAGAGCAATGTTGAATATAAACTCTCAAATGAATACCCTATCTCATCTTGAGTTGAAGGGGCAAATAAAGGTGTCAAAAAAGTAGAGAAGGTTACAGAAGTTAGGGGTGGGATATATATAGGGGATGGGTGAGAGGCATGATATGATTTACCAGTATATGCTTATAATTTCATTTTTATTTGATAAGAAAAACATTGTCTCCTAGAATATATAAACCACAAATACCAAATATCCTAATCAGAAAATTCCAATTACTGATAATTAGTCTTTCTATTCTAATTCTGATTAGGTAATTAGCCTTACTGATAAATAGTCTTAAGTAAATCAGTTCTGGGAATGTGGATCATATATAATAGAATATGTGGTTATAATGCCCTGTTAAACTTTTCATGACAACTCAAAGAGATATTGTTTCTTATGTTTATTTGAATTAAATGTGAAGGTAATTTGAAAACCTGAGGATGAAAAACAGAAGTTAATAACTATGATCCTGATAAAATGTTACTTTTTTGTGAAATATTTTTCCTATCCATTTATTACCAAACACGGATATTTCTAAAGACCTCCCATAGGCTATGAGTATCAAATCCTTCCCCTCTCATATCTAACTCTCTCAGCAAAATGAGGCCAAAGGTGTGTCTGCTTGTTAAACCAAAGAGACTCTATAACCAAATTACTTTAAATATTCTATTGTCATTAAGCACAATGAATTATGTGTCAAAGCCAAACCCCTATAAAATTACTTTCACAATTCATTAAACAAAAGTATTACAAATGGATAACTGAAAGCATAAAATTAAGAATGAACACTGATGAAAGTGAACACAGATGGAAGAAGGTGATCTGGACAATGAGAGGTGAGAACACTGATGGAAACAGACAGGACGCTTTTACGGTTTCAACTCTCACCTAGATCCTTCTTCTTTTTCAGAGGGTCAGACTTACTTTTCCCCTTAAGAGCTGCTTTCTGTAGTGGTGGGGAAAGCTCTTCCTGAACTGTTTCACTTACTTTACTCACTTCTGTTTGGCCCAGGTTGTGAGAGCTACTGGGTAGTGAAGGTTTGTTAAGTTTGCTACCAAGCAAAGCATCTTTCTTAAAAGTTGGCTGGGAGGTGTCATGCATGCCTCCCCTGGAGTCTGTTAGTCCACCTGGTGTATCACTCAGTTCAGGCCACACAGCTGGAGACACTCCTCCCCCTACAATTGCCAGATAACAACAGAAACACTTTGAACCAGGACACAGTACAGAGTGCTCTTACTTCATAGAACAAACAAGAAAAACATTAGCACCACAAACAGAACAAAAGCAATCTTGGTTTAACGGAAATCACTTGGCTTCACAAGAAATATGGAAAGCATACATTTCACATAACTTACACCAAGGAAGCATTTCAACATTTCCATATTTTTGAAATAGAAGAAATGAGAACAAAAAAACCACAGACAGAACAGGAACCATTTTGATTTGCAGGATCCAAGTAAATATAAGAACAAGCACTTCTCAGACATTTCTTGAGAGAGCTCCATTATTCAACAGAATGGGGGTGGGGGGAAGGACCATAAAGTGAACAGGAGACAGACATTGAAGATCTTGATTATACAACAATTAGAGTTATGTACCTTACTGATATAGTAATGGTCTGTACCTTCCAACTTCAAAGAAGCATGTTCACTATGTCCTTAAAATACAAACATATTCTAAGGAATGTTAAAAAGTAATATGGGGTGCTAACTGAAGACAATGGATATTAAATAATCTTTCTCTTTAAATACATGCTACTACATCACAGATTTCAATTTAATTGCCCTGAAATACCTGGGTCCCTTTCCCACCTTGAGATTGGAAGGTACATCACTGTACATACATATAATTACTTTATTACTGGTTTTATTCTGTTGGGTACTTTGCCAGCAGAGATGAAACATATCGAGCAACCACACACGTCTCGCACGAATTTTAGCAGTTTATAAAAAGCAGGTTAATGTGCTGTTACTGAGAACAAGCCAGGCTCTGCCGCAGATGAAACGGCTTTTAGGTATGAGATGCTCTGTGTTACGGGTGATATACCACCTCATGGAATTGGATGGCACTTCATATTCCCGGGATGAGCACGAATTTAGAATGGAGATTCACACAATGGGAAATATCTGAGGAAACTTGGACTGGTGAAGATGAAAAGGCTACAGATGCACAGAATCTGGGTAAGTGACGAAGATCTGTAAAATGACAGCTATGGTAGGTTAGAGGTCACCTGGAGTCAGAGACAATGATCATCTGAGGATGGAATCGTCGAGCAATATTAGAAGTTTTACACAATTTCTGAAGAGGATGGTATCTTTCATTGTAACTTAGAAAAATTCATTTTTCTAAGAACTTACCAATAGCAGCTTTTACTTCGATTGCTTCTGAATCTTGTGAATATTCACTAAGTCCAGCTGCGTTAACTCCTCTGACCCGGAAAATATAACTCTGACCGGTAGTCAATCCATGACAAGTAAACCTGAAAGGAAAGAAAGTTTTAAAAAAACTTTCCCAGGAGGAAGGTTAGGGAAGTTGATTGTTAGCTTAATGGAATGATCTGGCTTTATGAAAATGATGCATTTTTTAAAAGGAAGAAAAAGATGTAGAGAGATGCAGGTAACATATGTACATTAAACAAGAAGGCACCTCAGGCAATTTTCTAAATTCACTCTGTCAAATGATGAGGAGTCTTGGTTATCCCCTGAACAAACACCCTACCCTTTTGAGCCTTTGTGTGCTTATCAGTAAAATGGAGATAATAATGCCTACATGGTAATTTTTGTGTGAAGATTGACCATAAAGTATATATAGCACCAGGAGCCGGGGAGGGATAAATTAGGAATTTGGGATTAACAGATACACACTACTATATATAAAATAGATAAACAACCCTTGTTTATCTATTTGTACCGTATAGCACAGGGAACTATATTCAATAACTTGTAATAACCTATGACAGAAAAGAATTCGAGAAAGAATACATATTAAACAGAATCACTTTGCTGTATACCTCAAATATTGTAAATCAACTATACTTTAATTTAAAAATTTAAAATAAATTTTAAAACTTTAGAAAAAAGTATATATAGTACCTATTACAGGGCCTGGCTATAGGAGGCATTTAATAAATAATAGGTGGTATTAATAACATGATTAATGACTATTTCAGGGATATACTTATAGCTGTAAGGCACTGGCTGCCCTGGTCATAGAGGCCTACTCACTGCCTCCCTACATGCCATGGAAGGTACAATTACTTGAGTAATTGACTCCAGAATTGTCATTTGCATTTAAGGGTCCAATAATGAGGTGTGAATCCATGGGCAGTTTCACACATAAAACAATCCCACTCTTTAATAGCTATTATGGCTATAAAGAAAAACTGTTTCATGAATCACTGTAACATTCTAATGCATCTTGAGGACTGTAAGCAGAGGAAATAACAGGTCTGCTAATGACTCTATCACTATTAGCACGTTGAAATATTTAATAAGGGCAGTCATATGTAGGCCAGCTCAGTTCAGTAAACATTTATGAAGCACTTCAGTGTTCCAGACACTGCGCTAGGTACTGAGGATACAAAGATGAATAAAAAATGGTGCCGGCCCTTGAGCAGCTCTGTTCTATTTATGGAAAGGCAGACTCTGCCTACCCTCCATGAAAATTTCTAAATAGTCCCCAGAAAATGTGGGGAGCTCAGAGTAAACGTGAAGTACACAAACAGGCTACATGAATCTCTTGCAAAACATATTGCCTTCTCCCGTTAACTGGTTTGTCTTCATTCTCTCCTGTTCTGCAAAAGGAGCAACTCATCCTCTGGGGGTCCTTGGACATAGAAGTGGCCAAGTCAGAAGCTGCCTAACAAGCCTGCTTGACAATTGGGATGGGGTGAGTCTCCTCTGAGGTTGGTCCTAAATCAAAGGAGACTCAGAATTTGGATGCAGGCCAGAATTCATCATCAACTTGCAAAGCTGGTTGATAAAATATTCAAAAGCAAGAAAAAATAACCCTCCTCACCTTAGAAACAGACACAAGGAGACAGCAAAGTATTCTGAATGTCTTTATTTTGGTGTTTATATCTCCTCAGCACTGGATTTAACCATACTGATGTTCAAAATCTGTAAAATGTTGATACTTTTTTCTGCTCATTTAAAATGCCTGCATAACTTATGACACTGGACAGCTACATGAACAAGAATCCAACTGGACTACTTTCTCACACCATAGACAAATACAAACTCAACATGGATGAGACTTAAATGCGAGATCTGAGACCATGAAAGTCCTAGAAGATAGCACAGGCAGTCAGCTCTTCGACATTGGCCTTATAATAGTTTTTTGGCTCTGTCTCCTCAGGCAAGGGAAACAAAAGCAAAAATAAACAAATGGGACTACAGCAAATGAAAAAGCTTTTATACAGTAAAGGAAACTATCAACAAAATGAAAAAGCCACTTACTGAATGGAAGAAGACATAAGCAAATGATATATCTGATAAGGGGTTAATATCCAAAATATAAAAAAGAAAACCTCATAAAACTTAACGTCAAAAATCCCCCAAACAACCCAATTAAAAGATGGGCAAGGGGCTTCCCTGGTGGCACAGTGGTTGGGAGTCCGCCTGCCGATGCAGGGGATACGGGTTCGTGCCCCGGTCTGGGAGGATCCCATATGCCGCAGAGCGGCTGGGCCCGTGAGCCATGGCCGCTGGGCCTGCGCATCCGGAGCCTGTGCTCCGCAACGGGAGGGGCCACGACAGTGGGAGGCCCGCATACCGCAAAAAGAAAAAAAAAGATGGGCAGGGCTCCCCTGGTGGCGCAGTGGTTGAGAGTCCTCCTGCCGATGCAGGGGATACGGGTTCGTGCCCCGGTCTGGGAAGATCCCACATGCCGCGGAGCGGCTGGGCCCGTGAGCCATGGCTGCTGAGCCTGTGCGTCCGGAGCCTGTGCCCCGCAACGGGAGAGGCCACAACAGTGAGAGGCCCGCGTACCGCAGAAAAAAAAAAAAAATAATAATAAGGGACTTCCCTGGTGGTCCAGTGGTTAAGACTCTGTGCTTCCAATGCAGGGGGCACGGGTTTGATCCCTGGTCGGGGAACTAAGATCCCAAATGCCATGCGGCATGGCCAAAAAAAAAGTAATAAATAAAAATAAAATAAAATAAAATAAAATGCCTGGTTAATTTATGTTCGCTAGAGCCTATTAGATCCTTGAAATCTAGTATCACACTGGGTATTAAAACACGAACAGAGGGTTAAAAAAGGACAAATAGCATAAAGGGAAAGAATCAGAAAAGAGCTATGAAATGATCTCTTATCATAGCTGGCATTGTGTGTTTCTAAGTGTTTAATATCACTAGTAATCCTTTTTTTCAAATGTATGGCTGTAGACATGTTCAACTTTAAGTTCATCTGGATATTCAGAGCATATTTTTAATAATCTCCCTGTGTTGGATGCTTGTGCTGCTGTTTGGGTCAATGGCTGCGTTCCTTTCCTCAGCCCCTGTGGCTCCAGCGTCATACCCCCACTCCCCACACCATCCACCCTGCATATTGCGGTTACCTCATGCCCTTCACAGGGTTGTTGTTGCAGGGCTCCCACTTGCCAGAGCCAACAATGCTTGACTCTATGTAGTACCCGACCAGCTCCTTAGCATCTTTGGATTCCTCCCACGTAATGACAACTGATGTGTCTGTATTTCTGCTTGGGATGATATTGCTCGGGGGCTTGGGGATGTCTGAGAAAAGAGGGAAATGATGGTCCAGCCCAAGTTGGATTAGAAATTCATTCTTATCACATATGCACAGACATGCACACACATATATAAATTTTACACTAGTAGTCACGTCAAACACACAATTCTTTTATAATATATTTGTTAAAGCAGAAAGTTTTAAAAAATATGCTAGTTTGGGAGTACAATGAGAAACTAAACACCCAGGAACATACCAACCCCTTCCAGAAAAAAATACATTAGCAATACAGGAGTTGAAACTCCTGGAGAAGTGTACTTTTCATAATAATTCATAATAATGAAAAATGTTAATGTATCAGTCAAGTACAGTCATCAATTACATTTATAATATGAAAAAAGGATGTCATGATTTTTACTTTTGAATATATACATATTCCAATAAGATTCTTGCTTTGGAATCCTCTTTTGAATTGAAGTTAAATAAGTTTACAGTGGCTCAAGCAAACTATACTTACCAAGTTTGTCCTCGAGCACGGTCACTTCCGTTGCCTCGGAGGGCTCACCAATTCCTGCTGAATTGGAACAGCGGACTCGGAAACGGTAGGATTTCCCCTCAGCCAAGTCAAACAGAGCAAAGCGGGGAGACTTCACAGGGAGCTCTGGGTTCACCTGCTGCCAGTTTTCTGTTCCTGCATCACACTGCAGCCAGAACAGTGGAATCCAATGAAAGCACAGAAAGAATAAACTGGAACTCTAAGCCAGGCATCTTGAAGTTCGTTTATCTGCCAACAAACTACTACCTGTTATGCAAGTTGGACTGCAAAAGAGATTTGGGGAAAATGGGGTATGAAACATATGAAGTACACAGGATTATCTAAATCAAATATGGCTGTATTGTTGAACAAATATGCTGCTTTAATACTTCACTTCCTTTTTTTTTTTTTTTTTTCTTTCTTTTTGCGGTATGTGGGCCTCTCACTGTTGTGGCCTCTCCCGTTGCGGAGCACAGGCTCCGGATGCGCAGGCCCAGCGGCCATGGCTCACGGGCCCAGCCGCTCCGCGGCATATGGGATCCTCCCAGACCGGGGCACGAACCCGTATCCCCTGCATCGGCAGGCGGACTCTTAACCACTGCGCCACCAGGGAGGCCCTTCACTTCCTTTTTAACTAAATAAGATCATTGGTCTACTTACAAAAGTCCTTAATTTATTTAGATGATAGTTTGGGGTCAGATACTTTTCTAATTCTTAGGGTAGGTAATTAAATTTAATATGCTATGTTAGATACTTAAATTTCCATTATGTTGTTATGAACTGTGTTATTTATTTATTTTTTTTTTCTTTTTGCGGTATGCGGGCCTCTCACTGTTGTGGCCTCTCCCGTTGCGGAGCACAGGCTCCGGATGCGCAGGCCCAGCGGCCATGGCTCACGGGCCCAGCCGCTCTGCGGCATATGGGATCCTCCCAGACCGGGGCACGAACCCGTATCCCCTGCATCGGCAGGCGGACTCTTAACCACTGCGCCACCAGGGAGGCCCTGAACTGTGTTATTTTAATTGTGTTTTGTTTAATGTCTCATAACATCATGCAGGTCTGTGCTCATATACCATCTCCTCAGAAAGACCCACTTGATCACCCTCCTTCCATTACCAATCTGAAAGCTTTATTTGCTCCTTTCCTATCTCTCTGTATCCTTTACTTACTCTGCTTTATTTTTCACCAAAACACTTATCAACACTTGAAACTAAACTATTTATTTGTTGTCTCCTTCATTGGAAAGTAAATTCCAGTGAAACAAGTTCAGGGAGCTGTCTTGTTCACTGCTGTACCCCAGAGCCTGGAATTGTTATCTAGCACATAGTAGATAATCAACAATTATTGTTTCTGAATTAATGAATTTTTCTGAATTCTGAATGCATAAAGTTAGTGTAAGATAAAGAAAATGTTATTTTTTTGCCCATATTTTAGAATAAATAATGGGAAAGCCAATTTAAAGTTATGTTATCCTTGAAATTAAATTGATCTACAGTGGCTTTGAAATCCCTGAAAGAAGGATGTGGTGTGTATTTGAGCTTTGGTACAGAATACAGTAAGAAAACTATCAGCAGTCTTCAGTAATCCTTTTTCCCTACTATTCTAACTTTCAGGTCTGCCCAAGGTAGCAGAAGTGACTTTGCTCCAGAACTTCTGAACAGTTTTAAGAGACTTTTCTGGAAATCCAAATCTTGTGATAGACTGACCAGTTGTCAAGAATGATAAATTTGGGGGACAATAAGTTTATTGGTACATCACTCAGCATAACCTTCATTGACTTGAAATGAGAGGCAATACGGTGTGGTGAAAAGAACTCAGAGGCATCGATTCTGGTCCTAGCTTTGGTAACAATGAGATATGTGATCCTGGGAAAGTCACATTAGTGTCATCATCTGTAAAATAAGCAAATTTGACAAGCTAACCTCTGAAGTCCCTTGCAGTGCCCTTTATGATAATGTGTCAGTTGTGTGTGGGAGGGTTGAGAGGATAAATTCCCCCAAACAATCTGCTCCCCACTGAGGGACAGAATTCTCCCAGACTTTTTATCCTTTAGTTTATGGCTTTGATTCATTTTGACATCTTCTCCCTTAGGGAACACATAAACATTTATCAGTCATTTACACTTTCATAATAAAAATAGTAGCTGCATTTCAGTGTGCTAAGAACTTTACCCCATTGTAAGTCTTTAATCCCCTCAACGGTGCTCTGAAGTAGGTACTGTGGAGGTAATATTGTGTGATTATTGAGGTTTTCCAGAGGAGACTTAGGCTTGGGAAGGTTGAAAGGCAGCGATGTATAAGAGCTGGATACATGGACCTGAGCCAGACTGCTAGGGTTCAAATCCTAGCTCTGTCTCTTCCTAGTTGTGTGATCTTGGGCAAATTATATACCCCATCTATGCTTCAGTTTCCTCATCTACAAAATAGGCATAATGTAAATGAAAGTATTTCCCTCATAGGATTACAGTAAGAATTAAGTGAGTTAACACATGCAGAGCTTAGAACAGTATCTGGTCCTTGTAAACATTAGCTATTTTCATTCCTTTGATAGAAACAGAGCTACCAAGTAATACAATCCTTGCCTCTGACATGACCAGACTTCTGATAGGGGAATGAGAGAAAGAGCTGAAAACATAAGACATCTGAGGAAAAATTGGGGGCTGAAAAGAACACAGTAGGATGGTTGGGAGTGCTGAGACCCAATTTATATAATTCCTCTCAATATCAACCATTTCAGAGCTCACAGACATGGCATAACTCGTTGCAGGCCTGTCACCATGACAGGCAAGTTCATCCTTTATGTGCAAATCCCAGGTAAAGAGTTCCATGAAGAAATGCAAGCACAGGGGTAACCAAAGAGGCAGCACTGCTGTAGGCGTGAACATCCTGGGGATGGAAACTCGCCACAGGACGAGAGCATGGGAACATCTCCCTTAAGAAAGGTCAACGTATTAGATAGAAGTGGTTCATCAGAGATAATCTGAGACTTGGCTCAGGAGAATGGTCTAGCATTTGGATAGTTCCTCTGTAAATGTGCCCCAGGTCTCTGGATGTGTGCTGCTCCCCTACTACCTCAATGTCCTGGCCCTTTTGTCTATCTGCGGTACCTGTACAGGCCTCTTTACCCATGCCGCACTCATAAATGTCCCTTCTGTTCCATACGAACAGGTGCAGTGCTGGAAGAACATTTAAATTTTAACCCGGCTCACGTATTTAGGCCTGGAAAAGTGACAGACTTTCGTGGAGAAATTCGAGTTTATGTGACCAGAGGAGATGCTCAACAGAAGCTAAAGTTGACTCATCTCAAGAAAAGGCCTCGGTAGTAGGTTCTTACTGTGTCATTATTCTAAGAAAGATGGTAATTACTGTCACAGAGCTTATTCAGAACTATCTTCATGTGGAGCATTTCAAAAGGATTCACTGGGGAGGGTGTATTAAACACACCAGGAAGTGAATCACTCTTATCACTCTTTGTCTTGTCCTCTATTAAAAAAAATTGAGGGAAAATTGTTTTTTTGTTTGTTTTTTGTGGTACGCGGGCCTCTCACTGTTGTGGCCTCTCCCGTTGCGGAGCACAGGCTCCGGACGTGCAGGCTCAGCGGCCATGGCTCACGGGCCCAGCCGCTCCGTGGCATGTGGGATCTTCCCGGACCGGGGCACGAACCCGTGTCCCCTGCATCGGCAGGCAGACTCTCAACCACTGCGCCACCAGGGAAGCCCGAGGGAAAATATTTTTAATCAAGAATGCTACTCAAGTTATATTTTATTTGAAGCTAATATCTAGAAAATACAAAAATTAATAAAAATATAAATTTTTAGTATTATTTTGGTAAAATCAGTCTTTCTTTGAAGATGTCCATATTACACTTTGAAGAGATGATCCACTTATTGTTACCGATTTGTTAGGGATAAGAAGCAAGTGAGGAAAGCTCCTCAAAGATGTGAGTTAAATGTCCTCATCAAAGAAAAGTATAATAATTAATAAAGGGAAATCACAGCCCCTAGTGTTTTTAGCTCCAGTATAATTTTCTCAAGAGCTGCTAATTAGAAATAATTAAGGGCCTCCCTGGTGGCGCAGTGGTTGAGAGTCCGCCTGCCGATGCAGGGGATACGGGTTCGTGCCCCGATCTGGGAGGATCCCATATGCCGCGGAGCGGCTGGGCCCGTGAGCCATGGCCGCTGGGCCTGCGCATCCGGAGCCTGTGCTCCGCAACGGGAGAGGCCACAACAGTGAGAGGCCCGCATACCGCAAAAAGAAAAAAAAAAAAAAAAAGAAATAATTAAAAGGCCATAAAGATAGTTGAATATTGCTTTATGTTGTTACCTAATTTGCAGATGCTTGCCTACACCTATATTCCTATGATATCTATTCTCTTGTAATAATTGTCAGGGAAGGTGATCTAGTAGGTGTTCTGAAATTGAATGATCAGAGTAGCATTAAAGGTAAAAGAGAGGACTTTAGGAAAATTAATTGAACTCCATAATATTTTTGCAAAAAAAAAAAAAGACCTTTTCTATGATTTTGCTATGAAAGCAAAATGTAAATGATACCTTAACATGCTATCACAGAATTTTATAAAAATAAAATATAACAAAAAAGTACAAACAGTTGTTTCATTCATTGTTCTAAAAAATGGTGCATAACTGCCAATAAAAATGTTCTTACATACAAGATAAGATAAACTTATTTTAATTTTTTTCAATTATATCCTAATCAAAACCTTCTTAACAATGGATTTTGAACCTCAGTTTCAGCACATTCTCTTTAAATGCCCTTTTCCAGTACCAATGATCCCTTTAGGCGCAGACTTCCTCCACCCACCCCGGGCCCTGTGCCTTGCCTGGCAGGTGCTCCCCTGTGCACTTGCAGCTGGGGTAGCTCTCCCAGATAATGTCTTGTCCAGGTCTTGTTTTTCTCCATTTTCTCAGCATAAATACTTATTAGAACTCTCCTCAAATATGGGTATAGGATAGATTCACATATAATTCTCATCATTCCACCCATTTTAGGCCTTCATTGTATGCTGCCCTCTCCAAGATAACTACAATATAATTGTAAGATATTTGAGGGAAAGAACTAGCCAGTATCTTTCTTGATTGTAACCCCTGACCCCACCCTCCCACCGGCACTTAGAGTAGTGTCAGCCAAGCTCGAGGGAGCACGTGAGGACTTTCTGTCTTCACTCTTGCAGCCATTTGAAAGTATTGTAACTTCTATTCCTCTCGCCCATCTACCAGAAGGACATGTGCAGAGACATGAAAAGGCATTTCTAGGGCAAGGGAGACAGAAAAAGTGTCGAGAAAACAGTGTCACAGAGGCAATCTACAGTTTCAGGAATATTTCTCTTTTTAGAAGGGTTATGAGTTGGGGTCTGTGGACCTTGTAGGAGTCTATGGGTGACCCTCAGGGATCCATAAACCCCCTGAACTTTAAGGCAAAGTTCTGTGTGATACACATTTTTCTATAGAAATAGTTCATAGTTTATAAGAGTTTAAAAAGTTCAGGACACAATAGAAATTTAATCTCTACTTCCTTAAAGAAATCTTGAGGAAGTGGCAAGAGGTATAACGTTGATCCCAGAGTCTTACCTTTTCTACAAAGTAGAGGATGCCCTCATGGCCACGCTGACGGGGGGGCTTCCAGCTCAGCACCACGTAGCTCTGTGTGGCCTCGATGACAGAGAGGTCTGTGGGGGGTCCTGGAACAATACCCTCTGAAAAACAACAGGGAAGAGTGAGGGGCACACACTTGGGAAGCCCAGGACACTCAGAGTCACAGAGAGAGGAAGAGCTAATTGCTGCTCCACAGTAAAAAGAGGTACCTTGTCTCTAAAATTCTTCCTAAAACTTTCATTCATTCATTCACTCATAGCCACAATTTTACTTTCTTTGTTTGACAATTTTAATTTCCTTACAGTCCTGAAAAACAGTAGCAATGATACAAGCTATGTTTTCTGCACATCTTACTTTTTTTTATAAATTTATTTTATTTTTGGCTGCGTTGGGTCTTTGTTGCTGCGTGCAGGCTTTCTCTAGTTGTGGCGAGCAGGGGCTACACTTCATTGTGGGGCGTGGGCTTCTCATCGCAGTGGCTTCTCTTGTGGCTGGCAGGCTCTAGAGCGCAGGCTCAGTAGTTGTGGCACACAGGCTTAGTTGCTCTGCGGCATATGGGATCTTCCCAGACCAGGGCTCGAACCTGTGTCCTCTGCACTGGCAGGTGGATTCTTATCCACTGTGCCACCAGGGAAGCCCTTCTGCACATCTTAAATCAGCTTTTTAACTGAATATCTTTTCAAGTATGCTTGGGTGGCAAACAACCTTGGAATATAGAAATAGTATATCCTCTAGGTCAGAGAGTTGTTTCTCACTGGAATAGTAAAGATAATGTCTTTCTCCAAGAAACTTTGAGTAGGTTGGTGAGCCGCTCCCTTGTAAGACTGGGGTTTCCTAAGGGCAAGCTTTCTCAGCTGTGACGCAGATCTCTGCGTGGGCAATGTCCACATGTGTGGCTCCACATCGCCCTGTGGGGCTCAGGGGAGCAGGGGGACCAGTGAGAATATGAAGCTCATTCTGTCTGCTGTGCTGTGGGTAACAGAGCCCTTTCTCTCTGACCTGGGAGTCTCATGCCTTTTGTCAGCATCTATGAAGCTGCTATGAAACTTGCTGGCTAGTAAACAGGGTGAAGTTTTAGACCCTCCACAGTTCTTGACATTGGAGCGGCCCTTCCATGTGAAACAGCTAAAATAATGAGCAAAATATATGAAATGACCATTTATAGACATTGGACATCAATCATCATAGGACAATGATACCCCATAGCTGGAAAATTAGGTGAGCCCTACCACTGTCCCAGCTTACTGTCTGGAGGGAGTTTCAAGGCAGCAGCTCAGGAAGAGAAACCCAGGTGGAGCCTGGCAGTCTCCCTGAGTGGAGGAGAAGAAGCTGGAATTCCAGGGAGGGCAAAGTGTGCACAGAGAGAGTCATGGGGAGGAAAAGTCTGCACAGAGAGAAAGGCTTCAGAGACCTGAGGGGGTCCCTTTGGAGTATTCACCTGAGTATTGATCAGCACATGCATACAAGGAAAGCACCTGAGTCCAGGAACACCCACACAAAAGAACTGGATGGAAAAATTCTCAAAGCTCTCAAAGGACCTGGGAGAGTTCATGTTCCCACCAGCCAGACTGGAAATCTCCTAACTCATGGGGCATCCAGAGGAGTACTCAGAAAGGTACTACCTCTGTAATTCAGCCAAATTATGGCTGCACTAAAGGCTGCTCTGATTCCACCAAACAAAAGCAAACCTTGAAAGAATCAAATTGTTTCCCCAAAACAAAGCTCAAGAATATTTATAGAAATAAAAAAATATCCAGCACCAAACAACATAAATTCAAAATGGCTGGCATCTCATAAAAAAAAAAAAAAAAAAAGACCAGGGAATTCCCTCGTGGTCCAATGGTTAGTGTTCTCACTGCCGAGGGCCTGGGTTCAATCCCTGGTCAGGGAACTAAGACCCCAACAGACACGAAGCACAGCCAAAAAAAAAAAAAAAAAAATCGCCAAGTATGCAAAGAAGCAAAAAAATACAACCCATGATGAGGACAAAAATCAATCAATGAAACAAAACCAGAAATGTCCCAAATGATAGAATTAGTAGACAAGGACATAAAGACAGTTATTATAAATATATTCCATATGTTCAAGAGGCTAAAGATTAAAGATGATAATTAAAGACATGGAAAATATAAAAATAATATAAATTAATTTCTAAGATGAAAACTACAAAGTCTTTTACAACGAATACATTGCCTGGAATTCACAGTAGGTTAGAGGCTAAAGAAGAGAAGAATAGTAAAATTAATGACATAGCAGTAGAAAGTAACACAAAAGAAATGAAACACAGGAAGAAAAAAAGACTGATAGGAAAAATGAACACAGCATCACTGAGCTGTGGTTTCAAGAGGCATGTATTTGGAGTTCCTGAAGAAGAGAAGAGAGAGGGGAGTATAGAAAAAAATATTTAAAGAAATAATGTGAAAAAAATTTTCCAAATCTGATGAAAACCATAAATGCACAGATTCAAGGAACTTGCAAATGCCAAGCACAAGATATGAAGGAAACTACACAAATGCACATCATAATCAAATTTCTAAAGCCAGTGATAAAGGGAATATCTTAAAAGCAGACATGGGGAAAAAAATACATTACATACAGAACAACACAAATAAGAATGACAGGAAAAAAAATGATAGCAGTCATTCTTACAGTGCAGACCTATATTACAATGGACCAACCTCTAAAGAAAGACTGTCAACCTAGAATTCTATAGCTGGTGAAGATATAGTCCAAAAATGAAGACGAAATACAGACTCTCGCAAACATACAAATAATAAAATAATTCATAACCAGCAGGATTGCACTACAAGAAATATTAAAGGAAATGCCTTAGGTGGAAAGAAAATCACATCAGATGGAAATCCACATCTACACAAAGAAATAAAAAGCAACAGAAATGGTAAAAATGTGAGTGAATACTGAAAACTTTTTTCATACTTTTAAGATTTCTTTGAAAGCTTTGTGACTATTTGAACCAAAATAATAACATCGTATCATAGAGTTTATAATATATAAACAAATAAAATACATAACAACACCACCATGGCTAGGAGGGGTAAATGGAATGATACTGCTGTAAGTTCTTATACTACATGTGAAGTAGGATAATATTACTTGAAGGTACATTGTCATATGATGTATATTATAAATTCCAAACTACTATAAAAGAAAAAAATAATTATAGCTAATAAGATAACATAGATAAAATGGAATAATAAAAGATATTTAATCCAAAAGAAAGTAGAAAGAGGGAAAAGAAAGCAAATGAATAGATGGAACAGATAGAAAACAACTAGCAAGATGGTAGATTTAAATGCAGCCATATCAATAATCACATGAAATGTAAATAGCTCAAACACCCCAATTAAAAGGTAAAGATTACCAGATTGCATAAAAAGGCAAGGCCCAATTATATGCTGCCTACAAGAAACATGATTTAAATACAAAGACACATAGGTTAAAAGTAAAAGGAAGGAAATCATATGTCATGCTAACACTAATCAAAGGAAAGCTGGGGTCGTTATATTCATATCAGACAAAACAGATTTCCAAGCAAAAATGTATTACCGTGGATAAAAGGAGTCACTTCCTAATATTCAAGTGGTCAGTGCATAAGAGGATATAACAATAAAAATGTTTATGCATCTAATAACAGAGCCTCAAAACACATGAAACCAAACCTGATAAAACTATAAGAAGCATTTAAATCCACCATTTAGTTGGAGATATCATCACTATTTTATCAATAATTGATAGAGGGGCTTCCCTGGTGGCACAGTGGTTAAGAATCTGCCTGCCAAAGCAAGGTACACAGGTTCAAGCCCTGGTCTGGGAAGATCCCACATGCCGCGGAGCAACTAAGCCCGTGCGCCACAACTACTGAGCCTGCGCTCTAGAGCCTGCGAGCCACAACTACTGAAGCCCGCATGCCTAGAGACCATGCTCTGCAACAAGAGAAGCCACCGCAATGAGGAACCCACGGACCACAACGAAGAGTAGCCTCTGCTGGCCACAACCAGAGAAAGCCTGCGTAGCAACGAAGACCCAATGCAGCCAAAAATAAATAAATAAAATAAAATAATTTAAAAAAGTAATTGATAGAATGAGTAGATAGAAAATCACGAAGAATAAAAGACTCAACTGAAATCCCAGCAGGTTTTTTTTTTTTTGTAGAAATTGATAAGCTGATTTTAAATTCTACATGGAAATGCAAAGACTTAGAACAGCTGAAACAACTGTGGGGAAAAAAAAAGATTAGAGGACTTATACTACCTGATTGCAAAACTGTGAAGTTTTAAAAAAACATGAAGCTTGGGCTTCCCTGGTGGTGCAGTGGTTGAGAGTCCGCCTGCTGATGCAGGGGACATGGGTTCGTGCCCCGGTCCAGGAAGATCCCACACACCGCGGAGCGGCTGGGCCCGTGAGCCACGGCCGCTGAGCCTGCGTGTCCAGAGCCTGTGCTCCACAATGGGAGAGGCCACAACAGTGAGAGGCCCGTGTACCGCAAAACAAAACAAAACAAAACAAAAAAAAACCCATGAAGCTTATAAAAGCTACAGTAATCAAGACAGTGTGGTACTGGTGTAGAGAAAATAAAATTGACCAATAAAGATTCCAGAAATAGATCCACAAATATACTATCAATTGATTTGGACAATGGTGCCAAGGCAATTCAATGGGAAAAAAATAATCTTTTCAACAGATATTGCTGAAATAACTGGATAGCCATATGCAAAATAATAATAATAACTTAGACCCTTAATCCACACAATATAGAAATAATTAATTTGAAATGGATCATAGATTGAAATGTAAGAGCTAATGCTATAACATGTCTAGAAAAAAAAAAGGGAGAATATCTGAATGAACTTGGATTTGGCAAAGATGTCAAATATGATGCAAAAATGGCAAATAAGCACGTGAAAAGGTGCTCAACAGTATTAGGGAAGTGCAACTTAAGACCACTATACACCTACTATGAAATACCACCATGGTACAAAACTCCACTATGCACCAATTAGAAAGGCTAAAATTAAAAAGACTGATCATACCACGAACTGGTTACAGTGTGGAGCAGCTGAAACTCTGGACTACTGCAGATGGGAATGTAAAATGGTACAACCATTTTGGAAAACAGTTGGCAATTTCTTTAAAAATTAAACAAACAAACAAACAAACAAACAAATTAAACAAACATCTATCAGATGACCTATCCATTCAAACACTGGGTATTTATCCAAGAGAAATGAAAGTGTATGTCCACAAAAACACTTAACAAGGAGGTTCATAGAAGCTTTCAATGGTGAAGGTATAAATAAATTGGAATAAACTGATACATGCATCAATATGGATAAATCTCAAAATAATTATGCTGAGTGAAAGAAACCAGACAAAAATGAGTATGATTCCATTGATCTAAAATTGTGGACAACACAAACGATAGTGAAAGAAAGCAGATCAGTGATGGCCTGGAGATGAGGAAGGGGCAGGAGGGAGGTATTACAAAGGGGTATGAGGAAATTTAGGGGTGATGAATATGTTCCTTATTTTGATCACAGTGATGGGTTCACAGGTGTTTGCACATGTAAAATTTATCACATTGCTCATTTTACAGACATGCAGTTTAGTGTATGTCACTATACCTCAATAAAGCTTTTAAAAAAAGCGATTCTCTGACAACATAAGTTACTTCATGATCTCCAAATATTTCAGAATGTTCTTTCCAAAACACTTAAATAATATACACTGTAGCCTCACAACAAAAGCCAAACTGCATAGCAGAGCACTGGCAATACTATCTGGGGAAAACGTGGCTTTTACCTGTCGGTTCCTCCTCAGTGACAATGATCTGTCCAGTCCAGGGTGCTGAGGGGCGACCTGACAGAGATAAATACAAAAATCAGAAACATTCACAAATGCAGTTCAGCTGCACTGAGAAATTGGTAAACTGGCCAGATTAGTCCCACATGGGTTTGTTACTAGTTTAATTATGTACCTTCTTAGTGAGTCTTACCAAGCATGCACATGGTATTTTGGGGAGAGGGGGCACAGTCTCTGTTCTCAAACAACTCACAGTCTGCTAGAGTCCATGTTTCCGGAACTGTACTGACACAGGTGAGGTAAACAGCCTGTGTTCATACACTGTTCCCCATGTATCTCCTGAAACACGTAGGTTCTCTCACCCTTCTTGAGAGATAGCATTTAATTGGGAGAAACCTTTCAGGAACAATTGTAAGCCGGGCCGTTATTGATGTCATAATGAAGATGAAAGGGGAGAGGGGCGCTGATCCTGTAGTAAAGCTCAACGAAAGAGATTTCTTTCCATTAATTTTGAAAGTGTTACTTACAGAGGAAAGCAGTTTAGATCCCGAGTAAGGAAAATGAGTGAGACAGGCAGTATAAAGTTAAAGAGGAAATTCATTTCTGTGATATCAGAAAGACATCAGAAAGAGAGAATGATTCAACTCCTGCTTCAAGTGAGGGACTTTTCACCAGTGTGTGCAAAAACAGAAAGGTGATAAGCAAGATAACTCATTTTCAATCCCAACAAATCTTACTTTCATTGAAATTTATTAAAGAGGAGTAAATGAAAGTATGAGATGGAATTAGGAAAGAGGGAGAGAAGTTAGACAGTGGGTGAAAAGTGATTGGAGAGTAATCAAGGAGCCTGATAAGAAAAGTCTCCAGAGAGAAGGTGACATTATTTTACTTAGATTTTTATGATGCCACTACATGTACTTAAGGTGAAGAATAACACTGAAAATGTTATAAATTGCATAGACCAGTAGTCCTCAACTAGGGTGATTTTGCCCCCCAGGGACATGTGGTAATGTCTGGAGACAATTTTGATTGTCACGATGGGGGTTGGGGGGAGGGGGTTGGGGAGGAGGGGGTGGGGGGACCATAGGCATCTAGCGAGTAGAGGCCAGGGATGCTGCTAAACACCTTACAATGCACAGGACAGCCCCCTACAACATAGAATTACCTGGCCTAAGATGTCAATAGGGCCAAGGTTGAGAAATCTGGTATAGACTGAAATATGAAATTCCAACAATTCTTTTAATGTCATTTTAAGGTCCCTATTATTAAGGATGCTGTATTGGTTCCCATGAAACAAATGCAGAGCATAATTCATGTACCACAATTTTGACATTGAGACTTAGAGGCTAAATATATGAAAAGATTATTTTTGACTCTAACACAGGAAACCCGAGTACAGAACAGACACGATGTGTTGTAAATGTGTTTTTCCTTTGATATAAAGAAATTCACAGTGTTGAGTACTAATGCTCTAAGGGATAAATTCAAGATTAAGAAAACTACCTTACAATTTTAAGAAAATGAACCAGAAAGAAAAGTATATTTGAACTATGCTAATAAAATGAAAAAAAAAAAAGCTCTCTAGCCTTTTGGTTTTCATATTTCATTTCAAACACAATGCCTGTAACTCAGTCAAATAAGGCAAAGTTTTCTGAATCAAATAAAAATAACATAAAATAAAGCCCTTAGTGAACAGATGAGTCAAAAAACAAATACTTTTTTGTTTTTGTCTTTTTTTTCCCCTGGATTTTTCTGATCAGTAAAGGATTTCTTATTCTCTTCTCCCTCTAGTGGAGGGTGGAGGAATAACCTTGCAATAGGATCTATTTCAGGCATATAAAAAAAATTCAAGATGATCCTGTAAAATGAAAAATGCTTACTTTTAAGTCTAGCTTTCTCAGCTGGATCCAGAGCAGCCACAGGCTCGGAAACACGAGAGGGGAGACCTATTCCAGTTTTGTTCACAGCTCGAACTCGGAATATGTAAGAACGACCTTCTATCAATCCAGTGACTGGGAAACGAGCAAACTTCACAGGTGTGTCATTGCACTGAGACCAGCTGTCTGTGCCCACCTCACACCTAAGGGAGAGAGAGTGATGGACAAAACAGAAAAAAACAGAGCTGGAGGAATCAGACTCCCTGACTTCAGACTATACTACAAAGCTACAGTAATCAAGACAATATGGTACTGGCACAAAAACAGAAATATAGATCAATGGAACAGGATAGAAAGCCCCGAGATAAACCCATGCACCTATGGTCAACTAATCTATGACAAAGGAGGCAAGGATACACAATGGAGAAAAGACAGTCTCTTCAATAAGTGGTGCTGGGAAAACTGGACAGCTACATGTAAAAGAATGGAATTAGAACACTCCCTAACACCATACACAAAAATAAACTCAAAATGGATTAAAGACCTAAATGTAAGACCGGACACCATAAAACTCTTAGAGGAAAACATAGGAAGAACACTCTTTGACATAAATCACAGTAAGATCTTTTTTGATCCACCTCCTAGAGTAATGGAAATAAAAACAAAAATAAACAAATGGGACCTAATGAAACTTAAAATCTTCTGCAAAGCAAAGGAAACTACAAACAAGACGAAAAGACAACCCTCAGAATGGGAGAAAACATTTGCAAACGAATCAATGGACAAAGGGTTAATCTCCAAAATATATAAACAGCTCATGCAGCTCAATATTAAAAAAACAAACAACCCAATCCAAAAATGGGCAGAAGACCTAAATAGACATTTCTCCAAAGAAGACATACAGATGGCCAAGAAGCACATGAAAAGCTGTTCAACATCACTAATTATTAGAGAAATGCACATCAAAACTACAATGAGGTATCACCTCACACCAGTTAGAATGGGCATCATCAGAAAATCTACAAATAACAAATGCTGGAGAGGGTGTGGAGAAAAGGGAACCCTCTTGCCCTGTTGGTGGGAATGTAAATTGATACAGCCACTATGGAGAACAGTATGGAGGTTCCTTAAAAAATGAAAAATAGAATTATCATATGACCCAGTAATCCCACCACTGGGCATATACCCAGAGAAAACCATAATTCAAAAAGACACATGCACCCCAATGTTCACTGCAGCCCTATTTACAATAGCCAGGTCATGGAAGCAACCTAAATGCCCATCGACAGGGCTTCCCTGGTGGCACAGTGGTTCAGAGTCTGCCTGCCGATGCAGGGGACACGGGTTCGTGCCCCGGTCCGGGAAGATCCCACATGCCGCGGAGCAGCTGGGCCCGTGAGCCATGGCCGCTGGGCCTGCGCGTCCGGAGTCTGTGCTCCACAGCGGGAGAGGCCACAACAGTGAGAGGCCCGCGTACCACAAAAAAAAAAAAAAAAAAAAAAAATGCCCATCGACAGACGAATGAATAAAGAAGATGTGGTACATATATACAATGGAATATTACTCGGCCATAAAAAGGAACGAAATTGAGTCATTTGTAGAGACGTGGATGGATCTAGAGACTGTCATACAGAGTGAAGTAAGTCAGAAAGAGAAAAACAAATACCATATATTAATGCATATATGTGGAATCTAGAAAAATGGTACAGATGAACCAGTTTGCAGGGCAGAAATAGAGACACAGATGCAGAGAACAAACATATGGACACCAAAGGGGGAAAATGGCGGGGTGGGTGGTGGTGTTGGGATGAATTGGGAGATTGGGACTGACATATATACACTAATATGTATAAAATAGAGAACTAATAAGAACCTGCTGTATAAAAAAATAAAATTAAATTAAAAAATTTTTTTAAAAAGAATCTTACTAGATTTGTAAAAAAAATGGTGCATTTACATAGAGGGGTACTTTTACAAAGGTAGATAGTTATGTTTTTAATTAAAATACAGATGCATATTTTTAAAAAAGAATATATCTAAAACTTCACAGTTCATCATTATTCAATGATGAAATAACGTGGAAACATTTAGTGTACGGTTAAATAAAGTATAATCTATTATAAATATTTCTCTGGTTGGTACTGAGCCCAGTAGGCATACACTTACTTACTGCTATAAATATTAAGTTTAATCCACCTTGGTACAAACCTGTCATACTACAGTGGCATAGATTATCTGCCCCTAGTGGTTTTTACAGTCAGGGTTATTACTCAAAAATGGAAGAGAATTGGAGCAACTATCTGAAAAGAAACTAAGTCAGACAATAATGTATTTAGGTCAGTAATCTAAATTTGTTTCTAAATTGGCCAAGCTCACTGGATAATTCATATGTAAGACCCATTTACTATAAATATAAAGTCTCTAAGTTTTGGAGAATGTAAACAGCAACGATTTGTAGATAAAACAGTTTAATACTATGGATATTTGTTATTTCTTTGTCAAACTTGAATCCTGTGATATAAATGAGATTTTCTTAGTAATCTTAGAGTATTATTCTTTAAATTACTTAATATTCTTAAATTACTGACAGACTAAGAATATGGACATTAAGCATATTGAATACCAGCTATTTCATTTCTAAAGTGGCCTCTATTAGGTGAACAAATTCATAATATTCTCGCCAAATTAGTGACTTGGGTTGGTAGTACAATTCAAGGATTATCTCTGGAATTTAGGTAAACAGGTAGGTATGTGTATATACATATATATATACATACACACCAGACAGGGACAGAGACACAGAGAAAAGAGGGAGAGGAGACCAATAAAGAAAACACTTCACCTAGAAATGGTGGGAGAAATCAAGCATGTGTCTCTATGACCAAATCACTCTAACTGAAGTTAGACTAAGTACTAACTTATCAATAAAATATCCCAGAATAGGACTCCCTCCATCCACTGCCGGCTGTTTCCAAGAGATGATGATATAATCTTTGTTGGCATCCAAGGACACCACATCCAAGGGAGAGGCTGGGGCTCCTTCAATCTCTGCATCAGCATCTGTGGGGATACAGAAGGATCCTGTTAACCCTCTCAGATGTGCTCTGTCAGCCCCAAAGGCCAAGGTCTTAGTGCAGACATTTCTTACCACACCACCGCAGTGGCTATACCTTTTGCCCCAGTCGAGCAATCTTCAATTTTGTAATTTGCTTACCAAAATAACAATGTGTGCTTTTCACCATCAGTACAAGGAACATTATGCTAGGAAGGGCTCTGAAAAGGACCCATGACCTCTGCCTCATGGCCCTTGCCTGCCCAACATGTTCTAAAAGAAAATAAATAAGGACATGTTGGGGACTGCTATCAGAAAAGTCTGATGTAAGTTATGTCAGGAAGTCTGTTCTTAATATAATTATTGTGCAGTGTTACTCGGAAACTATGAACGGCTCCAAAGGGGAACAAACAGCCCCTTCTTGTCACCTTCTAGATACATCCACAAGAGAAGAAGAACCAAGAAGCTTTGCCCATCCCTATGCTGGGACCACCATTTTGGAAGAGAAACAAAAACATTCATTTTAATTAAATGTTTGTTCCCAAGCTGAAGATCCTTGCGAAAGTAACTCTGATGAAATAGCCACATCTGAGCTTAGTTTATCTGAGTTTAGTAAAAGTCCAAGACTATACAAGAAACAGAGTTCAATGACTGTTCATGAAATGGGATCCTCTGACAGTGGGTCCCCTCAGCAGTGTATGCACAGATAAATTAGTAACTCAGGGGTGTTTTTAGGAGGAAAGGAAGGGGAATGAAAATAACCCCATAGTAGCCTTTTAAGTGAAAATGATTAAGATAAGAGTCAGAGTCCCAAGGGGAGGGGAACCACATTTGCCAATTCCACTTGACATCTGGTCAACCCTTTAACAACAGGAATTAGTAGGAGAGGAGGCTGAGACATGTAGGAGCCACTCACCCAGGGAAAACACTCTTGTTGACTGAATAATAAACACTTTCTTTTCCTATGATCTATACTTCTGTAATTCATAAGTTACTGAAACATTTGCTAACAGGGCTGTGCATTATCTGTGAAGATCTTAAATCAGTTCGGTTTGGAACATTCTGTTTCTTGCCCCATGAACCTGCATGAACCCATGAACCCGCAGGATAATATCTCCTGCATAAGTGCTATAGGAGATTGTAACCAAATCATCGTGCCTAAAACAATGCAGAATTCCTGCATGCCACACAACGGCAAATGGGCATTTTGGTGGGAAGAAACTTTGTTCCTTTTAGGCTTTCAGAGCACTGGATGGTGGGGAGAAGGTCTGCTGATGGTGAAGGTGGAGCAGAGCTAGGATGGAGGTGGAGATGCTGAAGTCAACAGACCTAATAGCTGCTCAGCTGCGAGGGGGACAGCTGGCAACCTCTAGCCATGTCCCTTTTTAGCAAAAAGCCCATAATGTAACAACCAGCAACATTGGTGTTGATAGATAAATCCATTGTATGTAACAGAGCCTGGCAGACAGCAGACATTTAGGGAGCCATTTCTCAGCATTTCTATAAAATTGCTTGGAATATGCCATTTGCCATGTGGACTTGACAATCTTTCAAAACACAGTTCTGTATAGCAGCTGCTGGAAGCCAAATCCAAATACCATGCTGTATTGCTTCACACTTGTGCTCTTGGCTCCCAGCAGCTGCTACAGAGCGACTGGCCCACAGCACCCACTTGGGCAACGTCAATCCTCTTCTTAGCCTCTGCCCTTCCTTCTCCCAACCCTCCAAATGGTCAAACATTTTGTAGCTTTGATTAATTAGGCCAAAGATTAGCCTGCTACTCTTTATATTCTGACCTCTGACACAGGCTATTTAATAACTTTTATCAAAATGTAAGTAATTTTATTGTTTATCTTTATTATAAAAGTAGTGTCTGCTTGTAAAATATATGTAATAAAAAATACATGTTAAAATCCCTCTTAATTCCATAACTCAGAGATTACTAATACTAACATATTTGTCTAGATTTTTTTCCGTATATTTATAAACTCAAAAGTAATTGTTTTTCACAACAATGTAAATTAGCTATACTCCAATTTTTTTTAAAAGTGTTTGTTTTTTAAATAAAAGTGGGATTGGACTATATAGTTTCATGTAAACTGTTTTTTAAATATATTTTCATATTAGTAAGTATACATCATTAGTTTTCATTGCTGTGCTGTATCTGTGTGTTTATATGGAATATTTATTATACTTAATTTTCAGTTCCCATTGGTGGATATCTAGATTCCTTCCAGATTTTCCCCCAAACAAACAGTTTTTTCAGCTTTGTCCGCTTAAATTCCTAGAACTAGAATCGTTGGGAAATGCTCACTGTTGATACATAGTGGCAAAACACCCTGAGAAAAGCTAAACCGATTTACACTCACCAGCAATGTGTGGGAGTGCTGGTCCCTCCATTCCTTCATCCCAGTGGATTTTAAAACCTTGTAAATCTTTTCAGTGTGATAGATTAATTTTATTACTTTGATTACTAGTGAAAACTTTTTCATAATTTATTTTTCATTTGTAATTCTTTTTTCATGACATTTATATCCCATCCTTTATCATTGTATCATCTTTCTTTCCTCCCTGCCATGTGTGTGGGAAGGGGAGGAAAGAATATATAAAAGTCTAGAAGAATATGTGATAAAATGATAACTTCAGGTATCTCTGGATGTTAGACTTACGATGGCTTTTCTTTTTTTTCTTATTTATATTATCTATTTTTTCAGAAAGAACACATATTATGTATGTAATAAAAAACTGGCCAAATATGTATAGCTCTGGAATGTGTTTCCGCAGACATATGGTGCTTTCTACACTGATCATTCTGGTTCAGAAGCTATTTTCTAAGCAGCAAAATACCAGAGCTCTAAAAAATGCATTGAAATGGCCTCATGCAGCTCAAAGTTTAAAAAAAAAAAAAACCATAAAATGTCACTTAAAACACTTTGGCGGTTTCTCAAAAAATTAAACACAAATTTAACATATGACCCAGCAGTTCCACTTGTAGCTATCTACCCAAGAGAAGTGAAAGCCTAGGTCCATGAATAGGAGCACAAATGTTCACAGCAGCATTATTCATAATAGTCAGAGAGTGGAAACAATCCAATTGTCCATCAACTGGTGAATGGACACACAAAATGAGGCATATCCATACAGTGCAATATTAGTCAGCAATAAAAAGGAACAAGGTACCAACATAAAGAACCTCAAAACATAGGCTCAATGAAAAAAGACAAAAGTAAAAGATCACATATGATATCCGGAAATGTTCAGAAAAGACAGTTTATAGAGGCAGGGAGTAGATTAGTGGCTGTCTGGGGGCTAGACTAGGGATGGGAGTGGGGAAGGGGCACAAGAAATCTCTTTGGGGTGAAGGGGATGTTCTAAGCTGGATTGTAGACGGTGGGTGCACAGCTCTATGAATATTCTGAAAAGCACTGTCCACTTAGCATGGTTGACTCTTATGGTGTGTAATTATATCTCAATAAAGATTTTTTTAAAAGAATCTAAAATATATCATTTAAAATAAACTTACAGGGGAAATCTTCTTCTAAAAGTTAAATTCACAACTCGATTTCTGAAATTTGTCTTTGCAATTTTGTCTTCCCCATGAATCTTTTCAATTCTCTCACATCAACATCTGATACATTTTAGAATCTTCCCTTATTTTGTGGATATGAAAATTGACCTAATGATAAATTTCAATCCCTTCCCCCCAGTCTGTGGTTGGTCATTTGAAGTCTGGCCTCAACCTGCAGAGAGCCACGACTCTGGATGTGGGCACTGAGAAATGTTGCTGAGGAAACCCTGGACTGTGTCAGAGCTCCCAGAAAAAGTCCACAAAGGGAACCCTCAAGGCATAACTTAAGTGTTTCTTGAGTCACCAGAGATACTCTTTGGTTCTGGTCAGACTGAGAGCAGAGGCAAAGACTCTGTTTGCTTTCAGTTATCATCTGGCCAGGTCTATCTGGGTGCTTTGTTTAAACAAACATACTTGCTGATAACTTCCAGGGCGTCCATTTTTACTGCAACTGACCCAGAGGGCTACCCCTCTTTTCCCCTCACAAGATACGACTTTTCCCAAATGCTTTTGTGCAGGAGGAAGTCTGCCCCATTTTTCATCTGGCATAGATATTCGTGCATCTTTATCAGTTGCGAATCCATGGCAGAATTCAATGATCATTTGTTATTGTTCAGTACTGGTGTGGTATATAGACAGCTGTCTCTCCCCAGTATCCATTCCTCCTGTTTCCTTTTAGTACCAGAACCCCTGAGCTTCTGCAGGCAACATGTTGCCCAGCTTCCCTCCCTGTGGATGTGTGGTAGAGTGTTCACCATGCAGAAGTGATGTGTGCGTCCCTGCATTTCTGCCCTTCCCACAGGCTGGAACGGGAACACAGGACAGCACCACGGGGGCAGTGGAGCAACAACATAGATGGGAGCCAGGACTCTGAATGACTGAGTTGAGCAGAACCACCTGGACCACCTTCCTGCCTCTGGATTGATGGGCATAGGACAGAAATAAACTTTTTTTTAAATTTTCATTTCAGCAGCTTAACCTATTCCCTAATTAAAATCCTGGGTTAGCCATCAGAAGGCCTGTATCCTAGTCCCACTTCTGCTTCTAACTGTGAGGCTTTTGGTAAATCATGTTACTTTCCTGAGCTATAGTTTTTGCATCTTAAAATTAAGGGGAGGAATTTCCCTGGTTGCGCAGTGGTTAAGAATCCACCTGCCAGTGCAGGGGACATGGGTTTGAGCCCTGGTCGGGGAAGATCCCACATGCCGCAGAGCAACTAAGCCCGTGCGCCACAACTACTGAGGCTGTGTGGCACAACTACTGAAGCCCGTGCGCCTAGAACCCATGCTCTGCAACAAGAGAATCCACTGCAATGAGAAGCCCGTGCACCGCAATGAAGAGTAGCCCCCGCTCACTGCAACTAGAGAAAGCCCACGTGCAGCAACGAAGACCCAATGCAGCCAAAAATAAAAAATAAATAAGTAAATAAATAAATTTATTAAAAACAAATTAAGAGGAATCCTAACATTTTTGTGTGCTTTAGACTCCTTTGGCAAAGTGGTAAAGAAAACCTAGAGGGCCCTTCTCAGAACAATGTTTTTAAATGCATAAAATAAAATAAAATACATGAGCTTACCAAAGAAACTAATTATACTGAAGTACAGTTATAATCACAGACCCCTTGGGAGTCTGTGGACCCCAGTTAAGGACACCTGCATGACCTCTAAAGTTCCACCCTCATCAAAACACCTAGGAGTTTATGGTTCTATTTAATGCACAAGAGATAAAAAATTAGCAAGTCTACCTGTATTGTTTATATGTTTATTTTCTGTACATTGTGACATTTTGACATCTTAAAAGCCTTTCTGGGTGGGGAAAGATTTTCTGCCCCCATCTCTGGGGGCTAGCCAATTTTAACCCGTCCAGAGCTCACCTCCTCCATCTGGCCTGTGTACTCCAGGAGGAAATATTCCTCTGCCTTAATCATCTCAGCACCAGGGACCAGACAACTAAGCACGACCCCTGTAGCTTAGGGTCTGCTGAAGTTGTTCACACCAGCCAATCCTGAACTGTTTACCCCGCCCTGCCATGCCTTTTCCACGGGAACTCCAATACAGACTGCGGTCTAAGCTCTCCCTCTGCCTCTTCTGCCTCCTGACCAACCAGTAGTGACTTTGCTTCCCCATGTGGCCCTGGGTGGTTCTCTAGGACCTATGAGTATAATACACTCTTTTCCTGAGCCCCTCCTCTGTCTCCTTGTGTGGCCACACCTGACTGACCATCACGTAAAAGAACACAGAGTACTGCCTTTGTGGCCTGGAAGTGTTCATCGTCTTCCAGATGTGCTAGGATCTCATGTAGAAATAACATTCCCACTTGTACATGTCTGACCTGTTAGAGACATCGCTGAAAAAAGAAAGACTCCTAAAACCAACAGTTATAGTTTGTCTTAAGGATTCAGTTGTAGCATCTTGTTTCCCAGTTCATTAAAACTAAAGCTATAAAGAAAAGGCCTGGAATGGAGTAATAAATTTGCTCTCCAAAACAGATATTCAAGAGTGAGTCCCCATCACTCTTTCATTGTAGCTTCTCAAACTGAGACAGCTTTTTGCATCACTAGGATTTAGCCTCTCTACTCAGACACCTACAGGGCACTGCTCTGGGGGCTCATTGAAGATGAGGAAAGTACTGACACTAGTGACAGTAACATAGTCTGGAAACTGGTCACCTTCCAACTGGTACCTTCAGGGTTAAATTTTTACATTGGCTCTTTCAGCGTTACCAAAAATATGTTTGGATAGACTGACATGGTCTCGGTGTTTTAAATATTCTCAGATGTTCTGCTTTTTGCCAGGTCTTACCTCGAACAAAGACGTAAGCGCTGTACTGTTCATAATATTCTCCCATTCGTACATGGATTGTGTAGAGGCCTTCATCTTCCTTGTTGAGATGAGAAAATGTTAGTGTTGCCCGATCTCCACTCCAGTGTGTTTGTACCCATTTTGATGGAGAAACAGGAGCCCCTAGGAAACAAAAGTAAGCAAATGAACTGATTTCTTTCTCTATTACTCTCTTCTTCCTCCTTCCCCTCCACTCTTCCCTCCCCCCAATTCTCTCTCTCTCTCTCTTTATTCCTCTTCTATATTGAAAGCTATCTGAATATTAGAGGAAGTCTGTAGGGCTTTGAGTCATTCTGCCATGTTTATATTGGTTAAAATGTTAGAGCAGAAGTGAGGGGACCAGGGCTAGATACATAATCTGCAGGGCCCAGTGCAAAATGAAATTACAAGACTCCTTGCTCAAAAAGCAGAGGAAAAAAACATAGTTAAGGTACTAAAATATTACTTATAAAACATAATAGGGTAATACAAATTGAAAAAAGTAATATTTTCATGCCATAATTTTACATACAAAAATAATACTTTATTAATGTGATACGTTGATTGATAATATGATATTTTTTACTTACTTTTTGGCAAACTCAGTTACTTTTAGTAACTTCATTTTAAATTGATATAACTGAAAGCAACATCAGTCACTCTTTGCAAATGCAAGATCATAAATTAGTTTTGATTTTTTTTTATTTTAAGAAGGATCTTTCTGCTGATGCAACTATTAATGCAGCTGTTAAGAGTATTACATAGTCATAGTAATATATAGCTTTATATGTTATAGTATTATATAGTTATGGTGCTGTAAAGTTAACATTGGGTTAATCTTATGATAAACTATTTCAAAATATAAATTTTAGTACTCTAGAGCTGATGATTCTTTTTTTTTTAAAACATCTTTATTGGAGTATAATTGCTTTACAATGGTGTGTTAGTTTCTGCTTTATAACAAAGTGAATCAGAGCTGACGATTCTTGAGGAACAATTTTTTTCTAAAAATATTTAACTCTTTATACAAATAGTTTCATGTAAGTCTGAATTTAATTTTAAATGTAAATTTACATAATTGCATCCTAATGTTTTCTCTTACATGTCCTGTAACTTGTGGTCATACAAGAAACTGAAAATGACTTCATGATTTGTATATAATTCAAATGCCTGTTTATGCATTCTCTCACTGTATGTTTGATTATGAGGAAAAATTAATTTAAAAATTATCTTTCTTGTTAATAACTGCTTTATCCAAAGTTTCGTATGAAAATAGTGTTCTTTTTCATTGAATGTGACAATCTTTACACTTAATTTTTATTTCCAAGCCTGTGAATATTTGCTTTGCAATGTAGTGGCAGTTTTCATAATCAGAGAGCCTAAACTCTGAAGAATTCTAACTGCCTTATGTGCCTTACTGCAATGTCTATGTACACGCTTTTATTTTATAATATTTTACGGACAAAGTTTACTGCGTGATTGCTGGCAGTTCCTGTCACGGTGCTCAGGCGAGGAAGCTCATATCTGTGCAGATCCCACAAAGACACATTCTGGGGGTGGACGGGCAATCTCGGCTCCCACGGTGGGGGCCCACACTGCCCTACGTGGGACCCCTCCTCTCCTCTAGGGCCACGCTGTCCAGCGATGTTACTGCTGCTGCCGCTACTGCTGCCGTGACTGGTTTCACTCTGGGCCCAGGTCCTGGTCTCAGCCATGGCCTTGGGATGGCCCAGACTGCCCGGTGCCCACACATGCACTGAAGTTCAGACCAACTGCATGGTGACCACCACCCACCGTGCCTGAGGACCAATAGGCATGCTCCATAGTCCCACTGGACTTCACTGGACTCTGCTTTATTTTACCAAATAAAATTAACTTACAAAATGAATATACATCCAACTTGCAAAATGAGAATACATTTTTTTGTAATCCTTTCCCTATATTACTTGGTGATAAGAAATTATAATCTCCACAAATATACTGCAAAAGTTCTGCTACTCTGATATATGTGTAAAAGCTTTTGTAACATCCAAAAGGTTATGTCCTCTAATGTTCAGATTCTGCCAGCCCTGGTAAAGCGAACTGCAGTCTTGTGGACATTCATGCTTTGGGGCCAAGCCCAGGCTGTGACCTGCAAATAAGAACCTAGTGAGAATTCATTAGTAAGGCTCACCATTTCGGTACCACTGGATCTCCGGCTGGAAATGCTTAATTTCAGGAGTGATAACTACACGGCAGCCTAGACTCATCGTCTCGCCTTCTCTCCCGAAAGACACATCAAACTTGTCATCAAAGTGGATCTCAAACTTGGACGCATAACCATAAGGGGTCACAGCAACTGGGCACAACAAAAACAAACATCAGTAATTTACTTTTTGTCATCAAAGAGACACAAGCATTTTAATAAGCACAGGCAGAAAGCAATCACAACAGACCTATCAAGTGACTTATCTGGGCAAAAATTAAGTCTTATAAAAGAAGTAGGTAGCATATTCACATATATCATTATATTGAAATGGAAATTCTGTGTATGGAAATTCTTGCTTCATTGGTCAGATAAGCTAAATGCTTATTTTTACTATTATAATTAATAGAATTTAAAAGGTCAAGTTTAACACCTTACATAAAATGTAAATGAACACCACATTTAGCTTAGACTTAAATATAGCTGCAATATATGCACATTAAAATGTTAGATTCTGAGTTCATTTAAACTTTACTGCTTGTACTCTTGGAACTAATAGCCATCTCGATTTCTCATAAAAATAGAGTTTTTTAGTAAGTGGCTTCAGCTTCTTTGATGATCTCGGTTAAAAAAATACAAGAAATATCAATGGGAGAAAACAAAGTTTAAAATACCATTCTTAGAAATATCTTATTTATAGATTGAGTAAATACCTACATCATAAACTCTCCTAGGTTTTATTTTCTCTTTTCTCAAAGGAAAGGGCCTGGGAAAATAATGACTTTTTTTTTTTCTTTTTGCGGTATGTGGGCCTCTCACTGTTGTGGCCTCTCCCGTTGCGAAGCACAGGCTCCGGATGCGCAGGCTCAGCGGCCATGGCTCACGGGCCCAGCCGCTCCGCGGCATATGGGATCCTCCCAGACCGGGGCACGAACCCGTATCCCCTGCATCGGCAGGCGGACTCTTAACCACTGCGCCACCAGGGAGGCCCCAATAATGACTATTTTTTGATGGCTTCCTACATGCCAGGAACTTCACATTTGACATGTCATCTAATCCTTGCAAAAACTCCATGGCATAGTTACTAGTTTTTCCTCTCTTTCAGGTGGGGATATAGAAGTTCACAAATATATATAGCTAACGCCAAGGTTTCAAAGGTATCATGTGTGAAACTGAAATTCAAATGTATAACTGCCCAACTCTAAAACTTAAGCCCTTTTTCCCCTATTTCAATTCTCTTCCTAAGACCTCGTAGAATTAATTTGAAAATGCAAGCTAACATTTATTGAGTTCACCTTGTGCCAAGTATTGTTCCAAGTGCTTAATATCTATCAACTCAATTAAGCCTCATAATAACCCTATCAGGTAAGTACCATTATTATTCCCATGTTATCGATGAGAAAACAGCAGCACGAGGAGACTAAATAACTGCCCATATGCACCCTGCAGACCCAGGATTTACACTGGCAGGCTGTTTCCAGAGCCTGTGCTCTCAACCAATACATGGGGTTGACTTGACTTTGTGTGTCCCCAGGCAACCACTCATCAACAGGGAAATGACTTCTCTTTGAAGCATGTGTCCTATCTGCCCCATTTTTATATGATGATGTCCTACTGAGATCAAAACGCAAAACAACTTGAACAGATCTTGTTTATTGGGAAGTTGGGCTGGTTTCAAAGCTGCCTCAGGGAGTAGAGATAAGGGTTATAGGGAGAGCCTGGTTTAGGTCAGGGGTTGGCAAATCTGTGAGCCAACTCTGGATTGCCTCCTGTTTTGTACCATGAAGAATGGTCTTTAAATTTTTTAATGGCTGAAAAAAAATCAAAAGAAGGATAATATTTTGTGACATGGGAGAAGTCATAGGAAATTCAAATTTCAGTGTTCATAAGTAAGGTTTTATCTGGAGACAGCCATGCTCAGTCATCTATCTATTGCCGATGGCTGCTTTTGTGTTACAGTGGTAGAGTGGAATAGTTGTGACACAGACCCACACAGCCTAAACTATTTACAATCTAGTCCTTTACAGAAAATGTTTGCCAACCCCTGGTTTAGAATATGGTTTGGAATTAAAAAGACCAGGTTACTAGTCGCTATTCTACTATTATGCGTGGTCTTGACCCATGATTTAATCTCTCTAAATTGCTTCCTCATCTGCATAGCACAGATAAAAAGGCACCCAGTTCATAAGCTTTGGAGAGCATTAAATGAATCAATGTATATAAAAAATGTCCTAGGGGACTTCCCCGGAGGTCCAGTGGTTAAGACTCTGAGCTTCCACTGCAGGGGGCATGGGTTCGATCCCTGGTCAGGGAACTAAGATCACATATGCTGCACGGAGCAACCAAGACAACAAAACAAAACTGCAAACCACCAGTAAAGCTGGCTCCCAGCTCAAAAAAAAAAAAAAAAATGTCCTAGTACAGAGTCTGGCACAACTGATCAATACATATTAACTACTGGAGCAGAACCAAGGGCAGGGAGCTTTATCCATGATATTTACCAGCATACTCCAACCACCTAAACTGGTACTTGGCACACGGTAGATGTTCAATAAATACTAGTTGAATTAATGAATAAGAGCCCTCCATTCTCTATGTTGGGAACAACTGCACTCAACTCAGGAGCCAGAGGAGGCTCTGAAAGATTAAGAAGTTAGAGAGGTTAGATTGAGCTGGGCTTTCAGACTCTGGCTTGATGGAGAAGAGGGGAATGGGAAAAACATGGATGATGATATAGAAATAGGACTGAACAGGATACGTGTGGAGGATTGTAGAATGACCAAGAGGCCAATCTTGGGGACACTGGGGATAAGTCATAGTTTCAAATTTCCCAGCTATTCTATCTCAATGTAAATCAAATGATAGGGAAGGACATGGTTTGGGATGTGTTCCTCCTTCACTCTCACCCATCATCCCCTCTTGCCCATGGGATTGATACCAATGATTACAATTTAGAATATTAAAATTAGGAGCCATTCCATGAAGTCGATGGAGTAGGTCATCTACAGACATCAAACTAATGAGTTAGGTGAAAAATTGATCCATGGGAAAGTATTTTCATTAACCATTTTTAAAACTACCACTTATTTTTTAATGTTTGGAAAATAAGAAGTTCGGGCTTGACTACCTTTTTCAGTCTGAACAGTGTAAGCATCCAATTACTTGAACAACAATAAGGATTTTACTTTTATTGCCTCCCATGAAAAGAAGTTCTGATATAGATGAAATGATTGAAGTTCACAAATTTACAAACTACTATGGATCAGGATATTGTTAATTATTTGTTATGAACCACATTTAGACCTCATTAAATTGCATTTCATAAATTAATGTATTTATTCATTCATCATCAAATACTACTCTACATCAGGTGCTGGGGTTTAAAGATAAAAGGTCCAGCCTTGCCTTCAAGTGTCTCATGGGTCAGTGGGAGAGAACAGTTAACAGTGTCCTGTGAGATAGATGCTCTTATGAAGGTGCCACAGCTTCACCGAGGGCACCAAACTCTGAGTGGGTGGGGCCTGGGGTGGCAATGGGGTCAGACATGGATTTCTCAAGGAGTTGATACTGAACTGGATATTTAAAAATGAGTAAAACTGCTCTGATATAGTCCAGACTGTGTGTGTGTGTGTGTGTGTCTGTCTGTCTGTCTGTGTGTGTGGTTAAATCACTCTGCACAGGTTTGTGTAATGATCTTTCTCAATTTAAACACAGAAAGACTTAAAAGCATTTTAAATGCTTTTAAGACTTAAAACCCTTTTTAGTCTGTCACATCTGGGCATTTATAAAACCAGAACAAAGCAATTAGATGCAGAAAGAGAATATAGTAACCAAAGAATCTGAAAAAATAAAACCAACCACAGGTAGTATTACACACATACTAGCATATATTATAATATAGACTATGTATTTATTTCAGCATTATGGAACAGCTTATTATGCAGTATTGTACAGAGATGACACAGCAAATATACTTTTAAACTTACAGCTGAGGGGCAAGGTGGAGGCCCCCGCATGGAAGCGAGTCTCATCAAACTCTCCCTTATATCCTAGAAGAGAAAGCAGAAAAGCATGCCAACTGTTCCTTGACTTTATTTTTTAGCAGTGAGAATAAATTTTTTAAAAATACACTTTGAATAAAACAAGTTCAGCAAACCTACTCTTTACCACAACCGAAGCATATGCTGAAAGCTCTCCTTTCACATTCATCGCCGAGGCCCGGTACTGAGCGGTGTCTTCAAAATCGCATCTGAAAGAACGGATGGAAATGAGTGCCCAGTGCAGTGACACTCCTGGTACAGTCGTCACTCAGCATCCGCGAGGGATTGGTTCCAGGACCCCCATGGATATTAAAATCCGCGGATGCTCAAGTCCCTTAATAAAATGGTGTAAAATAGTCGGCCCTCAGTATCGGCGGGTTCCGCTTCCTCAGATACAGAGGACCGATGTAATTGCTAGCTGTTTCATCAAGGATCTCTTTGCTAACAAGGCACAGGGCAAATCACTGACTGACACATAGCTCTTTGGCACTCTTGATAAAGCTACTCTCTCTGACCCAGCACCCTGTGGTGTGTTATATAGGCCAACAGATCTAACTACCAACAGCTATAGTCCACCGTGACCCTAGCCTGGGTTCATTTAAAATGTCCAAAAAAAAAAAAGAGTCAACAAAGTGTCAAGCATATAAATTACAGTGTGAACAGTGTGATGAAAAATTGGTCTAAAGTTGTATCAGGAGCAGGAAATGTCCAGCCATGTACCTTTGGAGCAGGTAAGACCCCTAGCACCTTGGGGCCTCCCTCAGGGCGGGTTTCAGTCTGGGGGGCTACAGGGTGATGAAAAGACAAAGAAACAGCCTCTTCTTATAGAGGCCCACAGACTCCCTGAGCCACAAAACGGATCCTGGTTAGTCTAATGTGCTCTAGCCTCGAAGTACAAATAAGTTATTTAACTTTCAATTCTGCTAAGGTTCAGGCCCACAGAACAACACAAGAAGTGCCATTTGGAAGTTCCTCTAAGTTATAATGCAGAAATTGGGATGTCGTTAATAATGGAGTAGAGAGAAGGATCTCACACAGAGATGAACAGGCTAAGATTTCAAAGAAGGCTGTATTGTGTCTTATCACTGCCAGTGTTCGTGTTCTTCATTGTTTGTCTGGGTTTAGTTTCATTTGTAATATCTTAGTTCTTGTTGAAATCTACAGACATCAGTAGAACCCCAGGAGGGTCAATACAGTTGCCTTTCCCATAGCTATTTAATTAGAAAGCAACCACATAGCTTGCTGCCGCCTCGGTAGAATCTCTGACTGGCAGAATGGATGTAACTTTAGGAAGGGGTCAATGCTTGGCGAAAGCCCCAGAGTCCCAGGGTTTTTTCTGCTTGAAGCCCAGCATCACCTGTGTCAACTGCTCTGACCTGAGAAGGCTACGAATCTCTTGAGATCAGAATGACGTAATTTTTTTTACTTTGACATCTCAGCATGTCATGGTTTTATTTGAACCGAAAATGCTGGGAGCTTGTTTAACTTTTTCATCCACATAACTAGGCTTGGATTTCAAAACCACATTAGGAGACATGAGAAACCTTTGAAAACTTGGAAATTTTGATGTGGATTATGCTTTCAAATTTTGCTTTTGATCTTGCTTTATAAACATCCCAATGTCAGGCTCTGCGTCCATCTACAGGCTGACAGGGTGGGCCCATAGTTTCCCACAGTTCCTGGTGAGCTGAAGGAAAGAACAATTTCTCTAAGTCCAGCTTACTTTCAATGTCACCCACCCCAAACTTCATTGGCCTTTACTGATTAAAGGCAAAAGTGTATAGTGATGGCATAGATTTGGAACTCTGAAAGGATAACTGAATATAAATGTCTATTTATGTAACTTATTTTCTTACTAATGTCTAAGAAAAACTCTCCAGTATATAAAAGGATAAATAGATACAAATGAATTTTTCCTCATCGTCTTTGACTAAATTCAAGTAAGATCACTTTGGGAGGTAACGTGGGCTTGGTAAGAGTGTCATGCTTATCGCTCTTCGGTGTGCACCAAGAAGCAACGTATGGGACTGTCCCCCATCCTGATCATGCTGCATTGGGAGGAAAAGGGGACAGTCATTAACTGGAGCACAAATTGCCACCCTATGCAATTGCTGGGCAATACACACAGCAATGTCTCAAACGTGTCTCTTACGCGTTTATCTCCAGAGTGTGCACTCCATATCGGCTTTCGATAATATACTTTCCAGGGTGTGCATGGACGTTTATTGGCACCTGATTTTTATACCTATGAGACAATGGAAACAAGGTGAAGTAAGTTGAGGTGTAAATAGATTCATGATTAAAAGCAACACACACACAACTGTTGTTCTTGAAGGAACACCTGTAAACACAGCACTGAGGTCGGTTGCGGGGTCTGTTCAATAAATGCAAATAAAACGCATTATAAATATTATAAAACTTCTTTTTTTAACATTAAAACAATGGAATTTTATTTTGATGAAAAACGAGTTAACAATCATTTAGTAAATGAAGAGCGAACACTTCATTTTCCTATCTCATAACTCGAAAAAAATCATTAGTAAATAAATATCTGTGAACAGATTAAGGGTAAGGCAGACTGGATAATAAACCACCTGAAGTTCACATTCCCTGCATGTGACTCACTTGAAAAGGATGAAAACGGCACTGGAGATAACTGATGAGATATGGCCATTGAATCTCATCCTAATCATTCAGACAAGCCCAATGACACTCATTTTTTGCTCATCATGGGCAGCAAACTATACACATTTTACTGAAGGAATACTTTGATAGAAGCACTTATTTAGATTATATTGTGCCTCACAATTATTAAAATGGCTTGAACAGTTCCACTTAACCACCATATATAAAATGCAACTATATAATATTCTACATTTTATCTGGGGTGTGATGAATATCAATCTAGACGGAAAGCACCCCAGCTGCCAAGTTCCACCACTTCTGAAAAGATCTAGATGTGTGAAAAAGGACTGTTCCCCCATACAAAGAACCAATTTCACAAACCTACTGGTAAACCAATACATTTATATAACTGGAACCTCAAGATGCTAGAGTTGCACTCATTTGAAAAACCATTCAGGGCTTCCCTGGTGGCGCAGTGGTTGAGAGTCCGCCTGCCGATGCAGGGGACACGGGTTCGTGCCCCAGTCCGGGAAGATCCCACATGCCACGGAGCGGCTGGGCCCGTGAGCCATGGCCACTGAGCATGCGCATCCGGAGCCTGTGCTCCGCAACGGGAGAGGCCACAGCAGTGAGAGGCCCGCGTACCACAAAAAACAAAACAAAACAAAACCATTCAGCTACCTTTGGTCTTTAAAAAAGTCTGCACTGCAATATCCTAAACACTGTTCTGTGCATCTCACAATGAAGAGAGTGGCCTTGCAGTGCAGGATGAGGAGAGTGCAGCAGCATTGTGAAGAGTAGCACGCTATGGTTTCAAGGAACATCACCATCACAGCATCGGATTCTGTGTGTCAGGATCGAGGTCATTGTTTCTAGAAGGGGGATGGATAGGGAGAATATCGAGCTTATCCACTTGAGGAGTTGGGTGCATGACTACCAGCTGGTCCTGGAGAATGTCAGCTGCAGCTGCTGCAAGGCTGGTGATAGATTTACTCTTTACACACTGAAAGTCTACACACTGGCTCTTTCCTTCTTCCTTCTCCCAAGACATTCGAATAAAGGGTCTTTGGACATAGTTGTAAATCACTTCTGGGTGGCCCCCAGGCCTTTTCTTTTACTTTTTTCTTTGTAGGTTGGATAACCTTTTATTCCCAATCTAATCTTCTTAAGACCCCTCTCCATCAAAACTGATTTGGCCACAACTCTGTTTTCAATGTACTTGAAAAATCTATATAATTTTGTGCTATAAATAATTTGTGAATATTATTCTCCCATTTGTGGTGGATACTCTTCATCCCAATCAACCACATCATCGCCTGTAAGCACCACTATGTGGCATTCACGTTCCCCACTCTGGGCACTAGCTACCATGAGAGGCAGAATCATTTCTTCCAGGTAAAATTCGAACTGTCTACGGGCACCATCATTTGATAACTCATGCATTAGGGCACTGAGATCTCTACATTTAATAGTACTATATTCAAAAGAGATACAAAGAGAGTCGCATGGTTTTCTCAGTTCAGGAATAGATATGCCATCGGGACAATGGATTATTCCTGTTTTGTAGTAATTCAGAATAGCTCGAAACACAGTAAAGCCAATCCCCTCTGCCACCTCATACTCTCCTTTCTCGCTGGGACATGTAGAGTTATGTTCTCTGCCAGATCCAAACATCCTGCCCAACACTGTATATGGCTGAGCAGTAAAAATGGATCGGTCTACAACAAATTTAGTGTTATCCACTATTAGTGTCACTCGTTCTGACGTTCTTACATTCCGACCTCCTTCTTTTGCATTTTCATACACAAACACCATTTCCCCAGAAGTCTTACAGCTACCATCTGAACTTGACTGACTACTGTTTCTGCTGCTGTTCCCAGCACTGCTACTGGAACCATTTGGAGGTGACTTTTTGAGGATGAGGACTGCTTGGATGAGAGGAACTGTGATCTTTTTCACGTTCAACATGGTGCTGTCATGTTGGAGAAGTAACATTTCTAATACAAGGAGTGAGCTGAGATTCTGTTCTTTCGTGAGATGAATCTCATGATCTGTCACTTGACCTTCGTCTATCTCTTGATCTCTCATTGAGAGAGATCAAGTCACCAAGTAGTCTCATTTTGGTGTGGTCAACAACTCCCTTGGCAACATGTGAGGGAGTACTTGAATGTTTATAAAGTTTACGATGTCTATTATTCAATTTCCGATCCCAGTTCTCTGGACCACTGGAGTTACTGTCATAAGGATGAGGCCATCCTGCCATCCCACTTCAAGCTTCCTCACATTGCTGCTCTGAAAGCACACATGTAGCACCCATAACCTGTAGTCCCCCTTGAGTGTCCAGACAAAGGCCGGGGCCAGCGACACCTCTGCTTCCTCCCCAACTGGATCCCTCCGGAGGTGTCTGTCGCAGCGGATGCTCTGGCGGCTGCGGCTACAAGAGCCTCCCCAACAGGTTGCAGGCCGGCTCCTAGACTGCTTCTCACCTAAAACTTCTTGATGAATGTGCTTTCCTCTCCTCCATTACAAAAATTACGTTCAAGAAGTTGGCCATTCACAGCAATGTGGTTGAATCTTGCATGTGTAATGTTAAGTGAAAAGAACCAGACACAAAAGAGTATAATGATTGCTTTTATGTAAAGTACAAAACCAGAAAAGACTAATTAATGCCGCTAGAAGTCAGGAGAGTGATTCCCCCGGAGCGGAGCAGGGCAGGGGGGATTAAGGAGGCATCCTGGGTGCTGAAATTGCTTGGTTTCTTTATTTAGGTGCTGGTTACCTGGGTGTATGCAGTCTACAAAAATTCATCAGAGTTCTACATTTATATGTGATACGCACTTTTTAATGTGTAAATGATACTTCAATAGAAGATCTAAAAAAAAAAGAAAACAAAAACTTGCCTATTGTTGACACAACAGAGAGGAAGGCTTTGAGTGGGTTTTTTGTTGGCTGTCTGTGTAGGATGAAAGCAAAACATTCTTCCCACTAACATTCTTGCATGTAGTTCAAAACCTTGTCATTGCATTGAAAGCTCATTATATTTGTTTTACTCTTTTGTGAGCAAGCATGGCTCTCATCTTAGAAGAACTTAAAATATCAATCATGAAAGAAAACTACTGACAAATAGGAGCTGAAAGATTCCCTTTTTATGACTGGCCATCCTTGGTGAAGTCTCTCAGCCTTGAGAGGCTGGGGCTCCATGGAGGGGCCCCTCCTGAGACACTGTCTCCTGAGTCTGCAAGGGGCACCTTCTTCACCACGTCCTCAGGTTCTCAGTAGCCAGTGGCTATAGTGCTGGACCAGGCTTTTCTGCTTAAGCCATTTTCTGTCCCAAAGAGGAGCTGGACTTCATTTGATTCCCTTTCAGACACCCCACTTCACTTGTGCAGACATCGCAAATAATGCTAATAACCATAACGGACAGAGAGTGTTTACTGTGAGCCAGGCAAGTGCTTTAAATTCAATCCTCACAACAACCGCACGAGATGGTACTACTTTTAACATGGTAAAGTAGTAGCATTTTCCAGATGAAGAAACCCAGGCATGGAGAGGTTAAGTGTCTTGCCCCGGCTCTCACCGCTAGAACAGCAGAGCTGGGATTTGCACCCAGGCAGTCTGGCTCCTGACAACATGGGATGCTTCCACTTTCCAGCTGTTCTCTATTTAGCTGCATTTTATTTCTTCAGATTTCTGGACATGGTTATAAGGAGGTTTGGGAGCAGGGAAAGTGGTGGAAAGGGAGAGAAAGAAAGGAAATAATCTTCAGCCAGTCCCTACCTCTCCCCAGCTTGTACACTCATACACACACACACACACACACACGTGCACCCTATGTCCCTAAAATGCATCATTTTTTATACTTTAAAAAATGTACCATTCTCCTTCTCCACCTAGCAAAATCCCAACTCGTCCTTCAAGGCTCTGATCAAATGTCACTTCTTCAATAATCTCTCCCTTGAAATCCCATACAATATCATTCCTGCCTGTCCGCATTGGTGTTACTTGGTTCAAATGGAAATATACAACATTTATCAAATTATGGTTGGACAAGTGTCACTTCTACTAAGGTGTGCGTGCCTTGAAGCTGGGGATTGTGTCTGATCTGTACTTACTTCTATTGCCACTCTCAAGGAAGTAGGCATCACAGGCAAATATTAGGCACTCAGTGTTTGCTAAACTGGATTGAACAGAGTTATTGGGTAACACCATAGATTTAACTCTGCTTCCTGATTTGGGGCCAAAGGAACGGAGTTCTGACAAATCCATCCTTCATGATACAGATAATTTAAAATAAGTGCCTGTGAAGAAGGTGTGTTGAGGCTCTTTGTGTCCCGGTTCCCTAGGATGTGAAGCGGGAGGGTGGACTGGCTTAGGAATCGCAGCTGCGTAGCAGGTGTAGGGGCACAGCCTTCTGACCCACCCTTGGGAGCCATCCCTAGCTGTTTCTCACAGCCCAGAAGCAGCCTCAGTTAGCTGTCTCCCCACAGGGCTCCAGGCAGACGGGACTGTTTGATCAGAGATGGCGTGTAAAAAGAAATCTGCGGCCGCTCCTAATCTGGAACATTCCTTGCTTTGATGAATGACAGGGTAGAACATGTTAATCAGCATGTTCTCCTGACTGAATTGGTTTAGGTCATTTCACACTTGACCCAGAAGCTCCCTCTTGCTCAGTTTTCTCCTTTGCTGTGGTGTTTTCAGTATTTCCTTCTAACATAAGAAGAGAAATATGACACCCAATTCTGTGTGGCAGGTGCTACTTGACCAAACAACTGAGTGACACTCGATTTGGCTTCTGACCAAAAACGTTGTTCATATTTCTATAAAGTTTGAATTGAAACAGCATTTGCAGCTCCCAGGCTTTCTTCACCTTCCTTGTCCTTCTGTCCAATCCGACTTAGCACCTCAATGCCTTCCCCCCATCCCCCGACCCCCAACTAAACAGCCATGGCTTCTCTGTCTCTGTCTCTCTCTCTCTCTCTCTCTCTCTCTCACACACACACACACACACTTTGAGGAGCTTCCATTCTCTCCACTGGAACTCCAATGTCAGTGTAAGAAGCATGTGTTTTAAAGCTGCAGACATGGATTAAGTGAGGAAGTGATTCAATGCTATTCTCCAAGGAATTCACCTAGCAAGGCACTCGGGTTCAGAGTCATTTGCGATTGGCTGTTTTCACCATCAAGTCAGGGGAGAAAAGTAGGATTTGAGGCCTGCTCTGTATATGCTTCACAGTTTCTTACTTCTGGAAAATGAAATTCCAAACTGGCCAGTCATCGGCTAATTTTGGAGAGTTATCTACACCCTGGGGTTATTTGTCAGAGGGTTTCTGAAATTCCTGTGAACATTTAGATGTACACCATTTTCCTTATCATTTTCATGTAGAGTCTATGAACTAGTTAATGAGCTTCTGTTACAAGTATTTCTAGAATAATACCCTTCATGTATGTGTGTAAAATACACACTTAATTCCTCCAAACAAATGTCTGTTTGGATATTGGGCTGACTTTGATAAGAAGGGATTACAGTGAAAGCTCTTTGGCAGTGTAAAGCATGGTCAAACAAAAGGGCTTCACTCTAACTTTTCTCTGTCAGCAAATAATGCCTGCCAAAATGATCTTTTCATGTTGAATACCCCTACAAGTGTGGTTGCTACTTAGAATGCAACCCTACTGTTTTGAATAAATAGCTGTTACTTTAAAAACCAATTAGCTGAGAGAGGGCTATTCCATTAGCATAGAATTTGGACTTAAATAAATAAGAAAAATCTAAAATAAAATCCCAAATTACTCTGGAAGTAATTATAAATAATTTTTAACTATTTTAAATTCAGGCTGTTTTCCCAAGATAATATGGTAGTAATTGCTAAATTTAAATACATTGTGAATAACTCTAATCTTGTAAACAAATTCAATACATGATTCTATCATGGAATTTGTGAATTCACATAATTTGCAAAAATAGATTAAGGCTTTTCCAAATCTCTGGACTCTTCCTAAGATACATTTCTCGTACTATTTTATTCCCAGGTTTTGAACTCTTATCATGCCTAATGACAAATATCTTTGTCTATTTGACAATAACTTCAGGGATAATGTGAAGAATTTCAAATATGTATTTTTAAGTGTCTTGTGTGAGGATCTAGCCCAGTAACCACATACACATCTGAAAACGTGGGTATTGAGTGAGCATTAGACTAATACTAATCCTCACTAACACTAACACATTGCTCCAGGGAGTTTGTGTGAGTCTCCCTGCAGGTTACAATCCAGGCTTCCATTGAAAAAACTGATTTAGACTTTGGGCTCAAAATGCAATTAAATCTGGCTCTTATTTTAAAAAAAGAAGTGTAAAATTAATGCAATTCTCTCCTTCTCTTAAAGAGAACTTTTCTCCCTCATTTCACATAGTTTTTACAATTTGACTGGGCAATACAGGCATATGGTTCAAGGACCAGAAAATATCAGGGTGCCCGGGAAACATTCTCCTTCCTCAAACCTGTCTGCCTTCTGCCCAGCTCCTCCCCACCGCTAACTGTTCTTAGATTCTTACATAGCCTTCCAGAGCTTCCTTATGCAAGTAATATGGATACAAACATAAATGTTTTTCCTCCCCTTTTAAACCAATATATAGCCTATTAAACAAGTTATTATATAAATATAGCCTATTAAGTAAAACAGCTTTGGTTTTTCACCACATATAGATTTCTCCTTCTCTGTTGACAAGCCCTCCTTCGGGATGGCCTGCTTCACTGTGGTGGTGCAGCAGCGTCATCTACAACTAACTTTTCTACCGGACGCAAAGCCCACAGGCTTCCTTCTGCTCGGAAAGTGAGCTGGAAATAGGGCAGTGCTGCTCAGCGTCTCCACACCGGGCCCTGATGAATGATGGGTGCGCCTGTCAGTGAGCGCTCCCCGGCTACCCTCTAGATTCCATCCAGACAGATTTAGTCAGTACGCAGGGTTGGCCAAAGAGCAGCTGCTGTGTGTTGATATCATTTGTGAGACCTCAGGGGTTACCATGACCTGAGGGTGCCCAGTGGAAACTTGGAACTGAACCCTCTTTGGAAAGGAGTCTGAGGGAGCCAGGCCCCAGGCACACATGGCTTTGAAAGCTAAAGGCTTCAAGCAGAGGCATCACAACTGCCCGCAGCAGCATCACACACTTATTTCTGTACTTTCCCTTCTTCTATTCAGTAAGGTCATTTTCAATTATTTCTTTCATACTTATACGCAGTGTCAGGCCCAGGAAGCTGCAGCTGGGTACCAAAGAGGCATAAATGCCAGCAAATTAGTCACCACCAACCGTGGTTCTTGCTAGGTCGTGGATTCCCTGCTCATTGAGGGGAAGGATGCTCACTGAAGATTGCATACTCTGGACCAGCAGCTTGCAAAGTAAATTAGAGCTTCATTTCATGATTATTTTTAAAAAGGCAACATACCCAACAAGCTATAATCAATCCTACATGGAAGTTTACTCTCAGAGGTGGATTTACCTTGAAACCAGTGAAGCTCAAGTTTCAGGGTCTCTCATCAGCATGGGTTCCCATAAGGCTCTGTGTCTAATGCATATGACTTAACTTTATATTCTTTTTTGTAAAAGTACTCCTCAAATTGTATAACTCTTATGCCCCACAAAACCTGGATCTGACCTTATTTATTGCCACAGCCAATTTTCAGTTATCTGCTAGCTGATTGTCCAAATTTCAGCTTTATCCAGGGGCAAATCTTGCTTGCTAAATAAGGTGAACTATTTTTTTAGTGGTCCACTGGCTCTTTTGTTTTCATATTTACTTCTCACTTGACTTGCAAGGCAACAGGACTTTCTGTGAAATGGTCTGATCCGTCCCTACTGGGAGAATTCTTGATACAGAATGGATTTGACTTCTCCAAGCACAAAAGGGGTCGCGGGAACTAGAGAAGGTTTGCTCCAGTCAACGGACAGCCTCCCAAACAGCCTCCCAATCGTACCTGAGACAAATCTTGTCTCTGTGCCTTTGTTTTTGATTCAAATGAACCCCTAGGCCATAAAATTCATACGTTAAGGAAATAAATACTTCAAAGCTAAATGTGAAAGATTTGAGGGATCAATCATACTTCTTCTCAGCCCCATTAGTGAAGATAACTAAAAACTGACAGCATGGGCTTCCCTCATGGCACAGTGGTTGAGAATCCGCCTGCCAATGAAGGGGACACGGCTTCGAGTCCTGGTCCGGGAAGATCCCATATGCCACGGAGCAACTAAGCCCGTGCGCCACAACTACTGAGCCTGCGCTCTACAGCCCGTGAGCCACAACTACTGAAGCCCACACGCCTAGAACCTGAGCTCTGCAACAAGAGAAGCCACCGCATTGAGAAGGTCGCGCACTACAACGACGAGTAGCCTCTGCTCGCCACAACTAGAGAAAAGCCCGCATGCAGCAACGAAGACCCAACGCAGCCAAAAAAACCCACAAAAAACTGACAGTATTTCTATTTTCCCATTTGACTGGAGTTTTACGGGTTGACAATTTAGTCATCTCATATTTTTTCTGTGGCGTTTTAATCTTTTTTGTTTGTTTTTATTTATTTAACATCAACATATTTACTCATTTGCTTAGTTTTGTTTGTTTTTAAATCACTCCTTTTTCAGCCCACAAAGCACTATGTAATGAGTTTAATCTCTAACAGAATTAGAGCTCTGCCTTTGTAGAACCCCATTACTCTGGCTTAGTAACACCATCAGTGGTACATGGCATGTTTGTGTTCTAGTTGCTGTGTATTTAACAGAATAAATAAATGCTTAAGAAATTAATATTTACCTCCTAGAGATTACTTTGTATTCTTTTGAAAATCATCTTTAACTCTGATGTTTAAAAATCAGGAAAACAGAGATAGGACACTGTGTAATAAATATATCTACTTAAGGACTCCAATTATTCGTTTATTGGTAGTACATCTTAATTCATGAAAGATGAGAATTTTTTTTACTCATCAAGTAATATTTCTTTTTTTTTTTAAACATCTTTACTGGAGTATAATTGCTGTACAATGGTGTGCTAGTTTCTGCTTTATAACAAAGTGAATCTCAAGTAATATTTCTTGGAGCTAAAAAATTGTTATTCTTTATGTATTTCTACAGGAAAGTTTGGATTTTTTCTGAGGTGGGAAATAATCAGTTTTTTAAGAGGAAATGTCCCTTTGATAGGCCAATTTGTGCAACTCTATAGGTAGAGAGAAAGGTGGGGCAAAGATGGATTGATTCCTAACTTACTATAGTATACTCTTATACTTTTAAAGCTTGGAAATTGATTTTTTAAACTTCATTTTCATCTAAATATGTTCCTACATTTCTCACCTTTGTTTACTATAAATTATTTGCCTTGGTAATATAGAGCTGGCTTTGGTTTTATTCTTTGGTTTTCAAACTCAAGAACCCTGGAAAGAGTTTACATACAAGAAAAACTGTAAGCAAATCCAATATTACCACAGGCAGATGGATATCACAGGTGAGTTTTAAAAAAACACAACTCACCACCTGCTCCGTAAGAATAACCTTAGCTAGCAGTTTATCTTGTCAGCCACCTTCATTACACTAGCCAGGTGTCCAAAGAACATTAGAAATAACAGAAAAGAGAGGAAGAGACAGGCGCTCTTTGGGTGACAGTGCTATTCTGTGAAGTGTTTCTACTGTGACATAGGGCATATTTACCGCCACTCCCAAGGATAAGAGAACTGCATGCAAAATACCCGTCGGAGAAGAAGACGGAAAACGCCTTTTAAAACTGGCTCACAATCCTCTTCAGACTTCTGCTCTCTGTGGCAGACATTCATGCCGTATGATGGGAGAGTTCTGAGTTTAGGGATCACAAAGTCATTGACAATTGCAATAGGATATATAATGGATGGAAAAAAGGGGAGCTTATTCGTTACGGAGCAAAAATTTCTTCAGGCCCCATAGTCGTAACAGCTCCCATACCATCCCCTCTTTTGTTTGGCTTTAGAAAACACATTAAGACCTCAGCTCATGTGAGGAGTAGAGATGGAGCCCTCTGGATCTTAATTACTTTTAAAAAGGCAGTATTGCTTCTCATCACAAAATGATACCAAATAAATATGCTGACTAAATTTTAACACTTTATATAAGATAAAGACCCATTTGTACAATATGATTATAGAGTATCATAATAAATCGTAATGGATGCAAGACTCTTCTTTCCTTCCATACATGTATTCTTTCTTCACTATTTAAAAAATCTATTCAAATTTGTAGATGCTTTCACTGACCCTTGCATATTCACAATGCCACATGTTTTCACAAGAGGTAAAATTAACTTTGAGTAATCAATTCTATGAGAAATTTTCATAACGATAGCATACCATGTGAGACGAGGTTCTGGCCAGCCGGCTACAGAGCAGTGTAATTTTACATTTTCTTTCTCCCAAACAGTGTGGGAACGAGGTTTAATGACAAATTCAGGAGCATGGAGAAGACTATCTTCATTCAACTTTTTATGGTATGCCTCGGTTTCTTCTAACTGAAAAAAAAATCAACATATTATGAAATCAAAGTAACATGCTACAAAAATGTAATGTAGAAATCAAAATGATCATTTTTTTTCATTTGGAGCCTTACTTTTGCATTCATTTCAAACGAATTCCCCTCACCCCTTTTGAAAACAGACACATCACTTAATTTTTAACATTGTAAGCCTGAGCAACATATTTTACTTCTCTAAGGTGGATTTCTTAAGGTTCTTCAAGAACTTTAATTTCTATAGAACCTAAAATTTCACAGAATTTAAATATTAAGTGTGTCTTTCTTTGACCTATACATTTTGATGTCTTTTTCCTTCTTTTGTTTCTCTGCAAGACCACATATTTCTTCATTTGAAGCTAATTAATCTATATTAACACACATATACACAATGTTACATGCATTTCTACTTTTTAAAATTAATATTTTTTGGAGTATAGTTGATTTACAATGTTGTGTTAGTTTCTGCTGTGCAGCAAAGTGAATCAGTTATACATATACATATATCCACTCTTTTTTAGATTCTATTTCCATATAGGCCATTACAGAGTATTGAGCAGAGTTCCCTGTGCTATACAGTAGGTCCTTACTAGTTATCTACTTTATATATAGTGGTAGCATTTCTACTTTTGTAAGTTATATTAAATTGTCTTTTTTTTTTTTTTACCGTTTTTTTCAGTGACAGGTGTTCTGCCTTTTCTCGAATTGCAACTTTCCTTGACTTCTCAAAACCTTCCTCCTGGTGAAGCACGGACGTGGACTGTTTGGATACTGTGGACTGCTTGGCTGCTGTGACTCCTTCCTCTCTAGCAAGGAGATTCCTCTCGGCTATGTAAGCAGCAGCTTCTTTAATTCTTTCTTCTTCTGTGTCTGTAATTCCACTGACATGCACTTGGCTAAAATATAATAACAGCAAAATATGGGTATTGTGGATGGCAGTGATGAGATAGCCCAATTTTACCAAGTTCAAAGTGCCCGACCTCAGATGCTGTACACTGTGCCCAAAGAAAACCTGACATAGAAAGACCTGGTAAATAGGAGCTAACTCTTCACATATGGCAGTGATCTTCACCTTAACCAACAATGATAACAACAATAATACTACCTATTCCAGCTGTGGTGCCTTGACAAGTGCTTTTTACATACATTGTCTCATTTTTCCCCACAACAACCCTTTGAAGTAGACTGTACCCTCTCTACTTTAGATATACGGCAACAAGACACAGAGAAGTTAGATAACTTGCCCAACGTCATTTCTTTGGTTTCCTTAGTGTGTTTAAATACGATTTAGTCTATAAAAAAAGATTAAGTTACGACTTCCTTCCAGAAAAGACGATATTGTAAAATGACAGACAGTTGTGTGGCTGTGATTCTGATTTTCGACTATGTGCTTGATCTGGATTCTGTAACTCAGATGATGTAATGCATTGCCCAGAGGTGCTGCACACAGAGATAAGTTGTAAATTTACGTGAGATCCTTAAGCCTAGTGGGTTTCCTTTCCATGATAATAAAGGTTGTGTGTGTGTATATACATATTTAATATGACAACCTTACTTTGTGCTTACACACAGCCCTGTTGTAAAGAAATGATCAAACTCACAGTTGAAGTGTTGATGCTGACAAAAGTGACTTGTTTTTACTCATAATTGATGATGATGATGGCAAGTGAGTGGTTACATCCCAAAGTGCTCTGCCTAATATAGTAGTTTATGATAGAATTTGTGCTGTGATTTAGTAATGTTGTTTAAAATATTTGGATTATTTTAAAACTCCTTCAATACCTTTGCTGTCAATCCTATTACATGTTTCAGTGAGGAGTATGTTGATTATATTGAAGATTTTCTTGAAATTGAGTCTCCTGAGACCTCTAAAGGCAGAATTGTACATTTGTTTTTCTTATAAGAAAAATTACTTCAAACTTCAAGCAAACACTGCCATTGTGTTTACAAGTCCCTGGCACCTGAATCTATATAGTTTGCTGACGAGTAGGATGCAACATTTGCACAAGTTTGGAATTTCTCATGGAATATTACTAAAACATCTGGTAGACAAATTAGTCCACCTTGCGTTTTACTCAACTTAGTGAATTTTAATTTCTTTTCCCTTCTCTCTATCTCTCCAAATATTAATAAGTAGTCTCTACCAAGGAAGTTATCTGCTATAATTTAGGGGGAGAAAAAGGAAGATGGAACATTTTTAGCTTAGTGTCCTGACATAATTACCTCTAACTTTTCTTTTTGAATGAGATAGGAAGTAAATGAATTAATAAGTGAATACAAAACAAACGTCATGAGAATCTACTTGGAATTCTCTATAGAGGCTAATATACAATATAGAGATTTGAAATGAGGTTTGTAATATGATTCAATATGTATAGTAATGGATTATATTCAATGCTAGTCCGGCCCCAAGTTGAGACAACTCTAAGTGAAATTCACATGCCCTTTAACAGTGGATGTGCTAACATAGCTCTAGAGGGCAGAATGGAGTCATGGTTTCCCTGCCTTTTCCATTTGCAAATAAGGTAAACCTTGGGGAAAAAAACTGTAATTATTTCACAGGAAAACTCAAGTACACTTAAAAATATATTTTTGACCCAGGACAGCAGGCACATTTGCCTTTAAGTAAATATAAGTGCATATCAGTGGTAACCCTGCTATAATTTGGGTACAAGAGCAAGAATATGATGCTAACATCAAAAACACACTACTGCAAATTTAAAATAATTTAAAACCTTTCCAATACTTTATATCTGATGATTTCGATTTAAAACCTGTTGCTAACATAAAGTTAGTTCTACTTATCAGACTATAAGAAGTGGAATTTTCAAGTGCCATCCAGAAGAAACCGTATTCTCCAGAAATATACTACGATTGCATTTGCCAATCCTAGGGGGACTCTCAGCTCATCCACTACCAGCCATGTGACTTTCAGCAAGTCACTGAGCTTAGATTTCCTTGTCCAAAAATTGACATATTAATACCTCTCCAGGGCTGGATGGAGGACTTAGCAAGATAGTTTATATAATGCACCTAGAGTGATTCCCAGCAAACAATAGGTACTCAGCAAATGTTCATTATTTTCCCATCCTTTTAGATTGTTAATACTGTCAATACCATTATGCAGTGTTATTTTCATAGTAACAGAATATAGGAGATGACTCCACATAAAAAATGAAGGCGAGCTGGAAATAAAACCTAGAAGATAAAATTTTTATTCACATTTTCTTTTATCACAGTTTATTTTGTAAATTATCATTTATTTTTTTATATTTATTTTATTTATTTATTTTCGGCTGTGTTGGGTCTTTGTTGCTGTGCGCAGGCTTTCTCTAGTTGCCGTGAGTGGGGGCTACTCTTTGTTGTGGTGCATGGGCTTCTTACTGCGGTAGCTTCTCTTGTTGCAGAGCACAGGCTCTAGGCACGCAGGCTTCAGTAGTTGCAGCTCACGGGCTCAGTAGTTGTGCCTTAGGGGGCTCTAGAGCACAGGGTCAGTACTTGTGGCACACGGGCTTAGTTGCTCTGCAGCACATGGGATCTTCCCGGACCAGGGATCAAACTCGTGTCCCCTGCATTGGCAGGCAGATTCTCAACCACTGCACTACTAGGGAAGCCCTAAATTATCATTTCTTGAGACTCACCTGGAGGGGACAAAATGGTTTGGTGGGGAAAAGGTAGGGAGAAGATGGTGAGTGAGCAGCTTCACTTTGTGCCCACACAGGTGGAGTGGCATGCCATGTAGGTTAATGCTAAGCTGACATGATTTTTAAATGATATTTTAAAAAACAGAGTGGGAAAAAAAACAGAAAATAAAATATTTCACTTCTCTAACCTAGCCATCTCCTAAAAGGAATATGAGTGTCATTAAACCAACTATGAAGAGGTTGATTCTGGGCAAGCATACTTAATATAAGTATGTTTGTCTGGAAAGTTCACTTTAAAAAATCAGATATAAAAAAAAAGTCAAAGAGGGCTTCCCTGGTGGCGCAGTGGTTGAGAGTCCGCCTGCCGATGCAGGGGACGCGGGTTCGTGCCCCAGGCCGGGAAGATCCCACATGCTGCAGAGCAGCTGGGCCCGTGAGCCATGGCCGCTGAGCCTGCGCGTCCGGAGCCTGTGCTCCGCAAAGGGAGAGGCCACAACAGTGAGAGGCCCGTGTACCAAAAAAAAAAAAAAAAAAAAAAAGTCAAAGATATAAAATGAAAAGCTAAAAATAGAATATTGTTTACTCCCTTACCTTCCTAAGTAGGTTCAGAGCAATTATGACATTAGCCTCCGAAACAATTCAGAAAGGAACCGTCAGAAAGCAGTGGAAAGAAAAAATGGAGGGAAACAGAAGTAGGTCACTCAAAATTACACCGGCATTATTGCCTAGTGATTTTCCTGAGAGCACTTGCCCAGAGAAGACGACCTCATTCTGAACCATCTTAGCTCTGTGAATAATTCTCCATTCAAAGGAAAATAAACAGGGAAGACTCAGAAAGTTCCTGTTAAACTTTAAGTTGGTGTCTTGAACAAGTCTCCTTTCAAGATTCCTTTGTATATATTATCATTCAAAAAATGTTTATACTATAAACAGAAATTTGGCATTACACAGACTGGTGATTTAGTGATTATTTTGTTTGAACTTTACCTCAAAATAAATAGTAATCTATTTTACATTTAACAAACATAAGCCAGGCATTCAAGTTATGGTGCAATTCTTTTACTTAGTCTACGTTATCTAAGACATTTTTTTCTTCATAATGAATAATAATTAAAACCACACTGGCAACCAATCTACCTAAACATATCATCTGATTTTTTTCTTTTAGTTCACCCAGTATTTTATAGTTCTAACCTTTCTTTCTACTCTAAACATAGTGACTATATATAGTGTCCAAACACTAGCATCCAATACTTGTCTTCTAATTTCAACTAGTTACATAATTAGAACTAAGTTGCTAATCATCCTCTTTTGTCATATAGCCATCCTATGTGATGGCAAACATTTTTACAATGAACACATCTCCCTCCGTGCATGGTTCTGAGGTTCCACAGACCTTTCTCAACCAGTACATAGTAAGTGCTCAATAAATGACAGCTGCTATTATTATTACTACCTGACAACATTTACTCTCCACTTTCTAATAATCAGATCCAGGGAGAAAATCCGTACATACCGTCCTGAGAAAATGGGCACCATGTAGTCACTTGGCAGATTTTCTTTCTTCTCTCCAGAGAGAAGGCTTTTCCTGGCTCTCTTTGTTTGGGGGCTCAACTTGGATGAATAATCTTCTAATGTCAGACTGGAATCTGTAAGTCTGAAAAAAAAACACCCTAATGTTAGTCTATAATTTTAAAAAATGCTTATAAAAGGAAGTTTTAAGTTTGGGGATGTTTTACAGAATCCTAGACGGCTAATGTTATAATCATCTTTTATCTTTAGAGCTAGCGTGAGAATGACCTCACATAATGCACTCTATCTAGACACAAGAGAAAAATAGGTCTATAGCAATTTTTAAAAATTGCAGTATAACTGCTTTACAATGTTGTGTTAGTTTCTGCCGCACAGTGAAGTGAATCAGCCATATGCATACACACATCCCCTCCCTCTTGGACCTCCCCCTGCCATCCCACTATCCCACCCAAGTAGGCCATCACAGAGCACCGAGCTGAGCTCCCTGTGCTATACAGCAGGTTCCCACTAGCTATCTATTTTACACACGGTAGTGTATTTATGTCAAATTTCATGGCTTTTTCCCCCTTAAAATTTCGAGGGTAAGTGGCAGTGCTTTGGTAATAGTTCCAAATACCCTTTGCTGTTAAGTTAATGTTGGAAATTTAGGTGGTCTACATAAATGGTTTGGATACATTGTGTATCCAAATGCTTTCAGGGGATTAATACAAAAGCAGATTTTCTGTATTGGGAGCCCAGGCAATTCTGATGCAGGGCCTCTAGGTTCAACCTGAGGCCTTTATGTAGTGTAGACAGACTCCATCTGAAAGGACACTGGGTTCATCAAACAATAGAGTTAATATACTTTCTGTGAACACACAGCGTCGAGTGACTCGGAAAATTACAGGTTTGATAAAGAACACTTTGCTAGTGCTGTTGTACACAAAGATCCACCCACCCATGCACACTGGTGCGAGTGTACACTTGGAGGTAGTTATTGTTCTAATAAACCAAAAAATGTGTTAGCAGAGTGGAAAACATGACAGCAGAGATTGCTTCTAGAGAAAAGAATTGATGAAATTAAAAGGACAACCTTAATCTATATAGTTCTTGAACTAAATGAAGTGCATTTTCTTTCAAATGTATAGAATTTGGCATAAATTTCAGAAGTTCATGGACTCTCTGAACAATCCATGGGCTCAGGCTAAAAGCCTCTTGTCTACATTGTAATGAAAGATAGTCACAATAGGAAGCCGTACAGGAACTCTCTGTACTATCCTTGTAATTTTTCTACAGACTTGAACTGATTCTAAAATTAAAAGTTAATGTTAAAAAGGTCCCTGGTGTAGAGAAAATTTGAAGAGAAAGTGAAGCATGTGAGTGGTGTGGCATGGAAAAAGCCAGCTGCCCAGTTAAAACAGCAAAACCTTCCAAAGTGTCCAAACCTTGATCGTTTCCCAGTCTTTAAAAAGCATTAGCAAAAGCAAAGAGATTACCTAAATCAAAGGAAGACAGTACATATACAAAGTACAAAATGGATACATAATAATGCAAATAATCCTATCCCCTGCTAAGCAAGTAACACAGACCTGCAGGGCTTCTAGGAAGTACAGGGGGTGCAAAGGTAGCCTGAGAGTATAGGGTGGGCTACTCCCTTTAATTCCTGGAGTGGAGTTGTAGCACAGAAATGGCAAACCTTTTCCTCTCCCACTAACTACCCCCTCCCCCAGGGTAAATATCTAGCTCTTATTCTATGATCAGCATTAACGCCAAAGGTTAGAACCTTGAATTCAAACTTGTGGATTGGTTACCAATTGGAAGGCTTAGTGAAATTTGTTCCTGGCTGGCTGTTCCAGGCAGCAGCAAAATGACTGCATTCTATACCCCTAGCAGGTTACAAAGTACAGGCTGTGCTAATACAGGTCTAAGTTTAAAGTGGTATTTTCCTTCACTCCTTTAATTCCATTACTATACAAAATAAAATTAATTATGGAGTCTGTTTCATTTTTTTCTATTTATAGAACATTTGCATTTTCTAATTTTTCTCCTGTTTTTCTGTTTTTGCTCTTTTTACTTTTTACTTTCATTCTACTATCTGCAGTCATTCTCATGAGCTCATATTTTCAATGTTTATTTATATCAAAACAGCTGTGATTTGTCATTCTTTTTCTTGTACTGTCGTTCCTTTTTTTCTGTCATTTTCCCTTTAAGATAAACCTTTAAAATGATTCACTTATTACAAAGAATGTGCCAGAATGTGATTATTCCATTCTCACAAGTAAATCACAGCAGATGATTTTTAATAGTTAAACTTTATGGTAAAGATTCATGGTACTATCATCAGTTTCACATAATATTTCATTTGGAAGAAAAGGCTTCAAAAAAAGCATTATGATTTTATATATTATATAGTATTATTTAGAAAATCATATATTTTATAGTATTATTTAGAAAATCCAAAATATTTAGAAAATATCAAACACTTGTTATGCTCTCTAAAGTTTCTTCAAGCTTTTGAATCCTAACAAAAAGAGCGTGTGAAGGATTAGATGTTAAAATACTGTGCCAACAGACTAGTTGGTAATGCTAAGTCATTTATCGAAGTTAACAAACAAAACTAAACCAGAGAAACAAAGTTTTAAGGAACTGACTATGCAATAATCAGTGTAACTAATTATTTGAAGGAAAGCCATGGCTATTTTGTTATGACCCAGGAACACTGAAGTCTAACATCTTACTGTATTGAATTTTAAAGTCAAATAATGTTTTTAGAGGAGTTCAATAGAATATGTAAAATTTAAATTTCTTTGAAGTTACATCAAAGAGCTAAATAAGGGCTTGCTAACCTCTTGGGCTTTTAGTTGTATCTAAATTTTGAAAATAATACTCTGTCTTATAAGTCAGTTTCTGAGTAGACACTTAACTTGATATGTATGGATCAATGTGGGTCTTTTAACTATTAAAACTATATTTAACGGGACTTCCATGGTGGCGCAGTGGTTAAGAATGGTTAAGAATCCTCCTGTCAATGCAGGGGACACGGGCTCAAGCCCTGGTCCAGGAAGATCCCACATGCCGCAGAGCAACTAAACCCGTGCGCCACAACTACTGAGCCTGTGCTCTAGAGACAGCGCGCCACAACTATTGAGCCCACGTGCTGCAACCGCTGAAGCCCATGCACTCGGTGGCACCGCAACAAGAGAAGCCACCGCATTGAGAAGCCCGTGCATTGCAACGAAGAGTAGCCCCCACTCGCAGCAACTAGAGAAAGCCCACGTGTGGCAACGAAGACCCAACGCACCCAAAAATAAATTTAAAAATTTAAAAAAACCCTAAATTTAATGTTCTTTATGTCTTGAATCTTTCTGAACTTCAATTTATGAAGGCAGGGAAACTAAGCTATAGGTAAGGATTGATTTGCGTGTGCATGGGTGCACCCATGTGTCTGTAACTGTGTCTAGGTACATCTACCTGTACTCTGCTACTAATTGTGGTATGTCCTCTTAATATGTCTAAAGTTAGCAGAATTTAAAGAAATATCATGGTGTGTATGACATCATCACACCTATGACCAGCAGCACCACAGAGGAGGGATGTAGCCCAGGTACAGAAAGCTCTTTCTGGAAATGTTCCAGGGACTCAGAAATAGACTTGCACCTCCATCCAGTTCAAATACTGAACAACAACAACAAAAACAACATAACCTTCTGCTCTTACAACTTCATAATTATTCTTAACAGGAATAGCAAGAACAAAACTAATTATAGAATCACAGAACTGGAAGAGATCTCAGGGATATTTATACCACACTCATTTTATAGATGTGGAAGACCTGGAATATCTTTGTAACTTGCCCAGGTTCATACAGCAAGTTGGTAGGTGAACTAGGACTAGCATTCACCTAGGTTAGTGTTCTTTCCACTACAGCAGTGGTCTCTAGCTTTTGTGACTGAGTCCTCTCGATCCAAAAATATTGGGGGCATGCCACCTGTATATATCTGTTTATTTATAAATTCTACACATATACTGCTGTATAAATATTCTCACTTTATGAAATATTCAATCAACAGAAACATTTTATGGGCCAAATTTGACTTTTTAAAAAATACAGGGCCTCCCTGGTGGCGCAAGTGGTTAAGAGTCCGCCTGCCGATGCAGGGGATGCGGGTTCGTGCCCCGGTCTGGGGGGATCCCATATGCCGCGGAGCGGCTGGGCCCGTGAGCCATGGCCGCTGGGCCTGCGCATCCAGAGCCTGTGCTCCGCAACGGGAGAGGCCACAGCAGTGAGAGGCCCACATACCGCAAAAAGAAAAAAAAAAAAAAAATACAGAAGTGCTCATATTTCTTCCTACACTTCCATGGCTTGCCTTCATGGATTCCCTACTTTGGAAACCACAACACCATGTCACACTGCTCATAATGACTCTGATGTTGATTTGCTATTCCTGAATTTATTCACATCAATTGATTTATTCACATCACAGTCCAATTAAAAATAAAGCATTAAAAAACTCATTAGGGCTTCCCTGGTGGCACAGTGGTTGAGAGTCCGCCTGCCGATGCAGGGGACACGGGTTCGTGCCCCGGTCTGGGAGGATCCCACGTGCTGCGGAGCGGCTGGGCCTGTGAGCCATGGCCGCTGGGCCTGTGCGTCCGGAGCCTGTGCTCCGCAACGGGAGAGGCCACAGCAGTGAGAGGCCCACGTACCGCAAAAAAAAAAAAAAAAAAAAAAAAAAACTCATTAAACTTTACATGAAGTAAAATGCTAGTTCTTTAAAGTTATGTTGTCCTAGTTCCCCAGGATGAGTAACTTTATTCACACTTATGTTAAGTATGGATCTACTTAATGGCTATATTACTTTCTAAAAAAAGTATGACAACCTATCAGCATGTTTCAGAAAAAATGATCGGTTGTAGACACCCATCCCTATATGCCTATGGTTATATTGTATTATTGGTTTCCCTCTCTATCTTTCCCCTAGCCTATGACTATTCAAGGAGGGGAATGGCCTAAGTTACCTTTGTATACTCAGTACTGTGTGCACTGCCTGATAGTGTTCAATAAACTTACTGAATGAAGTGAAATCAAGATTCATCCTGCTGTAATCATATGCTATCTCAGTGATTCTCAACCCTGACTTGCCATCAGAATCAGCTGAGGAGCTAATAAAAATGACCAATGCAGAGGTGGGACTTCTAGTATGGTGGAGTGAGTTCAGCAGTTTCTCTCCCCAAAAAGCCATGATAAAACGGGATACAATTGTCAAAACCAACCCATTCAGGGCTCTGAAAATCAACCAAAGGCATACACTACACTGACAAGTGGTTATTCATAAAAAGATACTGATCTTCAGGTATGAATAAGTGGGAGTCTGTGTGACATTCTTGCTTAGTCTTTCTCCACCCTCCAGCTCCCAGCTCAATCCATAAGGTAGTTCTACCAAGGTGGGAAAAGTTGAGAAAATCATAATGTTCACTGCTAGAGGGGTTGACTTGATTTGGAGCAGAGCATGATAAACCTCCACAACCAGCAACATTGTAACATGAGCCATCTAAGTGGCAAACAAACAAGGGAAGACCAGCAGCTCAATCAATCTCAGGATGCAATCAGGAGCAAGCAGCAGACTGGCAGATCAGCCTGAAATTTAACAGGAAGATTTGAAAAATAAGACCACCATGGGGGGGACGGGGGACTTCCCTGGTGGTGCAGTGGTTAAGAATCCACCTGCCAATGCAGGGGACATGGGTTCAAGCCCTGGTCCGGGAATCCCACATGTCGCGGAGCAACTAAACCCATGTGCCACAACTACTGAGCCTGTGCTCTAGAGCCCACGTGCCACAACTACTGAGTCCGTGTGCTACAACTACTGAAGCCCGCACGCCTAGAGCCCGTGCTCCACAGCAAAGACAAGCCACCGCAATGAGAAGCCCACGCACCACAACAAAGAGTAGCCCCCGCTCGCGGCAACCAGAGAAAGCCTTCGCACAGCAACGAAGACCAACGCAGCCAGAAAAAAAAAAAGACCACCGTGGGGGCCTTCATAAGCTCTCCATGTGCCTGAATAGAAAAAAAACTGGAGAGGGCTCAGGTTATCCACACATCATTAGTTAACTGTAAACCTGTGTACATGTGCAGAGGAGAGACAAGAGAGTCTAGAGGTAAGCAAATCCAGGGCATACATACTTTAAAATTACCTGAATTTCAAATGTGCTCCCCAACACACACACAGATCTATGGCCAGAAGATGGAACCTTTACTGTCTTGAGATGTTTGAGCACAGTGTCTGACCATTCATTGATTGGCCATTAATCTATGCAAATACAAGGTGATCCCTATGAATTCAGGCTTAAAAATGAGAATGACAATTTAAAAAGAAAACTAAACAGAGACATCAGCAGTAACACAGTGCTAGGTAAACAGATTCTATAAATGTGTTTAGGCAAGTAATTAAACAAAAACAAAACAGATCAACAACTCATTTAGGGGAAAATTCAGAATCCAGAATTACTAAAGTATATTATCTAACAGGTCCCATTTTCTTTTTTTTTTTTTGGCTGTGCTGGGTCTTTGTTGCTGTGTGTGGGTTTTCTCTAGTTGCAGCGAGCGGGGGCTACTCTTCGTTGTGGTACATGGGCTTCTCATTGTGGAGGCTTTTCTTGTTGTGGAGCCCAGGCTCTAGGCACGTGGGCTTCAGTAGTTGTGGCTCGCGGGCTCTAGAGTGCAGGCTCAGTAGTTGTGGCACACAGGCTTAGTTGTTCCGTGGCATGTGGAATCTTCCCAGGCCAGGGATTGAACCTGTGCTCCCTGCGTTGGCAGGCAGATTCTTAACCACTGTGCCACCAGGGAAGCCCCCAACATGTCCCATTTTCAATTACAACAAAAATTATGAAATATGACAAGAAATAGGAGAGTGTGACACACACCAGCAGAAAAAAATCAGTAAATAAAAATTGTCTCCAGGAGCACCCTGATGTTGGATTTAGCAAACAAAGACTTCAAAGCAGTAATAAGAAATAAGTTCAAAGGCCAATAAAGGAAACCATGTTTAAAGAATTAAAGGAAAGTATTATAATAATGACCCAAAAAGAGAGAATGTCAACAAAGAGATACGAATTATAAAATAGAAGCAAATGAATATTTTGGAGTTTAAAAGTACAATAACTTAAGTGGAAAATTTATTAAAGGGACTCAACAGATTTTATATAGAAGAATTAAAAAAATCAGTGATTCTGAAGATAGAAATTATCTAATCAAAAAAAAAAAGAAAAAGAATGAAGAAAAAATTTTAAAGCCTCAGAGATCTGTTAGACAACATCAAACATACCAATATATGAGTCATGGTAGTACTGGAAAGAGGAGAGAGAGAGAAAAGGTAGGAAAATATATTTGAAGAAATAATGGACTAAAATTCCCCAAACTTGATGAAAATATTAATCTACGGATCCAAGATACTCAACAAACCCAAGTATGATACTCACAAAGAGATACACATGTAGATATATCATATATAGACAAACTGTTGAAAGCCAAAGTCAGAGAGAAAACTTCAAAGCAGCAAGAGTAAAATGATTCATCACATACAAGAGAACAATGTATTAATGATTGACTTCACATCAGAAATGATACAACCCACAGGCATTCGTATGACATATTTAAGTGCTGGGGGAAAAAGTAAATCAAGAATTCTGTATTCAGCAAAACTATTACTCAAAACTGAAAGCAAAGACATTGCCAGACAAAGACCGAGAGAATCATTGCTAGCAGACCTGTCTTACAAGAAATGCTAAAGCAAATCCCTCAGGTTTAAGGAAATGACACCAGACAGTAATTGGAATCCACACCAAAAAATAAAGAGCACCAGGAAGTAAATAACTGGATAAATATATAAGCATACATATATTTCTATTTTCTTAAATTCTTTGAAAGACATAAGAATACATAAAACAATACTTATCACACTGCTCTGTTGGGTTTATAACATATATAGTTGTAAGGCATATGATAATAGTACAAAGGGTAAGGGAGGAAATGGAACTATATTGGAGCAAAGTTTCTAAATTTTACTGATACGAAGTTAATATAAATCTGAAGTAGACTGTGATTAGTTAATATGTATATTATAATTTCTAAAGCAATCCCTTAAGAAAATAATAAAAAATAGAGTCAAGAAAGAAAGGAATTAAACGGTACACTAAAAATATCTATTTAACACAAAACAAGGCAGTAAAGGAGAAATAAATGAACAAAAGAGATATGAGATATGCAGAAAAAAATAACAAAACTGGTAAACATAAGTCCAACCATAGCAGTAATTTTATTAAATGTGAATGGATTAAAAACTCCAAGGAACAGCAGAGATTGTCAGAATGAATTTTTAAAAATCCAACTATATGCTGCTACAAGAGCCACATTCTAAATTCAAAGACACATATTGTTAAAGTAAAAGGATGAAAAAGATATACCATGCAAATAATAGTCATAAGGAGCTGGAGTGGCTATATTAATATCAAACAAAATATACTTTTAACTAGGAAATATTACTAGAGACAAAGAGGGACATTTCATAGTGATAGGAAGGTCAATTCCTCAAAATAATATAACAATTATAAATGTACATGAACCTACCAACAGAGCCCTAAAATATATGAAGCAAAAAATGACAGAATTGAAAGAAAAAATAGAAAATTGAAAATAGCTGGAGATTTCAATACTCCACTTTCAATAACTGATAGAACGACTAGACAAAAATCAGCAAGGACATAGGAGACTTGAATAACACTCTCAATCAACTTGATGCAACTGACCTTTCTAGAATACTTTACCCAATGACAACAAAGTACATATTCTTTTAAACATTCTCCAGGAGAATTTATATGCTAACTCACAAAACAATCTCAATCCATTTAAATGAATTTAAACCATACAAAATATAGTCTCTGATAACAGAAAAATTAAGTAAAAATCTACAACAGGGCTTCCCTGGTGGCGCAGTGGTTGAGAGTCCGCCTGCCGATGCAGGGGACACGGGTTCGTGCCCCAATCCCGGAGGATCCCGCGTGCCGCGGAGCGGCTGGGCCCGCGAGCCATGGCCGCGGAGCCTGTGTGTCCGGAGCCTGTGCTCCGCAACGGGAGAGGCCACAACAGTGAGAGGCCCGCGTACAGCAAAAAAAAAAAAAAAAAAAATCTACAACAGTAAGAAATTTAGAAAATCCTCATATATCAGGAAACTAACAACATACTTCTAAATTACCCACAAGGGAAAAGAAATCACAAGGGAAATTAGAAAGTATTTTGAACTACATGAAAACAAAAACACAACATATCAAAATTTATGGGATAAAGCTAAAGCAGTTATTAGAGGTAAGTTTATAGCTTTAAGTGTCTATATTAGAAAAGAAGAAAAGTCTCAAATTAATAACTTAAGCTTTCATTGTAAGTCAGAAAAAAATTAAATATGAAGCAAGTAGAGGGTAGATATAATAAAGATTAGGGAGGAAATCAATAAAATAGAAAACAGAACAATAGATAAAATCAGTGAAACAAAAGTTGGTTCATTGAAAAGATCAAGAAAATTGACAAACCTTTCACTAGATTAACCATGAAGAAAGAGAGAAGACACAAATTATCAAGAACAAGAATAAAAGAGGAGACCACTACAAACCCCACATAAATTAAAAGGCTCACAAGGAAGTATGATAAATGCACCTATGCCAAAAATTTAGACAACTTAAATGAAATGGGAAAATTCCCATAAATATTCAAACTACAAAAACTAACTCAAGAAGAAATTAAAAATCAGAACAGATCAATAACAAGTAAAGAAGCTGAATTAGTAATTTAAAATCTTTGCACAATGAAAAGCCCAGGCCCATATTGTTTCACAGATGAATTCCATGGAATATGTAAAGAAGAAATAAACAAATCATTTCCATATATTTTCAAAAACAGAAAAGAAGGGAACACTTCCCAACTTATTCTATAAGGCCAGTATTACCTGATATCAAAGCCAAACAAAAACATTATAATAAACAAACAAACAAAAAAACCCCACAGACCAATAGCCTTCAAGAACACAGGTACAAAAATCCTTCACAAAATATTAGTAAACTGAATCCAGCAACATATAGCCGAGTGGTATTTATTCCAGGAATGCAAGGTCGATTTAACATTTGAAAATCAATCAGTGTAATATACCATATTAACAGAACAAAAAACAAAAAAAAATTATCACCTCAATAGATGCAAAAGAGGTATTTGACAAAATTCAGCATTCCTTCATGTTAAAAACTCTCAACAAAGAGGAATAGAAGGGAAGTTCCTCAATCTGATAAAGACCATCTATGAAAAATCTAGAGCTAGTATCATATCTAATAGTAAAAAATTAAATCCTTTCTTCCTAAGACAGTAAGGGAACAAGGGTGTGATGTTTGCTTTTGCCACTTCTCTTCAACATTGTACTGAAGTTCACATTATACTGAAGAATAGCCAAGGCAATTAGTAAAAAAAAAATTTGAAAAAATTGGAAAGCAAGTCTACCTTTAGTTATGGATGATATAATCCTATATGTAAAAAATGCTGGGCTTCCCTGGTGGCGCGGTGGTTGAGAGTCTGCCTGCCGATGCAGGGGACATGGGTTCGTGCCCCAGTCCGGGAAGATCCCACATGCCGCGGAGCGGCTGGGCCCGTGAGCCACGGCCGCTGAGCCTGTGCATCTGGAGCCTGTGCTCCGCAACGGGAGAGGCCACAACGGTGAGAGGCCCACGTACCACACACACACACAAAAAATGCTAAGGAATACACACACACGCACACACACACAAATGCTACTACTAATAAATGAGTTCAGCAAGGTAACAGGATACAGAATCAAAACACAAAAATCAATTATACTTCTGTTTACTAGCAATGAACAATGCAAAAATAAAATTAAGATAACTCCATTCACAATGCTATCAAAAAGAATAAAATATTTAGGAATAACTTTTTTTTTTTTTTTTTTTTTGTGGTACACGGGCCTCTCACTGTTGTGGCCTCTCCCGTTGCAGAGCACAGGCTCCAGACGCGCAGGCTCAGTGGCCATGGCTCATGGGCCCAGCCGCTCCGTGGCATGCAGGATCTTCCCGGACCGGGGCATGAACTCGTGTCCGCTGCATCAGCAGGCGGACTCTCAACCACTGCGCCACCAGGGAAGCCCCTTTAGGAATAACTTTAACATAGAAGTATAACACTTCTACACTGAAAATTACAAAACATTATGATAAGTGAAACAAAATCTAAATAAATAAATATCCCATGTTCATGGATTGAAAGAGTCAACATTGTTAAAACACACATTTTTCAAAATTGATTTACAGTTTCAACATAATTCTTATCATATTGCCAGAAGACTTTTCTCTTTGTAGAAATTAACAAGGTGATCTTAAAATTTATATGGGAATATGAAGGAATTACATAGGCAAGATTTTTTTTTGTAGAAGAGGAACTAAGTTTGAGAACTTACATCTACCAATTTCAAAACTCATTATAAAGCAATAATAATTAAGAAAGTGTGGTGCTGGCATAAGGACAGGCATACAGATCCAAGCAACAGAATTGAGAGTCCATATATAAACCTTTTTACTTATGGTCAGTTAATTTTTGATAAAGGTGCTAAGGAATTTAAGGGGGAAAGGATAGTCTTTTCAACAAATGGTGCTGGGACAATTATATATCCATAAGTGAAGGGATGGATTTAGAACTTTACTCAACATCACATACAAAAAATTAATTCAAAATGGATTATTTCTGGGCTTCCCTGGTGGCCCAGTGGTTGAGAGTCCCCCTGCCGATGCAGGGGACACAGGTTCGTGTCCCGGTCCGGGAAGATCCCACATGCCGTGGAGCGGCTAGGCCCGTGAGCCATGGCCGCTGAGCTTGCGTGTCCGGAGCCTGTGCTCCGCAATGGGAGAGGCCACGACAGTGAGAGGCCCGTGTACCACACACACACACACAAAAAAAAGGATTATTTCTAAATGTAAAGTAAAATTATAAAACTCAGACGATAAGAGAAATTCTTTATGATATTGAGTTAGTCAGAGTTCTTGGATATAACATGAAAAGCATGATTAAAAAAGTAAAAAAAGTGATGAACTGAATTTCATCAAACGTAAAAGTTCTGGTCTTTGAAGGACACTGTTAAAGGAATGAAAAGACAAGTCACAGAATGAGAGAAAATATTTGCAAACATTAATAAAGGAATTGTATATAAAATATTTAAATAACTCTAATGATTCAATAATAAGCAGAAAATAATCCAATTTAAAAATGGGCAAAAGATTTGAGCAGGCATTTCACCAAAGAAGATACACAAATGGCTACCATGCACATTAAAAAGATGGTCAACATCGTTAGCCATTAAGTAAGCACAAGTTAAAACCACAATGAGACCCCACTACACACCCAAAAGAATGGCTATAAAAAATAAGACGGAAAATAACTAATGTGGATAAACTGGAATCCTTGTACCTTGGTATGTGAACATAAAACTGTATAGCTGCTTTGGAAAAGAGTAGTTTCTTGTAATGTTAAGCATAAACTTAGCACACAACCCAGCTGATATTTTAGAATGTGCAAGAGAAGGTTCACTTCAAACAGAAAGCCTTAACTTTATGTAATAATTTCATTTATTCAACAGAAAACTTATTTAGTATCCACTGTGTGCACAATAGTGTGCTTGAAGCTGGGGTGGGAGGGGGATATGAAGATAAATTAGATAAATTAATGACTCTTGTTAGGACTTCTCTGGTAGCGCAATGGTTAAGAATCTGCTCCCCAATGCAGGGGACACGGGTTTGAGCCCTGGTCCGGGAAGATCCCACATGTCACAGAGCAACTAAGCCTGTGCGCCACAACTACTGAGCCTGTGCTCTAGAGCCTGTGAGCCACAACTACTGAAGCCCGCATGCCTAGAGCCCATGCTCCGCAACAAGAGAAGCCACCACAATGAGAAGCCTGCGCACCACAGCGAAGCGTAGCCCCCACTCTCCCGCAACTAGAGAAAGCCCGCGCACAGCAACAAAGACCCAACGCAGCCAAAAATAAATAATAAAATAAAATAAATTAATTAAAAAAAAAAGACTCTTGTTTTCTGAGAGCTTTACCATCTAGTAGGGGAGTAAATGCTACCAGGCCTGATGTGTTGAATTATGTCAATCATGGAAGAAAGGATGGTAGGACAGAAGGAAGACAGGCAGATAAGCAGAAAGATTAGAGCAAACAAAAGCTGAATTCACAGGCTTGGAGACAATTTCTGTCTGGGGTTATCAGAGAATCCTTTGTGGAAGAGCTGGACATTAAAAGATGGGTAGGTCTGGGGCTTCCCTGGTGGCGCAGTGGTTGAGAGTCTGCCTGCCGATGCAGGGGACACGGGATCGTGCCCTGGTCTGGGAGGATCCTACATGCCGCGGAGCGAGCGACTGGGCCCGTGAGCCAAAATTACTGAGCCTGCGCGTCTGGAGCCTGTGCTCCGCAACGGGAGAGGCCGCGATAGTGAGAGGCCTGCGCACCGCGATGAAGAGTGGCCCCTGCTCTCCGCAACTAGAGAAAGCCCTCGCACAGAAACGAGGACCCAACACAGCCAAAAATAAATAAATAAATAAAGCAAACTGTCAACAAGTAAAAATAAACACTATAAAAAAAAAAAAAAGATGGGTAGGTCATCCCAGGATGACACAGAGATATGTGCAAAAGCTTGAAAATAGAAATTCCATTTTCATTGCTGACTTATCTATGTGTTGCCATTAGACTTTACTGAGTCGCTGCAAAGGAGCTGAGCTCATTTTTGTTATTCTAACAATTTTCCTTTAAAACCGCCTCTTCATATATATTTACAACCTAGCACTGCTGCATATAAACAAAACGCTCAGCTGTTTCCCAGAAGGGAGGAAAAGGTGGTGGTTTTAATGAACTATGGGTCAGCTTCTAGAAAACTGTCTTTCTTGGCTGTCTTTGGTCATTTGGTCAGCCCCTCCTCCTCAGGGCTTCTGGGATCTGAGGGTCCATCTCTTTCATCTTCAGAACCCCCTGGAGGGTCAGGAACAAGCACTTAGAGTTTGCAGTCTCTTTTCTCATTTCTATCTTTCTATCAGCTGCATTTTTCCCTGTTGCAAAACTTGAAAGACTGTATTTTCCCTGGGTTTTGTAAAAGGTTGTTTTGGGTCTACTTTTGATATACAGCAGCTTCGTCCTACGCTCCTCCTTAGGTATGGGTATCATGTCAGCCTCAACACTTTCTACTGACCTTTTGATTCTCCTGTTTCCCAATCTAAACACTTAAGGAACTTTCAGGAGAACATCAAAGTTAGTGGATAAGCAGGAGGCTTTGAGTCCTTTTTTCACTAATATACTTTCAAGAAAAGGTCTCTTATAAGATACAAGCACGAATTTAGTTTCATCAACTTCATCCTTGAAATTTACTGACATGCAGTATCATAATAAATAACAGTCCCTTGGCCTTTCGTTCTGTCTTTGCATTATTTACCTTATAGTTATCCTGTTTTCCTCTCTATTTCAGTCTCTCAGCATAATAATATCTCATTTTTATTTTTATTTATTTTTATTTATTTATTTTTAATTAATTTATTTATTTTTGGCTTTTTTGGGTCTTTGTTGCTGCGCACAGGCTTTCTCTAGTTACAGAGAGTGGGGGCTTCTCTTCATTACAGTGTGCAGGCTTCTCATTGTGCTGGCTTCTCTTGTTGCAGAGCACGGACTCTAGGCATGCAGGCTTCAGTAGTTGTGGCTTGCAGGCTCTAGAGCGCAGGCTCAGGAGTTGTGGCGCACGGGCTTAGTTGCTCCGTGGCATGTGGGATCTTCTGAGACCAGGGCTTGAACCTGTGTCCCCTGCATTGGCAGGTGGATGCTTAACCACTGTGCCACCAGGGAAGCCAAAATATCTCATTTTTAGTTTTAAAAAAATTTTAGTTACTTAAATAGTAATATAACCACAATTTTTTCTTCTATTTAGTGCCTTATTGTTTCCATTATTTAAATTTCCCCTGACAAGTAACATTTTACTCTCCTTTTTAGTAATTTGCCACAGTTAATGTATAGATAGACATGATCTAAAAACAAATACCAGGGGGGCCTGAACCACTTCTCAACATGAATGTTAGAATAGTCATGCTCTAGAAAAGGCTAGTGGGTAAAACACTGAGAGACAAATCTTTATGGTTATCACATACACCCTTCAGTTTCTATCCATTCCTGGCTATTTTAGAAATTAATTTAACCTGACTGAGTGAGTATGGCCTATTTTTAAGCAGAAGTGAAAGAGTCCACTCCATATTTCCTGGATATATTATGCAGGACACTTGACCATAATATCAGGAGATGCCTTATAGAGTCTAGGTCTGTGGACTGAAAATTGTCCAGGGTTGGTAAAAGTTGGCCTTATTAACTTATTTATAAGGCAGCCCAGAAACCCACATTCCACCCCACTCTGAGGATGGTCGCTAGGGTTGACTACACTTTGCATGAAGGTTACCTTCCTCATTTGAGGTGCTCCTGCTATCTCCTGTTTCATCTAGAAAGGCTGCTGTGGAAAAGGTCAAGCCTGTAGCAAGGGCTCCTTGGGCTCCCACAGCTCGGAGAGCTCTGCGGGGAGGCTCAGTTACACTCACTGCTTGGCTAGCAGTGGACAGAGTTAACATGTTACCTCTGAGCGATGGGAGGTAACTGCATGGCCCTTCCTCCACCTTTGGCTACTCATTCTATTCCCACTCTATGAGGGGACATGTCTTCCTTCTCACAGCCTGATTCACCTGCCTATGGAAGATTAATGCCATTATGGGGGTATCTTGTATCATCTAAACTTGAATTTAACCTGCAAAAGAGCCTGATGAATAGTATTTTCAATGTAGAAACAAAGCAAATGAAGCAGAGAATGAATCATGTCTTTCTGGGCCTCAGTGTATATTATCTGTGGAAGGAGGGGCTTGAATTAGATGAGCTTGTGGTCTCTTCCTGCCATTCCACAATTCTATGGATCTACAAATTGCCAGTTGTATGAAACTGGTATTACCAGGAATGATACTCCCAGTTCTCTCTCCGCAAACAAGTTGCAGGTTTACAGCAATGAGAGTCGGAGATTGATGCGTGGTGAAGGCTACTCTCTTTGGACGCAGGGTTTATTTTGGGGATTCAGAACACAAGTCAGTTGCCTTTTAAAGAAGGAACTGGCAGTAAACCTGTCCATTTCTGGGCAGAATAAAAAAGAATAACTGGCTTTCTGCTTTCATTAGATGTTTCCCCTGATCTTCTCCTATCATATAGGAAGTAATATGACTCATCATTTTCTTAGTACTTAAATTCTGGAAGACAAATCCCAGAATGTTGTATTTGCTACCCAGAAACTTATGGTGCCTTTTCCTTATATATAATAGTTAAATCTTTCTTTAGAGAAGAGACTATATCTTAATCCTTCTTACCCTATTCTATTTTTTATTGCTTCCATAACATTTATTACCTTTTAGCATGATTTAAATTCATTGTCCTTTTTATTATATTTATTGTTTATGACCTATCTCTCCATGCTCCAAGAGGGCAGGAATCTCTGTCAGATTTGTTCAGTAATTTATCCCAAGCACCTAGAGTAGTGCTTAGCACACAGGAGGCACTCAGTAAATATTTACTGAATGAATGAACAATACCTAAACCTCGCTAAACGGTCCCTATGTGCCTGCTATTATACTACACACCTTACATGATTATCTCTTTTAGGGCCACCAACATGAAGAACAATCATTTTCCTCATTTTACAGATGAAGAAACTGAGAGTTTACAGGCATATCCAAAGTCGCAAGTGTAATTGCATGTAAGTAAAGGCTTGTTTGACCCCAAAGACTATCCACTCGCCATTATGTTATAACATCTAGAAATGGAGATATAGAAAATGGACACTAATCCAATACCCATAGCTGAGGTCAAGACACACAAATGTCCACAAGGCAGCAGACTTCTTTGGTAGCATCTTTTGAAACCACACTGGGGTGGGAAAGGGAGAAAGTCTTCAGGTCCCCCTCAGTCCCTGCTGTAATCAGATCCATCAATAAAAGACAGGGGTTTGTGTTTTGTGGTCTCTGTTTTTAGCATTGGTATCTTCTGTGTGAATTACAACTGGTTTGAACATTAGCACGTTCTCCGAAAAGTCTAGAAGTTTCAAAAGAGGTTATGATCTGGGTAACAACCAAGGGTCAATCAATGTGACAATGTGACATGAGTGTAGGTAAGGGGCACAATTTAAGGTTAGGCACGGTGCCCAGGGCAAGTAACTCATGTTTCAGTTTTCTTATTCCCAAACTGGTGTCTTCCAGAGCCCTTGTGAGTCTCCAGGTCTGATTCTAAGTGACAGTTAAAGAGTGTGTAAGGTTCCAGGTTTGGCATTCATAATGCCCCTGGGATTTTCTAGCTATTGTTTCTACCTATTGTTCCCTGCTCTAAATCTTGGTTTCTCCAGGAGAAGCAGGGGAAAGAAAAGGAAGCATAATGCAAAACTACACATTGATGCTTCAAGAAAAATATGGTAGCCATGTAGTCAAGGGGAGTTACTGGGAACTTGTAGAAAGGGTGGGGGACTTGGGGTAGGTTGGGGCACTCAAGTCACTATTCCACTATTTGTGAGTGTAAGGAAGAAAAGTCATTTAATCTCTTTGGTCTCCAATTCTCTCATTTAAAAAATATTTTCTTATTCGTTGTACATTTTTTGTGCTATTTTTAAAATTTATTTATTTATTTATTTGGCTGCATTGGGTCTTCATTGCTGCATGCGGGCTTTCTCTAGTTGCAGCAAGCAGGGGCTACTCTTCGTTGCAGTACACGGGCTTGTCATTGTGGTGGCTTCTCTTGTTGAGGAGCACAGGCTCTAGGCACGCAGGCTTCAGTAGTTGTGGCTCGTGGGCTCAGTGGTTGTGGCTCATGGGCTCTAGAGCATAGGCTCAGTAGTTGTGGCACACTGGCTTAGTTGTTCCACAGCATGTGGGATCTTCCCAGACCAGGGCTCGAACCCGTGTCCCCTGCATTGGCAGGCAGAGATTCTTAACCACTGCACCACCAGGGAAGTCCCTCCAATTCTCTCATTTTAAAAATGAGGATAATAATTTCTACTTCTCAGAGTTACTGTAAAGTGGTATAGAGAATGCTATGCTGAACAGCATCATATGGGCTGGATTTTAATATGTTTAGAATCAGACAATCTGATGCCTACCATTACCACAGAGGGTTGAGGGGCCCATCACCCAAGAACTGTCCTGTGTTGTTCTCTGGTTTCTGGAAGTTATTCATTTCTACTTATCAAGCATAACAAAATATTTCTTTTTTACTCCCATCTTACTCAAAAGAAAGGATGGCACCCTGATTTCCATATACCACATTCCCTGTAAACATCTTCCTTATTTTATCCTAATTCCTTAGAAAGGGATCCTCAGGTCACACACTGGGCTGTCTGATATTTATATGTAGACTTTTTAGTGCAGTGGTTGTGACCTTTGTTGAACCACAGAGTTCTCTGAGAATCTGATAAAAGCTAGGGTCCTTCTCAGCAAAAAAAAAAAAAAAAAAAAAAATTTCATCTGCGCCTAATTTTGCGTATAATTTGAGATCATCCAAAACTCTGTTGAAAACTATTCAGGGACAGAGACTAAAAACCCTTGCCTAACGGTTGTGAAGTGGTCATGAGTACCATTTCTCCTTTCATCTCTAATAGTATTTGTGAATTACTAACATAAAACAATAGTCTTGTATCATTTTGTTTTCCTGAATTACTTTCTTTAATTTAGTTTTTTTTTTCTCACTGTGACTAAGAACAAAAGCATTTAGAATAAGCCTTCCAGAATTTATTTTATAACTCTTGGCTCAGAATGCAATTGGTAAACCAATCTGAGCTAAAACCACACTGACTCTGAACAAGCCATTGTTCTCAAGTTTTAACTGAGGTCAGCCAGGTCCTGAATACATATAAATCTCCATAGTTTCCACTTTACTACTGGACATCTAACTACAAAGCAGAGGCTAAAAATAGATCAAGCCTAGTGTTCATATACACTCCACAGAATTGCATTTCCAACCCCACACGAGTTTTAATTAACAACACTTCGCAACCAAAGAGAGACTTCATTTAGCAGGGAAAAGTTGATCCACTTTGAAAAAGTTAAAATACAACCTGAAGGAATTATGAAGATTTTGAAATGTTCAAAGAATATTATCTGCTCCTGTTAGCTCTAGGTCTAAAATAAGAAAAACTAAAATACCCCTGGGATTAGGTTAGCTTTCTTTTCTTTTACATTGTATTACACAAAGGAAAAAATATTGACATCTTCTTCCCATTCTTGTTTCTATGTCTACATTTCTACTAAGTGGAGTTGTTCAAACATAGCAAGCCATTAATAAATACCTACTTACCTACATAAATACTTATAGAGCAAGAAGGAAGATGTGAGGTCGAGTATAGAAAAATAATTACAGTTCTACTGCCTACAGAAAGTTTATTATCTGAGGCTCTTTATAGTTAAAATGGCTAAGTCTTCCAAAGATAATATAGAGCAAATGTTTTCTGGATAAAATATAAAGATGCTCAAAATTCCAATTACTAATGTTAGATATAATTTATCAGATTGTAAATAAATATGAATATTGCATCTGTGGTTGAAAAAAGAATTTGTATAAAATTAAAATAATTTTAACAAAATTTAGCAATCGAGTTTAAGAAGTAAAACTCTTTGAATTACAGATTCATAAAAGCTCTGTAGCCTCTACAGCATTGGGAGAATGAAATAAGTACACAAGGAGTTACCTTAACAACTGTATGGTAATAAAAATACCCATTTTCTACATTTTCTATAGACTTGGCACAGACAGACCAGGAAAATGGATATTTAAAACATAATCCTCTCTGTTACAGGACAGCTGCTTTCCTAAATGAGGTTCTTAAACATATGTATGGGACATTCTTCAGGAGAACACAATGATACTGTTACATAGCATGGTGCTCATTCCTATTTCCTTTGGAAGGCAGGTATTTGAAACAAGAGCTAAAAGAAATGAATTCACCTCCTCACTGACAATATTTCCATATTTGCGGCTAATTTGAGGTCCTTATGAATATCCCCTGGCACACATGACCCATGAAAATGAGATTGCAAAACGATCCTGTTCCATTTTAAATGGGATTTCAGAACGTTGCCTTCACACATTCCAGGTAAACTCCAGAGACTCTGGTACTGAATATGCAGAAGCTCCCAGGAGGTCAATGTCAGTGCCCAGGAATCACAGCCTTGGATCAGGTACTGCTTAAACCCACAGGGATTCAGGCGTTTCTGCCTTCAGAAACTGTCCTTACATACAAGCCACCGTATTATTTCCTCAGTAACTTTTTTAATTCCCAGAAATAAACACCTTCTCCAGTTGCCCTAACAGATATTTTGTGGACTTAAATTTTGTAAGACAACATTATATCTGTTCATAACAAATAATGCAACCTATGCCAGATGGAGGAGATTTGAGGCAGCAGGTGGTTACTGATCACACAGCCCAGGAATTTTTATGTTTTGAAGTTCAGCAATTCTTTCTGTGGACTATAGATAGATGTTTAATAAAATCACATGAATCTTGCAAGTGTGTTTTAATCCCCATGACACATTTTTCTCTGGATACGGAGAAAATAAAAATTGGCTTGGACTGAGAAATTATCTGCCCAGCATTTATCAGGCTGGAACAACAAACACAGAGAAACCAAGCTCAAGGTTCACAGGAAATGTGTCTCCCGGGGACACTGCTGCAGTAGAGGGCTGTGATAACCTCCTCCTTTGAGTGACTACAGGCTCACCGAGAAACTTTCTTCTCTAATATCAAACATTATCAGTAGGCTTGCTGTTTGAAATTTTATCAGGAAGAATGAGATATTGCCTTCTTGTGTGGAGGAGTTGCTGTTGACACAGAGAAGCAGCCTCAGTTCCCAGCCCAGGTGCTGAGCTCCACATAAGAGCTTTCTAGATACAACAGTCCTCATTTATCTCAACTTGACTGTTTCCAAAGCAGCAGGACACTGGATTCATTTTTCAGACCAGACCTGCATCTAAACTCCACGCTTCCTAGAATCCTACTGAAACTCTCTTTTCCTCTGTGTGTGGTCTCCCTCATCGCAATGGGTTAAATCTAATTTTGTCAGAGTACCAGTTTGCTCCTGGTATCCTTAGGCTGACTGAGATAGGGCCATGTTTTTATAAAATGCCCTGGCTAAAGAAAATATTTGCTCCTTGAATAATAGCTCAGAATTTTAACCTTGGCTTTCATATATTGAAAGAATAGAACACATCTCTGCTGTAGTTTGGGATCCTGTGGTCTGTGAATTTCAAATTCTATTCTCACCTACGACTTCCCTGGTGGCACAGTGGTTAAGAATCCACCTGCCAATGCAGGGGACACGGGTTTGATCCCTGGTCAGGGAGGATCCCACATGCCACGGAGCAACTAAGCCCGTGAGCCACAGCTACTGAAGCCTGCGCACCTAGAGCCCGTGCTCTGCAACAAGAGAAGCCACCAATGAGAAGCCTGCGCACCACAACGAAGAGTAGCCCCTGCTCGCTGCAGCTAGAGAAAGCTTGTGCGCAGCAACGAAGACCCAACACAGCCAAAAATAAATAAATAAAATTAATTAATTAAAAATAAATAAATAAAATCGGAAGTTAAGACTCTGCATGAGCATTTCTTTTTTTAAAAAAAAAGTTCTATTCTCATCTAAGTTGAAATGTTCTCAGGACCAGGAAACCTGCTGTGAGTATTGAAATGAGGTTTCCTGGCTCTGCTGCTGCTGAATATCGAACACTACTTGTGGCAAAACTTCTCTGTTTCTAGCAATATCGCAGATGGTAATTCAAGCAAGACATCCCAGCGAGGCTGTGAAGCTTTTTGTGAAACTCAGAGAATGAAGGTAAAGGGAAATCGTAGACATAAGTCCCAGACCTCCCAAAACATGGCCTTGCTCCATACCTGGTTTAAAGGTAGGGCTGCCAGTAAGAAGATGAGAAAATGTGACATGGGGAAGTTATTCAGAGAATGTGGTTTTGCCCTAAATTTGTAAGGCTGCTTTGGACATACCCGTGCGAGTAGCCATAGTCGTAGGCTGAGGCAGCCTTCTGACTGATTGCAGATGAGAGGGCAAACTCGGAGGCCCGGGAAGCCTGCTGCTGGTAGGACGCGGCAGACGCCTGGCTGAAGGCCTCGGACTTCTGGCGGTGGGCAGCGGAGGAGCGGCTGCTGTAGGCAGTGGAGCCATGGGTGTAGATGGCCGAGCTTTTCTTCTCCTGCTGGTACTGGCTCATGGTGGTGTGAAGGTCTCTGTTGTGGTAGCTGCGATCATAGTGCTCGTGAAGTTTCTGATAAAAAGGCAGAGACATCATGTGCCCCCAGGGAACCAGGCAATCTACAAGAAAGCAACAGTTTGGGGGTGAACTATTAAGGAACAAACCCAGCAGAACAAGTCATCTAAACCAACATGTAAAAATTAATACTCTTTTATCTGTTCCAAAGAGTAAGTGGAACTGATGTGAAGGTTAGTTTAGCTGGTTACTCAATAAATTCCTTGCTTCATAGCCCAGATGTACCCCCTCCTATCATTGTACTGTCTTCTCCTTCTTTTTTTAAATACCTAGGAGATCTTTACAAAGTTTCCCTATTGTGCTTTTTCCTTAGACCTTTCATAGCATATATTTCTAATTTTTTGGCATTTCATTCTGACAGGGGCTTCATCCGAGAGAATATGTAATGATGGAGAGTCTGCATCCAGCCAACGTGGTTTTCATTCAACAAATAATTACTGAGAACCTATTTTGAGCCTGGTATTATTCCAGCACAGGAAATACAGAGATGAACAAAACAAACAAAATCCCTGCTCTGATAACCCTATATACAACCTTATGATCTATTGCAAGAGATAGACAAAGAGAGAAAATAAAGTGTAAAGTATATTAGAACCTGCTAAATGCTATAGAGAAAAATAAAACAGGAAAGTGGGATGGGATGCAATTTAAATAGCATCATCAGGGATGATGATGATGACTGAGCATGAAAGTGACATCTGAGCATGAGAATATCTGGGGGGAAGTGTTCTGGTTGGAAGACCATTGCAAAGGCACTGGGGTGTGAGCCTGCCTATTGTACTCCAGGAATGGCAAATAGGCCAGTGAGGCTGCGTGGAGTGAGAGAGGTGCAGGGAGAGGTAAAGAAGATGATGTCAGAGAGGTGGAGAGTGGGGAGGGCAGATAGTGTAGTGTCCTATAGGTGACTGTAAGGACTTTGAATTCTATTCTGAAAGGGCTAAGGAGTCATTGGAAGGTTCTGAGCTGAGAATCACTCTTGCTGAGTCTGAGAATAGACTGTTGAGAGACAAGAGTGAAAGCCAGGAGACCAATTAGAAGGCTGTTATGGGCTGAGTTGTATCCCCCCCAAAATTCATATATAGACGTCCTAACCTTCAGTACTTCAGAATGTGACTGTATTTGGAGATAAGATCTTTACAGAAGAAGTGAGGTTAAACTGAGGTCATTAGGATAGGTTCTACTCCAATACGACATGATTGGCATCCCTATAAGGAGAGGAAATTAGGACACAGATATGTACATATACAGAGGGAAGACTGTGTGAAGACACAAGAAGATGACCATCTACAAGCCAGGAGAGAGGCCTCAGAAAAACCAGCCCAGCTGACACCTTGATCTCAGATTTCTAATCTCCAGAATCATGAGAAAATAAGTTTCTGTTGTTTAAGCCACCCAGTCTATGGTACTTCATTATGGCAGCCCTAGCAAATTAATATAAAGGCCACTGCAATAGTCCAGGCTATAGATTATAGTGGTAGCAGTGGAAGTGTGAGAAGTGATCAGACTCTGCATGCTTTGCAGGTAGAACCAATAGCATTTGCTGAAAGTTCTGGATTAGGGTGTGAAAGAAAGAGAGGAATGAGAGATGGCTCCAAGGATTTTGCCTGAGTAATTGGAAGACTAAAACTCTTATTAACTGAGATGAGCCAGGAGTGTAAGAAAAGAGCAGTTCAGAATGGAAGAACAGGAGACTGGTTTGAGACATTCTACATTTGAGATGCTTGCTAGACACCCAAGTGGAGAGATTAAGTGATTAGTCTTAAACTTAATTAAGAGATTAAGTTGGATATTTGACTCTGGAATACAGGGTAAAGGTTCAGGATGGAGACCTACATTTGGGACTCACCAGCATTTAGATGCTATTCAATGCTAAAAAAACTAGATGAGAATGAAAGTCCTAGGACTGAACCCTGGACGCTGCTTATATTGTCATACAACAAGCTCTCTCGAATTTCACAAATACTTTAAAAAGATATAGTGTCAAGGCAGAAAAATTCCATTAAGAATATGAAGGCTTCTAGTCTTCCTACATAAGGCAGCAAGAAAGTCAGTCATCAGTGTAGCAGTTTGCATTGTGAACGTGGCCTAACAGTCCTACTGAAAGTCAAAAATAGGTTTGCTTAGCATAGAGAGGGGAGACTTCAGACTGCATTATCTTTCTTGAATAATCTATCCACTGACAGAAGCATATCAGCCATACTGAAAACCCTGGATAAAGTAGTGGTTTTTTGGAAGTCCCCTCTTACATTTTTTAAAATTAATTTATTTATTTATTTTTGGCTGCATTGGGTCTTCAGTGCAGTGCGTGGGCTTCTCATCGAGGCAGCTTCTCTTGCTGCAGAGCACTGGCTCTAGGCATGCAGGCTTCAGTAGTTGTGGCACGTGGGCTCAGTAGTTGCGTCTCACGGGCTCTAGAGTGCAGGCTCAGTAGTTGTGGCACACGGGCTTAGTTGCTGTGTGGCATGTGGGATCTTCCTGGACCAGGGATCGACCCCGTGTCCCCTGCATTGGCAGGCGGATTCTTAACCACTGTGCCACCAGGGAAGCACCCCTCTTCCATTTTTAATGCTTTTTGTGCATGTCCTAAACTTTTTACAAGTGAAATTAGTTGTAATCAATTTTTCAAATCTTTTTTAAAAATTCTAAATGAGGACTGAATCCTTCTAAACTTGCCACATTTTCTGTCAAGTTTAAATCTACTTTTTAGGACTTCCCTGGTGGTGCAGTGGTTAAGAATCCACCTGCCAATGCAGGGGACACAGGGTCGATCCCTGGTCCAGGAAGATCCCACATGCCACACAGCAACTAAGCCCGTGTGCCACAACTACTGAGCCTGCGCTCTAGAGCCCGTGAGACGCAACTACTGAGCCCACGTGCCATAACTACTGAAGTCTGCACGCCTAGAGCCAGTGCTATGCAGCAAGAGAAGCCACTGCAATGAGAAGTCCGTGCACCACAACAAAGAGTAGCCTCCGCTCAACGCAACTAGAGAAAGCTCGCGCGCAGCAACGAAGACACAATGCAGCCAAAAATAAATAAATAAATAATTTCAAAAAATAAATCTACTTTTTAGAAAGCCTTTTAAAGTACAAGACAAGCTTGCTCTTCAATTCAGTTCTGTTAAAAACAATGAGATAAATATAAAAACAATTTCTAAGATGAACTGAAAAGCTGTTTCCCTTTTATTATTACTTTATATTTTCTTGTCATTAATCCTGCAGATTTCCAGGCCAAACCTCAGACTTAATAAATGAGGATCTTTGGTGAGAGCGGGAGCAGGAGACTGAATTCTACACAGTCTCTCAAAGTGTTTCCAATGTACACTGTAGTTTGAGAAATGATTGGCTTAGAAGATAGGAGTGATTTTAAGGACAAGTAGAGAATAATATTTCAATGGATTTTAAGTGACTAGTGTGGAGAAGTTTTCAATTTTTTGTGTTTTTATTTCAACACCTAATAAAAATTTTCACCTCTTAAAAATTTTTTTAAAATCTACTTTTTTTTTAACATCTTTATTGGAGTATGATTGCTTTACAATGGTGTGTTAGTTTCTGCGGTATAACAAAGTGAATCAGCTATACATATACATATATCCCCATATCTCCTCCCTCTTGCGTCTCCCTCCCAAACTCCCTATCCCACCCCTCTAGGTGGTCACAGAGCACCGAGCTGATCTCCCTGTGCTATACGGCTGCTTCCCACTAGCTATCTATTTTACATTTGGTAGTATATATAAGTCCATGCCACTCTCTCACTTTGTCCCAGCTTACCCTTCCCCCTCCCCATGTCCTCAAGTCCATTCTCTACGTCTGTGTCTTTATTCCTGTCCTGCCCCTAGGTTCTTCAGAACCATTTTTTTAAAAATCTTTTTATTTAAACTAAAGAGTCAGCATGTATTCCCTAGAGAAGAAAATCCAGCAAACTTCATTCCAGAGATATTTATGTTAGGACTCATGGAAGATATCAGTCTACATGGCATTTCTCAAGAGGAAGAAAATAGCTACTAGCAAGCAACTTTGCTTCAACCCTTAAATAGATTGCTGTTTTCTGTTTTAAAATATACAGGATGATGATCAGGTGTAATGAATGATTATTAGATACATTTTAATAAAACAAAAGGGTTGAATATATAAATATAGAAGTATATGATCAGGCATTTATAAAGATGTTTGATAAGTTTCTATAACGATACATACTACACTGCAACACAGCAAATGTTATCTGAATGATGTCCAAATAAATAATGAATGATCTTCCTGTGTATTATGTTATAAGCTAAATTCAGAATGCAAATAACTTGAAATGCTGTTATTTTCACAAAATAAAATCTTTAAATGTCTTGCCTCAATTCTATTTTCCATTCTCTTTATTTCTATTTTCCCCAAATATATTTATTTTTAATAATACTTAATATCCCAAGCACAGAGATAATATATTACAAGTAAACAGGCTTTGGCCTTATGTCAACTCAGCTGGTTGTCATAGCTCTGACTTCTGGAACAAAGGTACAACTACCTTCTCTTCATCAAGTAAGTGAGGATTATCCCCAACACATGACAGCTAGAGTGTATTGGGAGGAAAGATGGTTTGGTTGTCTTCCATTCCTTTAAGACCTGTGTTTTTTCCTGAAAATAATTTGGGAATTTAGGAAGAGACAGTAACTCCATAGTTGTAACTGTGACATGATACTTTTGTACAGGCATTAGAGGCTGAAAGCTGATAAAAATTCTTCACAGAAAATACTAACTTTAGGATCATGATGTGGGGCTCTTTGTTGCCTCTGAAATATTGCTTAACCATTTTCTGATTAGAAATACCTAATGTACCCTTTACATTCATCCACATGGCACTGTCAGAGCAAAATCACTGAATTAGAGACTAGTGACTTCAGAGCTAGTTTACTTCTTTTGATCTAATGTGTAATCAGGGAGTATTGTAGGCGTATGGAGGATAGAAAACACATGATTTCCTGTTACCTTACCCATTCCAGGTTTCAACCAAACCACTGAACTGTAACTTGGAAACAGTACTTGACTCACGCTTACAGTTCTATCTGAGACAGCTATTATCTTTTTATAGTTCCAGGAACAGTAGCTTAATTTTAAAAGAATCCACTGATCTGAGAGAAGAGCTGTGCCAGGACAAACTGGCACCCTGCCGCTCGTTTTCCTTCCCCGGAGCTCCACTTTCCTATTTCTCTGCTATTCTGACATCTCTTTGAGAAAACTGCTGATCTCAGAAGATAGAAAGAAACCACACACACTGCAGTGCTGTTGAGCACATAAAATATCAAGTGCATTCTTCTGCCTCAAGGTCACACTTACCAGTTTCCAAAGGAGTGATGGTGGTGGAAATGTTCCGACGTGACTGTGGAGCTGGATGAGAGAATGAAAAACCCACGTAGGTTGAATCCAAGAAAATGTTAAGAGGCAGGACTAAAGACAGGACCCTGGGGGCCAGTTCAAAAATAATGCATGCGGTCAGGCTGTAGAATGTCAGAGCCACACAGCCAGCCTTTTATGGCCAAGAGGGCAGATAAATATAGCACCAACTGGGGAGGGTAGTCTTAAACCAAGAGGAAGAAGGAGGCCCTGGCAGGTAGCTGCCTCAGTAATTAATTACATTAATGCCAGTCAATGGCTCTGGCCTGATTAAACCAAATGTAGGATTTTTATTTGGCTATAAGAGCTATTTTCAATATAATTTTATCACAGGATATTTAAAAGCATAATGGAAAGAGTGGCTTGTGTTGAGAGCTAAAAATAGGTGCAGTAATCTGATTCCCAAAATGGACTTCATGGAATTTTAATGCCAAGATACGATTCTGGATGTGCTGTTCATAACCCACGTACAATACATTTAAAAGACACAAGGTGAGAAAAGAACACGAGGCTAACTAGAGACAAGCAAGTAAGAAATGGGTCACACATGGTGGAAATTTTGGCTTGACCATCACCGTTTCTCTCATTTCAGGAAAATATACAAAGTAGGTTATAGCTTCAAGTTTGAATCTTTGATTCCCTATTCATTAACTAAAGCCTTTACGAAGCAACAAGTTTTATCTTTCCTAAAGTCAGAGTAGGGTCAGTCTATCTAACAAGAGAGTCTCTTTCTTTGTTTTTAGAATATGTCACAAATTCAGAGGTGGTATAACCTGGTGGCAAGAGCCTGCACTTTGGACTCAGACCAGACCTTGATTCTAGGCCACCGATGGCATTTAATAGCCAGGTAACTCTAAGCAGAGTATTTCTGCTTAAGTTTCATTTTCTTTCTCTATAAAATGGGGATAATAACATCCAAATTAGGGGACTGCTATGGAGATCAACATGATAATGCAGAGAAAGCACTTAACCTAGTGATTGCCACAAATGAAGACTCAGTAAATGTCAACTATTGTTACCGATAGTAATAATTTAAAAGCTCGTTGTTTAGATTATATGTACGGAGAAGGTTATGTCCTGATGTGATATTACATCGACTAAATACAGATCCACTTGTATCTACCAAAATATTGAACAGACCCAATATCGCAGCCTACTTTATAATTCCTTTCTTGATGATAACTACAGTTAAGACTGTGGAGAACCTATCAAGTGCCAGACACTCTGATAGGCACTTTATACACATTATCTCATTTAATTCTCATATTGCCCTATAAGGTAGGTATCATTACCTTCTATAGCTGAGGAAACCGAGGCTTTGAGAGGTGAAGTCATTTACCAAAGAGCACACAGCTAGGAAATGACATAAATGCAATTCATTCAGAGATATTTGGATTCCAAAGCCCATGCACTTTTCGTCACGGATTGCCTTATCCTCCCTCCCATGACACTTTGTCTATAAGAAACTAGATATTTTCAAATGGTGTTTCGAGTGCATTTCAGGTCCCCACTCATAACTTAGGGTCAGCTTTTGAGCTACCCAATCAATGTATGTAAAAGAATGTATTCCACTTAGTACTGATCAAATTCAACCCAGCACTTGTTTATCTAAATGCACCTCTAGTCAGTGTGCATCCGTACATTTTTGCTGTCAGGAATCCATAGGAGAATTTTCCAAGCTTTACGTTCCCAAGTATCCATTTGTTCTCTAAACATCCAATACAGAATGGCAGTGGTTCTTCCGAGTTTTATCCACCAGCCATTGGAATGGTTCCCAGTGAGTCATTTCTCTACAGAGCATGGTAAGTTGCTTCAAATCTCCTTGAAATAGAAAGAGGAAAAATAAGCAAAAATAAGAGATATAAATCCTCATAATACGAGCTAATATTTAATAAGCATTTGCTATATGCCAAGTATTAATAATGCTAACTACTGTACAGTATTTTATTTGACCATGATACACACATAAAAACATTTCATGGATTATGAAATTAATTTAAGATTTAGAGAGATTAATATTCTTAAAGTCACACAACTAGAATGTGACAGAAAATTCAAACCTGGGTCTGTTCTACATAGAGCTCAGCCTCCTATATATCATACTGTACTGCCTTATAACCATTTAACTCTGTGTGTGTGCGTGTGTGTGTGTGTGCAGATAGATACATACATACATACGTAGTCAGATAGACAGATAGAGTGTGCCATATGCCAATAATGTCCACTAGAAGTAAGAACTCTTACCAAAGAAGAGTCTTAGTTATATTTCCCATGTAACAGACAACTATTAGGTCAAGATTTACTGGCTACAAATATCAACACATTAAAATATTTACTGAACTTTGATCCCTGTTAAGAATGCAAAATGAGAGAAGTCCACACACATTTGTGGAAAAACTAAAATATCATTTATTCACTGACGCTCAGGATCCCAGTGAAAGCCAAATAGTCTATTTCAAACAAATGTACAGTAAGATTTGGCAAAAGAAGTATAAGCTAGACCCAAGCAAGTCGCCTAAGTGATCTTTCTGCTGTAGCATCATCTGGATTCAGCCTTTTCTAACAACATATTTATCCAAAATATAAATATCCAGATAATAAACTACCTACTGTGTTGTACTGCACAATAAAACTAAAGATGAAAAATTTAGTGGGGCCTTGACAAATCAATAATTGTGATTTAATCAAATTGCCTTATAGATGTATAATCAATCTGACTTAATCATGATGCCCTTACACATGTGTAATTATTCTAAAAACTTAATGGAATGCTAATCTACTGTTAATTTCAAATTTCCCAGAAAACCATCTAATGCAAAATACTTTTTAAAAAGTGTATAACTATATAAGTCTGGAAATTTCAAAAATATTTGCTTCCAGAATTAGGTTTTGGTTTTTTTCCCCATTTATTTATTTATTTATTTATTTTTGGCTGTGTTGGGTCTTCGTTTCTGTGCGAGGGCTTTCTCTAGTGGCAGCAAGCAGGGGCCACTCTTCATCGCGGTGTGCAGGCCTCTCACTATCGCGGCCTCTCTTGCTGCGGAGCACAGGCTCCAGACGCGCAGTCTCAGTAGTTGTGGCGCACGGGCTTCATTGCTCCGCGGCATGTGGGATCTTCCCAGACCAGGGCTCGAACCTGTTTCCCCCTGCATTGGCAGGCAGATTCTCAACCACTGTGCCACCAGGGAAGCCCAAGAATTACAATTAGTTTTTTAAGAAAGCAATTTTAAAGTAGGTACATCTTCTCTTCAAACTAACTGTAAGGGTATTAATATTTTTATGTGTGAAATGATGAGCTTAACTAACTGTAGTGTATGCTAAAAGCCAAAATAAATGTATAAATTATATTTAGCCACCTAACAATTTTTGTTTTACAGTAGAAGTGGAAACAGTAACAAATCATTTTTCTATACATGAGGGAATAAACAAAGATATATTGTTTAGAAATAAGGTAAACAAAAGCAAACAAAAACTAAATTCCAACTGAAATCAAGAAAGTTTAAGTTGCTGGGGGGTTTAGTTAACAAATAAAACCCACGTATCAATAATACAGAAAAAGAAAGACCTGTATTTAGTCAGTTTAATTCATAAAGCATTTATTGAAAACCCACTAATGTGTCAGGCCCTGTGTTACACCCTAGGGTCCAGTGGTGACTCACTCACGTCCTCAAAGTAGCCACTGTGTAGTTGGGTAGACAAAGATTACTTAAGAATAACTGTGGTACAGGGCTTCCCTGGTGGCAGTGTTTAAGAATCCGCCTGCCAATGCAGGTGACATGGTTTCAAGCCCTGGTCTGGGAAGATCCCACATGCCACAGAGCAACTAAGCCCACAAGCCACAGCTACTGAGCCCGTGTGCCACAACTACTGAAGCCCGTGCGCCTAGAGCCTGTGCTCTGCAACAAGAGAAGCCACGACAATGAGGAGCCCACACACCACAATGAAGACCCAACACAGCCAAAAATAAAAACAAATAAATTAATTTTTTTAAAAAAGAATAACTGGGCTTCCCTGGTGGCGCAGTGGTTGAGAGTCCGCCTGCCGACGCAGGGGACATGGGTTCGTGCCCCGGTCTGGGAAGATCCCACATGCCGCAGAGCGGCTAGGCCCGTGAGCCATGGCACTTAGCCTGCACGTCCGGAGCCTGTGCTCCGCAAGGGGAGAGGCCACAACAGTGAGAGGCCCACCTACCGCAAAAAAAAAAAAAAAAAAAAGAATAACTGTGGTACAATGTGATAGGTGAAATGATGAACACAGCACATAAGAAAGAATGTGACTGGTTGTTTTATATGTACAAAGCAAAGCCAAAAGAATCCTTCTCCTTTAAAAGATAGGAATTAAAGGAGCAAATCTAATATATCACTCATTGCTCACCTATTATGCAAAGCACATGCTAGGTACAGGGAAGCAAAATGACTGACACGGGCCCTGTGGTCAAGAATTTCTAAATTCTAAGAAATTTCTCCAATACAAATGCTTTCAACAGAAGGCAAAGCTCAGCCAGATTATTCGGTGAGCTCTTTTAAGTTGTAAATTAATTGTATCCTTCCTATCTCAGAGTTGCCTAATTAAAAAATATATATGTATATATATATTGGCGTTTGGCATCTAGTCCTGTTGTTCATTGAGTGAGTTTGAAAAGTCATTTCCCCTCTCTGAAGATCCATTTTCTCATCTATAAAATAAAGGGTTCAACCAGATAACCTCTAAGGTGTTTTCTAGCCTGAATAACTGTGCTATCAATCTAAAAAGCAGTTGTTGGGACTTCCCTGGTGGCGCAGTGGTTAAGAATCCGCCTGCCAATGCAGGGGACACGGGTTCGAGCCCTGGTCCGGGAAGATCCCACATGCCGCGGAGCAACTAAGCCCGTGCACCACAACTAATGAGCCTGCGCTCTAGAGCCCGCAAGCCACAATTACTGAGCCCATGTGCCACAACTACTGAAGCCTGCATGCCTAGAGCCCGTGCTCTGCAGCAAGAGAAGCCAGCGCAATGAGAAGCCTGTGCACCACAACAAAGAGTAGCCCCCACTCACTGCAACTAGAAAAAGCCTGCGCGCAGCAATGAAGACCCAATGCAGCCAAAAATAAATAAATAAATAAATAAATAAATAAATAAATCTATAAAAAAAATAAAAATAAAAAGCAGTTGTTTTTTCTTGCCTGGTTTGTAAGCTGATTAGCAACATCCTATGTGGAGCAATTTTGAGGGGAATAAAATAAATCCTCCGTACTCCAAGAATTCTGCTTCTACCTGCTAGCTCATGTCTGAAATGCTCTCTCCTGAGAGTGTCATTTTATGAATTTAAATCCCTATTATACTAGAAAATATCCAGAAAAATGTTTCAGCATGTAATCAGTGAAGTCTTTGCGTGATGGGCCAGAGTCTCAGACTTATTATGAGTGGTGGGAAAGGAGGCAGAGGGGAGAGGTGATCGTTGAAAAGGGCTAGAGGAGGGGACTAAGACTTTTTTTTTCTTTTTTTTTTTAATTTATTTTTGGTTGCGTTGGGTCTTCATTGCTGCGCGCGGGCTTTCTCTAGTTGTGGAGAGTGGGGGCTACTCTTCATTGCAGTGCGCGGGCTTCTCATTGTAGTGGCTTCTCTTGTTGTGGAGCACAGGCTCTAGGCACATGGGCTTCAGTAGTTGTGGCACGCAGGCTCAGTAGTTGTGGCTCACGGGCTCTAGAGCATGGGCTCTAGATCACAGGCTCAGTAGTTGTGGCACACAGGCTTAGTTGCTCCACAGCATGTGGGATCTTCCCAGACCAGGTATCGAAGCTGTGTCCCCTGCATTGGCAGGCAGATTCTTATCCACTGCACCACCAGGGAAGCCCAGGACTAGGACTCTTATCAGAAGCCAAATCTCACCTACTTATTAAATGAGCTCGATTTAAACTAGATGAACTAGATCTAGATCCAAAATTAGATCTAGTTCTAATTTTGCCTGTACCCGGGCAATGGCCAAATTAAGCCAACGCAGTCAATGTCTTGCATCAGGACCTACAGGCTGTGAGGGGCCCATGTGTGCTGCCATCAAGGCTAGGGATAGGAGAGAATTGCTGGGACTGACAGCCAATTCTGAAAAAGGACAATCCTGTGATGTGCAGCACTGGCCGAGGAGCTGGTGGGATAAGGCCCCACCCCCTGCTCAGATCCCTACCTACCACCCTGTCCCCCAGACTAGACTCCAGGCCACCAGGAAGAAGATGCATAATTCCACAGTGGCCTTGGCTTTCTGTAGCATGCTGCACTTGTGGCTGCAGAAATGGAATTAATTTCTTTTCTTTACCAGTTGCTCTATCTCCCCCTCTTCTTCTTCTATTTTTTTTTTTTTTTTTGCGGTACGCGGGCCTCTCACTGTTGTGGCCTCTGCCGTTGTGGAGCACAGGCTCCGGACGCACAGGCTCAGCGGCCATGGCTCATGGGCCCAGCCACTCCGCAGCATGTGGGATCCTCCCAGACCGGGGCACGAACCCATGTCCCCTGAATCGGCAGGCGGACTCTCAACCACTGCGCCACCATGGAAGCCCCCTCTCCTCTTCTTAATTCCCTCCCCCATCACAAGAATCTTCATCTTACTTATCCAAACCCTCTTCCTCTGTTTGTATTTTTTAAATATTTAGTGTCAAGAACTGTGAAGGCATATAATGGATATTATTCAGCCTTAAAAAGGAGTGAGATCCTGATTCATGCTTACAACATGGATGAGTGTTGAAGACATCATGCTAAATGAAATAAGTCACACACAAAAGGACAAATATTGTATGATTCCACTTATATGAGGTACCTAGGGTAGTTAAATTTATAGAGACAGAAAGTAGAGTAGTGGTTACCACGGGCTTGGGGAGATGGGAATAAGGAGTTAAGTGTTTAATGGGTAGAGTTTCCACAAGGGATGATGTAAAAGTTGTGGAGATGCATAGTGCTGATGGTTGCACAACAATGTAAATGTGTTAAATCCCACTGAACTATGCCCTTAAAAATGGTTAACATGGTAAATTTTGTTATGTAGATTTTATCATACACACAAAAAAACCATGAAGAGTAAGCTTTTTTACCCTGCTTACAAGCTAACAAGTTAACCTACAGTTTCATTGATGCTGACAAGACATGGGACTCCTGGGTCAGAGTCAAAGGACTCTGTTACTCACAGCAATAGCAGAAGCCAAAGCATCAGCATATTCTTCACCAGTGTGACAACCCCACCCGCCCCGTTCCCCCAGGGCAACATGGAGAGGCCCAGGTGACACCAGCACACACACTGGATTGCATTATGAGAGTGGAACTTTGAGGTTAGGGAACCTGAATATTTTATAAGGAGCAGTAAGCATGCCTGCTCTTTGCTCCAGAGGCAGCCGTTCTCTTTATTATACTGGAGAGAGGGTGTGCCTGCCTTTGCCCTGGAGGGAGATACTTTCTCTATCTTCAAACATCCCTGAAAAGATAGCCTGAAACAAAGGGAAGCCAGAGGCTTGCTTGCAAGATGTGCAGAAACATGACAGACCCACGGAGAATTGTCTCTCAACAATCAACGCAGGTTATTTTTACAAAAACAATAATATATTTTCTTTTTTTTTTTTAAGTGAGAACCAGACTGAAGAGTAACAGACGTGAATCTCCAGTTTCAATTTATTTTTAATTTCTTTTTAACAGTTTTATAGAAGTATAATTTATTGTACATATCATAAAATTCATCCGTTTTGAGAGTAAAGATCAGTGAATTTTAGTAAACTTATACTGTTGTTCAACCACCACCAAAATCCAGTTTTAAAACACTTCCATCACTGGAAAACTTCCCTCATGCCAGTTTGCAGTCAGCCCTTGGTCACTTCCACAACCCAGGCAACCACTGACCTGATTTCTGTCCCTACAGTTTAGCCTTTTCTAGAAATTTCATACAAATGGAATCATATAATATGTAGACTTTTGCGTCTGTTTTTTTTTTTAACCTAGCAAGATGTTTTTGAGATTCATCCATGTTGTTGCATGATTCAGCAGATTGCTTCTTTTTACTGCTGAGAAGTACTTCATTAAAAGACACACTATGTTTTGCTTATCTGTTCATCAACGAGTCAACTTTGCATTGTGTCCAGTTTGGGGCTAGTATGAATAATGTCACCTTGAAGTTTTAAATCTATTTTTCCTTATAGTTAACCAAAGTTGGTGTGATAGGTAACAGAAGTATCAAAACACTGACCAAAAAGTATTGCTATCTAACACTTATATAGTACTTACTATTTGCCAGGTGGTATTAAAAATGCTTTATATGTATTAACTTCTTTATTCCTGACAACAATTTATAAAGTAGCTACTATTATTATAATACCTTTTTCATTAATGAGAAAAACTGAGTACAGAGAAGTTCAGTAACTTGTTCCAGGACAAACAACTAAAATGTGTTAAAGCAAGGATTCAAATTCAGATAACCCAGATCCAGTTCATATGTTAACCAGTACACAATATTCCCTTATAATTAAAACAAACCAATTCTGACAAAATTCTATAGCTTCCTCACTTCTTTTAATATTGCAGATACCATTTTTATATTTGATATAGGCACATGTCTCCAAGTATTAATTAATTATGTTCTGTGTTCCCTTATTCTCTCTTTCATACCATAAGAGTCCCCTTTCCTCCCCTAGTCTACACTGAAGCAGAAACAAAGATGCAAAAACACAATAAAACAAAGTTTCAGACTAGTAGTTTCAGATACAAGCTTACAGAGCTAGCTTTTCCTATCCTGCTCACTAGATAAGACAGCCTAGAAAAAAGGAGAGGGAAAAGGCAGGGTAGTTACTAGAACAGGAAAGCAAAGACCAAAAGAAGGGCTGGGGTGATCCTCAACCTGGAAGGAAATGGACCTTTGATGGAAAGAGCAAGGGAGCAGAGAGAAAGACAGGGAATAATTTCCTTCAAAAATGAACTCAACTTTGGAGACACTAAGTAAAGGAAGCCAGTCACAATGGACAAATGCTGTTGTACGGTTCCACCTATATAAGGTACTGGGGTCATATTCAAGGTAGAACAGTAGTTGCCAGAGACTTGGATGGTGGTGTGGAGGAAATGGGGAGTTATTGTTTAATGGCTAGAAAGTTTCAGTTGAGCATAATGAAAAAGTTCTGGAGATGGAAGGTGGTGATGGCTGCACAACAATGTGAGTGTACTTAGTGCCACCGAACTGTGCACTTGAAAATGGTTAAGGTGAAACATTTTATGCTAGGTATATTTCACCATAATTTTAAAAAATGGATTCTTCTGATTCATCACTGTTCAGCATGGACAGTCCACCATTCAGCAGTCCTGGACACTGATAACCCCATTCCCCTCAATAGAGATGCAATACCTGGCCACCTTGTTGGGGGAGAAGAGCATGAAGGGAGACTTGTGCCCCTCCCACGGGGGAACTCAACAGTCCCGGTTGGGACTCTCTCAATGAGGGCAGCAATGGACATAACATTATCACACTTGGTTCTCATCAGTGTGCACACACTACGTTCTACTTTGTCTACAGATACCTTTCAATAACAATTGATGAATGCATTGTACTATTTCACCATAATTTGTTACCTAGTCTCTAGGTGTTGGCCACATGGATATTTCCAGTTATTCACTAAGACTAGAAGTTAGAACCAAGAATTAGGAGCATCTTCATTTTCACCTCATCTCTTTTACTGCATCTATGTGTGTGTTCCCTTCAGAGGCAGCCTTTTAACCCCTCTGGTTCTGTTCTGTCATAGTTCTCCTAATGGAGTGGGATTGGAAGAGTGGTTCTCCATCCTGGCTACACATCAGAATCACCTGAGGAGTTTTTAAACCATCCTCAGGCTCAGGCCATATTCCAGGACAATTAACTCTGAATCTCTGGGCATGGGAGAATGAGTGTCTCTAAAAGCTCCTAAATGATTCTAATATGCAGCCCTAGAGGAAAAATAATCTCCTAGGTCTCTTTCGGTTCTAAAATGATGAAATCCTCTGAATTAAAAAGAGAGCTATAAATATTTTGTACAAACAAGGTTTTCCTTTCAATTACGTCCTTGGGAAGTATTTCCCCAGAAAGGAACTACAAATTGAAGGAAATGTTTCGTGAGAGTGCTATTTGGAATATTAGGCTAATCTATAATGCCACCTACCAAATATGAATGCACTCTTTCTTCATTGCTCCATCAACATTGGAACATACAATTTTATTTCAGCAAGTTTAACAGATGTGAAATATATCTCATAGCTATTTTTAAATGCATTTTTAAAATTCATGGTGAGGCCAGACATTTCCTTCAACATAAGCTATTTGGTTTTCCTCTTGTATGAGCTTCTTTTGACCTTTGACATGGAGATTGATTATTTTTCTTGAGATCATTATTAATCTGTTAATATAATAATAAAGTAAATAAAAATTTTAAATAAGATAAAATAGCTACCATTAAACCTCCTGTGTACTAGATACTATATCATGCTTTACACATAGTGTTTTATTTATTTCTTACAAAAACCCTACAAAGCAGTTATCATCCCCAAGTTATAAATGAGAAAACTAGGTTTCAGAGAATAACATTAGACAAGTTACCCAAGGTCACATAGCTAGCAAATAGTAGAGCTGGGATTTGAACCCAGTTCCATCTGGCTTTAACGCTCCATTCTCTTTCCTGGACAGGAAAGCACTTAATGCCTGCTCTGCTCACAGCATCTGCTGATATTTTGCACCATGTGATTCCTACTCTGTGACCACAGGTGATGGGTCATTTCAAACCCAAAGGTTACTGATGTATATCCTGGCAGCAACCTATGATATAGCCTGGGCCAAAAAGGTGAGTCAAGCCAATCACATTCCTAGCTTACAAATTTGATTTTGGAAATACTGAGTGTCAATACACTTACTAGAAGGACCAAAAGTCAAAAAAGCCTGAACCAAAAGATACCAGGAGTATATCTGGGGTCAGAGAAGCCATGGCAAGCTGAAATTATGAGGGACCCGAAACTAAAATTAGCAGAGAAAGGCAGTTGGTAGAGAGAAAACACAGTAGATGCTACTAAAGAAGCAGCAGGTCACTCAGAGAACAATCATTCGGCTCATGAGAGAAAAATGAGTCAATCCCTCAAGTTACTGAATCCAAAAAAAATGGTTCTGAAGAACCTAGGGGCAGGACAGGAATAAAGACACAGATGTAGAGAATGGACTTGAGGACACAGAGAGGTGGAAGGGTAAGCTGGGATGAAGTGAGAGAGTGGCAAGAACATATATACACTACCAAATATAAAGTAGATAGCTAGTGGGAAGCAGCTGCATAGCACAGGGAGATCAGCTTTGTGTCCGCCTAGAGGGGTGGGATAGGGAGGGTGGGAGGGAGACGCAAGAGGGAGGAGATGTGGTGATATATGTATATGTATAGCTGATTCACTTTGTAATACAGCAGAAACTAACACACCATTGTAAAGCAATTATACTCCAATAAAGATGTTTAAAAAAAGCATCTAAATAGAATTACTATAAGAATTAATATAGTAACATAAAAGACTTTATTCATTGTTATCCCCTGCCTTGGACAATAATTTTTATTGGCTTATACATCCAAACAAGAGCTAACCTGTCTGTGGCTAATCTGGTCACTTCAACTACCTATGTCCCAGGAGATTTTTCATTCTGGACCTAGCAGGCCATACAGAAGTTTGATAACATTCATCTGGTTGAGTTTCAACACAGGACTATTTTCATCATTTAACCACTTCCTAAGTCTCCCTTATTTTTTTCTATACCTTTGCCCCAGAGTTCTTAAATAAGGTTTACAGTTTTAACGTAGGTTTACTGTGCACACATGACATGTCTGGCACTGTGCAAGGCACTGGGAATACAAACAGAAGAAAGCGCTCTTGGGAAGTATGTCTACCTTCTTATCATAGTTCTTTCTTTGTCCAGCAGTAAATAATGAATTATGTGGCACACAGTAAGACACCGAAGAATACTGACTTTGGGAAAGCCCCTTCAAACCTGACCTCTGGCTCATCGACCTGTCAGGGATTCCTGGGTAGTGCTGCCAGACCAGTGCTTTAATGCTTTACTGAATCAGCATTTGAGGGACAACGCAAAAGGCGGTGTTCTGTGTTAACTGTTGACATGTTATATGAAATGGAATCTGCCCATAGAAATTACTTTCATTTACCATTATTTCTCCAGGAGAAAGAAGAACTCAGAATCAAAAGTTACAATACACTTACACATGGCTGGCAAATCAGTTATTTTCCCAAGGCACTAACTTCAGTGGAATCAGGTCTTACAGAAAAGTCTGCACAAGACCTTAGAGTCTCTTTTCCTGGGAAGAACAAAAAAAAATAAGTCAACATTTGGGGTAAATATTCCCACTCCAAATTATTAACACAGTCATTCTTATCAATGATTAGCATGTGCCAACAATAAATACTCCTGCCTTTTCTATTCCCCAGAATATGACCTTGGGCAGGTTATTAACCTCTCTAAGCCTCAAGTTCATCATCTGTAAAATGGAAATGACGGTAACTACCCTGCAGGGCAATGACTGAGAGTTAATAAAACACGTAGCAGATTGCCTAGCTCTGTAAATATAATAACAATAACAATTCATTAGTTTGTTAAAAGTATACACTGAAAAACTTCTACTTAGCTGGTGTAAAACTAATATAGGATATGTTTACAAGTGAGTTGGAAAGCAAGTCAAACAGACATGAAAAAGCAGAGAACAATCAAAAATGATCTAATATTTTTGAGCGCAATAGGACGTTAAACGTGAGGTTCATGATATCTCAGAATTTTGGCAGACGTCCCAGAGGCTGAGAATATTAGCTGTCAGAATATCTATTCAGGACATGTTACAAGACTGTGAAATCAATTTTGTGACTCTTAGCTAATGTTCCTCCTCAGGAATTATAAGAGGCAAGATCAGTCTCTAGACCTGAGAGTTTCTAGAGAGACCAGCATCCAGAATTCTTTGGAGAGAGGTGTCAGGATTTTGCGCATCAATTCCACACACATTTTGTAGGGAGTGAGTGGTTCTTCTCACAGCACTTTGAATACACCTTCAGCAGGTAATGTTGCTGGAGGAAAGCACACTGCCGGTCTAATTATTGTTCCATTGTAGGCCATTTGTCTTTTCTCTCTGGAAGTTTTTACTATTTTCCTTTACCCTTGATGTTCTGAAGTTTCACTGTGATGTGACTTGGCATAGATTTATTTCTATTTTTCTTGCTTCATATTCAGTGCACTTTCAACCCGAATGAAGATTTTTTGACTCTCTTTCAATTCTGGGAAACTCTTAGTCGTTGTCTCTTTTAATACTGTTTCCCATCATTCCCATTTTTATCTTGTTCTGGATTTCCCATTAAATATACAATGGATTGTCAAAATATATCCTCCCTGACTCTTGACAGCTCTTTTATACTTTTATCTTCTTGTCTCTTTGTGCTGTTTTAGTGAATGCCTCTGTACTGTCTTCTCATCCACTACTTCAAAACGTCCAAAACTGTAACTGTCATTTCCTACCATCACCACATCCCACACTCCAAACTACTTCTCCCCCCATGTTCCTCATTTCAGTGACTGGCAGTGTCATCTGTCAGAAATCCCGATTCTTCCTTCTCCCAGGCTACTCCTCTGAACTATCAGAGCGATTTTAAAATAACACAATTCTGCTCATATTAACCCCATACTTAAGACAGATGAGTGGTATCCTGTTGACCTTCAGAAAATGACTTAGAGGCCATTTGGGATACAGTCTCTGCTTACTCCTTTAGCCTCATATTTCTACCATTTTTCCCTTATATTCTACTTTCCAGCTCTTCATTCAGTCAATATGTATTTTTACTTACTGAGTGCCTGTAATGTGCTAATAACAATCACTGTTCTAGGCCTTGGGGATACTTCAGTAAACAAAGAAGCCTAAAAACCCTGTCTTCATGGAACTTAATAGGGAATATGTTCTGGTTTACATTTTAAAGGATTGCTCTTTGGCAGTGTGGAAGTACCACATAGGGAGACGTGGAAGTAAGGAGACAAGTTAGAAGGCTATTGCAAAAATCCAGGCTTGAGAGAGTTTGCCTTGCACTAAAATGGTAGTAAAGTTGGTGAGACTAAGTCATATTCCAATATATTTTGAAGGACTTAACAAATAGGTATGTGCTAATAACTGTTCTAGACCCTGGAGATACTTTGAAAGATTGGATGAAGATCATGAAAGAAAAAGAGGTGGCATAGATGAGTCAAAGGTTTTTGACCTGAGCAACTTAAAGGATTGAAATGCCATTAACCAAGCTGGAGAAGACAACAGGAAGAGCAGGTTTTGGAGTCTGAAGGTTTAGATGCCTGGCAGACCTCCTCTTGGAAATGTCAAGTGAATATTTAGATACATGAGTCTGGACTGCAGGGCAGAGGTTTTGGCCAGAGATACACACTTGGGAGTGATCAGTGTCTAAGTATTATTTAAAGCCATGAAAGTAAGTAAGATGAGCTAGGGAAGGAGTGTTGACAGAAAAAAAAAGAAAGCCAAGCACTGAGTTCTGGGCTACACTGAGGGATTAGGGAAATTAGGAGGTATTGGCAAAAGAGATTGAAGAGTAGCCATAAGGAAGGAGGAAAACCAGGAGAGTGAGGCATCCTGGAAGCAAAGAAGAAAGTATTTCAAAGGTGAGGGAGCGATCAGTCTGGCAATTGGCCATGATGACATGGAGGTCATTGGTGACCTTGATAAGCACTTGTTGGTGGAGTGGCTGGGAAAAAAAGCCTTATTATAGTGAGTTTAACAGAGAACTAGAGCCAGTGAGTATAGGTGACTCTTCTAAGGACTTTTATAAAGGGGAACAAAGAAATAGGACAATAGCTGGAGGAGGAAAGTGCATCAGGAAGAGGGGTTTTTTGGTGTTTGTTTATACTATAGCAGTTTTCTATTGCTGCTATAACAAATTAACACAAACCTAGTGGTTTAAACAACACAACTTAATTTTCTTACAGTTGTGTAGATTAGAAGTCCAACTTGGGTCTCACTAGGCTAAAATCAGGCTGTCAGCAAGAATATATTCCTTTTTAAAGACTCTAGAGGAGAATCTGTTTCCTTGTCTTTTTTAGCTTCTGGAGTTCATCCACATTCCTTGGCTCATGGCCCCCTTCCTCCATCTTTAAAGCCAGCAATGTTACATCACTCTGAACATTCTTCCATGGTCACATCTCCCTCTGATTGTCATATTCTGCCTCCTTCTTCTACTTTTAAACCCTTGTGATTACACTGTGCCCATCATGATAACACGGCATAAACTCCCTATTTTAAGGTCAGCTTATTAGCAACCTTAATTTCATTCTTAATTCCTCTGTTATGTAACCTAACATAGTCACAGGTTCTGGAATTAGGATGTGGACATCTTTGGGGAGCCTGCCATACATGGGATACATTACAGCATATTTGTTGATGGGAATAACCCAATAAAGAGAGAGAGAATCTGATGACGCTGGGGAGGGCAGAATTGTTGGAGTGACATGAGTGAGCAAAGGGAGGAACTGGTTTTCCATAGGAGCAAGGAGGGTTCCTCTAAATTTAACAAAAGAGGAGTGAGAAGACAACAAATGGGGACAGATGCTGGCTGGTGGGTAAATGTGGGTGGTGTGGGAGCTTGCGGGAGTCATTTTTTTCTCAGTGACTAAGAAGCAAGGTCATAGACTGAGAGCAAGGATGGGGGCAAGGTGTTGAAGGTGTGAGAAGACAGAAGTTATAAAACTGACATCGAAGAGATTAGGAGTATGAAAGAAATAGAGAAATGTCACGAGTACCTAGGTAGCATCAAGGGTCCACTTGACACCTGTTGTCATTATTTAAAGTGTGCCCATTCAGCTTGTTTCCTCCAGCCAGGTAGACAAAACATGGGTACATTAATTAGCCAGGATAGGTTAACTGCTCGACAAACTCCAAATCTCAGTGCTTTAACCAACCAAAGTCGATTTCTCACTAAGAAATTTACATGGACTATCTCACCTAATCCATACAATGGTTGAATAACACGAATACCATTATTATGCTCTTTTCCAGATGAAGAAACTAAAGAATTAATTGTAGCAAGCCTAAACCCTAATTTTTGTTTTAGGTATTAGTTGTATTTGGGGGTATTTTTAAAAAAATTTTTGCCTCATAAGATTAATTCAGAAAATGTAATTTGGTCACTATACTCATTCATTAACAAACTATTATTAGAATCAACTATGTTAGGCTATGTATTTCAAATTATGAACCATAATATTATGATATTAGGAATCTTTGTCTTTTAGTAGTTGGAGCAGCATTTCTTCAGTTAATTACTGGAGCCCAGTAACTTATTTTCTAGGTAATTCTTATTTCTTATTTTGGTTTGGTTTATTAATATTCTCTCTTCTTGTATCTTGTTTAGTATTTTAATGTTCCTAAGCATTTATCTATCTTATTTTTTCAGATTTACTAGTATGGAAGTAATAACCTTCCTCAAATATTCTTTTTTTTTTTTTTTTTTTTTTTTTTTTTGCGGTATGCAGGCCTCTCACTGTTGTGGCCTCCCCCGTTGTGGAGCACAGGCTCCGGACGCACAGGCTCCGGACGCGCAGGCTCAGCGGCCATGGCTCAAGGGCCCAGCCGCTCCGCGGCATATGGGATCCTCCCAGACCGGGGCACGAACCTGTATCCCCTGCATCGGCAGGCGGACTCTCAACCACTTGCGCCACCAGGGAGGCCCCTTCCTCAAATATTCTTAATTCAACTTCACATTATTTTTTTAATATCATTCCTGAATTTAGAAATAATTGATTCTTTTTTTTAAAAAAAGCAATTCTTTATTTAGGTAGAATTTTCTATACCCTTTTAATATACTACTTGTAGTTTTGGTGCTTTCAAGCTATTAACTTTAAAGTTAATACAGATTAACTCAAACAACTTTACTTCATTTAAAAGAAAGAAGCTCCTCCTACTCTTTTACTGAATTCATGTTAATTGTTACATTCTATTTCATGTACAGAGAATTAGAATTCCACTTATGTAGGTAAAACCAGAACGTAAGCCATGTCTCTTAACATTCAAAAGTTTCTTACATGCAATAAAAATTGCAAGTGATCATTACAAAATTATTGACTTAGGTAGTAAACACCAAGGGTCAATTCAGCTATGCTTCTTTGTTGTTTGGGTATGGAGTTCCCCTCCTTGAACCAAAGAAGAGAGCTCAGCATAGTAAAATTAAATGTGGGCTTTGGGTCAGGACACTTACTAGCTATGTGCAGTTGAACAAGTAACCAGTTACTGAATATTTATTGGCACCCATGGATAATTAGGCACTTTATTAGGAGTTAGGGATTCGTGAAGAAGAAACACTGGCCTCTGTCCTTCTATCTTACCCCTGGACAACAGAGACATGAGTTATAACCCTGGTTCTTTTATTGTCTTTTGGTAACATGTGCAAGTCACTATAGTATTTAAGCCTGGGTTTCCTAATCTGTGAAACAGAGGTGATAATACTTACTTCACAGGGCCATTGTAAGAATTAAATGATAAAAATGCTTATGTACTAATTAAATGATAAAAATGCTTATGTACTAATACCTAGTACATAACAAGTATATAGTAACTGTGTGTTCCTTTTCTTTCTCTCTGTGTTTTTTTCTTTCTTTAGATCTGATCTCGGGGTGGGGCGGGGGAAAAGAGCCTCACCTTGAGGCAGGAGCAATAGTGCCCTTTCAGTGTAATTACAGCACCCCCAAATAACTGCATACTATATAGTCTGAGTTCCCGAAACATTAGTGCATGGTTTTTCCCAGCCTTGGCACTACTGACATTTTTGGCAGAATAATGCTCTGTTGTAGGGGGCTGTCCTGTGCATTGTGGGGTGTTTAGCAGCATCCCTGGCCTCTACCCACTAGATGCCAGTAGCAGCTCCCTGGTTATGAAAATCAAAACTGTCTTCAGACATTGCCAAGTGTTCCCTTGGGGGAAAGTCACCCCTGGTTGTGAACCTCCACATTAGTGGATCATAAATTCACATGTAGTGGGTCTTGAGCATTTTAAAAAGTTAAATGGCATAAAGTTGACAAGAATAGAAATCTTAGAAAGGATTACAGGCAGTCAAGTATTGCTTAGTGATATAAATTTCTTACTGTGAGTTGTCAAAAATTTGAAAGCCACTGTACTCAATGAAAACTTTCATCTAAACTCGTTTAATCAGAAAACTCTACAAAATAAGCAGGACAGATGTTATCCTCTGTTTTACAAATCAGAAAGTTGACTCTCAGATCAGTTGAATGACTTGCCCTCAGGGTTACTCAGTAGGCTAAAGGAAAGATGTGAAACCCAACCCAGGTCTTTAACTTTTAATGACAAGGTGTAAAGGAGATTGTCACCTGAGGGCAAAGATCTCCCGAAGGGTCCTCAAGGGAAGAGATATTAGACTTGAGAGGTCTTTGGTGGTGGGTCCAATCATTAAAATTTAATATCAAAATTTGAATAACATCTTATCAAGATATTATTTTTCCACACTGCTAACCTTTGCATACCCACTGTTAATTGGGGAATGAATAAATTAATGAATGAACATGGACCACACAAATCCCTGTGGTCAGCCAGGCCCTCTGATCACCTCCAGACAATCAGGCAGGCTGCTCCCTTTGCCTGGAATCTCCCTCTCCTCTCTTTCCCCACTGACTTCTAGAATCAGCTCTTCAGTAGTCTTCCGAGGGACACTTTCCACAAGTCCCCAGACAGGCTGATTTCCTCCTCTGTGCTCCTTCTATAAACCTTAACAAATTATGCTGTAATTTTTTGTTCCACGTTTGTTCCCTGGTAACTCCCTGTGCCTTTACTCCCTCCCCTGTCATCCCAGAGGTAGAAACTATGCTCTATTTCAAAAACCAAATAAACCACAGCACTCACCAGAGTGCCTGGCAATGCGGTTGCTGTTTAATACCTGTTGACTGAATGGAAGGAAAGCAGACAGACAAAGCAATTATCTGATACTACAGAAGCAAAAGACTGTTGCTGCTCCCTGCCGCCCTGAGAGGAAAACTATACCGTCCATTTCACCATATGGGATGAGTTTTCTTCCCGGAGGACAGCAGTGGGAGCTCTAGCGCCCCCTGGTGGCAGGTGGAGGTGTGAGCACTGCAGGCGTCTCGCCCTGCTGCCCTAGCCAGGCTCCAAGAACCATCTGCAGTCCCCCGACTCAGCCATCTGGAGTTTGTGCCCTCACTGCCTAGTCTTAGACCCTAAACTGTCCTCGCTCTGTGTCCCCACCTTTGGTGATAAGACTCACTTAGGACCTCTGTTAAACTAATGGCTTCCCAGGACCCGCCCTGCAAGACTCTGATTCAGTGGGCTGGAGATGAGGCCCCCCAATGTTGTGTATTTTTAACTAGTACCCCCAAGTGATTCTCACTACCAAGGCTGTTTGGTAAACTAATCATCTTCGTTTCACTCACGCTGTAAAATTAGGGCAGTTGTTTATTTTTCAGTGACTTTACCTCCAAGTGAACTTGGGAATATATTACTGGTTAAGAGACGAAATGCTCCTGAGGTCCTTGAAGGTGTAGCTTATTCATATTTCGAGTATATTATCCTGCAGCTTTTACCTTCCTTGTCAGCAGCAGGGTGACTCGAGTGAGGGCGGCTTTCGAGGGCGACCACAAACCTCAGAACTGTTCCGGCCACGTGACCCAGACCAGGCACGTGACCCCGGGGCCAGGATGACCCTGGAGTGGCATCGGACCCAGCCCACCCCTTCCTCAGAGGGGACCGGCCGCACAGGCTCTCCCGCCGGAGTCTGGACGCAGGAAGACAATCGGGGAGGGCTTTCCTTTAACCAGACGCACTGGCTGAAGCGGCCCGGGGCAAGGAGAGCGGAGCACAATAGGCCCCACTTTCTGGCGCCCTTTCCACCAGGCGCACGCCCGCACCACAGTCAGAGGCGGGGGCGAAGTTAGGAAGTTCTCGCTGCTGGTCGCGCGTCTTCCTTTCGAGCCGGACGCAGTCAGGCTATCTTGTTCATGGGGTCTGAGGGGCTCTGGTGGGAAACAAAACCGCGAACGTTTTTAAATAGGGAGGAGGTCTTCAGCCGCCCGTGGCCTGAGGAAATCCTTCTGGGCCGAATAAATAGTGGCCTCTTGTCTGAGGGCCCTCGGGACTAAACAATGTTTGCTTCTGTGGGGAGGGGCGGAACGCTTCATAAAATAACACGGTACACAAGAGATCAAATCTTTTGCCCAAAGGCCTCCTCTCGGGATACGCGGGCACAAGCAGACCGCTAAACCTCCTGAGTCACCCTGAGGTGAACCACACGCGCAGGCGCACGACTCCTCGGCGGCAGGGGCGGGGCGCTCTGGGGCGGGGCGAAGGCCAGTCACGTGGGCCTCGAAGCCCTCTCCGCTATTTCCCTACAAGGACTTGGGCTGTCGGGCCCCGCCCCTGGCCGGGCCCTGGAATGTGCGGAGGGGCAAACCCACGGGACAGTCAACCATTTGCCAAGAGGAAAGGGGGGAAGAAAAGCTTACATTGTAAGAAGAGGTATTAAAAAAAAGGAAAACTCAGTCATCAGACCCCGCGAACCATTACACCTTCTTCTACGTTCTAAGTTGCCCGCTTGACACGTCCTTCCCATGCACTTGGTCAAAACTGCGCCCTTTGAGCACACCGGCAACTCCCCCGCCCCGTCGCCCTTCCATTAAGCCAGGCTCACACTGTTAGCAGAGAATGGTGACTCGCTTCCTTCCGGTCCGCTAAGCGGAGGCCGGAAGTGTTGTTTGCAGCGTCTCTGGGAGTGGAAGGGAGTTGGTAGCGGCAGTCAGGGAAGCGAGGAGTTCCCTGAAGCGCTCGGGTTCTCGCGGCTGAGCAGGGTGAGTGGTGCTCGCTGTCGGGCGCGTGAGGCCCATGCCGGAGCGCATCCCCTCGGGACGGCTTGTGGGGGGGCAGTGGCGCTCCCCCGGCGCCGGGAGCGCACCTGGGCAGGTGTACCAGCCGGTTCCCGGGTTTCGAGCCCCAGTGCCAGCTCCAGCATCGAAGGCCGCTGCTGGAAGCGGCCCAGACGCCGACTTCGCTCCTTTGCCCAAAGTAGGAGCTCGGGAAGTGCGGCTTACTCTGCTGGCGCCGCGAGCTTGGGCGGCGGCAGGCCTGCGAAACCCGAGCCCCGCGGAGCTGACTCTGGGACTAAGTTTAGTTTATAACGTAAACTTGCCCGATTCAAGAGAGTTTGCGCAAAAACTGTAGCACAGTGCGCCCCCCTCCCCCCCCGCGCTGCAGCTGTTGTTGCAGCTGTGTGGCTACGTTTAGTGGGAATAACCACCTCAAATTAGCAACTTCCTCAGCTCAGTGTCCACTTTTGTAATTAGAGTTTTATTTTTAAGTGATATTTGGACAAAGAGGAGTTCGGGGTTTAGTATGGGGCTGCAGAAAAACTCCGAAATACAGTACCGTGTTACTCTTGGGTGGAGACTCGGGGTTAGGTCAATTTCCCAAAGTGTTTCCTTTTAAAGTAGTTGGTTTATCAAAGAGTGTATCAGTTCTTTACAGAACTTTGGAACAGAAATAAGCGTTAGGTTGAGATTTTAACTTAAGTGCAAAAAGTTTTATATCTAAAGGTGAAGAAAGTAAATATTTCCTATAATTACTACTATTTGTTTCATGTTCTGGAAGGCTTTTGATAAAACTTAACCAGAAAACGCTTTTTATTTTAAAAAGTGAGGCTTTACTGGCAAGTGAACCACGACAAAGAATTGCCTTTGTCAAGTGCTGAGAACTTTTTGGGTGTGGCAGTCTAAGGGAACTAATCCTACCTTCTACTGGAAGTTTGCGTAGGAATTGAAAACTTGTTTTAGTTGGAACGGAAGCACCAGCCTGAAAATGTACTTTTAAAAAGCCGTGGTTAGCACCAAAAAATTACATATACTTAGCTTTAAAAAAAGAAGTGCATTGATTAAATGAGACGGTAGATTTGGTAAGCAGATACTACGTGCTCTCACATTAGGAAGTGTTTTCTAAAACGGGAGTTTTTCCTTAAAGAATATAATCATATTTCCAGAATACTATCAATTTGAGTGTTAGTTCTGTAGAAAAAGTCTTCGGATTAGTTTACATTTATTACCACTACAAACGCTGGACTCTAGGATTCTAACTAGAGTAATCTAATGTAATATTGGTATGGATTAATCCCATTTTATAAATGAAACCAAAGTATCTAGAAATTCTGAAAAATCTTCTGGTTGCCCTTGATGTGTGGGGACAGTCTCTTTGAGGATCTTTATTTTCCATTTCCCCCATCACTTAATCTAGTCTAACATCTTCCTTACATAGTTTGTATCCCTCCTTTTGTCATAACCCTGAATGATTCTCTTCCTATTTGATCAAGCTAAAAGGAAAAATCTAGAAATTCATTATCACCAACACTCCCTGTCCCTGATTAAGACAGGATTATACTCCTTCAGATCTGTAAACTGAATCTCCTTGTCTGAATCTCTTCTATATATTTAATAGAAGCTGGCTCTGCAAGTCTGGGGGTTTTCAAGTTCCATACAACATATAGCCCTTCACACCAAAGATCTTAAATTAAATGCTTCAAAAATAGACTCTAGACTATAACTTAGGATGAGTGAGGACATAACTCGGAAATCTCAGGTGCCTTCATGGCAATCTTCCCACCCTAAATAAAGAATAGTTACATTGATGAATAAAATATTTTCAATTTTCTTTTGCCCTAGTTTATGAGAGTTGTGTGTTTGCTGAAGGCTTGTTACATGAAGAGCGTTACAGGTTGACTGGTTTGGGGAGAGTAAAAGTGGACAGCGTACTAGAATCATAGCAAGGAGGACAATGACAGTATCTATCATCAATGATCTTCTCCTTCGGATCACAGCACTGTTCCTCATTTGGCTCCCTCTCCGCCAGTGTTTATTCCATCTATACTTTCAGTTTGGTAGGGGAAAATAAAAAACACCCTTTCCTTATTTTGAAATAACTGACTGCAAAGCTGAACTCCCTGTCACTATAAGGATCTGGGTTTCTGGTGGGAGATAAACTCACAGATTAGAATCCAACCTCCTTGCAAAAGTAAAGGCCCATGTAGTAACTTGCCCAACGGTATACTACCAGTTTTTGGTAGAATTAACTACCCTAATTTGTTAGAATTAAGACTAACGTTTAAGTCTCTTAATTCTAAGGACGTCTTGTAGCTTTTAGGATTTTTCAGTCTTCTCCCCCCGCCCAAATCTTTTAGAAACAAAGATTTTTTCTGAACTCACAATATTTGATAATCATGTACCACCTTTGAGTTATTTTTCATTTTTGTTACGCATTGTTTTAACTTGAGAGCCATACTCCTGGAATGAAAACTATGTGACTCATTTCATAAGTTGAACCAATCATCTCATTTCTTTAAAGTTGCCTCCCCAACTATATTTTAAGCTTCTTGAAGATAGCACACCTACCTTACATTTCTTAATTCTTAAATAATAATCAGCACTCAGGACATTTAATGCACATGAATGTAACTCTACTGATCATATTAAAAGTTGATGGTTAAGTATCGAATGAGCTAAAGAAAACTCCTGTGAGACCACTGTCAGTGCTGACCCCCAAAAAACCTTTATAATGTTTAAAAACTATGTTAGAATGCATTTACAAATTTAAAGAATGCATGATTTTTAAAAGGCTAAATAGGGGACTTCGCTGGTGGCACAGTGGTTAAGAATCCGCCTGCCAGTGCAGGAGACACGGGTTTGAGCCCTGGTCCGGGAAGATCCCGCATGGCCGCGGAGCAGCTAAGCCCATGCACCAGAACTACTGAGCCTGCACTCTAGAGCCCGCGGGCCACAACTACTGAGCCCTCATGCCACAACTACTGAAGCCCACGCACCTAGAGCCTGTGCTTCGCAACAAAGAGAAGCCACCACGATGAGAAGCCGCGCAACCCAATGAAGAGTAGCCCCCACTCGCCACAACTAGAGAAAGCCCGTGTGCAGCAACAAGACCCAACACAGGCAAAAATAATAAATTTATTTATTAAAAAAAAAGCAACTGTAAAAAGGCTAAATAGGAAATACATCAAAATTCAAGAATGAGAGTCGCTGTGTGTTAGTTTATAATCCAAACTAAGTTTTAAAAAGGTGTATAGAGGACCCGCACCAAATTGAGTATTATGAGTTTTTTGGTTTTGTTTTTATACGTTTATTTATTTATTTATTTATTTATTTATTTATTTATTTTTAGCTGTGTTAGGTCTTCGTTGCTGTGCGCGGGCTTTCTCTAGTTGTGGCAAGTGGGGGCTACTCTTCATTGTGGTGTGCGGGCTTCTCATTGCAGTGGCTTCTCGTTGTAGAGCACAGGCTCTAGGTGCACAGGCTTCAGTAGTTGTGGCTTGCGGGCTCTAGAGCGTAGGCTCAGTAGTTGTGGCACGCGGGCTTCAGTAGTTGTGGCTCGTGGGCTCTAGAGTGCAGGATCAGTAGTTGTGGCACACGGGCTTAGTTGCTCCATGGCATGTGGGATCTTTCTAGACCAGGGCTCAAACCCATGTCCCCTGCATTGGCAGGCGGATTCTTAACCACTGCACCACCAGGGAAGCCTATGAGGTTTTGTGGATTAAAAAAATCAGTTGTATCAACCATTTGACCGATAATTTTCATCAATTTCTTTTTTCTTAAAATAACTGACATTTATGCATCATTAGGGAATATAATGTAGTCAAACAAAACAGACTGTTTTTAAAGATGTACTTTGTTTTGCAAAGACATGGCATACCTAAAATATTAAAGAGATGTGGATTGGTAAATATATGCCACTCATTGGGTCTCAACCGCTAACCCAAGTCCTGGAGTCCATTTAAGAGATGGAAGAATAATACATATATGCTATAACTCCTTGTAGTTTTTAAAACTACATTTAGAATAGACGGGGACATTACAGTTCCATATAGTTTAGATAATAGTGGGATTTACTGCGTCCAGAGGTGTTACAGAGTGAAAATATGCATTCATGAAAGGGTGATTAAAGGAAACTGTGGAAGAGTATATATCATAACTGCTGTGTCACGTAGGGTATATCTTACCAGCAACACATTCCAGTGTATCCTAGGAGTGCTATATTTAATGGACTGGAATTTGTGACTCTCCTTTGTGGAATTTCCTTCTAAAATCTGAGAACAGATTTAGCTTAAAAAAAAGAAAATCTGAGGCAGAGTCAGAGCTTTTCTAATTATTTCCATAATGGAATTTAGCCTGGCTGATATGGTGTAATCAAGGAAAGAATGTAAGTAATAAGTTTTTAAACTCATGTGGAGCGTTGTGTTCTAAAGTCACTTTGCAGTACTGACATCTAGGTAGTACTTCATTCTTTACAATCCACAGACTTATTTTTAGAGTGAGGGCATAGTGTTTTGCTACATCATAGTTAAATGTTGTTTTCAGAACGTAAGCTTTAAAATTGTTGTCCTGGTCAGAGAGTGAAATCAGTAGTGCCTATTTTAGACCTGCTTCAAAGAATATAACTGAATACAGTGTCTTAGTCTTTTGTGTTAGAGGTTTTCCAGACTGCCATTGCCACCTCAGCTCTGAAAGATGGTATGGTAAAATTTTATTATCTGATGACTGTGGGATTTTTAACTTCAAACAAACTTTTATAGTATTAAAGGTTGTGTTGAAAGGAAAATTACCTCTTCATCTTAGGTATGATTAAACATTATTTTTAACTTAAATTTTACAGGGATAAATTTAGACTAGAGAGCAAAGATAGTTTCTGTACCTCTTAAAATGCTTTCTAAAACATTTTAAAAACTAAATTGCTTTAAAATTTTTTATTGTGCTCTGATTTTTGTTTAGAGGACTTAGTCACCTCAAGTGATTTAGCTTAGCTCTCTGCAACAAATTGGTTAGGATAGAGTGGAAATGTTTACAAAACTTAATTATTGATGAATTACCTTTGGAGTTTTCTATACTTCTTCAGTTAGCCTTTTAACAGATATCTTTCCTGAAGTACTTTGATTCCAGGAGTGAGGGTGCGATAAGAAATGTTAGTTGCGAGTGGAAGAATGGTATTTGGCAGTAAGATTAGGAGATGAAGACCTGTCCCATCAGTTAATCCTCCTTCCTTCTTTCTGTCCACCTTAGAATGGGAGGCTGGTTTCAGCTAGGGCTGCAGAAGGATAGACCTGTTGAAGATGAGTTAGTGTCCCTCAGTACTCCATAGCACTGATGTACAGAACCCAACGTTTTTTGTTTCTTGTTTTCTGTATTGTTATTAAGCTAGTAGATTGGGTTATTGGTCCTTAATCAGCTGTCCAGTAATACTGGGGACAGGAAATCTTGTTGATAATGCTCTGAGCTTTGAATTAATGTTGGTTGTAGTTTCGTCACAACTACTAACGATGAGTGGACTCAAAGCAAGAGTCTGGTTTTTCTCTTTGTAGATTGATTCTCTGCATAATGGTATCGATTAGTTGAGAGAGATTTTTGCCAAGTGATACTATCCTGTGGAATAGTCTTTAGACACATCTCTAAATGGCTCAAACGTATCAGGAAGGTTGGTTCAGTTTACTTTTTGTTATTTCTTGTATTTCCCTTCTTTGTTAGGATTTAACCGCCACCATGTCGAGCAAAAGAGCAAAGACCAAGACCACCAAGAAGCGCCCCCAACGCGCAACCTCCAATGTGTTTGCCATGTTTGACCAGTCACAGATTCAGGAGTTCAAGGAGGCCTTCAACATGATCGATCAGAACAGAGATGGTTTCATCGACAAGGAAGACTTGCATGATATGCTTGCCTCCCTGGGTAATGATCAGTTTTTTTTTTTTTTTTTTTTTTTTTTCTGTACGCGGGCCTCTCACTGTTGTGGCCTCCCCCATTGCGGAGCACAGGCTCCGGACGCACAGGCCCAGCGGCCATGGCTCACGGGCCCAGCCTCTCCGCGGCATGTGGGATCTTCCCAGACCGGGGCACGAACCCGTATCCCCTGCATCGGCAGGCGGACTCTCAACCACTGCGCCACCAGGGAAGCCCAATGATCAGTTTTAACATTAATAAATCAAATAGAATTTCTATAACAACTTTTATATTTATTTCTTAAGCCAATCTAATGATGCTTTGTGAAGCCAATCTAATGATGTTACAGTTCACTAAGATTCAAAGTCTGGAGCACTGTTTCCCAAAGCATGGTCCCCGGACCACCTGCAGATTTCTGGCCAAGTCTCGGGGTTCGGCTGGGGGCCAGCCGTGTACATGCATGCACTGCAAACACTGATCTTGATTATGAGAGCAGTGTTATTCCTCCTGACATGCCAGTGGAACAGCACACAGTCTCCAGACTCTTAATACGGATCCTATTCATTGAGAAGACTTTTCCGAATAGTTTTGCTATCTTGAATGCAAATAGCAAACTGTTCAAATGATCATCTTTCTTGTCAAAATGTTTACCATGATGAATTGTTGTTGCATTTTGTGGTGTAATTATCACCCTCTTAAAATTATGACCCTCTTTTTTGTTTAGGGAAAAATCCAACTGATGAGTATCTGGACGCCATGATGAATGAGGCTCCAGGTCCCATAAATTTTACCATGTTTCTCACGATGTTTGGTGAAAAGTTAAATGGCACCGATCCAGAAGATGTCATCAGAAACGCTTTTGCTTGCTTTGATGAAGAAGCAACTGGTAAGTCTGAGGTAACCTTTAATTACCAAGTGATTTAATTTTTGGTTATGGCAACTAAAGTATATAATAACTTGAAATATGATGACATAATACTCTCAGGTTTATACCATACCTGTTTTGGGGGATTTTGGGGGACAGGTTTTGCCTATGGCTTGTTAGTCACTCACTTCACTGCCTCTGCCCGTAAATATTTAATTTACAATTTAATAGGTGTATTTGAAACTTCTTTAGGAAACTTATGTTACTCCTTTACTAGAATAATTCCACAAGGGTCAGGCACTCAGTAAATGTGTGTCAAACGAATATCTTTTACTGGAGCAATCTTGGGAGAAGTTTAAATTGATGTAGGCGATGATACCAGTACAATCCTATGTTTGTTTATCAGGTACCTCTCAGCTCTGAGAGTGTTTAGATCTGGTATCTAACCTCTCCCTCTGGAATCAGGTGCCCCGGTTTCATAATCCTATTCTGCATAATAGCTGTGTGATTTCAGGCGAGTTACTTAACTTCTCTAAGCCTCTGTTTTCTTATTTGTAAGGTGGACAGTAATACTACCTACCTGTTAGGGTTGTTGTGAAGATTAAATGAGGAAATGAGATAGTAGCTTACTGCCTGTACAGAGTGGACTCTCAAAGACACCCAAAAGGTTAACCAAATACATGCCAGATAAGGGGGTAACTCCCATGGCAAGTTTTTGAGAAGGAAGGCACACCCTCTGGTTACACATGACTTGGACTAGTTTAAACAGTCCAAGCATAGTTTGGGCATGGAAGCATAGTCTCCCCACTTTGGCTTTCAAGGCTCCACACGATAGGGCCTCATTTGGCCTGTTCAAGTAGACCACCCTCAACTCTTCTAACCTTCCAGACTCCTCCATGCGTTGTTGCCCTGACTTACCTCCATCATTTCTGCCTCTGCCTTTCCTCCTTATACCACCTCCTTCCTCCTTCCCCTTGAAATCAAGACTCTGAACAGTTATTTCTGGAAGGGGTAGGGAAGGGGCAGGCAGAAGAGACCTTTTTCCTGCTAAAAACATTTGTGTATTGATTGAATTTTTATAGTCAATGGGTATTACTTTTTTAGTGGAAGGGAATAAAACCATAAAAGAGTAAATTGACTTATTTATTCTTCAAAGTCATCTCAATGGTCACATTCTTTATAGAGCCTTACCTGTGTTTTCATACTATTTTTTCCTGACCTCTGGGAAAACTTAAAAGCTCTCCCTTTCCCCCTCCAAAGTATTTTATGTATGTCTCTACTGGCACATACTCTACCTGAGCTTCTACTTTAGTTGTGTGCTTATTTCTAATCATCACAGTCTCTCCCTGCTCCCAGGATAATGGCTGTGTCTTCACCAGCATTCCATTCCCATCTTTGTAACCCCTCCCAGCTCCTACCACAGTCCCTTGCACATAGTCAATGATGATTTTACATGATAGTTGAATGACTTGGCTGGAGATGAGGATTTATTTCTACAAGCTAAAAGTCTAAGATTTGGAGAACTTTTTTTTTTAATCTAGGATTGAATTAGCAAAAACAATCCATAAATCTAGAGTTTCTTTTGTGAACTGACCTTACACTTTAAACTCATAGGAAATATATAATCAATGTTTTAGCTTAATTTCACATACAAGGAAGTTGTCAGATTTTTCTTCTTTTACTTAATGAATTTCAAAATTTCTGTGCTTGAATGGTCATTTATTACCTTTGGATTACCGCATTAGTGGGTCTCAATCATGATTGCTCATGGGATTTACTTGGGGAGCCTTTTAAAAATATCAGTAACAGGGCTTCCCTGGTGGCGCAGTGGTTGAGAGTCCGCCTGCCGATGCAGGGGACAGGGGTTCGTGCCCCGATCCCGGAAGATCCCACATGCCGCGGAGCGGCTGGGCCCGCGAGCCATGGCCGCGGAGCCTGTGTGTCCGGAGCCTGTGCTCCGCAACGGGAGAGGCCACAGCAGTGAGAGGCCCGCATACAGCAAAAAAAAAAAAAAAAAAAAAAAAAATCAGTAACAGATAATAAATCAAGGGTGGCCTCTGGGGTTGTTTTGTTTTGAGCTCCCTGGGATGATTCTTATGTGTAGTCAGGCTTTATGAGAACCCTGCTTTCACAAGTCCAGAGTAGAAAGCCTTCCTTTCAGCTCACCACTATACCCCCAGTGCCTATCCCAGTGTCTGCAACATAGTTAATGCTCAAATATCTACTCAGTGTTTTTGCACGTCCTGGGCCTGAACATATTTGTTACTGAATCTAAAATTAGATTTGTTTAAAAACATTTTTTAAATCTCATTTTACATATAAAGAAAAAGAAGGAGGTAAAGTGAAATGCCTGAAGTAACATAGCTTGTTAAAACTGGACCTCAAGACTTCAGTATGCTTTCCACTGAATGACATTATCGATGTTTATGATGATTTTAGTGTATTTACTTGTAGAATAAGTGTGACCATGCTACTTTAAGGAACCATGAGGCTTAGATTCCTTCATCATATATTATGGCTTGTGGTTAGGCATAGGCTTAGCCACTGTTATCAAGAGATCAGGAGATGGATGTCGGGTGAGGCCAGTAGAGCAGAGCAGGTTAACATCACTAAGCAACAGGGCATTTTCTAGGCAGCTGTCTGCTGAGGCTGGCCTCAGCATGTCAAGACCTCATATTTCATACATTGGCATGCTTCTAGTTCTTAACATATAGCCCATGTTTAGTCAAGTGTAGATGCCCCTTGCAGTTACTCCTCAGAGCAGTGTGTCTTCTAATCCCTGGTTCTTTTTTCTTTAGGCACCATTCAGGAGGATTACCTGCGAGAGCTGCTGACCACGATGGGAGATCGGTTTACGGATGAGGAAGTGGACGAGCTGTACAGAGAAGCACCTATTGACAAAAAGGGGAATTTCAATTACATTGAGTTCACGCGCATCCTTAAACATGGAGCGAAAGACAAAGATGACTGAAAAGAACTTCAAATTCCAGCCAAACTTTCCTTGTTGCTACTTTGGGTATTTCTGAGACTTTCTCTTAGAGCCTATTGCATGCCCTTAGCTTTACAGCTTTTGCCTTTCTTGTTGTATTTATTCTCAACCATTTGGGGCACATGCATCTCTATAATCAGACTGGAAATGGGACTTTTTGTCATTTTCAGAATAGAAAATAGGGTAGTTTAACTTACCCCTACCTTCCCCTCCCCCATAACTGCAGTCTACAAAGAGTCGATATATTTTTTCAGAGAAGGTTATTCACTCAATTTTTTCTGAACCATAATTAAACTTTATGATAGAAACTTACTTGTTTAAAACTTCTTTATTTACCAAAATTGGCTTTTGTTGGTCTTGGTTGCAATTATTTATTTATTTATTTATGTCTGCGTTGGGTCTTTGTTGCTGTCCGCGGGCTTCTCATTGCAGTGGCTTCTCTTGTTGCAGAGCATGGGCTCTAGGCACGCGGGCTTCAGTAGCTACGGCTCGAAGGCTCTAGAGCACAGGCTCAGTAGTTGTGGTGCACGGACTTAGTTGACCCGCAGCATGTGGGATCTTCCCCGACCAGGGCTTGAACCCGTGTTTCCTGCATTAGCAGGCGGATTCTTAACCACTGCGCCACTAGGGAAGCCCTTGGTTGCAACTTCTAAAGAAAGGTAGTGAGAATTCACTGGCTGTCCAGTAGTTAGGACTCCACCTGCACTTTCATTGCCAAGGGCCCGGGTTCAATCCCTGGTCAGGGAACTAAGATCCCACAAGACGTGCGTGCGGTGTGGCCAAAAATAAAGAAAGAATGGTAATGAGGCAAATCTTAGAAAATAATACAGTTGTTAGACCTCCCCCTTATTCCTGCCAGTTTTCCTAACAATCCTACTCCTCTACTATTCATTCTTCCCCCTTTTTAAAGAAATCCAATTTTAACTGCCTTTATTGAGTTTCCTGCACTTTGCCTTCCAATTTTAAAAATAATTTCCTGTAAAATTTACATGTATATGATAGCTTTGGTAGCTTTAAATCCTAAAGTTTAACATACCTGCCAACATCACCCCATATCTGTTCTAATCTTTTGTACATAACTTCATGTCATTTAAAATTAGACCAGGCCACTGAGTGTAATTTTAATTTGTCCTAATTTTTAAAACTATTTTAGCCCCAAAGGTTCTATGGAATGCTTCTACCAGAAAGGCGGACTTTTTGTATTGTATTTCAAAGTGTTGGAAACACAATATGGTTGTTGTTGGTTTGTTTTGGGTTTTTTTGTATATAGTTTTTTTATCACACAGTCCTCATTGAAGTACTGTGTTTATTTATGCAGAGATTCACATGAGTTCATTTGTGAATGTTTGACATTCCTGACCTGCCCATGGTCAGAACAGCTGAAGCTACATGCCTGGGAAAGTGAGGTCATTATTTCAATCCTAAAAATAACTCCTGATATTTGCAGGAATGCAGGACTGTTTTCAGAGTTAATCAGGAAATGGTAGACAGTTTTATTCACTTCAGGCTTCAGAAATCTGACTCTAAAGGATTCATAAGTTTAAGAAAGATCTTGAAACAGTGGGGGGAAAAGTTGGGTGAAGAGGGTTGACAGTTAACCTGTGAAGATGAATAATTGATAATTACTATAACTTTATGTTTTATACTACTATTAATAAGACTGTCATTGGACAAAACTATTACCTCATTGAATATGCAATTACTGAATGCCTTCAGGGCAGCAGACCTTTACACTCAACAGGACAGGTGAGCTAGATTCTTTAACCTCAGGAGACCAGCTTAAAATAGGAGAAGGACTAGTAACAAGACTGCTCTTGGCCCTTTCAAGATTAGAATCTTAGCACCTGCCTTAACTCTGCCTTTAATGTGTTCCTGAATTTTGTTCAGTGGTTTAAGCAAAGTACTTTTTCCAGGGTATAGCCATGATGCTGAAATTGTTGAACTAAATTTACATTTCAACTGAAAAAAATATATAACTTCTGCTTTGTTAACAAATTTCCAGTCAAGAACAAATAACATTGTTTCCGTACTGAAAAAAAGGTAGCCTCATCTACTAAAATTATCTCTTGCAGTATCTCCACTTCCATTTCAGATAACTGCTCAAAGAACCAGCCGCCATTAGAAACAGTGGATAGTCTCTCCTGAATGAAATGTCTCCTCATTTAGTAATAGCATTCTCTATGTAGTAAGTAGGCTTTGCTTAAGTAAAGATGATTGACAGTAAAAAGCTAAAGCATCTACTCCAACAGTGCATTTGATAGAAAAACTGGTCTCCATGATGAAAGCCAGACTTGAAACAAACCATTTCAAAAGTTGTGATGAAACCAGCCTAATGGGGCAGCCTCCTTACCCACCTGCTTATGATTACATTGTCATTTGGACTCCAGGGCCCAAGTTTTATTTGATCAAGGAGCCTCTATGACTGCACGAGAGCGGGAATTTATGAGTGCTACTGGGAAAAAAGGGAGCAGACCAGACAATATGAGACAAGTAAAAGCAAATTCTGGAAAGGAAAGGCAACTTTTTTTTTTTACAAAGTATGAGGGGGGAAAGGACAGCAAGAGATGTACTAGACTTTGAGAAGTGCAGGCAAGTTGTAAGAAGGATCAGATAGAGGATGGTAAAAGAGCTTAGTAGATAGAGCCACAACAGTGTTATGGAAACCAAGTGAATAATTTCAAGAGTGAGGAAGTTAGTAGTGTTAAACCACAGAAAAATCGAACACAGGAAAATTTTAATGAGGCCACTGGATTTGGCAAGTCGGTCACTTCTGCCAGAGCTGTTAAGGTAGAGTTTTGAGTGCAGAATCCATAGTGTAGCAGGAGACAGGGACAATGCCTGGGCTTGCGGGTCAGGCCAGCTGCATTTTAATCTCATTCGTGCTACGTCATGGCTTTATAACCTTAAAGTTATTTAACCTCGCTCGACCTCTATTCATTTGTAAAACTGAAGTAATGCTCTGGCTCATAATAGGAACATAATCTATTAATATATAAAGCAGCATTTTTCTGATTAGGAGCAGTATGGGTGTTTTAGAGCCAGACGTGGTTGAGTGAATAATGCCTGCTATTTGATGAGCTTTGTGTCCTTGGGCAGGTCGCCCATCCCTAAGAGTCAGTTTCCTCACCTGTTTAACAGGGACAATACCCTCCACGTTTGTTGTGAAAATAGAAACACTAAAGCTAAATGGGTCTGGCACACAGTAGGTATTCAAATAGTGGTTATTCTGTTTACCAGCAGGGGCTGTTGGGCAGTGAGGAGAGGCTTGAAGGGAAGGCAGGACCAAAGAGCATTTCTTTAGAGATTCAAGCCTGTCTGTAGACAGAGGAAGAAGGCAAATGAGTGTAAGCAAATGAGTGTAAGCAAATGAGTGAAACCAAAGGAATGATGTGCAGGAGCTAGGAAGAGATAGAACCTAGATCACATGTTGTAAGATTCTTAGAAAAACAAAAATGGATACTGCTCCCTCTGAAAACGGGAAAGGGTAGGTGATAGGAGTTTAATCGTAGTTGGAGATTAAAAGCTGAGGTTAGGAGAAAGGTCCATAGTGGTTTGATAGTAAATTGTCTCAAACTAGAATTTAAAGGGTTGTTATGAGCATTTAATGAGAATATACATAAAATTGGTACCAAGTAGATCCTCAAATAGTTTTAGATTTCCTGAGTAGGTCCAATATGCCAGAATAGTTTGTGTCTTTCTAGATCCTCCTTAAGTGTACAATTTCTTGATTGCCCTGCAACCCTGGTTTTTATCTTTGCTGTCCTCCTGAAAGGCATTGCTGAAGCTAATCCCATATTGAAGAAACAGCCAGTTTTCCCAAGTCCCTGTATCTTTTCATTCTAGGTTTATATGTGCCTGCTCAAATATTAGGCATCATAACTTCTCTTCCACACTTATCTACATACGTCTTGTAGTTGTAGTGAATATACACCTTGTTTTTTAGTTTAATGTATCTTAAATTGTCAGGTTTTGGCATACCCACCATTTTTGTTTTGAGTTTTAAGTATATTACCTTTTTTTAAACCATTCTTTTTAATGACTACAATAAACAATTATCTGGTATTTAGATATTCAGCTTTTCATTAATAAATAAGTTTTTCTTTTGAATCTAGAGAGAACACTATACCCTAGGATTATTTTTCTATAACAGTGCTATCCAGTAGAATTTTCTGTGATGACGGAAATGCTCTCTGTGCTGTCCAATAAGGACAGTAGGTCACATGTGACTACTGAGCACTTAAAATGTGTCTAATATAACTTAAATTTACATTTAAATAGTCACATGTGGTTAGTGACCATTGTGTTGGAAAGCAGTTCTAGAAACAAATATGGAGATCAAAGTCAAAGTACAGAGTGTCTCAGCTATGATCGTAAGGTGGCCAGGGTGAGGGCTTATGGTATAGTAATATACCATACTTGGAAGAGCTCTCTGACAAAGACCTCAGAAGCCAAAATGTTCTCAGGAGTGGAAAAATATTTACTTAAATTATTGGACCGAAGGGCAGACTACAGCTAAGGAAGAGAGTAAATATTTTAGAACCAGATATGATTTCTCAGCCATTGGTTTCAAACCCTATTGAGAAAATGCATTGTTAAGGACTTTGGGGCAGTGCTAACACCGGAGGACCACGGTATCAGCATCACCTGGGGCTTATTAGGAATGCAGACTCTTGCCCCACCCTCGACCTACTGAATCTGAATACCTGGGGCTGGGCTCCAGAATCTTTTAGTAGCTCCGAGGTTTTTCTTATTGGTGCTACTGTTTAAGAACTACTGCTATAGAGTGTTGAACACATGGTTCCTACCATCTAAGATATCTAATTTCTTATCAAACTTTTCTAGAATATAAAAGACTGGATTATTCGTTCATCTCCCTGCATCCCGCACACGTTCAGGCAATCACAAGTGCTCAACGAAGGTTTGCTATTAAGTTGACTATCTTCCATTATCCGTAAATAGTAGTATCTATCTGTAATATTCCAAGGTGAGGGAACTTGAAGGTTATAGGCACAAACAATATCTAAAACAAAAATTGAATTATGGAGCTTCGTGGTTGGTTTTGACCAAGAGCATTATATAGTGTGTGCGCGTTTGTGTGTGTAAATCTGCATTGTCTTTAACGAACCAAAGGAAAGCAAATAACTTGAATAAAGCTTTCCTGTGGTTGAAAGGGGAAACCGTCACCAGCCGTGGCCTGGTAAGGGCGTAAACCTGATAATCTGAGGGGTAAAACAGGAGGGGCAGGGGTAAATGATAGGACTCGGTCTGGGCGTGCAGTCTGTAAAGCAGGCGGAGACTACCCGGCCGCAGCCCTCTTACCTTCCCCAGTGTGGCGCGGGTCGGAACCTAAAAAATTGCTCGTTTTATCTGAAGTTCAAGTGTAACCAGGCGAGGTCTACTTTTACCTGCTAACTTGGGCAGCCCTGGGTGGGCGGCGCCCTGGGACCCCCAAACCTCGAGGGCTCGCGCCCGCCCAGCCGGGTCAAATTCCAGGCCGGCCCTGAGCCGGCCCGGGAATGCGGAAGGGCCGCGGGACACGCCGCGAGCGGCGGCGCCCCGGCCGTGCTGCGCCTGCCTCAGAACGCACGGCCCGAGAAACACCACGAAACTCCAGGCCGTGGTCGTCGGCGCCAGCCCCGCGCCCGGGTGGACAAGGTGGACTCGACCTCAAGCAGAGCGAGAACCGCGGCGCATGCCCCCGCCCAGAGTTGGATCCCGCCGCCACTTCCGGTGCGACTTCCGGTCCGCCTCCCGAGGCAGGAAGTGCGGGTGCCGCTTCTCTATCGCTGCAGACCTGCCGCAGCCCCGCGTTCTTCGCCTCGTTCGTCTCGAGCAGGCAGTCCTTTTTCTGGTGCTGGTGTCCGGCCGCGGTGAGTGGCGTTCGCCCCCCGCGCGCGACACCTCTGGGGCCGCCCCGGTGCCCCGCCCCTCCGACCGCTCGCCGCCGCCAGACCCCGGCCACCGTGCCGGCGGGCGGGGCGGGGGCTGCGGGACCTGTCGGTGGGGCAGGGAGGGTCGGCGAGGAGGTCCGGCCGCGGCCAGCCCGGGCCTGGACGTCGAGGGTACGGGAGGTTGGGGCGGATGGAACCGGGCTGGGGAACCGCCCTGCTGGCCGAGTCGGCCTGTTCTCTGCGCTGCGTCACCCGACGGCTTCACACACCTGGCGCCTCGGCGGCCGCAGCCCCGCTCCCCGCCGGCCCGGTCGGTGGGTTTGGGTGTCTCCTTCGCCCACAGGGCTGGATGCTTTGGGCGCACAGGGGTCCGCTGGTGCGTGATTCTTGCCCGGAGCTCCGAGTTGGTACTGGCTAAATGTAACGATTTCCATAGGAGTTGTGACTCTTCGCAGCACCTTGCATCTTGTAAAGATTTACTTCATTCGTGCTGACTGAAGAAGAGAACAAATAGCAAAAATCAGGAAAGGTTTTTTGAAAAAGAGAATCTGGACCTCATTGAAGGCCTTGGACTTAGCCCTGGTGGGGAGAACTTAATATTTCTGGCTGTATCTGTGGTAGGAGGTAACAAGACCAAAAGCTCAAAAGGTGTGAATTGTGTCGTGTGAAAAGGAGACGGTGGGGAGACCAGCCCGAATGGAACAGAACTGTAATGAATAATAGTTGGAAATAGGTAGATCAGTGGGGCCTTTTCACGGATGTCTTGTAAACTTGATGAGAAATAAAAGATTATGTAAGAGACATTCGGGAGTCATTTTGGATTCTTCGCTAAGGGAGTGAGATGAAGAAAGGGGTGTTTAGAGGATTAGTTTGGCAGCCTTGGTTTCGGACGGATTTGCAGTGGTCCTTTGGTAAGAAAAGAATTGTAGCATTTTAGAATTCAAAAGAAACTTACAGGTTATCTTTCGTTTTATTATTGAAACCCAGCGAGGTGAGATAATTTGCCCAGGGTCACTTGAGGGGTTCACCTGCTGCCACCCATTTTCTCTGAGCATTAGGTGGACGTTCCTCATGGTTAAGTGCACGGCTTCTTGTTTGTTCTGGCTCTGTTGAATAAAACAGCTTCTGTGATGACCTACTCGATACGCATTTATGCTTTAATGAGACTCAGTGTGGACAAGAGGAACTGCAACTTCTGAAGGACAGGTCCCAGGTGAGGGTTGCTGGGCTTAGGAAAGATAAAAGGACTGGGATCCCCTAAATGGAGCCGGTTGTCCCTCTCCCAAGATTCGAAGACAGCATATATCTAGGGATGATTTTCATTGCCGGCAGCTTTGGGGTCTTCCTTCCCCGTTCCGCACTTTAGATGTGGTGGCTTTGCTTCTTACCCCCAACCACCTCTGCACATTTTCATGGTGGAGAAATTCTGCCGCCTACATGCAGGATGTTCGGAGCTAGTGGTGCAAGCTCTGGGCTAGACTTCCTGAGTATGATCCTGCATCTAAGCTCTACCTTTTTCTAGCTGTGGCTGCAGACAGATTATTTATTCTCTTCGCCCTAATTTTTCATCTGAGAAATGGGGATAATAGCAGTGCCTATGTAATAAGTTGTTGTGAGAATTACATATATTAATACATATGAAATGCTTAGACCAGTGCCTAGCACATATTTAGCACTCTTATTAGTACTCTGTGTTCCAGGTACTTTTTGTTATGGATTTCTTGGGGAGAGTCCAGTGGAGTTTATGCTGAACCATGGGTAGACCGTAGAGAAAAGCCATATTTTGGGGAGTCATATCCAGGGGGTGATGGGAATGTTGAAGAAGGGGTGACTGTTGCACTTAGAAGAGGAACCCACAGAACTTGGAGAGAAATTGAATAGAAGGAATCAAAATTTGCTAACAAGGAACAGAAAATTTCCCTACCCAGTGCAAACTTGGCTGTGGCCCCTTTGAGGTTTTAAAATTTCTTTGGCTATAATTCTGAAATAAAGGCATTGCCCTATTGAATATTAAAGACGCCAAGGAAACACAACGGCTTTATTAGTTTTCTATAGCTATATAACAAATTACCCCCAAACCTAGCACCTTAAGAAAACAATAAAGAGCTTCTGAGGGTCAGGAATTCCAGGGCAGCTTAGCTGGGCAGCTCTGGTTCTGGCTCAGGGTCTCCTGGAGTTGCAGTCCAGATGTCAGCTGGGTTTGCAGTCATTTGAAAGAGGATCAACCTCCAAGATGGCTGACTCACCTGGCTGGCAAGTTGGTGCTGGCTGTTGGCAGGAGGCCTCAGTTCCATGCCACATGGACCTCTCCGTGGGGTTGTGTAGTACCCTATAGACCTGATGCTGGCTTTCCCCAGATTGAGTGATCTGAGAGAGAGCGTGGTAGAACCTGCAACATCTACAATATTATGACAAAGTCGCACTCCATCATTTTCACAATATCCTATTAGTTATGAAGGGTGGCAGAATATGCCACCCCAAGATGTGCCACTTTGGCATGAAGATTATTTTGAGCTGAAGGCAATTGAGAAGAAAGCAGACACAAGAAAGGCTCTTTGCCCTCCCCCAATGTGCCTAAAAGCAGGACACACATTTACAAAGGTGTTCTTCTTTTCCTCTCTACCAGGCAGGACAAAGGTTACTCTCTGGAGACAACTTTAGACTCTTAATGGAGAAGGGCGTGACTTAAATCTACTAGAGAAGCCTTACCCTTGTTTATACTGTGCTTTTAACCTTCCGTACCTAGCCTCTCCCCTCCACACATGCCTTTCTTCTTTTGACTTCAGCTGAAGATGATATTTAAGCCAGAGTTCTAAGCCACCTCTGAGAGTTGGATTTTCCCTGGGTATCTCCCCATGTATACATGAGGTATACATGTTAATAAATGTGTGTTTGTTTTTCTGTTATTAATCTGTTATTACAAGGCATCAACCAAGAACTCAGAACCACGGTCAGTGCCTTCTAAGTGTTTAACTCAGTGGTTCTCAACCGTCACTGTATATTGGAATCACCTGCTGCATTTTAAAAATACAGATTCATAGACTTCACCTGTAGACATTCAGTTTCAGTTGTACTAGACCAGGATCTGGACATCACTTTTTAAAAACTTCCAAGATGGGACTTTCCCTGGCAGTCCAGTGGTTAAGACTTCGCCTTCCAATGCAGGGGGTGTGGGTTCAACCCCTGGTCAGGGAGCTAGATCCCACGTGCCTCCTGTCCAAAAAACATAAAAAACAGAAGCAATATTGTAACAAAGACTTAAAAAAAAAAAAGCTTCCAAGATGATTCTAATGTGCAGCCAAGATTGAAACCAGAGGTTAACTGTTGTGAGAGCCGTATTTACCCGCCATGTGGTAGCAGCCCCTAGCTGCCTTAGGTGTTTCATAGGTAGCTAATAGGATATGCTCCACGAGCATCGTTTCCAGGCTTCCAATAAAGCCATATAGGCTGAAGTTCACAAGCAGTTTCTGCTTATTAATGATTATAGTGCCCATGTTTTGATTTGCATATCAGTATAGCAGGTGATTTTGAAAAAATTTAGATTATGACCTAAATATGTTGACGCCACAACTACCTATAATACCGGTATTCCTATATCCCTGCCCTTCTTTAACCTCTACAAATACTACATATAACCTTTAGTTCACTCTATATCAGAAATTTACAAAAATAATGAAATAAAAATTTTGAAGAGGAAGTAAGACTTCTGTTTATTCCCGTTAAAGCTTATTCATTACCTTATATGCTATGTTCTAAATGGATATTTTTTGTAACTAAGGATGGGGTTTGGTGGGGTTTTTTCCTTTAATATTTATAGGTCAAGTAGTAATTTCACAGTCTTAGGTAAAGATTTCAAGCCGTTACCTACCATGTCAAACCAAAACCATGACTGATAGGAAATACTGCCATTTGAAAAAACCCAGAACCAGGGCTGCAACATTGCACAGTTGCAGGGAGGGCCATTCATATCTTATTCTCTTCCCATTCCACTGTGCACTTCTAGTCTACACATTGGTTTCCCCAGCATAGTTTGAATTTATTTGAAAACTCAGTTTCACTAGGAATTAAATTTAGAGGAAAGCAGCTGCTCAGAAATCAGTGTTGGACTATATTGGTAAGTACTGAAAGTTTAAGAATTTTTTTGTGGTAAAAAAAAATAACTAGCAGAATTGTATGAAGTAAAAAATATATAGGTAAAATCACCTTTAACAAATGGGGTTGGTTTCTAGCTCTGCCACCAGGTGACCTTGGGCAAGTTGTTTAACATATTTTGATACTCAGTTCTTCCATGTGTAAAGCAGGTGTGTTGAATTTAGTGCACCCGAGTACCTAGCATAGAAGTCACTCAGCAAATGGTAGTAGCCATAAGTTGAGTAGACTTTTAATTCTCTCTGGTCCTAAGGCATTTGGGGGCTAGAAAAATAGCGAGAACAAATACATGAGTTAAACTCATGCATGGTGCCTTGGGCATATACTAGTACCAGTAGTTTGGTGTTGCTGAAGGAAAAGTACAAAGTAGAGAATGGCTAGCGATGAGGCTGAAAGGTCATTCTAGAGCAGGGAAAGGTGTGTGTGCCATGCTCAGGAACTTGTACTTTGGCCTATAGGCAGTGGAGAGCCGACAGTTTCTCAAAAGGAAATGATATGGTCATATTCATGTTTTACACACCTCTGGCTGGAAGATAAAGGATAGTCTAGAGGGGACCAAAAAGCATGGAGGTTGGTTATTTGGCCATCGAAATATTCTACACAAAGAGGTGATGAGGGCCCAGCATAGGATGGTGGCAGAAGAATGAGGAAGATGAGCAAATCTGATGAATCTTTAAGAGGCAGGCTTGGTTCATCAGTGAGAGCGATGAGTCGGGGATGACTTGCACGTTTCTGGCTTGGTGAGGGCGTAAACGATGGTGCCATTAACTGACAGGAAACAGAAAGTTGAGAAAGTTTAGGAGGGGAAGATAATGAATTCTGTTTCTAACACGTTGATTCTGAATGTCTGGGATATCAAAATGGGTGCCTTTCACAAGCACAGTTGGCTGTTTGATTCCACAGCTCAAGGGAAGGGTCAGCCCTGAGGATACGGATGTGGGAGTCATAGGTGTTGTCAGGACAGTGAGAGCCAATGAGATCATCCAAGGAACACAGAGTGAAAAGAATTTAATAAGCCATGGACTGTGAGAATACTCGAAAACGTGAATATTTAAGTGAGTGGAGAAGATAAGAGCCTAACAAGAAAATGGAGGAGGACCAGGCATAGAAATAGAACTGAGAGGAGGTTGGTGTCACCTAAAATGTCACAGCATTTTATTGAAACTAAATGTGATCTTCAGGAGTCTCCCTTGTTGGAGTGTAAAGTGTTAAAGGCTGGGAACCTTGGGCTTTCGTTCCATTGGGACAGTTCATTTCTACTGTTACAGTTCATCAAGGCCAAGAGTTGTTGAGGCCTGAAGAGAAGAGGGATAAAATCGTGTCAAATATAGCAGAACGGTCCAAGGAGACTTAGACCAGGTTTGACAATGGGAAAGCACTTGCAAATAGAGAAGAGAAAGCCAGATTGTGATGAGTGGGAAGTGAGAAAGTGGAGAAAGCCAAGATATTTATCTCAGAAGCTAAGGACAGAGAGGGTGGTAGTTTCTTTGGGGGCCAGAGTTCTCTTTAGATTGACTGTTTTGCTACAACCTTGCCTCACTTTTCAGCTGAGGTTTTATTATCAGTTGATATTTTCTGTGTGTACTGTGTATATTTATATACAAATATAAATGTGCACTGGTTTTAAATGAAGTACAGAGAAAACGTAAACTTTTTCTTTTTAAAGAGATCATGGTGTCATTTCATTGAGCCATACCTGCTCTATAACAGGTTTTGAATGGGGGCTCAGACTTGCTCACGGTATAATGGCTTTTCTAGCCTTACTGGGTTACCTCCTCATTCTCTCTCCCAGGCATTTTCCGTAATAAAGATTCTTGCATGTGCAGACCCTTCTTGGCATCAGCTTCTTGGAGAACTCCAACTAAGCTTCAGAAATGTTTAAATATAATATACTTTTGGGTTAGCTGTAGCGTTAGCATGAAACAATTGATTATTTTTTAAAAATAAAGATTTTCTCTTTGGGAGGTTTTTCTAAATGACTCTATTGCAGACATAGTTTGCTGATACTGAGGGAGAGAACTAATTCTTGGCTTCAGATCTACTGTCTTTTATATCTTTTGAATCTTGAAGAAATAGAATCATAGAATTTTTAGCATGAGGAAAAATTTTAATCCAACAGTTTTGAAATGTGAGGAAGAATTAAAGCAGAGTCAGGTGCCTTGCTAGTGGACCACATTCTGTCTCCGATTGAATCTTCAATATAACTGTCACATGACTAGCTAGTTACAGGAAGGAGAAGAAATTAACATTTACTCAGACCATGTTTGTCCCCAGGGGAAGGAGTTGAAATGTTAAAGTAAGGACTCTAAGGCTGATGTGCTTCAAAACTGCAAACAGGGCTTCCCTGGTGGCGCAGTGGTTGAGAGTCCGCCTGCTGATGCAGGGGGGTTCGTGCCCCGGTCCGGGAAGATCCCACATGCCGCGGAGCAGCTAGGCCCGTCAGCCATGGCCGCTGAGCCTGCGCGTCCGGAGCCTGTGCTCCGCAATGGGAGAGGCCACAACAGTGAGAGGCCCGCGTACCGCAAAAAAACAAACAAACAAAAAAACTGCAAACAAACTAAAACAATGTAGGTTGAAAGTCCAAGACCTGAAGTCCCGGAGACCCAGGTCCAGAATTCCCTTGCCCAGCCACTGCCCTCACCAGTCATCTGCTTTCACACTGCGAGGCTGCAGAGTTAGAGAACCAGTCCCCAAGGCCACCCTCATCTCTGACACCAATTCCAAGTTTCGTTCCCCAAGACGACCCTCAGGTTCAGTAATTCGCTAGGACTTAACAGAACTCACTGAAAGCTGTTACACCTATGGTTATGGTTTACTGCAGTAAAAGGATTCAGATTAAAGTCAACCAAGGGAAGAGACTCGTGGTATGGAGTCCAGGAGAATTCCAAATGCTTAGCTTCCAGTGGTCCTTTCCATGGGCAGTGTTGACCTCTCCTGGCAGCAAGGTGTGATGGTGAGCATGGAGTATGGCCTGGCACAGAGCTTGCTTGACCCTTCATAACCATAGTTTTTACTGCGGCTCTGTCCCCTAGATACTGTCCCCACTCCTAGGCTGACTTCAGTCTCCAGTTCCTCTAGAGGCCAAGCTGATTAACACCTGACCCAGAGCCCCCATGATAAATCACATTGTTAGACTCTGTGGTGTGACCCAAGACCCCAGATATACCAGGCAGAACGTTCTAAGGGCTTAGAGATTACCTCCCAGGAGCTGAGGACAGAGGCCAGACCTCTCTTTGGGCAAAATTATATTCTTTACTACACAAGAGCCATTGATTTTTTTTTTTTTTTTAAACCTAGGTAGTACCTACCTCATAGGGCATTTGTGAACATTGGATAAGACAGTGGAGCAAACAATTATTCTGGTGTCCATGGGTTTTCAAGAAATGGTGAAGCTGAGATTCAGGCTCAAGATTTTTCCGATTCCGAAGCCAGGAGTATTTTCGTGTTGTATTTATTTACATCATTTAAAACTGCAAATAAAAATGGAATGAGAAGGGGATTCCCTGGCGGTCCCGTGGTTAGGACTCGGAGCTTTCACAGTCAGGGCCCGGGTTCAGTCCCCGGTTGGGAAACTAAGATCCTGCAAGCCACGTGGTGGGCCAAAAAAAAAAAAAAAAAAGGATTGAGAAGTGTCCATTCTATTTGACATTTAAAACATTGGTGGCTTTCAGTAGAGTATCAGGGGCTACCACTAAAGGTGTATTACAGAGAATTGAGGAGCAATTGGAAAGATGAGAAAATGGAGAGAGTTGAGTAGTAGGATACTATTCTAAAAGTTTTGTCAAGGGAAAGGGGGAATGAGGATGTAGCTAGAAGGGATACAAGACTAAAGATACATTTTGATGGTTTTTTTAAAAAAAATATATTTATTTATTTATTTTGGCTGCACTGGGTCTTAGTTGTGGCATGTGGGATATTTAGTTGCGGTACGCAGGATCTTTTGTTGCAGCATGTGGATTTCTTAGTTGCGGCATGCATGTGGGATCTAGTTCCCTGACCAGGGATCGAACCTGGGCCCTCTGCATTGGGAGTGCAGAGTCTTATCCACTGGACCACCAGGGAAGTCCCATTGATTTTTTTTTAAATGAGAGCCTTTTGAGCATGTACCTTAGAGTAACTATACTAGTCTCTTTGCATATGTTATCATTTAATTCTCACTTGCATTAGAGTAGATATTGTGTTTTGCTGTAAAACTGAGGGTCGAGTGAGGTTCCCTGGTTTTCAGACCATTTTTTGGAAGAAACCAAGGCTCAGAGAGGTTATGCAATATTGGTAGTAAAATGAAGTTAAAAGGTGTACCTACTGCATAGGATTGTTGTGAGGGTTAAATGGGACAATCCTTGTGAAAGTAAGATGTCCGCTTTGGAGCCTTTCTCTTTAGGGGAGCCCCCTGCTGCTTGGCACGTAGTAGCACTCGGTAAATGCGATTTATTGCTACGTGCTTTAAAACTCATTCACATTTAATAAAAATGAGGTTCGTGAAATTTGGGATGAAGCCACATCAATAATTTCTATTCTGTTTCTTCAAAACTGCTTTTGTCCTAGCTGTTTAATTGTGACATTGGAAATAAAGTTTATATGTATATTCCTACCCAAATAAAGTAATAATTCTACAATACGTTGAAATATTTTTACTCACTAACTTTAGGTGTTGTGAGTTCTTTTTTTTGCTTTATGTTTTTATGCATTCTGTTTTGCTTTATGTTCTTTTCTTTTTAACTCTAGGATTAAACGGCCACCATGTCTAGCAAAAAGGCAAAGACCAAGACCAAGAAGCGCCCCCAGCGCGCAACCTCCAACGTGTTCGCCATGTTTGACCAGTCACAGATTCAGGAGTTTAAGGAGGCCTTCAACATGATCGATCAGAATAGAGATGGTTTCATCGACAAGGAAGACTTACATGATATGCTTGCTTCGCTAGGTAGACTTTTATGTTCTTAATATTCCTGCTTCCCCCAAATAACTAGCATTTTATGAATTATTTTTTGTGTGATGTACAGGTATTAATCTCCTGGTCTCAAAGGCCTCTTGAGAGATGTTGGGTGGGAGGCACCATACTGAGGCTTGGCCTGTCATAAGAGGATACGCCTTCAGGGGTGGGGGCCTGGCTGCCACTGTGGCTAGGCAGGCTTCCGTTCCTGTTAGCTAAATATGATAGGTCTACAAGGTGAAAAGCCAGAGGATGACTAGATGGCAAGATACCAGAATCTTAAACAGGAAGTGTGGACAATAATATGTACTAAGTAATAAAAGTTGAGGACAGGTTATATGACAGAGGTGACAGTCACAAGTGATAACGACCATCTCGGGGAGGAAGGGCAGTGCTCCTAAAAAAAGGGAACACAGGGAAGGGGGCTTCCACAATTTATATATATTTTTTATAATTAAAAGAAAATGTAAAGATAGAAGATTTATCCATTTATTTTTACACATTTATTTAGCTATAGTTGATTTACAATATTGTGTTAGTTTCAGGTGTACAGCTTCAGATTCTTTTCCACTGTAGATTATTGCAAGATATTAAGTATAGTTCCTTGTGCTATACAGTAAATCCTATTGTTTATCTGTTTTTTGTATAGTGGTGTGTATCTATTAATCCCAAACCCCTAATTTATCCCTCCCCCCACACCTTTCCCCTTTGGTAACCATAAGTTTGTTTTCTGTGTCTGTAAATCTGTTTCTGTTTTGTAAATAAGTTGATTTGTAATTTTTTTTTTAGATTCCACATACAAGTGATATCATATAACATTTGTCTTTGCCTGCCTGACTTACTTCACGTAGTATGATCATCTCTAGGCCCATCCATGTTGCTGCAAATGGCAATATTTCATTTAAAGATACAGGATTTAAAGCAAACATAAACTGCCCTTTGTCATTCTGGCTATGTTGGTGTTAATTTACTATTGCTTATATGATTTTGTTGTTTTGATCTTAAGGAAAGAGGGGAAAGTCCTCCATGTCCTGCCTGAATTGTTACTGATTTTACAGTTAGAAGAAAGGAGTATCAAGTCGGGGTGTTCTTGATAGGCCAGAATGACAGGCAGGGAAGGGGGCACAGGTCAGGGATGGCCCACAGTTAGGCTCTGCACTCTAACGTTTCTGTGTCTGACCATGATCCAGAAAGGGCAGTTCAAGGGCCAGAGGACAAAGAGAGAGAATTTGTTACTTTTTTCTTTTTAGTAACCACATGATTTTGTTCCTCTCTTTTATTTTTATTTTTTTCTCCTAGCATGTTATTTTGAATTTTTTTTTTTTTTTTTTTTCCCAGTACGCAGGCCTCTCACTGTTGTGGCCTCTCCCGTTGCAGAGCACAGGCTCCAGACGCGCAGGCTCAGTGGACATGGCTCACGGGACATGGCTCACGGGCCCAGCCGCTCCGCGGCATGTGGGATCTTCCCAGACCAGGGCACGAACCCATGTCCCCTGCATCGGCAGGTGGACTCTCAACCACTGTGCCACCAGGGAAGCCCTGAAATTTTTTAAGCCTATAAAAAGTTGAAAGAACGGTATAATGAACACACATCCATCCTTTACCCAGATTCACAAGCTGTTAACATTTTGCAACATTGCCTTTATTCAGAGTGAGAGTTGAGTCTTGCAACATTGCCTTTATTCAGAGTGAGAGTTGAGTCAAGATACTGATCTGACTTGTTGACTTGCAGGTGGGGTGGATCCCAGTGTTTTCCACACTCTGAATAGCTAAGTACTAAGTGTCCTTTGGGGAGCAGGTTACTACTGAAGAAGACCACCGAGGAGAATTGAGGGCCTGAGTTGTATTACAAAGATCGAACACTCAAGCCTGTCCCCTGGTCCTAGTAGATGCTCAGTTAATTTTTGTTGGATGAATGAGTGATGGTAGAGTAAGAGACTGACTTTTGGGGAGTGCCATGCCTTTAGATATACATATTTACTTTTTAAATCAACAAATTATATTAGATGCCTTGAATGGGTCCATAGGTGCTTAGCCTAAGCCAATTCATTTTAAATCCCTGTGTCTTTTTCATACCCATGTTCTCTTGACACCTTTGGGTTACACTTTTTACCCCCAAAAATTGCTGCAAGAGAGTCGGGATAAATCTGGAGGTAGAAAAGTAGTCCTTTTTAGCTACTTTCACGTACTCGAAGAATCTTGAGATTAATTTTGGGCTAATTTTGTATCGATATGTAGAATAGGTATAATGAGTGAAGGTTGTAATGCAGTAAGACAGATGCCAACTCGGCACTTAAATTTCACCCAAATTCCCGGGAGTAAAACTTACATATGAACCATAATTCTAGATTTGACTATCATTAGCACTTAGTTGGGTATAATAGTGAGATGCTGACATAGATGCTCTTTTCATGGAGAATCATACAAACTTAATGTTGGAAGGGACCTTTCAGATACCAAGTTTAACTAGTCCATGTTATAGATAAAAAGTAAACCCTAGACAGTTTCCACCTTGTCCCAGGGCACACAGTCAGTGGCAGAACTGAGATTCAAACCCACTATTCCAGACCCTTCGTTCAGTGCTGCTTTTCTGCACCATGTGGACCTCACAAATGCCAGGACAAAGAGAAGCTCTTTGTTACTCCCACCATATGTGGCCATTCCAGGGGAATTTCTCCCAACTTCGAGGGGAGGGTCAGGGGAGTTCCCTCACCACCGTACTGGAAGAGGAAGAAGTGTCCTTGGTGGGAACTGAGATTAAGATTTCCCATCATGAACAATACTAAACAAGACTATATTTCAGCAATACGAGTAAACAGCATCTGGGGATATGTCTGACAACCAAATAGAACATAACATTGTTTAAAATGAGCTCCCAGGGACTTCCCTGGTGGTGCCGTGGTTGAGAATCCGCCTGCCAGTGCAGGGGACACGGGTTCGAGCCCTGGTCCAAGAAGATCCCACATGCCGCGGAGCAACTAAGCCCACGTACCACAACTACTGAACCTGCACTCTAGAGCCCACGTGCCACACTACTGAAGCCTGCATGCCTAGAGCCTGTGCTCTACAACAAGAGAAGCCACCTCAATGAGAAGCCTGTTCACCGCAACGAAGAGTAGCCCCCGCTCACGGCAACTAGAGAAAGCCCACGCGCAGCAACGAAGACCCAATGCAGCCATAAATAAATAATAAATTGATTAATTAATTAATTAATTTTAAAAATAAATAAAATGAGCTCCCAGTTCTAAACCAACCTAATAGTTTCAGCTTAAATGACCAACTTATAAATAAATTGTTTGAAGCATACCAATTATAGGCAACTTACTGAAGTTAGAAATATGAATATTTAGATTTTTTAAATAACCAGTATTGAAATGCCCTGATGGGTCTTTAATGTTATCAGCATTCAAGATGTAATAATGTGGCATTACCTGGTTCATAGTTTCATGTGTTTGTTTTATTTCTAATGAAAAATAGTGAAGGAAAAGTTGCAGAAAGTATCAGTGAATGGACAGTATTCAACCTAAGCCCAGGATGCATTTTATTTATGATGTATCAAAGATTTTTTTATGTTGTTAAAAATTGTCTTTTTTAAATGTTCTTAATGTGAGTTAATTGAAATATTAGTTTCGTGTGATGGTGATGTAACTTTTAAAAATATGTTGGGGAACATAACAATAACAGTAATTATTTATTGAAATGAGTTCTTTGTCCTTAAATGTTAAAATGTGCAATTTTATAGGGAAGAATCCAACCGACGCGTACCTCGAAGCCATGATGAATGAGGCTCCAGGGCCCATAAACTTCACCATGTTCCTTACCATGTTTGGGGAGAAGCTGAATGGCACAGACCCAGAAGATGTCATCAGAAACGCTTTTGCTTGCTTTGATGAAGAAGCAACTGGTGAGCACTCTTTGTTTATGCCCCGCCTCATTCCAGACTATGTGAAACACTTTTTAGGGAATGAGGAAGATTGGCAAAATATAAATTTTTAAAAATGAGTAGAGGGAAACTATCATTTACGATAGGACAGTCGACCAAGAATGGCTAGAACACAGGTATGTAGGTCATAAAGCTACATGGTTTGTGGTGTTAATCTTTGAATCTGGTTCTGAGCTTCCTGAAAGCCAAACGGAGAATTGTCTTTTAAATCGTGTTTCTTAGACAGTATACTGCTTCAAGAAACTTTGAGTTTCACCAGAAAGTATACTTAACTAACCTGGACAATTAAAATCTTCATTTTTTTCCCTTATTATTTAAAATGTGTGAAGAAAGCCCGGCTGTTCCGTTTTCTGACTTCTCTCGTTTTCCCCTTTGCTTGTGCGTTAACCCTCTGCTCAGCCACGCGCATCGCCTCCTCACATACACCTCGCCTCCTCCTTCCTGCTTCCCCCTTGCTACCTATTAAAACTGCACCGGCCTTCGTGCACGTTTGGTCTTGGCAACGCTGCCCTTTTATTCTGGGTATCTGCCTTTTTTTTAATATCTCTGAAATACAAGGTGTTTTTTTCTCCTCTGGAAAATACTGGCTCCAAATTAATTTTGTAAGCGTATGATCTACTAACTGACTTTGTAAATGACTTAATCTAATATGAATAAAGAACTCTAAAAATAATAGGAAAAGATAAAGATATGGTTATATATTGCTTTATTTTGTTCAGGTAAGTATGTATGTTCTGAAATATCTTGTAAGATTGACCTAGTTGAGAACCAAATCATTAAAGTGCCGGGAGGTGTTCACAACTCCCCTTTTTCTGCTGCCTTCCAGGCACCATTCAGGAGGATTACCTGCGAGAGCTGCTGACCACGATGGGAGATCGGTTTACGGATGAGGAAGTGGACGAGCTGTACAGAGAAGCACCTATTGACAAAAAGGGGAATTTCAATTACATTGAGTTCACGCGCATCCTTAAACATGGAGCGAAAGACAAAGATGACTGAAAAGAACTTGAGCTAAAACTTTCCAATTACTTTGTCTTACTCTGTTTTATTTCCCATTCACTTCCCCACTCATAGACCTGTTGCATGCAACTTAGTTTCACAGCTTTGCCTCTTTTTCGGTGTATTTATTCTAGACCTTTCTGCCACTTAGCACTTGTATAATCAGACTGCAAATGGAGATGAGGTGGTAAATTGTATTGAGAAAAAGGATTGGGAATAAAAATCGACAAATGTGAAAGCCCAGGAAAATATATCCGGTATTTCTGGTTTTGCTGGATTTTTACATTTTTATATAATAAAAATGCTATTTTGAAATAAAGATTATGCTGACTCAAATGTAATATAATGGAAAGTTAAATAACTGGTAGTTGGTGGTAGTCCTTTTTTTAGATTTTCAAGTTCGTATAATTCAGATTCCATAGTAAAACTGATTGTTCACATGTATGGGACAGTGTTCTTCAGTATAAGTTAACATCATTATACAGTAAAAACTAGTTGTACCTTAGTTTCTTTCATGCTTATGGTAAGTCAGATGTTTAAATTATTGAATGTTAAATATAGAATGTATCTGAGAAAACACTGAATGTTTTACTGATTTGAGTCTAGGAACATGAGGCAAAATTCTGAAGAAAAGAATAGTTATTATTGAATATTTACAGTGTGTAAAGCATTACATGTAGACGATTTTCATTGACTCTTCCCAGCACCCCTGTGGGATAGAATTTTATTAGCCCTGTATTTCAAGGGGAAGAACTGAGCACCGGGGAGTCAAGTGATTGATCTGAGTCTCTGTCAGAGCTGGGACTCCAGGCCAGGGCGTCCCACTCCAGAGTGTGGATTCTGGGACCCCTGTGCTGTCTCTGAAAAGCCCCAAATGCCTAAAAGGTCAAGATATTTCCATTACATTCTAACATAGTTTTGTAGTCATTATTGAAATTTAAAATAACTTGGGGACATTGATTGTTGGAATAGAATTTCAGAAAATTCTATCCAGGTGAAAAGTAGAGGACCAAAGATTATAAGCAATATAATCTTCCAACTGCCTTCAGTTGGAAGGTGGTTCACATAGTGTAGAGTGTAGACTGGATGGAAGGTCTGAAAACCATACAGACAAGGCTGCTATGAGCTCGCTTAACATCCTCAAGGCCAAGCAATATGAGAAGTAGGAGAGAAAAACCTAAAAAAAGAAAATCCATTTAAAAAATTTCCCAACGTTGTTCAACACCTATTCCCTCTTAAATGTATTGATGTTTTATCTCCTTAAAATCGATGCATTTACACGTTGTTTAACATTTGTGCTTCCGAGCTTGCTGTTGTAGGCAAATCCTTGCTATCAATTAATTTTTCTAGGTTTTTCATCATCTTTAAGAAGAGCAGTTCCACTCTCGTGGTCTAGTTCACGAGAAGTGCTTTGCAGTTCATAAGAGTTTTCGCACTTATGACCTAATCCTCACCGCCCATTAGGTAAGTAGGGCAAGTAATATCCCTGCTTTTCATATGAGAGCTAAAGTTTAGAACAGCCAAAGCACCTGTCCGAGGTCCCACAAGAATAAGAATCCACATCTGGCTCCCTTTTCTACTTCCAAGAGTTAAGTCACATGCAGTGTCAAAACCAGAATCACCGTGTGTAGAAGGAGAAGGGGAAGCATACTGGGATCATCTTAACTGTCATTAACAAATACTTAATCAGTCACCTGTTATGTGCCAGGCACTGTTCTCTGTTGGGGATAACTGGGGGGGTAGGACAAACAAGGACGCCACCCTCCTGGGGCTCAGCTCCTTAGTGGGAGATCAGGAAGGCACCTCTAAGTATCGTGGGACACAGAACTGAGCAAGTGCAGAGAGGGCCTCTGAGGTGAGATCTGAATCACGAGAAGAGGGTCCCCGTGTGGAGGTCAGGGAGGATGTTCCACTCACAGGGGACAGTCCTTCCAAGGCAGGCACTGGCAGAAGCACTGGGAGAGCTCAAGGGAAGGACATAAGGATGGTGTTTGCTGCGTGGTCTACGTGCAGAATCATAGGGCTTTGGGCAGGGAAGAAATGTGAATTATGTTTTAAAAACTCAACCTTGCTGCTGAGTATAGAATGGAGGGCAAGAGTAGCAGCAAGAAGACTTCCAGTTAGGAGGCTGCCACTATGGTCCAGGCAAGTCAAGAGGTTGGCTTGGTCTCCAGATGGTCACGCAGGTGGCTCTGCTGCCTGACCTATTTACTCTGCTTCAGCCTTTTCTTGTCACCAGCTCTCTGGCATCATTTTAACTGCATTTATTCTTTTGCTCTGCTTAAAGGCAGATTCGAGAAGATTGGGAAGTTGAAAAAGTTTTCAAGATTAAAAACCAGAAAAACTGTCTCTTGAATGCCTTATGTTGACCTGACGTAACCCATTCTGTTTCATCCATAGTATCTATAAAGAGTAGTGGAATCCAGCACACACTGTAAGGCACCTCAGCTAGGACCTTGTTCCTCTCTGGTTCAATAAATATTATGATGATGAAAACTCTATTTTAGTATCTTTCCTTTTTTGAGAACAACTTACTAATGATCTCTAAAATTGACAATTGATGCCTTGGCCATCACAATTGGAATGTGTGTGTGTTTGTACTCAGGTAGTTAAAACTATGCTGAACGGTTGCTCTGTATTAAGCATGTACACTACTGGCCTTTGAGGTAGGTTTTTGTTTTGTTTTAATTATCCTTGTTCTACAGATAAAGCACTGAGGTGCAGAGAAGTAACTTACCCAGGTTACACAGGTAGGAACCAATGGGACCGTAATTTGAGTCCAGTCAGTCGAGCTCCCGAACCTGCCCTCTCAGAAAAATAATTATTGAAAGTAACACCACTGGTTTCTTACCATTGTACAGGAATTTTAAAAGCATTCATTATTGCATTTGATCCTCAAAACTCTAGGAGGTGGATAAGGTAGGCATTATCCCATTTTACAGGTGAGAATACTGAGTTATAGACGTTACCCCACTTGCTCAACTTTATATATAAAGTAGACAGTGTCTGAGCCATGACTAGCTTTTAAGCTTTTTGAGTGAGGGTGCTTCTCATTAAACCTATAATTTCCTAATTAGATAATACCTGTAGCCTGATCAACATCTTTTTCTCATTTATAAATGTATATATACTATATATCATATATATGAAAGCCATTAATATTTATAAAATTGAAATTATGTTTAGTTATACATTTAATGAATCATCTATCCTGATAAAAATGAAGTTTTAAATTCAGCATATATATGAATAAATACTTGAATAAGAATTTTCTTGATTGTAATTTTTTTAACATTTTAGTGTTTTTGAAAACAAAATGTCTTACAATCAATGTATATATTTAATAGTTTATCCTTAAAAATAATTGCATCAATGTTGCATCTCAAAACTGAAAGATCTAAACAAAACTGAAGGGTCTTAAAAGATAAAAAACCATTATTTGGAATATACATATGTAAACTACTGAAAAATCTGGTGTGAATAGGCTGTCATCTGGGAAATATGAACGAGGATGAGAAAGTTTATCACATACTGAAATCTTGGGAAAAGTTTTCTTGAACAGAAAAATTATTTTTCTGTAATCTGGGGAAGATTACAAATTGCATACATCACTCTCTGTCCTTAATCTCGGGTCAGTCGTTTTTAGAGCAAGCGATGTTGTCATATGCACTTTTAGAGACAATAACTAGAAGGGTCACTAGATGGCACTATTATTCTTAGTACTGTAGTAACCTATTCTGTAGTGAACTTGAGAGTGACAAAGCATGAATATGCAGAGAGCATTAGTCCAATAATGCTGTAACTTTGTCAAAATTGTTTCTTGAAAGAATTGATGATAAAGTCTGTTACAATGAAATTCATACTATTTTGTGAACCCCAAAATGCAGGGAGCGATCTCTAGGACTCCTTTTTACAGTGCAGCATTCATTTGTTCATTCATTCAATCATTCATTCACTTACAAATATTTATTGTTTCGAAAGTGCCAGGATCTCAGTGAAGCTCTGGTTATTTTCACACTGAAGTAATGACTTTTTTTTTCAAGTAAGAGCGCAGGCTTTACACTAGTAAGACCTGAATCCTCCACTTACTGGGTCATCTTAAGTAAGCCCTTATTATTGTAACTTCTGTTTTTGAGATGAGAAGAGTAAGGCACAGAGCCAGTGGCTGTGGATGGAAATACTTTGTAAAATCATGCTTTCTATATGAATACTATTACTACCTCAAGAATGTTGAGGACTATGTCTAGTAGTAGTTCTATTTACATAATAGACTATTAAATCACACAATCTAAGCTTATTAAGATCAGCCTCGGGACTTCCCTGGTGGCGCAATGGTTAAGAATCCGCCTGCCAATGCAGGGGACACAGATTTGAGCCCTGGTCCGGGAAGATCTCACATGCCACGGAGCAACTAAGCCTGTGCACCACAACTACTGAGCCTGTGCTCTAGAGCCCACGAGCCACAACTACTGAGCCCCGTGCCACAACTACTGAAGCCTGCACTCCTAGAACCTGTGCTCCGCAACAAGAGAAGACACCGCAATGAGAGGACCGTGCACCGCAATGAAGAGCAGCCCCCGTTCGCTGCAACTAGAGAAAGCCCGCGCACAGCAGTGAAGACCCAACACGGCCAAAAATAAAATTAATTAATTAATTATATATATATATATATATATATATATATATATATATATATGCTAAAAAAAGAAAAGAAAACATTATTTAAAAAAAAATCAGCCTCAACACAAGTGACCATGAGACAGTTTCTCAGTGCAGCTCTTCCCTGCCTCAATATACGTCTTGGAAATACTATCAGAATCAAAGCAAAACAGATAGGGGCTTCTCTGGTAGCGCAGTGGTTGAGAGTCCGCCTGCCGATGCAGGGGACACGGGTTTGTGCCCCGGTCCGGGAAGATCCCACATGCCGCGGAGCGGCTGGGCCCGTGAGCCATGGCCACTGAGCCTGCGCGTCCGGAGCCTGTGCTCTGCAACGGGAGAGGCCACAACACTGAGAGGCCCACGTAACGCAAAAAACAAACAAACAAACAAAAAACAGATCCGAAGTGTTTTGGCAGAAGGATACTAGAAGTGTGTTTGGGGTGTGAACGAATGGGTGTGTTTATATGTAAAAAATTGTTTCAACGCACCTTGCCGGAAGCCAACCTCATCTCTTACCAGCCTCACTTCTGCAGTTGGTTTTGCTCCCAGTGCACAGTACTTCCTTTCAGACTCTCATTCTGAATGAACATGATGACGATGCATATTTAGTCCCGGACGTTGCTAACCAGCACAGCAAAAATAAATCTGAATACTTTATTCACATTTTGTAATAATCAGGGTGTAAATTGACAGTGGCTCATTTAGGAGGTTGTGCTCATTGTACTTTACTCAAGTTCCCTTTTTATGTATGATCTGTTTATTCCGTTCTTATTTATGGAAGTGGATATTATGTCCGAGTGTTACGGGTGATACAGAGATTCTGATTCTATAACTCGCCGTAAGTGTTATACTGCCCAGCCCTTTGGATGCGAGTAATAAAGGTTAGGTTTCTCCTTTGGCCAGAATCCCAACACAACTGTGCTATCTATGCTGGAGCCACCGCAGCTGATGTCCTAACAGCTCACTGAGGAGGTCAAAGATGGTTTTCTAAAAAATGCCTGCTCTGACAATGACGCTCGCATCTCAGAGCTACCATTGTTTGCCCTCCTGTCAACCACTCACATAGCTAAGAACTCAAGCGAAAAAGAAAAGCCTCTATTTTAAAAGTTTTATTGAAAATATTCAAGATTTCCTGCTTATTTTAGGGACAGTGAAAGAAATCCAGTGTTTTATCCATGTCAGGTCCCTACCAGATTATAAACAGTTGAGAGGAGGGTCCACTTGCTGAAAGGTGCCTTGAGAGAGAAACTCCCACTTCTCGGATTTGAAGAGGAAGGCCCCTCATCTCTTAAGTCTCCCTTGAGGTGTCACAGCCAGTGGGGGCATCACAGCCTCCCACTCCAGGCTCTTTCTAGCTTCCACAGCCTCCTCCTCACCCAGTTTATCAGGCAGCAGGACTGGCTGCTCTACCCAACTCCAGAGCTTTTCCCTTTGTTTTAAAATTGCCCTTGAATTCAGCTCCCTTCCACTCCCTTTTCCCCACACAGTGTCTTTACACCTTTGGTGCCCAAACCTTGAAGGTAATTACAAAGACAGGCATCTGTAAACACAGAACGATGCCCACATTCATGGGAATAACAGCAATCTCAAAAAACAATCATGATGGTAAATTTTAATCAGTGACTCTGAGAAACTTCCCAAGCGAGAAAGATTTGTGTCCCAGTCTTGCTCCACCCTCATTTCATGTCTTTTTTTTTTTTTAATTTTACATTTTCGTTATTTAGTTAGTTAGTTATTTATTGGCCAGCCCGAGAGGCATGAGGGATCTTAGTTCCCTGACCAGGGATCGAACCCATGCCCCCTGCAGTGGAAGCGTGGAATCTTACCCACTGGACTGCCAGAGAGGTCCCCCTCATTTCAGGTCTTAGTTCCAGCTCTAAGTGTTTGCAACAGTCTCCTTCCTGAACTATATCACATTCATGCAACTTTTTCCCCCCCACCTTGTATGTGAGCCTGGCCATTTCTTTCCCTGTTAAAGAATCTACAGCCCTGACCTCTTTATATAACGTCAACCCAACTAGAGCAGGAACCTGCCTTTATCTAAAACTCTGGCCATGCAGAGCCGGCAGTCCGTGAACAGCAGTTGACAGGCTGATCCAAAGCAAATCCCTCATGTACTCCTCAGGAAAGGGAGGAAGGCAAACCCATTGCCAGCCCACGACGGTCACGATGGAAAGATGTGCAAATCCAGGCTGGCCCTTCAAGCTGATGGGGCTGCTGAGAACTGAGTGAATAAAGTGAAATGGAAGGTAAACGGATGCAATCAAATTATTACAAGGAGGGCTTCCCTGGTGGTGCAGTGGTTGAGAGTCTGCCTGCTGATGCAGGGGACACAGGTTCATGCCCCGGTCCAGGAGGATCCCACATGCCGCAGAGAGGCTAGGCCCATGAGCCATGGCCGCTGAGCCTGCGCGTCCGGAGCCTGTGCTCCGCAATGGGAGAGACCACAACAGTGAGAGGCCCGCTTACCGCAAAAAAAAAAAAAAAAAAAAAAAAAAAATTATTACAAGGAGGGAACAGGCAAGGTTGCTTTAAAGAGACGAAAAATAAGCATTTCTATACCCTCCACAATCATGGGGGTTGAAAATGTTAGTATTTTTTCTCATCTTTTCTCTTTGGTGTAGATCCATCTTTTGATGCATATGGATTTTGTTGTGATTTTCTTCGTTTTTACCACCTGTGTTCCAGATGTCTGTCAACTTTATCATTTTGCTGCTTTGCTTGAAGATTTCAAAACAGACCTCAATTTTGAAACTCTTCTGTGGCATATTTCTCCTGTATTTGAGAAGATGTGTTTGATTTAGAAAATACAAAGACATTGCCCTACTTTCTTTGCATTGGGGCTAAATTGGAAGTAGGCAGCAAAATGGCTTACCTCCTGACTAGTGGAAGAGGTACTCACCACAGCCATCTGCTGACTGCGGAGAAGTGGCAGCCGGGATGGTGCAGGTGAGGCCAAGTGCATGTCCCCAGCCTTTGTGCTTCATTATGTCACAGAGGCCAGGAATGACAAGAGGATAAGGAAATCTGTAGCCTCAGTTTAAAACAGAGTCCAGATAGAGTCCATACCGTATTGAGAAATCAATTCAGTACATGTGTGTGTTCTACACGTGCACAGGTGTATTCATGCCAACATAAATGCATCAAACGTCTCTGGCAAGACATACAGGAAGTTGGTTGCTGTAGAGGTGGGAATTTGGAAGCCATGGGCCAGGGGTAAGAGGGAGACCTAATTTCACTGTAAACACTTTCTTCTTAAAATTTGGAAGTTGTGCTTGTATTTCCCATTAAAAATTAAAACATTGGTTAATCATCATAACAAAAGAATATATTCCACGAGACTGGGAACACCTAAAAGTAGTCTCCTAAAGCAATTTCTCCCTCTGCATGAGGAATAAAGTCCTACCTGTCACCTCAGTTTGAAGGGAGATTAATGTGGCTTGAATATTTACTATGGTTTTACTGCAGGGATGTTTAAGTGCCAACGATGTGTTACCACGTAGGCAAATGGCCCTTGAATCCAGATAACTGTGCTATGGAAAAGACGGTGGGGATTTGGGTGTTTGTGTCATTTGGGCTTGGATTACAGCTTCCTTCCCCTGTTGCTGGGAGGCCCATGTTCTTGGAAGTAACTGAACTAAGGTTGGAATAGTGGGGATTGAGGAAATGAATGACTTGGAAGAAGATACTGCGGCAGCAGTTTGTGGAGACCCTCTTTCTGCCCCCTGCTCAGACATCCAGGGCAGGTGAAACATCCAGATGCACAGGACCCTTTGGTTGTGCCATCTTGGTTCACTCCTTGCTTCCACCACTAGAGGGCCCTCATCTGTTTCCTGGGACATGGATCTAGGGCTCTCTCCAATTCCTCCCAGGGTCTCCAGCATGATTCCTTCTCTCTCTTTGCAGCCGGCGCAGAACAAATAGACCAGTGAGAGGACAGAATGCAGATGGCATATCTCTCATATAATTTACCTAATCAGGTTGCTTGCTTACTTATTCATTTAATAAACATGTACGGATTCCTTTCCAAGCCGGGCAGGGCAGGATGGCTCCCACAAAGAAGGGTGGTGAGAAGAAGAGGGCCGCTTCACCGTCAACGAGGTGGTGACTAGAGAATGCACCATCAGCATTCACAGGTGCTTCCATGGAATGGGTTTCAGGGAGCGTGCCTCTCGGGCACTCAGAGAAATCTGGAAATTTGCAATGAAGGAGACGGGGACTCCAGATGTACGCATTGACGCCAGGCTCAACAAAGCCATCTGGGCCAAAGGAATAAGGAATGTTCCATACCGTATCCATGGGCTGTTGTCCAGAAAGTATGATGACGATGAAGATTCACCAAACAAACTCTAAACGTTGGTTACCTATGTACCTGTCACCACTTTTCAAAAATCTACAGCTAGTTGATGTAGATGAGAACTGACTGCTGATTGTCCAATAAAGTTATAGAACGGCCAAAACCAAAGCCAAACAAACAATCAAACAAAAATGTATGGAAAACCTACCATAGGCCGAAAACTTGCTCTGGCGATGCAAGACCTCAAGAAGTTTACAATCTAGTGGGAAAGATAGACTATGATTTTTTTTAAAATATATGATTGTGATAGTCTGATGAGTGTTAATGTAACCTAAGGCCAAGGTAACATAGGAGCATCTACCAGGGCATCCAAACCAGACTAGGGGTGGTGCTGATCACACAGGTGACCAAGTTGGGACTGGACGGGCGTGCAGGAGTCTGCCTGTGGGCCCCATGGGAGATGGGGACTGAGTGTGTTATTGCTGGTTGGTGACAGGAGAGTGGCTGCTGTGAGGGGTGTAGGGCATTTCACGATGAGATAATAACATAAAATGAGAAATGACCACAGCTCATCAGGAACTGCAAATTGCCAGCATGGCAGAAACATAAAGTCTGAGACAGGGTAGGGAGTATAAAGGGAAGAGGAAGGGCTTTACACGTCCGGCTAAGGCATTTTTGAAAGGATCAAAGTGGGAGAATGACAAGACTTAACAAGATATGCGTTTTCAAAGATAATTGAAAGCGGTAGAGGGAATGTATTGGGGTGGGAAATGTTAGAGGCGGGAGACCAGTTAAGTGGCTTCTGCGGCATTTCAGCCAAGGGGGGATGAGGTGGTGAAGCGGGTGGGGGGGGGGGCAGTTACAGGAAAAGAGAAGAACAAAGGTGAAACCAACAGCAGGGGCAACTCTGTGACCTTCCTCCCCTGACACAACGGGATTAGGATGTCATTGCAGGTCTACCTGAAAGGAGCTTAGAAGAAATGACCAGACAGTATCCAAGCACGGGTCAGATCAATGTCTAGGTAAGTAAGTAGCTCAAAGTTAACTAAGAGGAGGCAGGTAAGAGATAAAGCCAGCTGGGATGGAGAGTGTAGGGAGAAAGTGCAAGCAGATAGATACCATAGGAACCTGATTTAGTGGGACCCTTGAAGCTGGTGAGTGTTCCAGAAGCCCTAAAGGAACCAATACGGAACACATATGTGGGGGTGGGGAGGGGGCTAGGGTCACTTACTTCCTGGCTTGAGTTGCTGGGTGGGTGGAGATACAGCAGTGAAAGTTCAGGAAGAAAGACTTTTGGGAAGAAGATAATGAGTTCAGTTTTGAGCTTTTTGGATTTTAGGTGCTTGATGGCCATCTGAGCCACATTCACTCTGAAAAGCATCTAGGTAATGCAAGAGATGTGATGGAAGCTAAGAGAAAAGAGTCTCAAGAAAGAAAAAACAATGAAAATGTCCATTGCTTCAATGAAATAAAATAGGTGTCCATCTGATTTGACAAAAGGAAAGTAACCAGTGATCTTAGTGAGAACGTTTTTGGTAGTGTGGTGTTAGAAAGTAGATTACCAGATCACCTCCGCTGAGGACCTAAGGGAGAGAAGAGAAGCTTGTTGCAGTGGGAAGTCAATTTGATGCAATGTTTACCTCCAATCAGGTGACCAACCATCCCTGTTTGCCCAGGACTGAGTGGATTCCAGGATGCTGGACTTTTAGTGCTAAGACTGAGAAAGTCCTTGGGCAAGCAGAACAGATTGGTCACCCTGCCTTCAATCCCACTACCAGAAAGGCTGTCCAAGAGTTCATGAAATAGGCTGAGATAAAATTAAGATGCTTGGGACTTCCCTCGTGGCGCAGTGGTTAAGAATCGGCCTGCCAATGCAGGGGACACGGGTTTGAGCCCTGGTCCGAGAAGATCCCACATGTCGCGGAGCAACTAAGCCCATGCGCCACAACTACTGAGCCCGCATGCCACAACTACTGAAGCCCCCGCACCTACAGCCTGTGCTCTGCAACAAAGAGAAGCCACCTTAATAAGAAGCCCGTGCATCACAACGAAGAGTAGCTCCCTCTCGCCACAACCAGAGAAAGCCCGCGTGCAGCAATGAAGACCCAATGCAGCCAAATATAAATAAATAAATTTATTGAAAACAAAAAAAATTAAGATGCTTGAGGGAATTCCCTGGTGGTCCAGTGGTTAAGACTCGGCACTTTCACTGCTTTGGGCCCGGGTTCAATCCCTGGCTGGAGAACTAAAATCCCACAAGCCATGTGGGGTGGCCAAAAAAAAAAAAATTTAAGATGCTTGAATCACAAGGTTTACTGAATAAATTTAAAACGCACAGCAAGAAACAAAGGGAAAGGGATGAAGGATGCTATCACCATGAGGATAGGGTGCAAGTTGGGTGTATGAGCCACAGCTCTCTCTCTGTCTGTCTCTGTCTGTCTGTCTCTCATCTTCATTCCCTGCTGCCAGTATGGTCACAAGGTCCAGAGCTGAGGGTGAGCAAGGGGACTCAGCAGACTGAAGATATCTGGAGCCAACACATGCTTACTCTTTCCAAGAGATGGAGGGACAAATAGCTTGGACACAACTGAAACTCACCAATAAGTTGCTGAAAAGCTATGGATTTGTCTGTGTATCTTGGGCAGAGGTTACATGTGACGTGAGGATGATACATGATCTGTGCTTTATTAATGTTTTAGGTTTAAGTGGTCTTTCTATCCCTTCCTATCTACAAGTAGCACTCTGATTTGTTCCATCCTTTTCATCTATGTTTATCAAACATATGCTCTGTTTATATTTATATTTAATTTACAGATTTCTAACTTAGCACATTTGCTATCATTCCTCAACATGTTGTATGAGTTTCATCTGTTATTCTACTTGTTTGTTTCCCTTGTTATTTACAGCACAATTGAATATTCTCAAATAACGTGGTAAAATCATATTATAGAAGTGACAATAGCACCAGTAGACTTTTCATTCTCGAAACTTGGCTGTTGTGAAAAAAGAAAGAAAGAGTATTTACTAGAGGGATTTAGATAATCATAAGAAAAAATTCTTTTAATAAACTGAAGTCATCAAGTCAGAACATAAGGTGTTTCAACCAGAAACATGAGAAGTTAATTGACAAAGCATGATCCTTGGGAGAGTATAAAAGGATGGAATCCAGATCAGGTGGAGAATTGGTGGGAGATCTCATCCTCTTAGACTAGAGGGGAGAAGGAATAATAGTGGACAGGTGTGTTTCCAGTGATGGACTGCGTTTACTATGTATGTCTTAGTTTTCTTTGTGAAGTAGCTTGGCCATTAAACAATTATTTCCAGGCACTGGTTGATTTACAAATATTTACTTTTTTGTTAGGTGTGGTGGCCTTGTAATGCATCAATTTGCCTATGCTGAACTACTTGCCCCAGAATTTCATTTCATGTATATTTTGGGTTATGGTGGGTCCCAAGGGAGATTCTTGTGCGATTTGGAAGGCAGACAGGAAAGGGCAGCTGTTCTGTAGCTCACACACGTTGCTGCCAATGTGCTGACTCACCTCATCAGCATGAAGCAGCAGCGCCACCAGCTCTACTTCCCCTGGACCAGGTGCCTATGTTCAGTTCCATGAGGAAGGGCAATGTCAATCATCAAGGGTTTCAGTCTGTCCTGGGTTCCAGCATGTTCTTGATCTTCCTCAGTTTACATCCATTTTCCCTTCGTAACTCCCCACCATCTAGACTCTAGGCTCCAGTATCAGGTGAGAAGACTTACAGAGATTGTTTAACCAGTCCCAACAAAAGTGTAAGGCCAAACTCCTATAATATAACCTCCGGAGACCATGCTTGAGTTTATGCTAATGACATGACTCAGGACAGGGGCTGTCCAAGCCAGAAAGATCAGCCTTATGATTAGAGGGTTAGGGCTTTGAGCCACATGATATCAACCCAACATTTGACCTCCAGGGAGGGCGAGGAGGGCTGAAGACTGAGTTCAACCACATGGCCAGTGATTCAATCAATCATGCCTACAAAATGAAACCCCAATAAAAGCTTTGCACATGGAAGCTCTGGTGACTTTCCTGGTTGGTAATCCTGTATCAATGAGCCAGGAGGGTGATGCTTCCTAAGGACATGGAAGCTTTGCATTCAAGACCCTCCCGACATTGCCCTGTGTGTCTCCTCATTTGGCTGGTCTTGAGTTGTATCTTTTATCATAAAACTGTAATCATAAGTATAGTGCTTTCCTGGGCTCTGAGTCATTCTAGCAAATTATTGAATCTGAGGGGGTAGTGGAAACCTGTGAATTTGTAGCCAGTGGTCAGGAGCATGGGTGACCTGGGGACCCTGGACCTTATGGCGGGTGTCTGAAGTGAGGGGGTGTCTTGTGAAGGAATGTGCCCTTACACTGTGAAATTTAACCTAAATTCAGGTACTCAGTGTTAGGATTGCACTGCAAAGAGAAAATAATATAGTAACCTTCCATGTGGGCATCACCTAGGTACAACAGTAATCAACTCATGGCCAATCCTGTTTCATCCATAACCTCCACTGTGGGATTACTTTGAAGCAAATCCCTGTTGTGATATTATTTCATCCATAAATATTCAAGTAGATATCTCTAAAAGATAAACCTCTTCTTTCTTGCTAATAACTACCATACCATTAATTTATTTTTAAAAATTGACAGTGATTCCCTAATATCATTGCATACTAATAGTCAGTGTTCAAATTTCCCCTATCATCTCAAACAAATTTTTATATCTGGTTTGTTCAAATCCAAACAAGTCCCCACATTGCATGTTGTCAACAGACCTCTTAATCTCTTTTCATCTGTAGGTCTCCTTCCCTCTCTCTCTCTTTTCTTGCAATTTATTTATAAACGATACTGAGTGTCTTTTCCAGTAGAGTTGTATTCTCAAACTTTAAAGTACACACAAATCACTAGGGGATTTTTTTTTTTTTACTTATATAAATGCGTTTTTAATTTTTTAAGTTTTAAAATTCTTAAATTGGGCCTCCCTGGTGGCGCAGTGGTTGAGAGTCCGCCTGCCGATGCAGGGGATACGGGTTCGTGCCCTGGTCTGGGAGGATCCCATATGCCATGGAGCGGCTGGGCCCGTGAGCCATGGCCGCTGAGCCTGCGCATCCGGAGCCTGTGCTCCGCAACAGGAGAGGCCACAACAGTGAGAGGCCCGCGTACAGCAAAAAAAAAAAAAAAAAAAAATTCTTAAATTAATTTTTATTGGAGTATAGTTGCTTTACAATATTGCGTTAGTTTCTGCTGTACAGCAAAGTGAATCAGTTATACATATACATATATCCCCTCTTTTTTGGATTTCCTTCCCATTTAGGTCACCATAGAGCACTGAGTAGAGTTCCCTGTGCTATACAGTAGGTTCTCATTTGTTATCTATTTTATACATAGTACCAATAGTGTGTATATGTCAATCCCAATCTCCCAATTCATCCCACCCTCTGCCTAGGGCATCTAATTTTAAAAGTAGATTCTGCTTTAGAAAGACAATTTGGGGGCTTCCCTGGTGGTTCAGTGGTTAAGAATCCTTCTGCCAATGCAAGGGACACAGGTTCAAGCCCTGGCCCGGGAAGATCCCACATGCTGCAGAGCAACGTGCGCCACAACTACTGAGCCTGCACTCTAGAGCCTGCAAGCCATAACTGCTGAGCCAGCGTGCCACAACTACTGAAGTCTGCACACCTAGAGCCCATGCTCCGCAACGAGAGAAGCCACCGCAATGAGAAGCCCGTGCACCGCAACGAAGAGTAGCCCCCGCTCACCACAACTAGAGAAAGCCTGCACAGCAATGACGACCCAACGCAGCCAAAAATAAAAACAAACAAATAAATAAATAAATGTATTTTTTAAAAAAAGAAAATTTTGTGTGGGGTCCAAGATTCTGCATTTTCAGCAAGCCCTCAGGTGAATTGGATGCTGCTGGTCCGTGAACCACACTCAGACTAGCAAACTCTGGAGCTCTCTACAGTCTGGATTTTGATGATTGCATCCCCATGATGTCATAACCATGCTTCTCTGTCCCCTCTCAACTGGTGGTCAGACCATCTGGATGAAGGGGAAGCCCCTTTGTGTGTAAAGCGACCTGTTGTGTAACTTCTAATGCTCCTTCAAAAATGTATACTTAAGCAATCTGAAAGTTTTCCAGTAGTATTTTTCTCACCCTCCCAACCCTTTTCTATGTTCTCTCCCATTTAAGGTTTATGCCCAGTGTATTCCAATGGCACTCAGTAAAAATACTTTTTAGGGAAAGGAGGGAATATATCCAGTGGTTGTAAAGTTGGAGGACATACCAACATGACATGGAAGACAGCCTAGATTAGGCGGAAGACAAGAAGAGAAGCAGCTGCAAGACTGACTTGGTTAGAAGTAAGGGCTCTTGGATAAGAGAATGAGGCTGGGTGAGGCTGGCTGATAAGAGTGGGGCAGAAGTTGTGAAGATCCGTTGCACACAGCCATTCTCAAAAATCAGTCCAAAATCCCAGAAGCACATGGGGGCTTGCTAAAAATAGTTTCCTGTTCTGACACATCAAATCAGAATCTCTGGAGAAAGAGCCTTGGAATATGCTTGGCAGGCACCCTCTGGAGACTCTGATGTAGAGTGGGTCTAGAAACCACTGAACTATATCAGATGCCACACATTGCTGTATGTGTGTGTGTGTGTATATATATATATATATATATATATATATATATATATATATATTTTTTTTTTTTTTTTTTGCCATCTTTCTTGCCAGTGAATGCTCTGAAGTACTCATTGACCAAATGCTAGGTAGCCCTAAGATAAAATATCATCTAGTGCTTTCATTCTTGGTGGGCACGTGACAGTCTGATTACATGATGTTTCATTTAATGGCTGAGACATTAAAACCAGTGGTTAAGAACTCCAACGAATTTAAACTCTGAAAAGTGTGGTGTTTACACTCCTATACGTGGCACCATTCACATATCAATTATGCTGGATTTTCAGATTGATTAGATGACCATAGAGTTGCCAGGCTCTGAAGGCATTGGACTTCAGACAAGAAAAATGGAAATTTTGTAAATTATTTACAAGTTTCACTACTCTGTTTTCAGCCAGACCTCACCAAAAAGAGAAAAAAAGTAAAAACAGAGGAACCTTTGAGCACAATGGCGAGAGTTCGCTGGGCTATCATGGGCTTGACCTTCCTGTCTCATTGGCTTGGCTGTCTCACACAGCTCTGGTTGGCAGCAACTTGGCTTGGTTGTGAATATTATCCTTATATGGGCTGAGTCATCCAGAGAGCAAACATGGACTTTCAAGGATTTGAGGGACCCTCCTTGTTAGAATGTTCACATTAGTTCCTCTTTCAGCTACACATGACAACCACACATGCTGCTTCATCCTCTGCCAGTAAGATTCCTTTTCCTCTTTCCTTGGCCTGGCCACTCGTCACTTCCTTCTAATCTTGCCTGTTTCTTTTCCTTTGTCACATCTGGCCCTCACACCAGTTTAGCCTGCTTCTAATCATGTGTTTATTGGCATTCCCAAGCATTTTCAGAAAACATGTAGTGTTTCTGCTGCATTAGAACACTGAGGTTACAGGAGGAATTGAATTGAGGATGTTGATTTTTTTCAGTACAATTACTCTTCAGTTAGCGGATCCAGTAACACCAGTGAATTTTAAAGCCTGAACAAGTTTTACAGATGCTCTGAAAAGTACTAACTGTTTTCCCCTTGAGCCCAGATGACATTTGGGCAGAAATGGAATGCCAACTTTTGTCAGTATTCTAAGGCGATAACATGTAGGGCGGTGACTCTGGTGTCATATTCCCACCTCCTTACCCACTGGGAAGTCATAGAGTACATTCCACGGCCAAGTTGAAATGTTTTCTGAATGATTCACTCTATCCTCTCCCGTTGGGTCAAACATCAAGAGTAAGAGGAAGGACTCAAATCAGACTCCTTAGGTTCGAATCTCAGAAATCACTACTGTACCATTTTCCATAAAACTGTAAACCTCTTTAAGCCTCATTTTTATCATCTATAAAATGGGGATAATATTAGCACCCACTTTGTAAGGATGTTGTGAGCATTGATTATTATAATCCATGGTAAGCACTTAGCATAGCATCAGTATAAGTACTCAAGACACTTCAGTCACTAATATTTCTCTAAGGTTTGTTGATAAATATTCTGCCTCATAGCACAATATTATCATGAATTATAATGTCATTTTTGGAAAAAATTTGTTGTCAAGAATGTGATCACTGTGATAAGAGAAGACTAAAAACAGAATCAATGAATCAAATTAAACATTTCATGACTTTTGATATTATTTAGTCCAATATGTTCCTTGTTAATACATCTTCTAGCCTTTTGAGCACATAGACTGGCATCGTAGGTTGGTCTTGCAACAACTGCCGTGTGTCAGAAAAAAGACTAAGTCATATTATCCTGATATGAGTTGCCACCTACGATCATCACAGGAGAATTTCAGAAAGTCGGCTAATTTTAATCTTCTACTTAAAAAGAAAGTATCACAACAGCAAGTATTTGTTTGATTCAAACTCTGATTCTATGTATCCCAAATCATTGAGTGAGGAAAATGTCTTATAAATTTAAAGTAATAAAATGCACGTGATAAAAGATTCACAGGGTAAATAAGGATGTAAAAGCAGAAGGAAAATTTTCCCTACCCCTGCCTCCTTTCCACTCCCAGGGGGAATTAAGACTGACAATTATTTGTTTATCTTCCCAAATGTTTTGTAATGCACATTCTGGTTTATATTCTGGAAGCTCTGTAGTTCAGTCTGGCCTCAGTGTTCTGACAAATTCTGCTATTTGGCTTCATCTTTGGCTGAACAGTCAAATGCCAACCTACTGTCAGTCCTGGCATGCTTAGTCTTGTGCGTGATCAATTATCATCTACATCAGGGGGTCTGCAATTTACCACCTTCAAGCCAAGTCTGGCTTCTTCTCTGTTTTTATAAATAAAGTTTTATTGCAACCTATCACACCCATTTGTTTAGGTAATTGTCCATAGCTGCTTTTAAACTAGGTGGCAGAGTTGAGTAGTTGCAATAGAAACTGGCCTGCAAAGCCTAAAATACTTCCTGTCCGGCCATTTATGGAAAATGTTGTCCATCTATGATTAGGCTATCACCATAGCTAACTAATCAGCATAAGACCATCCATCCACACAAGGCAAGTCATTGATTGTTGTCATCTGAACAATCACTTTAAACATAGGTGCATTCTAGATGTAATTTAGAGAGAACTGTCACCCCAAGTGTTCTATGTTGAAATTCTTTCAGTTAAAGTATAAGTTTGAATTTACCATTGCAAAAGAAAAATGTTGAAATAACTAATGTAAAAACCGTTAAGTTTGTGAACAAAAGCCATCATTTAGAATTTTCAAATAGTTAAGTAAATGAGACAATAGATCATCAGTGCAAATACTAAGACAGAGTTCGATAACTTTAGGAAAGATTAAAAAGTCCTTTTTGAGTTCACAAATGTTTATTTAAAAATTAAGTATCAATACAAGGACAGCAATGGAGATTAGAGTATCAAAATTCTAGTATCTGTAGACTTGTTTGAAGTGAATGAACAAAATAACCCTGAAGAATTTTAATTATTTGTTATTTAATTCCAATTGGGCCTTGATTGTTTCAAGAAAAAAAAATTCATTTGGGAATTCCTCACATCATCTAAAAATGAATCAAATGCAGAATGTTGGCTTTGTTATCAGTTCAGACTTTCCAAAGAAGAAAAACTCCAAAATCACATGTAACAATAGCCATATATATTTAGACATAAGAAAGAGTGTATACAAGTATAAGAAAAAGGAGGGACCCCAAATTTTGTTCTCACTCTTCTAATTCAACAGGGCAGACTCCATAGATGAACCCTGAGACCATTATGCTCAGTGAAATAAGCCAGCCACAAAAAGACAAATACTGTATTATTTCATTTATATGATGAAGTCCCTAGAGTAGAGATATTCACAGAGATGGGAAGTAGAACCGTGGTTGCCAGGGGCTGTGAGGAAAGAGGATTGGGATGTTATTGTTTAATCAGTTACAGAGTTTCAGTTTTACAAGATGATAAAATTCTGGAGATGGATAGTGGTGATGGTTGCCCAACAATGTGAATGTACTTAAGGCCACTGAACTGTATCCTTACACAAATGGCTAAGCTAGTAAACTTTATGTTATGTGTGTTTTACCACCATTTTAAAAAGATTCTATGAGACTACTTTAAGAAGACAATCCTTTACAGCTTTGAGTCTATTGAACTCAAAAACTTAAACAGAAGCTTGTTGAAATAACTCCTATTCATTGCCAACCATTTTCAATAAGTGAAGTAAAAAGATTCTGGAAAGTTGACCAATCTATGAATCTTAGGCACAAAGTTCCTTCTAGAAAACGTGTTACTGAAAAATGACTTCCTGAATTGTATTCTACTGTGATGAAAAAAGGAAGGAAGGAGGGGAGGGAAGGAAAGATGTCGTTAAAGATGCCGGTTGAAAGAACTATTTACCTGTTGGAAATGTGCAATACAATGACCACAGGAGCTGCTCACCAGCTGACCGTGCTGTGGAACCACTGTTCATGTACCAAGATGGCAAGCTTTAAAGATGTGATTAGTACAGTTTTTAACAATATTTGAAGTTATAAAAATAAGTCTGGAATGAAGTTCATTCTATGATGGTATAATCTGTTCCAGTCTTAGTTTTAACTGAATACTGATTTTTAATAGCCCTCCTTTTGGAATTCAGCCAAACTATGAAATTGGTGTTGAAACATATATAAAATCATGTGTATTTTTAAAATGTACATGAGTGAGACCAAAGTATTCATGCTATATTTATTTTTTAATGAGTCATATGCCTTGGATATCCTTCCGTATCAGGATATACCACCCCGAGGTATTTATCCAAGAGAAATAAATCCTGTGTCCACACCAGACTTGTAAACCGACATTCACAGCACCATTTGTAATAGCTCCAAACTGGAAACACCAGCCAGTGACTAGCAACAGGTGAATGGCTAAACAACGTGTATAGCATTTGTACAATGGAACACAAATCAACAATTAAAAAAATGAATGAACTATTGATACAAATAAGAACATAGATGAATCTCAAAATATTTATACAAAGTTAAAGAAGCCAGACAAGAAAGTGTATCTATTGTTTAATTCAATTTATATAAAACTATAAAAATGCAAACTAATCTATAGGAAGAAAGAGCAAATCGCTGGTTGCCTGGGGACTGGGAATGGGGAGGAAGAATAAGGGAGGGAGAAGTTACAGAGACACAAGAAACTTTGGAGGTGAAAGGTATCTTCACTATTTTCATGTGGTCATGGTTTCATGAGTTTAGACTGTGTCAAAACTGATCAGGCTACGAATGAACTTATCTACAAATCAGAAATGGAGTTACAGATATAAAAAATAAATTCATGGTTACTGGGGAGTAAGCAGGGGAGGAATAAATTGGAAGATTGGGATTAACACATACACAGTACTATATATCAAATAGATAACTAATACGGACCTACTGGGTAGCACAGGGAACTCTACTCAATACTGTGTAATGGCCTATATGGGAAAATAATCTAAAACAGAGTGGATATATGTATATGTATAACTGATTCACTTTGCTGCACACCTGAAACTAATACAACACTGTAAATTATACCCCAATAGAAATTTTTTAAAAAACTGATCAAATTGTTTATATATATGCAGTTTATTATATGTCAACTATATATCCATAAAGCTGTTAAAAAACAAAACAAAACGAAACAGAAAACGTTTTTAGGAGTTGATAGTGTGGTTACCCACACATTCCACAAACCCACATTTGTCAAGCTTTTAAAAAGTAATAATTTTTATATCTGTTGATGACATTAGCCATTTTCAGTAACGTGTGTGGCAAATATTCCCTTAATTTTGTTCCTTTAAAAAAAACAAAACTGGGGCTTCCCTGGTGGCGCAGTGGTTGAGAGTCTGCCTGCCGATGCAGGGGACGCAGGTTCGTGCCCTGGTCCGGGAAGATCCCACATGCCGTGGAGCGGCTGGGCCTGTGAGCCATGGCCGCTAAGCCTGCATGTCCGGAGCCTGTGCCCCACAACGGGAGAGGCCACAACAGTGAGAGGCCCGTGTACCGCGAAAAAAACTGTATGTGATTTTTAGCCAGATAGAAACCTTACATTTTTATCAAATTAAATCCATGTCTTCTATGTTTTTGGCTTGTGCTGCTGTGCTCTGCTTAGAAAGAATCCTTACTTCAAAATTATATATTTACAATTTTCACACACGTTTTATTCTAGCATTTTTATTGCTTTATATTCTACATAAAATTCTGTCTTGAATTTAGTTTGGAATAAGGCAGAAATTGAAACTTATTTTTTTCCCCTAATTACTTAGCCAGTTGAATTAACATCACTTATTGAATAATCACTCTTGAGATTTTTATCATCTCAAAATACTTAATATTTGGGGGGTGGGGGCAGTAGTGGGAGAAGTGGAGGAGCTTCACCTGGGGCCTCAGGCTCTCATGCTGGTGGCCCTGGTGGTGGCTCTTTTTGCTGTCCTTGGGTTAAAACTCCTGCACCAAAGTTCATTATACTTTACTGGCAGAGTATATTTACTCTTGGATTCTAGCTGCTCTCCAGTTCAGAGTAGATCCATGAAGCTTTTGCTTCTGACCCAGGAAAAATGTAGACATTTATTTCCCCCTCTTCATCTCTGCTCCATCTGCTGATAGCCTCTCCCTGGCACCCGTGCCTCACCCCTACTGAGGGGGAACAAAAGGATAAGTGAAAGACGTGGGTTAGGAAAACCTGCAGTAGGGAAGGAGGGGCTTCAAATACAGCTTTCTGTGTCTTTCTTCTCTTTGTTTACTTCATTTAATTTGCAGGGAGATTCTGGGACCTATCTTCACAAGTTTTTCATCTTATTCTAAAGTCTCCTTCAAATATCCCTAGATAGAGACAAAATACGTCATTGCAAATTGTTTGGATAAATTTATCAGAATAAGATAAAACCATCTCTTTATGGCCCCCATGTCCCCCTCCTGGAAGCTCTGGTCATCCAGGCTGACACCTCATGACTCTTGTCTGAAGATACACAATTAAATTTTTCTTAGGAAACTAATTACCGGATCATTTATAAAATTAAAGTTTTACCAAATGTAATAACATCCTCTTCTCTTGTGCTGTTGGCTGTTTTCTCAGCTCCTAACTCTGTCAGTTATGGTGATCCATAAGTATTTTTACCCAATAAATAAAGACATTTATGACACTTGAAAATAGACCTTCAGGGACGCTTCAGAAACTATTTTTCTGATGGATTTTATTGCATGATACTCATCTTTTGTATTTTCCTCCTTAGACAGCCATCTCCTAAAAAAAAAATCAGACTGGCCTGTAATGATAATCTGGCTCATTTCAAAGGCTGGATTAGAGTACTAATACTAGTAAATATAATAATTATAACTAATGTTTATTGAGCCCTAACTAATGATAACCCTTGCTTAAACACAGGTAAGCACTACATAGAAGTAGAGATATTTATTTCAAAATTAGACTCCACTTTAGCATGAAAATTTCCTTCCTTTGCTCCCCCGCCCGCCCCCCGCCTTTTTTTTTTTTTTTTGGCCGTGCCCGGCTGAATGTGGGATCTTATTTCCCTGACTAGGGATCGAACCTGCGCCCCGTGCACTGGAAGCACAGGTTCTTAACCACTGGACTGCCAGGGAAGCCTTGCCCTCCTCTTTTTAATGGGACACACATTCCACCCCCCAAATTATAATACTGGCCTCAGCGCCCAAACAGCAGTCAAATATTGCTTACTCACTTTCTTGCCCACAATCCTGAGGAGATGCACAAAACTGTACCTTCCTGTTGTGTCTCTCTGCTTCTCTTACCTCTACGACGCTTTGGGTTGGTCACTCAGATGTACCAAAACGTGGTTGGTGACCACAGCAATTTGATTTTTCACTAACATTGTTCAGTAACTTTGCTTTTTTGGGGGTGGTTGGGTAAGGCTGTCACTTTATATACATCTTTTGGATGTGTAGATGTAGGCAGAGCTTTTTCTTTTCTTTTTTCACCCTTTATCCAGAAAATGTAAATTCTCAGGGAATGTCCCGGTGATTCTGGTTTTCATTTGAATGCCCACCCCGGTCATGAGAGATGAGTTGAAGACTTTGTTTTGTCTCAAAATCAGCAATCTCAATTTACAGGAAATTGAATAACAAGCAGAATTGTGATTAGTTCGAGCCTTGCAATGGTCATCCTTGATCTGGGGAGACTCCGTACCTCTGTGAGAGCAGAAGCAGGAGGGCAACTCTGCTCCCTGCTGCAAGCCAGCCCCTGCACCTTGCGGGCTCACTATGAAAAGACGTGGCCTTTGGGATTGACATATATACACTAATATGTATAAAATGGATAACTAATAAGAACCTGCTGTATAAAAATTTTTTTTTAAAAAGACATGGCTTTTCAGCATTTGCCTATCACTCCTAATTCTCATTTCTAGAGCAAAACATCATTTTGTGTCAAGTTGAGGTTTCATCTCTAATCGTGAGCATTCTGATTTTCTTTGACCACTCTGGAATGTTTGTATTTGTTGTTAAGCAGTGTCAAAAAATATTTGTAAAGAGTAGTTTAAAGGGTGTAGTGCAGTGGGGAAATTATAGATTTTAAATAAATATCAATTGTCATTTTTGCTTCAACCTTTTTGGCTTTTGATGTTATAGTTTTACACCAGAACAATGGTGAATTTGATCTTTATCATTCACTACAACACTGCAGGAAGTTTGTATCCAAGTGCTTCTTAAGCTTTTTTATTCAAGTTCCAGCTCTCTGACCCTAAGAGGCTGGGGATAGGGTCACTGTCTGCAAGAGGCACAGCTGTCTCCACTGCCATCTCCAGCCCCCTTAGCTTCCTTTAGCAAGTTGGAATTTTCTCCATGCCCACATCCCCACACCATGAGAAGAGATCTGCTCTAGGTAGGTGGAATCACACGAGGTCAGCTGATGGCCGGCTGGAAACAACATCAGAATTCTGGGCCGGGCTGTACCCGATTGGGAACTCCCCTACCCCCAATCCACTGCCATCCCATACCAGGCACTCCCTTTGGAAGATGGTTCATTTTCAACATCCTTTAAGTTAGTGCTTTGGGACTCCACAGTAATTGCCCCCAAACTTTAAACAAAAATCCATTTCAAGGTCTGCTTTTCTCCCTAAAGTCTTTATACTCAACTCTGCAATCTTACTGCATTTATTCTTTAGTGTTAAATAAGAAAAATAATGTTTCAGTATGTGTATTATTAGACGTTATATGCTATACACCCATTTTGGTGACTACGTAAAGGTAGGCATTGATTCCGAGTAAAAACAGTAAGAAATACAGCAGGTAGGGAACATAGACCTTAAGACTTAAAAAAAACAAAGAAACAATGGCCCTCTGTAATGCTTTTCCTCTTTCCGTGTAGTTTTCTCTGATCTCTAGAGCATGCCAAAAGTTCAAGCACTAATAAACTATAAAAAGAGAAGCTGAGAAAAATTCTCCTTTTAGAAGAGAGGTATTAAATGAAAGCTCTTTCACACAATAATTTTTAAGAAAACACAGTGAGGAAAGAAGATAATAAGAGGATTTTTTTTTTTTTTTGCTGTACGCGGGCCTCTCAGTGTTGTGGCCTCTCCCGTTGCGGAGCACAGGTTCAGGATGCGCAGGCTTAGCGGCCATGGCTCACGGGCCCAGCCACTCCGCGGCATGTGGGATCCTCCCGGACTGGGGCACGAACCCGTGTCCCCTGCATCGGCAGGCGGACTCTCAACCACTGCGCCACCAGGGAAGCCCAATAAGAGGATTTTTAAAAAATGGAATAGATTAGAACACTCTTGATCCCTCTTCCTTATCCAGCCCACCCCCATATCATCAGCTGCTTTTCTTTGTTTTTCTTTTTTTAATAATGAAGACTTGAAAACTAATCTTCGGTGTTAGAGGCCAGTAGTTACCTTTGTGGACTATTGATGGAGTTAGCACAGGGGAGCCTGCTGGGTGCTTGAGCTGGGTGGTGGCTACAGGGTGTGTGTGTGTGTGTGTGTGTGTGTATGTGTGAAAATTCATCAAGCCGAGCATTTATGACTTGAGCCCATTACTAAATGTAAGTTACACCTCAGTAAAAAATAATTTTAAAATCAGTGAAGATTTGCCCTAACCTAGCTTATTAATAGGTCCAAAGACCGTTTCTAGTCTCCTTGGTGTAATGCATCATGCTGCCTGATGATTCACATGGTGTGTTCGGTGGGCACGACAGGGGCCCACACCCTACATTGTACTTTGCGGGAATATCCAGAGGCTAGGGAATCAGGTGGGTGTCTGGCTACCAGCAGTGACCTCAGTTTTCTGGGGATTGTTTGTTTCATTGCATTTAGGCCACCTCCAAATTATTAAGTAAAAAACTTTTAATAGCTATGAGGCCATAATACAACATATGTGAAGTATGATGTTTTTCAGGAAGTGGTTATTTAACAGAGACCTAAATTGATTGAATTTTCAGGTGCTTTTGGAGCAATTCCCCAGAGACAACATCAAAGTAGCAAAGTGCAATGGTCAGTCACTTGACCAGGGGCCAGGGAACTAGACTTCTCCTGGCCCTGTCACCAGCTTGCTCAGTCACTTTGCCTAAGTCAACTGGACTCTCGATTTCTGGCCCTCAATTTTCTTATTTATGAAAAGGGGTCACAACTCTAAAATTATGAGACTATACAATTTTGAATTTTATAAACACTCTGATTTGCTGTATTGGACAGTTAACTAAGGGAAAGGTGATTAAAAAATATATAAAGGTGTACATGGTAAAAAAAATAAAAACTTCAAACAGCACAGAAAAATATAAAATGAAATCTCCCTCTCCACCAACTTCTAGTCCCCTAACCTATATTGACCAAATATCTTTAGTATAATTACCTATCCTCCAAGAAAATTTTATGCAAGTATCAGTGTATATGTATATAGACTTTAAAGTGTTTACACAAATGGCATACTGACTACTATTTATATTTTGCCCTTTTTTCCGCTTAATAACATATTTTGGAGATCTTTCACATGAAACATATAAACTTACCTCATTCTTTTTAACAGCTGCATGTTATTTCATTGTTCATCATAATTTATTTAATCAGTCTCCTAATAATAGGTTTCTGGGTTATTGCCAGAATATGTCATTGCAATTAATGCTGTAATGAACATCTCTCTATGCATATAAAGAAGCAGGCTTTTGCAAATATAATATATACCATAGGTAAATTTCCAGTAGTAGAATTACCAGATCAAATGATAAGTGCATTTTAAATTTTGGTAGACTCTGAAATTACTCTTCCTAAAGGTTTACCAATTTATCTTTCAACCAAGGCTGTGTTCAAGTGCCTTTCTTCCTACCCTTACCAACACTGGGCATTACCAACCTTTTACATTTTTTGTCAGTTGTACATAAAAATATGGTGAGAGGTAGATTTGAAGGTCAGAATTAAATGATGTAAGATTATCGATCTTTATGTATTTCCTTGTATTTAGCTCAACAGAGAGGTTCCTTTCATCTTTGTTTGATATTTTGCATTTATCAGCCTGTTGATTTAATTCTATGATAACTTTGGAAGTTTAACAATTAACCAGATTTACTTATGCTGCTAAGGACCATCAAGACCCACCTTCCATTTGCATTGCGTTTCAGGCCCTCATTTAATTTCAGAAAATTTGCCCTAATGTGGCCATCTTCTGCAATTTAACTGATATAGTTGAAGACACAATGGATACTTCACTCGCTACATTGTGTCCTGAGACTTGAACAGTGAGTGACAGGGCAGCTCCCAGAAAACCCAGGTTAAAAGGAAAAACAGATCATGCTCTGATCTGTTTAACAGATTTCTCAGGTTAAAATCTCATTGTAGATTTTCTCTCTGATCTAGTAGAGTTCATCCTAACAGCTACTTGCTACTCCTTCAAAAAGGGCAGAGTGCCATACTTTGTCTTGATATTGCTTCAGGCAAAAATATGTGTTGACTATCACCCATGTTATTTTGCATCTAGCTTCCCAGACTTCCATGAACACAGTTGGTAGGAATATGTCTGTTTACAGAAAGGAAAAATGACACTCAGCAACAATCAGTGATGAATTCAAAGGCATTACATTGGGGTACAACTGAAATACAGTTTCAGACTTGACAACCTTCTGTGCTTTGAAAGTTATCACACACAACTAACTTGCACTACTCCTGTAAGAAAATTCTAATAATCTCTAGAAGTTTTTACAACTTTCCTTTGAGCTACAAAAATAAGCATCTATGTGCCATGAACAAATCTCCAGAGTTCACTGATAAATGCTGTGTGTCGTTTAAGCCCTCTAAAAAGTATCTGAGAGTATATATGCCACAGGCATGGTTTTTAAAACAACCACAGTGAAACCTGGGAAAGAAGACATAAAGGAGAAGAGAAGAGACAGAGAAGGAAGGAAGGAAAGGGAAATGGTGAGGGTGCAACTAAAGAGTGTAAGGTCAGCCAGGGGTCAAGGGTGAGAGGGTAGAATTATTTTCAAATTTGTGTTGATCCAGCCTAACTTTTTTCTCCAGTTATACAAGGTCACAAGTGTCGATTTAGAAGGTTCTCTTAGGACATGATGGAAGAAATTTTCGCATATTGAGGTATGGGGAAGTCACTCTGGCTTATACCAGACTTGGCTTGAACTTTCTGTTCACTAGAACAGCCTGTGTTATGGCCTGTCAAGCACACATTGTATATCTGCTTTAACCATTAAAGAAAAGAATGCTTTTAAAAATCAAAATGGAGTAACTATGGTTCAGGCATCCAAAATGGAGCTAAGTAGCCATCGTGGGTGTAGTTTCAGACACATTCCTGCATCATTGGGAACTTGAATTTTCTGAACTGTATGTATCAAACTCAAGGACACCACCAGCCGTTTTCAAAACAATATCTGCTAGCAGCTGCCAGCTGCAAACTTATGGTCTCAAGGTCTCCCCTTGTAACTATGCAACCATTTTGGATCCCAGCTAATCCTTGCTTAACGAGTGCACTTAACTTCTTGCCAGCTCCAATCCTAATTCTTGACAAACAGCTTATATAACTTTGTGGGGTTTGCCTACATATCCTCTCTCATTTTGCAGTCTGGAGGAACACGATTCAAGTGCTTCTTAATCTGTGTTTCCCACACTATAGTCCTCAGTTTGGCTCAAATAACGCTCTTTTCTATTCCTGTTGTTTACTGATTATTTGCATCAACAGATACCTACCAGTATTATTGGATCTTTAAAATGAAATTCATATTACTACCAATATATTTAGAGAACACTTGGCATACATGCTAACATATGGGAGAGAAGTAATCACTTTGGAGAATATGGAGCAGAGGTACTTTTACCTATTCTCTCAATAAGTAGAATCCAAAACCCTGGACATTATATATAAAACATATAAGAAAACTCAGAAGTGGAGAGGAGAAGGTGGACCACTTAGGGACCTCGAGACACAAAGAACAACAGGTGGTGAGTTCCCTGGTTTGCTTTTTCCGTCACATAGCCAAGACTTGGAGCTGCAGAAGCTACCAAGGCAGAAGTACCAACAGACACAGACAAAAACAGCAAAAGCCTGTTCTTTCCAGTCAAAGGACCAGGTAAGGAGTTTCTTCAGAAGACAGAACACTTTTAGAAAACAACCACTCTGGTTCAGTCAGACACTCTAGAACACATACTGTGTTCATGGATTGGAACACTCACCATAGTACAAGCCTTAGTTCTTCTCGAATTGATATACAGGTGTAACACAATTCTTATCAAAATCTTAGTATGATTTTTGTACATATAGACAAGATCGGTCTAAAATTTATATGGAAAGGCGAAGGAACTAGAATTGCTGAAACGATTTTGAAAAATAAGAATAAAGCAGAGGGACTCAGGTTACCCAATTTCTATCAACAGTTGAATTGTTAAAGAAATAAAATGTGGCGTATTCATACCATGGAATACTATACAGCAATGAATGAATAACTACAGATACAGGCATGAGATGAATGAATCTATTAGAATTATCTAATTTAAGGTGAACAAGCCAGACACAAAAGACTATACATGGTGTGATTCCATATATATAAAATTTTAAAGCAGGCAAATGTAAACTATATTATTTAGGGATAAATACTTAGATGGTATTTATCCCTAAATAATATAGTATAATAGTGTATAATAAAGTATAAAACAAAGCAAGGAAATGGTTTCCATAAAAGTCAAAAAAGTAGTTACTTCTGGTGGGAGGACAAGAGATATGAGGGTGTTTCTGGGGGTGTTTGCAGTACTTTATGTATTTTATTTCTTGTAATTATAGAAAGTGTGCTTTATACTAATGTCTTAAGCTGTACATTTATATTTTATGCACTTTTCTATATACATATTGCACTTTTTCAGTGTAAAGTTGCTTTTTTAAAAAAATTTATTTATTTTTGGCTGCGTTAGATCTTTGCTGCTGCGTGCGGGCTTTTTCTAGTTGCCGTGAGCGGGGGTTACTCTTTGTTGTGGTGCACGGGCTTCTCATTGAGGCGGCTTCTCTTTGTTACAGAGCATGGGCTCTAGGTGCGTGGGCTTCAGTAGTTGTGACATGTGGGCTCAGTAGTTGTGGCTCACAGGCTCTAGAGCACAGGCTCAGTAGTTGTGGCTCACGGGCTTAGTTGCTCCATGGCATGTGGGATCTTCCTGGACCAGGGATTAAACCCGTATCCTCTGCATTGGCAGATGAATTCTTAACCACTGAGCCACCAGGGAAGTCCAATGTAAAGTTCCTTTTTAAAAAAGATTGCTCGTCTTCTTTGGGAAGGATAACTTGTATGAATAGAAGAGGAGCAAAGACAGAAATTAGGGAGAGGAGTTGAGGTCGGGGAGGGAAGGTTGCTACTGCAATACTCTAAGTATGAGATGACAAGAAGCAGGACTAGGACATTAATAATTGGAATGGAGAACAGCAATTAGAGAAGGCTGAAAGTAAATGGAGGCGGAGGAAAAGTCAAGGTGTGGTAACCAGTCTCTAAAGACAGCGCCTAATGAATCACACCCCCAGTAGTGTAGTCCCACATGGATTCTGGAATGGTCCATTAAAACTGATGGAATGAGATAGAAATGACACTACCTGACTTCCAAGGCTAGGTCAGAGGAAGGTTTGCCTGGGTCTCTTGGAATGAGAACCCAGCTCTCATACTGGAGAAGTCCAAGCCACCCAGCTGAGCTCACGGCTAATAGCCACACCACCTGCAGCCACACGCGGGAGGTATCTTGGGTGTCTAGTCCAATAGCGCCACCAGATGACTGCAGTCCCAGTCAATATCTGACTTCACCTAAGAGAACCCACAAGTAGTACCCGCCTGAGCCCAGTTAACCCACAGAACTGCAGAAGATAGTAACAAATTGTTATGCCACTAAGTTTTGGGGAGGTTTGTTACACAGCAATAGGTAACAAGAACACAAAGATAACCCAACAGTTTGGAGCTTGGGGGACTGGATGAATAATGATACCCTGACTGAGACCGACAGTGTGGAGAAAAAGTAGGTTTGTGTCAGAGAAATAAGTTTAGTTCTGGACTTTGAGATGCCTGTGGAACATCTAGATGTAGGCATCCAGTAGGCATTTATTTATAGTGACAAGCCTGAAGCCCAGGGAAGAGATCCAGTCTGAGGATAGAGATTTGGAAGACATTTCAGCATATCGCCGTCAGAGTACAGGACCTGCCCAAGAAGTAGGACCTGCTCCTTCAAAGACGAGTCCTGACATCATCTCCTCTAGAAGAACCCAGGGACACTGGTTTTTAAATGCCAACTCTTTCCCAGTAATTTAGTAGTTCTTTGAACATATATTTTCTATAGTCCTTACCATACTTCCCTATCATTATTTATTTACATGTCTGTCTTCCCTGATAAATTGTGATGTGATCCAAGACAGGACTATAACTTGATCATGTGTCTCATAGTCCTGGAAAGCAAGAAAACCTTCAGTGGATAAATGGAAGAATAAATAAATGAACAAATGAATAAATGAAAGACCACCCTCATCTTATACAGATAAAAGTCAAATAAACACGTTAAAGGGACTTCCCTGGTGGTCCAATGGTTAAGACTCTGCACTTCAACTGCAGGGGACACAGGTTCAATCCCTGATTAGGGAACTAAGATCCTGCATGCCACGCAGTGTGGCCAACAAAACAAAACAAAACAAAACAAAAATTTAGGAAACATAAGCATAAAAATGAATAGGTATTCAAAAGTAAGGTAGATAGCTAGTGGGAAGCAGCTGCATAGCACAAGGAGATCAGCTCCGTTCTTTGTGACCACCTAGAGGGGTGGGATAGGGAGGGTGGGAGGGAGACGCAGAGGGAGGGGATATGGGGATATATGTATACGTATAGCTGGCTCACTTTGTTATACAGCAGAAACTAACACACCATTGTAAAGCAATTATACTCCAATAAAGATGTTTAAAAAAAAATGAATAGGTATTAGTTGCTAATATCTTACTGAATAAGCTGATTACCTACTAAGCTGAAATTAGAAAATAGTGCAGTATATGAAGACAGAACTGAAAAGAATGTGTGTTTAGTATAAGTTTCACTCCTCTTTTGGACTTACTGCTTCCAGGGACTATTTCTAATTACTGTACACAAATTTATCTATCTGCTACTTAATCAGGAGAGATTTTCCCACTACGTCTACAGATTAAATTTTGAAGATACTCTTCTTTTCATATGAATTGAGTAGTAGTAAATACAAAACAAAATAGAGAATGCCTTAAGATTTTGTGAATTACAGAGCTCTGTGGGTTTTTCTCTTTACCCAATAAAAGACTTAAAATAAATAGCTTTGGGCACTTCTTCTATAGAACAATATTGACTATTCCAGGAAGTTATTAGGACCACCTACTTTAAAACCTTTGATCTTTATACCACAGAGTGTAATGTATTTTATTTAACTCAATAAACTATAATTGATTTATTTCGATTTTAAGTAGAGTCTGTATAATAATTCAAATCATATGCCCATAGGCTACCCTATAATTTTTGTTTCCTATCCTTCTCATGAGCAAAGAAAACAGCTGTGTTTATCCATTCGTGGCTGACAAAATCCATTTGTTGGTATTGTACTATCAAAGTTACAAACGCAAACGCAAAGTCTGGCAGCATTTTAATTTCGAATTATCACATGTACTTGAATGAATCTTTAGAGAGAGAACTGCCAATTTTGAAGGGCTACTGAAAGTACTAAAATATTAATTAGACAAGAGGTCTGCCAAGCACTTGGAAAGCCCAACTCCTTTCACACATTACACACTAGACCTAGGAGATTTGGGGAATTTTTTTGTTTTTTTGTTTTTCTGTGGCTTTGATCTCGGGTGGCCTCGGCCTGCAGCGGCTTGAAGCAGGGTTTTGGTTCCCCGCCAGTGATTGAGGTCTGGTTGCGGCGGTGAGAGCGATGAATCCTAGCCACTACACCAGTGGTCAGTGACAAGGTCCTGGCCCCACAGCTTTGCAGAAAAAAGAATTCCCACAAAGACAGGAAGTCATGAAATAAGTAAAGTGTTTATTAGGAGGAAAAAGAGTACGCGTGGGTAGACACATGGGCGGACTCAGAGAGAGAGTTGTGCCCCCGTGGTAGTTTAAATCACTTAGATGGGGCATTTCTTCCGGGTTTCCTTTGGCCAATCATTTTGATTTGCTTGGTTCTGAGTCCTTATTTGGTAGGTTTCAAGAACCTCCCATGTGTGCACGTGCATCTCTTAGCCAAGATCAATTCCAGCAAAGAGGCCTATGGGTAGATTGACATCACTCTGGTTTTGGCCTCCAAGGAACTTTATAGTCGGGAAGGTCTCCCTGACTTCGAGAATGAGAAATATGTGGTGACTTAGCTTTTATCTGGGCAGGGCCCGGCCTCCTCAATTATCCTGCTATTATGGAGTTTCTGTCCACAAGGGACGAACTGCATCTCCTCAGCTTAGGGCCCGTCTATCTCCTGCCTCAGCTTAAACGACACGAATTTATTTTCTCACAGGTCTGGAGGCTGGAAGTCCAAAATCAAGGTGCCAGAAGTGCTGATTTCTCCTGAGGAAGATTTGGGGAATGTTAACAAAAGGTGAATATTACTTACTCAGAGACCTTTGAAATCTGAACTGCTGAAATCAGGAGTAGCTAGAGCCTCATCCAGGGTTAGGGGTTGTTGAGAAAGTAGAATAAACAAAATTCTGTATACTGTTCAGTGATCACTATCACAGAAAAGCTGGCCAGACTTTTGATTGGGAGTTTGGAAGAATGGAAAAACTGCTAAAGATTCTAAAGAGAGCCCTAAAAATAATGCAATTTATAAAGACTCGGCTTCTGGATTATTTACTCCTTCAATAAATGAAGTATCTCCTGGAGTTGCTGACCCTCCCATCTCCAGGAAAGCAGCTCCCTCTTGACCAGTGGTGCTTCCTTTTTTTAAATCAGGAAGAAAGCTCCCCGCACATGCTTTACCATTGTCCGTGATGGGACTTCTGCCAGTCTTACCACCCCAAACCTGTCTCCCCTTAAATCCTCCCCAGCCTCACATCATGCCCACTCCTATTTAAAATCCTGGCTTAGATCGTTGTTTCTTAAGTCTCGCTACAAATGAGAATCACGTGAAAACACAAAGTAAACCTAATGACTGGGCCCACCCTCATGGAGTCTACTTTAACTCCAAGCTAGCTAACACGGGCTAGTGTTAGCACTTCCCCAGGTGACTCTCATGTGCAGCCAGCGTTGAAAGCCTTCAATCCCGCCCCCGCTGCCCGAACCCGTCCACTGTCCCTCCCCAGCTTCGGCTTCGCATCCACCTCTCAAGTTCCTGCGCCACATTCCACAGCGGTCCCGGCATCACCTCACCTCTGAGTCACTTCCCGACTTCCCCAGGAAGAAACCCCTCTCTCCTCGGTGCCCCGTTATGCACTCAGCCGAATTCCATCAATGCACCTGGAGTTAGTTAACGAACTTCTCCCTGGACGCGTCTCTGCTTCCGCTGGACGGTGAGTGTGTGGATGTAGGGTTCAGTCAATAAGCGTTGCCAGGAGCAATGAAGGACAAATACAAACTACTTAGAGAACTCCATCTTCTCTCGCTTAAACCTGCAGAATCCCTTGGGGGAAGAGTTCCAAGATTGCTGGTATTCCAAAGACCCATATATTCTCCAGATTCCCCACTGCAGATCTGTCCGTGGCGGTAAGTGAGAGGGGGTGGGGGAGGGAATGAGCGCTTTAAAAAGGCACCTTTAAGGCCCAACTGCTGGAACATACCGTCTTAGGGTCTTTGCAGTCCATTTTGGTATTCTGGAAATAACAGTAATAGAATGGCTGTGTACCAGCCACTGTTCTAAGATCTTGTTTTTTCCCCAGCTTTACTGAGGTATAATTGACAGATAAAAATTGTATATATTTACAGTGTACAATGTGTTGCTCTGATATATGTATACATGGTGAAATGATTCCTACAGTCCAGCTAATACATCATCTCCTATAGTCACCTTGTGTGTGTGTGTGTGTGATGAGATCTATTCTGTTAGTAAATTTCAAGTATTCAATACAGTATTATTAACTGTGGTCATTATGCTGTACGTTAGATCTCCAGAATGTATTTATACTGCTTGACTGAAACTTTGACCAACATCTCCCCATTTCCCCCTCACCCCAGCCCCTAGCAACCACCATTCTGCTCTCTGCTTCTATGAGCTTTTTTTTTTCTTTTCTTTTTTTTTTTTTTGTGGTACACGGGCCTCTCACTGCTGTGGCCTCTCCCGTTGCGGAGCACAAGCCCCGGACGCACAGGCTCAGCAGCCATGGCTCACGGGCCCAGCCGCTCTACGGCATGTGGGATCTTCCCGGACCGGGGCACGAACCTGTGTCCCCTGCATCAGCAGGCGGACTCTCAACCACTGCACCACCAGGGAAACCCTATGAGCTTTATTTTTTAAGATTCTGCATATGAGTGAGATAATGCAGTATTTGTCTTTCTGTGTCTGACTTATTTCGCTTAGCATAATTAATGGCCCCCAGGTTTATCCATGTTGTCCCAAATGACAGGATTTTTTTCTTTTTTTTTTTAAGACGGAATAATGTTCCATTGTGTATATAAACCACATTTTCTTTATCCATTCATCTGTTGATGGACATTTAGGTTTGTTCTACATCTTAGCTATTGTGATTAGTGCTGCAGTGAACATGGGAATGCTAATTCTGACTTCAGGTTTTTTTTGGATATATACCAGGAATTGGGATTGCTGGATCATATAGTAGTCCTAGTTTTTATTTTTCTGAGGAACTTTCGTACTGTTTTCCACAGCTTTTGGACCATTTTGTAGTCTCACCACCTGTGTGCAAGGGTTCCAATTTCTCCATATCCTTGTCAACACTGTCTGTTGTTTTTCTTTTTGATAAATAGCCACTCTAACAGGTGTGAGGTGATAGGGCACCGTGGTTCTGATTTGCATTTCCCTGATGATTAGCTAGATACTAATAATATCCTCATCTTATAGTTAAAGAAATCAACAATAAAATCTAACCTGTTTTATTTCCTATTTGCAACAACCCTGTAGAAGAGTGAAGCTCAGGGGTCAAGCAACCCAAGGTCCCAAGGCTAGTAAGTGGAATCCAATCAGCTCTGATACTTACTTGTTGAAATGTTGGAAGCACTGCCCTATGGATTTTAGTAACCTCTTATGTCCATGAGATGCTTTGGGCTGCAAATCATAGAAAACTACCATCCAGATCCATTTAAACAATGAAGACATGTGTTATTTTTCATAAAAAGAAATCTGCGATAGGTTTGCAATGGGCCTGATCTGCAGGTGGTGCTTCTGCTTCCTTCTCTTTCTCTGCTCTTCCCTCCACATTGGGCGGGCTTAATCCGGGGTTGGGTCCTCTCACCAGATGGCTACAGAAATCCCCGGCATCACGTGCAGAGACGACAACAATCTTTTTGCTCATTGATCATTTCCAAGGGGGTGGCATAGCCACGGTCAAATGGAGGAATAGAATGGGTGCTGGAGAGCCAACTGCTGTCCCCATCACTCGTTTTGTTTGCAGTGAATGTTTGAATTTTCAGAATTCTTTCATGGTGTTTATTGCTTTTGATTTTCACAACAACCTATGTGAAATGTGAGTTTTGGGTTGTCCTCAGTGGTAGTTTTGTATGCAGGAAAAGATTAAATTTTAATATTAATATTCAGTATCTTAAAGTACACTTTAATGTTTCCTTATGCTTTTAAGTTTAGCTTACACATTCTATTCTTATAAATCTAACAAATTTGGCAATTATTTTAAAGAGATCATTAATTTAAATGGTCCTATTTATAAGTATAATCAAATATTTTAGGACTTTTTATACTGCACCTATAAATTTAATATATATCTGATTTCATTAAATAATTGTCTGACTTAATAAATAAAACCTTCCTTACCTGCAGGGGGAGGGATAGTTAGGAAGTTTGGGATTGACATATACACATTGCTATATTTAAAATAAATAAACAACAAGGACCTACTGTTTAAAAAAAAATGGAGAGGGGACAAGAGAATGACACAGATGAGATGAGATTGGCCACGTGTTGATAATTCTTGAAGCTAACTGATGGATTCGTGGGGATTTATTACACTACTCCTTCCACTTTTGTGTATGTTTGAAAACTTCCATAATAAAAAAGTTTAAAAAGATAAAAATAAAACCTTATTGAACACTATATAATTCTCTTTTTTAAATTAATTTATTTATTTTATTTACTTTTTAATTTTTGGCTGCATTGGGTCTTCATTGCTGTGTGTGGGCTTTCTCTAGTTGCAGCGAGCGGGGGCTACTCTTAGTCATGGTGTGTGGGCTTATCATTGCGGTGGCTTCTCTTGTTGTGGAGCATGGGCACTAGGCACACAGGCTTCAGTAGTTGCAACTCTCAGGCTCAGTAGTTGTGCCTCGCAGGCTCTAGAACGCAGGCTCAGTAGCTGTGGCGCACGGGCTCAGTTGCTCTGTGGCATGTGGGATCTTCCCGGGCCAGAGATCGAGCCCATGTCCTCTGCATTGGCAGGTGGATTCTTAACCACTAAGCCATCAGGGAAGTCCCACTATATAATTCTTTTTTTTTTTTAATTTTATTTTTTTATACAGCAGGTTCTTATTAGTCATCAATTTTATACACATCAGTGTATACATGTCAATCCCAATCGCCCAATTCATCACACCACCACCCTCACCCCCCCATGGCTTTCCCCCCTTGGTCTCCATACATTTGTTCTCTACATCTGTGTCTCAATTTCTGCCCTGCAAACTGGTTCATCTGTATCATTTTTCTAGGTTCCACATATATGAGTTAATATACGGTATTTGCTTTTCTCTTTCTGACTTACTTCACTCTGTATGACAGTCTCTAGGTCCATCCACCTCACTACAAATAACTCAATTTCATTTCTTTTTATGGCTGAGTAATATTCCATTGTATATATGTGCCACATCTTCTTTATCCATTCATCTGTCAGTGGACACTTATGTTGCTTCCATGTCCTGGCTATTGTAAATAGTGCTGCCATGAACATTGTGGTATTCTTTTTGAATTACGGTTTTCTCAGGATATATGCCAGTAGTGGGATTGCTGGGTCATATGGTAGTTCTATTTTTAGTTTTTTAAGGAACCTCCATACTGTTCTCCATAGTGGCTGTATCAATTTACATTCCCACCAACAAGAGGGTTCCCTTTTCTCCACACCCTCTCCTGCATTTATTGTTTGTAGATTTTTTGATGATGGCCATTCTGACTGGTGTGAGGTGATACCTCACTGTAGTTTTGATTTGCATTTCTCTAATGACTAGTGCATCCTTTCATGTGTTTGTTGGCAATCTGTATATCTTCTTTGGAGAAATGTCTATTTAGGTCTTCTGCCCATTTTTGGATTGGGTTGTTTGTTTTTTTGATATTGAGCTGCATGAGCTGCTTGTATATTTTGGAGATTAATCCTTTGTCCATCGATTCATTTGCAAATATTTTCTCCCATTCTGAGGGTTGTCTTTTTGTCCTGTTTACAGTTTCCTTTGCTGTGCAAAAGCTTTTAAGTTTCATTAGGTCCCATTTGTTTATTTTTGGTTTTATTTCCATTTCTCTGAGGTGGGTCAAAAAGGATCTTGCTGTGATTTATATCAAAGAGGGTTCTTCCTGTGTTTTCCTCTAAGAGTTTTATAGTGTCTGGCCTTACATTTAGGTCTTTAATCCATTTTGAGTTTATTTTTGTGTGTGGTGTTAGGAAGTGTTCTAATTTCATTCTTTTATGTGTAGCTGTCCAGTTTTCCCAGCACCACTTATTGAAGAGGCTGTCTTTTCTCCACTGTATATTCTCGCCTCCTTTATCAAAGATAAGGTGACCATATGTGCATAGCTTTATCTCTGGGCTTTCTATCCTGTTCCATTGATCTATATTTCTGTGTTTGTGCCAGTGTACCGCATCTTTATCCATTCATATGTAGATGGACATTTAAATTGCTTCCATGTCTTGGCTATTGTAAATAGTGTTGCTGTGAACATTGGGGTGCATGTATCTTTTTGAATTAGAGTTTTCTACAGGAGAAAACTTTTTGATTAGAACTAGATCTTTGGGTATTATGACTTTTGTTATAAATACCATGGTGTCCTGTCCACCTATCTCTGTCTTTTGTGTTTTTGTTTCTCATAAGGAGAAGAATCAGAGGGTGGAACACAAGCATAGGTCCTAGAAGCCTGTTGTTTGAGCTGGCCTCACAGTAAAGTGAATTTATGGTTTTTACCAGACTGGTGTCCACTTAGACAAACTGTGATGTGGATCACCAGTGAACTGGGTGGGGTTCTCCTTCTGACTTAAATTTACATCCTGAGAGCCTGGCTTGGATCCAGAGAGCATCTACCTGCCGGGGGGAAGGGTGTGTGTGCAGATTGTTGGGTCTGTCCTTAGAGGCAACCAGTCATCAGTTTAGGGGCTGAGACTTGAGATACACAAGCAACACTTTCTACCAATTGTTGCCTGCTCTCAGGAGGTTTGTCTAAGTCTGAATCCTAAAGGATCTCAGCCTGTAAAGACCCTTGTTTTCTCTTTTCCCATTGCCTGTGTAGTGCTAAGATCCCCGTCTTGGTATCACCTGCGCAGTACCATGGATGAGTAGGTCTGTGATCAGAGGTGTGTCCCTTTTATAGGAGATTGGAGACATGAATACCTAAATAGCACTCTTACTGCCTGAAGCAGTGGGGGTCTTTGATTTCTTTCTCCTTGGCTATCTTTGGATATGGAGGCTGCATCTTCTGCACCCTCTTTGGGGGTGCCTCTTTTTTTTTTTTTTTTTTTTTTTTTTGCGGTATGCGGGCCTCTCACTGTTGTGGCCTCCCCCGTTGTGGAGCACAGGCTCCGGACGCACAGGCTCCGGACGCACAGGCTCAGCGGCCATGGCTCACGGGCCCAGCCGCTCCGCGGCATATGGGATCCTCCCAGACCGGGGCACGAACCCGTATCCCCTGCATCGGCAGGCGGACTCTCAACCACTTGCGCCACCAGGGAGGCCCTGGGGGTGCCTCTTGCACCCTCCTTTAAGCCATTAAAAAAGGCTTATTGGAATAAGTATACTCTTTGAAGTTGAGTTAGACTCCCAGGCTTATTTGTTTGGAATGTACTTCTTGGACTGGAAGTTCTTCCTAACTTTTTGGAGAACCTTCTGTTCTCATTACTTGCCTGTCACTGTCACTTCTCAGTCGACTGAAACCCTCACCCCTTCTGCTGACCACATGCTTCACCAGTATGGCCCTTATTGGCTTCTTATTGGTATGATTTTGCAAAGGATAGTTTGGAACTTCGATGGCCTCTTTGGGAAACTTAGACCTCCCCAAATTGGCTCCTCTAAGACCTCTCCCTTCCTATTATCTCTGTTCCTCCTCCATCTTTTTACCACTTTCAAGGTTCCCTTCAAGCTCCTTTGCTATATCCCCCTTCAGACTCCTACCTCCTCCATTCCCTGCCCATCACTGGCAGACCTTTCCCTTCCTCTCCAGCCTCTCATCTCCCTATGGTCACTCGAGCTTTAGGCCCCCTGCCCCCATTAGGGGCTCTTGAGGGACTCGGGGATCCCCAGAAGGAACCACCTGAAGGTATAAAGGCTGATTGGAAACAGACTGGAGACTATATCCAGATAGCTCCTTAGTCCCTTGCCTAAAATAAAACTTAGCCCACAGCGTCCATAAGATTATATGTCAGAGCAAAAGAAAATCTTAAAAGTCTCTCCCATAAGTATTGGTGGGAAGTTTTAACCCTCATATTGAACAGATAACCTCAACTTGTCCCATTTGCCAGAAACACAATTTGGATAAAATATAAAGTGAAGCAAAGATAAGATGTAAACTTTATGTAAAAACTAATGAACTTTGTATTACTGTGTTTATGCTTGACTCATGGTTAAAATTTTAGAATAAAAGACATAGATCTCTATTTGCATCTGCCTGTATGTTTATGTGTGTATTTATGTATAGGTGATATTTTCCTACCTGTGGGTGGTATTGCCAAATTCATTTGTAAAATCCCTTAAAGGAGCTTAATTCTAATTAACTTATAGAGAGGTAATAAGCACTTATTAAGTTAAAATATTCCTAATGGTCCCAGAAGTGTTGGAACTAACCCATATGTTTTTCTTTTCTTATTTTTTTTTTTTGTGGTACGCGGGCCCCTCACTGTTGTGGCCTCTCCCATTGCAGAGCACAGGCTCCAGACGCGCAGGCCCAGCGGCCATGGCTCACGGGCCCAGCCGCTCCGCGGCATGTGGGATTTTCCCGGACCAGGGCACGAGCCCGCATCCCCTGCATTGGCAGGCAGATTCTTAACCACTGCGCCACCAGGGAAACCCCCATATGTTTTCCAAGTTCAAATAATTTGGGTGAATCTTTGGTAAATAAGACTGTTTTGGCATTGTTGGTTTAATAAAAATAGGTATGTCTTCTGAATTATCAGCATTAAGCATTCATTTTATTCTACTTGGGTTTTCTTGTCAAGTAAATTTATACTATATCTGCTAGATGTTGAAAATTATAAAAAAATATAAATTCAACTTAAAGAATAAAGTACAAGTAAAGGTGCAATACAAATGAAAAAAACAAACGTATTTAAATTTTTTAGGTTTTTTGCTTTTGTGATTTTCTTTTTCTTCTGGATACTTGCCTAGCATGCATGTGTAGTAAGATTAGTTAACAGGAAAATAACTTGAGATGATGGCTGACTTTGTTTAAGGTCTTATGAAATTTTTGTAAATACTCCAAGCATGATTGTTAAGAACACAGATATTAAATGCATATAATTGGGATAACAGTTTTATAAATGGACTTTTCAGCAATAATTATGTTTTGTCTGCCTTAAAATAATTTCCAAAATCTTTCTGGTGACTTGCAGCCTTAGAGTTAGACTAAGTTAAGCAATAGATATTCATTAAAAATCTAGACCATTTCTATGCAAGAAATTCCTGAAATATTCATTATTAAACATAAGTTAAAGTTTATATAGTTTTGGCTTCTTATTTTTACAGAGACGAATGATATTCGGGTCTATTAATAAACATGTTCTTTTTGCCACAGTGAAGAATTGTATTATGAGGAAGCATATAAAAATTGTGAGATGGTATATTCCTAAACTTTGCTATTCTGATACAGAATGTTGGCTTTCTGAATTAAGTTCAGAATTTTCTACTTAGTTTTCTGTAAAAGTTACTAATGACAAAACTTACTTGTAATCAATGTATGTAAATGAAACACTAGAAATAATAAGAGTGAAGGGAGGGCTTCCCTGGTGGCGCAGTGGTTGAGAGTCCGCCTGCCGATGCAGGGGACATGGGTGCATGCCCTGGTCTGGGAATATCCCACATGCCACGAAGCGGCTGGGCGCGTGAGCCATGGCCGCTGAGCCTGTGCATCTGGAGCCTGTGCTCCACAACGGGAGAGGCCACAACACTGAGAGGCCCACGTACCACAAAAAAAAAAAAAAAAAAGAGTGAAGGGAAACAATTTTGTATGAAAAGTATGCAAGGAGTACAGGATATGTTTTTGTTAAGAAAAAAAAAAGGAGAGCGATTTTGTCTTAAAATGAGTGGCTGTGCCAGAGGGAGAACGAGTAGGGCAAAACTTGAATAGATATGAAAAGTTGTAGTGTTTGTGGAAAAGGAATTTTATGTTGCATGGTCAAAGTGGCCTAAGGATGGATGGGTTTACATACAAGGTTTTCAAAAATGAGTTTTAGTGTTAATATACCTAAATGTAAAACTAGAGTTTAATGTTCTCTTTCTGTTAAAATGACCACGTTTTTATGGACTACTGGTCTGCTCTTAATAAGAGATGATAAGAGTTTTTTGTTTTGTTTTAACCTTTTAAGTAATCTGCCTAGGAAACAAAGATTCTGTGTCTTAGAATAATTTCCTCTGTTGTCTTTATCATGTCCTTGATTATTTAAGAAAAGGAAGTCTTTTCACTTTCAAAACAGCTGTTTGTCTTGTAGTTATGTTACCTCCTACACTGACTTTTGAAGTTTTTTATTGTCACTTTGGTTAAATACATAACTAAGTATTGTTTCATAGTGATCTCTGAACATATTTAATCAAGTGTTCAAACCTTTTGACATTTCAGACAACCTTAAATATTTTTGCCTTTTGAAAAATCAAATCCTAAATGAAATCTTGTTCTTAACCTGACTGAGATTTCCCAGAGGCTCCCCCGGAAAATTCCAAAGGGTTTGCTCTTTCACCTTGTAAAAAGAGAAATGTTAAAAATAATTAGGTTTATTTGGTATGTTGAATTGTATGAAAAGCTTTGTCAAATATGGAGAGATGCTTAACCTTACCTAGGTTATATTTGTATGAGTAAATGTTATTAATATAAATATTTCAGGAATTGTATGAAATTCCTAGAAATTTGTCAGTGTCCATGACGTGTACGGTTACTGTCTTCAGTGGTAGCAGACAACAACAACAGTATAATATTATCAGCCATAATTCCGGTTATTTTTTTTTTTTTTTTTTTTTCTTTTTTCTTTTTGCGGTATGTGGGCCTCTCACTGTTGTGGCCTCTCCCGTTGTGGAGCACAGGCTCCGGATGCGCAGGCCCAGCGGCCATGGCTCACGGGCCCAGCCGTTCCGCGGCATATGGGATCCTCCCAGACCGGAGCACGAACCCGTATCCCCTGCATCGGCAGGCGGACTCTTAACCACTGCGCCACCAGGGAGGCCCCGGTTATTTTTTTTTAATGATGTATGTCACAAATACAACGAAATTTCCTTGTGAAAATGCATTATTTTTATAGTGAAGTCTCATCACATCTTTACCCATGGCCATTTTAAGTCTTTTGTCATTTGCAAACAATCACTGTTTTACTCTCATGCTTCCTGAAAGCTCTTCCAATCAGCTATCAGCCAAGGTGCTTTTCTTCAACAACAGGGGTATCACAGAGGAAATTTTCATCTATGCTTCTAGGTTCTTCTGGCTGGCTGAGAATTAAATTGATGTGAGATAGATTAATGGGAGAAAATCAAACAAAAGTTTAATAACATTTGTACATGAGAGAGACCCAGAAAAACTGAGTAACTCACCAAAATGGCTGAAACCCTCACCCTAAGTACCATCCTCAGCTAAAGATAGAAGAGCATGTTGAGGATGGAGAGTCAGTTATGGGAGGCGACCAGGAAAAGCACAGTAAACAAGGGTAAGGTGGTGATGCAGATTTAAATCTTTGCCTTTTCCAAAAAAAAAAAAAAAAAAAAAAAAGTCTTTGCCTTTTCCATTGGTAAGTTTCTAGAGATTTGGTCATCCTCCTCTTCTTGGTACAATAAGTGAGACACCCTTACAAACGGAGATTTCCCTTACAAATGTCAATGTTTCTTGCAAAAGTGTAACTCCTACTTGGTTTTCAGAGTTTTCCCCACATCTGCTGTTTCTGAGAAAATAACCAGCTTAATAGGCCAAAGAGACATATTTTGGGGTGGCAAATTCTGCTCCCTGACAGGGACTGTCTTGGAGATCTATGAAAAGGACTACGTAAGATGCTGTGGGGTATACAGGCTCCTGATAACATTGCTTAAATAACTTTGAGATCATACCCTGAAACTGAGTAAAGATTGCCAGAACCGTAGTGGAGAAGCTGATGAGTTCATAAAACGACTTACCAAGATCAAGCAGAACAAGAAATAATTACATGGAACTAAATGAACTGATGAAGGAGAATCATGGCTTTTGTTTGTAACACTGCTGTTTGTTTAATGTTCTGTACCCTGGATTCAAGGAACTCCTTTCTCTTTTCTCTTAAGTTATCTATAATGCATGACAATTTAACAGATTATACTTTTGTAAACAGAAATGAAACATTTATCTTTCTCTCTGCCTGATTCCCTCCAGAATTCAGAAACTGTCATTGAGTATTCTTATTTTCATAGAAATATAATTACTTACACGAGTGTAATAAGAATCTTTCTCGGGCTTCCCTGGTGGCGCAGTGGTTAAGAGTCTGCCTGCTGATGCAGGGGACACAGGTTCGTGCCCCGGTCCGGGAAGATCCCACATGCCGTGGAGCGGCTAGGCCCGTGAGCCATGGCCGCTGAGCCTGTGCATCTGGAGCCTGTGCTCCGCAATGGGAGAGGCCACAACAGTGAGAGGCCTGCGTACTGCAAAAAAAAAAAAAAAAAAAAAAGAATCTTTCTCCCTATAACAGGACATAATTGGAAACATCAGTTATATAGCCAAGGCTTTGACTGGAATGTCATATTTAAGAATGATGTACATAGAATCAGACATGAAAGACATTTTTAAGGAACTAAGATGAGTTTATGGAGTCAGTGCTTACAAATCTCTCTTGGAAACACCAGCCTGGTTTATGGAGTTCCCAGGCTTACAGGTGAATGAGGAAGGTCACATCCTGGCTGGTGCAGGAACCTTAGGATACTCTGGGAAACTTGAAAAGAAAAGAATTCACCCAAATCTATAGGTGTTGCAGGTGAAGTATTCTGGCAAGTTCTTAGCTTCCTGCCATTGAGAGGCACTTAAAAGCCCAATCTGAGATACCTTATGAAAAGTTCCAGCAAAGCAAACTTTAAAAGGCCTGTCAGCTGAAGAACACACAACCCAAAAGTTGTGAGTTATGTTTTACTTGGGGACCTTACTGAGTGAGGACAATAGCCTGGGAGACAGCCTCTCAGATAGCTCTAAGGATCTGTTCCAAAGAGGTGAGGGAGGAGCCAGGATATATAGGAGCTTTTGCTGAGAGGCAAAAACAAAGAAACCATGTAGTCGAACATCAAAAGATGACTGCTAATCACAAGAAACAGATATCTCAAGTTAATGATTTTAGTGCTTTTCTATGCATGAGAGGATTCAAGAGTATGGGCTCACTGAAATTATTCCTTTGGTATGCATCCTAACTATCTAGGGCCAGTATCCTGTTTTTCTCCATCCTGAATTCCCCTCAGGGCACACCATGGTTGGGGACAGGGGAGGGATGGCTGCAGTGGCTGATGCCTTGATGGTGGACAGCGGTCATTGTTCACTGGAATGGCAGGCAGCATTCCCTTTCATGGGCCTATGTGGTCAATTACCATTCTTGCTGCACTTATGTAAATAATAAGACCAAATTTAATGAGACGACTTATTTTGTAAACAAAAATAATCTTACTTTGATTATCTTTGACCAAAAGTGTGTGGGGGGGTGACTACAGAGATAAATTTCATTTGTCAGTGAAAATCTGTAACCCATCCTTGTGACTGATCAGATTCTAGTCCTGTTCATTGCCTTTTTTTTTTTTTTCGGTATGCGGGCCTCTCACTGTTGTGGCCTCTCCCGTTGCGGAGCACAGGCTCCGGATGCGCAGGCCCAGCGGCCATGGCTCACGGGCCCAGCCGCTCCGCGGCATATGGGATCTTCCCAGACCGGGGCACGAACCCGTATCCCCTGCATCGGCAGGCGGACTCTTAACCACTGCGCCACCAGGGAGGCCCTGTTCATTGCCTTTGAGGCTTAATTTCTACCTGTGAACTGGACTGAATCCTGCCATTGTGCATGTTTTGTCATTCCTTACCAAATTCTCAGTTCTTTGAGTTTCCTTCAATATCAGGCTACAACACACCAAGTTAAATTTCCAATTTTCTCCCACTCTTCTAACTTGGTGTCACCGGAAACTAAAACTCGACCACCCAGATCCTTATTGGTGCACTAGGTTGCCTTGAAGTTGCCCTCTTTCTGAAGCCCTGCATGCTGAAGCTTGATGACTTGATATAAACCTCAAGAGATCATCACTACAACAGTCTGGGCTGTGTCTTCCAATTTCTGCTCTGGGAAATGATTATGACTGATGTCCGTGCCATCACCAAAAAACATCCAAACTGCAAACCAAGAAATCTGCCAGATTGTCACTGCCATCCTGACCCCACCATCTAAAGGTGTTCTGAGTCCAATTGAAACAGGAGGAAAGGGGCAGGGCGCAGCGTTTAAAAGAATGACATAAACTGGTTAGAACCAACTAAGTCCAAGATGGCGGAAGATTCGACTTCCAGTAGACCTTGAGCCTCATTATATGCTCACTGTAATACATTAGCACATGCTATATGACACATCTACAGTTCCAAGGCTGACCATAAAAGGTCAAAAAGTGGGTGATGGCCCAATTCCTGGAAATCCCCACCCCTTCCCCAAAACAGCTGGAATATTCCTCCCACTCATTAGCCTATGAAATTACCCACCCCTATAAAAACTGACAACCCCATACCCTGGGGCCACTCTTGCCTTCTGAGATGGCCCACACTCTGTCTGTGGAGTGTGTTTCTCTCTAAATAAATCCACTTCTTACCGTCACTTTGTCTCTCGCTGAATTCTTTCTGCAATGAGACATCAAGAACCTGAGCTTCATTAACTCCTGAGACCAGGTGTGATCTCAGTTAAAAGACCATGGGTTCAAGTCCCAATCTGAGTTACATGGTTTCACAATGTTTAGAAATCTTGTCTGGCTGCACCTTGGACTCAAAAACTGGGATTATAGCCTGTTCCCACCATTAATCTTTTGTTTTTCTTTTTGTTTCCATAGAAATACCCTTTGTTAAATGTCCTGGACTGGGAGACTCCTTCAACAAAATGTGGGGCAATGTGTTTAAATTTGTTTTTTTTCTTATTCATTTGATCTATGTCCTTTCCCTTTGTAGATCTCTTACCTCACAACTTCTAACCAGAGTCTTTTCTCCACAGTAATCAACCCAGCTCCTTGTTTGTGAAATATGCCTACACAACAGGACAGTATCATTGCCCCACCCCCAACCCCTCATGCTTTTTGCATCTAATTTCCTGCCTCCCTTCTCTTCCATTTGCTCCATTTATTCTTTTGGCCCCTTTGCTGTTCCTGAAACCTGCTAGACACACCCCTGCCTCAGGGCCTTTGCCTTTGTGTTTTTGAACCCAAGTCCATGTGCCCGACCCACAGTGAGGCCAAACAAACATAATCATCAGAGTTTAGAGCAGAGAAAGGGTTATTGCAGGGCCAAGCAAGGAGAAGAGGTGGCTTGTGCTCAAAAGACCCAAACTGCCTGATGGTTTTCAGGGAAGAGTTTTTAAAGACAACATTTGGGATAAGGGCTGCAGGGTGCATGACCTTCTTCTGATTGGTTAGTAGTGAGGTAACAGGATGGTGCTGCAGGAATCTCAACCATCAGCCTTCTGGTTCTGACCAGTCCTGGGTGTCAGCATGTAGTCACCATCCTCTACATGGGTGGGGGCCTTAGTTCCTGCAGAACAACTCAAAGATATGTATCAGATAGTTATCCCTTGAGGCAGAACTAGGACTCCGTTTTATCATTGAACCATTGTTTCTTGACTGCTTTTCCTTTGTTTCTGCATTCCCTCATTTCCCTAATTAGTAGCTGCTTGAATCTGCTCTTTGGAACTCAGGGAAGGCCTAGGAGACTAAAGCCTTTTCCTACAAACAAGAAACAGGTTGGGGAGGGCAGAAGGAGGGGCTTTGTAGCTGGGAGGGCGCTGCAGGGTCCTGCTCCGTTTCATTCCCTCTGCCCTGGATGCACTTTCCTGAGATCTCTGGGACTTTCTCCCTGACATTCTTCCAGGTCTTTACTCAGAGGCTCAAACATCACCTCAGTTTTCGAAAATGCTTCACTGACAGTCTTATATAAAATAGTCCTTGTGACAAGTTGGGTTTCCTGGAGGCAGACCCCGAGACAGAGTTTGGGGTGTAGGGGATCTGAGGGGGGCATCTTGGTGCCTACCACCCATCCCCCCACCCCTGTTGTAATGAAGTTCCATGAGGGCAGGGACTTAGTGTCTAATAATCACTGATATATCACCAGCACTTAGAATGCTGCCTGGTTCAGAATAGGGCTCATTGGTTGAATGAATGAATGAATGAAATAAGGAAAGAAAGAAAGAAGGAAATTGGATTAGATTGGAGACTTGATTAAGATTATGCATGAAACGATGTTTTAAAAATGTTCTTCAGGGCTTCCCTGGTGGCGCAGTGGTTGAGAGTCCGCTTGCCGATGCAGGGGACACGGGTTCGTGCCCCGGTCCGGGAAGATCCCACATGCCGCGGAGCGGCTGGGCCTGTGAGCCATGGCCGCTGAGCCAGTGCGTCCGGAGCCTGTGCTCCACAACAGGAGAGGCCACAACAGTGAGAGGCCTGCGTACCGCAAAAAAAAACCAACAAAAAAAATGTTCTCCAAATGGGGCTTCCCTGGTGGCACAGTGGTTAAGAATCCGCCTGCCAATGCAGGGGACACAGGTTTGATCCCTGGTCCAGGAAGATCCCACGTGCCGCAGAGCAACTAAGCCCATGCGCCACAACTACTGAGCCTGTGCTCTAGAGCCCACGAGCCACAGCTACTGAAGCCCACACACCTAGAGCCCAAGCTCCGCAACAAGAGAAGACACCACAATGAGAAGCCCATGCACTACAATGAAGAGTAGCCTCTGCTCTTCGCAACTAGAGAAAGCCACGTGCAACAACAAAGACCCAATGCAACCAAAAAATAAATAATAAAAAATAAATAAATAACTTTATTTTTTTTAAAAGTGTTCTCCAAACGAATAATAGAATTCCTTCAGTGTTTCATCATGAAAATGTCTTCATTAATTTCCCCACATCTGTTATCTCCTGGAACCATGTAATAACAAAATGATGGTGTGTAACAACCAGAAAAGAAGCATTCTCTTCAGTCAGATTTTGTTTTGGACAGTGTCTTAGTCTGCTCAGGCTGCCATAACAAAATACCATAGGTGGGTGTATTTAAACAACAGAAGTTTAATTTCTCATAGTTTTGGAGGCTGGAAGTCAGGGTTAAAGTGCTGGCTTATTCAGTTCCTGGTGAGAGCTTTCTTCCAGGCTTGCAGGCAACCGCCTTCTTGCTACATCCTCACATGGCCTTTCTTCAGTGCATGCATATGGAGAAAGAAAGATCAATTTTTCTTCTTATAAGGCCACTAATCCCATCATGAGGGCCCCACCTTCATGACATCATCTAACTCTAATAATCTCCCAAAGGCCCCACCTCCAAATACCATCACATTAGGCGTTAGGGCCTCCAAGCATGAATTTGGTGGGGAAGGGGGAAAAGCATTCTGTCCATAACAGACAGGCTGCATGGCAGAGTGACAGAGTACTGGACAGAGCATCTGAAGACCCAGATTTTTGGTGCCAGATCTGTTACTGAATGACTTTGACCTTGAACAAGTCACAGCTTTCTTGGATCTCAGTTTCTTCACCTAAAAATAAGGGAGTTCAACAAGATAACTTCCAGGATCTCTTCCAGCTATCATATTCAGTAGTCTCCTTCATTCAGGCCCTTGGACTGTACACTTATGTGATATTTTGCCTAGCTGTCTTTAGATACTTCACTAGAGAATAAAAATCCCCCAGGGCTATTTGAAGAATGTGTTTGGGTAACATACACCATGAGGAGCTGAAAGAGACAGTAAGGGGAAAACTGGACAGGCAGTGGCTGAAAGCAGGCGTCCGGGCAAAGGATACATCTAAGAGACCACATGTCAGCAACAGGCCAGCTCCAAGGCTTGGCATCATCCCAGGGCAGTGGAACCAGATGAGCCCATCTAAAGCTATATCTGTGTGAAGGGTGACTGTGTCATCAGATGTACTGGGACCAGAAAAAGGGTATTGTTCTTTGCTTATTACCTGCGTTAATCTCTCCCAGATTCCTTCCTCTCACTGTAATCCGTACGAGAAGAGTTGTTGGTACAGAGTAAGCACTCAGTCAATGTTTATTAAATAAAAGTTATCAGGGTCATGACAGAAGCAACATTTATACATTTGCTTTAGAAAGTAGTCACTGCAAGAAACATATTATTTTCACATAGGAACCAGTAATCACATTCTATCTATCTCTATCTATCTACTATCTAGCCAGCTAGCTAGCATCTAAAACAAAAGTTTTATGAAACAAATCTTGCTAGATGAATGTGTTCTGGCATTTTAATCTTCTGTTTCCTTTTGAAAAACATTCTGGCTCTGACCTACTCTACTCATTTAGCAACCTCCCAGGGAGGGCGGGAGGGCAGGGGGGAGGGAGTGGGCCCCCAGTGGTAGGTGTGATGGGGTCACCCCCAGCTGAAGGTGGAAGCCCCAGGCTGGCAGAGCTCAATGGCACAAGTTTCTTCCTACCCTCCTTCATCCTGACCTGAGTTCAGCCGGGAAGCTGAGCATTTTAACGAGGTTTCTTCATGGATTTGCCTTTAGGGAATGAATGTGCCAATCAGCAGACAAGAGTATCTGCCCCACTGATATTTCTTTTTTTTTTTTTTTTTTTTTTTTTTCTGCGGTACGCGGGCCTCTCACCGTTGTGGCCTCCCCCGTTGCGGAGCACAGGCTCCGGACACGCAGGCTCCGGACGCGCAGGCTCAGCGGCCATGGCTCACGGGCCCAGCCGCTCCGCGGCATATGGGATCCTCCCAGACCGGGGCACGAACCCGTATCCCCTGCATCGGCAGGCGGACTCTCAACCACTTGCGCCACCAGGGAGGCCCCCCCACTGATATTTCTATCAGTTAATTGATATCCTGTTTTAATTAATCATTTGATCTTAATTGGTATTCTATTATACACACCTCTCTCTTGTGACTTCAGTGAGTGTGAGTCGGAAGCTCAGAAACTGTTCACTTCTGGATGCCCTGAGAATGTCATATTCTGCAAAGAAAGGACCCTAGACTGCACAGAGGGCAGCCAGTTCTGTGATGCTGTGAGGGCAGCCTATTACTTAGAGCAGTTTACATAGACAACAAAGATCTTTCTGGATACTGGCACTGACTTTATTGTGAAATCCTTTGTAAGCCTCTCTGTTTACCCAAATAAGAGTTTTATAGAGATGACAGGCTTAAAGTTTGCTTTACAAAATTCACTCAGAGCGCTTGTCTTTGGTGGGGGAAACAATTATGGGGTCGCTTTCAGCTTATTCATACATAGCACACGTCTCAAGTCTCAGATCATGAGTCCTTGCCCTTGGAGTCTATAATAAATCCAACCCCCAGGGCAAGCTAGCCCTAAACAATATAGCCCCGTGTGCATGTGAAACAGGAAGGAAGGGGACAGGGCACAACCTTTAAAAGAATGACATAGCCATAGCACGTGACAAAAAGTGGTTAAAACCAACAAGGTCCAAGATGGCGGAAGATTCGACTTCCAGTAGACCTTGAGCCTCATTATATGCTCACTGTAATACATTAGCTAAATGACATACCCACCAGTACCATGACAGTTCTGAGGCTAACCATAAAAGGTCAAAAAGTGGGCAGTGGCCCAATTCCTGGAAATCCCTGCCCCTTCCCCAAAATAATTGGAATAATCTTCCCACTCATTAGCCTATGAAATTATCCAGCCCATAAAAACTAACCATGCCATATTTTGGGGCCTCTTGCCTTCCAAGATGACCCACTCCATCGGTGGAGTGTGTTTCTCTCTAAATAAATCCACTTCTTACCTATCACTTTGTCTCTCGCTGAATTCTTTCTGCAATGAGACATCAAGAACCTGAGCTTCATTAAGTCCTGAGACCAGGTGTGTGATCTCCTGGGGTTCAAGTCCCAGTCCGAGTTGCATGGTTTCACATGTGCTTATTTAAGACTGCATGGCAGTGCGATAGGGCTTTACGGGTTCCAAACGTGTGCAGGCTCACTTGTTTCTTGAGGAAGTTAGGAGGGGCGGCATTACAACGTGGCTCTGAAGGCTTACTCCACCCAAGGTCCCCTACTCACTAAATGGAAGCATGAGGCTTTAAGTTCCAGCCTTCCTACCAGTGGGTCAGCTCTCTTTGTATGGTTTCACATTAACACTTGAATATGTTGGTCTTTTTCTCGAGGGTTCCCAACCTTTATGGTGCCTGGCATGCTCTCGAATTTGTCCCAACGTGCTGAAGACCTGCTCCTAAGCCTACCCATCCTTCCAACCACGCATTTCCTATGGTCCACATGGAAAGAAAGAAATCTGCTGATTCAGCAGAATGTAAGACGAGCTGCTTACACCTCCCACTCTCGAAGCCGTTCTCTTGGCTCTTGTAGTTAGAGGGAGCCAATTGATCCCAAGAGTTACGTAGATCGAATATCTGCACGGACTTTAAATCAACACTTGATAAAGCAACAGAAGGAGTTCACCAGGAGTGAGCATGATCCACAGCCTACCGGAGAGTTAATATAAACACGCAAGACACCGTAAATAGCACAGAGTTAGTTTTTTGGTTTTTTGTTTTGTTTCGTTTTTGGCCGTGCCATACAGCTTGTGGGATCTTAGTTCCCCGACCAGGGATTGAAACCGGACCCTCTGCAGTGAGAGCACGGACTCCTCTAACCACTGGACCGCCAGGGAATTCCCCAGAGCGAGTTCTTGTGCCAACTTCCAATTTCTGTTCACTAAAGTTAATCCAGGAGAGTCCTCTTTGTTATATGACAAAGTAGAACAAAGTATCCTCTGTCCTTTTAATTTTTCTTCTGTCGTCAAGTTTCTGTTCAGCTACTTCTTTGTGTCTGTCTAGGAAAAATGCACTGTGTTTTCCTCTCCTCTCACACACAATACATCTGACTCCAGATGCGTGGGTTTTTTCCCACACCGACTGATTTTCTTGGCACCAGCTGGGTATCCTCCCGTTCACTTCACTTTTTTTTTTTTTCTGGCTGCATTGGGTCTTCGTTGCTGCATGTGGGCTTTCTGTAGTTGCGGCGAGCGGGGGCTTCTCATTGCAGTGGCTTCTTTTTGTTTTGGAGCAATGGTTCTAGGCACTCAGGCTTCAGTAGTTGTGGCTCACGGGCTCTAGAGTGCAGGCTCAGTAGTTGAGGCACATGGGCTTAGTTGCTCCGCAGCATGTGGGATCTTCACAGACCAGGGCTCGAACCCGTGTCCCCTGAATTGGCAGGCAGATTCTTAACCACTGTGCCACCAGCGAAGCCCTCACTTCACTTCTGAATCTCAGTGGAGTTAGTCCAGGTCCCACAGGTTAAAGGCTCAGTCCCACAAGACTGCCCCCACCTCAGATACTAATTGCAAGGAGTAGGTTTCCAGGTCCCCACAACTTCTGTCCAGCTTGACTACAAATCAGAGGTTCCCATGACCCTCTCCTCTGGCTCAATAACTTGCTACAGTAGCTCACAGAACCCAGGAAAACAGTTTACTTACTACTGCTGATTTATGATAAAGGACATTTCAAAAGATACAAATGAACAGCCAGATGGAGAGGTACACAGGGCGAGCTCTGGAAGGGTTCTGAGCCCAGGAGCTTCTATCCCCTTGGAGTTGGGGTGTGTCACCCTCCAGGCATGTAAGATGCGTTCACTGACCTGGAAACTCTCCCAACCACATACTTTGGGGATTTTTATGGAAGCTTCATCACATAGGCATGACCTATCATGAACTCAATCTCCTGCCCCTTTCCCCTTCCAGGAGGATGGGAGGTGGGGCTGAAAGTTCCAAGCTTCTACTCTTGACTTGGTCTTTCTGGTGACCAGCCCCCCTCTTGACAGTATCCAGGAGCCCATCAAGAGTTGCCTCCATATTGGCACAATATTGTAAATCAACTATACTGCAATTAAAAAAAAAAAAAAAAAGAGTTGCCTCATTAGAACACAAGATGCTTCTATCACCCAGGAAATTCCAAGGGATTTAGGAGCTGTGTGTCAGGAACCCAGTCAAAGACCAAACATTAGGACAAAAGATGTTCTAGTGCTCTTATCATTTAGGAAATTTCAGGGTTTTAAGAGCTCTGTGCCAGGGACTGGGGGCATAGACCAATATATATTTTTTCTATTATGTCACAATGTCCTACTGTCTACCGTTGAAAAATTGTTTCCTTATGTCCCTAATTGTCCATCTCTGTTTACAACTGCTCAAAGTGTAGGTTTTAAGTGGTCCATAAACTACTCTGGTGAAGCTTTTGTAGGACGTCTGCCTTCCTTCCTACTGCCTGGGAACCGGCTCTCTGTTTCCTGCCCTGCAGCTCTTGGCCTCTCTCCGAGGTCTCTCTCAGCCACCTCTGAGCTTTGCCCCAAAGTATAACAGGATGGACGTTTGTATAGCCTTCTTGATGTGGGGAGAATTGTCTAGACGGGGCCCAAGCAGTAAATGGCTTTCTTCACCATCAGTCCTGAGTGCCTAGTGTTTCCTCTGCACCCACGACTGGGGCCCGTTTTGCCAAAGTGAAGTGAGGCGTCTGTTTACCCTCTGGCCCTGAGCCTCATGTACACAGCACCCCAATCTTCTTCCTTCAGCCCCTGTCTGGACCAAAACTGGGTTACAGAGTGGGAAACCCATGAATTTCATGTTGCCATCTCACAAGGAATCTCTTGGGACAGGACTCCTTTGGTGTGTGTTGCCTGCGATAATTCACATTTCTCTTGGTTAGTGGAGGCTCCCAGGGGAGGGGAGTTTTGAGTGGAACTGAGAGGGGCCGTGAGGCTGTGCTCTGTCCGGGAGACATCCTGCCACACTCAGGTCAAACAGCCTGAAGAAGTGCCAACAGATAACTGCCAGGTTTGGGGTGAAATTAGTTTGAGAACTGTGTAAAGCACAAATCTAATTTATCTTACTTTTTTATTGAGTAATAATTCTAAATTATATCTAACCCTATAATTCTAAAGGTATCACTAAAGTGTGATTTGTTTTTGTTTCATTTTGTTTCTTCATTGGATTTTTATAAACAAAATAAAATAAAACAAAAACACTCTCTCACCAGACCACATGGTTCATTATTTGTGGCCAGAAAATTCCTATTAAGGAGAAAGACTCTTCTGCTTGGGATGATTTTTAAACGTTCTGAAATGAATAATGATGATGGTTGCATAGCATTGTGAATGTATTGGGTTGGCCGAAAAGTTCGTTCGGGTTTTTCTGTATGCGTGTACGGAAAACCCCGAACGAACTTTTTGGCCAACCCAATACTTAATGCCACTGAGTTGTCCTTAAATATGGTTAAAATGATCTGTATAGGGCTTCCCTGGTGGCACAGTGGTTGAGAGTCCACCTGCCGATGCAGGGGACACGGGTTCGAGCCCCGGTCTGGGAAGATCCCACATGCCGTGGAGCAGCTGGGCCCGTGAGCCATGACCGCTGAGCCTGTGTGTCTGGAGCCTGTGCTCCGCAACGGGAGAGGCCACAACAGTGAGAGGCCCGCGTACCGCAAAAAAAAAAAAAAAAAAAAAAAAGATCTGTATAGCTGAATCACTTTGCTATACACCTGAAACTGACACAACATTGTAAATCAACTATACTTCAATTTTAAAAAATAAGGCAGAGAGACATAGCTTAAAAATGGTTAAAATGGTAAAAATTTTATATGTATATTATGCAATTTAAAAAACAAATTTTTAAGGGAGAACCCCAAGGTAGGGCAGAGATCTTCGAACTCTCTTTGAGCATCTAGAAGCCTTAGGAGATGGAAACAACTTAGTATAACAGAAAGAATCTGGTCTTTAGAGCCGCACAGACCTGGGCTCACAGAGAGGACCCACCCTCACTGGCTGTGACCTTGAGCCAGCTATCAGTGTCCTTGGATCTCAGTTTCCTATAGTTAAGAAACAGATACTAACTACGCAGTAGGGTTTTTGCTAGGATTAATTTAAGTAAAGTAAGTGTGGGATGTAGAATATACCAACTAAGTTACTGTTAACCCCTAGAGCTTTTTTTTTGGTTGTGCGGCTTGTGGGATCTCAGTTCCCTGACCAGGGATTCAACCCAGACCACAGCAACGAAAGCCTGGAATCATAACCACTAGGCCACCAGGGAACTCCCACCCCTAGAGCTTTTAAAATCTATTCATACTTGGACTCAACCACCCTTCTAAGGGCCTAAGAATGATGCCTCCTGTTGTTCCAAGCAGGCATTCACACCAAGTATTAGTGTGAAGCTCCTTTCTTAATTTAGTGCTTCTGTGTTCTTGCTACTTTTTGCCGTTATCTGCGTTGCACTTATCCTGATAGAGAAGCTTGCTGCTCCCATCTCTCCACACCTGCTGGCACTTAACCACACGCCAGTCTTTTATATTAGTGCTGTGGTCGTTGCCTTTTCAGATTTACTTGTTGTCAAATCCTCTCTTTGCCAATTTAGTGATAATATCATGGAGGCAAGAAAGGAAGATGTAATCAGCTCTGCAGGAGAAGCAGGATACTCCTGCCTGGGAGTAGCCGCCCCAGACCACTCACCCAGAATAGCTCAGGGTCTCCATACTCTGGAGTTGCCTGTTTCCCTGTGTTACCAAGGAACACAAAACGTACTTCTATCTCCCCTCCATCCTTCTTGTGACTTAGAAAAATTCCCAGATTTTTTAAAGCATTCTTCCCTGATGATAACAACTTATATTTTCCCATACAGAATGACCACTTTCTCTAAAACCTGCACTCCTTGACGGTTATTAATTCATCCCTTTAGAAATCTTGTAAGTTAGGTGGAACAATTACAACTGCGTAACAGACGGCTTCTCAAGACAAGAGGAAACTGCCCAGGATGGAAGGCTGATCTACTGATTTGTTTAACAGATATTTACTGAGCGCTGTTCTGAGGGCTTGGCCTGTATTGACTGTGTGATCCTCATAGTAACAACTCCAACCTCATTTTATACATGTGAACATGAGTCATGGAGAGGTTAAGTCACTCACTGCATTTGGACACACAAGTAGCAGGTGGCAGAGCAGTCAGATGCTGGACCCACCGGCTTGTTACTACCCAGCCTCCCTGGGTGCCCAGCTGGGAATACCAGGGAGACAGCTGGAAGGGCCCCACCGCTCTCTACAGAAATGCACCGAATCCCAGCTGCTACATGAGAGAAAGAGACTGCCCTTTACCTCCTGCAGCTGCTCCATGAGAGGGACTTCCCTTTACCTCCTTACAGAAAGTAAGTGCTTAATATAACTAAATAATGGGACTTTTGACTAAATACCACGCTAAAGAATGATATTCCACTAAAGGGCATGAAAACAGAATTTTAAAATAAGGAGGTAGAATGACTTTATCCCAATGATCTCATCCCCAAGGCGGAAGGAAGGTGAAGAAAAAGAGATTGCCACTGCTTAGCTTATTAACCAGAGTTTCTAGAAAGCAGTATCTGATTACCACTTCCTCTAGTTGTCTTGGTAAGTGAATTCCTGCACAAAGGAAAAAGAGAGAAGGTCATCGAATCCAAATAACTTCAAACCAACTCCTAAAGCAAGCCTGGCAATAACGCTGCTGCCGGAAACTGAGCCGGGCTCCAGGGAGAGGAGCTCAGCTGGGTACCGCCCAATGGGGGCTGCCGGGGTCAGCCAATAGCAACACAGGACGTCCAGGGACATTTGCATGTAGGATAAACAATGAATAATGTTTTTTTTTTACAAGTACACCCTTGTTGTTTATCCATTTACATTTCACTGGGCGTTCTCTGTTTTTTCTGGTAACTCCCAACACTAAAAGAAGCGTGCATGGTATAATTTCTCCTAGGTGCATTAGCCTTCCTGCCTCGGTATACCCCAGCAGAGCTAAACTTCTTTCACTAAAGAGGAAAATTGTACTTGAAATGGTGCAGGGAATTTAAACGTATCTGGTAGAAATCAAATCAGGATACAAGCGGCATAGAGTGGACTTTATTCGTGTTCTTTCTCAGTAGGGGGGAAAAAAAACAAAAGTTGTGCAAAAACTGCAGGTCTGGGAATGAAGAGAACCGGGGTTCTAGGGACCCTACCCTCCAGTCAGCTCCCCCGATTCCCACGGCTTCTGTCCTTCCCCTCTAAACTCAGATGCTGGAAGCGCTGAATTTCTTTCACTTGGTGGCAGGCGCTCACTTCGTGGAGGAGACTTGAGGAAGAGGAGTAGAGATGGGAGGATTTGTGTATGTTTGTGCGACTTGCAGGTCGGCAACAAACTATAGCTTAATATTTAAAAGTGCACGTTTATTTAATTAAAATAACCAGATACTTTAGCCATTATATCCATAATATAAGTGCCTGCTGTTTTTGTTAAAAACAAAAATTACACACGTCTGTCACTGAAGAGAGCTGAGAGAAATGCGAGTCAGTCTCGCTCTGCTTCTGGTTAGTTCCCAGCGGCAGGTGTTTTTCCCAACGTCAGATTCTTCACGTTTGACACGCAAAGCTGGAGCAAAGCCGGAATGAAGATCTTCGAGGTAGCTTCCTGTTCTAGAACTCTGTGACGTGACAGTTCCTCAATGGGCTTTTGTCACCTGCGGGAATTTCGTAACTCAGAAAAGGGAATTAACATGACTACTGAGCTAGTTTCAGCTAAGGGACAGAATAGCTCCAGCTTTACTACTGAATAACCACCATATAAAATGAAAAGGACTGAACTTTAGGCTTTAAAAAACAAAATCCATGTTAAATAATAGTGGCATTCATTCTCCTGCACTAGCTCAACTTGCCTGCGGAGCAGTTGTTAAAAGGCAGTCGCCTCCAGATCCTTGCACCCCAGCCTCCTTTTAAAAGAAAATTAACCCTTTTGAGTCCTCAAATAAGCACAGTCACATTCTAAGTGCGAAAGGAGTAAGAAACGATAATCATAAACTTTCCACCCCTAACTGTCTAAGCAGGTTTGGAGGATTCTGAAATTACTCCTTTGGGGGCCATTTCCCAGGTGTGAAATTGCTGTGCTTACTTGATCACTATCAGTAATCACAGTGGGCCCCAAGCTTCCATCGAAAAAGTACTTAGATCTCCAACCGATGACTGTCATTGAACAAGCGGTAATTCTCTTACCCACATTTATATTTTATATCTTGATTATTTAACTCTAAATATCAAGAAGGTCCATTAGTAGATGGCTGAAATTGGTAGAAATCCTATAACTCCTGTTTATTTTGAACTATGAGTCTTCGTTGCTGTGCGCAGGCTTTCTCTAGTTGGGACGAGCGGGGGCTCCTCTTCCTTGTGGTGCGTGGGCTTCTCATTGCAGTCGCTTCTCTTGTTGTGGAGCAGGGCTCTAGGCACACGGGCTTCAGTAGTTGTGGCACGTGGGCTCAGTAGTTGTGGCTTGCAGGCTCTAGAGTGCAGGCTCGGTAGTTGTGGCGCACGGGCTTTGTTGCTCCGCGGCATGTGGGATCTTCCCGGACCAGGGCTCGAACCCATGTCCCCTGCATTGGCAGGCAGGTTCTTAACCACTGCACCACCAGGGAAGCCCCATAATGCCTATTTAAATGTGGCCAGGCAGGAACTTCCCTGGCAGTCCAGTGGTTAAGACTTTGCGCTCCCAACGCAGAGGGCCCTGGGTTCAATCCCTGGTCAGGGAACTAGATCCCTCATGCCGCAACTAAGATCCCTGTACACAGTAATGAAGATCTTGCGTGGCGCAACTAAGACCCGCTGCAATCAAATAAATAAATATTTTTTTTAATGGCTAGGCATAGCCAAATACAGCTGAGTTGCATATTTGAACTTCTAGAGAATCTAAACTTAAAACTTTTGTTTCAAAATTCCAAATCTTAGAAAAGTATATATTTATTGAGGTTTACAACATTGTTGGTTTACAACATTGTGTTAGTTTCAGGTATACAGCAAAGTGATTCAGATATATATATATATATATATATATATATATATCTTTTTCAGATTCTCTTCCACTATAGATTATTACAAAATATTGAATATAGTTCCCTGTGCTATACAGTAGGACCTTGTTGTTTATCTATTTTATATATAGCAGTTTGTATCTGCTAATCCCAAACTCCTAATTTATCCCTCCCACCCCCTTTTCCCTTTGGTAACCATAAGTTGGTTTTCTACGTCTGTGAGTCTGTTTCTGTTTTGTAAATAATTTCATTTCTATCATTTTTTAAGATTCCACATATAAGTGATATCATATGGTATTTGTCTTTCTCTGTCTGACTTACTTCACTTAGTATGATAATCTCTAAGTCCATCCATGTTGCTGCAAATGGCGAAATTTCATTCTTTTTTATGGATGAGTAATATTCCATTGTATATATGTAACACGTCTTCTTTATCCATTCCACTGCCCCTGGACACTTAGGTTGCTTCCATGTCTTGGCTGTTGTAAATGGTGCTGCTGTGAACATTGGGGTGCATGAATCTTTTCCAATTAGAGTTTTCATCTGAAAATTATATTTTTAATAGCACTTTTACTTTATTTATTTATTTATTTATTTTGGCTGCGCCCTGCTCAGTTCCCTGACCAGGGATTGAACATAGGCCACAGTGGTGAACACACAGAATCCTAACCACTAGACCACCAGGGAACTCCCTTAATAGGACTTTTAAAAGTTACTAAATGGCAAATGAAAGACTTCAAGTTAGAGAAACTGGATTACAGTGGCGTTAATAATAATAAAAATATTATGATGCTGATTATGTATTATAAAAAAGTTTGGGTCTTAAAGCGTCCCTTTCTTCCAGTAACCTGACATACTTAACAATATGTTGTATTCCACTTGTCCTCATGACAATAAGACCTATGGACGGTGGAAACTATTATAAAGGAGCAGAGAGACTTTGGGGTCACTCTAGCTAAATAGCAGGGCTCAGAACGTCGGGGAAGAACTTCTTTCTCTATTTTCCTTATGAATCAATATGGATAACTAACCAAGATAAATTAGTTCCCAAAGCAGATCTAGGGTAGCTCTCTACCCAGCTTGAATTCAGCAAATAATTGCCAACTCTCCTATATTCTTTTCCAACTCTACCATGCTTAACATCTGGCTTGGGATAAAAATATCGTTAAAGAGTGTAAGCTCAGCTCTTTCCCCAGGCACTCTGCGAGGAGAAGCGCATTCTTTGCCTTCCTTCATCTGTCGCCAGGTCTTCCTGTGGAGCCGGGTTTCTGTCTGACCATCCCCGGGTCCCGAGACCACTGCGGCTGTCCTAGCCCTCACCCAGTGTGCTGAGGGGCCCTCCCGGTGCAATCTTCCAGCAGAGGCACTCAGGAGTCTGTGACAAGGGGCCAGACTACTGCAGAGGCTCCCTGCTCTGTCTGCTGCCAGAGTCTCCTAGGGCCACTGCCTCTGGTTAAAGGGTACACAAGAGTTACTGAGACCACTCCAAAAGGTCCTCAAGTGCCAGAGCTTGGGTCCTGGATTTCTTCTGTGCAGTGTCCAGAGCTCAGCCCTTTGCCTCTCAGGACAGAAACATCAGAAAAATGGTGTCCTTTTGGTTCACTTGATGCAGCCACTTTTCAACACTTCTGTATCACTCGGGGTGTCTCCAAGTTCTTCCTTGGCTCACCCTGGGGAAAATTAACCCTTTCCCCCTTTGCCTCTCCCTCCCTCCTTCTCTCCCTCTTTCCTCCCCTGCTTTCCCTCCTGAACTTTTTGTTTCTCTTTCTCTCCTTCTGCCCTGGCTAAACTTCACACGTCAATCTCACTTCCCAAGCCTGGAGCCCGTCAGAAGACCCTTACCTGATTTTCTAGAGCAGCACTATGGAATAGAAATATAATGTGAGGCATGTGTATAATTTAAAATTTTCTAGTAGCTGCATTTTAAAAAAAGTAAAACGAAACAGGTGAAATTAATTTTAATAACATAATTTATTTAACCCAGTATATTCAAAATAGCATCATTTCAATATGTAATAAATATAAAAACAGAGGTATTTTACATTCCTTTTTTTTTTTTTTTTAGTTCACCCTTTTATTTTATTTGTTATTTTTTGGCTGCAAGGGGCTTGCAGGATCTTAGTTCCCTCACCCGGGATTGAACCCATGCCCTCTGCAGTGGAAGCGCAGAGTCTAACCACTGGATCACCAGGGAATTCCCTTTACATCCTTTTTTTCTTATGAAGTTTCTGAAATCCCGTGTATATTTCACACTTACAGCATATCCCAGTTTGGATCTGCCACCTTTCAATGCCCAAAAGCCCTCTGTGGTTGGTGGCTGCCATATTGGACAGTGCACGCATGGAGGCTAATGTGTCTGCCCCCGTGCCGCTGTGGCAGAGATTGATAATTACCTCCCAACATTCACTTTCCCCTTTTAGTTTAATATAGAATGCCAATTTGGGGGTTTTATTTCTCAGACGCCCCTGCAGTACAGTGTGGCCACGTAATCAAGTTCAGGCCAATGAGATACAATATCCAGTACCGCTAAGAAGTCTCCTTATGGGGCAAAAGCATGTATTCTTTGTTAACTCTACCCATGTTGAACATCTGGCTTGAGATTAAAAAAAAAAAAATCTTTAAAAAGCGAGGGTAAGCTCAGGTTTCCTCTGGAGCTCTGGGGTGGGGAGAAGGGCATTCTTGGCCTTCCTTCATCTGTTGTTATGAGCCTTGGAATGCCGTCATGGAGCTGTCATAGCCCTGGGCTGCAGGCCTGTGGACTCCTGTGTAAGAGAGAAGTAAACTTCTGCCTTATTTCAGCTATTGATATTTTGAGCTCTTTCTGGGCCTAATCTTAACTGACGCACTTCTGTAAGGTGGTTTTAGCCGACAACAAAATCAGTCACAGCAAGTAGCAGAAGCCTGGGAAAATCCTCTGTGGCAATGCCCTCCCTAGGGTTTTATCTTACTGTGGTCCCTCCTCCAGAGATGTTCTAAGTGTCTACACTCACAAAGACCCTTTTGACTCACTGAATAACTTCGAGAAGGGAGTGGTCTCATAGCTGGTTAACAGCCTCATTGAAAAAGAAACAGATTCACTGTATCTCCATCCCTTGAAATGACCTACTGCCCTGTGCTCCAGTGGGTGAGAAAATGTCAGTTACCTAGACTAGAGTTTCAGACTATATTTCACTTTCTTTAAGATTTGAAGTTAAAAATTAAAATGTCCTTTTCCTGTTTCATCCCGTGGAACATCATGATGCACAGAGCTGCATCTGCTCTCTCATTCATAATGAAAAGGGTTCCCTCGATCCTTTAGAACATGTCTTTGAATGGGAAAGTGCCCTAAAGGCAATTCAGACCAAAAGAGAAGGAAGATGAGGCCAGGGGGCAGAGGTGCATGAAATGAGCCTGGGAGGACCCCTGAGTCACCTGGACAATGACCTTTGTGACCAGAAACCCTCCTCTGAGGGGCTGCATCCAAGCTTCACTTTCTATGGGACCAGTGGCTTCTTTCCCTGGCAAAAGAGCTAAAACTTACCAGGCTGCAACAGGTGCTGGCTGGCTGGTGGTGACCATTAAGAGACCTCACCTTACATAACTGAAGAAAACATTGATAAATTTTTAAAAATACACTTACCTCAATCACTTTTGGGAAAAGGTCTGGCAGTTTCCTTATAAACAGCCTACATCTACCCTATGACCCAGCAATTCCACTCCTAGGTATTTGCCCAAAAGAGTTGAGAACATATGTCCACAGAAAGCCTTGTACAAGAATGTTTACAGCAGCTTTGTTCATAATAGCCCCAAACTGGAAACAGCCCGGTGTCCATCATGATGGGACTCGCTAAACTCTGGTATATTCATTCAATGCATTTCTACTAAGCAGTAAAAAGCAATGAATTACTGATACGATATGGATGCAACTCAAAGAAATCATGCACAGAGAAAGAAGGCTTGCACAAGAGTTCATGCTGTATGGTTGCTTTTATATGAAATTCTAGAACAGGCAAAACTAATGTGTTTGGTGGAAAAAAATTAGAAACAGCTTTCTGTGTTGGTTAGAGGCAAGAACTGACTGGGAAGGAGCAGGAGATGACATATATTCTGAATCTGTATTCTGTAATTCAGGTTTATGTATTTGCCAAACATTCAGTGGTGCACTTAAGATTTGTTCACTTCACTGAAATTTTTTAATTGTGGTAAAATACACATAATATAAAATTTACTATTTTAATCATTTTTAAGCATCTGGTTCAGTGGCATTAAGTACATTCATGTTTTTGTACAACCAGCACTACTCCCCATCTCCAGAATTTTTTCATCATTCCAAATTGAAACTCTATACCAATTAATAATAACTCCCCATCACCCTCTCCCCCTGGTCCCTGGTAACACTAATCCACTATTCTTTATGGAGTTGACTGTTCCATGTCCCTCATGTACAAGGAATCATACAATATTTGTCCTTTTGAGTATGGCTTATTTCATATAACATAATGTTTTCAAGGTTCATCCATGTTGTGGCATGTGTCAGAAATTCATTTCTTTTTAAGGCTGAATAATATTTCATTGTATGTAAATACCACATTTTGTATATATATTTATTCAGTGCTGCTGTGAACATTGGTGTACAAATAGCTGTTCAAGTTTCTGCTTTCAACTTTCTGGGTATATATCTAGAAGTGGCATTACTGGATTATACGGTAATTCTGTTTAATTTTTTGAGGAACCTTTTTTTTACAGCAACTACCATTTTACATTCCCACCAGCAATGCACAAGGGTTCCAATTTCTCCACATTGCTAACACTTGTTATTTTCTGTTTGCCCTGTTTATTTTATTTATTTATTTATTTTTTGGCGGTACGTGGGCCTCTCACTGTTGTGGCCTCTTCCGTTGTGGAGCACAGGCTCCGGACATGCAGGCTCAGCGGCCATGGCTCATGGGCCCAGCTGCTCCGCGGCATATGGGATCTTCCCGGACCGGGGCACGAACCCGCGTCCCCTGCATCAGCAGGCGGACTCTCAACCACTGCGCCATCAGGGAAGCCCCCTGTTTGTTTTTATAATAGCCATTCTAATAGGCGTGAAGTCGTATCTTATGGTTTTTATTTGCATTTCCCTAATGATTAGTGGTGTTGAGCATCTTTTCATGTGCTTATTGGACATTTATATGTCTTTTTTGGAGCTCTTTCCATGTCCTTTGCTCAGTTTTTTGTTGTTGTTGAGTTGTAGGTATCCTGTGTATAATCTAGATATAAATCTTTTATCAGAAATATGATTTGCAAGTATTTTATCTTATTCTATGGGTTGCCTTTTTACTTTCTTGATAGTGTCCTTTGATACACAGAGTTTTTAATTTTGATGAAGTCCAATTTATGTTTTTTCTTTTGTTGCTTGAACTTTTGGTGTCATATGCAAGAAATCATTGTCAAATGCAGTTTCATGAAGATTTAATCCTATTTTTTTCCTCAGAAAGTTATACTTTTGGCTCTTAAATTTAGATCTTTGATCCATTTTGACTTTTCTTTCTTTTTTATTTTTTTTTGTATATGGTGTCAGATAAGGGTCCAACTTCATTCTTTTGCATGTGGATATCAGTGTGCCCAGAACCATTTGTTGAAAAACTATCCTTTCTTCATTGAATGGTTTTGGCATCCTTGTTGAAAATCATTTGACCATATATTTGAGGGTTTATGTCTGGGCTCTCTATTTTATTCCATTGGTCTGTATTCCATTACCACACTGTCCTGATTATTGTACTTTGTAGTAAGTTTTGAAATCAGAAAGTGGGATTCCTTTAACTTTGATCTTCTTTTCAAGATTGTTTTCGTTATTCAGGATCCCTTGCAACTCCATATCAATTTTAGGATGAACTTTTCTATTTTTTTCAAAAAATATTACTGATTTTGATAGGAATGGCATTGAATCTATAAATTGCTTTGGGTACTATTACCGTCTTAACAATATTAATCTTCCAATCCATGAACACAAGGTGTTTTTCCATTTTTCTGTTTTTTTCTTGCATTTGTTTCAGCAATAATTTGTAGTTTTTAGTTTTATAAGTCTTTTGCCTCTTTGGTTGAGTTTATTCCTGAGTATTTTATTGTTTTTGATGTTATGATAAATGGAATTGTTTCCTTAATTTCTTTTTTAGCTTGTCTATTATTATTGTATAGAAATGCAACAGATTTTTGTGTGTTGATTTCATATCCTGCAACTTTACTGAATTTAGTTATTAGTTCTAACAATATTTTTGTGGAATCTTTAGGGATTTCTACATATAAGGTCATATAATCTGTGAACAGAGATAATTTTACTTCTTCCTTTCCAATTGGAATGACTTTTATTTCTATTTCTTATCTAATTGTTCTGTCTCGGACTTCAAATATTATGTTAAGTAGAAATGGCAAAGGCAGGCAGCATCCTTGTCTTATTCCTGACTTGAGGATATTCATTGAGAGTTTAACAAAAAAACCATAAAGATATTTTGAACTCTACTTAATGATATACATGCTGAAGTGTTTAGAGATGAAGTTACTGATGCCTGCAACTTACTTTGAAATTAGTCGAAACATAAAATGGACTGACGGATGGATAAATATGTGACAAAGCAAATATAGTAAAATGTAAACAGTACAGCTCCAGGTGGTGGGTATATGGGTGTTCATTGTGCAAGTCTTTCTCCTTTTCTCTAGTTTTGAAATTTTTCACAATAAAATGTGAGTCAAATTTTAGAGATAAAGTTTTCCCACTTTTTACTGTGAAAAATTTACCTCTGAAATGTATGAATTAAGAAGTCAAGATGCTACTTCTATGAGAGTAGAACTTGAGTACTGTGGCCACTTGCCCACCTAACCGCCATTGCTCTCCTTCTCTTTCTTCCTGACCAAGCCTGACTCCCAAGAAAGGCTGAAACTGCTGAGGTAGCTTTCTAGCCTCCACTGCAGCTTGGAATGTCCATGGAATCCAGCTCTGGCCAATGAGATCTGAGAAGAATTCTGCCAGGGGTAGAGTCTCTTCTTCATAAGATTTTTTTCTGGAGTGAAAAAAACAGAATCATAAACAAGACTCCCTCACCCCCTCGGGCTTTTCTGTGCATTCTGCCTTTGACCTTGGTAATGGGAGGTCATGATACCTGGCACTTCAGCAGGCATCTTGAGCCCATGAGGTTTTCTCTAACCTGGGGAGAAAAGCCAACAGGATGATGGAATGAATCATGGAAAGAGCCTGGGTCCTCAAAGGCATCACTTAGTTGTTGAACCAAGCCTGCAACTTCCTACTTCCAGGTTCATGTTATGTGGAATAACTGAATACCTTTAATTAAAGTTGTTGATAGTTCAGTATTTAATTTACAACTAAACACATTCTAAAAGATACAACTTTAAAAAATATAGTAGCTAAGTTCATCTTAGTTTCTTAGATTAGAATAAACTAGTTTCCTGTCTAATGCAGAAACTCCTCCAAGAACTTGTCTGACAGGTAGTGTTAGAATCAGCTGCTTAAACACTTTCAGGGAGAAAAACATCACTATTTCCTGAGCACTCACTGAACTCCTCTGATTGTTACAGGGCTCTTCTAATATGTTAAACCAAAATAAACCTCATTACTACTTTTACCCTTGGGTTCCTGGGAACAATCCACAACAAGCTACCTCGTTCACATTCCAAATATCTGAAAATGGCTCCTATATATTCCCTTTGTATCACTGCTTAAGGATATAACATTCTTAGTTTCTCTACCATTTCCTATAAGACATTGCTTTTTAAATATTTTGACATCCTGTTCACCCTCAAGTTTACACTAGTTTTTTGTTTTTTGTTTTTTTTGTGTGTGTGTGGTACGTGGGTCTCTCACTGTTGTGGCCTCTCCCGTTGCGGAGCTCAGGCTCCGGACGTGCAGGCTCAGTGGTCACGGCTCATGGGCCTAGCCGCTCCATGGCATGTGGGATCTTCCCAGACCGGGGCATGAACCCCTGTCCCCTGCATCGGCAGGCGGACTCTCAACCAGTGCGCCACCAGGGAAGCCCAGTTTTTTGTTTTTAAATAGACCCCAGATGAGTCTAGCTAGAATATGAGAGACTAAGGTTACTTAGCTTAATCTAGGAATGTTATCAAACATCTAAATCATGCTTTTGCTTCTGCAATCTGGCCAGTTCTCTTCTCTCCTGTATTCATGAAATAGGTACTTCTTAACCTAAATGCAATTTTTCTAGTTAAAATTCTTCTTATGGTTTTAAGTCACGTTCTAGCCCCTGCAGTCTTTGTGAACCTTGCTGTGTTATTCATCATATAAGCTATCCCTCCCAGATTTTTGACACCAGTTTATGAAATAAGCATGTCTGATAGCTCTTCACCAAATTTAACCTTCAAATATAAAACAAGAACCCCAAGGTACATCACCAGAAATTTATCTCCTGTTTTTCTTGTTGTTGCTGCTGTTTTGGGGGGGTTTTTTGGCCGCGCGGCTTGCGGGATCTTAGTTCCCCCACCAGGGATGGAACCTATGCCCCATGCAGTAGAAGAACAGAGTCCTAGCCACTGGACCATCAGGAAATTCCCGATTTCCAGGTTGATGTAATCAATGAATACTCTTTGGGTCCTGTTGTTCAATCAGCTGAAATAGTATAGAGGGTCATTAGCTGAGCATAATTAATGCTGAAAACAACCACTTAAAGCAAAATCATCTAAAACAGAAAAAAAACCATTAAATCTTGAAAATAATGTTTTCTTGGAATTGATCTTAAAAAATAAAACCCAAAATTTTGCAAATGAATTTATTTTACTTCAGAGTTAACAAATTTTCAGTTATGACTGCAATCATGCATTAATTCTGAGAATGAAAAAAGAATGGATCAATTCTGTTATTTTTTAGGAGGGGGTGGATTTTCTGACAAAACTGTATGATAGCAAGATGTGACAGCCTTTGTTTTACTTTTGACATTCAGATGACAATCATAAAGACTGTTATTTCTGAAAAAATATTAGAAGGCTTTAATAATTTTCCAAAGGTCCCTATTTTCCCTTTTATATTAAAATAATTCACTTCTGTGGTCCTTTGATGTCTACATGAGTTTTTTTCTTCCTCAACTAGTCTGACTCTTCCAGATCCTCCTTTGTTTTTTATTTTGGGTTTCATTCAAGCAATTCTGTGAAATCCTACTTCTTTGCAAGATTTATAATTTCAGTTTGCAATTGACTTGAATTCCTGCAAATAAGATAGCTATTAACAAGGGTTCTGGATCCAGCTCATCCTGGTTGAAATCCTGCTCTTTCACTCAATTGACCTGGAGCCTCAATTTCCTCATCTGTAAAATGGACTCATAATAATATTTGCCTTATAGAGTTTTAATGAGTATTTAATGAGTATTTAATGAGTGAGTTCATATAGGTAAAGCACATAAAAGAGTGTCTGGCACATAGTAAGCATTCAATACCGTAGTACGTATTTTTATTCTTATATTGTACAAGAAGATCAGCCAGCCATCAACAGACAAAGAAATTGATGCCTTGGGCTGAGACAGATGCTGATATAAAGTGATTTCGTGAGCTGAATAGTGTCCCTGAGACTTCATATGTTGAAGTCCTAAACGCTTGTACCTCAGATTATGACTATCTTTGGAGCTAGGGTTTTTTTTTTTTTTTAGTATTTACTTGCTTTTTAAAAAATTTTTATTGGAGTATAGTTGATTTACAATGTTGTGTTAGTTTCAGGTGTACAGCAAAGTGAATCAGTTATACATACACATATATCCACTCTTTTTTTTTTAAGATTCTTTTCCCATGTAGGCCATTACAGAGTATTTAGTAGAGTTCCCTGTGCTATACAGCAGGTTATTATTAGTTATCTATTTTATATACGGTAGTGTGTATATATATATTTTATATATGGTAGTGTGTATATACGGAGATAGAGGCTTTAAAAAGACCCTTCTGGGAAGTTAAAAAGAGGTCATTAGGGTGGGGTCTAATCCAATATGACTGGTGTCCTTATAAGAAGAGAATAGGACACAGATACACGGAGAAAAGATCATGTGAAGACACAGGGAGAAGACAGCCACCCTCCAGGCAAGGAAAGAGCCTCAGAAGAAACCAGCTCTGTTGACACCTTGACCTTGTACTCCCAGCCTCCAGAGCTGTGAGAAAATACATTGCTGTTGTTCAGCCACCCAGTCCATGGTGTTTTGTTATGGGAGGCCTAGCAAACTTCCACAAGTGGAGAGGAATATCTGAGTGCGACAATCCTACTTTAAAAACTCATTAGTTTTGAAAGGTTCATTAAGTATTTCTGTTACGGTCATTTTCCTTCCCTTGCGCCCTTTCACTGAGGTTTCATAAGATGAATGCTGGAATCTGGAGCAACCTGGAATCACAGTCCACATTTCTCTGTGATCCACCAGGATGTCATGAGAGACTTCTGGCAAATGTTTTGCTAAAATAGTCCTTCTGACTATGATTTCTTCTTCTTCCTCTAGTCGAATGCTACAGAATGGAAACAAGGTTGTTAGGGGCGAGCTCAGATTTCAGGGAATGAAGGAGAGGGCCTGGCCGTCACCACTTTCTTCAATAAACACGTACAAAGCCCCTTTAATCATCCATTCTGGGGCTCTGCGGAGGCTCCGCATTAAACTTAACCCGTGTGCGGACCCCTAAGTCACCTTTCCTGTTGTGCTGGAAAATCTGGAACTCATTGACCATCTCCAGTCTTTGCCGTCTCTCCGTTCCCCTGACCCCTCCCATTCGGATAGTCCTGTGATCACATCTGCAAGTTCTTTCAGGGCCCTGGGGTGTCATTTATCTAAACGAACAGCGCTGCCCTCATTGTAAGCAGCTAGACGCTCCCTGTGCGTCTGTCTTGGTTTGAAGATCGTTCTGCTTGAGAGAGAAGACAAAAGCATTATCATTTGTGCTGTTTTATCACACACACTGCACTTTTCTTCATTTACATTGATCATTTTTCTTTTTTGTCTTTCCTGGTTCTGTCAGTGCAAACTTTTATTCACTGTCACAAATATCCTTTATACTGCAAAAATCTCATTAAGTAGATATCAGGTTAACGCGAGATATACTATCCAGAGCTGCAATAATTCCGCTGCGGACTATAAGATCCATTGATATGATACAGTAATTTGTATTACTATAAATATACTCAGGAATTTCAAATATAGTTCTATTTTTTCCCTACTCCTTTAAGTCTTGAACTAATCCGGAGTCTTTGTCATATATTACAAACAGTACTTTTAAAAATGTAAGTATTCGAAGTAATGAATGTCATGTACTAGGTCATACCATGTTGTTCATCATTAAATGATGCCAGTTTAGGAAGGTATGTACTTCTTTCCCTCCATGCATCTTGCACAGTGAACATGCTTCCACACTGGTTTAACCTAGACCCCTTCCAATGGTTCATCTATCAGATCCCCTAGATATCAGAGGCGGCCTGTAAAACTGTACACATTGGTCCCCTCCAGGACCAAGCCAATGGAAAACCTGCATTGCTCACCTGAGCCCCAGCTCCCCAGGGGATGGAGTCCTGCTACCTGGCACTGATGCTGAGGGCTCCTCTGCTACCTGCAGTGCCTCTCCCCTCAAATGGAAGAAGTTGTGCATGTTCTCCAGTAAACTTTCCCATTTGGCTGTGGCATCTCAGGCTCACTGCAAGGAAGGGGGGAATGGGGAGCAGGCTAAAAGGAGAGAGACCCTTTTGTCCCTGCTTCAACTTGAGGAGATTCATTGCTTTTTTGTATATTTGGCCTCCTCGTAAGATTTTGTTTCAAGAAGGCCTTCAAGATAGTTTGTAGTAGGGACTTCCCTGGTGGTGCAGTGGTTGAGAGTCCGCCTGCCGATGTAGGGGACACAGGTTTGAGCCCCGGTCTGGGAAGATCCCACATGCCGCAGAGCGGCTGGGCCCGTGAGCCATGGCCGCTGAGCCTGCGTGTCCAGAGCCTGTGCTCCGCAACGGGAGAGGCCACAACAGTGAGAGGCCCTTATACCGCAAAAAAAAAAAAAGATAGTTTGTAGTAATAAGCAGCTCTGGAGGCTGCTCACATCTGCCCCTACCAAATGTTCCTAGGTTTAGCGAATAAAAATACATGATATCCAATTACATTTGAATTTCAGACAAACAACAAAAAAACTTTAGTATAAGTATATCCCACATATCACATGGTGTATACTTACACTACAAAAACCCTTTTTAGTACAAGTATGACCCATATATTGTATGGGACATACTCATATTAAAGAATGATTGGTTGTTTATCTGAAATTCAAATTTAACTGTGCCCTGTATTTTATCTGGCCGTCCAGGCCTACTCCCAATGAGCCGACAGTGTACACACTGTATAACTGACCCCTCTGCGGGGATTGACCCTTTTGCCTTTAGCAGCAATTCTTCCCTATTCAGACCTCAATTTGTTGGGCTGTGTCCCTCAGGCCCAGCCTTTGTCATACTCCACTCCCAACCGTTGTGTGAGGACAGCCCAGCTCCAGGACTCACTGACCCAGCTCACATTGAGGTTGATAATCAGAATGAAAGGCTCCCTTGTGGGCTGACCAGTCAGGGCAGACTTTCACCTGTATTGATCACTAGAAATGACTACACATCAACACTTGCATTTCTCAGTTGGGGAACAAAACCAAAAGGGGTTTCTACCATAAATGGTCTTGGCCGAGACTGGTCTACAGCTGGTTGGTATTAGGGGTTGGCGGGTGGTGAGGGCTGGTAAAATACCTGAGGTGGGAGTGGCCTCAGGTTGAGGGAAGAAGGGGATGTGTTCTGCCATAGCTGTGGATGAAAGGAAGGATCTAAAAAGTGGCCTGAAGAAGGATATTGTCTAAGATACCAAAGACACTGTGCTTCTAATAGTTCTCATCTTTTCTCGGCACAGGGTGACAGAAAGAGCAAGTGGAGTCAGAGTCAGGGCTTAGAGTTACCCCAGGATCTGCTGAGCCAGGTACATAACCTCTCTGACCTTCCTCCCCCATGTGATAGGATGCTTGTGCCTGTCTTGCTGGGTTTTTGTGGGAATTAAATGAAATACCACTTAAAGTTGGGTTTCTGTCTGTTTCCTTCACCCCTTTCCAAAATTAAATTATTTTCTCTGCTCTAAATAAAACAAAACAAATATGATTATGGTTTGGAGAGAATAAAGTGAGGAGAAAAAAATCTAGAAATATTAACATGAAAGAAAATTATATAATTTAATTTAAAAATATTCTGGTTAGGCAGGAAAACATGGGGAGATTTCTGTTTAAAGACAGAACACACACATTCACTGCTTCTCCTTCCAGAAACACCACCAAAATTATGGCCAAGGGACAAATGAAAGCCATGAACCAGCAGAACAAAGAGAACAGGAGGGAAGATGACAGCAACAAAATTTTGGAAGGCAGAAAGCAGAAGACAGAGTGGTGAGCTGACTTAGCCCTCCACAGAAAGAAGCCTGCTTTTCTGGAAAGAGCACCAGACAGCGGGGAAAGAGGCAGCACTGGTCTAAGTAAAGGAGAGCATGGGGACAGAAGCATCACATCCTGAAAAATAAGAGTTATTATTCTGAGATGGTGACCAGAATAGAGGCCTGAGTCCAAGTCTTTTAACCTCTCTGCACTCAGTTTCCTCACCTATAAAATATAAATTATGGACCCTAATGTCCTGGATTGATTGCAAGGAATAAATATGGCCAGGTGTGTGTAAAGGTTTTCTAAATTTAAAACACCATAGAAATGTAAGGAATTTATTAAGTGCATGAGGCAAAATGCAGCATAAGAAAACTAGCTACCAATAAACAGCTGGCTCTTTGATTTTGTTTGCAGCCCCTCAGAAAACTTGAACCTAAAATCACTGCCATGCAGAGATGCCAGACCTAGTCCCTATGGAAAAGAAAACATTGCTTCCTCTCACAGGGCACTAAGCTACTCCTATGAATGTTCGTGGAGTTTGAAGCCAAGCTAGCGTTTCATGGTGTGTGCTGGGTACATGCCCAGAGTGTGCCGGCAGATATGTCCTCAGGTGCCTCCTAGGCCATCTTGCCTAAATAACACACAAAAGTGGCCAAGTCTGGGCTTCCCTGGTGGCACAGTGGTTGGGAGTCTGCCTGCCGGTGCAGGGGACACGGGTTCGTGCCCCGGTCTGGGAGGATCCCACATGCTGCAGAGCGGCTCGGTCTGTGAGCCATGGCCGCTGGGCCTGCGTGTCCGGAGCATGTGCTCCGCAGCGGGGGAGGCCGCAATGGTGAGAGGCCCACGTACCACAAAAAAAAAAAAAAGTGGCCAAGTCTGTGGCATAGTTAACAACGCTGTATGAATTTCAATTGTCTGATTTTGATAATACACTATGGTCATGTAAGATGTTACCATTGGGGGAAGCTGGGTGAAGGGTACCCAGGAATTCACTGCACTATTTTTGTGACATCTTGTGAGTTTAAAATTAAGTTTTTAAAAAAAGTTTAAAGATAAAAGTATCCAGACCCAACCAGTGCCCCAAACGAAAGAACCCAAACTACATCTGGAATGTTAGAGGGGTGTGAATCCTACAAGAACACTGGATTGTACTGCAAGGAATTGCAGTATCAACACCCTTATAGGCTACTTGTTTTTGCAAAGAAGGAATGGTCTTTCACCAGAGCCTTTTCCCCCCAAACATTTGTTCAGTATCTCCCCTCAAACTACTATTTTATGTCTGCCATTAAGAAAAATTACCAGGTACATTCATCTACCTTGAAGAAGGAAATGAGTAACGTCATTTTGCTTACTTTCCAATAACAAAGTAGGAAATCAGAAGTCCCTGGGTAATGTGAAAAAAAAAAACAACTTTATTTTACTTAAGAGATGCCAAGGAACATCCCTGGTGGTCCAGTGGTTAAGACTGTGCCTTCCAATGCAGGGGGTACAGGTTTGATCCTTGATCGGGGAACTAAGATCCCACATGCCCTGCAGCCAAAAAACCAAAATATAAGACAGAAGTAATATGGTAACAAATTCAATAAAGACTTAAAAAAAAAAAAAAAAGAGAGAGAGAGAGATGCCAAGACTCCTTGTGCCCCTGAGCATGGTGGGTGGAGGAGTTTCCTGCATGCAAAGTCACTAATGCAAGATGCATTAGCCCTTAGCTTTAGAAGTTCCACATTTCTTGGCACCAAAGGGCCATGAATAATCCTCTCCACTCCCCTTGACTATTGGAGGCCTTTCAAAATATTTCTTAGCCCTCATCCCCCCTATACTTTGATCCTGTCAGGGAGAATGCAAGATATCAAGTTGTTTATACCCTAGACTAGCTTCAGTGTGTCTCCAATGTCAGTGTACAGTAGAATCACCTGTAAAAATACAGATTCTCAGGTCACACGCCTGGAAATTCTGACTCCATAGATGTGGGCTGGAGCAAATTATCTCCAATATTGACAATTGACAATATTGACTATAGGTCACACTGTGAAAATCACTGGCAGAGGGTAGGTACTTGCCTATAAAAGATAAAGAAAATGGCTGATTATATACAAGATTGAATTAAAAGACAATATGAAAATCAAAGGGTTTGACATGAGCATTGAATCGTTAAGAAATGAGAATGTGGGCCTCCCTGGTGGCGCAAGTGGTTGAGAGTCCGCCTGCCGATGCAGGGGATACGGGTTCGTGCCCCGGTCTGGGAGGATCCCATATGCCGCGGAGCGGCTGGGCCCGTGAGCCATGGCCGCTGAGCCTGCGCATCCGGAGCCTGTGCTCCGCAACGGGAGAGGCCACAACAGTGAGAGGCCCGCATACCGAAAAAAAAAAAAAAAAAAAAAAAAAAGAAATGAGAATGTGACCATGGTTCATTGACTCACATTTTAGATTTAATATCCCTGCAGTAATTAATCATTTAAGATTAAAATTTTTGAATGGTTCAGTTATTTTCACTTGTGAGATAGGGCATCAGTTTTTTTTATTTCAATCAGCCTAATTGAGACAAAATGAAGAATTCCTTAGTGGTTTTTTCCCCCTTAGTGGGAAGTATTTGCATCTAAAGTGCACAGATTGAGTTCTTTTTAAAGTATCAACGAGTAGAAGAATAGAAATGGGTTAATGTACAGACTTGCTTAGTCCACATAGGTTGTGATTATTAAGGAAAGTTCAAGGAGCAAAATTGCATTTTAAAGCTATTTTTTTTTATTGCTCCAACCCAGTTTATATTTCCCTTCCTGAACAGCATTCATTTTAGCATCTCATTTACCTTCCAACTTGGCCATTTATCAATTTTTCAAGTACAAGACTTTTATCCTCAGCAGGACTGTGAGTTCTGGGCAGAGCAGAATCATACCATTCTCCCACATGCTTTGCATAGAGTAACTGTTCAATAAGTATTTGTTGTTTGAATCCATGAATAAATAAATGTAGATGAGCAGTCAGTCAAACCACCTTCACCAAATAAAACAGCTTGGAAGCTAAAGGAATGTATCCTAGAAAGAGCACTGAATTTAGAATCAGCCGAACCCGTCTCTGCTTCCTCCATCTGTAATCTGTGATCCAATAGAAGTATAATCCCTATCAAATTACCAATGACATTTTTCTTAGAACTAGAGCAAAAAAATTTTTAATTTGTATGGAAACACACTAGAAATATAGTGCAAGCTACTAACACAGGCTGCCTATGTAATTTAAAAAATTTAATAGCTCAATTTTTAAAAGTAAAAATAAACAGGTAAAATAAATTTTAATAATATATTTTATCTTATCCAATGTGTCTAAAATATCATTCATCATATAATCAATATCAACTATTACTGATATATTTTACGTTCTTTTTTTCTTATTGGTTTTGAACCTGACGTGTATTTTACACCTGTAGCACATCTCAGTTTGGACTGTTCAAGTGTTCGTGGGGCTGGTCACCATCGTGGTGGAGAACTCAGCTCCAGAGGCCTGTTAACTATGAACAAGCCTTGATTTCCTAATTGGGAAAATTGGAATAGTACCTCCGTCATACGGCCTCTGTGAGGATTAACTGAAACAATGGGGTGTGAAGATGTATGGTGGCGTGTAACACAAAGGCTAATTTCTTTGCTTATGCTACACATCCACTGAGCAGAGTGGGGATTCTTTTTTTTAAGATTTTTTTTTTAATTGAAGGATAGTTGATTTACAATGATGTGTTAGTTTCAGGTGTATAGCAAGGTAATTCAGTTATATATATATATATATATATATATATATATATATATATATATATATATATATATATATATATATATATATATATATAATACATATATATTCTTTTTCAGATTCTTTTCCATTATAGGTTATTACAAGATATTCAATATAGTTCCCTGTGCTATACAGTAGGTCCTTGTTGTTTACCTATTTTATACATAGTAGTGTGCATCTGTTAATCCCAAACTCATAATTTATTCTTCCCTCCACCTTTCCCCTTTGATAACCCTAAGTTTGTTTTCCATGTCTGTGAGTCTGTTTCTGTTCTTTAACAGAAGTTGAGGGAATTCCCCGGTGGTCCAGTGGTTAAGATTCCGTGCTCCCAATGCAGGGAGCCCGGGTTCGATCCCTGGTCAAGGAACTAGATCTCTCATGCTGCAACTAAAGAACCCATATGCCCCAACTAAAGATCCTGCATGCGGCAACGAAGATCCCGTGTGCCACAAGTAAGACCTGGTGCAGCCAAAAAAAAAAAAAAAAGTTGAGTTCATTTGTATCTTTTTTTTAGATTCCACATATAAGTGATATCATATGGTATTTGTCTTTGTCTGGCTTTCTTCACTTAGTATGATAATCTCTAGGTCCACCCATGTTGCTGCAAATGGCATTATTTCATTCTTTTTCATGGATGAGTAATATTCCATTGTATATGAGTAATATTCCATTATATATATATACATATACAGACACATACCACATGTTTATCCATTCATCTGTTGATGGACACTTAGGTTGCTTCCATGCCTTGGCTATTGTAAATAGTGCAGCTATGAACATTGAGGAATGTGTATCTTTTTGAATTATGGTTTTCTCCAGATATGCCCAGGAGTGGGTTTGTTGGATCATATGTTAACTCTATTTTTAGGGTTTTTTTGGTTTTTTGTTTTGTTTTGTTTTTTTGGTACGTGGGCCTCTCACTGCTGTGGCCTCTCCCATTGTGGAGCACAGGCTCCGGACGCGCAGGCTCAGTGGCCATGGATCAGGGGCCTAGCCGCTCCGTGGCATGTGGGATCTTCCCGGACCGGGGCACGAACCCGTGTACCCTGCATCGGCAGGCAGACTCTCAACCACTGCGCCACCAGGGAAGCCCTATTTTTAGTTTTTTAAGGAACCTCCTTACTGTTTTTCATAGTGGCTGCACCTACTTACATTCAGGGTGGGGATTCTTAAAATTTCTATTATGTCCTTTTACATTTGGGGGGCAAAGTAGGTTATGTAGCCACACCTAAACTTTAGTGGGAGTGAAGAATTGCAATCCTACTGTGCATCTGATAGGTGGACAGCAGGAAATACTTGATGAACATCATGAAGGACTAAATCAGAACAATTACTCTAATAAGCATTTTTACTAACTTTCTGAAGAACTCAGTTCTGTAGTCCATTCTACCCACCAGAGATAGCATTTTAAGCAGGGTTTTCCCCCATGTTCGTGTAGGGGGCTAAGGGCGGGGGAACTACATCAGACATCTGAGGGTCTTAATACTGTTGTGCCTTTGCAAATGCTGATACTGCCTGGAACAGTCCTCATGGGTCCAGAGCCAAGTCAAATGCAACTTGCTTTGCTGGTTTTGTATATTGATCTCTCCCAGGTGCAGGCACTGCTCACTGCTGGGATACGGCAGTGAACAAGCAGATCAAATCGCTGTCCTCAAGGACCTCACTTTCCTGATTTCCTCTACAGAATGAGGTCCTTCCCTCCTAAGTGGCTCACTTTTATTAAGCTGACTGCAGGACAGCCACTTGCTGAGATGTCTGATAAAAGAAATGTTCACATATTGAGATAGTCATTCTGGTTTATGCATGAGTTAACTTGAATTTTATGCTAACTAAAATAGCCTGTAGCCTATCATATGTGCATTGTACATCTGCTTTAATTATTTAAGAAAAGGGCACACTGATCAGAAGTCAAGAATGTCCATGTTAAAAATAAAGATTAAATGCCCCTCTTCCTGGGACACCAATGCTGGTACCCCTTTGATGATAAGACTCCATTTACAGGTGCCAAGGCCATGCTGACTTGCTGTGTATGTGCCGGTCTGTTCTTTCTTTTGAAACACTGAAGAAATGTAACCCTGAATTGTTTAATGTTCCTTCTTCTGACAAGATACAAAACTGTGCTGAAAACCCTGCTTCTCTGGAGCTGCTTCTCAGCATAATCTGGGAAGACAGCGTCCAGGCTAACCCTTAGTTTGGCTCAAATAAAACTGTTTTCTAGTCCTATTATAGATAGTTTATTTATCATTTTTATTGACACGTCCCTCTCCCTCTCTTCCTTGGAGCAGGCTGAGAGTTACTCATCTTTAGCACTAGCCTCTTTCTATGCACAGAGCTTGAAGACAAGGTTGTTAAAAAGTCAGCCTCTGAAACAAAACTTCCTAAGTCAACTCATAAGTTTGGTGTAAGAGCAACTCCCCTGGGAGGAGCCTGCTGATCGGTGTCCTCTGAATCAAGGGCTGACGACCAGGATATATTATAACATAGATACATGATTGATAGAAATGGGGCTGGAGAGTGAGCGCTGAGAACCACACACAAGTGAGAAAGCCACTGCATCTGACAGGCTTAGAGATGCAGAACGTAGGGTGGAACAGGTTTGTCATCTGTGAAATGGGAATGATACCCACCTGTTGGGCTGTGGGAACTAAATGAGAGAATCTTTGTAAAGGACGGCACCTGGTACTGGTGAAACCCTGGGCTAAATCCACTTCACCTGTCTTCACTATTCAAGGTCCCCCAAGCGGCATGTAGCCTAAACAATGTTTGCCCGAATTGTTTTCCAGGAACTTGGAGTCAGCTGCGTCTAGTTCACGTTGAGCCGGTTAAGACTGGATAGGACCACCGACCCTCCAACTGGGCTTGCGCGCGTGTCCGCACGGTGACCTTTTGAACGTGCAGCCGCCTGTATACTCTTTACGCATGCGCAGAACGACAATTACCTTACTTTTTCCGCATCACGTTTCTCCGTGCTCCCCATGCTTGCGACTGTCCTGCTGCTTTATTCTTTCTCCCATAAATACCCCAGCCCCTCGCCTTCAGGGAGGCAGATCTGGGATTTGTTCTTCCATCTCCTCGTTTGGCTGCTTTGGGAATAAATCCTCTCTCTGCTGCAAACCTCGACATCTCAGCGTTTTGGCTGCTGAGCGTTGGGCAAGATGAACCTGGTTCAGTAACAGTGGTAAGAACTCAATATATTATTATTGAAAATTTTTTTCAGTAATTATAAATAATGATTATTATTGGTTTGGGCAACCACCTCCTACCCTATGTGTTGACAGCTCATTTGGCTGAAGGTACTTAGGCTACTTGGAACTGGGTTTCTATGCTGTTCTAGTCACCAAACTGGGAGAGAGTGAATCTGAGGATGTTGGCATTTGGGGAAAAAAAAAAAAAAAGGCACTCTGATGACATCGTCAGGGTCCTGATGTCCAGATTTGTCTGAAGTTGGAGACATCTTCGACATCCAAATTCCAGGAAGCTTTTTTTGGACAAACTACTTTGAACTGGGTTTTAGTGCACATAGCAGAGTCACTGCCAACAGCATGCTGTCCAGGGCGCAGTGTGCCCAAAGCAAAGAGCCTGCCTAGCTGTCCATATCCTTGTATTTTCTTTATCCCTCAAAGCCTCCTTGGGGACACAGCAACTGAACTCCTCTTTTACGGGGCTTTCCTGTTGCTGCCTGAGCCCTCGATTTGCACCTGGAAAGACTCTCCCTGTACCGCCTGTTCCTGCATCTCAGATGGTCCATCGTGAAGCAGAGGTGCTATGTGAGTGGTGGCCTTGATCCTAGGATGCTCCCCCTCTGGATCAGAGGTTACCCCCCTGTGTTTCAGCCTGCCTGCTGTGGGCACATGGTGATGACTCCCTCCCAAGCAGGGGGCTGTATTGTACACCAGACATTTATCATAAAATTTCCCTTTTTAGGACACCACCTTATTATATCCGGAGGTCCCCAAATGATTAACAGAATATTATTCTTCTAACTGTAACTAATGAGAGAGTGGTGGGGCATTTTTTGGAATAAAACACATAGGCATGGAGTTTTCTCTGAGCTGAGTTCACAAAGGCTGTTGGATTTGAAGATTTATGCTTGTTAGATAAATACTCCTTAAAGTGAGTATAGACTTCTGATCATTCTTTCACCAAGGAGAAAATTGGACCCAGAGGTCTGAAGGGCCCTGTTTCAGTTCACAAGAGTTTACTTACATTAAATGTTTCCCTGGACACTGTCATGGGGGCCGTAACTTCCTTCTGCCCGCATCTCTGTCTTTGAAGGAACCGCCTCTCTTTACTCAGTGCCCCTGAGGTGACCCCAGGAGGGGGAGGTACTACAGGCAGGGTACACCACCCACCAGTAACGGTGATTATAAAGGGGGACCATGAGGCAGGACGTACTGATTTCACAAGACCGCGTCATACCACTAAACTGAAGTTGGTTTAGACTTAGATCAATTAGGTTTTTATGTTCGTTTCTAGTACCTGCACTATATTCAGGCTTCCAATTTACATTTTAGTGACTATTGCTAGGATTATTTATGATGATTTAGGAAACAGGATCTGTTTACTTTAGGGGTTTGATTCTCTCAAACTGAAAATGCTATGTTCAGAATTCTGAGAGACGGGGCCAGGAGTTGTTTACAACAGGGAGTGTAGAATTTGGAGTGGGGAGGGATGCTGCAGCTTTCTATATCTTAATTGTGGCGGTGGTTACTATGGTATGCCTTTGTCAAAACTCACAGAACTAAATACTGAAAAGGGTGAATTTTACGGTCTGTCAATTATACCTTGAAGAGGATCAAAATATGCCACTTTGGCATAAGGATGATTTTTAGCTAAAGACTTCTTTGAGAATCAACAGATGCAGGAAGAGTTCTTGCCCTTCCCTTATCTGCCTAGAAGCAGGGCATAAATTTCCCTTTGTGAAGGTGTCTTCCTCCCCTCCACCAGAAAGAGAAGAGGGGCTCTTATCACTGTAGATGAGAAGTTGGCACTGAGATGCATAAACATACCTTACTGAAAATAACCTTTATCTTCCATTATTTGCCCCATATAGTTGCTAGTTACTTGTCCATGATTTATCACCCCTTGAAGCCCAAACCCTCTTTCCCTTCTTAAAAGGGTGTATAAGTTCTGAGTCTAATCACTTACTTGAGTTTCACTGCTTTTCTGTGCATGTGACTATTAAATTGTTTGCCTTTTCTCCTGTTAATCTGCCTTTTGTTGGTTTAATTCACAAGTCCCTGCTTACTGAACCTAAAAGGGTAGAAGAAAAGTTTTTCCTTCCCGATGAGCTCAATAAAAAAATTAAAGATAAATCCCCCCCAACTCTGAGAAATTTTGTGTAATACTAATAATTGTGGGTAAAGGAAAAAAGATCACAAATCAGCATGCTCAGTTTGATCCTACAATGGACATCTGTGATTTGGATTTTCCCAAAACCCCCTTTCCCTCTGGGAGTCTGCTTCTCCCTGAGTCTGTCAGAGATGATGCCTCTCTCTCTCTGGTCAAAGGGACCCTAACTGAGCTGATAATAATAACCCCATCCCGCTGGTAACATACCTGGAGAAGGCATATGACTCAAGCAGGGCCAAGAAGAGTTCATGCCTACATTTATAAATAGACAGTGGAAGAAAGAGGTCTTTTTTTCTGTCCTCGTTACCATTCCCTACTATTTTATTTTATTTTATTTTATTTTTTACTGGTTTATTTATTTATTTAGGCCACGCCAGCAGGCATGCAGGATCTTAGTTCCCCAACCAGGGATTGAACCCGTGCCCCCTGCAGTGGAAGCACAGAGTCCTGACCACTGGACCACCAGGGGAGTCCCCACCATTTGATTTTAAAACAGAAGCACAAAACCGGTTTCTGCTACCATTCCTCTCTTATGCTGAGGGGAGCCATCCCGAACTGAGCTAAGAATCACTGTGCCTGCCGTAGGCTTTGCCCACCCTCAACCTTTGCCCACCTCTGCCAAACTCTGGTCTTACACTCCCAACAAGAATCTGTGAGAGTTCTAGTGGCTCCATTTCCTCACCAACACTTGGTGTCATTAGAACCAAAATTTGTGCCAATTCCACCAGCATAAAATGGAATCTTCGGTTTTTAAATCTGTGTTTCTCTGGTTACCTTGAGGCTGAACATCTTTTCATACATTTATCAGTCATGTAGGTCTCCTCATCTGTGAATCTTTACTCATGTCTTTTGCTTATTTTTCTGTGGATTATTTGTCTTTTTCTCAGACATGTAGGTCTCCTCATCTGTGAATCTTTACTCATGTCTTTTGCTTATTTTTCTGCGGATTATTTGTCTTTTTCTCATTAATTTCTGAGATTTTTTTCAATATATTCTGTGTACTCATTCTTTGTAAGCTAAATATATGGATCTGATCTTATCCCATTTTGGGCTTGTTTTGTTTTATTTTTTTAAAAAAATACATTAAATATTTTTAAAAATATCTTTTTGTTGAACAGAAGTTTTTAAAATTTTAATGAAATCAAGTGTATCACTCTTTTTCTTTATGGTTTATGATTTTATTATCTCAAGTAAGAAATTCTTCTCTATTTTTTTCAACAATTTAAAAATTTTAGGGGGAGCGGGATAAATTGGAAAATTGAGATTGACATATACACACTACTACATATAAAATAAAATATTTATTTACAATAGCCAAGACATGGAAGCAACCTAAATGTCCATCAACAGATGAATGGGTAAAGAAGATGTGAGACACACACACACACACACACACACACACACACACAGAATGGAATATTGCTCAGCCATAGAAAACAGTGAAATAATGCTGTGTACAGCAACATGGAGGGACCTAGAGATTATCATAATAAGTGAAGTCAGTCAGAGAAAGACAGATATCATATGATATCACTTACATGTGGAATCTAAAAAAATGATACAAATGAACTTATTTACAAAACAGAAACAGACTCACTTATATAGAAAACAAACTACTTATGGTTACCAAAGAGGAATAGTTGGGGGGGAGGGATAAATTAGGAGTTTGGGATTAATATATACACACTACTATATATAAACTAGATAAACAACAAGGACCTATTGTATAGCACAGGGAGCTCTACTCAGTACTCTGTAATGACCTATATGGGAAAAGAATCTAAAAAAGAGTGGATATATGTATATGTATAACTGATTCAGTTTGCTGAATAGCAGAAACTAACACAACATTGTAAATCAACTATACCTAATAAATTTTTTTTATTTAAATTTTGCTTTTTTTACATTTAGGTTTAGTTCACTTGGAATTCACTTTTTGTATATGGTATGAGGTAGGGACTTGTTTTGGTTTGCTTTTTTAAATTTCCACATGGATAACCAACTGTCTTAAAAATATTTATTTAAAAAGTCCATATCCAGGGCCTCCCTGGTGGCGCAGTGGTTAAGAGTCCGCCTGCCGATGCAGGGGATACGGGTTCGTGCCCCGGTCTGGGAGGATCCCATATGCCGCGGAGCGGCTGGGCCCGTGAGCCATGGCCGCTGGGCCTGCGCGTCCGGAGCCTGTGCTCCGCAACGGGAGAGGCCACAACAGTGCGAGGCCCGCATACCGCAAAAAGAAAAAAAAAAAAAAAAAAAAAGTCCATATCCAAAAAAAAAAAAAGCAAATAAGGACTTCCCTGGTGGTCCAGTGGTTAAGGCTCCATGCTTCCACTGCAAGGGGCACAGGTTGGATCCCTTGTTGGGGAACTAAGATCCTGCATGCCTTGTAGTGCGGCCAAAAAAAGAGTCCATATCCTGTTGAAGGAGCCTTCGTGATATTTATCTGTACTGTCACCTCTATCGTTATTAAGGTCCCTAATATGTAGGTTCTTTATATGTAATATTTTATATATATATGTAAAGATACTTGCATTAATATATATTCTTAGTTGAATCCTAATCTATATAGAACTTGGCATCAGGGAATGGAGTGTGGCAGGCATCAGACCTGATTGTGGAATTGGGTGAGCTGGGGGTAGGCTGGAAAGTACTGGGGGCCCCAGTGTTCTGGGCTGGGAAGGTGGCCTTCCTTGGCACATGGGAGCAGGACTGTTGGTTAAACTGAGGCCTGTTCTATATGGGGACTAGAGCATTTGTGACATTAGTAGGAAAATCTCAAGCTGTTGCATTCATCTTTAGCCTTCAGAAAAGAGCTACAGTAAAGACACACATTTAGCTGAAGGAGGATCATCTGAAAGAAAAGAGGGAAGAAGTCACAGAGCTTTCCTTACACATGTCCTTTCTGCCTGCAGAAGGAAATCCAAAATTGTTGCATATCTGGTTGTCTGAAGCCTGCCAGAATTTGAAAAGCCAAATTATCTGTCAGACTAAAGGGAGGACCCTGGAGGAGTTATCGGAAGATAAAGCTGGATCCCAGGAGCCAGCCATCTTCCCATCCCCACAGCTCCCCTCCCATAGAGGATGACTGCACTCACTGTGAAAACTCAATTCCAGTGCAGCCTGGGAGCATGGACCACATTTTTGACATCTTCCCGCCCAAGATTATCATATTCGTTTCCTATTGCTGCTGTAAAAAATTGTCACAAATTTAGTGGCTTAAAACCACACAAAAAGGGGCTTCCCTGGTAGCACAGTGGTTAAGAATCTGCCTGCCAATGCTGGGGACATGGGTTTGAGCCCCGGTCCGGGAAGATCCCACATGCTGCGGAGCAACTATGCCCATGCACCACAGCTACCGAGCCTGCGCTCTAGAGCACGCGAGCCCACAACTACTGAGCCCGCGCACCTAGAGCCCGTGCTCTGCAATGAGAAGCCCGCACACTGCAACGAAGAGTAGCCCCCACTCGGTGCAACTAGAGCAAGCCCATGCATGGCAGTGAAGACCCAACGCAGCCAAAAATAAATAAAAATAAAATAAATAAATTTATTAAAACACACACACACACACACAAATTTATTATCTTTTATTCTGGAGGTCAGAAGTCCAAAATGGGTCTTGCTGGGCTAGAATCAAGAGGTTGGCAGGGCTGCATTCCATGGTGGAGGCTCTAGGGGAGAATGTTTCCTTACCTTTTCCAGCGTCTAGAGGCTGCCCATATTCCTTGGCTAATGGCCCCTCTTCCATCTTCAAAGCCAGCAATGGCAGGTCAAATATTTCTCACAATGTGTCCCCCTGACACTGTCTCTTCTGGCTTCTAATTTTAAGAACCTTTATGATTACATTGGGCCCACCTGAACAACCCAGGATAATCCCCCCATTTTAAAGTCACATGATTAGCCACTTTAATTCCCTCTTGTCATGTCACCTAACATCTCACAGTTTCTGTGGATAGGATGTGGACATCTTTGGGAAGTTGGTATTCTGCCTACCACAGTTATTATGTTGAATTTTTTTATTGCTTCATGACACTCCTGTAAGGAGTGCGTGCATCATCATTTATTTAAAATTTCCCTTTCAATAAACCTTTTTTTTTTTTTGGTTGGAATCATTTTTTCATATTTAAATAGAAAAAGTGAGCACTGACTTTTTTTTTCTTTTAGACACACACGCGTCTGTCAGCCGAAATACGCAGAGGAAATGAGCTCCTGCTCTGTCCTCCACAGTCCCCGTCTGTGATCGAAGCTGTTGCCGACCTTCCCTCCATCCTTTCCAACATACACAGAAATTCACAGCACAGCTGTAATGCATTTTATCTCATGTGCACTTCCCTCCCCAACATCCCCATTCTTAAAAACCAAACAGTCGTTAATGGTCAGGGGCACATCCTTCCCGATGGCATCAGTTCCTACCCGACAATGGGATAGTGAGGAGATCTTCCGGCAGGAGTAATTTAGTGAAAGGGGTGGGATGGCCAGAGCTGGAGTAACCGTCTGCATTGCTGCACTCTGGTATCAGAGTGAGGACAGAAGAAATAAGTCAGGACAGCATGGAGGGCACAGTTGCAAGTGAGGAGTCTCTCCACGAGACAATGTGGGGAGAATTCTCCCTACCAGGCTTAGATAGATCAATGAGCCAAAGTTTAAAAAATAAAAAATTAGGGCTTCCCTGGTGGCGCAGTGGTTGAGAGTCCGTCTGCCGATGCAGGGGACACGGGTTCGTGCCCCCGTCCGGGAGGATCCCACGTGCCGCGGAGCGGCTGGGCCCGTGAGCCATGGCCGCTGGGCCTGCGCGTCTGGAGCCTGTGCTCCGCAACGGGAGAGCCTACAGCAGTGAGAGGCCCGCGTATCGCAAAAATAAATAAATAAATAAATAAATAAAATTAAAAAATTTCCAATAATCAGCAGTTCAAACACTATTGAATTTTCAAACTTCTCCCACCAAGACAGGTCAAACATAGCAGTAACAATCTAGTTCTTTCCAGGAAGTGAAGGTAGAGCCCCGGGCATTCCTCCTGACAGCCCTGAATTAGGCCCTAGAAGTATCTGCCGTTGCTTCAGCTGGAACTTCTCAGTCCCAAAGACGACCCGGGGGCTTCCCCGGGCTTCCCCGGTGGCGCAGTGGTTGGGAGTCCGCCTGCCAATGCGGGGGACACGGGTTCGGGCCCTGGTCCGGGAGGATCCTACATGCCACCGAGCGGCTGGGCTGTGTGCCGCAACTGCTGAGCCTGCGCTCTAGAGCCCGTGAGCCACAACTACTGAAGCCCGCGCACCTGGAGCCCGTGCTCCGCAGCAGGAGAGGCCACTGCAGTGAGAAGCCTTCACACCGCAACCAAGAGTAGCCCCCACTTGCCACAACTAGAGAAAGCCCGCGTGCAGCAATGAAGACCCAACGCAGCCAAAAATAATAAATAAATTAAAAAAAAAAAAAAAAAAAAAAGACGACCAGAAAAACCAGGATCATGAGGGAAGTGGTTCCAATCCACAAGGCTGCCCTGGAAAACCTGTACATTTTTTGAGCCACGAAGAGGGAGAGATCAAAAGTGGCTCCAACCGCGGACTGGACCCTCTCCGACAACATCTCCATCAGACCCCACAGTCTCTCCGACAGAGTCTCATCTAACTCCTCGTCGTCTTCCTCCTCCAGCTCCTCCTCGGGCTTCTCGGCATCGCCTTTCGGAAGCAATTCTTTCGGGGACAGGGCCACCCCAGGGCCGGCGGCAGCGGCCTCAATAAACTTTTTAGGTTTCTTTTCCTTTAATAAATGATACTACAACAAATACCTTTATAAACATAGTTTTATATCGTGGACTTCTCTTTGGTATTGTTTGAATAAATTATGAGACTGTTATGACTTTTAACACATACCTATATTATTGGCTGAAATAACTGTGCTAATTTAATATTCCTATATAATATGAGAATATCACTTCAGTAAACCTTTATTGACACTCGCTTTTAGCATTTAACATAGTTTTCATTTTTATTTATTATTTCTTAATATATTAAAACAATATGTTATTGGCTGAACAATTTTCCATATTGTAAGTTTTAGGATGGGAAGGATTTTGGGCTTGTTAAGCACTTCTGCATCTGTAGCACCTAGCGTGGTGCCTAGCACTGCAGTAAGTCCTCAGTAAATAATTGTGGAGTGAATGAGTAGCAGCACATAGTCAAGTGGTTAAGAGCTTTCAGGTCATACAAATCTGGTTCATGTTTCCAAGTGCTTTATACATAGTGATTTATTTAATCTTCGCAACAGTCCTATAAGGTAGGTACAATACTATTATTGGCAGAGTCCCCATTTTTCTAATAGGGAGACTAAGGCACAGAAACGTTAAGTTGTTTTCCCAAGGCCACACAGCAAGTAAATGACAGATCAGGATTTAAGCCCAAGTTCTAAACTCTAGTTCCAGAAGCAATGTTCTTAACACTGCACAGCTGCTTGGATATACTGTGTCTACTGCGTAGGATTGTTTTGACAAGTAATACAAATAAAGTGCTTCTTTGCCGAAACAGTGCTTGACATATAATCTAGCACAATAAGTTTTTGCTCTTTTGTTATTCATATTACTGTTATTATATTTTGTAGATAGTCTATATCATTTGTCCATTTATATTATATTAGTTACTATATATTAGTATAATATATATTCCAATATATTATTTCCATTATATATTATGTCCATTATATTAGTTTCAAAAAGCCTTTATTTTTTATGTGGGTTTATATAATAAAAAGTTATTTTTATTTAAGATTTCCATATATATATGTGTGTGTATATATATATGTATGTATGTATAGTTTTGTTCTCACTAAAACATGGGATGCTGTGAACCTCGACTCTTGTCTCTGCTCTATGTAGACTGTAATAACATAATATTTGAACAGTCTGCCCCTTGTGATTGACACAATCCAAAACAGACCTGAACAGGCAAAGGCCACAGTTTACAGCCAGATGTTCTTCATTGCATAACAATGTGAATGCACTTAATGCCACTGAATTATACACCTAAATATGGTTAAAATAGTTAATTTCATGTTTATTTTACCACAATAAAACAAAAGCATACCTTTCCAAGCTTAAGTGGACCATAAAAGAGCAGGATTATAGATTCATAAGCATCTCTAGCAGAAACAAATTTTCTAAAAAGCTTAAAAAGTTTTCGTAGTGAAAAAATTCCCTGTGTATCCAGCAGTGGTGTCGTTAAAGTAGAATCTTCTCTTGCAAATGGTTTATTTTTTCCTAATTTCTCCATGCATTAAGAAATCAATACCTCCCCAACCCCCTAAAAAAGACAAATGTAAGGTGGGTACATGGGCCATTTTCTGAAATTTGTGATTAAATGTTTAAGTAGTCAGACTATTAAAATAATTACAAGAGTTTGTACAATTGCTCTCATGACTCAGCACTTAACGGATTTCTCATGCATTGCCTGCAGCTCAGTCACTATGTTAGACGGACATCATACTGTAACAGAAAATAATTGTCTCCTGTGTCAGTCAATGAATCATTCAAGTAAGTAAACAGTTACATAACCAGTCCCAGTAGCGGTCACTGCTATTCACTGAAAAATCATATAATACTGATTTAGAAGAAAACTTTAAGGTCATAAACTAAGATTATTCATTCGGAATACAACTTATTTTTTAACACTTCCTCTGTACTTCATCACTTTTGATCATCTATTTAAAACCTGTGGACCAGTATTTTATGTTATACAGACTACTTTAAGGACAACAGGTGGCTGTTAAAAGCATATTAAGATTTTTAAGAGTCTATTTGAGCAAAAATCCAGTGAATCAGGCAGCACCAAACCGGAAGTGTTAGGAGCACTCCATGGACAGGAGCTGGGGGGCAAGACTTTTACAGAGAGGATGGGAAGCAAAGCAGGGAAATTACTGGTTGGCTACAGCTTTCGGTTGCCTTATTTGGGAAAGCTTTGTGGGCTGTTTGTGATTGGCTATCCTTAGGTTTCGATTTCTTAACCTTGAGGTATTTCAAGCTTAGGTTTTGGTTTGCTTACTGGACTTCTGAGGCAGTAAAGCCATCTTGAGCTACTGGCCTCCCTATTTTATTAATTTAACATGGATGATGATAATCTTTTAAAATACCAATTGTCAGAAATTGTTTCTATAACTAGCAACACTAAAGTAATTGATATTGGATGGGAAAAGTAAATCATGGGATAAATTATCAGAATTTTCCAAACTATCCAGGGGTACTTTAAAAAATAATAAATAAAAATGCTATATATTAAAACACAGTAATTAAATACTCTTCCCAGTAAAAAGGAACCAGGGGTCGCTGGCTGATTTCAGGTTTGGGGCAGGGAAAGCACAGGGTGGGCCTGAATCATCTTCATCTTACTGTTTCAGAAAGTAAGAAAGTGTTAAAAAAAAATGCTTGGGTGTTACTGAACCAAACTTGGGCGGGCTTGCCCACTGCCCTGCGAAGCCAGTTTATTGACACTGGGTTGTGTTGAAGGGAAGTACAGCATTTGTTTGCAGGGCACCAAGCAAGGAGTACGAGCAGCTCATGCTCAATGGACCTGAACTCTGATGGTTTTCAGGGAAAGGTTTTTAAGGGCAACATTTAGGGTGAGGGCTGCAAGGGGCATACCTTTCTTCTGATTGGTTGGTGGTGAGGTAACTGGGTGATGTGTCAGGAATCTCAGTCATCAACCTTCTGCTTCCAACCAGTCTGGGGTCTATGTGCTTGAGTTCAGCTTGTAGTCACCAACCTCCACCTGGGGGTGGGTGGGGGGGTCTTAGTTCCTTAAACACACCTTAAAGATGTGTATTTGATTGTTGTGTATGCCCCTTGAGAAGGAACTAGGACTCTGTTTTATTGCTCAACTGTTGTCATTACTTTTCTTGTTTAACTGCTTTTCCTTTGTTTCTGCATTCCCTCACTTCCCTAATTAGTAACAGGTTGAGTCTGAACTTTGGAATTGAGGAAGGCCTAAGAGACTACAGCTTTTTTCCACAAACAAGAAATGAGGAGGGGCTTTTGTACCTGGGAGGGCTCCACAGTTTTGGATAGAGAGGTTAATCATAAACTCGGCAGGGGAACTTGGTTTTAGGGGGGACAAATCAAAAAGCATAGGCGTCTCCTAAAAGAGGCTTCTACTGGCCAAGTTGGGATAGTTTGAACATCTAAAAAATAAGGATGGGGCCTCCCTGGTGGCGCAGTGGTTGAGAGTCCGCCTGCCGATGCAGGGGATACGGGTTCGTGCCCCGGTCTGGGAAGATCCCATATGCCGCGGAGCGGCTGGGCCCGTGAGCCATGGCCGCTGAGCCTGCGCATCCGGAGCCTGTGCTCCGCAACAGGAGAGGCCACAACAGTGAGAGGCCTGCGTACCGCAAAAAAAAATAAATAAATAAAAATAAGGATGGCCACGGATTAAAGCAAATTGAATTGAAACAGAACCTAGGAGTCCAGGATCCTCCAACAAAAAGTGGTAGTGGTAGAGGCTTTTATTTACAGATGAATCCCAGCTCCGAAATAAAAGGAGTGATTGATTTAAAAATCATCATTACTTTTTTTTTTTTTAATAAGATGTTGGGGGTAGGAGTTTATTAATTAATTTATTTATTTTTGCTGTGTTGGGTCTTCGTTTCTGTGCGAGGGCTTTCTCTAGTTGTGGCAAGCGGGGGCCACTCTTCATCGCGGTGCGCGGGCCTCTCACTATCGCGGCCTCTCTTGTTGCAGAGCACAGGCTCCAGACGCGCAGGCTCAGTAGTTGTGGCTCACGGGCCTAGTTGCTCCGCAGCATGTGGGATCCTCCCAGACCAGGGCTGGAACCCGTGTCCCCTGCATTAGCAGGCAGATTCTCAACCACTGCGCCACCAGGGAAGCCCCATTTACAGATGAATCCCAGCTCCGAAATAAAAGGAGTGATTGATTTAAAAATCATCATTACTTCAACAGTTTAATGACTGATTCAAACAGGTATGAACAACGGATGCAAAAACCACAGGTGAAAACTGCTGGGAAACAAGATTTATACTATATCCAAGTATGACCACCCCCAGATTGTTTATTAATTAATTGCAAAGAGGAAATGGAGCCCTGTGACACCCACCTTAGCCAGATGGTCAAACATGACATCCAGATGTTCAGACCAACTACATTACACACCTGCTGATACAATGCACTGAGAAGGACACAAGGATGCTCAGACCTAAGTGAGTAATATGAATTTTATTCTGATACATTTAAAACAACAGGCCTGGACTCCTTACATGTATCTTAAAAGCGGGGGTGGGGGGGCAGTAAACTGAGATCAAAGGAGACTAAAGCTACGTAACAATTAAATGCAATACACACACACACACACACACACAAATGCAATACACAATTCTAGATTGGCTCTTGGATTGAAAAATAAAAAAGACTTCCCTGGTGGTCCAGTGGTTAAGACTCTGAGCTTCCACTGCAGGGGGGTGTGGGTGCGATCCCTGATCAGGAACTAAGATCCTGCATACTGGAGGTGTGGCCAAAAAAAAAAAAAAGAAAGAAAAAGAAAACAAGAAAAACACCTATGAACAGCATTTTGGGACAGTTGGGGAAATTTGATTATTGGCTGTAAAGGGTACCAGAATATGCCACCCCAAAAGATACCTGTTTTGGCATATGGATTATTTTGAGCTAATGGAAGATGCAGGAAAAGCTCTAAAAAAAAGAGCGTGAGTTTTGCTTTTGTAAAGAAATGGAAATTCCATTTGTGAAGATGTCTTGCTCTCCCAGTACCAGGAAGAAGTCTCTTCCAGTTGTTAACCAAAGAGAAGGCACTTACTTAAATCTGCCTAATAAACCTTACTATACAATCCACATTTACCATACTTTTCTTGGTCACCTTCTCATAACTTGCCTCCCCTGCCAAAAGTCCCAAAGCCCCTTTTCCTTTGTTTAGCCTAAGGTGATATACAAACCCAAGTTCTAAAGATGCCTTTGGATTACTCGTGGCTGCCATGTGTACATGCCTGATGCACATGTTAATAAACCTCTGTTTGTTTTTTCTCTTGTTGATCTGCCTTTGGCCAGTCTAGTAACAAGCCAGTCCCGCCAAGCTGGAGAACCTAAGATGGGTAGAGGAAAAGTTTTTTTCCCCTCTCCTTATAGCTCTTATTTTTAATATTTTGATAATAAGTGAATATTAGATAATATACCAATGTTAAATTTCCTGAATATGATCATGGTATTGTGGTTTGTAAAAGAGGTCCTTTTGCTTAGGAGTTAGTGATTAAGTAGTTAGGAATATAGTGTAATGATGTCTGCAAGTTACTTTCAAATGATTCAGAGAGAGGAAGATAGAAAGTAAAAGTGCCCAATGTTAGGGATTTGTGAATCAAGGGAATGGGTACATGGAAGTTCTTTGGGCTATTCTTTTAACTTTTCTGTAGACTTGAAAGTTTTCAAAATAAAAAGTTGGGGAAAATTGCATTAACAAAACTCCACTAAAGGGTCTTTACCATCCTTTCATTTATTCATGTCTTTGCTTGTTATTACCTAGTCTTGTAGGAGTCTGTATTCAGACTCATAACTTATTTCCTAGTACTTTAATCATTAGTTATTTTTGGACTACATGAAATAGATAATTAATACAGTTAGATTCTTCCTACCTGAGGATCATCCTTTTGGCAAAAGGCAATGTAAAAGGAATCATCTAAGTGCCACACTTTAGGTTTTCTTTTTCTTTTTTTTGCGGTACACGGGCCTCTCACTGTTGTGCCCTCTCCCGTTGCGGAGCACAGGCTCCGGACGCGCAGGCTCAGCGGCCATGGCTCATGGCCCCAGCCGCCCCGCGGCATGTGGGATCTTCCCAGACCGGGGCACGAACCCGTGTCCCCTGCATTGGCAGGCGGACTCTCAACCACTGCGCCACCAGGGAAGCCTCGCACTTTAGGTTTTCTAAGGAAATTGTTTACCAGTAAAGAGCAAACATTCCGCCTGGGCTTGTCATTTCATGTGGTTGGATGGCGAATGGGAAGATGAAGTTGGCGTCATGGAATTTAAGGCTGGAAGCAATCTGAAGGGTTATGAGTATATCATGACTTTTGTTGCTCTTACGTGCCTCAAATACCTGCAACAATCAGTGAGTGAGGGGACGGTGGGAGGCTGCGCGGCCCTTAAGACACACGAGCTACCTGGAAGGACAGAGGTAGCACACGGAGCAGGGGGTGGGGGGAGCTTCTTGATGAATATCCTTCTTTCCTTGTAGTGGACAGTTCTGGGGTGAGTTATATGTACATGGCTGCTCCCAGACTTCCCAGCAGGATTGAAGTCCAGCTCCCCAGAGCTCTGACCGGTTTGAAAATGCAATTGTCCCCCTATTTCACTCTTTTCAGTACCTCCGGCTACTGGGATCATTTCCCCAAACAAACGGTCTGCATCCAGGCACATTTCTGAGGCTCTGCTTGAAGATACAGACCTTACTTGGTGCCTGGGAGCCACGACTCTCTCAGTTTCTACGGAGAGAATCATCTCACTCCTCACGGGCATCCTGCCCTGCATGATTAGGAGCAAACCCTTCTCAGCTAAGGCAGTGAAACTCCATCATGAGCTTCCCATGTTGTAAGTGTTACCCCAACACAGGGTTCGCCTCTTGGTGGGTGTCAAGCCAAAGAGGAGGAGAAGGAAGGATTCATTACCTGCATTGAGTAAGGAGAACACCCGGGACATTCCCCAAAGCAGTGTCTCCCTGACCAGCAAAACTGGAGAAGTTTTTAAGCTAAGGGTACATGCATATTCATGAAGTGGTTTGGGCGGTTCCATGCATGTTTGTGAAGGGGCCTGAGCAGAGGAGAATTCAGCATAGAATTGGGACAGAGGTCAAGAGAGTCCAAGCTTTAGTTGATGGAAATCAGGAGGGTCAACATCATCATTTCCATCCTCCACCTGGGAGGGGCTCTAGATCCTGCAGAACAACTAAAAGATATGTGTCAGATTGTTATGTATATCTCTTAGAGGAGGAACTAGGATTCTGCTTTATTGCTGAACTGTTGTTTCTTTTTTTTCTTTTTTAGCGGGTACGCGGGCCTCTCACTGTTGTGGCCTCTGCCGTTGTGGAGCACAGGCTCCAGACTCGCAGGCTCAGCGGCCATGGCTCACGGGCCCAGCTGCTCTGCGGTATGTGGGATCTTCCCAGACCAGGGCTCGAACCCGTGTGCCCTGCATCGGCAGGCAGACTCTCAACCGCTGCGCCACCAGGGAAGCCCTGAACTGTTGTTTCTTGACTGCTTTTTCTTTGTTCCTGCATTTCCTTACTTCCCTTAAGATCATTAATTACTGAGACCTGTTCAAGGGCAAGCCTTGTGGCTGGGCTTAGATCTCAAAATGGCTTAGGCCCAGAATGGCTTCTCTTCTGTCAAGAAAGCCATGCCTGGTTCTCTTTCTCCAGGGATCTCCTACCCTGTCTGCTTACATAAATATTTGTGGATCTCTGTTGTCTGTCGATGGCTCCTCTCCCGGTCCTTTTGTCCTTGCTAGTTGCAGTTTTTTCATTCCCGTATTGTTATTTTAGCTGGAAGCACTGAAATACACAATAACCAAAACTTTAAAACTCACAGATGGGCTCAATAGCAGGATGAGGATGACAGTGAACTTAAAGATAGAACAAAAGAAATGGCCAATCTGAAGAGAGAGAAAATAGACTAAAACAAAAACCAGAGCTTCAGGTGTCAGTGGGACTATAATAAAGATCAAACATTTGCCATTTTTTTGCATCTTTTGAAACATTCATATGATATTTCTCCTCTGTGCGTTGTTGTTAATGTGGTGAATTAACGTTGATTCACCTTTTGAGTGCTAGACCATTCTTGCATATCGTGGTGATAATATATTATCCTTTTTGTTTATTGTTGGATTCTATTTGCTAATGTTTTAAGAATGACTTTTGCACCTCTGTTCATGGAGATATTGAAGGAAAGATATGTAATGTAAAAATATTTAACAATAATCTGGATTTGGTATAGTAGCAAAGACCGAGACTGAGGAACCCTTAGTCTAAGAAAGTCATTAGTCTGCTGTGCCTCTTACCTTGCTTGAATGGGCACGGGGCATTGAGGAGAGCTTTTGGTTTTATCATTTAGAGAAATGCAGATTTGTTCAAATAGCCTAAAGGTTATCACTAGTAGAATTTAAAAATAAGTTATGAAACAAAATAACTCTAGAAAGGTCACTGTATCTGTTACAACGAAGAATATAAATAGGACAAAGATCCTCAGGCTGAATCAGACACAATATCCGACTCCAACTTGATGGGATTTCTAGAGACACCCTGAAAAATAAGCTGCAGAAAAGAGTAAAGGTAAAATAATTGATAGTGTCTTTTTTTCCCTAGTTTTCTGACGCTAGGTATATTGAATTTTATTCAATGCCTTCCAGCATACACTGCTTTTAAAAGACTTACCAGACTTATTAATATTGTTAAATGATAAACTGAGGCATATTAAACATTTTAAGAGTTTATTTGAGCAAAAATCAATTCAAATCAAACCGCTCCAAACAAGAAATGGTTAGGAGTGCTCCAACGACAGGAACTGGGGGAAAGACATATAGAGAAAGTGTGGGAGCAAAGAAAAGAAATTATTGATAGGCTGTAGCTTAAAGCCCAGCTGGCTCTTTGTGATGGGTTGCCCTTAGGTTTCAATTTTGTAACCTAGAGGAATTTATAAGCCTGTGTTTTGGTTTGCTTACACAGGGCTCTGCGGCATTAGAGCTACCTCTGTCTAATGGCCTCTTTGTTTAATTAATTTCACTATAACATTATAGTAATTAATTTTCTAATATTGAATGAGCCTAAAAAGTTTCTGATATAAAAACACTAAAAGAAAATACCAGCCAAATATTTATCAGGCAATACTAAACAACAACAACAACAAAATATATAAAGAAAGGATAATAATACTAATACCATACAAAGTAGAGATTGAGATACAAATGGCTATTTTACTTGCTTATTTATTTATTTATTTTTGGTTGGCTGCATTGGGTCTTCATTGCTGCACGTGGGCTTTCTCTAGTTGCAGCGAGCGGGGGCTACTCTTTGTTGTGGTGCGTGGGCTTCTTATCGTGGTGGCTTCTGTTGTTGTGGAGCATGGGCTCTAGGCGCATGGGCTTCAGTAGTTGTGGCATGCGGGCTCAGTAGTTGGGGTGCACAGGCTTAGCTGCTCTGTGGCATGTGGGATCTTCCCGGACCAGGGCTCGAACCCATGTCCTCTGCATTGGCAGGTGGATTCTTAACCGCTGCACCACCAGGGAAGTCCTTGCTTATTTCTTTATCTTTAAAAAATAGAAATAATCCATGGACAGGGTTGGGAAGCAGAGATAATACAGAATGTTATAAAATTAAAAGTTTAATTTTGCCTTTGCTCCAGTTATGAACATATTTCTACTCCTGAAAGGAAACCACTGTCATTTATATTAATAAAGGTTACACTTCATTTTCCTATAAACTGTGAATAAGATTATGTCCAAATACAAAAACCAAAAATGAAATTAATAGATATAATATTGGTAACACAGGATATTTTAATACACTGTTCTCAGCCTTTCACAAATCACACAGGCAACAAATAAGCTAGATTATGGAGGCTAGAATAATAAAAGTAACAACGTTATCTTAATAGCTGCATATCAAATGTTACACCTTTCACATAGATAATATGCTTTTTTCCATTGTCAACAGAATATTATTAGACAACAAAGAAAATATAAAATTTAAGAGCAAAAATTATATAGAGCACATTCTCTGAGCACAGTGCTCTAACACAAAAAATTAGTACTGAAATTTTAAATTTAAAATAATCAAAATACTTGGAATTTTAAGTAAAAAGGTATTTGTACATGAAGATGCAAAACTATCCAGATTCTAGAATCAGTTTCCTTCAAGTGTTTTTTTCACATAGATAGACCCATACACATGAAACAGGAGGGAAGGGGGCAGGGCACCTTTAAAAGAATGACATAGCCATAGGACATGACAAAAACTGATTAGAACCAACTAGGTCCAAGATGGTGGAAGATCTGACTTGCAGTGGACCTTGAGACTCATTACACACTCATTGTAATACATTAGCATAAGCTAAGTGACACACCCACCAGTGCCATGACAGTTCTGAAGCCAACCATCAAAGATCAAAGAGTGGGCAGTGGCCCAATTCCTAGAAATCTCTGCCCCTCCCCCAAAATAGTTAGAACAATCTTCCTGCTCATTAGCCTGTGAAATTACCCATCCCATAAAGACTAACCACCCTATATTTCGGGACCTCTTGCCTTCTGAGATGGCCCACGCTTTGTCTGTGGAGTGTGTTTCTCTCTAAATAAATCCACTTCTTATCTATCACTTTGTCTCTCACTGAATTCTTTCTGCAGTGAGACATTAAGAACCGGAGCTTCATTAAGTCCTGAGCCCAGGTGTGATCTCAGTTAAAAGACCATGGGTTCAAGTCCCAATCTGAGGTCCATGGTTTCACACACACACACACAAAAAGTACGAATTGAACCTTAGTTTTACAATGATACAAGAAAAACATAGATTTTTGTCTTGTGAAGAAAAGCACATACATTTTGTTGTTAACCTCAATGAAATTATAAAACTTAAATGAGCTTGCTACTCATAGAAGAAAGTGATATTTTCCTAGAATGGTTTTGTTTCTTTGCTCATCTTTACCATCATGACCACTGAAATCAATGAAAGAAATGAAATAGCAAGCATTTTGCTTACTTACACCCATATGCCAGATAATTTGCCAACTACAAAGAAATAGAAGATACGGGAGAATCAATGAACAGAGAAACCTGCCGAGATGTAGCTGAATTAAATCATACTTTGCCAACATAAGAATATTATTAGGACATCATGGTCTGGAATAGAGAATTAGCAGGGGTTCTGTTTGATTTTGAGTAGACATCTCTTATCTACTCTTGAGTTGCATCAATTGTAGCTTTATCTTCTGTTTCAAATGGTACATGGGTATTACTGATTGACAGTCAATCAAGTGAGGATTTGATCTTTCTCCATGATAAAACCTGTTGCTTGGAGTCAGCTTTTCACTAACTGCTGTGTCTCTTAATCTTACACTGCAGCACAGAAACACCCTGCCCTGAGGACTTAATATGATTGTTGTTTTAGTCTACACTCATTTCTCTGAAATTTCACCCATGGGGGTTAATTCCAGAGTCTCCTGGGTTGTAACTTTCACAAATGAAACACCTGAAGAAATGAAGTCCTTTCCATGAGTTACAGACTAATGAGGTGGAATGGTGGGACCAGTCTGGGGTTTCCTTCTTCCTTGTTTTTTTTTGTCTATTTATGCCTTCTCCAATTTTCCCCATGACTAGTCTAGCTAGCATTTATTCCGTTTTATAGGAAAGATTTTGTTTTAGTTCTTGTGTTCCAAGAACTGGAGTTACTGATATTTAACAAGTCTTCTAATTCATGAATTTGTTTTGTTGCTAATCTTTCTACTTTCTTTAGAATACTGTTGTCATTCTTTTAAAAACTTGTTTAGTATTTGCTTATTGAATTCTTCTTTTTCCTTGATAAGGAATGAAGACATTGGGGGTCAGGAATTTTTCTCTCGGTATAACCTTAACTTTGCCTGTTGTGTTTCGATCTGTATTACCATTATCATCATCTTATTCTTTTGTACTAGTCATCGTAAAACTTCCAAGTTATGAAGGTTTGTTTTGCCTCCTCACTTTTATTGCTGATTTTTCTCTTTTATTACACTTTTTATTGCATTGCTGACAGAAAAAACAGATTATACTCTCTTCTTTGGGGATATTTTTGAGGAGTTCTTTGTGGTGCAATATTTACAGTAAATTACAGTAACTAATTGTTAGTGTTGGCAAAGAAGGTGTGTTCAGGATATGAATTTCAAAATATGTCCAGGTTTAAATTGTTACACATTTTTTCTATTTGATGTTTTTCATATTGCCAAAGTAATACTTGCTAGATTAAGTATGACAATACAGTAAAGATGTCTGATGCCAGGCCCATCGGGTCCTTACCCCTCTCCCCAAACTGCCATTAAGAGCAAGGAAAGGATCCTCCCATTTTTTTACATGTAATCTTTAACACATGCATACTTATCCTTTTAAATCATGTTATTTTATCCTCTTTTCTCAGTTTTTCTTAATACAACCTGAGAAAAGTATTAATTTTTCAGTGTTTATATTTTTGTTGCTTCTGTTTCTTGAAGTTTGTGCTTCGTATATTTTAATGCTTTACTTGGTGTGTAAAGTTTCATGATATTTATGTATTAATTGTGTATAAATACCTTTATCACTACATGAACCTCTTTGTCCAATTTACTTCTTTTGCCTTAAATATCTTACCATTACTTGCTTTCTATTGAATTGACTGGCTACAATTTTGTTCATTCTTTTATTTTTATTCTTTCTGAAGTCTTTTATCTTCAGTGTGTCTCTTGTGCATATGTTAGGCTTTATATTTTCACCTAATCAGTCATATATATATATATATATATATATATATATATATATATATATATATGGCAAAAATAAATAAATAAAATAAAAATTTTATTTTTATTAAAAATAAATAAATAAATAGAAACCTAATGAACAGTATAAAATGGAAATATAAGTTGCCTTCTGAATTATTCCTACCCTTAGTCCCACTTTCCGGAAGTAACTTAAGATTTTCTGTGTTTTGTTTTTCTGGTGGTTACAATTAACACTTTAAATTCTATTGCTGTGTCCTGATTTCTTCCATTAAGGCCGAGGGCTTTACACTTGACCTCTCATGTCCCCTTCCCTCTTCAGCTCTCAGTATTTTAAACTATAGTAATCTTTTGCATGATCAGTATTAAACATTACATACAATTCTATAATCTCCAGGGACTCTGTGGGCTGAGCCGCATCCAGCAAGGCCTCCCCGAGGCCAGGTTATTCACCTGCGGGTGATGCTCCTTCAGGCTGTTGACTGAAAGGCCACCTTCCCTCGGCCTTTCCCTGTGGCCTGTGCTTCTCACGGGGTGGCCGCTGAGTTCCAAGAATTTCGAGGGGAAGACAGGAAAGCCGCCAGTCCTCTCAAAGGCAAGGCTGGAGCTGGCATGACATCAGTCCCTCTTCAGCGTGTTGGAGACTCTTGTTGACTCTGACCTAAGAGCTTCTCAGGAGCATCCTGGGAACAATCTCGTACACCTGATATTCTGGGCTGTGGTATTAACCCCTTTCTGTCCCTGCAAACTTATCCACTATCTTCCATGATTACTTCAAACTTTGTGGGCCATGGACCCTGGGGAGTGGGGCAGGGAACATATATCTTTACTCTGCCATCATGAACCAGCTGCAAATCTTTTGCTTTTTTTTGGTGTGTTCTGGATTTTTAAAAATCTCAGTCTATTATTGCCAAGTCATTATTATATATTCATTGTGTAAAATATCAAAAATATATTTTTTTCTGAAGCCATAATAATCACATTATCAGAAGCAATAGGTACCACAGTGGTAATGATTAATTTTGTCTAGCAGAATACAGTGTTTATGGCTAATCTATCACTATCCCAGCTTCTCCACTTATAAATTCTAAATTTGATTCTTCTTTCAGACACAGGGTTATTCTTCCAAGTGGATTTTTCAGGAGGATTTTATTAATGCTAAAATCATAAAGTTCTTACATATTTAAGAATGTGTTTCTCATGCCTTTACATTTGAAAGATATCCTGGCTAGGGAAAGAATTCTGATTCATACTCTTTCTTCTCAACATTGCTGCATTATCTTGCTCATCTGGTGTAGCTGTGGATAGAAGTTTAAGGCCTGGGCTTCCCTGGTGGCGCAGTGGTTGAGAGTCCGCCTGCCGATGCAGGGGACCCGGGTTCGTGCCCCGGTCCGGGAAGATCCCACATGCCGCGGAGCGGCTGGGCCCGTGAGCCATGGCCGCTGAGCCTGCGCGTCCGGAGCCTGTGCTCCGCAACGGGAGAAGCCACAGCAGTGAGAAGCCTGCGCACGGCAAAAAAAAAAAAAAAGTTTAAGGCCTGCCTGATATATATTATTTTTCTGTAAAGGTGACAAGTCTCTTTTGCCTAGATGCTTGTAAAACTTTTTTCATCCTTGAAATTCAATTACTTCATCAGGATATGTCTTGATCTTAGTGGAACTCATCACTTTTTTCCTTGATTTCTTTGAGCCTGAAGATTTAAGATCATTTCTTTCAGGAAAATCTCCTTTTATTAACTCTTGGGAAAATTTTGTTTCTTTTTTTTTTTTTTTTCAAAATTCTCTTCTCCATGATCACCTATTATGTGTGTGTTGAATCTTCCCTGTTTCTTTTCACATCCATAACTCAGATGTTAGCTGAGGTGTCTTGGCCCTTTGAAGATCTAAATAACTGGTTTAGTCCCCAGCCAGTTCCAGGACCTATAAAAGACCAAAGACCTCACAATACCAACCAAATCTCGTGTCTCTGTTTCTCTCTGTATGCTCAGAGTTAGAAAACTATGAGCATACAGAACTACATACCTTTTGTAAAAAAATCGATTTTCCCAAAAAATCCATAGTGATTTTTAGTTGAATTTACTTAAGATTTGACAAGATTCGAGGAGGGGTTATATCACAGGGGTGTGGCCTGTCATCTCCCTCATTCTCTCTCTGCAGCTCCTCCCACTTCTCCTCCTCATCCCGTCCACCCTGTATGGCTGCCCCAGGACCAAATTATTCTCCTGACTTTTTGCACAATAACTTCCCTCTTTCTTGAAAACCTTCTTACCAACTTGCCAAGCCTGGAGATGGGAGTGTGGTGGGCGTGGGGACATTAAAAGTCATTTTCTAGTCTTACAATCTGTTCAGCCAAACAAAGGCTTTAGTCACAGGTGCATTCAGGGGTTCAAATAATGTCATCAAGATCATATTTCCCACTCTTCCTCTCAGGTTATGTTTGTCCCTGCTTTTTGTTTTTGCTTTTGTTTTCTTTTTGTACATGCCCCAATTCTCTTCTGATGCAACTATGCTCATTGGATGTGGCAGGAAATACGGCTACTGGTAGCCCCAATACTATGGATGACCCTCAAACTCATGGTACAAGAATGAGACACTCTCTCTTTCCCGACATTTCATGTACCAGATCTCTTGGAATAAATATGATTGGACTTGCTTGGGTCAGTGCCCAGTTGCATTGTGCAGATATGGCTGGGATGTCATGATTGGATGTGGTGGACGGTGTACCCAGCCCCGTAGCCAGTCCCTTGGGAAGCCTCTGAGCTCTGTGAAGACCGATTCCCCCGTGTAAAGAGGAGTCTTGTGTTGAGGAGACAAAAAAAAAGCGACAGATGTCCTCCACACCTCATACGCTTTGGTATGGAAATGTGCCCCTGCCATGCTCCCTTTCTCTCCCATGGCTCATCCTGACTTTCGTTAAGGATCACTTCCTGGGCCTTTCAGAACCTTTTCACTTAAATATCAATATTTACCTCCTATTAAAGGTTTGGGGAACTAACATCAGCCTGTGTTTTCTTCTCTTTCATGATTGTTTTTTGTCTCCCCAGTAGATTACAGGAGGAAGTTACCGTGATTGTTTTTTGTTTTTTGTCTCCCCAGTAGATTACAGGAGGAAGTTACTTTTATGAACGGTCTTTTGTTTGTTTGTGTTTGCTTGCCTGTGAAATGTGGCTACTGAAGAGCAAGTGAGAAGTAATAAGAAAAGGGAAAAAGATGCAGAGAAACGGTCTCGTAAATCCCAACCTTTCAAAGGGAAATTGTAGTTGCCATGGTAGTTCCACATACAGGGGGCTCAGTGAGTTACACAGAGGCCAGTCATGACAAGGCACTTGTGATGAAAATGCTCCAGCATCTAGGTATCTGAGTGGTGCTAGAGTCAAAGAAAAATCCTGCTCTGAAGCTATTTACTGAAAGCAGTTTACATTTATTGAGCATTAGGATTTGTCAGGCACTGGGCTAAGTACTGAGTATAAACATGGGTGATTAAAACAGACTGTTTCTTAAGAGTGTAAAATCTAGCACTTGTGTTGTATAAGTCTTTACTTCCTCCGTGGGCTTCATTATAAGTGATGATTTTAGAAGATTTTATTGTATTGATTTCCATTTAAAAAATACTTTTACTGTAATAAGAGCTACCATTGGAAGAGGTCCTATTATGTTACATACACTTTATATAGATTATCTCTAATCCTCCCCAAAACCCTGTGAGGTAAGTATGATTATCTCCAATTTAACAGATGAAAACACGGAGGTCTAAAGGGGTTAAGTAAATTCCTCAGGGTCTAGGGGCACAGCCAGGTTTGGAACTCAAATCTCCAGTCTCTATCTCCCACTGTGCTTTCTCCCTCAAGGCTTTTCTCTGCATCTTCTCATCTTTGCCTCCCTCGGGTAACTGCCTTCTGCTCACACAGTTTCTCAGTTTGACCCAGTGGTCCTTCCCCACTGGCCCACACCATTGTCTCTGGCCTGCCCTAGGGTCGGTGTCCACCCCTGGTCCAGTCAGTTGTGACCGGTGCAGGAGGGCTCATGGGGTTCACATAATGCCCCCTGAAGTTGGCCTCCACTGTAGTGGCCTTCAGAGGCAGAAGTCCCCTTAGAATAGGGTTTGAGCATCAGTGAAGAGGACTAGCCTTAAACACAGAGAAGGGTAGCAAAATGCGGTACCCCAAAATATGCCACTTTGGCACAAGGATATTCTGAGCTGAAGATAGCTGAGAAGAAACAGATACAAGAAAAGCCCTCCGCCCTCCCACATTTGCCAAAATGCGGGTCATAACTTTTTAAAGGTATCTCCCCTCCCCCTCTCTATCAGGAAGCACAGAAGTTAATTACCAGAGACAACTGACAGCAGACCCTATCAGCCCTGAGTTGGCACTGAGGAATTGACATAACAAACTTTGCTAACTAGCCCTTGTCTTCCTTGTTCGTTGGTTTGTTTAGCGGGATCTTAGTTCCGCAACCAGGAATCGAACCCACATCCCCTGCGGTGGCAGTGTGGAGTCTTAACCACTGGACCACCAGGGAAGTCCCAGGCCTTGTCTTCCTTAGTTTCCCCATATATTTGCCTCCCCACACCTGGCCATCCCTAGAAGCTCGGTTGTGTTCCTTTGTCTTGTCACTTTTCTACAAAATTATTATTCTTTTGTTAAGATGCCATATAAGCCCAAGTTCGAACCACCTGCTTTGAGTTACTCATCAGTGGCTGCTCCCCTGTGTACATACCCACATGCATTAAATGAGATTCTGTTTGTGTCTCTTGTTAATCTGTCTTGTTGGTCTGATTCGCAGGCCCCAAGATGAACCTAAGATGCATAGAGGAAAAACACTTTTCCCTCCCCTCCAGCAGACACACCTGAATGGTATGCTTTTATTAATTTATTAACTAATATGACTTTATTGAATTTTGTGTCATAGTGGGCAGGGAATCGCCCAGAGTCATCCCATACAGACGAGAGGGCTAGCCAACCTCTGAATTAGATGCAGTATTGAAAAATGACACCCTAAATGTCAAAAGAAAAGGTTAAGCAACCATAGTACATAAGTAGTAATATTGTATAATAATCAAGAGTTATGTTTCCAAAAGAATTTAATAACATGGGAAATGCCCAAAATATACTAAGTGAAAAAAAAGCAGTATAAAAATTCTAAACACATCGTATATTAAAGGAACATAATGTGCATTTTTAGATGATGAGAAGGAAATATGCAGTTAAAACTGAAGAGAAAGAGAAAAGATGTGCAGTGTTGTCCTGGAAAGTGCCAATCAAAGGAGTTCTAGGAACAAAAAAGGCAGGGGGAAAAAAAAAAAAGCTTCTTTGCATCTGTGTTGGGGAAGAGGGTTTCAGACCAGGGGGCAGACGATCCCAGAGCAGACAAACACATCATAGGTTCTTACATTCTGGTAAAAAATATTAGATAACAGAGTCAGCTCTCCTTGCTGGGATCCTACAAAGCCAACTTAGGATTCGGAAGCTTCAGCAAAGGGAAGGTGATGCCCTCCCAAGTGTGTCTGTCTTCTTCAGAACAGGCCCCCGTCTTGCTGGAATACTAGCTGCTGTCTGGTTTACAAAGCAGCCCCTGTCTGGACAAAGTGAGACAGTTACCTCATTCACCTCCAAGTTCAGCAGGGAAGCTCTGCAACTTCAGAGCAGAGAAAGCAAATCCTAAATGTGATCACCTGAGTGCAGCAAAAAGAAGCCAAACAGGTTCAGCTTGAAACTGCCTGCCTACCTTTCCCACTTCCTCACCCCAGAGAGCTCTGAGATCTTTCAACTACAGGACCAGCTCTTTGTATTTGTAACTGACATCTGGCCCAAAGTAAACGCTCATGTCCCCGGATCTCATACAGCACACAGGTTGTCTCATAGACACCTCGCCTCGGACTGTCTGTCCCTGACAGGCACACCCACATATATTCGAGGTTACGGAGGTAGATTCTTGTGGCTAAGGAAGGAATAAATTTCATAAACAGAAACTGGGAAACCATTGGTTAGATGCAACCAGGGAAGAAGGCAGACCACAAGCTGGATACGAGTCAACAAAGCAACAGAACACACACACACACACACACACACACACCCCATTTGAGAATGTTCAATGAAAGCAGTGTTTGTAAGACAATTCTATCTCTTTCTTTGGTCCCCTCTAGTGAAGACACAAGTGCAATACTGTTGTAAAGAGAGCCACAACGACAGCATGAAATCTGGAAAACAAACTATGAGGAGAGAGTGAATAACAGCGAAGATGTTTTATTGAAGTGCCGCAGTAATCCATAAATACCCAAGGGCTGACACTTAAAGAAATAGTGAGGAAGAGTGAGAAGGGAAGGATTACGGGGGTTAGTTCACACCATTCCTTAGCAGAAGCTCAAGTACAATCATCAAACTCAACTGTTTCAGTTAAGCATTCTGAACTTAAGTAGATGAGAAAAGTCTCTTCAAATCTGGGATACACTCCATCAGTGGGCTATCCAGATATAATAGTGGTTCAACCCTGTCGTGTTAGGACATTTCCTACATACCCTTCTAAGGGCCTACATTAGTAGCTTACTTCATCCTCACAGAAACATCTCATCTTACAGATGAGGAAAGTGAGACACAGACGGGTTAAGTACCTCGGCCAAGGTCTTACTGCTAGTAAGTGTCAGTGGATAGTTGTGAACCCAGGAAACCTGACTGCTGCCCAGGAGGCTCCAATATTCCCTCCGTGGACTCACCTCTAGAGCTGACTCCTTGGCCTTCCCTTTTTGAGTTTATAATAATACTGCCATCTGCCCAGGAGCTTGGCATAATACCTTTGAATATTATAAATGATTCTGCATTCAAAAGTGTCCCTTTCTTCCTTCTAGCTTCCAACCAGCTTCCAGAAACATCTCAGAATCCTTAAAAAACACTTTCCACAATTATGTCTGCTCATCACTAGAATCTCTTAGAATGGATTAAGATTTAGTAATTAGAACAATGTGCGTGCATAAACAATTTTATAAGTATTTACTTTTTTACAAATGTTCTCATTTCTTGGGAAATCCTGAAAGCCTGTCAAGGCTAGTACTATTCTCCCCATCCTAAAGGTGGGATAAGTAAAGTTCTGAGAGTTCAGGTGACTTATCCAAGGAATGTAGTTAACATGTGACAACCAGGACTAGAAACCATGTTCGCGTGGTCCCCCACATGATGGAGCCTCTGGAGGCCAGGGAAGTCCCTGTTCTTTGCCATCTCTCCCATCACTAATGTGGCAATTCGTAACCCATAATAGGTCTTCAGTAGATAGTGTTGAAAGATTTTGGTAGCAGGAAGAATTTTTAAGGGCTTGTGTAAAACTGGAACAGTGTCTGCGTTCGGCAGAGAAGCTTGAATGAGACCTTTCACTTTGTTCCAGGAGGGACCTTTCCTGAGTCCTTTCCGTCCCTTGTTCTCAGGGAAGCCTAGCAGTTGAGCGATCCACCTGCACGGGTTTCAGACCGGGCTGGGACGGTAGGTGCTGTTTAATACTGTAATGCTGCTGTTATTGCGCCTTTCAGTAATATAACAGTGGAGGGTCTTTGTTTCAAGCGGAGAGCTGGGTTTTTTTAAATCCTTAGAGGATTTCTGCTCCTTTACCTAAAGGTGGTGGAGGTGAGGCAGTAGAAAAGCAGGACCTGAGCCCCAGCAAGACGGCGGCCCGGTAGGCTGGGGGCAGAGAACAGATGGCCCAAGGGGACCTCAACCGAAGAGGCGTGGCCAGTGGATGCCCCTCACAGTGATGACAGATAATGCAGCCTTTTCTGCAGAACAGTGCCCTTGTGTTTGTTAGTTTCAGACCTTGGGCAAGTCTGTAAAACACGGCAGCCTTGCCTGCATCCTTTGGGAAATAAGAGAAAGGGCTCTGCACGTGGTGTAAGAGGGGAAGAGATGAGGGAGAAGCAGCTGTGTAGAGAAATGCTTATGAAACAGCCGGAGGTGAATGACAGAGGAGCCTGAAGCGTGGGGGGAGAAAAGTGAGTCGACACCCAGGACGGAAGTGCGGACACGGGACGAGCACCCATCCCCCACCCCAGGGCTCCCCAGCAATGGTTGCGGGGCGGGGAGGGGAGCTCGGACCTGCCGCCAAGCAGGGTGGGCGCTGCAGCTGCTTATGTAGGTTGTAAGTAGAAGCGTTCCTTCCCCGTCACACGCAGGCCTAAGCACACACACGTGAGCACACTGGAAAGCCGGAGGGCCTGGGGAGGGGTTGGGTTACTTTTGTCGAATGAATGAACTTCCATATGTCCTGAATCTCAGAAGACTAACGTGGAAAACCAGAAAATGATACCGCCTCGCACTAAAACTTATGTCTCTGTGGAAGATGGGGGACCGGTGATCCACGTTGTTAAGGGAAATGAAACCACAGAAGTAACAGAACTGCAACTATGAGAAAAGTGATTTATGCAAGCCACATGTAAATGTGTGCCTTTTTGCAAATCCAACTTTGTCCCTCTTGATGATTTTAGACACTTAAAAGGGGCCTGGTGCTGTATAGCCTAGATAGATCTCTGTTCCAGCCAGAATTCAGATTCTGTTGATATACATTTTTATAACGAATACAGTAGGGATCTTAATCATCCAAAACAGCCTTTCATTATTTGCATTTGTGAAATAGTCCTAATTATATCTTTGATATAACCTAGTGTCTATTAAAAGAAATAAAACATTAGTACACAGTACCTCTAGTCTTAATGAGCATCTAGATGTTTCTGGAAGAACCATCAGCAATGAAACAATAATAATGTAAATATTTAAGTGACAATAATGAAATCTGGCATTAAGATGAGCTCCAGGGCTTCCCTGGTGGCGCAGTGATTGAGAGTCCGCCTGCCGATGCAGGGGATGCGGGTTCGTGCCCCGGTCCGGGAAGATCCCACGTGCCGCGGAGCAGCTGGGCCCGTGAGCCATGGCCGCTGAGCCTGCGTGTCCCGGAGCCTGTGCTCCGCAACGGGAGAGGCCACAACAGTGAGAGGCCCGCGTACCGCAAAAAAAAAAAAAAAAAGATGAGCTCCACACTTATTTTAGTCATTGTTACACTTCAGAGTCTACAAAAAAAGCAATCCTCTGAAGGTAATCTTCACATTCGAAAAAGACCTAGTTTTCATCACGGTGAATTTTTTTTTTCATTTATTTTTATTTTATTTTATTTATTTACTTTTGGCTGTGTTGGGTCTTCGTTGCTGCACGCGGGCTTTCTCTAGTTGCGGCGAGCAGGGGCTACTCTTTGTTGCAGTGCGCACGCTTCTCATTGCAGTGGCTTCTCTTGTTGCAGAGCACGGGCTCTAGGCGCGCGGGCTTCAGTAGTTGTGGCGCGTGGGCTTCGGTACTTGCAGCTCGAGGGCCACAATGCATTATTTAATACCCTGAAATTGCTTTTGGAGGAATGAATGTAGTTCCATTACTTCTAATGTGATAATGAGAACTCCTGGGAGTATTTTAATATGTGAAACAATTTAGTGCAAATAAAAATCATCCATTGAAGTAAAGTATTTCAATAATATGATTCTAATATAGCTTCAAGATTTTAAAAATCAGGTTGCATTTGAAAGGAATTTTACCGTCTTTTTAGGATACTATGTAGGTATTTGTGTAAGCTAATTCAGAGAATTTTTCACTAACAATACCTTCATTCATCAGGAAGTGGTTGAAATAGAGCCCTTTTAGAGAAGGAAACCCAATTAAGATGGTGTTATGGGTTGAACTGTGTCACCCCAAAAAAGATATGTTGAAGTCTTAACTCCCAGGGTCTCAGAAAGTGACCTTATTTGGAAATAGGGTCATTGAAAATATAACTAGTTAAGATGAGGTCATACTGTGTATGGGGGCCCTAATCCATTATGACTGATATCCTTACAAGAAGACAGCATGTGAAGACACACACACACACACACACACACACCACCACCACCACCACCACATGACCACAGACGCAGAGACTGGAGTGTTGCAGTGCAAGCCAAGGAGCCCCAGGGCTTTCCCATGACACCAGGAATGAAAAAAAGGCGTGGAACAGATTCTCCCTTGGAGCCTTCGAGAGCACATGGCCCTGTGACACCCTGTGTTCCTGACGGCTAGCCTCCAGAATGGAGACAATGACATTCTGTGGTTTTAAGCCACCCCGCTGTAGACTGTTACAGCAGCCCTAGGAGATGGATGGGAGTGGATGCTCCCCCACTATCTTGTGGGGTGACGAAGTGCAAAGGGCACAGACTTAGGGGTTCAGCCTAAGTGGAAATTAACCAGTTTCCTCAGCATTACGATAGAAACAAGATCTTCACAAGATTGTTGGGGGCATTAATTATTAAATATAGGAAAGTTACGAGGCACACAGTAGGCTCTCAAGAAAGCCTAATTTGCATCTCTTACATATGAGCACATTTAAGTGGTCCATTAATATTCAGTCCTTTGGGTGTTATTGTTTACATGCTTTTTCCATTGTACTTGAATTAAGATGTTTCTTTTCAATAATTAAAAAAAAAGACTTTGAGAACTGTCGATTTCTAGTGACCTGCATGTTCAGTCACACTTTTGGCAGTAATGATAAAAAAAAGGAATTTTTCATAATTAATGGAAAATAGACAACTTCTAATATATGCTCTACAGTTTTGTTCAGCCATAGAAACTCTAGTTCCCTCACTGCAGTTCAAAGAACGTTTAGGGGGGCTTCCCTGGTGGCACAGTGGTTAAGAGTCCGCCTGCCAATGCAGGGGACATGGGTTCAAGCCCGGGTCCAGGAGGATCCCACATGCTGTGGAGCAACTGGGCCTGTGCGCTACAACTACTGAGCCTGTGCTCTAGAGCCTGTGCGCCACAAGTACTGAAGCCCGCGCACCTAAAGCCCGTGCTCCGCAACAAGAGAAGCCACTGTAATGAGAAGCCCGCTCACCGCAACTAGAGAAAGCCCGCTCGCAGCAATGAAGACCCAACACAGCCTAAATAAATAAATAAATAAAAGGAATGCTTAGGAAAGGCAGTATCCCACATGGTAGATGTGCTGGGTGAAAATTCCTAGGCAAATACAATGGTTGTTCATCTAATTATAGCTTTTTTTTTTTTAAACTGAGCCGTGCGGCATGCGGGATCTTAGTTCCCTAACCAGGGATTGAACCCACGCCCCCTGCAGTAGAAGCACAGAGTCCTAACCACTGGCCCACCAGGGAAGTCCCCTAAGTATATCTTGAATATGCTAAAAAAAATCTTTTTTTGAGCAGTATTAAGATGGTGTTGTTTCAGAGAGTATGAAATGTGAATTACCCAACCTAATGACTTGGTTTCCAAGTCTGAATGATATATGTCTTATTAAAAGGGCATGAAACTTCTGGTTCAAGATGAAGGAAAGACATATTGATGTGATCTGCTTCCAGAGACCCCATTGAAATGATAGTAAAGAAATAAAAAGGAATAATCAAGGACCAATCAAGAGATGAGGAAGGGGCCATCAGTGATCTGATTCTCAATAAATTTCTGGAAGACAGAGAAGGAAGTGGTAACTAGAGAAACACAGAGTGAGGGGCAACCCCAGCCTGAAGGATGGGAGGAGATGCCACATCTGAGAAGGAGTATGGTGATACGCCCCAGCAAGACAAAGGAATAAACCAGAGAAAAGACACTGAAACAGTGGTTTCAAATGAGGTAAGCAATTAGGGGAGTCTCAGCTGGCAAGCAACAGACACTCAGAAGATGTTATCTGGAGAAAAAAGGGAAGGGGTTGTGTATTCTTAAATCTCACACTAACTTTGAAATTTCAGGATAATATAAAGAGGCCTGCAATGCAAAAGTAAAAAGAAAGAAAGCCACTTAAGAAGTCACCTTAGGGCTTCCCTGGTGGCGCAGTGGTTGAGAGTCTGCCTGCCGATGCAGGGGACACGGGTTCGTGCCCCGGTCCGGGAAGATCCCACATGCCGCAGAGCGGCTGGGCCCGTGAGCCATGGCCGCTGAGCCTGCGCGTCCGGAGCCTGTGCTTCGCAACGGGAGAGGCCACAACAGTGAGAGGCCCTCGTACCGCAAAAAAAAAAAAAGTCACCTTATTCATTAAGATGATTTGGCTGCGAACAACAGGAAAACCAATTCACTGTGGCCTAAAGAATAAGAAATTTGTTATCTGACACAACAAGGGCTCTACAAGCAGGGAAGCTTCCGGGTTGACTTAATTCCGTGGTTCTGGGTCTTCATCAAGCATATAGGGTCTTTCCATCTTTCTCTCTACTGTCTTTACCTTGTAAGCTTTGTCTAAAGGCTGGCTCCCCTGCTCTTTCAGGGTTCACATCCAACAGGACACAACCCTGAAGAGGATACTCTGTCTCTCTTGGAGAGAGAAAAACTGTTCCCAGAAGCCCTCTGCAGGCATCCCCTCCTCACTGGCTAAAATTGTGTTATGTGCACCTTTAAACAATTGCTGGAAAGGAGAATGGAACCAGAGACTGTTAATTCCTCCCAGATATCCACTCTCTTCTTTCTTCCTTTCTGTAGAGAACTCCCCTGAATTTTATCTGGAAATATAATCACCAAGCTAGAAGCCACTTGTGTGTAGCCATGTGGCTAAGTCCTGGCCATTAGGATGTGACTGGGGATGATGTGGACCATTTCTGCATTATTCCTTTATTTATTTTTTTAATTTTTAATTTTTATTTTTTGCCTGTGTCAGGTCTTAGTTGCAGCATGCAGGTTCTTCATTGTGGCACGCAGGCTCCAGAGTGCGTGGGCTCTATAGTTTGTGGCACACAGGCTCTCTAGTTGAGGCACGCAGGCTCAGTAGTTGTGGTGCACAGTCTTAGTTGCCCCAAAGCCTGTGGGATCTTAGTTCCCTGACCAGGGATCGAACCCACATCCTCTGCATTGGGGGGTGGATTCTTAACCACTGGACCACCAGGGAAGTCCCTGCATTATTCCTTTAAAAGTGTGCTCTCTGGGACTTCCCTGGTGGTGCAGTGGTTAAGAATCCACCCCCCAATGCAGAGGATGTGGGTTCGATCCCTGGTCAGGGAACTAGATCCTGCATGCCGCAACTGAGAGCCCGCATTCCACAACTAAAGATCCCGCATGCCGCAATGAAGATCCCGAGTGCGGCAACTAAGACCCAGGGCAGACAAATAAATACATATATATATAATTTTTTTAAAAAAGAAAAAAGAAGAAGGAGAAGAAGAAGTGTGCTCTCCACCATCTCAGGTCCTCCCCTCTGCTGGCGTGAAGGTTTGGTGGTACTGAGTCAGCTTCAAACATAAAGATGAGGGCAATTACTTAGGGGGTGACGACAACAGGTAGAACAAACCTGGCACCCAAGACATTCTTGTGAAGCTGAGCTGCACTACCCTCTTCCGCTCCTACTAGTTTTGCATTTTGCATGACAGAGAGATAAACTCTGTCCATTTATTATGATCACTATTAAAGCAGCCAGAGCAACATACTAATTACTGCAGTGGCCATGCTTCACTTAGACCAGTGGTTCTCTAAGTATGGTCCCCATAACGGCAGAATCAGCATCACCTAGAAGCTTGTCGGAAAGGCAAATTTTTGGGCCTCATCCCAGACATAATGAGTCAGAATACCTGTGAATGTAGTCTGGTCTAACAAACTTTCCAGGGACTTCCCTGGTGGCTCAGTGTTTAAGACTCTGTGCTCCCAATGCAGGGAGCTCGGGTTCAGTCCCTGGTCGGGGAACTAGGATCCCACATGCCACACAGCCAAAAAAAACAAAAACAAAAGCAAGCCTTCTGAAACCCTGCAACCCAGATTGGGACTTGAACCCACAGTCTTTTAACTGAGATCACACCTGGTCTCAAGACTTAATGAAGCTCAGATTCTTGATGTCTCATTGCAGAAAGAATTCAGTGAGAGACAAAGTGATAGGTAAGAAGTGGATTTATTCAGAGAGAAACACACTCCACAGACACTGTGGGCCATCTCAGAAAGCGAGAGCGGCCCCAGGGTATGGGGTTGTCAGTTTTTATAGGGGTGGGTAATTTCATAGGCAAATGAGTGGGAGGAGTATTCCAGCTATTTTGGGGAAGGGGTGGGGATTTCCAGGAATTGGGTCACCGCCCACTTTTTTACCTTTATGGTCCACCTTGGAACTGTCATGGCGCCTGTGGGTGTGTCATTTAGCTTGCTGATGTGTTACAATGAGGATATCCTGAGGCTCAAGGTCTGGTAGAAGTCGACTTGTCCACCATCTTGGACCTGTTTGGCTCTTACCAGTTTATGTCATGTCCTCGGGCTATGTCGTTCTTTTAAGGTTGTGCCCTGCCCCCTTCCTGTCTCACTTCCAGGCCATTCCGATACGTACCCAAGTGTGAGGAACACTGAGTAGCCCATGCTCGATCCACTCTCTCTGGCTGAAGGTGAAGCCGGCCTCCTTTGGAAATTTATGGCCACATAGAGGAGGAACCCTTTTCCCCCTGATGGCTCATTGACCAGCACACCTCCCTCTCCCACACCTGCCTTCACTTCTCAGGTATCAAGAGAACAGCAATTTGGTTCCTTTACAATATATCCATTTCTTCCCATTTGTACAGGTATATTTCAGTGTAAACATTCGAAGTTCGTCATCTCATTAGGGCTGATTAAAATCTTTATCCACTTGAGTGGTCTTTAGATAAAATACTCTGAAATTTTCCTTCTCTCCCTGGATCTAGGGGAATGGGTGGGGCTTATCCTCGATGGCTTTGAGATGAAAGGGGCTTGGAGGGCGCTGTGCCCAGGCCTGCCCTGGCCTCAGGGCCGTGTCCCACATCTGCTGGGTGAAGTGGCTGCTGGAGGAATGAATGGCTGCTCCTGCAGTCACCCCCTGAGTCTGTGCCACACACCGCCCCCCACGCCTTCGCCCCCCAAGCCTCTGCTGTCAGGTCCTTTGGTCCCTGTCCCCTTTACCCTCACACGGCCCCGTGGTTCTCAAGCCAGCCACCTCTGTGTCTCCCGGATCCTTGAGACCTGCCTGTGGGAGCTTCTGGGTCTGGTGTTACTCCCTGGGAACCAAGAGCAGCCTGGGAAACATCCACTCTCCTCCGCCCCCGCCGCAGCGTGCGACCTCATCCCAGCCCAGAAAGAGGAATGAATCCGCCTGACCGCTCACTCCCTTACCTCCGGCTCCACGCTGGTCTCGGCAGGCTTTCCCCTCCTCTTCCTGCCCTGAAGACCACCCCCTTCATCACATCCTCTCTCTTCCAGAGGGGACTCCTGCCCTCGCCCCGGGGTAGAAAGGCATTAGGAAATAGAAAGCAGCTTATCGTAAGGAAACACAGCCAGGAATCCTTCAAAAACATCTTAAATGTTTACAAGGGGGAAAGAAGCCTCTAGGACAACAATGATTTGCCTCAGCTGGGAAAGGCCAGGCCTAGAGGGACAGATCGGCCTTCATGGATGAAGCCAGGGCCCAGCTTGCGGCCTGGGCCCGCCCTGCCCTTGTCCGCAGGTGGGAGGAGCCCCGGGCCTGGAGGACCCAGGTAGGAGAGGGGCGTGGCTGCATCCTACCTGCTCTGCATCCCCAGCACCCGGCTTGGATCTGGCTCATTAGATTCTCAGAATGTTGTATTGAGCGGAATGGACTCATTCAGGCCTTTGCCAGTGACTCACTCTTCGACTTTGTCAAGCTTCCTTGCCCAAGTCTCAGTTTTTCCCTCTATAAAGTAGAGCTGATAACGAATAAAACCTACCTCACAAGGATTCTTCAAGTGTGAAAAAGAGAATGTATTGAATGTCCCTTGGTGAACTCAGAGATGTAGGGGGTAAAAGATTTCTAGTTACTCAGTACCCCCAGGTATTAACACTTCAGTGACTAAAAAGGAATGTTCATTGGCTCATTGGCATGATTTTAGAGTAGAAAAAAGATTTTTTTTTTTCATGGAATCAGTGAAACTATTTTCACGTGAAAGAAGAAAATGTAGCCAATGAACATTTTATTCTTCTTGACCTGGCTCTTGTGCAATCAAGTTTACTAATTGTTGACCTAAAGTCATCTTGTTTGCCACTCATTCTTCCCAAGAGATTAGTTTAGAATCATTAGGTAAAGTTCTCAATTCCAATTCTCAAACTGGAATTGAGATTTGATTGGAATTTTGTTAAACCTGACATCTTTATTTATTTATTTTTGGCTTTAAAATATATATATATTTTTAAAGTTTTTATACAATTTGTAAAGGTTATTTTCTTTAAAAAATATTTTTAATGAAATATAGTTGATTTACAATGTTTCAGGTATACAGAAAAGTGATTCAGTTTTATATATATATATGTATATATATATATATATACACACACACACACACACACACACACACACACATATATTCTTCAGATTCCTTTCCATTATAGGTTATTACAAGATATTGAATATAGTTCCCTACACTGTACAGTATGTCCTTGTTGTTTATCTATTTTATATATAGTAGTCTGCACCTGTTAATCCCAAATTCCAAATTTTATCCCTCCCCCTGCTTTCCCCTTTGGTAACCATAAGTTTGTTTCCTATGTCTGTGAGTCTATTTCTGTTTTGTAAATGAGTTCATTTGTATCATTTTTTTTTAGATTCCACATATAAGTGATATTCTACAGTATTTGTCTTTCTCTGTCTGACTTATTTCATCTAGCATAACACCCTCCAAGTCCATCCATATTGCTGCAAATGGCAAAATTTCATTCTTTTTTTATGGCTGAGTAGTATTCCATCGTGTATGTATACCACATCTTCTTTATCCTTTCATCTGTTGATGGACACTTAGGTTGTTTCCATATCTTGGCAATTATAAATAGTTCTGCTATGAACATTGGGGTGCATGTTATCTTTTCGAATTCATGTTTTTGTTTTTTTCAGATATATACCCAAGAGTGGAATTGCTGGGTCATATGGTAGTCCTATTTTTAGTTTTTTGAGAAACCTTCATACTGTTTTACATAGTGACTTCACCAATTTACATTCCCACCAACAATGTACAAGAGTTCCCTTTTTTCCACATCCTCGCCAATATTTGTTATTTGTGGGGTTTTTTGATGATAACCGTTCTGATAGGTGATATCTCATTGTGGTTTTGATTTGCATTTTCCTGATGATTACTGACATTGAGCATCTTTTCATGTGCCTGTTGGACAGATTTATCTGCATTTCCTCTTTGGAAAAGTGAAACCTGACATCTTTGTAGTACTGAGACTTCCCATTCAGGAAGATGGTTGTTTCATTAACTTATTCAAGAAAGAATAAGTTAATGAAAGTCAACTTATTAAGTTATTATTTTTCTTTGAGTGCATTTTGGAGTTTTCTTCATAGAGTTTAGTAAATATATTTTTTTACTAAGATTATTCTTAAGAATTTTATGAGGGTTTTTTTCCTATTATAAATGAGATTTCTTTTCATCATATTTTACCTGTTTATAGGTGCTTTACAAGAAAGTTACTGATTTTTAAGAATTTGTCCTCTAACTGCTACAATAAAAATAAGTGATACAATTGTAGCAGTATTGATCAGTTTCCAAATGGCAGTCACTGTGCTGTGTGTTTATGTATTTTCCCAATTACTCTTCATAATAACCCTGTAAGTTAATTATCATTATTATCCTAATTTAAAGATGAAAAAACTGAAGCTCAGAGAGATTAATTGCCCAATGTCCACAGTTCATTACTGAGCACTTTAATTCTCTCACATTTTATAGATGCACAATCAAAGCATTTATACAAAATGATAATTTTATCTACTCCTTTCCTTTTATTTTTGTTTCATGCTACACTGAACTGGTCAAAATTATAGTAAAACGTTAAAGAACAACTGTCATCTCTTAAATGTTCCTGAACCCTCATACCCTCAGTGTGTGAGACTATGTGGTGCTGTAATCAACTAACAATAATGCCTTCTCCTTTACCACCTTCCCTAAATTTCCAGGCTTTGTAGCCAGCCTTCAGCTCTAAGTCTAGCCCCAGTTGAATGGGTGATTCTGTTAACCCTGGATCTTACCTGGTACTTCCTTATGATGCTGCTTCCAGTGATGCCTCTTGACTCAAACAATGAAGTTTTAAAAAGAGGTGCCTCATCTCCGTGTCCTCTTTAGGCCTCAGGACCCCATCCTATTGAAGCTCACGGTTTCCTTTACCAACACACCACACTGAAGTCTCTCCCAAATTCCCTTTAAAATATCTTTGAAAACAAAGAAAATGAGGAATTGGCAAACGTTTTTGTTAATTAAAACCCCAGAATACCTAATGTCAGAAAGGCTGGAGAAGGTGGTAGTCTTCTGCACTACACTTCTATATTCCTTCTAAAGGGCAGTTTGAAAATGCATATAAAAAAACATAGAATTTTGCATATTCCCTGACCCAGAAATCTCACTTGTTGGAATTTATCCTAAGTAAGTCATCATGGACAAACACAAATATATTTTTTTAAGTTATTTATTTCAATGTTATTTATGATGGTTAAAAATTTGTAGCAATTTAGATGTCCAACAATGGGCAGTTTGTTAAATAAATTATACTACATCCAAAAGAATATTTCATAATATGGCAAAGTTCATAATATACACTGTTACATGAAATAGTGTATCACAACTCAGAATATAGAGTATCATCCCGTTTTTGTTATAGATCAATATATCCATCCATTTCTATATAAGTATGTGACTATAAATCTCTTTCTGTCAGTATAGAAATCACAGGAAACAAATATATATCCTAAATATCCACCTCTTGATGGTGTAATTATGAAGAAATATGGTGTGTTTCTTCTTTTTGCTCATTGTTTTCTGAATTTTCTATAGTCGACATACACTTTATTACATTTATTTTTTCAATATTTATTTATTTATTTATTTATTTATTTATTTATTTATTTTTGGCTGTGTTGGATCTTAGTTGCGACATGCGGGATCTTCATTGCGGCGCTGGCTTCTCTCTAGTTGCGGTGCGCAGACTCCAGAACGTGTGAGCTCTGTAGTTTGTGGCAGACGGGCTCTCTAGTTGAGGTGTGTGGGCTCAGTAGTTGCAGCTCGGGGGCTTAGTTGCCCTGCAGCACATGGGATCTTAATTCCCTGATCAGGGATCGAACCTTCTTGGGAGGCGGACTGTTTACCACTGGACCACCAGGGAAGTCCCTACACTTTATTATATTTAAAATGGAAAAAAAAAGTTATTCTTAACAGCCTTTTGTTATTTAGGTTTTAGGCAAAGAGACACCAGATGTAAGGCTCCAATAAGATAGAAGGTTTTTTAAATTTCCCCGAACTGTCTAGAGGTGAATGGTCCAGTGTTACAATGAAGCTGTACTCCAGGACGTTATTTAGGGATCTTTATTTCTTCTGTCTCCTGCTGCTACTATCTAGGTTGTTGTCCTTTTCACATGGAAGCTGGCTCACTTCCACATCCACATTCTAGCCCATAGGAGAGTCCGGACCAAGTAGATTTGTCTTTAAGGGGATGACTTGGAAGTTAAACGCTTCATTTTCACTCATCATGGGCTTCAGTCTAGTCACGTGACCACACCAGTATGCAGAGCAGGCTGTGATCTATAATTCCCAGCTCTCAGCCATGTATCCATGTTCAGCTAAAATTTAGAGTGAAGGGATTCTTGCTAAAAGGAAGGAGGAGTGAATAGTGGAGATCAATTCAAAGACTCTTTCCCCAGGTATTATAAAGCTACAATAGTTAGGGCTTCCCTGGTGGCGCAGTGGTTGAGAGTCTGCCTGCCGATGCAGGCGACACGGGTTCGTGCCCCAGTCCGGGAAGATCCCACATGCCGCGGAGCGGCTGGGCCCGTGAGCCATGGCCGCTGAGCCTGCGCATCCAGAGCCTGTGCTCTACAACGGGAGAGGCCACAACAGTGAGAGGCCCGCGTACTGCAAAAAAAAAAAAAAAAAAAAAAAAGCTACAATAGTTAAAATACCATGATCCAGGTACAAGAATAAATAAATAATGGAGTAGACTAGGAAAAACATAAACTGCCTCAAATTCATATAAGATTTAAGCATGTAAAAAAAGGTAGCTTTTCAGATTTGGGTAGGTGAAAAAGTGAATTATTCAGTCAATGATGTTGAGAACTGGATAACCATTTGGAAAAAAAAAAAAGATTAAATAACAAAACATATTCCAGATGTCTTAAAGACTGAAACGTCTATAGGGAAATATCGATGAAAATGGCCGCTAGACTGTAACTTCTGCTTTAGTTGGTTCCCCATTCCACAGATCTCTGTACCTTACTGAGCTTAATTATATCTTCATTGACCTTCAACCAGAACCGCAAACCATATACCACATGCAGAGGGCTGTGTTTATATTAGGTCAGGAGAGTACTTTCAATTTTGTTTATTTGTTTGTTTTTGTATCCTTCGTTATGAAGTGGTTTTCTTTATGTTGATCTTATGTGTTGCTAAGTACGATAGTGATACAAGTAATGTCTTCTAATTCCCATCCTGGACTACCTAGGTGTGTATCTGATTGTATTTGCTGCAAAAAAATAACCTGACTAAAAAATGGGCAAATGACTTGAACAAACATTTCTCTAAAGGTGATATACAAATGGCCAACAAACATATGAAAAGATGCTCAACATCACTAATCATTAGAGAAATGCAAATCAAAATCATGATGAGATATCACATTACACCATATTCTACCTGTTGATTGTAAGGTGATTACTATTTAAAAAATATATATACAGAAATAAAAGTTTTGGCAAGGATGTGGAAAAATTAGAACCTCTGTGCACTGTTTAGTGGGAATGTTAAAATGGTGTAGCTGCTATGGGAAACAGCACAGTGGTTCTTCAAAAAGTAATAAAAAGAGAAATACCATATGATCCAGCAATCCCATTTCTGAGACAAATACTGTATGATTCCACTTACATAAGACATCTAAAGTAGTCAAATTCATAGAAACAGGAAGTAGAATGGTGGTTGCCAGGGGATGGGAGGAGAGGTAAACGGAGAGTTGCTGTTTCATGGGTACAGAGTTTCAGTTTTGCAAGATGAAAAGAGGTCTAGAGATTGTTTGCACGACAGTGTTAATATACTTCCACTGAACTGTACACTTAAAATGGTTAAGATGGTAATTTTTATGGTATATGTTTTTTCGCCACAGTTAAAAGTAAAATATATATATATATATATATATATATATATATATATATATATATATATATATATATTAGTCTTATCACAGTGTTTGTGCTTTCAGAATCAGAGATAGGGATTTCTTATACCTGAGCTGGTAGCCACCAGCAACATGGTAGCCACCAGCCACAGGTAGCCATGGAACACTTGAAATGTGATTAGTCCTAATTGAGATGTGCTATAATTAAAAAAAAATACGGGACTTCTCTGGTGGTGCAGTGGTTAAGAATCTGCCTGCCAATGCAGAGGACACGGGTTTGAGCCCTGGTCCGGGAAGATCCCACATGCTGCGGAGCAACTAAGCCCATGTGCCACAACTACTGAGCCTGCGCTCTGGAGCCTGCGAACCACAACTACTGAAGCCCGCGTGCCACAACTACTGAAGCCTGCGCACCTAGAGCCTGTGCTCTGAAACAAGAGAAGCCACCGCAGTGAGAAGCCTGCACCCCACAACGAAGAGTAGCCCCTGCTCGCCACAACTAGAAAAAGCCTGCATGCAGCAACAAAGACCCAACACAGACAAAAATAAATTAATTAATTACTTTTTAAAAAACGTTAAAACAAACAAACAAACAAAAAAATACACACTGGGGTTCGAAGACTTAGTGCAAAAAGTTTTTACTATCTAATTTATGTTGATTACATGTTGAATGATAATGTGTTAGACATATTAGGTTAAGTAAAATATATTATTAAAATTAATGTATCACCTGTTTCTTTTCACTTTTACTTTTTTTGATAGGACCACTAAATTTGGCAGAGATTTTGGAATTATCAGACCAGAAATTTAAAATAACTATGAATAATATGTTAGGAGATCTAATGCAGAAAATGGACAACATGCAAAAACAGGTAATATAAGCAGAGAGATGGAAACTGTAAGATAAAGAATCGAAAGGAAATGCTAGAAATCAAAAACACTGGGACTTCCCTGGTGGTGCAGTGGTTAAGAATCCACCTGCCAATTCAGGGGACACGGGTTCAAGCCCTGGTCCAGGAACATCCCACATGCCGCAGAGCAACTTGTGAGCCCACACGCTGCAACTACCAAAGCCCATGTGCCTAGAGCCTGCTCTCTGCAACAAGAGAAGCCACCGCAATGAGAAGCCCACACACCACAAAGAAGAGTAGCCCCCACTCACTGCAGCTAGAGAAAGCCCATGCACAGCAACGAAGACCCATCGCAGCCAAAAATAAATAAATTAATTTTTTAAAAAAAGAAATGCACTGTGGCAGAAATGAGGAATGCTTTTGATGGGCTCATCAGTGGACTAGACATAATGAAAAAATAATCAATGAGTTTGAAGATATGTGAGTAGAAACTTCCCAAGCTAAAAAACAAAGAGAAGAAAAGAATGAAAAAGATGCAACAGGGACTTCCTGGTGGTCCAGTGGTTAAGACTCTGTGCTTCCACTGCAGGGGGCACAAGTTTGATCCCTGGTCAGGGAACTAAGATCCCACATGCTGGGTGGTGTGGCCACAAAAAACAACAAAAAAAGGATGCAACAGAAAATCCAAGGACTGTGGGACAGTGACAGAAAGTGTGACATATGAGTGTTTGGAATACCTAAAGAAGAAGAAGAGAGAGAAAAGAACAAAAATATTTGAAACAATAATGGCTGAGAATTTTCCAAAATTAATCGGATTAAAATTAATGACCAAGCCACAGATTCCGGAAACTCAGAGAATACCACCCAGCATAAATAACAAAAGTGTACACCTGGGCATATCATATTCAAACTGCAGAAAATCTGAGACAAGGAGAAAATCTTGAAAGAAGCCAGAGAGGGCAGAAAAACTCACCTTATCTGTAGAGGAACAAGAATAAGAATTACATCGTCCTTTTTTTCAGACAGCATGCAAGCAAAAGAAGAATGGAGTAAAATATTTACAGCACTGAAAGAAAAATCAGCAACCTAGAATTATGTATCTAGCAAAATTATCCTTCAAAATCAAAGGAGAAATAAAGACTTTTTCAAACAAGGAAAAATTGAGGGAATTTGTCTCCAGTAGACCTGTCTTGTAAGAAATGTTGAAAGAAGTTCTTCAGAGAGAAGGATAATTATGTAGGTCAGAAACTCAGATCTATGTAACAAAAGAGAGTTTGAGAAATGAAGCATTGAGAAGTGAAGGTAAAATAAAATCTTCTATTTTTCTTATTCTTCATGGATTTAACAGTTAACCATTAGTTTAAAGTAATAGTAGCAACAATATATTAGATGATTATAGCTTATAGATAAGTGAAGTGCATGACAGCAATGTTGTAAGAGATGGGAGGGAGGTATTGGAACTATTCTGTTACACAGTACCTGTACTACCCATGAAATGGTATAATGTTATTTGAAAGGAGACTTAGATTAGTCATCGAAGTATATTACAAACTGTAAGGCAATGAATAAAATTTTTTTAAAGAAGTATAATTGATATACAAAGAAAGGAAAGAGGGACTTCCCCAGTGGTCCAGTGGTAAAGAATCCGCCTTCCAATGCAGGGGATGCGGGTTCGATCCCTGGTCAGGGAACTAAGATCCCACAAGCTGCATGACAACTAAGCCCGTGTGTCACAACTACAGAGCCCACGTGCCACAACTAGAGAGAAGTCCGTGCACTGCAACAAAGATCCCGGTGCCACAACTAAGACCCAACACAGCCAAAACTAAATAAAATAAATAAATAAATAAATAAAATATTTTTAAAACTCCCTTGTCCTGTTAAAAAAAAAAGAAAAAAATAAAGAAAGGAAAGAAAATTGAATCATACAAAATGCTCAGTTAAAACCAGAGAGGGACTTCTCTGGTGGTCCAGTGGTTAAGACTCCTTGCTTCCAATGCAGGGGTCACAGGTTCAATCCCTGGTCAGGGAACTAAGATCCCACATGCCACACTGCATGGCAAAAAAAAAAAAAAAAATCGGAGAAGGCAGGAAAAGAGTGGACAACAGAAAAGAAACAAAGAAGGACAGCAGTGAACCAAAAACAGTCAATACTGGTCTAAATATACCAATTAAATGGTCTAAATATACCAATTAAAAAATAGAGACTATAAGGATGGATAAAATAATGACCCAACTATATGTTGTCTATAGGAAATCCGATGTAACTACAAAGACACAGATCAAAAGTAAAGGGATGGAGGGACTTCCCTGGTAGCGCAATGGTTAAGAATCTGCCTGCCCATGGACATATATACACTACCAAACGTAAGGTAGACAGCTAGTAGGAAGCAGCCGCAGAGCACAGGGAGATCAGATCGGTGCTTTGTGACCACCTGGAGGGGTGGGATAGGGAGGGTGGGAGGAAGGGAGACGCAAGAGAGAAGGGATATGGGAACAGATGTATATGTATAACTGATTCACTTTGTTATAAAGCAGAAACTAATACACCATTGTGAAGCAATTATACTCCAATAAAGTTGTAAAAAAAAAAAAAAAAAGAATCTGCCTGCCAATGCAGGGGACACGGGTTCAAGCCCTGGTCTGGGAAGATCCCACATGCCGCGGAGCAACTAAGCCAGAACTACTGAGCCCGTGTGCCACAACTACTGAAGCCCACGTGCCTAGAGCCCATGCTGCACAACAAGAGAAGCCACCACAGTGAGAAGCCCATGCACCACAATGAAGAGTAGCCCCTGCTCACCGCAACTAGAGAAAGCCCACGCACAGCAACAAAGACCCAACGCAGCCAAAAATAAATGTTAATTAATTAATTAATAATTTTTTTAAAAAAGTAAAGGGATGGAGACAGATAAACCATGCTACACTGACTAAAAGAAAGCTGCAGTAGCTAAATTAGTTTAGATAAACTATCTCCTGCACTATCTTGGAATATAGTGCTTATGCCAATCAGGTCCATAGCTCTAGGAGAAGTGTTTGAGAAAAGTCTGAATGTTTATGTATGTTGGCTGCTTTTTCTGCCTTTAGCTAAGTTCTATGAGAGAGATGAGTCCAGGCAAGAGTTAGCATGGTGGAACGGAATACATTTCCGCTAAGGAGGTTCTGGAAAGTCTTTCTTGAGTGCTCTTTACCAGACAGTGGGAGCCAGATAGATTAGTAAAGTTTGGTTCCTTTCCAACCCGAGCCTGTTGCTTCACATGGCCTCAGGGTATCCATCACAATATTTCACATGTGCGTTTGTGCCATGTGCCAGCAAGTGAGTAAAAGAGGAGATTCCTCAGGCTTAAGAACTTTTTCCAGACAAGATATATGGCTGCAGTTACAAAGGAACCTTTAGACCAAGGAACTAAATAGAAGGAAATATACCAGAAACATATTAAGAATCCTTCAAGAACCTGTAATTCTTTAACCCCCTCATGCAATCCTCAGGGTCCTCACAACTGAATCTATATGACAGCATACTTAGCAATACTACTTCAGATGTAGTTATGGAGGATAATTGATGGAAGAACCTCCCAGAGGCAAAGCCAAAGGCCACAGATGATAATGAACAGGGAAATTCCTTGGTAGAGCCAGGGTCCAATGGAGAAACACACTTTGTTGCCAGGTCAGGGAGCCTCTAATCTCAGTGGGCATTACGTCATTGCAGGGGTCCAGTGAGTGCTGTTTCCCTCCCTTTCTTTCCTTTTCTGAAAGAGCGTTTTTATGATCCCGTTCCTCATTTACCACTATGTTTCTGGTGGGCGGAGGCTGGGAGGACAGATGACTTGTTTTTCAGAAGATGCATGTGAGAGCCACAGGTGGTCCTGATGAGGGAAATGTATATCACTCAGAGGTCCTAGACTTTAAAATGAATGCAGCAGCCATTGTGTTGCCTCAGTCAAACGGGGAAGAGTATGTTTTATATCTAGGAAGAAGGATGAGCAGAAATATGTGGGTGACCAAGGGGTGGACTGTAGCTGAGACTGCCAGTTGCCTCTCTGAATGCATTCTTCCCTCTTCTGCTAGCAATAGAATTACCTGAATTTTAGATCAGCCCATGGCCGTTCAGCCAAAGGCTGTATTTCTCAGCCCCCTTAGCATCCGGGTTTGACCATGTAACTTGGTATTAGCTAATGGGATGTGAGAAGAAATCATATGTACCAAATATTCTTGGGTTATTAAAAGAAATAGACATGCCTCGCCTTGTTCCTTTCTCCTTTCTCAGTGGCCAAGAGGTTGGTAGGTAGTAAGATCTAAAGCAGCCTTCTTAGGTTACAAGGGAGTAGCCATGGTGGAGCAATAAAATAGAAAGGGTCTGGGTCCCCCAAATCTCAGAGCTGCCATATTGGCCCTGGAGTGCTTATGTTCAGTCTGTGACACAGAGAGAAATAAAGTTCTTTCATGTTGATTTGGGTCTTTGTTAGAGCAACTCAAGCTTATAATCTAATTAATATAGGCTTATGATCAAGTGTCACATCTCATTGTATTGTAACTGTTTTTCTTAATTATGCTTCTTTTTATTATAAGTAGCTAATTAGTGATAATAAGAAGAGTATCAGCAAATAATAACATGTAGCAAGTCTCGACTGTAATCCAAGGGCTGGAAGTTCAGGCAAGCCTTGCAGGAGCTAGCATGGGAATTAGAGGAGCCATCAGGAACTGAGGTTAGTCTCATCTCTGCTTCTACAAACTGGTTTTCTCTACTTTGGTTGGTATATGACCAAATATGATAAAACGGACCCCAAGCTTACATCATTTCCTAACAGAGACAGAGTGGGACATCAGTCCTAATTTCAGAGTTCCCAGGATAGGGAATCTGGCCCAGCTTTGGCTAGGGTCCAGTTAATTCTGTCAACCCACAGACTGGTATTGGAGGAGAAAGTTCCCAGAAAAGGCTGCTATCCCCTTTATAGATAGCCTATGGGTCATTTAATGTCTGATTAATTTACATTTCTATCCCCCATATTATACTTTGTTGCTAAGGCGGTGGAGAAACAGGAACTCCTATTCATTGCTGGTAGATATGCGAATTGGTACAACCATTGTGAAGTGGAGTCTGGAACATGTAACAAAACCACACACGTGTTTGTTTTTGACATAGCACTTGCACTTCTAGGAAGCTGTCCCAGGAAACACATTCAGTAATATGAAAATAGGTATGCACGAGATTGTTCATTGCAACATTGTTTGTAATTGCAGTCTAAATGTCCAGACATAAGAAAGTAATTGAAGGATGGTATTATCCATACAGTGGAATAGTATGAAACTATAAAATAACAATAATAAGGATGATCTCTATAAGTTGATATGGAATAATTTCCAGAATATATTAAGTGAAAAAAAGGAAAATACAAAAATCTATCTACGGTAGCAGTTCTCAAAATGTGGTCCACACACACCTGGGGGTCCCTGAGACACTTTCAGGTGGTCCATGAGATCAAAACTATTTTCCTAATAATATGAAGCCATTTATTTGCCTCTTTTTCAGAGAGGTGACATTGACACCGAGGGTGCAAAAGCAATGGAGGTAGAACTGCAGGGGCCGCCACAAATCAAGGCTGTGGACGTACTGTTTAGTGACACACACTCTTGATTAAAAAAAAAAAAAAGAAGACAGTTTCCCTTAAGAATATTCTTGAAGCAGCTGTAAAAATTAGTAACGTTATCAAACTTGACCTGAGTACATGTCTTTTTAATATTCTGTGTGACTAAATGGGAAATACCCATGAAGTACTTCTGCTGTTTGAGGTACAAGCTGAAGTAGCCAGTTTTTAATGGAACACCATTTTTACTTCAAAGAACAGCTGCTTGACAAACTTGTGATTCAGACATGGGTTTTTGACAGTTTTTTTCTCAAATATGAGTGAGGTGAGCCTATCTCTTCAAGCAAAACAATTGATAGTGTATGTTGTCAATGACCTGAAGGACTGACACTTCTCTATGTGAGCCTTCCACTTAGTATTGATTTTGGAATCATGCTAACGTTTTTCATACCAAAAAAAGTCATCATTATCATAATAATGATAAAATCAAAAGAATGTGGGGCAACCATAGAAGGGAATATAAATTTAAAAAATAAACCTAAATGTGTTTCAAAAGAATTACAGTCACACTGGAGAGGACAGAAGGAAGAGCTGACTCAAGTAACTTTTGTAGAAATCTTTTTTATTAATTAATTAATTTATTTATTTATTTACTTTTGGCTGCGTTGGGTCTTCGTTGCTGCGTGCAGGCTTTCTCTAGTTGCAGTGAGCAGGGGCTACTCTTCGTTGTGGTGCATGGGCTTCTCATTGTGGTGTATTCTCTTGTTGCAGAGCACAGGCTCTAGGCATGCGGGCTTCAATAGTTGTGGCACGTGGGCTCAGTAGTTGTGGCTCGCGGGCTCTAGAGCACAGGCTTGGTAGCTGTGGCACACAGGCATAGTTGCTCCATGGCATGTGGGATCTTCCCGGACCAGGGGTCAAACCCGTGTCCCCTGCACTGGCAGGTGGATTCTTAGCCACTGCGCCACCAGGGAAGCTCTCAAGTAACTTTTGAACATGGTATTTTGACCTTATAACCTCAGATTAAAGAAAAGAAACAAAGGAATATTGAATTATAAGTCGTGCCATGTAGAGGCACGGCTGGTATATTCTACAATTGAACAAGTAGTCACTATCTTGAGAGTAATGGGAAACAGGTTTCTTACTGTCAGAGAAGAGTTACAACCATGAAAAATAGGAAGACTGAAATAAAGCCTGTGGTATTGGATTGAAATCAGAGGTATTAGTGTGAATTCAGCTGGATACTGTGTGTGTGTGTGTGCGTGTGTGTGTTCTACCTCTGTCTACTGAGAGGACCTAGAAGCAATGACACTCCAGTAGTAATATGCACATTGCACATTTAGAGCCCAGATCTTGGTGTCTATATATCCTTCTTTACTTAAAGTAACTAGGGCTTCTTGGAAAAATGATAGATTCCAGGGTTAGGCAGGGAAAGCCAATATGAGCCTGGAACATTTTGTTGTACCAGAAAATAAGAAAGTCCTCAAAGAATGGAGTAACAGAATTTCAAAGGCATCCTCTCTAATTTATTTATTTAAATAAGTATTTCAATATCTCTGCACTTCTTCACTTGAGGGATTTTTGAGAGGCTGCAATTATTAACAAACGTGAGAAATATTGGAAAGAGAAATACTATACAACATCCATATCTCTTTTGCAGCTACTCTGCAAGTCATGAAATATCAAATTGGCCCATTCATAATGAGGAGCTAAGGCCATATACAACATTGCTATTAAGTAATCATTTATCAACCAGATGATGATTGCACAATTGATACAATTAAATTTTATGTTGTTTAAAAAAAATAGTAACCAGTTATAACCCACTGAATAACATACAACTCCACAAATCCATACTGATATAAATAAACAAGCAAAGAAAGAAATGGGGAAAGAAAAGCTCTTCCATACAGTAGAATGCCAACAAATAAATGTAAGAGAAATGATGGTGTTAGAAATCACCAGTTGATAAATATGATAGTAATATTCGATTCAAGCTAGAATCATAATGGATTATAAAACTAGAGGGTAAAAGTTACGAATAGGACATCGACCTTGTTTCAGAATCTTTATTAATTACAAAGGGAAAAATAATAACTTTATTGTGGAGAAGCCCAGCAGACACAACCTCAACAGAGTGATCAAATGTAACATTCACTTGTAAGGGGACATGTAAACATTGAAATCATTTGCCACCTAATATGATGCACTGAGAAGGGCCTGATGTCACTGTTGTGATCTATCTGTCAAAAATGCATAGCATCAATCTAACGGAAGAAGCTGGAGACAATGCCAAAGTGAGGGTCATTCTGTAGAATAACAGGGGTTTACTCTTCCAAAATGCCAAGGTCGTGAATGACAAAGAGACTGTTCCAGATTAAAGGAGACTAAAGAGATACACTGACTAAATACAATGTGTGCTCCTAGATCAGATCTTAGTCTAGACATTTTTGCTTTCTTCTGAAGGAAGTTTTTGCTTGCTTATGAAGAACGTTATTTGACAACTAGCAAAATATGAATCTGGTTCGAATATTGGGTAATAGCATTCTATCAATGTTAGTTTCCTAATTTTGATAATTGTATGATGTAAGAGGATGTCCTCATTCTTAGGAAATACATACTGAAGTATTTAGGGCTCAAGGGGCAACATGTCTGCAACTTGGAAAAAAGGGTATACGTGAGAAATGCTTGTGTATGTGTGTAAAATAAGGAACCAAATCTGGGGAATCTGGGTAGTAAAGAGTATATGGGGGCTTCCCTGGTGGCGCAGTGGTTGAGAGCCCGCCTGCCAATGCAGGGGACGCGGGTTTGTGCCCCGGTCCGGGAAGATTCCACATGCCGCGGAGGGCTGGGCCCGTGAGCCATGGCCGCTGAGCCTGCGTGTCCGGAGCCTGTGCTCCGCAACGGGAGAGGCCACAACAGTGAGAGGCCCGCGTACCGCAAAAAAAAAAAAAAAAAAAAAAAAAAAAGAGTATATAGGATTTCTTTATACTATTCTGACCACTTTTTTTGGTAAGGCTTAAATTATATTAAAATAAAAATTTCCAAAACAAAGGTAAATGAGAAAGTAATGAAATTCTGACACATGTTGTAACGGGGGACCTTGAAGACATCATGCTGAGTGAAATAGGCCAAACTCAAAAGGAAAAATATTGTATGGTTCAGCTTATATTAGGGACCTAGAATGGTCAGATGCATAGAGACAGGAAGTAGAATAGAGGTTACCAGGGGCTGAGGAGAGGGGAGAGGGAGTTAGTGTTTAATGGAACAGAGTTTCAGTTTGGGAAGATAAAAAGGTTCTGGAATTGGATGGTGGTTTGGTTGCACAACAATGTGAATGTACTTAATGTCAATGAACCATGCACTTAAAAATGGCTAAAATGGTAAATTTCATGTTATATATATTTTACCACATACAAAAAAAAAAAAAAAGAAAAGAAAAAAGAGGGTTGGCAGCCCCAGATTTAAATGCTTCAACCCCACATCAGCTCGACTTCCCAAGAGCTGATTCTGCAGTTTCATTCTGCAAAAACAGTTAAGGAACAGCCTCCTTTCCATCAGAGATCTGGTAACATCTTGCCAATCAAGGTGAGAAACAGCCTATTTAAAAAAATAGTTATGAGCAGGCCCAGGAGGCACTTCACAACCACAGTAATTAGCCAACAGCCTGTTTGCAGGCTGACACCTCCCAAGGATGCTTGGAGAAGCTGAGAAATCTAGCCTTTTGCAAGCCTTTCACACCCTTTGACCTCTGCAGTGTGAACAGGAAAAATAAAGCCATGTAACACAGCTGACTTATGCAGTCAAAATTCTGGCTCCAGCTTGGCCTGAAGTGGTTCCCATTATCTAGGTTACTCATTATCTTTTTATAGTATAAACGATGGTAAAGTGTTTTCTATATTTTAAGTGTTTGTAATAAATAGGCTATCAAACAGGCTCAGCAAATTTTATTTTTAGAAACTTAAACTGCCAAGTGAAAAAAATCATTCCCATTCTCACAGGCACAATGAAATTTGGGGCCTTTAATCTTTTAAAACTGTATTAAGGGGGCTTCCCTGGTGGCGCAGTGGTTGAGAGTCCGCCTGCCAATGTAGGGGGCGCGGGTTCGTGCCCCGGTCCGGGAAGATCCCGTATGCCGTGGAGCGGTTGGGCCCGTGAGCCGTGGCCGCTGGGCCTGGGCGTCCGGAGCCTGTGCTCCGCAGCGGGAGAGGCCACGACAGTGAGAGGCCCACGTACCACAAAAAAACAACAACAACAACAAAAAAAAACTGCATTAAGGAGGCTGTTTGCCTCTAACTCATTCTAGAGAAAACGGCAAACTTCATCTGAAGTATGGCCAAATAGTCATCATTTCCTACAGAATAAGGCCTGACCCCACCTCAGGCTGGTAATTGGACCTCAATATACATTTTTTTTTTAGTATGTTTTTTGTTTTTTTGTGGGTTTTTTTGGCCACACCATGCGGCATGTGGGATCGTAGTTCCCTGACCAGGGATCGAACCTGCATCCCCTGCAGTGGAAGCACAGAGTCTTAACCACTGGACCACCAGGAAGTCCCTCAATATATCCATACTTTTTGAGGTTTACCTTCCATGACTCCCTTCTGTATCTGCCAAATCAGACCACCCAACCTTAGAATAAATCTCCCAAAGTATAGTTGCTCGATCAAAGAATACACCCCCTTTCTAGACTGTAGATGTACTTTGGTGAGTTGCTCTGTCCCTGGCTTTGAGCAACAGGCCTCCGTTTCCTCAAATCCTTGCAAACTCTGCTTCCTTCAGTTTTTGAAATGCCCTGAATTACTTATCTTTTCTCATACTTTGTCGCCCTGGGCACATTCACCTATTGTTCTTTGCTTATTTTATTCTCACACCAACCAGCTTAAAAACTTGACACATAGTGAGCACTCAAGAATCACTGCCAATATTTGTCAAATGCATAATATCGCTCTTTCAGTTCACATGTAGAACCTGTAATTGTATCTATACTCTGGTGCCAAGGATAGGCAGCTTTTTTTTTAAACTTAAAAAATAAACGTATTGCTTTTTATGCTGATTAAAAGTAAGAGAATCCAAGCTCATTGCAGAAAATTTGCAAGAGAATGGGGAGGCAAAATCCCACCAACTCGGGCACAGGCATTGACATTTAAGGCTACAAATTGTCAAATTTTGCAATAGACAAAGCTGAATCCTGGAAGAGAAGCACACAAATTTAGTTTAGTTTTGTTTTTTTTCTGTGGACATTCAAATAAGGTCTGGAGTGGATGTAGGTTAGAGTGTAGATCTCGAGACCCCCAGGTTAAAGGAAGTAAACCTTCAATTTCATTATCCCGGAAGTAAGAGTATAAACTCTTTTTACATGTCTTGCAAACCTTCTCAGCTGTACTTCTTGAGAACAATTGATAACTGGGCCGTCTGCTCTGTGAGGGGGGGCGGTGCCGGTGGAGGTGAGGCATTCTAATCCCACAGCTAATCAATGAGGAATGAGTGTAAACTTCCTACTCCAGTATTTCAGTTTGTTTCTTTGTTTCCAGCTTAGACCGCCCCTTACCAGATAAGGATTCCTTAACAGTAACTTACTCAAATCTTCTTAACACAACTTGAAGTCCATCAAACAAAATTTACCTTATTTTTTTTTCCTGGACTAAAGTTGATTTTGCATTTTCTGAGCAGAAATGATTTGACGGCAGTTTGCAAAATAATAAGAGAAGAATTTGGGGGGTAGGTGAGGGAGAAATGGGAGGAGCAGATGTATGTTTAAGTTACATTAGAGAGGAAACTTTGTCTAAACAGCATCATCAGTTTGAAAAATAGGTAGGTTACTTTGTGAATTGGATTTCAAAGCTCCATGGAGGGGCTTATATTTTAGACCGGGGTGATGATGTCTTAAGAATTCTTGGAGGCTCAAAAAAATGACAGAAGACAAAGCACTGTGGTTACAGAACGTTTGGAAAATGTACTTTTCAAGCAGACAAATAAGTGACAAATGACTAATCAAATAGAAGTTTGTGTAGGTATGGGTTTATTCTTTCCCATAAAAAAGCTGGTAGGATGAACATATTTTATTAGATGAAGGCAAAGTGTACCTAACTCAAGAAATCTAGACACCAATTTTGGGAATAGTTGGTTTGTTTCATTTTAACAACTAAATGGGATTCTTGTGAAGTATAAAATATTTAGGATTAGTCACAGATGTGTGATTTCCAATGAGGGATAATGTGTCCAAGAATTATGAGAGAGAGAGACAGAAAGAGAAGGAGAGAGGAAGGAAAGAAGGAGGGAGGGAGGAAAAGCATTCAGATAAGCTATTGATGATTCTACTTTTTTCAAACCTAATGGTCAGAATATTATGTTTTAAAACTTAAATAAGGCCTGCTTGTGTTTTAATGTTACCATCTGGCTGTTGTTCTGGCTGAAAACAACTCCATACTAGATGTATCAAATCTTTCTAGACTTTACTCCCCCATCTTCCTATTCCTCTGTCTGTCTCTGTCTCTGTCTCTGTCTCTGTCTCTGTCTCTCTCTCTCTCTAACACACACACACACACACACACACACACACACACACGAGAAGGAAATAATTTGCCTTAAAGTCATTTGTAGCCGTGAATTTTTAAATGTTTTTCTTTATAGTCAGCAAAGTAGAACAATATTTCTAGAGACCTCAAAGTGAGATACTGATTTGGTGAACATGCTTCCTGAACCAAGGGGGGAAAAAAATCAGGGCAATTGTCTGACAAGTTCAAATGGGAGAAACTGATATAAGTGTTGAGGGTAGAACTGTGCAAGAGAGAAAATGTACCTCAGTTATTGGTCTAACAGAGGCTAGTAGAACTAAAAGCTTTAAAGCCCCATCTAAAGATAAAATGTAATTGTTCTCTCTGGCAAGAAGAAAATGTTTAACCACAGGAAGAGAAATAGCTAGAAAGGAAAATACAATAGGGCAGAATTCTGGGACTTCTTAGCTCCTTTAGTAAACAAACCATATAGCCCAGGGAGGAAGGTGTTACTGCGAGGCAAGCAGAGCATTAACTAGGAGAGCTTATCCAGAAGTGACAGAATGTCTGGGATTTGCTTCAAAATAATATAGGAGAGAAGGAAGTATCTGAGGGTATAGATGAAGCAAGGGTGGCCATGGGTTGATAATTGTTGAAGCTGGGTGATGAATATTTGGGGATTTATTACACTAGGATCTCCACTATTAGATATATTTACACTTTTACATCAAAAAAAGTGAAAAAAACAAAAAGACATTCTAGGCAGGACAAAGTCCTTGTTTGTGAGGTCACCTGGCTATTTTTAAGGTTTTTTTAAAAAATAAAAAGTATTCAAGACTAGTAGATATGTGTATGCATTGCTGCCAAGCACAAGCGGAAGGGGAGAGACAAATATGGACTGATTTAGAAATGTATTTTGCCTCCGCTAATCTACTCTGTAAGTGTGTTGCTGAGGAGAGCTTCCAAAATGGGTTGGAGAAATAAAATAAAATATACCTAAGTTTTAAAGACAAAGTTTACCCAAGTAGCTTGGAAGTGAATATGTTTTCCTCTCTTTTAAGACAATATGGAATAATCGTTTTGGCTTTTGCATGACATCCTGTGGAGGCCTGATGAAACACTTTAGGAAGCAGATTGTCCCCTGGTAAGAATACACCAATAGAAGAGAAAGCCTTTACTTAAGCGTTGCGTGCCTTTCAGCGGGTATGCGGACTCCATCCGTACATCGACAGCTTTTTTGCATTCATTTTGAGGAAAGTATCTTGCTCTCTTTTTACATATTATAATGGTTGGCCAAATTTTCTGTAAAAATTACTGGCATCAGGATTAACCTTTCCAGTTTTGTAGATTTGGCAATCCAATTCAAATGGTTTGACAGCCTTTGATACTTCCTGTAAATAGCAGTGAATAATGAACTCCCAGGGTGTCACTGGGGGTTATTCACACTTGCTAATGATTAACCACCCCTGGCTCCTGAACTGTAGAACCAGACTTCAAGGCCCCAAATACAGCTCATCCTATTTTAGACCCCTGCTCAGGTTTTTATATGAGTTTTGAAAATCCCTTCTAACTCAAACCAGAACGAAACCTAAGTGTCCAATAAATGGGGATTGGTACATAAATTATATCCATAGTTACAACGAACTATTATTTAGTCATCAAAAATGATGATAGTAAACCTGCCTTGTAAGAAACGTTAAAAGAAGTTCTCTAGAGAGAAGGAAAATAAGCCAGAAACTCAGATCTCCATTAAAAAAAGGAAGAGCTGGGAAGAAGGAATAAGTGAAGGTAAAATAAAATGATGATGACCAGTCTAGACTGGGCACCTGCCTTCTCCAACTCCAGCTCATATTCTTCCTCTGTCTCTGTCTGTCTCTCTCTCATTTCTCAGACTTGTACAAAAAAGTATAAGATAAAAAAACCCTCCTTGCCATGCATCTCATTCCTTTCTACCCTTCTCTTCCTCCAAAGGTTGCCATTGTTAATGTTTCCTTGAGTATCGTTCCAAAAAAATATAGGCATAAAACATTTTACACAAAAGGGCAATACTAGGGACTTCCCTGGTGGCGCAGTGGTTAAGACTCTGAGCTCCCGATGCAGGGGGCCAGGGTTCAATCCCTGGTCAGGGAACTAGATCCTACATGCAGGCCGCAACTCAGAGTTTGTATGACACAACTAAGGAGCCAGAGGGCCGCAACTAAGACCCAGAGCAACCAAATAAATAATTTTTAAAAGTCGGGGTAATACTATAATGTTCTTCACCTTGCTTAAAAACAACGTACCACAGAATTCCCTGGCAGTCCAGTGGTTAGGACTCTAAGCTCTCACTGCCGAGGGCCCAGGTTTAATTCCTTGTGGGGGAACTAAGATCCCACAAGCCTCACAGTGCTGCCAAAAAACCCCCAAGAAACAAAAACAAAAAAGCTTATCAACATATATTAGTAATCTTCCTATATCAGCTCAGTCTGATTTACTTTGTTGTTGTAATGACTGCAAAATAGTTTACATGGTGGCTTTTTTTTTCATGTTTCTGTTTATTTGGATTTCTTTTTCTTTTTTTTTTGAACTGCTTATCTATAGACTTTGCCCAACTTTACTTTTTAAAAACAAGGTTTTTTTCCTCTGATTTGTATCAGCTCTCCATAAGTTCAGTAAATAGGTCTTGTGCCTGACATGTGCCGCCAGTTATTTTTTCCCAGGTTTTTTGCTTTTGAAAATTTTATGATTTTTTTTCCTCAAATACAAGTTTTTTAAAAAAATACAAAATGCTTATATACATGTATCTCTTTTACTGGGTCTCAACTTTGTGTCCTGGATAGAAAGGCCTCTCCACTCCAAGATCATATTCATGACTCCTTCCAGAACAAGTGGTCTCAACCTCAGCACGACTGACCCTACAGACAGGATGATTTTTCTGTGGAGGTCTGTTCTGTGTGCGGTGAAACAGCAGCATCCCTGGCCTCTATCCACTAGATGCCAGTAGCATCCCCTCCTCTCCAGCTGTGATCACCAAAAATGTTGCCAGGCATTGTCAAATGTCCCCTGGGAGGCAAAGTTGCCACATACATCCCGCCTGGAGAACCACTGTTCTAGAACATACAGGGGTGCATTTTAAATTAACATTTCAATCTCTAACATTTCAGTCTTTGATTCCGATGAGTTTTATTTTTCTTAAAGGAGTGAGATAGAGATCAGCTTGATTTTTAACTAAAAGTAGTCAATTGCCCCAATTCAATTTACCCCTGATCTGAAAAGTCACCTTTGCCAAAATCTAAATGTCCATATCATATTCTAAACTCTCATTGTTCTTTGTTTCCTCTTTATTTATTCTCAGTACAAAACACTTACATTTTAATTATTATTAACTTCAAAATATGCTTTACTATTTGAAGGGGTTTCCCCTGCCCTCCTCCCATCCCAACACTTCTTTCAGAATTTCCCAGACTCTTGTGTGGTTGTTTAATTTTGATGAAGTGTAGCAATTTAAAGAAAAAAATCCTGTTGGAATTTTAATAGAAATTGCTTTGAATTTAAAGAACGATTTGGGGAAGATAAACATCTTTATGCTTTCGCTATTGAATCTTGCAGGAAAGGATAAATTATATCTTTTATTTTACTTAAGTTTTCCTTTATGTCCCTCAGTAGGGTTTTAAAGTTTTCTTCATAAAACTTGCACATATTTCTTGTTAATTTTATTCCTAGATATTTCATCGTTTTATTGCTGTTATAAATGGGTCCTCTACAGCTTTGAGACGAGGTAATGGTGATAAATGGAAACATATGAGTGGATTAACCCTTTGATGGAAAGAGGAGAAAGGGACTCAGTTAAAAACTGGTACAGTATTCTGAAGGTCTTACTTTTACCTCATAAATATGGTACTTATTCCAAACTATATATTTTTTTCTTTTTTTTAAATCAGGACACATCACCCCACCCCGCCTTCATTATTGGTCCATCTAACCTTGTTCCTTTAATTCTCTGTCAAATGCTTTTAGGCTAATACAAAAACAGGCTGGTTCTCACCATTTTAAAAAGGGAAGAAAGGGAATTCCCTGGTGGTCCAGTGGTTAGGACTCTGTGCTTCCACTGCTGAGGGCCCAGGTTCAATCCCTGGTCAGGCAGCTAAGATCCTGGAAGCGGAGCAGCCAAAAGAAGAAAAAAAGAACAGGAAAAACAATGAACACAGTAGAAAACTTGACGAAAGTTATGAATAGGTGAAAAGAAGAAATAAATGCACAAAAAACACAAGAACGTGCTCACCTTCTCAAACCAAGACATGTGAACCTTAAAAAAATTAGGTGTCATGTATTTGCCTAGGAGATTGACAAATATGAAATTGATTGATAATGTGCAGTGTTAGCAAGGGTGTAGAGAAAGAGGTTTTAAATATGTAAGATGATTTGGAGGGCAATTTGGCAACATCTGTGAAATTTTTGAATGCACAAAATTCAAAAATTGACTCAGCTAGTCTACCTTCCAGGGACTCCTACAAATATACTCACAAAAGCCCCCAAAGATCTGCACACAAGCTGACATTCTGTTGAGACACACTGGTTCAGTTTGCCCTCGTTTACAATCCAGAAGGAGCTCCTGGCATTGGTTGGTGCCTATGTTTTATCAATTGTTGAATATTTTAACTATAATTGCACTTTCTTTTTGTGCTTAGTTGCAAATTAGACACTATTTAAATGCTTAGCACAAAACATACATGAAAACAGCAAGCTGCAGAATATCATTATTGTTTGGATCATGGACCAGGGGTCAGAATGGCGGGACAAATGATTGACCTGCCCTTCTTCGTCTGTCAGATGGGGATAATAATAAGGCGTGCTTCTTAGGATGTCTTCAGGAATAAAGATTAAAATATGTGAAGTATTTAACGCTGCCTGGCATGTTATTTACAATAACGGATTGTATTCTTATTAACGATTCTGACAGTCTCATTTTCATGCATTATTTTGTTTGAGAAATATTTATTGGGTCCCCTTATGGTTGAGGCCTTGTGCCAAGTTCAGGAATATTTAACAATAAGCACACATTTTAGTGGGGGGTGTCAAAGGACAACAAACACACTAACAGTTAAATGAGCAAAATAATTAAAACTTGCAGTGTTATGGGGCTTCCCTGGCTGTCCAGTGGTTAAGAATCCGCCTTCCAATGCAGGGGATGTGGGCTCGATCCCTAGTCGGGGAGCTAAGATCCCCCATGCCTCAGGGCAAGTAAGCCCTCATGCCACAACTACAGAGCCCAGGCACCACAACTAGAGAGAAGCCTGCGTGCCACAGTGAACAGCCCACCCACAGCAACTAAGAGCTCGCGCAGCCAAAAAAAAAAAAAAAATTGTGGGGCTATGGAAGAAAAGAAATAAAGGGTTGAGCGAGACCTGTGGTTCTCTATCAGAGGTGTCCCCCTACCCCAATTTCTGTCCCCTCTGGAGGACATTGGTAATGTCTGGAGATGTTTGTCACAACTTGGGGGGAGGGTGTTACCAGCCAGTATCGGTTAGCCGCCAGGGATGCTGGTAAACATCCTACAATGCGCAGGACAGCCCCCTACAACCGAGAATTATCCAGCCCCAAACAGGACTGCGGTTGAGAACCCCTGAGCTAGATGGTGGCAGCGAAGGTAACTAAATTTAGGTCAAGTGGTCACAGAAGACTCCTCTGAGAAGATATTTAGGCCAAATTCTGACTGGTGAGAAAAAGCCAGATGGGCAGCAAATGCTATGGGGCCATCCCAGGCAGAGGGGACTTGAAAACAACAAATAACAATGAAAAACCCCCTTACATTTGAGTGTAGTATACATATGTGCATATGGAGAGTGAAGGGGTCAATTAAGAGGTCTTTCCTATTTCACTATGTATACTTCTTTCTTGCTTGGATTTTTGAGAACAGTCTCCCCTCCACCCCACCCCACCCCACCCCTTTTTTTGTAATTAAAAAATGAGGAAAGAAAAAAAGCACAAAAAGCAGGCAGGTTGGAAGAGAGCCTCTGGTAAAACTCCAGGTAGATTTCAGAGAAGAGACAGGTTTTAGAGCAACCTCCATGTGCTCAGGTGGCCCTGGTGTTGTAATCTGTGGTCAGTCTCTGCCCTATACTATACTGCCTTCCACATCCACTAGACCCTCCACAGATGATGCGAGAACACTTGATTTACAGCCAGGTAATTTATGTCCAGTACTTGGTTTTATACCTTTTAGCTTTGTTATATTTGGATGTGTTATCTTGACTTTAGGAAAAAAATAATAACCTAGCTTACTAGTTTGAGTATTAAATGAGGTCATTTAAATTGTTTCATAAACTGTAAAACACAGTACAGATCATGATATTGAGAATAGAAAGGTTAGAGGCTGTGCTCACAATTATCTTTCTGCTTTGTCCTGTTGAGTTCAAATCCCCTCTAGGGAAAGAGAAATGAGACCCGTGCTACAGAGGGAAAAAAGGGCTGGGAAGGGAAATGCAGGCCAGGAGAAAAGTGATTACAAACAAAAGTAGTAGCACAAGTTACATTATTCATGTAACTAAGGGGAGGAGAGTCATGCTGATGGGACAGATAAAATCACAAGATGGTTGTAGCCCAGCCCCAGGCCCTTGAAAAGACAATGGTTGGCTTCTCCTTAAGGAGCCTGGGACCCCCTGACCTGAGATATCAAGAGATGATTATAGAACCCTTGTGCAGTGCTTGGAGCCCCGCAGTCTGCATATTTCATAAAAATATCTGTTCCCCAGAGAGGAGAAGCAAAAGGGATCCAGTGACTGTGAGTCATCATTCCTCCGCGTAAGACAGTGCCGCGTGGAATCAGGCTTTATCAGCGGTCACTGAGATGAAGGAAATAAATGGCCTCCAATCACTTGATGGACCACGTATCAAAATAATAATAATAACTGCAAGTATTGATACACTTTTCTGGCTTATGCGCCTTTCCAAGTTTCTTTTTGAGTTTTTTGCTTTTGAAGGGTTTTCAGCTGTGAAAAGTAACTTAACTGTGTCTTTTCTTGGCCTTGAGGCAGCCTGGGAAGATAAGACACCAAATGGAACTGAGTGCCTGGAGGGAAAAAATAATGGTGTAAAACGATGATCGAGTACCAAACACTTTCTCACTTTTCATTCATGCAATTTTCCAATATAATTAACATCCATATGAATTCAGCAAATAATACATAGTAAATGTGAATCCACATTTTTTCCCCCCAAGCACCGGGAAGAATCTAAAAGGACACTGGATCAGTTTCACCGAGAGGCCCTACCTGGGATATTTAGGGACTCACAGAGCCAGAGCTGAATCTTGTTTTTCTACCTTGAGAAAAGCAAATAAACAAAAATATCCTAAGCAATTGCTGGTTTTTCAAGCCCACTCTTTCGGGTTGTTTTCCTGGCCTGTGTTACGCAGACTCCAGGCACTTTCTTCCCAGAATGCACCAACAATCCAAAGCTTCAAACAAGTTTGGGACGGGCCTTGGGGATGTGGGAGGGAGGACATCGACCCGGGGGAGGGGGCCCGTGTTCCTCTCGGGAGCATCTCGCCAGCTTTAATAACAGCTTCGTTGTGATTCGCTCGAGCCAAAGGTGAGCACTGCCCAGATCAAGCCGGACCTCCAGCGAAAGAGTTGAAAGTTCGACTTTCTCCTCCTGGCCATTTGAAAAGAGGCTTTTAATTCTCGGCGCCCCTTCCCCTTCCCCGGTAAAGTTTGTTTTCTAGCTATAAACTCCCTGCAACCCTCGGTTTCCATCTCGGTTACTTGAGAATCGCAATAATCAGCCAAGTTCGCTTAGACGAAGGAAAAGATACCTTTGTGTACATAATGAGAGCCACCGCGTGGCCGCGGAGAACCACGCGGAAGAAGGAAACAGTTTTGTCTCGCGCTGGTGCAAACGGCCAGGGGGAGGGTTAAGCCGACCCGAAGGCGGGTTTCGTGGACCGGCTTCGAAAGCGGCCGAGGCAGCCGAAGCGGCTTTCGAAGTTAGCAAACAAAGCGTCTCCCCAGTAACCGCCCGGCTCCAGACGAGGCTCCTGCCACCCCGACCGCTGAGGCGCAGCGCCGGCACTCCGGCTCCTCCTCCTGCGTCCCTCCTCCCCCTTCTCCCGGTCCCCAACGGATGTGAGCCACCAATCCCAGCAACAAACAACCCTTCAAACGCGGGAGCGGAGCGGCCCTCTAACGGGCCCCTCCCCGCCCCACATCTGTCCTGCGCGCGGGCGCAGCCGCTGATTCATCTGCAGCCAGGCCGGGAAGGAACTGCGCTCCGGCAAGTTGCAGGGGAGCCCCTCCAGGCTGGTGGTTTCCCCCAGGACCATGTTCCCCTCCTTGGTCGTTTTAGATGTGTGTTCTCTTAGGTGCCGAGCAGTCGGCACACCACAGGAAAAAAAAAAATCGTAAGGTCGCTCCCTTCTTAGACTGACGCTGTTTTCCTTGTTTATTCATTTTAAGTCCTGTAATTGGAAAAAAACACCCAAGCTTTGTAAACTCTGGCCTTATTCACTCTCGAGACGGGGGTGTCTTTTTTTGGGGAGGGTGAATGGGTGGGAGGCTGGCTTTAATTTTCAGTGTAATCCTAAAACAGAGGCTCCAAAATCTAGTTAGTCATCGTTTGGCTGCCTTATTCCTCTTTGGGTTGAACCTTATTTCCACGGAGCTTCTGCCGGGTTCTTCACAGAGATTACAAAACAAAAACAGCACAGAGCAGAAACTGGAGGCAGACTCGGGAGCTGACGTCTCTATTAGGCTAAATTATTTACGTTTGGGTTTTTTTTTTTAAGTGATGGGGAAAGTCTTAGTGTGGCATGTGACAGTTCATTTACTTCAAAACAACGAAGGGGACAAACACGGGAAAAGGAGAGGAGAGGAGAAGTCTTTTTAAAGGGTAGTTTCATCTAGGAACTCCTAATGGAGTCCTCCTAACTCTCAACCAAATTAAAGCAACAGGAACATGTATTTACTTAATGGTTAGTTTCTGTTTGAAGTACCGGGGGTGGGGGGTGGGGAGAAAAGGGTCCCCTAGCAGGATATAAGTCCTAAAAGTAGACTCTGTTTACCGAAACAGATGAGCGCCCCCGGGGGTGGTAGCCCCCTTCCCATAAAGGCGGCACAGCTGCCCGGGTCCGGGGGTGCGGATGTCAGGCCGAGTCTCGGCGGGGCGGGCGCGCGTCCGGGCCGTCCCCAGGCAGAGACTTTTAAAGAGCATGTGAGCATGACAAGTGTCTGTCCGCAACATGTTAGATTTCGAAACTGCCTTGCAATCCAGTCCGGAACTCGCAGCTTTAGCCGGGGGGAACAGACTTTCGCCCGGAGTGTCTGTGCCTCATCCTCACCCCCCCGCCCCGCCACTGTTGCTGTGGAGGAAGAGCCCCCGGAGGAGAAGGGTGCGCCGCGCCGCGCCCGCGTGTCAATGGCAGCCGCGCATTCTGGAAGAAGTTGGTTCTTGTCCCGAATACTTTTCCTACGGAGCCCCGCCCCCTTGAACCAGCAGCCGCCGTCTTCTCCAGTGGCCAGAGCGGGGACGCTGGAGTTGGGGCAGCTGTCAAAAACGAAAGGGGAGCCTTTTCTTCCCTGGGGTGGAGGAGGGGGAGGAGGAGACGGCCTCTTTTCCATCTGTTGCAATTTCCTAACCAAACGCACCCTCGCCAGTCCCAGGAAGAAAGGCCTAAAGTAGAAACTCGGGGCGCTCCGCCGCCGAGCCGGGGATGCAGGCGGCGTGCGCGCAGTGGGGAGCAGCGATCGCGTTTCTGGGCTCGGCCGCCCCCACGAGGGACGGGTGACAGCGGCCCGGGGACGCGGGGTGAGGCAGCGCGGCCGCGGCGCTCGGTGCTGTCCTCCGCGGCTGGAAGGTGCGGGGGAGGGGCGGAGGAGCGGCGGGGCGGGCGGGGGACGGGGCGGGCGGCTGGGGGCGGAGGCAGGACCTCCTGTACCTTCCCTCCTCGCCTCGCTCACTCTGACAGCGCCGAGGTGCGCCGAGCAGGAGCGGGGAACAAAGGAGCGGAGTGGGGAGGGGAGCGAGTTGGGCGAGGGGGAGCCCCCGGCCGGCTGCCAGAAGATCCCGGCAGGAGGAAGCCCAAGTGTCACTTGAATTCCACCCAAGGAGCGGGAGCCTGGGATCCAAGCGCCTTGTTTAGCAATAACGGCTGGAGCGCGTCCTACAAGTTACGGGAGAGTCGGCCGGGAAGGAGGACAATCGCTCGGCCCCTCCGCCCTCGCTCCTAGCCCCTGGAGACCCCAGCGTCGCCTCGCGCTGGAAGGGGAGCTCCAGAATGAAAAGCAAGAAAGGTAAGGCTCGCGGGCTGCGCGCGCCGTGGACGCGAGTCCCAGGGAAACGTGCTCGAGGGGCGGCGCTGGGCTCGGGGCGAGAGTGACTTGGTGGACTTTTCCGCCCCGGGGCTCGCAGGCCCGAGCGGCGGCCGTTCTCTTTGTTGAGGCTGCGTCCGAAATGGCAGTTGTTGTTTTCCGTCTAGACACAACACCGAGGGGCTGTTGTGGGGAGACGAGCCTCTCCACGCTGCTGGCACGTTGTCAAGAAACACGCTCGCCGCCTTGTTTGTGCGCCTCCAAGTTTCATTGTCTCCGCCGACACCCCACGCTCGCCGCGTGGCTTCTTGCTCTTTCTTGCGGGCGGGGGAGTGGGGTCCGGGTCGGGGGCAGCCGTGCCCCGCTTTTCCCCGTCGGGACCCTGGGCGGCCCGGCCGGCGGAGCCGCGGCGCCTTTGTCTCAAAGTTGGGCTCCTGGGCCCCCGCTCACTCCCGGCTGGGCCGGGCACGTCTTCTCCAGGGATGGGGCGTTTACACCATCGGAGGAAGGCGACTCTGGACCCCAGGTCGCTCCCGGGTGTTGTTCCCTTTGGAAAGCTAGACTTTTCAGAATTTCCAGCTTCTACAAGTTTTCCCACGATGTATCTGGGGCAAGAGGAAGAGTTAGGACTGTGGGCAAGCGGCGTGCAGTCAGAATGAGTTCAAGTGTGACATGCAGAGAGTGAGTCTGTCATTGTTTCCACGAAGCGTTCTGGAAGCTTTATAACTGAAACTTGCCGTCAGTCTGGTTTAAAAACAAAATACACAGAAAGAAAAAGGAAAAAAAAAAAGACACCACCACGAAAGGTCAAAGAATTTTAACTCCCTTTTGAAGTTAACTTTTCAGTCCCAAGCAGGGAGGTACCCCCGAATGTTCCGTCGTGGGCCGGAGTTGGCTTTTCTGTTGTGATTTATGTTGAGTGGTTCAAAACAGAAGTTAATCGCTCGGGGAAGCCAGCGCGGGCGGGGTGGGGGGAGGGGTGACTACTGCGCATGCCCAGCTGCGGCCAGAGTTTCTCTAGCTCCACATTCTTTCAGACTCGTCGAGCGAATACGGTTAGAACAGACTCCCGTTAGAGTGGGGCAGCCTCGAAGCCGAAAGGGTTTTCTCGGCCACATTTGCACCTTAGACTTCTGTTCGTTTGATCCTGGGCTGGTGCCTTTGAAACACGCGGAGCTCCCCACCTCCCGCTTTGCGGGCGGGAGTCAAACTACACGTCCACCCCGGGGCCTTGGTAGTTGTAGTGGAACTAACTCCCCGCGCGTCCTCTCCCCGGGGACCCTGAAGGGCGAGAGCGGGGGCTCAGAGGTTTGGACGTTTAACTGGGCTCGGCGAGAAAAGGCGCGCGGGGAGCGCCCGGGGGCGTCCAGGGAGACCAGGTCAACTCGTGGAAGGCTGACAGGTCCAGATCGTCCCTGGGAGGCGTTCTCTCCCTCCTGGTGAACTGACTGGGACAAGTTGGGTTGATTTTGACGGGTGCGTCTTGTGATCCGAGAGCAGAGCTGGGCTTGCGCCGGGGCGGGCTCCCCCCATTGTTTGGGCTCTGGCGGGGAAGGCAGTGATGATCCTCCCCGACCACCCGTAAGGCTTTGGGGTACCCCCCCGCTATTGTGCCGGTGCCCCCCCCCGTCCTTCCCGGCTCCCCTCTCTCGGCGCCCTCCCCCCACGCCAGCCAGGGGACGGGGCAGGAACCCGCCGGTCCCTGGGTAATTTTCGGGGCGCGCTGCCCTGGGGCGCGAGGTACTGCTACCGCGCCGACTCATGGAAACAATGAAAGGTGACGTGTTGGAGGGGAAACTTCGCGACTGGTTCGGAGCCCTTGCGGGGGAGCGGAGACTGCCGAGGTTGCCCGGGTTTCTTTCCCTTTTTAGGTTTTCCTGGCAAATCCTCTGCGGGTGGGCAGGCCCCTGAGGAGGTTGAGATTCACGGCCCCGTTTTCAGTTTCTTCTTGTAACCTGAAACTCCAAGGCCTGGGTTTGCTCTCACTCGTGCGGTCGGAGGGGCGACTTCAGCGGGGGCCGAGGAGTTGGCGGAACAAAAGCTCCCGGGCCGGCCGGGCCGGGCTACTCCCTCGGCGAGTCCCTGTAGGTCCTGCCCACCCCCGCCCCGGCCTCCAGCCACCTGGGGGCCCCGCGCCCAGTGGCCTCCGCTAGGGCTCCGGAAGAGACCTGGCTCGCCGAGTTGGCCTGTCCGTTTTATAAAAGTCCGTGAAAATCTTTTCAAGTTTTGTTGAAAACAAAAGCACTTAAAAACTCAATCGCGGAGCCGGGGATTTGGTAAGACTGGTTTGTGACAATAGTGTCTCGTCTTAGAAAACTGAGAATGCCCAAAAGATCTCCCCAGAAGATTTTCAAACAAGCAGGAGATTCGTTGAGGAAAATCCCCTAAGTCTCTTTGCTCCCGGTTTCTGACGATGTGGGATTCTTGCTTCAGACTTCTGCGGCTGGGTTCTTCCCAGCGCTCCTTGGATTTAGTGCCTGGGGGGTTAAGTACGTTTCCCGTCGCTTCTCCTGAGATGTTCTGATCAGGAAACCTGTTAGGTAAGGTTTGCTTTTTCCTATTTGTACCCTTAAGCGTTGCCTTCAGTTATTCTTATTCCCAGATCCTTTACTAGTCTCTTCGAGATTTTTAAGAGTCCAACTTCACAACCACTGTCTCTGTGGCCCTCCCCCGGGCTCTGCCCCTCCCCCCTGTTACTACTCAGGAAAAAGATTGCTTTTTAGGGCTGTGGGATTCATAGGGCATCTTGTGGCTTTCTAAACAAATTTCCTTGTATGTGGATGGAGTAAAAGAGGCTTGTGATCCCCCCCGCCACCCCCGACCACCACATTTTTTAAAGTGTGAGCAGAGTAAGACGTTTGGAAACAAGTCGTAACCGGGAAAGTGTTCCAAAGTTCTGTTACAATAGGAAATGAGTAACTTGGAAAAGTCTTTTTGTTTTTCCAAGTTGAGCCACAATCCGGAGGGAGAGTTGTAATGAAAACAGCCCTGACAGCAGCAAACGTGGTTTGCTGTAGTGAAATATCAGCTGGCACAGCCAAAGAATTGAAGTCTTAACTTCCTGTTCCGTCAGCTTTTGTGCACATATTGGAAATATTTGTTAAGAGGTCCGGAGGCCTGGCCGCTCTTTTATTTAAATGAACTGAGAACAGAGTAAAGTCGCTGCAGTTTGGTGTTGCTTAACTGAAACCTGCTTTTGTGTCACTAGCCTGTTTTGAAAGATCAGGCTTCTTGTCAAACTAAGTAAGCAGATCAAAGGACAGGCTTTAGGGGTTTTTTGTTTGTTTCAAACTATTTGTGATTATCAATTTACAGTTGGGAATTCACTGTTCAGTGAGCAGACTTTCACACTGTTTCTAAAACGTTAAAAAAAGGAGGTGGGGTTAATAGCCTAGAGAAGAAGTTCTGGCTTTTCAGACTTTTGAAGAGTTTAAACAAATTGCTTTATTCACTTTTGCTTTAGTCTTTCAGTTACTTGACACTTTTTAAAAGTTAAGATTTCTTTATCAGAGCAAATGTAAAACAGGAACATTTATAATTTCTTAAGGTTTTTTTGTTAATAGTTCTTCACCCAAGTTTCAACACAGGTTTTAAAAGTTTCTCATCTTCTCAACAGTGAAAGCACTTTCAGTTTTAAATGTGCCTGCTTTTTTTTTTTTTCTTTTTAAGCAGTTTAATGAAATCTGGGTAGAAAAACATCAGATACACAGCTGCGGTTAAAATTTAGGATTGCTGGGCCTTTTATTGATGGCTGTTTGTTAAGCCTTGAGCCAAAGTGAATTTGCAAGATCATCCTACTCTTTTGTTAGAACTTGCTTTACTTTGTCTTTGGAAGGTTCTGCCTTTTCTGCGGACACTCCCTCCAGCACCTTCTGCCCCCTGTAGTCCAAAACTGAAAATGTGTCACCAAGAAGAGTTAGACTCAATTAACTGATGAGCTAGCTCATCAACAAATCTTTGAATGAGTAGCTTTTTGAGTTTCATTGTGTTAAAATGCTTTGAAAGGATGGGGTTTGGGAAAAGTTCCTTTAAAATACATTGAATGGTTTATCACTCTGAGGAATATTCTGTTTTTATTTCCTATCAAGGTAAACCCCTTGAGCTTGTGTCAACAAAGTTAAGAATGCCTACCTTTAAATGTCATGCTACTTTAATTTCCTTTATATAGAAATACTGGTTTTTCAAGCATACTATAGTTTGTAATTTATTTATGTTTTAAAAATTCTGAATTGTCTTCAAAAATGAGAATATACGTCTTTAGTCAGAGTAGCCTTTTGTAGTTTTGAGACGGGGAAGGGTTAAAGTTCAAAATTATCTTTAAATGTCTAAAAGGGCCAAGTCTGAATTTTTGTAGAACCCAGTCTGTGTGTGATTTAAATATTCTCTATGGGTGTGACTTTTTAAAAATTTCTGGTAGGATTAAAGTGCTTGTAAACAAAAGAGAGTTGCCTCTGGGGGTTGCATATTCAGTTTTTTTTGTCATGTAATGATTTAAAGCTGATCTCTGCTTATTGATATGTAGTATCCTGGGTTCGGATTAAACTGGCAGTTGAAATTTACAGAAGTTTTAAAATTTATTCACTACGAGGCATCTTTTGATCTCTTACATTAAGTACTAAAAATAGAAAAACATTTTTATGCAGTGAAACTGAAAACTTCAGTGGTTGTTTGCATTTAGTAAAAAGTGACTAGTACTGTCCATTAAAAGTAGGTGTCTAGTTTTGAATAAATGGAGGTAGCAATGAAAAGGAAAAGAAAAGGAATTGGCAGAAAATTCTGCCATGCATTTTATCTTTAAAATACTAACTGGGTTACAAGTGTAATTTTCTTATATCAGTGGAAAAAATCTTCCTTTTTATTTCAAAACCTTCAGTGGAAGAGGGAGGAAGAACAGTGTTTCAAAGGTATATTAGTTTACTCGTTGGATTGTTTTTCCTAGTTAGCAATGACCTCACAGAGAAGGTTGTCAGACACATCCCGTCTGCTTATGACACCTTTCCTGTTTCACACGTGGCAAGCAAGCTATTCGCTTTAGGTGCAGCTTTGTCTCACTTGCTGGATTAGACATTTCTGAGCATCATTCAAAAGGAATGTGAGGTGTTGAATCTTATAGGAAAGTGGGTACGAAAGGGAATCTGCCAATGCGCTGGGAATCTAAAATAGGCTGCTAGTCGAATTACTCTTGAGATTTCGCATGAGCTCTGGTGTTTCAGGAAGGAAAACACCGGTTCTTCGCTTGTTTGGCTCTCAGGAGTTGAGAAAACACAGTTGTGCTGAGTGGTCAAAAGAGGTGAGCTTTGCTGATAAAAGTGGCTGACGGCTGACCTCTGTCCTCTCCTAGGTGTTGTTGCCGCGTCTGGCAGTGAGACCGAGGATGATGACAGCATGGACAGCCCCCTGGACCTCTCCTCTTCTGCTGGCTCAGGCAAGAGAAGGCGGAGGGGCAACCTGCCCAAGGAATCCGTTCAGATTCTCCGCGATTGGCTGTATGAACACCGATACAATGCTTACCCCTCAGAGCAAGAAAAAGCGTTACTGTCCCAACAAACACACCTCTCTACACTACAGGTAAGGGAAAGGAACACCAGCTCTATGCCCCGGGGATGTGGTGGGTTTTTTCCCCAAAGTCGCTTTACAGCATTCCTGTGTAGCAAGTCATTAAGTGCCTCCCCACTCAAAGGGGGGGGGGCATATCTTTTTCTTGTAAACTTTTTATAGTGCTAACAGCTAATAGCTGGCTATATAGAGAAACAGAAACACTTGACAGTCATCTGTCAAATAGCATTTCCTTTAATGCCTAAAAGAGCCTTCCTTTATGCAGCAAACATAAGAAGGAGGTTAAATCTTACTCTATTGCCCAGGAAACTGGTTTGATATTTAAACAAGTTCAGACTTCAGTGAGGTAATTCATGTTCTGTCTGTTGACATAGTCATTTGAACTGGGAAAAATCAGTAACTGGGAGGAGTGGCTCTTTTCATACAGGAAAGGTTTTCCTGTAGTTGATTAACTTAAATGCTGGGGAGGTAGATAACAGGTTAATATGGGGAGAGTTAAAAGGTAAAATTCCCTCTCTAAAATCATTTTCAGACGTTTGTGAATGTATACCTTTATTTTCCTTCCTCCTGAAAAGGTTTAAGGATGATGAGAGACCAAAAAGGGGATTTGTATTAGAAAAAGAGGAGGTTTATGACAGGAAACGCCTCTCTTTTCTTGGCCGGGCTCAAATACCTCTAAATAACGTTGTAGGTCCCGATAAGCCTTTTCATGCCTCCTTTAACGCAAAGAGAGAGAGCAGTAAGGCGCCCCCAAGAAGGTTCTCGGGTGTGTTGGCGGAGTGTTAAAGCGTTTAAAACATCCCCGTATGATTTCAGGTCTGTAACTGGTTTATCAACGCCCGGCGCAGGCTCCTCCCCGACATGCTGAGAAAGGATGGCAAAGATCCAAATCAGTTCACAATTTCCCGCCGAGGAGCCAAGATATCTGAAGCCAGCTCTGTGGAGTCAGCAACAGGCATCAAAAACTTCATGCCGGCTCTAGAGGAGAGCCCTTTTCACTCCTGTACAGCTGGACCCAACCCAGCCCTAGGGAGGCCACTGTCTCCTAAGCCATCACCCCCAGGATCCATTTTGGCTCGTCCATCAGTTATCTGTCATACCACTGTGACTGCATTGAAAGATGTGCCTTTCTCTCTCTGCCAGTCAGTTGGTGTGGGACAAAACACAGATATACAGCAGATGGCAGCCAGCAGCTTTACAGACACCTCCCTCATGTACCCAGAGGACACGTGTAAATCTGGACCAAGTACACACACACAGAGTGGTCTTTTCAACACTCCTCCCCCTACTCCACCGGACCTCAACCAAGATTTTAGTGGATTTCAGCTTCTGGTAGATGTTGCACTCAAACGGGCTGCAGAAATGGAGCTTCAGGCAAAACTTATGGCTTAACCCCTTTTTTCAAGCAAAACAGTTCTCAGAAATGTTATGATTGCTGGGATGATGGCAAGAGATGAATTGCATTATTTTATATATTTTTTTATTAATATTTGCACATGGGATTGCTAAAATGAAGCTTCCTGTTACTGAGATGTTGTCAATGGAATACAGTCATTCCAAGAACTATAAACTCAAAGCTACTGTAGAAACAAAGGGTTTTCTTTTTTAAATGTTTCTTGGTAGATTATTCATAATGTGAGGTGGTTCCCAAGATCATGTGATTTTTTTTTTTCCTCCCCTTTTTTTTGTTGATGTCTTTTTCAGACTGTGCAATACTTAGAGAACCTATAGCATCTTCTCATTCCCATGTGGAACAGGATGCCCACATACTGTCTAATTAATAAATTTTCAATTTTTTTCAAACAAGTATGAATCTAGTTGATTGATGCATTTTTTTCATGACGTAATAAAGTATTTTCTTTAAAAAGTACTGTAATGCAGAGTATTTTGTTGAGGGAGGTGCTTCTTAAAAATGAGTAGGAATATAGCACCCCAATGAGCAGGAAGTTGGGGGTAGGGTGGAGTGTGAGTTTAGGGGGGTGTCACCAGCTCTTTGAAGAACTGTGGACAAGCCAGGCTGTATAAACAGGATGTGTGATAATTTACTCTTGATAGGAGGCATAGCAGGCCCTTAAATCTTTACTTAAAACTGCAAATTGGAATGAATCGTTTCCATCCGTGTTTAGCTAACCACTAAATCCCTTGGTGACCTAGTCTGCGTATTTTAAGACCTGACCCACGTTGTAAAGGAAGATCTCAAAGCACGTGATCATGACTCAAGTTTTCAGAAGTAAACAACCCAAGCAGTTCTTAGTATTGCCTCTTGCATGTTACTGTCTAAAATAATTTTTGTTCAGTGGTCCAGTTAGGTAAGACCTTTACATTTAAAAGCATCTTTTAAAACTGTCTAAAGTGGTTAAAGCAGTAGGGTTCTGTTTCCCATGGGACTATTAGTTGATTAGGTTTCTTTCCTAAGGTCACAGTTTGTGAAAAGTGGTGCCATACACAAGTGGAGTTTGTTGGGATAGACAATTCTTTATGAAGCCAGGATGGCTAGAAGGGAATTGGTGGTGTTCCTTTCACTTACATGGTTGAGCAGATTTGTCACATGCCACAAAACCATTCTTTGTAGTCATGCTTAGTATGAGGTTTCTTTGTTATTATAGTCATGTTCTTTCCAGCCCTGCCCCAGCTATGAATTATCTAAGTTTGAGGGAGCATTAGAGCTTCAGTATTGTTTAAAGAATGTAGGAAAACTCTTTCAAACTTAAGTTTGTCTAATTTTGAAATTCTGTTTAGAAGGTGCCTACTGTAGAAAGAGCTAAACTCAAAGACTTCTCTAAGTGGAAGAGAAAAACTGATGAGGACAGCCAGGAGTTGGAAGAAAAAACAAGGGAGGAGAAGGTGGTGCCTCTAGCCTGTGAGGGGGGCAGCTTTGAAGGGCTCATCAGCTTCCAGTGGGCTAGCCCCACCTCAGAGTTGCAGAAATAGACAAAACCAAAACTGAAATAATGTATATAAAAGGAGCAAAGTAAACAAATAAAAATGAAAAATCAAAGGGGATTAAGAATCATTACCTGCTTTAATAGCTAGATCAAATGCTGAAATCCTTTGAGTACAGATAAGGGAGGCCAGCAAATCCTGAAAGGCTTCCCTTGATAAGACATTTCGTTAATCATACTGGGCGGGGGAGGGGAGAAAGCAGTCATGTGAGTGATTTAGAAGAAAGATAAATGTCAAGGGTTAAATGGAACCCAAACATTAAAAAAGAAGAATCACCCCAAATGGATCCAGGTTGATAAATAACTGGTGTGTAACAAATGTAATTGGAAAGGTACATGTAAAAAAGTGCTTATTCAAATTGGAGCCAAATAGAAATAATTGTTATGCTTAGTATTTGCATGAAATATCTTTTTTCATTTGTTTACTTTTAACTTGTGGTTTTTTAAAATTTATTTACTTTTGGCTGCATTGGGTCTTCATTGCTGCGCATGGGCTTTCTCTAGTTGCGGCAAGTGGGGGCTACTCTTTGTTGGGGCTTCTTATTGCAGTGGCTTCTCGTTGCACAGCATGGGCTCTAGGCTCACGGGCTTCAGTAGTTGTGGCTCGTGGGCTCAGTAGTTGTGGCTTGCAGGCTCTAGAGTGCAGGCTCAGTAGTTGTGTTGCATGGACTTAGTTGCTCCATGGCATGTGGGATCTTCCTGGACCAAGGCTTGAACCCGTGTCCCCTGCACTGGCAGGCGGATTCTTAACCACTGTGCCACCAGGGAAGCCCTAACTTAATTTGTATTTAAAGTTCATCTCTTTAAGATAACATGTAGTTGGGTCATGCTTTTTTAACTGGCCTAACAATCTCTGCCTTTTACTTGGTGTGTTTAGTTGGTTTATATTTAATATAACTACTGATATGTTTGGATTCAGTTTACCATTTGGATTTCTTCCTCCCTCTGTTCCTCTTTTCTTGCCTTTTTTTGGGTTAGTTGAATATTTTGTTATAATTTTTCTATTGGCTTTCAAACTAAATTTTTTGTTTGTTTGTTTGTTTGCGGTACACGGGCCTCCCACTGTTGTGGCCTCTCCTGTTTCAGAGCACAGGCTCTGGAAGCGCAGGCTCAGCGGCCATGGCTCACGGGCCCAGCAGCTCCGCGGCATGTGGGATCCTCCCGGACCAGGGCACGAACCCGTGTCCCCTGCATCGGCAGGTGGACTCTCAACCACTGTGCCACCAGGGAAGCCCTATATTGTTTCTAATGGTTGTTCTAGGGGATTACAGTATACATCTTTAATTTATCACAGTCAACTTAGAATTAATATTATACAACATCATACAAAATATAAAAACTTGGAGCAGTATGGTTCCATTTACTCTCTTCTTTTTTGTTGTTTTTCATATATAATAGCTATACCTGATAAATCCAACAGTATAATGTTATAATTTTTTGTTTGAAACAGGCATGTGTCTTTTTTAAAAATTAAGAGAAAAGAGAATTTATACAGGCATACATTGGAGATACTGTGGGTTTGGTTCCAAACCACCACAATGAAGTGAATATCACAAAGCGAGTCACACAAATCTTTTGGTTCCCAGTCCATATAGAAGTTATGTTTACATTATACTGTAGTCTATTAAATGTGCAATAAAAAATGTACATACCTTAATTTTAAAATCCTTTATTTGATAATGAATACTAACTATCATCTCAGCCTTCAGCAAGTCATAATCTTTTTGCAATACTTAATAACATCAAAGATCACTGAGGGAATGCCCTGGCGGTCCAGTGGTTAGGACTCTGGGCTTTCACTGCCGAGGGTGTGGTTTCGATCCCTGGTTGGGGAACTAAGATCCCACAAGCCACATGGCGTGGCAAAAAAAAGAAAACTCACTGATTACAGGTCACTGTAACAAATAGAATAAAAATGAAAGTTTGAAATACAGCGAGAATTACCAAAATGTGGCACAGACATGAAGTGAACAAATGCTGTGGCACCAATAGACTTGACACAGAGTTGCCACAAACGTTCAACTTGTAAAAAACAACACCTGCAAAGCACAATAAAGCAAAGTGCAATAAAACAAGGTATGCCTGTGTATAGTCTTTTTTTTAAATATAAATTTATTTATTTATGGCTGCATTGAGTCTTCATTGCTGCACGTGAGCTTTCTCTAGTTGCAGCGAGTGGGCTACTCTTCATTGCTGTGTGCGGGCTTCTCATTGTGGTGGCCTCTCGTTGCAGGGCGTGGGCTCTAGGCCCACGGGCTTCAGTAGTTGTGTCACGTGGGCTCAGTAGTTGTGGCATACAGGCTTAGTTGCTCCACAGCATGTGGGATCTTCCCGGACCAGGGCTCGAACCCATGTCCCCTGCATTGGCAGGCAGATTCTTAACCCCTGTGCCACCAGGGAAATCCCTATAGTCTTTTATATTTGCTAAATATCTACCTTTTCTGATGTTCTTCATTCCTTGTGAGTCTGAATGACACGTCATTTCTCTTCAGCTTGAATTTTCTTGAGAATTGTGGAGGCCTGCTTGTGACTAATCATCTATTTTTGTTCACTGAAAATGACTTTTATTTTACTTTCATCTTTGAAGGATAGTTTCACTAAAGATACAATTCTGGGTTGTTTTTTTCCATTACTTGAAAGGCATTTATTGTCTGCCTTCCATTGTTTTTGAAGAGACATCAGTTGTCACTTGTATCATTGTTCTCTTGTATGTAATGTCATTCTCTGGCTCTTTCATCTTTGTATTTCAGCAGTTTGGCTATTATGTGCTTAGGTATAATTGTAGTTTATCCTGCTTGGGGTTTGTTGAGCTTGGATCTATAAGTTTATGTTTTGTTTTGTTTTTTACCAAATTTGGGAAATATTGGCCATTATTTCTTCAAAAATATTTTCTCTTTTCTCCTCTCCTTCTAGAACTCCCGTAGATCTCTAGAACTCCAGTACATTATCTGAGATTATCATGTTTTCCTTTCATCTTTTTAAAAAATAAATTATTTATTTTATTTATTTATTTTGGGCTGTGTTGGGTCTTTGTTGCTGCACACAGGCTTTCTATAGTTGGGGTGAGCAGGGGCTACTTTTCATTGCAGTGCACAGGCTTCTCCTTGCAGTGGCTTCTCTTGTTGCGGAGCGTGGGCTCTGGGCGCACGGGCTTCAGTAGTTGTGGCTTGTGGGCTCTAGAGCACAGTCTTAGTAGTTGTGTTGCACAGGCTTAGTGGCTCTGCAGCATGTGGGATCTTCCTGGACCAGGGCTCGAACCCGTGTCCCCTGCACTGGCAGGTGGATTCTTAACCACTGTGCCACCAGGGAGGTCCCTTTTCTTTAATCTTGCTTCTCTCTAATCTTCAGATTGGATCGTTTGTATTAATTTTTAATTCACCAACTCTTCCACTGTCTCTAAAGTGCTATTGAGGCCATCCAGTGAATTTTGATATCAGTTACTGTATTTGTCACATGGAGAATTCCCGATTAGTCCTTTTTTTTTATCATTGCTATTTCTCTGCTGAGATTCCCCGTCAGTCTATTAAATAAGAGTATGTTTTCCTATAAGTTATTTATAATAGCCTCCTTAAAGTTTTTGACTGCATTTCGCTTCAGTAGGAGTCACGTATTGATACTTTTTTCTTGTCTGATGATGTTTTACTATACAGTGGACGTTATGGATGATACATTAATAAGGACTCTGGATTCTGCTACATTCCTCTGAAGAGTGTTAATTTCTGTTCTGGCAGCCAGTCATGTGGCTGGACTGAAACCTCAGTCTCCTTCTCCCCTGTAGTAGATAGTAGCTCAGATCTCTGATCAGTTCTTTTTTTTTTTTTTTCCCCTGGTACGCGGGCCTCTCACTGTTGTGGCCTCTCCCGTTGCGGAGCACAGGCTCTGGACGCGCAGGCTCAGCGGCCATGGCTCATGGGCCCAGCCGCTCCGCGGCATGTGGGATCTTCCTGGACCGGGGCACGAACCCGTGTCCCCTGCATCGGCAGGCGGACTCTTAACCACTGCGCCACCAGGGAAGCCCGACCCTCTACTTTTAAACTCTGAATCAGGAGTTCTCAAACTTATCTACACATTGGAATCACCTGGAAAGCTTTAAAAACAACTGTGGCTTGGATTTCGGAATTTTTTAAAGATCCCCTGGTGATTCTAGTACATAAACAAATTTGGGAACCACTGCCCTAAACTATTCTTTAGCCACTGTTTCTCTTCGTAAGTAGAACACTGGGAGTTGGCAATTTATTCTCTTTGCAGACCTAGAAAAATTTGCTTTTGTAGTCTTTTGGGGCATTTGACAGTTTTTGTAAAAGAAATGCAATTTGCTGTAGAATTATCACCCAGGTCAGCTTAACCAATGAGAGTTTAATTTGGCACTGAGCTCATACTATGGTGTACCTGTAGCCCATACAATATGTAAAACCAAGACACTAACAAATAGACCTAACACTGTAGGAAGGTAAATGTGGGTTTGGATCGAACCAAAAAATAAAGTTTATATCTGGAACCTGGCCAGAGAGTAAAAAGCAGTATTCAGAGATCAAGGTTTAAAGTCTCAGTGAGAGGAGAATGTGTCAAGACTTGACTTCTCACTAAAAACAGACTGCCATCTTAGATGGGTTTTATGATTCAGAGACTGAAAGCAGAAAATATTGAACAGATACCTTGTGGCTGAAGAAAAGGAGTAACTTAAGGTTGACAGTCACAATAGGACAGCTGACAAATGAGGGCAGCATGATAAAGCAATGGAGACCACAACTACAAGGATTTCACCAAATGTCAAGGAAACAGTCTTGCATGAAATATTTTATAGACACTGGAGAATGTACAAACTCTGAAGCACTGAGTCAGTGACTTACAAATGGAATCAAATCCCATGATAGGAATGTACTCAGACTTGCAGAGAACAGACATTTAAGTAACAGCATAGAGATAAGGAAAATGAAACAATAGAGGGGTTTTTCTAGAAGGTAAATTGTTATCCTAAGAAGCTTTGCCAACTTGGTTTTCTTGTTTTTTTTAATATTCAAAACTTGTCTTCATAAATAAATTACTGAAACTTGAACATGGTCACATTTGATTGGATCACTGAAATTTATGACCTTAGGACAAATTCAGCTTTTCTATCTTGCCTCAAATTATTGCTAATATGTATATATTTAATACACTAAAGGCATGTATTCTTTTCATATAAATTTTAATATGAGGATAGGGCTTTTAGAGACTGTAAATAGATTGAAATACAGTAAAAGATAGTCTTTTTAACTTTTAACCCTTTAGATAAAATTTTATTACCTTTTGGCTTGTTACCTAATCTGATCACTAATGTTTTGTTGCTTTAAAGTTCTTTGAAGGGAATTCCCTGGCGCTCCAGTGGTTAGGACTCCGTGCTCTCACTGCCAAGGGCCTGGGTTCAATCCCTGGTCGGGGAACTAAGATCCCACAAGCCATGCTGTGTGGCAAAAAAATAATAATAAGAAGAAAAGTAAAAAGTTATTCCCATTGATTTGTGTTTTGGAATTTGATTTATTCAAATGAGTTTGTGAAATGCCTATGTGTATATTTACATTAGCTAACTTTTCTTTTCCTCCAGCCTATTCGTACAGTCAGTCTCCACAATCTGGAACATCACTTACTTTAAATTCTCTCATCAATGGTCCTTCCGATTGTAACGTGGTTTTCTGGTAACATCTGTAAGTCCAGTACTGAAATAAAAAATGTTAGAGTGATTTGGAAAAGAAAAGCTATAATATTTATTGAAGACTTTATTATTTGTTATATTATTATTACAACAGTTCTTGAACACTTTGGGTGCATATCTCATTTACTCCTCACAACCCGGATGAGAGATGTTATTCCCATTGTGTAGCTGAGGAAACTGAGACTCATCTGAGCCCAGCTTGTGTGTGGGTACCAGCCGTAATAGAGCCACGTTCCCTGCAAGATTCTGCAAGTTCACTTTCCACATACTATGCCTGAAATGAAACAACTTGGAACCATCCCACTTTCATCAGACTGTTCAATAAAGATTTGATGGTCGCTTTGGCAGATGATCATATGCAAGTTTTCTCTTTCAAGTACCTCCACTTATTTTTCTGCTATCAAACACCCCCTTCCCTCCACCACTCCATTTCTTTTTGGCCACGTCTGCTTCTCAGGGAGACTTGCAGAAGGTGACACGTCCTTCTGGTTTCCTAAACCTTATGATGAGCCAGGGCCTGAAATAACTCTCCAAGGCCAAGAAATCTGTTTTGTAGTTTCTCTAAGTCTTAACACTTAATCTACTATTCAATGCATTTCATTTCCCTAAGTATTGGCTTGCTGAGCCTGTGAACTTGGCCTACTACCTTTTTTAGTATGTTTCTGTTTTTTATTTTGATTGAAAATTTTTAGACTTGTTCTAGTGGCTATAGTTATTCTGTGCTGCTCCTTTCAATTTCCTCTGTACAAAAAAAAAAATATGTCTTTTAAGCTATATTTCCCCAAATAGAGATGAAGGAACTGCTCTGGGACAGAGGTACAGCTTCATCGAATAACATGCTAAGTTTTTTCTTTTTCTTTTTTTCTCTTTTTGGCCACACTGCACAGCTTGTGGGATTTTAGTTCTCAGACCAGGGATTGAACCTGGGCCCTCAGCAGTGAGAGCTCAGAGTTCTAACCACCGGACCGCCAGGGAATTCCTAACTCTTAAAGTTTTAAAGGCAAGTAAAGATTTCTGGCAGTGCCTTTCCACCCCTCTCCTCCAAACCCCCAAACATCCACCTTTTGTGAAACCAGAGCCAGAGGTGTTAAATGGTATACACCCGGGGCAAAGATCAGCTTTAAAATAAATAAATACCTCTGTGGGAAGAAACAAAAGCAGAGCATTATTTTCCCTTCAGAGACCTAAGACACAGCAAGAATAAACTTAGCCTGTGTAAGTTTTCTAAAAGGATTGCCACCTCCAAGCTTGACTAAAAGATTAACTTTATTTGGTGAGGTGTATTGCTATTCGCAGGCAGGTGCTGCCCTGATGCGCCAACTCCCTGTTAATCTGAACCTGCAGAGGCGCCTTTGATTGCTCTCAGAGCCTCACCGGCTTCCCCAGTTGGCTTGGGAAACATCAAAAGAACTGTAAAGCAGACTCTAATCTCAGCCTTCCTGTTTCTCCATCTGCCTACTGGGTTCACACAACAGCATGTTTTCTTCAGTTAAAGGGCATTTTCCCTGATAATACTTGGTGTCACAATGTTAAATGGACAGGTTGGGGGGGTGGTGTCCAGGGGTGTCCCTCTTTGTAACTCAAATCTCTGCCAATGGAGGATTAGGGCTCTTAGGCTCACTTACAAGGACATTTATGTGGGTACCTAAATTAATGTCTGCTGGCCTGATGCTGAGTAACCAGGAGAAACAGTTCAGTGTAGAGGAACTCTTATCAGTACAGCAGCTATTAAGTGCTATATATTCTGTCCATCACAATGGCACTCAAATAACAGGTGTGGGCACGGGTAATATGGACTCTGTCAATGGACTGGAAATTCTAAGTTACAGACATACAGCACTGTTCCTTACCAAGACACATTTATATTCAAGGGTGATAGGTTAGATAACATCCAGTCTTTTTAAAATTTTTAAATTAAATTCTACGGTCAGTTACAAGTCAATACTAGTCCTTAGGCTTTATTTCCCTTCCAAGGCCCATGCAATTTTGGCCTCCAGGATTTTATACATCTGTATTTGGATTTTCAAAAATGCTTTAGGGAGTTTCCTGGTAGCCTAGTGGTTAGGATTTTGGGCTTTCAGTGCCATGGCCCAGATTCAGTCCCTGAACAGGGAACTGAGATCCTGCAAGCCTGAGATCCCACAAGCCACGCAGCACAGTCAAAAAAAAAAAAAAAGAAAAAGCTTTATTTTTTACATTGCTTCTGGAGGTATTTTAGAACTGGGGGCACAAGTGAAAGAGATTTGAATTTATGTAGCCTCAAGCAAGTTTTTTGTCATCTCTAAGCCTGGCTGCTGCTTCTCTAAATTTGGTGAAAATAAAACCTAAATCTCAAGGTTGTTGAGAGGATTCAATGAAGTAACGAGGGGAGAACGCTTTAAATGTTTTAGAGCAAAGCAGATTGATCTACAAATGTTGTTGCATCTTAGATAGAATGAATCTACCTCCACACACCCACCATTACCTGGCCATGTGCAGAGTCCTGCCTGACACAGCCACCTGGCAGGTTCCTAATCCGGTTTCAGCCTTTGATCTTGTCCTGCCAGGCTTGGCGCCGCCAGTTCTTCCTGCCTCCAGCCTGTCTTCACATCAGCAGCAGTTCAGGTCCCCCACCCCTAATGCTGTGTCTACTGCCTTCTCTCTGAGGATGTTCTACAAAGCAGGGGTATGAGGGCTTCAGAAACGGGTTGTACGTTGGAGACTGTGGTGGCCGCTATGCTGAAGACTAGGTAATCATCATCTCTCTCAAACTAGCTGTTTGAGTTTTTACCACTGGCATCATTCCTGCAAAGTTCAAAATAACACTGGTTCTTAGTTACTAAAGTGCTGACCATCCAGAGCCTCTGACTTGCTTTCTCCTTCTCCCTCTGGGCTCACTTAAGAGGAATTCTCTGAAGAGATTTCATTGTGCCTTTTGTGATATTTTCTTCCCCCTGTTCTTCTGAAAGATGCTAAATTTATTATGACTGAAAGAATTTTTTTCATTTCTTCTTGGAGGGCTCTTTGGGGATTATGTAGATAAGAAAACTGGGTTTGTCTCTTAACCTTTTCAATTTACTTACTTGTCCAAGCCTCAGTTTCTTCATCTGTCTGTTTTATACTCCAGAGGCTATTTATCACACATCACAGTCTTTTAACCAGAAACAAGAACTGGCTGAAGAGAATCTTATGCGTCCATTCTTGGATGTTTTGCCTTTGCTTCCTTCCCTCCTCACTCAAGGAAAATTTCTCTCCTTCAACTCTCCTCTTCCTTCACTCTTTGCCCTCCTTTTTTCTTTCTTTATCCCTTTTTAAATCCCTTTACCAGTTTATTGTAATGGAGATTATAAAGGATACAGTAGCCAGATAAAGAGGTACATTGGGTGAGGTCCGGAAGGGTCCCCAACACAGGAGCTTCTGTCTCCATGGAACTGGGTACTCCACCCTCCCTGCATGTGAATGCTTTCGTGAACCCAGAAGCTTCCTGCCTTCTGTGGTTTTGATATACACTCAGCCCTCTGAATCTGCAGTTGTGAACCCCGGATACGGAGGGCCAACTGTATTCACTGTATTATGGCCATTTTATATGAGGGACTTGAGCATCCACGGGGCCCTGAAACCAACCCCCCAGGGAAACTGAGGGGTGACTGCGATACCGTGGGTAATCATTAGTTAAATCCGTTTCACCTGTAACCTGCCTTCACTAATCAAGGTCCTTTTAAATGTTGCTGCAAAAACCTTGCTTGTCTTCTAAGCCGCTCGGGAGCCTAAACAATAAGATGTTTTCCAGGAACCTGGATCAGCTGTGTCTAGTTGGAGCTGAGCTGGTTAAGACTGGATAGGGAAAGAAGGAAAAAGAGTAGATGTAGGTATATGTGGCTGATTCATTTTGCTGTGCACCTGAAACTGACACAACATTGTAGATCAACTATACTCCAATAAAAATTGCAAGAAAAAAGACAATGGGACCACTGACTCAACATCTGGGCGTGCTCTAGTGTGTGCTCGGTAACCTTTTGATGTCAGAGGGCCGAAAACCCCACCCTCAGATCTTGCCAAGCGCCTTCACTTTTGAAAGTGCACAGGCTGTGGCTGAGTTGCGCCTGCGCAGAACGAGGATGAAGCACCTGTTTCCCATCACCTTTCTCCGCGATCCCCACGCCTGGGACGTCAACTCATCCCCTAAACACCCCAGGCCCTCAGCCTTGTGGGAGGCGATTCTGAGACTTTCTTCTCCTGTGCCTGCGTTAGGCTGTCTTATGTATAAACCCTCTTTCTGCTGCAGAGCTTGGTGTCTTAGTGTTTGGCTAGCAGTGCGTAGGGCAAAACAAACCTGGTTCAGTAACAACTTTATAACTGAAGCTGCCGCCTGATGAAGAAGGAAGAGCGTTGAGCTTTACTTCAGGAGAACTAAGAGCGATACTAGGCCAGGATGACCCTAACTTCTCCAGGTTGGTTTTCTCATCAGTAAAGCTAAAGGGTTGGGTTAAACCTACCTCTTCAGCCTCTGAAAGCTCTAACTTTCTAAGGACATAAATACTAATACATATAGATCTGATAAGTGTAGGTTGTTTGAAAGTCCCCTGAAATCGGATCATCGTAAACTTAAGTAAAATGTTTACTGTGTGACAGAATGCAAGTAAAAAGTTTAATATAGGGGTCTGCAGATGATGAAATGACCACTTTCTCTGGGCAAAACTATCAAAAGGGTGACTAAACTTTAGGGATGACGCTTCAGTCCAGGGAAGAGAGGAGTCTATGTTAAAATTTTGGAGGGAATTCCCTGGCAGTCCAATGGTTAGGACTCTGCACTTCCACTGCAGGGGGCATGGGTTCCATCCCTGGTCAGGGAACTAAGATCCCACAAGCCGTGTGGCATGGCCACACACACAGACACACAAATTGGAGAGTCCCAAGTGTTTTGCTTCGGGTAGAAGGAATGGGAATTGATGAAGAGGATTCAGGGTTGGGGGGAGGGGATGGGGAAGCGGGGAAAGATGAGCTGTTTCCAGGAGAAGGAGACGGAGGCGGGAGAGGGGGACCTGTGGCCTCGTGGCTGCTGAGTGCCAGCTGGTCCTGCCAGGACCAGGTGTGTTGGCCTTCACTGGAGACAGAACAGGGGAGCAGCTCAAGGGCCCATGAGATTTCTTGAGGACAGAGCTCCAAGAAAACCTGGAGTTGATTAGGCAAATGACTATACTTGTAAACTTAGAAATCAGAGGGGCATTTAGAAACTGGATAGGAAAGAACCTTACGACTCCAAGGAATAAAAATGTGTAGCCTCTGAAGTCAAGATGTAGTGTGTTTAAAACGAAGCAGTCTTGGGCTTCCCTGGTGGCGCAGTGGTTGAGAGTCAGCCTGCCGATGCAGGGGACATGGGTTCGTGCCCCGGTTCAGGAGGATCCCACGTGCCGCGGAGCGGCTGGGCCCGTGAGCCATGGCCGCTGAGCCTGCGCGTCCGGAGCCTGTGCTCCGCAATGGGGGAGGCCACAACAGTGAGAAGCTCGCGTACCGCAAAAAAACAAACAAACAACAACAAAAGAAACTCAGCAGTCTTTTCAGAGTAGCTGTATGCTTAACACTGAGGACATCTGAAGAATAGTTTAAGTCTCATATGAGGGAGCCACAGCTATGTAAGGCTGATAAATTTTGTGTTCAGAGAAACTTTGTGTTCAGTACTCTATTGGCCAAAGGGGAGAGGGGCAGGGTGGGTGGTGGGAAGGGAGCCTGGGAAGCTTCTGAAATAGCACCCAGCTTCTAGATTCTGGCTGCTTCAGAATGTCTCAGCAGGAGACTTTCAAATACAGGTGTCTAGGCTCCATAATTCAAATTCAGGGCTGGCTCTGTAATTTGCAGGGCCTGGTGCAAAATACACATGTAGGACCACTTCAAAAAACAGGAAAAAATGTACCATTAAAGGTACTAAAATGTAAAGCTTTCTCCTTTCTGTCAACTTGTCATGGTGTTTTCTATTATTTAGTGTTTTCAGGAAAGAAAAACTACCATTTTAAATTAATAGCATGAATTTTTACCATCCATCTTTATATTGTGCAATGCCAGTTTTAAATATAACAGCATGTAACATATACAAAATCACCCAAATTACACACTTTTTATTTCGTAGCTTGTTCCTACATGTACGTTTTGTTCTTACTAGAACAGTGGAAACAGTACATAAAAGTAAATTCTTGTTTACTTGTTTTTTCACTTAACTGCTCACATCCTACCAACGTTCTCCAACATTCTCTCAGCTCAGAGTACAGAGGGGCTGGAGGGAGGAGGAACCATGGACTGCCCTTTCTTTCCCTTTTTCCTTTTCTGTCATCCTTGTGGGTATAAGTAGTTGGCTAATACAGGAAAGATCCCATATGCCATGGAGCGGCTGGGCCCGTGAGCCATGGCCGCTGAGCCTGCATGTCCGGAGCCTGTGCTCCGCAATGGGAGAGGCCACAACAGGGAGAGGCCTGCGTACCACAAAAAAAAAAAAAAAAAAAAAGTAAACAAACATTAAACTCTAATTAGAGACAGGGATGCTGAAGTATTCAGATGTAAACGTCTGAAACTTACTTTGAAATGCATAAAAAAATAGAGATGGCCAGCTGGGAGAGGGATGAGTAATGGATAAATGGGTGATACCGCCAGTCCAGGAAGATGTTAATGGTAGGAGCTGGGCAGTGGGTATATGTGGGGGTGACCACTGTCAAAGTCTTTCAATTTGGCTGCAAGTTTGAGATTATACATTGAGAAATGTTGGAGGGTAAAAGAGTGCTCTGGCATCCAGTCTTCATGACTAATGCAGAAAAAATGAACAACAACATGAAGTAACCTGTCCAACTGGTTAAAAAGCTGTTAGATTTAATAGCTAATCTAAGATGTTGTAACTAAACCAATTTCAAGCCTTTGTGCAAGAAACAAAAATTCAAAACGTCTGCTATTGCAAAAATGTTACGGTACCAATTATTGAATGCTAACCATGTGCCAGGACTCTGCTGAAGGTTTCCTATGAAACGTCATCCCACTGAATCCTCACAATAGTCAATGAAGTAGGTAAAATGGGTATCGTCCTATGTCTTTGACGACAAGAAAACTGAGGCTGGATGAGCTTATCCAAGGCGTGGAGCTGGGACCTGACGGAGCTGGGATTCGAGTTCTGGGCTGAATGATCTCCCAGACAAGACAGCTCTTCAGCGGTATTGGATTCTGCTCCGCCTGCTGCTTCAATCTTACTGACATTTAGTCATGAACTCGACAGGAAAGTTAGGGTTATACATACACAGTATATGAGTCAATCCTGGCGGGCCTCTAGGCACACAGTCGATGGGTACAAAGCTGTAGTTGAAATCCAGTTCAGCCACGTGTCATGGGCTTGGCTGTGAACTTGCCCAAGACACCTGAGATTGTGCACCTCAGTGTCTTCATGTGTGAATGGAGGCGGATTTCAGGCAGATTGCTCCACAGAGCACTTAGTGACATTTTGGCTTCATGGACAAGTTTGCTTTTTGCTTTGTGATATTTCTCTCATCCTGTGAATTCTCAGTGTGCCAGCTCTGAGTTACTGGGGTGTGTCCCCCTTTTTGTGTAACCTCAAACTCCAAATATTTCTGCTTCCTGTGTGCAGTCATCTTAAAAAAAAAAAAAAAAAAACTTTCCCAAAGCACTATAGCTCCCGTCTCATCCTATGGTGGGAGTTTAGCATCCACCCCTGCCCCTGCCCAATATTTCCGAGAGTATTAGGGGACAGGCTTACGTTTTCATCAGCATCTTTTACTCTGAATTAGCGATTTTACCTTACTTGCCTCCTGCAGTAAATATGCTCACTCCATCCTGAGTTGCCCCAGGCCCTTTTGACTTTAATTCCTCTATATTTAACCTAACAGGAAAACACAAACAACTGCAACAACTTTTTATAGAAGAAATGAGAATAGTGAGGGATTATTAACAGAAGAGGTGAGAAATAACTTCAACTGTCATTCATCCATTCGACTAATATTGACTGAGTGCCTCTTATACACCAGACATTGTTCTGGTGCTGGAAATATCAAAATGATTAAAACAGACCAGAAGAGAAAAATCCCTACCCTCTTCAGGTTTACTTTCTAGTTGGGAGAAGGGAAGAGGACCTTTTATTTATGTATTTTGTTGATTGTCTATTGTAGGTTGGATGGTGAGAAGAGGTGGAGAAAAACAAGGAGGGAAGAGAGAGAGGTGCCTGCAGGTCGGGTGGACGTGGGGGTGTGCGATTTTAAATAGGGTGATAGGAAAGGGCCCACTTAGGAGGATACCTGGGAGGACAGAGAAACCAATGCCGTGGAAATCTGCAGGAAGGATGCTCCAGTCAGACACAGACACTTCCGTCACTGCAAAGACTTTGTGAGTGCTGGGCTGAGAGCTTGAAGTGTCAAGTATCATGATGAACTCCTGGATTTTACATATTTGATGCGTTTTAATCTATTGCAGTTATTTTCTTATTGATGCTCAAATTGTCCCATTTGTGGCCAGGGAGAGACACTTCAATATTTTGCCTGAGGGAGGGAGGGAGGTGAGCAAGATGGGGAGCTACGGAAAGTCAGTGCAGTGAAGCTGGTCCCAGGTGCTCCATGGAGGAGGGGTGGCTGAAGGATGCACTCAGAATCCTGCTGGACCTTTTTTAAAAAAATTAATTTATTAAATTAAATTAAATTTATTTATTTTGGCTGCGCCGAGTCTTAGTTGCGGCATGCGGACTCTTTGTTGTGGCACGCATGCGGGATCTAGTTCCCCAACCAGGGATCGAACCCGGGCCCCCTGCATTGGGAGTGTGGAGTCTTACCCACTGGACCACCAGGGAAGTCCCCTGCCAGACCCTAAGAACCATATCATGCTGTGAGATTTGTGTGGGTGTGGGTGTGTGTATAGAAAAGGGACTGAGTCTGAGGCCAATTCAACATGATACAGAATATAAACATCATGTAGCAGGAACCCAAAGACCTAAAAAGAGCACAGACGTTAAGCTCTTACCTGAGAATTAGTAGAAATCCTGGAGGCAGTTACTTGGGACTTCCTCAGGTAGGGGATGGAATGTGGAGGAGGGAAAACAGAAAGGATAACTCAAAATAATTGAGTTTCCAGGGCCATGGAAAGCCCACACAATCTCTGATATTTCTATATACATACGTCTGCATGACCAACAGGCTTGAGAGCTCTTTTAAAAGTAGGGAGGATGACTCTGGAAGTCAGTTAGATTTGCAAATGATCGTCTGTAGAAAAATCTGCATAGATTTCTGGGTGAGGGAGAAGCGGGGAGCAGTAATTTGATGAAATGGGGAACAGTATGCTTTGGAACCAAGTATGAGGCCCTTAGTCTGACAAAGGACTATTTTTTTTTCTGATTTGTATATCCATCGATATCAACATCTAAATACAAAATCTCTAACATCTAAATTGTCCTGGAGAGTTCAGTATCTGTGGTTTCATCCTTATAGTTCAAATCTCTTTCTTATATAAAATATCCAGAGAGAGTCTAAAATATGACTGTACAGGAAGTTCATTGTAGTGAAGGTTGATTAAAATAAGGAGTCTGATCACAGACCAAAGCTTGAGGATATTTTTGTGACACAAACTGGCACTGTCTTTTTGTTGTGTAGGATATGAACTCTCAGGCTTTAAGCCCCTGTGGGAGAATAGCACTGATTACTATGTAAATAATTGAGTACACATGACCAATATTCTCAAGATTCTGGAGTTATTGGAAAGCAGGAAAGTGGCTGCTATAGACTGAATATTTGTGTTGACCACCAATTCTTATGCCGACGCCTAATTGCCAATGTATTTGGAGATGGAGTGTTTGGGGGGTGATTAGATCATGAGGGTGGGGCCCTCATGAATGGGATCAGTGCCCTTATAAAAGAGACACTAGAGAGCTCCCTTAACCGTCTATGAACTAGGGAGCAGACCCTCACCAGACACTAAATCTACCAGTGCCTTGATCTTCAACTTGCCAGCATTCAGAACTGTGAGAAATAAATGTTGCTTAAGCCACCCAGTCTGTGGTATTTTTGTTATAATAGTCTCAATCAATGAACTAAAATTGTGATAGATGAGAAAACTGTCATCTTAAGTGATTCCTTACAATATGTGATTGTCTGTGCTAGGTGACTGTTGAAAACTCTCAGGTGTGTAGTAATTGAGTCACCTTTTATTGCAAAGTATATTTTGGAAAATAAACTGATGCAAGCTAGTCACTTCATATAAATACTCTGTCTGACGTTGAACTTTCTGGGTTCTAATTCTCAGAATGAGAGCCAGACTGACAGAGATGTTTAACCTCCATGGGAAGCCTCATGCTCATCAGACATGCTCACTTATGCCCCAGACTAAGTCCCCTTAGATACAAATGGAGAAATTGTGCTCCACTAGCAAGTGGGTCATAAGATTCCTAGTCATGATTTAGGTAATGATAGAATTTGTGTGTGTGCCTAGCACACGAATTCTTATTTGTCCTTGCCTTGGCATATGAGTTAAAGTACATCCCCCACGAAGCACCTGTCATTCTAGCTATACCTATGTACTTTGGCGATTGACCCCTACGTCACTGCTCCGTCTCTCCTCCATGCCTTTGATCAACCCATTCCTTTTGCTAAAGATGCCTCTACAGTGGAGGTTCTCAGCCTTGGCTGCACCCACACACAGATGCCTTTGGCCCTTCCTGCCTCCCCCATCCTGATGTAATTGATTTGCTGTGCAGATTTCTTCCCAGGATGAAAGCTGTGGGACGTGCCTGTGGACTCTGGCAGTAGACTCCCCTGGTGAATTTGTTAGAAACACAAATTGGCTCTCAGAGCAGACCTACTGAGTCAGAATCCGCGTGTGGGTGGTGGGGGGAGGGCTAAATAAATTCAACTTCAAAGCCATCTTTTCAGGTCTGGGGCTGAACTATTAACCAGACCTCCGGACCCTAACTGCTGTGTGAAGTCCTCTATACGCATCCCCACACGGAGGAAGAATCTACTGTCCTGACGTGTGTTAAAAGGCACAGGACTGTTTGCCTAAGTGCAGCTGAAACTGCCCTCTGGGTCACAGCACAGACACCAGTGTTGGGTGGTGACAGCCCCAAGGGACAGCAGTGTCTTCCCGCTGAGACTGCTGGGCTGAAATGGTTGCAGCCTTTAGCGTGACAAAGGGATGTGTTTGGGAAATGAAGATTTCCTGCTCATAGACAAATAGGTCTCAGCAGTCACACGCTCTGATGTAGGCCTGTCTGAACAGGAAAAGGAGGACCTCTTATTTGTCAGGAGGTCTGCTTGAAAAGAAAAGAGGTGGGGGGGAGAAAAAAAAGACCTGCTGAAATATTGCTTACTTCCTAGAAGGAAGGACACATTCTTGGATTGAACTCAAAGGATATCAGGCTCAACAAGGATGTCAGTTAACTCTGTCTTATTCTGGGGCCATTTGTTTGCCAAGAACCAAAAAATCACTCAAACCACTTAAGTAAAAGGGGGATGGTTTTAAAGACAGTCGTCATACTTCGTTCTACGTGGTCAGCGCTGTGATTTGCGAGGCAGTTGTGCTCACACATTAGGTTTGCAAAATCAGTTCTTTAGCTCTTTGAGCATAGAAGGGGAATTTTTAAACTTTTGTTATCTCCAAACTGAATGAAAACAGACTGTAAAACGCTGACTGCTTTGCCCTATCAGGAAGCTTAGAAAGAAACTTAGGATTCACAACTCAGGACCCTGGGAGCTTGGTGAATTTACTTATCTAGCAATTTGCTTTTTCTTCTTTCTTTCTTTTTTTAATTTTAAAACTGTTCAGTGTTTTATGATTTAATTCTGTAAATCATCTTAAAGGCTTTATAGATGTCGAGTTTTACTTTTTTTTTGGTTGCACCGGGTCTTAGTTGTGGCTCTCGGGCTCCGTAGTTGCGGCGTGCATGTGGAATCTAGCTCCCTGACCAGGGACTGAACCCCCGTTCCCTGCATTGGAAGGCAGATTCTTAACCACTGCGCCACCAGGGAAGTCCCTGGAGTTTTACTTTTTAAGAAACTAATAATTAAAAAACAGAACTACCGTGCATAGGCACTGGTGTCCCGATATAAACCTGCTGACCGTCAAAGTGTTTCCACTCTGCTCCTGTCCTGGATCGAGTCCCAGGGTTAGCCTAGACTCTGCTGCAGGAACTCCTTGGGATCTTAGGCTGCCATCTAAATAAGGACTGTGCAAATAAACCCAGTTCCTGGAGGAGTTCACACCTTGGGGCTGATGTTACATTACATCTGCCTCCACATTTCTAGCGACTTTTTTCCTTCCTTGTTGAAAGTCAACTGGAAGGTGCCTGCATTTGTGGTTGCTGTTTTAAGCATGTCTCTGAATTTACTTTATGAATGCTTTGTTTCCTTGTTTGCAAAGGTAGGTGCTAAAACTCATACCTGCTTGGTGAAGTGAAAATCAAGGCAGCCCTTTTGGAAAGCCAATTGGCAACATTTAAAAACAAAAGTGCACCTCCATTTGTCTAGGACTATAACCCTTAGATACACTTCCAGGTGTACTGAAGATACATTGTAAAACGATTTTCACTGCAGATTTTGTTTGTCATAGCAAGTGGTAGAAACAGCCTAATAGTCCATCAGTAGGGGGACTAACAATGTTTTATGGTTCATTCATAAACTGGAATGCTATGGAACCATTAAAGAGAATGGGTGGGTCAGAATGTTCTGCAATGGAGCATTCATTACTAAATGAAAAAGCAAACAGTAGAGGAATGTGTGTAGTATGCTTCCAGTCTGTGGGAAAAGGAAAAATATATACTTGAATGTGTATAGAAAAATTTTGGGAGGGTATACAATAAAGTGTTCAAAGATGTTGAATATTGCAGGAAAGAACTGGAGTGAAAGGAGGCTTATTTTCATTATATACACTCTTATTCCGTTTGAAATTTTCATATGGGTACATTTTTCACCAGAAAAAAAAAGAAAAAGAAAAAGATGCATTGCTTTGTCTTGCACAAAAATCTCACACATACAAAGCATCTAGAGTAGATGGATTCAAATACTAGCTCTGTCACTTACCTGTGACCTTGAGGTGCTCCCTGATTTACTTGTAGTGACTATCTCATGGGGCTGCTGTGAGGATTGTTACAGAATGCATATCAAACAGTATTTTCTTAGTAAATGTAAATGTGTAATAATGATGATGCTAGTGGACATTTATTGAATGCTTACCATGTGCAAGGCACTGTATTAAGAACTTTACATATATTCATCTAATCCTTAAACCAACCCTATGAAACAAGTACTATTTTCATCCTAATTGTACAGATGGGGAAACTGAGGCACAGAGAGGCTAAGTACCTTGCCCGAGAAGACACAGCTAGTAAATGGTAGAGCAAAGGATTCAAACTGAGGCAATCTGGCTCCATAGCCCAAGCTTTTCCCCACTTACCCAATGGCCCCGTCCCTGCTGGGCAGACAGGTCTACTCAGGGCAGCATGAGGCTGATGAGAGGGTCGGTCCAGTTTCTAAGAGAAATGCTGAGAATATCTGTAAATATCTTATAAGCTTATGGCAATGCTTTCTGACCAACCCCATGTCAGAATGTTACAATCAAGGTGACACATGGGTGTTTCCGCTGGAGTGTGTGAGGACTTTTCCCTCTGTCTCTGTTTTCTCCCAGCTGGATCCTCTCTGCCTGTGACTCTGGAGTCCCTGACAGGAATCCTGCTGGGAAATCTTTACGGCATGATGAAGCCAACAGGGATCCCAGGGTGTAGAAGGGGTGGAGAGACCTGTCTTTTCTGTGTCTATTATCTAATGAACACATTTTAATACTAGGAGTGGTGGAGGACCTGCCCTCTTTCACGAGGATCATTCAGGTGACACAGTTCCATCAGAATGACTGTCTCTGTGGACGGTATACCAACTTTCCCAGTGTGGTCAAGACCTCGTATTTCTGTAGGTAAGCATTACCTTAATATTTAACTCAGGTTCTCTCAGTTGAATATTTAACCTAACTGTAATGTGCTGCCTTTGCTAGAAGAACAGCTGGTCTTTGGCCTCCTCAGAATCTGTCTTTAAATGAAGTGTCCTTGAGAACAAATACATGAAGAATTCAGCCACTGACAGGTGGCTTAGGTCCCCATTAGTAGGGTGTTTTTCCTTCCTTGTGTCCAGAATTACTCAGAATTATCTGAATAACTATTCCTCACTTCACCACTATTTCCAAAGTGCTTAACAGGCATGCTCAGTCAGTTTGGAAATCCCCATTGTCCTGTGCCAGCATCTCTCCAATGTTCCAGTTTTCCAAACTACTGATCAATTTTTCACTCTCTGTAAGACTGCTTTCTTTCTTTATGATTTCATTTTGAACAACGTGCTAGTCAAGGGATCTTTGGGGCATTGACTCAGGATGAGAACAGACACCAGCTCCTTGCAAAGGATTCCCTTTCAGACATTCCAGACTCATTACCTTGCTTGACTAATGTAAGAAACAAGTCAGGAGCCCTTGAGTTGCTCTTTCAAGTTTGTCAAGTTCAACGTTAGAAGTACCAGGCTCACCCTGACCTCCCAGGTCCTGCTCCTGCCAGGGGCCAGGCTGCAGAGAAGAAAACTGTCAACTCCTACCGGCCAAGGCAGTGAAGGTAGCGAGGCTCTCTTCCCTCCAAAGGACTCTAAGAGTAAATTATTTAAACTCCTTCTCACCTTTGTTTAAGATCTGCCTCTTCTCACACTTGGGAATTACAAACAGACATTGTATTGGCTGAGGTTGCAAAGTACATTAGGTCTTATTCTAGAAAGGAAATGAAGTGACGAAGCTGGTGTTTTAAAAAATGTCACTTATAGAAGTAAACATTTTCTATAGCAAGAGGTTATTCCCTAAGACTAAAACCCCTCTAAAATGTCCCCCCCTTTTGTTTCAGTGAATAGAATATTTTAATCTTCAGAGATGTTTCTTCCAATGTACTTTATGGGGACATCCACAGTATTATTTAACTCCCTAAATGTTTCTCTTCATTTTTTCATAATAGAAATTGCTAGTAGGCATTGGACTTGAATGTCCTAGAAAGAAGGAAGGACTCATCAACTGATCATTATGGGTTTAGATCTCAGAAGGCTAGCTATGCAGGAATGTTTTCTGTTTGCAGAGCATTGGTCTTCAGAGGTAGTGAAAGCACCAGGATTTAAGACTACAAAACCTGTAATATAACCTCCTCATACTAGACTCAATAGGAAGAATGCATTTTCCCTCTTTATATCACAAGAGAAAACTAAGACTCTATTTGTTTCCTCCTTCTTCCTTTCCAAAGTGAAAAAGAGAGTTTTTCTTTTCTTTTCTTCCTTTGGCTGCTTTGAGTCTTCATTGCTGCAGTCAGGCTTTCTCTAGTTGCAGCGAGCAGGGGCTACTCTTTGTTGTGGTGCATGGCTTCTCATTGGAGTGACTTCTCTTGTTGCAGAGCATGGGCTCTAGGCACGCGGGCTTCAGTAGTTGTGGCACTCAGGCTCAGTAGTTGTGGCTCACGGGCTCTAGAGCGCAGGCTCAGTAGTTGTGGTGCACGGGCTTAGTTGCTCCACGGCATGTGGGATCTTCCTGGACCAGGGATCAAACTCGTGTCCCCTGCATTGGCAGGTGGATTCTTAACCACTGCGCCACCAGGGAAGTCCCAAGGAGAGTTTTTCTATGGAAGAATCTCTTTATTGAGGTCTCTATAGAAGCTCCCTCGTGACACTGACTTGCCTATCGAGTAATCTGGAAAGAGGACATTAGCATCTACTTCTCCCTGAAGGCAGACTAGAAGTGTGAAGCAGAAGAATGGCAGTTTTTTCATCTGATCTAGTGAAAACATTTGATGAATAGCAACAGTTCAATCAGCTACATGGCAGACTTTGACTTTTGGTGTTTATTAAAGTGTTTTCTTGTTTTCCGCCATATTCTCTAGATTCAGGGTTGTGCTCATTTGCATAGAGGACATATCATAATAATCCATTGCCTATTGCACTGGGGCTTCCCATCCCTGTGGTTTTCTGATGATGCCTCCCTGGGCCAGCAGGAAGCCCAGACAGGGAAGAGCACACTATTTCCTCTCTCTGCTTCAGGGGAAATGAGTGACTTGCAGAGGAATTTAAGACCTATTCTGTAAACTTACATTAGTAAATGCGTTAGAACCAGAGAGGGTTTTCAGGCTGGGCCACTAGTTTCTGTTTGCAAAAGGAGTTAATCTGATCTTAGTTTAGTAGCTGAAAGTTAAACAGCCTATTGAACAAACCCCAGGTGGATTTTGGTACCCTTTGGTAGCAGTGGCATTCGAGAATGAACACATTCAGACAGTAGGATTTTCCATATGTCATTTATTTAAACCAAAATCAGTTTATATTTTCAAGGGTGTGGATTTCAAAGATACAAAAAGAAATTCAAACCATTTTGTTCAATATCTATAAAAAATGAAATTACATTTTGCTGTGGGTGGGGTGGGAGTGGACCCTGAAACATGGGAAATTGCTTCACTGAAATTCAAGTTTCTGTGTGCAAAAACTAACCCATTTTGTTTTAGGATTGGCCGAAATGTTTAAGGAGCCCCGATAAAATATAAGAAGGAATTTGCTAAAAGTCAAGAAGTATAATCACAGTTCACACTACGTGAACGGTCAGTGCCTGAGCCAAAGTAATGAGATCTTTGCAACCTCGCCTGCATCTGGCCACTTGATCATTGCTCTTTGGAAGCACTTTCAAAAGTACATTGTGGGGCTTCCCTGGTGGCGCAGTGGTTAGGAGTCTGCCTGCCGATGCAGGGGAACACGGTTCATGCCCCGGTCCGGGAGGATCCCACGTGCCGCGGAGCGGCTGGGCCCGTGAGCCTGCGCGTCCGGAGACTGTGCTCTGCAGCGGGAGAGGCCACGGCAGTGAGAGGCCCGCGTACCGGAAAAAAAAAAAAAAAAATACATTGTGTTATTTTGGTGACTGGCACAGGTCTTGCTTATGTATAAAAATCGGACAAACTGGCTTATCTGCTTAACAGTTTCCAAGTTGGTTGCATATAGATGTATGGCTTCGCCCAAGAACTTGGTGGGAGGAAGTATTGTGGACACAGGTCTCAGGGTTGTGGCATTTTCACATCAGTGTAAGTCCACTTTATAAAGTGTTCTAATTTACTTTTTTGTTGTTGTTTTTGGTGAGTCTGTATTTTTGTGTATAAAGTAAGGCTTACAAATATGACCTAGAGGAAAACCAGGGGAAATTGACAGTGGCAATTACCAATTCTAAATGTGAGAAGAGTGATAAAGACCTCACTGAAGACAAAGCTGAACTTAGGCTTGATTTTGGGCTCAGATCTGTCACTTAATAATTGTGTCACGCTGGGCGAGTGACCGAACCTCAGGGAGCAGTTTTTCAGTGCTGTGAGGATGAAATGAAAACCACAATGCATTATTCTGATTTTCCCTACCCCAGAGAGCTGTGTAGGGAACAAAACTGATGAAATGTTTTCAAAGAAATCCACGTGGGTAAAAATCTATACAGATTTGAACATGCTTGAGAAGCTAATAACATCTTTCATAAAACATACAGCTCCTGACCTGAAACTTTCAGATGCGTGTAATCATCACAGTAAAAGGACTTTTAGTTTTTGGTACTTAAAGCCCTTCCATAGGGTGCAAGGTCTACCCACCAGCTCACCGGGACTAGTACATGTGTTGTTACAATGGAAGTCACAATGATATGCTTCTTAACTGCTTAATTATTCACCCCCCCAAAGGCAGTTACTTATATTTTAGAAGAAGTAGGACTCTGTAGTGAAAACACACAGACCTGAAAGCAGTGCATTAAGTATTTTATTAATTTCTTTTTACATTATGGGAAACATTCATCTATTTACAATTTTTTTTTTGTCCACACACTGTCTAGGTAGATAAGCCTATGAAATTCCAATTCATAAAGCCATAAAAATGTTCCCCACCCCTCCATCTGAAGGCTTTCAAATGAATCTTTTTTTTTCCAAACCAAAATAATTTTTAAAAATTACATTTGGGAATTCAGCTATGCTAGTGATTTACATTCCAGTTATTTAAAATATGCATCTAGACATGTTTTAAAAAAGAAATGGTAAATTCACAAGGATAAGGCTTAAATTAAAGTGGTAATGCACGGTAAAACATTAAGGAAACATCTATAAATAACAGAAATATAGTACAAATAAATTAGTTCTATTTACCATTTCAAATATTAAAAATCTTTAATCCATTTCTTCATCTCTCTTTACAAAAAGGTTATGTGAGTTGTATGGAAACATCTGCAAAAAATATAATAAATACTTAATTTCTTTTAACATTTTTTGATGTGGGAGACAAACTTCTTTTGTAATCCCCCCTCCCCAAGAAAATGCCCAAACACCTTTATACCAAAGTTAAACAAAATAAGTAATTTTTCAGGGTACATACATTTTCCAATATGAACTAAAAAACATTTCTACAAATTACATCAGAGGAACAATGTAACAAAGGTTATGGTCATGGATGTCAGCGTAAGGGGGCAAGTGATTAACAGGCAGCTTTATGTGAGATCATGTCTTAACATCAATAATTAGCCTTTTATAAAGTGTTTGTACAATTGGTGTTTTCAAGGAAGGCAAAGGTCATGGTGCCTGGAGGCCTTCAGCTAAAAGATTTAAAATTCTTACCAAAAATAGCTTATGAATATACAAATACCATTCACATAGACAAGATAAACAGGCCATCTCTTGTCTCTCTTTAAAATATCCTGGGCTAAACCAGTTTCCAAAGAAAATATTGTAGGATGATTTTGAATCGTATTAGAAATCTATTTCTTAATCCAAATCTTATCTCTACCTCAGGGCACAGAGCTGTGGATGGGGACATCTGGTCTTCAAGTGGATGTGGCTTCCTTCACGTTAATCTGTGAGTTCCGAGTCACTGTCAGGATTGAATGAGACCATAGGCTACCCAAGGTGGCAGTTGGCCTTACTTGATGAAAACTTTGTGTGACCTTCCTTGGCTGCTACCGAGTAAAGAAAAGGTGTATTCTTTTTAAAACCAGCAATACTTGAAGCTCAAATTCTCTGTCTGCTCCAATTTTATAAAGCACTCAAAGGTGCTTTGTTCACCCTAGTTAAAAGTTGGTTGGTTGGTTTTTAAATGTTAGTAGCCCTTGTCTTGTAAACCACAGCAGTAAACATTTGTGCCCTGTTTATAAAGATAGCTCAAAGCATCAACGGCTCTGAGAGGTAGCGAATTCTCTAGTGGTTTTAGAATATGTCCATGAAAATAGTTGTTGCCAGAACCCATCACCTCTCTTAATTGCTTAAATAAAATTAAATTAGCACCTGGCTATGAGAGTGTTCTGTTTTTTTTTTAAAAAGTATCTCTGGTGCAAGAGTATTTGATGTATGTTTTTAAAAGTCTTTCATTTTTCAATGGTAATTTCTAACGCTTTAGGGAGCTGGATAAAACGCCAGTGATCGTTTAAGATCACCTCATTCTAAGTGCTTAAACTGCTACGAGTAAGGGCATTTAAAGATAACTTGAGCTGGATGCAAAGGTCATACTGGCCATCCATCATGACTAAAAACGGAAATCAACATTCTCTGCCAAAAGCCTGGGTTTCTTTCAGTGATTAGGAATCATGACACTGTCCCCCTCCGTGTGGCTGCTGAGCCTCGCAGGTCAAATTTCTTCTCTCTCTATCTGGGACCTCAAAACAAGGGGCCGCTCTTTGGAACGAGGCAGCATGTCTACTGGGACAGAAAGCTTATTTTACCGGTTTGACACGGGACAAAATCCTTATTCGGGGGTGTGTTAGGACTCTGGAGCAGTGAGAAAAGACTGATGAAGACAGACGTCTGCCCTATGAACTACTGGGTTAAAAGAGACGGATGTGTAGCATTCCAAGGGGATGCTAGGAAAATCCCAACTTTTCGCAGAAAGCAGCCCAGCTGCCATGTACAGCACTCCGTAAGCAGAGATGTACTTAGCTCTGTGTAAGTAGGTAGGCCCCCAGGATGGACACTAACAAATTAATAGAACCAACACTTTCCCCTAAAGACCCCACCACCACCATTACAACAATATAATATACATAGTACAAGAAAAGCTGATAAAACACTTCAGGTCTAACTTTTCTTAAGAATAGGACAAAAGAAAAAAATCCCTTATGTAGTCTTTTAAACTAGCAGTGCTTCCTTTGCCTTGCCTGTCTTCATTTTATTGCCTTTCAGAATAGATGGATATCCCTGAAAGATCGGATTGACAATCTTCTGCTGATTGAAACATCTGAAGCAGTGACTGATGACACAAGAGTGAGGCAGTTTGTGCAGCTGTGAGCGACGCAGGTACCCCCGGCACCCGCAGGGTTTGCTTCTCTTTCCCCCACTCCGCATCCTGGTCCCCCGACCCCCAGCCCCTCTGCGTCCCTTCTCGGTGTGTCACTTCCCGACTCCGGTGACAGGGTGTGTGATTTCTGAGGTTGGAAATCAAGTGTTCCATCTGCTTGCCCAAATAGGAAGCGTGTCGGGGAAATCAGGGGGCTCCGAGCCCTAGTCTCCTAGTTGCTTTCGGGTGGAAGTCCGCGAGGTCCCGAGGGGACCACCCCCCTGGGGACACCCCCCCCCCCCCGGGATCCTGGATTTCTGAGATACCCTATGGTTCGATATTGCTGGAATCTAGGGACAGACAAGCTCGAGAGAACGGAGGATGGCGGGTGACCTAGAGGGGCCGCGTCTACACGGGTGGGCGGGCCAAGAAGGCGAAGGGCGGGCGCCGGGGAGGAGGCGGCCGGGGGCGCGGCGGCCGGGGGCCTCAGAGCCGGGTCTGCGCCTCGGGGATGTAGATCTCGATGCTCTCGGCGCTCTCGGTGGCCGAGTTCTGGCGGACGGACGCGGCGCGCTTGGCGGCCATCAGGCGCTTGCGGGCCTCCTGGCGCTGTGAGCTCTCCAGCGAGCGCTCCCGGATCAGCGGCGCGGGGCCCTTCGCCGGCTTCTTGGGCACTGGAGGAGGGGCCCTTCGCTCCTGATCAAAGCAGAAGGTTCAGGACATTACACAGCTTCTCAGGACAAGCTTGGGAAAAACTGGGATAGGTCAGTAGTTAGCACACTTTTTTTTTTTTTTTAAAGCCTAAGGGTGGTTAGGTTAGTTCTGATCTGCACACTGTATATATATGTGTATATATATATATATATATATATATATATATATATATATATATATATATATATATATATATTTTTTACATGTATAGATATGTATATATTTTTTCTTCATTATTCTGGCTTGCGTATTCAAAAGATGCAGGGGGGAAAAATACCGGTAAGTTTAAGGCCAAGGGTAAAGCTGGATGGCAGACTAGGTCTCTCCAAGGGAAGGATGTGGGTATTTAAAATGCCCCCCGCCTGCTGAAAGGCTGTGGCTCCCAGCACGTTTACTGCGGTTTTTCTCTGGAGGCTCCAGACTGTTCCGGGTGCCAGAGATGGGAAAGGGTGGCAGCGGGCGCGTCTTAGAACTCTGCATCCCCCCTAAGGAGGGAGGCGGAGGGTGTGAGCTCGGTTCAGAGTTTAAAAACATCCCCGCCCTCTCCTCGGGCCCACCCAAACCTAAACAACCAAACGAGGAAGAAGACTGTAAGCCTGCGTTCGTTTAGCTTTGCTGATGCCACAGTGAGTTACACCCGTTTGCACATCACACACAAACACACAGCAATGTACTGGGCACGGTCACCCTGGAGGGAGGACTTGGACAGTTCCTTACCCTCCGGGGTAGCGGAGTCAGCTCCTAAAACATCCTGCTGGACGTCACGCCTTAGGGACCTCGGGCCGACTGTGGCGGCCCAGAAGGCAATTCCATCACAGGGACAGACACTGTGCCATGAAAGCTGAACACAAGACTGAAAGAGTTCATCCCCCTAGCAGTAGCAAACTAGAAAACGGGTGGCTATATTTAAATGCCGCTGCAAAAACAAAAGCCATTCATCACTTGGGCTGGAAAAAGAAGTACAGTGGGAAAGAAGGGAATCTAAATCACAAAGGATTTTTAGGAAAAAGACGGTGAGTTTTCAGGCTGCAAAAAGGTCCACGTGAATCTGATGATTTCATTTTTTAGTAAAATACCCTAAATTCTCATAAAACTAAATGTGAAAAGTATCTTATATTAGGGATTCCATGATTCTCCAAAGGACATTCTTTGTGTTCCTCCTTGCTTGCCTGGGTGAAGCGCCTAGTTAACGTATTGCACTGGAGTTGCCCGCCGGCTGTTTAAGGTGGAGTCTTGTGTGGATAAAAAAGGGAAGCACAGAGTGCAAACCGTATTCCACCAACTCTGATTGTCTTGTTCATCGTTTCCCTTCCAGTTCATGGGGTGATGCAAAGCTCTGATCACAGACAACGTGCATGAAGATTTACAAATCAAGTTAACTAATGATTTACTGTGTCAATAGGTTACATATATCAATTCTTAGCTTCACTCCTTTTGGACGTTTAAAATCTTCATTGTTGGGTAACTCAGTAGATATTTTTGAAAGTATGAATGTTGGAAACTTTTTAGTCATAGTCTCCTTTCCTTGCACATTTTATTTTTTAACTATAATTTTAAAAACTCCATGAGTGAGAAATTAGATGGATCAGCTCTAGAAACTCAGTTACCAGTACGTGTGTACATCTGTAGTGTTTTCTTAAAATCAGACCAATTTAAAAGCTTATTTAGCAGACAGTTTTAAACCCAGATTAAAGAAAACTAGATTGAGTGCAAGTGTTTGGCTCCCCCAGTGAGAGGCCACACAGACATCAATGGTACTTTGATGCTTCGCACCAAAACCCCACAGGTGGATGGTGACAGAATTAGAGATGAGGGACAGTGATGAGAGTGGTGGCCCCTTTGATTATGCACCGGCTGTTGGCACTGGATTTCTCCTGGGAGCCCATGAACTCCAAGAACCCTGGTATTATAATGGGCAGCAGCAGAATGGATTAGACCGCTGCTCGCTCTCTGATAGGTGATGGGATCAGAAAAGGGCATCACAGGTATAGCTGTGCCTAATATTTAGAAGTTGAATCTCTCAGAAACATCTGACCTCAGGCCATAGGAATACAAAGGGTTAAAAAAGTCATGCATGCCTGGCCAGCCTAGGGAGGTGGACATTGGATACCTGGGCAAGCCTGGTGGACCCGCCATAATCAAATGTGAAAACTGCCATTTATTAATTCAAGTAAAAGAATTTGAGTCTTTATTTCTAAGCTCTCGCATGAGGAACCCAGTGAGCAATATTCCCCAAGGCAAATCAACCAATAGTAAAACTCTTAAAAAATCCCAACATTTATGATTACTGTGAAACTTTACGGTGTGTATATTTTTAGACTTGAACAACAGTGGTTTCTTTATTACTATATTTATGAAATGATGATCAAAGTCGGTTAGTTTGCAGGGCTTCCTATTTTCTCGGAAACACATTCTAGGGGTGTAAGGAAGTTGAACTCTTGCTGTATGTCATCATGCACTGAAGATGTCATTTATTTTAGTTTAAAAAGCAAAATGGAGGCAGTTCCTTCCAGTGACTAAAATGGTTTAACTTAAAGTTTAATTAACAAAAAAAGCCACATTCCCATTTTCCAATTCACAAAGACAGGTTTTTCTTTAAAAATATGCCTGAAACATATTACAGATAATATCCCAAATGATTACTATGTAAACATTGTCATTACAATGAAATTAATATGATATCAGCTCCATTTCACATTGTAAACAGCAAGACTGAAAGCAGAAGCCTATTTAGACTGTCCAGTGTTTGTGCAGGTTTTTAAATGAACCATACAAAATCTACATTGTTCTACCTTCTTGTCAAGAGGATCCATCTGTTTCCAATTATTGGCCTTTAACTGATGAAGTTCATCAAATTTCATACTAATATTTTCTATGGACAACTGCAGCATGTCCCAGAACCCCGCCAAATCCTGGGAGGTGGGCCTTGGATGAGCACTGGGATTCTGTACAAGAGAAAGAAAAACATTCACGCTTTAGAGGTGATGATCTAGGACAACAAGCACAGGACCAAGGTGGCATTTTCAAATATTTCAAATAACGCAAGGAGGATGAGTTCCTTTTGGTTTTCAGATAGGAGAGAAAAGTGAGGCTATCGATGGCACTTTTATTTATTTATTTAATATTTTATATGTATATATGTCTTATATACATATTCACCTTTATTAAAGAATAATTGACAAAATTGCAAAATATTTAGAGTGTACAACGTGATGATTTGATATATATACACATTGTGAAAGGACTCCCCCATTGAGTTAAGTAACACATCATCACCTCATGTATTTATCTTTTTGTGTGTGTGAGAACTTTTATGTTCTACTCTCTTGGGGAAGCCCAGTTATACAATACACTGCTATCAACTATAGTCACCATGTTCTAATTAGATCTTCAGACCTTATTCATTTTATAGCTGAAAATCTGTACCATATTACCAACCTCTCCCTGTTTCCCCCACACCCAAGCCCCTGGCAACCAGACTCTATGAGTCTGTTTTTTAAAAAAAGATTCCACTGCAAATGATAAGTTTATACACTCATACACATTTGAGTCAGTGATTCTCAATGTCAAAGTAAAATTCTTCTTTTGTTAATATAACATCCATCAGTATGCTATGGCAGGGAGTCTAAACATTTGAAAAATCCCAGAATGTATGATCTATGACAAGATGCATTTAAAGCTATATTTAAATGAAAATACCCTCTTGCAAAAAAACAAAGAAAAAATACCGTGTATTGGTACTAGAGTCAGTATTCAACTCCATGCCATCCAACATACTCAGAGAACATATAAGGAATCTGAAGTAAGATTCATTTTAATACTCATGTTGAGTGAAAATACTAGGGCAAACAAGTGATAAGTAATAAAAGAACTGGATTTTCAAACTACTGTGTGTTTAACAATTAAGATATCTCTAATGTAGGAAGTCATGTTATCATATAAGTACTTGGACAAAATCATTTGGAAACGAATTAGTTTTAAATTGACCATAACGTAACACGGCAAATGTGAGAACACTTGTCTATACATACACAGAGATGTCTGTAGTGACCCATTTGCTAGATAATATTAAACATTCTTTGGTTTGTGGATTGACTTTCTTTGCCCTCATTCACATATCCCTGACAAGTATTAGAAAGTATGAACCACTCATTTATATGGTCTGAGACAGAAAAAAAACAACTAAAGACTGAAGGTGTTGTGTTCATCGCTGGTTACTACCTGTAACAGTAGCTAAAGGCATTCACGGGCAGATGGGTGGCACTCGCATTTGCCAAAAGTTTCTAGCAGGGGTCCGTTTTGGTTACCTCTGGGAATCTGGGCAATTGGAAAGACTGTGAAGTCTCATGCCATGTAATAACTGGAGGCCAGTTTGTACTTTTAAAACCAACCCTATGAAAATATCATCAGAATTTCAGGAAGCTCAAGGTTGGTGACCATCAGAGTTAATAAGTTGGAAAGAACATTTTAGCCCTTTCATGGACTAGCATTATTGGTCTGGCTTCAAAATACATACAAGTAAAGAATATATTTATAAACTTACACTTTTAAAACTACCCATAGATCATTGGAATAAGTAAGTTCTAAAATTTGTAAGTATTTGGGTCAGTGTTAAACTCTATTCTAATGACATCTGAATTAACAAGAGGGTTTCTCTGTAGTACTTTGATTTAGTAAACTAAAAAGAAAGTTTCTTAATATCTAGGTTCAGAATAGACAGATAATAGCTTTGACAAAGTACTTGTCAAATGGAGTTTTATGGTCTCGCAATATATTTATTGGTAACTAAAAGCTAAACTGCTCATACTTTGAAGTTCACCGAAGTCTTTTAGGTCACAAGCTCTGTTGGTTCAACTGTTTTAGTGCATCAGTAGATGAAATGATAGAGGTCGTTTAACTCTGTAACACGGGCAATTTGTTCCTTTCCCACCAAGACTCTCTTTGCTGCCACATCATCCAGGGGATGGATGGGGAAGCAGAGAGAAAGAGCCTGGGTGCTCAGCCAGTCTCCGAATCAGAGGCTCCTGTGACACCCCAGCACAGAAGGAGATGCACAACCCACTTCAGTATGAACCAGGCCACTTGGAGGTCAGAGGTGGTAGAGGTTGAGAAGGATACGGAGGGCCAGGTCCCTGGGTTGACTTTTGTTGCAATCCATTTATTCTATGCCTGAGAGTCAAGTCGGAGACAAGGGGCAAGTGTTTTCAGGTCTCCTCCTCAGAATAAGAACTCAAAGCAAGGAGAGCTGGGCCTGGTTGTGACCAATCTCAGTGCTGCTTTTATGCAGCTTTGTAGACCTAAGTGGTACCAACACCAGCCCACTGGGCTTCCTGCTGCAGAGGAGACAGAGCTGAGTGATCAGGGTGAGGAGGGGACTCAAATCCTGGGGGGCATTTACTGGGATTGAAGTCGAACACACTGAGATTTGAACCTTGGGTCTGCCTCTTACCATGCAGCCCTGGCAAGTCACTGAGCTCTTCCAGGCCCATTCTCCTCAACTGTAAAACCGTCATAAAAATAATGTCACTATATTCTCCAGACCGTTGCTTTGAGGATTTAACCAGATCATAAACTTAAAAGCTCTGAGGACACAGTGCGCTTCTGCTCCTCCTTCTATAGTTCTTTTCAAAGGTGTGCTGTGTTTGCCCTGTAGCGTGTACTTATTGGTCTCCACCTGTGTCTGTTGGCCAGTTTGAGAAATATGGCTTTATATGAACTTTTTTACATATGATTCTTTACAAGAGCAAAGAATCATATTAATTAAGATCTGTGGGGCTTCCCTGGTGGCGCAGTGGTCGAGAGTCCGCCTGCCGATGCAGGGGACACGGGTTCGTGCCCCGGTCTGGGAGGATCCCACATGCCGTGGAGCGGCTGGGCCCGTGAGCCATGGCCGCTGAGCCTGCGTGTCCGGAGCCTGTGCTCCGCAACAGGAGAGGCCACAACAGTGAGAGGCCCACGTACTGCAAAAAAAAGATCTGTGACACATCCGCAAGTTTACAGATTAGCAGGAATTCTGTACCTTGCATGTAGTGAAGCTCAATAAGATATTGGTTGAATCACTTATCAATACATCTACTAATATATATTATCTCATAATTCAGAATAGAATTTCTGAGACGGTGAAAGAAGGGTCAGGTAATTTTTGCTGAGGGAGGAGAAAACAAACTATAGATGTCAGGGGTGGGGGTGAGGAGGCAGGAAAGGATAGCCCCAAGGGGAGGGATCAAAAAGAAAAGCCTGGTGAAGAGGGACGGAGAGCACCAACTTTTGCAGGCTTTATATCTGCTCTTGGTTGAGCCCTGTCTAGATAAATTCCATTCAGTCTGTATTTGTCCTTGTTAACAAGATGTGGTTAGAACTCTAAAATCATAGTTTGGGTCAATCAGATTGCAAATGATTCATAGGTTAACCTTCCAGGAGATAAACTAGTTGCTTTTCATTTTCTTTATTTAGATCCAACTTGATCATTAATTGACCAAGAAAAGCTACTTTTGTGGAATGGCACTTGTAGAGATGGTAGCATTTAAATAAAATTCTGTGAGGAAGCTCTTGCCCTTGTATTTTGCTGGTAATTTTTTAAAATGTTGTTGATGCTAGTATTGGTTTTGTCTCTTTGTCCTGGTTTATTTTGTTTCTGTATGTCCAAGAAGGATGAATGATTCATTGGTCTCAGGGAGATCAAATCTATACTTTATGACACCTTCCACTTCTGATTCTTGAATTAAAACAGAGAACTCTGATAAGAAAATAGGCCCTGATGGCTATTTCAAAAAGAAACTCATTATCGAAAATGATTTTTTTTTGCTGTAATATTATTTTTTACGTATCAGTCTGCTCCATAGTTTGGTAAGAATAATGAAATCAGAAGGCCAGGAAAATGGAAAGTCTTCAGTTACTGAAAAAAAAAGGGGAGGGGGAATGGAGTTTTAACCTGATAGGATTCTTTCTTCAAAGATTATTTAAGTATAACATAAATATTTTTAATTTTAAGAAAAGCAGGAAATACATGATTCATCAGAAAACTCTCTATTCCAGGTAAGAGAGTCCGATGGGCTGTGACTTGGTTCTACTTTAGTTGGACCGGTCTTGACAACAGGTGCTTCTCGTGGTACTAGCAGGGAAAATGGTAGTGATGGGTAAGGATACCTACCAGGTTTTCTTCACACAGTTCTCTGAACTGGTAGAATTTCTGGGCCATAAGAAGTTGGGCACTGCCAACTGCGGTTCGGATTTTCCCTAGAACTGAAAAAAGCAAACAGACAAGAAGTTTACATGTGATGTCTCATTGCTGAGACTTAGTCTGGTAAAGCAAAGAGGAAGTTATGCTGTAGTAATTAGGGAAAACGATATGCACACCGCACGCGCGCACACACACACAGCCCGGTCCTGGACGTTGCTCTGTGGTCTATGGAATAGACGCTCCTGGGTTAAAGAAGAAAACCAACTTGGAGAAAACCACATGCTCATCATGCATCTTTCTTAGGAATAACGGAGTTTTCCATCACAGCCCTGGATGTTACCAGGAAAGGAGGCAAATCATTTGCTTTTTTTTTTTTTTTTTTTTCCTTTTACTGCAAGGCTGAATTTCAAGTGTTTACCAGTACAGTTGTGGATTTATTTGTGTCAGCAGTCATGGTCTGCTAGCTTGTTTTTCTAATCCAAGTCCAAACACAAGAAAAGCAGCCCTAACTTGGAGCGGGCAATCTCGTGGCACTCACCATATCCCATCCATAGCCTTCCTTATTTTTCCGGAGTTCAGCCACTGGTACTGTCAGGAAAGAGCCATGGCCAGTTGCAAGACTGTCTAAGGAGTGAACATTGTCAGCCCGTTGCCTAGGGGACGCCAGCACCGCCCCTGCTTTTCCACTCCACGGACCAACGCTATTGTTCATGGAAGTTTAATTCCCTGTGCACTGTGCTGAAAATCCTCCCTTTGCAAGCTACTTCTTGCCTCCGGTGCAGTCGAAGGGGAGAAGCTTTCAGCGGATGGGCGAGCTGAGCAGAAAGAAGCCTCTGCCCCAGCATCCCCAGCATCCCGAGCATCCCGAGCTCCGCGTTATCCCAGAGGCGCTCCCTACGCCGCTGGGGCCCGGGCAGCTGCGCGGCTGGAGCCCGGCCACCCGGCACTGGGCACCGGGCAGGAAGGAAGGGGAGACGGCGCCCACAGAGAAAGCCAGAGCCGGGGAGCCTCCGAGGGCGGCTTGCCCGCTTGGAGATCTTCACAGGGAGAGATTTTATGGGACTGAAGCAACGTTTTTGCTGCTGTAGTTTTGTTCTGAATTTTACCGAGCCTGAGACTCGGAGTGGAATTAGATCTCCCTTTCTTGACCTCATTCCCCACAAAGACTGAGAAGACAACGAAAAGCAACTTCATTTGGGGGTTTCTAGTCATCTGCTGCTCTGTTTAAGGCTGCCAGGCTGGATAACGATTTCGGCTGCCCACCCCCTGGGCACTACCCAAATACTTCAGCCTTCCCGCACATGTGACCAGGGCATCTCTGAACTCTAGAAGTCACCAGTCACACCAGAGCTGAAGTGCAGAGATTACCTCCCCAGGGAGAGCGGGGGTCCCCCTTCAGAGCCACCAGGCAGCAATTTTTCATGTCTAGGAGTTGACTTTTTTTCAATCTGCTGTAAAATCTTTTGGGATGACTACCTTTTCCTCTTTAACAGATCAATCACTTGTGTGAGGTCTCCCTCCTTTTCTCAACACCCCAAAGCAGAAAAGACAGCACAGGGCACCACAGAAGTTAAGAGTACTGGCCCTGCCTGGCCAGGGATCCTTGCTGGAACACTTCCTAGCCACTGCCCTGGACAAGTCACCTAATCTCTGTTTTCTTATATGTAAAATGGGGCTAAGGGTACCTACTTACTGGCAGGGTTGTTGTGAAGGTTAAAAGCGGCAATATTTGTGAATTGCTTAGGACTGGATCTGATTATACAGCAAGTGCTCAATAAATATTTATTATTGAGGACCAGGACTCCACACTTCCTCTGTGGGTGTACGACTGTGGGCCCCACACTTGCTCTGCCCAGAAGAGAAGAGGAAAAAAAAAAAAAAAGTCTGGATTATTCATAGGCAACCAGTATTCTTGGTTGTCTGGGACAGGTATGTGCTTTGGAGGACCTGTCCCAGATCAGTCAGAGACAGATCGGAAGGGGCACTTCCTAAGTGAACACATGGCTTTAGGCAAACTCTGAGGTTTCTGGAAACCTCTCTGAATGATCTTGCTGAAGGGCAGGACTGTGACACCAGCAAATCTCAGAATGATTCCTAAAAGCTTAGAACTAGAGCCCAGGTCTCCAGTCGGCTGCCTGGGATTGTACAGCTCCTGGGGACTGTGAGAGAAACTTGAGGTATCCGGATACACTTCAACAGTTTGAGCTAATGGTTCTCAGTGACACCCAGATACCTAAGCTCTGTAATGGACCGCATAACAAGATGAGCTGAATAAGACAGTGATTCTCCAATGAGGGGAACAGTCATTTGGGCAACACCAACCATGTAGGTAGGGGCTAACTCGGATGTCTTCTTGGAAGTTAAGCAAGGGACATCTTCACTCAGCGTGGTCTGGTGAGAGCAAAAACACCGGGAATAGAGTTGGGGCTGTTCTGTTTTTCAGGTTTTTACCATCGCGTTCCTTGAATGGAAATTCCCTGCTGGCTCCAGGATTACCTGCATTTCTAGTGTCCGAGAGATGACCTTTCCTAGGCCTAGGGTGGGGACATGAAGATTTGTCTCCATGAACCAGGAGGGTTTGGGACAAGCAGTCGATTACCCCTACTTCCTTGTCCTCCACGCTTTCTTTTCCAGAGAACTAAAAACTCACTTTGATCTTAAGAAAGCTCTAATAAAGTTTTTTTTTAGTTTAGTTTTTCCATTAGACACTCACTTGGTGGGTGAAATAACTTTTCTTCTGAAGGTAAAATTCATATTTGTTACATAGGCTTTGAGGAAGTAAAAAAACAAAGTAAATGGTAAAAAGTAGAAAAAAAAAAAGGCTGAAGTTTGGTAAAGAAATGAGATAAAGGGCTTCCCTGGTGGCACAGTGGTTAAGTGCAGATTCAGGGGACACGGGTTGGAGCCATGGTCCGGGAAGATCCCACACGCTACAGAGCAACTAAGCCCGTGTGCCACAACTACTGAGCCTGCACTCTAGAGCCCGCGAGCCACAGCTACTGAGCCCATGTGCTGCAACTACTGAAGCCCACATGCCTAGAGCCCATGCTCCACAACAAGAGAAGCCACTGCAATGAGAAGCCCGTGCACCACAACGAAGAGTAGGCCCCGCTTGCCACAGCTAGAGAAAAGCCCACGCGCAGCAACAAAGACCCAACTCAGCCAAAAATAAATAAATTAATAAATAAGTTAATTTTTAAAAAAAGAAATGAGATTAAGAAGAAAGAAGAATCTGAATGTCATTTTGAAACTACTCTAAAATGTTCCATACCAGCCTTCAGCAGGGTGGAAAGAAAAGTACTTCTCTCAGGGATGCTAGGAAAAGAAGGATAAGGGAGCACGAATAAATGAGATATTCAGGCTGCCCCTGTGGGCCTTTCCTATTCATATAACAGCCCAACCTGGTGAAAGAAAGTTCCAGAAGAGGCCTAGGTACAGGACATCTTCCCAAGGTGTTAGCCTTGCATCTCACTATTTTACTGTACGTGGTGGCAATTAACTTCGCAGGGGCTGGGTTGACCCTCAAAGCCAAGGCCAAAAAAGTCAAAGGAGCCTGAAAGGACTTGTGGGATCTACACAAAAGCTGGTGCAGGGACAGTCCCTGTGGGTTCTGGGAATTCATTCATTTACTCAGCAAATATTGAATAAGGGCATACGATGTGCCAGGCTGTGCTGCATGGATGTGACAGGGTGATGAGGACCAAATCTTGCCCTTGTGGATTCCATTCTGGTGAGGGGACATGGGGGAGATGGACGTCAGAAATACAAACACAGCTATACGTGTTTGGGATCTGCTGGATCACTTGGATTGGGATGGATGTTGATTGGGATGGATGGGACAAAGTATGATTGGGCCAAAGGACCATGAATTCTTTAAGTGGTGATCAGAGAACTTTCAGTTCTCTTGGTCTCTCTCCTTAAAAAAGGAAAATAAGCAAAGAACAGCAACAGCAAAAGTGGTTTGTGTTGGTATCCGGTGCAATATGAAATTGGCTCTGGACTAAACTGTTAGAGTAAGCATCATTTGAAAATGTCACTGTTTTTTATTTTGGAAAAAAGTTAAAATACATGAAAGTACAAAAAGGGCAAGAGAGCAAACATCCATGGATATGCTCTCCCTCAAAGGATCAAATGTTAATTTTTTTCACATTTGCTTCTGAACTTCTATTTCTTTCTTTTTCCCCTCCCTCCCTCTCCACTGAAGGGAAGCCCTACAGATAAAGTATTTGTTCTCTACTTCTGTCCCCTTTGCCTCCCTCCCTAAAGGAAACCACTAGACCAGACAACCAACATCCCAGTCCCACCCCTGAGTTTATGAAGGTGTCTCCTTTGGTCCTAGAAAGGTGACGGCTAAGGGCCTTCCTGAGAGCAAAGGAGAGGGTTAGATTGGGGTGACCCCTCCAGCACAGCTGAGACCCCATGGCCTAGAATGGGCAGTTTAAGGCTCTGTCCATCCAGGAGGAAGATGTTTCCCTGGGGTTTCCTTTAGTGGGTTTTTTCTCACACTCTGGTCCACACAGTCTTTCCAGATTGTTCCATCCAAATGTAGTTAATAGTTTTTACCATCCATTTCCCTTAGGGCCCATTGCCTGCCTCTTCCAGAATAAGAATCTCTGCTGTATCACCCCAGGCATGCCATTTAACCATGATTTATTCCATCTATTTGTATCACATGTAATCACGGAATAGGTCTTGTCTTGCTTTGCCGCTCTTTGCACGTAGAGAAGCCTGGTTTCCCTGCATGCCTATAAGAAGCCTGATGGTGAATTTTTTTGTGTGTGTGTGGTACGTGGGCCTCTCGCTGTTGTGGCCTCTCCAGTTGGGGAGCACAGGCTCTGGACGCACAGGCTCAGCGGCCATGGCTCACGGGCCCAGCCTCTCCGTGGCATGTGGGATCTTCCCGGACCGGGGCACGAACCCGTGTCCCCTGCATCGGCAGATGGACTCTCAACCACTGCGCCACCAGGGAAGCCCTGATGGTGAATTTTTTTTTTTTTTTTTTTTAGGTTCCTTTCTCCCTTTCCTTTCCTCCCAGCTCCTGTGTTAGTCTATCCCTCAGTGGGACTGCAGAACAACAACCCAAAACGCTGTTGAACTGAATTCCTTCTATGTAAGAAGTGGGTATCTCTTTATTAACTCCCCCACTTTTAAGCCTAGAGACCTCTCATCCCACGATGAATGGGTGGCTCTGGGGGATCATAGCAGAGAGGACAGGCCTGGGTTAGTTCACCACACAAAGCCAGGAAGATCAGAAAGGCCATCACTGTTCGGTTTTTGCAAAAACCTGCCTATTTATATTACTATTACCTTGTATTTCAAAGCACTTTCACACGCACATCTAATGTGATCCTCACAGGACCCCGTGGGGCAGGGCCAACGTCATCATTTTAGTTGAGAGAAGCTGGGCTCAAAGTATGAAGTGCCTTCCCTGGGGCCCTGGCCCAGCTGTGCCCTTTCCCCTCAACACTTACTGAGAATTGTTTCTGAATCTACCCAACTGAAGGCCTCTGAGCATGATTTCTTTCCTTTATCCACACTTTCTAGCCACGGCCAGTGGAGAGAAAGGGGGCAGCTGTAACCAGTCAGTGGGGGAATTTGCAGAAGCTCGGCAAGTCTGATCCCTGTGCTACATCAGGGCAGGAGGGCAAAGCATGTCTACCGAAAATGATTGTCGCACAAAGAAATCTCAGTCACGAAAAGAATGCAGGAACCAGGGATCACTTGAAAGAGATGGCGGGTGTAAGGTTCAAGTTTTGGTTTCCCTTTGAAAGACTATGCATCGTAATGAGAAGCAGAGAAAGACAAAATAGTCTTTTATGAAAACTACGATTTAAAATTTCCTCGCTACATTCAATCAAAAACCTAGACATCGAGAAAAGAGCACACCTCCTCCTTCCCACTGACCCCCACAGGGTACCATGTTTATTTTGGGGACAAGGAGGTGGTATAAAAGGCACAGGAGTGAAGGGAATGAACAGTTTCTCTCAAGTGTTCAGTGGTAGCTGAGTAAAACAAAGGCCATCTCCTCTGGGGACGTGTCTGACTTTTTGCTGAGTCAAAACCCTTATTTTATATCCATAGGCCTAGCTCCCTATCTCTGCCATCACGATCTGTGTGGTTGAATCTGTTTGTCACAAGACTTTCAGGATCAAGGGATTCCTGGCCATGAAACAAAAGCAGAATCATCCCCTTCCCCAGTGGATCTGGATAAAAACTGGTAATAAAATCTGGTCCAGCTCCAATCAGAGACACTGGATGAGACTGAGCTGGGTCTATAAGGAACCGCATGGGAGATGACGCACATATTTATACTGTATCAAAGTCACCAGCATCTTACCATGTCAAGCTGAAAACATCCCCACTATCTAGACAGTTGGATGTGTTTTATTGGGAAAATGATTTTTTTCTTTGTTTCTACATTTCTGCAGGAGTAGGCTTGGTTCAGGAATAAATATGTGTGACCTTTTGTTTGAAAAAAATATCCTTAAGCATAACTAACATATGCATTTAATATTCCAGGAAGGGTTAGGCCTCTAGAGCTGACAAGCCAGAAGCACTGGTTGCTTTGACTGCTTCCAGTTCTTACAGACTATGCCGGCTCCACCATCAGCATGTTAGGCCTCAGAAACAGAGCAAAACAGACTTATTTTTTATATCTTCAACCTGGACACTACCTATCAATACAAAGGAGTCCGTCTAGCTGTCCCACCAGTGGTGAGGCTTCTACAGTGGACAGGCTGGTGGAACACATTCCAGGCCCTGCCGCCTACACCTAATTCACCTGGTCTGCTTCCTTTCCTAACTTCCTCTCTGTGTGACATACCAGAAAGAGAATAGGCACTGGAGTCAGAAATACCACTTATCAGCTGCGGATCTTGGGAGAATTTATTGTACTCTCAGACCCTGTTTTCTTTGTCTGTCAAGCGATCATAATACTATCTTCATAGGATTGCTGATTATTTAATGAAATCATATATGAAAATTGTTAGGATGTAGCAGGAATTATAACTCCTATATCCTATCGACATTCTTTAGCTCTTGGTCATTCACCTGGGAAACTAAAAGGTGACATGATCCCAAACAGGGAATTATTTATCCTGCTAATCTTCACACTCCATCGTCTCTCCCCAACAGTGTGAGCTGACTGAATGTCCTCTTTTTTTGGTGGCTTTCATGCAGGCAGACTTAGACAAGCGTCAATGCGTGGGTGAATCATGCCTTTGGTCTGTGTGCATAAGGAATCCACAACAATTCTTCAGGGCCCCAGATTTTCGTGCCTATCTGTAGAGTCTGGCATAGCTCCCCACCTAACAGAGCTAGAACAGTGGCCAACTGGCTGCTGGATGACAGAGATACACGGAGAAGACAGGACCTTAACCAAGGCTGGACGCCTAGACCATCCCACCGGAGCCTGTGCAGAAAACAGACTCGCTGCAAAATCAAGGGTCAGACCCTCCCCGGGAGCCACAGATGCTCCAGCAAAACAAGGTCCATCTTCAGGTGCAGAGTAGGCCAGACACATCTGGCCTGCAGGGCGCTGGGCCCACCCGACGCTCTGTGAGCTGTGTTTTGCCGTGTGGTTTAGAGCCATTCAAACCCATGGGCTCCAAACTCAGCCCGTCTCTTGCAGCCGTTCATTAGTCCTTCAAGATGGTCTTGGTCACCTCCCTCCCTGACCCTCCTTTTCTGACTCTTATTCACTCACAACTGGACCCCTGCTACCTCATCTTCAACCATAACTTTGCCTCCTATGAGATGAAGTAATCAGGGGCATCAGGCATGAACACCCTCAGTCTTCTGCCCTCTCCTGACACTTGCCCCCCACGCAGTTCCCCTAAAGCTCTAATGAGTGACGGGGGAGCAGTGACGTGGCCGGCATCAGAGACGTCAGGTGCCTGGAGTTACTGCCATTGCTTCTTAATGGAATCAGCCGGCGACCGATAACTGCCCCCGTCCTAAAGAGCTCTCTATGCCCACCCTTCCCATCTACCTGTGTCCTTGGCCCGATTCCCTCCTGGCTTCTCGGAGAACCTACTCCCTCTCTGCCACCTCTGCCCTTCTCCGCAGCCTTACCTGAGAGGGCTGCCAGCATTCTCAAGTCTCTCCCATTCTAAGGGGAAAATCCTCCCCCATCTCGAGATCCCTTCTAGCTAAAATAAAATTCCTCTTCTCCCCTGTTATGGGCTGAATTGTGTCCTCCCCAGATTCATCTGTTGAAGTCCTAACCTCCAGGACTTCCGACCGTGACTGGATTTGGACCAGGGCCTTTACATCGGTAATTAAGTTAAAGCGAGGTTGTTAGGGTGAGTCCTCACCCAACATAACTGGTGTTCTTATAAGACGATGGGATCAGGATGGAAGACCAAGCCAAGGGGAGAGGCCTAGGGACAAACGGGCACCTTGAGCTCAGCCTTCTAGCCTACAAAGCTGTGAGAAAAGAAATTTCTGTTGCTGAGGCCACTGGTGGTACTTTGTTACGGCAGCCGGAGCATACCAGTACACTCACTTAAACGCTGGATTCTCCAAAGGGCAGCCTCCTTTGCTCTCTCTACATCCTCAGCTCCCAGGGTCCAACCTCCCTGCGGTCTGGCTGTCCCCTCCCCTCCCCCCTCCTGGACCTCTGCGTTTGGCACAAAGGAATCTCAGCCCCCTGGCCGCCCACAGTGCTCTCTGGCCCTGACCTCGGTTTCCTCTTCTTCCCTGCACCTTGAGAATGTTGAACACAAAACTTGGTCCTGAGCCCCCTTCCCTTAGTCCCCTCCAGTGATCCCATCCATGCTCCTGGTTCAGCTATTCTGTAAAATAGGTTTATTTTGCTCAAATTTGTAACTCTGGTGTATACCAACCCTTCGTGCAGCACGTCTGAGCAACCCCTCGACACCTCTTGTCTCCCCACATCCACATTCCTCTCAGGAGTCCCTGGTTGCTTACAATTAGGGCTACAAGGCTCCATCACCCCTTCCACAGCATGAATGTTCTCCCTCCATTGCCGATTTGGAGGTTTGGTCCTATTAACTGGAGGGTCTTCTTATCTCATATAATTCTCACGCTTAAAACTTTTCCACGCTCCCCTATCATCCCTGGGATAAACGGGAAACTCCCTTCAATGGCCCACCTGTCCAGCTTCACCTCTGACCACTCCCTCAGTGCCCTGGGCCCCCAGTTTCCCAAATCCAAAAGCTGGTCTCTCTGCAGTGCCTTTGCTCAGGCTAAACACTGAGCTGGGGTGCCTCCTGCCTTGGCTCCCACACTGGCCCCACCCCCACACTGGCCCCCACACTGGCCCCGCCCCCACACTGGCCCCGCCCCCTGTGCGCAGGTGTGCATCCTCCAGAAAGGCCTATCCCCTCCCTCGCTTTGCTCCTCAGATTCCCGTGCACAGCTCGGTCTCTGCCCTCTCTGCATTCTTTCCAGCACCGTCTATTTATATGTCTGACTTTATAAGCAGGCATGGCACAGACTGTGCCGATGTAACTCCCAATTATCCTGTTGGAAGAAGTTTTGAAGTGAACTGACTCATCAATAAACTTTATGTTAACCAGAAAAATTAATTAACGGCAAGATTCCGGGCCTAAGATTCTACTTCTTTAAGGTTTTACCGTGCCTAGCACCACTTTTTCCTTACAGTCTTGACTGATTAATTAGCTAAGATAATCTTGGTGGGGCTATTCTTCCTCTTGGTTTTCTGTTTATAATACTAGTTGTGTTGACTCAGGCTGGAAGAACCAAGCCATATAGGAAAAGTTGAACGAGTTTGTGGGTGAATTAAACCTCCCTATCCTCAACGTTTGACTTTTTACTCACCTGGCCTCCCTGCCCCCCGGGGGGGATGTTGTAGACTTTAGGAGTGAGGAGGAAAAAGGAATTTTTTAGAAAGTGGATCCATCCACTTACTCCAAAGTCATGCGGATTTGTCAGACCCAATCTGTGTGATTTCAAGTCGGGATTATCCAAGTGGAGACAGTTTTATTCACGAGTTTGTCCTCGTGGAAAAGAATTTCTCCAACCAACTGCCTAGCTGCTTCTCAAACACATTTGTGATCCAGAGCTGTTGTCAATAAAAAGGTCTCCACAGAAAACATGGATCTGTTTCACTCCTGGCTGACAAGGGCTGCTCTGAATGTAACAAGAGCACTTTTTTTTTCCCTTAAAGGAGCCAAAACTTAAATGAACAAAGAATGATGAATTTATGGATTTATTAAAAGCTAATGAATAAAGAATAGAATTCTCAAGTAGAAATTTTCCCATGGGCTAAAACCAGAGCTTCCACAGGGCTAAACCATGAGGGAAATATTATTTTGTTTGTAAAGAGCAAGTTTTCAAAAATTCAGCTAATGTTTTTTCCCCAGTCCATACTCCAGGAGTCTCACTCATAAAAGATGGTTACGCTTCGATCCATATCTCCATTTACATCAGCCATGAAATAGTAACAGCATCTACAGCACATAGATAAATACAGTTTTTGAGCCTTTGAAAGCTGAATGAGATGAAATGAGTTAACATTTCCCTTGGGAATATGGAAGGATTACATACTGCATTTGAAGGCCATTGCAATGATCTTTCACAGAAATTGTTGGTTATTGTTAGAGAAAGCGATCGGGGACCATGCTCCATGAGTCAGGCCCTCTCTCTGCAATCTCTGCCTCTCTGCAATGCAGAAGTGTCTGGAATAACGGGAACAGCACTGGCCCAGGTACCTGGAGAGCTGCTTCCAGGCATCCTGCCTTCCCTCTGCCCATCTTCACCTCTCCATGCCTCCGCGCCCCTCAGCCTCAGACCACTCCCAGTGAAACACACCCACAGAAGGGATGCTCGGAAGTGACCTTCCAGCACCAACACCTTTCTCCTTGTGCCCAATGCTGTGTAAAGCAAAATGCAGCCAGCGTTCTAGAAGGTTAAACATAAAGCACATTGCACACAGTTTTCTTTTCATTCCTGCCACTTCCTGGTCACTAATTTCAGGTTGGCCAGGCCTTAAAAAAAGAGACTATGCAGTGTGTGTGCATGTGCGCGTGTGTGCGTGTGTGTGTTTTGGGGCATGGGGGTGGGGAGGGACCTTTTGAAGGTCATTGCAAAAGAAAGATGAGAATAAAACAGGAAGGAGCTAGGATGCACCCACCTTGCCCTGCTTAGAAGCACACAAGGCTTGAGGCAACTGAACTGAGGAAATCACAGAGCGTTCCTCTGCCTGCCACCCCCACCAGTCCTCAGGCTGCAGAGACCCTGGGCAGAGCCAGCCTGGGCATGGCACCCATCAACGGTCACAGCGATGACTGTGCACAGCTTCCCATAACTCTACCTGAAACCAGGCAAACCCCATTTCGGGTTTCGTTACCAGCCCCATGTTCGCTGCCAAGGCTCCCAGGCCTTCTGGGGGACTCAAGGCCAAGTTTCACTAACGGGGATGCTATTACTGGGCAAAATTAAAGTGGAATTAATCTGCCTCCATCCCGCACACGCTTTGGGTTTATCAGTTCGTTTCAGATAAAGCCTGAAAATTCCACATATGAGTTGTCCACAATTCAGGAGGCACTGCTAGATTTCCAAGCACAATCAACCAGTATTTCATCCTGGGGCCACTGAAACCCGAGCCCGTGTTTCGAGCCATCGGTGCTGGACCGCATTCCTGGTGGGAGCCCTGCGCTCCATCTGGGCGTTTCGTCCCAGTCAGATAATACCAGACGGATCTCTGTAACAGGCAGGCCCCGGCCAACAGCACCGAGCCATCTCCCCGAGACAGCTGTTTCACACAAGGCCCCATTGTCTGAGACAGGCTCGGATCGGTTTACTTCGAGAGCTGAGGGAACATTCTGTCAGCTGCTGCGGCCGCGAGGAAACCTCGCTCACTGCAGATTTCCCTTCTTCTGTTATCGAGCCAAAAACCTACCATCGACTGTTAGGGAGGAAGGTTTCACCCGAGAACTAAAGTCCTCGCGCTGCTTTTATTTTCGCAGGGAAAACAATAGACCCACACACCCAAAGAATTTATAGATGGACTTTTGGAAAGCTGGCTGGAGGTGACCGGGTGACTGTGAGTGCTTGTTTTCTCTCTGTGCTTCCTTGAGCACTTTGTCCAGTTTGGGGGAAAGCAGTGTTTTCCAGTCCTGGAAGGCCACAAACAAGATCCCTAGGAAGCAGCAGTCAGAATCAGGATGATTGCAGCATAAAATAAGTGATCACTGAATAATTCCTGAAGACTGGATGGCTTTTTTTTTTCTTCTTCAACTCTGTGATAGAGAAAGGTGATGGCAGCCACCACATGCCCCAGATCTGAACCTCAGGTTCCCATTGAGCAGATGAGTTCTCTTCCTAACTTCTCCCCTCACCCCTGCCAGTGGACATGTCGTATTTTGAATTCAGGAAGATATTTAACAAAATACCTTACATTCTTATAAGCGTGATGAATAACTCTGGACATGAAGACAGCAAGCCTGACCCATCTACCTTCAGCTGCTGCAGACTTTTTTTGGGGGGCAGTGGGGTGGATATTTTTGTGTGTGTGGTAAAATGTACGTAAGATCTACCATTTTAACCGTTTTTAAGTGGGCCATTCAGAGGCATTAAGCACAGTCGCCAAACGTTTAAAAATATTGAAAATTTGGAATAATTCCGGGGCCCCACGAAATAAATTAAGCAGCTGTGGTTAGACTCATTCCTTTCTTCCACCCTATCCTGCTTATCTTTCCCTACTGAGGATGAAGACCAGCTCTCCTGGAAGGGATCTGTCATGGAGCCACCGTCATCACTTACCCTGAAAAGAGACCTTCCTATCTAGGACCCAAAGGACACATAAGTGGCCCGGCCAAGAGACAGATCTGCGTTTGACCCATTTATCAAAGCTATTTTTCTGAGTGTACACAGACTTTTTTTTTTTTTTTTTTAAACTGGTTACTCAGACATTGGCTATGCCTGCCAAACGGGATTGGCCCCTCTTCCTTACCACCCGCCCCCCTTTATAAAAAAAAGCAAAGGTTAAATGAGAGAATTAGTAAAAAACAAAGGCCCTCTGCAACCCCAGGTCCACTTATCAGAACAGGACTGTGGTTGCCAAGGAAGCAGGGACAGATATGTATGCAGAGCTTTAGAGCAGCCAAGCACACACAAAGTATCATTATCTTGTCAAATGTTATTCGTGTTGTATCTGTTCCATCAGGCGCTTCTGTGTTGTGTGACCTTGGAGGTGGGACTGCCAGAGAGCTGTTCTGAGGGCAAATAAAACAACACCTGTCAAAGCCTATAGCCAACGGCCCAGGGGATTGTGAGAACAAGATGGATGTTTTTTCACGGGTTTATATTCTCCCTTCCTCCTGGCTTTCTGATCGGATCCTCACTGATTTCCATTTGCCTCATTTGAAATTGGCGACTCTTTGACCGGGCATGTGTGTGTACCTCTGCACTGTTTAGAATTCTGGAATGCTAGTGGGTGGAAGCTTCTGTTTTGTACCATCCAGTGCATGAAAGATAGAGAAAGCTTTCAAGTGCTTATGGGATGAAATCGTGTCCCAAGAGCTGGAAGGGACACGCGGGTTCATCTAGCTCATGCAGCTGACCGACACACAAGTCCTTTCTAGCCTTTCTGTGGCAGGTGCTCATGTCCCTGCCAAATCCCTGTTCTGATCAGCAGGGCTCCCTACCTCGCAAGGGACCGACCCTTCCAGCTTTTGGCAACAATAGCTGGGAGCTACCTGTTGAATATTTTGTAACTACTTAGGAAGAAAGATTTTGCTAAGGAAAATACTTTTGTAAAACAGTATTTCCAAACTAGTCCCAGGACTCAAATACATATTCACTGATCCCCTGCTCTGTGCCAAGAACCGTCAGAGGGGCAGCGGATATGAAGATGAATGAAACAAGAGTAATTTCGGTCCTCAGACCTCACTTTTCAGGGGAGGAGAGAGATACATAGATTATCATCAAATAAAGTTGGAAATACCTGATAGACAAATGTGCAGGCTATTACAGAAGCACCAGGGAGGCACACCCAACTCAGCCTGAAGGGATGCATTCTGCAAAGACTTCTAGAAGGTGAGGCCCAAACTGAGACTTGAAGGAAGAGCCATTTTTGTAGGTTAGATAGGCTTACACAAATAGATGTGTCTAATCTGGATCAGTTTTGTACATTTAAAAAACCATGTAGGAAAGGCATTTACCTCTGATCTTTGTGTTAGCTGTTTGATCTAAAGTTATACAATTGTATCTAAAAAAATTAGTAAGTTGGACTTTTCACTATAGACCATTGGCTTTCAAACTATTCTAGGGGGCTTCCCTGGTGGCGCAGTGGTTGAGAGTCAGCCTGCTGATGCAGGGGACATGGGTTCGTACCCCGGTCCGGGAAGATCCCACATGCCGCGGAGCGGCTGGGCCCGAGAGCCATGGCTGCTGAGCCTGCGTGTCCGGAGCCTGTGCTCCACAACGGGAGAGGCCACAACAGTGAGAGGCCGCAAAAAAAAAAAAAAAAAAAAAAAAAACCAACCAAACAAAAAAACTATTCTAGGAATCCTGGGATTTTTTTGGTGGCAGGGAGGGTTTCTAGGGACCTCTGTCCAGAGAGTGGTAGAGGCTGAGCAGATAGGACTCCAGGCCCTCACCAAAGAGCTTCACCGTTCTTCCTATTATACTTATTGGTGTTGTGTGTAATTTTTTTTTTTCTTAACTTAGGAAAAGGGGGCTCTGATATCGAAATACGTTTCAAACTACACAGGGAGACTCACTCCCTAGGGCAGCGGGTCTCATTGCATACTTGTCATCTAAGATTAATTTACTCAGTTGAATACTTTAAGCAAAACACCAAAAATACTCCCACCCTAAGTTCTCTTTGTCTGTTCTGCAGTCATGACCTTCACACACCCCCAGCGCCCTCAGGCAGCAACCTCGTAAAACAGAGGCAGATTTGAGAAAATTTATCACTACTCTAAAGACAAAGTCCTTAAGAAGACGGCTTATTCATGGTGGGCCAGTGGCACCTTCGTGTACAAAGACAGCAAATTATTATTAGAACAAATTTTGTTATAAAAAATACCTTCAGGGCCTCCCTGGTGGCGCAGTGGTTGAGAGTCCGCCTGCCGATGCAGGGGATACGGGTTCGTGCCCCGGTCTGGGAGGATCCCATATGCCGCGGAGCGGCTGGGCCCGTGAGCCATGGCCGCTGAGCCTGCGCATCCGGAGCCTGTGCTCCGCAACGGGAGAGGCCACAACAGTGAGAGGCCCACATACCGCAAAAAGAAAAAAAAAAAAAAAAATACCTTCATATGGAATAGGTTTATAAGCCCTATTTATAAATCAATATTTCAAATAACATCTGAAGTAAAATTCTGGAACAGTGAATGAACGAGCAGTTCCTTCATGTTCAAGATACAAATAAGCTTCTCTTTCATCTCAAACAGGATGAGAACCTGATTTTCTAACAAGGTTTTCACCTTCCAAATATATGTGCTTGTATCAAAATACATTGACTTGTTTTCATAGCTCCTTAAGTGTTAAGGAAGATTTTTTCTAAATATTTATACAATGACTATTATACAATGACTATCCTCATGCATCATTATAAAGCTGGATTGAGAGAAGTAGATCTAGTCTCAGATGGGAAGAAAACATCAGATTAAAAGAAAACACCAGATGAGCAGCTTCCCCAGGTCTTATTGGAAGCCAAGCAGGGAAGCTAGAACAAGTTCGAATCCATGCATTGAATGAACTGAAATCTGCAAGACAGCTTGCCCTGTTGAGCTGTGCACCCGAGGCCATTGCTCCTTAGACATGGGCATTTTTCCCAGGAAAAGCTACTAGGCTTCGGGTATACCCACGGGGAAAGGAGAATAAGAAGATGCAACTGCTAAGAATTTCTTACCGAAAACTTCCCCCGCCCACTGCTGCCGGGCTGTGCTTCACACCCCTGTCACCTAGGCACAGAGCATATTCTCCCTGTGGACCCACACCTGGGTGAGCCTGCAGTGGCACCAACGGTTGGGTCAAGTGTCAAGGAGGTTTACTTTTCCACTGCTAAGTTGTTTGCACTCATAACATGCAAGAACAAAAGGAACGTTACAGAAACCCATTGATGGATTTTCTAACCTGCTCAGAAAGGCAACAAATAAGTTAGTCAGTGGGTGGATAGGGGTCAGAAGCAAGAAAAAGCAGAGAAGAGCTGTGAGCGAGACACAGAGTGGAAATCCCACAACCTGCAAACTCATTTTCCTGTCTCCATTCTCACAAAAGTACTTCCTTTACGGAAAACTCACTGCTCCCTGACACAATTAGTTTGGTTCACTTAGTAAGTCAACTGAACATGATTTACAGAAAGCTCTCGATCTAATTATTTTTTTTTTTGTTAGGGATGATAATGCACGATGGTTATATACACATACATAAAGTCCTTATCAGAGATACGTAGTGAAATGACGGGATGCGTTCGATTTTCTTTAAGATCCTCTGGTAAAAATGAGGACAAGTGAGGGAAGATGAGACCAGCCAGTAGTTGAGCTGTGTGATGGGAATATGGGGGTTCATTACAGTAAACTCTCTACTTTTGCAAGTGTTTTTTAATGTTCACAATAAAAAGTTAAAGGATTTTTAAAATAGGTCTAAAACCACATCACGATAATACTCTTCCAGGTGGTTCCCACACAAAAATGAAGGCAGGCTTTGCTGCCTACCATTTAATTTCTCTGATTCAAAAATATAATCGGTTGGCAGATCCACCATTCATTTAATAATCGTTTTTCGGAGGGAAATACACACACAACAATGAAATACACACTGATTATAAATTCTATTCCAATTTCAAAATTGTTATTAATGTGCAACCGGACTGCAGTAATCTGGCAACTGCTTTGTCAACTGTTAATAGGAATCGTTGTTGTTGAAAGGCCAAGTCTGAAAAGAATGGTGTGTGGGGTCTCCGTTACTTATTTAACTTAACCATGCTTTATTTGATCATGTATTTTCTTTAGCGGCTGAAGGTTTGCCTTCCTAAAACCTAAGGGGGAAGGTGTGGGCTAACCAGGTCTAACGATGTCAATAAGCTTTGCGTCTACAGGCCTAGACACGACCGACCTTGTTTTAATTCTGTATGTTAATGAAAGTAATACACCTGTAAGATTATAAATGCCCAAGGCACGCGTATCTGGGGATCTTGAAACTAGTTAGAATTTCTGTTCATTCCCTGAGAAGCAGCACCACTGCGGGAGCATCTTGGGGAAGAGAAACCGTGTCGGAAGCATGAGTCCACCCCAAGTTGGTCCAGAGGTGGAGGTCGCGGAGGCAGAGGGAGAGAAGGTGTTACAGCTGCCTGGCGGGGGCGAAGGGGTGCGTCTTTATTGGGCACCAGGGGCGTGTGGACTCGGCCCGAATCGCCCAGCTCTTCCACACGTTCCCGTTTGGGGTGGGGACCTGCAGGGTTTGCGCAGCGCTATGAAAGCATCCCCTCCCCAGCCCCGGGGACCCGACCCCGGGCGCGTGCGCAGGCGCTGCGCCGCACTTACTGTCCTCGGGCAGGTTGTTTTCGCGCTCTTCTCTCTCCATCTGCTGGCACCAGCCTTCCATGCGGTCCCGCTCCGCCTGGAGAAGCTTCAGAAACCAGTGGCCGTCCCGGTGGCACACTGACCTCTGCACGGCCTCCAGGGGGTCTTCGGTGATTGAGTCAATCCAGGGGTCTGGGGGCGGCAGAATGGAAGGGTCGAAATCTGCATCGAAGTCCTCGTCGGCCGCGCAGGCGTGGTAGTGGTTTCCTGAGCCCTGGATGCTGACCGTGGAGGTGCTGGCATCCCGGGAGAACTGTCTGGCCACCGGGCCGGGGCACGAATTGTCCTCTATAGACTCCATAGAGTTCTCCAGGTTATCGTGGAAGTCCAGGTCGGCCTGCACGGCCGTCGTCACACTGTTGGATCGAGTGAACCTGCGGAAGCTTGGAGGGATAGAGAGAAACGAGTTAGTTCAAGGATGTTTCTCGAAGCAGAATTACATTCTGCGTCTCTTCGTGGGTGTGCAAGAGGGGGTCTCATCTTCTCAGTCTGCAGAGGTAGCCCTTGACGCCGGCGCATCGATTGCCCTGGCTCTAGTGTAAAGAACACAGAGCCCTCATCTCTGTTCAATATGGAGTATGAAAACGTATCTGGAGAAGGTTTAGAAGTGGACCACAGGCACCGCTCTCAAAGCCAGAACGATGTCCGGGGTTCAACTTCCTCCCCAAATCGGCAGTGGCTTGAATCCTGACATTCAGTGAAGGGTAAATTTGGTGAGGGGTAAGGAAACAATTCAGTTATCTCTTAGCCTGCATAATTTCCTTTGAAACAAGAGGAGAAAACAACAACAACAACAACAACCCACCTGGGCCAAAACTATCTTGACTCCCACATAACCACATTTCCCAGGGGCAGCTCTTACCTGAAAGCAAACTAAAATGTCATTAAGCTCCCCTTAACATTAAAGCTCCTTTCCCTGGGAAGTCTTCACCTGTCTCTTGATCATAGGGTCATCGTGATAATTTGATACAAAGCCTTTGGGGCAAAATCAGCTCAAGGTTCTAGAGTTTTCCGGTACCATCCTTCCCTGCATCTTTAATTTCCCTCTCCATAGTTCTTCTACCGAGGTGATAAAAGACAACTTGTTAGCACCATTTTATATGGACATCCAACTGAATGGTTCTAGATTTCTCTTGTTGACCCCTACCGCAAAGGTGAGGATGTATGGAAGGAGGGAGGGGTGGGGAAGAACAGGCGAGCAGGGAATTCTTTCTCAGACAAGGGGCAAGGGAAGGTGTGGGCCTGAAGTAATTTAAAACACACCCCCAGAAAGCTTCATTGGCTCCTAGAGCAGACAGGAAATGATGATTTAACAGGATATAAGAGAATATGTCTACTGAAGGCAGCATCAGGTATCTGTTACCCCCACTTTATACTTCTTTTTTTTTTTTAAGGTAACTTCCTGATTAATATTTTATTTATTTTTTATTCTGAAGAAACATATGTAACATAAAATTTACTATTTCAACCATTTTTAAGTGTATGGTTCAGTGGCATTAAATACATTCACACTGTTGTACAACCATCACCACCATCCATCTCCAGAACCTTTTCATCTTCCCCAGTGGAAACTCTGTACCCGTTAAACAACTCCCCATTCCCCCTTCCTTCCAGCCTCAGGCAACCACAATTCCACTTTCTGTCTCTCTGAATTTGACTACTCTAGGTCCTTCATGTAAGTTGAGTCATACAGTATGTATCTTTCTGTTGCTGGCTTATTTCACTTAGCATGATGTCTTCAAGTTTCATCCATATTGTAGCATATGTCAGAATTTCCTTCCTATTTAAGGCTGAATAATATCCCATTATATGTGTATAACACATTGTGTTTATTTTTTCATTCACCAGTAGACATTTGGGTTGGTTCCACCTTTTGGCTATTGTGAATAATTCTGCTATGAACATGGGTGTACAAATAACTTTTTGAGACTCTGCTTTCAATTCTTCTGGGTATATACCCAGAAGTAGAATTGTTGAATTATGTGCTAATTCTGTTTTTAATATTTTGAGGAGCTGTTTTCCCTAGCAGTTGTACCATTTTATATTCCCACCAACAATGCATGTTTTCCAATTTCTCCACATCCTTGACAACAGTGATTTTCTGACTTTTTCTTTTCTTTTTTTAAAAAATTTTTATTGGAGTATAGTTGCTTTACAATATTGTGTTAGTTTCTACTGTACAGCACAGTGAATCAGCTATACATATATGTATATCCCCTCTTTTTTGGATTTCTTTCCCGTTTAGGTCACCACAGAGCACTGAGTAGTTTCCTGTGCTATATAGTAGGTTCTCATTAGTTATCTATTTTATACATAGTATCAATAGTGTATATATGTCAATCCCAATCTCCCAATTCACCCCTCCCTTCCCCCTTGGTTTCCATACGTTTGTTCTCTACGTCTGTGACTTTTTCGATGGTAGCCATCCTAATGGGTGTGAGGTGATATATTTTCTTGACTGGCTCATGATTATGCCATGTTAAGATGGTTTATTTGCTAGTTGATTTTCAGTTTATATTCAATAGTGCCAGCCTTAAAGGAGAGTGCACTAAATAATGTCCATACAACATTTAATAAACCAGATTATATGGTTTTTTCTTAACTCTTGTGGAACACTCTATCAGAGCCAATTAATACTAATATTCTGGTCCCTCAAAAATAAATAATGAACAGACTGGAAGTCACAAAAAGGAGAGGGTACAATCATCTTAATCAGTCCATTTTTTCCCCCTAGAGAATAAATACCAAGAAAGTAAATGACTGCACAATTGATCTGTGTGCATTATTAGGATGATCACAATAATAAATGTTGTGATGCTCACCATTCATTTTATGAAGATAGGCCCACCAAAAAAGGCCAGCCCATCTCACTGTTTGCTGTTTGCAAGAACTTACTTCTGTGGAAGGTATCAGGCGTGGCCATTTTATAAGTTCTTTAACTCTGAAATGGGTCATAGGAAAAATCGCTCAGTGTGAAAGTCTGAAAGAATGTCCTTCCTTGTCCTAGCAGTGAAAGCAAGAAGAATTGTGCTACCGTGATTTTTCCAATAACCACCGGCTTCTTGGCTGCGAGAGGCCATTTCTGCCTTCTTCTTGTTCATACACCAACACGTTAAATGACATCTGAAGCTGAGCTTTCTCTCCAGCTGCATGTGTGCGAATTGATTGACTTTCCTCACAACAGTTGACATTCTACCTGTTCCACTAACACAAAATCCCAGCTATGAAAACACTTAGCTCCCCTCTCCAAGATCATGGGCTGCCAGAGGCATTCCATTTCCAAACTTAAGGCGGGCCCAGCGCCTTATTGTTTCCAGTCGGAGCAAACTTGCCAGTGACTGAGTCTGTACCACACGCAAATCACAATGACCCACTTTCCTTGTGCCTCTGTTTTTATCTACACAAAACCGTACCACCAGCATTCCTGACAGAGGGCTCCTGGCTATGAATCTTGTAAAGTATCCACCTTCTTTAGAAAAATTACTTGGCAGGAGATGAGTAGAAGTTTCCAGGTTAGTCACCCAGAAAGAAAGAAAAGTTAAGTAAAATTAAAGTGGTTTGGGATTAAAAGCGGTGCCTTTGAACTCAGGCAGCCCTGTCCAGGCTACACTGTTTCTCTCAATTAAGTTCCTTAAGCAAGCGCTTTCTTCTACCCTGACTTTTCAAAGAATGTTCTGCTCTATGAAATGCTTTATGTCTTTCATGTGCAGAGTTCCTTCTGGGTGAAGGGTGCAATCAAGTTGTTGTTGTTTAAAAGTTTTGATAGGAACACAGAGGGAGTCATTGGGTTCACGTCTGTGTTTCTGAAGAGAATAGATCAGTTGCTGGTGGATGGTATAAACCTGAAAGCTGAACCCTGTGGCCTGCTGTTTGCAAACCCACAATTTCAGTCTTGAAGCTTCTTTGGTCCTTCATGCCCTAAAGGCAAAATGTGTGATAATTACAACTTCTGAAAAGGACCGGCCAATATTCTGGCCAAAGGAGCAGAAACCATGAAACCAAAGACTGGACCAACCACTATGGGGTACAATACCTTGTCTGTTCTGAAGGCAAGAGGAAAGGCACTTGTGGGCATTCACCTCTGCTGTTGCTTTGTGCTCTTTCTATGAAACAAGTTTATATATATATATATATTTTTTAATTAATTAATTTTTGGCTGCATTGGGTCTTTGTTGCTGTGTGCAGGCTTTCTCTAGTTGTGGCGAGTGGGGGCTACTCTTTGTTATGGTGCACAGGCTGCTTATTGCGGTGGCTTCTCTTGTTGCAGAGCACGGGCTCTAGGCGTGCGGGCTTCGGTAGTTGTGGTGCATGGGCGCAGTAGTTGTGGCTCGCCGGCTCTAGAGCGCAGGCTCAGTAGTTGTCGCACACAGGCTTAGTCACTCCGCAGCATGTGGGATCTTCCCAGACCAGGGCTCGAACCTGTATCCCCTGCATTGGCAGGCAGATTCTTAACCACTGTGCCACCAGGGAAGCCCAAGTTTATATTTCTGATGAGAGGATTTTGTGCCCCGCTCTCACCACTTTTCTGTCCAGCAGATTACAAATCAGTGAACAGATGGTAAATCTCAGAGGCCCATTCTCATCCCCCCTGTCTGATGGGGCTGTATTTAAACAAAATAAGTCATGAATGAAAACTAAGAACAGTCTATATCTTTAGAACTCACATGCTTTGTTCCTGCAAGTTCAACTATCTGAGACTCAAGCCATAAACTTATCTTAGGGAGACTCCCTCAGTCATACCGGTTACAGAATCCTCTGGCTCCTGGTTCTCTTCTCCATCCCTCTCATCCACATAGTGGTTGCTTTTCAGGGCTAAATCTAGTTTCAAAGAAAAAAACACTAGTCCTACGCTGTTCTTTCTTCTTTAGACATTTTTCCCATGCCTGCTGTCAAGGCTGAATATATGTGGATTCGAAAATGCTTTTCTTCAAAAGTGCGCCATCTTGGTCTCTTGGGAAATGGCACTTAACTGATGTAAAAATCCAGGACGTCTCATTACATAAAATGAAAGATAGATCAAAAGGTAGGCAAGGGGGGGTGAGGAGATTGAGATCAAGAATTAAGACTTTTCCTAACAAAGAGGTTCACTCTTTCTGTCAGATGAGCTTCCCAGTTAGAACAGAGCACAGAGGAACCTACATGTCATGCAACCCTGCTCACAAGTTCAGTGGGAAAAAACTGTCCTGCTGCTTATTTGTATGTGGTTAGCACTGTCCTGTTGACAGATTGTAAAACTACCTCAACACAAGCATCCATTGGTTATTTAAAACCCTCCACGTTCATCATATGTTTGCCTGAAGCTCTCTTTAAGCAAAGAAAATTAGAATAGGTTTTCTACATGAAGACTCTCTCTAGGCCAAATAATTGTAATGCATTTGTCAAATAAAAGAAAGGGAGGGAATGGAAAGTGATGAGAGCGGGCTTGGTATCACCTGATAGTGTCTGCGAGGGCCCAGCATTTGGCCATTCTCCCCTGAGTACCAGCCGGGCAGGTGCTGTATCCTTGATGGGTGTCACTATGGGAACGTTGGTTGGGAGCCTCAACAAAACATCCTTGAGCTGACTGTGCCCCAGAAGGAATGGCTTTCCCTCAGCAACCAGAACATTAGGTCATTCGGTGGCTCCTGACCCCAGGTAATGAACAAAAGCTGAGAAGTCTCACTCACAATTCTCTTTTATTGAGTCTTGTTTTGGGGTCAAATGGGAGCTGTAGGCTTGTGAGTAAGATGGTTATTTTTCTTCTTGCCAACTAAATTGTCTTGAAAAGCACGTAAAAAGAAAGAGATAGGGAGGGAGGAGGAGGAGAAAGGGAGGGAGGGAGAGAGTGAAGAGGGAAGGAAGGAAGAAAGGAAGGACAGAAGGAAGGAAGGAAGGAGAGAGAGAGAGAGAGAAAGAAAGAAAGAAAGAAGGAAAGGGAAAGAACTAAAGAGATGTATGAGGCATATCAGGAATTATGCCAAGTTTCAGGCTTTTGAAATTTAAATTGCATGAATGCCACACTTTTAAAAGTCAGGTGTACTGGAAGAACTATTTGGCTAGGTTATGGTATTGTTAACTTGGAAAAGAAAAGAGATTGTTTGTCAAGTATAATATGGAGGGTGAGTGCTAGGCTTTGTCATACTCCAAGGAAGCTGTGAGGAGTGGGATTGATCCAAAGCTCCTGGGTTGGCAAAGGCTGGATGTTTTTGACTGCCGAAGTTCTTGCCAAGTCTGCGGTCCCTGAACTGGCTGTCAGAAGATGCTGCCTCCATTTTGGCTTTTTGTTTTTAACATTCTGCTTAGTTGAAAAGGCACAAATCACTACAAGCCCAAATGTTTACGTATTTAAGTCACTTACAATCAAAAGAGATCTTTTGTAGCAGTTGACATGGTGTTAAAAGAGAAAACAATGCTCCCTTTCCACATGCTTGTCCCACCCAGTTATGAGGCCACAAGCTTTAACTGTGAAGCAAGGGAGATGTTAAAAACTCAGAATTGTATGGAAATAGAGGTAATTTTGGTGAAAAAACAAAAGTAGGCTTTTGTTTCTAGAAATGGGGAGCAGCTCTCATAATAGATGCTAGTGCTTTCCTTCCACACCTGTGACCCAATCTGTGCATTCACAAACCTGTTGACATGGCAAGTGCCATTCACAAGCACATTTTTTTCTTTTTGCCACACCGTATGACTTGCGGGATCTTAGTTCCCCCACGAGGGATTGAACCCAGGGCCCCGGCAGTGAGAGCACTGAGTCCTAACCACTGGACTGCCAGGGAATTCCCCACAAGCACATTTTGATGCCAGCATTTACCCCGCTAACCATTAAGTGTGTTCTCGAGGTCTGTGTATTATTTTGTAACATAGGAGAGAAGGAGATGGTTCCACCAATTGGGGATAAGAAAGACCAGAAGCTATTATGCAAATAACCAAAATATCCATCTGCTCTCATCCCCATCCCATAAATGAAACATAGATGAAAAGATCTTGGCTTTCCCTTTGCATATCCACACCTCCAAGCATGCACATCCTGCTCTAGACATTCACTGTTTTCCAACTTCATCTACTTAACAAAGGAATGGCGGGGGTGAGGGAGTTGAAGAGGGAGGAAAAGGCCACAGAGTGACTTACTATTCATTTATTCCGGGATGAGTTTTCTCTAATTCTCTAATTCCCTGGTCGCTGAAGGTAAATAGTACTTGCAGTAACAATGACTCTCACTTGGATGAGCTCCAGATAAATAGGCCAGACAGTTAAGAAGTAGTTTACGAAGACATAAATGGAAATATTAAATACACATCACTAGGAAAATAACATTCTGGAGTTTTCTTGCCAGAAAATTGCTGTGAGACCAGTAGCTTCTCTCTGTACAACCACTAAAGACATGTCGATTTGTCAACTTGACAATGTTAATAAATAACGCAAAAGTACACCATTGCAAAGTTTCTAGCTCCCCTTAACCCTTTCAATTGTGAAGACCAAAAATTATTGCTTTATAAGTTATTCCAAAACACATATAAATATCTAAGCTTATAAAAGATATTTGAGTGGGGATGGGGGCAGGAAGCCAGCACACATACCACGCACTTATCCACGTTTATCTCTTGTTTCCGAACTAGAGATTATGAGAGCAATATAGCAACCTGGGAAATAGGGCAACAAGCAGAAAGGCAAGACCCAGGAGACTGGGCCTAGACCTTCAACTAAAAGTCTCCATCTGCGTGTAATGCTACTTTAAAATTGAGGGAACACTGCTGGAATGTTGAATCAGAGAACGTACACCTAAAAGAGGATACTGGTGTTCATTGTATCCAACTTGTAAACTTTAGATATGGAAAGGTAAAGTTACTTTTAATTTTGATCTCTTTGATTGGAATGCTCTTTCTTTCCCCATGATTTCCATACATTCCAATACATTCCATGACCTTCCAACCAGAGAATAGTGCTAAATGACAGGGCTTACCCTACCTACAAGCCAAATAAAACCTACATTGATACTTCTGCTTCTGGCCAAGATGGAGTAAGAATGACTGAATTTATTTACACTTCTATCTGAAACAGCTGTAAAAGAAGATTTACATACCAAAAAACTGGTATTTATATGATCTATCAGTAGATAATTGGAAGCTGAAATTAAAATAATACCATTTGCAACAGCAAGAAAAATATGAAATATCAGTGAGCAAAGCTGACAGAATATGTGCAGGACCTAAAATAGCTGTAAAAAAAAGAGCTTTAAAAAGAAGGAAGTTGGTGGTCTTACACTACCTGATTTCAAAACTTATTATAAAGCTACAATAGTCAAGACAGTGTGGCATTGGCCTAAAGATGGACACTTAGATCAATGGAACAACATAGAGAATGCAAAAATATATCCATTTTTATATATCAATAAATATTTGAGAAAAGGTACAAAGGATAGTCATAAGCAAAAAATTTGATCCATACCTTGCACCATATATAAAAATTAACTCAAATATAGGTCATAGACCATAAAATCTAAAACTATAAACATTCTGGAAGGAAACAGAAAAACTTTGTCACCTTGAATTAGCCAAAGATCTCTTAGATATGACACTGAAAGCACAATCCATAAAAGAAAAACGGGACTTTGTTAAAATTATGAATTACTGCTTTTCAACTCTGAGAGAATGAAAAGACAAGCCACAGAGAAGGAGAAAATATTTGCAAATCTTCTGTCTGATAAAGAACGTGCATCCAGAAGGTAAAGTACTCATACAACTCAATAATAATATATATAAAACTAGTTCTGTTTTTAAAGATTTGAATAGACATTTCACTAAAGAAGATATATGGATAGAAAATAAGTTCATGAAAAGATGTTCAACATCATTATGCATTAGGGAAATGCAAATTAAAACCACAATGAGAGAATACCACGTATCTATTAACATTTCTAAAATTAAAAAGACCAACCATACCAAATATTGACAATAATATTGAGCAACTGGAACTCTTACACGGTAGGGATAATATGAAACAAAGGAACTTGCACACAGTAGGAATGTAAAATGTATACCACTTTGGAAAACTCTTTGGCTGTTTTTTAAAACATTAAATATTCACATCCCATTAGACCCAACCTACTCCTAGGTTTTTACCTAAGAGAAATGAAAGCATATGTTAGATTAGTACACAATGTTCATAGCAGCTTTACTTTAATAACTCCAAACTGGAGATGACCTAAGTGTTCATCAACAGGTCACTGAATAAACAAATTTGGTATATCCATACATTGGAATCCTAATTTGCAGTAAAAGGTTCAGACTATTGATACATGCAAAACATGGATGAACCTCAAAGTCCTTATGCCAGCTGAGAGGAACCAGGCCAAAAAGGATTACGTACTGCAAGATTTTATTTCAGTAAAATTCTGGAAAATGCAAACAAGTGACAGCAAGTGGGGAAAGTGGTAGGGGAGGAGGAGTGGGTGGGAAGGAGGGAGTGATTATACAGAAGGAGACTTTTGGGAGTGATGGATGTGTTCTCTATTTTGGTGGTGGTGATAGTTTCATTTCACATATATATATATAGATTTGACAAATATATGTCAAAATTTATCAAAGTGTACACTTGACTTATGTACAGTTTACTGTATGTTCATTAACTTCAAAACAAAAATGTACATGATGGGATTTGGGGAGGTATCTGTGCTCTCAAGTGCCTCGCTCTCAGTGTAAAGTGGTGCAGATTTTTTTCAGGAGCTATTTGCAAATGGACATCAAGAACATTAAAAAATGTTATAATTCTTAGACCCAGGAATTCCATTTCAGGAAATGGGATCGTCTGAAATAGTGAAAATACATACTGTACAAAGATATTTAGCACAATATTATATATTATTATTTTGATCAGTCCACTTTTTATGTTTATACATGCACAGTTTTAAAATATCAAATGGTTCTACAAGGCTGGCTATGAAAAATAGAAATTCCTGGCCCACTTACATAACAATTTACTGCTCCAGAGGCAGCCACTTATAAACACTATTTCTAAATAACAAAAATTGCTATTCTTTTTTATATTCAGCATTTGTCCATAGGAAAGATGAAGATGTAGATTTCTCTCACCTCATCATCATTCTTCCTTCCTCTCTCAGTGTCTCTGTCTCTGTCTCTGTCTCTCTCTCTCACACACACACACACACACAAATGCATTTCTGGTCTGTTCCTGTATTTTTCCATTCTCCTGATACGCTTGCATTGTAAATTTGGACCAATATTCAGACCTTGCCTTTTATGGCCACATTATTATGACCAGAAAATAGTATTCACAGCTGACCATGTGTTATGGGCTGAATTGTGTGCTCCTCCCACAAATTCCTGTTGAAGTCCTAATTCCCCGTACCTCAGAATGTGACTGTATTTGGAGATAGGGCCTTTAAAGAGGTAATTAAAGTAAAAGGAATTCATGTGGTTGGCCCCTAATTCAGTGTAACTGATATCCTCATACAAAGAGGAAATTTTGACACAGACAGCCACAGAGGGAAGAACATCTGAAGACAGGAAGGAGATGGCCATCTACAAACCAAAGCCTGCAGAAGAAACCAACATTCCCGACACCTTGATCTTGGACTTCTAGCCTCCAGAACTGTGAGGAAATAAATTTCTGTTGTTTAAGCCACCCAGTCTGTGACACTTTGTTATGGCAGCCCTAGCAAACAAATAGGCCATATTAAATTCTACTTCCTGCACATTTTTTTCCTTTTAAAAATTTGCTTAATTTTTATGTAGTTAGCACTTAATCCTCAAAATTCCTCCAGGTATGTAAATGTCCTCTCCATGCATTGAAACAGATTAGGAATTCTACCAGTCTTCCTGAAGAAATCTTTCACAGTTTCTGACCTGCTCCCTCTCACCTGGTCACTCCCCGGACCTGCTGCACCACCATTGTCTGGGGATTCCTTTTCCCCATCATCCTTTCCTTTCCCCCTTTCTTGTGCTGGATCACGTGTTTCCTGAATTCTATATTTACTTCTTTCTTTGCTTTTCTCCTTTTTGTACGTTTTTCTAGAAATGTCTTCACGTGTACCTTCCAGCTCTTCTGTTGGGTGTTCCAGTTCTCTGTTAAGTTTTTAATTTCTTTTTTTTAAATATAAATTTATTTATTTATTTATTTTTGGTTGCGTTGGGTCTTCGTTGCTGCGCACGGGCTTTCTCTAGTTGCGGCGAATGGGGGCTAGTCTTCAGTTGTGGAGCACGGGCTCTAGGCGCATGGGCTTCAGTAGTTGTGGCACGTGGGCTCAGTAGTTGTGGCGCACTGGGCTTAGTTGCTCTGCGGCATGTGGGATCTCATGGGACCAGGGCTTGAACCTGTGTCCCCTGCATTGGCAGGCGGATTCTTAACCACTGCACCACCAGGGAAGTCCCAGATAGGAGACTTTTCAGCCAACTTTGAGCTGGGATAGTACATCACCAGGACCCAAAGAAGGAGAAAAAATCAGTTTATCTGAAATGAACAAATAAACCTATGCGACAAAGGAAAGCAGTAATAATGGTTAAATCAACAGCATCATTTCTTTTTCAAGTTCCACTTGAGTAAAAGGAGCAATTGCATTTTTTAATCAGTCTTTTTGAAAATGTTCCTCTTAAACAAATGAAGTGTTTCCCTTACTGCATGTAAGCCCCTCATTTTTTGTTTCTGTCTTGACCAGACAAGATTTATTAACTTGTGTTTCACCGTCCTTGGGCCCCACTCTACCACATGCCTCCTTGAAAGGCATAGTAAAAGCCTCCGGAGAAGTCTGTGCCTTGGTGGGGGCTCATCCACTGCGATCCTCAGTGTCAGGTGATCTGACTGGGCTTTCACCTGCAAAATCCCTGATGGTGGTTTCTTTGGGTCTTTGGGCTCAGACTGGTCCGCTCTCCCACCGTAGACTGTTCCATATGCCCGCGTAGAGGGAATGTGGCTGCTGGGATTCTGGGAGCTGAGTGAACATAGAATGCTTAGGGCATGTGCCTTAACATTATGTTTGTGAATTTTCATTTATCCTCCTATTTTCATTACAGCAAACTGCCCTCAACTGTCCTCCAGACCCAGGACCCTTTGTTTTAGCCTCTGAAAGGAAGCCTCCAGTCTCCTGCCAGAGTGGGGAAGGGCTGTCTGTCACTTGACTGCAGATTCAGGCAGCTTTTAGCTCCACCTTCATCCCTACATCCAGTGCTGTCAATGCCCATGCCTTTTGTGGGTTCTGAAACTTAAATTGAATTACATCTTAGATTTCTGCATCACTGGCTTTAGATTCAGCTTTTTCTGGTCGCCTAAGTCAGATATCACTTGTCTATCTGCCTTCCAGCTTTCACAATTTTGCTGTTGTATTTTTTCCTCTTTTGTTCTCTTCATCCTTGACAGTTTGTGCCAAAACAAACACAAAATCCTTTTACTGTCATTTAGTTTCAGGAGGTCTCAAAGATCGACGTGTATATTTTTTTTGCCACCTTTAATCAAAAGTCCATCTAGAAATAATGTAGATATTCAACAGGGAGAGAAAGGGGAAGCAAATTATGGTCCACCCATATTCTTGAATATTGTGTAACCATTAAAAGAAGTATTTGTCATGAATTTTAATAATGATAAAGCTCTTGTTGTAATAGTTGATGTTTAAAACATTACTGAATTTTATACATAGGATGATTTCAACAACTTTCAAAATGTTCATGGAAAAAGCATGGGTAAAAATATACTCCTTGGGCCTCCCTGGTGGCGCAGTGGTTAAGAGTCCGCCTGCCGATGCAGGGGATACGGGTTCGTGCCCCGGTCTGGGAGGATCCCATATGCCGCGGAGCGGCTGGGCCCGTGAGCCATGGCCGCTGGGCCTGCGCATCCGGAGCCTGTGCTCCGCAACGGGAGAGGCCACAACAGTGAGAGGCCCACATACCGCAAAAAGAAAAAATATATATATATATACTCCTTTATTAGTTCATGGTTAATGGATGGGATTATGGGAAATTTTATTTTATTTCTGTAATTTATAAAGTTTCATAATGTATAAATACTATCTTACTTTTCTTATCAAGTATATTAATAATACACAATTGTTATAGAAAAGATAGATAACACTTAAAAAGATATCTCTCTATCTCTCCATCCACACGTATAATCACAGTTTTTTCAATTGCTCCAAAGTACATCAGAGAGTTACATAAACTGTTAACACACTGCTGTATGTTTTCCTGCAAGTAAATCTGCATGCTATTTTTATAACAAAAATGATAATACTCTTCCTCTTTGTGTCCACTGTTAACAGTCTTGGAGTCACTAGTGGGCTAATGTAAGAAAGTCTAGTTTGAACTACTGTTGAAATACAATTGTTACTTGGAAGGAAAGAGGAGATCCCTGGGAGTCTCTCAGCTTTTTCACCTTAGTCAGTAGAAAGGGCTGGTTTACTAGATTTGCTACTTATCAGCTTGAAAGACAAGAAGACCTCATGCAAACTCCTGGGGAGCAGTCCAAAGGATGGGAGAGAATGGGGGTGGGATGCTTGGAGGCCCTGCGATAGAACAGCAGCTGAGGGGAGTGTCCCTGGGAGAAGGGTTGGCAAGATGTGCCTGCTTTGCTTAGGATCAGTCCTGCAGAGCAGCAAAAATATGCCATGTGGATCTATCGAATAATCCTACTAGCTGACCCATGAAACAGGAATTGGGGACAGATAGCTAATGTTGGATGGAGAGGAGGCATTTCTTTATTGGCTTAAGAAAGCAGTCTTGCTTCAAAACCGCATGCATTCATTGACCCTGGCTTGGTGCTGCCATGGCATTTAAACTAGTGATCTTTGGGCAGCCTTCCTCTGTGCCCAGTCCCCACGGTGAGGCAGCTCTGGAGAATGGACATGGCACTTCTGCTACCAATGGCATTTTCAGGATGTGCTGGCCGCCTGAAAATATACCAGGAGGATTTGTGAGACTCCATTTCGATTCTTTTTCTTGAAGTATGTTGGTTACCCAGTGCATTTTATGTTTTTACTAATGAGTTATTAAGTCTCCTTTTGTTTGGATAGGGAACACTGAAGAGCACCCTGAATTTACAAGTCTACCTCTGAATAGATGGATCAGCCAGATGGACTTTGTTATGTCAGATTTGGTTCCTAAATTGTGATGGTTTCAAAAGGTGATGAGGAGTCTCTGGGCCTCTTCCGAAGTCTTTTAATCTTCCTCTCTTTGCACTATCTCTTTCTTTCTCTGGCTCTATCTTCTTTCTTTTTTCACTTTTTGTTAGGTTAGTGTTGTTTATCAGTCTGTTTATTTGGGGAAGGAAAAGGTGGATTGTAATGCCCATTCAATGTGAAAATAACAGTCTCATCTTTATCACTGGATAATTTTTTTTTTTAAAAATCCCACAGTTGGGCCTCCCTGGTGGCGCAAGTGGTTGAGAGTCCGCCTGCCGATGCAGGGGATACGGGTTCGTGCCCCGGTCTGGGAGGATCCCATATGCCGCGGAGCGGCTGGGCCCGTGAGCCATGGCCGCTGAGCCTGCGCGTCCGGAGCCTGCGCGTCCGGAGCCTGTGCTCCGTGACGGGGGAGGCCACAACAGTGAGAGGCCCGCATACCGCAAAAAAAAAAAAAAAAAAAAAAAAAAAAAAAAAAAAAATCCCACAGCTGTCTTTAAGAAATCTCATCTGCCCAATTTTGTGTTTTAAGATCCTATCTAAATGAATGAATACCAGCAAACTTATAAAAAGAATTATAATTAGATACAGAAGAAACAAGTAATCCCTGCTTGTTTGACAGTGGGTTTCTTTTGGAAAGGCTCAAAACAATCATTAACATCAATTTTTTAATGCTATTTACTTCATAGTGGTTAACTACAAAGTGACCTTTGAGGACGGGCATATTTTGGAAGGTTAAGCAGCAAAACTGGGGCTGCTAGCCCTTTTGGGGGATGAATTTAAAAGAAATCACTCAGTTTACTGAGGAACTGAGCATCCTACAAACTTCAATAATTTATTAATTATTCAACTTTTTAATAACATGAAAGTAGCTCATTTGAAGTTTGGGGGTTGCTATTAGGCATGTCCAAATAATGTAATATTAAACACTCCTGTAGATGGATAAGTGTCAGGGCATGAATTTGGTGATATAGAATTGTTGACTGCAGGGGAAATGTTTGAAGTACATTAAAAAAATTAAGATGATTTCTCTTATTTTCATTTTATATTTTATTATTTTTTTTATTTTTACTTTTGGCTTTGACCAGGGATCAGGGGCCAACCCGAACCCCCTGCATTGGGAGCACAGAGTGTTAACCGCTGGACCTCCAGGGAAGTCTCAATTTTCTCTTATTTTTAAAGAAAACATGGTATAATCGCTTTCTTGAGATGTCAGTCTTTAGAGAGATTCTATTTAGGTACCTAATAGAATAGGAAACACTTATATAGTGCTTCCTGTGTGTCAAGTATTTTTCTAAACGTTTTACGTATATTAAACAAAACACCCCAGGACAACACTGATGTTTACCCTATTGTGTATCCTTCTCTCTTTTTTAAAAATTAATAAATTTTAGAGAAGTTTTAGGTTCACAGCAAAACTGAGCAGAAAGAACAGTGATTTCCCATATACCTCCTATGCCCTGACATATACAGCTTCCCCGCCATCACCATCTCCCACTGGAGTGATACATTTGTTGCTAGTGATGAGCCTACATTGACATATCATTACCATCCAAAGTTCACAGTTCACATTAAAGTTCACTCTTGGTGTGGTATATTGTATGGGTTTGCACAGATGTAAAATGACCCCACTGTAGTATCATACAGAATAGTCTCAATGCCCTAAAACTCATCTGTGCTCTGCTTATTTACCCTTCCCTTCCCCCAAACACTTTTTTTCTACTGTCTCTATAGTTTTGCCTTTTCCAGAGTGTTGTATAGTTGGAATTATACAGTATGTAGCCTTTTCAGATTGGCTTCTTTTACTTAATAACCTGCATTTAAGTTTCCTCCTTGTCTTTTTGTGGCTTGATAGCTTATTTCTTTTTATTTCATTGCTGGTATACAGGATAGTGGTTAACTTTTTTTTTTTTTTTTTTTGCTGTACGTGGGCCTCTCACTGTTGTGGCCTCTCCCGTTGAGGAGCACAGGCTCCGGACGCGCAGGCTCAGCGGCCATGGCTCATGGGCCCAGCCGCTCCGCGGCATGTGGGATCTTCCCGGACCGGGGCATGAACCCGTGTCCCCTGCATCGGCAGGCTGACTCTCAACCACTGCACCACCAGGGAAGCCCCGTGATTAACTTTTGTATATTCACCTTGTATCCTGCAAACTTGGTATAATTATTTGTTAGTTCCAGGAGTTTTTTTGTCAGTTCATTCAGATTTTCTATGTAGACAATCGTGTTATCTGTGAAAACTGACAGTTTTGTTTCTTCCTTTCTAATCTGTATACCTATTATTTCCTTTTCCTGCCTTATTGCACTAACCAAGACTTCCAGTATGATACTGAAAAGCAGTGGTAAGAGGGAATATTCTTGCCTTGTTCCTGATCTTAGCACAAAAGCTTCAAGGTCCTCACCAGTAACTAATATGTTGGCTGTAGGTTTTTCATAGATATTCCTTATCAAGTTGAGAATGTTCCCCTCTATTCCTAGTTTGCTGAAAAATTTTGATCAGGAGTTAGTATTGGATTTTGTCAAATGCTTTTTCTGCATTTATTGATGTGATCATGTGGTTTTTCTTCTTAGCCAGTTGATGTGATGGATTACGTTAATTGATTTTCAAATGTTGAACCAGCCTTGCATATCTGAGATAAAACCTACTTGGTCATGGTGTACAATTTGTTTTATATATTGTTGAATTTGACTTGTTAATACTTGAGAATTTTTGCATCTATGTTCATGAGAGATATTGGAATGCAGTTTTCTTTTCTCATCATGTCTTTTTCTGGTTTTGGTATTAGTGTAATGCTGCCCTCATAGGATGATTTAGGAAGTATTCCATCTGCTATTATCTTTGGAAGAGATTATAGAAGATTGATATAAGTCATTCCTTAAATAGTTTGTAGAATTCACCAGTGAGCCCATCTGGGCCTGGTGATTTCTCTTTTGGATGATTATTATTTATTGATTCAATATCTTTAATAGATATAAGCCTATTCAGATTGTCTATTTCTTCTTGTGTGAGTTTTGGCAGATTTTATATTTTAAGGAATTGGTCCATTTTATCTAGGTTATTATTTGTGGGCATAGAGTTGTTCATAATATTCCTTTATTATCCTTTTTTTTTTTTTTTTTTTGCAGTACGCGGGCCTCTCACTGCTGTGGCCTCTCCTGCTGTGGAGCACAGGCTCCGGATGCACAGGCCCAGCAGCCATGGCTCATGGGCCCAGCCGCTCTGCGGCATGCGGATCCCCCCGGACTGGGGCATGAACCCGTGTCCCCTGCATTGGCAGGCGGACCCTCAACCACTGTGCCACCAGGGAAGCCCCCTTTATTATCCTTTTAATTTCCATGGGATTTGTGTGATGTCCCCCTCTAATTTCTTTTTTTTTTTTTTTTAATTTCTTTTATTTATTTATTTTTGGCTGTGTTGGGTCTTCACTGCTGCGCACAGGCTTTCTCTAGTTGTGGTGAGCATGGGCTACTCTTTCGTTGAGGTGCGCAGGCATCTCACTATGGTGGCTTCTCTTGTTGCAGGGCACAGGCTCTAGGCATGTTGGCTTCAGTAGTTGTGGCACGCAGGCTCAGTAGTTGTGGCTTGTGGGCTCTAGAGCGCAGACTCAGTAGTTGTGGCACACAGGCTTAGTTGCTCTGTGGCATGTGGGATCCTTCTGGACCAGGGATCAAACCCATGTCTCCTGCATTGGCAGGCGGATTCTTAACCACTGTACCACCAGGGAAGTCCCTTAGTTTCTGATATTAGTAATTTGTGTCTTCTTTCTTTTTTTCCTTAGTTAGCCTGACTAGAGGCTTATCAATTTTATTGGTCTTTTCAAAGAATAAGCTTTTGGTTTTGTGGATATTCTATATTGATTTGCTGTTTTCAATTTCATTAATTTCTGCTCTAGTTTTTATTGTTTCTTTTCTTCTGCTTACTTTGGATTTAATTGCTCTTCTTCTTCTAGTCTGGTAAGGTGGAAGCATAGGCAATTGACTTTAGATCTTTCTTCCTTTCTAACATATGCATTCAATGCTATAAATTTTGCTCTAAGTGCTATTTTTGCTGCATCACACAAGTTTTGATGAGTTGTGTTTTTATTTTCATTCAGTTCAAAATATTAAAAAATTTCTATTGAGAGTTCTTCTTTGACTCATGTGTCATTTGGAAATGTTGTTTAATCTCTAAATATTTTGGAAATTTCCAGCCATCTTTCTGTTATTCATTTCTAGTTTAATTCCACTGTGGTCTGAGAGCAGACATTGTATAACTTTTATTCTTTAAAATGTATCAAGATATGTTTTGTTGCCCAGAATGTGGTCTACCTTGGTGAATGTTCCATGTGAATTTGAGAAGAATGTGTAATCTCCTGCTGTTAGATGAAGTAGTCTACAGATGTCAATTATATTCAGATGATTGATGGTGCTGTTGAGGTCATTTATGTCTTTTCTGGTATTTGGCTTTCTGGATCTTTCCATGTTTGATAGAGGGGGTTGAAGTTTTCAAATATAAGAGTGGATTCATCTATTTTTCCTTGCAATACTATCAGTTTTTGCCTCATGTATTTTGATGCTCTTATTAGGCATATAAACATTAAAGATTGTTATGTCTTTTTGGAGAACTGAACCCTTTATCATTATGTAATATCCCTCCTTATCTCTGATAATTTCCCTTACTCCGAAGTTTGCGGTCTGAAATTAATATAGCCACTCCTGCTTTCTTTTGACTAGTGTTAATATGGTATATCTTTCTCCATTCCCTTACTTAAAAAAAATTTTTTTTAACATCTTTTTTGGAGTATAATTGCTTTACAATGTTGTGTTAGTTTCTGCTGTATAACAAAGTGAATCAGCTATATGTATACGTATATCCCCTTATCCCCTCCCTCTTGCATCTCCCTCCCACCCTCCCTATCCCACCCTTCTAGGTGGTCACAAAGCAGTGAGCTGATCTCCTTGTGCTATGCAGCTGCTTCCCACTAGCTATCTATTTTACATTTGGTAGTGTATATATGTCAGTGTTACTCTCTCACTTCGTCCCAGCTTACCCTTCCCTCTCCCCATATCCTCAAGTCCATTCTCTACGTCTGCTTCTTTATTCCTGTGCTGCCCCTAGGTTCATTAGAACCATTTTTTTTTTTAGATTCCATATATATGTGTTAGCATATGGTATTTGTTCTTCTCTTTCTGACTTACTTCACTCTGATCCCCTTTTATTCTTTTTTTTTTTTTTTTTTTTTTTTTTGCGGTATGTGGGCCTCTCACTGTTGTGGCCTCTCCCGTTGCGGAGCACAGGCTCCGGACGCGCAGGCCCAGCGGCCATGGCTCACGGGCCCAGCCGCTCCGTGGCATATGGGATCCTCCCAGACCGGGGCACGAACCCGTATCCCCTGCATCGGCAGGCGGACTCTTAACCACTGCGCCACCAGGGAGGCCCTATTCTTATTTTTAAAATAAATTTATTTATCTTTGGCTGCGTTGAGTCTTCATTGCTCCACACGGGCTTTCTCTGGTTGCAGCAAGCAGGGGGGCTACTCTTTGTTGTGGTGCACGGGCTTCTCATTGTGGTAGCTTCTCTTTGCTGCAGAGCTCAGGCTCTAGGCGCATGGGCTTCAGTAGTTGTGACACGTGGGCTCAGTAGTTGTGGCTCGCAGGCTCTAGAGCTCAGGCTCAGTAGTTGTGGTGCACGGGCTTAGTTGCTCTGCAGCATGTGGGATCTCCCCAGACCAGGGCTCGAACCCGTGTCCCCTGCGCTGGCAGGTGGATTCTTAACCACTACACCACCAGGGAAGTCCGATCCCCTTACTTTTAATCTGTATGTGTCTTCATATTTAACGTGGGTTCCTTGTAGAAAACATAAAATTGGGTATTGTTTTTAATCCACTCTGACAACGTCTGTCTTCTAATTGGTATATTTAGACAATTGATGTTTAAAGTGGTTATTGATATCGTTGAATTAATGTCTACCATATTTGTTAACTGTTTTCTATTTGTTGTCCTAGTTTTGTCTTCCACACATTTCCCTCTTTTTTTTAGCATGTAAGTTATACTTCTTTTTCACTCTTTTTAGTGGTTGCCCTAGAGTTTTCACTGTACATTTTACAACTAATCCAAGTTCATTTTCAAATAATACTATATCACTTCAAGAGTAGTGCAAGTACCTTATAATAATTAAGTAGCCCTAATTCTTACCTTTCATCCTTTGTATCATTGCTGTTATTCAATTCATTTATACTCAAGAGTATAATATATTCATATATATTGTTCCTATTATTATTTTGAACAAACTGTTATCTGTTAGATCCATTAAGAATAAGATAAATGAAAGTTTTTCTCTTACTTCGCTTTTTCCTTCTCTGATGCTCTTCCTTTCTTCATGTAGATCTGAGTTTCTGGCCTATATCATTTTCCTTCTCTCTGAAGAACTTCTTTTAACATTTCCACAAGTTGGATCTACTGGCTACAAATTCCCTCAATTTTTGTTTGTCTGAGAAAGTCTTTATTTTTCCTTCCCTTTTAAAGGATAATTTCACAGAGTATAGGATTCTAGGCTGGTGTTTTTTTCTCTCAAATATTAAATATTTCACTCTATTCTCTTCTTATTTGCATGGTTTCTGAGGAAAAGTCACATATAATCCTTATTTTTGCCCCTCAGTAGGAAAGGTGTCTTTTCCTTCTGGCTTGTTTCAGGAATTTTTCCTAGGTTTTCTTTGAATATGACATGTCTAGGTGTATTGTATTGGGCATTTATCCTGCTTGGCCTTCTGTGAGCTCCCTAAATCTGTAGTTTGGTGTCTGACACTAATTTGGGGCAATTTTCAGTCACTGTTGCTTCAAATGTTGCTTCTGTTCCTTTCTGTCTTTTCCTTCTGATAGTCTCATTATGCATATGTTCACCTTCTGTAATTGTCCCAGAGTTTTTGGATATTCTGTTCTGATTTTTTTCAGGTTTTGTTTCCTCTTTGCTTCCAGTTTTGGAGGTTTCTACTGTTGTATCCGCAAGCTCAGAGATTCTTTCCTCAGCCATGACTAGTCTACTAATGAGTCCATCAAAAGCATTCTTCATTTCTGGTACAGTGTTTCCAATCTCTAGCATTTGTTTTTTATTTTTTCTTAGAATTTCCATTTTTCTGCTTACATTATTCATCTGTTCTTGTATGCTGTCTGCTGTTTCTATTAAAGTCTTTAGCATTTTAATCATAGTGTAAAAAAATTCCTGACCTGTTACTTCCAACATTCTTTTTTTTAAATTGCTATCAAACTGTGTAACCCAGATCTTTATTTTAATGTACAAAACCATTATTTACTTGCCACTTCTCTAAACTGTCATTTAACCTAAAAGCTGCATGTCTCCACACCCTCTAAAGAAATATTTGATTTAGATTCAATTGATTCAACCTACCAAATTTCACCAGTGAATTTATGAATACTTCCTATTATCTCTCCATCTACCCAGCCATCCATCCAAACTTTTTTTTTTCCTGCTTTTAGTATTTTTTTTAACTTTTTAAATCTTTTATTTATTTATTTATTTCACACACACACTGTATTTTATTTTTACAAGAGGTGAATAAACTGACACCAAGCATTGTAAATGGATGACCACAACAAAAGCAACAATGACTGCAATTACCAAACACGAAACACACCCACACTATGTCATAATATTGACATTCAGTCCAGTAATCCTTCACTGTAACAGCTCCTTTACTTTGCAGTGAAAATTGATTTGTATATTTTTTGCCTCTGAGTCCTTGTGGGATTTTTTTTTTTTTTTTTTTTTTTTTTTTTTTTTTTTTGCGGTACGCGGGCCTCTCACTGCTGTGGCCTCTCCCGTTGCGGAGCACAGGCTCCGGACGCACAGGCTCAGCGGCCATGGCTCATGGGCCCAGCCGCTCTGCGGCATGTGGGATCTTCCCGGACCGGGACACGAACCTGTGTGCCCTGCATCAGCAGGCTGACTCTCTACCACTGCGCTACCAGGGAAGACCGGGATTTTTTTTTTAATTCAAACAGAAAGTCACAAAAATTATAATCATCCTCATCAGTTCACTCAGTCCCATGTAATTAATTTTTTTTTAAGCTCTTCTTTACCTGCTGGACCAGAAGTTGCCTGTTATCTTCTTTTTATAGATAAGGAAACCAAGGCAAAAAGATATTTAGTAATTTGATCAAGGCCTCCCAGCTAATAGGTGGAAGAGTCAGAATTTGAATCTGGGCGCCTTGGCTCAGGAGCCTGTGTTCTTTTTTTTTTTTTTTTTTTGCGGTATGTGGGCCTCTCACTGTTGTGGCCCATCCCGCCGCGGAGCACAGGTTCCGGGCGCGCAGGCCCAGCGGCCACGGCTCACGGGCCCAGCCGCTCCGCGGCACGCGGGACCCTCCCGGACCGGGGCACGAACCCGCGTCTCCCACATCGGCAGGCAGACTCCCAACCACTGTGCCACCAGGGAAGCCTAGGAGCCTGTGTTCTTAACCCCTACATCATTGAGGAAAACAAGTAAGTTGGGCTTGTAGGGGAAGGAGGAATATGTTTTCTTACCATGAGATCTTTCATATCTACTAAGTTTACATTTTCAAAACATTTTCTAAAACAATGAAAGGAACATGTGCCAGAAGGGTTGGTTTGAAAATGATGATTACTAAAACTTGAAGTAGATACAATAAGTAAACATTTTAGAGTAAAAGAAAAAAAAATCACTCCTAAACCTACCATTTTTACAGATTACATTTCAGTCCTTGTTCTTTGTGAATATTATATGTGGGTATTTGTCCTCTTTTTCACTTAACATCCTATCATGGGAATTTCTCCCATGTTTCCACATCTTCTTTATAATCACATTTAATAGCTGTATAATAGTCTATCCTGGTGACATGCTATAATTTACAAAAGCATTCTCTTATTGCTTGACATTTTTCTTTTACAATGATAGGTAATGTTCCACAATTTTTTCCCTTTCACTGAGTGATTTCATTCAGGATAGCCCCATGAATGGAATTACTGGGTCAATGGATTTGGATAGTTGTATAATTATTGCTAATTTTTGTCATATTAGTTTCCACATTAGGGTTGTACCAATTTTCTGGGCTTCCAGCATTGTATAATTATAACAGATATAGTAGCATCAAAATGTTATATATATGTATATTGAAAACCTTTTAGATACAAAGGCAGTGTCAATAACAGGAGGCTGTCAAATAGGACCCATTCCATGAAGTGATGCATGACTTATTCTCAGATTTTAAGTTTATGTTACATGCGGCCTTGTATATAGGAGACATTCCATAGATGTTTATTGAATGGATGGGTGATGAACGGATGGATGGATGACATCCAACTGATTTCTTCTTATTAACACATAAAAAGTTAGTGGCAAAGTTGAAATGATATCCTGATTTAGAATATAGGGTTCTTTCTCCCACTATAACTGCAGATTTACTTCATTCAGCCAACATTCACTACATACTTAGTATATGAAAAGCACAGTCTGGAAGCTGGGGGTATTACTATCAATAAAACATAGTTCCATCCATCATGGTCCTCACAGTTTGACTGGGAAACTCACATACCTCTCCAGATTGAATTCTCATTTATAAAATGAATGTACTGACCTCAGAAGTCCTTTCCAGCTTCTGGATTCTGTGATCTTCTCAAACTCTAAATTTCCTACTTCTAGACACTAAGACTAAAGTAAGCTTATCTTAAAGAACAATCTAAAGAAACTGGTGATTCTGGATAGTGACAGGGAGTCTTCTCCCCTTCCTACTCCTCATTTGTTCGTTCATTCATTCATCACTCATTGAGCACATGCTAAACATGAGACACTATTAAGCTGTAGAAATAAAAATACCAATAAGATAAGTCCTCTTCTCTTAAAAAGTCTATAGTCAAAAATGCGACGGTTTTTTGAAGAGGAATAGTTTGGCAACACAGCAGTACTCCACACAGTGTTTATGTGTGTGTGAGTGGGATCCACTTATTCTACTGTCAGGGAGGGGAAATTTCCCCTTTTCTCCTTTTGAGTTCCTGTGGCTGGACCAATCATAAAATAGACACAAGAACAGATTGTGTCCTGTGGACTGGAGAAAAAGAAACCCATTTAATTTGTGTGCACATAGAGGTCGCATAGAAATGGGACCTAAGAAGTGGCCAAAGCAGATAGATTTCATATTTTTTAGACAAAGAAGCAATAAATATGAGAGGGATTGACAGGACAAAGAAACTTAGCTTTGGGTGTTTAATTAGTAAGGAATTTAAGCAAAGTTTGGGCTTAGGTAGTAAATTAGTAAAGAAGTAACAAGTATACAGGCTTCTCAGCCCTGAGTCCCCTATCTCTGGTGATAATGGTGTCTTTCTACCTCCCAGGACGAGGAGAGCACTTTTCACATGGGAAATTTATTTCCTGCTTTCAGGGAGACAGAGAGGAGGGTAAAAGTATCCCTCTTGCGTTGATTGTTTCTTAAGTAGTTTTAATTCAAAATAATCAACATGCCATGGAAGCATATTTTGGGCCCCAACACTACTATTCTAGCTAACATTTAAATGGAGTGGTCTCCAGTATTAAAGTAGAGGAAGGAATCAGCTAGTATTGACTCAGGCTCACCCTCTGAATGCTCCCGGAAGTTCATGGGAAATAACACTGAATTTTGAAGGTTTATCACAGGGAAAAAATACTTGTGCCATACTTGCCAACATCAAGACGAAAGGGGACAAATGCATGTGGACTCACCATTTCTCTTCTTCTACTTGCACTCCTATGGACTGGAACTTACTGGGTGCTTTATTTTCCCCTGTTTTGTTAGGTTCTTCAGCATCATCCACCTGAAGAAATAACCAAAAGTAGAGGTGCTCTATTTTAGTCATCTTGCTTGAAAAACAAAGTCACATTTCATTAGAAACCTCTATAATATTATTGGAATGTTTTGTGATTTATAACCTTTTTGTTCAACGTTTATGTGTTTGATGAGCAACTTCATTATAATGCACTTTGACTCTGCTGATCTTAGTAAAATGCAGTTTTGTTCATTTCCAAAGTGCCTAATAAATGTCTGTGATTCCTGCATGGATTTGTGAGGATGCACTTACCTGTGAGCCCTGTATTAGAAGGGAGCACCTCATGGGATTGTGTTGTTGAAAGTTTTGAATTTTCAGATAACAAAGTGCAAAAGAAGGAAGAAATTTCATTTATTGTAGTTAGAATTGTTGACATTAGGAGGTTTAGGTATTAACCTTATTAATATAACTATAGAGCATCTTCATTTTTTTTTCCCCTTAAATTAAGGAATTGGCTTTGGATATCACTCCATAGTTTCTAAATAGCTATGCATATATTATAGTTCATATAGAAAATGTATCTGTATATAACTGATAGCTTATGTGACAGACTAGGCCCAACCCAAATTTGAAATAAATTTTATGACTATTCAGAGCAGTTAGATTTATTCCTCTTTTTTCTCTATGTTTTTAATAAATTATTTTTTTCTAAATAGAAAGCAATTTAACATAAGTTGTATAAAACTAAAACACAGAAGTATATAATGTAGAAAGCAAAAGTTCCCCACGAAGCACTGTCAATCCTTTGATGCATATTTGACCATCTTTTAACATATGTAGAATATATTATATATAAAAATGATTATTAATACTAAATTTACACAGATGAGATTATAGTATATATTTTTTGTGTGCAATTTGCTTTATTCATTAACACTGCTATCTTTTGGACATTTTATCATGTTAGTAAATATAGCTCTAACTCAATCCTTCTGTTGGCTACATAAATACTCCTTTTAATGGTTATGTAAGCAACGTGGGCATCAGGGTAATTTTCTCTCTGCTGTTATTACAGTTAGTATTATAATTAATATTTCATATGTATCTTTAGAACAATTCTGCAAATATTGTATGAGAAAAATTCTTAGGAGTAGAAATGTTAGATGGAAGTACTGAGCATATTCAACTGTAAGGAATATTGACAAACTGCTCTTCAAAGCATTTATCAGTGTATGGGAATATCCATTTTCCAAATGTTCACCAATATTAAATATTGGCAAACTTTAAAATTTTTGCTAATATCACAGGTGAAAAATATCTATTAGCCTCTTGTATTTTTATCTGTAAATTGCCTATTTATATCCTTTGCTAGTTATTGTGGGGTTTTTTTCTTACTGAGTTGTTTATTTTCTTCTTTATAGGATCTCTTTGTATCTTATGACCCTTAAACACTTTCTTGGCTATATATACTGTAAATATTTTTTCCCAGTTTATCATTTGTCTTTTAAATTTTGTCCTTCATTGTAGAGAATCTTATGTAGCCAATCTAGTTTTTATGGTTGGGAAAGACCAAAAGTTCTCTTATATTTGTTTTTATGCTTTCATTTTTTTTTTCATATTTAGTTCTTAAATCCACTATCCTGAAATGTTTGTGTAGAAGATACAGAAATTTAATATTTTTTCTGCACATGAATCATCAATTGACCTGGCTCTTTTTATTAACTAATTCATCTCTTTGGTTTGAGATGCCAACTTTATCTTATACCAAATTTTACCCATATATATTTACCCAAACATTCTCATATATAAAAGCGTGTTTTGGGTCTATTGATCTATTGGTCTTATTGCTCCTTCTTCTCTTTTTTTCCTGATATAAGTTTGTAATAAATCTTGATATTTTCTGTGACAAGTTTCCTCTTGTAATCCTTTTTTTAAAAAATAAATTTATTTATTTTATTTATTTATTTTTGGCTGCATTGGGTCTTCGTTGTGGCACGCAGGCTTTTTGTTGTGGTGGCTTCTCTTGTTGCAGAGCATGGGCTCTAGGTGGGCAGGCTTCAGTAGTTGTGGCTCGCGGGTTCAGTAGTTGTGGCTCGTGGGCTCTAGAGTGCAGGCTCAGTAATTGTGGTGCATAGGCTTAGTTGCTCTGTGGCATGTGGGATCTTCCTGGACCAGGGCTTGAACCTGTGTCCCCTGCATTGGCAGGTGGATTCTTAACCACTGCTCCACCAGGAAAGTCCCTGTAATTCTTTTTTTTAAATGTAATTTAAAAACTCCAGCAACTTAAGTGTCCATCAACAGATGAATGGATAAAGAAGATGTAGTACATATATACAATGGAATATTACTCAGCCATTAAAAAGAATGAAAATTTGCCATTTGCAGCAACATGGATGGACTTGGAGGGCAGTAAGCTAAGTGAAATAAGTCAGACAGAGAAAGACAAATACTGTATGATACTACTTATATGTGGAATCTAAAAGATACAACAAAGTAGTGAGTAGAACAAAAAAGAAACAGTCTCACAGATAATAGAGAACCAGTTAGTGGTTACCAGTGGTGAGGGAGGGAGGGGCAATATAGGGGTGGGGGAGGGGGAGGCCCAGGCTCTTGCGTGTAAGATGGGCACAAGGATGTATTGTACAACATGGGGAATACAGCCAATATCTTGTGATAACTATAAATGGAAAGAAAGTAACATTTAAAATTTGTATAAAAAATTTAAATAAAAAATAAATTTTACTCATTAAAAACCCCCAAACCTCTAGGGTATTTTGGGGTATTAACTTCTTCTAAATAAACTTTAACATCACATTGTCAAAACCCTCCCCCCAGTCTCGACTAAGTGATAAAAATCACATAGGAATTTTCATTGAAATTTCTATAAATATTTGTATGAATTTTGAGAGAATTGCCATCTTTACACTTTGGAGTATTCCCATATAGAAATATTGAATAGCTTTCCATTTATTCATTTATCCATATCCTTCCCCCACTCACCCAGGACTAGAACACCAGAAAAAGCACCAGAAAAAGTAGTTGATGTGAGTTTTGGTGACATATTATATAAAAATACATATTTTTAAATATTCTAGAATCATATTTAGTGCTGTGAGTTGCTCCCACTAGAAGAACACGTGAACCAAGATCATATGTTCACCACATCCGTCACGGGCTTTTGAATGCATGTGCTCATTGAGGGAAATAGCACATTTATTTATTAATCGGACAAAGTGCCTCATTCTGGTGACTTAGTTACTGTCTGGAAGCCCCAAGCCCACCTTCTCTACCCAGCTGCTCTGTGGCACAGGGGCCAGGGCTCCGAAGACTACATTTCCCAGGCTTCCTTGCTCGCTGGCCTCCAATTAGGTTCTAACCAAGGAAGGTCGGAGGAGGGAAGGGGGCTTCCTTCCTGTTTCCACCTTCTGCTGGCAGCTGTGTCTCCAACCCCAGCCCTTTCGCAGCCCAACAGCGCGAGCGCCAGCCCTTGCAAGTCCTGGCACCAGCCGGCCGTGCTCGCCTCAGTGGTCTGGGATGGGCTATACTGGCCTCTCCTCTGAGTGCCTGAATTTTGGTAACCCCGTCTTTCCCCTTCTCCCCTAGTCCAAGGGTGACCTCTTACTACATCCCTTTCTGCTCTCTCAGCCATCCCATTACTGTAGAACCAATTTGGTGTATGAAACTGCCTCTGTGTGAGAAACGAGCACGGCTTCCTTTTTCCTGAATGGGATTCTAACCGATTCCGTATGGCTACACTCATGGAAATTAAAAATGCTCAGGATGTCAGCCAAAGTACGATGCTGCAGCCTTACACTTTGGGGTAGTTTCAAAATTACCCAATGCAGTTTTTTCGAAAGATGCACGATAGATATTCCCCTTAAGAACTGTGGTGCTCAATGCACCGGGAAAGGGAGAAAGAAAGGAAGCAGGGGTCCGAGGATGAAGGACGTTGTACTCTGTTCCAGGCTCGCCCCACCTGTCCAAACTCACGGCTTATTTGCATCAAAGCGTTGTCATCTTCTTAAGCTTTAGTCGTTGCAGGTAAATTTATCTCTCTGACTTTAATCCCCTTAGTTAGATCCAAATATTGACAAATGTCACCTCTCTTATATAGTATGTAGGGTAATCTACTTAAATTTATGAAGAGACATTCAAAAATTTTAAATATGTTGTAGGGTTAATTAAATCTCTGTCCTGAAAAAAATTGAGAAAGCCCACGGCCGATGATGTAATTTTAGTGTTTTTGGCTAATCAAAAATTTAAAGGAGGATAATACTAATAATAACAATCAAACCTAATATTTATTGAGCCCTTAATATGCCAGGCACTATGCTTTGAACTTTACATATATTGTATCCATCAGTTTTTTGTTTTTAATTTTATTTATTTATTTTTTGGCTGCATTGGGTCTTCATTGCTGCACGCGGGCTTTCTCTAGTTGCGGTGAGCAGGGGCTACTCTTCGTTGTGGTGCACAGGCTTCTCATTGCAGTGGCTTTTCTTGTTGCAGAGCACGGGCTCTAGGTGCACGGGCTTCAGTAGTTGTGGCACGCGGGCTCAGTAGTTGTGGCTTGTGGACTCAGTAGTTGTGGCTCATGGACTCTAGAGCACGGGCTCAGTAGTTGTGGCGCACGGGCTTACTTGCTCCGCGGCTTGTGGGATCTTCCCGGACCAGGGATTGAACCCGTATCCCCTTCATTGACAGGCAGATTCTTACCACTGCACCACCAGGGAAGTCCCTATCCATCAGTTTTTATTATAACATATAAAGTACCCGATGCAATAGCAACTATTATTATTCTCATTTTCCAGATGAGGAAACCATTAAGTAATTGGCCTAAGTTCACACAGGCTGTAAAGTAAATAATTATAATATTCACTGTTAGATATACATTAAATTTAAAATGTTGGGAAAGGCTTGAAAACTCTGACCCTAAAAAGGTAAACTGTGAGAAAGAGCCCAAGGTCCTAGTATCACATATTTGGGGGATTAGGATTTAAATTAGATTACAGTGTAATGAAATTTGATGACTATTTTGTATCCTAAATTTAAATTTACTTATTATTCTCCATCAAAGAAGCAGCATAATGTGGTCACATTCGATGTCAAGGTACAATCTAGGCTTTGTCAACATAAGATGTGTGACCTTGGGTTCTCACTTCTGGGGGAGAGATAATAACACCACCTATGCCCTAGGGCTGCTGTAGAGGCCAAATGAGGCAACCATATAACGATCGCAGTGCTCTCATATAATTTCTATAGCTGTGAACAATGATTGGAGGAAGAGTAAGAACAATTCTTTAGCTCACTAAAGTATCCACATATTCAAGAAGCAGGGTGGTCTCTGAAACAAAGACTTTCCCCCCAACATCAGTTGTGAATTTCAGAGTAGTTCCGTCTTACTGGGTAAAAATAATAATAATATAAGTTGGATGTCATATAGTATAGGAATGCTTTATTCTAAGAATTATTTAGAGAGTAACCTAACCAACCAGCAGACCTGGGAGGTGATTAAGATAGATAGAAACTTTTAAATAAAATGAACAGTAAGACAGATAATTACCTTTAAAATACATTGTTAAGTGAAAAAAGGCAAGATATAGACTAGTGTGAGGTATATGCTGCTACTATCTGGGTAAAAAGGGGAATAAATATATATTTGCTTGAATATGTGCAAAATATCCCTGCAGGGAGATTCAAATATTGGTTCTATTGATTTTCTCTGGAAAGGAGAACTGACTGGCTATTGAATAGCAGGGGGAGAGAGGCTGGTCACTGTATGTCTTTTTATAGCTTTTGAATTTTGAGCCATAGCAATATATTATCTATTGAAAAAATAATGTAAAATAAAGAAAAAAATTTAAACATTAAGGAAGTAGAAGAAAACTAACATTACTGGATGCCAATTATGTGCCAGATAAGAAAGGTGGAATTTTAAAAAAATTATGGTGAAACAGACATAAAATTCTCCATTTAACCCTTTTTAAGTGTACAGTTCCAGTGGCATTAAGTACATTCCCATTAGTGTGCTACCATCAGCACTATCCAGCCCCAGAAATTTTTCATCATCCCAAACTGAAAGCCTTACACAAAGCTGGATTTTGTAAACTCCCTCCTTCAAATAATCCTACGTGGGCTCGATGAGAAAACAGTCTCAGGAAGATTTAATAATTTGCCTGGGACACAGAAGACCGGCCTCTGCTCTTCCCCACCCCTTGAAATCCTCTGGGCGGTGGGAGGGAATTAACTCCTGGGACTGGGGTTGGGGTGAGGGTGGGTGGAGGCTGGCTTCAGGCCCGGGGCCTCCTGCTGGGTCTCAAGCACCCATGCTACAAGTTCTTTTAGGAAACTTGACAAGTTGTGCCATGGTAACCTGTTGGTTATAAAAAAGCATTTGACTCATTGCTACCAGAGAAGGTTTAATTGTCCTTTCAAAGTGGACCCTGCAGAATGGATGGTGAACATCCATCATCGTTGTGAAAATGTACCCCACGCCTGGTGCTTAGACGTGCCTTAGAGTTGGTTCAGCGTGGATAGATTTATGGGCCACCACGTCAGGAAGTTATTATTCAAAGGGCACCTGCAGAACGGTACAGCACAACAAAAATGGGGGGAAAGAATGGCTCTTCTCCATGGATGGGAGGAAATTTCTAGCAGGGTAAGCCAAGCTGAACCCATCTAACAACCAAGAATCAGTTTGATGTTATCACTGGGCAACAGAAAACAGAGAACTAAACTGAGAAGCCTGCCGAAGTATCTACCTTTTTAATGAAATGCATGATTAAATAGCCCACAATTACGCTGACCCTGGTGCACATTCTTTCCTCATGATGCTGTGATGGGAGTTATTGCTTTCCACACTCTCCTTCCCTTTGGTCTCACTGGCCATCACTCCCATGTCTGTGAGAAGTGGTTCATGTTTTTGTTCTCGTATGGTTACTCAATAGCGTTGAACACACTGTAACACCATCCAATCATCCACGTTGTTCTTGGATGCCCACTCCTTTTTTGAGAATCAAAATGTGCATTAGGAATTGAGGACACTTTATGTTTGATTGTGTTCATGTTTGTTTAATTATCCTCCCCTTGTCTCACCACATTCAATCTCGAGAACAAAAATAAAAGCTGCTAATCAACTATTCTTCAATTTTAAAAGATTGGAATTTTTTTGGGGGAAAAATGCTGATAATGTCTATAGACAAAACACCTTCGTAATTTTTTAAAATCACACTTCACAACATACAGGAGTCCAGAGCCAGTAATTTGAAAGTCTGGTGCTACAATAGCTACATCATCCAAAATGGCAAGATAGTGAATCTTCTGGAAAAAAAAAGGGGGGGGGTACATTTCTTCATTTGGGGTTCTTATTTTTTTTTTTAACAAATTTATTTATTTTTTTGGCTGAGGCACTTAGCTTGTGGGACCTCAGTTCCCTAACCAGGGATTGAACCCAGGCCGTGACAGTGAAAGCGCCGAGTCCTAACCCCTAGACCACCAGGGAACTCCCTGGGCTCCTATTTCAAAGGGCAGAAAGGGAGGCTGTTACCTGTATCCCAATGGACAGGCATCGATTCTTCTTGAAGTGGTCCTTCTTCCTGTCCTCTGCAGTGACGGTGGCCATGGCGGCGGCGGTGGTGGTGATGGTGGCAGCATTGTTGCCCATGTGTTGACTTGCTGGGCCGTGGATCTGGGCATTGGCGGCTTCGATGGCGGCTGTCAGAGCCTTCATACTGTCCAGGCTCTCCGTGGAGTTGCTCAGTCCAGACTGGCTGATAATATCCCCTCGCTGGCCCTGTCCATCCATGTAGGCGTCCTGGGCCGACTCTGTGCTACTCTGGGCTGTGATAGAAATGAAAGGTTTCGTGGTAGTTCTGGGTGGGACTGGAGGTGGTGTCTTCTTATATGTTGTAATGCAAGATGACACTGGAAGACAGCGAAAACAAAGACACTGATTTCTGCATGGGTTTTAATTGTCAATATTGTAACTGACATCCATTGGAAATTAGGGCCCACGAAACACACCAAGACATTGAACGTGAAAATAGGTCTGTTGATAGACTAAGTGAGATCCCTGCTTAGGGGGCATATTTGGGCCTCCTCTAAGGTGACACCCCCATACGACTGATGGGGAAAGAGACTGAAAAACACTGATCTCTGAGATGGAAGTTTCTGAAATGGAGATTAATATGAACTGACATAAAACAGACAGGACTAGCCATCTGTAGAAATCTTCCCGGGCAACAGGGCACCCTGAGAGATAATGTATGACACGGAAAAGACCTGGGAAATCTTTGCCTTCTCAGGGAAATATTAACCATAGCTAATGCTGAACAAAGTAACTCATTGGAGAAGATTCTGGGGGTCAATAAAGAACATTGAAAAAAAGAAGAAAGCAAAGAGGTTGTGAGCCTGTGTGTTCTAATCCTAAGAACAGGGCAAAGTGCCTATGGGGGAGGGGGAGGGGAGGGGGAGGGAGCAGGGCGCCGGGTGGGGGGCTGAGCTCAACCCACTGTCTTAACTTCTTGCACCTTGCTTTTATCTTCATTCCGTTTCTCCTCGCTCCTTTTCTTTTTCTTTCTTTCTCTTCCTCCCTCCCTCTTTCCTTCCTTCCTTCCTTTTTCTGGGTATATGCTCACTCTATAAACTTTAATTCTGAATTGTGTTGCTGTTTCCAAGCAGATCCGTCCTCTGAGAGGGAGGACACCACACACACATCTCCTACTGTAAAATAAATGTACCCGCTAGTTGGGAGATCAGCCTGCGTGTAGCCTGTAGGAACCCACTCCACAAAGTGCTGTCCTTCAGGGCAACGTGATCAGCCCAAGGTTCTGAGGCGCCCCTTTTGGAGGTTCCCACTGGAGCAGCCTGCAGCCCCTCTCTGCAAACATCTGAGGATAAACCCAGGGTCTTGAAGAAGCTGTACACACTGCTTCTCAGCATTCCACATTTGTGGGGCACGATGCAGGAAAACAGATTGAAAAGAATGAAGTTTCCACGTGGGACCCGCCCCCTGGTAAAGAATGATTCCTTAACCAGCTTTCTAAAGACTTTTGTTGAGTCCCCTTAAAAAATGGTTCAAACTATTGTGCTTCCATCACTTTCTCCCCCACCTCATTTCCAGCCCCACCCTCAGCCTTTCCTTGTGGGACTGTTGTTAACACCAAATCGGCTAGTCCTGACCACACAATGCTAGCTAGTTACCCATGGTTCTAGTTGTCACTCAGGCCATCTCGCTGAATGAAATACTCACTTCGATATTCAGGGTGTTTCCTGAGGTCACTCAAAAAAAGCATCCTATAACGAACAATGAACAGAAGGATCGCATTTCTCTGCCCTGCTGTTCCACTGCTCTGTGATTTGGTGTAATTTCCTTAACCATAAAAGATGGGGACAGAAATGTTTGGCTACTTCCCAGGGCTTGCCCAAGAGTTGAAGGAAAAGAAACGCACAGATGTCACATTACAGTATCACATGTGCTCTGGAGGTGAGGGTAACCTGAATAATAGAAATGTAGCCTCCTCTCGGTTACCTGGGGCTGGCAGAGTCTCCCCCAGGAAAACCTTCCATCTCAGCTGTGCGTGAATCACACATCTTTAAATATGAACAGAGCTCAGCAGTACACACTCCAAACTCCGCAGCTTTTAGCTAACGAGCCTGGGACCAGCAGAGGGAGGCTCACAGCGCTGGCGGAGGCGCGGAGCTGGAGCAGGACCAGCCCGGGCTCAGGTTATCCCACCAGCCACAGGGAAGCCAAGGGATGCAGACACGTGCATGGTTGATGTTTCCCCTCACTTGATTGAGTTTCATGCACTGTAACCACTGAGGAGCTACTTTCTGCTTCCCAGGAAATTTGAAGGGGATAATGCTCGGTGTCAGTTACTCAGCTGCAGACCAGAGTGGGTGGGCCGGGGAGGGACCATCATTAGGATAGAATCAATCTATCTATTCGAATCTAAGAAACTAGATCATTTTATGACTTCTCCTACAATGTGAACTCATTACAGTAAGTCCCCTACATTGCGAACTTTCAAAGATGTGCCCGTGCCAGCTGTTGTGCTGTACTACTGTACTTTTCAAGGTACTGTACTGTAAGAATAAAAATGTTTTATTTATTTTTTATTTTTTTATGTTGGGGATAGGAGTTTATTAATTAATTAATTAATTTTTGCTGTGTTGGGTCTTCGTTTCTGTGCGAGGGCTTTCTCTAGTTGTGGCAAGCGGGGGGCCACTCTTCATCGCGGTGCGCGGGCCTCTCACTATCATGGCTTCTCTTGTTGCAGAGCACAGGCTCCAGACGCGCAGGCTGGAGTTGTGGCTCATGGGCCTAGTTGCTCCGCGGCATGTGGGATCCTCCCAGACCAGGGCTCGAACCCGTGTCCCCTGCATTAGCAGGCAGATTCTCAGCCACTGCGCCACCAGGGAAGCCCCGTTTTCTTTATTTTTTGTGTTTTTTTTTTTGTGTGTGTGTATTATTTGTGTGAAAAGTATTATAACCCTATTACAGTACAGTACTACGTAGCTGATTGTGTTAGTTGGGTACCTAGGCTAACTTTGTTGGACTTATGAACAATTGGACTTATGAATGTGCTCTAGGAACAGAACTCGTTCCTATGTAGGGGACTTGCTGTATTTTGTTCGAAATGGGTTCTCAGGACATTCAGCCCACCTATATTCCAAAGAAATGAAGTGCCACTTTCCAACATCAAATGTCTGATCCTTTGGATTGTTTACTGCTCCTTGTTAGCTACCCACAGTTTCCTTCTTGGGTGTGGATAATCAAAACCAGACAACGCGGCCAAATACAGTATCGTATCATTTGCTGTGATTTACAGCACGATGTGGTACCTATGATTAGGGGGTGGGGGTATCACATTATTCCCAGTGTGATGTTGGGGTTGGCTACGCACCCCCGGGGCCAAATGCAATTTGGCGCCATCTGGTGGCTGTTATCATTACCTCTTCGATATCAATAGGGATAATTCTGGGGACTTGGATTGCTGGGGACTTTCAGGACAGCAGCAGCAATGCTAGGCATCCACTAGGGTTAGACTGGACAGGGAAGACCCCGGGGACGTGGCTTCCTCAACAGGCTGGCCCAGCCCCAATGCCCAAAGGAGGTAAGAATTTGAGATTGGCTCGCTCTGAATTAGGGGACCATCCGCCATGGGGTTACATCCCAGGGGCTTTACTATGAGATTTTACTGGTGTTTAGAGCTTGGCACAATTCTGCCAGGGCCATCGGAGTCAAAGAAGCACCACCTGTCAGTCATCAAATAGGAATTTCAAAGGAATTCAAATCTTTAAGATTGCACTTTGAGGGCGAAGAAAGGAGACCCAACACACGACTCACACTTCTCGCAATTCCCTTCCTCCTCATGCCCCAGTTCTTGTGCATTTGAGGCTGCTCCAAAAACTCAGACAGCTAAATCCCCCAATTTTTCCGAGCATCACGCTTTCTTAGTTTTGCAGGCTAAGCCCTAAACACTTCTCTTCTGTCTTTGTTGTTGTTGTCGTTTTGTTTTTAAAATTCTACTCTCGTGATTCAGCACCACGAATGATTTAGAATACACTGAGGTCTGAGCACCAGGAGGCGTGTGGTAGAGTGGGGCCCAAGGACGGTGAAACACAAGTTAATAAGTCTTGTCTGGTCAAGACAGAAACAAAAAATGAGGGGCTTACATGCAGTAAGGGAAACACTTCATTGTTTAAGAGGAACATTCTCAAAACCACTGATTAAAAAATGCAAGTGCTACTTTTACTCAAGGGGAACTTGAAAAAGAAATGATGCTGTTGGTTTAATCATTATTACCGCTTTCCTTTGTCAGATAGGTTTATTTGTTCATATCAGATACATTGATTTTTTTTCTCCTTCTTTGGGTCCTGGTGATGTGCTATCCCAGTGCAAAGTTGGCTGAAAAGTCTCCTATCCATTTACAAGAAGAGTCAGCAGGAGCAGGTTTCCAGATTTCACTGTCATTACTTTCATTCACATAGTAGTGTAATGCATCAAGAGACCAGAGATCGGTTTTTACATTTGAGTTAAGAAATTTTTTTTTTTAAAGAAGAACTTATGGAGAAAACCAAATGAGAACAAATTCCTACCCTATTTCAGTTTGTAGCTGATTCTTCAATATTTTCTCCATTTGCATAGAAAGATAATGCTGTTGTAAGTCTCAGAAAGACCAGAGCCAGGGATTATTTTTGTCTGGAGTGGTGAAGGATTTCTGGAAAACTACCTGGACTCTCTTTTCATTCCGGTTATGCTATGTATGTCAGCTGGACACAAAACAGATGTAGGAGCAAACCTACTTTTTATTTCTTCTTATTCATATGGACTTACTGGCTGAGCTAATGGGTCACATACTCTAAAGCTATGTTGAGGAATTATTTAGCAGTTCCTGGTTGCCGAATGTTAGAAACGCTTTCAGATACGAGAACAAGCCCATAAGGAACTCCAAATAAAAACACAAAAGATCAACAGAAGAATTCCAAAATATACAAGTACATGGCTGACTTTGTAGGTGTAAACAAGTTGTCCTTCCTTGTTCTTTTTTTTTTTTTTTTGCGGTACTAGGGCCTCTCACTATTGTGGCCTCTCCCGTTGCGGAGCACAGGCTCTGGACGTGCAGGCTCAGCGGCCATGGCTCACGGGCCCAGCCGCTCCGTGGCATGTGGGATCCTCCCCGACCGGGGCACGAACCCGTGTCCCCTGCATCGGCAGACGGACTCTCAACCACTGCGCCACCAGGGAAGCCCCTCCTTCCTCGTTTTTAACCACAAAGCAGGCTGTGATTTGATCTGCTTTTACTAGTCAGAGCAATTTTGGATTTGCAGTGAGTCGTATCAGATGGTCTGCTCTTGCTGAGTCCAGACCACCAGAGAGAGAAGGGCTGCCTGGAACCACGGTCTAGTTTCTATCGAGGACAAAGGTCTCCTGATTTGAGTGATTTGGTCCAGCTGAACAGGAGGTTAACACGCCCTCAAAAGGAAGTGCTTTATTGGAAAAGAGATTTAAAAAATGGAATGGGGCTAACAGTGGGGCGCTGGAGCTGGCTCTTATCAGCTTGCTAGATTCAACTGTGCAAACCCCTCCCCAAGTCTGTGTTCAGTGACATTTCCTTGCTAGCTTGAAACTGACCTTGGTTTGAGTGTTTACACCACGGAAATTGGCAAGTGCTGTGACTCAGTAGGTATCCCCCCCCCCCCCCCCCCCCCCCGCAGAGAGCTGGTTGTTAAGCATTTCCAGCACACCTACCACACAGACCCAGTGTTATTCAAAGTGTAATCCACAGACAGGTTTGGATTCACAAAGTATCTGATGAGTGCACCATGAGATAGGTCATGAAAACATCCAGAGGAAGCGTTTAGAAACTTTATAGCAATTCTACAGAGATTCTGTCAGTTGAATCCATTAGAATGATGACGGCTTGTTTTTTTGCATGTTTTTGTTTTTTAAAATTTCTTTCTTCTAGTAATTCATTTTAATTGCGTTTTACCAAAATGTTGACCTGCAACAGATTGGACATCCAATAAGCAAACAAACTGTCCATCACCAGAGACAGTTTGAGAAGCACTGATTTTGGAACGTTCGCAAATCCAGGGGACAGGGCAGTGGTATTGCACGTGAGATTGAGAGACTAGAGAGGTAACTGGAAACTACAGGCTACTTTAGAAAGCAAAACGATGTGGAGAGGCCAAAGGAAAGAAATGTGGGAGCACCTAAACTTGGGACATGAAGGCAGGACTGCACAAATACAGGACGGGAAGAGTAGACTTGTGGTTTTAACGTCAGGTAAGTTGTCTATTTCTATGACGGTGTGTCTGTGTAGATATGTGATATCTAGAATGAGGGAAGGATTGCCTTGCTGCCTTCCTGCCCTCCCTTTAAGGGGAAATCACAGGGTTCTCTGAGGAGAGGAAAACCATATCTTATAAGGAATGGTTTAAGGAGAGAGGGTGTTTCGTTTGCAAGAGAAGGTAGACGGAGGGGTTTCCCATTATTTCGAAGGCTATTGTGTAAAGGATGGCATGGCCTCAGGCCGTATGAGGCCCGCAGGGAAACCACAAAAGGAAAAGCTCAGAGAGGCATAAAGAATTTTTCTAGGAGTCGGTCGTCCAAGGATGGAATATGGGCCCTTCGCTGGGGAGTGAGCTCTCTGTCTGAGAAGTAGGGACCCATTGACAAGGATGCTAAGAGAGGAGGTCAGGGAGAGTTACCAGCAGGCTGTTGGTAGCAGTGAGGAATGTTCTGGCATCCTGGGAGCACATATTGGCACCGATGAAGACAAAACTCTTAATTGAGAAGTTTGCTGCTACTACTTCCGGGCAAGAAGGCCCCGAAGTGCTGAATTTACAATCAACGGTGGAGATCATCCTCCCCGGGGTAACATGCTCCCCAGTCTGGACTGCCCCACCAAATGCCAGACAAATCTGTGATCTAGCTGGAATCCTTCACATGATAAAAGCACAAACCCAGGTGAAAACAAAGTTGATGAGATGGAGAATGAGTCCACACACTTCACCTGCCCTTAGATCAACTGAATCATTGGAGGGTCCATCTTTCCTCCGTAACACACGCTGTGCTAAGAATTTAATAGACAAGACTTCCCCTGGTGGCCCAGTGGTTAAGAATCCACCTGCAAATTCAGGGGACACGGGTTCGATCCCTGGTCCAGGAAGATCCCACATGCCGCGGAGCAACTAAGCCCGTGCGCCACAACTACTGAGCCTGTGCTCTAGAGCCCGTGAGCCACAACTACTAAGCCCGCTGCAACACCTACTGAAGCCCTCGCACCTAGAGTCCATGCTCCGCAACAAGAGAAGCCACTGCAATGAGAAGCCCGTGCACTGCAACGAAGAGTAGCCCCTGCTGGCCGCAACTAGAGAAAGCCCGAGAGCAGCAGTGAAGACCCAATGCAGCCACAAATAAATTAATTAATTAAAAAAATAATTTAATAGACATGGTCTCATGACCCAGATCTCACTAAACCCATTTGTTTGATGGTAAGACTGAGGCTCAGGTTAGGTAACTGACTTCTCGAAGTCATGCTGCTCCTAGATGTTCACAGGGCTTCCAATCCCACCTCTTCTGTTCAGCCAAACTGCCTGTATTCATCCGCCTAGTAAGCCTTCCCTGAAACACCACGTCCAGTAGAAGATAACGCTCTCCACGAGGAATTCCAGGAAACTGCCCCTAGCTCAGTCCTCTGGGAGTCCTTTGACCCAGAGGACTGAGCTAGGAGTGCAAAGGTCTGGAGGATGAATGCATTTGGAGTGGTCAGCAAGGGGTGCCCAGCTGCAACTTGAAAAATTTTGCAAAAGGAGAGAAACTCCACGAAACAAAATACACATGGAAAAATCGCCCCCTTGTTTCAAAATATTTACAGCTTAACATCTACAGGCCACCCAAAGTGTGGTGGTCAGCGTCCGCAGCCTGCTGGCCCCATGGTGAGGCGGCGGTGATCAGAGGGCTGTGGGGACGGGGCACAGGGCTTCTGCTGGCCTCTGTCCTGGTTAGTTTTGGCTCCAGGTACGTGGCTATGGGACTGATTACCACCAGAGCCATCCGCCACGGAAACCACAGAAAACGAGCTAACCTTTCCTCCCTCGAAGTAGAGAAAAGCAGGCTTGTGTACGGGTGGAGGGGGGCGGAGAGGGATGTGGACAGAGAGGGAAGGGTGGTGTTAAGAACTCCTGTAGTCATCAGGCTCGCCAGTTGGTAGTTACTAGTATTCCAGACGCTTCCTAATGCCAGACAAATGCCCGGAGCCCAGGCTTGTCTGGCTCAGAGATCTATTCAGCCGATAGCAGCCCGGCCCTGGTGGGGAGAGCAGATCTTTCAGGGAGCAGCCTCCATGGCTAATCAAACACAACATTGTTCTCAGAAGGAAGAATGGAAAGGTTTGTTTCAGAAGCATAGCTTTTTTTTTTTTTTTCCTTTTGAGGCACCCTAGTTAGTTTAACAAGTTGCTACAAAACTTGGGCTTCCTGAGGTGAGGCTGTCGTGCACAGTGCATGTTCTGTCCCAAACTCCAGGGAGGGAGGGATCCGAAAATTAGTCACTAAAAAAAAAAAAGCCCCAGGCACTTCATGCCTGGAAATGATGTAAGACGCAGCCACTCCTCTGTTAGAACTACAACCAAACAATGCTCGGCGATCGCGGCAGCTGCTCTCCAAATGTCAGCGCCAAGCCCGGCCAAAGGGCTGGAAGGCCACCGAGCCCAGGACTTTGTGCGCTACCTTTGTCGCCCACATTTTCCCCAAGCACTCTCAGGACCCTGGCAACAGGTAACGTGGCAACCTTTTCCTTCTAAAACGGCAAGCGGCAGGATTTCAGAGAACAAAAGGATTTTTTGAAAGCCAGCTGCATCTCCCTCGCCACCCCTCCCCCTCCCCCCCACGCCCTCCCCCTTCGCCACTCCAAGTCTGAGAAAACAAAGTATTGCTGCGGCAGCCCGGCTCTCGAGCGCCCCCTGGTGACCAAGCTCGGAACATCACCGATGTACCTTTCAAGGTACAACTTCAGTCCGAGGCTCGGCTCCCAGGTAAGTCACGCGGGACGTCCGGGCTGCGTTTGCCCAAAAAACGCAGAGTGGAAGTCAAGAGTCAGATGTCTTGCTTTTTAATTTATCACCTCAACAAAAATTTTACCCGTGCTGCAGGGTAAGATCTCTGGGTTGAGGTTGCTGACCCTTTATTTTTTTCAAAGCAGCCGCTAGGGCCACAGTTTTTGTTTCCTTGGCAAGCTGAAAAGCAAAAGCTGCTGTGGCCATTTGGTTAGGTGGATGGCAGTGAGGATGAATAGCCAGGAAACTGAGGATTCCTGGTGGGTGGGACTTGCATTTTCCATCTTTATCTGAATTTGTCGCTTGTTTGCAGGAAGCTTGCAGGTAGAAGCATTTCTCATTCCCATCGCTTGTTTCCAGTTAGTTCATTTGCAAGGATGACTGAGGATTTCCAAACCGCAGGCCCAGCTTCCCAGAGAGCGTGCTTTGCAGCCCCACCCTAGCTCTTCTATCTCTGTCTGGGGCAAACACCCACGAAAATGCCAAGGGCAGTAGTTTTAACCAGCCTTCTTCCTCTCACGGCTTCTCCCGCCCTCCATGGTCTCTGATTTAGAGGAAGGACTGCAGTTGTGAGGTGCTGCCAGGCGTGAGGGCATCCCTCTTTGTCCCTCTCTGGAAATGTTAACCGGAAACCAAGAAAGGAGTTTAGATCAAAGTAACCGTTCTCTTCAAAAAGTTCCATTAATTAACTAAATTAAAGGAAGTTAAGTGCTGTTTGGAGGAAAGTCATTTAGAAGGCCCAGGTCCAGGGACAGAGGTCTAAAGCCTCTAATGTGACCCTTTAATGAAGCTTGGCAACCAGTTAATATGAGAAGTTGGGGCTTACCCTATGTAAAACCAGTTGTTGCCTAAAATCAGTCATTTCAAAGGAACATCTTGAAAGTAGACAGACATTCGGCTGGTTGTTGCCTTGATCATTTAATAGTAAGATTAAAAACTGAGGTCTCTGAGTAAGAATCATTTGACCGGTAGCTCAGGTGAGTCATAACCTTCATAGAACTAGGCACAAAGGTTCACAGCAGGATGTTCAGAACGCCTGGCTTACTAATTTGCGAGGCGGGGCTGTTGCTTCCAGCAGGGAATGCCTTCAGGATTTCATGGCTCATTTTCCCAGCCTCTCCAACAGATGCTACTGAGTCATCCATGCACACAAGTGACTGCCCTGGCAGTGTCATCTGTTAGGATTAAATTTCCATTTGTTCCATGACTTTATGAAGCAATTTCTAACGATTGAATCAGATATACCACTTCCTCTAGGATCTAGAGATTTTTTTTTCTTTTTTAATGTTTGTAACATCATGTGAATTTTTCAGAATTTGTCCCAGCCAAGTCAGCAGGTCTTCCTGGGTTGAATGGACTGTTTACAGGAGGGGAAGATTCAGGACCCAAGGTCAGGGTTACAGAATGAAATAAGTTTTCCTGTTTGGGCAGCTGGTCCCACCTCCTCAGGTTCGGGCAGACTGGGTCTTGTTGGAAGATAACAGGCCTGGGATACCTGAGGTAGGGATGGTGCCAGGAGTGGGGAAGGACATTTTGCTTTTAAGCTTTTCATCAGCTAGCTTTCATTTCTTGTTAGATGTCACTTCTTAGCAATACTTGCCTGTATTCCCTGTTAGGTGAAATTTTTTATTTTTTCCCGACCAAACTGAGAGAAAGGAATTAGTTAAGGATGTAAGAATCACAAGGTCAGGCATTGTTGTCCATTGTATTCATGACGACTACAGTACTTAGACCATTCGTGGCACATAGTCGTATGGTGGAAAATACTTGTTACGTGAAGGAAGGAACAGGGATGAGAAGGGATTTCCTGGAGAAGCAGAAAAAGGGACTAATACTTAGGAAAGCACGGTCACCAGGGTAGAAAGAAAATGAATACTCAGCAAAGCCAGTCTCTGGGACCTTGGATGTTGCAATATAATCTCCCATCACTGATGCCCACTTCTGTTTGGCCTTGGTCATATGCTGGCCAAATGCAGCTGTGATTGGCCAGCTTTTGACATGGAGCTAGAATGTGAAAGGCCCACCTCGTATTAGCTGGAAGCAGTTAGTCCTATGGATTATCCACCTAACTTCCTCCACCCTCTCTGCTGGGCTTTATCCATGTGGGGCTGTGATGCTCACTGCCCTTTCCCCAGAGCAGCTGCCTTTCCTCCTCAGTTCCTTCCATTCCTTATTATTCTTTGACTTCTTATTCCTGGTCTCATTTCATGACACCTGTACCATGGACCTGGAAAGCAAGGGAAACCTGGAATGCAATCACACAGCCCAGCAGGACTCTCCGCCGTGGGGCACACAGCGGACCTCAGCGGGTACTGAGCTCTGAGGCCAGATGGAGTCGCTGACTGGCTCCAGGTGAGAGCAGGGTCTCGGGCACACACTGCCCACTGGTCTCCCTTGAAACGGTGAGCTGGCCATGCAGAGTGAGGGTGCTGAGCCCACACCCGGTGAGGTCATGTCTCATGATGGTCCATCGGGCTGAGTCCTCACTGAAACCTCTGGCTGGATCGATCAGGAGCCTCTGCTCTCTGGCCAACACCCTGGGCTTCGGAGAGAAGGCAGACCTTGTGTCAAAGCAGCCTGATGCTGCTGCCCTGTGGACAGAGGGCTTGGCCGGCTGGCTCCACCTGGAGCAGAAGCTTTTGCATCAGACAAACTGGGGGAAACAGGATATATGAGGAAGCAAAGAAGAAAGAAAATGTATCCAGCATGTCTTCCTGTCAGTTGGAGGGCGATGAGAAATAATCACCTGTGTCTGGAGAGCAAGGCATGTAGGGGGGCCTGATCTGTGCAGTGAGGCAGTTAATTATTCGTCTGACTTCTTTCCGCTTTCCTCCCTGAAATCCCCCTCCTCAAAGGAAAAACAGGATAGACTTTGTGGGTTAAGCTGTGGAATACTGTCTACCAGCCCGCTGGGCCCAGAAAGGACACCAGCCCCTTACTGACTCTCAGATGACAGGATCAGTGCTTCAAAATGACACCTCATTATCCAACTGTGTCACTGACAGATGAGGACACAGATCCAGAGAAGAACTTGGCTGGGGCCCCCCAGTCTTCTTCTGTCTGCACCACACAGCAAACACCATCAGCCTTTACAGTGGGTTCATAAAGGGCCACTTCAGACTGCATTCACAATTCCACTGTACAGTTGGGTTTTGGTCATTTGCCAGAATTAAATAAAAATATCAAGGAACCCTCCTACACTGTTGGTGGGAATGTAAATTAGTACAACCGCTATGGAGAACAGTATGGAGTTTCCTGAAGAAACTAAAAATAGAACTACCATATCACCCAGCAATCCCACTCCTGGGCATATATCCAGAGAAAACCATAAAAAAATAAAAAAGACACATGCACCCCAATGTTCATTGCAACACTATTTATAGTAGCCAAGACATGAAGCAACCTAAATGTCCATCAACAGAGGAATGGATAAAGAAGATGTGGTATGTATATGTTATGGAATATTACTCAGCCATAAAAAAGAATGAAATAATGCCATTTGCAGCAACATGGATGGACCTAGAGATTGTCATACTGAGTGAAATAAGCCAGAGGAAGACAAATATCATGTGATATCACTTATATGTGGAATCTGTTTTGTTTTTTTTTTTTTTGGCCATGCCACGTGGCTGGTGAGATCTTAGTTACCTGACCAGGGATTGAACCCGGGCCCACAGCAGTGAAAGCACGGAGTCTTAACCTCTGGACCACCAGGGAATTCCCTGTGGAATCTAATTTTTCAAAAATGACACAAATGAACTTATTTACAAAACAGAAACAGACTTACAGTTATCGAAAACAAACTTGAGGTTACCAAAGAGGAAACGTGGTGGGGAGGGATGAATCAGGAGTTTGAGATGAACATACCCACACTACTATATATATATAAGGTAGATAACCAACAAGGGCCTACTGTATAGCACAGGGAACTCTACTCAATATTCTGTGATAACCTATAGGGAAAAGAATCTGAAAAGAATGAACATATGTATAACTAATTCACTCTGCTGTACACCTAAAACTAACACAACATTGTAAATCAACTCTGCTCCAATAAAATGTTTTTTAAAATCCCAGCAAACTGGTGAGGCCAGCACTAAAATCTATCAGTTTACTCTAGCTACTGCCCACCAGCATCCACATTCACTGTGTTTCCTGGGAGCCAGGTACCTGGACCTATAATCCCAACTCCACAAGTGACTGGAGGCAAGAGAGTTTGGGTTGCCCACCTTCTGCAGAGTGGGGTCCGACTGGAACCTGGGTTCTTCTCATCTATGCCTCCGTTCTCTTCTTTTAAAGAGCTGCTTTATAATCTATCATTAAGATTCTCCTCTGAACCCTCATGAGAGCAATGTCCAAAAGCCTTTTTCTGAATCTCTTGGTCAAACGTGCTTGGAATTCAGAACTTTTTGGATTGTAGAAAGCTGACTTGCATGACACACCCTGGGGGGCCTGGGTACTCTAACCTGTCTGTCTGCCGGAAAAGGTGAAACAGTCACTCTGCAAGTAGTTGCAAGGGCAGGTTTTGGCCTATGGCTTTCAGAGCGCTGAAGGATGGTGGCCACCCACTCCTTCAGGTGCGTGGGTGTCGCCAGGGGCCTCCTCCTCCAGGGCATCTCTGGTCCTGGACGGAGCTCTGTCCCAGCCTGGCCCAGGAGGAGAATGGGGGATGGGTAGTGACTGGGTGGTGGTGGGCTTGGCCTGGTGGGTGGGCAAGGTTTCTACATCTTTAAGGAAAAGAGGAATCCGATTTCAAGTTCGATAATACTTCTGACATTGTCTCTCTTTCCTTGACCATGTGAGTTCTGGGTGTTCATTGGTTTGTCACTGTGTTTCACACACCATTGGCAGAAACACCTTTGTTGGTTTTTGTTATAATGGTAACAGGGGTACTTATAGGGGCTTTTAACTGGCCTCTTCCCACTGTGGAATGCTGTCTACAAAAATTACAGAATGCCTAGTCTGAAGATAAACGCTTGGAGATAAACACTTCATATCTGCCAGGTTGTGTGCTTGTGTGTGAGGGCGTGTTGTGTGTGTGTGTTTTTTTTTTTTTTTTCTTTTTGCGGTATGTGGGCCTCTCACTGTTGTGGCCTCTCCCGTTGCGGAGCACAGGCTCCGGACGCGCAGGCCCAGCGGCCATGGCTCACGGGCCCAGCCGCTCCGCGGCATATGGGATCCTCCCAGACCGGGGCACGAACCCGTATCCCCTGCATCGGCAGGCGGACTCTTAACCACTGCGCCACCAGGGAGGCCCGTGTGTGTGTTTTGAGCCATCCCTTCCATCCTCTTCCCCATTCTCATCCTGTACCCTAAAGCTATGATCTGACTTCACAGCCAAAGAGATAAAAGTAACATTCTTCTCCTTGGCCCACCGTACTTTGTACTGACAGGAGGGTGGTTCCACGCTAGGTCCAGGCTGGCTGCTGCGCTAATTTGATGCAGCCCAGGACACTCACCTAAAAGTTGATTCCTAAGGGCATTCCTCATTCATTAAAGCTCTACCCAGAACACAGCTGGAAAATCATTTTCAGATCACAAGTTTTTATCCCACATTTCCAATCCAAGAGATAACAGACAGGCTCCATGTAAAATAGCTTGAATTAAAGAATAAACCGTTGTGTGGCTAGACATGTCCGTGAACTGCAGGCAGAAATAGATCAAGCACTAGAAAAAAAAATTTTTTTTTAATCTAGAACAAGCCCCGCACTGCCTCCTGGTGTGGATTACATTTTACTTTTCAAAAGGAACCATGGATAGTAAAGCGAAATCATTTTGATTCTTTTGGATTTCTACTGTTGTAGGTGAAAGGTTTTATTAATCAATTCTTTGAAAAACCAGCTATACCCACTGTAAACCTACCAAATGAGAGGAAGTTAAGCTGTTCAGTGGGTTGTACGTTTGGGTCCTTGTTTGGAATTTCAAGCTCATGTTAGGGGACTGGCCCGTGGTTGCAATTTACACCATTTATCAGCAGGATTGCCGAAGTGCTGAGGTGCCGGAATGCGGAAACACTGGAGGAGACCAGCGCTGGTCTTTGGATCAACATTCATTACCAATAAAGAGTTAGGAAATTGATCACAGGGAAGGGAAGCATGTTAATGGCCGCCGCTCAAAGGTCCAGCCCCTTTCTGTTACTGATAACCTTGCGACGTCTCCAGATAAAAGCCAGCCTTGTCACCCCCAGGCACCTGGCTGAGAGGTAATAAAACTGTTGCCTTATCTTCTAAGAGTGGAGTTGGTCCAACCTCAGCCCGAGGTAATTACAGTAAACTGAAATTGCCTGTCATTTACAAAAAAGGGAAGGCGTAAGGCGGGAGAAGGTGTTTGTCTCTCTCCTTGGATTTTAAAAAGAAAGCGAGCAAAACAGCCAGAAGTTTTCCAGGGAGTGAGAAAAACAGCCCGGCTTGGCCACCCTCTCCTGGGGGTAACGGATTGCTGGCGGCTCAGGTCCCCGTGACGATCTGAAAAAGAGGCTCAAGCTGATGAAAATCCAAGCAATCTTCTTAGTCTGTCCTTTCTAAATGTAAATGACAGAGTCGGAGCCCTGCTAGGGAGGGCAGGAAGTCTCCGTCTTATCCAGTGACTCATTCAGTCCTGTTAGCTCCAGAAGCTGCATAAAAAGTTTTAGCAAAAGCAGCAACAAATCTACTTTAAATACTAGCACAGTAAGGAAATTCCTCTCTTTCAGGCCGAATGCCATCCACACAAAAGAGCTCCTGTCGACATCTCATTTACAATCTACCCCCAGGACACAGACAGGACCATTTCAATAAACCCGGCTCAGAAACACCTATTGTTCAAAATCTTCAACTAGCCACAGGCTACCACCACTCCCTATTGTTTTGTAAAATAAAAGATTTAGAAGGAGCCAGATTGGGACCTGGAAGCTCTGAAAAGAGGAAGGAAAAAAGTCCCTTTGACCCGATGCTGTTGGAGAACGTGCGTGAAGAATAAAGTTGATGGATTTTCATTTTTACAAGAAGTGCATAAGCAACGCCCGCTCCCTTCCTGAACTCGTGATCGGGGATTCTAAAAGCGGTGCCAACTTTGTAAAGAAGTTAACTCCTGCCAACGGGTCTGGTACCTGAAAAGTCAAAGGCTCTACTTACCCTATTCTCTGTCTTACAGAAGCCCTGATGGCAGCCACAGCAAAGCACCAGGTGAGTATTCGATCTGGGTTGTTTCCTCGGGATTTATAGCTTGACTGTCCTTTCTATGTAGGATTTTGAGGCTCGCTGCAGAACCTACCCACCGCCCTACGACGAATGGTTTCCTCCTTTTCAACACCACCATTTTGCTCCCTCTTTTAGTAAAACCTGACCACTTTCTGGAATTACATAATGTAGCCTTTAGACGCTTTTTCTTCAGATAGGCCTCAAATGAAGAGGTACATTTGTGTTGACCAAACAAAATGGGCATTTTTCAAAAACTCAGTGTCTTTACCCTCCTAGCAGATCTTCAAGTTCACTTTCCCTATCTTAGCAAGTAACTCCTTTTCCTACCCAGATTTCAAGCCACAACTCTGGGCATCACCTCTAATTCCTTTGGGTCCTTCCCTCCTATCTCTTAAATCCTTCTGGAATCCTTCCACATCCTACAATCCACCTTTCTGCTTCCCTAGATCCTATGATTTCCTCTCTGGAGGATGACAGCAACTTCCTACCTCAGCCAGCGTTCCTCAAACTACCTGTTGTGACTTATTAACGGATCATGAAATCAGTTGAGGTGGGTCATGCAGTTTCACCATTTAAAAAAAACGGAATAGATTAGAAAACGTCAGAGTGCATCAAACAAAGGAAAAGTAAGTTCGGTTTTGGGACGCTTGTGTCAGTGTGTGTCCCGAGATCTGTGTACATTCTGGGTTAACAGGTAGAATGTATCTTGTCTGTCAGGAGTTTGAGAAATACTTTTCTAATTGGTCTCACGGGCTCTGTCTTGTCCTTGGCTCCAAACTGTTATACATGCTCAGAGCAGGAGGGGGAGATTATGAACGGATCCGGCTGACAGCTCTGCCCTCTGGGATAAAGACGTGGGTCTGGGGCTTTGGAGATTCTAATTATTTAGTTCCTCATCCTTTCAGGTTTCAGAACTCCACGTCCTCCCGACCACTTTTCCTTTTAGCTGTTCAAGCCACCAAGTTCCCTGGCCTTTGCAGATGGAATTTCCCTATAGGAACGTTCTGTCCTCTTTCTCCTTCAGGTATCAGCTGAGGTGTCGCCTCTTCCAGGAAGGCTTCCGGAAGTCCCTCTAAACGCCTCTTAGTTCTCATGAGAACCCCTGACGTTTTATCTGACAGAGCACTTATTGCATCATGATTATCTTCTCGGTTCCTTACAGAACTTTAAGCTCCAAGGGGCAGCCAGTATATATTTGTTGGGGGTAAATATTGTGCATCGAATGTGTCACATCTTACGCAGTTCACACTTCCTTCCTACAAACCCATTTGGATAGTTATAAAATACCGTATCTCTGTTTCTCAAAGCTTGAGTTTTCATTCGTTTACACTGAAGTGTCTCTTGTTCATTTGCTCTTCAAACACAACCTAATTAACTTCCGAATTCACTGGACTCCTCCTCTTAAAACTCAAAATAATAAAATGCGGGGAAAGCTGTTGTACCCCTGGCTGGTCACTCACCCTCTCTGAGCCTCAGATAATACAGAGGAGCAGAGCTCAATGACCTCTAAGATCTCTTCCAGGCTGCCACTCTGAACCTCTGGCTTGCACTAAGGACCAGAGAGGTTAAGTGACTTTCCCAAGGTCAAACAGCTCTCTAGTGGCACGATATTGTCTGTCTTTCTATAGATTTTTAACAGCAAGCTGCAAACAAAAAAACCTTCTACCCAGAAATCGGTAGTGCCACTAAAAAGTGTGCCTGAAAGAGAATCATAAAATTAAAGAAGGGACTTCCCAGGTGGCGCAGCGGTTAAGACTCTGTGCTCCCAATGCCAGGGGCCCAGGTTCAGTCCCTGGCCAGGGAACTAGATCCCACAGCTAAGGAGCCCTTGAGCTGCAACTAAGACCCAGCGCAACCAAATAAACAAATATTTTTAAATAATAAATAAATAAAATTAAAGAAATAGGGGACTAAAAAAACCCAAAAGCCAACAGCATTCATAACGGGTTCCTGCCCAGGCAGGTCCCAACATTTTAAAAACCAATCTTGCTGTTAGATGCAGAGATGTTCAGATTTCCTTTTAAAAACTGGAAGTGAAAAATTCAAGAAACTTTTGCATCCTGACCCCTTGTAGATGCCCTTCTGCAGAGGCACAAATGGACCCAGCCTTCCTCAAGGTACTGATTCGAGCATCCCAGTGGCTTTTTTAGTGCTGAGGCCCTCGTGCCTTGATCTGATGCCACTCTGAGGACCAAAGCTGTAACTCACCAGGATGAGACTTGGCCTCAGTTCCTGTACCCCATCCCCCATCCCTCCCGGCCAGGACCACCTCGCAGTCCCTGCTTTCAAGGACAGACTTGTGTTATTTCCTTAGTTACAGAGTTTGGGCGTTAGATAACCTGCTCTGTAAAATAGAAAGTCAACAAACCAGAAATACACCCCTTTAGGGAAAAAAAGAAACAAAAACAATAGCTATACTACTTTTCCCTCCTATGTTATGTGCTATGTTTTATTCTATAATGTAAGTCAGCGTGTACATTTGTTTTATTTGTTGCTTTTCCCCCTCTAAACAGACCAGCAGTAGCTTGCCTTCATTTGACGGAAAATTTGTCACTTTCTACTGCAACCCTGTATAAAACCACTATGTATGTGAGGACTCCATGCACACCAAGTAGTTATAGCCAAGCCGTGGACTTATGGATGATTTTTACTTTATTTTTTGAGCTTCTTGGAATTTTCTGATTTAAAAAAATGAATACTTGTTACTATTGTAATCATAACAAAGTGCAAATGTCAAAATAAAGACCAGATACACTATTATTTCTACACTGCCATGATCCCTGACTAAATTAAATAGCTTTATTTTTACCATATATGTTGCTGTTGTCTTTTTTTTTTACCCATTTGTTTTTGAAGGAAATTATATACAACTTCCACATTAAAAAAAAATAAACAAAAACCTCTTAACACTGCTGATATTTTACTGTCTTTAAAAGCTTTAGGAACACGGACTTTGGAGACACAGCCAAACACTGGCATATAACTCCTTTACCACCTGGCTGCAGTGTGAATTATTAGTTTCTCCTGACATTTTCACACCTAACAACTTGTTTCCAGAATATCATCTTTTTTCATGCCTTTATGCCTGTGGCAAGTGTTGTTTGCTTTCTCATAACCACCCTCCTTGCTAACAGGGCCCTTCCAAGCAGCCATGACTTTTTGGGGAGGGGGCCCCTCCCTAGATTTGGAGGCTGAATCTTCATTGTTCTACAAGGCAGGGATGAGGAAGGAATTCTGATGCGAGTGCTTCATGGCAAGTTTACCGCCCTTTTTAAAGCGACACAAGTCAGGGACATCCCTTTTCTTCCCCCGGACATTGTCATCAGCAAGGGATACCCTGAACTGTGGCTGCCATCTGGGGACACACGGAGCCCCTACTCCAGAAGACAGAAAGATGGCACAAAGCTGACTTTGGTACATTCATTGGCTGCCCTACCTCTAGACTTGATACTATTGGAGAAAATAAACGCTTTTACCATCTAAGTCACTCTAATTTTATTTATTTATTTTATTTTATTTTTGGCTGTGTTGGGTCTTCGTTGCTGCGTGTGGGCTTTCTCTAGCTGCGGCGAGCGGGGGCTACTCTTTGTTGCGGTGCGCGGGCTTCTCATTGCGGTGGCTTGCACGGGCTCTAGGCTTGCGGGCTTCAGTAGTTGTGGCACGCAGGCTCAGTAGTTGTGGCTCGTGGGCTCTAGAGCGCAGTCTCAGTAGTTGTGGCACACGGGCTTAGTTGCTCCGCGGCATGTGGGATCTTCCCGGACCAGGGCTCGAACCCGTGTCCCCTGCATTGGCAGGTGGATTCTTAACCACTGCACCACCAGGGAAGTCCACTCTAATTTTATTTTTAAAAATTTTACTGATTGATTTGCTTATTGATCTGTTTGGCCTGGCACTTATGCAATGACTTTACAGATGCTAAGCGTCCTTCCTGGCTTGGAAAACTCCTGTTCATGCTTCAAGATTCACTTCATCTGTGTTCTGTGAGCCCCTCCTACATGTTTCCTATAGAATTCATCACACTTTGCTTGTTCCTGTTACGCTGATGCTGTGGTATGAAAGCAGAGGGAAATTAGTGATCAGGTAGATCTTTGTTTCCTATTATACTTATTGTTGGATTAAATGATTCTGTATGGCAAATGCTATTATATAAGATCTCACCAAACCAGACTGTCTGTATTTCAAAGAGGTGCTCAGGTGTGGTGGCCCAGCTTCCTCCAGTGGTGTCTGGAAAAGGCAGTGCGTTGAAGGCAACCAGACCTGGTTAAATCCTGACCTGCCACTTAGTGGCTGCAGGACCTCAGATGACTCAGCTCTCATCCTGTTTCCTCATCTGTTGAGTTTGTGTAACAGCCTCGGTGACCTCACAGTGTCATGAGACGGATGATGTAGTTAATATGATGTAAGGGGACATGGTGTGGCACTTATATCTCAAACACAGGAAGGAGGCTCTCTTTTCTTTCCTTCCTACGTTATTTGTTACAACAAAATTCCAATAATACAAAAACCATCTTGAAAACTCCTGAGGAGATTTTACTGGAGGTGCGGAGATCCTATCCTTTCCACATGTTGGGGTTTCTAGAGCATGAAGAGCCCTACGCAGAAGTTCCGTGTGTGAGAGCACATTTTAAGATGCCTGTCCCGGGCTTCCCTGGTGGTGCAGTGGTTGAGAGTCCGCCTGCCTTTGCAGGGGACACGGGTTCGTGCCCCGGTCCGGGAAGATCCCACATGCCGCGGAGCGGCTGGGCCCGTGAGCCATGGCCGCTGAGCCTGTGCGTCCGGAACCTGTGCTCCACAACGGGAGAGGCCACAGCAGTGAGAGGCCCGCTTACCGCAAAAAAAAAAAAAAAAAAAAAAAAAAAAAAAAAGATGCCTGTCCCTAGTGCTTAATGTTAAAATTTCATCTCATCCCTCTGGTCTCAGCTCATAAATCCTCTCCTTAGAGAGGCCTTCCATCACCACCCAGCTTCGAGCAGCCCCACATTCTGCCCTCCCAGCCATGGAGCCACCTGCTGAGAGGAGGAGATGCAGGGAGAAAATAAAATGGCCTATGAAGGTGTTGCATCTTTCCTAAGCTCAAGCCCTCCCCTCGGTTGGGAGTTGTGGCTTGCCCGGTCCGTCTTTATCAGCTTTGTGCCATTGTACCCCATCCCACCCTCTGCAGCCCCCATCTCCTTAAATCACACAGATGACTGGCCCCAGCCTCTGCTGTCTTGTATCTTGGAAAATGCAGAAATTGCCACGAATTTCTGCAGTCTTGGGGGATGGATCCCTGTCAGTAGTTTAAAACTGTCTTCCCGCTTTCTATATTACCACTCAGTTCAGAAGAGACAAAAACAAACCCAAAACATTTTCAAGTATGTTCTCCTTTGCCCTCATGGTCAACACTAATAACTTGCAGCTAGAGAGGGCTGGAGGGCAGGATGTGAATGGGACCAGCTCACTCTGTTTAAGTTCAAGTACTTGAGAATTTAAAAGCACAGACCCTCTCCAAGCACTGCTTAAGGCCTGTCAACTAAATCTCCCTAGTTTGCCAAAGTAACTAGGTAGGATACTAGCCCTAAAATGATGCACTTAAATTACTAAAAACCTATCAAGCAAACAGCAGTAACTTTGCTTTCCATGCCTGAGAGGCAATAATGCATGATGTTTCAGAATATAAGTTTTGGAGGCAGACCTAGGGACGTCTGTTTAATCTGTTTAAAGATCAGTTTTTTACTCTGTGAAATGGGAATAGTAACCCTTGTAGGATTGGTGGGAGGATGAAATTAAGTCATATCTGAGAAATGCTCAGAATATTACCTGACACATAGTAAGTGCTCAATAAATAGTACATGGTAACAACATCAACCATTTCATAAGGGAAATCCCTTTGTTTTGTCTTAGCAGCCAGTAAGCCGGGTGTACCCCTGCTCCTGTGCAAAAGGCCTGTGAAACTCTGAAGCTATACTTGTACACAGATGTGATCCGATGATGCCATCTCATCTCCATGGCAACCAGGTGTCTCAGTTATCTAGTCTGGTGCCAGGTAAGGGGTAGGTGATGAAACAAACTGAGTCTCAGGCTAAAACTCTATTGTTCAGTACATCAAGAAGCAATGCTCCTGTTACAGACACACTCAGAATTCTGATTTCATGTGACCTTTACATTCACGGTTTTAGTCATAAAAGTACTTCAGAAACATTGACCATCTCAGACATACTTTTATTTTTAGTTACTTCCCAGATGTTTGCCTGAGATAAAAATAAGCAAAACAACCAAAGCTTTTCTACTAAACATATCTCAATGTCTGTCATTTTAGTCCATTTTTCTATTGCTAACCTAAGGATAGATTAGAAAGTATGTTGTCAAAAAAATTTTTTTGAGCTTAAGAGAATGGTTGGCAGCACGTTACTTTATAAGTGATATTGGATATAAAATAAACAAAAGCATTCTGGAGAACGGAGTAAAGGAAGCAATATTGGTTGAAAGGGCCCAGTGCCTGGTACACTGAGGGAGTATGAATTTATGAATGAACGGAACACTTGGAAGAGCCAAAAGCCTTTGGAATTCCAGGTCCATAAATGAGTAGGTCTGTGACCTAGGGCAATGCGCTTAACTACTTTCTGTTCATTTTACAACAATCTGTAGGAGCAGCACCAGCCGCAGTAGTAACAATTTTTACTTTTTTCGCAGCCAGCTGAGCAATTTTTCCAAACCACAATTCTTCCTGGAGCAGCGTAAATTGAGCAGGCCTTTGGCTGATACTGAGCTGGGGCTCTGGGGATACCACAAAATGTTTTATAAAATTTGCATAAAGTTGCAAATTTAAGCAAAATAGGAGGGGAAAATGCTGTAAAAATTAATAGGGCCAGAGGGAGTGTTCTCTAATCGTCTAGTTACACACTTCCCCTCCCAGCTGCCCCCCCAAACACTCATAATATTTGATATAAAACTAACATGGCGACATATACCTGCAAGAAAAAGGAACTATTCTTCCAACACAGCTCAGGGTGAAGCTAAGCAGATTTTAAAAGTGATTGGAGTCAAACCTAATTTGGAGGAGACAGAATATAGTTTGTTTGAATGATGCACAAATGAACAGTTGTTAATTTTGGTGGTTTTTGAGTAAATGAGTAAGAGAATTGGGACTGGCAGGTCTAATGTTACTCCCGTAAGTGCCTGTTAGGGTCTCTCTTTTCTTAGATAGAAGCTTTCTTCTAGAGAGAAAGAGTTCAGAAGCACTGAATAACTAGGCTCCAGAAGGACCCTGCTTGAATTTGGAGCAGGGAGGAAAGTAGGGTCCCAAGCAGATAATCTCTGGGAGCTGCTGGAGGTTGGCCTTGGAAACATCTAGGGGAGGAGAGGAAAAAATCCAAGGGCAGTCTTGGCCGGTGGAGGAGGTCAGGGCGGAGATAACAAGTCTGGGCAATAGGAAAGGGAGGCGATGGGTAAGAGGAGGCCAAGAAAACATTTTTCATTGCTTTGTCTGAGGCTGAGGCAGCCCTGAGCACAACTGTGAAGTAGGTCAAATTTCTGGTGTCTTTCTCTCCCTAGGGCATCGGAGACCTGCCACCACCATGCTGTTCCCCGGTCACTCAGCTCCAAATTTATGAGATTGCCTCAGTCCCTTAGGTATTTGTTCTCTGAAAGGTAAAAATGTAGCTAGTCTGATAAAATAATGCATTGGGGGATGGCTGGGAGCCAGGGGAAGGGGGATTGCATTTTTAAAAGAATTCTTGCAAACATTTCCTTCCTCCAGAGTAATAAATACGTGTTTAAAAAGAGGGTCTCTGACGAACTTATGGTTACCAGGGGGGGAAGGGTGGGGGGAAGGGATAGTTAGGGAGTTTGGGATTGACATGTACATACTACTAGATTTAAAATGGATAACCAACAAGGACCTACTGTATAGCACAGGGAACCCTGCTCAATATTAGGTAACAATCTAGATGGGAAAAGAATTTGAAAAAAGAATAGATACATGTAATATATGTATAACTGAATCACTTTGCTGTACACCCAAAACTATCACAACATTGTTAATCAACTAGACTCCAATATAAAATAAAGAGTTTTTAAAAAAAAGAAAAAAGAGGGTCTCTGTAAAGTCGGCCTTAATTCCAAGGAGGGTCTAAAATTGGGAATTTCCGACTGCTAATAGACCTACAGTGGCAGTAAACAACTTTCCGTGACTCTCAAATCATAATTAAGCCTAGAAGGGGAAGAACTAAATTGTATACTTTACCTGTTACAGGTGTGGAATTGTGCTGAGTACTTTTTACATATGATCCTCATTCCTTTTTATGGAGTTGGAGACCCAGGTAAAGTTCAGAGCGCCTCATAACCTGCCTGCAGCCAATGGCATATTCCAAAGGTGGCTAAAACAATATTGTCCATCCAACATGGTCTTCTAGAACAGGGGTCAGGAAAGTCTTCTATAAAGAGCTGTACAGTAAATATTTTTGGTTTTGCCGACCATGCAGTCTCTGTCCCAAACACTCAACTTTGACATTGTGGCAAAGCCAGAGATAATATGTAAATGCACGGACATGGCTGCCTTGGAGAGGTGAGCCTGATTTGTTCCAAGGGTCGTAATTTGCCAAACCTGCTCTAGAACTTTGCCACTTCCCATGGTGAGGTGGAGTCTGATACCCCTCCCCTTGAACTTGGGGAAATATGTGATTTGCTTGTGACCGAGAGAGTACAAAGGAACTCACAGTGCATGACCTCCAAGGCTAAATCAGAAAAGGTGATGCTGTTTCTCCCTTCGTCCCTGGGACATCTGCCTGCTTGGAGCCCTGAGCCACCACAGGAGCATCCAATCTCCCTGAGACCGCCATGCTGTAAGGAAGCCCAAGTCAGCCACATGGAAATACCACATGAAGAAGCGTGGAGACTCTTAGGAAGAGGGAGAGGTGTTCAGCAGCCCCCAGTGATCCAACCCTCCACCCACCCAACTGCAAGCTCGGAAGAGACCCTGAGCCAGAACTACCCAGCCGAAGCTCTTCCCAAATTCCTGCTCCATAGAAACAGAAATAATAACACGATTGCTGTTGTTTTAAGGCACTAAACAAAAAACTTAGAACACTGTCCCAAAACTAGTGAGTGGCAGATATGGAATTCAAACCTAGGTTGGCTTGACATTCTATTACATGATCATTAATCATTCTATTAAGTGATTGCTTACAGCAGCCTTTTAAAAAAATGGTGCTAAAATATATGTAACATAAAACTTACCATGTTAACCATCTTTAAGTGTACAGTTCAATAAGTACATTCACACTGCTGTGCAACAGATCTCCAGACCCTTTTCATCTTGCAAAACTGGAACTCTACCCATTAAAAAAGAGCTTCCCCTCCCTCACCCTCAGCCACCGGAAACCACCTTTCTACTTTCTGTCTCTATGAATTTGACAACTCTGGGTCCCTCTTATACTGTAAGTGGAATCATACAGTGTTTGTGATTTTTGTGACCAGCTGATTTCACTTAGTATATACACGTGTGTATTTTATATATGTATATTTTAAGCCCATGTTGGGTAGTGAGTCTGACCAGCGAGCAGCAAAGGTTTGTCAAGGAAAAATGTCAGAGACCCCAGGTCTTATAAGTCACAGATGCAAGGTCCCAGGAGGGACTTTGCAACAGCAGTTACTCTGACAATGACAATTCAGTGTCCTGCCTCTAAAGGGCTTTGAAGAAAGAGGAACCCATGAATCAAGAATAAGATAAGGCTGTTTGCTTTGTTTCAACTTGCTGGCTGACTTCCTTCTCAAAGCCATGTCTTGAGGATGAAATCATTTTCTACCACACAGCCTCTGCAAAGACCATCAGACACAAGCCCTCACTGTCTGCTCCTTTATTTCCTCTGGGTCCAGGGTGTGTATTGACTTGGTGGAATGTCTGTGACTTGCTGTAAATTGTGTATCAAGCAAAAAACTTTCTGCAGGGAGTTGGCTCTCGGGAGGGTGAGCCTTAAATGCTGCTTCTTGCTTATAGAGACTAAAACTCAGCCTGCGGGGGCTTCTTTGGCCTCCTCCACCCTCCTCCCATCCCTGACCTAAGACCAAAAGGCAGACCTGGGTTGAGGTGCACACTGTGACAGTCCCAGCTTGGCCTGCCCCTCCCCATACCTGCCCTGACTGCGCCTAGCCCACCTGTTACACAGAGGATGGAAGTGGTTTTTATGAGTCTCCCAGGATCCCAGCCAACGGTTATGAGCTGAGTGTGCCCTCCCTCAAATTCAAACGTTGAAGCCCTCACTCTCAGGACCTCAGGATGCAACCCTATTTGGAGATAAGGTCTTTAAAGAGGTGATTAAGTTAAAATGAGTTAAATGAGGATGGGCTGGAATCCAATAGAACTGGGTCCTTATAAAAAGAGAGAGACACACCAGGGGCATCTCACAGAGGAAGGGTCACGTGAGGTTGCAGAGAGGATACAGCCGTCCGCAAGCCAACAAGAGAGGCTTCAGGAGAAACAGCCTGCCCACACCTTGACCTTAGACTTCAGGCCCCAGAACTGTGAGAAAGTACGTTTCTGTATTTCTGTTGTTTAAGCCACCCGGTCTGTGGTAGTTTTGTTACAGCAGCCTGAGCAAATGAATGCACTAACAGAAAGTTCACAGCCTGGAGGCTGGGACTTCAGCCCAGTAAAGTTCTGAGGGTCATCATCGGAAACTCAAAAGGCAAGAAGGCTTTGAGTAGAGTTTCTCTTTCTGCATCTTTCACAGCGCCTGCTGGCAGGTTTGGGAGGCAGTGCTGGTGGCCGAGCGTGTGGTGAGCACTGACCTGGGGTGAGGCCCAGGGGGGAGCCTGGAGGCTCCCGGCTCAGAGGGAGAGGTACCAAGGCGCTAGATTCTACGAAGTCTGGCAAGCGTGGGGAGACTTAGTGGGTGTTTGGGGCCTGGTCTAAGAGGCACTTGGCTAACTCCCTCCCTCAGGGTTCCTGCCTTCCTCCCCCCACTACCCAGTTCTCTCTCCCTGCAAGATGCTTCATTACCAGGAGAGTCCGAAGGAGGGATTGCGTCATGCAAATCCTGATAAGGTTTCGGTTTTTCTTTTGTGGGAAGGGCACTGTGATTTAGGAGGATAAGCAGCTGTCGGATGGCTGGGGTGGTGAACAGAATGAAGGCCCCTAAAGATGCCCACGTCCTAATGTTCAAAATCTGTGCGTATGTTCCCTTCCATCGCAAAAGGGGATTTCAGATGTGATTAAGTTAAGGGTCTTTATATATTTTTGGCCGTGCCACATGGCACGTGGGATCTTAGTTCCCAGCCAGGGATTGAACCTGTGCCCCGTGCAGTGGGAGCGTGGAGTCTTAACCATTGGACCGCCAGGGAAGTCCCGATGGTCTTAAAATGGAAAGATTGCTCTGGATTATTTAGGTGGGATCAACTGGGGTGGGCTCAACTGGGGTGGGCCAATGAAATCACAAGGATTCTTCTAAGAGGGTTAGTCAGAGAAGAAGAGGTGACTCTAGAAGCAGAGGGGTGTGTGTGTGTGAGAGAGAGAGGGAGAGGTTTGAAGATGCTACTCTGCTGCTGTTTTTGAGGACAGGGGAAGGGGCCATGAGCCTGGAAGTGCAGGCATCCTCTAGCAGCTGCAAAAGGTAGGAAACGGATTCTCCCCTGGAGCCTCCACAACAGAGTGCGGCCCTTGCAGACCCATTTTAGACTTCTGATTTCCAAAACTGTAAGATGACTGGTGTTGTTTTAAGCCCCTAAGTGTGTGGTAAGGTTACACCAGCAATAGGAAATCAACACAGGTGGTAAGAATGAACGTCCTCGAACAGCTGCTATCACATTTCAACATGCAGGATACAGGCCCAGAAATGAAGTCACAGACAAAGCTAAGGCTTCCATCAGTTAAAATGGTGGTTTTCAAAGGTGGTCCCCCAACCAGCAGTGTCCGCAGCACCGGGAACTTGTGGGTCAAGTTCTCAGGCTCCACCCAGACCCAGGATTCAGAAGCACTGCGGGTGGAGCCCAGCAATCTGTGTTTTTAAAAGCCCTTCATGGGCTTCCCTGGTGGCGCAGTGGTTGAGAGTCCGCCTGCCGATGCAGGGGACGCAGGTTCATGCCCCGGTCTGGGAAGATCCCACATGCCGCGGAGCGGTTGGGCCCATGAGCCATGGCCGCTGAGCCTGCGCGTCCGGAGCCTGTGCTCCGCAACGGGAGAGGCCGCAACAGTGAGAGGCCCGCGTACCGCAAAAAGAAAAGAAAAGAAAAAAAAAAAAAAGCCCTTCAGGTGATTCTGATACACACTAAGGTTCACCTTCAAAATAAGTGACCTGGGCTGGTTCTTCAGTAATGAAGGGTACTCGTGGACCCTCGGATGTGTGCATGTTCCTAGCGAATCTACAGTTAAACTAGTTTCCTGGTGTACACTGCTTGGCTTGGAATCTGGGAATGATGGGCACAGTTATCGCTCCAAGATGGGCTCTGCAGGGAAATGTGGGAGAAGGGTGGCCTAGAATTCAGCCTCCCTGGGGCTGCAGGTCCTCACCCCCTTCATAACCTGTGCTGTGCTAAACAGACCGGAAAGAAGGCTAGATTGTGGTTACAGAGCCCCTGCGAGATCTCGTACATTTGTCCCAGCCTGGGGCGGCCTAAGGGGTGGCTGTTTCCTCTCTTCTTTTCCCAGCTCCTTGCCTGCCCGAGGCAATCCCAAACTGGCTAGTTGGAAAGATACTCGCTTTAGAAACGTGAGTGAGGTCATTCCTTCCTGCCAGAGCTTAAATTTATGGAATCAGGCAATGATTTCAGTCCTAGGTCAGCCTCCTGTTAGCTGGGTGATCTTGGGAGCTTAATTTCTCCGAGTCTTGGTGTCCTTGTCTGTAACATGGGCATGCAGAAAGTACTTCTCTGATAGGGTTGTTGAGAGGTTAAGTGAGATAATACAGGTAAAGGTCCCAGTGCAGGACTTGGAACAAAGTAAATGCTTAATACTACTGTGGTGAATTGTAATTAATTGTAATGTTATTAATCGCAATTAATAGCTATTATTTACGCCAGCCCTGATATTAATCTCCTATTTCCAGGCTTCATGTATATAATGGATCCAATACACAAGTTCACTTATGTAAGGGATTCAGTCCCTTTTAAGTTCTGCTGACATCTCCTTGAGCTTCTTCAAGCTCTGTGAAAAGGAAAAGTCTTCCTCCCTATAAAATGAGGGCGTTTCTCCTAGCTTCCCAGCTGATGGAGCTTTTCTACACAGCCCCTGGGCCTCCAGTGGGGGGGATGCTGGCTGGACGTCAGTGGGGATATTCCCACCTTCCTGCACTGCCTGCTTTCCTCCGTCTGGTCCAGTCCCATCTGGTAATTTTCCTTCCTACCCCTCAGGCCCAGCCCCATCTCCCCCAGACAGCTGCCACCACATCCCTCTGCTTCAGAAGCGGAAGCAAGGGGTGTTTTAGGACCTTTCCGGGTGAGTGACAGCATTTGAGATGCAACTGATAAAACGCCAGTGCTGAGAGGAACCAGACTTTCCCCAGTCACCTCCGCCTACCTCTCTCGTGCTGCCTAAACTGAGCCTGTCGGAGCCTGTCGGATATTTGTCTGTGCGATCCGGTCACGTCCACCTCTTCTGTGAGATGGTGGGCTTTGGTGACCTGGGTGTGAACTGTCCCTTTGGGGCAGTGGGTCTGGGACACTCTGCACGCGCTGGGCCACATGGGGACTGGCCGCTATGACTGTGCCCCCGAGCTTGCGTCGGGCTCCGTGGGGGCCACTCAGGGTATCTGTCCCTGTTGGCGAATGAGGTCTTATTCCAGCTCACCGGGGGGGCTGCAGGGTTTTTCCTCGGCCACCCCGTGATGACCGAGGGACAACATTCCGGGAAACCAGAAGGGCTGGGCGGGCCTCTGGAATGTCAAAGGAAACAGCTTGGCGAGGCTGGAGGCTGGTTTCTGCCCTGTCACTTTCTCTGAGCAGCAGGCACTTTGTAGCCGTTCACTTAGCACCTGAACCCCACAAACGTTAAGATGTACATTTCTTAGAAGGGAAGGGCCAGTTTATTTTTCCTTCACAGAAACAGTTCATGATAAACCCGTCACGTTAAAGACTATTTACAAGAATAGGGGAAACTAACAGAGGAAGACTACCCCACCCCCTTTTAATTCAAATTTTATCTTATTTGTTCTGTTTAAAGGGAGGGATTTGTCATAATATTACTTTATGCACCTAAGGGAACCTGTTATGGGCTGAACGTCTGCACCCCCTTCCCTGGAGGCTTCATATGTTGAAGGCTCAACCCCGTTGTGTTGGTATTTGGAGATGGGGAGGTAATTAGGCTTAGATGAGGTCCAGAGGGTGGGACCCTGGTGATGGGATTAGTGCCCTTATAAGAAGAGAGGGTACCGGGGAGACGTCTCCCTCTCTCTGTCCCCTTCTCTCTCTTCACATGGAAAGGCCATGTGAGGACAGGGTGAGAAGGCAGTGTCTAGAATCCAGGAGGGGAGCTTTCTCCAGACATCTACCCTGCTGGCATTTTGATCTTGGACTTTCCAGCCTCCGAAACCATGAGAAAACACATGTCTGTTGTTTAAGCTTTCCAGCCTATGATATTTTGTGAGAGCAGCCTGTTAAGACTAAGATACGACCTCAAGAGCAAAATAATCTAAACTCCAAGAAATAGACCACAAAGACCCAGGTGGATTTCACTGAATGCCCCTCCCTCCTGTCCTAAAAGACAAAATACATAACGGTCCTATATAGATGGTCCCCCACAGATGCTCTGAGAAGCAAAGTCTACCCACCACTCAGAGAACCTGCAAAAGGGAAGAACCAAAGTGATGAGCCCTTGAATCTGCCCGGTGCCTGCCTCAGAGAGCCTATGAACCAAGCAGGACCCTACAGGGCCTTCCTGGGACAGACCCCTCTCTACATTCTCAGCTGTAGCTCCCCTCTGCAGTACCTAGAGAATGGTATCTGATGCACATTTCCTGAGTTATTTTACAGATGCTAAAATGCCACCAAATGGAAGAAATTCACTACTTGATGACCATGAGCATGTAGCCCCCAGACCTACTGGTGCCTAAGGATTGACACCGTTAACCATCCTGTTACTATCAACCAATCAGAATTGTACACAAGCTGGGATGCCCCTCCCTCACCTTGCCTTTAAAATGCTTTGCTGGGGAGTTCAGGCTTTTTGAGCACTAGCTGTCCCAAACTCCTTGTATGGCACCTTACGATAAATGCTGTACTTTCCTTCACCACCACTTGGTGTCAGTAGGCTGGTTTTACTTCGGCCAAGTGGACCCAAGTTTGATTCGGTTACACCACTGCCTCTACTGCCTCGGGGCTCCTGGCAGCGACTTCTACCAGACTGCCTCTCCCTTCACGGAAATCTTTACAGTACATGCCTAATGACTTTGTGACAGTCAAATCTTACAATGATTCAGAGGTTATGTAAAGACTTGGGCACATGCCACCTACTAGCTTTGGTGGCCAAGACCTACATGCAGTTGTGCTGGCATTTTTGATCATCACACCCTGTTTGAGGTTGCATGTGTGTTTGGGGGGTGAGTGGGTCACAGTGGTGAGGAGAGACCATCTTCAGGTCAAGCATGTTGCCCTGGAGATGCTCTGCATCTGCACAGTTCCCCAAGGTAACGCCATTTAAATACGCCCCCAACAGAAAACAGTCATAGGCTGAATTAGCGATTCTTTTCAGGAGATTAGATTTTGGGGCAATTTCAAGCATTCATAATAGAAAATAGTTTGCTTTAAGGCAGTTAAACTAAAAGCATACATTTTAATTCTGAGGGACAGAAAGTCAGTTAGTGCTTGCCTAGGTTTGGGGTCAGAGGGTGGAGAGTGACTAATTGGGGTGATGGAAATGTTCCAAACTTAGATTGTGGGTGATGGTTGCACAACTCTGAATATCCTTAAAAAAAAAAAAAAAAAAAAAACACCAAAAAAAACAACCTAATTATATACTTTAAATGGGTGGATTTCATGGTATGTGAATTCAATTTTGAAAGCTGTCAAACATTTAATTCTGAAACAATGTCGTGGTCTCATAAAAATAGCCCTAATATTTTATTAGTGTTAGTAATTTTTTTTTGTAACCAAATTTTTCTGGTGTGTGATTACTAAATCTTTAGGTTACATATGCTCTTGAGAAGAACAGATTAAAGAAGTTATAAGGCATCAGAGCTCAGGGAAGACACTGACCAGATCCCAAGCATTGGTCAATCTTCCCCTATGCTCCTACCTCCAGTACAGACACATGGGGTAGAAGGTGCCACTGTAGCACATGTGGTTCCTCATACCCTATCTCTACAGTCCTTCCTCTATACTCTATAGCCCTAAAGGTCATCCTGTTGATTCTCCAACAGGAGGGCATATCAGAATCCTGGGAGGTCGGGGGAGGGATGTGGAAGGGGATTGTTTTTGTAATTTGAAAAAGCGTAGTTTGCCTTGTAATAGAATATTTTGTTAAATATTCTCTCTGTGTGTGTATAATATTCTTAAAGAATAATTATAAAATGAACATCCTGTAACCATCTTGGCCAAGATATAGAATGCTGTCAGCACCCCAGAAGCACCCAGTTCACACCCCCGTACGTCTTTTCCCCATTATAGAGCTCTGCCCATTGCAGAAGTAACACTTTTTTGAATCTCCTAGTCATTTACAAATAGTTTTTGTTCCCCACAGATCTTCTAAAGCTTATCTTTTATTTCTTTACACATGGCATGTATATCTGTATTGTAACAATTCTAATAATCTAACATCTTAGTCCTCAGAGGGTCTGTTCTCTTCTTGCTCATGATGCCCTGTTTCCTTGGTTATTTTTAAAGTCAGTTTAAAAAAATAATAAATTTATTTATTTGTTTGTTTTTATTTTTGGCTGTGTTGGGTCTTCGTTGCTGCATGCAGGCTTTCTCTAGTTGTGGCGAGCGGGGGCTACTCTTCATTGCGGTGCGTGGGCTTCTCATTGCGGTGGCTTCTCTTGTTGTGGAGCATGGGCTCTAGGCACGCAGGCTTCAGCAGTTGTGGCTCGTGGGCTCAGTAGTTATGGCTTGCGGGCTCTAGAGTGCAGGCTCAGTAGTTGTGGCGCACGGGCTTAGTTGCTCTGCGGCATGTGGGATCTTCTCAGACCAGGGATCGAACCTGTGTCACTTGCATTGGCAGGCGGATTCTTAAACACTGCACCACCAGGGAAGCCCCGTTTGGTTATTTTTGACAGTGAACAGATCACTTTGCTTGGAGAATTATTTTGGAAAGCTATTTGTGGCCTAGGAAAATATTCCTTTTTCTGTAGAGGATTATCATTTGAACTATTCATGGATTGAGGGCGTTTGAACCGCTCAGTTGATGTGAATTTGGGCCAAGGCCATGAAAGAAGTATATATATGGTTACAACTTCTCATGAATGGATAATCCCTTGCCTTCGTACCACCACAGGAGTTTTTTGTGCATGTGTATTTTGTTTCGTTTGGAGCTGAGGTTGGGAAGTCTCTCATGTGGAGATGGTTACATTCTGATTCATCCTTACCTATAGAGTATAAGCTTTTGGGGTGCATGTTGTATGGGATAGGGTTTTCCTGTTAGATTTCTCCTTGGGCAGGCTCTGGACTTTGTCTGTCTGCTTCTTCCTACTGTAGGGGACCATCAAAACCTGAATTTATGATCAACCTGATTCAGCAAATGCCCTCAGGGCAGGAGCACCTTTACTGTTTTGGTTACCTCTTCCACTTTCTGCTTTCCAATAATTCCCTACTAACTCATTAGATCTTTGATGTTTTTAAGAATATATATGTATGCTTATATATATATGTGTGTGTGTGTGCATACGTGTGTATATATCCTGTCATATTACTAGAAGCGAAACCCTATCAGAACATAAGTTTAAATTTGGAAAATGAAATATCTATTGGTTTGTATATTACAGTGACAGAAAGTAAAACCTAACCATATCTTTTTGGCCGGAGGGTGCTACTGTGAAGGACTCTCAGCGTGATTGGGGTGGTGGAGCAGGGGGAAGACAGGGGTGAGGCAGGGAAGGGGGGTGCTTTGCATATTTCCCTTAGGAGAATCTATCCGCCTTTCAGAGTGGAAGGAGGTTGTTTACGCCAGGGGTGACTGTATATATATACCTATAGGATATCAAAAGGGTCTATGGATTTTTTTTTAAAGTTTAGAAACACAATCCATAACTGTATTCAACCCTGTTTTCTAAAACTTCATTGAAATTGCCATTCTACAAATTTTGCAATGAAGAGGTTCTTTTACGTCTTGGGTCATTGACTCCTTAGATTATCTGTTGAAAGCTATAGACACTCTTCTCCTGAAATAATTCACATATGCTCACATGTAAAAAGTGTGATTTTAATTTCAGATGGTTGTAGGGACTCTCTAAAGTTCATTCATTGATCCAGATTAAGAACTTCATCTTTCAGTTGGCTATTTGTTAACAACTTTCTTATGTTCAATCCAACTCTTTTTTGCTTAATGGAACCCCCTTACATTTGATTCTGACGTTCAAAAATAAAGAAATTAGCAATATCCAATTTGTAACCCCACATTCCCCTTCCTCATAGATTACGTTTACATAGTCATCAATTCCATGAATCCAATCTCCTCCATCTCATGGATTGCCTTGGTCTTGATAGGCCTTCCCTAATAATTACAGGATTCTCTGTCTCCAGTCAAAACCTACACTGTCCTCTGAGTTATCTTTTTTTTTTTTTTTTTTTTGCGGTATGCGGGCCTCTCTCTGTTGTGGCCTCTCCCATTGCAGAGCACAGGCTCCGGGTGTGCAGGTCAAGCGGCCATGGCTCACGGGCCCAGCTGCTCCGTGGCACGTGGAATCTTCCCGGATTGGTGCACGAACCCGTGTCCCCTGCATCGGCAGGCAGACTCTCAACCACTGTGCCACCAGGGAAGCCCTCTGAGTTATCTTTTGAAGAGGCAAACTTGATCACTGTATTCCCTGCCTGAAAGGTCTTCAGTGGCTCTTCCCTTCCTAAAGGATGATGCCCAAACCCCTTGTTGGGATTCTTATAACTTAACCCTTTCTCTTCTGCTTCTTCCTATTCTTTCCCTATACAGCATTGGCTCCTTTTTCAAATATAATATAATTGACATACTTCCTGCTCTTTGACTTGACACACACTGTTCCTTCTGCCTGTAATTTCCACCCTCCCTTTCTTTACCTGGCAAACTCCTACTCATCTTTCACATGTCCTGTCTGCTATCACCTCTTCTGTGAAAACTTCCTGAATTATCCACACTGTCCCTGTGCCCTCTTAGCCCGTAGAAGATGCCTCACACACCTCTCATCCCTGCACTGTGATTATGGACTTCTGTCTTCCCAAGACGTCAGACCCCCTGTCTTGACCATCTCTAACCCTGTACCTCCACAGTACTTGGCTCAGTAGAACTTTTAAAAAATTATAGTTTTACACATCTTAAACCAGTTCATATGTCTTTCTAAGGAAACTGATCTTTCTCTAAGAAGAAAACTGGACTGTCAGACAAAGGACCTCAGAATGAGCCTGATTACCTAATGGGCAGCTGGGGTACCCTGTCCTTATTATTATTGTTTTGTAATTTTGCGTGTATATGTTTACGGATATTTGTAGGGATAGTTAAGAAGCAAGAAAGAGGCAAAGGCTAATCAAGGAATTTCACTTCCTAATTTTAAGTGCCACGCTCTGGTAAAATAAAATGAATGAACTACAGATTCTAGAAAGGTCTCTGCCTAAGTCTTTCCTCTTGTCTGCCTGTAGAAATATGCTCAGCTTATTGCGTAGAGGTAGCCACACTTTGCTTCTGGGGCCACTTTCCTGTATCTGTGATTTTGATGACGCTTTTAAAAATGTTTTCTAGTTCTTTCAAAAATATATTAATATAATAGAGTTTTGGTAAGGACCCCAATTCCAAATATGGTAGGTAGAAAGCCTGCCACGTGACCCTTCCATCATGCTAGCACTTCAATATTTTCTATTCATAAATCAACTGGTATTTCATTATCAATTCTAGGTTTTTTGTTTGTTTTTCTTCTGGGCAGCTTTTTTCTTTCTTTCATCTCCTGATCTCATACTTTCATATTCTTCTTTCAGTTACATTAATGTGTATTTCACTGCTTTGAATGTCATCTTGTTAATGGAATAATTTTATACTTTATAAAGATCACAATGACTCGTCTGTTAATCTTACGTTTTTAAGAGTAGGAACATTTAAAGAATAACATTGGGCTTCCCTGGTGGCGCAGTGGTTGAGAGTTCGCCTGCCGATGCAGGGGACACGGGTTCATGCCCCGGCCTGGGAAGATCCCACATGCCGTGGAGCGGCTGGGCCCGTGAGCCATGGCCGCTGAGCCTGCACGTCCGGAGCCTATGCTCCACAATGGGAGAGGCCACAACAGTGAGAGGCCCGCGTACTGCAAAAAATAAATAAATAAAAATAAAAAAAATAAAAGGAATAATATTAAGCTCCAGAGGTGTTGTATATTTGCTGTTTTTAACAGAAACATTTGATTCCATCAGTCCTTGATACCATCAGTCTCTGAGTCCTATTTTGTCTGGAGAACAGCTCTAAATGAGCCTGTTTGTAGCATAAAGTTCACCAAGGTCCTAAAGTAGTCACATCCATTTATGGTATCAAAGTGGATATTAGATGGGCCTCGATGGTTGTATAAGTCTCATTTCGTTTAATCTATTTTATCTGACCATTTTCCATGATAAGGCTACAAGAACTCAAAAAAACTAACCTTCGGTTTCCTGATAGAGCTTTCTACACCCATTGGTTTCGAATAGAAAAGTCCCCCCATGGCCTGAGTGCTCTCAGCTGCGGCCAGAGGACCCTGTACAAAAGCAAGGAAGAGCATGAATGTGCTGCTTTGTGAAGACAGCACAAGGTCATGGGCTGTCACAGGACTAGAGTTTTGTATAGAATTTTGTAAAGCGGCCCCTTTGCTTAAAATCTGCCCACAGATGTGATGCCTGTAGAGCCAGCTTGGCATATAGTATCTACCATAGAGACCAGGCAAGAAGCCTCTTAAATCTCAGATGCACATAATGGTAAAACATCAGTTTGATGAATATAAGAAATACAATATATCATTTGACAGACTCCCACTATTTCTATTCATAAACTTGCTTTTTAAAAATTTTTTATTTATTTTATTTATTTTTGGCTGTATCAGGTCTTAGTTGTGGTACGCGGGATCTTTGTTGTGGCATGTGGGATCTTTTGCTGTGGCGCTCGGACTTCTCTCTAGTTGTGGCGTGCGCATTTTTCCTCTCTCTAGTTGTGGTGCGTGGGTTCCAGAGTGCGTGGGCTCTGTAGTGGGCGGTACGTGGGCTCTTGTTGAGGTACGCGAGCTCAGTAGTTGTGGCTCGTGGGCTTAGTTGCCCCGCGGCATGTGGGATCTTAGTTTCCCAACCAGGGATCGAACCTGTGTCCCCTGCATTGTAAGGCAGATTCTTTACCACTGGATCACCAGGGAAGCCCCCTAGACTTGTCTTTTAAATTCATTAGGCTAATGAGGTAGGTTCACGATGATTTTTTTTTTTTTTTTTTGTATCTCTCACAGCTCTTATGATAGTGTCTTTCAGGCAATAGGTGCTTAATAAGTATTTGCTGGGGGAAAAAAAATGGTATAGAGCAAGAGAAACAGGGTAACTTGGCATGAAGTCCTGCTGAAGGCCTGCTCTGGGCTAAGAGCCAGCCCGCCTTGTTTGCAAAGCCACAGGCTCTTACTCCAAACCTCACACTGAAATCCTTGATTTCTGGGCCAAGCAATGCAGTATGGCCCACTTCCAGGATCAAAACCAGAATTCTTTGTAATGTGTGGTAATAGAATGTGATCTTCAAAAGCACTTCAAAGCATCCAGGAAAGTCAGGACGTGCTATGGCAGGAAACAGAGCAGTGAGCCCTTGGACCTGGGGCTGAAATGAATCCTTGCTTGAACAAGTAATGGAAACTGACAAAGTTCCCACACAGAGAACCCAGCACATGGAGAGGTGGTTAGTCAGCCCCCAGTCGTGGTCCCTCTACTACATTCTCCACTGAGGACACAGCAGTGATGGAAACTGAACGTATGTCCACACCTGTGTTCTTCCTATACCGCGAGGGTAAATTAAAGACTTTCCTAGCCGGAGAATTGTTCTCACCTCCTTTACTCCTAGTAGGACTACTGTTATTTTTACTACAGCCGTCATCGTTTATCAAGTGCATACGATGTGACATACATGGTTCCACGAACTTATCATGGATTATACAACTTAATCATTAACTATTATTGTCATTCCAATTTGTAGTGAGGCAAGAGAGGTCCAGAGAAGTTAGTTAACTTGCCCACAGTCACACAGCTAATAAGCAGGAAAGCCAGGATTCAAACCTAGGCAGTCAGACTCTAGAACTGAACTCTGAACAACTATGCTATAGGGAAACATATCCTTCATGAAGGCAGCAAACAAGATTGCACGGATGTTCCGAAAAAGTAAGACAATGTATTTATAGATAATACTACTCTGAGTATATATACATATATATTTTTACTAATTATAAATAACAAATGTATTAATAAATAATGATTAATGTATATTACCAAGTATTCTAGGGGCAGTTATTCCATAAAAATAAGACAATACATATATATATATGTATATACACATACACTGTCCTCTGTGGTATCAACAGTAGACTAATTTTCTATACATAGCAATATATTCATGATAACAAATATTTATATTTCACTCTAGATTCAGAAGTACTTTCAGTCCCTCACCCCACTTAACCCCACAGCAATCCCATAAGGGCACAGAACAGGTATTACAATGATTATGTCCTGTGAGGCACCAGGCCTCAGCTTATGAGCCTTTCAAGAGGATATAAAATATTTGAGTCTTGAAAAAAGTTACTGGCACTAAACCATGGATTAAAAAATTGCAAAATCAAAACTAATAAAAATTTAATTGAATGTTATAAACTAACATTATGTTAGCATCACTAATTGTTAAACTTACCATTCACAAAATTCCATTACATTTGAAAATACTTTCATACATACTAAATATGTATGATTACCAAGGAATCATAGCTAATCATAAACGGAATGAGTTTTACATACTTAATCGTAGATTAAAAAATGATAAAAATTCTTTAAAAGATTTTTAAAGAAGACAAATTTATCTAAAGGGGATGTTGGGAGATCCCTGGTGGCCTAGTGGTTAGGATTCTAGGCTTTCACTGCCGTGGCCTGTGTTCAGTCCACACCGGGAACTGAGATCTCGCAAGCTGTGCAGCTTGGCCAAAAAAAAACAACCAAACAAACAAAAACAACAAAAAAAACCCAACAACAAACCACAAAACAACAACCAAAAACAGGAGATGTGGATCATTGTGGTATATTTTAAATGATATAGGGTGAATTTTCTAAAGGAGCCTGTGAGGTTCCATGCAGGTTGAGGACAAGATTTGCCTAAGGCAAAAGCCAAGTGCACGGGTGAAACGCACAGCTTCACCTCCAGGGTACAGGGCTGCTTGCTCAGTGTTCTCTGAGAGCCGTTTCCACTAGCACCTAGACCCCCGTCCTCAGTGGGATCACGGAGACCAGAGCTCCTCACTGTAGCCACACATTCTGGAGGATGTTCACTTACATGTGTCCCATTCTAAGGATCCCAGCCTCTCCCTCCTGCCATCTGGCGAGATCGTGCCTGGGAGCGGCCGCATCTGATTCCTGGAGGTGTCGGCCAGGATCTGTCTGCCCTGGGGTTCAGTACACCTGCAGATACACCGCTTCCGCTTTGCCTTCTGTATGTCTTTCGCTGGGGCATCTTTCTGATCCCCAGGCAGAGTTCCTAGGCTGACTTCTATGTTCATGTAACTCCTTTAATCTCCTCCTACTACTCCATTTTTATTATATGAAATTGTAATGATCTGTTTCCATAGATGCCACATTTTCTAGATAGGAGAACTACGTCTGGTTCATCTGTCTTTCCTCATGGCCTCATATGAGACATGGCATAATGCAGATATTTAATAACTTTATTAATTTTGTCTTAATAGGTTAAGAACAATAAAGTAATAAAATATGTTTGGAAATAAAGTCTTTCTGTGCCAGCTGCCATAGACCTCAAACAGGCTGAATTCTTTCCCTCAATGTGCGTTATAAATATAATATTCTACAAGTGCTGGGCTATTGAAAGGGCTAGTATGTTCTAAATCATTCTAGGGTGATATTTTTTAAAGTGTTCTATTTTTAATTTGAGGAATATTTACTGGAGTAATGTTATTCCAAAGTAATATTAAAACAAAACAAAAATGCTCCAGGGCTTCCCTGGTGGCGCACTGGTTGAGAGTCCGCCTGCCGATGCAGGGGACACGGGTTCGTGCCCTGGTCCGGGAAGATCCCACATGCCGCGGAGCGGCTGGGCCCGTGAGCCATGGCTGCTGAGCCTGCGCGTCCGGAGCCTGTGCTCCGCAATGGGAGAGGCCACGACAGTGAGAGGCCCGCGTACCACTAAAAAAAAAAAAAAAAAAAATGCTCCAAACTTAAACCACATTAACAACCAGATGAAGAAAGGAAAACAGTGGAGTAAAGGATATTTAGAGACATGCTGATCATTTTTCCTAAGTACCATGTGATTTCGATTGTATCTAACTTTGGTTAGATTTCCATTAGGTTACGTGCAATACAATTATATTCAATTTAGTAAAAAAACAAAATTCATAATTACTTAGGCACACGATCATTACTCTTAAAAACTTATGAAATAACATCAAGCAAAAGTAGACGCATTGATTTTGAGAATTCAGTTTTTGAGCCAATGCAATAAAAATAAAGACAGTAACAAAACAATACATATAAACATCTAAAATATATTGAATACCTATGTGCCAAACACTTTACTAGGTACTTCAACAGGATCTCATTTTATTTAGGCCTCTTAAAATCATCTGGATTACTCAGTACTTTTAAGCCCATTTTATAGATGAGGAAAGTGTGATTCAGAGAGAGTAACTTGCTTCAGATTACAGCACAGCCAAGGAGTTATGGGGACAAAGTTTGAACCTAGGAATGTCCTTTATACTGCTCTATACTGTCCTCCAGTAGAGTGTGTTCCAAGCTCAGTGTCGGGAGTTTACACTTGAGGAGGCCATCTATAAAATCAACCATGATATACAGAAGGCTTAAAAGGAAATTAAACTTTCCTCTGTATCTCCTAACAGCCATGTGTTCAAGAAAAACTGTACTCAGGAGAGCTGTATCCGTTAGCTTTCTGTTTCCACCTAAGCATACATGTTGGTTGAAACCAGGAAACACCTGAAAATCCATACATATCTCCAAAACATTTCAGATCCATAAAGCTTTTGGGACTGGTATCTGATTTTGCATTTCACTGATGTATTATTGTAAAAATGCTTTGGCTTTTCCTCAGTGAAACCAAACTAAAGTCATAATGTGTCTTCTTCCAACTTAAAGCATTAATGGCTTCAACAAAACAGTTGTATACACAGCTGTGGCAATATTTAGATAGGTAAGCATCTTAGTTGAATACCAAATGCACACAGGGTCAACATCAAGTTGATTTCACAGTTAATTTTAATGGATGTGATGTGTAATTTAAGAGGGTGTGATTTTCCAGCTTCATGCTCCAAACCAAAGCCTTCAGTGATTTCAGCAGTTGTCTAAATTATGGTGTGTTCCAAAATTAATAGTAAGGCCAGACCACAATTTTAGATTGAAAATGTAAAGGCCATTTTCTAAATTTGGAACCAAAATACTAGAAGTGGCTTTGAAATCACTATTGAATTGACTTCAAAGACTGCAAATTAGACCACTGTCCTTAAAAGCTGCCTTCTTAATGAAGCATAATAGAGTTGGTTATTTTTTTATGTAAGAGCTTTGTGTACACTGAAAACTTCCAGAAGATTGCTAAAAATAGTCAACACATAAGCACTGAAACTTACTCTCTTAAAAAACAAAAAGGAAAGCAAGGAAATAAATCAGTGACTTAAACTGGCAGATTTTCCTTTACAGCTTGCCTTTGATTTATAAATTTCTATTTCCTGCCCTAGGGAGGGTGGTGAAGTGTATGTTTTGGTGCTTTGGAAGCAAACTGTCTTCTGAGTTATGCTAATCTCTTGCTAGGTGCTCAAGGCTGCTTATTCAGCACAGACTTTATTAGTTTTTGGCTATAGATGTAAAGATTTATAGAAGGCTGCTCTTTGGATGGCTGTGGTTGTTGTCTCTTTAGTTTTCTTTATTCAAAAACTTCCATATTTTTGGTTAGTGTTGACAAATGGAACACTCAGGAACATTGTGACCTTATAAACTAGTTCATAAGAAAACATTATTAATATTGATAAAATCAGTGTTTACCTAACAGTTTGTTTGTCGGACCAGCTGAAACCTTTCCTCTCCTCCCCACCCCACCCAAGACTGGATGAGCAGGTAAGGGAATGATCCCATCTGATGGGAATACCTCCAAGTGGGGTTGCGATTGGACCCCAGCCCTGTTCACTTGGGCACGGAGCTCCCTTGAGGTGATCAAGGAGCTCTGTTCCCATCTGAGGAGCTGCTTCCCTCAAAACTCTCTCCAAGCAGAGAAGCAAAGGTTTATTCTGGTTGTTTTCTATGGCTTTGCCCAAAATGACACTTTCAGCAGCATGCCGCCATATAATTCAGTGGAAGTGATCACTTGTTGGCTAGATCTTTGGACCCTGGAGAGAGGGAAGGCTTCAGGGTGGCTTGGGAAGTCAGCAGAGAGAGGGAAAGGTAGAGAAGAGAACAAGAGCTTAGAAGCACCTACTGTATACCATAAACTAGGTTAAGTCCTTTAAATACAGCAGCTTGTCTGGTCTTTTCAGCTGACCCAGGCAATAGAGATCTCCATCTTATTGGATAACTAGGGAAGTAGTTACTTGCCAAAACCATCCAGTTAGTGGTTGGCCTTCTGTTGCCTGAAGGGCCCTCTACTTTGTTTTCTGTGACACAGCAGAAACAGAAGTGCAGCTGGAATAGAGGAGGAGGGAGAGGGAAGGCGAGAAGGAGAAAAAGGAAAACAACACAAAACAAAAAGGTGACTGTGAGAAAGTTCTGAAATGCTGCCACTTGTTATTGGAGGTGAACTCTTCCCAAGGTGAGGGTCATCCCAACAAAGACTGCAGTTTAGGCAAAATTCAACTTCCATTTTATGGGTCACATGACTCTATCTCTGCCATTTCAGGAGGGTCCTAGTTTTTGGAAGCTACTTGGTAAATTCTCAGCTCAGTGCTCATTCTTCCCAGAGACATTGTTATTTAATAGTACAATTTCACCAAAAGTATAACAATGCTCTGCAAAATACTTTTTTTTTTTTTTTTTTGCGGTATGTGGACCCCTCACTGCTGTGGCCTCTCCCGTTGCGGAGCACAGGCTCCGGGCACGCAAGCTCAGCGGCCATGGCTCACGGGCCCAGCCGCTCCATGGCATGTGGGATCTTCCCGGACCGGGGCGCGAACCCACGTCCCCTGCATCGGCAGGCGGACTCTCAACCACTGCACCACCGGGGAAGCGCTTCAAAATACTTTTGAGGAGAGAACCCTGATTGCTCAGTACAGTTGATCCAGAGTCCAGGTTAGCCCTGTAGGCAGAGGGTCTGGGTGTCTTTGCAGAAACAACTTTCTTGAGTCTTGATTTCAGTTTCTACAATATTCTGGTTTTAGATCCCTGACACACTGCCCTCCTTTACTCTGGTTGAATGGGGAGGGATTCTTTCCTTGGAGGCAGCCCTTCCTTATCTCTGTAGCTCTCTGACTTGAAGGTCTGTAAAAATGTTTTGCTTTGATTTCCAGTAGTAAACATTGAATCTTTATCCTAAATTTATTACTAGAAAGAGGTCCAATCAGCCATCTATTTGTTAATGGATCTACCACAGTCTAACCTGATGTATTGAGTATATGGCTTTGCTCAAAAAAAGAAAGATACAATGACAAGAACAAAATTCATCTAGGGAGGGAATGATATTAATACATTTGAAATATTTTTTAAATGTTAAATTCATTTGGTGTTACTATGGACTTAATATTTATGTCCCCCCCAAAATTCATATGTTGAAATCTTAACCACCAAGGTATTAAGAGGTGGGGTCTTGGAGGTGAATAGGTCATGAGGGAGGAGCCCTTGTGAATGGGATTAGTGCCCTTATGAAAGGGACACAAGAGAGCTCCCTAGTCAGCTGTCTGCAACCCAGCAGGGGGCCCTCACCAGACAAGGAACCTGCCAGGGACTTGATCTTGGACTTTCAGGCTCCAGAACTGTGAGAGAGAAATTTCTGTTGTTTAAACCACCCAATCTATGGTAATTTGTTATAGCAGTCCAAACAGACTGAGACTGGGGCATTTTTGGAAACACTGCATGTCATATTATGGAAAACAGAATTTCTTAAGCAAAAGTATCTCATTCCTCAACACACATGAAAGGTCCGATCAACGCTTCATAACTGAAAAGCAGCTCTATTTTTACAGATTTACAATACAGACATGAAGCTGCGGGTGCTGTGAATTTTGAAAATGGGAACAAAGATTGAGTCACGTTTTTCCTTATTTTATTTTTACCTATTCTTGAGGAGTCATTCCATTCACTGGGTCTGAGGCCTTGAGGCCACAGAGAACATCACCTTGGATGTGACAACAGTCCTAAGTGCCCTGCTCTGTGGGGTTTGTGGTACACGAGTCATTACCATGAAGAAAGACACTTTTGAAGTATCTAGTGGTGACCGTTTTGTAATGTATATAGATATTGAATCATGATGTGCACCAGGAACTAACATTGTGTTGTAGGTCAATTATACTTCAAAAACAAACAAACTCAAAGAAAAAGAAGTCAGATTAGTGGTTATCAGAGGTGGGGAGGCGGTGGTAGGGTAGGGGGTGGGGAGTGGGGATGGGGGGTTAGGAGGTGGGAATTGGATGAAGGTGATGAAAAGGTACAAACTTGCAGTTATAAGATAAATAAATACTAAGGACGTTAAGTACAACATGATAAATATAATGAACACTGCTGTATGTTATATATGAAAGTTATTAAGAGAGTAAATCCTAAAAGTTCTCATCACAAGGAAAATTTTTTTTATTTTCTAACTATATGAGGTGATGGATGTTCATTAACTTACTGTGATGATCATTTCATGATGTACGTAAATCAAATCCTTACGCTGTCCACCTTAAGCTTATACAGTGCCGTATGTCAATTATATCTCAATAACACTGGAAGAAAAAAATTATCTAAATAAAATGAAGTGACAAGAAGAAAAAAGGAAAACAAAAGCTCCACAAGCCCAGCAGAGCTTCTGTTTATGAAGTCGAAGCTGTTCATTGAGACACGGGATTCACAATCAAAATGTTACCTCGGGTGTTAACTGAAAACCCAGCCTTCCCTCCAAAGGGGCCATCGACAGTGGGGGCTTGGGTCACCATCTCGCCTCTTAGATTTCTTCCTAGAGGCTCATCTTTTCCCATTTTGAAAGACATGGAACTTTTCCAAAGAAGCCAAATTTCATTCCCTCATAGAGGCTTTCAGAAGAATTTGACATCATTTTGAAATTTTGGATTGTCACCTACCTACAAGGGATAAACAAGTCACCTTTGAGGCAAGTCTCCTCACAGAGTGTACCTGGTTATCAGTTGCAAAGGCCTGTCCTCAGCCTCCAGGCTTGCAGCCTCCCAGCCCCAAGTAAGCTGGGAGTCGGATAAGGAGCTTCTGGCTGGGGCTGGACCCTCTCTCCCCTGCTCTCTCCCTGGAAAGATGCCTGCAGGATGTCAGGGCAATTCTAACTCAGGCGTGACTCAGTGCTTCCATGACCTCCCTTCTCATTTTGCTTGGACAGGCTAGTACATTGGTCCTACTTGTGGAAATATGTGCCTCTTCCTGCTCCAATTTCAAGAGGGAAAATCCCTTTTAAGAGGAATATTTAGAAGATTCTGTCATGGAATTCTTGCTATCACCCCAACTATCTCTCCTTCTCCCCAGTTAGCTGTCTGGATGTTTCTCTCTTACCCCAATTTTCTTTTCTTTTCTTTTTTTTTTTGGCCACGTGTCTTGTGGGATCTTAGTTCCCTGACCAGGGATCAAACCCGGGCCCTTGGCAGTGAGCGCAGAGTCCTAACCACTGCACAGCCAAGGAATTCCCCCAAATTTTCTGAGTGTGGGGTTATCAATCTGAAATTAGAGTCCAGAACTCATCAGTGTTATCAACAAAACTTTGCAATTATTTCTTTCAAACCTAAATTTTTTCCTGTTCAAATATTTTTTCTTCATCGCAAAAGAAAGTATTGATGTGTATTTCTCTTTCACCGTAACTTTAAGTCTTTAAAATGTGAAAGGCCCATTCACTTTTAACCTTACCATTCCCGTGATATAAATAGCTTTTTCCTTTCTGCTGATTTTAGAAGCTTACATAAAGCTGCAAAATGCTGAAGGGGGCACCCCTGCTTCAGAAAAAGAGAACAGACAGAACTGCATAACAAAAATACTCAGTAGGAAGTAGCACATGGAATCTTTGTTGACGGTCTCTTATGATTTGACAATTGTTTTTCCTTAAAAAGAAGAGAAAAAGAAAAGGATAACCTACCTAAAACCTTAGTGCTATTTTCAGAGTTCTAGGATAATCCAGAACAGAGTCATTTTTAAAGAAAAGGAAATAGGTTTCATTTCTGGCAGTGGATGCCCTCCACTGATCTGCATATTTCTTGACTTCATAAGCTGTAGAAGCCTCCTTGAGTCCATTCCTCAGATGGAAAAATAGCCAGTAAAGAGCTAAGCATTCACAAGCACCACCATCTGAGGTTTGATTTTGAATCGAGACAACGGTGTCCCATGTACATCCCACAAAGCATGCTTGTCAAACTCTCCCCTTCCAGATGCACGGAGAGCGCATGCGTGGAACACCCCCTCCACTCAACAACGGCGCCCCGGGGGCCCCCTGGACACACAGGTTCTAACACAGCTACAACACAGCATGCTCCCAAGCCTTCAAGCTACTACAGCCTGCAGCCAAGAAGCTGCCAAAAAGATGCTCAAGCAGCAGTCGAAATAGTCCTGACCTCTGGTACCCAGGGCCATTCCCTGTGAGCCCCAGGAACTCAGAGTGATGAGGATGCTCCTGAAAAAGCCCCAGGCAGTCATTCTGCTCCCTGCCCTTCTTTTCCCTCACTCTTCTTTTTCTCTGAAGACCATAAACCTGTTTGGGGGGTTCAGATGCGACCAGGAGTAACCATAGTTACGAGCAAAATGATTACAGGGCCATTGTTCTAGCAGAACAATAGTTTTTAAATTATCCAATGTTCTCTTGGCTTTCTGGCTTTTTTAAAAATGTGTTTTTCCATCCTTTTGTTGTAAGTGGAATACTGTGCTTAGGCCAAGCAGGCAATATTAAAAACTCTGACTTCAAAGCCATTCCTCGATAACACATCCAAACAGCGCAGTGTGGGCCCACTGTTATCTGGAATTCTACAGATAATTAACTGAAACACGGCTTGACTTGCCACTGGGAGTTTCCACAGGCAAAGTCATTCTCATGGTCCTGCTTGCTTTCGTTGCTGTGTCTTCTGTTTTGTTAGCCAGGGTGAGGTTTGGATCATCTCTCAATAAAGTTCCGTGTTTCCGTGCAGAGGAACCTTGAATCCCTGCTTGGCCTTGCAGGGGCCTGACACGTGCACTGTGCCCTCCCTCGTTCCTTGAGGGACATCGTTTAACTCCTCTCTTGACCCTGAAATGCCACTGCCTGCACCATCTCCTGGTCCCTTCCTTACTTGAGAGAGCAGTGCACTTTCTGCCATGAATGTCAGAATTATTGCCTTTTTAATGTGTTTTGCAAAATACAGTGGTACTAAATCCACTAAAAAGACAGAGCCCCCACTTTGGATGTGCCAGCCCTGTGGGGACATTCCCGAGTCCCTCTCTCATCTCCCAACCTACCAACTTCAGCCCACCCAGTCCCTTTGCTTGAGTCTAGCAGGTGGTCTCACCACTCCAACCCGCGTGGCATTTTCCCGCTCCCCACCTCCATGCATTGCCCATTCGTGAAGCCACATCTCTTCTGAAATTTGAAAACTCACCTTAAAGCCCACCACCTCTTCCAAGGAGCCTCCCCTGATTAAGTGGAGATGAAGAACCCTCCAATGCATGACTGACAAATCCCCAATAAATGAGAACACACACACACACCCCCCACAACAGACAGACACTCACAAAGAGAGAAAATGACACATTCCCTACTTGTGAAATGTAGGCTCCTCTGAGGGAAAGATGGTCGATTTTATACCAATAATTAGTAAGTCATTTCAAACAATGAGGTGTTTTTAACATCATTTTGGGGGTTACTCAGTGAAACACAGCTGTCTTCTTTCCCCCACCGACCCTCCTTTTTCTTTAAACCCCTCTTCATTTTCTTCTCAGTTTCTCGAATGCACAATTCCAGGGGACTGCCCAGTGTGGGTGACATGGGTGACACTCAAGGAAGCTGGCTCTTGTAATACCTCCTGGGTGGTAACTCATGTTTGGAGACTGGCAAATGCCTTAACCACTTAATTTTCTCATCAGGAAGCTATAATGACTCCATGACTGCAGACATCCTGGGCAAACATGTCTGCTACATTGGGATAAGGGACCAAAACCCTCTAGAAAAGGTCCTACTGAAAGAAGGGGGGCAAGGTTCCTGATAAGACTCAAGGTCCAGCCTCAGATAAGGATGCTGCAGAGGGAGGGACTCTCTAAGGAGCACTGGGCCCGAGACCATCCCATCAGGGACAGAACAAAACACATTCGCTCTCATCAATGCTGCCTCTGGGGTCAGTGTTAAGGCCACTCATGGGGGCGCTGAGAGACGCGTGGCATAAAGGGACCAGGACGAGGAGAAACACAGATGGAATGGCGGTAGCTGGCAATTAGAACATGGCTTCAGACACCACGGCCACAGAAGCGGTGTAGCTACAAAGCCACGCGGCGCAACCTCGAAGCAAAACGTTATTGATTTTGTGGTTGTAAAAACGTACCTTCAACTGCAGAACTCAGTTTTATGACACCTTGAATAAAAACAAAAAGTGGCAGTTATAGAATGGATCCAAATTACCTTTGCCAGGCTTCTCACAATACATACATGCTTCACATCTGGATTTTTTTTTTTTCCTGGCTTTTTGAGAATTCAAGTAAACAGATATCAGCTTCAAAAACGAAGTAATTTTCAGTCGTTGATTAGACCTCATGAGTGTCTTCATCTCCCCACTAGTGCCATTTGGGAGCGTTTTTCACTTAAATAAGGGATCTGACGTGTGTTTGGATGAAACAAAGGCCAAGTCTCAATAGTTTGAACCACTATGCCTGTAGATAAATCATGCTGGATGATGGATTGAAAAAACTTCACTCAAAAAGACACCAAGGTCTAATATTTCCTACTTAAATTGTGTTTAGAGATCATTTGATACGTGTTGGGACAGGGTTTCTGTTGAAATACATAATAGGTGGTTAAAAATCATAGTGTGATCTGGCAACTTCCTTTTCTGGGGTGGTTGGACCTGAGGCCATTTCTGGTCTCCTGTGTTCAGTGTTCCCATCCCCTGCAGGTCAGTGGAGGGGCTGAGCTTGTCAAATTTTTCATGAAGCAAATAGACACTACCCTTGACTGGATATTCATGTGCCTTTTTGGTGAATTGAAAGGTGAAAATACTAAACTAAATTAGACCTGGTCCAATAGTTTGATTTTGAAAGTTTTTTTTATAAGTCATAATTATAAATAAACAATATTTCCCAAACCCTATGTGATAGCCATGATACCTTAGGCTGAAAAAAAAAAAGTCTACAGTTTCATTGGGTTGAAATTCTGGTTCTCTTGCAAACAGGAGGAGTCTTAAAGGAAAAATGGAAACAAAACCCTTTTTCATACTGGCAAACCCAACTGCTATCAGCTTGAACACACACTGATTTTAACAGATTATGTTCGCAAAGAAACAAACTCGCTCTCCTTTATAACTTTCTGAAAAAAACTGCTTTTAAGTTACCAGTCGAATTTCATCTTTCCTGTGGAACCAGTAATGTCTGGTCAATGTTTAACAAGGGACTCTCCAGAGGAAAAAGTGTGCCTGTATTATGTGTATATATTATGAGTTTTACTGATATAAATGATATCCACAAACTATACATAATAATAAAATATACCGTCTTCTTTATTGCAAGTTCCATATAGCCAATAGATTCTCACAGAATACTTTTGTTGATTTGGGCCAAACTCTTGTATTCATAGCCAGCAAATCAATCATGATTTGACAAAATCATGCACTGAATTTCATCCCAGTTTGCTCTTTCCCAATAAATTCATTATCATTATATCTTTTATGTGATCTGCTGTTAAACTATTTTTCACTTTTGTATAAATTATTTTCATTAAATTAAAACTCTTTCAACATCAACACTATGTAAATGCTCCCACTAAGGCCTATGTCGAGGTACCAGCTTTGATGTCACCAAACGTGGCTTTGGGAAGAGATGGGTAGTAGCAAAACCATCATGTGGTATTTCACCACACACGGACAGGAGACATAAAAAACCCCAAGAGCATGGATAGTAAAAGGTAGTCAAACAATTAGAAGTAAAGAGTTTTAGGTATTTATTACCTGTGTTTTTTAACATAATTATAATTGGAAGTTTGTCTAATTTGATTTGTAATAATGGCTATGTTTAATAATGGACTTAGAAAATACCTGACAATGTAACAATTGGCTCTTGCCAGCTGGTATGAACCAGGTCTGGCACACCATGTCCATAACTGATGTTTCTTTCTACTCAGGCCCAGAGAAGAAAATCTTGACCTTCCAAATATTTTCTGAGATATTCACAAAAGGGGTTGTAATTTAACCAAACAAGCCAAATGTGAATAAGCTGAGCATTTACTATTATTTTGCCAGTAATTTCACAACCTCTTAAACCTGTCATATGCAAAAATATACTATACATAGGTCACCTTGGAAAAAACAGTCATTGACCATCAACTAAGAACACAAGCTAAACGGTTTTGGCATTCTTTTGGTCAGGCAACCATGCCAAGAGGTATGAGTCATTGGCTTAGTAAGCAATGATCCTGTCTTTTTTAAACTGTGGAATCTTTATGCAGGAAACCAGGACAGAATATTGATTTTTTTCCAGCCATGTTTATTTTTGTGCGCAACTATAGTGTCAGCAACTGTCGCTCAAATGAAAGGACAACAGTGCGATCTAATCAGTGTGTAGAAACAGGCTTGATGCAAGTAAAGCAAGAAAGTCTAAAGAATTTCTTATGTGAGATGTGGGTGGTGGTGGATGGGAGCCCAGGAATGCATTTATAGAGTAAGGGATAAAAAGGTCCATTAAAAATCAAAATTCGGACTTTAGAACTCTAATTGTAAACATTATTTTAACAAAAACATTAGTCATTTGTTACTCCATATGTACTTCCCTTATTTATTTATTTATTTATTTATTTATTTTTGCGGTACGCGGGCCTCTCACTGTTGTGGCCTCTCCCGTTGCGGAGCACAGGCTCCGGACGCGCAGGCTCAGCGGCCATGGCTCACGGGCCCAGCCGCTCCGCGGCATATGGGATCCTCCCGGACCGGTGCACGAACCCGTATCCCCTGCATCGGCAGGCGGACTCTCAACCACTGCGCCACCAGGGAGGCCCTTCCCTTATTTTTTTTAAATCCCAAATCAAGCTTTTCCCTATAGCAGGATAGGCTTTTATATTGCAAGGTTAACTATGTTATAGTGAAAATCTAGAATTGGCTAAATCTGGTTAGGTACTAACATTAACATTATACAAAAATTTATAGAATGAGAAGATATTTCCTTTACCTTAAAATAGAAATATTTAAAAAATATGAATATTTGAGAAATGATTGATGTTGGTGCTGAAAAGCTACATGTAGCACTGCTGACTTCTAGGACACACAGTAGACATTATCTGGTGACTGGCTGACATTGACATTGCCTGGAATTCAGGGTGAGCCAGAACACATACATATATGTATATATACACACAGTGGAGCCTACCCATCCCCTCTCCCCCATTTAAATCTTCATAGTCTACCGAAATGTTTTTTCCACCTAATGACTCACCTCAGTTGATCTAAAGTAATTGTTAGGAGAAAGGGTCAGATTAAAATAATTCATACTAAAGTGTGAATGACTAGGACGCACTAAAACCGTGCAATGACATCTCATTATTGTTAAAATACTCGTCAAATTTTTAACCCTGGACATTGAGGCCCTATGTGATGTATTCCTGCTTATTTTCTTATTTCTTCTACTTCATTTCAGGTGACTTTCTCCCTCGCTCAAATGCTTCAGCCACTTGGTTTTCTCTCTGTACTTTGCAGCGCTAATTCCTTTTTGTCCCTGCTCCACCCCTACTTGCTGCTCCCTCCGTTTTGAATGCTCTCCCCCAAACTGCTGGATCTCCCCACAGCTAGCTCTTTCTCTTCATTCAGCTTTTACTTCAAATGTCACTTTCTCGAAGAATCCTTCCTTGATTACTGTATTTAGAGCAGTCCCAGTAAGAATTCTCTGGCCCATCTCTCTCTTTTATTTTTTTTTATAGCAGTTATCACTACTTAAATATTATCTCATTGATTTAGTATTTGGTTCTTTGTTTTGGGTTGTTCTTCCTCATTAGAATGTAAGCAGAATGAGAACAGGAACCTGGTCTTTCTTGCTTGCTGCTGTAACTCCCTTGACCAGAACAGTGCCTGGCATACAGTACATACTTAATCAATATTTATCAAATGAATAAGTGATATTTCCCAAGTGTTTCCAGGTGTCTTAAAAGAAAATCTGATCAATCCCAGCAAGTGTAATTCAAACATGTTATCTTAATTGTGGATATCATTGAGCAGAATCCTAGATTTTATTCTGTTTACCACTCACTATTTCTATTCAGAGGCTGGTCTTCATGGAGATTAGTGAACATTGATGTGTGGAGTGAATACACATAAGTTACAGTAGAGATTAGGTTTCAGGATTATAATGTAAAAAGTCCCCAAGAAGTAAGTTTAGCAATGTTAGGTTTAGGGTTACAGTTAGGGTTAAGTTTAGGGTTAAGGTTAGGGCTATGGTTAGGGTTAGGATTGGAAGCAAGATTATGCCCTAAGTGGACTTCAAGGAGTATTAGCTAATTGATTTTATATCCAAATATCTCTAGAATCTGCAGTTTTCTTGCCTCTGTTGTCATTACCCCAGGCCAAATTGCCATAGTAATGTTCACAGGAATCTGTATGATAAGATATGGATTGAGAAAGAGGAACTAAGAAAGAGCCATTCTGTTTTTAATAACCTTCTTCCAATGCATTCTTTTTTTGGCCGTGCCTTGTGGCATGTGGGATCTCAGTTCCCCTGAACCGGGATTGAACCCTGTGCCCCCTGCATTGGAAGCATGGAGTCTTAACCACTGGACCATCAAGGAAGTCCCCCAGTGCATTCTTATACTGCAGTTGGAGTGATCTTTTCAAAAGGCAAGTCCAATTATGTGATATCCTCTCCCTTTTAAAATTCTTAAATGGCTTTTCATTACTTTTAAGATAAAAGCCTTTATTCAAAAGCCTTAACATGACTTGCAAAGCCCTACATGATGTCACCCATAGTGGAATAAAAATGGTCACAAATTCTTCCATACACCTCCCATAGAGAGATGTGGGCTATGTCCCCTCTTCTTGAATCAGGGCCAGCTCTGAGACTGCTTTGACCATTAAAGTACAATGGAAGTGATGCTCTCCCAATGTCTGTGCCCAGGCTTTATGAAACAGGCCGCCTCATTTTTCTGTCTCTGGAAACCCTGACATACCAGGTTGGAAGTCCTAAGACTGCTGTGACGGAGAGACCAGGTTTAGACATTCTGACAAACAACATCAGCTGAGGGAAGAAGCTAGAAGGCCTTGAGGAGACTGCTGGTGAAAGCTAGGAGGACAGGGAAAAATTGCCACCGTCCTCCCAAACTGGGAAACTAGAGAAAAGGTAAGTCTTCTGATGTAGAGACAGGACACTTGGCAATGTTGTCACCTGTAGTAACATGGAAAATAAAAAAATACCTGATGAATTCATAGATTTTAGTAAGGAGATTTGCAGGTAGAATGCTTAAAGTGCCAGTTGGTTCTTTAAAAAAGTTGCATATGATAATGTATAAAGAAAGATGAGTTAAAAAAAGGAACTGTTCAGTTTTCAAGCAAAATTTAGAAGAAATATATAGAGCTAGTACTTGTTGGTTTAAAAAAAGATAAAACGGTTTCACATTCCTAGTTTTTTCAAAGGCAAGAGGTTCTCAACTTAGAAATTGACTGATGGTGGAGATCATCTCAAGTGTGTGGCCATAAGACCCTTTTTTATGCCTTCAGAAAGACTTAAGTGTGCCTCAAGCTTCTAAAAGAGACAAAAATTCTTCTAAGAATCCTAAGGGTGTTTTCCCACGGCACACTGACTCTGAGCCCAGGCCAAAGAAGGGATTGTCTTGAGGAGAATTGTGGATGGGTGTTTTGTCTAACAGAGTGAAGTCTAATAAGATTCATAGGAGGCCCACAAAGATTTCAAGAGTAGTGTATTAGTGTACACATTATCAGCTTGGATAAAAATGGGCAGAGGTAGTTCAAAGTGGAAGAGTCTTTAAAGCCCCCAAATGTCTATGGGCAGGAAATAGGCTGAGAAGATTATTCAGTGGCAAATGCCATTTCCTATGTGCTAAGGACTAAATTGTGTTCCCCTTGCCCCTTCCCCAAATTCATACATTGAAGCCCTAACTAACCCCTAATGTGATGGCATTTGGAGATAGGGTCTTTAGCAGTTACTTAGGTCTAGATAAGGTCATGAGGGTGGGTCTCCCATGATGGGATTTGTGCTCTTGAAAGAAAAAGAAGAGAAATATATTGCTCTCCCTCTCCACATGTATGCACTGAGGGAAGACCATGTGAGCACACAGCAAGGTATCCATTTACAAGACAGGAAGAGAGTCCTCACCAGATCCTGACCATGCTGGCACCCTGATTTCAGACTTCCAGGCTTCAGAAGTGTGAGAAATAAATATCTGTTGTTAAAGCCATCCAGTCTATGGTACTTTGTTATGGCAGCTCGAGCTAACTAAGACATTATGGAAACAGGATAACTTAGGACGTATGACCAAGAGTTTTCAGGGTGGCAACCAGAACTGCAGAGAGTCAGGGAGCAGGACTGGGCCCTCCAAGTCAAGGAACTGGCAGTATGTGGATTTCAGAACTGCTACAGGCCAGTGATTTCAGAACTGCTACAGGCCAGTGCCTCCTGTTCCTCCACTCTTTGAATGAGAATGCTCACTGCATTGATCTCACCTCTGTATCATCCGTATATGCTGGGTTGGTATGTGTGTGTGTATGGTGGGGGTATTATACTTTTCATTTCAGTTCACAAGTCTTCATATTGAGAGCAGCTGTACTAGAGAGCTTTATCAAAGGTGCCTTATCAGCACTTGACCCTTATTTAGATGGTAAGAACCTGGACCTCAAACTTGAACTTAATGCCATAATAAGATGACTTTTCTGGATGGCTTTAGGAGGGAGTACATTTTGCCTATAGGGGAATGTAAAGAGTTTGTGTCCAATGGTGAACCATGGCTGACTAAATATAGCCACAAATTATTTGAAACTGTTCCCATTGAGAACAGTTGTTCCTCTTGACCTGGGTGGGCTCTGTGACTGCTCTAACCAATAGAATATGGTGAAAATGATGCTATCTTGGTCCGACCTTAATAATTCCTGTCTACCGGGCACTCTCTCTGGGAGCCCTGAGCTACCCTGTAAGGCGTCTTAAAGTTGCAGTGCTGGAGGGGCCACTTACAGGTGCTCTGTTCAACAGCCCCAACTGAGCACATACCCCCCGACATTGAAACTAAGGTAGCCTGTGAATAATGCCATCCCGGATCTCCTAGACCAGCCTAACCTCCAGCTCAATATACAACAGAAGAATCATCCAGGTGAACCCTGTCTAAGTTCATGTCCCATAAGATTGTAGGGTATACTAAAGCAGTTGTTTTTAAGCTCCTTTGCTATGTTTTGGAGTCATATGTTATGTAGTAACAGGTAACTGAACCTGAGCCCAAATTCTCTGACCTTACCTGGCATCTCAGCCCTTAGCGATCGGTACTCCGGTCACACGACCCTTTAGGTCTCTGAATATTAACACGTGCCCTCTGTCACTCTTCCTGATCTTCCAGCTCTTAGCTTATGAGGATTTTCTCAGGGAAGTTCTCCCTGACCCTCTAAATTAGTTCCTTTGTTACAGTAGCTTCTCCTGCAAGAACTGTGTTTCTTTCAGAGCAATTATCTCTGTGATTATTTCATGAATGCCAGCTTCCACTTCTAGATTGTGAGCAAGACACTTTAATCGACGATTTCCAGAGTCAAGTAGTGTGTCTGGACACAGTGCTGAATAAATATTTAAGTAGATGAATGGAAATAGTTGATGCAGCTGATAAGGACTCCCTCCTCACCGGAGAATCTAATAACTGTGTCACTATTCTTCTCTCTCACACACTGTGAACTTTTGGATTCAAAGTTGTTGTAACTGAGGAAAGACAATGTGACTTAATATCTGTCTGTGACGGCAGCTCAGCACAACTGAAGTTGCTGAAGTTGCTTTTGGTCACCGCTGTGCAGAGAAGAGGAAGCTGAAAATTGCTTCTGTGTGTGTGTGGGCACAGGAGAGCAGAGGAAAAAAAACTGTCCGTGTTCTCACATTTATGTCTTTGCTGGAAATTAGGGAGCTGAGAATCTAAAGAAAGTTGTGGGTACTCAACTTTCTAAATGATTTCTAAATTTAAGTTTAGAAATAATTTCTTACTAGATTGTGAGCTCTTTTCTGACCTACCCCTTCATCCAAAACTGTGGCCGGAAAGAACTGCAGGAGGGCTGATGTCTGGGTAGATTCCATACCGTCCATTACCTCTGCTTCCAAGGCTATTTTCTTAATATCTAATTTGCAGTCTACTGTTTTTTCAAAAATGTATTTCTGTACTTATTGAGTCTTGTTCATGTGGAAAATAGATGGGTCCACTGGAAACTATCTTTCTTAAAATTTTTCTGCTGTTTCCTTAAGTCCTTAGTCTGTCATTTTTGCTGTATGTGAAATAAGGTCCCTATAAATGTCCTTAAAATGTCCGTTTCATAATTTTAAAAGGATTTTCCTTTGCCTCGTTATAGTTCTCTTAACAGTAGTCTCCAAATGGGCCTATGTACACTATTAAAATTTTTTTTTTACATTATTTTTTGGCCATGCTGCATGGCTTGCAGTATCTTCTTTCCCCGACCAGGGATTGAACCCGGGTCCAAGGCAGTAAAGCCCGAGTCTTAACCACTGGACCGGCAGGGAATTCCCTACAATATGTTTTTAAAGAGGGTTTAGTAGGGCTCCAATCAGAGAAAAGAAGACCTCCATTTACGCATAAGATTCATAATATAATTTAAAAGAAAACACTCCCCAGATGGCAGGGTTACTATGTAGACCGACATAACCCACATCCTTCGAGCGCGTTCACACACTCTGGGACGTTGTCCATTTCCATGGCTCTGATTTGTCCTCCCTCCCTAAGCGCACAATACCGTACTTGTCCCTTTTGAACGTGTAACAGATTAAAGAGCTGGGCAGGAGGCAGATGTAGACACACCTTTGATCTTTCATCCTTGGGGGTTAAGGGAGGGCACACACCTGGCGGCTGCTGAGCCGGAAACAGAACACAGGCCCGATTGGAATTACCTTCAAGGGAGCCGCAGCTCCGCCAAAGAGGCAGCTGGGTACGCTGCAAGGACGCGGAGGGAGGAGAGCCCACCATGGGCCGAGGACGCAATAGAGTCCCAGCCGTGTGAATTCGGGCTAGCTGGGGGCTGGTTAGATTTCTTAGGCAGAGTATGGGGAAGATCAGGCAGCTGTATTGAGAAAAAATTTGAAGAAATTCTTTTGCAAATAATATTGCAAAACGTTCAGCTGTGCACAAATGCTGAAAGGCAATTTTGATGGCAATTCGGGAAGCTTTCGAAGAAACGATTTTTTAAAGTTTTTTTTTCCTTAGCGAAACTCTTCTTTTTATTAAGGATTTCACCTTTGCACCAGGATGCTTTAAAAGTTCGTAGTCAAAACAAGATCTGGAGCGTTTCCTGTGATTTTTGGTGAAACCGCATTGCCCCCTGGTGTTTGCGTGCTGTCTTACACCATCCCATGGAAAGCCCGGAGAATGCCCATCAAGCTGTGCAAGGATGCTGCTTCCAGTCTTATCTGGGGTCACAGAATATAGACATGGTTTGACAAAACATGGAATGAAATTTTAAAATTCAGATTCTTTTCTTCTCCGCCCGCTGAGGAATCTTCGAGACTTCCAAATAGCTTTCAAAAGAAATTGATCAGATTCTAATCTGCCAGTTTTTTGCAAGTGGTCATATGAGTGGCTGCTGCACACTTACCCATTTTTCAGAACCAACTCAAATGTCTCCTGTGTTGTAAAACCTTTCCTGACGTCTCCTCTGCATTTTGTACACACTCGAACTGTCCTGCCTCTCTCTGCCTTCCTGCTTCTCTCTCTGATGGAAACTTGAAAGGGAGGATTATACCTGATTTATATTTGTATCCACCGTGACTATCACAGTGCTCAGTGCCTGGCAGAGAGTATGTGTACAAAGAAAATTTATTGTTTGTTGGTTGCATGTAACAATGCCGTTCACAAAAGGATCAAATACACTTCCTAATCAACAGCAGCTGAAAGTCAATATGGCCACAGAATTGGAGGCAGGAGAACATGGTCCTTGCATGGGACTTGGGGGGTCCTGAAGCCCCCTGAAACTGTGCAGGCACCATGTCCAATTATGGAGGAGAATGGTTAGAATAATCTAAAATTAGAATATATCTACCTCTAACAATCTAGAAATCTATACAATGGTTCAAACTTCTGTTTCCTCCCCCAGGGAACCTCTACTCTAAAAAGATCATGAGTATATTCATTATCACCAATTCAATCACACATTTCTTTGGGGCAGACATTTCGGGGAGTAAGTGTAAAGCTTCTGAATGATACTATGGAAGATACTGGGGCATGTTGACTGAGTCCATCATTCCTGAGCTGAGTGATAATGAGAGGGAAACCTTGGGGTCTAGGGCAGGTTATGAGTATCGAGAGGCACTCTGCAAAGGAACAGAAACTGTGAATCAAGGGTACCTATACCTACGTATAATGTGTATGGTGTTATTCTGCTTTAGATATCATCTTAGGGCAGAGAAATGACCAGATCTGAAGAATCTATTACATTAGGATGGGTCGAGAGAGTGATATTATTAGCAAGACTGCTTTTTAGGTTATAATATTGTCACATTAATACTATCCATAAAAGCTCCTTGAAGTCACTTATTATGCTTGTATTTAGTTAAAATAAAAAATTTCAAGGAAGCCCTCACAGTAGAGGCACGATTCATGATTGTTAAGAGCTTGAATTTTTTTTTACAATTATCACATGCTAGTGACTTTATTATTATTATTATTATTATTCTTTGGCCACACTACGCAGCTTGTGGGGATCTTAGTTCCCTGAACAGGGATCGAACCCAGCCCCCCAGTGCAGAGTCCTAACCACTGGACCACCAGGGAATTTCTAAGAGCTTCAATTTTGGAGTCAAACTGAACAGATACAAATATTGACTGCATCACTGACCAGCCATTTGACCCTTGGAAAGGTCATTAAACTTTTCTGTGTCTCAGTTTCCTCAACGGTCGAAGTGAGGATGCCACTAATAGCATAGACTGTCTGGTGTTGGTAAATGTCTGTGGTGTTTGTTGGTGAGGTGGACCACGTGAGTTTCCCACTATGATCGACTAAAGGGAGATAAAAAAAATTCTGTACTCTTGAAAAAGTCCATTCTATGAGACATCATTAGAATCCCGAAATACAGAGGAATGTTCTAGGTAGTGAGGCTTCTCCAGTGCTGGTCTTGTCCCTGAGGATGGCCTCAGCACAAACCTGGACTTTAGCACACTTCTGACACTTCTAGACCAGCGTGACTGGGCCTCTGGAGTATGTTGGGACTCGAGATTGTCCATTCTCACCTCATTCCAGTACAGAGCTCTGCCCTCAGGGCTAGCTCAGAGCCCGAATGGCTGCTAGCAGTGGGGGTCAAGGACAGTCTTATTTGGCCCTGGTTCTTTCCAAAGGCATCCAGAATATGCTGCTGTGGCATAAAATTATTTTGAGCTGATGACATTTGAGAATGGGTTTCTTTTTTTTGAACTCTCTTATCTGCTTAAAAGTGGAGTCAGCTCGGTTGTCATAAATTCACTCTCCAGGAGTTCCTGCAACCAGGTAAGACTGATTCACCACCAGAGAAGAGAAATGTCACCACATTTAAGCAGATATTGTCATAAAACTATCATATCTCTCATCTATTCTCCCCAGGGCCCATTTATCTTTCTGGAGTCATTGGTTACGTGCTTTTTCCTCCCCTTCCCCTAGTAAGAGGGTATATAAGCCTCAAATTCTAACTACCTCCTTGAGTTATATTTTTCTATGAATTCCCATATGTACCGGAATTAAACTCTGTGTTTTCTCTGGCTAATCTGTCTTTTGTCAGTTTAATTTGCAGGCCTCCAAGGAAAGAACATAAGAGGGTAGAGGGAAAATATTTCCTCCCCAACACATTCTTATATGGCTTTGGCCAAATATTGGACTCTGCTCTGCTAAATATCTACTCAGATCCTCAGAGCTAGCTTGGCACCTTTCATCAGGATATTCTCAGTTTAAGGAGCTGTCCACCATAAATGAGAAACAGAATGCCCCATGATGTGTTATTACGCAAATATTACACATCAAATATTACACATGTAATATTTGATGTGTTAATATTTGTAAAGCCTCTTTGAACAAAGTCTGACAAATACAAGTGCTAGGTAACGGTTAAGGAAAAATAAATATTCACTAGATTGTACAATCCCAGTCTTTAAGACAAAGCAAGGCAGACTAATTCTAGGGTTCCAAGCCTTCTAGATTTTTTTATCATTTTGCGCTGCATCTTTATAATCTCCCACATATGATGATGTAAAAAAGTGAATACTGTTAAGAAAGCTAAAACTTTTTTTTAAAAATAAATTTACTTATTTATTTTTCACTGCGTTGGGTCTTTGTTGCTGCACGTGGGCTTTCTCTAGTTGCGGAGAGCGGGGGCTGCTCTTTGTTGCAGTGTGAGGGCTTCTCATTGCAGTGGCTTCTCGTATTGTGGAGAATGGGCTTTATGTGCACGGGCTTCAGTAGTTGTGACATGCAGGCTCAGTAGTTGTGGCTTGCAGGCTGTATAGCGCAGGCTCAGTAGTTGTGGTGCACGGGCTAAGTTGCTCTGCGGCATGTGGGATCTTCCCAGACCAGAGTTCAAACCCATGTCCCCTGCACTGGCAGGCGGATTCTTAACCACTGTGCCACCAGGGAAATCCAAGAAAGCTAAAACTTTTAAATTGTTGGAATAAGATAATCAAAGTGAGCTCATTTTAGCTAACTTCTGCCTTTTGAAGTCTAACTGAGAATGTCATTTTAAAATGTGTGCAAGGCATATTCAGAGTTATACAAAATGGACTGGGGGGATGACTGGAGAGATAAATGGTGGTAATAACCACTAAATATGATGCAAAATTATGCATCCTGGGGGAGCCTGGAGATGTATGTTCTTTTTCAAGAGGAGATGAGACAGAAAATTGAGCCTCTAATGTGATTTCTAAAGGTGTATGATCATCAGTGAGCTAAATGGGGCTTCCAGGGAATTCCACTGCATTCCAAGCAAACCTGGCAACTGATAGCTTCCTGGACAGCTGTTTCTCCCATCGACTCCCCAAATTCTTTTTTGTTAGTTGTCAGCTAAATCTTTATGTGAGTGCAAAAGCCACCCTGCAGAAACAAATTTGTCTTAGAGGTTTTCATTTTCATTTGGTAAGTGATGTGCAAAAATTCTGATTGTCATTCTCAAAGTCTGCAGTGAAAATGCAAGGGTATGGTTTCTACAAGTGCAATCAAGCATAACATTGTGTTATGTTTAGGAGAAATTTCTAAGTCATTTCTATTTCAATGTCTCCAAATGTATAGAACAATTCTGCTTATATTAACCATATCCTGAAGTTAACAACTGACAACTGTCCGGTAAGCAAAATGGTCCATATTTGGTCTATAAACCATCTAGCATTAACTTTTCCATAACTAAGCACATTGAAATCAAGGTCGGTCTATTGTTTTATGTTAGTTTTTTTTTTTTTTAATGAATTTATTTAGTTATTTATTTTTGGCTGCATTGGGTCTTCATTGCTGTGTGCGGGCTTTCTCTAGTTGTGGTAAGCAGGGGCTACTCTTCGTTGAGCGGGCTTCTCATTGTGGTGGCTTCTCTTGTGCAGAGCATGGGCTCTAGGCACGCGGGCTTCAGTAATTGTGGTGCGCGGGCTTAGTGGCTCCGTGGCATGTGGGATCTTCCCAGACCAGGGCTTCAACCTGTGTCCTCTGCATTGGCAGAAGGATTCCTAACCACTGCACCACCAGGGAAGTCCCATATGTTAGGTTTTTAAATTAAGAACCTCTATGTATGGTGACAGATATTAACTAGACTTATTGTGGTGATCATTCAGCCATATATACGAGTATTGAATCATTACGTTGTACACCTGGAACTAACATGTTATATGTCAATTATACCTCAGAAAAGGACATCTGAAAAGGTTAAGCTGCTTGACTCTTGGTTGAAACCATTTACTAGCCTTCCATTACAAAACTTTCAAAATCCTTCAGATGGTGTATGACATTCTGGGTTATCTGGGTCCTTACTACTTCTTTTTTTAACTTAGACCACTCACATCCCTCCTCCCCTCTCTCCCCACTGCTAATCTCTGTGTTCCAGAGATGCTGGCTTTTTTTTTTTTTTTTCTTTTTGCGGTATGTGGGCCTCTCACTGTTGTGGCCTCTCCCGTTGCGAAGCACAGGCTCCGGACGCGCAGGCCCAGCGGCCATGGCTCACGGGCCCAGCCGCTCCGCGGCATATGGGATCCTCCCAGACCGGGGCACGAACCCGTATCCCCTGCATCGGCAGGCGGACTCCCAACCACTGCGCCACCAGGGAGGCCCCTGGCTTTTTTTTTAGTTAACTTTTTCTTCTCATTCCTGGCCTTTGTCCTTTGCTGTTCCCTCACCTGGAACTCAAGGAAGATTTCCTTGAGAAAGGGGCAATGAATTTTCCCTGACCACACATTTCATAGTTGACCTAGAATCTTAACACCGTTATTTCTCTCTTTTTAGCACCCTATAACCATGGTAAACAATTATATGCATATGCATTACAAAAAATCAAAAAGTCTCAGATTATCTGCTCCTTGAAGTAGGGGCAGTTCCTGGGTGGGTGTTACTGCTGTGTCCTCAGGAGCAGTCCAGTGCCTGGCACACAGTAGGTGCTCAATAAATGCTTGATAAACATGGGAAGCAATTTTTTTTAAACATCTTTATTGGAGTATAATTGCTTTACAATGGTGTGTTAGTGTCTGCTTTATAACAAAGTGAATCAGCTATACATATACATATATCCCCATATCTCCTCCCTCTTGCGTCTCCCTCCCACCCTCCCTATCCCACCCCTCTAGGTGGTCACAAAGCACCGAGCTGATCTCCTTGTGCTATGTGGCTGCTTGGGAAGCAATTCTTAATCCTACCTACTCTTAAATTGATAATTCATGCTTTCCTCCTTCATGACTGTACTTGAGCAGAAACGATAACCGTGTCATGGAAATAGATTATTTAAGTCCTAGATGGAGCCCGTTATTTTCCAAAGGTAGAAAACAGATTTTGAACTTGAACTCCCTGGGAGCTAACTTTCTAAACAGATATTTTCTCCCACATGTCCTCATGCACTGCTGATGGCATTACGATTTGTAAGAGAACCTATACAAATATAGGCTTGATGAAATAATTCTACTTTCCATTTTTTAGAATTTATTATTTATTTATTAATTATATATTTTTTGCGGTACGCGGGCCTCTCACCACCGCGGCCTCTCCCGCTGCGGAGCGCAGGCTCCGGACACACAGGTTCATTGGCCATGGCTCACGGGCCCAGCCACTCCGCGGCATGTGGGATCCTCCCGGACTGGGGCACGAACCCGTGTCCCCTGCATCAGCAGGCAGACTCCCAACCACTGTGCCACCAGGGAAGCCCTAGAATTTATTTTGAAGAAATAATCATAGATGCTTTTACCCTTGTCCCTATATAGTCTTAGTCCCAGCAGAGCAATAAGAAGAATTCTTTAAAAACCAAGTTCATGTAACCCATTTGCTAAAACTCAGAAATGGCTCCTGTTTCACATAGAGAAGCCGAATCCTTCCAGTTGACAACAAAGTCCTGCGTTATTCATGTTATTTATGAATTTCATGTTATTCTCTTCTTCAGAATTTTCTACGAGACATATCTTTGTTCAGGAAATACAGAAGCATTATTAAAGATAGAACAGTGACATTCAGAAAGGAGCCATGGTAAGTTAATATTGTTTCTTATCTGTTAAAAATCAGTTATGAAGATTCCAGATTTTTCCAGATTTTTTTTTGGCGGGGGAAACACGATCACTACTCTTTAGTCACTCATTGCTGATTAGAGAGACACACACACACTAGACAGAATCTGACTTCTACATTTCTCGTTCTACATTTCTTATCCTTAAAAGTTAATGAGAACTAGGTAACACCAGGGAGTGTTTTAGAGACCGCTTGCTACTGAAACACTTGTTCTTAATCTGTATTACTTGTGCAGCCACTGTGTTCTTCCTCTTTCTAGGCTCAATTTCAGATGCTTATCAACAGTGTGGCAAGCACACCTCCCGTGTCAGGGCAGCCTAAATGCAGAGAAGCTGGGGAGAACTTACTTGAAACCCACTCCTGTTCCTTTGTTCCCATTTCCCCTCCATCTCCAGGGTAGGCTCTCACACCCGTTCTCTTCTCTCCATACCCAGTTCCACGCCTGGGCCAGCACTGTGTCCTCTCGTCTGGACCCTTTCAGCTGTCTTCCAACTGGTCTTTCTGTCTTAGGCTTTTTTCTCTTTAATTCATTCTCCATAAGAGTGACTTCCTTACCTAAAAACAGGTACTAGCTCTCTACCGCCTGAAGGATAAAGTTCAAGGCCCAGATCCAACCTCTTCTTCCATCACTTCCTCTGTGTACCCTATTCTGTGGTCCACTCTTTCCTTCATACACCATGTACTTCTGGGTCTCTGTTCCTCAACATATGCTACGCTCTTGACTTGGACACCCTTCCCCAGTTTTCCATGTGGACAATTTCTTTTCACTTTCTGGGCTCAGCTCACTGCCTTTTGCAGTGAAGCCTTCACAGTCTTCTTGAGGCACAAATCTATCCCCCGATTGCATTCTTTTATCACTCGGCATATTGTTGTTATGGCCCTTAGCACACAGCATTATAATTAATTCCATTTCTGTTGCCCTTAGTGACCTGTGCATTCTACTACAGCATTGCTCCCATTGGTTCTCTTATACTTTTGCTCTCTAGAAGTACTAATCGAAAGAAAATCCCTGTTGATGGGATACGCCTAAACAATTCTATTAAAAAGACTATTGTAATAACTATTGTTAATATACAAATTGCTATTATGATGAAGAGGAAGATGACTCTTACAATGGAAACTGCCGTCCCCCCCCACCATTGCCTCCCCCATCATCACCTCCACCACCATCACCTTCACCACCATCACCTCCACCATCATCACCATCATCACCTTCACCATCATCACCTCCAACACCATCACCTCCACCATCATCACCTCCGCCACCATCACCTCCATGATCATCACCTCCCACCATCACCTCCACCACCTCTACCCCTTCCACCATCATCACCTCTATTTCCCCCACTTCCATTACTTTCATCACTTTTATCATTTTCACCAAGTCCACCACTATCAACATCATGCCCACCCATTAATATTTAGCACTGCCAAGTACCAGGCAGTAGGTTAACTTTTATATGCATTCTCACTTCATCTCCGCAAACTGAATAAAGATGGTCTATATGTTTGTGTCCCCCTAAAATTCACATGCTGGTATCATAACACTCAATGTGATGGTCTTAGGAGGTGGGGCATTTAGGAATTGATTAGGTTATGAGGGTGGAACCCTCATGAATGGGATTAGTGCCCTTATAAAAGAGGCCCAAGGAAGTTCCCTTGCCCCTTCCTCCACGTGAAGTTACCTGTGAGGCCATTTATGAACCAGGAAGCAGAAGCCTCATCAGACACAGAACCTGACCATGTGGGCACTCTGATCTCAGACCTCCAGCTTCCAGAACTGTGAGAAGTAAATTTCTGTTGTTCCTAGGCCACTCAGTTTGTGATATTTTGTTATAGCAGCCTGAATTGACTAAGACAATGAGAAAACTGAAGCCCAGAGAGATTAAGTAAAATCCTGTGATTACACAACTCCAGGTGGAAGAGTTTGGATTATAAGTTGGGGCTCTCTGACCTCAGAGTCTGAATTCTTCATCACCAGTCTCCTTCCTATATTCCAAACTACTTGGGGACAGAGGCCATGCATTTTACTTCCTTTGCAGCTCTTCTTTCAGTGCTTTTCACATGGTGAGAATGCAATAAATGTTGAAATTCAATCCTGGATGCAAAATTTGGTAGCTTAATTGACAGCTTACCGAGTTTGCCTGTGTTAATTAAAAAGGCGTATCATACCATGACTAATTGGCCTGGATAGTCTTCATCAAGTCTCCATTTCAAAAACAGTAATCTGGCTTTTAATCTATTTTGTTTCTCCTATTAAATCCAAGACATTGTATTTTTGGTTTAAGACAGGAAGGCAAGGGCAAGGGTAATCTCAATACCCACTGAAGATACCTAGGTCTAAGAATGTGATTGTGAAAGAAGACTAGAAGGGAAAGATCAAAAGTACAGAAGGAGCTGAAGGGAAAATACTGTCTTGTATATGTCACCTGGTGCCCTGTAAATTGTACAAATCTATGCAAAAGGAGTCGTATGTGCTTTTGTTTTCACTTAGAACTCTAGTGAGAAAATCTGTTGCAAAGAACAATTAGATCACCTGTCTTTGCTTGATTTTCCAAGCTGCAAGCAATGGTCAGACAGCATTTTATATTAGGAAGGCAAATTTGCAGAGGGTTGGTCAGAAGACTAGCATTTGGATGGAAACTCGGGCTAGAAAATCAGCTCTTCCCTGTTACTAATAAGATACTGCTGTTTATGTCACCATTTCTTGTTTCCTCCACTCCTGGTATCTTTGCTCACTTCCATCCCCTCCAGCTGTCTCACCCAGGCTGCACATTCCCACCTCCCTTGGACCCACTCTGTCATTTATTCTCTTACAGTGCTTTCCACGATGCATATGCAGGGGTGTGCTGGTCAAGTTTAGCAATCGGCTCTCTGAAGGGCCTTCTGATTTGAAACATATGCTAATTTTTATGGTGCAAATTCTGCCATGTGGCTGTTGGGAAGCTGCCAACTTGACATCCACCAGCTGGAAAAATTCTTGAAAATGTCACAATCGGTTCTAAGGAGCCAGTATGAGCTGGTGCCAGTGCACCCCAAATTCTGTGGGATCACTTTGTATTGTGAGTGAAACCTTCTTTCCCCACCTCGGCCTTAAGGAAAAAGACTTTTCCTTGATAATCCCATTGCCCTCAAGCCCTTGCCAATTTGAGGCCACTTCTCACCCTTTCTTGAGAAGAGATGCTAAGGGGGGCATACAAAGAAAAAAAAGAAAGATAAAAAAGCTTTGAGCCTTTCCAGATGAAGCCCCAGGCATTGTTATTAGATGCTGTTTTCTCTACATTTTGAGATTAATTAAATGATTATGATATGTGATGGTGTAGATCATTAACAATTAATGAAAAATTACTGTTTCAAGTATTGTCCTAATAACTTTACATACATTACTCATTTAATCTTTATAAAAATTCAGTGAGATGGGTGACATTAAGATCTCTTTTTAACCGTGAAAGCCTTAAGTCCATAGAGTTTAAGTAACATAAAAAAAATTAATGAGAAAAGATACCACATTTTCATGGTTTTTAAATTCAAAATTCAGCAGGGTAGCCACAGAAAAGTCTCTTTCTTACCCATGTTCCCAATCACCAGGTTTCTGTCCCTGACTATAATCACCGATCTCAGGTTTCGCATGGACCACTGTACTTTTCCAGTCCCGCTGCCATTTGTAGATCGTTTGTTTGTTCCCATCACCCTATAGACTCTCTTGTTTTGAGGCTAAAATGCACTTTCACCATTTTCTCTGTCTGTATCAACTAACTTCCAGGATATTCCTCCTTTTCCATAGCGACTTTAACCCCTGATTCATGAACTTTTCCATCCCATCCTCTGAGATTTCAACATCCAGGTTTAGGGTCTCACACAATCTCCCCAACTTTAGTAAACTTATCTCTACTCCAGTTCCTCCATCACCAGCCCAGTCATCCCTCAGACATCACCATTTCTCAAATCAACTCTGCCTCTAAGTAATAGTAAAATTAGTCCTTGGGTCATGATCCCAATATATCAACAATAAATAAGAACTGTCCTGATACAACGCTATGAACAGAAATAGCTTTACTGAAACTTAGCCTGAGGTTTTATGGAGAGAAGATTAGACTAGAAAGCCTCCAAATCTGTTAAGAGAGACACTTTTTTTTCTTCATCTCTATTTGAGATGATAAATGATGCTTTTCAGTTCTAGAGGCCCAGTGAAAAATCAAGGATGAAATAATAAGTGCTTATGTGGCTAGAAATAAACATAGCTGCATCTTCCCCCATGTGAGGAATGTACAGCAATAATGAAGATCAGACAAAGAATTATCATCACAGACAGGAAATGAGGTGGTAAGCAAATAACTAAGGAGTATTAAATCACCTCGGAGAATACTTGCAAGGGCCGTAAAAGGCAAACACTGTTAGCCATATTGTTGAGAAATTATGGTAAGAAAAAGTGAATGAAATGAAATTAGTGTCAGGGAGGGAATGCAGTATCATGGTGTCTTACTAGGTGTATGCTTTTTGGCAAATTGCTTATTCTCCAACATTCTTAATTTTTTCCCCTGTATAGTAGAGCAAGTAATATCACCCTCATTGGAGTGACAAAACAATTAAATAAGGTCACAAACCTGAAGCACAAAACGATGTTTCTGAAACATAAAAGGGGTCAATAAGGGAGATCCCTGGTGATCCAGTGGTTAGGACTCCTAGCTTTCACTGCCAAGGGGCCGGGTTCAATCCCTGGTCAGGGAAACAAGATCCCACAAGCCGTGTGGCCAAAAAAAAAAGAGTGTGTGTGTTAATAATTGGTACCTATTATTCAAGAATAGGAACAGGTGATATTTGATCCACCTGGTCAAATAACTGTATTCTAACACTGTTATGAAAGATGTTCTCCGAGAGAGGTGACAGCTCGTTAAGATACACTATGTAAACAGTATGTCCGAGGAAGACTTTTTATTCAAGCCATAATTTTCTTTTTAAAAAAAAAAATTTTTTTTTTTTTTAAATACTTTGGCTGCTTTGGGTCTTCGTTGCTGTGTGCAGGCTTTCTCCAGTTGTGGCGAGCCAGGGCTACTCTTCGTTGTGGTGTGTGGGTTTCTCATTGTGGTGGCTTCTCTTGTTGTGGAGCATGGGCTCTAGGCGTGCGGGCTTCAGTAGTTGTGGGACACGGGCTTAGTTGCTCCATGGCATGTGGGATCTTCCTGGACCAGGATCGAACCTGTGTCCCCTGCATTGGCAGGCGGATTCTTAACCACTGCGCCACCAGGGAAGTCCCCATAATTTTCTTGAAAGTTGGAGATCCTCCACTTTCATGCATAAATGCGTTGGTTATGATAGTGATACACATTGCATATTTTTATTCAGTTTGTAGGGCAAATACCATGTTTCCTTATATTAATGCTGTAGATAGTAATGGAGGTTTTATATGCAGGTATTTCTTTGCTGTGACTTTTGCCCTACAGGCAGGCCTTCACCATGGAAACAGACTTCAATTGTTTCAGGAAGAGAAGAGTTCCAGCCAGACTAGAGATCATTGGTCAGGTTCTAAGTAGCCTTTTAGAGTCTGTTAAGAAGGGTGCACACAACCCTCCCTGCAAGAGTGGGTAGGAGCATGGGCTCCTCTTTGTGGAACAGATGTCAGAGGCACTGTTCTAGGCAGAATAATGCCCATCCCCCCTTCCCCAGCAAAGATGTCCCTGGAACCTATCAATGTTGTTTTATTTGGGAAAAGGGACTTTGAAGAAGTGAGGGAGGAAGCATCTTGAGATGAGGAGATAATTCTGGATTATCCGGGGTGGGGGGGGGCAAGGTAATTCCGAGGGTCTTTATAAGTAAAAGAGGGAGGCAGGAGGGTCAGAGGCAGAGTGATGGAGAGTGGGAAGGACTGGACTGGCACTGCTGGCTTGAAGATGGAGGAAGAGGCCATGAGCCCAGGAATGTGGGCAGCTTCTTTTCTTCTTTTTTTAAAAAATTTATTTATTTTTTATTTTCATTTATTTTTGGCTGCGTTGGGTCTTTGTTGCTGCCCTCGGGCTTTCTCTAGTTGTGGTGAGCAGGGGCTACTCTTCGTCCCAGTGTGCGGGCTTCTCATTGCAGTGGCTTCTCTTGTTGTGGAGCACGGGCTGTAGGCACGCCGGCTTCAGTAGTTGTGGCGCACGGGCTCAGTACTTGTGGCTTGCGGGCTCTAGAGTGCAGGCTCAGTAGTTGTGGTGCATGGGCTTAGTTGCTCTGTGGCATGTGGTATCTTCCTGGACCAGGGCTCAAACCCCTGTCCCCTGCATTGGCAGGCAGATTCTTAACCACTGCGCCACCAAGGAAGTCCCTGGGCAGCTTCTAAGAGATGAAAAAAGCAAGCAAATGGGTTCTTCCCTAGAGCCCCCAGAAGGTGCTCGGTATCCCCGCTGACAGCTAGATTGTAGCACAGTGACCCCATTTCGTAATTCTAGCCTCTCAGAGCTCTAAGATAATATATTAGTGTTAAGTCGCCAAGTTTTTGATAATTTATTACAGTAGCTATAGGAAACGGACACAGGCACCTTCCCTCAATTCAGGGTACCTTCAGGTGCCTCAGCTGATGAGTGCCCATTTAGGAGGATTTTCTGATTATATTATCTAGTTTTCACTGAATTAGCCTTCATAAAATGGACAGATGGTTTAAAAAATTAAGGACAATACTTATCATATGAGCATAGCAAACAACATAATAGAAAAGTTGACTTGCTTTGCTATAGTACGTTGCTAATCATCGTTAATCACTTTATAGATTAAACAGGGTGATGATCTTATCAGAGCTGGTAAGAAGTTGGCTCCCAAATTTAGAATTATCAAAAATAATGAAGAACATTTGCTGTTAAAAATGAGGAACCAAGGGAATTCCCTGGCATTCCAATGGTTAGGACTTGGCACTCTCACTGCTGGGGCCTGGGTTCAATCCCTGGTCAGGGAATTAAGATCCTGCAAGCCACGTGGCATGGCCAAAAAAAACCCCAAAAAAACAAAAAAATGAGGAGCTGAGCTCTAAATATATCAAGTTTTGAGAATATTAACTAATTATGTAAAGTCATTATAATGGAAAGTGCTTTTAGAAATGCTGAAAGTATTGAAGGTGTAGGTAGGAATAAAAAAATGACTTGTAGAAGCATATATAATCTCTTCATAGAAAAAAACTGGGAATTTAATGCCAAAAAAAAAGAAAAAAGGCAAAACAAATGTTATGCTAGGAAGCTAAGCATATATGATAATGAAAGAAGTGGCCAGAGAAGATAAATGACCAACCTATCATATGAAAAGAGAAATTCTGAACAAATAGCAGCTCTCACATAATGAGTACAATGATTCCGAACCTCAAAGATGGACTTAAAATTTAATCACATTATAAGACAGAATTATTTTCCATCCAAAATGTATGTGGTTCATGGTTGTCACCTCCCAATTACTTGATTCATAGGAAGGAATCTGTGTGACTTAAAATCAGACAGCGGCATGAGATACAAAGTAGAAATCCAACATGGGGAAAGGAAGCAGAGAGAGATTATCCTCGGAAATGGAATAGATGCAACCTTTTGGGGCATCTTGGCTACCTAAGAGAAAGATCAATGTAATTCTGAAAAGTCATAAACAAAAAGAAAGATGTTAAATACCTGTTCATGTAAGGCTACTACAGTGTCTTAGAACAAACTTTAGAATGTTGCTGTTGGTAATCTTTGCTTTTCTCCCATTAGTTTAAGGCATTTTATTCTAGGTATGTAAAAAAAAAGGACAAGACAAAAGAAACATAAGTAAAAATGTGTTCTACCTAAAGATGACAAACAGGCTAAGTAAGGAATGGGTTAAAGGGTAGACTGGGATGGTTTGGAAACATCTGGCAGTGTCTGCAGCTCCACTCCCCAGCCCCCTTGTAGATTCTTCACATGTTTGCACAAATTTCATTGATATGTGAGCCTGTGGCCTCTTTCACCCATCCTCCTTTCTGGTCTCCAGATCCCCCAAGGCCCTTCACTATTGACTCCACTGCAGGGAAGTATTTATGAGAAACAGATTAGAGAACAGAAATGTTGCAGTTTAAAGCCATTCAGCTCATTCACACCCAGCACACCTTTAGCAGCCCCCTACTTTGCCCCAGGTTTCATGTGTTCCCTGCTATCTATGTGCATATATGTGTCTCTCGAGAAATATTTTAAGGTCCCACCCCTTAGCACAATGTTTTTGCAGACTATAAACTGGATAAATGTCTACTAAACTGAAAAAGAAGCTTTGAAGAAGAGTCTTTGTATTATTATGGCATTAGTGTATTATTTGCAAAGCAGGATCAGTGGTTTCTGGCAGAATTTACAGTTCATTTATTTCCCTGCTCAGGTTAAATGCTCCAAACTGCTCCCCAAACCTCAGATTATAATTGAGCTCCTCAAACAACAAACCCTTTCATCAGCTAGATAACAAAGAGGAAAACCTAGCTGTTGAATAAACTCTATTCTCCATTCGACTTTTAACGGGTTTCAGAAATGTAATTATAGATTTCCCATCAGTCAGGGTCAGGTTGCCCTCATTTGTGTGATGCTCTGAATGTCTGAAAAATCATCTAAGTCCTTGTATATATCAGACAACAGACATCATGTATCCTTTTTTAGTGGCCCTATCATCTTCCTCCTCTAAGCATCATCATTAAAAAGAAAAGGTAATCAACCATTTCAAGGGGAAGCTGATACATGTTGAGACTTGCTACACACCTCAGCAAACCAAAACATGGGTGATGGATATAATGGTACATTTTCCTGTGTCTAGGGTTTGGACCCACACAAATACACCCAGGTTAACATGGCATAGTTTTTGTTCAAATATTTCCCAAATGTAAGCCTTGGAAGACCAGTTCTGAGATATATAAAAATAGGTTTTGAGGGAAAAAAAAAAGATTTTGTGATTAAAGCAATTTGTAAAATTCTGGATCAATTACAATTGAAGAGATTGCTTCACTGTAGGGTTTCTTAGAGTTTTCAGTATGGAAACAAACACTGTGACTTCTTAAGAGGTTTGAAATATGTGTTATATTCAAACATATCTCCATAGGTGGGATATAGATTTTTTTGTTAAAATTTTGTTTTTTCTAGAACACCTCATGTAATCCTGGAATACAGTTTGAGAAAAGCCGACAAGCCTCCCCCGACTCCGCACCTTTTTGGGTGAAATTCCTAAGATTGTTGAGAATTTATAAACTCTAGGATTATTAGTGGTATCCTGAGGGCTGGGTTAGGATTTGAGTGGGCAATACCAAGGAAGGAGAGATTTACTTGGCCTTGGTTTAGCTCTTGGAGAAGTTTTGGGGATTCCAAGATGACCTGGGGCCTTTGACTCTGAAGCACCATGGTCTTTGAATGGCCTGGGATGGCCTGCTAGTTCCAGGATCTTTGAGGGTGGGTTCTGGGATGAAGTAGTCCAAGTGCCCAGAGGAAGGGAAGGCTGATAGAAGAACATTGGAGAAGGCAGTGTTGTTTCTGTTTTTTTAATTTTTTTGAGACTTTAAATTTTATTATTATTTTTAAAATTTGCATTTATTTATTTATTTTTTGGCTGCATGGCTTTCAGGGTCTTAGTTCACTGACCAGGGGTCGAACCCATACCCCTTGCAGTGGAAGAGTGGAGCCTTAATCACTGGACCACCAGGGAAGTCCCGAAAAGGGAGTTTTAAGAAGGGAAGTGATTGATCTTTTGGTTTCCCCATTTCCTCCTCAAGTATTACTTTTTAAGGGAATTTTCTTATAATTTCTCTTCTTTTTTATTTTTCATGTTTTTTCCCTTCAAGTGTCCTATTAGTTTTTTTGCTTTGTTTTGTTTGTTTGTTTTTTTAACCACCAACATCAGGAAGACTCTGCATCTCATGTCACTGTTCACTGAGACCAAGACTTATGGTTCAGAGGTGCTCATGGTGGCTGGTTTCTAATAATGTCAGGAAGAAGCAAATATAACTTAGGAAAATGGGACAAAATCGGCTAGCCACACAGAACAGGATTTGGTATAGACCAAAGGCACATGTGAAGGTTTGGTTTAGTAGGGACCCTCAAGAGCAGCCACATAACTGAAAAAGGAAGTTCCCTATTATATTTGGGCCAATTTCCATAGTTAATAAGCTACTTTGCAAAAACATGAGTTGGATGAACAAAATTTACTCTGAAAAGTTATAGTAATGTAAGTGTGGCTTTAGCAAGTAAACTTTAAAAAAATCTTTAAATTTATTGGCCTGTATTTACATTTATGATTGTAATAATGTAATGATAAAATACTGGCCTAAATAGTTCCATAATTCCACCATACAATACTCTTTTTAAGAAGAGTTGAGGAATTAGTTTAATATTTCACATAAGAAAAGATAAGGGGAAAATGCTGAAAATGACACAGTGGCGGCCCATATTTTTCTCTGTATTTGCTCAAGTCAGTGTTTGTTTCAGTTCACCTCAGTGTATAAGGAGTTATCCTTAGGAGAAGTCTGAGCAATTTACTAATCATTTCAACATATCATCAAAACTACATCAAGGGGAACAAATTCCTGGCTGCTTTATAAGCTGCCTCTGGTAATGGAATTTAGCTCAAGATCAAAGGTTGACTCTTACAGAGGAGAGAAGTAATCATTTCCTTTATGTACATTTTTTGGAGTGTTTTTATTGTTAATACAAAATGGAATGGATGCCCTCCCCTCCCCACCCCCTACCCTCCTAACTCCTAACAATTAGTAGTTGTGTTTAGGCATCCAAAAACACATTATAAGAGTCAATTATAAAGTTCTCCTGGTCTCCAGAGTTCAAAAGCAATTTTATCATTTTAATTAGCAATTTATTCTTTTACCAGGCATCCCAGCACACCACAGCCCACCCTCACTCCCAATTGACAGTGAAATCGGAGGCATTAGCTCTCCAAGGTCGCTCAGTACCTTTCCCCATTTATCTACATTGGCAGTGGTTCAGGCCCTGGGAAGCTAACTTTGTTTCTGTAAGTGAGGGCCAGATGATCCAGTTGGTGTGAGATCTGCATATGGCAGCTGTTTGCTAACTATTCAGCACTTTAAAGTTTCCAAGTGCTCTCCTGTTATGAGTTCTTCTGTTACACTCTTGGGGAGATGGACATTAGCTCTGAATTACTGTCATCAACCACCTTCTTTATTAACTTTTTTCCTCCACTGGGAAATCAAGACGCTCTGTCCCTGGAAGTTCAAATGGCTTCTCTAGTGTTCCAGAACTAGGGAAGGAGGTAGGCCTGCTGGCGATGCAGAGCTGGGATCTAGGTTACTAATCCTGGCCTTGCTCAACTCTATGGCCATCAGGAAGCCAGCCCCCCGATCACCACAAAAGCCATTCCTGATTTTCTCTTGTCTACCTATGCTAATCTGCATGTTGAAGAGATGCAAAATATTTAATTACACGATGCCCAGGCAGAAACTTGTCAGAAAATCTATTTTAATATGAAGGCCAATGCTGCATAAATGTACGCCAGTCAGATTAGTGGGATAGCTCCTTGCTGACTATGATTAGATAAAGAGAAAAGGGAAACTCAGATACTCAGGGTAATTGACTCGATGCAACTTGGTATATAATTACCTGCAGGGCCACGAATCCTCTGTGATTTTACAGCTGAAGTCAGAGTGTCCCGATACATTTAAAATGAAGTTTCTTCCTCCACTGAAAATCTGTTTATTTGGAAAGGACAAAAGGGAGCATACATTGGGCGAGGAGGCTGGTAGGGGGTGCATTTTGTCTTTGCATCTCTACTGATTGGTGTTCAGTGTTGGTACCGCCTGCATCAGCTGCTGTTTTAAGGGGATGATGGCTTTTTATTTTATTTTTTTGTGATATGTAAAAGTTACATTTGTTTGTTTATCTTCATGGAAAGGGGGTGATGGCTTTTTAGATGTACAAATGGTCTGATCTCCTCAGAGGGGCAAAACACTCCATGAAGCAGGGAGAAATAACCACTGTCCTCGGGTTTCCGAGGGGGAAGGCATTGTGGAGTTATTCTTCATCCTGCCACGTCAGTGTGTGGCGCTCTGGTTGACGGTGAGAAGGTAGGGCAGGGCCTGTGTTGGGGGCTCTGAAGCAATTCCCCCCCACCCCACAAGTAGGTGAGGACTCTAAGAAGGTGAAAATCGTAACATGGGATTAGGAGAAAGACAATGCTGCGAAGTCAAAGAAAACAATAGAGCAAGGTGGGAGGAGGATTCTAAACACACCTATGGGATTAAATCTGTGCGGGCGAGTTGAGCTGGGGATCCTGAGGGGCTGGAGGTTGTACGGAAGCTGGGTTGGGTTGGCCAGTCGGGCCAGAGTGGAGAAGAGGCTGATGCGGAGAAGGGTAGGGGATGAGCCCGGGGGTAGCTTGGACTTGGTGTGATGGCGAAAAGATTCCTTCTGAATCTGCGTTGGTATATTTCGAGCCCAGAGCAAAAAGTGATCTGTTTCCGTAGGATAAATGGAGATAATTCAGCCAGGATCTGACAGACGGATGCAGAGAGGGATAAGGCAATACGAAATCAAGAATCACAGCAGAGTCATGGGGTGAGAGATACAGAGCCCCTACAAGTGACTGTTTCAGATATTCAGTGTGTGCCAGGATGCTGGGGTGACACTGAGATGTACACATTTATTTTATTCTTTATCTATGAGTTTCCTGAGACCGCCTTGAATTGTAAAATAGCAGTGTTGTTTTATGTGCCCGACTGTGAGTACTTCCCTGGAGTGGACTCCAGAAGTCAAGACTAGGGGTGTGCAAATTGCCATCTCTTTATGCTTCTTATGGGCAGGCAGTTGAAAAGTTCCTGAGAGGCACAGTGGACCCTTAGGGTAGAGCCCAGCAGGGGAAATGGACCTCCTGTCTCACCCAGGAAGCAATAAGTGACTGGGTGAGAAGACAGAGGACAGGGATCCAAGTCCTAGAGAAGAGTATAAGATGAGAATCGGGTCTTAGAAACAGGCAGGAAAATTACTTAGTAGGACAAAGAGAAGCAAGGGGGTATTGGGTGTTTTAAATTCTGTGAAGGTAGGACCCACCCCAAGGCTGTGAGTGTGTAGAGCCTGGTGGTGCCAGCTGGTCACAAGACCATTTGGAGTAAAGAAGGCCTGGGAAGGAGGGTGGGGACTCAGGCACATTATGGGAATAGAAACCGCTCAGTCCAGAATCTCTGAACCAGTGTGAAGCCTGTGATTCTGAGTCACCAGAAATAGCTGTTCCCGGGGGTGGAAGTCTGGAGCTGTCCCAAAGAGGAATCAGAACTCCCTGTCAGCGGGAGCCTTTGAGTCCTGGGCTCTGAATTTTATCACATTTCCTTCAAATGCTATTGGGCAGTTGTATGTTTATAGGTTGGAGGAACTGATGAACAGGGCACTTGAGACATGTTATAAAGGGCAAACGGGGCTTGTAGCGAACCAGTCAGAGAAAACGGAGGAGAGAAATTGCCAGAACGGCTTTAAGTGTGAGAGGATGGTGGTCCCCACCTCTGATGAAGAAATGGAAACGTGAGGAGGGGTGTGTGTCCAGAGAGCCAGTGGCTGCTTTTCACTTGTTTCCTTCTAGAAGATGAAGGGATATTTATTTGAAAGTTCACTCGAGGGAATTTCCTGCTGGTCCAGTAGTTAGGACTCTGCACTTTCACTGCCAAGGGCACGGGTTCAATCCCTGGTAGGGAACTAAGATCCCACAAGCCGTGGCCAAAAAAAAAAAAAAAAATTCATTCAGTGTGGATACATTCTCTGTTTTCTTGAAATATTTTATTTTTAAAAAATTTATTTATTTATTAAATATCTTTATTGGAGTATAATTGCTTTACAATGTTGTGTTAGTTTTTGCTGTACAGCAAAGTGAATCAGCTCTAAGTATATAGTTGCAACTTCCGGGAAGGCATCCCAGCTGCCGATTGGTCTGTCCCCTGTGCGCACGTCAGCAGCCGCCAGGGGGAGACGTCACCCAACAGCGCTCAGTGGAGAATCCCCTTGGGGATGAATATGCCCTACATTAGACAAATTCCTCCCCAAAGTCGCCTTCCCATGCTGAGCCTCTAATCTTGACGGTTCCCAGAGCAGCAGCAGGCATGGCTCTCTCTGGACAATTATACTACTGGGAACATTAAGACTGCTTTGTAAAACCATAAGCACCCAGGAGCAGATGCTTTAAAAAATGTAAAAACAAGACTGCAGGGACAGCAGATAGGATCTCGGAAACTGAGTCACCTCACTGCATCTCCTCACATCCTATTCGTGAGGAGGAAGCTGTGCAGAGCCCACGGGAGGGTATGCGTCCTGGGTACCAGGGACCCCGGGGGGCTGGCGTGCTTGTCTTTGCATCGAGACCATTGGTGGGGAGGGGCAATTATTTCTACAAATCTTCTCAAAACCACTTTGAACTAAAACCTCTGAGAGAACATGGGACTCTGCTGCCCAGCTGTCCCACTGACCAGCCTGTTTAGTCATAGGTATCTTTCCTGGAGGGAAGTATTTTTAATCTGAGCTTTGTCTGTTTGTTCCTGAGCTGATGCCATGGAAACTGGATGGATGCCTGCAATTAGAGTAAGAAGGAACACCTCCTGGATGTATTAGTATTTAACGTCTTTTGGATGTTTTGATACGAGGCTTGTGTCAAGAGAAAAGACATGAATATGTAGAAAAGCAAACGGGGAAAAAGTCTGCATTTCTAACACGATATTTTGGGGTTCCAGAATTCAGTAATAAAGGGAAAAACATGTGGCTCTTTAAGGAATTATTACTGTAGTTCAGTTGACAAAATGCAGAGCGGGGATAAGTTTAATAGATGGAAATAAGAAATGCAGTTTTGTGTTTTAGAAATTCAGCTTTTTATTACAGAGAAATGCAGATAATTTGGTAGGGTTATTTTACTTTTTGGAGCCAAACAGATTTTGTTGGTGTGATGATTTCAGCAAACCATCTGCGAGGCTATCTGAAAGGAATCTAAAATAAATGAAGGGGTTATTTCAGGGTTTTTTCTGGAAAGGAATATTTTAAACTTCTCAGACTACTTCTCAGGAAACTTCGGTGGGGGGTAGGGAATGCAGCTTTGTTGTGCTTTAGTCACCTCCTGGTACTGTACTGTGTTGTACTTGTGTAAACATTGCAGCTGGAATGAGTGATTTGTGTTGGCCTCTCAGACATATCACCCTTCAGTGATCACAGTGTCATCCTTTATACGAGGCTGCTCTTCCCGAACCATCAGCAAAGGAGCATTAGGACACAGCTTCATCTAGGGTCCTGGGATTAAACACACTTTCTGACTCAAAATGCCGTTTCAACAGGGTGACCATCTATCTCAGTGTAAATATTAATGGTGCCTTTTTCACTCTCCAAAGGGACCCAGTTTCGGCCATACATTAAATGGCCACCGTACATTTAGTACCAGTCCCCGAGCACGTGGGTGATGAGCAGAGGTGGGCGTTCCGTCTTCACGCTCAGGTACAGCACTGATGCCTCAGTGGGCATGGGCCACATCTCTTCCCTTACATCCTCCCTGCAAAGTTCACACAGCAACAGCTCCAGGGTGAGGAAAGATGATGGAAAACATGATACAAATTCTCCTGCTCAAAGCGCTGGCAGGTATGAGAACCTAAGTGGGCTCTGAAAATGTAAATGTTGATTCTGACCATTGAAGCAAAGGCCCAATGAAGGCAGTATGTATGACAGCGATTGGTCGAGTGGTGTTATGAGCTGGATGCAGAGAGAAACAGGAGCTGACGGAAGGATGTGATACAGATCAGAGTGCTACTTCCATCCGAGGAGGATGTGAACTTACCAGGGACACGTAAGCAAGAAACACTGGGAGCAATGAAGCACTAGAGTCATATCACCTGGCAGAAAAATCCCCCCAATGAGAACTTGATAGTGAGGTATTCATAAGAATCTAGAGGATGCTGGTACCACTGAGTTTAGGAATTGGGGGAAAAAAGGATTTTTTTTTTTTTTTTTTTTTTTTTTGCGATATGCGGGCCTCTCACTGTTGTGGCCTCTCCCGTTGCAGAACACAGGCTCCGGACGCGCACGCTCAGCGGCCATGGCTCACGGGCCCAGCCACTCCGCGGCATGTGGGATCTTCCCGGACCGGGGCATGAACCCGTGTCCCCTGCATTGGCAGGCGGACTCTCAACCACTGTGCCACCAGGGAAGCCCCACAAAAGAAGGAATTTTGATATGAAATTTAAGAGAAGACCCGAGTTCAGAAAGAGAGAAATGAGTATCACCAGGCATTACGGATGATGTGGGTTAGCTCTATGGGGCTGAAATGGAGAAACAGGTTGCTAAAAGCCTGATGAATTAGTAAGCAGAGATCTAGCATCTGTCTGCTGGCCTCTTTTATACCCATGTATCTGAATACCCACCCCTCTGGATATGGTTTGTATCTTAGGATTTCACGACTCTGCGAGTTCTCTCACTGCAACTATGTGTCAGTCTGAGAAAAGAAAAGGAGAGAGACGGTGGTATTCAGGCTTCCGTCTCTGGAAGAGCACGTTGTCACTTGCTTTTGATGGAGGCAGAAGCAAAGAGATCCTTATACATGTGTATATATCATTGTGCTTACAATGATGCATTGTAATCACTGACATCTTTGTCTGTTCTCCTGCATTGGTTGTTGCATCTCTGGAAGGTAGGATCCCTATCTTCTGTGAAGGCAAGGACTATATCAGTCTGATTGAAAGGGGCCCTTTAGAGACCTTTGACCACATTCAAGTGGCACAGAAATAAAGTCCGTAGAAAGAATGGATGCCGGGGCCACCGAGTGCTTAGAGCAGGGGACCCTCACGGAGTGAACAGCCAGGCCCTCAGTCTCCTTTGAGATTCCGAATGGCATCGTTCAATCTGTGAGAAAATGGCAGAAATACCTTATATGACTCATTCTTTGTAATTCCTGAGACAGAACACAGATCTGACTGGTAAAGCAATGTCTTTATTGTCAGAACTGCGGATTCACCAATTTGAAGATTATACAGGGTCGTCTTAACTCGTTTAGCCTGAGAAGTACTGGGGGCGGCTGAGTCCTGGCTGGTTACCCCAGAGCCCAGGATCCCACCTTACTGTCAAGGGCCCTCCCCCTCCAAGGACACCTTCAGGAAGGGCAGAGGGGAAGGGGCTTCTTTGTGACAGGCATCTGGACTTAAATGGCTTTTAATCTTGCTGCCTGCTCTCCAACAAGAATTTACAAGGAAATTTACAAGGTTAAGGAATTTAACCATAAGGGATCTAAAGCTTGGAAATGTGGAAGGAACAAAAGGATACAAAAGGACTCCAATGAGCTTTCCCAAAGGAAAGAAAAAAAAATCTCAAGAGCACACTGGACAGTACTTGCAAAGGGGACCTTTCACCCTGGACCTTTCATCCGAACTCAGATAGGGCATTTTTTCTTTTTTTTGTTTTTTATCAGGTGAAAGGAAGAGAGGAGAGAGGGACCAGGTTTCTTGAAGTGGAGTAATGGGATGCCTTCAACCACTTGGGAAGCTTTTAGTATGTTTGAATCCACTCTCCAGAGAGAATGGGATGCAGAAACTGTACAGAGTCTATTTGTTTAATTTATCCAACAAATATCTATTAAGCATTTAGTCTATGCCAGGCACTGGGTATACAGTGATGGGAAAATAAATGTAGCACATTTTCTCAAGGTGTTTATAGCAAATGATGGTACGTGCTATGAAGGAAATGCAACCCACAAGTAAACTCAAATCCAAATCCTGGCTTAAATAAAATTAGAAAACTGCATTGTACCCTGACATCTATGCCAATCCCCCGACACCTTCCCTCATTCTGGGCTGGTCCATTCAGCCTCCATCCAGTCACCAAAAAACACCCCTTTAGAAGTCCTTGACTCCAAGGGATGCATTTTAGGAATCAAGAGCAGTACTGAACCAACTCTTCTGATCTGAGAAGCTCCATTTGGATGTAAGGTGTACCATTAGCACTTTTGAGCTGGAACTGAATTCCCAATGAGATGCCTGAGGAGTTCAAAGTTACTGCACGTGTCAACTTTCTAAAATCCTGTAATAATTCAGGGAGACAGATTACACCAGGGTTTTCAGCCTCTTTTCAGTCTGCAGAGAACATGTATATTTGCATCCAATCCTAGAAAATGCTGCCACTGTAAAAGCAATGCAAAAATTGGGCATTTTGCAAATGGCATTGAAATGAAAAGTGTTGGTTTCCATGCTAGACTGGGAAGTCCTCCAGGCAAGGATGCTTTCTTATGTTGATGTTCCTGGCCCTGAACTCAGATTTGGCACAGAGAAGTGTTTTCGGGACCAAAGGATCAGACAACACCAGATAGTCCTCTTTTCTCCTCATTTCCATTGCTGCCACACTTCACTGGTACAGAAATCAGAGGTAGGTGGTACGGGAATAGCAGGGATGCTGTCCTGCCTCTGAGATCCAAGGGAACCTTCCCAGGATAGACCCGAATCTGGGTTTTTTAGGTACATCAGCACACAAACTAAAGCTTAAGTCCACTGACAGTGAATCACTGCTGTCCCTCTAACACAGGAGAAGCAGCACAGGTGTTTTCAGTAGTGTAGGACCGACAGCTCGGGGCATGGATGGATCTGTGCTTCTGTGTGCAGTGGGCTCTCTCCACGAATACCCTATGGTCCTTCATTTTACACTAGGAGAGACCACCTACCCTAAACCGAGACCGTCTCAAACCGTATCCTCCCTACTCTCACCAAATCTCTGGTTGAGAGAAGGTATATTTAGGAAAGGTGATTTGAAGGGTTTGTGGCTCATTCTTTCTTTTGGTAATCCGAAAACTCTCACCGACCTCACCCCCCCACACCCCCCCGCCCATCCCATGGCACCCCTAGCTCACAGACCCTGCAGGGGGACATGAGATTTTTTTTTCTTTATCAAAAGGGGGCATGGGTTCAAAAGGCTGAAGATTATGGTCTGATGGGTTCACATTGTTTCCATGAGGGTCATGTCTATGGGGAGAGAAGCACGCTCTCTCTCATATTTATTCTGCAGATCTTTTAAAAGCATCTGTTATAGATGTCCCTGTTCTAAGAGCTGGGGACATAGTAGTGAATAAGCCAGAGAAAGTCGTCTAGAATTAAATGACAAATACCCAAGTAAATATTGAATTTCATGACCCCTAGCAGTAAGTGAAGAAAAAGAAAGCATAGCAAGGGATAGAAGAGTGCCATGGAGCAGGGCAGGTGGTCCTGAGATAGAGCCCAGAGGGACGAGGATCATGGGGTGGGGGGGTTGGCGGGGGAGGAGTCCAGGCAGAGGCACCAGAGCCTGAGGCAGGAACGAGCCTCCTGAACGAGGTTCAGGAGGTCAGAGCTCCCCATCGCATGGGTCAAAGTGCCCTGTGAGCAGCTAATAGCTTACAGGTGTGCCAAGAAGGCGGCATGCTCAGCCGTGATGGGATAAAGCTGGGATGTGCTGTGGACCAGGGGTAGCCAGAAGGCCGTGTGCCTAGGACAGATGAGGGCCAAGAGGCGGGAGGGGCCGTATGGGGCAAGGCCTGGGCTGTACGTCCAGTGAGCTCAGCCCCTGCTTGTAAGAGGGTAACACAAAAGCAAGTAGAACGCCAACCAGCGTATCACATTTTCTTTCAGGAACTGACATCCGATAAGAACCGATAGCTGGGGGTCTATAAACGCCACAGCCCGATGCCTCCCATAATGACTCCAGTTGATCAATTCTTTCATCATAAAAGTGAATCAGATCATATCACTATGAAGTATAAAAAGTGAGTTAGAGAAGAGCCAGGCGAAATGTTTATGTCCAATTGGTCTACCGGAACGAAAATGAAATGTAAAACAAAAAAAGGAGAAAGGGCCACCCAGGTGAGATAGACCTGAAAAGCAGTTCGTGGAGCCCACGCAGACAGTCAGCCGTGTTGACTGGGGTTGAGAGGCAGACCTAAGCCCACCTGGTAGTGATGAGGCAGCTGAAGGAGGGGCAGAGAGGCTGAGCGTGGAGAAGGAAGCGGAGGTGTGCACTGTAGGGTCCTGACAGGCTGTGCCTGCGTCCCGCTCAGAGGCGTTTTGGTGAGTTCACACTGGGTCCGGAGAGGGGGGAAAAAGAAGGACCTGTTAATGGCTAGAAGCTTTGGTTTTCATTCTGCTCTGTCCTGAAGCCTGAGGTTGCAACCCCAAATGGACATTTACTAACTGGGGGACCTCAGTGTTCTTACTGCCCTCTTGGTCCCTCTTGAGAAATGCGCCGCCCCTCCCCATCTCTTGACTGTCCTAGTGTGTGGGTGACAGCAGGGTCTGTGGGGGGCTCAGAAGGGTGGCCTCTGAGGCACCGAGTGGGCTGGACTTTGGGGGCAGGGGGAGTGATAGGCGTGGGGCTGGCTCCCTTTTCCTTGGTCTCCGTTTCACATGGAAAAGGCCTTCAATCTCCTGTTGACCCAGCGTTTCCCATGGGAACGTCTTACCCTGGGGCTCTCCTTCGGGAAATATCTGACCACCTTATTCAATGTCAGTTATTAAGAGCTTATAACTGCCTGGCGTGTTATTTCCTTCAAGTAACAACAGGCTGTGATTTTTTTTTTTTTTTGTGGTACGCGGGCCTCTCACTATTGTGGCCTCTCCCGTTGCGGAGCACAGGCTCCGGACGTGCAGGCTCAGCGGCCATGGCTCACGGGCCCAGCCGCTCCACGGCATGTGGGATCTTCCCGGACTGGGGCACGAACCCGTGTCCCCTGCATCGGCAGGCGGACTCTCAACCACTGCGCCACCAGGGAAGCCCCCCAGGCTGTGATTTTGAGTAGGCCCACTGAAGGGAACTAAAGTTGGGGTGCCCGATGGCAGGTGGGTCGGGTGCTTGTTGGCAAAGGCTTATCACGTCTCAGACTTGCTCTTTCAATAACTGCCTGCCCACTGCAGCTGAAGTCGTAGGGGACTGGGGCAGAGAAAAAGGGCGGGCAAAGGAGGCGATGACAATTTTAGTTAAAATGCTTAAGTTGCCACCCTCTGCAGCTTGCAGAGCTACACATTTGTGTAGCAAAGATAGAAGAAATTCTGTCTCAACAGGAGCAGTCCTCTTACCATCAGCTCCCCAGTTTGAAAGCCAAACATAAGATAGTGAAGTGGTCCTATTGCTTTTCTTTTCTTTCCTTAATGATCCTTCAGATATACTCAGATAGATGGGGGTGGGATGGGTAAAGAGAGGGCTGCAGCGGGGAAGGTACAGGGAATATTTCTGAAAAATCAATTAGCAGCATTTAGAGCTGCCAGTATCGTCAATGAATCCTCATAAAACGGTGCCTTGGTGCCAAATCAGACACTGGCTATTGGGAAATCTGTACACACAAGACAGAACCTGAACCAGCACCAAATACAAACAGGGTGAATTCTGAATCGAGGTAATTTGGCCAGGTCTCCTTCTCCCAGCTTTTCCCCACCATCCACCGCTTTATCAGTGGAGTTTGGCACAGCTGCAACTGATTGAACTTCCAATCACCTTTTCCAGAATATTTACTAGGCACCGAAACTGACAACAGCTGATATTAACCGTGCTCCAGAGAAGATTAGGAGGAAGGAGAAATAAGGATGAGGTCGGGGTAAATCCAAGATGGATGGGGTTGGGAGCCTGTGGACACATAAATTCAGACAATCGAGGGTTATGCAGTAATTGGAAAGATTTGTCAAGTTGGGGGAGGCTTTAGCTGAAAAGGTGAGACGAGTAAATTTTCCAGTAGCTTGTTAGGCGTTAGAAGTATGAGGATGTGCAAATTGCCTTTGGGGATAAAATGAAGGCATATGGTATGGGGTAGAAGCATGCTCTGTGGAGGGAGAATTGCGCAGCGAATTGATAATTATGTTCTTGCTCACATTTCTATTCTCAAAAAACTCAGAGTTTGCTTTTAGTCTTTCACTTGATCATAACCTTCAGTACATAAATATTTGGTGGTTCTTCCTCTGATACACACGCAGCGTGACACGTGCAATATACAAGGAGCTGCCTGTGAAACAGAACATGCAGGAAGCCTGGCATACTTCAGATGTTTAGTGGGCATCCACAGGTCCACATTTGCTCCAGGCACATTCCCAGGAAGTGCTCAGGAAGCAGAATTGATCAATATGCCTATTTCATTAAGGCTTTAGTTATTTGCTTGTGCCTTTTCGTCAGACTATTTGGAAAGAGAGAAAACGAACATATGGGGCATCCCAAAATAAAAGGTTTTTTTTTTTTTTTTTTTTTTTGCGGTATGCGGGCCTCTCACTGTTGTGGCCTCCCCCGTTGCGGAGCACAGGCTCCGGACGCGCAGGCTCCGGACGCACAGGCTCAGCGGCCATGGCTCACGGGCTCAGCCGCTCCGCGGCATATGGGATCCTCCCAGACCGGGGCACGAACCCATATCCCCTGCATCGGCAGGCGGACTCCCAACCACTTGCGCCACCAGGGAGGCCCAAAATAAAAGGTTTTGATGATGATTTACCATTCTGAGTTACATAGAAAAACATAGGCAAGCAGGCGGGGACACTCAGAAGATTTTGCCCTATTCAGAATCGTCCAAGTGCTTCTGGAGGTGTGTTAACATCAGAAATAGCTCCTTAAGAAAACTTTATCCAAGGAACACAAGTTTCTTAATCTCCCACTGCTCTTTAAAAAAAAAAAAATCCGTAATTTTGATTCAGAACCAGTTTGAGGGGAGAGAAGTGTGGGTGTCTTGTTCTGTAATGTAATCCTATTAAGTCTTTCTTTGGAAGCAAAACAAAACCATGTGTGATTTTCTAAGATGGTTTAGGGCTTCCCTATTATGTAATTGAAACCCGGAGGAGTGTATTTGGAATGGACTGTTACAAACGACACACAGGTTCAAAGAGTCCACCGGTTTTCAAACAGAACCAGAGGCTGTAAATAGGTGGATGGAGGTACAAGCCCAGAAGGAAGGCTGCAAATGAACACATACAGTTATCATTAAAGATCATGGCAAACCTGTAAAGCACAGGCAGGAAGTAAGCTTTGGTCCACTCATCATCTGGTTAAAATCCTCCTGTTTCACGTATTCAGCTCGAATGCTATATAGATCTACTACCGAGTTGAAAGGTATGAATTAATGTATACAGGTTTTAAAATTCAGTAGAGGGGCTTCCCTGGTGGCGCAGTTGTTGGGAGTCCGCCTGCCGATGCAGGGGACACGGGTTCGTGCCCCGGTCTGGGAGGATCCCGCATGCCGCAGAGCAGCTGGGCCCGTGGGCCGTGGCCGCTGGGCCTGCGCGTCCGGAGCCTGTGCTCTGCAACGGGAGAGGCCACAACAGTGAGAGGCCCGCGCACCGCAAAAAAAAAAAAAAAAAAAAAAAATTCAGTAGATAACACAGCAGAGTTATCTCTTTCGCTCCCTAGATGAAGGCTTCACAATGCTTCTGATGTAATTAACGTGTTCTACGCAATAACGATTGGGAATCGCCAGCCCACGGTATTAATAGTTTTCTCCAAAGCCGTGTGACCATGTGAATGAAGGGAACTCAACTGCTTGTTTCTGGGCCTCATTCGTGCCGTGTTCCCTTAAACAGAGTTCCAGGAGAACACAGGTGAGAAGAGAGAGAATTGGTTAGCATGGCCATATTCACCTTTCCTAAAGTTTCCCCTTGAGCTGTTGGAATGGGTGAGAAAAGGCCAAGTGCTTTTGAGTTCTCTCTGGAAAAAGAATAATGAAAAGAGGAGGTGCAGACAAAGGAAAAGGTTTGGGAAAGGAAAAGGCAGATGCTGTGATGAATGCCACCAGTGAGCCCAGTGATGTTCATTTCCAGAGCCAGCAGAGTGCTGTGCCGAGGGTCACAGGAATCCCCAAAAGCACCAGCCTTTGTCTTGTGGCTTTGACACTTCTCATGGAGCAAGAGTTCTTAATCCTTTTTTGGTGTAGATTTGTCAACATTACTTTCTTTCTTAAAATGAGTAAGGATGATGAATATCTTCTGGGACTCTGCACAATTCCATCCAGCACTTCACTGTTTCTACTTTCTAAAGAGTTCTCACCTTTCTAAAAACACAGGTGGCCTCCTCTGCTGTGTTAGATCGTGGTGGTGGCAGAAACCTTTTCTCTCCCCATAATTGCTTGGGGAGCTTTTCTGGCTGCAACACAGGTAAAAGCTGACAGCATGCCTCTGAGCGTTTAGCTCTGTCAGCAGAAGAACTACAAAGGCATGGATTTATGTTTCAAAAGACCCCTTAAGCTGGTTTTATGTAGCTTTATGCCTTTGTCCTAACGCCCTTCTCTTCAAAAACCACCTGCAACTGCTGTTTGCCAATGAACTGCCTCTGACATCTGAAGGCAAAATAGAAAAACTGCAAAATCTACAGAAGGCTCACTTGCTACCCCTATGAGGTGAGGAAGACAAAGCAAAGGATCCTTAAAATTTTTAATTTAGGGTTTAATTTAATTTAATTTTAAAATTTAATTTAGTCTTCCAAATGGAGCCCTAACCCTGAAATGTTAGCTATTTCTGTTTTAAAAATAAAATTCATTTCCTGTATTATGAAAGTAAAATATGCCCACTGCAGAATATTTGGAAAATAAAGTATAAAGAAAAACCCAGGGCTTCCCTGGTGGCGCAGTGGTTAAGAATCTTCCTGCCCATGCAGGGAACACGGGTTCGAGCCCTGGTCCGGGAAGATCCCACACGCCGTGGAGCAACTAAGCCCGTGCGCCACAACTACTGAGCCTGCGAGCCCAAACCACTGAAGCCCGCAGACCTAGAACCCGTGTTCCGCAACAAGAGAAGCCACTGCAATGAGAAGCACGCGCACTGCAACGAATATAGCCCCCACTCGCCGCAACTAGAGAAAGCCCATGAGCATCAGTGAAGACCCAACGCAGCCAAAAATAAATAAATAAATAAATAAATATATATAAAAAGAAAAACCCACACCATCTTTGGCTCCAATAGCAAAGGTAATCACTGTTTAACATTCTAGTGCATTTATTTCCTCCCAGTTGTTTTTTTTTTCCTGGTTGCAATTGCTTAACATAGTTCTGCACTATGTATGCAGGTTTGTGTGTACACAACACATATACAAACACTATTTTTGACAGTGCTTCAATGTACTGTAGATTTCTAGCTTGATATAATATCAGAAGTTCTTCCCCTAAATATTATCATAAGCTCTTTCTAAATATACTTTTTATGGTTGGCATAGTAGTTCATTGAAGTGAATGTTCCATAATTTACCTAACGTTTCCCTACCGGTAGACAAATGTTCACCACCAACAAAGGTGGTTCAGATCTTTCACCATCATAAATAATGTGTGGTGAACATCTTTATAAAATTTTCTCTGTGTCAGATTGTTTCTGCAGAACAGTTTCATTGAAGGGAAGTAGAGGTCAAAAATAATGAACATTCAAAAAGTTTTTAGAGATTTCAACACACTGCTTGGGTTGCATCTTATGGCTTGGCTGGGTGCAAAGAGTGGGAGTTTTGCTGTTTTTTTGTTTTTTTTGTTTTTGTTTGTTTTTTGCGGTACACGGGCCTCTCACCGTTGTGGCCTCTCGTGCTGTGGAGCACAGGCTCTGGACGCGCAGGCCCAGCGGCCATGGCCCACAGGCCCAGCCGCTCCGCAGCACGTGGGATCCTCCCAGACCAGGGCACGAACCCGTGTCCCCTGCATCGGCAGGCGGACTCCCAACCACTGCGCCACCAGGGAAGCCCTGTTTTTTGGTTTTTAATGGAGATTCAAAATAAGGAAGAAATTCCATGTTCTTAGCACCTTTAGGGCTTATCAGTATTTTTTTCTGGCCTTTCATGGTACTTTAGTACTTTGGGGGCTGAATTATATGATGCATTTTAAGAGAAAGCTAGAAAAAAAAGAATCAATGTTGATACAAATCTTTTATAGATTTTCTCATAGTTTAAAATTTATTCCAGAGATGGGATTAGCATTCCATGAAGTCCCCCTTATTCAGCTATTCATAGGTTAAACAGAGATTTGAGGCCAGGTCAGGACTGAGGCTAATAATATTAGTATAATTTTTAAATTTACAGATAAGAGAGCGAAAGGTAGGGGTGTAACCTCCATGGGGTTTTGGCTAGGACAAGGTGGGGAAAGAACATAAAGCAGAAACTAACAGCCTAAGAATAAACGGAAGCCTTTATTTGCAGAAGTTAACATTTACCAGTCTCCTTGAGTCTCACTATTTTACCCATTTTGGGAAGTCCTTTCCCCAAATAAAAAATGATTGAAACTTTGTTTCTCAAGATGGTGTGTGAGAGACATGTGACCATCCCACTCTTTCTAAAATGAAGTGGTTTATTTTCAGGTGCATGAGAAAAAAGTTAAGAACTTTCTGCTTCTGTATAGATGTCAGAGTCATCGTAGAAACTTAGAGAATTCAGTGAAGTAGAAAATTTCCTGAGGAAATCTTACATTTGCACCTATCAATCAACTATCAACAAATATTCATGGGGCAAATCTTGTATGTGAGAACTGTAGCTTTGTGTTTTGAAGGCTAATTGTTGAACAGCTGCAAAGCGATAAATTAAGTGGTATTTAAACTTTTTAATCTATAGTTTGGGTCACAAGGTACTAACAAGACCATATACCATATAAGACTAGTAGAGACCTCAAGACTGCCGAAGGCCCAAGTTAAAAGCTTGCATTCTTTTGATTTAAGCAATTAAGAAAGTACTAAGGACTTGTGGAACGTGGTTTTCTTTTTTTCTGATAGACAGCTATTTATATTTTAGGTAACTAATTTTGATTTTATTATTTAAAATTTTCTTATTTTGAACTTTTTATTACCTTAGTTACAAAAGAAGAAGAATTTTAATTGAAGTATAATTGACTTACAAGGTTATATTAGTTTCAGGTGTACAACATAGTGATTTGGTATTTTTATATATTAAAAAATGACCCGGGCCTCCCTGGTGGCGCAGTGGTTGAGAGTCCGCCTGCCGATGCAGGGGATACAGGTTCGTGCCCCGGTCTGGGAGGATCCCATATGCCGCGGAGTGGCTGGGCCCGTGAGCCATGGCCGCTGAGCCTGCGCATCCGGAGCCTGTGCTCCGCAACGGGAGAGGCCACAACAGTGAGAGGCCCGCGTACGGCAAAAAAAAAAAAAAAAAATGACCCATCACAAGTCTAGTTACCAATTGTCACCATGTAAAGTTACTACAATATTGACTATATTTCCTATGTTGTACATTACATCCTGTGACTTATTTATTTTATAGCTGGAAGTTTGTGCCTCAATCTCCCTCACTTATTTCACTCATCCCCTCACTCCACTTCCCTTTGGCAGCCATCTCTTTGTTCTCTGTATCTGGAAGCCTTTTTCTGTTTGTTAATTTGCTTTCTAGATTCCACATATAAGTGAAATCATACAGTATTTGTCTTTCTCTGTCTGACATTTCACTAAGCATAATACCCTCTAGATCCATCCTTGTTGCAAATTGCAAGATTTCATTCTTTTTTATGGCTGAGTAATATTCCATTACATGTGTGTACAGCACATCTCCTTTATCCATTTATCTGTTGACGGACACTTAGTGTGCTTCCATATTTTGGCTATTGTAAATAGTGCCTCAGTGAACATAGGTGTGCATATATCTTTTTTTTTTTTTAATTTATTTTTATTTTTGTTTATTTTCAGCTGTGTTGGGTCTTCGTTGCTGCACAGGGCTTTCTCTAGTTGCGATGAGCAGGGGCTACTCTTCATTGAGGTGCGCAGGCTTCTCATTGCGGTGGCTTCTCTTGTTGCAGAGCATGGGCTCTAGGTGTGCGGGCTTCAGTGGTTGTGGCACATGGGCTCAGTAGTTGTGGCTCACAGGATCCAGAGCACAGGCTCAGTAGTTGTGGTGCATGGGTTTAGTTGCTCCGCAGCATGTGGGATCTTCCTGGACCAGGGCTTGAACCTGTTGTCCCCTGCATTGGCAGGCAGATTCTTAACCACTGCACCACCAGGGAAGTCCCAGCATACATCTTTTTGAATTAGTGTTTTTATTTTCTTTGGAAAAATACCCAGAAATGGAATTGCTAGATCATATGGTAGTTATATTTTTAATTTTTTGATGATACTCCTTACTGTTTTCCATAGTGGCTGTATCAGGTACCTAATTTTTAAATGAAAAGAAAGTTTCTTTTTCTGTTAACTTTATTTTATTTTTGGGGCTGTACTACACGCCTTGTGGGATCTTAGTTCCCCAAACAGGGATTGAACCTGGGCCCTTGGCAGTGAGAGCATGGAGACCTAACCACTGGACTGCCAGGGAATTCTGAAAAGAAAGCTTCTTTAAACACTCTTTTTATTTAATGGGATACAGTAAATGTGCTGTCAATAAAACTGGAAAAGATATTGATGTAGCTGCCATCTGAATTGAGCAAACACATGGCAATTCCAAAGGCTAAATAAACAGAGAATGTCTGGTGTTTGCACTACTTTTTAAGACACGTTGTGCTTTATTAAAATGCCACTGTGACATGATATGCCACTAAAATCATCCTAGATGGTTTGAAGGACAATGGATACTGCTGTTCTCGAGCATTCTTTGTCTTCACCTTTTTCTCAATCAAGATTGTTGAGTGTTTGCTTTGAGTAGTTGAGTATTTTTAAAGAGTGTACAGTTTATCCCATAGGTTGCAGAATGGTGAGAAAAAGTATTTGGACAGGACTGGGAAGGAGGATACTGGACTCTGACAGTGATAAGGCACTGAGCACAGGGTGCAGAGTGAAATGTAATTTTGGGTGGTCGCCCCTGTGTGAAAGTTGGGTCACATTAGGTGGGGCATCTCTGTGTGTGGAAAGAATTGTTTCGACGTTTGACAGGCAGAAGAAGTCGTTTAATAGAGATTTAAAAAGGATGGTGCCAGCCCACACATGTCCTCTTCGAAGGAAACCCTGCTCAAACCACGCATTGAAGAAGTCATGGATCCTGGGTCACTGGAGTCCCAGAAGGATGGGAGAAGGAGGGTGGGGATGAAAAAGTGGTCATCGGAATAATGGCTGAAAATTTCCCAAACTTGGCAATTTGGCAAAAAAATATGGGTAAATACAATAGACTTTCTCTCGCCTCCGATATTTTGTACATTATATTTGACGTTTGAAGCAAAAAGTATAATGTTGTGTGATGTGGCTCTCAATGTATGTGGAGAAAATATTTAAGATAATTATATTATAAATGAGAGAAGTCAAAGGGACTTGTAGGGAGGTTAGGTTTCTATACTTGATTCAAAGTGGTAAAATGTGGACAAGAGTCGATCTTTGTCGTGATGGTATGGTTCTGTATCTCGAGTGCAGTGGTAGTTGCAAGAATCTGTGCTTGTGATAACTACCCATATACATTGTGCCAAAGTCAATATCCTGCTTTTGATATTGTATTGTTATCTACGATGTAACCATTGGGGGAGACTGGGTGAGGGGTATAAGTGACTTCTGTACTATCTTTGTAATTTCCTGTAAATACATAATTATTTCTAAACAAAAAGTTAAAAATAAAAGATGATGGAAAGAAGTTCCTTGAAAATGATAAAAGCCAACATTTCATATCTCGTCATAATTCCCTGGCCGTCATCAACATTTTGCAAGAGAATAAGGTATTTTAGAGGCAAAGCAGTGGATGACATGGACTCACTGATTTTCTTAAATTATATAATTTAATTGTGGGGGAAAGTATGTAATGGGATAAGGATATCAGATGAAAAAGAAATTCAAGATTGGATTTTAAGAGACAAAGGATGGTAATCCTACTCAGAAATTCAGAGTGAGCTTCTGATTTCATCAGATCTGATATTCCTTGTCAGGGATATACCTGTAAAGTATAAAACTGGTTCAGCAAAGTTAATTTTAATAATATTATATATCCCCTTGAAACTATAAAACTGAAAAAATATTGTAGGGGTAAACACTAATTAAATTTTGACAGTTTGCTGTATTTTTTAGAGATAATTTAGACTAGTTATTTTCTTCTGCAAGTTAAATTAGAAGTTATGAGTATTCTCAGTAATACTGATAATTAATAGAAAAGCATAAAAAAGAGCCGCAACATGGACACAACTAGAGATTTTCATACTACGTGAAATAAGTCAGAAAGAGAAAGACAAATACCATATGATATCACTTATATGTGGAATCTAAAATATGGCACAAATGAACTTATCTATGAAACAGAAACAGACTCACAGACATAGAGAACAGACTTGCGGTTGCCAAGGCGGGGAGGAGGGGGAGGGGTGGAGTGGGAGTTTGGGGGTTGGTAGAAGCAAACTATTACATAAAGAATGAATAAACTACAAGGTCCTACTGCATAGCACAGGGAACTGTATTCCATATCCTGTGATAAACCATCATGGAAAAGAATATGAAAAAGAACGTGTACATGTGTATAACTGAGTCTCTTTGCTGTACTGCAGAAATTAACACAGTATTGTAAATCAACAATACTTCAGTTAAAAAAATGGCAATAAAAAGAAAAGGGTAGAAAAGAAAAAACTATCTTGTATGCTGGTGGAATTTACATGTCAGTAGGACACCAGCAGATGGCAAAGAAAACTTTCAGTGTTAATAGTGACATGATCATTGCTTTCTCATTACGATAAATATAAGACTATTTCTTATATAGTTGCTAATATAGTAAAATTATGGTACTATTCATCTTGGTCTTCTCTCTTTTTTAAGTAAGGACACTTGGCAGCAGTAAAGGGTTACCCTGAATGCTTGACAGAAAGTCAATGGCAAGAGGAACAGAGAGAAATACAAAACCTCGGCTCTTGGATTTACTAGCTGGAGCTGTGTAGGGTTGTCCAAGGGCTAGCATTAATCACACATATGGTTTTCAGTTGCTATTATTTTACTATATTTGTTAAAGTTCAATACGAATTGGGTCAGACAATGTTGGACTTTGTGAAGGCTTTTAAAAATGTCCACATATGCCATTACAAAACAGTGTCTACGGAGGTATCAGAAAGATAAAAAAGCGAATTTTTAGGTTCTGTGTTGTCATGTCATTAATTTTTTTGAGAAATTTCCCATATTCACATGAAAGAAGTCTGATTTTCTAATTTGTGTTTTCTGATTGACCTTGGTAACTGGGTTGTGAATGCTCAACCCAGCCAATAGGCCAGCCAGATCAGGATTAAATTATCATAATATTTTTTTACTTAGTGCAAGGTAGAGACCTCTGATGACTTCATCAGCCACAACACAGACTTTACCACCTGCTTACTTTACACGTGAGTTGGTAAAAATTCTTTTTTCCCTTCAGTGCTGTCTGACAGCACTATAACTAGATCAAGGGTTGGATATTTGATCTTTTAAATCCACCTTCATGTCAAAATGACCGAGCGTAATATGAAATTTTAAACCCAAAGAGTATTTTCTTCTTTGAGGCTTTTTCTTTATTCATTGTCATTTCTCTTTCTTTTTTACATCTTTAATTTCACTTTAAACAGATATTCCAGGGTTAGACAAACCAGCATGAAAACCATGTCACTAATATGTGATCAAAACAGTTTCTTTTAAAGAGGGATTTTCACAAATTTTAATGGAAAACACAGGTTTCAAACATGGCAGGAACTAAATGAATATTTGTGGGAAGAAAAATGAAAGAAAAGAGTTCCTGGGCCTCTCATTCTGTAGACAGATTTGTAATAAATTAGTTCAGGGTATATACTATACTTTACTAAGCATTTATTGATGAGTAAAGAGAATTTAAGGGCCTGCTCTGTCACTTACTAGCTTGGTGCAGCTGTTTAAACTCGCTAAGCCTTAATATTTTTTCCTGCATGATGAAAACGATGATATCATATCCCATACATGTCATAGAGTATTTGTGAGGATTACACAAGATAATCTATGCAACTGGTTCATAATGCTTGTCAAGGTGTATGCACTTCAAGATTAGCCATTATCATTATTATTAAACTAAGTGAGATTGAGAGATTAAAATTAAAGATAAGGTAGAGGCATTCTGATGTGTAATTTACATAGTGCTTCCTTATTAATGATCTCATTTGAACTTCACAACAACGCTAAAGGCCAGAAGACCCTGGGGCCCCATCACTGTTGGCCCTGTGACAACCTCTCCGATGGGCAAAGGCAGATTTGAGGGCTGTCTATGGTGCATGATACCTCCAGGCTTGGCACTTTGGTCCTGAGAGGAGATTTTTTTTTTTAACGTTTTTATTGGAGTATAATTGCTTTACAATGGTGTGTTAGTTTCTGCTTTATAACAAAGTGACTCAGTTATATGAGAGGCGATGTTTAAAAAAACTTATTTTATTGAACTGTAGTTGATGTAACAATGTGTTAATTTCTGCCATACAGCAAAGTGATTCATATATATATATATATATATATATATACACACATATATATATATATATATATTCTTTTCCATTATGGTTTATTACAGGATATTGAATATAGTTCCCTGTGCTCTGCAGTAGGACCTTGTTGTTTATCCATTCCATATACAATAGTTTGCATCTGCTAATCCCAAACTCCCAATCCATCCTTCCCCCGACCCCCTCTGGTCCCGTTGGCAACCACAAGACTGTTCTCTATGTCTCTGAGTCTGTTTCTTATATAAGTTCATTTGTGTCATATTTTAGATTCCATGTATAAGTGATATCATATGGTATTTGTCTTTCTCGGTCTGACTTACGTCGCTTAGTATGATAATCTCTAACTCATTCCATGTTGCTGCAAATGGCATTACTTCATTCTTTATTATGGCTGAGTAGTATTCCATTGTATATATATATATATATATATATATATATATATATATATATATACTACGTCTTTTTTGTCCATTCATCTGTCTATGGACATTTAGGTTGTTTCCATGTCTTGGCTATTGTGAATAGTGCTGCTATGAACATAGGGGTACATGCATCTTTTTTAATTATAGTTTTGTCTGGGTATATGCCCAGGGGTGGGATTGCAGGATCATATCGCAACTCTATTTTTAGTTTTTTGAGGAACCTCCATACTGTTCTCCATAGTGGCTACACCAATTTACATTCCCACCAACAGTGTCGGAGGGTTCCCTTTTCTCCACACCCCCGAGAGGTGATTTATATGCAGCAAAACCACTGGAGGAGATCAAAGCAGAAGACACTCTTCAGACCCTCTGTCTTCCTCAGTGTCGACAGGACTTTCTCATTTTATGACTTCATAATATTTCTACCTAGAGTGCAGAAGAATGTCACCTTGAGGGCCCCAAAGAAGAAACGTTATAACCAAAATTCTTCCAAAAGTCATCACTGTCAGTTTTCTCAGATATAAAAAACAAAGCAGTTGCCCCACAAGAGGCATAAGTTGTACTACAAATCTTGCCTTTTTTTTTTTTTTTTTGTCTAGGCCTTCTAAGATGGGAGGAAGTGGACATCTCCAGTTCTACTTGGATGTTTGGAGAAATTCAAGGAAGGGAGCCTCATAAGCAGAGGGACAAGGAACCAGTCCAGGCAAGGTCTGAAATTTATTACTTGTTCTTATCTTGAATAGAAAAGAAAGGCTCTTTGTTTAAAAAAATTGCTGTCTGCTGTCTGTCCTTTCGACTTCTGAACTTTTCCCTCATTGCTTTATAAAAACAACCTGTTAATTAACTTTGCGCCTGTTAGAAAGAAGTGAGCTTCCTCTGAACTCTAAGGATTCTCCATGAATTTGTAGAGCTGAGGCTCAAACAAGCAAAGGGCTATGGCTCACCTGGGGTTTTATTCTGACTTTGCCTCCAGCTAGAAGCCCACCACTTTGGGCCTTAGTTTTCCTACCTTAAAATGGGTTCTGTGGATTAGATCAGGGGTGGCAGCCTCTTTTGGTAAAGGGCCAGAGCATAAACAGGTTTGGTTTTCTGTACCATATGGTCTCTGGAGCAACTACTCAGCCACAGACAATGTGTCAACAAATGGATGTGATTTTGTGCCCATAAAATTTTTCTTGCAAAAGTAGGCAGCAGGTTAGATTTGGCTCATAGGCTATAGTTTCAAACCCCTGGACTGGATGATACAGAAGTTTCTATTGCTGATATTTTATCGTTAACTTGTTTTAACAGCAACGCTATTTCCCTGGGAAATTCACCTTGATTATCCAAACTTTTAAATTATTTATTATTTATTTATTTATTTTTGGGGGCATTGGGTCTTAGCTGAGGCACGTGGGCTTCTCTCTAGTTGTGGTGCGAGGGCTCAGTAGTTGTGGCACGTGGGCTTTGTTGCCCCACGGCATGTGGAATCTTAGTTCCCTGACCAGGGATCGAACCAACGTCCCCTGCATTGGAAGGCGGATTCTTTACCACTGGACCACCAGAGAAGTCCCCAAACAGTTGTTGAGTATGGAGTTTGTGAGGTATTTAAGTATTTTTTTTTTTGCCACTTACTGCAGCATTATTCACAAAAGCCAAGATATGGAAACAACATAAGTGTGCATGGAGGGATGGATGGATGAAGATGTGGTATATAGATACACAATGGAACATTATTCAGCCACAAAAAGGAGGAAACCCTGCCATTTGTGAAAACATGGGTGGACCTTGAGGGCATTATGTTAAGTGAAATAAGTCAGAGGAAGAGAAGTACTGCATAATCTCACTTATGTGGAATCTAAAAAAGCTGCACTCTTAGAAACAGAGAGTAGAGTGGTGGTTACTAGGGGCGGGAGGATGGGGGAAAGGGGAAGACAGTGGTCAAAAGAACAAACTTCCATTTAGAAGATGAATAAGTTCTGGAGATCTAGAACCGTGATCATAGTCAACAATAGTGTATTACATTCAAAGTTGCTGAGAGACTAGGTCTTAAATGTTCTCACCACAGAAAAGAGGTGATAATTATGTGCTGTGATGGAGGTGTTAGCTCACACTGTGGTGCTAATCCTATGTATCAGATCAACTCATTCTACAACTTAAACTTACACAGTGTGGTATCTTTGTCCAGTTTTAGCATCAGGGTGATGCTATGGTGACCTCATAGAATGAGCTTGGGGGTGTTCCTTCCTCTGCAATTTTCTGGAATAGTTTCAGAAGGATAGGTGTTAACTCCTCTGTAAATGTTTGATAGAATTCGCCTGTGAACCCCTCTGGTCCTGGACTTTTGTTTGTTGGGAGTTTTAAAATCACAGTTACTTAAACTTACACAATGTAATATGTCAATTATATTGGAGTAAAACAAGTATTTTTCTGCATCTTCTCTTACCTTTTTTTCCTCCATTATTGAATGCCTAGCATGTGTGTTATAAATGTAAATTACTACATTTTTATATTATAATTATATAATTTATAATATAATTAAATTATATTATAAATGTAAATTAATGTTATTCTGCTTAAGATCTTGTGTGTTTAGGGTTTGTTGCTGTTGCTGGGAGTGGGGGGGGAAGCAGGCTGTATGGGATTGGAGTGTAGGATGCTGGAAGGTAGGTTTGATGTGGTCTTCTAGATGGGATGGCTGTCTGGGTGTGATGACCCAAACCTGTGAGAACTCCTGGGACGTTAGCCCCGACCTCAGGTGCTCAAAAAGGTAACTGCTTTTGTATCTGGGGCTGGGAAAGTGTGTGAGGTTAAGATTATGGAAGAGCGTGTCTCTATTTCAAGAAAAATGTGATCTCTCTTGTTAGAAAAATCAAACTGGAAAAACATGCTGTGATCACCGTGGCCCCAAGCCACACTCAAGAGGGCAAAGTGTGTTGACTCCCTGCTGGAGGGCCCTGGCTGCTCGCCAGGGTGACGCTCTGTCCTGGGCCCTCGCGGCCCTTCCTGGGGGCTCCATCAAGAACAGGAGACCAGTTCAACCCCATCCATTTCTAAGAGCTTCCCCTAATAAAAGAATATAGCACATAGGCCAAACTTGAGGAGCAACAGGGTGGCATATACTGACTCTTTATAAATATTATATTATTGCTACATAAAGCTTCCTTCAAAAACTTGTAATTTCAAAGTGAAAACTTCTTAAAAGACCAGAGAAGCATATATCATGATAGTCTGCCTATTTCTGTCAAAGAGTATTATTTTAATTCAGATATTATATTGGCTTTTAAAATCATGAGAAGCAATACGTGCTTATTTTAAAAATCTCCCTCTGTCCGTACCCACGGACCCTCCTGCCTACTACTTGCTGGGTAACAACTACAAACGATGTATTTTGTCTCTTCTGACCACGTGTGTGTCTGTGTATCTGTATGAGTAGAGCCACTGATGATGATACGCTACTTTTGCTTATTCAGGCTCCTGATGTCACCATATTGAAGTCTGTCTAGCTGCAATGTGGTAATTAATGCTTTTGATAGATCCTGGATGCTTAGCGTAGGAAGTAAAAAGAAACCTCATCCTTAAATGCATACAATTGCATTCGTATATTCCACAAGGAGGCCAGTCGAATCCAATACTCTGAAGTGGTCTGGGTCTGTTTCTAGCACCAAGTTCTACTTTCACCTAAAATATTCAGACGACTGAGGTAAGGGTGCTTGTTTTCCCACAGTCATAAGGCTAACTGCCCTCTTAAAATTTTACTTTCCTACAGTAGCTCTAACCCTCACCAAATAGTCCCAGGTGCAATGATTATATAAAAATTTGTTGAATCTATTAGATGGAGAGATTATCTGCGTGCTTGAAGCAAATGATAAGCTGAGATAACATGGGACTGTATCATAGTTTGATAAACAGAAAAGTCAATAAACCAAAAGAAGCATAACTATAAATCACTCCCTAACTCAGCTCCTAGTTGGCCCCCAAGGCTCCGTTAATCCTTGATCATTTTACTAGGGGCTCCTTAGGGCCATTTAGAGCCAAGCCTATCTTCCTGATTCTTCCACCTGGCAGCAGACACTGTTGTGGACCTTTGTTGGTGGTGTCATTTTGCTCATATGAAGAATGGACAAGGCTGGAGGAGAAAAGCGTAATAGTCTATTTTGTTGAAAATTTGAACAATTCAAAATGGGCTGACACAAAAATCAAAGACTCAGAATGCGGACTGTCGTGGGGAGAAAAGGTATAGCTATTAACTGCATTTGACAAAAATGAAGCATTGTTTTTCAGGCAAAGGGAAGTTTAAGACAAATGGAATCTGTTGTAAATGTCCCAAGAATAATGAGCAAAGGAGAAATGTATGTCACGTCCCAACACGGATGTAAATCTGACCTGTGTACATGGGGAAATGGTTAAAATTAGAGCAAAGTCAGTTCCTGATTAACACAGATGAGCGCACGCTTTCAAAAATTAGTAGGTCCTATGAGAAAGTAGATTTTCTATGGAAGGAAAGCAGTAGAAGAAAATATGGTGGTAATGACATCACGTGACAGAGAAAGGGAAAATTGTGTGTGTGTGTGTGAGACAGAGAGAAAGAAGGGGGTCAGGAGGAAGCCCAGGAATTATGAGAGCCGTAGAATGAAGGGCACAGAATCTTATTATATCCTAAAGTGACTTTTTTTTTTTTTTTTTTTTTTTTTTTTTGCTGTACGCGGGCCTCTCACTGCTGTGGCCTCTCCCGTTGCGGAGCACAGGCTCCGGACACACAGGCTCCGCGGCCATGGCTCGCGGGCCCAGCCGCTCCGCGGCACGCGGGATCCTCCGGGATCGGGGCACGAACCCGCGTCCCCTGCATCGGCAGGCGGACTCCCAACCACCGCGCCACCAGGGAGGCCCTAAAGTGACTTTTTAAAAAGAACCAATTCATGGCATAGAGAAATTGTGAAAAGTGATATTAGAATTCTAAAGGCCTTACTTAGAAACTACTGTAATATTTAGTCCTTAAATTGTTTGCTTACTTTTCCCCGACTTTAAAAATTATATATCATAATGTTGACTTGGATGATGAAGGGTGAAGTCACTGGCTGCCCTGTACAAAAATATGATATCTTATGCTTCACCATTCCCTGTGACATCTTCCTGCCCCTAAACCCCTGCAGCTGCAGCCAAGCCTGGAGCCTTCCCATCTAGACGGCTGCAGGTGGACAGGGTCCACGACTTAGGACAAGGCATGTGGAGCCCAAGATGGAGCAGTTGCTGTCACCTCTGTGGTGTTTTCATTTCTTTCTTTTATTATTTGGCTGTTCTCCCACATAGGGCCTCTGGCTAAAGCCCCTCCAATTTAATTTACATTCTTTTTTATTTTATTTTTTTGGCTGTGTTGGGTCTTCATTGCTGCATGTGGGCTTTCTCTAGTTGCGGCGAGCGGGGGCTACTCTTCGTTGCGGTGCATGGGCTTCTCATTGCGGTGGCTTCTCTTGTTGCGGAGCATGGGCTCTAGGTGCGCGAGCTTCAGTAGTTGTGGCACGCAGGCTCAGTAGTTGTGGCTCGAGGGCTCTAGAGCGCAGGCTCAGTAGTTATGGCACACGGGCTTAGTTGCTCTGCAGCATGTGGGATCTTCCCTGACCAGGGATGGAACCCCTGTCCCCTGTACTGGCAGGCAGATTCTTAACCACTGTGCCACCAGGGAAGTCCCTTAATTTACATTCTAAATGGAACAGCACAGGACACCCTCCCAGGCCTTGCTCACTTCCTTCTCTGATAGGCTTGTCAGATTTAGCAAACACTACAGACACTACAGATAATTCTGTCGTATAAGTAGGTCCCATGCAATATTTGGGATATACTTACACTACAGAAGTATTCACTATTGATCTGAAATTCCGATGTAACTGGCAACCTGGATTTAATCTGGATTTTTATTGTTTGAACTCTGCAAACCCCCAGAGCAGCTGGGAAGGGTCTTAGGAAGGTCAGAATAGCGTATTTGGGGTGAAGAGCGCAGTACAAAGAGTAAGTAAATTGTCTCTTAAAGGATGAAACACAAACGCCTCTTAGTTGATCTGAAAACAGCCATTCTGGAGTCCTTGTCACTTTACCCCCAACACTGCTCCCTGCAGGGGTGGTGGAGGTGGAGGTGAGCCAGTAGCCCTTTTCCTTCCCTCGGCCCTTCTGGGCAAGGATCTGCATTTTGCACGTTTAAGGAGTAACTGCAGCACAGAAGAGTAGCTGGTGGTTGATGAGGCCGCTATACAGAGAACGGACCAGACACGGAAGAGGACTGGGGGGAGTTGGAAGTAGGGTCAGGGAAACAAGGAAACACCGAAGACACAGTGAGGAGCTAGAGGCACAGGCAGACCTTCAAGCCACACTTAGTGCACAAATGTAAACACACATAAATATGCCCGTGAATGAATTAAAAAATGTGTTCATTTTCTGAATCAACCTTATTTAACTTATTAACCTTGTCTGGGCTGTTCTTGCGAAATTTCCTAGTGAGCAAGAATGCACACCCCTCATCTCTGGTGGGAGACAGCCAGCCAGGGCCAGAGCTGTTGGGCTCTGGAGGGGCTGCTGAGCCAGGGTAACGTCTAGAAGCATCTTTCCCCTAATCCTGAGACCCCAATTTGCATTGGTCCAGAAGGAATGCCTATTGTTTCACCTCTAATGGTTATTTGCAAATTCTATCTCAACCCCATCTTTCTAGTTAGTAGGATTTTAATTCAGGTTTGAGAACCTATTAATTATCAAGCCTGCAAAAGTTCTAGGCTGAATGATAATTACATTTGAGGCACCTAGAACAAAAACTGAATAATACAATAGTCTAGCACAGACTCTTCCTTCTAATTAATTCATCATTATTTATCTTGACTCTTGGTTTGATGATCTTTTTGTAGAATTAGTCTTTATTGGAGTAATGCTGAATTCCATCAAAGTTAAGACTAGTTAACTATGGAGGGGAATTTCTTCTTGGACCCAAATATTATTTAAAAAAAAGCACCCCAGAACCCAGAAAACACACGTACACTGTCACACAATCCATGGCTATGTTCCTATGTAGGTCCAGTGGCATGGAAACCAGTTAAGCTCTCTGTGCCTCTCTGACTAAAATCAGATCAAAAGACAGTGTAGCAGCATAAACCTGAATTCAGTTTAGAGGGAAAAGGAGGTTCTATATGCGTATAGTTAGGAGGTTTTAAAATGATGAAATAAATCTGCCTTCTGTTATAAGAAAAGAAAACTCATAAAGTGTGCAATCAATATTACTGCATCATTCGTTTCTTATTTTCTCACAGTGGTACTTCAGGTCTTTTGGGAGAGTCATTTTGTGGATATCTTGGAATTTAAAAAGCTTTCCAACTCTGTGACGCTCAACAGTCAGGGTGTCTGATTCCTGGAGGGGTCACACCCCTAAAAGTCAGGGCCTGATGATGGAGAGTAGGAGTTGGGTGGGATGAGTGTGCTGGTCCTAGGATGTTGTGTGGGCGTTTTGGGGAGATCTTCCCCCTGTGCCATCCCTCTTGGTCCCACAGTTGCAGTCTCCTCTGTTGATACCAGAGATGGAGATGGAGGAAGAAGGGGGTGCGTGGATGTGGCCGGAGGAGGCTGGGGATAGAGGCGGGCAGGGAAGCAGAGGCGCTGCCTCGAGGGCTGTGTGTGGGGTTTGGTGAAGGGTGACCGTGTGATAACAGCGAGGGGACCACGTGCGGTGTCTGGGGGCAGTCGTGCCGCCCCCCGGGAGCGGGGCCAGCTCTGCCCACTCACCCGTGCTGCTCTGGATGGTCCTCACGGTGGTGGTGGTACGCGGCGGGGAGGAAGACCTCAGCGACACGCACTCGTCGTCCTGCGAGCAGCCCTTCTCGATGGCGCGCACGTAGCTGTGGCTCCGCATGCGGAAGCAGCCGGGCATCGGCAGGTCCAGGGCCTCCACTGCCTGTGACTCCAGCTCGCTGAACACCGACTCGCACACCGACTCGAACTGCCCGTTCACCTCCATCTCGCTCACCTGCGGGCGAGACGGGGACCGTAACACCGCGCTGCTCCGGGGGAGAAGCCACCTCGCCCTCGGAGCATCTCCAAACTGCATCCCCCAGAAGAATGCCCCGTCCGCTTGCAGTAAACTCCAGCATTTCCTCTACCTGACAGACTATAGTAGAATGGTATCTAGTTTATGATCCCAAATAGTCAATTAAATTCTAAAGAAAAAGAACTTTGTTTTTAGAATGCAAGGAAGCGTGGTGTAGGGAAATCTTACATCAGGGCACGCCAAGGTGCTAATTCTTCCTTATTTATAAATGCAAACGTAGGGGCCAATTTTATAGGCCTACGGTCAGAGTTCATATATTTCAATGAGGCTGTAATTTTAGCACAAACGTTTTAGAAACTAGTATTTTTATTGTGCCTTTGGAAGTGACTAGTTCGTCAAATAATTTGCATCGACTGAAACTTAATTTAGTGCAAAGTATAAAAACAGGCCCTGTATTTTCTGGCAAGATACCCACATCATGCACAAAAATAGACCAAACCCAGATGTCAAAATCTTGAAAGGCACTATTGAGATTTTCAAGCTATCTACATACTATTTAAAGAAGGTTTCACTCTTCTCTATAAAAGCTGATATGGTCCACAAATTGTTTATAAATGTGTTTTAAAATTCTTCCAAATGAGGTCTTCCCTTTTCGAAGAATCAGTTTTTATTATTATATTCCTCTGTACATAATTTACGTTGGATTTGAGCACCACCTTAACAAACAAACAAACAAAAAGCCAGACCAGGTGCTTCTGTCAATTTCTCACTTTGCAGCTGATTTGATAGAGGTGTGGCAGCATTCTTCAAAGTTCTGCTACCTTCTAGAACTTCGTATGTCAAATTTCCTTGATATCAAATTCATGAGTAATTGAAAATTTAACAGATTAAACTGTAATTAAGCTTAGAGCATATACTGAAAATGATGGCAATTTTTGCCTGTCTTCATTTTGTGTTATGTGAAGATGCAATCCAATAATGCCTAATTTCTTTAAACTTCAATTACCTTAAGGCATATCAAGTGGAAAAGAGACATACATTTCTTAATAATAATTCTTTACAGTTTATTTATTTATTTATTTTTTAAATTTAATTTTTTTTTTTTTTGAGGTATGTGGGCCTCTCACTATTGTGGCCTCTCCCGTTGCAGAGCACAGGCTCCGGACGCGCAGGCTCAGTGGCCATGGCTCATGGGCCTAGCCTCTCCGCAGCATGTGGGATCTTCCCGGACCGGGGCACGAACCCGTGTCCCCTGCATCGGCAGGCGGACTCTCAACCACTGCGCCACCAGGGAAGCCCCGTTATCTAATTTGATTTAAAATCCCTGCACATTTTCAAGGCTAATAATTATATATGTCCATATTTTAAAATTATATATATAATATATACTTGTTTTTAGGAGATAGTTGGAGGTGCATTTAGCGGTAAAGGGACATGATATTTGCAACTAATTGTCAAATATAGAGAGAGTGAGCAAATGAGCCAAAATTTTAATAATCAGTGAATATGAATCTGGGTCAGTGATGTACAGGAGGTCTTTGTATTTCACATGTGACTCTTGTCAGTTTGGAATGATTTCAAAGTAAAAAGTAAAACAAACTATATATATATTTATTATTAATAATAGATTTTCCTCTATTAATCAAACATCACAAAGAAACAGTAAAGTATCTATCCCTATCAAGGTAACAACAATTAAACCTGAATGATTACCTTTCAGAGGGTATTAGTGCCCCCTACCCTATTTTTCATAAAAAATGAATCATAAAGTAAATATACTGAATAATTCTGCAACCTGTTTTTTTCCACTTAAACTTCTATTTTATACTTATATTCTTAATAGGATTCTCCTTCTTTATTCTCTTTTTTAATATAAATTTATTAATATATTTCTTTATTTTTGGCTGTGTTGGGTCTGCGTTGCTGTGCGCAGGCTTTCTCTAGTTGCGTTAAGCGGGGGCTACTCTTCATTGGGGTGCACGGGCTTCTTATTGCTGTGGCTTCTTTGGTTGAGTGTGGGCTCTAGGCGCACGGGCTTCAGTAGTTGTGCCTCGTGGGTTCTAGAGCGCAGGCTCAGTAGTTGTGGTGCACGGGCTTAGTTGCTCCGCGGCAAGTGGGATCTTCCCCGACCAGGGCTCGAACCTGTGTCCCCTGCATTAGCAGGCGGATTCTTAACCACTGCGCCACCAGGGAAGCCCCTTCATTCTTTTAACTTTTTGTTTTTATTATATACAGATACAGAAAACCATGCAAAATAAATGCATAGGTTATGAATTATAATAAAGCCAACACCCTTGTACCTAGTACTCAGATCAAGGAACAGAATTTTCTCAGGCACCTAGAAGCCCCTCCATAGACCCCATCCTACCCACAGCCCCCACCCTCCCTCCAGAAGTAACTACTACTCTGAGTTTTATTGCAAGCACTGCTTTGAATTTATGTTTTTTTCACCTAAGTGTGCATCCCTAGACTCTACAGTTTGGTCTTACCCATTTTAAAAATTTATGATATCTTTTTTTTTTTTTTTTTTGCGGTACGTAGGCCTCTCACTGTTGTGGCCTCTCCCATTGCGGAGCACAGGCTCCGGACGCGCAGGCTCACTGGCCATGGCTCACGGGCCCAGCCGCTCCGCGGCATGTGGGATCTTCCCAGACCGGGGCACGAACCCGTGTCCCCTGCATCGGCAGGCGGACTCTCAACCACTGCGCCACCAGGGAAGCCCTTATGATATCTTTTAATTCACTTTTAATATTCAGGCCTCCCTCCACCCATTTTTAACAAACATTACAATTTATCTATTGAAGCACCGGGGGCGTTTGACCTGGAAAGTTTCCCAGGGTCTGGATTTGCTGATTTCCTGCACACAGAAGATTTAGCATGTTCCACTGTCCTTCATGTTTCCTGAAATTTGAAAGTTGGATCCAGAGGCTTGATCAGACTCAGGTTCAATCTCTTTGGCAAGACTAGAGGTCATGTGTCATGGGCTCTCTCATCAGGAAGCATATTATGTCTGGTTATCTCTCTTTTTATGCTGTTGGGAGTCATTGATGCTCAGTGCCTAGATTCATTAGTTCATTGGGGGTTGCAAAATGGTGATATTCTTGGTTCTACCAACTTTTATAGTCACTAGTTGGAATTTTTTTTAAATAAAGAAATGCTTCATCTCATATCATTTGGTTAGTAGGTTCAGTTCACACAGTTACGGCAGATGTTTGATCTTTTCCCTTTTATTTACTAGTTAAAAATATATATATTATTTATTTATTTGGCCGCGTCAGGTCTTAGTTGCAGTGTGGGCTCTTTGTTGCGGTGTGTGGGCTCTCTAGTTGTCCCGCAGCATATGGGATCTTAGTTCCCCGATCAGGGATCAAACCTGCATCCCCTGCATTGGAAGGCGGATTCTTAACCACTGGACCACCAGGGAAGTCCCTATTTACTAATTTTTAAGATAATAAATTTGTTCTCTTGTATCTACTAAACATGACCAATTAATTTTTAAAAGTATCAAAATGGACTCATAGATTTAAAAGTATTTGACGGTTTTAAATCCACTTATTTTCATTCTTAACTCATCTGTCCCATCTGTGGCCAGTGGGAACCTCTTAGGTTGGCTGCTGGGTCCTTTTGACATGAGACCAGTGGTCTTTGATAACTTCCTTTGTATCTGGTATGACAAGTTATTCAAAACTTATCTTGTATCTTTCCTGCCCAGTCCTGAAATTAGTATTTTTCCAGAAAGTCTTTTTTCTTTTAGTGGTAAATGGTATCACAAGAACACAGTTTGGGTACCAGGAAGCTTCACCGTCATTGCTACAGGGTTGGTCATTCTTCCTAGGCCTTTCAGTGGACAGAGAACTAGGTTATGAATACATCTAATTCAAATTCACACTGCAGTGTTTTTATGTAACTTCTTCTATGTTATATTTATATGTATGTCTTTATCGCATATTAAAAATCCTGGTTTTCAGGGACACAGAAGATGATGGAATTGGGATATACTACAATGATTCATTTGCTTTCTTCCACAATATGTACACAACAGCCTCAGAATAGCATACTAATACCACCTGCCCAACCATTACTGAAAACAGTTCACAATTCTTTTTTTTTGCATCTGCTGTCTCTATTATTCCCTCATTTAAAAATAGTTGTGCTAGATTGACATTATCAGAGCATATAACATACACGTTCTCTCCCACTGTAGCTCTCCTTAGTCTTAGTTTTACAAATAACTATATATTTAATGCTTGCCACTACTTTTTTCATATAAAAAGATGATTCTTTATCCAACTTAGACACAAATATAGGTCAAATAGTTCTAGATGGCTTATAAAGACAAAGAGCAGACCTCTGACCCACCCAGCCCACCCCCAATTCTCCCTCCCCAGAGGCAACCATTTTCAATTCTTCCAGTTGGATTTTATGGTGTTTGCATCCATATTGCAGAACACATGCTTATGTGAATCTCTTGATATGTTCATAGACCTCTTGGTTTCCTTCCTGCCCTTGAAGCATCCCTCTTGGAGCCTCCTATCCTACTGCAGTCTATGGTTGCCAAGCCCACTGCTGTCCTGGGATCTCCCTTCCCCATCATTCCAGGGGTGCCCTTTATTATCTAGCCTGTGGTGGAGCCCCTGTTCCCTCTTCCTTATTTTATTCCCTCCTTTCGGTGGAGCACATCTTCCAGTGCTTTCTCGGGAAGGCGCCACCTCACATTGATGGAAATGTCTGTATCCCATCTCCACTGTTAAGGGAAAGCATGCTTGCATTTAGAATTCTAGCTGTATCCCTTCTTCCTTCAGATGTTTCCAGGCTTTGCTCCTTGTCTCTTAGCCTCCCTGTGTGCTAGAGATTGAGCAAGTAAATGCCTTTCTCATTCCTGAGCCTTTCCATGTGAGCTGGTTTGCCCCATCCCTTTTAGGTACCAAATTATCTAATGTTTCACCATGGCATTCTCTGTGTGGATCTTTCTCCATCCATTTTGTTGGGTACTTTGTAGGCCCTCTCAACCTGCAGATTCATGTCTTTCAGTTCTGGGACCATTTCTGGGACCATTACTTCATTAGTAATTGCCTTCCTTCTGTTTTCTCTTTTCTTTCTGAAACTCCTAGTGTTTATTGTTGGAATCCAAGAACAAGAAACATGAAGAAAAATACAGTGATACATCATAATTTCCAAAACCAAACTGGAGGACTTATACTTCCTGATCTTAAAACTTACTACAAAGCTACAATAATCAAAACAGTTTGGCACTGACATAGGACAGACATACAGACCAATGGAACAGCATGGAGAGTCCAGAAGTAAAGTCATGCATCTATTTGCCACTAGTTCTTGGTCTTTTGGGTTGTCTAAAGTTCACTGTCTGGTAGATGCCTCAGGATGGGCTCATGGAAATAGTATTCCCTGCATTCATCCATGCTTTTAATAGTGTGCCCATGCTTTTTATAGTTGAAAGTCAGTTTTTTTGGATATAAAATCTTTGGTTCACATTTTCCCCCTTGGCTATAATAACATAGTACTCAATTTTATTTTGGCATAAACTATTGTTATTACAGAGTCTGATGATAATTTAATTTTTGTTCTTTCTTAAGTCACTTGCTTTTTTTGTCTAGAAGTCCAAAGGGGGTGTGGTGGGTTTTTTTTTTTTAATTCTTCAAAATTCTGTCATTTTACTAGACTGTGTCTTGGTATTTATTGTTTTGGGTCAGTTTCTCAGGTACATTGTATATTCTTTTGAATCTTTTTATTTCAGGGATGTTTTCTTTAATGTTTTATTATTTGTTCTGGTCCTTTGCTTTGATTATCTTCTTCAGAGACTTCTATTATCTCTATGGTCAATCTTTGCCTATCTTCCATATTTATCAATTTCTCTTGAATCCTTTTTAACTCTTCTTTTTTTTTTTTTTCTTGATTTAAAAACTCTTCTTCCTTTTCAGGTTCTATTTTTCTCAGTGTGTGAAATGTCTCATCCACTTGCTCCTCTATTCCCTCAGTCTAAGCTTCATTTCTGAAATGATTTTTCTTTTACTTCTAATTCTTTCCTGAGTTCTGTGACATCATTTTTAAGTTTTTGAAAATTCAGATATATCTTTTCCTCCCATGTCTTATGTCATTTTCTTAATGTTTTTTAGCTTATTTTGAAAGAGTGTGTTATAGTTTTGATCTATTTTGTGGGTGTGTCTTTCTGGCATGCTTTCATTTCTGTAGGAATATTATTCTGCTCCTTATTCTCTTTTCTTTATTATAGTGACTTTGTGATTTAAAGTGGATATTTTTTTGTTCCTCATTTCTCAGTTAAATTAATTTTTCTGACCTTGAGAGGGTGATACATTCAGGATTTCCCCCCTGAATTTTCCACAGGGCTTCCTCTTCTATTGTTTTAGCATCATGTTGCTTTCCAAGATTTCCTGATTCTCTTGTTCCTTCCCCCAACTTTTACCTGAACCTTCTCTTTTCTTCTTTGCTATTGTCTCTATCTTGCTCGTATTTGATTCTATTCCCAACTGTTTCTTCTCAGAACTGGGCCCTCTTCTTGAAGGAAAAACTGGTTGGTTGGTTTCCAGTATATACATAGGCTCAGATTTCCCCAACCTCTCCTGATTTTACTGCAGGCCCCTTGAACTTACCTACTCTTAGAGAAGGCAAATCCTTCCCAGTTTCAGCTGCTATTCTCAAATACATACCCCACCCCTCCAAACTACCTGCTGCTGGTTTCTTTCTGCTTTACTCACATCCATCAAGAAAGTCATTGTTTTCCTCTGTGTTCTCCAGCACAGATGTGGATGCAACGCAGGCTTATGGCTACTGGTGGTTTGTTCCTATCTACTTACATTTTGGGTTCATGGAATATCTTGTCATCTGATTTTGTTGTAAATGTTGTCCATGAATTTTTAGTCTTTCTATCTAGTTGCTCTGTCTGCTTTTATACAGAGACTCAGGGAGATTCAGACACTAAGCCACCACCTCCATGATATTGTATAGTATGATTGGACCATAATTTATTTAACCACTGCTTTGTGGATGATGATTCAAGTATGTCCTTGGAGGCCATGCTATGACCAACTTCCTTGTTTGTTTATCTTTATATTCTGGTACTTTCATTTCTGTATTATAAAGTTCCACAAGTGGGATTCCTGTGCCAAAAGATTTATTTTACCTTTTGTAGATTTTACCATGTTACTTTCAAAAACAATTGTAGCAATTCATCCCAAATAGCAAGTAAGTCAGAGCTCATTTCTCAGCATGGTCACCAGTACTGGGTATTAGCTGTTTTTGCTGCCTGATAGGTCGAGTGATATTGTGCTATTTCAGTTTATCTTTACCAGCCCGCTAGTGTATAGGAACATCTTTTCCTATATTTATTGGACTTGGTACTTTTTTCCCTTTTGATTTGCTATTTCATAAGCTTTGCCCCAAATTCTTTTTTTTTTTTTTTTTTTTTTTGCGGTATGTGGGCCTCTCACTGCTGTGGCCTCTCCCGTTGTGGAGCACAGGCTCCGGACGTGCAGGCTCAGGGGCCATGGCTCACGGGCCTAGCCACTCCACAGCATGTGGGATCTTCCTGGACTGGGACACGAACCCATGTCCCCTGCATTGGCAGGCAGACTCTCAACCACTGAGCCACCAGGGAAGCCCCCAAATTCTTTTAGATTGTTTATCTTTTCATACTAATTGGTAGAAACACTTTAGGCAACTGGAACATTAAGCTTTTTTCTTGATGTGTTTAAATATTCCCCCTGTCAATTTTAACTTTAAGATGTCTTTTGCTACACAGAAATATTTGATTTTTAGTTAGATTAGATGTCTATCTTTTATTTTATGTTTTCTATAATTCTTATTAAAAGTTATAATTCTCAACATAATATCATACACATATTCCCCTAATTTAAAATTTTTTGTCACTTTGTGTTAGTGCTCAGATTTTAAATTCATTTGGATTTATTTTCTATATGGAAAGAAGGAGTAGTTTAATGCTCTTTCTACGATATCATGGGCAATTCACTTGAATTCTCTGAGCCTCATTTTCCTAATCTTTAAAATGCGTATAATAATACCAACCTCATAGGGATGCTTTAAGGATAAAAAATGAAACATACAAGTGCACATTTCAAGGCACATGGTAGGCGTTCGATAAATACTAGATATTATTTTGTGAGATAGTGTAGTGGGAAGAATGAGACAAGTTACTCTTATTCTCTAAGACTGAGTTTCATAAATTAAAAAAATGACCTTTCTTATAGTTGCTATGAAATTAATGAGACAATATGCAAAGCTTATAGCTTATATCAGGTAAGCAATACTTGGTAACTATTCTATTATTCTCATTTTCATTATTACTACTACTGTTATTGGCATTATTATTGCCACCCATACCCCAATTCCAGCAGACATTGGAGAAACTTACCATTTAGGAGTCAGGACACCTGGGTTTTCTAGGTTCTGTCACTGACTAGCTGGGTGCTAACAGATGCTTAATTTATTTGAGTTTCCATTTCTTTGTATATATAAAGTGAAGGGATGATCTAGGTCAAAAGTCACAGCTAAACTGCTGGTATTACCACCAAGCACAATAACTGCCTATTACATTCGCGTTTTAAAAATGATGTGGGACTTCCCTGGTGGTGCAATGGTTAAGAGTCTGCCTGCCACTGCAGGGGACACGGGTTCAATCCCTGGTCTGGGAGTTGCCGTGGAGCAACTAAGCCCATGCGCCACAACTACTGAGCCTGCGCTCTAGAGCCCACGAGCCACAACTACTGAAGTCCGCGTACCCTATGGCCCATGTGCTGCAACTACTGAGCCCACGTGCTGCAACTACTGAAGCCTGCTCTCTGAGAGCCCGTGCTCCTCAACAAGAAAAGCCACCATGATGAGAAGCCTGCACACAGCAAAGAAGAGTAGCCCCTGCTCGCTGCAACTAGAGAAAGCCCGAGCACAGCAATAAACACCCAACGTGGTCAAAAAACTATTAAAAAATAAATAAAGATAATGGAGTCTCTCTTAAAAAAAATAAGAAAATGATGTGGAAACTCAACACGTTACTGGACAAAATATGTCTGTGAGCTTCTAGTTTACGATTCCAGATGAAGATATTTGAGGTTTGGACTTGAAATAAATTGAGATGTAAATTAAACTAATTTGGAAATGACAGTTATTATACCAAATATGTTTTTAAATGTGACTTTCTATAATTCTTTCTTCTCAAGTCTTACTTTAAAAGCCCCTGTTTTATTAGATGTATATATAGTAAAAAAAATATAGAAAGGTTATAAACATATAAAAAGGTGTTCAGTTTTTCTCTATCATCCAAGCACAGTCTGTTTTTAGGAATGTTTCATTTCTGTTAAGGTATGAATGGCAGAAACAAACAATTTAGTTATTCTAGACCAATTTCTTGGCTTACAACATTTTACTTTGATCTTTCTAGGAGCCTTTGATGAATAATATATCAATAATATATCAGGTTTTAAGGAGGGGTAGGATATAATGTACTTAAATTCTATACTACTAGAGCTGCTACTAAAGATCTATAAGAGAGAATATCTCCAACATCACAAAAACCAACTACTTTTTGAAAAGCCTAGAGTATGTATGGTAGGATTGCTTTGAAGAAGAAACCATTCCCTTTGAATAATGACAACGTTGGGACTGTGATAGAAAGTTTGAAATTATCCTTCACGATACTCTATTACTTGAAAATTGAATATGGAACTAGAAAAATGGTGTGTCAGTAGGAATCCATTTAGGATGGCTCTGCTTTCTGTATTTTACTTAAGGCGAAATGATCACGCCACTGAATTGCAGACTTGACCCACCCCTGCATCAAGGCCCACATGTGCCTCTTCAGTGATTTGTTGATACTTTACTAAGTTGTCACCAGGAAGTGACACTGTCTCAAGGAAGGTCAGATCTACAGAGTAGGGACTAAAAGCAGGCAGCTGTGTAGATGCATGTCCTGATGGGGAAGTGACCTGATCTCCTGTTTTAACCGTGTAAAATTATGAAAGCAGTAAGTGTGTATAAACATTTTCCAATGAAATATTCTAAACCCACCGAAGTATTCTGCAGGTATGACACCTGGGATTTGTAGACTATTTTGCAATTCTGGAAGGCTATGTGAGCATGAGCCTGTCCAGAATAAAGATAAGTTTAAAGACGTTTTAAATATTATATTGTTTACTGTGAAAATAGTAAGAACAAGGCAAGTCCAAATTTCACCAAATGAGGCGCCAAATATTTACCTAAGTGTTGGGATAGTGGGTATCACTGGACAGCAGTACCTAGCACAAATAGGTATGCATACTCTTGGAGGTTACATTTATTTATTCATTCATTCATTCGTTTTTGCATGCTGCTCTGTGCGGCATGGGGGATCTTAGTTCCCTGAACAGGGATTGAACCCTGGCCCCCGGCAGTGGAAGTGCAGAGTCCTAACCACTGGACCGCCAGGGAATTCCATTTGGAGATTACTTTAAAGTAAGGAAATGTACAGTAGGAAAATACTGGAATCCAGTATGTCAGCTTTCCCTGACTCCTGCCCTACCCTGCTTTTGGAGCCTTGCTGTGGTCCCTGCCTTTGCTTTTCAAGAATCCATTTAGAGCAGGGAGCTCTATTTTGATGGCAGGGCCAAAATGAGAGCAGTGGTCCTATTTCGGGGTCTCACTCTAACAGATCAGAGATGCTTCAGTGCTTAGTCTATCACCACCACCAGCATTACCACCTTCACCATCACCACTACCACCACCATTACCACCAACTCTACCACCACCATCATTATCACTTCACCACCATCTCCACCACTATCCTCACCACTACCACCACCACCAGCAGCAGCAGCAGCATCACTAGCACCACTACCATCACCAGCAGTAGTAGTAATGCTCACCTTGAGGATCACAGTGTCTTTCAAACTAGCTTCTCTGCCTCTAGCCTCTTTCTCATCCTCTCCAATCTTTCCTACATTTTTTTTGCTAGATTAATTATCCTCCACCAAAGTTCTGATCATATCTTTTGCCTGCTTAAAAGCTAAAGTTTTAATTAATCTTCAATCTGTCCCATTCCTAATGAATAAAGTCCAGTCCCCTGGGCCCTGCATGGAAGGCCATGTACAAAAAATGTCCCCAGGACAAAATTCAGAACAGATTTCCCATTGCTATAAGTATTCTGAGCTCTAACTACACTTGAGAATTCATTATTCTTTGAATATGCTTTAGGCCAGCATTTTCAAAGTTCAGATATATACTACGTTAATAAATACTTCTTTATTAATGTATTGCTTTATTAGAATCACTTGGAATATTTGTTAAAATGCATATTCCTAGACCCTATGCCTAGAAGCTCTCTCTTTAGAATCCTGGGTACTGAACACCTTTTACTCATTCAATTTGGGATCTTGGTGACAATTTTTTGACCACAAAGAAAGTCCCATTTAACTTCTGGTTACTTACATATCTTACAATGTGTTTATAAGAACTAATACTATGAAAATATGAAGCAGTTGGCACAGTGCCTGACCCAATAAAGGTGGCTCTTACGGTTAATTCTTGCTCTACCTACCTCAGAGTGTTTTTTTTAAAAAATTAATTAATTAATTAATTTTTAGCTGCATTGGGTCTTCGTTGCTGTGCGTCGGCTTCTCATCGTGGTGGCTTCTCTTGTTGCAGAGCACGGGCTCCAGGCGCGAGGACTTAAGTAGCTGTGGCTCGCTGGCTTCAGGAGTTGAGGCACATGGGCTCAGTAGTTGTGGCTCGCTGGCTTCAGTAGTTGTGGCATGTGGACTCAGTAGTTGTGGCTTGTGGGCTCTAGAGCAGAGGTTCAGTAGTTGTGGCGTATGGGCTTAGTTGCTTCACAGCATGTGGGATCTTCCTGGACCAGGGATCGAACATGTGTCCCCTGCATTGGCAGGCAGATTCTTAATCACTGCGCCTCCAGGGAAGCCCATACCTCAGAGTGTTTTTGTTCAAGTAAATAACGCTTGTTATTTACAGCACTTTTGCATTTTTTGTATGCTCTCCATTAGATTGTAAACTTGGGGAGCAGGAATTAGGCATTATTCACCATTGACTAGCTGGCAAAATCTGGCCCAGTGTTTTGCTCACTGCATATGAGGTGAGTTAATAGTATGGTGCTTAGTTTTAAAAATTGTGATATAAATTAAAATTCAGAGCTCCTAAACATTATTTCAAAAAATACCCTTTTTCTTTTGTCCTCCCAGAGGAAGCCCTGGAGCCACCTCCTGCTCGCCTGGTGGCCCCTGAAAGCTGCAGGGTCAGGCCCTCCAGGAGTCCTAGGTTCAACCCTCCCTTGGTTTGGGCAGCCTAACCCTCTCCCACATTCTCTGAGACCATCAGTGGGAGCCATCAAGAAACTTTAGCTGAATATTTCGGATGCAACATTAAGTCACCTTTACTGGGTCTTCATCCCTAGTTCTGGGTACCAGTTCTTAGAAGTGGGCTTGTGTCTTATAACCAAGATGCAATATTCACCTAGGATCCAGTTGGGGTTAAATAGATCGTATCTCATTTCCCGTGCCTGGGTCCCTGTCTTGATTGCCTGCTTAATACTTTTATGATTTGACACTGCCTTGGTTTTGCCAATGATGTTTACCCTGTCCTTCTATCCTTCAAACATCTTTACAACCAAAGCCTCATCCAACAACTCCTTAATGACTAATTTGTTGGTGCCAACTGACTGCTAAGGAATTTCCAAGGTCTCCCCTGATATGCTTCATCCATCTGCCAAGGACCCCTCCCCTGCTGGTAGACTGTTGGTACCAGGAGCCCCCTGTGGCCAAACCAGGCAGCATTTAGACCTGACCTCCTGCCAGACCCATCAGCGTCATTCTGGGGGGTGTCAACCTCCTCACATCATGCCCTCTTGTTTTCCACCAACCCTCGTACAGTTCACAGATGCAGCCACAGGGCTCACCTGGCTGATGGTGCTCATGGCTCGCATGTAGCTCTCATTCCTGGAGCGGAACTTTGGTGATGTGAGCAGGCCCGCAGGGTCAAGGCTGTCTAGGCTTCGGTTGATGGAGACCTCACTGACCGCCCTCAAGTAACTGTGACTCCGGATCTGGAGTTTGGGAGAGTGCTCATTGGAAATCCTGAAAGAGAACAACGAAAAGTGTGGGTTTAGTCCTGTTCTAACACGCAGGCAGTAATAAGATAGGTTAGGACTGTGATTGATGTGGCACCCTACACACAGGGGCTAATACTAGAGATGCTTTCCCATGGTTGCTAAACTCCCCCGTGGGGTCTAGGAAAGAAAACGTTTGATGGGAAATCATTGAGATCTGATGACATCAGAGAGCAATTATAATTTTTTCAGCCCAGGAAATAATTTCCTCAATCATATTTTCCTAGGCAGGAGGAGAGTAGAGCTGCTAATGCCCTGCCCCGCCCCGGACTTCTGCCCTGTGTAATTTGCAAGCTTTTCCTTTGTACCCAATTCTTGTCTGTGCCATCTTTCTGTTTTTGGACTTTCTAGTAACAGCAAGTGGTTATATATCTATAACTATATCAATCTTTCTATCATCTATTTATCTCTCTATCTAATCTTGATCTCATTTAGTTGAGATTTAACTTAGTGAACAAAATTTAAATTTTAGACATTAAAAATGTGCGCATATCTAAATCTTGATATCCAAAGATAAGTCTTTACATACTTTATACTCTTCAGATTTTTTCCAAGATGCGTTTTTTATTTTATTTTATTTTTTATGAACACACATTTCTTTATTAAGTCAATATCTTTTGCAAAATGAAAAAAGCCTTAGTATACAATATCTTTATACTTAAGGTAATAAATCTGTTTATTAAATGTATTCATATTTGATATATTAAATTCAGAATTATTCAGCTGTATTAATAAATTTCCCAATATATTTAATTAATTAATTAATTAATTTTTGCTATTTGACATTAGTCTTTTTTAAAAAAATTTTTATTGGAGTATAGTTGATTTACAATGTTGTGTCCCAGGTGCATTTTAAAATTATAAAAGAAGAAATTGCTCCTTGCAAAAAGCCAAGCTATCCATAGGTGCTCAAAGCAGAAAGTGGGTCTCCACTCCCCTTATTCCTGCTCCAGAATTCCACTCCCCTGAAAGAACTACCCAGAGCAGCTCAGTGTATGTCCTTCCTTACCCTTTCTATACATGTACAAACAATTATTTTTTTAGTAATTAAAAGAAAATTTTACTGAAATATAGTTGATTTACAATGTTGTGTTAGGTTCAAGTGTACAGCAAAGTGATTCAGTTATACATATATATCTATTCTTTTTCATATTCTTTTCTATTATATATTATTACAAGATATTGAATACAGTTCCCTGTGCTATACAGTAGGTCCTTGTTGTTTATTTGTTTTATGTATAGTAGTTTGTATGTTTTAATCCCAAACTCCTAATTTATCCCCCTCCTCCTCTTTCCCCTTTGGTAACCACAAGTTTGTTTTCTATGTCTGTGTTTATTACTAATTTTTAAAGTTTGTTTTCATGTGGGATTCAGGGTGATTTTTCTTTCATTATTAAATTTTAAAAAGTTTTGCTGTAATATTGCTTGCAATTAAAAATTAAAGTTGATAAGGAGACAGATGTAGGCCCAATATAGCTGCTATTATTTATCATTATTCTGGAGATCCTAGCTAATGAAATTAGAAAAAAAAAGAAATACGAATATAAATATTGTGAAGAAAAGGTGAACTTTGAGTATTTACAGATTATACAATTAATTAGCTGGAAGGTAAAAGAAAATCAACTGAAAAACTATGAGAACTAATAAGATGATCCCCCAAATAGTTACATACAGGGTAAAAATTGAGAAATTAATAATTTTTCTATATACTTCCACCACCAAGTAGAAATTTTAATTTAAAAATCTCATTCAAAATGGCAAAACATTATAAAATAAGTAGAAATTACAGAAAAGAAATGCACCAGAAATTTTTGAAAAAAGTGATAAAGCTTTATGGAGGGCAGGGTTTCCCTGGTGGCGCAGTGGTTAAGAATCTGCCTGCCAGACGTAGAGAATGGACTTGAGGACACGGGGAAGGGGAAGGGGAAGCTGGGACGAAGTGAGAGAGTGGCATGGACGTATATACACTACCAAACGTAAAATAGATAGCTAGTGGGAATCAGCTGCATAGCACAGGGAGATAAGCTCGGTGTTTTGTCACCACCTAGAGGGGTGGGATAGGGAGGGTGGGAGGGAGACGCAAGAGGGAGGGGATATGGGGAGATATATATACGTATAGCTGATTCACTTTGTTATACAGCAAAACTAACACATCATTGTAAAGCAATTATACTCCAATAAAGATGTTAAAGAAGAAGAAGAAAAAAAAAAGAATCCACCTGCCAATGCAGGGGACATGGGTTCGAGCTCTGGTCCAGGAAGATCCACATGCAGCGGAGAACTAAGCCCGTGTGCCACAACTACTGAGCCTGCAAGCCTAGAGCCCGTGCTCTGCAACAAGAGAAGCCACCGCAGTGAGAAGCCAGCGCACCGCAAGGAAGAGTAGCCTCCGCTCACCGGAGCTAGAGAAAGCCCGAGCGCAGCAACGAAGACCCAACGCAGCCAAAAAAAAAAAAAAAAAAAAAAAAATTTATGGAGGGCAATAAACAAGTCCTAATCAAAGAGGAAAACAAATTTCCTGGAGGGAAAACTCAATATTGTAAAAAAAAAAAAATTAAATTTTCCCTAAATTAATCTATAAATTTTATACTAAAAGCTGAGAATTTGATTAACAGCCACTTTTTGCAACTACACTGAAGGAGGGGACAAATTAGAACAGATCTAGAATTTAACATCAAAAGGAAACCTCTTATGTATTTTACTACCACAAAAGAGAAACTGCTTGTTCTAGCAATGTTCCCTTTGGATCCTGTGCCATTATGGAGATTCCCAATGGACCACTTTATAAATTCCCATGCCAAAAATCCCAGCCAAAAAACAAATAAACTGAAGAATAAATTTTCCCTTTGAGATTTCTTCTAGGAAAAGAGAGACTTAGCTAGAAGCATTTATAACCTAAAGTTCACTTTCACATAGAACTTGAGAGGTGACAAATGTGTTTCTTTGGCTATTTTGTAACCTGACCCAGAGCAATGATATTGCCAACATAAAAAATGCTGCTCTTCCAAGCGGTTATCAGGGCAGCATTGGGGGTGGCTGTTTTGTAAATGATCTCCATTCAAAAGAAGAAGTGAAAACCCAGTGTTCTGAGAAATGAGTGTCTGTCTGCTGGCTGAGATGGAGAAATGAAGCATCATTGAAATAATCATTCACCCTGGCCGCTTGTTATGAAATAAGGCATAATTCCCAAATGCCAAACTGAAAAATCATTCAGAAGAGATTGAATAGTTCTACTTTGGTGAGTCATTCCTGATAAAACAATGCTTTCTTCAATGATACACTGAATATAAGGAAATGAACTCTTTATCTTGTCCACTTAGAGAGCAGAGCCCACAGCTGTCAACATAAAGGGTACAGTATGTACATGTGCTCCTGACGCTGAAACAGTCATGAAAGAAGTTCCAAAAAAGAATGCAGTGATTATTTGCACCTCAAGAGGAAGTTGATTTGCTAGGAAGGAAAGGAGTGTGCCTATTCAGAAATATTAGCTCTCGTGTAAGATTAATTATTTACCAATGTTAGCCTATTCAAATGACATCCATCATTTTTCACTTTCTCCCCAGATTGCTTATGCTAAGTTAACCTCTCATGGCTTATCCCAGCTGAACTGAGATTTTGGCCTGGTTGAGCCCCATTCATTATCATGTCCTTTAACTGCACCCAAAGGTGGGATGACGCCCTTAGGTGGCTGTGGAGCAGCTAGACAAACACACTTGGCTAGTGTATCAGTAAGGATGCCACTGCAAAAAGAGAAAATGCAATAATACTTGGATCACAACATTTAAACGAAATTTTTATTTTATTGAAGTATAGATTTTTAATGTTTTAAAATATTTTAATTTTATTGGAGTATAGTTGATTTACCACAATGGAAAAGAATAGTGATAATAACCTATATGAAGTATAGTTGATTTACAATGTTGTGTTAATTTCTGCTGTACAGCAAAGTGATTCAGTTCTCTCTCTCTATATATATATATAAATTTGTGTGTGTATACACACACACACACACACACACACACATAGATATACATATTCTTTTTCATATTCTTTTCCATTATGGTTTATCACAGGATGTTGAATATAGTTCCCTGTACTATACAGTAGGACCTTGTTGTTTATCCATTCTCTATATAATAGTTTGCCTCTGCTAATCCCAAACTTCCAATCCATCTCTCCTCTACCAAACCCTCTCCCTTGGGGACCACAGGTCTGTTTTCTCTGTCCGGAACACAACATTTTAAATCAATGTCCCCAAAGAGAAAATGATTAACCCTGTAATATGTCACTAAAATTATATAATTCCACAAGATGAATAAGCTCTGGGGAACTAATGTACAGCATGGTAACTAGAGTGAATAATACTGTGTCATGTACTTGAAATTTGCTAGGAGAGTAGAACTTAAGCATCTCACCACACACCCACAAAAGGTGAGGTGATGGAGGTAATAATTAACCTGACTGTGGTAATCATTTCAAAAAACATGCAGTCAAACTATCACATTGTACACTTTAAGTATATACCATTTTGTCAGTTATAATATATACACGTTATAGTGTATATAAATATATACAAATTTGTCAGAATGGATAATAAAGCTGAAAAAATATAACTTCAGATGGTTTGAATTTTTTTTCCTCCAGAGAAGGAAATGCTTCATGACTCTGTGAGTCTAATGGGAGAATTTCTGGAGGTGATGGACCATCTTACTGATTGATCTGTATCCTAATTTCTTTTTTTTTTCTTTTTTTTTCCCCACTTTGCCTTGACTCCGACTTATAAAAGCATTGAAATGTCAGGTTATTCGATAGGACTCAGAGGAAACATTTTATTGACTCTGGGGTTAATCCAATTGCTCTGTTTTGAAGATGAAAGTATTTTGTCCTTGGTCATGACTCTGTTTTCAATTCACTGTCACAAGCATTCATGGCTTCAACTGAGAGGCTTTGATTCCTTGGGCCTCAGTGTGGAAAATGGTACTTAGTGGGTGACACTGCTCAGTTACTAGTTTTGGGGAAACTAATGCAGGGTGTTCTTTTGGTCAACCTGCTTTGGTAAAACCAAGCCTGGCTTTCTTTTCAGCAACTTCATGTGTGATGCCTTTGTAGTCCTTCTGAAAGTATAAGTTGCATTCAAGTTGTTCACTTTGGCAGCTCTCAACTCTTGGGTTATTTCTACTTTATAATAATAGCTGACTTTTATTACCATTTACAAACCACTTAGTTATTATTAATACCAACCTACAGATAAGGAAACCATGGTTTCGAGAAGTTATGTGGTGTTCAAGGTACTTGAGAGGGAAACTTGGTCTTTCCCTGACTTCTGTTTTCTCTTCCCATCTCCTATTTCTTGGGGAATCTTGCCTGCACTCACATGGGGGTTCCTATTCCTCTCCCTTGCCCTCAAACGTTCTTATTCCCTAAGAATTTACAATTCTTTATATTCTCATTTTTTTCTACATTCTCTCCTTGGACAACCTCATCTGCTCAGTTGCTTCTACTACTAACTTTATCCTGACAACTCACAGATCTATTTGTAGCCCATAGCTCTTAAACTTCAAAACTAAACTTCCAATTAACTGTGCATTTCTACCCAGGTGTTCCACAGGTATCAAATACTCATCACAACCCCCGAATGAACATGTTACCTTTTCCCTCAAATTTGCTCCTTTTTACTTATTCCACATTGAGATGAATGGCATTGAAATCTATCCTGTCAACCAAACCAAATATCCGGGTGTTTATCCTGTTTCCCTCTTAACTGTCCAAATCCAGTTGATGATCAAATTTTCTCAGTTTTACTGCCTGGTTACACTTACAATTCCTTTCCTCCACGTCTTCCTCACCCTTCTTGCTTCATTACTTCCTGAGTTCAGCCTTCATCTTGATCCTCCCAAACCAGGCTCCCTAGGGCCGGTCTTGTCCCCTCCAGTGCATCTCTCTTCTCCTGCTAGTGATTAGGACACTCTCTTGCTTAAAAGTCCTCTGTGAATCCTCTTCATCAGTGGGAGAAAGTCTAAACTCTGTACTTACTTTTCTAGTATCACCTTTTGCTACTTCCTCATATGTACCATGCATATACTCTCATGCTTCTTTATCTCTGCACATGCTGGTTTTTTGTTTTTGTTTTTTGCTTGGAATACACTTCTTCCTCCACTTTCTACCCACAGAACTCTTACTTCAACTCATTTATCAGGTCACTAGGTGTTAGAGCACCTATTGCCAGGAGAATCGGGAATCAGGATTCCAGATCACTGAGTCTAATGGGATTCTAGTCAGTTCTCTTTAGAAAGCCTCCTTTGTTCTCCCTGACTAAATAAAGTACTTCTCCATTTGTACTCCTGTTGTGTCTTTTATATTTCTCTGCCACACACTTTTCCCATTGTTGTAGTTTTTTGTTTACATGTCTGTGTACTCCTTAGATTTTAGAGTTCTTAGAAGGTGGAGTCAGTATTTCATTCATTTTGTTATGCAGTGGTACACTAGCCCTTACATTTTTAAAGTGACTAATGATGATGAACACCTACTTGAGTGCTTCCTTTATGCCAGGCACTGCACATGAATCACCCCATGAAATCGATGAATGAATACATAAATGAATGAGAGGGGAACTCAGTTGATCACTACTCTAGACATGAAATAGTTTCCAAAATTTCAAAATTCTCTTACTTATAGCTAAAGACCCTACAAAGGCTTTTAAAAAGCTTTATTGCAATAAAATTCATACACCATAAAATTCACCCTTTTAACAGGTACAGTTCAGTGGTTTTTAGTGTATTCACAGAGTTGTGCAACTGTAACCACTAATTTTAGAATGTTTTCCTTCCCCCTCCCTGTCCACATTCCTGTACCCATTACTAGTCTCTCTCTATTCCTCCTTACTACTAACCCTTGGAAACCGCTAATCTACTTCTTGTTTCTATGTCTTTGTCTGTTCAGGACATTTGATACATATGGAATCATATAATCTGCGGCTTTTTCCCACTGGCTTCTTTCACTTATCATGATGTTTTCAAGGTTCATCCATGTTGTAGCATGTATCAGTACTTCATTCCTTTTTATGGCTGAATAATATTTCATGGCATGGATTTATACCTTAATTTGTCCATTCATCAGTCGACAGACACTTGGTTTGTTTCCACTTTTTGGCTTTTATGAATTATGCCGGTATGAACAATCATGTTCAAATTTTTGTGTTGGCATAGGTTTTATCAACTATCATGACCATAAAGGTTTATAGGAAAATATTATTCAAGATAACAGAGCAAGAAACTTCACATATGAGGTGGGACTTCTGGAATGACAGAGGAAGGACCTCAGTGAGTCCTATTCTACACAAAAGCAATTGCAGAACTACTGGCAACATCAACCATTACAGGACTCTGGAAATTGAACTCAGAGAACAAACTGAAAATTATTTATGCAAGAAAATGTACTGAATGTAGATACCCCCATTCCCATGCTCCTCAGCTCCTTGGCATAGCCACACACCACGGAAGCCTCAAAACCAACATAGGGGATGCACCTCATGGAGCTCAGTTGAAAGCATCATCTTCAGTGCATGGTGATGTTTTGACTGGTCTCTCACCTCCCTGGAAAAGCCCCATCCCCAGAGTGTTGATACTATTTGATCTGACTGGGAGCTCAATTCTGTGGAAAAACCCCTATCCCAGGTTGTTACCCAAAACAGTAGTAATTGGCTGAAATTGCTAACATCATAGCTACCTGAGGTTCAGTTGGAGCAAAACAAGAGCAAGGCCCAAAATTTAAAAGAAAGACCTGGAAAATTTGATGGCTATAGAGGATATTTAAAAGTTTTGATGTGCTGCTTAAGAACCTAGAAGGCTTCATGTATGCACAAGACTGTGCACATGCCCAGAAAAGACCTAAGAAAAGAAAGGACTTTGGTCACTCACCTGTGGCTGACCTTGAAACCCTGCATAAGCAGGAATTGAAAGCTAAGGCTGATTTGTAAACTTCCTGAAATTTGAAAGTGTGCCTTCATAGACAGATGCCATTGGCAAAAGGTGGAAGACTAATTGGTTTAAAGTATTTAGAAAATATTCTGACCAAGCACTGGCTGATCACTAAACTATGATGACCCCAGGGTGAACCCAAGGAAGCCAGGTTTAAAAATAAAAGCAAGAATTTAAAAAAAGGAAGCAGAGAAGTCAGTAGATATATGTTGTAGGGAATCCAGAATCTAAAGAGCTAGTCCAGGAAAGTTGCTAAAGAATAAGCAGTAGCAAGGTAGAACAAACAAAAAAAATGAATAAAATAAACTGGGGTGGGAGGGAGAGAAAGGATGGAGGGGGAAATTTGTAGATTAAGAAACTCAAAATATATATCAAATTTAGGAAGTGGGAAACATGAAGTATAGTATTAAAGGAAAGATACTTTGGATGATAAAACCATAAACAAAGACAAGGTAATGATTATCATAAAAGTCCAGATAGTGGCTACTTTTTAGGAGAGGGAGGCACTTGACCTGGATGGTAGTTTCAAGGGTATTTGCCTTATGATAATTCATTAAGTCATGTACTTTGTGTGATTTTTGTATATGTGTTTTATTTTTCAATATAAAGATTTAAATAAAAAGGAATTGGGGAATATCTGGTTCAAGAGTTGATAGAATATCTAAAATGTACGATTTTCCACAAAAAATAATGTGAACTGCAAACAAATGAGAAATTATGGATCAAATACAGAGAAAAAGCAGCTAATAAAAAATGTCCTTGAAGGGAGCCAGATGTTGGACTTAATAGACAAAGACCTTAAATCAGTTATGAATATTTTCAAAGAACTAAAGGCACTATGTGTAAAGATTTAAAGAAAAGCATGACAACTATGTATGACCAAATTGAGACTATCAATAAAGAGAGAGCTATAACAAAAAGAATAATCAATAAATTTTGGAGTTGAAAATAATTATTTTCTGAAATGAAATAAATAAGTAATAAATTCTCATTCCTAGTAATAATTACATAATAATAACTAAAATGAAAAATTTACTCAAGGGGCTCACAGCAAGCCCCTCGAAGAAGAATCAAACCTGAAGAGAGATTATGCAGCCTGAGAAACAGAAAAAGAATAAAGAAAAATAAACAGTTTCAAAGACTTATGGGACACCATCAAACACATCAACATACATGTAACTGGAGTTCCAGAAGGAGAGGTAGAAAATATATTTGAAGAATTAGTGGTCAAAAACTTCCCAAATTTGATGAAAACACTAATCTACATAACTAAGAAGCACTTAAGCACCTAAAACACTTAAAATACTATAAACTCAATGAGATCCACACCTAACCATATCCTTGTCATAGCGTCAGAGGCAAAGACAATGAGGAAATCTTGAAAGCAGAAAGAAATGACTCACCACTTACAAGGAATCATCAATAAGATTAAAAGCGGACTTCTCATCATAAACTATGGACGCTAGAAAGCATTGAGATGAAATATTCAAAGTGCTGAAAGATAAAGATTGTCAACAAAGAAATCTATATACAGAAAAACCATCGTTCAAAAAAGAAGTTAAGACATTCCCAGAAAAACAGACTGATTCATTGCTAGCCACATAGAGTCCTTTTTTCAAACTTCTTTTACAACACCATGTTGTTCCCTAAACGTTTCATTTTCCTTCTATTTCTTAGAATTGTAAATTCATAAAGCAATCCACTTTACTATCTGATTAGCCCTATCAGAAGAGCACAGCTTAGACACAGGGGTAACTTTTATAGTTTAAGATACAAACGGAAGGAACAAACTCCTATAGGTCCCTTGCTATATTCTTTGTTGTTCTTCTTCCATAAATGTTTGATATGGGGGATGAATGTCAGCCTTATTTCTGGGAGACATGGCTTTGTCAAGTGTTCTGGACCTTGCTATCTCTTAGAAGTCCAGGGTGCAGTAAAAGGGAGATGAGGAAATAATCTTGGGGATTTCTTTTTGCTCCATTAGCTTTGCTCTGTAGTAAAAAATCGATAAGAGTTGGGATTGTTGACTTGTTCTACTGGGAAGATTATCAAAGAGCCACAGGCTAAGTCTCTGCAAAGCCATCTGCTATAAGCTGGGATAATTCATTTTAGTTATAAAGTGGGTCTTGTGCAAAATAAAGGTGCAGCTCTTTTCACAATAATTCATCAGCCACGTAAATTTTCAACATAAAATGTAATTCTTCCAGTGTGCCAAATATGTCTATCTATCACATTTAGACTCTTCTGACACTTGGAATTCAAACATTCTTTCCCCTAGATTCTCTAGACTGTGCAACATTACATTTAAAACAATATGAATCAGGGCTTCCCTGGTGGCGCAGTGGTTGAGAGTCCGCCTGCCAATGCAGGGGACACGGGTTCGTGCCCCGGTCTGGGAAGCTCGCACATGCTGCGGAGCGGCTGGGCCCGTGAGCCATGGCCGTTGAGCCTGCACGTCTGGAGCCTGTGCTCCGCAACGGGAGAGGCCACAACAGTGAGAGGCCCACATACCGCAAAAAAACCAAAAAAACAAAACAAAAAAACCAATACGAATCAAATGCCAACTATTTGTAATGCTTGTGCTAGATGCTATGGAGGACACAAGATTCCTGCCTTTGATAACTTCAGTCTCCAGACAGACACAAATATGCAGAACTTCAAGAGAATCTGTGCTGTGCTTTTAACAGATGTTCAAGAAGAGGGTAGGAGGGCTTCCCTGGTGGCGCAGTGGTTGAGAGGCCGTCTGCCGATGCAGGGGACACAGGTTCGTGCCCCGGTCCGGGAAGATCCCACATGCTGTGGAGCAGCTGGGCCCATGAACCATGGTCGCTGGTCCTGCGTGTCTGGAGCCTGTGCTCCAAAAAAAAAAAAAAAAAGGTGAAAAAAAAAAAAAAAAAAGAAGAGGGTAGGAAACGGAGACTCTTTTGGAGTGGAGGCCTTAGGAAGAGCTTTGGAGAGAAGACAGCTTGGAGTTAGACTATGGTAGATTGTCACTAGGTAAAAGTGAGCCAGACAGACGGCATTCCAGACCCAGGGAGCAAAGGCTTGGAGGCACAGGGTGCAGGACAGTGCTCGGGATGGCTGATACCCAGGATGCTGGGGTGAACAGGGCTGAGCCTGCTCTCGTCGGAGGTTTATTGAAGTCATAATTGCCTGCTGGCCAGTCTCCCCCATAAAACTGTGGGTTCCTGAAGACAGCAACCACATCTGGGGTCATGGGATTATATGGAATCCATCACTGCATTCCCAAAGCCCAGCACAGTGACCGGCATATATTAGACCTCCTTAAATATTTGTCAAATAAGTGTGAGAGGAGAGGGGTGATGGGGTCTGAAGCCCCCCAAGGCATTATGACAAGACCCTCAATAAACCCTGATGAGAACCTGAAGAGAATCAGGGCACCATGGAAGGTGAAGGCTTGAAGGGGTGTGTAAGTCCTGAGGGATGACCTGTGGAGTTCCGTTCCTGGGTGACAGAAAGCAGGATGGTGACGCCTCTCACCACAATATATAGACTAGAGTCAGGCCCAAGGGAATTCGTTTCTCTCTTTAGTAGCAGTAAGGAAAGAACCTTGCTTAATACTCAGATATGCCCAGGAGAGTTTTATTGATGGCTGGCTGAGGATACAGCACCTAGTACACAAAGAATTGTTTCCAAAGATCCCCATGAAGGAATTTGGGGGCTACAGCATGCTTTTAGCATCCACGGATGTCTGCGCCCCCCGAGTACACACGCTACATATCCACGTGGGCAGATACCCCCTAGAAATGAATAACAGCTGCAGCTCAGTAGTGGGGCTTCTCTGTTTTTCTCTGCTCCAGGGTAACCAGTTTTACAAAAGCAATTCTTACGTATTACCTCAAAATAATTCCTGCAATTCTCTTCCCTTTAGTTGGCTTAGGACCAAAATGATCACTAAATCAATTAAAATAATTCAGAGAGAAATGAGATTTGTTGTGGAGGAGTAGCTGCCCTTAGTACAAGCAGTTTCACAGCAGGGAGCTTGTGCTGCTGAACTTGGCTGTCTGTGCTATGAACCTGGCTTCACATCTCAGTTAGCTCCATGGTACTGGGCAAGCCACACTTATTTCTTGTTTAAAATAGAGATAGAGCTTGGAGAGTTTACTGCATAATAAGCATCTCTCTCTCTCTTATTGTGGCAAATACACATAACATAAAATCCACCATTCCAACCATTTTTAAGTGTCATTAAGAACACTCACAGTGTTGTGCAGTTATCGCCATCCTCCAACCACAAAACTTTTTCATCATCCCGAACTGAAACTCTGTACCCATTAAACACTAACTCCCCACCCTTCCTTCCCTGGCAGTGACCACTTTACTTTCTGTCTCTATGAGTCTGATGGCTCTAAAGTACCTCACATAAGTAGAATCAGACAGTGTTTTGTCTGGCTTGTTTTGCTTAGCATAATGTCTTCAAGGTTCATCCATGTTGCAGCATGGGTCAGAATTTCCTTGTTTTAATGTTACTTAATAATATTCCATCATATATACATATATATATGCCACGTTTTGTTTATCCATTCATCCATCAACAGATACTTGGATTGCTTCCACCTGTTAGCTATTATGAATAACACTGCTATAATCCTAAGTGTACAAATAACTGTTTGAGTCCCTGCTTTCAATTCTTTTGAGTATATGCTCCAAAGTAGAAATCTCACTTTATCAGAAGTATTTAACCTCTTCTATTTCATTTATCAGCAATTAAGCTACTAACATATTTGGGGAACAACATAATGGAAACAAACTATCACTTTTTTCCCCTGAAAAGACACTCTGGGGCTTCCCTCGTGGCACAGTGGTTGAGAGTCCGTCTGCCGATGCAGGGGACACGGGTTCGTGCCCCGGTCCGGGAAGATCCCACATGCCGTGGAGCGGCTGGGCCCATGAGCCATGGCTGCTGAGCCTGCGCGTCTGGAGCCTGTGCTCTGCAACGGGAGAGGCCACAGCAGTGAGAGGCCCCCATACCGCAAAAAAAAAAAAAAGACACTCTGTTGATCATTTATGGTAAATTTCTGGGACACAAAATAATATAGTAGTATTTCAGGAACTAACTATTATTGCTATGGCTGAAAACAGAAAAATGATACTTCTATTATTTGGTGGAAAGTATAGTAATAAATCTGAGTATAATTGTACTGCTCTAGTGATTGCAAAACAGTAATATAATTAAAACTTGGTACAGTATTATTGAGAATAAATGCTATTGCCATGATTAAGACATCCTGGAAAATGATTCTATAAGCAGTTAGAGATTGCAGAAAGACTGTTGACAGGAGTGTCAGTTTATGAACTGGTTAAGGAAAGAAATAATGTCATCACCAAGGGAGATGGGATGACAGTTGAAATGTATTGGTTAGTAAAGAGCTCACAGTGATAATCCTTAGGAGGGCTGTAAATGCTGCTTTGAGCTGAAGGCAGAGTGTTTCTTTCAATTTAAAAAGTGTCAGGGCAGAACAGATGTACTTACACAGATGTAAGTTGACATTGACACATTGGAGCCGTTAAAGCCTGTGTGAAAGTACTTTGATAGATTTTTCATAAAGTGCTTCATATTCTGACTTAACTTTTGGAAGACAAAAAAGCAACTAAAGACAGAGTCTTAAATAATTCTTTTAATGTTGGTTTTCTTCTATTCCTCATTGTCAAATGCTCTATGTCTACACTCACTACGGGCATATCAAAAGATCTCAAAGAAGACATGTCTTCCGTGTTAACAGTCTTCCACTGATTAGAACGCAGCTGTCGTGCCCCAGCTAAGCCTCCTGGTGACACGCCCCCTTTATCTGGTTCTCTTAGGTCAAGATTTGTAGGATCTCCGTTAACTTGATGGCTCGTCCCTAAGCTTGGTCCAGTTTGTTACTTTCTCTTTGACAACAGAGCATCTAGAACCAAACTCAGCCTTTCAAATATAGACTGACAAGTGTGGAATACAGAATGGCTATTACTGTCTGTTCTGTAGAAAATCATCTTGGGGTGCAGTCTGAGAAAGCTTTGGATAGTTTGGCATATAGTCACGCTGTTAGCTTCTGGTAAGCTCCCTTTGGGCAACTTTTAGATCTTCACCTCAATAGATGTTAAGTCATTACGATTTTTGACCCTTTTGTTCCCGTGAAATTGAAACCAAAGGCTAATCCTGTCATCCCCATACAATATACACAGTATATCAGCTATTCTTGCCCGTTGTGTCACCAGCAAATGTGATAACAGAAGCAAACATAACAAAACCCCCAATCCGTGAGAGCTACAAGGTTCTATGCTTTACCTATAATATCTTATTTAGTTAGCACACCAATATTATGAATCATTATAACAGTTATGAAGCATTATTATTCCTATTTTATAGATGAGGAAACTGAGGCTGATGAGTTTGTAAACTTAGAAGCTCGATCTATCTCATTTCTGTAGTCTTAACTACCTTGTGCCTTCCCCATAAGCATGCCATGTATTTTCTTACCTAATCACCTGTAAAATTATTGACTAGGACTGGGCAAATCCATGATCTTTTGAGTTGGCTCAGTCCATTAACAATACAGTCTTTGCTGTTAGGCTGTTTATCATATACCTCTATTTCCCAGCCCATGCTTCTCTGATTTCAATTTTTGCCTGTAAGTCTATTGGGATCTACTCTTTAAATGTTTTAAATGCTATCCTAAATGCAGTTACATTCCTCTGATATGTCTCAACCATTTTAGAGAGGAAAATATAGGCAGTCCTATATATTCCTTTTTAGTAAATCTATGCTGGCTCCCTATTTTCTAAATCATCACAAACCATCTGTTTAAAAATTCATTCTGAAATCTCCCCAAGGATTTACGTTAGATTAATTATTTTCAATTTTTAGAATCCTCTGGTTGGAAAAACTGAGATAATATTTACTTTTTTCTTGGTACTTTTCCCATGGTTCCTAAAATATTACCAATAATGATTCTACAATTATATCTGAGTTCCTTTAGATGGAAACTAAATTTTCAGGGCTTTAAGTGTTTTCTTCTTATTTGTGGCAGTTACCTAGTTTTGGTTCTAAGTTGGGCTTAGGTAGTTGGCCATATTCTTTTTTTTTTTTTTTTTTTTTTTTTGCTGTACGCGGGCCTCTCACTGCTGTGGCCTCTCCCGTTGCGGAGCACAGGCTCCGGACACACAGGCTCCGCGGCCATGGCTCGCGGGCCCAGCCGCTCCGCGGCATGTGGGATCTTCCGGGATCGGGGCACGAACCCGTGTCCCCTGCATCGGCAGGCGGACTCTCAACCACTGCGCCACCAGGGAAGCCCGGCCATATTCTTTATTTGAGGAAGGGACACCTTTTTCTAATTTGTGCAAAAGTACTACATAGGCTAGCAACAGCCCTGAATGTCTAGGAGTCATGTTTACATTAGGTTACAAAATAATTCCCCAATATGTAATAGTTTATTCTACTTGGATGGGATATTCCACTTGCAGAGATGCAAGGCTGGTTCAAAATTTGAAAATCAATCAATGTAATACCATATTAATAGGCTAAAGAAGAAAAATTACATGATCTTATCGATTGATGCAGAAAATGCATTTGACAAAATTCAACAACTCATTCTTAATAATAAAAGCTCTCAGAAAAATAGAAATAGAAGGGAACTTCCTCAATTTGTTAAAGATTATCTACAAAAAACCTACAGCTAACAACAAGGCAAGGACGTCCATTCTCACCGCTCTTATTCAACATCGTGCTAGAAGTCCTAGCCAGTGCAATAAGGAAACAAAAAGCATACAGATTGGGAAGGAAGAAATAAAACTGTCCCTATTTGTAGGTGACATGATTGCCAACATAGAAAATCCCAAGGACTCTGCAAAAAATTCCTGAACTAGCAATTCAGTAAAGTCACAGGATATAAGATTATACAAAACTCAGCTGTATTTCTGTATACCAGCATGAAGACATGGACACTGAAATTAGATATGCAACACCATTTATAATCACTTAAAGGGACTTCCCTGGTGGCGCAGTGGTTAAGAATCCACCTGCCAATTCAGGGGACACGGGTTTGAGCCCTGGTCCGGGAAGATCCCACGTGCCGCGGAGCAACTAAGCCCATGTGCTACAACTACTGAGCCTGCGCTCTACAGCGTGCGAGCCACAACTACTGAGCCCATGAGCTGCAACTACTGAAGCCCACGTGCCTAGAGTCTGTGCTCTGCTACAAGAGAAGCCACCGCAATGAGGAGCCCGCGCACTGCAACGAAGAGTAGCCCCCTTTCACCACAACTAGAGAAAAGGCCCATGTGCAGCAACAAAGACCCAATGCAGCCAAAAATAAATCAAAAACAAAAAACAAAAAAACCCGAGTGTTGCCTCCTTTAAAAAAATCACTTAAAAAAGATTTAGTTGTAATCTAATTACATGTCATAAACAAAACATATGCAGGACTTGTATACGGAAAACTATGCAGCACTGATGAAAGAAATCAAAGAAGAGCTAGATAAATGGAGATGCATACCATGTTTATGAGTTGGAATACTCAACATATTAAAAGTGTCAATTTTCCCCAAATTGATATGCAAGTTTAATGCATTTTCTATCAAAATCACATATTTTTATAGAAGTAGACTATTCTAAAATTTACATGGAAAGTCAAAGTAACTAGAATAGCTAAAATAATTTTGAAAAATAAAGTGGGAGGATTCACTCTACTCAATTTAAAGACTTACTATATAGTTATAGTAATCAAAGCTGTGTGGTGTTAGTGGGGGGATAGACACGCAGATCAATGGAACAGAATGGAGAATCTAGAACTAAACCCACACGAATATGCTCAACTGATTATTGAGAAAAGTGCAAATGCAATTCATGGAGAAAAGATGGCTTTTTCATAAATGGTATTGGAGTAAACATCCATACACAAGCGAAATGAACTTTAAGTCTCACACCTTGTACAAGGATAAACTAAAAATGGATCATGGACTTCAATGTGAAATAGACTTTCAGAAAAAACTTAAAGAAAATCTTTGGGATTCTAAACTAGGTTCTTAGATTTGACACGAAGAATGACCCATAAAAGGGAAACTTGATAAATTTGACTTCATCAAAAGCTTTTCCTCTGTGAAAGACTATTAAGAAGATGAAAAAATGAGCTAGACACTGGAGAAGATATCTGAATATCACACATGTGACAAAGAACTAGTGGCTTCTATAAACAAAGTACCTTTAAAACCTACCCCCCCCAAAAAAAAATCCATTTCGAAAATGGCCAAAAGATGGGAAGAGACGTTTCACAAATAAGCACATGAAAAAATATTCAACATCATTAGCCACTGGGGAAACTCAAATGAAATCCACAATGAGATACCATTACACATCTATCAGAATGGCTAAATGGAAAAGATAATGACCATAAATGTTGATGAGAATTTAGAGAAACAGAATCACTCATGGATTGCTGGTGGGAACGTAAAATGGTGCAGCCACTCTAAAAAATAATATGACAGCTCCTTAAAAAATGAAACAGGCAACTATTACATGACCAGCCATTGTAGTTCTGGAAATTAATCTTAGAGAAATGAAGCCTCTGTTCACTGAAAAACCTCCACAGGAATGTTGCAGCAGCTTTAATCATAATAAATTGGGAACAGATGTCCTTCAACAGTTGAATGGCTAAACAAACTGTGGTACACCCATACCATGCGAGACTACTTGGCACAGCCTGGATGAATCCCCAGAGAATAATGCTGAGCAATAAAAGTAATTCCCAAAAGGTTACATACTATATGATTCCACTTACATAACCATCTTGAGATGACAAATTCATAGAAATGGAGGACAGGTTGGTAGTTGCCAGGGGTATAGAAAGGGGTGTGGGTGCATGGGGAGTGAATGTGACTCTAAAAAGGCAACATGAGGGATATTTGTGTGATGAAAGGTTTTATATCTTGGCTGTGTCAGCATCCTGCCTGCGATATTGTACTGTGGTTCTGCAAGACGTTGCCATTGGAATCTCTCTACATTATTTTTATGACTACATGGGAATCTACAATTATACCAAAGCAAAAATTTAATGAAAAAATAAGTCTACCCTCAGACAATAAACGGGTTAGAATGTAGAAGAAAACTAATATCATGATTCCTCACCTAGTCCAAAACTGGTGTTGGAATTGTGTTCATGCCTGAGAATAAGCAGAACCAAGTTAATCTCCAAATTTTTAAACTTCTGCCACGTTGAAGCAGGGTCTGTGTCTGTGGCAGTGAGTAATGGATGCTTTAAGCATATATTTATGACCCAGAAAGCCCACTTCTCAGTACATATCCAAAGAAAATGAAAACATTAATTTGAAAAGATATCTGCACACCTATGTTTTTTGCAGCATTATTTACAATATGACCTAAGTGTCCATCAACAGATGAATGGATAAAGATGTGTTATACACACACACACACACACACACACACACACACACACACACACACACACACACACACTGGAATATTACTCAGCCATAAAAAGGAATGAAATCCTGCCATCTGCTGCAAAATGGATGGATCTAGAGTATACTATGCTAAGTGAAATAAGTCAGACAGGGAAAGGCCCATACCATCTGATTTCATTTATATGTGGAATCTAAAAAACAAAACAAAGGAACAAACAAAACAGCGACAGATGCATAGATACAGAGAACAAATGGGTGGTCACCAGAGGGGAGGGGAGTGGCGGGTTGGGTGGCAAAAGTGAAGGAGATTAAGAGTACAGACTTCCAGTTATAAAATAAATAAGTCATGGGGATGTAATGTACAGCATAGGGAATATAGTCAGTAATACTGTGATAACTTTGTAGGGTGAGAGGTGGTTACTAGACTTACCGTGGTGATCAATTTGTGATGTATATAAATGTCAAGAATGTACTCATGGCTGTGGGCTTGAAGGCTTGGTTAGACACCAGTGTATGAGGCTTCCAAAATATTCCATCTCCCTGCCCAATGGGTCAGCGCTGTTGTCACAGGAAAGGAAGGCAAGCAGGAGCTAAGGGGTGGTGGGGCTGTCCCCTTGTTCTCTGATTCTCTGGGAAATGCAGGTGGTTTCTAGGGACTGGACTTTGCTCCTCTGTGTGCTGCCTTTCCAACACATCGCTGGCTGCTACAGCTCCTTATAGCCACCCTGATGCCTTAATTAAGGCATGAAAAGATGAGGTGACCATGGGAAAAGGCATTTAAAATACAATCTTGATGTGCCACGAAACACACAGGAATGCACATTAATTGGCTATGTTTTACATCAACTTAAGCTGTAGAAACGCAACGGTTCTAAAACTCATATTTAGAGAGAAAGTACCCCCTCATCTGAACAAAAAGGAAAAAAAAAGTTTTTTCAGGAAATGTGAAGAATCATTAACATCACAGATTCTGAAAAGAAAGTATAATTGCCTACAATACAAGGCAGAAACATATTCTAAAGCATTGTGAGCAAAATGGAGACACGGCCCATTAATCCATTATCACCAAGATCAAACAGTATTCAAATGACCGCATGTACTGTTACTGACTCAATTAGGTACAAAGACAGTAATCATTAGGACTATTGGCAGTCAAAAGCTTTTCCAGAAACGTGCTTAGATGTTGAAAAGACGACTTCTACCCACTGTTATTACCTTTGTGACGCGGTGAATTATAGTAATTTCTTATGCTTTGAGTGAGAGAGAATGAAAAGATAATATTCATCTTCCTGAGTATGGTTTAACTTTTCTGTAGAGAAGCACTGAACAATCATTTACTAACACATAAAAAGGGATAAAAGCTGTCTGGTCAAAATGTACTCTATTATGGTAGAAGCATAATAGATTATACATATTCTGCTGTGGAAAATCCCAAGATTCTGATAAGTAATGTGTATGAAACATGAGCTAGGGAGCTAAGGGATTAGACAATAAATAAAGCTCCCTTTTCAGATGCTGCTGTCGGGACAGCTAAGACTTGCCCCTTGTCCTTCCCCTTTCCAACCCCTGAGGGCCCTTACTCTCCTCTGGGTCTTTACGAATTAGCCTTTGTCGCTCCTCTAATGAAAAAGACACATATGCTCTGTCTTACGCTTTCCTGTGCCCAGTGTCTATGTGGTGGTAAGACTGAGTCTGTTTCCTAGGAGACGTGCCCCATCACCGGCGAGTCAGTCCCGAGGAGCGCCTACAGGGGGCGGTCGACACCGTGGAATGAGCAGAAGGCTCGGGCTGTCTGGGAGGTTCTGCACCTCTTGGAGGACAAGCATGAGACAAATCTGCAAGGAAGGGGGACTTCTGGAAATTCCAAGGTAATCCGCTCAAATCAAGTTGTTAAATATTTGCCATTGGTGACTTAAAGAATCAAAGGAGGTCAGGGGCCTGGATTGATGGAGTCATTTTTTCTAAGGCTCTTGTTTCACAGACGTGGAATTCAGGCTCAGAGGAGGTCTGTGGTCTAACCAGCTAGTTAGTGGCACAGCTGATGCTAGAACTGAGGTTTACTAACAGCCTGCCCTGGGCCCTTTAAAAAACTCCAGGTGGCGACTTCCCTGTCAGTCCAGTGGTTAAGACTTGGCCTTCCAATGCAGGGGGTGCTGGTTCGATCCCTGATTGGGGAGCTAAGATCCTACATGCTTCCAGCCAAAAAACCAAAACATAAGACAGAAGCAGTATTGTAACAAATTCAATAAAGACTTTAAAAATGGTCCACATCAAAAAAAAAAAATCTTAAAAAAAAAAAAAATCCAGGTGGCCCCTGCCGGGTTTATTTATAAGATAAATATCTAATGTGAAAAGAACATTCCCCACTTCTGAGTTAGCATTTCTAGGATTTAAGCTGGAAGTGGCGGAGCTCATTAGGGGGAAACAAGCACAAATTTGAAGTAAGATAGAATTATGAATACATAGCAGCATCTATGTTATAACAGCCATCAGCTCTGATGGTAAAAAGTTAATAAGCTAGGTTTTGTTTTGTTTTTTTAAATTAGCTGTATCTGCCTGTTTTCTTCACATATGTTTAAACAAGGAGTCTTTTCCGGTGAATCACACATTCATGGGATCATTTGGGGAACTTTCGTATTATTTTCACCACCTCCTCTCTTTCTGAGCTCCACTGCAGCACAATTAATTTAGGCTCTCAGGGTATTTTCAAAAGCAAGCCGCTCAAAATTTGGTCCTAGGACCAGCATCACCTGGGAGCTTGTTAGAAATGCAAAATCCCAGGCCCCATTTTAGGCCTGCTGCATTAGCATCTGCATGTTAACAGGATTCCCAGGTGAGTCTTACATGCATGGCAGTTTGGAGAGAACAACGCTAAGGCCTGTACCACTCCAGTACCACCTGGCAGGCCCCACCCACCTGCTTTGTACCTTAAGCTGACCTGGGCTCCTGGTTTACCTTGGTGTTCCTGCCAAGAATGATCTTTAGCATTTTCCATTTAAAAGAAGAGCATTACCTGTGCTTTTTTTTTTTTTTTTTTACATCTTTATTGGAGTATAATTGCTTTACAATGGTGTGTCAGTTTCTGCTTTATAACAAAGTGAATCAGTTATACATATACATATGTTCCCATATCTCCTCCCTCTTGAGTCTATCTACTTGTGCTTTAAGATCAGGGGGGAAGAATAATAGAGTGGAGGAGTTTGTAACAAGTTCCCTGTGGATTCCTCGACGGGACTTTTTTTTATGCGGAAGGGCACTATGTTGATAATATACAAGGAAGGTTTAAAAATTCTCATAGGAAACTCATGGAAGCTAACAAGCCAGTTTCTTGGTGGGCTCCAGTCCCAGTGCTTGACTCACTCACTGGTAATGAGTTAGGATCCCAACAGGCACATAATCTCTGTCGGCTCCCAAGCTAGAAGGACACGTGGTGGTAAACTAGTATTGGCAGAGACGGTAGCTTCTCATCGTTTTTCTTTCTTTCTACCACCAAGTCTAAAATTGTATTCTGTATTCAACACGTGCCTTACTATCCTTGCCAACGGCACCCCCCGACCCTTGCATAAAGTATTCTCTTGGATCAAAATGTTTTCCTAATTAGTTAAAATAGCTGACATTGTATTGCTATCAAGGACATCTTCGGATGAGCTGTTCTGATGACCTTATTATACAAATAAAGTCATATCCGTTTGCTTCTTCACATAGTTCCAGGGAGTTATCAATTTGGAGGACAAACGAGTTACTACATGGCAGTGCTATTAAGCTTAAGCATTTTGGAATTTGTGGAACTAAATGCATGCTAGTTTGTATGTTCAATGTTCAAAAAATTGATGATGTAAATGTTGGGGTGCTTAAAAGAATACACTTTAGAAGTGTGTTTTAACATGTTACTTGAGTCAGTTCTTGGAGTTTTAGTGCTGGAGACTTTAGAAATCATCTGTCTAGCTGTTTCCTAGTAGTAGACTGGGATTTTCCAGAGCCACTCAAATCCTCACTTGCCAGTGCTCCTGGCGGGCTGCCAGTTTCAGGCTCCTCCTTTGGGAGGCCTAGTTCGGGGAGGGGGGAGGGGAGCCTAACCAGACACTCTCACCAGCCCTGCCAGTACAGCTCAGAGACCTCCAGGTGTGGAGCACCAGTGCCCATCTGTTTAGGGTCCTTGAGAGCAATGATAGAAAGGAGGTCCACTGTGTCCTGTTCTGAAGCTGAGAGAGATGGATGATACAACTGTGAATGAATAACAGTTTATTTTTTATTTTTAACTGAACTATAGTTGATTTAGAATATTGTGTTCCAAGTGTACAGCAGAGTGATTCAGTTATATATTGAATATACATATATAAGTGTAGATATAGATTCTTTGTCAGATTCTTTTCCATTATAGGTTATTACAAGATATTGAATATAGTTCCTTGTGCTCTACAGTAAATCCTTGTTGGTTACCTATTTTATATATAGTGGTGTGTATCTGATAATCCCATACCCCTAATTTATCCCTCCCTCTCCCCTTTCTCCTTTGGTAACCATACATTTCTTTTTCTATGTCTGTGAGTCTGTGTCTGTTTTGTAAATGAGTTATTTTGTAAGATTTTGTAAGATTCCACATTGAATGAAAAACATTTTAAATGCCCATATTAAATGAAGAAATATGGTACCACAAACAAATAATATCTGCAACGATGGTGGCATTTTGCTATTAATTAAGATCTTCTGCAATGATTGTTTTAATGTTGAGTTAGAAACCTTTTTATGATGAAGATTAAAGAAGAAATAAATGTGAACAGAAGGTTCAACCAAAGGTGAGTTTAAGCAGAGCAGCCTATTCGGAGATATTTCTCTATGTAGACTCCTGCCTCACAGATCTCCTAATATAACATGGCATCAGCTCATTAGGACTCAAAAGTCACTTGAGAAAACAGTGAGACTTTCCACTCAATCAACCCCAAAATGACTTTGATTAGGACTTTAGTTTTTCCATCAAGGTATGAACATGGCTATATGAGGGACTGGGCATATACCAGATGCCATGAATGAGGACAATAGGTTGATATCTCTAACTGCTCAATCAAAAAGCTGAAGAAAAAAAAACCCCGTGGATTATCTCAACAGGGAAAAGTGCAACATCTTTGGGTTGTATATGAAATATCCATAAAAATTGATTGATCTGGAATAGTTTTATAAAAAGAAGCTGCTGTCCTTGCTCTGTGAATTTATCAGGGTTAATGTAACCCTAAGTTTGTTCATAAATGTACAGTAATTACAAATGCTGGAAAAGGGAGAGAGAGAGACACACACACACACACACATACACACCCGTTGTGGAGGCTTCTGTGTCTCATATGTTAAAATAAAAATTACATGTCCATTTAGTTTGTCCATTTGTCCTAAAGTTTTGAGTTAGAATTGCAAAAGACACTAGTTGTTAAACTGAACACAAGCTTAACATTCTCAAAGCATTCAGATTGCTATTAAATCTCTCTCTTTATCAGGAGACAGGTATTTTTCTGTCAAATGATACGGACAATGAGAAAACCTTATCAGGTCCATGAAGTCACCTTGAAACACAAAGAATCTGTTCCAGGGGGAGAACGGCTTATGCAGGCGGCCTCAAATGGTTCTAGCTTTTGAAAAGGCAGCAGAGGATGACTTTCCTGGCTGTCAGGACTCAGGCTCTGGAGGAAGCTGTACCAAACCTCTGCTCTCCCCTTCGGTGCCTCCCTACATATTCCAGGGCACCCCCTCGGGTACCTGATGCTACAACTTCCCCTCTGCCTGTCCCCTTGTTTGCAAGCCCCAGGCGCAGTGTGCCCTATTGCCACGCTCCCAGTGTGGTGATGGAGCAGCTGTATAGTCCTACGCACAGTCAGTTTAGGGCACATTGAGCTGCTCATTTATCCAATTCATTCATTCACTTACTTATTTAACAATTATGTATTGAGTACCTGCTATATACTAGGTACCGGGCTAGGTGCTGGGGATAATAGGGAATGAGGTCATCATGGTACTTATAATTTAGTGGGGGAGCAAACGCCTGAGCGCAATCCAACAAAAAAAAGGGGGAAAACCTAATAAAAAGTCCCTAATAATGGTATGTATTATAAAGGAAATAAGTGGATGCTGAGATAGAAAATAGATGGAGAGTCTATGGACTCCTGGCTTGAGTGACCAGGTAGAGTGATGACTGTGGATGGAGCATTGAGATGCAGGGAAGGGCAGGTGCAGGTGTCCTGAGCTGGGTGTGTGTCCGGCCTGTTCCCGGAGCAGCGGGGAGGGAAGTGTGGCTGGAGTGGACGGAACAGAGGAGACTCACAGGAGACAGAATCAGGAGATGGATGTGTGTGTGTGTGTGTGTGTGTGTGTGATCATGTTGGCCTTCGTTAGGTCTTTGGCTTTATCTCTGATTGAGATGGGAAGGTACTGGAGGGTTCCAATCAGAGAGAAACACCACGTGACTTGGGGTTTTACAGAATTGGTCTGGTGGCTGTGTGGAGAGTGACCGCAGGAGCCAGGAGTGGAAGCGGGGGACTGGTCTGAAAGCGACTGCAGTCATTCAGGCAAGTAAGGATGGCGGCTGGCTCTAGGGTGTTGGCGGTAGAGGTGATCAGAGTGGTCGGATTCTAGATACGTTCTGACAAGAGAACCAATTAGACTTGCTCATGAATTGGACGTGGAATGTGAGAAAAAAAGGAGAGTGGAGGATGACCTCAAAGCCTTTGGTCTAAACAACTGGACAGCTCTAGAGGCTATTAAATAAGGTGGGAGGATAAGGGAGGAGCAGGTGTGGGGAGGAGATGGGAGGTTTGGGCTTGGACCTGTTGAGTTTGAGAATCCAGGTGTTGAGATGTTGAGGAAGATGGGGGTCTCAGTCTAGAGTCCAGGAGTGAAGTCACGGATACAGGTACCTATTTTGGAGTCTACGCAGTGACGATAATATGTAAAGTCTTGGCCGTCGCTGAGGCCCCTATGGGAGGGGGACACAGCCCTGAGGCACTCACGTGGGGAGAGGCTGGAGAGGAGGATGCAGCAGCAAATGAGATGGAGAGAAGCTTTCCGTGAGGGAGGAGGAGGAGGAGGAAAGCCAGGAGAGGACGATGTCTCTGACTGGCTACCTGTCAGCGATCAAATGCCGCTGGGGGGTCGGGCATGATGAGCGCTGAGAGCGGAGACTGGATTTGGCCACGGGGGTGGGGTCACCAGTGACCTCAGGAGAGCACGGTGGGCTCGGGGGAGGCTTGGGGGAGGCTGGCAGGGAGGACATAGCACTTTCAAGGACTTTTGCTGGGAAGTGGGGGAGAAAGGGGGCGAGAGCACGAGGGAGAAGTGAGGTCAAGAGCAGGGCAATGTGGGTGGGAGAGGGGAGTCTGGGCTGGAGTGGTTAGGTTGTCACACCTCTTACAGCTTCTGGTGACCCGTGGGGTGGGGGGAAGGTCACGGGCACAGTGCTGGCATTTAAAATGAACACGCCTTTGCTCTAAAAAATGATAACATGGAACCCACGGGTTTAAGTAGTTTACCCAAAGTTCACTCTCTCCTAATTCCCTGGTGACGGTTATTCATGGTAAATGATGCTTCCTCTCATATTTCTGCTGATTTCAAAGAAACCTTGCTGATTCATTACTGCAAGGTAATCTCACCCAGGGGTCAGATATTAATCTTCGCCCCAATATGATCTCTTTCTGCCTGTTGGCAATCATCCCAGCAGGGGACCTGGCAGAGGAAACCTCACTCAACTTTGACACTTGCCAAGAATTGGCAGAGGACGAAGTCCTGCCAGGGTGTTATGAGAGGCTGTCAGACTTGCTTGTGTGAAACTAGACTTTGATTCCATTTCTAAGTGATTCATTACTTATTTCGTATATACTGCAGAAGTGCTTGGAGTCCTTAATGAGGAAAGATCATCATATATGGCACTCACATTTAAAAGTAATACTTATGAGATTTCTCTCCATACAAATCTCCTGAGGTTCGCTGCATGTTTATCCGTCCAGGGTGATAACGAAGGCAGAACTGACCTTCCAGTTCTAGGCTATTTTAGCTTTTTTTTTTTTTTGCGGTACACGGGCCTCTCACTGATGTGGCCTCTCCCGTTGCAGAGCACAGGCTCTGGACGCACAGGCTCAGCGGCCATGGCTCACGGGCCCAGGTGCTCCGCGGCATGTGGGATCTTCCTGGACCGGGGCACGAACCCGTGTCCCCTGCATTGGCAGGCGGACTCTCAACCACTGCGCCACCAGGGAAGCCCTATTTTAGCTTTTTGAGGAACCTCCATACTGCTCTCCGTAGTGGCTGCACCAATTTACATTCCCATCAACAGTGTAGAAGGGTTCACTTTTTCCACACCCTCTCCAGCATTTATTATTTATAGACTTTCTGATGATGGCCATTCTGACTGGTGTGAGGTGATACCTCATTGTAGTTTTGATTTGCATTTCTCTAATAATTAGCGATGATCTTTTCATGTGCCTCTTGGTCATCTGTATGTCTTCTTTGGAGAAATGCCTATTTAGGCCTTTGGCCCATTTTTTGATTGGGTTGTTTTTTTGTTATTGAATTGTATGAGTTGTTTGTATATTTTGGAAATTAAGCCCTTGTCGGTCGCATCATTTGCAAATATTTTCTCCCGGTCTGTAGGTTGTCTTTTTGTTTTGTTTGTGATTTCCTTTTGCTGTGCAAAAGCTTATAAATCTGATTAAGTTCCATTTGTTTATTTTTGCTCTATTTCTATTACGTTGGAGACTGATGTAAGAAAACGTTTGTATGATTTATGTCAGAGAATGTTTTGTCTGTGTTCTCTTCTATGAGTTATGGTGTCATAGTTCTAGACTATTTAAAATCAGAGGCCCAACTTTATGTCCAAGAGTGCTCTGAATCTGGAGTTAGATTATGAGATAATCATAGCATAAAAAACCCAGAATAGTGCATCTTAAGTCACCTGCACTCTTAATGAAGCAACAAGCTGGCAGAGGCCAAAAAAAGAAAAAAATATGGTAATGCTAGATATGACATGTAACAATGACTGTGCTGATTATATTAAAATAAATTATTACTTGTGGGGCATGTGGCAGGGGAAATTGTAGCCTCCTTTATTATTATAGACATTCAGCAACTCTAAGGTATTTAGAATAAATGTACTGCTACAGCAATGGTCCTCAACTCTGGTCATATCACTTGGGGACATAGTACATGGTACTGATGCCTAGACCCTGCCCTAGACTGGTTAAAATTCAGTCTTGAGCAAGTGCTTGGGCCTCTGAGTCTATCTCCTCTGATGAGTTTAATTGTGGTCAGGATTGGGACAATGGATTTGTGGGTTCTCCCCCAGAAATAATGAGAACTAATTCAGATCATCAGAAGTGACATCTTATATCAATTATAGGAAAAAAAACTGCAAAAAATACAAATACATGGAGGCTAAACAGTGTGCTACTAAATAACCAAGAGATCACTGAAGAAGTCAAAGAGGAAATCAAAAAATACCTAGAAACAAATGACAATGAAAACACAACAACCCAAAACCTATGGGATGCAGCAAAAGCAGTTCTAAGAGGGAAGTTTATAGCAATACAGTCCTACCTCAAGAAACAAGAAAAATTGCAAACAAATAACCTAACCTTACACCTAAAGCAATTAGAGAAAGAAGAACAAAAAACCCCAAAGTTAGCAGAAGGAAAGAAATTGTAAAGGTCAGATGAGAAATAACTGAGAAAGAAGTGAAGGAAAAGATAGCAAAGATCAATAAAACTAAAAGCTGGTTCTTTGAGAAGATAAAATTGATAAACCATTAGACAGACTCATCAAGAAAACAAGGGAGAAGACTCAAATCAATAGAATTAGAAATGAAAAAGAAAAAATAACAACGAACACTGCAGAAATACAAAGGATCATGAGTGATTACTACAAAAAACTCTATGCCAATAAAATGGACAACCTGGAAGAACTGGACAAATTCTTAGAAAAGGGCAAACTTCCAAGAATGAAACAGGAAGAAATAGAAAAAATAAACAGACCAATCACAAGCACTGAAATTGAAACTGTGATTAAAAATCTTCCAACAGGGCTTCCCTGGTGGCGCAGTGGTTGAGAGTCTGCCTGCCGATGCAGGGGACACCGGTTCGTGCCCCGGTCTGGGAGGATCCCACATGCCGCGGAGCAGCTGGGCCCGTGAACCATGGCCGCTGAGCCTGCGCGTCCGGAGCGTGTGCTCCGCAGTGGGAGGGCCCACAACGGTGAGAGGCCCACGTACCGCAAAAAAAAAAAAAAAAAAAAAAAAATCTTCCAACGGACAAAAGCCCAGGACCAGATGGTTTCATAGGCAAATTCTATCAAACATTTAGAGAAGAGCTAACACCTATCATTCTCAAACTCTTCCAAAATATAGCAGAGGGAGGAACACTCCCAAACTCATTTTACGAGGCCACCATCGTCCTGATACCCAAAGGAGACAAAGATGTCACAAAAAAAGAAAACTGCAGGCCAATATCACTGATTAACATAGATGTAAAAATCCTCAACAAAATACTAGCAAATAGAATCCAGCAACACAATAAAAGGATCATACACCATGACCAGGTGGGGTTTATCCAAGCAATGCAAGGATTCTTCAATATATGCAAATCAATTAATGTGATACACCATATTAACAAACTGAAGGAGAAAAACCATATGATCATCTCAGTAGATGCAGAAAAAGCTTTTGACAAAATTCAACACCCATTTATGATAAAAACTCTCCAGAAAGTAGGCATAGAGGGAACTTACCTCAACATAATAAAGCCCATATATGACAAAACCACAGCCAACATCATTCTCAATGGTGAAAAACTGAAACTATTTCCACTAAGATCAGGAAGAAGACAGAGTTGCCCACTCTCACCCCTATTATTCAACATAGTTTTGGAAGTTTTATCCACAGCAATCAGAGACAAAAAAGAAATAAAAGGAATCCAAATTGGAAAAGAAGAAGTAAAATTTGCAGATGACATGATACTATACATAGAGAATCCTAAAGATGCTACCAAAAAACTACTAAAGCTAATCAATGAATTTGGTAAAGTAGCAGGATACAAAATTAATGCACAGAAATCTCTTGCATTCCTATACACTAATGATGAAAAATCTGGAAGAGAAATTAAGGAAACACTCCCATTTACCATTGCAACAAAAAGAATAAAATACCTAGGAATAAACCTACCTAAGGAGACAAAAGAACTGTATGCAGAAAACTATAAGACACTGATGAAAGAAATTAAAGATGATACCAACAGATTGAGAGACATACCATGTTCTTGGATTGGAAGAATCAATATTTTGAAAATGACTATACTACCCAAAGCAACCTACAGATCCAGTGCAATCCCTATCAAACTACCAATGGCATTTTTCACAGAACTAGAACAAAATATTTCACAATTTGTATGGAAACACAGGAGACCCCGAATAGCCAAAGCAATCTTGAGAAAGAAAAACGGAGCTGGAGGAATCAGGCTCCCTGACTTTAGACTATACTACAAAGCTACAGTAATCAAGACAGTATGGTACTGGCAGAAAAACAGAAATATAGATCAATGGAACAGGATAGAAAGCCCAGAGATAAACCCACGTAATATGGTCACCTTATCTTTGATAAAGGAGGCAAGAATATACAATGGAGAAAAGACAGCCTCTTCAATAAGTGGTGCTGGGAAAACTGGACAGCTACATGTAAAAGAATGAAATTAGAACACTCCCTAATACCATACACAAAAAAAACTCAAAGTGGATTAAATACCTAAATATAAGGCCAGACACTATAAAACTCTTAGAGGAAAACATAGGCAGAACACTCCATGACATAATCACAGCAAGATCCCTTTTGACCTACCTCGTAGAGAAATGGAAATAAAAATGAAAATAAACAAATGGGACCTAATGCAACTTAAAAGCTTTTGCACAGCAAGGGTAACCATAAACAAGATGAAAAGACAACCCTCAGAATGGGAGAAAATATTTGCAAACAAAGCAACTGACAAAGGATTAATCCCCAAAATATACAAGTAGCTCATGCAGCTCAATATCAAAAAAACAAACAACCCAATCCAAAAATGGGCAGAAGATCTAAATAGACATTTTTCCAAAGAAGATATACAGATTGCCAACAAACATGGGAAAGGGTGCTCAACATCACAAATCATTAGAGAAATGCAAATCAAAACTACAATGAGGTATCACCTCACACTGGTCAGAATGGCCATCATCAAAAAATCTACAAACAATAAATGCTGGAGAGGGTGTGGAGAAAAGGGAACCCTCTTGCACTGTTGGTGGGAATGTAAATTGATACAGCCACTATGGAGAACAGTATGGAGGTTCCTTAAAAAACTAAAAATAGAACTACCATATGACCCAGCAATCCCACTGCTGGGCATACACCCTGAGAAAGCCTAACTCAGAAAGAGTCATGTACCACAGTGTTCATTGCAGCACTATTTACAATGGCCAGGACATGGAAGCAACCTAAGTGTCCATCAACAGATGAATGGATAAAGAAGATGTGGCACATTATATACAATGGAATATTACTCAGCCGTAAAAAGAAACGAAATTGAGTTATTTGTGGTGAGGTGGATGGACCTAGAGTCTGTCATACAGAGTGAAGTAAGTCAGAAAGAGAAGAACAAATACCATATGCTAACACATATATATGGAATCTAAAAAAATAAAAAAATGGTTCTGACGAGCCTAGGGGCAGGACAGGAATAAAGATGCAGATGTAGAGAATGGTCTTGACACGGGGAGGGGATGAAGTGAGAGAGTAACACTGACATATATACACTACCAAATGTAAAACAGATAGCTAGTGGGAAGCAGCTGCATAGCACAGGGGATCAGCTTGGTGCTTTGTCACCACCTAGAAGGGTGGGATAGGGAGGGTGGGAGGGAGACGCAAGAGGGAGGGGTATGAGGATATATGTATTCATAGAGCTAATTCAGTTTTTATTACAGCAGAAACTAACACAACATGGTAGAGCAATTATGCTCCAATAAAGATGTTAAAAAAATAAAAATAAAAAACAATTGCATTAAAAAAAAGTGTCATCTTAAAAATATAGAAAGCAGGGACTTCCCTGGTGGTGCAGTGGTTAAGAATCCATCTGCCAATGCAGGGGACACGGGTTCGAGCCCTGGTCTGGGAAGATCCCACATGCCGCGGAGCAACTAAGCCCGTGTGCCACAACTACAGAAGCTGTGAGCCTAGAGCCGGTGCTCCACAACAAGAGAAGCTACCGCAATGAGAAGCCGGCAGACCGCAACGAAGAGTAGCCCCTGCTTGCCGCAACTAGAGAAAGCCCACGCGCGGTAACAAAGACCCACTGCAGCGAAAAAAAAAAAAAAAAAAAGTAAATAAATAAATTAAAAAATATATATAGAAAGCACTAAAACCAAACCAATCAAGCCATGAAAAGATAGGAAGAACCTTAAATGCATATTACAGAGTGAAGAAAACCAATTGGAAAAGGCTACATACTGTGTGATTCCAACTCTATGACATTCTGGGAAAGACAGAACTATGGAGACAGTGAGAAGATCCCTGGTGGACTGGGGTTGGGGGGAGGGAGGGATGAAGAGGGAGAGCACAGAGGACTTCTAGAGCAGGGAAGCTGTTCTGTATGATACTGCAGTGGAGGGTTATTATGATTTGGTCACAATGCATAGAATGTGCAACACGGTGAACTGTAATGTCAACTGTGTTCTCTGGGTGATATAGATGTGTCAGTGTAGGCTCCTCAGTTGTAAGGAGGACCGTCTGGTGGGGATGTTGATCATAGGGGAGGCTGTGCATGTGGAGATGGGGTATAAGGGAAATCTCTGTACTTTCTGCCCAGTTTTGCTGTAAACATAGAACTACTCTAAAAAGATAAAATCTATTTTAAAAAATGAAAATATGACAAAGCTTGGAAATGACGTCATTGTGTTCTGAGACTTGGTGGGTCTAGCTGATGAGAGAACCTCGGTCAGATGGGCTGAGCTGATCACTAAGCACCTCTGTTCTCTCCCCATGATACCAGCCAAGCAAGTTTATTTGTTCATTCAACAGTACGCATTGACTGCCAGCCATGTGCCCGGTACTATGCCAGAGCCTGTGACATGTAAAGAAATCTGTGGCTTAAGGAAGCCCAGGGTCGTCAGAGGAAACAAATAGTTGGACAATAAAAATCCTGGATGATAAATACTAGGATAAAGATTTCTACCAGAACTTATTGAACTGGGTTTCTAGTACAATTCTGTACTGAATTTGGATTGATGATTCCAGCTCTCCTGTTTGCTTTCAGATTAGATGCTTGGAGGTGAAGGTTAGATCTGGTCGTCCACGTTCTGGTGTAACTAACTGCAGATCTGTTGAATAATTTCTTCCCCTGCTGATAAAAGTCTAGCCAAATTCATTTTAATTGATCACTAAATGTTACTTATTTTTAACTGACCTTATATGCTATATGTTAGTAAATATATTCTACTCTTTTCTGGGAATACCAGACATTGGTGCTACATTAACTTAAGCAGCCTGAGAGGGAAACAGATTCACACTGTGCTAATATTTCTGTGTAGCCTGACAGTCAGATGTTAGGAGTTATAAATTGCCAAGTTAAAAAGTAACAGAAAGAACCAAAATATATTTTTCTGTTACTGGGAATCCAAGCTGAGAAATAAGACTTCTTTCTACCCCAAAATTAGGCTGCTTACCTCTTCCACTATCTCCCAGCAGCTGGCACCCCACCTCCATCCTCCTACTATTAGAAATAATTTTCAGCAGCTGTCTGAGGAAAGTTCTGCAAAGATTGCCAACTTCGGGATTTTGGTAGCATCCATAAGCTGTTCCAATCACTCAGTGCCAGAATTTTCCTATGGGCGTGTGCTCAGATACCAGAAGCTCAGATCTCCTGTTTAAGCCTTAATAAAAGCCAGGGCAATGGCTCAATCTGCCAGACACCAAAAGCTTCATCTTCCCTTTCCTCCTAGAGACAAGGTACTTAATCAGGAAGAATATGTAATGGTCAGCAATAGAAGGACTTATGGTAATTGGGGGTTCTTAGAAGCAATAGTTCTGAGCAGTCATTTGTGGTATGATTATTCTCTGGAATGCTGTGGCATGTTGGTGATGTCACCTGTTTAAGGCTCACTTAGGAGTCTCTATCTGTGATGCTGTCCCTTGTTAGAAGAGCTGGCCTGCTAATGGCTTCTCTTCCTCTCGCTGCTGGCAGTAATGCTCGTCATTAAAGGGATGGTGGCCGTGGGCCCGATCATTCTATTCTCTCTACTTGGCTCAACTTCTATAAAAAAATTTTTTTTTACTGAAATATAACATATAGGCAAAAAGGATATGAGTTATAAGTTTACAGCCGGATGCCTTGTCCCAAAGTGAATACACCCATGGAAACACCTCTCTATCAAGGAAGAGAGCATCACGAGTGTCCCAGAGGCTGCCTGCCTGTCACCACTTACTCCCCTCCCCAAACGTTCCCGGCCTCCTGGCGTCTAAGCCCGTGGATTGGTCTGGCTTGCTTTTAACTCTAGATAAATGGAATCACAAAGGGTGTGTCCTTTTGTGTGTCTGGGTCCTTTCACTCAGCATGATGTTTACGAGATTCATCCTGGTTGTTTGGCGTAGCTGTTGTTTGTTTAACTGTGTGAGTATCCCATTGTATACTCGTCCTATCATTTATTTATCCATTCTGTTGTCGATGGACATTTTAGTCCTTTGCACTTGGGGGCTGTTAAAAAGTAACACCGCTATGAATATTTTGTATGTCTTTTGGTGGCATGGGCTTGCATTTCGGTTGTGTATATTCCCAGGATGGAATAATTACTGTAGTGACTGGCTTATATGCTATGCATTTTGGGGGAGGGACAGTCCACTATGGGCCCCAAGCATCCTTGAATGTCCTTCTCGAGAGTGCAGACTTCAAGCCATACATCCCTGCTACTGAGCAGTTGCTGTAGCTGGTCACATAAAACCAAGGTAGGTCAAGGTGAGCATGGTGTGGCTACTGCTCCCTCCTCAGTGGAAGTGGGGGGACTGGCTTGTTTGCCGCTTGCTACCAAAGGTGCTGAGCTCTGGGTCACATGTTCCTCAGCTGCAGCACAGCCTGCTTTTTGACCAGCTTCGATCTGGACCCACCACGTTGCCCAGGGGGCTTGGGAGGACCAGCTTCAATCTGGACCCACCACACTGCCCAGGGGGCTTGGGAGGTGGGGGAACCAGCAGCACCACCTGATGTTCCTGCTATTTGCTGTGCTGTGCATAATAAACTGTCTGGCTCTGATTTATTACATCTCAGAGTCCACTTCTGGCTACTGTGGGGTGTGGCAACCCACCCTGCTTGTCATCCAGGCATCTCCTTTGGGGTCTTATTACCCCTTGCTTGCCTATGAGGCTGGGGTTCCTCCCTGATAGAGCTCCTTCAGCTGGAGTGGGTCATGTGAAATCGTTTCCCAAAGTAGTATGTGAGATTTCTTATTGGTCTTCTGACCCCCAGTTTTTTAATTGTAGTTAATTTATAATGTTGTGTTAGTTTCAAGTGTACAGCATAGTGATTCAGTTATTTATATATATATATATATATATATATATATATATATATATATATATATATATATATATATATACATACATACACACACACACATTTTCAGATTCTTTTCCATTACAGATTATTAAAGATATTGAGTATAGTTCCCTGTGCTATAGGGTAGGTCCTTGTTGTTTACCTATTTTATATATAGTAGTGTATGTTAATCCCAAACTCCTAATGTATCCTGCCCCTCCCTTTCCCCTTTGGTAACCATAAATTTCTTTTCTGTCTGTAAGTCTATTTCTGTTTTGTAAACAAGTTCATTTGTATCATTTTTTTAGATTCCACATATAAGTGATGTCATATAATATTTGTCTTTCTCTCTCTGACTTACTTCACTTACTGTGATAATCTCTAGGTCCATCCATGTTGCTGCAAATGGAATTATTTCATTCTTTTTTATGGCTGAGTAATATTCCATTGTATATATATACCACATCTTCTTTATCCATTCCTCTGTCTATAGACATTTAGGTTGCTTTCAGGTCTTGGCTATTGTAAACAGCTGACCCCAATTTTTAAGACTTTTCTATAACTAGTATTTTACTGGTGATTATGTGCATGATACTTTCATATTATACAATAGGATGATTCTTACAGCTCTGTGAGGTTGGCATTATTTTATAGTTTAGGGCACTGAAGACAGAAGGTTAAGGGACACTTTTGATTTTATACAACTAGGACAACGAGAGTTACCACCACATATAACAAGAGTTACCTATTGCCTATCAGCCCCTGTGTTGGGTGCTTTGTATGTGAGTCGTTTCATTACAGTACTACGACATAGGTATTACTGTCATTCCCAATGACTAGACCAATGAATCGACATGCAATAAAGTGCATTCACATGTTCAGTCACACCGTCAGTGGCAGAGCTGAGGTTTCAAGGTTTCAATCCAAGGTGAGACCCACCTCTGGCCATCACATCTGTGGCCTAGATCTGGTATGTGCTTGAACGCACGTCCTCAGAATCCAGAACTGGTGCTCACTTCACCGTCCATTTTGCTGAGACACCTCAACCCGCTGAACGACTGTCACCCTGTTTGTGTTTCCTATTGGCGAATGATTTAATGATCAGTGAAATGACCAGTGACAGGCAGAGGGAAAAGAGAGGGAGGAGAATGGAAAGTTTGTCTCATTCTTCTACCGGCACGTCAGCCTCCAAATAACAGATCATGCCCTGACTGTAAAATTGCGTTCAGAAAGGGAACGTAAATCCTCGGAAATCGAGGAGAGTATGTGTGGCTAGTTTTAAAGGAAAAGTTAATTTTGCCTTTTAAAGGTTCTCATCATCATGACCTGGAGCTCTCTGTCTCCAGGGAACTCAGTTCTAGAAGGTCAGGAGGGGGGCGTGGATGTGTGTTAGTAGAGCCCAGATGAAACGAATGCTCAGAAATCCAGCAGTCTCACGGTTTTTGGTATCACCATGCTACAGTGGCCTCAACCTGAATCCCAGTGCCTGGCCTCTGGGAGGAGCAAATGCACGATTAACTTTTCACGTCGACTCAATTCTTGGCTTCTTTGCTTAGGGACCTTGGCCACGTTTGGGGCTAAGCCAACTCTCCATCATAACATAAAAGTGAAAATGCTTTTTCTACCCCATCCCCACCCCGCACCTGCATGTTTCTTTGGGGACATTGCACTGTTTCTCTCACCCTGAGTGTGATAAAAGGGGAAATTATGTAACATTTGCTCAGCTGCCATTTCAAGAAGCCAATTCAAAGAGATTCTTGAGAAAATTATTTTATATGTGTGTTTATAAAATCATTTTCAAGGCCTTCTACATTAAAATTTTTTTTTTTCTTTTTTGGCCATGCAGCACATGGGATCTTAGTTCCCTGACCAGGAATTGAACCCATGCCCCATGCAGTGGAAGAGTGGAGTCTTAACCACTGGACCACCAGGGAAGTCAAGGCCTTCTACATTTTAAAAACCTGTATTTCGGGACTTCCGTGGTAGCGCAGTGGTTAAGAATCCACCTGCCAATGCAGGGGATATGGGTTCGAGCCCTGGTCCGGGAAGATCCCACATGCTGCGGAGCAACTAAGCCCGTGTGCCACAACTACTGAGCCTGCGCTCTAGAGCCTGTGAGCTGCAACTACTGAGCCCACATGCCACAACTACTGAACCCTGTGCTCTAGAGCCCGCGAGCTGCAACTACTGAGCCCGCATGCCACAACTACCGAAGCCTGCACTCTAGAGCCTGCGAACTGCAACTACTGAGCCCGCGTGCCACAACTACTGAAGCCCGTGCGCATAGAGCTCATGCTCGGCAACACAGAGAAGCCACCGCAAAGAGAAGCCACCATGATGAGAAGCCCATGCACCGCAATGAAGAGTAGCCCCTGCTCGCCGCAACTAGAGAAAGCCCACACGCAGCAATGAAGACCCAATGCAGCCAAAAATAAATAAATAATAAATATATTAATTTAAAAGAAACCTATTTCAATGACAGTTCAAAATTTCTCTTTAAATACCTATCCATAAATGGGGCTGGGTATTTGGCAGAGCAGGGTGGGGACTTAACATGGATGTTCAGAGGGAAATTCTGAAATATTCCCCAGTGACCAGGAGCTCCTCACCAGGGAGGGGCCATTTCAGTATCAACCCATGTGGTATCCAAAGTGATCATTTCAAGGAACAAACTGAAGGGAATATGATGAAGAAAAAAAAGCAGATAATTTCGTAAAAGTGGAGGTGGTAGAAAATATGCATAGTGGCTGGGGGAGGGGCGAGCAGGGGCGATACAAGCGCCTATCATAAAATAAATTCCTTAGAGTCCTGTTGCTTATTGTTTCACATTGAACATAAGGGAAAGAAAGCAATTCTCAGCCTTTGTACTTGGGATTGTTCATAGAATATTGTTATGGTCATCTCAAAAAAAAAAAAAAAAAAGAGAGATGTAAATGTCATTTCCAGGATGTCAGGGGTAGAGAGTTATGTTTTTTTTTTTTTTTTTTTTTTTGCGGTACGCGGGCCTCTCACTGTTGTGGCCCCTCCCGCTGCGGAGCACAGGCTCTGGACGCGCAGGCTCAGCGGCCATAGCTCACAGGCCCAGCCGCTCCGCGGCACGTGGGATCTTCCCGGACCAGGGCACGAACCCGTGTCCCCTGCATCGGCAGGCGGACCCCCAACCACTGCGCCACCAGGGAAGCCCCATGTTTTGATTCTGAAAGGCGTTTCAAATCAGTGATAAGTTTGAGTGGATCAGCAAGACCAGATCAGAAAAATGTCTTGCGTTTTGATGTTAAATACTGTTTCTTTCAGTACAGTAGAACAATTAAGCTAATAATGTTGGTCCCTTGGCTTCCTGGGTATTAAGAGGAAAAAGCTGACCAGAAGCTAGTTCTTCAGATGTAACGTAGGATTCCTGGGATGGGGACGCCTCTTCTGAGACCAGGGGGAGGGGTTGATGTGTGTGTCTGTAAAACTCAAATGGCATGAATCTCCCCAAAGCAAGTGGTCCGTTCTTTTATTTTTGCTCTTTGCCAGCCCCTCTCTTTGCACAATTGCCAATGAGACTTACTCGAGAAGAATTTCTGAGGAAATACTTAGTATATATAAGAGAAAAGTTTAACTGTGCACATCAGGGTCTTGAACTAATTACCTTTTACGATGCATATAAAAAGCAGGTCACGCCTCTTGTTTTGGCAGATCTCGGGAAGACAAGACCTTTCTGATGGAAAGGTCTAGGTCAGCAGTAAAAACAGGTCTCCTAACAGTGTGGGCTGTGGGCCCGGGTTTCTCAGGGCAGCTGGGGAATCTGTCACTAAAATCTCAGCAGAGAGAGACCTGTGCACGTCAGCAGAGTGTGGAGAGACACACTCACCCCGAGAATATGCAGAGAGCAAGACTTCTGGCGCTGAACCACTATGTTTGTGAAATATTTAGAAAGGCTAAGTACGGCTATGGGAAAGAAGAACAAATGATCACTATGCCAGGTATAAAAGTTCCCTGGGAGGGCAGGCAGGGGAAGCATATGGGTTAAAGAGAAGGGACGAGGATGTGACAGAAAGATGGATCTTGCCGTGGAGACGCAGATGGGTGCTGTCCAGGCTCTGGCCGTGGCCCTGTGACCACTCTCCATGGCACCCCCCTGTCCTGGAGCCTTACAAGTCACCCCTATCCCGCTGCCACCCAGCACCTACACAGGAGACTCCCCTGGCATCTAAAACTCAGTTTATCCCAACCTGTTCTCACCCTCACATTTCCTACTGTTCTGCTTCCTTCTCCTGCCAGCCCACAGCTGCTGAGTGATGAAGCCTTCCAGAACTGGCTTCCACAGCAGCTCCCAAATTCCTCTCTGCGTTGCCCTCTTCCCTTCTGTTCTGATCTCAGGGCCTAGCTGTGGTGGGGTGTACCTCTCTGTCTCCCTTATCTCTCTGCACTGAAGGATTAATCTGAAAAAGTAACACATTCAGTTTTCTCCACAATGCCAAAACCTTCACAGGTTTCCATCACCTACCAAATGAAGCCCAAACCCTCAGTAACCCATCCAAGCCTCTGGGATCAGGGATTAAAGCTCTTGTAGATGGTAAATCCCACTGTGCTCTGCTGAATATCATATAAATTACACCCAGTAGTCTTCCCACCTGCTTGGACCATCCCTTTGTTCACGCTGCCTCTTCATTTTGATCACCTCTATCTTTGCTTGTCAATATCTTGTTGATTTAAGATCCACTTTAAATCCCACCTCCTCCAGTTGCTGTGATGCAAACAGAAAGTTGCTGTGATGCAAACAGAAAGGACTATCCTTTCTCAACATCCTTATAGTTGTCAGTCTGTCTACTCTTTATTATAGTTGTCCGTCTGTCTACTCTTCTCTCATAGACAACCCCACAGGTTTTAAAAAAAATCTTTTAAATTACAGAAGGTACATGTGTTCATATAAAAAACAGAGTCGGGCTTCCCTGGTGGCGCAGTGGCTGAAAGTCCGCCTGCCAATGCAGGGGACACGAGTTCATGCCCCGGTCCGGGAAGATCCCACATGCCGCGGAGCGGCTGGGCCCGTGAGCCATGGCCGCTGAGCCTGCGCGTCCAGAGCCTGTGCTCCGCAACGGCATAGGCCACAGCGGTGAAAGGCCCGCGTACCGCAAAAAAAAAAAAAAAAAAAACAACAAAACAAAAACAAAAAAACATAGGCAATAACTGTAAAGTGTAAAAAATAAAGGTGTCCTCTCATTGCACTTTAATTCTACTCCATTGAACATAACTTACTATTTAGTTTGTTATGCATCTTTGTTCATTTCCTGTTGCTGCTGTAAAAAATTACTGTCTTTATTAGTGGATAAAGACAACACAAATTTATTATCTTATGGTTGTGGAGGTCATAAGTATGAAACAGGTCTCACTGGGCTAAGATCAAGGTGTCAACAGGATCGTTTTCTCTAGGCTCTAGTAGAGAATGGGTTTCCTTTTCCAGCTTCTAGAGGCAGCTGTGCCCTGGAATCATGGCCCTTCCTCCACCTCTAAAACCAGCAATGGCCAGTCGAGTCTTTCACCGCTGTGCCCCTCTGATTCTCATTCTGACGCGCCTGCCTCCCCCTCTCATTTGTAAGGACCCTTGTGAGTACATTGAGCCCATCCAGATAATCCAGGACAATCTCCCTATTTTATTATTATTAAAAAAATATTTATTTGGTATGTCTGGTCTTAGTTGCGGCATGAGGGATCTTCCGTCGAGGCCCGTGGGCTTCTCTCTAGTTGCGGCGCGTGGACTTAGTTGCCCCGCGGCATGTGGGATCTTAGTTCCCCGAACATGGATCGAACCCGTGTCCCCGGCATTGGAAGGCAGATTCTTAACCATTGGACCACCAGGGAAGTCCCAGTCTCCCTATTTTATAGTCAGGTGGTTCATAACCTTAATTTCATCTGCACTAAACTCTCCGTCGCCCAATAACATATTCACAGGTTCTGCGATTAGGATGTGGACATCTTTGCGGTCTATTATTCTGCTTATCACAGGATCCTTCCATGTATTTTTCTTCTTTTATATTCATAGATCAATACTGTTATGGAGAAATATTTATTTTCTAATATGGGATTTTTAAAAGTGTGAGATACCATATATATATATGTGATATTATATATTTTGATTTTCTCAATAAGTAATTTATCTTGTACACTTTTTTGGGGGTCAGTTCTTTTGGAGGCTGACACTGTTTTTAATGATTGCATAGTATCCCATAGTTTATTTAAACATTTTCCTATTAATGGACATTTAAGGCAGCTTAAAATTTTTTTACCCTTGCATGTATATATCTGTGCCCTCTGACTACAGCACACATGTCCATAAGTGGATCCTGTGGGAGCAAAGGACATAGGTATAGTTTCAAAGGGCATTTAAAATTTTTATTTAAAGTTTTAAACCATATTTGCCAATTACATACCAGTAAATACTGTAGAAGTTTTAAAACAGAAGACTATTTACTGTTCAAATTCTTAAAAACTCAGTAAGTTTACATCTCTCCTTTTTTTGACTGATTGATTCAACTGCTACTCATCTGTGCACAAAGTATGCATCCATGTAACTTGATTTTATTAAAACACAGATATTGTCATAGTTACTGTTGCCTATTTATTTGTTTAAAAAACTGTGTAGGAGATTTCTGGATAGAATCTCTGTATCCCAAGCTGTTCTCAGTAACCATCTTGGTTGGGAGGTGAAAAGGATGCCTCAAGGGTCATTAAAATTCACTTTCGCTCCAAGATTTTAGTATGAAATATTAGGTGCAAACCAACTGGACCAGACTAGTCATGCAAGGAGGGACTTCGTTGGTGTTTATGGTCCATGTGTCAGACAACTTGGGGAGAATGTGGGCAGAGACCCAGAATCCCTTTAATGGCCTAGCTAGATTTTGAGAAAAAAGAAAATGCTGGCAATGACTCACAAAGGTCCACCCAATCTTGCCTTTCTTGTGGTCATTAGATTAGTTGTACAGTGACTGTACCACTGTAAGGTGGCCTCTTCCCAAGGATGCTAAGTCTGGAAACTTGGCTTATGCCAAGTATGAGTGTTGAGGTGACAAGGAAATGAGCCCCTTCCACACCAAGAGAAACTTTATGTTAAATATTCTAAAAGTTAAAATCTCAACTAACAAAAACATCTGCCATGTTTTACTCCCCTGACAAACTATCTTACCTCTTTACAGACCTCAAGGGTCCTATTTCCCTTTATTCCTCTGGATAAGAACACAACTTACCTTCTTTTCAAACTTATAATTGAATTTCTTTTAAAATGTTTTTGACCTCTTTTATTGCGACCTGTGTTTTTTTTTTAATTGTATATTTTAATCCCAGTTCCTTTTGTTCAGAAAGGTTACAGGGTATAAGATCAATATTTAAAAATCAATTAGATTTCTGCATAGTAGCTGCGGACAAAGTGAAAATTAAATTAAGGAAACAACTCTATTTACAATAGCATCAAAAAGAATAAAATACTGGGCTTCCCTGGTGGCTCAGTGGTTGAGAGTCCGCCTGCCGATGCAGGGGACATGGGTTTGTGCCCCGGTCCGGGAAGATCCCACATGCCGCGGAGCGGCTGGGCCCGTGAGCCATGGCCGCTGAGCCAGCGCGTCTGGAGCCTGTGCTCCGCAACGGGAGAGGCCACAACAGTGAGAGGCCTGCGTACCGCAAAAAAAAAGAAGAAGAATAAAATACTTAGGACTGTATTTAGCAAAAAAAAGTGCCAAACGTATACTCTGAAAACCACAAAACTACAAAGTCATGGAAAGAAATTCAAGACATTGATTGGGAGACAATATTTGAAGATGACAGTACTCCCCAAACTGATCTATAGATTCAGTGCATCCCTATCAAAATCCAAGCTGGCATCATTGCAGAAATTGACAAGCTGATCCTAAAATTCCTATGGAAATTCAAGGGACCCAGAATAGCCAAAACAATCTGTAAAAGGAACAAAACTGGAGGGCTCACATTTCCCAGTTTCAAAACTTACTACAAAAGCTGCAGGAATGAAGATAGCAACTAAAGAAAACACAGATAAATTGGATTTCATCAAAATTAAAAACATTTGCAATTCTAAGGACACTGTCAAGAGAATGAAAGGAAAACTCGAAGAATGGGATAAACATTTTTGCATATCATATCTCTGATGAGGAACTTGTATCTGTAAGAACTCCTACAACCAACTCAATAATTAAAAGACAAATAACCCACTTAAAAATGAGTAAAGGTTCTGAATAGATATTTCTCTAGAGAAGATATACAAGTGACCAATAAGCACATGGAAAGATGCTGAATATTATTAGCTATCAGGGAAATGCAAATCAGAACCACAACAAAATACCACTAGGATGGCTATAATTAATAATATAGGTAATAACAAGGTTGGCCAGAATGTGGAGAAATTGGAACCCACCACGTGTGGTGGGAATGTAAAATGGTGCCACCACTTTGGAAAACAGTCTGGCAGTTCCTCAAAAGTTTAAACATAAAGTTGTCATATGACCCAGCAAGTCCACTCCTAGGTATGTACCCAGGAGAAATGAAAACAGGCCACATGGTCCATAGCAGCATGATTCATAATAGTCAACACGTGGAAACAATCCAGATGTCCATCAACTGAAGAATAGATAAATAAAATGTGGTACATTCATACAATGGAACATTATTGAGCCATAAAAAGAAATGAAGTACTTATACATGCTACAACATGGATTAGCCTTGAAAACGTGCTAAGTCAACCACAAAGGACCACATTTATGAAATAAGTGTCCAGAAGAGATGAGTCCATAGAGACAGAAAGTAGATGGAGGGTTGTTTAGGGCTGGAGGAGGGGTTGAGGGGAAATACGGAAAAGAGGCATAGGGGTTTTCGGGGTGATGAAAATGTTCTAAAATTGATTGTAGTAGTGTTTGCTCAACTGTGAAGATGCTAACAACCATTTTACTGTCTACTTTATTTTATTTATTTATTTATTTTTTTTCTTTTTGCGGTATGTGGGCCTCTCACTGTTGTGGCCTCTCCCGTTGCGGAGCACAGGCTCCGGATGCGCAGGCCCAGCGGCCATGGCTCACGGGCCCAGCCGCTCTGCGGCATATGGGATCCTCCCAGACCGGGGCACGAACCCGTATCCCCTGCATCGGCAGGCGGACTCTTAACCACTGCGCCACCAGGGAGGCCCTACTGTCTACTTTAAATGGATGAATTGCATGGTATGTACATTTTATCTCCATAAAGCTGCAATAAAAGGAGAGTAATATCCGTTTGAAGGTGCTTGCTTATGAATAAAAGGCTTTTCCCTTCCTGTGGATCCTGGATCCTGAAGCAACTTCTAGAAGTGGTGGTAATGGTGCTGGAGGTGGGAATCCTTTGTATTTTCATTTGTAAGCACTGAGGTAAGGTTGTTCCCACACAGGAGGCTGCCTGGTGGGCTCATTTCTTTCCTGGTACAGGTTTTGAGTGTCAAAAAACCCCCCTAATTTCAAAATACTGAGTATATGGTCTTTCATCCACAGCAGGAGTCATTTGGAAGACTAGAGTGGAAACAAACAGTGTCTGTGTGTATGCTTGCACACACATGTGTAAGGGGAGAGGTGGATTAAGGGAGAAGCACCAGCCTTCCAGCCATAGTGTGTTCCTGGGCGCCATGCCAGGGCTTCCTGGAAGGTGGCTGGGTCTACAGTTTCAGGCACCAGAACAAGATGCCTGACCTGGGCTGCTTCCTCCTCCAGCCCCCAGGGGTTGGGTCTCTGTGCCCCAGCAACCAGGCTTCATGGAATTACTCACCATCCTCTTCCCCAGTTCTCTTTTCTATCAAAATTGGTGCTCCATTTTCTTCTTTTTTCCCCCCCTTCAAACTGTTCTAGTCTCAGGAGAGATTTGGGTGTGCTTTCTGTGTGTGTGTGTTATTTTATTTTTAAATCCTGGGGATTCTGTTTTTACTCCTCTGCTCAGGTGTCCAAATGAAGATATTTTCTCCCAGTCAGCAGCAACGCAGCCGCAGTGTCAGTGTGTTCTGTGATTAGGCTCCTTTGATGGGCCCCCCTCCTGCCCGGCCCCACTGCCACCAGGCTGCTCTTCACTGCACCCACTCCAGCTGCTGCCACAAGGAAGATGTGCGATGCTCAGGCTGGTTCTGGAGCCACAGCCAGGGGAAAGGGCGTCCTGGAAAGCCTATCTTGCTAAAGACGAAATCAAGGAAACAAAAATGAGCTCTAGAAGTGCTCTCAAGTTCAACGTTTTGGGTGAAACCTGTAAACTTCACAGGCCAGGGCTGTGCCACCTCCTTAGCCACATCTTCTGCCACTGGCCCCTCGCCCACTCCCTGCCACTCACCCGCCTTCCTGCTGTTCCTTCCATGCGACAACCACACTCCTGCCTCAAGGCTTTCTCCAGATTTGTAAAATGCCACCCAAGTCCCCCTTTTAAATATCCGCCTCGCTTTATGGACTGAGAAAATAATGTCCACTTCCCTTCTCATGTTTTTTTTTTTCTTTTTGCGGTACGTGGGCCTCTCACTGTTGTGGCCTCTCCCATTGTGGAGCACAGGCTCCGGAAGCGCAGGCTTAGTGGCCATGGCTCACGGGCCCAGCCGCTCCGCGGCATGTGGGATCCTCCCGGACCGGGGCACGAACCCGTGTCCCCTGCATTGGCAGGCGGACTCTCAACCACTGTGCCACCAGGGAAGCTCTCTTCTCATGGTTTTTAATAGCCTGTGCAGCATTGGTGTATTCATTTTATTTGTGTCTGTAAATATCCCCTCACTGATGTGAGGAGTTGTGAAGGAGAGGGGTATTGGTTTCCTATCGCTGCTGTAACATATAACCTCGAACTGAGGCTTAAAAACACACAGATTTAGAATCCATCCCCAGTAGATCTGCTTTAAGACAAAAAAATGCTAGAGGTATGTTCTCAGATGGAAAGATAACGATACCAGAGGGAAAACTAGAACATGAGGAATTCAGGAAAAACAACTGAAATGGTAAATATCTGGCTAAAGAGACTATTTTATACCTCTCAAGTTCTTTAAAATATGTATGGTGTGGAAAGCAAATGCAGAACATCATTTAATGGGATTTTTGGTATGTGAAAAAAATATATGATGATTATAACAAAAAGGGGAGAGAGAAAATGGTGTTATATTGTTGGGGGAAATATTAACTCCAGGTAGACTATGGAAAGTTAGGTATGAAATAAGTAATCCTGAAAATAACCACTCAACACATCTATACAAATAGAGAGAGTCACAGAGCCAACAGAAAAATTAAAATGGAATATGAGTGAGTGCTATTTGAATATTTCAAAGGAAGACAGGAAAGAGGACACAGAGGAACAAAAATCATGGAGACAAACAGAAAATGACATTAACATTGTAAACTGATGTCCAGTCATATCCATAATTGTATTAAATGTAAATGATCTAAACTGCCCCCCCCCAATTTATTATCTTACAGTTCTGGGGATAGGAAGTCCAAAATGGGTCTTATGGCCAAAATCAGAGAGTCAGTAGGGCTGAACTGCCTATGGATGTTCCAGGGGAGAATCTCTTCCCTTGTCTTTTCCCTTCTAGAGGCAGTCTGCATTCCTTAGCTTGTAGCCCCTTCCTTCACCTCCAAAACCAGCAATGTAGCATCATCCAGTCTCTCCTTCTCTGGCCTCTGCATCTGTCATCATCTCCTTCTCTGATTCTGACCCTTCTGCCTCCCTTTTATATGATATCTTGTGATTGCATTTCCAGCTCAAGATCCTTAATCACATTTGTAAAGTCCATCTGCCATGTAAGGTAACATATGCATACGTTCTGGGGATTATCACGTGGACTTTTTTTTTTTGGGGGGGTGTCATTATTCTACTTTCCACAGAGGCTAATGGCTCACATGGTTCCAATGCATTATTTTATAGGCCAATACTTCCATATGGCTTTTATGATGATGATTAGATAGTCACATATTTAGGGCCAGAAGAGAGAAAGTAGCTACAGATAATAGAAACAAACCCAGAAGGAACCTCAGGAACAAACTTCAGTGTTGAATCCCAGATATAGGGAAATATATTATTTATATTTGTCTGGTAGGTTTTATGGGAAGAGTGAGAGCCTGCATTACTGACGTCTGATATGTTTCCTTTAACTTGAAGTTATAGAAAAGTAGAGCATGGTGGTAACTCATTTTCTGAAAGATTTTAGAATGATTTTTTTTGGTGTGGCTATGTTAAAATATCTAATGAGAATAAGTGAGTAAAAATAGCAAGGAAGTAGATGTGAGTTCAGTGAATAAATATCTTTCTTTCTGATCAAGAGAGGTATCATCAGTGGAAAAGGCTATCAGAGGTATGTGTACCCTCAGACTGGAGAAATGTAAGCAAAAATTTGAACTAAATGTCCTGGATGCTAACAGAGAACCCTCAGACTTTAACAGTCCTTGATTCTAACAAGGAAGTCTCAGCATTTGGGCAATCTGCTGTCACAGGTGAGAGTATGGGGTTCTCACTGAACAAAGACCAAACTTTTTAAGTGAACCTCAAAAATAAGCTAAGTGAATGGACAGCATGGGTGATTAATACAATTTTCATTTGTAAATGACTTTCACTGCATGTATTGTATAAAATAAGGCATTTGAGATCAAGAAGTTTTTCAATGAGGTCTTGTTCATTTACCAAAAGCTTGATATTAATAATGAACTCTGGCTTGGAGCTCAGAGTTAAAGTTTAGTGGCAAAACAGGCAGAGAAAGACAAATACCTCATGATCTCCTTAATGTGGAATGTAAAGAAGCCTAACTCATAGAAGCAGAGAGTAGAACAGTGGTTACCAGGGTATGAGGGTGAGGGAAAAGGGGAGATGTTGGTCAAAAGGTACAAAATTGCAATTATGTAGGGTACATAAGTCTACAGATTGAATGTACAGCATGATGACTGCAGTTAATAATACTGTATTTCGTACCGGAAATGTGCTAACAGGGTAGATTTCAAATGTTATCAACACACAAAAAATAGTAATTATGTGAGGCGCTGATGTGTTAACACCATCAGTTTGACTGTAGCAATCATTTTACGATGTACATGTATATCAAATCATCATGCTTATGCCTTAAATATATACAATTTTTATTTTTAAAAAAGCATGGCAAATGAATGTACTTCAGTGGGGAAAACAACTCAAAAGAGATTTCATGGAGTGTATCATTTGCCTTTTTACATTGTTCTAAATGAAAATGGCCATTATCAAATGGTGGATTTTGAGATAAAAAATTGGAGATTTAGCAATGGTTATTTATGCAACAAGCAGAGGTAAAGAGCATTGCACGACAATTTATGCTTCTGAAACAAAGTTTAGGAAAAATGTTAATGGTAATCAAAACAAAATGGGCTTGTCTTATTTGGGCATGGAAATACTGTCACATTAAAGTGAATGAGAGGAAGATGAGCATATATTAATATGGTAGATTTCCTTACGATTTCACTGTGGTTAGTATTGTTTAATTGATGAGTCATAAAAACATAGCATTACATGACGACAAAGGGGACTTCACTATCTTCTGGGAGGTGTTTTTCATTCTTGCTGGTCTTCATTTCTTCTGAAAAATTAATGGAAAGTCACCCAAAGTTTGGGATTTCTTTTGACTCCAAAATTCCTCCAGAAATGGGTCACTCTGGAAGGGGCAAGGAGAAGCCAAGGACATGAGGACTTTGAAGTTGCTTAGCTTTTCCAGAACTCTCTTTCTTCATCTGAAACATGAGAGTTGGGCTAGGGATAATTCATCAGTGATAAAATTTGACCATTTCAGGCAAAGATGATCATATTATGGGAGAAAGGCAGGGAGGAAACTTTTTAAAAGATAAAATAGGTGAGTCCAGAACAACAAAGGAAGTGAAATATTTCTGCCTGGCCTTCCCCGCTTACTCTTCTCAACCCTGGCTACTCTGGGAAGGTCGGTTATCATTAACCTGCTCTGCCTTCAAAGGGAGAGACAAAGAAAAGCAAGTTATTTCTAGTCTACAAACATATATCAAACCTATAAGATGCTAAAAATAATTTCCACTTGTACAACACCCTTTCTCTGAGGATTACAAACAAGTATGATTAGGGTTATTTGGCAAATGGGAAAATTTGGGCTTTGAGTTAGAGGTTTTCAAAGTTATTACACTTTGGCAGGTTCCTCTGGCACTCAGTGCTGTGTATCAGATGTAATCCTTCCAGTGCTGGCTTGGCAATCCTACCCCTATTGTTCTGGAATTACTTTTGCCATATAATGTAGCCATTACAAAGAGGAACTATAAAGCCCACATAAGCACGTGGAGAAATGGCTACAAATCAATGCTTAAGTAGAAAAAAGCAGAACAGAAAAGTATATGTCCATTATTATTATAACTACCTAAAAAAATGTATGCCTGTAGACAAAGCACTGAAAAGACCTGCTAAAAACAAGCAACAACAACTAAACCACCCCTGTAATGTGATAGTATTGCTAATTTTTCTGTTCAAAACTCTTTTAATGTTGTAGGTCATTTATACATTTACTGTTTTCTTCATTCACATGGGAATCAATTTATTGGCATCTACTATGTGCCAATACCTACAGTGCTGGTCACTGAAGTGACAGATGGCTATGAAAGTCTAGTTCTCAATCTAGTCCTGCCCCTAGTTTAGCAGAGAGTAATATGTAGACAGACGGTTAAGACACAGTGAGATATCAGACGTCGAAAGCAAACTTATGGTTACCAAAGGAGACAGAGGAGAGAGGGATGAATTAGGAGTTTGGGATTAACAGATACACAGCACTATATAGAAAACAGATAAACAGTAAGGACCTACTGTAGAGCTCAGGGAACTCTATTCAATATTTTGTAATAACCTATAAGGGAAAAGAATCTGAAAAAAATGGAAATATATGTATGTATAACTGAATCATTTTGCTGTACCAATGAAACTAACACAACATTGTAAATCAACTATACTTCAATTTAAAAAATTTAATATATAAATGAATTTACTTACAAAACAGATATAAACTCACATTGGTAACCATAAGTTTGTTTTCTAAGGGGAAAGGGAGGTGGGGTGGGGAAAATTAATAGTATGGACTTAACAGATACGCACTACTATATATAAAATAGATGAGCAACAAGGATTTACTGTATAGCACAGGGAACTCTATTCAATATCTTGTAATAGCCTATAATGGAAAATAATCTGAAAAAATATATGTAACTGAATCCCTTTGCTGTACACCTGAAGCTAACACACTATTGTAAATCCACTATATTTCAATTAAAAAAAAAAAAGAAAAGGGAATTCCCTGGTGGTCCAGTGGTGAGGACTCCACACTTCCACTGCAGGGGGCATGGGTTTCATCCCTAGTCAGGGAACTAAGATCCTAGGGGGGAAAAAGAGAAGAAAGTAAAACAGAACAACAACAATAACAAGACATAGTGAGATAAGTCCTTGAAGAATGTGATGAAGAGAATTTATTAGAGAAATATTTAGGAGACATAATTAATAGACTTTAAAGACCTGCTGAAGTAGAGGCTGAAGAAAAAGGAGGTGACAGAGGGGAACCCAGGGAGCCCACTCAGGCAGGGTTTAGATCATGATGTCATTCCCTGAGGCAGAGAATGGAGAAGAGGAAACAGGTAGGAAGAGAGTGAAGCGTTCCATTGTGACATCTTTCAATACCAAGGTGTCAGTGTGTCATTCAGAGGTAGTTGGAACCTTCTAGAAGATGTGGAGCTCAGTTGAAAGGCCTGGGCCGAAGAGGTCGAGTTGAGAGTTAAAACCAAGCAGACAAGAAATGACTCTGCAAAAGTGGATGAGCTTGTCTACAGAAGCAGCATCAAACGAGAAGAGACAAAGAGCAAGTATCTAAGGAGACGGTGAAGAATGGGGGCACCTACAAGACAGGGAGAGGGGATGGTCTGAGGTTTAGGATGAGAGCAAAGAGAGAGCGGAGCCAACAGAAGAGTTTCAGGAAGACAGTGGTCAACAGACAAAATGTGCAGACAGGTCAACAAAGGTGAGAACTCCATAATGCCCTTGGCTGAAGCATTTGGGAGGACATGAGTGATCTTAAGTGTTCATGAAAAATACAAAAGAAGTGACAGTGTCACATTTTAAAAAGAGAAATTTAGGTTTGAAAGAATAAAAAAAACAATAAAAGGAAATACCAGAACTTAGGCACCATAGTAAGGTAATCAGCAATAATAGTTTTAATTGTCAGAGGGTCTAGTTTGGAAACTGTTGGAAGCAGTAGGTCTGGTATATAAATTATTTCAGAGTCAAAGAAGATTCTTAGAGCCTAAATGGGGGCAAATGTTGATAAGTTCCTCTTGGCTTTCAAGGAGCAACTAAGTACTGTTGATTTTTAGTTTGGGGAAATGCCTGTTGGCCCCCAGATTACATGTCAGAATCAGTGGAAAATTAAAAAATTCAAAGTCTACAAAAAGATTTTAGAATGAGCTAGAATGAGAAGGACTCTTTGTTTAGTTGTAAAACAAGCAGATTGCCGGCAAACGGTGCTCTTTCTTTGTATGGACAGTTTCAGAGTCTCCCCAAGTCTTTGTTTTTCTTCTCTCTCACACGAGGAAGTGGGATTAAATTGTGGTTTTCATTATCTGGTTTATTCCAGAAAAGCAGGGAACAGACACTAGATTTAACCGACGGAAGAGTACTTGCCTGTGTTTCTTTTAAATATGATGTGTCCACGACAGAATCAGAGGAGAAGGGGAGAGCTCGATGGTTTTTAGGGCCGTGGACACTAAGGTTTTGGCTTTGGGAAGAGGGACGGGTCCCTCTGAGGGAATCATTGTGAGGGTATTTTGCAGGGCATCAGCATCTGTCACAAGGAGGCTGGGAGATTTATGTGCTTCCCAAGGAGGGCCCTGAACTTGCTTTCAGCCTGAGATAAATCACTGTCACTTTGCAGACAGGCACAGACAAATATGGAGGCTACTTTTGCTTCATTAAAACAAAAGAACCAACCAGGCTCCCACAGATGTGGTTTCTGCCTCTTAGAAATGACAGAATCAATTAGTGCAGGTTCACCTTCACGGGGTGCCATGGGCAGGACTTTTGGGGCTGAGGCAATAAAGACCTGTCAACTCTGATGATGTTTCTGGAGAACAGGTGGGGAAGAGGTGGCAGCTCATCAGGCTATGAGAAATGATATCCCTTGGAAAAGTAGGTGCAATGTCATAATACACTTGACAAGCACCATATCTTCTAGCAACTTTGCAAGGCACGATGATAATTACTAATCAAAATTGGCTCAATTTAGCATAGAAGTACTCACCGGAAATCAGCAGAGATGGGAAAGCTTGTAAAAAAACAGCGTTTTTTTCTTTTCCCTTGTTATTTCATACATGTTCGTTACTACAATGGGGTCAGAAAACTCAAAGTGCCTCGTAAGAACAATGGGCTCTGGATTCATACAGCTGGCTCGAATCCAGAGCTGTCGAAGTCTCGTCTGGGTTGTGTGTGTGTGTGTGCGTGTGTGCGTTTGTATGTGTGAGAGGGAGAGAGAGCTTGAGACAAAACACACAAATATCTACTTAAGTGTCAGTGGTCATCATTATGTAATGTATATGGTATACATAGATAGCTGTGTACTGTATGTGAATTAAAATATATTTTCCTAAAAAGTGTAACCATCTCTGCAATTTAAAGCCTGATACTCAGGGTGAGCAACAAAGTGTTGTAGTGTTTGTACAAAGCACTATTGAAATAGGCAAGTAGGCAATCTGTCATTTTTAATGGCAAAGTCACGTGTCGACCCCCATCTGCTCCCACCTCCATGCGGTAGACCCTCCACCTACGGCCGGCTGGCTCGAGCCTTAACCCACTCCATGTCCAACCTGCATTTTATCCTGGGAGCCCCAGCCACTCGGCCCTGGATCCTCACTCGCCTGCCCAGCAGTGGCCTCCTGCCTTACGCTGAGCTGGGGCTACTGCAGACGTTATGATGGGGCATTCTGTTCTGCTTTGGTGTCATGCTGACCTCTCAGACGGAGACCCTGACCTCTCGCTTTCCTCCTCTCAACCCGTCCACTGTGGAGGTGGGACCCTGACTCTGCATTTCCCCTGCTGGCTCAGCATCCACCACAGACCAGAAGGAACCAGGTGATTCTCTGACCCGACAGTGTGTGTCACCAGTACCTGCAGCTGCCAAGATAATGTACTGGATGCAGCTTGCGCACCTCCCAGTCCTTTTGGTCCTGCTTGACCCCTCGGACTCAGCCCCAGGGAGCATCTGGGCCTGTGGAGCCTCAGGCTTCCTTACTGGGTGACTGGAGGGACCAAATGTCACAACTCCAAAGTGTGGCCCAATTAATACCCTGTGGGAGCAAGTTTTGACCAAGGAGAGACAGGAAACTGGAAGGAACTTGAAGACAAACTGCTTGTCCTTTCACTTTCTGATGGAATGTTCCAGAGTGCAGTGGTTCCATATGGTCTCCTTGGAGACATCCCTTGTAACCAAATAATCAGCTATGTTTTCCTGCAAAGCCCCGGCCAGCTTGGTAATGTCCCACCTTGCACCTGCTCTGCCTTCTGCCCAGCCTGACATCACCCTCCCTGTCTGGCCTCCTTTTCCTTTGAGGAAGAGCATGGAGGCTCTATCTCGGGTGCCATTTCTGGGGAACTGGGTTGAGACAGACAACATGACCTGGATGGCAAGATGCCCTGGCAGAAGGAGGGTCTGCTCACAGGCCAGCCACCCTAGGCTCCATTCTACCCACTCATAACTTCTCTGGTCCCTGTGGTGAAAGTTCAAGTCTGCGTCACCCCAGTGGCCAAGTAGGTTATGGTAAAAATGGATGGACCCTTGGATATTTTCGGAATTGTTCTGTATGGCCATGTGTTTTGGAGCCTAGAAACAGGAAAAGAGGTTTTGGCTTAATATTTATAAGTTTTAGCAGTCCCAAGTACAATAGGTCCTGTTAGGAGTGGTGAGTTAGTGACACCCTTGCAGAAAAGCTCAACCTTGGGCTGGTGACCACCCTTGGGAAGACAGTAAGAGGCACTGATGCACAGGCTTGATTTTGCATGAGGACGGATTCTGTGAAAACATATTTACAGCATTTATTTTTCTTAAATATTTACCAGTTCACATTTTTAAAGGTTGTAGTATTATTCCTGTTACAAGGGCGATATTACAAGGGCAATTTTGTGAAATAAGAGCACAGATGAAACCCCATCGAAATGGTCCTTGGGGACCACCCCCACTCTTCACTAACAGTGGGTATGTCTTTGCCTCAAAACGCTCCATATAGGCTGGGGGCTCATGGATTTCCAGATACTGCGAGCAAGATACAATGTGCGTGTGTGTGCTGTTTGGAGAGAATGTTCATAGTTTCCATTGGGTGTGTTCCTCAAAAGGGTGTGTGCCTAAATAAATAATAAATACTTAAAGAATCAATCTTTGGCCTAATAAAAGAAATGTTTAGATCCTGGACCTTCAAGATGGAGGAGGGACTTCCGGGTAAGATGGCGGAAGAGTAAGACGCGGAGATCACCTTCCTCCCCACAGATACACCAGAAATACAGCTACACGTGGAACAACTCCTACAGAACACCTACTGAACGCTGGCAGAAGACCCCGGACCTCCCAAAAGGCAAGAAACTCCCCACATACCTAGGTAGGGCAAAGCAGAGAGATTCCCGCACAGAGGAGCGGTGCCGAGCGGCACTCACCAGCCCGAGAGGCTTGTCTGCTCCCCCGCCGGGGCGGGCGGCGCTGGAGCTGAGGCTCGGGCTTCGGTCAGAGCGCAGGGAGAGGACTGGGGCTGGCGGCGAGAACTCAGCCTGAAGGGGGCTAATGTGCCACAGCTAGCCGGGAGGGAGTCCGGGAAAACTCTGGAGCTGCCGAAGAGGCAGGAGACTTTTTCTTCCCTCTTGGTTTCCTGGTGCGCGAGGAGAGGGGATTAAGAGCGCCGCGTAAAGGAGCTCCAGAGACGGGCGCGAGTCGCGGCTGAAAGCGCGGAGCCCAGAGACGGGCGTGGGACGCTGGGGCTGCTGCTGCCGCCGCCAAGAAGCCTGTGTGCGAGCGCAGGTCACTGTCCACACCGCCCTTCCGGGAGCCTGTGCAGCCTGCCACTGCCGGGGTCCCGGGATCCAGGGGCGGCTTCCCTGGGAGAACGCACGGCGCGCCTCGGGCTGGTGCAACGTCACGCCGACCTCTGCCGCTGCAGGCTCGCCCCGCACTCCGTGCCCCTCCCTCCCGCCCGGCCTGAGTGAGCCAGAGTCCCCGAAGAGGCTGCTCCTTTAACCCTGTCCCGTCTGAGCGAAGAACAGACGCCCTCCGGCGACCTACACGCAGAGGCGGGGCCAAATCCAAAGCTGAGACCCAGGAGCTGTGAAAACAAAGAAGAGAAAGGGAAACCTCTCCCAGCAGCCTCAGAAGCAGCGGATTAAAGCTCCACAATCAACTTCATGTACCCTGCATCTGTGGAATACATGAATAGACAACAAATCATCCCAAATTGAGTACCAGGAGTCAGTGCTGTGTCTCTGAGGTGGGAGAGCGAACTTCAGGACACTGGTCCACAAGAGACCTCCCAGCTCCACATAATACCAAACGGCGAAAATCTTCTAGAGATCTCCATCTCAACACCAGCACCCAGCTTCACTCAACGACCAGCAAGCTACAGTGCTGGACACCCTTTGCCAAACAACTAGCAAGACAGGAACACAACGCCACCCATTAGCAGAGGGGCTGCCTCAAATCATAAAAAGTCCGCAAACACCCTAAAACACACCACCAGACGTGGACCTGCCCACCAGAAAGACAAGATCCAGCCTCATCCACCAGAACACAGGCAGTAGTCCCCTCCACCAAGAAGCCTACACAACCCACTAAACCAACCTTAGCCACTGGGGACAGACACCAAAAACAACGGGAACTACGAACCTGCAGCCTGCAAAAAGGAGACCCCAAACACAGTAACATAAGCAAAATGAGAAGACAGAAAAACACACAGCAGGAGAAGGAGCAAGATAAAAACCCACCAGACCTAACAAATGAAGAGGTAATAGGCAGTCTATCTGAAAAAGAATTCAGAATAATGATGGTAAAGATGATCCAAAATCTTGGAAATAGAATAGACAAAATGCAAGAAACAGTTAACAAGGACCTAGAAGAACTAAAGACGAATCAAGCATCGATTAAAAACACAATAAATGAAATAAAAAATACTCTAGATGGGATCAATAGCAGAATAACTGAGGCAGAAGAACGGATAAGTGAGGTGGAAGATAAAATAGTGGAAATAGCTGCTGCACAGCAAAATAAAGAAAAAAGAATGAAAAGAACAGAGGACAGTCTCAGAGACCTCTGGGACAACATTAAACGCACCAACATTCGAATTATAGGGGTTCCAGAAGAAGAAGAGAAAAAGAAAGGGACTGAGAAAATATTTGAAGAGATTATAGTTGAAAACTTCCCTAATATGGGAAAGGAAATAGTTAATCAAGTCCAGGAGGCACAGAGAGTCCCATACAGAATAAATCCAAGGAGAAATACACCAAGACACATATTAATCAAACTGTCAAAAATTAAACACAAAGAAATCATATTAAAAGCAGCAAGGCAAAAACAACAAATAACACACAAGGGAATCCCCATCAGGATAACAGCTGATCTCTCAGCAGAAACTCTACAAGCCAGAAGGGAGTGGCAGGACATACTTAAAGTGATGAAGGAGAAAAACCTGCGACCAAGATTACTCTACCCAGCAAGGATCTCATTCAGATTTGATGGAGAAATTAAAACGTTTACAGACAAGCAAAAGCTGAGAGAGTTCAGCACCACCAAACCAGCTTTACAACAAATGCTAAAGGAACTTTTCTAGGCAAGAAACACAACAGAAGGAAAAGAACTACAATAACGAACCCAAAACAATTAAGAAAATGGGAATAGGAACATACATATCAATAATTACCTTAAATGTAAATGGACTAAATGCTCCCACCAAAAGACACAGACTGGCTGAATGGATACAAAAACAAGACCCATATATATGCTGTCTACAAGAGACCCACTTCAGACCTAGAGACACATACAGACTGAAAGTAAGGGGATGGAAAAAGATATTCCATGCAAATGGAAACCAAAAGAAAGCTGGAGTAGCAATTCTCATATCAGACAAAATAGACTTTAAAATAAAGACTACTAGAAGAGACAAAGAAGGACACTACATAATGATCAAGGGATCAATCCAAGAAGAAGATATAACAATTGTAAATATTTATGCACCCAACATAGGAGCACCTCAATACATAAGGCAAATACTAACAGCCATAAAAGGAGAAATCGACACTAACACAATCATAGTAGGGGACTTTAACACCCCACTTTCACCAATGGACAGGTCATCCAAAATGAAAATAAATAAGGAAACACAAGCTTTAAATGATACATTAAACAAGATGGACTTAATTGATATTTATAGGACATTCCATCCAAAAACAACAGAATACACATTTTTCTCAAGTGCTCATGGAACATTCTCCAGGATAGATCATATCTTGGGTCACAAATCAAGCCTTGGTAAATTTAAGAAAATTGAAATTGTATCAAGTATCTTTTCCGACCACAATGCTATGAGACTAGATATCAATTACAGGAAAAGAGCTGTAAAACATACAAACACATGGAGGCTAAGCAATACACTACTTAATAACGAAGTGATCACTGAAGAAATCAAAGAGGAAATTAAAAAATACCTAGAAACAAATGACAATGGAGACACGACGACCCAAAACCTATGGGATGCAGCAAAAGCAGTTCTAAGAGGGAAGTTTATGGCAATACAATCCCACCTTAAGAAACAGGAAATATCTCGAATAAACAACCTAACCTTGCACCTAAAGCAATTAGAGAAAGAAGAACAAAAACATCCCAAAGTTAGCAGAAGGAAAGAAATCATAAAAATCAGATCAGAAATAAATGAAAAAGAAATGAAGGAAACGATAGCAAAGATCAATAAAACTAAAAGCTGGTTCTTTGAGAAGATAAACAAAATTGATAAACCATTAGCCAGACTCATCAAGAAAAAAAGGGAGAAGACTCAAATCAATAGAATTAGAAATGAAAAAGGAGAAGTAACAACTGACACTGCAGAAATACAAAAGATCATGAGAGATTACTATAAGCAACTCTATGCCAATAAAATAGACAACCTGGAAGAAATGGACAAATTCTTAGAAATGCACAACCTGCCAAGACTGAATCAGGAAGAAATAGAAAATATGAACAGACCAATCACAAGCACTGAAATTGAAACTGTGATTAAAAATCTTCCAACAAACAAAAGCCCAGGACCAGATGGCTTCACAGGCGACTTCTATCAAGCATTTAGAGAAGAGGTAACACCTATCCTTCTCAAACTCTTCCAAAATATAGCAGAGGGAGGAACACTCCCAAACTCATTCTACGAGGCCACCATCACCTTGATACCAAAACCAGACAAGGATGTCACAAAGAAAGAAAACTACAGGCCAATATCACTGATGAACATAGATGCAAAAATCCTCAACAAAATACTAGCAAACAGAATCCAACAGCACATTAAAAGGATCATACACCATGATCAAGTGGGGTTTATTCCAGGAATGCAAGGATTCTTCAATATACGCAAATCAATCAATGTGATACACCATATTAACAAACTGAAGGAGAAAAACCATATGATCATCTCAATAGATGCAGAGAAAGCTTTTGACAAAATTCAACACCCATTTATGATAAAAATCCTGCAGAAAGTAGGCATACAGGGAACTTTCCTCAACATAATAAAGGCCATATATGAGAAACCCACAGCCAGCATCGTCCTCAATGGTGAAAAACTGAAACCATTTCCACTAAGATCAGGAACAAGACAAGGTTGCCCACTCTCACCACTCTTATTCAACATAGTTTTGGAAGTTTTAGCCACAGCAATCAGAGAAGAAAAGGAAATAAAAGGAATCCAAATGGGAAAAGAAGAAGTAAAGCTGTCACTGTTTGCAGATGACATGATACTATACATAGAGAATCCTAAAGATGCTACCAGAAAACTACTAGAGCTAATCAATGAATTTGGTAAAGTTGCAGGATACAAAATTAATGCACAGAAATCTCTGGCATTCCTATATACTAATGATGAAAAATCTGAAAGTGAAATCAAGGAAATACTCCCATTTACCATTGCAACAAAAAGAATAAAATATCTAGGAATAAACCTACCTAAGGAGACAAAAGACCTGTATGCAGAAAATTATAAGACACTGATGAAAGAAATTAAAGATGATACAAATAGATGGAGAGATGTACCATGTTCTTGGATTGGAAGAATCAACATTGTGAAAATGACTCTACTACCCAAAGCAATCTACAGATTCAATGCAATTCCTATCAAACTACCAATGGCATTTTTCACAGAACTAGAACAAAAAATTTCACAATTTGTATGGAAACACAAAAGACCCCGAATAGCCAAAGCAATCTTGAGAACGAAAAATGGAGCTGGAGGAATCAGGCTCCCTGACTTCAGACTATGCTACAAAGCCACAGTAATCAAGACAGTATGGTACTGGCACAAAAACAGAAAGATAGATCAATGGAACAGGATAGAAAGCCCAGAGATAAACCGACGGACATATGGTCACCTTATCTTTGATAAAGGAGGCAGGAATGTACAGTGGAGAAAGGACAGTCTCTTCAATAAGTGGTGCTGGGAAAACTGGACAGGGACATGTAAAAGTATGAGATTAGATCACTCCCTAACACCATACACAAAAATTAGCTCAAAATGGATTAAAGACCTAAATGTAAGGCCAGACACTATCAAACTCCTAGAGGAAAACATAGGCAGAACACTCTATGACATAAATCACAGCAAGATCCTTTTTGACCCACCTCCTAGAGAAATGGAAATAAAGACAAAAAATAAACACATGGGACCTAATGAAACTTCAAAGCTTTTGCACAGCAAAGGAAACCATAAACAAGACGAAAAGACAACCCTCAGAATGGGAGAAAATATTTTCAAATGAAGCAACTGACAAAGGATTAATCTCCAAAATTTATAAGCAGCTCATGCAGCTCAATAGCAAAAAAACAAACAACCCAATCCAAAAATGGGCAGAAGACCTAAATAGACATTTCTCCACAGAAGATATACAGACAGCCAACAAACACATGAAAGGATGCTCAACATCTTTACTCATTAGAGAAATGCAAATCAAAACTACAATGAGATATCATCTCACACCAGTCAGAATGGCCATCATCAAAAAATCTAGAAACAATAAATGCTGGAGAGGGTGTGGAAAAAAGGGAACACTCTTGCACTGCTGGTGGGAATGTGAATTGGTACAGCCACTATGGAGAACGGTATGGAGGTTCCTTAAAAAACTACAAATAGAACTACCATATGACCCAGCAATCCCACTACTGGGCATATACCCTGAGAAAACCATAATTCAAAAAGAGACATGTACCAAAATGTTCATAGCAGCCCTATTTACAATAGCCCGGAGATGGAAACAACCTAAGTGTCCATCATCGGATGAATGGATAAAGAAGATGTGGCACATATATACAATGGAATATTACTCAGCCATAAAAAGAAATGAAATTGAGCTATTTGTAATGAGGTGGATGGACCTAGAGTCTGTCATACAGAGTGAAGTAAGTCAGAAAGAGAAAGACAAATACTGTATGCTGACACATATATATGGAATTTAAGAAAAAAATGTCATCAAGAACATAGGGGTGGGCTTCCCTGGTGGCGCAGTGGTTGAGAGTCCACCTGTCGATGCAGGGGACACGGGTTCGTGCCCCGGCCCAGGAAAATCCCACATGCCGCGGAGCAGCTGGGCCCGTGAGCCATGGCCACTGGGTCTCCGCGTCCAGAGCCTGTGCTCCACAACGGGAGAGGCCACAACAGTGAGAGGCCCGCGTACCACAAAAAAAAAAAAAAAAAAAAAAAAGAACATAGGGGTAAGACAGGAATAAAGACACAGACCTACTAGAGCATGGACTTGAGGATATGGGGAGGGGGAAGGGTAAGCTGTGACAAAGTGAAAGAGCGGCATGGACATATATACACTACCAAACGTAAGGTAGATAGCTAGTGGGAAGCAGCCGCATAGCACAGGGAGATCAGCTCGGTTCTTTGTGACCGCCTGGAGGGGTGGGATAGGGAGGGTGGGAGGGAGACACAAAAGGGAGGGGATATGGGAACATATGTATATGTATAACTGATTAAATTTGTAAAAAAAAAAAAAAGAAATGGTTAACACTAAAAAAAAATATTATTACTAGTAAAAAGAAAAAGAGTTTCTATCATTAATAAATTAATAAATAATGTGAAATAAAATTAAAAAAAAAGATGGAGGAGGAATGAGACGTGGAGATCAACTTCCTCCACCCAAATACATCAAAAATACATCTACATGTGGAACAACTCCTACAGAATACCTACTGAATGCTGGCAGAAGACCTCAGACTTCCCAAAAGGCAAGAAACTCCCCACATACCTGGCCGTGTGGCTGACAGGGTCTTGGTGCTCTGGCCAGGTGTCAGGCCTGAGCCTCTGAGGTGGGAGAGCCGAGTTCAGGATATTGGACCATCAGAGACCTCCTGGCCCCAAATAATATCAAACAGTGAAAGCTCTCCCAGAGACCTCCATCTCAACGCTAAGACCCAGCTTAACAACCGGCAAGCTCCAGTGTTGGACACCCCATGCCAAACAACTAACAAGACAGGAACACAACCCCACCCATTAGCAGAGAGGCTGCCTAAAATCATACTAAGTTCACAGACACGCCAAAACACACCACCGGACGCGGTCCTGCCCACCAGAAAGACAAGCAGCCTCATCCACCAGAACATAGGCACCAGTCCCCTCCACCAGGAAGCCTACACAACCCACGGAACCAACCTCAGCCACTGGGGGCAGACACCAAAAACAACGGGAACTACGAACCTGCAACCTGTGCAAAGGAGAACCCAAACACAGTGAGTTAAGCAAAATGAGAAGACAGAGAAACACACAGCAGATGAAGGAGCAAGGTAAAAACCCATCAGACCAAACAAATGAAGAGGAAATAGGCAGTCTACCTGAAAAAGAATTCAGAGTAATGATAGTGAAGATGATCCAGAATCTTGGAAATAAAATGGAGAAAATACAAGAAATATTTAACAAGGACCTAGAAGAACTAAAGAGCAAACAGTGATGAACAACACAATAAATGAAATTAAAAATTCTCTAGAAGGGATCAATAGCAGAATAACTGAGGCAGAAGAACGGATAAGTGACCTGGAAGATAAAATAGTGGAAATAACTACTGCAGAGCAGAATAAAGAAAAAAGAATGAAAAGAATTGAGGACAGTCTCAGAGACCTCTGGGGCAATGTTAAAAGCACCAACCCTCGAATTATAGGGGTCCCAGTAGAAGAAGAGAAAAAGAAAGAGATTGAGAAAATATTTGAAGAGATTATAGTTGAAAACTTCTCTAATATGGGTAAGGAAGTAGCCAATCAAGTCCAGGAAATGCAGAGTCCCATACAGGATAAATCCAAGGAGAAACATGCCAAGACACATATTAATCAAACTATCAAAAACTAAATACAAAGAAAAAATATGAAAAGCAGCAAGGGAAAAGCAAAAATAACATACAAGGGAATCCCCATAAGGTTAACAGTTGATCTTTCAGCAGAAACTCTGCAAGCCAGAAGGGAGTGGCAGGACATATTTAAAGTGATGAAAGGGAAAAAGCTACAACCAAGATTACTCTATCCAGCAAGGATCTCATTCATTTGATGGAGAAATTAAAACCTTTACAGACAAGCAAAAGCTAAAAGAATTCAGCACCACCAAACTAGCTTTACAACAAATACTAAAGGAACTTCTCTAGATAGGAAACACAAGAAAAGGAAAAGACCTACAATAACAAATGCAAAACAATTAAGAAAATGGTAATAGGAACAAACATATTGATAAGCACCTTAAATGTAAATGGATTAAATGCTCCAACCAAAAGACACAGACTGTCTGAATGGATACAAAAACAAGACCCATATATGTGCTGTCTACAAGAGACCCACTTTAGACCTAGGAACACATACAGACTGAAAGTGAGGGGATGGAAAAAGATATTCCATGCAAATGGAAATCAAAGGAAAGCTGGAGTAGCAATTCTCCTCTCAGACAAAATAGACTTTAAAATAAAGACTATAACAGGAGACAAAGAAGGACACTACATAATGATCAAGGGATCAATCCAAGAAGAAAATATAACAATTGTAAATATTTATGCACCCAACATAGGAGCACCTCAATACATAAGGCAAATGTTAACAGCCATAAACTTGGAAATTGACAGTAACACAATCATAGTAGGGGACTTTAGCACCCCACTTTCACCAATGGACAGATGAACCATAATGAAAATAAATAAGGAAACACAAGCTTTAAATGATACATTAAACAAGATGGACTTAATTGATATTTATACAACATTCCATCCAAAAACAACAGGATACACTTTCTTCTCAAGTGCTCATGGAACATTCTCCAGGATAGATCATATCTTGGGTCACAAATCAAGCCTTGGTAAATTTAAGAAAATTGAAATTGTATCAAGAATCTTTTCCAACCAGAATGCTATGAGACTAGATATCAGTTACAGGAAAAAAAAACTGTAAAAAATACAAACACATGGAGGCTAAACAATGCACTACTGATTAACCAAGAGATCACTGAAGAAATCAAAGAGGAAATCAAAAAATACCTAGAAACAAATGACAATGAAAACACAATGGCCCAAAACCCATGGGATGCAGCAAAAGCAGTTCTAAGAGGGAAGTATATAGCAATAGAATCCTACCTCAAGAAACAAGAAATATCTCAAATAAACAACGTAAACTTACATCTAAAGCAATTAGAGAAAGAAGTACAAAACGCCCTCAAAGTTAGCAGAAGGAAAGAAATCATAAAGATCAGATCAGAAATAAATGAAAAAGAAATGAAGGAAATGATAGCAAAGATCAATAAAACTAAAACTGGTTCTTTGAGAAGATAAACCAAATTTATAAACCATTAGCCAGACTCATCAAGAAAAAAAGGGAGAAGCCTCAAATCAACAGAATTAGAACTGAAAAAGGAAAAGTAACAACTGACACTGCAGAAATGCAAAGGATTATAAGAGATTACTACAAGTAACTGTATGCCAATAAAATGGACAATCTGGAAGAACCGGACAAATTCTTAGAAAAGGACAAACTTCCAAGAATGAACCAGGAAGAAATAGAAAATATAAACTGAGCAATCACAAGCACTGAGATTGAAACTGTGATTAAAAATCTTCCAACAAACAAAGGCCCAGGACCAGATGGCTTCACAGGCGCATTCTATCAAACACTTAGAGAAGAGCTAAAACCTGTCCTTTTCGAACTCTTCCAAAATATAGCAGAGGGAGGAACACCCCCAAACTCATTCTACGAGGCCACCATCAACCTGATACCAAAACCAGACAAAGATGTCACACACACTAAAAACTACAGGCCAATATCACTGATCAACATAGACACAAAAGCCCTCAACAAAATACTAGCAAATAGAATCCAACAGCACATTAAAAGGATCATACACCATGATCAAGTGGGGTTTTTCCCAGGAATGCAAGGATTCTTCAGTATATGAAAATCAATTAATGTGATACACCATATTAACAAACTGAAGGAGAAAAACCATATGATCATCTCAGTAGATGCAGAAAAAGCTTTTGACAAAATTCAACACCCATTTATGATAAAAACTCTCCAGAAAGTAGGCATAGAGGGAACTTACCTCAACATAATAAAGCCCATATATGACAAAACCACGGCCAACATCATTCTCAATGGTGAAAAACTGAAACTATTCCACTAAGATCAGGAAGAAGACAGGGTTGCCCACTCTCACCCCTATTATTCAACATAGTTTTGGAAGTTTTATCCACAGCAATCAGAGACAAAAAAGAAATAAAAGGAATCCAAATTGGAAAAGAAGAAGTAAAATTGTCACTGTTTGCAGATGACATGATACTATACATAGAGAATCCTAAAGATGCTACCAGAAAATTACTAGAGCTAATCACTGAATTTGGTAAAGTAGTAGGATACAGCATTAATGCACAGAAATCTCTGGCATTCCTATACACGAATGATGAAAAATCTGAAAGAGAAATTAGGGAAACACTCCCATTTACCATTTCAACAAAAATAATAAAATACCTAGGAATAAACCTACCTAGGGAGACAAAAGACATGTATGCAGAAAACTATAAGACACTGATGAAAGAAATTAAAGAGGATACCAACAGATAGAGAGATATACCATGTTCTTAGATTGGAAGAGTCAACATTGTGAAAATGACTATACTACCCAAAGCAACCTACAGATCCAGTGCAATCCCTATCAAACTACCAATGGCATTTTTCACAGAACTAGAACAAAATATTTCACAATTTGTATGGAAACACAGGAGACCCCGAATAGCCAAAGCAATCTTGAGAAAGAAAAACGGAGCTGGAGGAATCAGGCTCCCTGACTTCAGATTATACTACAAAGCTCCAGTAATCAAGATGGTATGGTACTGGCAGAAAAACAGATATATAGATCAATGGAACAGGATAGAAAGCCCAGAGATAAACCCATGTAATATGGTCACCTTATCTTTGATAAAGGAGGCAAGAATATACAATGGAGAAAAGACAGCCTCTTCAATAAGTGGTGCTGGGAAAACTGGACAGCTACATGTAAAAGAATGAAATTAGAACACGCCCCAACACCATACACAAAAATAAACTCAAAATGGATTAAAGACCTAAATATAAGGCTAGACACTATCAAACTCTTAGAGGAAAACATAGGCAGAACACTCTATGACATAAATCACAGCAAGACCCTTTTTGACCCACCTCCTAGAGAAATGGAAATAAAACCAAAAATAAACAAATGGGACCTAATGAAACTTAAAAGCTTTTGCACAGCAAAGGAAACCATAAACAAGACCAAAAGACAACCCTCAGAATGGGAGAAAATATTTGCAAATGAAACAACTGACAAAGGATTAATATCCAAAATATACAAGCAGCTCATGCAGCTCAATATCAAGAAACAAATAACCCAATCCAAAAATGGGCAGAAGACCTAAATAGACATTTCTCCAAAGAAGATGTACAGATTGCAAACAAACACATGAAAGGATGCTCAACATCACTAGTCATTAGCGAAATGCATATCAAAACTACAGTGAGGTATTATCTCACACCGGTCAGAATGGCCATCATCAAAAAATCTAGAAACAATAAATGCTGGAGAGGGTGTGGAGAAAAGGGAACTCTCTTGCACTGTTGGTGGGAATGTAAATTGATAGTCACTATGGAGAACAGTATGGAGGTTCCTTACAAAATTACAAATAGAACTACCATACGATCCAGCAATCCCACTACTGGGCATATACCCTGAGAAAACCATAATTCAAAAAGAGTCATGTACCACAATGTTCACTGCAGCTCTATTTACAATAGCCAGGATATGGAAGCAACCTAAGTGTCCATCAACAGATGAATGGATAAAGAAGACGTGGCACATATATACAATGGAATATTACTCAGCCATAAAAAGAAATGAAACTGAGTTATTTGTAGTGAGGTGGATGGACCTAGAGTGTCATACAGAGTCAAGTAAGTCAGAAAGAGAAAGACAAATACTGTACGCTAACGCATATATATGGAATCTAAAAAAAATGGTACTGATGAACATAGTGGCAGGGCAGGGATAAAGACGCAGACAAAGGGAACGGACTCGAGGATGTGGAGCGGGGGAAGGGGAAGTGAGAGAGTGGCATGGACATATATACATTACCAAATGCAAAACAGATAGCTAGTGAGAAGCAGCTACATAGCACAGGGAGATCAGCTCGGTGCTTTGTGACCACCTAGATGGGTGGCATAGGGAAGGTGGGAGGGAGACGCAAGAGGGAGGGGATATGGGGATATATGTATACGTGTAGCTGACTCACTTTGTTATACAGCAGCAACTAACACAGCATTGTAAAGCAATTATACTCCAATAAAGATGTTAAAAAATGTTTAAAATTTACCTGATATGAAAGAAATGAACCTAAACATTCTGAACTTTTGGTAGGAGGGCAACTGTTAGACCCACCCTTCCCCCTGCCCAAGTCACAGCAAAGGTGCAGGGGCCTTTAACAAGGACACCCCAGGAATCTTCTTTTAGGATTTCTGATTTTTTTTTTAACACCTAAATATCCAGAAAGAACCTTCTGTCCTTTCTTCCCAAATCTGTTCCTGTCACGATCACCCCCCTGCCCCCAACCTCAGCCAGAACCCTTGCCTGGCCCCTCCCTTCACAGCCCACATGTGATGCTTCACACACCCATGGGCTCTGCTCCCACCCCTGATGCTGCCAACCGTCCAGGCCCCACTATTGCTACCCTGTAATGCTGCCCTAGCGTCCTCCCTGCCTCCATCCCTGTCCCCCTGTAGTTCCTTCTAAAAAAACGCAGCTGGAGTAATCCTCTTAATATGCCACTTCTCTACCTAAAAGCTTTCTAATATCTTCCCATCTCACTCAGTAAAACCCAGAGTCCTCACACGGCCTGCAGGCCTGTTGTGAGTGTGGCTCCTTTCTCTCTGGGACTCTTCTTCTGCTCTCCCCTCGCCCACTCTGCTCTGGCCACACAGGCCTCATGCTGGGCCTCACGCATAGCAGGTGACCTCAGGGACTTTGCACTTACGGTTCCCTACCTGAATCCTCTCCCCTCCTACCGCTGCAGGCCCGACGCCCTCACCTCCTTCAGGCCTTCACCCATGTATCCCCTTCTCGATGTGGCCCTCCCCTCCTTAATGGTTTCCTTCCCAGTACTTCATCCCCATCCAAAGCCCAGTGCTCCGCCCCTGACACTTTATCCACATCTGACCTACACTCTACTTCATTTATCCACGTCGCTTATTTTTGTCTCCTCTGCTGGATTGCAAGCTCTCTGCGAGGGCAGGGCTGCTGTCTGTCTTGTTCACTGTGGTACTTCCGGGGCCTAGAGTAGTCCCTGGTACACAGCAAGCATTTAGGACTTGTTGAATACATGGATAAATGAACAAGCCAGGCTGTCACATGCATTTCCGTGTTTCGAGTCTAACTGTATACATCCCCTTTCTCCTTTGAAGGGTTGGGCGTGGCTGACCAGGTCCCGGGGGGTCTGTTAGTACCACCTGCCCTCACACCCCTATCTGGCTGCTCCTCCTCCTTTAATCCTTCCTTAACCATGGCAACATGGAAGGAGACATCTCAGGGCCCAGCAATAAGACAGGAAGCTTGTCAACTGGGACCTAATATATAAATAAAAGACCATGTAGTCGCCAACATGCATTATTGTGACACATATTCAAAGCCCATCTCAGTTATAGGCACCCATTCATTTTCTTCTGACTTCAGAACTCTCCGTGTTGCTTGCTCCTAATTCCTTGTTGAACCTGACCATGGCAATGGGAAGTGAAGCCTGAGGAGGGCCCGGTAATAACCAAGCCAGTGTCCCCTGTTCTGCACTTCCATTATGCTGAACGCAGAAGGTTCCTCTCTGGAGAGAGCTTCTCCCACTTCAGGGTTTTGTGTGGAGGTGGGAAAGGCTGACATAGGACGACGGGGTTGAATCATCGACGTGGGATCACGCACGGCCGCAAAGGCATGGCTTGGCCAGCTGCCTCCTAGAGGGCAGATTGCAGAAGTTGGCAGGGACTCCACCTAATTATCAAGGTAGCTGCGTGGCTGTGAGCTATTGTCCAAGTGATCCAGCAGCAGAGGGCTCTGCCAACCCTCCACACACAGGATCGGGCTAAGTTGATAACATATGGTGGGGAGGAAGTGCGTCACTTGTTTCCTTTCCCCCCACAGCTGACTTCTGCAAGCTGCTGTCTCCTTGCCTCCCTGTATGAGGCCCCGTGCATTCATCTCTGTGCAATGGAATCGGTATCTTTTTTTTAAAAATTAATTTATTTTATTTTCACCTGCATTGGGTCTTCGTTGCTGTGCGCGGGCTTTCTCTAGTTGTGGCAGACGGGGGCTACTCTTCGTTGCGGTGCGCGGTCTTCTCATTGTGGTGGCTTCTCTTGTTGCAGAGCAAGGGCTCTAGGCACCCGGCCTTCAGTAGTTGCAGCACGCAGGCTCCGTAGTTGTGGCTTGCAGGCTCTAGAGTGCAGGCTCACTAGTTGTGGCGCACGGGCTTAGTTGTTCCGAGGCATGTGGGATCTTCTCGGACCAGGGCTCGAACCTGTGTCCCCTGCATTCGCAGGTGGATTCTTAACCAGTGCACCCCCAGGGAAGCCCCTCACCACCCTTTCTTGAACCATTGTTCTCAGAGACAGAAAATGGTCAATACTGGCAGATGTAGATCAAAGAATGAAAAATACGAAGAATAAGAGAAGAAAGAAAGCTTTCCATCATTAAAGGCTAGTGAGCAAGAAAACAGGGTATTCTTAACATTTTTAGTGGTGGATCAGGTAGGTGACCTTGTACATTATCAGAGGCATGTGTTTCACCCAAATTGGTCAAGTGAGTCAAGGACTTAGTGTATCACAAGTTTCAGCAGAAGGATCTGGTCCAGTGCAAGCCCTGCTCCCCAACCAGTGACTTCCTGGAAACACAGGCAAAGATACCGGTTTAGAACAGTAAATAAAACACTTGGCTGCACCAAACCACAGATCGGTCTCAGCAACCTGCCCATGAAGTCTCCCAACAGAGGAGACGAATCAGTGAGGATGGATAAAGGACAAAGACGGGCTTCCAGGCACCCCGTATAGATCCGCAGTCAGAGGGCACAACTGGAGAGGCAGCCACGGAAGTACCTTCCTTCTGGGAACAGGGACCAGGGGGTGAACCTACAGGGATCAAAGGCCAAGGGCAGCCACAGAGTAGAAGAAAAATATACTCCAGGGCCAGTCCTTCACTTGAGGAGGAGACTAGGATTCCGGTTGTGTGGAAAGAATCCCACAGGGATCTGCCCAATTGGCTTGGTATATTGAGGGGGGTTTGTGGGTTGAGGCATCTATTCTCTGTAAACGTATCTGTTTCTGTGGTTTTCCGTTGTCTTTTTCCCTCTAGGTTGGTTGGTTTGTTTTAAAGTAAAATTTGTGTCTTGCACATTGGAGACAATAAATACGAGCTTTCTGGATAAAGCATTTCAGATTAGGTGCTTCCATATGTTAGCTCATTTAATCCTCACAATATTCACTTAATTATAATTGAACCATTTTAAAAATGAAAAAAAAAAGACCTTGCACTCAGAGAAGTTAAGTAACTGGTTTAAGGTTGCAGAGTGGTGAAGTGTGGATCTGTACTCGGGTCTGCCTTTTCTCCGTATTTTGTGCCGCTTTTACATCGACAGGGCTGCGATCTAATTGTCACTAGTGGGCCCCTGAGGAGTGGACATGGCGATGATGGGAGAGGGAGGAAGACAGAGGGGCGTGGCCGAGCGAGCTGCCCCTTCTGTGGGGTTTCTTCCCAGCCTTCCTCTGCTTCCTGGTACTCTGCCTTTAACAGAGTCCAGGGCAGCCAGCAGACTCAAAGGACAATTGTTATATTTTCAGTATTTTATCATGTCATTGAATGAGTAGAGGTGTTTTTTTGCTTTTGTTTCTTAAATAAAGGAGCACAGAAAACATTATTAATGTATTTAAATTATTTAGATTTAACGTAGTTACCTCCGGGGCACAGGAAAGGATCAGGGAAGGTGGACAGATGCTCACTACCTTTTTTTCCCCACAATACTCAGCTCAGCTTCTTCCAGTGTTGGTGGTTGTTATGGGCAACTACTTAACCAAACTCAGGGAAGGTCCAGGGTGTTGAGTAGTACAGGCATTTAATAGCTTTACCTTATTTGGGGAAAACAAGACAAAACAACCTAAGATTTTTTTTACCCTAAGGGTCACTTCTCCCTCCAGCTAATACTAAGTATTTCCTCTATGTTAAGAGGATAGTTGTTTTTTTCACAACAGCCAGTGCCAGAGGAGTGGGAAGAAAGATCTTAACTTATCTTCCAAACAGCTTAGCCAATCTCAATATATTCAGAAAGGAAAAGAAGCTGGAAATTTCTAGCTGTTGATAAAATATCACCATGATTGTCAGTTAAAAACCCAAAACCAAAAATCTACTTCTTTTTACAATGGCCCCTGGATTGTTTTTCCAGTGGTAGCTTGTTTATATTCAAGTCCCGAGTGGCGTAGTCTTAGAACCCAGTCCTGCATGCAAGGAATTGAAAAAGCAGCCTTTATGATTATACCTTTTGATTTCGGTGGCTGGGAACATATTTCACTTTATATCATGCTTTTTGCTTCCTTTTCATTCTCTTCAAATGATCAAGGGCTTTGAGATCCTAAGACCTCATGTTTATTAAAATAACGTTTAAACTCTAAGCTCATTATTGCACTCTTGCCCAAGATTTAGAATCCCAATACCAAAGAGAAATAGCTCTTTTTCTTATAATTAAGCCCTTTTTACCTTCTATAGCTTTGCATACAGAATATTCCCCAACAGGGACTCCCCTGGTGGTCCAGTGGTTAAGAATCTGCCTTCCAAGCAGGGGATGCGGGTTCAATCCCTGGTCGGGGAACTAAGATCCCACATGCCACAGGGCAACTAAGCCCATGCGTTCTAGAGTCCGCATGCCACAACTAGAGAGCCGGCATGCCCTGGAGCCGTGTGCAACACTAGAGAGAAGCCCACGTGCTGCAACAAAAGATCCCACATGTCGCAACTAAGATCTGATGCAGCCAAATAAATAAATAAATATTTAAAAGTTTTTAAATATTACATTTATTTAAATAAGTATTAAAAATATTTAAAAAAATTTTTGAAAAAAGAGGGAAGTGGTTACCTAAATTATTGTACACACATACAATGGGATACTTTGTAGTTGTTAAAAATAATTTTTTTAAAAAAGTTAATCTACATGCACTTATATAAAACAATGCTTAAGAAATAATTTTAAGTGAAAAGAACAAATTGTAGAATAGGTGTGTGTAAAGAAAGTGTAGATGTGTGCATAGGACATTTCTGATACACAAGAAATGGTTACAATTCTTACCTCTAAGGAGGGGTAAAAAGGGATTGGAGAGGGATGGAAGACTTTTACATACTATTAAAATACTCTTTGGTGCTGTTGAAATTTTTACGATAATAAAAAAGGAAATCTTCCCATTATCCCTAAACAGAAAGGAGAGGTGCGTAGGCATGGCATTTGTTGTGATGTAGGGTATCACTGTGATAAACAAGAGAAAATAGCAATAAAAGGGGAAATTATTCATTCCTAGTTGACTTTTGATATTTTTATTTACCTGTTTAACTGTATATCACCTCTTCTGCTATCACCCTGGTCTACACTTCTAGCATTTCATGTCTGGATCAGTGCAACTTCCTTTACTTGATTTCAAACTCTCTGCATATGATTTGTCTCTGGATTACATCCAGAGGCAGCGTAGTATAGTGGTTCATGGTATGGGCTCTGGATTGAAATCCTGGCTGTGGAGCTCCAATTCTGTACCCTTTGACAAGTCAGTTAACCTCCTGTGTTCCAGTTTCCTCACTGAATAATCCAGTACTATAATAATTTCTGTCTTATAGGTACCATTAGAATTATTATTTTTTAAAAATTTGTTTTATTGAAGTATAGTTGATTTACAATGTGTTAATTTCTGCTGTATAGCAAAGTCATTCAGTTATACATATATATGTTCTTTTTCATATTCTTTTTTTTTTTTTTTTTTTTCGGTACACGGGCCTCTCACTGTTGTGGCCTCTCCCGCTGCAGAGCACAGGCTCCGGACGCGCAGGCTCAGCGGCCATGGCTCACGGGCCCAGCCGCTCAGCGGCACATGGGATCTTCCCGGACTGGGGCACGAACCCGTGTCCCCTGCATCGGCAGGCGGACCCTCAACCACTGCGCCACCAGGGAAGCCCCTCATATTCTTTTCCATTACCATTAATATTATTATATGTACTGGCATGTAGGGAGTGCTTCTAGGTGTTAGTCATTATTATTCTTTGAGATCAATTTTTGGGTTAAAATTAAATATACACTACCTATGTGGAAAAGAATCTGAAAAGAAACATATATATTTATATATCTGAATCACTTTGCTGTGCACCTGAAACTAACACAACATTGTAAACCAACTATACTTCAATTAAAAAAATTAAATACACACTAACAAAAAACACAAATAATAAAAAAACAACAAAATTAGAGAAAAGCACAAGAAAGAAAAGGAAATCACCCATAAAGCCTCCCTACAGAAAGAATGAATACTGAGATGTCAGAAAACATCCATCTAGATGTAGATACCCATGAAAATAGTATAGCATAACCTTTCATCTAAATGGGAGGAAAAACCCTCCTATAATTGACTTTTCACTCCACATCATACAGGCCATCTTTCTGAAACAAAACATCACTTAATTTCCCTTTTGTCACCAACAATTCACTCTCGCTAACTGGATTAAAACAAAATGAATTCTCTGGATATTTAAGGATCTTGCTTATAAAAGTCTTCACTATCTTTCCAAAGACAGTTTCCCATTTTTAAATACTCCTCATGTATCAGTCAGCTTGGTTTCTTTATATTCAGACACCTTTGCCCTCCCCAGTCTGTTACTTCTGAGTAATTATTCAAATTCCAGGCTGAATCCTTTCTGTTTTAGGAAGCCATCCCTTGCTATTTCTACTTCCTAATAATTTCCTATTTCCTGAACAAATCTAGCACTTATAGGCTGAGGTAACATACATAATGTAATTTTGAAACTTACAAATAATGATACAAAATAGTTTTCATCACTCTTGGTGGTGCTTAATCAGATATTTGCAGTACAGACCGAATTTTATATTTCTCTTGTCTCCCTCAGGGAATGTAGCTGCTGAAAACTTTGATTTCTCTAGAAAGAATTCTTGGCTGAGCATGAGAAAACCTGGGTCCTAAAACCTGGGTCCTAAAACTTGCCCAGTAATTTAAGCAAGTCACTGATCTTCTCTGGGCCTCCACCTCATTTGTAATATAACAGGGTAGGAATCATCTCTAAAGCTCTTTCCAGCTTTGCTTCTAAGATTTTTCTTTCATCTTATCTCAGAATCAAGACTCCATGAAGATAATGTACAGTGGCATAGAGGAAAAGGTTTAAAAACTGGCTCTCTGGGAGGAGGAATATCTGATTGGTAGGGTTTGTTGATTTCCGTGGTATAAATATTCCCATCATGGCCAATATCAAGTTACCAGGGTGACAAAACCAAGTGTGGAGTTGGGAGGAGATGTGAACCCTTGGCTCTCATTGGCCAGTTGGACCCAGACGACACCGCTGAGTGATTCCTTATAATGAGGAAGTGCACAGTCTCAGGCTTAAAGAACGTAGCCAGTCCTTCTAATCCTTAGCTTCTCTCACTCTGAAACTCTGACACAACCTTTCTTCACTGAGTGGAGGAAACAAGGGAAACAACCAGGGAAAGTGTCCCAGCTTGGCTTTTTAATCCCAGCCTCTCCAGACACGATCTCTAGGACCAGCCCGATCTTCTCAGGTACCTGCACTCACAGCCAAGTGTCCATCTTTCTTGAAATCTGGCCCAGGGGTGATGATACCATGGTGGCAGCAATTTCATAGGCAGTTGGTAACCTGGATCTATGCCTTGAGTTCTCAGCTCTGCTTTTTCTGGGAAAGAGAAGTGGTGCAAAGAACTAAAAGAAGTTTCGGAGCTGGAAGTCAGGAATGGTGTCCAGATGGCGAGGACAGTCTTGCTGGGGGAAAAGTGACCAGAGTTCCACTAGGCAGTGGGAGGAAGAAAGCTGGAGTGAAAAGCAGAGCCCGGCTCTACCTCGTGAAGTTCATAACCATGCGAAACCCTTCGATTATCTGTAAAGTGTTGTTTAAAATCAATTCTAAATTCCTTCTGAGGCCATTGGGAGGGTCAAATGAGATGTACTGAAAACACTTGGTAAACTGTTATCTACAATTATTTACCCTGAAAAATAGGCTTGGAAGCAAATTAAGATATTCCTAGTTATCAGGATAGATGAGCAAATATATATCCTCCTCACTGGTTTATTTGGGTTCACAGATAAGTTGGACAGGGTGCGAAGCAGTTACCGCAATCACTGAAGAGAACCCTTCTCCAATTCTAAAAGGAGTAGTTAAGGCTGATTTGTTACATCCACTTCCCTCCTCCTCCCAGAACTAGAAAGGACGGGATTCCCCAGATGAACTGAGGGAAATAGGCCCATGTTCAGCGTGGATGACAGTACGAGGCATGGCTGCATCATATTTTTAACACGGTAATGTGTACCTGCCAGGCTGAGCTTCCAGCCTCCAGGTGGGCTGACGATGCTCAGTGGGGTTGGGAAAGAACAGGGAGCTTTCTGAGAACCACAGATTCACAGGCAGAGGGAGGGTGAAGTGTCTGAGCGAGCAGAGACACAGCCAAAGACGCATGCTCCGTGGCATGTGGGATCCTCCCGGACCGGGGAACGAACCCGTGTCCCATGCATTGGCAGGCAGACTCTCAACCACTGTGCCACCAGGGAAGCCCCCCATCTCCTTTTTGGTTTTTTTTTTTTTTGTGGTACGCGGGCTTCTCACTGTTGTGGCCTCTCCCGTTGCGGAGCACAGGCTCCGGATGCGCAGGCTCAGCGGCCACGGCGCACGGACCCAGCCGCTCCGCGGCATGTGGGATCCTCCCAAACCGGGGCACGAACCCGTGTCCCCTGCATCGGCAGGCGGACTCTCAACCACTGCGCCACCAGGGAAGCCCCCCCCATCTCCTTTTTTTTTTTTTTTTTTGCGGTATGCGGGCCTCTCACTGTTGTGGCCTCCCCCGTTGCGGAGCACAGGCTCCGGACGCGCAGGCTCCGGACGCGCAGGCTCAGCGGCCATGGCTCACGGGCCCAGCCGCTCCGCGGCATATGGGATCCTCCCAGACCGGGGCACGAACCCGTATCCCCTGCATCGGCAGGCGGACTCTCAACCACTTGCGCCACCAGGGAGGCCCCCATCTCCTTTTTGAATGGGAATGTTTATTGTGGATGGTTTGACCTTCTCCTGTCATTATGTATGGGGTGTATGGGAGGCAAATCGTTTATCGTTTTGAGTCTGCAGGTCTCCAGATGCAGAGGAGCCACATCTGGACCAGATGTAGCTATTATAGTGCATCATTCCCTGCTCTATAGGCTATCACACATCACCCACAGACCATACATTTTGAGGTTGATGGGGCTATGATAGGACCAGGACAGGGCTTTTGGGTTTTCTCCCCTTGATGGTGGTAGGGCATGAATATATTTTGCTTGTGGGAGAGACGGTAAGCCAAAAATGTTGTGTCCAGACAGACTTTGATAGTCATTGGTGCTGCTTGCCAAATATGGTTTTGTGCATCCATGTCCTGGACACATGGTAAGATTGCCCTTGTTGCCCTCTTTGAAGATAGACATTGCCACGTCACTAGCTTTTGCCTATAAACAGGAACAGAGGGGACCTGTCCCACTTGCGAGAGGAAGCATTAAGACCCTGTGCTCGTGCCCTGCCTTGGTGACTCTGGGAGCCTTTGTTGATGTTTTGTACTCATAACTTGGTCCTGGGTGACCAAGGCAAGCAGAGTTCCCTACTGACCCAAGATGGTCAGGTAGCATGAGCAAGACATAAAGTTTTGTTGTTAGAAGCCTCTCTGATTTAGGGGTTGTTTTTTACTCCCAGTATAATGTAGCCTATCCCAACTAGGGTGGGCCTGAAGCCAGCAAAACAGACCCTAAGAACAATTAGGAGCTCCATTTGATAGAAGCATAGAATCCTTGTAAGAGGAAAGCAGGGAAGAAGCTCTCAAAGGACAGAGAAACTCTGAACGCTGTTGGGGACCATGTGAAGAGACACTTGGGGTTCAGAAATGATTTCATGGTGACCTGTAGAAAGTCTCTGGGAAGAGTGGTTGCCAAGAGAGGCTAGAGGCAGCTAGACAAACTGGTCCATTGCAGTCATCCACGTGAGTGAAGGGAAGCCCTAAAGCTTGAGGAGGTGAGAGGTGAACCACAACGTTTCAAGACTGAATTTAGGAAAATGGTCATTTAGTTGATTGAAGCAGAAGGGTCAGGAAGAGAAGTGATGTACTTATGAAGCAGTGAATTATGTGGGCACCTTGAAATCTCATCTTCCTGCATGCTTATCTTAAAAATATAGGATCCGTGTACATGATAAGACTTAGACTGCACAGGCTGGAAAAATCTGATACAGAGATTTGGTCTGTTCCACCCAAATTGCCAAGCAGAGTTATCAATGTGCTCAGAGAAAGGGAGTTCAGGTTGTTTTAAAAGATGCCTGGGAAAGTTGCTCTCAAAATTCCCAAATTAATTTATGCAATAATTAAAAACTTTGCAGTTAGAAGTTCCTCCCTGCAGTTAACCTAAATTCCTTTGCCTGCAGTTTTGATCTCATTTCTTTCTGTTTTATACATAGGGATGTTGACGGTTTTGTTATTCATATGCATCCTCTGTAAAGGTACATGTACTTGGGACTTATACCCAGCCTCCCTCAAAAAGGATGAGAGGCAGCTTCTAATACATCTGCCTAGAGGTCCTTTTCAAGGAGCTGTTTGCAATCCTGCCATCTGAGGTCCATGAGATTTCCTTAATGATATAAAATGACAGCAAAGCTAATAACTTGAACTATCCTGACAAAATAATAAACTGTAAAAAAAAAAAAAAAATCCCCAAACAATAACAACAAAACCCTCCCCGTGCCAGGTAAAGTGGATTTTTCTGATCAGAGAAAAATTCTGAACAAAATGATCAACTTTAGTACTAACAGCCTCTGAATTTTAATTCCTTTCATTTCTACTGTGCCTGCCTTTGCCATTTTTAGATTTGAGAGTATATCCAACTCTCTCTCTCTCTCTCTCTCTCTCTCTATATATATATATATATATATTTACTCCTACTTGACCTTGGAAAACCATATTTTAGTAAAGCATTTAATAAATTTATTGAAACCAAGGTGTACATGCCTCACACAGTACTTTAATATTAAAGGTGCTGAATAAATGTATTACATGAATAACTGAGTGAGTGAAACATGAATAAAATTTCTGACTATTATTAGCATGTTCTTTATACCTGGTTGTCTGAACTTTTAACAGGGAACACAGATATGAAATTGAGGGAATGGTTGCAAACAGATGGGCAAAGGAAAGGAGTTTTAACACTCTTTGCAAACAGAAGTCTCCCTGGCAGGATAGTACGTAGTATAGCCCAAAAGGAGTGAGGACTTTTCGTTTCCAGAACTCTCTTTGGGGTCTTCCCTTGCCCCCATCTCTCTACTGTCTCTAGGGCCTTGTTGACACTGCCACACCTGGCCAGGGCATGTGAGGAAGGCCCAGCTGACACACTGTAGAGACACAGAGCACACACAAGTCCAGGGTTTGCTACTACACTTGTCCCGACCGGCCTGAACCCAGGCTCCCAAGAGGCCATCATTTCTCCCCATGACCCCATCAGCCAATGCCTACTTAACTCTTAATCTCCTCAATCCTTTGGTCATTTGATCTTTCCTTTCTTTACCCCAGGCCAAGCCTGAGTCAAGATGTTCTCAAGGTCCTTCCTGTTTCAGCTGCATGTCTGCCTGCTTGCACTTCCAGGTCAGAACTTATATCACTGCAGCCTCTGACATCCCCCTCAAATCTGCTCTGAATTCTCCATATCTGCCTTGAATGGCTCCTTTTCCTGGGCACCCAGTTGATCTTCCTTTTCTCTTCCATTTTGGACCCTCTTTCATATCTTTTGTTCATCTCTGCAGTCTCGGTGAGTCCATTATTCCAACCAGCTTTTTATTCTTTCTGCTTTCAACCCCTGGCCTCATACCTTAGTTGACATGTAACCTTGGACAAGTTATTTAATCTCCCTAAGACAGAGATTCCTCATTTGTAAAGTGGGGAAAATCTCATGTATGGAGTTATGGTGATTAAACAATCAAAACAAAGCAAGACAAAGAAATGTAAGCCCTGAGCATTCATTCAGGCACTTAGAACCTCATTAAAACTGAAATCTCTCTCCTGTGTTCTAAACTTTCCATTCCTTCTCTCTAAAAGGCATCTGCATTTCCTTTCATTCCTTCACCTTCCTCAAAGAGACACAGACAATTCGTTCGTCTCTGAGGTTGTGATCATTGCAGGGACAGTGCAATCAATGCAGGCTCCTTTCCAAAATGGTCTTTGCTAAAGAGCAAGACACTAGGATACAGACTATGATACTCACATGCCCATCTCATTTGGAGGAGGGTATTCACACCCCAAAGAGAGACCTATTTTTTTTAAGCTGGGCATGGTGACAGGGGCTGAATATAATAGGCAATTTCTTGTACCAGTGGGTTTGTTTGTTTATTTTGTCTTTTAACCAGGCTGTTTTTTTCTAGCAGTGGGTTCAAAGGTATTTAGATAATTTGTCTATGAGTAAATGAATGAGTTTCCCTGTTTTAAACTTTTCCCCATTTCTTCTTATTTTTGTGGGGGAGGGGTTGGGAGGATAGAGGATATAAGAAGACAGTGTTACGGTTGGGAAAGATGGGAAACTATCCTGAGTTTATGTCACAGAGGACGTAAACTCACAATTTTGTAGTGTTGGGTTATGCTAGTCTGTTCATCCTCCCATTGGAAGGGGCATCTGCTGCTATATGTTACAGTTACTGAGGGACAGGAGCGGAATATCAAAGCATTTGGGGAAAACAGACAACAAAGGAAAACAGAGACATTTCCCTCCACTTAAGACAAAGAAGGAAAGATGTACGTGGCTACGTTCTTCAATATGGTTCACATCCTTAGGAAAAAAAAATCGCCATGCTTCCATCTTCATAGCCCGTGCCCCCTCCTTTTTCTGGGAAGAGAAGGAATACAAGGAGCTGTAGGTGGGTGGGAGGGGCATGTGGAATGTGAAGAAACAGCAGAGGACGTAGTGTGTCTAGAGAGAAAAAAGGGAGAAGGAAACTTCTACATAGATAAGCAAAACAAGACACTCCAGCAAGAGGCTACAGTTTTGGGTTCCTGATGTAGAGCTGACTCATTTTAAATCTCCAGAATTAAAGCTGAAGGAGAACAACCCTATCTGTCTCTTCTCAAATTATTTCGTTTACCAATACTACCTTCTTTTGTCTTCAGACTGTGAACTGCCAGTGCTTTGTGCTCCATCCTTATAATTATACACATTAGTGCTGAAAGTTTCCTCAGAGACCATGTAGACGAGGGGTAGCACCTTGTGTCATGGCTGGTCAATGAGAAGTGTGGTTGAAGCTCTGTGTTGAGAGGGGATCTGAGGCCCAGTCTGTACTCAGTTGGGAGGGTGCTGGGATCAGCTAATGCTGTCTGCACGGGGCTGGGGTGGGGCTGAGAGGGAGTAATCTAAGTGAAACCGTCCAAGCTAAGAGCATGAGACTCTCATTTAATTTGGGAGGGGGTGGTGGGACTCAGAGACATCAAACCAGTTGCCAAAAGCCACAGAGACATTTATTGTTTAAAAAACTTTTAGGATTAGAAAAAGAAGGATGATTTCAAGGATTAACCATCCTGAAAATAAATTAGCATTTAGGATTGAAAATAAATCTTCCTGAAGCCTTTTGTTAGATACATTATCCACACTGCTGGGAGCTCTGACGGGTCCTCTCCAGAGCCAAGCATGCACAGAAGCCTGGGGCCCATCTCACCGATTTCAGAGGAGTTTCAAAGTCTGTAATATCAGAGGCTGACTATTTCTTCCAGGAGAAAATTTTTCTTAGTGCTTGGATGAAGGGATAAAGAACTATGAAGAGATTTTAAAGTGTTATTTGCTTAGGATTAATGGACATTTATTTGAATTTATCTTTAGAATCTTTTACATGACAGCTCACTTAACGTCATTTTTTAAAAGTTCTTTTTACAGTCTATTGAATAAAAGTCCACGATGGGATTTGGACGTGGCTTTACCTAATCATGGAAGCAGACAGGAGTCTCCTTTCCAGAATAAATAGCATATTATAGCAAATCCAAGTAAAAGACTTAAATCCCTCATCAGAGCCAAGCTGTGGTGACCTGCTTTGAGGGAACTTGGGCCTTCAAACCTCTCTCCTACTTGCCTGATAATTTACTATTAAACATTCAGAAGTTCTTTTTGAAAATACTAATATTCTTGGGTGATATGCCATTTCAAATTCGTTGTTAGTTAATAATGAAGAAAGAAGGAAAAGCTAGCGGTGAGGGGAAGGGATTTGTTACTATCTGTGGGAGAAGAGAAGGGAGTGGGAGAGATAATGGTCCTCAGAGAGTAGCTACAGAAGTTTTGCAGCCCAAAGATGGAGTTCATTGTCTCAAGACTCCTTGTGACTCCAGAATGTTCAACTGACCTTAGGCCTTATCTATCTGAAGACACAATCATTGACATTAAGTAGCTGAAGAAAACTAGCCTCAGAAATAAGCTCTCAAGATGCCTTTGGAAAACAGAAAAGAAAGAAGAAAAACAATGTAAGAAAGTGTAGGAGTGCCTCTTCTCCAACATTCCTGAGAGAAGATGGGAGTTGAAAACCTCAAACAAAATGTTTGCCCCATCTCACTTGGCTAATTTTAGTTATCTTGGTTCATGGCTATGATTCATCCCTAAAGCTGTGAATTGCCGAGGAGGAAGGAGGAAAAAAAATGGACTTAAATGTCAAAGAAGTAGGAACAAAAATATAGTTTTCTTTTTTGGGGAACTAGAATTCCAGGATATGGGGATCTTTTTTTCTTATGAGGGATGGAATGCTTCGAACTAGAAAAATAATGAGCTCCAGTCAAAACATCGTCAAGAAAGAAAAGAATGGATTATGAGTTATGTCATGTCCGAATTTTTGCTTTCCTAGTGTATTCCTCTTCTTTCCCTTGTGTACCTCTTGAAATCTCATTAAACTAGACATCACGAAGACACCTATGTTGTTGAGTATGATGGAAGCTTAATATGTGGACCGTAAGGGGAAAGGGAGCTCCTGGAGCAGATGAGGGAGAAATGAATGGAGACAAACAGACTATGACACATAAGTCTGGGGGAGGTGATGGTAGCACAGGGAAGAAAGGTGTGTGTGAATGACGGTGAGCTGTTGTCCTGCCTACTAAAGAATAGAGGGTGACAGAGATGGTTTGGTGAGACTCCATCCCTAGAAAAGAAAAACATTTTTCAGTGTAGTAGGTGTCCCCTAGTAAATTGGGTACCATTTGGAATTTCCATAGGTTTGGAGGAAGAAAAGCGCAGTCACTACTCTGATACTCAGGTACCTGACCTTTCTACCATCAGTTTAGCCACTATCTGTGTGTTCACCTTTTTCTGCTCTTCAAACTTCTGAACAGCAAAAAAAAATATATAGGATGGTTGTAGAAACAGGCTCCAGGACATTAAAGGAAGATAACATCAGGTGGAAGCAAAATGAAAGAGTTCCAGTGACTTCAGAGCAGATTCCCCACAGCCCTGAAGCTAATAAGGAGATGGGTCCAGGACTCCATGGTGAAAGTTGATTTCTGCACCTCCCCTGTCCTCAGCCTCCTTAGAGCACTCCCCACACCCTCCCCTGTGGCTCTGCTCTTTTCTGTTCTCCTCGTCCCTGGTAGGACTCGAACAGCAGGACTCATTGTATCTCATCCCCCACGACCCAAAGCTTCGTGCATCTGATGTGACATGCATCCCAATAGGTAAATGAATGGGATATAAAGGGGGTGGAAGGGACTCTGGAAGTTGCAGAATCCCACTGCTTGGTTTGCATTTGAGGATACTGAGATCTTGAGGGTCCAAGTGAATTTCTTGCCCAAAGCATCCCCGTTTTTTTGCATCTTCTAGAAGATGTCAGTTAACACCATGGCTGTGACTACCTTTGATTGCCTCTAGGGGAGAGATATTCTAAAGTTCACAGAAGATACTTCCCAGAAGGTTCCTTGCCACCCCCCCCAATTTTCATACCACCTCGGCCCACTGCCATTATTACAAATCCAGTTCTTTTCAGACTGGCTCAGTTCATTTCTGAGCCTCTGTGAGGGGTGCCACAGTGCAATGAAGACCCGACTGTATTTTCCATTTCTGTGATCAACTGTTACCTTGTGTGGCAGGGTTAGGGGTTACATTGTGTTTCCCACACTGATATGTCAAAGTCCTAAATTTAATACCTGTGAACATGACCTTGCATGGAAATAGGGTCTTTGCAGATTTAATCAAGTTAAAAATGAGGTCATTATTGATCCAATATGACTGGCGTCATAAGAAGACAACCACGCGAAGACACGGAAAGTAGAAAGCCAGGTGACGACAGAGGCAGAAATCAAAGTGCCGTAGTTGCGAGCCAAGGAATGCCAAGGGCGGCCGGACACAGCCAGAAGCTAGGAAGAGGCAACGAGGGATTATTGTTTCCAGGCTTCAGAAGGAGCCTGGCCCTGACAATACCTTGATTTCAGACTTCCAGCTTCCAGAACTGTGAGATAATAAATCTGTACTGTTTCAAGTTCATGGTACTTGGTCATGGCAACACTAGGAAACTATCACGTGCAGTAATAAAGGCAAAGAGGAAGGGTAACCAGAAGCTGAAGGAAAGAAAGAGCTGCTTTTCTTGGGTTGGTTTACTAATGTCATTGGTATTCATTTTTCATTGAAATGATCCACAGTGGTTCCACATGATCCTCTGAAAAAAAATTCATGAGGGGACCCTCTCTGTCACTTCTTTAAAATATAATATATTGATAGTTTGCTATTTGACTACATTTCTATGATAGAATTCAGCTGTTTTTTAATATTCTAGGTTTTAATAATCTAGTTTCTTCTCAATCTGATGGATTTGGTTTTTTTTCTGTTTTATTTACTTTGCCTTTTAATATTTTATTTTGTAATGCAATATAAATGCACGAATACTAATATGTATTTCCTCAAAATATAGAATCAAAGGCACTTAAAAATACTAATTACCCATAATACTTTTTTTAGTCCAAATGATCCACATGATTATCTGTTCCAAGGCTCTGATTTGCTCTCCAGAAATAATATTAACAATTAAATCAGAACTTACAATAATCAGTTTCAGTAGTTTCTTTTGTAATGCTGTTCTCTGTTTACAAATAGCACAAACTGAAGTAAGGACTACTTAGAATCGTATTTTTCAAAACAAAAAAAATTTTTTAAGGTCTTACAAATTATAATATGTATCGAGTGTCCAAGTTTAAAAACATCTGTCAAGAATTTTCACATATTACCCAATTTTTAAGCACAGCCATATTCTATAACCTTCTCCAAGATAATCTACTCTATTTTATTACTCAATCATCTGAAAAATTCAAGAGTTTTTTAAGGAAGTGTTGCCCCACAGATTTAGCGGCTAAACAACGTCCAAGAGTGGGGATACACAGATATCCTCACTGGTCAGAAATCTTAATTCTTTTTAGAGGCCATTCTGGATTGTTGCAAACTCTTTTGGAAGGTTGGGGGTTCAGCTTATGCTCTATGCAGGGCGCAGCTGGATGCCTATGTCTTTGAAGGCACTGGGATGTATGAGTCAGACCCAAGGTCAAAATCAATAGAACATTCAATACATCAAAGTGCTCCATCTGTGGGATGTTTTCTGCCCCATTTATGCTAGAAGTTGCAAGATCGGATTGTAGGTGATTATACAGGGGGCCGGGCTACCGGAAGTAGAGCGTTGGAAACACTTACTTGAGTGTGGTGAGTTCTGTAAGGGATGGCTGAGTAGCCTTGAGATAGCTTTCCCTTCGCGCAGCAACTTTGGGAGAAGGCTTGGGGCTGGTGTCCGAGTCCCCGCTGTCTTCATCTCCCATGGCCTTGATGTAGCTGCCGCTCCGCATTCTACGGCAGGGAATTTCATCATCTTTACCTCGAGGGGTGTACCCTGTCCATTCATCCTGAGGGACCTATGCAGATACAAAACAGATAGTTCATGCTTTATAAAAGTCTATCTTCTTCTTTTCTTTCCTGACTGTGAATATGGGTAATACAGGTAATTATGTAAAACTTTAGACATTAACTTTTCAACAGTAGTGTTTTACCATAATTGGTCTGAAAATATTTTGAATACATGCAAATCTATGTCTCAAGCTTTGAAAGAACCTGTGTACTAGGAAACATTACAACAATTTGATTCACTTCTCCATTTTCTCACGCTGAAAATAATTGTCAGGCATACGGATGCCCTTGGAAAGCGGTTTTATTTGAGCTTTTCAATGATTTGTTTTCAGTTGTTATTTAAAATTCAGGAATGTTTCTCTTTTACCTTCCCTGCATCTTCCATCTCGAGCATCTTGTATCCATAGTGCTTCCTCCTAAACCAGTGGTCTATACCAGCTGCATTCACTTCCCAAGAACCGATTCTTTCTGAATCCTCTTAATTTGGATTCAGCCTCCATAGAGTGCTTGAAACACTCTTTGAAGGTTTCCAATGATCTCCTCATAAAAGCTAGTGGCACTTTCTTAATTTAAATTTTTCTTGGCCTCTTCACACACACACACACACACACACTCTCTCTCTCTCTCTCTCTCTCTCTCTCTCTCTCTCTCTCTCTCTCTCTCTCAAAACACCTCTTAAGAGTCTCTCCCCTTTTGGCTTTCTGGTTACTCTACTTACCTGATTTACCCACTACTTATCTGGATTGTTCTTTTCCTCTAGCTTTGCTGGATCCTGCTCCAAGTCCCTAATTGTGGGGACCCCTCAAGACAATGTTCTCGGCACGCTGTTCGTTTTTCTTTCTACAATCATTTCCTTTGAGTTCAGCAGGGCACCACACTGTGCTACAGAGGGCTTCTTTCTGACCTTATTTTCAGTTCTTAGATTCCCCAGTTCAACATGGACCCAACCTAGGGTCTCATATCTCCTCCATTTGGTAAAAGAAATACACAATAATGGCCACTCTTTGTATCCATTAAGAAGTAACGAACACCCTACGTACTGTGCACAGAACACTGCACAGGGCTTAATTAAAAGAGACCAGAAAATGGGGAGGCTGGTTCTTGCCCTCAACAAGCTGATAACAGAGATGAGAAGACAGAGCATACAAAAATCTGGCAACAGTTCCAAGTCAACATGCTAGCTTCAGATGTTTCAGATGTGGTGCCGTAGATGAACTATGCACTAAGGAGACACTAGGAACAGGAGTTATCAGTAATGGTGATAGGGAAGGAGGATCCAGGAAGGACTCCCGAGAACTGGCCAGGTTTGCACTGAGAAGGTAAAAAGGTATTGAATATTTTCATGCTAACTATTCACTGATTATCCATTAAATAATGCCATGTTTCATTATTAACATTTAACTATGCTAAGAAATTTGCTTATAGGATCTTGTTTCATCGATACAACAACTCTGTGTATTTTTCTGTATTTCTCAGATGAGAAGCAGAAGCTCAGAGAGCTTAAGAAATTTGCCAAAGAACACATAACTAATAAATGGCAGCACTAGGGTCCAAAGCATTTTTGGTTTAACTCAAAGATAAGTGTTTACTTGATCTAAAATTTATGATTAATAACATACAAATTTTAAATCTAAAGCGTTAACTGTCCACAATGATACACACACAGAGTAGACATAGATTTTTAAACATGATCGGTTCTAGGAACTGAGAACAGACATTCCACTAAAAGCACTATGCTTTCCTCCTTAATTTATACATTTCTCTATATAATTTGAAAATGTATATCTAGAAACATCAGACTGAGGAGATGCTACTATTCCTGGACCTGAAAACAGTGGTTTGTAGGTTCTAATGTTGAAAACTACCAATAAAGTTTGGTTAAGCTTCACTATGCAGCTTATTTTATTTAACGAACTCTTAAATCATGCTTGCTATATGCAAGCACTGTTCTAAATGCTTTACAAATGTTAACTCATTTGATCCACACAGCTAAGGGCACTATTATTATCCCCATTTTACAAATGAGGAAACTGAGGTTATGTAACTCGCCCAACATCCCAGCTACAAAGGGCCAGAGTTCCAGCCCAGCAGCTCCTGGGCTCTTGCCATGACCATATTTGACGCTGTCTCTCTGTCTGATCTTGTGGCACCTATAGAACCGAACAACTATAGTCCCGTGACACCTTTGTCATCCATCACATCTGATCCATTTGCCATTTATTAATTGTGGTAGTAGCAATGTAGAGTTTTTGCTTTTTTAGCTAAAAACCCATCCACATCACCATAGCAACAGGGAGACTTCTTAGGGAAATTATAAATGCTGAGAACAGTCTTGTTTTCCTTCCATTGGCAGGTGAGTCACTGCAAAGATATGATCATACTCAGAACCTCATTATTGGCTCAGTAATTACATCTTATAAATTAAGCTGGTACAGCTGAGGGTCACAGAGGAGGCAGCCGATGCTTGCCATTTCTCAGTACTGATGCACAGCTCATAAGTGTTGCTCTCTGAACTATGTCAGAGACCAATGACAACTTATAAGCTCATATTGCTTATGAAATAAAACACGGCAAATTTTTGTTTAGGTGTTTTGTTTTTTTCAAAGTTAGTTAATGGTAGAAACTTGGTCTTATACTAGAAACAGGCTGCAACTGTTGCTAAGGGAACCAGCTGGGAAGTATTTAATGTGTATATGTTTCAATTAAACATATTTTTCAAGTGATAGCAGCTAAGAAGTTTATGGAAGTGATTTGCTTTGGAATGGGTTTTAAAAATCAATACATTATTCATATACTGAAAGGTAGCCTACAATAAATTACATGTAAAATAATACAGAAATTAGCTCCAGGAAAAATGTAAAGAAACAGAACCTCAAGACTTTGGAGAAGAAAAATATTGTTGCTGAACAATAAGGGCCAGCAAAGTCGCTATAGTTTGAGCCACAGTTTTTATTATGTCTCTTAAATTTGAAAGCAAAAGAGGAGGTAGTGGTTGGTTACATTGTTTTCAAGGAAAGCTTACCAGTTTGTTTAGGGGCCAGGGCATGAAATGTTACTCCCTTTCCATTGAAAAGAAAGGAGAGTCATGTGCTGCAGCTACTATAGTGATCTAGTCAAGGTTGCTGTGTCTTTCCGTGTCAGTTGCACAGAGAGAAAAGATTTAGGCAAATCCAAAGAAAAAACTAACCTTGCAGCTGTCTGAGAAAACCTTTCTATTACTGGTCCTAGTGGTTAGAGGAATGGAAGTCTTTGTAAGAAAGGGAAGCTGGAGCAGATAAAGGAGCAGCCTGGGCACTTGTTGACAACAGGCAAGCCAGATGTCCTGCTTGCCTGCACGAGCTTCATGGGGCGGTTAGACCCAGTAAACGTTAAAGAAACAGCAATAAAATCAGTCTGATAAAGCTTAGGGTTTAACAACAGTATGGGTTAGAGAAAAAGAGGATTATCTGCTTTTTAATGCGTATGTTTAAGCATGAAACTCCAGTGGAGAACTTTATTTTTGAGAGAACAAAATGAGGATTAGTGTGCATTTTTCTATTTTGGGGATAGCCAGGCTATAACTTAAACCATATGTCATGGTTCAGGAGTAAAAAGACCTATCTCTGACAAGGAATGACCATAACCAGGTGCTATCATCCCCTAATTACAGGATGAAGATGCTTTCTTAGTTGAAATAGTGTCATGGGCACTGAATGATGGGCCATCCTAATGTAACAAGAGAAAATTAATACCACCTAATGGTGGCATGCTTACATTTTCTGTCTCCCTCTTTGTCTCTCTCCTTGTCTGCCTCCCTTCTTCCTTCACTTTTGCAAGGTTTTTTTTCTTTTTCTTTTTTGTTCCAGAGAAGGCAGGATTTATTACTTGCAGCAAGTAAGGAAAACACCTGCTTTCCTAAAGCGGTGTCTCTGCAAGTATTTTTTGCTTGTTCATTTTCAAGCCATGGTCTGGGTGCCGGGAATGTGCAGGCAGTGAACCATACAAACGTTGATCCCAAGTTGTGGAGCTTACATTGCAGAAGGAGAGCAGGAAGAGATGGATGATAGACAGATATACCCATAAATGAACAAGACGATTTCAGAAACCATAAATGCCATTAGGAAAATAAGATGGGGTGATGTGACAAAGGGGTTGGAGGAGAACTCCTTTAACTTGTTCCTCAGCAAAGCCACTGGGAAGAGGTAACATCTAAGAGGAGATCAGTTCCGACCAAAGGAGCCAACCTGGAGGAGAGCTGGGGAAGCGCTTCCAGGCAGAACGATCAGCCAGTGTGAAGTCTCTAGAGTAGGGATAAGTTGTATGTGTAACTGAAGCCTAGGAAGAAGATGCCATTGTGGCGGGAGAGTCCTGACCAAGAGGGAAATGCCAGGAAAGGCTGGGGAGGTGGGACCAGGTCACACAGGCTCTTGTAAACCCATCTCAAATCTTCCTTCAAGCTGAACTCAGCAATCCCAAAGGTCCCTCCAACTGCTCCAGCCTAAATTCAACTCCTCTGTGAAATCTATAGCATGTACCATCTACATAAGGGGTCAGCCAACTGTAGCTCACAGGTGAAATCCAGCTTGCCATCTGCATTTGTAAATAAAGTTTTATTGGCACACAGTCATGCCCACTCATTATGTATTGACTGTGGCTGGTTTTAAATTAGAAGGGCACAGTTGTATGGTTGTGATGGAGACGGTATGGCCTCTAACCTGATCCACAGATTCCTTCTAAGTACTTAAGTTGCATAATCCTACAATGGCATTTATATATATGACTTGTTTTCTGTATCTTTGTGTTATCTCTCCAATGGCTCAGTAAGCTTGCTAAAACTGGGGGAAGCCGTACTGCTGAAGGGTTAGGGGCTTGGGCTCTGCAACCAGCTTGTCCAGGTTTGGGTTTCTGCTGGACCACTAAATAGGGATGTCCATGGGCTCATTAATTAAATTCCCTGTGCCTCAGTTTCCTTGTCTGTTTCCTACTCCATAAGGTTATACATGGATTAAATGAGGTAATGACCATGAGCACACAGGAAGTGCTCAATAAAGGTCTGTTTTATGGGAGTTCTGCACTCGGCACACAGATGCTCCCTCATGGTGGATGACTTTGGCTTTCCAAGAAGACTCTCATGCCTTGCTTTCAATTTCTTTGATAATGGAGGGGCAGAAATAATTGAAATATATTAAGCAAAAACTTAAATTTCTAATATACTGCCTATGCCCATCATTTTTAAGTGAGACTGGCCCATCAGGAAATACTCTACATTCTCTGTCCTGGGGACTCATCTCTATTCTGTAGGACTGAGGTGGGAGCCTGCTTCCTTGGGCCAACTGAAGCTGGCCTGGCTTCCCAGTGATCGAATCTCAAATGACTCCTTTTTGTTCATAAAGCAGAAATCTTAAGGAAAAAGAAAACTCCATGGGAGATATTTATGTATTTGGAGAAGCTATTTTTCTTTTAGAAACCTTGACTCAAGACCTATGCATTCCAGATGTCTGAGGACGGTTAAGGCCAACAGCCAGTGGTCAGGGAGGTGCTGGACTGCACGAAGTGTCTGCTCTGTGCAGCGCTCAGTCACTGTGGTGGGGAGAGGCTGGAAAAGAAGAACTAATTAATTCCAACACCAATTTTGCATTCACTCACTGTGTGTGACCTGGAATGAGTCACTTCACCTCTTTGATTCAATTTTTCCATCTGTAAAATGGGGATGATAATAGATGTATAATGACTAGAGATAATGTGTGTGAATATAGCTTGTGAACTTCAAAGCACCATTAAAAATCTGAGAATAGGGCTTCCCTGGTGGTGCAGTGGTTGGGAGTCCCCCTGCCAGTGCAGGGGACGCGGGTTTGTTCCCCGGTCCGGGAGGATCCCACATGCCGCAGAGCGCTCTGTGTCCATACCGCAAAAAAAAAAAAAAAAAAAAAAAAAAAAAAAAAAAAAATCTGAGAATATATGTTATAGATCTGTCTCCTCGTGGCTACTTTTAAAGTATGGCGAGCTATAAATATCTTGGGATTAAAAAGCAGTGGTGTTTTAACTAACATCCTTCTAGTCATTAAAGTAGATATTCTAGTATAAAGATATAAGAGCAAAGGGAATATATATATGTAACCCTATGTAAAAACAGAAAAATCTCATATATGAAAATTATAAATATAAATAAAATATATTATTATATATTTCTATTTATGATATATGTAATTTATAACATATAATATAATGTATATTATATATATTTTATATATATATAAAAGGTTTCCCATAGGGAACCTTAAAGTAGCATCATTCAAGGTAATTCCTTCTGTCTGAATGTCTCAAACTCTTTGCTAATTTTTTTTTGTGGGGGGCAGGGGGAGGTTATCCTATTCCCCTCTTGGTTAATAGAATTTCTATTCTATTCTGAACAGACAAGGTACCCTTAATTTTACACTTCCTCAGCTTTCCCCTAAACTCCAAATGCTGCATTTTACTGAATCCAAGATACCAATGTAAACTCCTCAATACATTTTTGTACCACTAAGAAAGAAACACCACCAATTAAGCTCTGACACTCCATAGATTCAATGATACATTCCAATATCAAAGATGCTAAAATGTGAAAAATATGGAGCTCAGGAATCTATCAAACAGCTTTTAAAAGAATATGTGCAAAAATAAGAACACGAATGGATGTATTCTGGGATAGCAATTATAGAACTTTATGTTTGTATTCCTTAGTGACCAGATTAATAACAGTTAGCATTCATCTATGTCATGCTTTGGCCAAAAACATAAGTTTACACAATTGTCCCATGATGCTTACAACCGCCTTGAAGGATAGGAAGAGTAAGTATTATAATCTCAGTTTATCAAATAAAGAAACTGAAGTCCAGAGAGGTTAGTAGCTACGTCAGAGTGACACCGTGCCCAAGCTGGGAGGGGTCTGCCATACACAGTCCAGGGATTTTTTTTTTCTTCGTATTTAGATCTTGGTTGTTTTAGGAGTAACACTTGTCATTTTACGATAATCTAAAGAACACAGAGTTCAGATAAGAAAACAACTTCTGAGAGTTTTAAAGTCTGGAGGAAAAAATAATTCATAAACAAAGAACTACATACCTTGAAATTAAAATAAGACACTATTGCAGACATGGGAAGGCTTACTTTGAAAAGGCCCTTCCAATGCACATGGGGTTTGGCTGAGCTGCTGTCAGAGTATAACTCAATGTAGATAGAGTCAGACATTCTGTGCCGGGGATGGTCTGGGAGCCGATGGCTGGGAGATGAAGCCATGTGTGAGTGACTCCTTGAGAGCAGATTATCTCAGGATGGGAAGTTGGATGGTGAGGTTTGGAGTAATGAAAATGCGTGAGATTTGGGGAAATCTGAGAGCCACAAAAGGAATGCAGACACTTAGAAAGCCGGGACAGCCGAAATGGAGCATGTGTCCTGAAATATACCAGAGGAGGCCGGGGTAATTCTGTGAGCAGTTCTGGGCTGCGGAGATTTGGGAGGAAAACACATAAACCTGAGGCAGAGGTGAGGTTTAGAGCCAGTTTCTATTTCATCCGGAACCAAAGAAGCTGGGAGAAATAACTTAGGCATTTGGTTCATTAGGTAGAAATAAAGACAGTATAGCAAGGAAGAGCTGTGATTAAAATGGTGGGTATCAATACTAGGCTTGTATTTGCAAGGCTACCCGTTAGCAGCTGTTGATTTCTTCAACAATTGAGCATTTCAATTGAAGCAACCAGGGGAGTGAGGGCACTTGGCTATAGCTGAAGGGGGCCAACCGACTTGGCCTTTCCCGAGCTTGATAAGGAAGGGTAAATAGGAGGAGGCAAAACTGTACTTAGGAAAGGAAAGCTGGGGATCTGAGATAATTACAGAATAAGCTGACATTTATAGAGTAATCTCAAGGGCTGGCAGTGATACCAATGTGACTTTATTTTAATCCCTCTAGCAGTCCTATGAAATAGACACTCCTGTTTCCATTTTACTGCGGCAAAACTGAACTCAAAAAGCTGGACTGACTTGCCCAAGGTCATCATAACGAGTAGGAGTCTGCATTTATCTGATACCAAAGCCTTTGAGGCTATCACGCTGCCTCTGATACGTTGATTGAGGGTGTGAACAAATTAACTTAAAAAAAAATGGAGTGCGTGCTCCCAGGCTCTGTACTTTTTAAAAATAAAATATAACTGTTGAAATAAGCACACCCAGTAGCTTGTCCCTAATTGGCTAGCACGGATAAAGAGGGTTTAAAATAATAAATATGGAAAAGACTTGTGAGATAAAGCAGCGCTTACTGTCTCACCATCGCGTGGCGCCCTTAACAACTGTCGTTCTCAGTTTTTGCTTAAACGTATATGGACAGTGTGTGAGGAATCAGAAGACCTGCCTGACTGCCACACTTTTCAAGGGTGCTGTGAGGGCCTCCAAGCACTCTGGTGGTTTTTCAGCATTTGTAAGAAGGCTTTGCCCTGGAGGTCAAGGTCCTGCCTTGCACTCTGTACAGGAATGGCTGTAATGCGTCGGCCTTCTAAGCACTTTTAGTGAGCTCTCAGATTCCCTACTCACTCTGCTCCTTTGCATCTTCTTTGCAGCTGGGAGAACTGCTTTTCTGCTCCACACAGCTTTCAACTTGACAAATGCGACTTGGCATAAATGTCCCTGTAGCCTTTTTAGCTTGCTCTTTTCAGAGCAAAAGCGGGGAAAAAAAAAAAAAAAGAGCAAGAATAGGAAAATTACAATTACACGATGTGTAGATCCCGAGGCCTGATTTCCCTGGCAACCACCCTTTCTAACTCCCCTTGAATCCTGAAGCTGGTGTAAAAGTTAATTTGCTTCAGATTGCTTAAAAATTACCTATCAAGGACAAGAGTAAATACCTACCTCTTTTTAAATAGGGCTAATACCCTTTGCCACATCTTTCTCCAAATAACATTTTAAAATACCCTTGAATAGAACTTTGTAAACAATGCTATTTGATGGTGATTCACTCACTGCTACCCTATGGAATTATTCTCACCCACGTACGTTTATAGGTATCTACAGGGTACCTTGCACCATAGCAGGTGCCAGGGCGATACACCAAAGACATTTCACAAAACACAGTCTGGTCTCAAAGGGGTTTACAAGTTTTAAGTGGATCAGGCAAATCTGGGGGATGGATGAAGGAAAAGAGTAAAAATAGCTTTAAAGCGAATCAAGCTAAGTTGAGTATTAAATTTCAGTACCTCCGAATTACCTACTGGCTTTGTAGTTTGTTCTTATGAATCCTCTTCTTGGTGCTAAAACTGTTCCTTTGGAGTTGAATGTATCTGTGCAAATGCAAAGTGCATTTCCATTGGGAAATGACACTGCAGGAGAAATGTGGAGGGGCAAAGTCTGTGACCCCTCAAAGGAGGGGAAGGATCCATGGGCCTTTGAGGGCTGGCAGAAAATATTGCTGAGGTGATGCTCGTGTCAAAGGGGGCACGATCTGTTGGGAAGATACCCTTGTGATACCAGAACAAGAAATAGTAACTATGGTACTATATTCCAGTATAATATGAGGAGAGGGGAGGAAAACGCATTTTATTCATTGTCTACCCTGTCTTTTGATTGTAGTGAACGTCTGTGGCTTCTGCTACCCAGTTCTACTTCTGATTCTTGTTGTCACATCCCCACGATTTTGCTTTGGGGAAACCTTGCTCCCCCCAACTTGAGGTCTCCATATGTTTCAGGAGTAGCAGAGGACTTGGCTTTTCACGTTCCCCAGCTCTATTGCTTGTCTCATGGCTCAGCGTGTGATCTCAGGCTGTTCAATCAGCAAGCATCTCTGGACCTTTGCTTGGAAGCTGGGACAAAGACTGTTCCTCTCCTTCAGTATATCTATAGGGAAGCAATTAGCTTTAGGACCTGCTGGCAGCCATTTTATATTCCCTGCTACACAAACATTATCTCAGGTAATACAAAACCCCAGCATTGTTAGTCATTCCACTGAAAAGATGAGAGAATTGAGACTTATGCTTTAAATAACATCCTCGAAAATTTATAGCTAGTAAACCATAGTCAGAATTGAAAGGCACATTTGTCTCACTCAAATTTCTATGCTCTTTTCATCCTATCATCATATCATTCTGTAAGCTTCAAAACTTAGTAATTTTCCATTAAACATAAAACTCAGGCATTAAGTTGCTGGGAGATACAACACTATAACATTTTGAAACCTGTAACAAGTAGTGAGGGTTAGCTGCTTGGAAGAACCAAAAGACTTTAAAAAGTAATGCCCACAGAACACCCGTCACCCAGCAGTTATAGCTGGCTACAAGTTTTAGTGAAATATGAGCAAGAACACAAACATTCAAATAGATAGCAAGATAAAAACACCAGAGGTTTAGGTCTATGGTAAATATATGTATGTCCACTGACTATACAGAAGATAAGCTAATTTAGAGTCCTTAGTGTTTTTTTTTTTTTTTGCGGTAGGCGGGCCTCTCACTGTGTGGCCTCTCCCCTTGCGGAGCACAGGCTCCGGACGCGCCGGCTCAGCGGCCATGGCTCACGGGCCCAGCCGCTCCGCAGCATGTGGGATCTTCCCAGACCGGGGCACGAACCCGTGTCCCCTGCATTGGCAGGCGGACTCTCAACCACTGTGCCACCAGGGAAGCCCTAGAGTCCTTAGTTTTTAATGCAACTGTTAATTTCTAACATGTCTTTCTTTCTTTTTTTTTTTGGTACGCGGGCCTCTCACTGCTGAGGCCTCTCCCGTTGCGGAGCACAGGCTCCGGACGCGCCGGCTCAGTGGCCATGGCCCATGGGCCCAGCCGCCCTGCGGCACATGGGATCCTCCCGGACCGGGGCACGAACCTGCGTCCCCTGCATCGGCAGGTGGACTCCCAACCACTGCGCCACCAGGGAAGCCCTCTAACATGTCTTTCTGACATATTGGAGGCATGTCTGTTGGCTTGCCATGGCTAGCTGAGCCATCATATTTTTCCATTATTTTTGCAGTCACTAGCACGTAGGTTTCTGTACTATAATTCCATGACTTGAATCCCCTGAGGCAAACTAGACTTCTGTGTCTGCTGTTCAGAAGCAGCGATGTGGGTAGAAGGTTAGTGAGCTTCCTCCTGGGGTCAATAGAAGCCCAGGTGTAGAAATACCATTCATCAAAAGTAAACTTCAGTGTTGGCTACAATTTTATGAATCTCCCAGATGTATGGAGACCCCAGTCCTTGTCAAATGCTTATGAGCATGGATCTTTCTCCTTAGAACGTAAAGTCTGATAATCTTATTAGGAACAACTGTTAATGCTCGTTCAGAGTCTAAAAAATATCAAGTCCATCATCTCCACTATTAATACTTAATTTCCAAATTATGAATTTTGAAATGAATTTCAGCAAATATTTTCCTTTTGTTTATCATTAATTTGGGGATATTAAGTTTCTCAGATGATGCAATAAATTATTATACTTGTGAATCATTCACTTAGCTAGTTGGCATCTATTAAAAAAAAACCCAACAGATTTAAGAAGGAGACCCAAGTAAAAATTTCCTGCTTTTCATCGCTATCATATGATTACTACTGCATCTTGGTGATGTTTGGACTTTTTATTCCAAGTTACATTTACAACACCTGAAAGTGTACTGCATTCAAATGGACCAAAATAGAATCCTTCCTTCCTGAATACCACACTCTAATACAACCATACGATCATCTTTCAAATTACGTGAATCTAGAAAGAACTGAATAATATTTTGAGTGTCCTTTACACATGTGTAACACAAAATTCCACGTTAATAATCCTTGTATGGGGAAATTGTCTCTTGAGGATTTGTATTTTAAGCCTATATTTCAACCCACTTCCTCTAGACAGCATGATATCTAGAGCTAAGAGAAGTTGTCACTAAAGCCTGGGCACAGATGAGTGATACACCCAACAGCTACCTGAACCAGGATTTCCAAACTAGCTCAAGCTCCAGTGAGAGGGCATGTTCTACCTGGAGTATTCATTGTAGGGTTTGAGGTAAGGTTTCTTAGACCAAACTTTATGATGGTATTCTTTTCCTTTGTGTTAGTGGTTAGGCTGGAGGTAAAAGTACAATACCATTTCTTTTGTGATGTTTTCAAAATACTGTTAAAGTATTCATTCACTTATCCAATACATTATTCAGTGTATATTATTGTGAAATAGCTGCTGCTTTAGCCACAGGGGACACGGCAATGTATAAACAGAAAAAAAATTTGCCTTCGCGGGGAAGGAGGAAAAGGACATTCATAAGATAAATAAAATGTACGTTACATGGTGAATGTGCTATGGAGAAAAAGAAAGCCGGGGGGTGGGGACCAGAGGGTACGTGTGGAGGAGGGAGCCGGGCGGGATGTGCAGTGTTGAAGGGTGTGCACAGACCCGGAAGTTCTCATTGAGAAAGAGACCTCCGAGTAAAGATCAGCACGATGGGGGGTGAGGGATTAGCCCTGAGATCTGTAGGGTGAGTGCTTGAGGCTGAAAGAAGAGTGAGAAGGTCCTGAGGGGAGGCCAGGTGGGAGGGAGAGGAGACTGTAGGTGAGCGCAGCTGTGTGTGATGGTGGGCGTGATGGCAGTCAGGTGTGGGGTGCAGATCATGTGGGCTTTGCAGGCCATGGTGGTGACTGCGGCTTTGACTCAGGGTGAGATGGGAATAGATCAGGGGTTTTGATGAGAGATGTGACACTTTCTGGCTCAAGAGGATCGCTTCCAGTGCTGGTTGAGAATGGCTAGAAGGGGGTAAGTGTAGGATCCACAGGGACAGTGTGGGGGGCTTATGCAGCGATCCAGACTAGAGTGGAGGTGAGGGATGCTGGTGGTGGAGGAGGAGATGGGGAGAAGATAGGGCCAGCAGGTTTCTTAACGATGATTGGGACATGGCTGTTGCAGGTAAGAGAGGAGTCATGAAAGACTCCAAGGCTTTTGGCCTCATCAGTGGGATGGTGTAAATTCCCATTAGCTGAGATGAGGAGGCCCAAGGGAGGTGCAGAGATGGGGGACAAAGCTTAGGAGTTCAGTTGGGGATGTATTCAGTTTGAGATGCCCACGAGACATCTCAGTAGAGAGACTGAATGGGGATGTGGGTATCCAAGCCTGGGAGTTCAGGTAATGTGGCTGGCAAACCAAACGTGGGCAGTCCCACGGTATTTAAAGCTCTGAGAATAATGAGGTGATCTAAGAAATGTAAAAGAGAGAAGTGGCCCAAGAGGTGTGCCCATTGGGCACCGATCCAACCTCAGGAGCTGGGGAGTTGGGCAGGAACAAGCAAGGCTGTCTGAGAAGGGTCACTGAGGTGTGGTCCTTAAGGCTGAGTGTGGAGGGTTTGTTGAGGAGGAAGGAGTAATGAACTGTCACGGTGATTCTTCCCTGGTCTTAATCCCACTGGGGCACAAAATCAGCAAGGTTCATTTTAGCCCCGAGTCCTGAGCTGCTTTATCTGAAGGGTTCTGTGTTCGTTAATCAGCTTTATCTTCCCAGCAAGCTGCAAGCTTCTTGAGTCCAAGGCTTTTGTTTTCTTCTTTCTCTCTCTCTCTAAAGCAGGAGCTTTTGAACACTTTTTAAACTATGTTTCACACTAAGAAATACACCTTACTTTGGAAATGGGTACATGCACATACACCACTGAAAGAAAGAACTACTTAACCTCTCTGCATGCCACACACTCTCCTATTTTCTTCTATTGTATTCTACTTAATTAAAAATAATGTCGTTTGTGACCCACTGGATTGATTTCACTAACCACTAATTGGTTGCGGCCATTGGTTTGAAAAACATTGTTTTTTAGAGCATCCAGTACCGAGCACTGCCACGCTCATTATTCATCAGAGAGACAATGTGATTCATCTTTGTTTCTCCCAAAGCACCTTCGATAAAGTAAATGCCTAAGACGTGCTTGCTTGTTGGATGAATAGCTATGAGACCCTAAAGTAATACTCCTTGAATTGAGTGCTCCGGCTCTCAGTTACCTTTACGTTTACTGATTGTATTTTTGTAGAAGAATATGTCTAAATGGCTCTCTATCTTCAGAATAAGGACAGACAGGAGTGTCTTTCTGAATGGGCCCCTGTGTAGCCGAGAGTCAGAGAATGCACTGGCCAGGGTTGGAGATGCCCTCCCAGAAGGAGTCAGTCCATCAGCTGGGTTGGTACCATATGTGCAAAAGCAAGAGCAGGCAGCCTGATGCTTGAATGTATTTGCATGTTGTTTTTCTAAAAATTGACATATACTTGACTTACAATAGTATATTAGTTTCAGGTGTACAACATAGTGATTCAGTAGTTTTATAGATTATACTCCATATAAAGTTATTATAAAATATTGGCTATATTCCCTAAGCTGTACAGTACACCCTTGTAACTTATTTTATACCTAGTTGTTTGCACCTCTAAATGTAACACCTGAAATCACAAAACTCCTGGAAGAAAGCACAGGCAGTACATTCTGACATCGTCTTAGCAATAATTTTTTTGGATCTGTTTCCTCAGGCAAAGGAAACAAAAAAAATAAGCAAATGGGGACCTCATCAAACTTAAAAGTTTTGCACAGTGAAGGAAACCATTAACAAAATGAAAAGGCATTTGCATGTTATTAATAAATAAATTAAAAGGCTTTCATTCACCTTAGAACAGCCCTGTATTTTTATGCTAATTTATATGGTACTTGATGTCAATGTGAAACTTCTGTCATTTAAGAAGAAGAGAGAAAAACCCATTAAATATCTATGACCAAAATAGAAGGACTGGGACAAAAAATCATTAGGAATAACATGTTTTAAAATCTTGAAGTGTCCATGTATAGAAATGATATATTATGCAACCTAGACGTTTCATTAAAGGAATCTTTAAGCACCTGGCATATAGTAAGCTCTCAATAAATGTTAGGTAATGTCTAAACCCTTCTCCACACAGCACACCTACAAACGTGCCACAGAAGAAAATGGAATGTTTTGCCACTATGCAATTCTTACCCAGGTAGTTTTTCACGTACGGGGAAGGATCATAGTGAAATGAATATAGTATAGAGTTTGGAATCAGGTAAAGCCGGGTTCAGATCTGACTCTACGACTTACCAGGTGTGATTTTGGCCCAGTGACCTTAATCTCTTTTAACTTCAGTGTTCTCAAACATCAAATGAGGACAGGAACACATACTCAGGGCCTTACTGTAAGGATAAAGATGGTATGAACTTCCATATAAGTATTTTATATATATATATATATATATATATATATATATATATAGTTTATTAAATAAAAGCTTGTTTTTGGAATTCAGAAGGTATTTTTGTGTAGAAATCATGTTGTAAGTGATGATTAAGTTCCCATGGGGAGCCAACCCCCTACAGCCTATTTAATTCATAATAGAGCTGAACCGTGGTGGACTGTGGAATAGTTCAAGGCTCTTTGAGCCTGGGGGTGGGACGGGCTTGGGTTGGGAAGTTCTGTGCACTTGGGGGAATCTTTAGTGGCCTGTGAGTGAGGGACAGTGGATCAGTCAATGTTCTGAGAGCAGAACAGAATGAACAGAGATTTCTTTGAAGGAACTGGCACATGGTTTTGGTTTTGGGGGATGGCAAGCATGAAATCTGGTGGGCAGGCTGGTGGGCTGGACACTCAGGCCAGAGCTGGTACTGCCGTCTGCAGGCAGAGCTGCTTCTGCTCCTGGAAGAAGAGCTTTGCTCTTAGGCCTTTCACCTGATTGGACGAGGCCCACCCACATTATCAGGGGTCAGCTCCTTTCCTTAGTCAACTGACTGTAGATTTTAATCTACACAATTCCTTCCCAGGGATGCCTGGATTAGTGTTTAAGTAAATAACTGGGTCCTCTAGCCTAGCCAGGTGGGACACCCAGAACCAACCATGAGACTCCAGGTGCAGACAGGGCCCTCCAGCACTGGTTGATAGGCAGGCTCTCTTCAGGCGTGAGCTGTATGTGCTCTGTTCATTCTCTAGGAGTTAGTTTGGGTCAAAACCTACATGTAAATACCAGCTCCCTAACTGGCCACCCAGGAGCCCCACAAAGGCTGTCCAAGCAGAGGGAACCTCTGCTGTTAGGACTTCAGACCCAGCGCCTAGCAGAGCACCCGCCGGGCTCGTAAATTTAATTGACAAGCTTTTAGGGCAAGAGAGTCATTTGTGACATTTTTGTTTCTTGTTGACAAATGAAGAGGAAAATCTACACATCACACCACATGAAATACATAGGATTCTCAGAGACCTATCTTTTGTTTAAGCTCTTCTACATTCTAAAAGACCAAGAATTCCATAATGACCTGCCTTCATGGAACAAATATAGAGCTCACCTAAAAAAAATAAAGAACTGCTCTGACAACCTGCCCATACTACTAATGTAACACTATCACAATATTTTAAAACCACTTGTTGACAAATCCAACTCACCCACCCATCTGTAAGCAACTCGAGAGGCAGGATGACATCGTTCCTCTGGCTGAGATGATGTCTTATTCCTGCCTGTATTTCCAGTTCCAAGCAGATTATCAAATAAGCTTAAAAAATAAAATAAAATGAGATAAAAGTGCCATGAAATCGTTTATTACATCACCTGAGTTAAACCTGATTGTTTGGATCAGTTGGGATGTAAGTGTGGGAACCTTCAGTCCTGGATTTTCCTCTATGAATAGCAGGGAAGAAGTTTGCCATCTGATATGCAGAGGTAGGGAGTGCCCTGTGCATGCAGGAGCTGGCGGCGGGGTGCAGTATCATGGCGGTGGGTTTGGGGGATTGGATGCATAGCCAGCATCCAGGAGAGAGTCATTGGTGGCCTCTAGGGAGCTGCAATTGGGTGTTTCTGTGGAGGTCTGCCAATAAAGAAACCTGAGTATATCACTCAGTTTGTCAAATTCAATTCCTTCTCTTCAGATGAACATCTATTCACATCATGCTTTGATAAATGCCGTCATTTACAAATGAAGAATCTGACACCCGGAATGTAAATTACAGTTTATACCGCTAGTAAGTGGCAGAATTGGGCTAGAATTCAGATCTCTTCTCTCTAGGACCTGTGTGCTTTCAGCTTCATCATACTGCAACTACTTATCCTCTGAACTCAACAAAATGAGAAAAAGATTCATCTTCATGACTGCTTTTCACAATTTGCAAAACTGTTTTGATCTCCTCTATGGATATGCAGAGAACAAAAATGGAGGTTGCCTCCTATGTGTAGATGGGAAAAACCACAACAAAACACAGTCTTTGGGAACTTATATTTTTTGTAAAGCTTATACCAACATTTGCTTCACTCAAAGGAATCTGTGCAAATGAAATATAGCAAACAGAGACATGAAAGTGACATTGGCTTATAAAAATAGGTATGTGTCACGTCTTGCATTGTATCATGAACCTAGACCATGCCAACTTTTTATGATAAAAACTGTCATGAAGTAAGAATCTTATTCAAGATAATGAATGATTATCTTTGTAGAAGAGTCTTTGCTAATGGCATGCTCCATGATTCCTTCTATCCCCCAATATTGACTGGAATTCTGGAATATTCGTCTTTAGAATTCTCTCTCACACATACATGGACACATACCCACATTTCATATTCAACGAAGATGTTTTTCCAGTACAGAAGCTGTGAACTCTTACAAACAGTAACAACGCAGATATATTTCATTGGAGAAAGGCTTTTTTGGGGCCTTTTTCCCCCTTTTTTTTACCTTTTTGGTAATGAGTCAAACTGACCTGATTTGGGTTCTTCAGCTATTCAAGCTTCCTTCTAGTAATAAGGCTGGCCTGCTGTAATTCATATACACCTCACTGCTGTTGGATGAGGGGGCACTTAACCTCCCACTCAAGTTTGCAATTGTTTGTGCAAAGGAAAAAATTTTGATTTAATAGAAAAGTGTTAAATTGAGCTCCACTTATGATATCCCATCTGGCAAAAAGTAATTATTTTCTTTTTTCTTGAGACAGAGTTGGACAACATCCAGAAAACAAAACAAACTCTTTTGGGTCAGAATGTCCACAGGGAATTTTTTTTTTTTTTAAGGAGGACATAATTCTTTAATCAGAAAAAGAAAATTAAGTGCTTCCTAGCTTCTAGCCAAACTAGTCAAATGTTCCGACATCACTGTAAGAAGTCCCAAACAGAAAATACTTTTGGGGGGTGGGTAGGACACCATGGGGTAGGATTAGGCAGGAAAGGGGGGGATTTGTTCTCTTCATCCGTCCAAAGTGCTTCTATATGTAAAATTTGACCTGATTTCAGTTGTAATAAATATATGGGACACAGAGGCAACAGACACTCAGAAGTGGTTTTCCCTATCTGGTGTTTTAGGGATGGCTTTTTGAACAAGAATCACAAAAGTAACAATTGATATTTCTGTCCAGTTTTGTAGGAGGCATAATTTTCTTGAATTTCCTATGGAGAAGTACATTTATTTGTTTTGATTTACAAAACATCCTTCCTTTGTTCTTAGGTTATACAGAAACCAAAAGGAGACATAAAAATTGTATCCGGGAGGCATTTGGGGATCATGAAATAATTAAATCAGAAGTTTCTAGCACATAGATCAGTAAAAGTACAGGGAAACTAGGGCATCTGACCAGCTTCCCCCTTGAAGCATGAACATAGGCTAGCCCAGGTGGATTCAATTCAGATAAAATTTTAATATCTTTATTAAGGTACTTGAGGATGTAAATTTATAAAAGATAGAGTGATTCATAAAAATTCTATTATTGCATTATTTTAATTAATGAAAAATTCACAACTCATTTCTCAGTTGATAACATAAAGAAAGCACTGACTGAAAGACTGAATATATAAAAATAATATCTGCAATTTATTCAACTGATGAATTGGTTTAAAGATTTAATTACTGGACAATTTGTTTTGGCATCATTTGTAAAAAGCTAACAATGTGATAGTGAATGACGGTTGTCGATATGCATTGCTAACGTCCTAGTTTCTCAATATGTAGAATGTGATCTTCCTGAAGGCAGCAATTTTGTTTTGTTTAGTTCTGTATTCTCAGTATCTGGAAGTGTGCCCAGCATATGGTAGATGAGCATTAAACAATTGCTAGAGGAAGGAACACTGCCATGTAATGAAGCATCTCACAGCTACTAAAAGGAATGGGGTGGATCTATTTACTGACATGGAGAGAAGACCAACACAGTTGACTTTTGAACAATGTGGGTTTGAACTGTGTGGGTCCACTTATATGTGGATTTTTTTTCAATAGTAGATGTTACAGAACTACACGATCCTGATTGGTTGAATCCAAGGATCTAGAACATTAGATATGGAGGGACCGCCTGTAGGAAGAGCTAACTATAAATTATATGCAAATTTTCTTCTTCGTGAAGGGTTGGCATCCCAACCTCCATGTTGTCCAAGGGTCAACTGCATATATAATAAAGTAAAAGGGCCACGTGCTGAATAGTATTTACAGTATAACACTTATACATACGCATATATTTTTGTGTTTGAGTACATGCAAGAAATATCAGAAGAAAACACTAAAATGATAATAGTGGTGGTTATCTTTAGGAAGTAGGAGGGGGGAGCCTGGGAAGCAGGGGGCTTTTACTTTTAACTTGGTACCATTCTGTAATGTCTGTATTTTTTTCAGAATTAACATGTATCAATTTCATTACAAAATGAATTCTGTGGAAAAACCCCAAACCCACTTTTCTTTAAAAAAAACAAAATCTGTGAAAAGTCCACAAATTTACAGCCCATATAGGTCTGGCCTTTTAGAATTTGTGTTATCTTCACATGATCTCAGTCTACAGATTCTATTCCATCACTTGCAAAGAAAAACCTAAGGAACAGGTTTTAACTGGAAACTGATGAAAGCTGGGTAGGAGAATCAGCAATTAGAATCTTTCAAGAACTATTATTAAAGATATTTTGCTTTCCTATATTTTCAGCTTGGGTTAGAATTTTGTATTTAAAGTTAAGAAAATGTACATGTAATCATATGCAAAAACCCATATGTTCTGTATCGGTCTGTGTCACTTATTTTCAATGAGATAAAATAGCTTATTAAAGTTGAATTTTCCCATTGGGTTTAGACGATTCAGCTGTTTATCCAGCAGCACTTTGCTTAAAAATAGATGGGATGACATTTGTGGGTGCTTTTAAAAAAATATCCTTTGGAGAAAGAAGCAGAACTCTAATGCCACTTTTACCATTTCCATTATGTAAGAAAGGCAAATTTTATGTTATGAGGACTTCATGTAACTTATTCTCCTTTCTAACAAATAAACTATAGCTCTTTTGAAACCAGTCACAATCATTGGATGTCTAAGGGCATCTCACCTGAGTTTTACTTTTTGGTGATTGAAATTCATTTAACGGAAACTTCAAATATGGTTAGAGAGAGTTCCTTCTGATTGCATATGGAGATTTCTCTTTTTCACCCTTCTAATGATGTGCTTTCCCCCCATCATTCTTTCATCAGCTATCTATTGAGTGCCTGCTATGTGGCAGGCTCTGTGGTTACAAAAATGAATATAAAGATGATTCTGAGTGCATTTTACTTGACTTTATAGACCGATTTAATAATTAAAATGTAATAATTTTTACCAACCTGCCAAAAATAAGAAGTGGTTAATGTTACCTTAAACCTGCTGTTATTTGATTCCATGGAGTCTAGGATAAGAATTAAAATAGGTTGAGCTGAAAATATACTGTCACCCCAAATTTCAAACCAAGTAGATATACAGGAGAACTCTAGTCAATTAAAGTATGAAATATTAAAATCAGTGTTCCAATCTTGGTAGCATTGCTGATGTGACAAAGGATTATGACACCAGGAGGAAATGAAACCAAATGCATCACTTTCCCACCCAGAAAAATATACCTTTGTCAGAATCCTACCGCTCTTATTTATTTAAAAATGTACTTTAGGAGGAAATTGCATTTATTGGGTAATATGAAAGAGGAAATCAGGTCTGTGTGAGGGCAGGGGTGTATGTCATCACCATGCCACATTCTTTTTTTTTTTTTTTAGTTATACATATACATGTATCTATTCTTTTTCAAATTCTTTTCAAATTAGGTTGTTACAGAATATTGAGCAGAGTTCCCTGTGCTATAGAGTAGGTGCTTGTTGGTTATTCATTTTAAATACAGCAGTGTGTGCATGTCAATCCCAAACACCCTAACTATCCCTCCCCACCAGCCTTCCCCCCTGGTAACCATAAGTTCTTTCTCTAAGTCTGTGAGTCTGTTTCTGTTTTATAAATAAGTTCATTTGTATCATTTTTTTTAAAGATTCCACACATAAGTGATATCATACGATATTTCTCTTTCTCTGCCTGACTTACTTCACTCAGTATGACAATCTCTAGGTCCATGCATGTTGCTGCAAATGGACCACGCCACATTCTTATCGTCGGTTTTTATGGAAGTTTTCTCTGCATGATCATAAAAGTAATGGGAGTAGATTCTCTTTCACCCTTTGTCAGGTGTTCCCCTGACCCTGAATGCTGTCACACAGATGGCAGGTGAATGGTGTTTGCCCACTGGGGAGGAAGGGCACTTTCACCCACCTGTTATGTGACTTGAATACCTGGCTTGCTCCACTGCAGGACTGCCACCTGCCCCTGCTCCAAGGTAGCCTGCTGCTCTGAGCCATCACAGTCGGTAGTCAGTTTAAGCGGGAGAAAGAATTCTCAGGCACCCATTCATCCATAGCCCCTGGGAATCCACCTCTCAGAGGCAGCCTCCCAGATGCATGGTTTCATCACTCTTGTAGTTTCCTTTTCTTAGACTCTGTGAATGCTTTTAATGGTCTGGGTCACCCTCCCCGCTAAGTGCGGGATTTTGTGGTTTCTTTTGAATAGCAAGGTATAGTTCTGAGCGCCCCGTGGCATTCTGGAAAAATGATAAATGCTAATGATGAACAACGAAGCAGGCTCTCCAGGCTCTGGGGCTGGCTATGGGAGAACTCAGAATGAGGGGAGAAATGAGTCAATTTCAGACACAAAGGCAAGATCTAGCCTCTCATTAGATCCAACTGCTCCATGTGAAAATGTGTTAATAAAATAGGGCTGGGATTTTGTGAGGGGAGGCATGCATGTGTGGACTATGTTTTCAAGATGTGTTTTCCATCTTCATCCCGATTTGGGGTGTTATGATGTAATAAGATTTCAAAATCCAAACATGTTATTTTCTTCTTCTTTCCTTTTTATGTTCAAACCTCCGCTATAATGAATTATCTCTCCCTCCTCAGTAACTTAGAGCGTTTACGTTTTTTCTATAAAAATGAAGCACTTAGACATGATATTTAAGTATATTTAAGTATGTTTTTTCTATAAAAATGAAGCACTTAAGACATGATATTTAAGTATATTCCCTCTTATGGTCCCTTCAGCTTGATTTGTATGTGATATTTGACTCTGTGAATACATTAATTTGATCAAGCAATGAACAATATTAACTTTATATCTTATACAAATGTATCCTCCTCATAAACAAAACTTTCAAAAAATACTAAATTTTTAAAAAACCTTAGACTTGATTTAGAATTTTGTTTTGAGAAAGCAAAATATGCCAGCTTATAAAAGTCATGTGCAGTGATGAATGCAAACACTACACGTTTTTTCCTCTCTCTAGATTACATGGTAGTTTAGAAAAGAGACAATTTTTGAAAAGACCAGGACATTACTAGTTGATGACATCTAATTTCTTAGTAATTTAAAAATAATGTAGATTGGGATAGAGCCACAAAATTAAAACCATAGAAAGGAGAGAGAGAAGATCGGAACTGTGTTAGAATAACAGCCAACCGTTTAAAGCTTCAGTGAGTGGGTAAAAGAAGTGAGTTTTCCTGATGTTTTAGCCCAACAAAATTATCCCCTTACCACAAACACAGGACTTAATTACAGAGTAATAAGAGGGAGTAAAACTGTTACTAGTTTACTTGAAGTCAGGAAATATTAAAATGCTAGTTGTTCTTTCTTGAAGGCAATTTTCTTTAAAGCAATTAATCAGTTTTAATCACGCCGACCAGGGTCTTTCAGATGTTAAGAAACAGTCCATTGCTTGGTTTATAAACAAATAAGACTAGAAATTCTCAGCAGTTGTAAAGCACAGAACTAAGCATGGTTGGTACACATATCTGTATTGCCTACAATGGTAGGCATCGTGCCTTTTACAGGCGGAAAGTGTTCAAATTCTACATGTTTGATGTATGATATAGGTATGTATCACCCAATCTGGTAGCGAGCTGCAACTTTTTCCTGTTCACAGTAATGAATAAACTCATAGAGCTTGTTAACTATGTAATTCAAAGTTTACAAAGTACTTCAGGGACTGCCCTGGTGGTCTAGTGGGTAAGACTCTACACTCCCAATGCAGGGGACCTGGGTTCTATCCCTGGTTGGGGAACTAGATCCCACACACATGCCACAACTAAGAGTCTGCATGCCATAACTAAAGAACCCACATACCACAATGAAGATTCCGCATGCCCCAACTAAGATCTGGCACAGCCTAAATAAATTTTTAAAAAAGGATGTAGAATGAGGATAAAGTAGTTTATAATTTATTCCTGAGACTTCAACATACTAATTGGGCCTTTTGAGTTGCTTGCTGTGGGCAGAGGCTGTAGATATTTAATCACTTGATAATTTATTAGTGATGCATTTAATTACTATAAGATAACTTTTTAAATTGAAGAAGAGTTGATTTACAATATTGTGTTAGTTGCAGGTGTAGAGCATAATGACTCAGTATTTTTGCAGATTATACTCCATTATAGGTTATTACAAGATAATGGGTATAATCCCCTGTCCTATGCAGCATATCCTTGTTGCTTATCTATTTTAAATATAGCAGTTTGTATCTGTTAATCCCATACCCCTAATTTATGCCTCTCCCCTTCCCTCTCCCCTTTGGTAACTATAAGTTTGTTTTCTTTATCTGTGAGTCAGTTCATATAATTTTATTCCCAATATGAACATGACATGTTTGACTACTGCTCTTACTATCCATTTTTATAAACAAAGATAATAGTAGCAGCCATTAATGATAGTAGCATGCATTGAACATGACATATTTATCTTTTTTAAGAAAATAATTGTGAATTTTAGACAAGTTTTCCTCAATTGTGAAATACAATAGGTAAAAACCCACCTGAGGTTTTATCATACTTGAAAATAAAATCAGTATGCATTTAACATGGTATTTTGTTGTTCTCCTTTGATAGACTGCCTCAGTTAAAAAAAAAATCATGTCATAGGAGAGATGGTGAATTAGATCTAGAAGTCCAGAAAACTTGTTCTGAAATTCTAGCTCCGATTTGGAGTTGTTGTTTGAACTATACAATAGATGATAAAGGAATTAATACCTATTTCATGCAGTTCTGGTGTTATTTCCTTTTATAATTTCCTGTTTTTGAAAGAATAGTGTAGAAGGCCTTACTTTCTCAAGACACTGACATTAGGATTCATGAACTGTATTGTTTTCTTTATTCCACGATAACTCTGCCCACAGGATAAAATTAATGAATCCATCCATCCATCCATCCATCCATTCACATTTATTTTTTGTTCTTGAAGCCCCCTTATATATTTTTGTGTGTGTGCTGTTTCCAGCTTTACTGAGCTATAATTGATATATAACACTGTGTTAATATATAACACAGTATAACCTATTGACTTTATACACTTATATACTGTAAAATGATGACCACCATAGCTTAACATAAACACCTCATCACATCACTTAAGTGCCATTTTTTTTTTTTTTTTTTGCGCTGAGAATGTTTAAGATCTACTCTGTTAGCAACCATTCACATTTATTGAGGGCTTCCTATATGCCATACACTATGGGAGCAGAAGGTGCAAGTACTAATAGATTGGTATTTGCCCCCAGGGATCTCAGTCTGTGGAGGGAGAGGTAGAATTTGTGGCGGGAGGGGAGCGAGAAGCACACACGTGTGGCTGCAATGAAGTGATGACATTGCTGGAAAATACATACTAGACAGTGCAGTTACCATGGAAACTGCTTCAAGGAGGTCGTACTTGACTTGAGACTTAGATGGTGGTCCAGACTGCCAGCTGGACCCAGGGAGAAAAAGGGGGTATTACACGAGAGGAAACAGCATATGTGGAGGCATGGCCTTGAGAAAGGGCAGTGTGTTCTACAGGAAACACCAAATTACGTACAGTACATGGAGAGTTCAAAACAAACTTCACTCCAGACTGAGCCTCTCTGGATGGGACCGCTTTATAGATTAAGCTGAAGGCACTCAATCTCTTGCTAATAGTCTTGACTTGGTTTAAAGCACAACAGGGCTTTTTCAAAACGCCTTTCGGTTTGCTTTTTTTCTATGAGTAACAGGGAGCTGAGAACAATAGAAAAATGGGTCCTTTGGTTTCTGTGGGTCTTTTCTAAGTCCACATTTCTTTTCCCTCCTCAAGGAAATCCCCCAACCATGCTTTCTTCTGAACGGATCCCTCCTTGCCGAGCAGGGCATTCTACCCTCGGCTCGGCACCCCCCCTGCCACCTCCCAGCCTCAACCACCACTCACCAGCTCCCGCCTCCACAAGGCCTCCCTTCTGGTTCTGCCTAAAATCCCCACCCAGGCGGCACCCTTCCACTTTCCCCTTCTGCCCTTCCTCTAATACAAGGCACTGCAGTACCTCCAACCACCTGTCAGGCGCACATCTAAGGCTCAGAGGGCCTCCCCAATCCCCCCTGCCCCCCCCACCAGCCCCCCATGCAGCAGCCTTTGTAATATCCCCTTTCTTACACTATCAGCTCATTTGGAGTCATCTTTCATTTCCTAAAATATCACCGCTGTATTAGTTTCCTGGGGCTGCTATATCAAATTGTACACGTTTAGTGGCTTCAAACAACTCACATTTCTTCCCTTACAGTTCTGGAGGCCAGAAGTCTAAAGTTGGTTTCCTGGGCTGAAACCAAGGTATCAGCAGCCCTGAGCTCCCTCTGGAAGCTCTAGGGGATGGTCCATGTCCTTGCCTTGCCCATCCTTCCTCCACTTCAAAACTAGCAGCACAGCATCTTCAAATCTCTCTGTTTCCATGGTCACGTGGCCTTCCCCTGTGGTCAAGTCTCCCTCTGCTTCCCTCTTACAAGGACCCCTGTGATTCCATTGAGGACTCACCCAGAGAATCCAGGATCATCTTCCCATCCCAAGATCCTTAGCTCAGTCCCACCTGCAAAGTCACATTTGCCCTAAACAGTCACATTCACCCTTTTCTAGGATGAGGATGGGCCATATTCGGAGCCATTTCTCCATAAACCCCATCCACCAACACTACCAACGTGGAACAGGACTTATTCTAAGCTGGGCGACAGTTTACGAGGTGGGCACCATTATTATCTCTGTTTTACAGATGAAGAAACAGGCACAGAAAGATAGACTGATGTCTCGAGGCCACATAGATAGAGAAACCGAGGTCCATCCACCTTAGAAGCATGTGCTCCTCACACGATGCTGTACTATTGTCTCTCAGCTTTTGGGACCACGTGCATCCATGGGTTGGTTTGGATCACAAGGACCCTAAAGACAATCACGGTCAACACAACGTGGATCATTGTCCAGAAGTTGTAGATGCCCCTTTTCTAGCTGCACTTCTAGAGATCCCTCCGCAGAGAGCACTGCTAATGAAGCGGTCGGGTGGTAACAGCAGCAATTTGCTTCCCCCTGAAAGGCCACTGGAAGCCCCCTGAGTAATCTGATGTCAAGCTATGACTGATGAATGTTAGGATCTAACTAAGCTCAGGCAAAAGCGCTGTGGAAAGAGTAATCACAGAGCAGGACTGGGAAAGAAATTCATGTTGAAAAGGACAATGGAAATAGAACCGAAACGTGAGGCCCGGCTACTCTCACCATGGAGAGAACAAGAAAGGTAGAAAAAGGCACTGAGGCTGGAGGAGAAAGAATACAGCACAAAGAAAGGTACTTTCAGGTTAACAATAAGGGAAGAATACACTCGGGGTGCACTAGGGGAGGTCAGAAAGCAAAGGAACAGGCAGGTGGTGAAAAATCAAGGATTTTTCTACCATCCACTATTCATTTTTAAGATTAAAATTTTCTCTCACTCCATGGCGGCAGTGGGCCACGTGGAGGATAGAAAGAGCTGGCTCCTGGAATCAAACAGACCAGGGGGCCCATTTGTTCATATCAGTGTTACTCATGGCAACTTGAGCCTCAGTCTTCTCATTTATAAAATGGGAATAAGCACGTGAAGATTAAAGAATTTACATGAATGGCTTTAGCACAGCTCTTTGCAGGAATGAGTAACATAAAGAATCATTGCATTTGGTTTCTGCAACCATATCAAAACGAAAGGTAATAAAGTTGTTAAGGAGTCCAAGTTTCTATTCATGCAGTCGGATAGAATTTTCTTTGGGCTCGTTTGTGGCCACACTGTGAATAAGAGACCAGATATCTACCTTCTTGAAACTGAGTGGAATAGGCAACTCCATGTAAAACAGAAGGAGCATGATAAGGAAATAATGGATGCGATGAGAACTATGGGGAGAGACTGGACACAAACGTGGCCATTCAGAGAGGGCTTCTTGGAGGAAGTGTCATCTCAGCCAAGACTAAAAAGTTCACAAGGCATAAGTAGGGAAGAGAGGAGTTTGGGGTGAATGGATATGAGAAAGTTCAAAGTACATCAGTGTGGATGAAATGCAGAGTGGACAGAGGGAGTGTTGAGAAATCAGGCTGTGAAGGATAAAGGTCCCCAAGTATGTCATGCCCTGTAAGTCATGGTAAGAAGTCTGGACTTTACCACTGGGAGTATGGAGGAACCATTGAAGGATGTAAAAGCAGAAGATTTACTGATTCTATCTGTATTTCAGAAATGTTATTTGGATGCTAGTATTGGGTTGGCCAAGATGTTCACTCAGGTTTTTCCGTAACACCTTACGGCAAAATCCGAGCGATCTTTTTTGGCCAACCCAATGTATAGAATGAACTGGATTAAAGGAAACCTAGAGGCAGGAAGAACACTTAGGAGGAATTTATACTAATCTAGGTGAGGAACTATGGAGCTTCAACAAGGATAGTGGCAGAGGGGATGAAGAGAAGTGAATGGAAATAAAATCTGTAGGACTTGGTGATTTTCCCACCCATTCATTCATTCATCCAACCAATTCTTAGGAATCTACCTTAGAGATGTAAGGGGAGGTAGAGGGGAAAATCAAGGTTTTCCCCTCTGTTTCTGGGCTGAAAAAATGGGTAGACAGTGGTTCTATTTACAGGAGTAGGAAATGCAGGTTAAGAAGTCTTGTGGGGAAGATAGTGAGCCCAGTTTTAGAGATGTTGGCTTTTCAGTAATGCCTTTACTTTTTAAAAAAATTTTATTTATTTTTGGCTGCGTTGTGTTTTTGTTGCTGCGTGCGGGCATTCTCTAGTTGCTGTGAGTGGGGTCTACTCTTCCTTGCGGTGCGCAGGCTTCTCATTGCGGTGGCTTCTCTTGTTGTGGAGCACGGGCTCTAGGCACGCGGGCTTCAGTAGTTGTGGCACGTGGGCTCAGTAGTTGTGGCTCGCGGGCTCTAGAGCGCAAACTCAGTAGTTGTGGCGCACGGGCTTAGTTGCTCCGTGGCATGTGGGATCTTCCCGGACCAGGGCTTGAACCCGTGTCCCCTGCATTGGCAGGCAGATTCTTAACCACTGCACCACCAGGGAAGCCCACCTTTACTTTTATAATGCAGATACCCTCGGGTCCTCCAGCCTGTGTGCGTCAACGAGGTAACCTTAGCGATAATAAGCAAGTGTAGCGATGTTCCAGTCCCCTCTCATCTTTGCTCCTCCTCCACCTAATTCTGATTGTCCCCACAAATGGGCTTCACATGTATTTGGGAACAAATCTGTTTGCTGCCTTCTGCTCAAGCCTCCTCGCCGTGTGCCAAGAACTTGTTAGGATGGCGGGCCATCTGTGACCGCGCTGTTGCCTTGGTTACCACTGTCCTCCATGGATGGCTGCTCCATGGTCTTTGCCACGTGTGTGTGTGTGTGTGTGTGTGTGTGTGTGTGTGTGTGTGTGTGTGTGTGTGTGTGTGAAGGGAAGGCAGAGGTGCTGCTTTCTCTAGATTTTCTCCATTAATTAACACAAAGAGTTAATGAGTTAGTCTGTAACACCTGCCTTCATCTGGCATCACTAAGAGTGCCTGGAAGGACTAGGAACTTTGCATCTCATGGTGAAGGGTGAGTGCGTTGACCACTGTAGACAAAAAGAATCACCAAAAGGATGCTGGTCAAAAACCCTGCATATTGAAATCATCGGGTTGGTTTTAGGTGTCAGTAGTGGATAAAAAGTCATGCTGGTATCAAAGTTTTCTTATTGTATAAATGACAGGAAATAGAAGACAACAACTTGGGGGTTATCAAAGTTTGCTTTCTAGTTTTTTCATTTCTTCCAACTTCAAATGGACACAGTGCAACCCATAGGCTCTGGATCAGTGATGCTGGGGAGAAGGGAATCGGGGGGAAATGTCAGAAATAAAGATGCAATAAAAGTGCATGGGACAGTCAAGGATGGTCTGGAGTGATGAGGTCTGAGACGGAAAGGGGAGAAAGAGGAAAAGAAGACAAACACCTTTACAAACCCCAAGCAGTCCGCCATGTTTGAGCTTCCAACAGTCCTCCACCCAGAGAAAAGCCGTGAAATTGGACATATTTTAAAACCTTGAAGTATGAATAGGTAACATATGTTCTTAAAAATGAGCTGTGATAGGGGCTTCCCTGGTGGCGCAGTGGTTGAGAGTCCGCCTGCCGATGCAGGGGACACAGGTTCGTGCCCCGGTCCGGGGGGATCCCACATGCCACAGAGCGGCTGGGCCCGTGAGCCACGGCCTCTGGGCCTGCGCGTCCGGAGCCTGTGCTCCGCAGCGGGAGAGGCCACAGCAGTGAGAGGCCTGCGTACCGCAAAAAAAAAAAAAAAAAAGAGCTGTGATAGACTAAAATGCTACATTCCTACTTCTCACAGGTTTGCTAAATTAGAGGTTTTTCCAGAGAAATGCCTAAAATTTGTAGGTGGCACATGGGGGACATGTAAGTGGAACTAAGTCTTTAGCAGTGGCTGGACCTTGTGCTCAAACTTAGCATCCCTTTATGCTTCTAGGAAAAACAGATACTGTGAACAATTTAGAGGAGGGGAGAAGAAAAATTCTTCCTTTTCTATAAGAGTCTGATTGCAATGTTTAAAGATTTCCACAAAACAAAAATATCTGGTGTCACAGCTCATCTCCCACGCATAAAAACAAAATGGGAAAATTAGGTAGGAAAAGGAGAACCGTTTCCTTTCCATTTCTCCAAAATTTCCCACATACTTTGGCTGTTTTGAATAGATCTTCTGAAATATCTTTTGAGGTCACCTACTTTGAGAGAACAGAGTCTCTGATTTTCAGGTGACATAGCAATGAGCCCAGAAAACAGAAATCTTATTTTGCATTTTTGTCATTCTTATTGAAAAGAAAAGATGGTCATTTCTTCCCCACCCCATCTTGCTAAGCTTTTGCTAGTCTCAGGGATTTGTGCTTCGATTTGACTAAAAGAAAAATCTCCGTGTTAAACTCTGAAAAGCTGGATCACAAAAAGAAATCCCAATCTCATAACTGTTTCATCACATTTTGTTTTTAAGATATAGTAGCCAAGGTAGCCATGAAAGTCTCACAGAGGTCTGATGGTTTTTTATGCCCTGAACTTCAGTGAACAAACAAGTACCTTTTCCACACGAACTGAAATCCTTGCAGCCACAGTAAATCAAGAAAGTAATAAGGAAAATGCACATTACCGGCATGCTGCTATTTTAAAAACAGTCTTACAAAATAAAACCCACCTAAACCGAAGCTGTGGAATAATTTTAGCAATTGAAAATTACTACCTTCTCTAGAATAACATGTACTTAGAAATGAAATGACTCAGAAACCAACACGAAGTATGTATTCTGCTTTCCTTGGAGCATATTCAACGTTTCATTTACAATATATCATGCTAAATACATTCAGTCATCAGGGCTTATATCATTTTATCTGTCTTTGCTGCATCTATCTATTCTGCTCTTAAGCTAAATTCACTTTGCATTATACATGATAACAATATTATTGTACAGATGCCGTTCTTACTAAAAAGCTGGATTTCTCCCTCAGCCCCTCCAGTACCATAAGCAACCAAATCAAATGAAAAGGGCACACTGATGGGGGGTGGGTACTCTTTATGAAATTGTTCATCCCAAATTCGCAGACATCGTGAAACATGACATTAACTCCAGTATGTTAAAAGAAAAATTATGGATTAGCACAGAAAACAAACACAAAGAGACTATTTATCTTCTTTTCCATAGCCCAGAATTGCCATTAGCTTACCTTATTAGCTGAAATGCCAAACAGAATGTCTTTATGGAAAAGTAAGTTCATTATTCATCTCAGCTTTGATTTGGTCTAGCGCAGCTGAGAGCATTTAGCTTCTCCCTGTGATTTGCCGATGCAAAGTGGGTGAGTAAGGCAGTAAACACAGAACTTGGGAGGTGGGGAGCGGTTGGCCCGTGGCTCACAACTCTAGACCTGCAACTTTACAGTTTCTTTCATATGAAGATAGTTAACAAACTCAGATCTTATCACCGAAGAGATCTTATATACTTAGTGGAGATTTTTAAGCCCGTTCAGTAGGCAGGGCAGTTGCAATGATAATGTCCTGCCTATTCACGGTCCCAGCAAAATTACCTTGCTGTCTTTAGCTTGGTTTGATTTAGCTTGATTCTTGGACTATTGATTCACTTTGCAGCACCTTAGTGGATAATATATATTTCGTCAAGGAGAAATCCACGTGGGGGAGCGATCTCTGCAATTTTCTTTAAAAAGAAAACCTGCTTGTCTGACCAGTGAATGGAAAGATAGATGCATTTTACAATTTTGAAGATAAGTGTGCAGACACACACAACATTGTGTTGGATACAACATTCCAGTAGCTCCTACAGACGGAGACCCAGAAGCAAGATAGCAATAGATATCTGTCCTTAGGTCATCAAATTCTCTTTCAGAAAAAAAAGTCACATTCTTTAATAATCGATTAATTTTTTTCAAATGAATTAAACATGTTTTAGAAACCTTTGGGCAAACACTTTTTCTTTCTTAAAAAATGACTTCCATAGAAAACATCCGAAAAGAACCTTATTTAGTGAAAGTGTCTCATTTCCAAGATGGGCAAAGGAAGTGTTGCAGCTTCCTCTCTCAAGCGTTTTACTTCACAGAATCCGAGCAGTCTCATTTACTAAAATCCAGCTTTACCAAGTAAAATATGCAATCACAACAGCGAGACAAGTCTTGGATAATCAATAGACAAGGACAGTGTTACTGAGCAAAGCAATTTTAGCTTAAAGACTGTTCAAGCTTTCCTTGACTTTGTCAAGGAATCAAGCCCCCAGTTCTCCTCTCCTGAATTAATGACAGCATGGCTGCCTCTAATGAGAAATGATAAAGAAAAAGCAATAATGATTGATTTGCCTCAAAATGTTAAACAGAGTTACCATATGACTCAGCAATTCCATTCTTAGGCGTATACTCGGGAGAAATGAAAACACATGTCCACACAAAAACTTGTACACAAATGTTCACAGCACCATTATTTACAATAGCCCCAAACAAAAAAGTGGAAACAGTCTTACAAGAGCCCAAACACAAAATTGGAAACAGTCTTAATGTTCATCAGCTGATGAATGGATGTAAAAATGTGATATAGCCATATAATGGAATATGATTTGGCATTAAAAATCAAGTATTGACACATGCTATACCATGGATGAATTTTGAAAACAGCATGCTGATTGACAGGCGTCATCACAGAGTGTATGATCCCATTTATATGAAATGTCCAGAACAGGCAGAATCTATGGCGACAGAAAGTAGCTCGGTGGTTGCCCTAGGCTTGTGGGCCGTGTACTAGGAAGTGAATACAAATGGGTCTCTTACTGGAGTGATGAAAATGTTCTTATCTTAGATGGTGGTGATGTTTGCACAACTCTGTGAATACACTAAAACCACTGAATTGTATATTTTAAATAGATGAATTTTATGGTTTGCACATATCTTAATAAATGTTAATAAAATTATTAATTCGTCATAGAAATATTGTCATATAATGGTTGCAACTACAAGAATTTGTTATATATAATAAATTCTGTAAAAGGTAGATGGGGAGAGGTGGGGAAAGTGTAAAGATAACCCCAAACTTGGAAAATCCTTGAGGACTCATGGACTGTAGACCTACCTGAAGAACCATTTGTGCTGGTTTTTAATCATGGATAATTTTCCATAAGAAAAACCCCCCAAATCAGAGAGAGTGAGAGCAAGAGGAAGAAGACGAAGAAGAAGAGAAGAAAGAGGAAGGGAAAGAAGGAGAAAGAGAGGAAGGGGGAGACTAGTTTTTTTATTTATTTAACTTTTTATTTTATATTGGAGTATAGTTGGTTAACAAGGGGAGACTTGTTTTTGATTAGATAGCATAAAAGGACAGGTGATTCAAGAGGGAAAGTAGGATCCCAAACCTTAATTCTGATGATATAACAGCGAATGGTTGAGATGAGAATAAAAGAAGAAAGCCTTTAAAGACACCAAAAGAATTGAACAAGGAGGGTTTTGAAGTGCTCAAATTAAAGGAACTTGTTTCTAACAAGAGAGATGGGTTCACAATCAAGGAAGAATACACGTTAAGTGATGAGCATCTACAGGAATTGCACCAAGAGTGCTAAAACCCAGAATTCAATGAAGTTTGAATTAAAAAATAATAAAAGCGATAAAAAAAGCCAGGGACAGTAAAAAAAAGAAAAAAGGCTTTTTGAAAGATATGAATTGGAACAAACAGAAGAACAAGGACAATCCTGAGACGTGGTCCAGATGGTGTAATGTGAACAGATGATGATGAAGGAGGAGAAAGGGGAGGAGGAGGACTAAACATCAAGCTCTCAAACGTTACCATTTTCTGTATCAAAGCAAAGGATCTGCAAATTGGAAAGGTTAGAAAAAGAAGCACAGTGAAGAGAAATCTGAATTCCAGGAAAACCTCTTGTACGCAGATGACTCATACATTTGTATTTTCAAAACTAAAAACAGTTACCATATGATCCAGCAATCCCACTCCTGGGCATAGATCTGGAGAAAACTATAATTTGAGAAGATACATATACCCCAATGTTCATAGCAGCACTATTTACAATAGCCAGGTCATGGAAGCAACTTAAATGTCCATTGACAGAGGAATGGATAAAGAAGATTTGGTGTATTTATGCAATGGAATATTACTCAGCCATAAAAAGAATAAAATAATGCCATTTATAGCAAGATGGATGGACCTAGAGATGATCATACTAAGTGAAGTAAGCCAGACAAAGACAAATATCATATGATATCACTTATATGTGGAATCTAAAAAGAAAAAAGATACAATTGAACTTATTTACAAAACAGAAATAGACCCACAGACATAGAAAACAAGCTTATGGTTACCAAAGGGGAAGGAGGAGGGACAAATTAGGAGGTTGGGATTAACTCATACATAGTACTATATATAAAATAGATAATCAACAAGGACCTACTGTACAGCACAGAGAGCTATACTCAAGATTTTGTAATAACCTATAAGGGAAAAGAATCTGAAAATGAATATATATATATATATATATATATATATATATATATATATATATAACTGAATCACTGTGCTGAACACCTAAAACTAACATGACATTGTAAATCAACCATACCTCAAAAAAATTCTGTTTTCTCAAAAATAAATTTGTATTTTCATTCCAGATCTCCCATATGAACTTCAGGTACCTGACAACTTTACTTAGATTCTTTGACGCACTTCACATGCAGCACCTTCAAAATCAAACTCATTTTCTCCTCCCCCTTTCCTGCCCACACCCCACTGTAGCTCTTCTCGAACTCCCTAGTTCAGTGAATGGAAACACCATCTTTTATGCAAGTCAGAGACATAGGTACCATTCCGGACACTTCCTTTTCCCTTGACATCGCCAAGTCCTATAGATTGGGAATCTCTGGAAACTATCCACCTGCCTCAACATCACTGTCACCATCCTAGTCCCAGTCACCATTTTCTTTCACCTGAGATGCTATACTTGTCTTCTAACTGGTTCTCCTTCTTTCATTTTATTTATCTTTTCACTTCCTCTAAAGGGATGTTTTCAGAAGGCAACGTGGATATCATCTCTCCCCACTCCTGCTGTTCTACGCACACAAACAAGGATATAAAGATTCAAATTTTAGACACTACCTCCAGGACCCTGACTGATAAGAGTCCTGCATATCTTCCCAGACTCATTTTGCACCACGTTGGTGACCTAACCACACTAGATTTATTTCTGACCCTTTTGTTTCTCCCTGCTTTGCCTGATTCCCCTGGCTCATTGTCTAATTGACTTTAAGTCTTCCTTCAGACCCAATCCCAACCACTATTTCCTAAGGTGTGCTTCCCCCAACTTCTTAAGTCAGTCTGCTATCACAGTATCATAATCTCCTTTGTAGGTATTGAGCAAACTGATCACTTGGAATAGGCTTTTACTTACGAGTAGAGGGTTCAGAAGGTGCTTGGGCTGCTACACTCTTGGCATCTGTGAAGACACTTGCTTGGGTTGCCTCTTAGTTTTAAACTCACTGTGGAGAGACCTGCTTTCCCAGTGGTCACTCTTCTAACAGGGCAAGGATGAGGGATGGATTGTATGGAGGGAAGGCAGGGAATAAACATTTTTGGCTCAGGGACCCAGCAGTCTGATCTTAGGTGCAAGATGTTTAGGGTAGTGCTAAGAAATACTAGTTGCCCATCCCCTAGAATCTAAAGGGGCCCTAGTCCTATGGGAATTTGAAGTCAGCCACAGTTCCTGCCAGCAAAGAAAGGGACAACAAAGACTGCAGAGAGGGAAGAGCTCCCAGCATAACTCAACAGTAGCCCTTGCCATGGTAGTAAATTTAAATTTATTTGTGTGATTGATTTGAGTAATGTTTATCTCCCCACAGATAATAGGAGCATGAGAGTAGGAACCAGGTCTGTTTCTGATCATCACTGAATCCTTTGCAACTACACAGGGCCTGGCAACAGTAGGCATTTAACAAATAGTTTTTGAATGAATCAATGAAAGAGCTCTTAAATTGGCAGGCTGTGGTGGGAGGGTAATGATAGCATAATTGCTACTAGTGAAATCATTTAAAGCATGTGTTCTATGTTGGCTGTCAGAACTCGTCTTCTTGTTTATAACATCTGACCATTTTATATCGTTCCCTTGTCATCACAGCTGTGATCTCACTACTGCGTGAAGATCCACTATTAAGCATTTTGCTTAGAAAATTAGCATGCAGGATGTTTTAAAATATCATAAGATTTATTAAGTTCATAAGTTAATTTTCCCAGTGAAGACATTTTCCTTTTTAAAGGAGGGCACACCTAAAAACAATCAACTTAAGTTGCTGTGCTCAGGCAAATTACATCTTTGTGTACACAAAGAGCTTTCGGTAGGACCCCAGAGTCAAGGTGGGTAATTAAAAACTGTCAAAGAAAATGTGATGGGGAAAGATGAAGATAAACAAGTCTTTTGAATCATCCAAAAGATAACAGCTTGATGGGCTTGAGTTTACAAAGCAGCAGCATCCTAGAACAGGCTGTTAAAAGGAAGATCTCTGAGCACCGGAAGAAGCAGCTTGGGTTTATGAAGAAGTAGTATGCTAGGCTGACTGTGTTTTACTTTTATTTTTGAAGATTAACTTGGTCGATGGGTATACATATAACCTGCGCTTCCTTATGCAAAGTCATCTTTATAGAAAGAAAACAGGAGGAAAATATTTCTAAATGTTAACAGGACTGGTTTCCACTGAATTTTCTCACTTCTCTTCCTGGCAGCCATTCCAAACAACAAAAACAATAATACAACAAAACAAAGAGAATTATCCACAAATCACATTTTCAGCAAAACCAGCAGAACATCCACAAGCTCCCAAATCGGAGTCAGGCAGAAAGCCAAGGAGGAAAGGGGTAGTAACGTGGCAGGTAAATGAGAGGTATGACGGGGACCTAGCTGTAGCAGAGCTCAGAAAGCTCTGCCAAATACACCCTCCCCCGAAGTGAGGGCCTCAGTCTGAGAGCATTGCACTGTGGAAAGGCAGGGACTAACGTAGGTGGTGGAGGGTGAATGGGCAAATCTCACTAAGGGCCAGAAAAATTCTTTCTAAAAATGACTGTATCACTTCTGTCCCCACATGACTGGCAACCTGCGGGGTCATCCATGAAGTAACTGAGGGAGAAAAGAACTAGGTTTTGTCTGAGAGTCAGAGGATGTGTGAGTACACAGATGCATCATACTGTAAAGAAACAGTGTATAACTGTAGCAACAGCAAAGGAAGCCCTTGGTTCATGACTGCTTGAAAAAGGACTGCCTACCTTCTGGTTCTCTTAAAAAAAAAAAAACTTGTTCAGGCCATGGGAGGGCTCTGGCGTCCAGGATGAAGGCGCGTCGCTCTCTGCGGGTGGCCCTGGAATCACCCTGGGAACCGGACCAGGGCTGCGGAGAGGGTAGAGCCTTGTCTCAGGTCGGGGAGGACCCGGACAGGGGGCGCCGAGAGGGAGCTGAGACGGCTCGGGACAGGGAGGCGCCCGAGGCTGGCGGTGCGGCCGCGGCGGCGGCCGAAGAGCACGAACCCCCTCACGCGCGCACAGGACGAGGATTGACGGCGGCGGAACAAGACACTTCTCACGAACGTGGCCGCGGCGGCCGTGGGCATGCTGGGGGCGTCCTGCGCCGCCGTGCCCCTTTACCGGCTCTACTGCCAGACTACTGGACCTGGAGCAGGTCATGCATCAGACCAGACTGGAAACATGGTACCTGTTAAGGATCGCATCACTGAAGTCACCTTTAATGCAGATGTGCATGCAAGTCTCCAGTGGAACTTTAGACCTCAGCAAACAGAAATATACGTAGTGCCAGGGGAGACTGCCTTGGCATTTTATAAAGCGAAGACTCCTACTGACAAACCAGTAAACGGAATTTCTACATACAATGTTGTACCATTTGAAGCTGGACAGTATTTCAGTAAAATACGGTGCTTCTGTTTTGAAGAACAAGGGCTTAATCCACAAGAGGGAGTAGACGTGCCAGTATTTTTTTACATTGATCCTGAATTTGCTGAAGATCCAAGAATGGTGAATGTTGATCTCATCACTCTTTCTTATACTGTTTGTTTTTTTTTTTTTTTTTTTTTTTTTTTGCGGTAAGCGGGCCTCTCACTGTTGTGGCCTCTCCCGTTGCGGAGCACAGGCTCCGGATGCGCAGGTTCAGCGGCCATGGCTCACGGGCCTAGCCACTCCGCGGTATGTGGGATCTTCCCGGACCGGGGCACGAACCCGCGTCCCCTGCATCGGCAGGCGGACTCTCAACCACTGCGCCACCAGGGAAGCCCAACAGTCACTATTTTAAAAGCTCAAAATGGAAGAGGAATCACTAAAGCCCTAACAGCTTGCCCAAAGATTACATTCTGATTTCAAATTTGACTGTATTTTTCCTTTAAGACCTAGGGCTATTTTACATTCAGAGTACTAAATAAGTACTTTGAAATTTCAGTACCATGAAATTTAAATAAAATGTATATCTGGTAGGCTTCTAGCATTTCTTGTGATAGTTCCAAGTCTCCGAATTTTAAAATGTAAGTGCGATTGTAAAGATTTACCGCCAGCAGAGTTCTTCTGAAAAAAGATGTATTAAACTGTTTGAATAGTAAAAAAAAAAAACCCAAAAAACTTGTTCAAATAAGAGTAACATAAAAGGAACATGCATGCAGGTCCTATAGGGAATATGGAAAACGGCAGCCATAAATTTCTTATAAATAATGAAAATGTACCAGGAAAATATGTTGCCACAAAGTTTAAAAGCATAACCCAAATTAGAAACAGTAATCCATGAAGCAATTACAGCTATAAAGGAAGATCACAAAGCAGAATTTTAAGAACTCGGGGAAAAAAGTGAGAAAACAAAGGTTGCTGGTAGACAGCTGGAGGATGTGAAATAGGAACTGGCAGAATTGAAGGAAAGGAAGGTAAATAAAGGGACACAAAAGACAAGAATGAAAAGAGCACAGAAATGGTGCAGAGATAAAAAGGATAAAGAAGGATTAGAGAAACAAGGCAATATAGCCAGCATATGCGTAGCTGTGATTCGCAAAGAAAGTCAAACCAATGGAATAGAATAATTATCTTAAAATATAATGCAAGAGAGCTTTTCTGAAATAAAAAGTCTAAAATCTATTTAATGAAAAGGTAACCATTTTATCAGTGAGAAGTCATTCAGAATGGTCAATGTAAAGAAATGTCTCAGAAAAAGTTTTGAAAAGAATCCTTTAGGTGGTCAAGCAAAAAGATAAGATGAGGTTAAGGGAGAGAAAATGATGTGGACATTAGACTTACCTGCAGAAACATGTAACCTGAGTGCAGAAAAGAGCAGCATCTACAAGAGATTGAGCTAAGAAAGCAGGAGCCAACGATTCTGTCTAGTTAAGCTCTTTCCAATGTAAAGACTCAAGTAAAAAGAGCTTTGGACATGCCAGAATTTGGGTACTGTTGCTCAAATGAACCTTTCTAGGGGAAAATCCTAGAGGATGGGCTGTAGACAGACATGAAACAGAAAATGTCAACAGAAAAATGTCATCAAAGAACCAGTGGCCAACACCCCCATGTTCATTACGGCACTGTTCACAATAGCCAAGACATGGAAGCAACCTAGGTGTCCACTGATGGATGAATGGATAAGGAAGATGTGGCATGCATATATATATTTTTACTCAGCCATAAAAATAATGAAATATTGCCATTTGTGACATGGGTGGACCTTGAGGGCATTATGCTACGTGAAACAAGTCAGACAGAGAAAGACAAATACTGTATGATCTCACTTACATGTGGAATCGAAAAAAAAAAACAAACCTAGCTTATAGATACAGAGAACAGATTGATGGTTGCCAGAGGCGGCGGGTGGTGGTTGTGTGAAATGGTGAAGATGGTCAAAAGGTACAAACTTCGGGTTATAAAATAAATAAGTCCTGGGGTGTAATGTACAGCATGGTGATTATAGTTAATAATCCTGCACTGCATGTTTGAAAGTTGCTAAGAGAGTAGATCTTAAAAGTTCTCATCACAAGAAAAAATTTTTTTAACTGTGTATGGTGACAGATGTAAACTAGACTTACGGTGGTGATCATCTTTTTTTTAAAAAATTAAATTTATTTATTTTTCTACAGCAGGTTCTTATTAGTTATCTATTTTATACATACTAGTGTATACATGTCAATCCCAATCTCCCAATTCATCCCACCACCACCACCATCCCCCCCCACCCCCGTTTTCCCCCCTTGGTGTCCATATGTTTGTTCTCCACATCTGTGTCTCTATTTCTGGTGGTGATCATTTTTGCAGTATATACAAATATTGAGTCATTATGTTGTATGCCTAAAACTAATATAACGTTATATGTCAGTTATACCTCAATAACAATAAAAAAGAACCAGTGGCCAAAAACTAGCTCAACACATTTTAGAAGAGGTAGATCATTTTCATGGATTTAAAAGGAATACCTTTATGATCTGATATGACATGAAGTTTCTGAAGCTATACATATGTAGGTATACTTTAAGAATTTTTTTCTATTACTAGTTTGTTTTACTTTTTTCTAAATCCTTAATGGCTGTTGAATATTATAAAATGTCTTTTATGCGTATATTGAGACAGTCACGTGTGTTTTCTCCTTTAATCTCCTAGTTGCTGTGAATTATATGAATTTTTTTTTCTAATGCTAAGGCTTCCTTTCATTAGCAAATAAATCCCGTCTGGTCATGTTATTTTACATTATTTATAATTAGTTAATTTTATTGAAATATATATTAAGAATTTTTGCATCAGGTTCATGAGAGAAATTGCATTACAGTTTTCCTTTCTCAGACTGCCATCATCTAGTTAAGATTATACGAAATCCTAAAATGAACTGGGCATCTTTTCTTTGTTCAGATCTCTAGAAGAATTTTTATATGACAGGGATTAAATTTTTCTCACTGGTTTCATGAAACTATTTGGGTCTGGTCTTTCTTTTTCTGAGTAAATGTTAAACTAATGTGTCAGTTTCTTAAACTGTTATGGATGTATTCAAGGTTCTTGTTTTCACTGAGTTTTGAATAATTTGTTTTTCTAAGAAATTATCCACTTAAGTTTTCAATATATTGGTATAAAATCTATTTCTGTTCTAGTCCTATGATAGATTTAATATCTACTGTAAATTTATCCCTGTTCCTGTCTTCATTCCTAATAGTGTTTATATTATGCTTTCTCTTTCTCTTTTTGGTGAGCTTATTCAGAGGTTCAGTGATATCAGTATTTTCAAAGAACAGCAATAACACAAAAATATTTACAGTGATTATCTCTGGGTGATTTTGATTATCTGCTTTATTTTCTTATGTATTTTACAAAATTTTCCCAATAAATGTATATTGTGAACCTCCCCAATAATACCAGTAATAAAGTGATACACTTTTGAACAAAATTAAAAAATGTGGACTGAATAGGAGATTCACAACTAGTTGAATGGCTTTTCCTAGATGGTATATAAATAATTTCAGGAAAAACTGGAGAATGGTCTATAGTGGTATGCATAAGCCTTTCTTTTTGGCCCTATTCTGAACAGTTTTTTAATATCAACTTCCATGATTATATATTAGACACTGTTATGAGATTTACAATATAATACATCTTGGGAAAATATTTAAAATACTGGATTTCAGATTTAGTATTTCTCCAGTTTTGACAGTGGAAGCATTCTTTCTGGTCATCCAAATGGCACTTTTAGGTGGGTGAATTAGAAACAAGCTGTCCCTTCCTCAAGACTCTACTGTCATTTTCTGGAAAATTATGGTAATAAATAAATAACTAAGATAACTACTAATACAAATGATGTTCTCTAGAATTAAACTGTGCACAATAGTAGGAGTGACCTTGGGCTAGAAAGACACATTTGTATTTATAAGATGATATTTAATAAAGATAAACATAATAGTCTACATTATGTTAAACCACCTAAGCGCATAGTACAAGGTAAGATGAACATGTCAAATTGATTTCATGTGAATGAATGGCTCACAGTTTTTATCTGAGTATGAGACAGGTTGGCATGGCTGCCAGACAAGCTGGTACCTTGATAGAAGGAGGGTATTCATATCCAAAGATTTTCAAAGGGTGCTGTGAAATCCAAATTCAACTGAAATATTGTTCACAAAATAATATCATAAGTTAAGAGAGATGCTGCTTTTCTTGGAGCAAAATACAATTTGTCTGTTGTCAGCTAAAAGAGCTTGATGTCCTATTCTCAGAGAATTGCTGAAGGAACTAGGTCTTTTGAAGATAGAACAATGAAGACTTATGGGCGAACAATAGTTTTAATCAAACATTTGAAGGACTGCCTTGTAGAAGAAAAATTTGATTTATTTCACATAGCTCTAGATCCAAGTTAAAGAAAGAGAGTTGGGCTTAGACTCACGATAGAGAAGAATCTTCTAAGAAGGGTGTCAAGAATGGAAACTGCTTCTGGGGTGAAAATTCAGGGACCCTTTCTAGAAGTCATTTGGTAATGTGCAAAAAGCCTTACCATTTGGCATTCCCATTGGCCCAGCGAATCCAGGAATTTCTACTGAATAAGTAATTGGATGCTTCTTGAGGCATTTGTAACAGTGAAAGATTTGGATAGGTTACTAAGTAAATACAGGAAAAGAAAAAAAGAAATGTGAGGGAAGAGAAAACAAACAGAGCAGAATGGGGGCAAAGAGATTTAGGGAAAGAGAATGAACTCAATGGAACAGAAACTACTGTTACAAGTACAGGGGTGGAAAGGAGCATGAGATATTATTAGAAAATCTCCAGTCAAAATAGGGTTGAATGCAGGCCACTGAGGCAATGGCCCAATTTTTTTGTTAATTAGATGAGAGAATTGTGATTTATTGCTAAAATAAAACTTAGATTGAGGATCTCTAGTGAAGTGAGGTCAACAAAAATAGCTAATAAATGGGAAATTACTTTAGTCATTTGCAAGTGAAGAAACCTATTATTAATGGGCGTTAAATGGTTTGTAATGTAGAGAAAGGAAACAGATTCCTCTGGAGATTATTCACTATAATGCTGCATCAATAGAGGACTTCAGGATGTAATATACTGAGGAAATGCTGGCTTTGGAAGTGTGCGTTCCATGCTAGACCATAGTCCAAATGTTTGTGATTGTCTTCATCTGAAAACAACGGAAAGGGCAAACAAGTCTCTGCAGAACAATTATTCAAAATCAGAATTTTAAAATTATTTGAAGATACTAAGATTTACTTGCCCTTCTTTTTTTTTGAATTTAAGACGAGTGCATAATATTTGGGAATACTAACCAGAAAAAACTGTCCACATTTTATTGAAAAAGACATTTAAGGCATTATTCATAATGGTGAAAAATGTAAAAAAAATTCAAATGCGAAATAATTGAGAAATCAGTATTCTAACCATGGTGTGTTAGCATACTTTAATAGCCACAATATTTTTATTAAAATGCTAGACGTTAAAAATAATAAGGATTTATTAAAGTGATAAGCATATCTATGCATACTATGTATGTATACAAAATGATACATTATGATAATTATGAAACTACTGGCAAATTAAATAGTTACTTCTTTTTTTTTTTTTTTTTTTTGTGGTATGTGGGCCTCTCATTGTTGTGGCCTCTCCCGTTGCGAAGCACAGGCTCCGGACGCGCAGGCTCAGCAGCCATGGCTCACGGGCCCAGGCGCTCCGCGGCATGTGGGAATCTTCCCGGACCGGGGCACGAACCCGTGTCCCCTGCATCGGCAGGCGGACTCTCAACCACTGCACCACCAGGGAAGCCCTAAATAGTTACTTCTTAATTGCCAGATTCATTGATAGACTTTTCATTCCAGGTCTGACTCAACCCCTCTTTGGTAGTTGACCTTGTTCAACTTTTCCTATTTCTTGAAATCCTGATCTCCCTTTACTTCCACGCTCTTTTGATCTTGCTGACTCATTAGCATGGTCTTCCTTTGCTACCTGTCTGTGCTTAGATATCTGTGTAACCTAGGAAACTGGTCTGTGCTGCCTCACCTTCTAATATACATGTCCCAATGGGATCTCATTCACTCAAACTTTCCTCTACATTCTACGTGACAACTCCCAGCTAATCTTTCTCCAGCCCTGACAGCTTCCGGAACTCCAGACTCATAAATTCAGCTGCCTTCACTTCTCCGTCTTCCTCACTTGAGGACTTTTGACCAACCTGGCACCTTAAAGATATGGTAGAAAGATACATTTACTTCTCTCCATCTTTATTGCTTCTAGCTTAGTCTGAACCACAATCATCTCTTGTCTGAATTATTGTAATATCCTCCTAAATAATATTCAGATAAGTGAAGGCTTGCCTATGGGACACCTTCAACTGGATATTCTATAGGCACATCAGATTCAAGATGTCTAGAACGAAATCATCTTTTCCATTCCAACTTATTTTTTCTCCCAGATTACCTATCTCAATTGGAGATACTGACATGCATCCAATTTTTCAAACCATAAATTGGTCTTCATTTCTACTCTTCTCTTTCCTGACAACCAAGTCATTCAACCTCCAAGCCTAGGCAATTCTATATATTTTAAACATGTTTTTTCCTTTTGAATGGGTAAAGAAGATGTGGTACATATATATAAGGGAATATTACTCAGCCATAAAAGGAACGAAACTGGGTCATTTGTAGAGATGTGGATGGACCTAGAGTCTACCACACAGAGTGAAGTAAGCCAGAAAGAGAAAAACAAATACCATATATTAACGCATATATGTGGAATCTAGAAAAATGGTACAGATGAACCTATTTGTAGGGCAGGAATAGAGACGTAGATGTAGCGAATGGACATGTGGACACGGGGGGGAAGGGGAGGGTGGGATGAACTGGGAGATTAGGTTTGACATAAATACACTACTATGTGTAAAATAGCTAGCTAGTGGGAACCTGCTGTATAGCACAGGGAGCTCAGCTCTGTGCTCTGTGATGACCTAGATGGGTGGGATGGGGGGTGGGGTGGGAGGGAGGTCCAAGAGGGAGGGGATATATGCATACATATAGCTGATTCACTTCATGGTACAGCAGAAACTAACACAACATTGTAAAGAATTTATACTCCAATAAAAATAAAAAATAAAAATTCTTACCATCAGCATCCCTCCTCTCTCCCACTATGGTAAGAAATCCTTGAGGATAGAAGTTGTATTTCTCAACTTTGTATGCCCAGTCTTTAACAGAGTGCCTGACATGTAGTTAGTGCTCACAAGTATTTGATTTAAAAATTATATTATGTACAACAAAAGGCAAAAAAATGCATGTAACATGTTAATTGCAAATGTGTAAAATGTATGTATTTACATATAGATTTACATTAGATGTATTTACATTGGAAAGATGTCTTCAAGTGATATGAAGAATTGGCATTTTAGTGTAAGTTTAAGTGAATATTAAACATTCTAAATTTTAAAAAAGCAGCAAATATATAACACATAGGCAAAGAGGAATCTAGACCCAATAGTTTAAAATAGTTTAAAATGGCTTAAAATAGACTAACATAGTTTAAATAGCCTGAATAGTCAAATAGTTTAAAATAATCTAACAAACATAGAAATTGATGCCCTTTTAGTCCATCTCCACATGAAAGAAGTCTCCAGGGTCACTGAATGCGTACACTGATCTCATTTAGCTGATATGCTCTGGGCAGATGATTTCACACACTTTTCATACAAAGTTTCAAAAATGATTAGGTTAAAAAAACATATCACAGATGAGGTGGTAGATTCTGTGGCAGGTGCCATAATGGCTCGCCAAAGATGCCCACGTTTTAAGCCAGGGAAACTGTGACAATGTTACCTTACATGGCAAAAGGGACTTTGCAGAGGTGATTAAGTTAATGATTTTGAGATGGGAGATTATCCTGGATTGTCCAGATGAACCCAATGTGATTACAGGGGTCTTTGTAAGTGAAAGAGGGAGGCAGGAAAGTCAGAGAAGACGACGTGACCACAGAAGCAGAGATCAGAGTGATGTGACTGCTGGCTCTGAAGATGAAGGGGGAGCCAGGCGTCAAGGAATACAGGCAGCCTCTAGAAGCTGGAAAATTGGCAAGAAAATGCATTTTCCCTTAGAGCCTCCAGAAGGGACACAGCCCTGCTGATATTATGATTTTAGCTCAGTGAGACCCATTTCAGACTTCTGATCCCCAGAGCTGTAAGATAATAAATTTGTGTTTAAGCCACTAGATTTGCAGTTACTTGTTATAGCAGCAATAGGAAACGAGTACAGATGCTATAGGATTTCACTTCCTCAAAAGCTTGACTAAATGAAATTGTGTCCTCTAACGGTAACTTCTGCAGTGTCTCTTAAATCTGCTGCCTTGTTTCAGTTCATGTTGGTACCACCATGTTTTCACACTTAATAGTAATAATAACAGCATTTATTGAGGGGGCTTCCCTGGTGGCGCAGTGGTTGAGAATCCGCCTGCTGATGCAGGGGACACGGGTTCGTGCCCCAGTCCGGGAGGATCCCACATGCCGCGGAGCGACTGAGCCCGTGCGCCACAACTACTGAGCCTGCACTCTAGAGCCCACGAGCCACAACTATTGAGACCACGTGCCACAACTACTGAAGCCCGCGCACCTAGAGCCCGTGCTCTGCAACAAGAGAGGCCACCGCAATGATAAGCCTGCGCAATGCAAAAAGAGTAGCCCCTGCTCTCCGCAACTAGAGAAAGCCCACACACAGCAATGAAGACCCAACACAGCCATAAATAAATAAATTCATTAAAAAAAAGAGGGGTGTTATGTCTATGTTATGTCTATGTTACCATAATAAAATAAAATTAAAAAGTCAAAGAAGAGTTTTCTCCTGGCTGAAGGCAGAAAAGGAAGTCAGAAAGATGTGGCAGAGAGAGTCAGAGGGATTCAAAGCACGATCAAAGGTTCGATACGACGTTTGTTGGCTTGCAGATGAAAGGACCTCAGTTGTACAGCCGCAGGGAACTGAATTCCGCTATCTGCCTAAATTCATTTGGAAGTAGAATCTTTCACAGAGCCTGCAGATGAGAGCCCAGCGCGGCTGATATCTTCATTTCAGCCTTGGAAGGCCTTGAGCACGCCACTCAGCTGAGCTAGACCGTGCCCAGACTTCTGATCCATGGAGATGTTTACCTTTCTAAACTCCTCTCCCACAAGACTCTGAATTGAGCTGGCTGGTGAAATAGCTACTATGATGTTGTGAATTCTATTTCTTCTTCTCTCCCTCTCTCTGGGCCTTTCCTCTCTCCTGCCTGTGATCCATCCATCCATCCATCCATCAATCCACTCACCCACCCACCCACTTGCCTATTAATTCATCCATCCATCCACCCACTCACCTATCCACCCACCCATCCATCACCCATCTGTCCATCCATCCATTCATCCATACGTAAATGGTGTTTGTTAGGTATTAAGTCAGATATGGGAGATACAGAGCTAAATTACTGAGAGATTAGTAAAAATGGGCAAAAGCTAAGAGAAATCCCTACCAATATGCTTCCAAAGAAATGATACCAAAGCTTCAGAGACATAGTGTTTCAAATGCGGAAACCTTTCTTCTTTATCTTCTCTTACCTAAACCCCAGGTTGGAATTTTTCTTGCTATCAACCTCCATATTCCTTGTTCAGGTACCTTCATACTGCTTCTTACTTTGCCTTGTATTCTATGTATCTAACCACCCAGTGTCCCACTAGACTACAAACTCTCTAAGAGTACGAGCTATTTTACAAATCTTTGAATTCCCCTCTCCTCTCAGCTTCAGCCCTTGTACACAGCAGAACCTCACTTTTTGTTACTTGAATTGATTACTCAGGAAGAGCTCCTTTACGATAAATCCTATTACACCCTTTACTTTGTAACAGGATCTCCAAGTTCCAACACAGGCTCTATCTATTTCAGGTAATAGGCATCCATAATAATAATTCTTTAAAAATGGCCCATTCCTCAAAGTATTCTAAGGTTGTAACCCAAAAGGCTTTTCTAATGAGATGTTACAAGGAAGAAGGAAAGTCATCAACTTTAAGTTTTTAAGGAAAAAGCTAATTTCAAAAATTGTTTTCTTGAAATATAGTTGGTTTACAATGTTGTGTTAGTTTCAGGTGTACAGTAAAGTGATTCAATTATATCTATCTATCTAGTCTTTTTTTACATTGTCTTCCACTTTAGGTTATTACAAGATATTGAGTATTATATCCCTGTGCTATACACTAGGTCCTTGTTTGTTATCAATTTTACATATGGTAGTGTGTATATTTTAATCCCAAGCTCTTAATTTATCCCTTTCTCCCTGTCCCCTTTGGTAACCATAAGTTTTCTTTCTATCTCTGTGAGTCTATTTCTGTTTTATAAATATGTTCATTTGTATCCTTTTTAAGATTCCACATATAAGAGATATCATATATTTGTCTTTGTCTGGCTTACTTCACTTAGTATGATCATCTCTAGGTCCATCCATGTTGCTGCAAATGGCATTATTTCATTCTTTTTTATGGCTGAGTAATATTCCATTGTATATATGTACCACATCTTCTCTATCCATTCATCTGTGGATGGACATTTAGGTTGCTTCCATGTCTTGGCTATTGTTAATAGTGCTGCAATGAACATTGGGGTGTGTGTATTTTTTTGAATTATGTTTTTCTCCAGATATATGCCCAGGAGTGGGATTGCTGGATCATCTGGGGGAAAAAGCTACCTAATTTTAAGGATATCATAATTTAAACTTGTTAGTAGCCCTTTATGTTTTTTGGGGACATGCTAAAAGCTAAGGACTTTTCTCCAGAGCAGGATGAACACAAACAACCCCCTCCTTAATGTGTTAAATTCAGGAGTTCACGACCCCCTAGAGTCCATTCTTGGGGACTACATGTCGTAACTGTACCCATTCGCAGGCTAAGAGCACTTGAATTAGGTGGATAGGTGTGCCCTGACTTCCTGCATCTGAGTTCTCCTCCACCCCATCCAACGGTCTTCTCAAGGTAGGATTACTTCCAAAGTCAGTCAGATGTGCAAGCTCGTCACTCCTGCTTCCGGGCAGCCCCGGCACTATAAGTAACCTTCCCGAGATGCTCCAGGCCTGGAAACCCTCTTCCTCTGAGGGTCTGTATTAGGGAGCCCTGGCTTGTAAGCTTTTCTAGAAAGGCCTTTTCTGGAAAGCAAGCTTTCCAACTGGCCTGCCACCAATGGCATTTTTCTGGCTTGTGGGGCTGAAGCAATCTCTTTCTAGGCCTCAAGGTTGGCCAAAGAATACTTGGTTTCAGAGAACAACGTGAGCGAATACGGCTTTTGACGTTTGGAAAGTAAACAAATGTGGCCAGACGGCACGGTTTTGGTAATACCGGTTACGTTAAAACAGAAGACTACAACGTACGTGCTGGTTATTATTCCATGAGATTACTGCCTCTTATCTAAGCAGGTGACTCTTCTTTCCAACTCAGAATGGTGTGCCAAGTCTCTCATTGACACCCATCCATTGGTACATTGATTTTTTTCATGGGCAGCAGGAAGGTGCCCACTCTTCTCAGTGAATAGGGCTGAAGTAAACACTGCCCCCCAAATAACCCATAATGAATACTCCAAGGGCCTCTCTAGAAAGCTCTTGGCGTTTGGTCAAAGGCAGGAGAAGGTGAGGGATGCAGGAGTGCCTCAGGTAATGTGCAAATGGTACCTGTTGTCGGGGGAAGGGGTCCCGTCTGATTGGCACCAGCTGTGCGGCTGGCTGTAGCAGATAACACCATGCATCGCCAACTTCTGAATCCATTGGCACCCAGTGGCAGCTCCCAGAGGTGCCACAACATTATAATTTACAAATCAATGTGAGTAGGAGAAAATTTTGGCAGCCCTCTTTCATAAATGAGAATCACAGGAGAGGAGAGCTTCGGCCCAAAGCTCAGAGTGTGAATGGAAGTGCTGTGCTGCGTACTGCCTGGGCAGCAATGGTTAGTCAGGTACAAAAGGCAGAGTGGGAGCCGACCAGGCTCCTTGGAGGGGCCAGCGCCAGGGCGGATGGGAAGAGCCAGGGAAACACTGCGTGTTCTGCGCCCAGAGCAAGGCCCCAGGCATGAAAAGTACTGATAAATGGTGGGTGAGAATCTGGGCAAAATCCCAGGCTAGTTCTTGTGTTTCTAGTCAAAAATTAGTTGTGCTTTTTGAACGCTAGGTACTTTAAAGAATTTACTCTTCACAATAACTCGGCAAGATATTTTTCTAAAGGAAGAACTAGAAGATATGAGTGGTGAAGTGGTTTATTTGATGCCATGTCGTGAGTAGGTGGTGGAAAACAGGCATTCCCACGTCAGCCCTCACTCTCACCGGGGCACTGCCTGGTTCTGACACCTCTGAGTGCTGGGACATCACAACACGATGTTACCTTCTTGGGGCAAAGCCCCAATCTCGTAGAACTCAATATATTAAAATAGACAAGAAGCAACGAGAACCACGCAGTCCAATAGAACTTTCTGTAGTGATGGGCAGGCTTTATATCTTTGTTGTTCAATATGGTAAACACCAGTCACATGTGACTACTGAGCACTAGAAATGTGGCTATGGTGACCGAGGGGCTGAATCTTTCCTCTTATTTAACTTTAATTAATGTAAATTTAAATAGCCACACGTGGGTGGTGGCTACCATATTGCACAGCACTATGTGCTGAGACTATTTGATTTGAAAGGAACCCTGGGGGCCACCTGCCCTCATTTCCCCAAATAGGGAAATTTCCTTCGCTCTGTCCCTGACATGTTCAGCCAGCCTCTCGTTACATATTTTTAATAATGAGAAGGTCTTCACCTTACTTGGGATCTGATGCCTTTGTTAGGAAATATCTTCCTACCTGACAGTTGCCCCCTCAGGGGTATGAGCTGGGGATACAGTTGGGCTTTGGTGTGATAAACCCATCTGTTATTCCCTGGGGTTATCTCCCGATTTGCTGTCCCTCTGCTCTTCTCGTGCCTGTGAACTATTGGTGCCCCAGCGGCATCTCAGTTCCCTGGGGGCACAGTGTGGTGCTGTCCCCCACAGAATCCAGGCGGTCCCATCCTACCGGCCTGCTGCTGGACGAGCACACGATGCTACGTGAACGCAAGGATGGTTTCCCCACAGCAGGTTTGCTGTCTGCCCAGATTTCTTCTCAGGGCCTGGGCAGCCCCACTGCCCCTGGGGCCAGAAGCCTGGTTGTCAGGCTCAGCCTGGCTGTTGTCTGATGCCTCCCATGTCCTTCTGGGGTGTCTGGCCCTGCTCTTTCTCATCCTCACCATTGCTTGTCCTTAGAGATGCTGCAGAGAGAGTTAAACTGTTTGTGCTTGGCCTCCAGACTAGACTGTATCCTCCATCTTTGGGAAACTTGAGTGTTTTAGAAAAAAAATATTCCATATCATCTTATCAACTAGAGACTCAATCCTGTCCTCCATTTACTTACTCTCTCCAGCTGGGTGGTCATTACCTGCTCTGTTCTGTTCCTTTCCCCACACTGGTCTTTCCCTTTCCCACTTTGATGTAGTCACCTCTCCCAGAGTTCAGTGTGGGTCAAACAGGTGCTAAATAAATCTTGGTTGAATGAAAGATGTTGAGAAGGCTGTCCTTGTAAATGATTTAACAGAATTTTTCATTATACACTCACGATCTAGATAACGCGAAGAGACTACATATTATGACAGTTGGGTGAAATCATCGCTGGTTGACTCTAAGAAATACAGTGTTCAAAAACATCAATGAGATGAAACTGGCATGGTTTAATTTTAGTGAACTCTTTCATTTCTTAGTTACTTACATGTCCCTGTGAAGTGAATAATTAACATTTCCTTCTTATGCATGGGGATATTTTATAAAATATTGAACCAAGAGAAAGTGGAGTCTGTGGAAACATTAAGACTGTATCCATTACTTTAAACGAACTTCATCTGGGCTTAAGCAAAGGGGGAGGGCATTAAATAAGGGCTTGCTAGAACACTGAATTCTCTGTGATGAGATACATGTACATGAGGAAACGTCCAAAATGAGCTGAAAAGTAGGATACTAAGGACTCCACGACTTCCAAATTCATAACTGAGTATGGCACCTTTTATCCTGATGGATTACAAAAGCCTGAGTGTTCTGTGTTATCTATTATAGAAATTTAGTTTAAACTCTGCTAACATTCCCTAACAGCACTATTTATTGGATATCTGTAGCCCCCGGCCACCTTCAACTGATACACATGAGTTCTCTGCACTGGGTATTAATTACATGGCTTACTTGATTCTGTTATATAAGTAATTAAGAAGCATTCTAAAGGGTGACCTTTAAGGAAACATATCTTTTCCTTTGGACCTGTGATAATTTTAACAAATAGTAAGGTTTGTGAACTTCCCAAATATTTAGTTAACAATTTGGGATGTGTGGAGCTCATGCACCCAGCAGACTTCTGGCTCAAAAGATGCCTTGGAGATAACTACCTGGTCTCCCCGAAGGACAAAAGTATAAAGTCACACTGTTATAGAGAAATTGGGTTTGGGGATTCCTCGTTTCCTTCCTCACCATTTCACGAAGTTAATTCTTGTAGAAGAACACATCCCCAAATTAATACAAGCAAAGGATATTAAATGGGCAGACAGTTCTAATTGGGACATAACCTTATGGTGTTTTAACAATGTTATAACTACAATCAGGTTGGCAGTCTCAAGGGATAAACTGTATCGTTTCTCATTGAAAAAAAAAGTAAGCACAACAGCTTTGAGTGATGGTTCTTTCATAGACTGAGATGTAATTTTCCAGTTATATGGAATAATATTGTTCTACTCCAATTTACATTATACATCTGACTTTGCAAATGAATCTCATATGTTACTTTCTAACATGGCCACTTTCCAAACACCTAATCACAGAGGTAGAATCTGTTTTTTAATTATAGTTAATCATTTAAAAATTGTCATTAAAATAAATTCTCACTGAGAAACAATTCGTCAGGAAAAGATCAGAGGGAATATTTACCAAGCAGAGGCAGCATGGTACGATGGGAAGTGAACAGATTGTGGAATCAGACAGATCAAGGTTTAAATCTCCATTCTGTCACTTACCAGCAGTATAATCTTGGGCAAGTTAATTACCTCCATTTTGTATAAAATGAGGGTATGAACCGCTACCTTAGTAACTTTCAGAAATAAGGACAGTATATGTTAAGCATAGGCCTATTGAAATTTCTCAGTAAATTATAGTCCTTCTTTTTCTCCCTTTTTTCTCCTTCATCATTGACTTTTTATCATTGCCATAGTTCATTATCCCATGTAAGTACATCAAGCATGTGATGAAGACGGGGAAGTGTTCAGTATGGTGTACGGGCTGAGCACTGGCCTGGGGCTGAAAGGTCTGCCTGTTCGTAGAAAAGTCAGTCCCTCTCTCTGGGTCACAGCTGAGGAAAAGGAATGAAGGTGACATAGGAACTTGTCTGTTGGAGTCAAGAAGTGCTTTCATACTGTGAGCCAATCAGGAACTCTTGGCACCCATGCTCAGTTGTCGTTTTCAGGAAAGACAGGGCAGCTGGACTGCAGCCTGGGAGAGCTGCCAATTAAATTTACCAAGCCTGGGACAGTTAACTGACATCTTTTGGACTTCATCAGGGTTTTCTGATTTTTCTGACTTGTCAAGAGTTGGTTTATCAAGAGTGGATACAGATTCCCCTCCTCTGCCCCATCCTGGTCCCTCCCATCCCTGTGTCTCCTCCCCCCCACCAATCATTAAACTCTTCCTTAGCTAAGATCCGCTTAAGGTATGGGCAACAAATTTCAAACTGTGCTTTGGAAGGCCCCCCCCCCTCCCCGGGAAACTTGGATGCAGGGCAGTGGATGGGAGGCAAGGGGATTTGGATTTGAATTCTCCTAGTCTTGCTTTAGTGTTAGTACTGCAGTCATCTCTTGGTATCCAGGGATGCTCAAGTCCCTTCTTTGAAATGGTGCAGTATTTGCATATAACCTATGCATATCTTCGTGTACTTTAAATCATCTCTAGATTACTTATAATACCTAATACAGTGTAAATGCTCTGAAAATAGTTGTAAATGCAATGGAAATGCTACGGAAATAGTTGCTGGCACAAGGCAAATTTAAGCTTCCTTTTTGGAACTTTCTGAAATTTATTTATTTTTCTAATATTTTCCTTTTGCGGAACCCATGGATACAGAGTGGGGACTACTTTATGTTTAATATATTCTGCTTTATATGAACAAGGAGTTCCGTGGTTAAAAATGTCAAAAGCACTGAGCTAACTGTCCTTTGAAGTTCTTTCCCATACTTGTGTTGACTGTGCGTGTTCAGTTCACAAAGAGGAAAGCCTTAACGAGATGTACTTTCTAGAAACCTTAGCAACAGACTAAACCAAAACCACATTAGACCCAGTGCCTAGAGTGGAAAAAGCAGGGAGCAGGGCTGGTGGCAGAACTTCTTGAGTAGACAGAACACCAAGATCAATGATGATCTCATGCTCCATGATTGAGGACCGCTAACAGGTGGGGTGAGAGGACTGAGGAAGACACCCACACCCCTCTCTACAACCGAAGAGCCAAGGGAATGCTGGTTAATCTCTCCAGGCCTCAGTTTCCTCAGCTGTAAACATGGTTTTGGGACAGTTTCCAAATTATATAATATAATTAGATACTTCCAAATTATATAATAAAATAGCTAAGCCCAATTCTCCTTTGCTCAGTAAGGTGTGGAGGAAGGGAAGGAGTATAATTAATGTCATGTGTCTGATTTCTAAGGGTCATTTCAGTGAGGTCAGGGAAGGCTGGTATTATGGCCTTGCCTAGCTGAGTGCAGTCTTCCAGGGAGTTCCGTGACACCACCCTGGGAGATCTGGGGGTGCTGATGATGGGTGACATAGGAGACAGAGAAACTCTCCATAAGCAAGGCCAGTTTGGAGGAGGAACGTGGAAGTAGTTTCACATTTCCTATCACAGAATAGCCATAGGAATTGGTCACCTAGATTTACCAATAGAATCCAAGAAAAAGCTGTTGGCTTTGGGATTTTTTTTTTAAAGCAGCGTGAAAGTCAAAATAAATGTTTTTAAAGAAGCAGGAAAGCTCATATGAGACATTTTTGATTGATTGTTCAGTTCATGAAATCAGCTGGCATGAAATAAAATGTTTCTTTTTCTGGGCATTGATTGCCTAAGTCAAATATGGCAAAGGGACCCACACAATCATTGTTGGCCTGTAGATCGGATTTTTCAAAGCGTCACCGCACAGCCCTCATAGAGAGTTCTTGTTTCTAGTGGATTTGTTCACCTCCTTTGTGAAAGCCTTAGAGAGAAGGCAGCAAGCAGGAAAATCAGCTATTTATAGGCGTTTTTGACTAAAAGTATCTGCTCAGCGTGCCATGAAATACTTCCAAGAGGTGGGAGAACAGGAAACAATCTCAAATCAACGAGAAGCCTGGAGGAGTGTGATGGGGGAAGATTTTACAGGGGAATCATTTTCAGAAAGCTCAGGTTCATTTGCAAACAAATGACAGTTACTTGCACTGACACCCCCTGAGTTACCGAAAAGCCAGCTGAACTTCTACTAGTTAGGAGAGAAGAAGGAGAAGAAAAAAAGATGAATTATCCAAGGATTACAAGTAGTCGGGATCCTTTAAGGGACTTAAAAGGGGCGTCCCTCTGTATGTATTTACTTCTGGGGCTGCCAGTCAGACTGATGCCTGTAGTACAACCTGGGCCAGCAGGTGGCCTGTGATGGAGCTGGCGTCTGAGAATGAACAGGAGTGATCAGGGACTTTAGACATGAGCAAAAAAGAGTGATGGACAAGGACCTATTGTTATCTGCCAGCAACGGTGGAAGAACTCCCACTCATTGAAGCTACCTTGGTAGAAACACTCAACAGAGACCCAAGAAAGGAGTGAGTGGATAGGGTCCCCTTGTACACAAGCCCCATAGCTGTTGCTCTTAATTAGACTTGCCCTGTGGACTTACCAAAGCTGCCTGGAATAAGGCAGCAGGTCTTGACAGACTTAAGATCTGAAAACAAAAGCAGGTTTTGTCTAAACACACACGAAAGATTGAGGAGGCCAGAAAAATTGTGTTCCATTAGCAAATATCGAGCCATGGGGGAAACCTGACCCACAGAAACTGAGCTATCAAAAGATTGACCCCTTGTGATCTTTTCATCTGCAGACAAAAGCTTTATGTGTTTAGTTGGCACATGGGGTGAGGAAGCCTTAAATCTACATTGTGATGAAGACTTGTCATCCGACACAGGGAGACTGCTTTCCTTTCCCAGAATCGGATATGTTCAGGCTAAGCTTGGTGTAACGAAAGTTCGACCAAGCAAAATGTAACCGAAAAAGTGGTATATGAAACACGGGAAGAAGCAGTGAAGCATGCTAACATGTGAGGATTTGTAAACTCAAAACATTTCACATTATAGTTTTTACTTCTTTCCCAAATTTGAAATGAAATATTTTTCTGAGACCTTAACAAACACAAGAGACATATCATTATGCCCATTTTGCAGATATAGAAATGGAAGTACTAAGTAGAGGGAGCCCAGGGTCATGTGGGAGGTCAGTAGTGATAGTAAAGCCAATGTTTTCATCTGTTAGACTCTACTGCCCCCTTCAGTAAACACAATTATGAATCTAGTCTGATAGTTCCCTAGCATCAGGTTCACGTATGGTCCTTAGATTGATCTCTGTACTGGACTCATCCCAGATCTACAGAATCAGAATCTCTTGGATCGATGCCATAAACCCTCATTTTATAGACACCGTCAAGGTGGTTCTTGCACACACAAAGTTAAGGAACTATTGCCCTAAATATGCAATGATAGAGCAAGTGGCCACGTACATATATGACTACACATGCAGACAAATGTAGTATCATTGTGCTCATTTTTACCCACATGGATGCCACTATATAACGTTTTATACAGCATTTTCAACTTTAGAGCTAGATCTTCTATTTTCTCACTTCTGAATTTCAAAAGCAATGACCAAGAGATCAACCTGTAGCCCTTGATGTCTCCTATGCATTATTTGTTTCACATTTTCTAGACTTACCCTGATTTAATATATTTGTTCCCATTATCCCAATATAGCATGTCCTATGTGTCACATATTACACATACACACACACACACACATATTGCTTTGAAAAATATGGTTACAGCTATGTTAATAATTTTTATCCTAGGAAAGTGAGGTAAGAGGTGAGAGGAGCTGGCTGCCAAGATAGTGGAAGATGCCAGAAAGAAGCATGTCATCCTCACAGTCCAGTCCCAGGGCTCTGAGTGTAATGCCTAGAGATTACACACCCGAACTTGGAGTAGTTCTGCTCACTTTGTCCTCTGCTGGTACAGGGTTTCCTCATAATAAAATCATTGGGAGGCAGGAGGGATCGACAGGGATAACAGGAGAAACACACCCATTTCTTTTACTTAGAAGTTAAAAATCGTACCCTGCCATTTGTAACCCCAGAATTACGAACTTCAGGTCATTATTTAGTTAACAACTGTCTTCATCTCTTGTGAACCTTTTAAACCAAAACCATGCTTCAAATCTCATTTTCAGATCCGTTCTTTGCCTCCTTGTACCTTGACCCCATTGCCTTAAATGGATGGAGTAAGAAAGGATGAGTTAGTCTTTGAAAAGAGCCTTAAAAGTTTTCATAGATGTGGAAGACATAGTGGGAAAAAGAACAGGGCTGTAGCTGGGCAGTTAGTGTGCTAGTCTCAGCCTGCTACTGATGAGATGACTCATCTTTGTCAGTCAAGGTATTTCCTTAGGGTTTATTTTTCCCACTTTTAGAGAGAGTAGGTTGGACTAAATAATCTCAAACAATTGTTCTGTAAGGGGATTATTAGGTGAGAAATAGGTAGGTGGAAAGATGCTACGCCCACCTTCCAGGGAAGAGTTTGTGAATGAGAAGGTATAGCGGATGGCCTTGCAAAGAGGAGGCTCAGGAACGCTAAAACCATCATTTTTCTGAAAAACAGAAAATAAAGTCTGCCTGCTTCTTTCGTTACACACCTTAAAGTTTTAGAGACTTGGAGAGTAAAATCAGCCAGGAGGTTGACAATCCTGCAAGTATATAATTAACAGTGGTTAAAAAAAACGAGAGGGACAGAAGTCATTTCCTTTCATTGTTGTTGGATGTCTCTTTGTATGAAAGGGATTTATCCTTACACTAAGGAAGCAGGACCCCCCTAGCTGGTTTATACTAGTGGTCTGAGATTTAAAATAATCACTTTAAAAGCAAGGCAAGGTGTTTTTTTAGCAGGATCTATGAAAAGTCTGTTTCCCCACTTTATAGTCATTCTTCTTTCGTGGGCTTTGGGAAATGGTACGATTGAAATAGCTCTTACGTCATGAATCAGAGATCAAAGAAAGCATAAGTATAAATGCATATTTTAGAAGTATGGGTACAGGAATGCCTATGCAGAGGTAACGTGTATATATGGACCTAGACACATGCGTACAACATACAGTAACTCTACACTCCACATAACTCTGCTTCCTAGACAGCTCTGTGATAGCACAAGCCTGAATTTTGTAGGAAGGTTCCAAATTCTGGGAGAACAAGGAGTAGAAGCTCCAACTGATAGAGAAGAGTGGCAATGTACATGAAAGAAAAGGTATACTTACCTGGAAAGCCCATTTTGTGAGTGTAATTAGAAGTCTATTTTAGAAATGGAAACAAGGCAGGGAATATTGCTAACCTTGAACAGATGGAAAAAACCAATTCTTTTTTTTTTACAAGATAATCGTTTATATTCTTAAACTTAAAAGATCAGAGAACCAGAAGAGGTCATTCCTTGGTCATATGAGTGTTCCCCAAGAAATAAAAGTGTTAAACAAAAGAAGTAAGAAATTGGTCACGGCAAATGAAGGAATGAGCTGGTGGGCATCTCCTTACACTCTATTCCCTCCTTTACCTTTGCTAATTGTTTAAGAGTAATTAGCTCTTTAGCTTTACCTTTTAGTTACAAACAGGATTGGGCTGAAGGAGAATAAATCATTCACTGAAAAAAAATTAAAGCCCCCCCCTTACTGTTGTTTCTGTCCTAGAATTTATTAAAACACTTAAATATGCATTTACAAAAATTGAGTAAAACGATTTTTCCCTGTGTCCTAATGTGTTCCAAATGGCAGTGACTAGGGACACAGCCTGGTGGTTGGGGATGAGGCAAGATGGTTTTGAGAAGCAGATAAGTGAACCGTTGATGTGAAGTCCCGAATGCATGTTAATTTTGCCCAACAGGAAAACTTATGGATTCAAAACTTCAAATGAGTAACATAAATCATAGTAAGGTCTTATAACTCCTTATGGATTTCAGTAATAGTAACCTGATTTGACCTGAAAAGGCCAAGTTTTTTTTTCTCTACCAAGCTATCCTGGCAAATGACAGAAAAAAATCTGACTGTTCAGAGGCACTAACTACAGTTTGAACCATATGAAGTTTCTGATTTCAGCTGTTTGGAACAACAAAGATGGAATTTTCCCATGATTCAACTCACCAATGAGCACAGTAATCCCCCAAGAGAGGTTGTTGCTTTTGAACCTAAAACTAAAATGGTAAAAAAACCTAGTCTAACCACTGAGTCAAAGCCTGCTGGCCATACTGCATATATATTTTAGTGACCCCTATAAAACCATAAGCAAAAAACCAATGTGTTCTACCATTCACACATCACTGTTTGTGTTAGGTCATGTAAAGGCATGATCTCAAATGGACCAGAGATTATGGATGAATGCTTCTTTACTGAATGGTAAATATTTACCCTGGGCTCTTGTATTTAATTTTCTACCAAGCAAACTGTCCTCTAAGGAGAATGGAGAAAGAGGAGATAAAGTCCACTGGCCACTAAACGATCCAAAGCTGGTTTTTCTTTCTTGCTCTGTGCTAAGCAATGCTCTACCTTCCATTAGTAGACTGGACTCTGTGGGATCTGAAAGTCTGTGCCATGAAACCTTTGACTGTGGCTAACCAAGCACTTTTGGTATAGCTGAAAATGTCTTTAGCATGATGAAACTGCAGACCAAGAATAATAAAGTTTAACAACTTTCAGGAAAGATTTTTGATCTTTCTTTTACTACCACTGACTCTTTCTGGACCCCTGCTTTCTCAGAATATTTTGCCAATTGTCTCCCCTGCCCAATACTGGGATATGAGTAACAGAGAGAATTATAGAGAATCAGAGAGAGAATTACCAGAATCACCGATTCTACATTCAAAGTAGGATCAGGTAGAAGTAACCTCATTTTTCTATCAAGAAAGAGGGACATCTCTACTAAGATCAGGGAAAAAATAGGGAGAAGATTGTACAAGCCAAATAGGAAATATATTCAAGAATCTTGACACTTTTTGCTGGATTATTAAGGCAATTTAAATTGAAAATAAAGAAAATCGTTAATGTGGTTAACTTTTTTTTTTTTTAAAAAAAGGCAGCAAGGAAACATCACAGTAACCAAAGTCACTAGCAGAACTGCTCAGTACTGTCACACATTTCACATAAAGTAGTTTTTTTTAAACTGACTTAACATAATTTAAATTGTTCTAAAATAAGAGGAAGGAAAACCTCAGCTGGGGAAAGAAAACCCCACTGGGCAAAGGCTGACATAATCTTGAACAAAATTTTGAAAAACAGTTGTACCTGCATTGAAAAAATAACTCTGGGTTCATGCTTGTTATGAATGATTCTTCAGTGACCTTTTGTGGAGTCTTATTTAACCAACAGGGAAAAAAAGCCACAAGAAAATCCACAAAAACCCCAACCATCCAGAAATTTTACTTTTGCAAAGGAACAGTAAGCATTCAGGATTCTTGTCATGGAAAACAATGGATCACATTTCAACCATTAAGACGCACAATGTCCTCTCATGGCATCTAGCACCTTAGATCCTCTGTCAATTAAAGATTTTATGCAGCCTCTCGTAGACACAGATACCTGTGTAGGTATCTGATGTCTCTACCTGTTTTCTTATCATCTGTACACACATCAGATTTTAGCCCTTTCAGTTGTGCTAGCCATTATTTAGAGAAAAAATAAAATAACAAAAACTCTCCCCCCCCCCAAAAAAAAACCTCCCACCTAAACAAACAACACACTATCACCAAATACAAAGTAATAAAAGAGTTGTACTCAAACCTGGTCAGTCCTTCCATTTCTTGAAACTTGCACACAAACTGAAGAAACCCACTCAGCCTTAAAAAGGTCGATCATTTTGCTCTCCTAAAATTTCATCTCTGAGGGTGCTTGCTTTCTTGTCCGTCTTGTGCGCGCGCTCTCTCTCTCCCTCTCTCTCCCTCTCTCTCTGTCTCTCTCTCTCTCTCTCTCTACTTTTACCGAAGAGCTTTGTTTCCCTTTTCCTGTGTCTGCTGCTGGATGAATGCAAAATACACGGATTTGAAGGGATTTTTTTTTTTTAAGGCTAACAGTTGGAAATCTAAAATCTTGCTCTTCTGAATAGCTTATTATGCCAGTCACTCAACACTCATTTTACATAAAGAGGCATATACAAAACCAAGAATCCTGCTTTCTTAAAGCGAAAACAAATCAACAACCAAAACTCCCTTTACTCCTTTGACCCCCTTCCTATTTTATTTATTTAACGATTAGCACTTACCCTGAGATGTGCCATAAATGCTCTATTCCAAATATACAAAAGCCAACCACATCTCAACTGAGAATTAAACAGTTTTAATGTCTTCAAATCCATGTCTCTGCTCCAAATCCTGATACAGACAGTCACTGGCAGTCGTACAGTAGTTCTAAACAGCAGACATCTGATTCTTGACATTTAAAAATAACAATATTGGAAAAAAAGGGAGTCTTTTTAAAATTAACTACAAACAGCTTGTGAGGAAGCACATCTCACCAATTGACTGTATTAACTGGAACTTGCAATGATTTTAAGCTACAGTATTTTATTTTTAAATCAATGTCAGACGGAGACCCAATATCTACAGACCTCTCATTTTCTATATAATCGTGGCAATGGCCTAAGTTAAATGATCTCTAAGTGATAATTCTACAAAGAGCAGATCAGAACTTTTTAGTATTTAGAATTCCATTATTGGTGAATATTAACCTATGCTCAGTCAAATTAAATTAAAGGGACATTCCAGCCATTCCATTGCTCATCTGAGATGGGTCACATTTCACGGACATGCATTCTTAACTGTGTGCACCCAGAGGAGGTCAAATGAATGCATACATTTGCTACAGAATAAAACAAATATTAAAATGAAAAAAATGCATTTATTTCTATTTCTGAAGCACATTATAGACTCAGATCCACAGTCAAGTTTTAGCTCTCCCAGTGACTATCCATGAGTTCTTGGACAAATGATTTCATCTTTTGTGCCTCAGTTTTGTCATCCATAAAATTGGAGTAAATAGTAATACTAATTTTACAAAGGTGTTTTGGGTACTAAATGAGCTGTTGTATGATTTCTGGAACATAATAGGTATATAGTATATGTCACTTACTCCCTCTGTTTTATATTTGGAATGGGTAGGGATCAGGCAAGTAAATGGAGAAATCCAGGCTTTGAAGGCAGACAAATCAGGTTTGACTCTCTGTGTTGCCATGTACTAGCGGTGTATCCTTGGGCAAGTGACTTAATCTAATTTACTAAATCTCAGTTTCTTCAACTATAAAATACCTCATAGAGTTTCAGAGAGCAAATTAGATAACATTGGAAAAGCATCTACTTTAAGCATGTATTAAATGGTAGCTCCAGGCTTTACAACTCTTGAAAATGGCTCTAATTAGTGCTCTGCATATGTAACTTAGGAGTTTGAAGATGTGGACTGAGATCCCAGGCCTTCTTGACCAAGTGCCTTACTTTATAGTAGAAGAAGGAGACCCGGAGAGCTGAAATGATGGTTCTAAGCCCTATCATTAGTGAGTGATCACCAACTAGTTAGCGGCAAATAGGAACAAAAACATAGACCCTCTTATTTAAAGTTCAATGTTTTGTCCACTAGACTTTGTGACATTGAAATCAAACACATTTGTACATCCAGTTTCAATATTAGTTGATAATTAAAGCAATACAACTGGAAAAAAAAAAAGAACCTATTTGTTCCCGAATTTGCTTCTAAGAATGAGCTTATAAATGAAATTATTCTATAGGAGCTGACAGGGACTGGCTAAACCTATCTTCCTAAGGGGAGCTTCTGCAGGACATAGATTCTCCCTTCCCTATAAAGCAAGAAGAGAGCTGGAGGGACGTCCAGTTCTTAGGAGTTTCCCATCTCCTCTCTCCCCTTGTGAATGTCCAGCTTCTTCTTCCCTTTCTTTATATGAGCTCTTCATCTCAGCGCACTGGTTGGGAAGAACACACTGCTCTACATTTAGTTTATTTATTAAACATACTATGTCCCCACTTTGAAATATAGGATTTTTTTTTTCAGTTTGAAAGTCTTGCACAGAATAGGTGCTCAAAAAATGTCAATGTTTGCTAAAGAAGACATGACTTGGAGTTCAGTGCTAAAGAAGATATGACTTGGAGCTCAGTTTATATTTCAAGTGTTGAACTAGCTTGTCTTAGAGTTAATTATTGCTCAATGAAGAACAGAAAATATTACATATTTTTCAGTCTTTCAATAACTCCGGAATTAAAGACAAAGGTGCTTCTGGTATCAAGTCAGATTAGCTATTACTCTCGGGAGGAAGGGAAGGAAACGGGATTGAGGAGGGTACCTGTGTGATCCATTGTAATTAATGTTTTATTTCTCTAGCTGGGTGATATATAAATGGGTATTTATTTTTTTCTTGATATCTTTCTGTAAGCCTCAAATATTTCATTAAAAAAAACTAGCTTAAGTGGGAAGCAGCCTCATAGCACAGGGAGATCAGCTTGGTGCTTTGTGACCACCTAGAGGGGTGGGATAGGGAGGTGGGAGGGAGACGCAAGAGAGAGGGGATATGGGGATATATGTATACGTATAGCTGATTTACTTTGTTATACATCAGAAACTAACACAACATTGTAAAGCAATTATACTCCAATAAAGATGTTAAAAAAAACACTAGCTTAAAAGAAGGCAAACAATTTGAAAATAGAATTTCCAAATCTTTATGAGATCCAATAATGCTACTATACTAAATCCCATACTTAAATCTTCAAGTTTTCATTCTTATTTTACTGAAGAACTTGAATAATAGTATGTTTACTTTAAAGATTTGTTTTCCTCCTTGCTCACCATTTCATGTCCTTGATTCTGGAGTTGTGCTGGGGTGTTTTGGAAAGAGCTGTTTTGCATCAGATAGATCTAAGTCTAAATCTCAGTTCTACAACTTACTGGCCACATAGCATTATGTCACTTGATATTTCTAAGCCTCGGTTTCCTCTCTTGCGAAAACTGAGAGTTATTATCTGTAGCTCTCAGGACTATTATGAGGATTAAATGAAATAACAAGTGTGAAAATGTTTGCTACAGTATCTGGTACATAGTAGATTTTCAGTTAATATCATTTTCCTTCTTCCTTTCCTTATCCTTCCACTTTTCACCACTACTTGAGCTTTTAACTTCAAAAAGGTTATAAAAAGGAAAGGAAAATGAACTTAAGGTAGGAAGCAGGCAATTATGCTAGTATCATGAAAGCATTTTGTTACTAACAAAGGCTGGTCCTAGATCCATGTACGGTATCCTTTTAAATTAGATATTTCTTATCTAATCTCATCACTACTTATTAAAGTTCAAGTTTTTCTAAAAATTGAATTTGTTTTGTTTTTGCCGCTAGTCACAAAGCCTTCATAGACAAAAATGTATCCTAGGCTTTCTATCTCATTACACATCCTTTCTTCAAGACAGATATTTTATCAAAATACTTTATTCTCAATAGTGGATGAGATTTATGTGCTTAAAGAATTGCTAAAGCTTTCAGTTGTAACCCTTGTAATGGTCTTTTCTATAAGTTAAGAGACTTGGGTTCTGGTCCTACCTCTGCCACATACTAACAGTATGACCCTCTAGGCCTTTACCTTTCTTTGAGTCTAGTTTTTTACATGTTAAATGAATGAAGAGGTTAGATTAGATGATCCCTTTAGCTCTAAAATTCTGTTAGTGGTTCTTGATGACTTAATTAACACATGTAACAACCTTATAGTAAATTAAACGATGCCACCTTCAGTAGGAAATACTATGTTGTTTGTGAAAACTATCCACACAATAGTGGCCTCTTCTGAACTCTGGGAATGGGCTCTGGCACTGTCCTTGTCCTGTGACTGCCATTGACTGTCCAGTGACTGGAATATTTTCAGGGCTTGGTGGAGGCATTCCCAAGGGAGTCAGCTTTGTCAGAAGAAATCCAAAGAGAGCAAGATGAATGTCTTGGTGGAAGACTTTTTTCCTTGCATTTATTCTTATGAGTGGGAAATGATTATGTTATGATTTTATAGTTCAGTAAAACCTTTTTTAAAAAGATGAGGATAGCAAGGGAGGGCAGAGAAAGACACTTTGAAAAGGAAAAATATGAGGATCCCTCTTATGGAAGGTTGTGTCTTGGGAAAAATGACAATACTAGAAGGAGGAGGTAGGGAAGAAAAAGACTCTTCCCCTGATATTATTATCCAGGTGAAATCTGTTTTAAGTGGATTGGAGGGCAGTAGGAAAAATAGGAGACCGTGGAAGGGGAGGAGTGGCCTTGGGTCTGTACGTGTACGTGATTTACATTCTGACACTAATTGTATTTTATTGTGCAGATGCTTCCCCTTCTTTTCCTCCTCTTCTCTGTTGTCCTGAGTCTCTGGAGCTGTGCCTGTCAGGTCCCCAAACTGGCTCCATCTTCACCTCCTCAGGGCATAGGGCATCACCCCGACTCCCTGTGCTCTGGGGGGTGGGAGTGTGATTAGTGTTGGTGGTGGTATGAAAATTTCAATGGTAAAGATGTAGATTGATTTTTCCAAACTAATAGCTTCAGGCAGAATTTAAAATAATAATAATAATTTAAAAAATGAATAGATCTAATTAAACTCTTTCCAGAATTCCAAAGATCATTGTTGACTTTTGTAAAAAGGTGGATTTATTTTAAAATTCTGTGTAAATGCCCCTTTTCTCTCCTCCCTATCCTACGATCCTTCCGACAAAAGAGGAACACAAAACATTACTAACTCCTTGCCTTTAGGTAGGCGTGCTTTTCAAAGCACTTTTATATCTAGTATCTCAAGATAACTGGATGAGGTTGCTAGCAGGCTTGTTTCCTGATAGGAGCCCTCAGCCCCAGAAATGCTAAGTAATTCGCTCAGGTTCATATAGGCAATTCATAGTAGAGCCAAGACTAGGACCCAGGAGGAAATACCACACAATCAGCAGGTACAACATCTAAGCATCCATCCCTCCACATAAATGGTACCTGAAGGTACTGGCAGGAACGTTCCTGTTGACACGACTCTGACTTCACCAAGGCCTGGTCCATGTTAACCGAGGCTTTCTGGTAAACCTCTCGGGCTCGACTCACGGTCAGCGTGGAGGACCAGGCGCTCTTCTTCAGCAGCGGCGCGTCTAGGGTGACAGGCAGGTTGGCACAGGTGGAGCACTTGACATCGTTATTACTCCGGGAGGCCTTCACAGCCTGCTCGCTGATGGTGTTGTAGGCCTCCATGAAGTACTGTGAGGCCGAGCGGTCGGGGCACCGGCCCATGGTCATCACGCCCGAGGGGGTGTGGTAGATGCACATGTCGCCGTCGAGGTTGTCTTCGGAGCTCCACCAGCCCGGGGAAGCGTTGGTGCGGGGCTTGGGCTCGGGGCGGCGCTCCTTGCTCTTGCTGCGCTTGCCGTACCTCACGGTCTGCGTCTCATCGGGGCTGGCCTTGCCCCCGTTGACGCTGCCCTTGGACGGCCCCTCCAGGGAGTGTGATTTGGTGAAGAGTTTCTGGACCGAGTGGACCAGGTGGCGGATGCGGCCGGGGCTGTCGCTGCGGTGCTCCACGGCCGTGCGCTTGTACTGCAGTGTGTGGTAGCCATCCCTGTTGAGAGGCAGCTGCCTCTCAAACTGGTCCAGAAGGTTGGCGGGGATGCGGTTGGCCTTGGTGGCCAGGGTGCGAGGCACCAGGGCGCACTCGTCCTTCAGCTCCTGATGCGAGGTGTAGTGCCGGCGCGGGAAGGTGCTGCTGGCCAGCGGGTCGCTGAAGGGGCCCACGCACTCGGCCTGGAAGGAGGTACGCTGAGTGTAGTAGGGGTGGTCGGCCGGGTGGTGCTCCACCGGGCTCAGCAGGTATGGCTTGCGGTCTGCGTGGTGCGACAGCGAGTCACAGGCCGAATCGCAGGTGACTCCGTGGTGATGGCTGCGGCTGCCCGATAACCCTTTCATTGCTGATGGGGCGCAACCACGGGGGTCATGGACACCCGGTGGTTAGGTTCCAGACCCGTCTCCCACAAGGACCTGGGGGAATGAAGGAGAGGGGGACCATGGTTAACGCTTCACTTGGTCAATAGATATTGCTCTCTTTCCACGTGGGTCTGCTGCTGAGTTGGTTTTCTGGCAGAACTCAGGACTCTCCCTAAAAGCAGCTTTAATGCATTGTTGGAAAAGTCCTGTTACCTCTGTAGGCCAGGAAAGCCCATGCCAGTTCTATAGGAGAGACAGGAGGGGTGAAAGCTAGTAAACCCGGAAAAGAACGTACAAAAATGCTAAACTGTTTTTAAATGACTTGGGAGAAAAACTGCCCCGCCCGCCAGGATTCCAATAACTGTATCTTTCCCCTGCTGCTCTCCTTTTATTCTTAACTGTATGTTAATCGTCAAGCTAGCAGACCGGAAGGGCTCACTTAATCTGGGAAGCTTTTGCTGATCCGCCCCCTGCAGAGAGAATTAGTTCCCCTCTGTGCTCTCAGGGCATCTACTGCACACTCTCCAGCTCCTCTGGAATGCTTTGTCTCATGCTTTCCCTGCTAGCTCAAGCTCCCTGAGGCTAGCTTACCTCTTAGCCACCATTACATCTTTTACGTCTCCCTACCTTGTACCAGGTGGGCCACATAGACACACAGTAAGCACCCCATAAATGTGAATGAAAAACACAAATAAAAGAGGCTACTGGCACCGCATAGCTTTAGGATATATCTCTGTATCTTTCACATACTTCCCATTAGAATTCCGAGGTAACAATTACAGCAAACAATCCCCCCATGGTAATTAGAGTTGGAAAAACTAATGGTGTGGCAAATAAATCAGAACTGTAGAGAAAATCCGCCCATGTATTTCTGTCATCAGAGAATTAAGAGCTTCCTGTCAACAAACTGAGAGCTGATGAAGAACAAATAAGCTTGAACTGGCTAATTTGAATATCAGGGCATCTCCTTTTGCTGGTTTAAAAGTTTCTGGTAAATATTTACAAGCGATAGCAAGACTGCCAAAGGAAAGGCTCTTGAAATGTTCCTGAGGACGTGAAGGGCCTGAACCTAAGGGTCATGTCTGCCTGAGAGAGAAGGGTGTCCTACAGATCCACCTGTGGGAAATCGGGTCATTCCAAGCCTTCCCCGCGCTTTAGTACCAGAGGCTGCCGTTCTACTGGGCAGAGTACTTTCTTTGGACTCTAACAGAGAGAGTTATTCAGTAGCTGAATGCAATTCTCCTGACAGCCAGATTTTTTTTTTTTTTTTTTTTTTTTTTTTATTTTTATTTTTATTTTTTTTTGCGGTATGCGGGCCTCTCACTGTTGTGGCCTCCCCCGTTGCGGAGCACAGGCTCCGGACGCGCAGGCTCCGGACGCGCAGGCTCAGCGGCCATGGCTCACGGGCCCAGCCGCTCCGCGGCATATGGGATCCTCCCAGACCGGGGCACGAACCCGTATCCCCTGCATCGGCAGGCGGACTCTCAACCACTTGCGCCACCAGGGAGGCCCGGGATTTTTTTTTTTTTTTAAAGCTTCCTACGATACACAAATTGTCGTATGGAGAGTTGTCCGGAAAAGCCAATGTGACTTTCCAAAAATATCACAAACGTCATTTCAGATATTCAGATGGGGAGAGATAATTGGTTTAATTAAAAAAAACAGAATGAAACACCCACATATGGCCTAATGAAGAAAAACACGGAGTTGTGTGGGGTCAGGACTTGTCTGTTCCATGGGACATAGTGTGTGGGGGAGGTCCTGACGAAAATCTCTAACCATGTTTTATGAAGCTCCTTTTCTCCTCCTCGTCTCTCAGTTTCTGGATTAATTGCTCGGGAAAACTGATGGGAGGTTTTAATCACTGGAACCTTTTGAACTTGGTTAGTCTACTGAATTAGGAGCTTCTTGAGGGTAGAGACTTATGTTTTATGCATCCAGTGGCCAGCAAAGTGCTTGGCTGATGGTGGGAACTCAGTAAAGCATTTAGCCGGTGAATTAATGCATCAATGCAAAATTTCCCAGGGTGGTCCATCCTGTGGTTCAAGTCACATCTACTGAGTGAGAACAGGACTGTGTGACAAGGGAAGGGCCAAGGAAGGAAGGAAGGGACCATCTCTCAGGCATTTTAGGGACCAGTGGTTTTCAAGGTGAGGCAGGAGGCATACAGGTGAATGTGCCTTTTGCTACCCATTAGCCTTCCACTTCTGCCTCTCCACGACCCACCAATGAATATCTCACCTCTCAAAGTTCTCCCTGCCTTGGAGTTAAAATCTGGGAGTTTGCCTGGCCTGCTGACTACAGGATGTCTAGACTGAGGACAAACTGTTTGAAGGAGAGAAAGAAAATGACACCTGAAGAGACAAAAAGGAAAAACAGGACTCATGATACCTGTGGTTCAGGAAGAACCTGTAAATCAAAACTTGCCCACTGAGGACACTAATATAAAGGAAATTTTAGCATAAAGTACCTTGGGACCACTTTGTATGAAGTTACGATACCAAGAGTAGGCTGTGGCAAAGAGGGATCCAGAAAGATTAAATACATGTTTTCAGCAAAACTGTGGCACAAACTAATTTAGGTGGAAAAATCCACTGCATGAGAAAGTTTCTCTGGATAAAACAGGTCCCATTGAAGACATCTTTGCCTTTTAAATATAGACTTAAAAATAAAAGACAGGGCTTTCCTGGTGGCGCAGCGGTTGAGAGTCCGCCTGCCGATGCAGGGGACACGGGTTCGTGCCCTGGTCCGGGAAGATCCCACATGCCGCGGAGCGGCTGGGCCCGTGAGCCATGGCTGCTGAGCCTGTGCTCCGCAACGGGAGAGGTCACTACAGTGAGAGGCCCGTGTACCGCAAAAAAAAAAAAAAAAAAAAAAAAAAAGACAAAAATAGCAAACCAGTTGGATTATGGTCACATACTAAGTTTTATGATTACATATATCTCAATATATAAAATAATATGAAATAATGCTTCAACCTTTCCTTCTGAAGCATCTAGGTCTTGGGTGGATATTCTTTGCTAAATAAAATGTGGAGCTGGCAAGAGCTGAAAACATGAATTATACATATTTACTCCAAAATGTTTAAGATTATTTGAAATCATGTATTCAATATTTATGTAATTATCTTTAATCTGTGAATGGCATTTCATGTAAGATGATGTTGCCTGAGGACACGCAGAGCAAACAAAGAGGGTTTTTAAGGCCATTAATGATAAATTTGTTAAAGGATGTAACTGATGATCATTTTTGTAAGTTAAACGTGCACAGTGTGATTTTGACTACAATTTAAGCGAGCTATTTTCAGCCTAGTGGCAAGCACTTATATTTTCATAGAGAGTAATAAATTGCATCAAGAATAAGTAAGTTAACTTTGGTCCTTCTTTACTCAATATTTGTAAAAGGATATTGAAATCTTGATCTTTTTCTCTGTGATGCAGGCAAATAAGGTCATGAAAAAATGGCAATAAATAATCATAAACATTTCTAAATGCTCCATCTAACTTTCTGGCTAAGGCCAGATAAATGACTTAATACCCTGTCCCTTTCTAGGGAAAATCTTACGTCTCTTCTACTCTCTTGTCTTTTAAAAAGGAAAATAGATTAATTTGTGATTATAAATTAAAGCAACACATTCAGTGACTTCCTGGTGAGCGGGGGCAGATGCTCTAAAACCCTCAATGGCTAAATAATAGCCGTGGCACCTACCATGGAAGTCCTGCTCTTCCGCCTTTCATTCTTTTTTTTTTTTTTTTTCCCTTAAATTGGGGTATGGTCGCTTTACAATGTTGTGTTAGTTTCTGCCATACAGCGAAGTGAATCAGCCATATGTATACATATATCCCCTCTTTTTTGGATTTCCTTCCCGTTTAGGTCACCACAGAGCATTAAGCAGAGTTCCCTGTGCTATACAGCAGGTTCTCATTAGTTATCTGTTTTATACATATTAGTGTATATATGTCAATCCCAATCTCCCAATTCATCCCACCCCTCTTTTCCCCCTTGGTGTCCATATGTTTATTCCCCTCATTCTTTATTTTCTTCTTTTGTTACTCATGAACTCCCTTCCCAGCCTACTTCTTTCTGTCACTTCTTTTTTTCCCTCTCCTAATTCATGTTCGTAAGTGGCAACCATGGGCATCACTTGCTGCAGCCCACGGTGTGACTAACACCATCCCGGGAAGAATTAACTGAGCATCCCCCCCTTGCAGGGCTCAGCGTTTGCTGCTGCAGACAACCAAATGCAACCAGCAAATCCCTAATGGCCAAAGGGCTTATGATGTGCTCAGAGAGATGTGACCTACACATGAAAAAAGATAAAGAACAATGCTTGTTACCTTCCACATTCTTGGAAAAGGAAGCTGCTAGCTCGGAAGAAGGTTTTAAGTGGCCGTAAAAAATTTCTGAAAATAGAAAGCGAAATTGTCTTTTGTGCCTTCCTCTCTGAGCCAGGGTGGGGAGTGTGAGTCAACATGCCTTCGTAAGGGTTTCTATGACGACGGTGATCATCTCTCATTTTTTTCTTGTTCACTATGACTTCAAAATTATGTTTTGTTATCCTCCTAAGTTCGATTTTACCATCAGATGACATGTTCTGATTGTTGGCTTGGAAAATATGTTGACTATATTGGCTACTGTGAGATGAGCTCTGAGTGTGAGATGTACTGCTTTTTACAGAGTTCTCACACCTGGAGCAGAAGCACTGCTGTCCAGATGATGACTAAAGCGAGAACAATCCAGCACTGTAAAGGAAATTCTCAAGGCAGGTAATTTATTAGCACCAAGGAAAAAACAAACCAACCACATGTTAGAAGATGCTGACAAGATGGAAAACAGTCTTGCAAAGCTGGCAAGTTCTTATTTTGACTTCTGTGCATGTCTTTATTTAGAGCTGCTGTGCTTCATTTTTCTTTACATGCAGAGAGAGGACCCACCCGAAGGGTGTCCACTCTCTCCCTCAATCGGGAATGACAGCTGGACAATCACAACTTGCTTTAGAAAGGACAGTGTGGGGGGACCCTGCCCAGGAGAACAGGGAACACTGTGTTCTGGTTTAGGGAGATACCAGGAAGAAGAAATCTCCATGAATGTTTTCAGGGTCAAGTCACTTTTCTGCCTCCCCCCCATTTACCTGTGACCTGCCCGCGCCAGTTTACAACATTCAACTGCAGAGAAAGAAAGGATTCTCTTACTGAAGAGTATAAAGCAGTCCCAGACTAATGACTCGTTTCCTAGTCTCTCTAGAATGTGCACAGGTGACTAATTCTGGCTAATGGAGTATAATTGAAAATGGCAGGTGCAATTTCTGGAAACTGACTCTAAAGGGAAGGGCATACCTCCTTTACCCCTTCCCTGGCTGGAATTCAGACTTGAGAGCTCGGGGAGCAGTGATCTTGGACCATGAAGTGGAAGTTACAGTCTGAGGATGGTAGCAACACAAGATAAAGGACCCGGCATCTTGTTTATGGGGAGAGGGAATGGACCTTTATCTTTGTCTACACCACTGTGATTTGTTTTCTGACTCTTGCATTTGAATCAAGTCCTAAGTGAGATGGGTAGTCAGGGCTGAATCCTGGAGAGATCTGTCAGCTATGCTGTAATACACAGGACTTGACTTTGCTGGTGGTGGTTATTCGTGAGAGCAATTTAAACCAGGCAGCGACGCAGCCACGCTTATACTAGAGATTTCCCTGGCTGTAGTTAGAGGATAGGTTTGGGGGTGGGAACGAGCAAGAAGATCTAAAGGAAGCAATTATTTCTTGCTTGGGCAGTTCATGAGAGAAGACTAAAAGGGAGTTAACAGTAACCACCAAAAGGGTGAGAACGTCCTGGCCGATGCGGGCAGTGTCTCCCACTTCAGACCTTCTGCCCACATGTGTTTCCACTACAGACTAAACACACAGGGCACTTTTTCCAGGCAGAACAAAATTCTATGCAACATGCATGCAGATTTTTTATTAGTAATTTTTTCCTCTACTACTAATAAACCCCCATTGTATGGAGATTGAGAATAAAGAATGATATGAATGTTTAACAGGTGCATGATTTTAATTTTTTTTAAATAAGGGAATGGTTCTCATTAATATACTACTAACAAATGAAGTCATGCCATTTTAGGGTAAAAGTAAACAGAAACATATGTGAGTTAACTTTGCCCAAAGGCCCACTTTGGGGATATTTTCTCACTTTCTGAATTTGTAGCTGCAGAAGATAACTGAATGCCATTTTCTTTCACTTTTTCAGGCTTCCCCACTCAACGATTTTCATGTACTATGTACTTAAACTTGTACAAATACCATTAGAGCACCTTTGAATAAGCACAGGCTGAAATACATCAGTTCTTTTACTCAAAGCACAAGGCTAAGCCGTTTTATATACACAGAATGTATTTTGGCTTTTCATGAACATTAATTACTATCCTAATCATCTGTAGTTTGCTTTTGTTTGTGAATACCTCCTTCAGTCAGTCTGCTGCTACAAATAAATGCCTTTGGAACATTTCTCTTTCAAAAGATACGGTGTTATACAAAAAACAAAACAAATGAAACAAGAACCCAGACCTCCAATTTGGTCACATTGGTAGCACAATTGCCATTGCCTTTGTCTTCACACAAAGCTTTCAAAAGTGGTTTCATTATGGTTTTTGAGAATAAAAAGGTGAAGAGTAGTGTTCCTTGAGAAATGGTTAGTAAGTCGTCATTAATATTGGTCTATACTTACTGCTGGTTGGGTAAAAGAACACAGGGCTTAGGAGAGGATTTTTATGCAGAGGTAACCGAAGCAGTACATTATAAAACTTCTTAACGTTATTTTGCATTGACAGAGGTGGGAAGGTAGCTGTCCTGACTCTATGTGACTTTGGAGATGTGCTCCCCATGGGATTACCCTCATTTGGATCATTCTAGAAGAGGGTGTGATTATCTCAGCTAAGCCTGCAGATGGATTCCCCTGGGAGTCGCTAAGAGAATGTGGTCACCTTGACCAGCCATGGCCACTAGCTCTTTAGGAGGCACTGTGGGCAGGGGGACACCCTATCCTTATGGGGATAAAACAGATAATCCGCAGAATTTTCACAGAAAAGAGCACAAACCATGAGTGTCTACTCCAAAAAAAAAAAAAAAAAAAAAAGGCTGAGGAAAACAGGCAAGCCATTGACTAATCTAGGAGAAACAGGAATGATGATAGAATTAAACCGTTTAATGGGTTATAAAGGCAACCATGATGGAAAACATAACGACTGATACGACACAAGCCAACTTGAAAAGAAGCAGTGGAAATAACCTCTGATGAAAACGGAGTTATTTTTGTCTACATCTCTTGTCACTAGCTGAATAGTCCCGTGAACATGTTCTGGCACATTCTAGACAACTTGCTTCATAGCCCGACTCCTTATCTATCTATCTATCTATCTACCTACCTATCTTTTACCTGAATCAAAAGTTTCCTTTCATAAATTCCTTTCTTCTAAATGCTGTTGCTTTTCTTACCAAGTTTGCTGTACAAATCTACTTTACAAAGTGCTAAGGCCCAGAAAGTACCTATAGTGGCCCCCTTTTGCAGTAGCTATTCAGCTGACACCTGCTTTGGGGAATTTTTTCCCCTGAGCTCAGCATCTGCTGATGCTGTCCTGGCCAGGAATGTTGAGGTAATCACCATATCCTCTGAGCTGACTGAACTGGGTTTGCAGACCCCAGCTCAGGGGCATCCATGTGGAGGCTTAGCTGAATCAATCAGATGCTGGTTCCTGGAAATTTAAATGAGGATGTTCCTAGAGTCACTGAACCCTGGTGAGGTTATCCACAAGGTCAAGTACAGGAAGGGTCAATGTTGGCACCACCGGAAGCCAGAGTCATGTGCTATTTCAGACTGTGGGGCAGCAGAAACAAGGGTCCTGCAGAAGGAGCATGTGAGAAGAGAGAGGAGAAAACATACAGGGAGAAACAGATCCAGACTCCACGTAGCCCCGGGAAAGAAACAGAGAGGCTGCCTATCAACTTCCTAGGCCTGGCCAGGCCCAGCTCCCTGACCACAGTGGCTTGAGACCCTGTACTGTCTGTTGCAGAGCCACGGGAGGCCCACTAAAGCTTACTCATCCGAGTAAAGTTTACCCTTCTGCCCAGCTGGGCAGCTGCAAGCGTATTAGAACCACCACCTAGGAGAAAAGGGAACCCTCCTGCACTGTTGGTGGGAATGTAACCTGCTACAGTCACTATGGAGAACAGTATGGAGGTTCCTCAAGAAACTAAAAATAGAACTACCATACGACCCAGCAATCCCACTCCTGGGCATATATCCAGACAAAACTATAATTCAGAAAGATGCATGCACTCCTATGTTCACAGCAGCACTATTCACAATAGTAAGACATGGAAACAACCTAAATGTCCATCAACAGAGGCATGGATAAAGAAGCTGTGGCACATATATACAGTGGACTACTACTCAGCCATAAAAAGGAATGAAATAATGCCATTGGTAGCAACATGGATGGACCTAGAGATTATCATACTAAGTGAAGTAAGTCAGAAAGAGAAAGACAAATATCATATGATATCACTGATATGTGGAATCTAAAATATGACACAAATGAACCTATCTATGAAACAGAAATGGAATCATGGACATAGAGAACAGACTGGAGGTTGCCAAGGGGGAGGGATGGAATGGGAGGTTGGGGTTAGCAGATGTAAGCTTTTATATATAGGATGGATAAACAACAAGGTCCTACTGTAGAGCACAGAGAACTATATTCAATATCCTGTGACAAACCATAATGGAAAAGCATATAAAAAAGAATGTATATATACATATAATTGAATCACTTTGAGATACAGCAGAAACTAACACAACATTGTAAATCAACTATACTTCAGTAAAAAAAATAAACCAATAAAGCCTCCTCTTAAATGTTCCCTGTGCCAAAGGACACATGGAAATGAGTGGCCTTATCTAATTTATGGTCTAGTTGAGAAAATAAACCACATAAATATAAAATAATCAAGAATAGTACAAATTGGAATCTAATCAAGCTCTAGATTGTGTGGTCTGTGTTGGATATGTAATGCGTCAGGTAAAAAGCTTTTGAAAAAAAACAAGTCTAGAAGGTGCAACAGTTAAGGGATGCAAAGACATCTCAATTTGGGAGGTTTGGAGAGTCCAGAGCAGCACAGTCTTCAAAGCTGAGGCTCTTAGGACGATGTGCAAAGCCTGCCCTGTGTTTCGTTCAGGTCTAGCCATTCCATTTCTCCTCTGGCTTTTTAATGCTTCCGTGTCATTCGTCTCCGAGGATACAATCCTGACGTAAGTCAGATTGTCTGAGAGCTACAAACTTGACCTCATTGTTGAGGCCTCCCACTGGACTCCTTTCAGTGAACTCTCTTTGATATTAAGACTGTGTAAGGAAGTTATAAGAAGCTGATATGTATACTTGAGTGGTTTTTACTGTTGGGATATCATCCACCTCTGCAAAAATTGTCTTCTGAATGCGGTGTGATGAGGAAATCCCTCTCAGGTCTTAGTATTAGCAAACTGTGTGTTTAACAACTGCCAGGTACTGTTAATATCTTGCAGGTACTGCTACTCTTGTCAGATAAATGCCTTTCCATCTATATTTGAATCCCGGGAAGTTTATTGGGAAATTTGCAATAAAATAGTAATGGTTATTGCTTTTCTACTTTTATTGTTTTCTCTGGCTGTGTACCTTATCCCTTTTAATGATGATATATGTAAGCATGTAGCCTGCTTCAATCTTTTGGGGGGATGTAAAATCTATAGCCAGGTATCTCTGTATTATGTAAAATACAAATACTTGGCTAATATATTTTTTCCTTCCCTTGATACCATCAACTGACTGTAACAGTGCTTCTCAAAGTTGAGTGTGCAGGGAATCAGCTGGAGGGCTTAAGACACAGATTGCTGGACCCAATCCTGAGTTTCAGGGGTGATTCCCAAGAATTTGCATTTCTGACAAATTCCCTGATGATGTTGATGCTGGTTGAGGAATCACAGTGAGAACCACTCAACTAGACACCCTGTTTCTTACATCTGTGATTCTTCCTGGGATGCACATGGTCCTTCCCTCCATTAGACTAAACTCAAACTTTTTCTTCAAGCCCCAGCCCTGTTGTCACTTCTTTGGTGACGCCTTTGCTGAACCCAGGGGGGCAGAATTGACAGCTGCCTCATGTGTTTTCTCACGTACATCACCCAAACTGCCACCAGGCACTGGAAATGTCTGTGGTCATTTATTGCCTTTTATGCGGATCTCTCCCAGGAGACCACAGGATTCTAGTGGGCATAAGGGGTCTCGCTCATTTTCGTATAACCATTTCCTGGGAAAGTCCCCGTTCCATAGGATGTACTCAGTAAATGTTAGCTGAATAAATACATGAATGGGAGGTCTCCTGCTTCGGAAACACAATATATTTTTTTTTTCAATTTTGAGAAACATAATATATTTTTTAAAAATTTTAATTGAAGTATAGTTGATTTACACTGTTGTGTAAGCTTCAGGTGTACAGCACAGCAATTCAGTTATACACACACACACACACACACATATTTTCTTTTCAGATTCTTTTCCCTTATACATTATTATAAGATATTGAATATAGTTTACTGTGCTATACAGTTGGTCCTTGTTGGTTATCTATTTTATACATAGTAGTGTGTATATGTTAATCCCAGCCTCCTAATTTAGAAACACAATATATATTTTTTTCCAGTCCGGGGTATCACATTGCATTTGGCAATCTGTATATTTTTTAATTTATTTGTTTTTGGCTGCGTTGGGTCTTTGTTGCTGTGTGTGGGCTTTCTCTAGTTGCTACGAGTGGGGGCTACTCTTCGTTGTGGTGCACGGGCTTCTCATTGCAGTGGATTCTCTTGTTGCGGAGCACAGGCTCTAGGCGTGTGGGCTTCAGTAGTTGCAGCACGTGGGCTCAGTAGTTGTGGCGCACAGGCTCAGTAGTTGTGGCTCACGGGCTTAGTTGCTTCATGGCATGTGGGATCTTGCCAGACCAGGGATCAAACCCGTGTCCCCTGCACTGGCAGGCGGATTCTTAACCACTGCACCACCAGGGACATTCAGAAACCTAATATTTGTTATGTAAAAAAGGTGGTAATTTATAAATAAAATGACTGTCTTTGTCCTGGGAATAACACGTCTGTGTGTGGGCACTGTGCTAATCGTTCTGTGAGCGGAGTATCATGAAGATTGCGGATGGATGCCTACTTTGCCGTCCCATCCATGGCACAGGGGCTGCATCCATCCTGCGGCTCAGGCATCCTCCTCGACCTTCTCAGCAATTAGAGGCTCTTGAGCTACCATGACACTGATGGGAGAAAATGTTGGGAGACTCCATGTCAAATTCTCTGCACATCTTGAAGATGGGAGAACTCTCTGGTTAGAACCTGGCTGCTGATACATCGATGTCACAAGGGGGAGCCCTTTTCCCTTGCTGAGGCAGCCTACAAGGGACTCAATAAGCTACAGAATGATCTCACTGGTATTTCTGAATTCTATGAAATATAAGCTGCACTTTATAGAGGCCTATGATGGGGCAGGAACTCGGTACAGATCCCTTTTGAACCCTTGCAAGCTTGGCATGATTTCTCCCCTTCCCACAGATGAAGAGACTGTGGTTCACAGAAGCTGAATGGCTTGCCCAGGCAGCACAGCCAGTAAGCAGCTAAGCCAACACTTGACCCCGGGGCTGTGAGACTTAAAGCACTTGTGCTTCTGGCCCTATTGACAGCTCCAAGAAACTTTAGGGTGCTGGGGGCGGCACAGCAGGGACCAGCCTGCCACCACTGGACCTCCACAGCTTTTGGACTTTCCTTTGAAGAAAAGTTTAGCTGCTAAAAGAAAAAAATGCAAAGAAAAAAAGATAATACGTACTATCATACTTCATCATATCAATTTTTTTGATATAAGAAGACCCATCCAGGGCCTCCCTGGTGGCGCAAGTGGTTGAGAGTCCGCCTGCCGATGCAGGGGATACGGGTTCGTGCCCCGGTCTGGGAGGATCCCATATGCCGCGGAGCGGCTGGGCCCGTGAGCCATGGCCGCTGAGCCTGCGCGTCCGGAGCCTGTGCTCCGCAACGGGAGAGGCCACAGCAGTGAGAGGCCCGCGTACCGCAAAAAACAAAAAAAAAAAAAAAAAAAAAAAGAAGACCCATCCAGCTTAAACATCTAATAAGCATTTAATAAGCTAATGAGGAAACTGCCCCCTGGGAATGCACATCCTCAGGTGTGACTAGGTGGCCCTGAGATCTTGTTCAGGACTCAGCAACTTTATACACATCATAGATGTCAGCCTGTGAACGTGCTGAGCCCAGGACCCCAGCTACCCGTGCCCCCTTCTCCCCACCTCACCTAGACCTTTGTATATTATGTGGATAATGTCTTCGGCCTCAATATAGAAGTGAGCCAGTGTAGACAATCACTTCTCAGTTATCTCTAGAAGCTAATAAAAGAGCTAACATTCACGTATTCCTTTTTTCCCAACAAATATTTGTTGAGTATATACTAAATGATGGTACAGTTCTAGGAACCAAGGATTGCGTCATGACCGCAACTCAAAATGTCCATTCCTTCATGAAAAGTACATTCTTGTGTTGGGAGACAATATATAATGTTTAAAATAGTGGTAATTGTATTATATTGTCCGTTAGGCGATGATGTATAAGACACTGGCTTATTTATTAAAGAGGTAGTTCAGTTGAGTTTATACCTGTTAGTATATTTCAGCAAACATTAGGCAGATAGGTCTATGTGCCAGACCCTGCCCTAGGCACTTTAGAGGCATCATCCACTTAGTTATCACAGCAGCCCTAGCAAGTAGGTACTCTTATTGTCTGCATTTCCCAGAGGAGGAAAATGAGGCACAGAGAGGTTAAATAATTTACTCAGAGTTAATCCAGGAAGATGAATCCCAGCACTTGCACTGTGCACCCCTACGCTATCAATGACAAAGTTTGTCTTTGTCACTCAACCACAGCGGTGGGATGTCACCAAGGCTGCAGCATATGTACACATGGTGTACAGCAGCACACCTGCAGGGGGCAAGCTGATGTTGTGTGGTGTGGCAGTCCTGTCGCTTTGCTATCACTGATGTACTTTTATTTAAATACACAGTCACATAAGCATACTGAAAAAGAGGACCCAGGAGAAAAATCACGCATTCGAGCATCATATAGAAGTAGGATTGTTCATCTGTTATTGTTATTATCTAATAAGACAATAATTTCAACCATGGACATTGCATACAGATTTCAGAGACGTAGACATATACTTAACATATATATCACCTATACTTGTAGATAGGCCATTGAAAGGGAAAAAATGCGAGAAACCTAGGAGAATTTACAAACTTCTTCATGAAAGACGCCTTTTTTCTCTTCACATCTCTAAACTTAACCTGGAAAATTTCAGTTTCTGCATGGCTGCTTCTCCTCACCATCTGCTAATGCTGGCACGGGGCGGGGGGCGGTAATTCCCTTCATTCAGGGAGGCAGCCTACTCTACAGTGATAAGTAAAGACCTGAAAGACAAATGAAGGAAATCAGAGGGGGGAGAGAATTCACAATCAACACTTCACTGGACCGGCATCCCATGAGTGGTCCCTGCTGTAACCACCGCCCATGGCAGCTTTCCTTCTGATCACTGAGGGGTGTTGTTTCCTCTACCTGAATCTGTGTCAAGACACAATTGCACTGAAGGAGGATTGTAAGTTTCACTTTCCAGCCAGATAAATGGGCAGCTTAAAATTCCAGCCCAGCAGATCTGAGAATGAGCAAGGGTGGTGAGTGTGAGACCCACCTGTGTAAGTCAGATGGGAAGTGGCTTCAAATGGGAATAGGAATGTTAAAAGGATGCTGCTTGCAGGAAAATCGTTCATTTTAGACTCCAAGAAAACTTTTGGATGAAATGAGATTCAAAACGGGGATGCTTTTGCCCTACTACTTATTCTCTGGACCCAAGACGCTCAGGGTTGGTCAGATTTCGGAGAACATCCTTGCTGTTGACTTGAGCTTCTAGCATGGAGAGTGTTTAACTGGAAACAGGGCATCTTCTCTTACTATCCCACTTTTTGCTTGTGTGGGCTCAGCAATGTATTATTTTTTTTCCTCTTTCTTTTTTTGTCTCTCCTTTAGGGAAGGCTATTTTAGGAAAAAACCAGCTCTATAAATTATAAGAGTTCACCTGTTATGGTCCTTGGTCTACAACTGGCAGCCACATAACTGGTTTTCAACATGATCAACATCCTGTGTCCTTCGGATGAGGAAATCCCTTTAGAATTGTTTAAGTTTTCTATCAAGATTTATTTTTATTTATAGACCCTGAGCAATTGCTCTGGGTCACCGAATGTAAATGAAAAAACCTGAAAAATTAAGCTGTGGAGAAACACGTTTATAAGGACGAACATGAATTCTGTGAAAAGGGTTGGAATCCAATGGCAACTAATCACAGTGTAAAACTGGATCCATGGGTAATGGAGGGCTGCCCTGGGGAAATTGTCTTCTCTATGCCCAAGGGATAAGAGTGCAGGAACGCGAGATGGACAGGGAATCTGTTACAGGCAACACGGTTTGTCTCTCCTGTGGGTCCTGGAAATTCGAGGTAACTTATGGCACTTGGGTAAGTACCAGCACAGGACACTGCTATTCTTCATCTGAGCCCACAGGTGCCCTGCCCAGGGACCTCACCATCTCTCCTCCCTCCACCACTGAGTCCTGGACCTGGGCAACTCATGGCCCCTTGGAAAGAACCACATTTTAGTGCTTTCTAAGCATTCACCTCACTGAAGACTACTTATTTGCACATTATTCTGTCTTCCGCCCTAATGTGAACTCCTCAAAGGATCTGACTGCTTGGCATCTAACCCAATGCCGCGCACGGAGGAAGTGCTCAATACATGTTGAATGGATAAAACAAAAGGTGGGGGAAATCCCCATCAGTTTGCTGGCTCAGTTACATGTCCCATAAATGCATTTGAGTGGATACTCCAAGACTTGTGAAAGAGGAACGGTACGCCTTCGGGAAGCAGGAGGAACGACACAGATTAGATGATGGGTTAGAAGAAAAAAGAAATTTGACTCCGGAAAACTATTTTCTCCAACGTGGGAGTTTGTTATAATGGGATCCTGCCTTGGACATCCCTTATTCGGGTTGTGGGTGCTGAGAACAGCAAAACGGGCAAAGGAGAAAGAGATGTAGAAATGGTAAAAATGATTCTCAAGTCCCACTGCCTCTTCCATTCACTGCCTCCACCTCTTCTTCCTATTCCTCCAGAATGATCTTCTCACCTGCTAATCTGATCACTCACCTTCCCTGCCCCAAACTGTCTCCATTCCCATCAACATAAAGCCTGACCCCTTGTGTAGCCTGACTGCACAGCCCCTCGGGGCCTTGATATGAATATCCCCCAGCCTCACTTCTATCCCCTCTCACCATCCCCCAGGCTCTGGGCTACAACCCCCAGACCTCCTGTGGTTTTCCTTACCCATCGCGCTCTTCTGTTCTTTATGACTTTTGTGTGCTGCTTCCTTCCTCCACTTGGGGAATGCCCTTCGATGCCTAGTAATTCCTATTCGTCCTTCAGAAGTCAGCTGCTTCCTACCCCCCCATCTTATTCACCTCGCACAGCATCGTATTGATGAAGCTCAGCCATTGTTTCTGCAGCCATCTTTCTAGTTACCTCCTCTCCCACTGTGGGGTGGCTTCTGTTACTCTTAAGGCCAATACACTTTCCAGTTTACAGCCAGCCTAGTGCTCATCCACAATGAGCTTTATAATCTCCTAAAAATGTAAAAGCTGAACCACATGGAGGGAGTTAGGAGCTGCTTGCCGAGGGACAGTGGGCTGCATGCCCCTGGCTCTCAGACCCGTGATCTCGGGCTGTCTAAGAGGTTGATTCATCTCAGGGTGTAGCTCTGACAGGGGCGAAGGATCTGACAGCCTCCTGTGGATCCTGCCATGTGGCAATAGTTTACCACTTACCTGGGGTGTTTCCCACCCTATTTTAACTTTTCTGCTCAGCCTAAGACATCTCCCCGTTTGTTTTGTTTTCTCAGCGAATAAGGGCAGCTTGTTAAGCTGGTTCTTAGCAACTAGACGGAAGCAGCCCACACATATGAAATAGGAATTAAACGCTAGAACTAGGATTCAATTGCCAAGGAATCATTAGCTGAGGAAGAAGTCTAAGAGGGGCGCCCCAAGCTCCCAATGGGCCAGCAGTGTCCTAGGGCATCCACTGCCCACTATGGGCTTTCTTCTTGCTCTGTCAGGATTCATTTGTGGGCTTCCTATCTTTCTGCTCAGCCAAGCCCTCTGAGAACAGAGGATGATGTTCATCTTTGCATCCCTAGGACCCAGCATTGGAGCTGGCTCAGAGCACAGTATCCCAGTACTGACCTATAATGAGAAAGTTATTTCCATTTCAATTCTCTAAACTCAATCCACTGAGTTTAGTCAAAGCAGAAACATCTCTGTTTATTGATGGTATGTTTTAAAATCTCTTTTTGCTTTTCCTCCCTTTTAAGCAGGCTTCAGCAGACACAGCATCTACCTAAGTGATTAACTTGTTTTGTTTTGCTTATTCTTAGTTTCGTGGTTAACTTCTGTTGGAGGCAAGGCAAGTGGAAGTGACATCAAACTTCTTTTGAAAAAGATAATGTATTTAAATTGAAAATGAGTCTACTTGTAAAAAAAAAAATATTAAGTAAAAAAATAACACCAGGAGAAGCAGATGTGGCAAAAATCATGATGGTGGTATACAAATGATGGATGTTTGGAAAACGGTGGCATATAGCTAACGCTCAGTAATTGTTAATTTAATGGATAAATGGGCCTCTCTCACATCTCCCCTCTTCTTTTGACTTCTCTAACTTCCACGCCAGATCTGGCTCTGTCTCTAGTTTGTATGACAACAATGATCTATTCTGAGCTCTATTCCTGCCTGTACCCTCTGCTCAGCTCCCCCATGCGCGAGCCTCACCTACTCACAGACGTTCCATGGTTCCTTCTTGCTTATAAAGCCTTGACTTCAGACATTCAAGATCCTTGATAACCTCGCTCAAATCTATTTTCCAAACGCATCAGCCCAAGCTCCTCTGCATAAACTGTGTGGGTATTTGTTATTCCTAGAATATGCTTGGTATCTTCTTGGCCTGAAGACTCTAAGTGGAAAACCCTCAGATTCCTATTCATCTTTTAAGACCCATTCCAACTCTCCTCCCTCCATGAAGCCTTCTTTGTTCATTCCATCTGGGGGTGACCTGCTTCTTCTCTGAGCTCTGACAGCACTTTGCTGTATGTGTACATTATATGTAAGGTATTCGTTCAGTGTTTTCCTAAGTGCCCTGTTTTGTCTTTCGGATTGCAGGCTCTCAGAAAGCAAGAACTGATTCTTAGGCATCTTTCTGACCCCGCCCTATTTTTGTTGACTAAATACCTTACTGACTGAAATTAATAAATAAATGGGGATATCTGGGAATATGCCGAAGTAAGGAAATGCAGAAAATCAGCACACTGCTTACTGCACTGAGTAAATGCAAACTCAGCAGAAGGGAACGCTCACTAGGAATTTGAATGTGGCAATTCAGCCAATTTGTCTAAATCTGCGTCCTTTAAAAAAATGATATGTAATAATATTAAAAAATAATTTTTCTAATGAACATTATTTATTCAATATAATCTAGTCCAAATCTTTCTATTTTAGAGTAAAGAAAATTGAGATAACACTATGAATATAATATATGGACATATATAAACTTATATATGACCAGCCCAGTGTCCACACTGCAAATATGCACAGGGAAAAATGGCCCGTTGGTTCTTTGCAGAATGTGTTTCAAACCGCAGAGGAATCACACCCTTTAAAATTCCCTTAACCTAGATACAGCCATAAACAATAAGAGCTGTATTTGTACTATGTGGCCTGCTCCTCTGGGTCTGAGATTGTTGGCTGTTTATAGGAACACTGGAGAAAGCTGGGCTTCTTATGCTCACCATTCCTTCCAGGTGGAGTGATATTATCACAGAACACATTTCAAAGAAAATCCTTGTATAATAGCTGCCTCTGACCTTTAATTGTTGCTTCGTTTCATACCAGATGCCTCATTAGAAAAATAGCAATACTGAAATGGCAGAGGTAACATTAAGTAACATTTGTATGTCAGGAAATATTCAGCAAAAAACACACAAGACAAAAAAAAAAAAGAGAGAGAGATTATCCTGTGGCTGACTATTGGCCTTAGTGAAATTTTACTGGCATGATTTCCCAGAGAGATGGGTCCCTTTTATAAAGAAACACCAGTAATAAAGCCTACAGCTCTGAGCTGGAGGAAAAGTTTTCCTTCCTGACCCTCATCTGGTGAGAATTCCCCTTCACTCCACTTTATACCAACAGAATTGAGGGGATCCACTCTCAGGCACAGTGCTTAGGTTATGTGTGGACAAATTCTCTCAGTCACCAAAGGCTGTGAAGGATGACACATGAGATCAGAATCCTTTTGCAGGGTGCTACCCAGACAGATGCTAAACAGGGCATCTTGCTCCATAGCAGTGCAGGGTAAGATGGAGAACAGATTTGGGTTGCTCGGGGGTCAACAGTGGTAATATGGTCCAGTAGGTGGCACTAGACCTGGTGAAATCTACAAACACTGCAGCAATGCTGGCTTGGCTTCAGAGTGACCTCAAACTTTAAGGAAATACAATTTTAGGCATTTTATTTATTCTTCTGGGGTCCTCAAGCTTGGGGTTAAGCCAAGGTTAGGCTGGGCCTCTGAGGATGCTGCTGGAAAAATGGAGTTCATGGATTTCATCTGGTCCTGCCTCCAAACTTCAGTCTGTAGAGTCCGAACGTAATGGCATGGATCATATGCATTCTTGGAGCTGCCATTCAGTGAGTTTTCAGTGATGATTAAACAATCCACTCAAATGGGAGAAAATGCACTTGATCTTTTTATAGTTTAACCACTTAATGAATCAGCACTTGAGGAAGAGACAGACCTCATAATTAAAGCAAAGCTGTCAAGACTAAATACTTTGTTCTTACAAAAGAGTATAATTTCTATAATTCATAGCTGTTAATGCATTTAATGTTAGTCACTCCTTAAAAAGACTTGAGATTAGTCTTTCAAGATACACTTTGGGGGCTTCCCTGGTGGCGCAGTGGTTGAGAGTCCGCCTGCCGATGCAGGGGACACGGGTTCGTGCCCCGGTCCGGGACGATCCCACATGCTGCGGAGCGGCTGGGCCCATGAGCCATGGCCGCTGAGCCTGCACGTCCGGAGCCTGTGCTCCGCAACGGGAGAGGCCACAACAGTGAGAGGCCCGCGTACTGCAAAACAAAAACAAAAACAGCAACAACAACAACAACAAAAAAAAACATGGGCCTTATTCACTTGGTAGATAGAGGTAAATGCGTCTTCTGGACAAACTGAAGGTACGTGAATTTGCAAGGTTTCTTGGTAGAAAGACCCAACTCTGTTATTCTTTATTATTATTAACTCCTAGTACTATCTTTAATCTCTGTTCCATTTTCTCTGGATAGTCTCATCACTGACATTATAAAAATAAATCAAGAGAGTTGAAATGTATATGCATCAAGGGAGGGACCAAAGAACTAATAGAGATAATTTGGAAATCACTTCTACCAATACCAGTATTGTACACAATTTTTTAAGTAATTGTATTTTATTGGTGGTCATTTCTTGGTGCCAGGGAAAACATCAAAAGGAGGTTCTGCTAACAACATTATAAATCAACTATACTCCAATAAAAATTAAAAAAAAGAAGGTTCTGGTAAATTTCCATACCCTTCCTGACTTTGTTCAAGCTTTTGTCTTTTAAAAATAATCCCCATTGCTTCTATGGCCATTTCCAATACCTTGTTTGTTAAAAGCCTCAATTAGCCAATGATATAGGCTAGGGAATTTGGAGATAGAAAGGACCACAGAAATAGCTGGGCTAGAATTTCCCCAAAGTTGTTTTCTGTGGATCTCTAATCCTGAGAGAGATTCTATGAGGAAAAAAAGAAAAGAAAAAAAGAGAGATTTGGTGTAATATATTTGGGGGAAGCTGGCTATTATATCCTCTTTTTAGACATTCACAAACCCTTTAGCCTATTAAAGGCTGTGAAGTTTTTCAGTAAAGAAACCTTTAAAACATTTTTACCCCAGCATTTTGTAAAACTGTCTGGTCACTGAATCTTTTGAAGACTACCTCTTGCATAGCACAGGGAGATCAGCTCGGTGCTTTGTGTCCACCTAGAGGGGTGGGATAGGGAGGGTGGGAGGGAAACGCAAGAGGGAGGGGATATGGAGATATATGTGTATGTATAGCTGTGTATGATTCACTTTGTTATACAGCAGAAACTAACATACCATTGTAAAACAATTATACTCCAATAAAGATGTTAAAAAAAAGACTACCTCTTGCCATTTTTCAGAATGATCATCCTGCAGAGCAGACCTGAGGAACCAGGCGTGGGGAGATGCCAAGTCCCCCATTTCAGAAGAAGAAGAAGAAACTGAGCACAATTCACCCTTTTCCCACATAAACCACATTGACCACGAGAACTTTGGGTGAGTATAGACAATAGGATTCGAAGCTGAAGAGAACTTAGTCTAGCTTCATTTAAAAAAAAAAAATTAAAAAAAACTTGAACTCTAGGAAGTTTACTTGATTTACACAAAGTCATGAATGAAGCAGTGTCCCTGTCTAGAATCTATAATTTCCTCACTTCCACTTTCTCCTTCCCCATCAAAAAGTGCTCTTTTCTGAAATTATCATGCCTTGCATTTTGCTTTATCTTAGGGTGAATCATTTTCTTATGCAGTAGAAACCCTTTTCACAAAAGACCTAACTCACTTCCCAGCTTAATGGACCCTCTTCATCCTCTCTGGAGAAACAGCCAGGCTGCCCACGGCACAAGGAACGCTCACACTATCAAGCTACTTTAGAGCTTTTCTAGACTTTTCCTCAAATCTATTTATGTTAATCTAACGTGGCATTACGATTACTTAGTTCAATTAAGTATTACAAAGAGTGTTGAACTATGAATGCAGAAAAGCCATTTCTCTAAAATCTCTTCAAAAAAGAGTTTAAAGAAATTGTTTCTTTTTCAATCTAGAAAGCTTTGCAAAGGTTGACAAGACAAAGTGTTGTTAAAAATTGCTGCCAAAGTAGTTGTGGGTGAGACAAGTGTAAATCATGGAAAAAATAATGACAATTTAGAAGGATGCTGCATTCAGATGGTTTTGCACATCCCAACCTAAAGAAAACCGAAACCAGAATTTGTAGGTAATACGTCATGAATGTGGTTCATGTAGGAAAGACGGCTTGGAACTTCAATCAATAGATTCATTTAAAAAAAGGCCTTGATGCCTCATGAAAGGTTAGTGAATGAATAACCATTTACAAGTTTTAAGTCAAAACTAAATGTTTGAGCGCAGTATTTTTAAATGACTCTTTGCTTTATCTAGCCTTGTAAAATAGGTGACTACCAGTACAAACAAATCAAACAGTTTAGAGGGATTGTTATTATGCGTCTAAGCATTAAAAAAATAATTTATTTAGGGCTTCCCTGGTGACACAGTGGTTGAGAGTCCGCCTGCCGATGCAGGGGACACAGGTTCGTGCCCCAGTCCGGGAAGATCCCACATGACGCGGAGCAGCTGGGCCTGTGAGCCATGGCTGCTGAGCCTGTGCGTCCAGAGCCTGTGCTCCGCAATGGGAGAGGCCACAACAGTGAGAGGCCCACATACAGCAAAAACAAACAAACAAACAAACAAAACAAACAAAAAAATAATTTATTTAAAGTGCTAGGAAACCGCCACATTCCTGTGTGGCAGGTTAAAATTTTGAATTGCTCTGTGCTGTATTTTCTCTCTCTTGATTCCCTGGGTCCTCTGACCATTAAAACTAGGCTGGAGGGTGAAGCTAATGGCCCCAGCGTAGGAAGGACACAAGGGGACACAGAGAAAGCAGGAATGAAAACGTCCTCAGCTCAGAAGGGGTCATTATGAACGTCTTGACTGGACATTGGGGGGACCAGACACAGGAGGGAGAAAAGCCAGACACAGGAGAGTCTGCAACGCTTAGAGTACAGTTTACAAAATAAATCCGGGAGGAGAGAGCTTGAAGGGTGATTCTGTGGAAGTGTTTTCTTACTGGGAAAGCCAGAGATAGCGGAGATAAAAGATCTTATTGGGACACCAGAGATTTTAAAAGGCGACAGAATGAGAGACCAGAGTTTCTGATCCTTCTTTGACAGTAAAAAAAATAGTTTACTTCTTGATCCAGTATATAAAAAAAAGAAATACAAAAAATGTTCTCTTCTAGTTGACCCTAGCCTCTTGGATCCATGTAATTTAAAAATGCTGGCTGTGAACACAATTATTTCTTGACCTACAGTTTAGAAAACTGTGTGTAAAAAAAAAGACCAGTGTGAAGTCAGGGAGTGTGATCTCTCCAGCTCTGTTCTTCTTTCTCGAGATTGTTTTGGTTCTTCGGGGTCTTTTGTGTTTCCAGACAAATTTGAAAAGGAGGCTCACTTCTCACCCTATCAACTCCTAGGGTCGAAACCTGGTGTGGGCTCAGGTGAGACAGGCCTGGGAGCATCCCAGATCTCTGCCTGCATCCCACCTTGGAAAGATGGCAAGCCTACTAGGGAGGCCTCAGAGGTTTGATTCACGCTGGGATTGGTGAGGGTCCAGGGCTGACTTGGTGGACGGGTGACCTCAGAGAGCCCCTCCCTCCCTAGCTGGGGGAGGAAGGAACAGTGCTGAGTAGTTGCAGAAGTGCTGAAAGAACCAGAGGCCCGAGGTGCGGGCGGGGAGAACACAGGTGCTCCCACTTCATGACCAGAGGCTGCGGTGGGGACCACAGGTGTTAGCAATACTTGATAGCACGGAGGACCCGCGGGCCACGGAGAAGACGCCAAGGAGGAGGCGGGGCGGCAGCCCCGCGTGGGACGCTGGGAAAGCCTCCCGGCGTGAAGAATACCTCATTTGACCACATCTCTCTCTAAAAGAGAGAACCTCACGCAGCGCGACTGTTAACTTTCATGGCACAAGTATCCCAAGTTCTCCGACTGGAGCCGGGGTCTCAAAGGTAAGCTTAATTTACTTGCAGCAAAGAAGGAGAAGTGATGTTCCTGCACCCGTGATTTGTAAGGGCAGATTTTAAACCTGATATACCTGCATGAAAGGATTTTGGGTGTGTGAAAGCCACACGTAGGTCCTACTGTTTTTTAACACTTAACTCGGCGCCAGTGTTCTAGACACTGTTGAACATTGAGTCAGACATAATTCCCTGTTCGTTTGGCTCACGGGCAAAGTGAGAACACAATATACAAAGAGTGTGATGGGGAACAGAAGAGATGCGTGGTTATGAATGTGACATAATGAGGAAGTACGAATAAAACATCTCCTGATGTGTTATTTAGGGGTAACTTACATGGGACGAAAGCTGTGCACTCCTAAGTTATGGATTAAACGTCTCAGAAAGAGTGTATAACGATCGAATTTTGCTCTTAACTCTGAAAAGATTTCTGGACCCCCATTCATGCAAACCTGGGGTTTGGCCCGGCCGTCTGTTTTTTCAGAATGTTCCCTTGGCGAGTCTGCTGTGCTGCTCCCATATTGGTAGCCACTGCCATGGAAGGTTATGTTGTTTTTTTCAGAAATTCTCTATTTATGCCTGATTATTCTTTTACGTGGCGTTCGTAAGAGGGGAAGAAACATTTAAGCTATCTCACAAATATGATTTCTCAGTGAGAAAATATCCTTAAACAATGTTATCATGTAGCATCCAATTTTGCATTAATTAGCATACACTTTTAATAAACTTTGTGAAAAGTAACTTACAAAAATGTGTTTGAAGCATCATGCTAGGGACAGCGTATTCCTAAATCTTGAACAATACATTTTGTCTGAGGCAAAGATCTTCATGTTTTAGCTTTTAAGATGCTTGAGCCACAGTCATGGGTGCATGGGTGCCTTGCTGATTTTGTTCTTCATAGTTCGGGGGGCAAGGTGTGTGTGTTGAGGAAATTCTAGCTTGAGTTGCTGAAATCAGTAGATGCAAAGCATACTATCTAAAAATAGGTGGTGGTGTTTGGTTAGAATATGGACTTTTAAGTTAGAAATGAACTTCTGTCTGCTTGGAAAAATCTCAGTAACAGTGATAATTCTATACTCAAGACCACCTGGCTGCTTGTTTATTGCGACGATAGCCTTTTGCTATACAACGCAAAGGGCAGCAGTAAAAGTTCTGGCTTAAACAGCTGAAGGCAATTGCTGAAGATCTTTCCTAAGAGAGTTTTCTTTTTTTTATGTCATTAAAACTTTTTATTGTGATAGAATACACATGTCATAAAATTTACCATCTTGAACGTTTTTTTTTTTTTTTTTTTTTTTTTGCGGTATGCGGGCCTCTCACTGTTGTGGCCTCCCCCGTTGCGGAGCACAGGCTCCGGACACGCAGGCTCCGGACGCGCAGGCTCAGCGGCCATGGCTCACGGGCCCAGCCGCTCCGCGGCATATGGGATCCTCCCAGACCGGGGCACGAACCCGTATCCCCTGCATCGGCAGGCGGACTCTCAACCACTTGCGCCACCAGGGAGGCCCGAACGTTTTTTAAGTACACAGTTTAGTAGTGTTTGGTATATTTACATTGTTGTGAAACAGACCTCCAGAACCTTTTCATCTGGCAGCACTGAAACTCTATAGCAATTCGACAACCCCCCCTTGCCCTCTCCCCCAACCCCCCTCCCCCCAACCTCCATTCTATTCTCTTTATTTATAAATTCAACTACTTTAGATGCCTCGTGTAAGTGGAATCATACAGTATTTGTCCTTTTATGGCCGGCTTATTTCACTTAGTATAAGGTCCTCAAGGTTCTTCCATTTAGTAGCATGTGAGTGAAATTTTCGACTGCAGGCAATAAAGACTTTTGAAGTCATAGCTTCCAGGTTTTTAGCACCTAAGTTTCCTCATTCAGGATCTGAGACCACGTAAACCAAATGGCTAGATGGAAGTTGAGGTTAAGTCCTTGACTAGTCGTAAGTTCATCTGTACTTTCATATTAAATTAATGTCATGGGTTACATCACCTTGATGGACCATTAACTGCAACTTGTATTCTCAGGCTGAGTTTTAAAAGGGACCAGCTGTCTAGAGGTGACACCTAAGAACCCTGGATGCTACTTTGCTATTACTGACCATGGATCTTTTTTTCCTGCTTTTGATTTCTTTTTATTAGTGATAATTACTTCTATTTCACTGGGAGAGTGGTTGAATAAAAAAAGAAAACACTTGGAACTACAAAACTTTATAGGTTTCTCTTTCTCTTGGTTCTTCCAAATAGACAGTGTTAATCGTAGGTAAATTCCTTGAACAGCAAGGACCATACATCTCCATTTTGCCATCTCTTTGGTGTACCGCACACAGAAGGTGTTCACTTATTGACTGCCTGCCTGAGACACCTTCTGTGTATATTCACTTTTCTATTTACCTAGAATGTGGAAAACTCTTATGAGAAGTATATAGCCCATACATGATTTTCTCTTGCCTAGATATCTAACTGTGGTATGTTCAAGTGGTTTTGAGTTTTCTAGAAGAAATACTTTTTCCTCCTATTTTTAAGCCAAGTTAAGCTCAAGACTTATATTGACAAGGCTTATATAAACTTCAGCTTTCTTGATCCAGCATTATTTCTGATGGGTTTAATGAGAGGTTCTTGAGAATGCCCTTCTGGTGGCCAAGGAACAGGAAGAAATCATTTGCTATTCTTTCACAGTTAAAAACATTTTACAGATTACCTAGTATTCCTAGCTAATATTAAGGAATCATTAAAATATCTTTCCAATGAGAATGTGCATTATCATGTCGTTATTCAAATGGTAAAGAGTCCCCAGGGCAGTAATTGGAAGATGTTATCTGTTATCAGAAGGACGGCTTTCTCTCCATACCCTCGTTTTCAAAGAAGTGAAAATGTAATGCGTTTGCTGGCAGTTTCGATGTTGGTATGATCCACCACAAGTGATTTAAGACAAGGCACGCAGAGTTGGGTTTGGCTTTAAAAAAGAGTTAAGAAGTTCCAGACCAAAAATTTCATCCATTAAAACCTGTTTCCTATCGGCCAAAATTCAAATTGAATAACAACTTAGAACAAAACACAGCCTTTGGGTAAGTGACCTCAGGTGAACTAAGGTTTTTACTGTCTTCTTAGTGGACTCTAGAGCAATGAAAACTCTATAAATGACTCCTTAGAATAAGGCAAAATTGGTGATTAGAAATCACTGCCATCTGCTAGCGCCTGCCGCCTTGGCAGCACCTGGGGCCCGTCAATGATGAAGCGGGATCCATTGCCAGCCTCAATGGAGTGATTCACCTCCTCTCCCGGATAGAAATAAAGGATTGAGAAGGGATGCCTCATTTTCTAAATATATGAAAATATTGAAGAAAATTAGAATAGGAATCTTTCTGATGTCATCAGTAGTGTCTAAAAACCGTGAATGCTAACAAAAGCCTGGGTGGAGGTGGGAGAATTTCTGCAAAACCTGCGAGGATGATTGCTTGCTGGGAATTAGAAGGAGTCAGAGTTCTAATCCTGGTTTTGGTCCACGCATTGCTTGAGGATAAGACATTGAAACCCTCCCGAGTTTAATTTCTCCAGCTGTGAGCTGAGAAAGCCCTGGCTTAATTAGGCGAGTACAAATAGAGCAAATAGGTAAGTCCTACTAGAAAGTTCTGGATGGTAAATGCCTACCAGGTCAAATGGCTTTCTCTCTGAAGACAAAAAAAAAGTTTACTAGGCACCTAGTTTGAGTCCATTTGGGCCACATTCCTTGTTTTACATGAACTATGCAGGCCTCTAGGATGAAGGCTGATCTTATACACACCTGATTTTTCTCAGCACAGTGGTTGGCTTACAGTACTCAGTGTTTGTGGAATTGAATTGATTTTGCATAAATTATCTCATACAAATTAGGGAAAAATTTTTTTTCTGATGGTAGGTGAAGAGGATGATAGTAGTAATCATGCAAAGAAGGTCAAGATAGGATCCTTATGAAAAAGGATAGTATGACTGAATTTCCCTTCATTTTATTTTTGTACTTTAAAAAAATTTTATTGAAGTATAGTTGATTTACAGTGTTGTTTTAATTTCTGCTGTACAGCAAAGCGGTTCAGTTGTACCTATATATATTATTTTTCATATTCTTTTCCATTATGGTTTATCACAGGATATTGAATACAGTTCTCTGTGCTATACAGTAGGACCTTGTTGTTTATCCATCCTATACATAATAGTTTGCATCTGCTAATCTCAAACTCCCAACCCTTCCCTCCCTCACACCCCCTCCCCCTTGGCAACCACAAGTCTGTTCTCCATGTCTGTGAGTCTGTTTCTGTTTCGTACATAGGTTCATTTGTGTTATATTTTAGATTACACGTGTAAGTGATATCATATGGTACTGATGTTTGTCTTTCTCCTTCTGACTTACTTAGTATGATAATCTCTAGGTCCATCCATGTTGCTGCAAACGGCATCATTTCTGAATTTCCCTTCATTTTCCATGGTGATCAAGAGAAATGTATTCCCCACACACTGTCAGTAGACGGATTCGAACTCTCAGAATAAGTAGGAAGTTGCTCACCTTCAAGATGTCCGGTGACTAGAGGATTGCTCACGGTGGGGTATACGGTGACACGGCATGTGATAGCTCACTGAATCACCCGGCAAGGAACTGACATAAATTTTCAACCCTACAACACAGCAACCTAAGACGGTTTCCTAATGAGCTGAGTAATTGCTCCTCTATGAAATATTTAGCCAGAATTGAAGTAAATCCTGATTCCTATTACTGAATCATAGCACTTCCCTTGCCTCTTTGGCAGCCCAGCTGCAGAAGGAGAAGTTAATTGATAACGTCTACTTAGGCTGATAACGTCTACCTGCTCCAGGCTCAGCCTGTGCCAGGGGTCGAAAATGTACTTAATGCCAAATTAGTATCTTTGTGTAAGGTCAACGGTAGTTTGTTCTCAAAGAGGACCTGGACCTGCCGCATCCGTATCACCTGGGACCTTGTTAAAGATGCAGATTCTCAGACCCCAGGCCTAGTGAATCAAGCCATTTAAACAAGTGCTTCAGGTGATTCTGATACCTGCTGATGTTTTGAAACCCCTGATCTCTGATACTTAATACTCTGATGCACAACAAAGGCCCACTTTGATTCGGAAAATAAAAGATTACATTCCATATGAACCTGGATATTGAAACTTCAACAAGCCAAAATCAAATTTCTTGCACTCCTAACAGCTCTAGTGCTTTATCTAATGTGGGCCATCTTTCAGAGTGGGGGGCAACTTCAGTTCACACCAGTCACTGTGGCCCGAGCACCTGCTTCATATAAAGCTTGGTCCTGGATGCCAAGGGGCTGTCGGGTGGCATGAAGGAATCAGATGAGCTCTTTCCTTCCAGGGTCTTACAATCAACTGGGGGTATTTTTTAATTTATTTAAAAAATTTTTATTTTCCATTGGCGTATAGTTGATTTACAATGTTGTTAGGTTCAGGTGTACAATAAAGTGATACAGTTATACATATCCATATATCTATTTAAATGCATAAACACATAATATAAATATACAGCATTGTATAAGCTCCCTGGAGAAACGCAAAGCCAGGGAGGGGACGGGGTTGAGCTCAAATAGAAACAGGTGGTGCTGTGGGATGCCGGTGAGCCCGGCCAAGCCAAGGCGAGCCCCCTTTCTGTGCCCTTGTTTCTTTGCTTCTAGAACAGTCTGAGGAGGGGCTAGAATTGGATTTGGAAAGGCCCCTTGCTGACTTGGAGGGGTTGGGAGTTGGGGGAAGGTGAGTCGGGGCAACTCTGTTATCTCTTCTACTTCAACCAGAACGGCAAGTTGTGTCTGTCTATCAGGCCCCAGTGTAAGTTTTTGTTTGGAAACAAAAAGTTTCACAGCTAAGAAAAAAGAATCCTCAGACTCGATGATGTCAGGTTTGTTCCAGCTCTGCAGTTCTGTGGCCTCTACTTCTCTATAAGGTTCTGGGAGGACTCATTAGCAGGAAGAGGTACCCTGAATTATTTGAGGGAAATTGTTATGGAACTACAAGGTGAAATAATATTCCTGTCAAACACAGCTTCTGTTTATTACTCAAAGTGGTATATAAAAGTAGTGAATTCCTGAATTTTCCTTAAGAGGCATATAATTACTTTTTCTCTTTTCTATCCTGATTTAAGAACAGAGAATGACTTCTGTGGCAGGACTGAAATACAGACCCTTTTGGACTTGGACCAAAATTTCAAAAGAGATCAAAATCTCAACTGAAGGAAGAAAAATTTCATAGAGTTCAAGTTCACATTATTTCTCCTTAAGCTAAATTCCCCTCTTCAGTTAGTCTATTTATGAATAATCAGTGACTGAAATTATGTTCCCTCCCTAATCCACTGACATATGTCTTGCTAGCTTAAAACAATTATAATAACGATGACATTTTCCCCTCAAGCAGAAAGCAAGAGAGTAGTACTCAGTAAATGACAAATGGGAAATGCATAGGTAGTTTGGACTGGAAAACTTATGTTTTACTTTCAGAGCAATTTACCAACTCCGTCTTAATTAAAAGCCCTTCCAGCGTTCATTATGGCTTCTTTTAAAAAAGAATATTTTTTGGCTGTGCCGCATGGCATTCGGGATCTTAGTTCCCTGACCAGGGATTGAACCCGTGCCCCCCTGCAGTGTAAGTGGGGAGCCCTAACCGCTGGACTGCCAGGGGATTCCCTAAAAAAGAATTTACTACTTTTATTATAAGTTGAGTGTAATAAGCTCAGCTATGACAATTATGTACAAGAATAACTGAGAATACTTAAAGCACATGGAATGAGCCGCAGTCAGAGGCCTTGGAAGCGAACCTCATGGAGACCTGGTAGAAAGACACCAGGTCTCTGCACCAGAGCTCAGGGAAGAAGTAGCCCCAATTAGGACCTAAGGAGGTGATCAAGAAGATTAAAAAGGAACCAAGACGTTGGAAAGGAAAAGAAACAAAGATGGAAACTGCTAGTTCAACTGAAAAAGGCATTTTAGAACCAAATCTCAAACAGAAGATGTGATTGACCCGTTCTTAGGAATGCTTTTGTAAGCTTGGAGAGTTTCAAAATCAACTAAGCCTTTGATTTTGAAAATAACGATCACAAGGGGGAAGAAAAGGTAAGGAAAACAGCAGACCAGCCCAGAACGGGCTACTTCCGAAATACCAGTTACAGTTGGATGCAATATTTGTAAATTCTTTCTGTTGGGAGAATGTCATTTTTGAAGACATTTTGCTGCCTTTAGAAAGAAGAGTGAGCTCTGGCAAGTCTGAGACCTTCAGTGAGAAGAAAAGTCAATGAAAACAGAAACTCTCTGCTCTCTAGTATAGCAAGATGCCCAACAGCCTGTAGAAATGATGCTGCACCAAACCATATCGCCCTTGTTCACGTGAGCTAATTAGAACCCCCAGAGATATCCATAGACTTACAGCCAAACATCTGAGAGCTTGACCTGCTCCCTGTGCTGTCCACCACGGGATACGTTCAACTTGCTGGAAACTTGTCTGGTGCTAAGTAGCCCAAGGACAGTGACGTTGCTTGAGAGACACCCATGGTCACAGCTGCACCAGCCAAATCTGCTTGTGCTTCCGTGACTTCGCGGAGAACAGAGGAGCATATGGAAGGTTCGGGATCCTTGACATCTGTCAAGAGTGAGCAAGCTGGCACACGCATTGCCAATCAGCACCGATGCTTGGGAGATGATAATTTCCATAGTGAGGGTCTGCTGCCCTCAGATAAGAACAGTTTTCGGATGGGGACGGGGAGAAGCCACGAAACAGAAACACCTCTTGGTCTTCTCTCAGATCTACCCCAAGCTCTCATGGGTGAATCGACAGAACTTTGAGGGGAGAAAATCCTTACACCCTGCTTAGTTTGTCCTGAGCTTGAACATTCATTCACATGCTATAGAATATCATCATCATATTACTGTAAATACTAACAACATTTACTGAACTGCTGCCCAGAAACTCTTCCCTTTAACTTCTAAGAACTTGCACCGTGTGATATCCTCATGAGTGAAACTGAGACCTGTGGACCACTCTTCCATATCTACCTGTGTTCCTAACAAGTAAATTATGAAAATGGCAGGGACTTCCCTGGTGGTCTGGTGGTTAGGACTCTGCGCTGCCACAGTAGGGGCACGGGTTCGTTTCCTGGCTGGGGAACTAAGATCCCACAAGGCGTGCAGGCGGCCAAAAAAGAAAAGAAAATGGCAGTGGGAATTAACTTTATTAAAAAACCCCGGAGGGCTTCCCTGGTGATGCAGTAATTGGGAGTCTGCCTGCCAATGCAGGGGACACGGGTTCGTGCCCTGGTCCGGGAAGATCCCACATGCCACGGAGCGGCTGGGCCTGTGAGCCATGGCCACTGAGCCTGTGCATCCAGAGCCTGTGCTCTGCAATGGGAGAGGCCACAACAGTGAGAGGCCCACATACCGCAAAAAAACACAAAAACCCCACAAAACCCCCCCCCGGAATTCTGACCTTTCTAGCATCCTCCTTGATCACTCTGAAAATCTTACCCTTTCTCCTAACTTGGACCAACATCTACAAAATGAAACAATACAAAGCATACAGTTAATATGACTACCCTATGTAAGGAGATGGATGGTCCAATGAGGTTACCATGGTAGTTTCTGGTTCAAAACTTGTCCAAACTTATCACTGTGTACGTTGAAACTTCTTCCAACCTGTCTGCCAACAGTTTATTTATTGTGCAGGATCTCTTGAAAGACTAAACGTCTGTTTCAGATGCCCTGTTTGATTTCTTTATATATTCCAACTCATCAAATCCTCTTAAGAATTCTACAGTGTAGGTATTATTAATGTCCCCCTTTTACAGATGAGGAAAATGTGGCACAAAGAAAAAGGATAACTTGTCCCCAAGTAATACAGATTGTAAACGGTGGGGGCCAGGAGACCAGTGAAGAAAGGCTGGCTCTGGAGTCTGTAACCACTAGGCATCACTGCCTCCCCCTAATCTAGGAGCTGATGCTTGCAGAGGGGTGGGAGGAACTAGTTGGTCACTGCAGTGGGGAGTGCAGTAGAGGGTAGGATGGGTGGAGGAAGCATAGAAGCTGTTTCAAGTGCACGGTAGCGAACTGCCCAGAGAATGGCTGCAGTGTCCATTAGAGGGGCAGGGGTTTGCATTCGGGGCTGAAGGACTTGTAGACAGCGGGCAGCAGCATCCTGCCTTTGCTCCAGTGGATAAGAACCAGAAGGCGCCGGCGGTCAGTCTAAGAGTGATGGCTGCGTCCAAGGAGCCTCATATCTTTCTCCATCAGTTTTGTTATTTTTATGTCCTCACTTCTGGAAGAGTCGCCTCAAATATATTTTACATCATACGATAGAGTAACGAGCGACACTAGTATTTATAAATGTGGATGTTCGTCAAGTCATTAGACATATACCTGGCCAATCTCAAGGGTCTGCCCCATTCACCTGGCATTCGCTACTAAATAAGTGGTGGCATAAGTAAGAGAAGACTTGGGCTTTGACAGTCGTTGAGCATATTCTGGGTGGTTCTTAAAGCAGCATTATGTACGTAAGGATATGGAGTAAACACTCTGCTACAGTAAATAATGATCACACTAAACTTATATCGTGAAAATTGTGTATATGGGAAAGTCGGTACCTGGGGCGAAAGGGAAAATGTCAGATACCAACATCACAGTGAACAAATAACACATTCTCCCTCAGACTGAGGATATGGGATTGTGGTGGTAGCACGAATTGTGGGAAGAAGGTAAAAAAAGTAAATCGGATTCAAGGAGCTTGCTTCCCCTCCCCCGCACCTTTAAGCTGCCTTAAAGAGGAAGGAAACACGTTTATAGGTTTTCTCGTGTCTGACAAGGGGGAGAGGGTCTGATAGAGAAGGAAGTGCTGGGATATTAACATTCTGAGGAATGGAGATGCTGCTGGCACGTCTGCCTTGTCCGGGTTCCTCTCAATCATCTCTATTCAAGCTGAGCTGTGAGACATGCCTTACCTGTTATTACCGGGCTCTTGGACTGGCTGTGTGCTTTCTTGTTGTTGCTTCAATTTCATGTCTGTTGCTATGAAAATGAAGCACTCCTGACAGGAAGGTTTGAAATACACACGCTGGCTACAGGAGACATTGGCACGCAGCAGAATAATTCTCATTTTGAGTGCATCTACATCAAAGCGGTCACTTCACCTCTCCGAGCCTCAGTTTCTTTGAAATAAGAAATGCTCTGTTACATGTTTTCCAGGCTCTCTCTAGCCTCTAAGAGTCAGTGGAAAGTGACTAACAACCGGCCTAACACAGGCATTAAAGGGGGAAAAGTAATCAAATGACATTCAGGGACTGTATCTCAGAAGTTTTGATTCAGGAACTAGAGGTGCAGCCCGTTAGGCCATTAAATATGTTTCTGGAGCCTTTCCCCACACATTTTTCTCTGCTGAAAGCATGATTTCTACCAGTGTTACGGTTGCTTCAGGGACTGGCATTCAGAGAGGAGACTACCGTTCCTTGTGGGGGACAGGGGCAGCAAGGGAACGTGGAAGGAGGAGAACCAGCCGGTGTCTATTGAAATAGAAGGAGCAGTGATGGTGCCCTGAACTGCGTGCTGGTGGTGGAGGACTGGAAAGGAAAGGGCAGATGGAAGGAAAATGGAGAAACCGAATTGAGGAGGAAGGCAGGGCTCAGGAAAGGAATGGCAGGCAGCACTTGGGGTCCCAACCATTTAGCACAGGTGCTTACAGGTTTCCAAGAGTGAAGCACAGGCCAGCTATGCAAAGGGATGGAGGAAACATTCGGATAATCTAAGACATGCACAGCCCAGTGAGAGTTTGGCCAAGATAACACACATGCCGTGTCAGAGATTTCTGAACGTAGAGTTGATCCACTAGAAAGATTGGTGAAGGCCTTGCCCCTTCTCTGGTCCTCGGTCTCATAAGCATCTTGAGTAATTTTAATCTCCTTGGTAGGCACTTGGGAAAGACCTGCAATACCCACATCTCACATCCTTAGCTTTGTTTGAAGGTTCCCCTTGGCAAATCTATATCGCTTCCTTGGGAGTTATTAAGGGAACTCCATACCATCCACTGATGTTACCAAGTTTTCATGTTCAAGGGTAGCTCACTACAATGCATCAGGGGCAGACTGGAGATTCCCGATGGGTTTAATTGGGAGTTAAGGCTGGAGAGTTAGATTGAGGCTAGACTGGGAATGACTACGTTTTTAAGTTACTGGATTGATAAGGGGGAGCTACTGATGGTTTCTGCACAAGGGGTACCACAGTCATCGAACTGCTTTACCAAGTTAATAGGGAGGCAGTGGAAAAATGGATTCATTCCAGTAGGATTCTTGAGTCATGCTATCAAATAGGAACCTGCTGAAATGTACTAGATATAAGGCGATACAATTGTAATAGCCACTGCGATATGCCAGGCACGGTGCTAAATAAAGTGCTTGACCTGTATTGTCTCACTTAATCCTTACAGCAACGCTACAATGTAATCACTTTCATTTTCCAGAAGTATACAGAGAAGCTCAGGAAATCTAGGGCACTTGCCTAAGGCCACACAGCTAGTAAGTGACAAAGCCAGCTTTGAACAAAGACCCATCTGATTTCAAACCTGTGCTCAGAACCAGTAAACTAAGAAAATGACACTAATAAGGAAGAGCTGGTGTAAGGCCCACTGTGAAATCGTGGGCATATGGTGAGATAAAGCTGCCTGGGAGGGGAGAGTCATTGCCTGATGATTTTCTGCAGATGTTATGAGCCTGAGAGAAGAAATCTTCCTTTTTACATCAGTCACTTTGAATGTAAGAAGGAATTCACAAATGCTTGGAGGCAGAACTAGTGGGATGGGATCGATCTGTCATGCTGGTTGCTCTCACCATTCCTCCGATGGGTTGGTTCTAAGCTAGGCTACCACTGAGTTCACTGAAATTGCAGTGCATCACTTTCAAGTTTCTTTTTTTATTTTTATTTTTTTATTTTTTATTTTTTTGTGGCACGCAGGCCTCTCACCGTTGTGGCCCCTCCCGTTGCGGAGCCCAGGCTCTGGACGCGCAGGCCCAGCGGCCACGGCCCACGGGCCCAGCCGCTCCGCGGCACGCGGGATCCTCCCAGACCGGGGCACGAACCCGTGTCCCCTGCATCGGCAGGCGGACTCTCAACCACTGCGCCACCAGGGAAGCCCCAAGTTTCTTTCTTAAAAAAAAATTTTATTGGAGTATAGTTGATTTACAATGTTGTGTTAGTTTCAGGTGTACAGCAAAGTGAATCAGTTATTCATACACATATATCCACTCTTTTAGATTCTTTTTCCCTATAGGTCATTACAGAGTATTGAGTAGAGTTCCCTGTGCTATACAGTAGGTCCTTATTAGTTACCTATTTTATATATAGTAGTGTGTATATGTCAGTCCCAGCCTCCCAATTTATCCCTCCCTGGCTTTTCCCCTGGTAATCATAAGGTTGTTTTCTACATCTTTAACTCTATTTTTGTTTTGTAAATAAGTCCATTTGTACCATTTTATTAGATTCCACATATAAGTGATATCATATGATAGTTGTCCTTCTCTGCCTGACTTACTTCACTCAGTATGATAATCTCTAGGTCCATCCATGTTGCTGCAAATGGCATTATTTTGTTCTTTTTTATGGCTAAGTAATAGTCCATTGTGTATATGTACCACGTCTTTATCTATTCCTCTGGGCTTTATCCATTCCATGTAGATTGCTTCCATGTCCTGGCTATTGTAAATAGTGTTGCAATGAACATTGGGTTGCATGTATCTTTCTGAATTATGGTTTTCTCCGGATATATGCCCAGGAGTGGGATTGCTGGATCATATAGTAGCTCTATTTTTAGTTTTTTAAGGAACCTCAATACTGTTCTCCATAGTGGCTGTATCAATTTACATTCCCACCAGCAGTGCAAGAGTGTTCCCTTTTCTCCACACCCTCTCCAGCATTTATTGTTTGTAGATTTTTTGATGATGGCCATTCTGACAGGTGTGAGGTGATACCTCACTGTAGCTTTGCTTTGCATTTCTCTAATAATCAGTGATGTTGAGCATCTTTTCATGTGCTTCTTGGCCATCTGTATGTCTTCTTTGGAGAAATGTCTATTTAGATCTTCCACCCATTTTTTGATTGGGTTGTTTGGTTTTTTATGTTATTGATCTGCATGAGCTGTTTGTATATTTTGGAGATTAATCCCTTGTCAGTTGCATTGTTTGAAAATATTTTCTCCCATTCTGAGGGTTGTCTTTCTGTTTTGTTTATGGTTTCCTTTGCTGTGCAAAAGCTTTTGGGTTTAATTAGGTCCCATTTGTTTATTTTTATTTTTATTTTCATTTCTCTAGGAGGTGGGTCAAAAGATCTTGCTGTGATTTATGTCACAGAGTGTTCTGCCTATGTTTTCCTCTAAGAGTTTTATAGTGTCTGGCCCTACATTTAGGTCTTTAATCCATTTTGAGTTTATTTTTCTGTATGGTGTTAGGGAGTGTTCTAACTTCATTCTTTTACATGTCGCTGTCCAGTTTTCCCAGCACCACTTATTGAAGAGACTCTCTCCCCTCCATTGTATATCCTCGCCTCCTTTGTCATGAATTAGTTGACCACAGGTGCATGGGTTTATCTCTGGGCTTTCTAACCTGTTCCATTGATCTATATTTCTGATTTTTGTGCCACTGTTTCAAGTTTCTACCTTCCTTCTGCCACCACCTGGCGTGACCAATTTAGGCACCATTTCTTTCCCAGGGTCTACTGAGTGCTGCCTACTGCCACATGCCTCACCCTTCAACTTTTCCTTGATAGCTATGAAATGAATGTTTGTGTTGTGTTATAATGTGTTGTAGTTGGCAAATTGTAACAGGCAAATTGTATACAGGTACATGGTACATTAGGTCATTAAGCAGTTTGTACTTGTACACCAGTAAAAAAAAAGTTTCTCCCCGTTAGGATATTTTTCACAAAGCTGAGATGATCTGACTTGCAAACCAGTTACATACAGAAGATGACCTTGGAGATAGACCTGCTTAGGGATTTTCCCTTCCTACATGGCCTCTCCCCACCCACCCCTGCCACTGGTGGTTTCTCTACATCCTCACTAAGCAGCTCATGGTCCTCTGTGTGGAGTTTTTGGACCTCCCCTCCCTCCCACTCCATCTACATCACTATTTTCCCTGCTTCTTCATGGCATCCATCTGTACCGTCTTCTATTTGTATTTGTGTCCAGCATAGCACCTGGCTCCCAAGAGGTTTTTTGAGCTTGTCTGATGATAAGGACGTAATATAGTTTTTCATTGTTAAGAAGCTAGGCATCCAGTTTTTGGAATGAGACCTTTTGACAACTCCCTGGGCAGTTAAGTTGTTAAGCATTTCTCCTTGGAGGAGCATTTGAACACAGAGGCATATTTCTCACATCAGTCATATGCTCAAAGTCCATTGTGCTCCTTAAAAATATTCTTTTTTTTTTTTTGCGGTATGTGGGCCTCTCACTGTTGTGGCCTTTCCCATTGCGGAGCACAGGCTCCGGACGCGCAGGCTCAGCGGCCATGGCTCACGGGCCCAGCCGCTCCGCAGCATGTGGGATCTTCCCGGACCAGGGCACGAACCCGTGTCCCCTGCATCAGCAGGCAGAGTCTCAACCACTGCGCCACCAGGGAAGCCCTAAAAATATTCTTAAAGAAGCAGGAAAGGAGGTTGGAATTAAGTGCTCTAATTTATTATTTTCAACAAAAATGAATAGAGAAGTAAAGGAAAACATGAATAATACTTAATAATGATGATGATAATAGTTGGCTTGTATATGGACCTTACTATGTGCCAGGCATGGTTCCAAGTCCTTCAGATACATTAGCTTATGGAACCTTGACGGCAGTACTGTGAAGTAGGTCCAGTGATCCCCCCACCTTCAGATGAAGAAATAGAGCCACGAAAAGGTTAAATAATTTGTTCAAGGTAAGAAAGCTGGTAAATCTTGGAAACAGGGCCAAATACAAGGGTCTGGTGCCAGAGTGTGGGCCCTCATCCACCCACTCTTCCCCATCTATGCCTTATGATTTCCATGTACAATTTTCTTTTCTTGTTCTTTTGGATGATTTCATTTCAAATTAAAAAAAATTTTGTTATGAATATTTAATTTTATTAACACATTTTGTATATTAACATGTATTCTATTTTTGAGATAAATATTAATGTAATAATTACATAAGGAATCTTTTTTTAGCAGTTCACTTTGTTATTTTTTATTGAAGTATAGTTGATCTTCAATGTTAGTTTTAGATGTACAGCAAAGTGTTTCAGTTATACATATCTATTCTTTTTCAGGTTCTTTTCCCATATAGGTTATTACAAAATATTGAATATAGTTCCCTGTGATATATAGCAGGTCCTTATTGGTTATCTATTTTATATATAGTCGTGTGTATATTTTAATCCCAAACTCCTAATTTATCCCTCCCCCCTTTCCCATTTGGTAACCATAAGTTTGTTTTCTATGTCTGTGGGTCTATTTCTGTTTTGTAAATAAGTTCATTTGTATCATTTTTTTTAGATTCCACATATAAGCAGTATCATATGATATTTGTTTTCCTCTGACTTCACTTAGTATGATAATCGCTAGTTCCATCCATGTTGCTGCAAATGGCATTATTTCATTCTTTTTTTATGGCTGAGTAGTATTCCCTTGTATATATGTACTACATTTTCTTTATCCATCCCTCTGCTGATGGACATTTAGTTTGCTTCTATGTCTTGGCTATTGTAAATAGTGCTGCAATGAACACTGTGGTGCATGTATCTTTTCAAATTATGGTTCTCTCTAGATATATGTCCAGGAGTGGGATTGTAGGATCATATGGTAGCTCTATTTTCAGTTTTTTCATTTTTAGATGGAAGGAACTTAAGAGTAAAGTATGGTTGCTTACCTAATCTAATCACTCCCTAAGCCAAGACTTTGAAATCTGAAGCATATTCTTCCCGTGGATTTGCAAGTGAATTTGAATAAGTTGGCAAAGCAAATCCCACTGTTCTGACCGTTCCAGCGATGGCTTTGTGTCACTGTGTCTGTGTCAGAAGAGAGGAGACCCCGCGGGGCCGAGGTGTGTGGTTCATCTAAGTTGAAGCTACATTTGTGGTTTTCTGCCTTTGTGCAAACACTCATGGCAACACTGGGAAGTGCTCTCCTAACCGCATCTAGTCCAATGATGACATTCAGAGGCCATGAGGGACCCCACTGCCTGTCACTTGGAGGCCGCCTCCAGACCTACCTAGGCTCTGATGTGTGCTGAGAAATGAGTCCATTGATTGCTCCTTGGGGGCAGATGAATCCACCTAAACTTTTTTTTTTTTTTGCGGTATGCAGGCCTCTCACTGCTGTGGCCTCTCCTGTTGCGGAGCACAGGCTCTGGATGCGCAGGCTCAGTGGCCATGGCTCACGGGCCCAGCCGCTCCGCGGCATGTGGGATCTTCCCGGACCAGGGCACGAACCCGTGTCCCCCGCATCAGCAGGCGGACTCTCAACCACTGCGCCACCTAAACATTTTTTATGCTTATGATATGTGTATTTTAGCAGAAGAAGGAGTAATATAGACTAAATTTATTTCTCTCTGCTGAACTTTAAATTCTCTGCTGTGGATTTTTATCGTCTCCTCGGGACAGGGGTCCCTTAGTGTGTTTGTCAAAGTTTTCTGCAAAGGGGTGTACAGCTGTGGGTAAGGATGACTCAGCCAGGACCTGGGTTCTTTGCACCATGGCTCTCAGTGAATTCTCTGCCTGTGCTATTCCTTCGGCCAGCAACACGTCCCCTTCCTTTTCCTTAGCAGCTCTCTTGACTTAAACTTACCCCTTCCTCCAGGAAGCCCTCCCTTCTCTGGCACCTAAAGTCTGGGTTAGCGACCCCTCCTATATCTCCCTGTGCTTGAATATACTATCCTGCAATGACCTGTTTTCTCATCTATACTCACTCTCCTAATACTGCCAATACTGATATGGATGCTAGTGCCAATACTAATAATCATGCTAATAGTAAAACAAGTACTAAGCCAATAGTTAACAGCTAACATGTATGCTTTTCTTTCCAGCACCAGCAGAGGCTGGCATGTATAAGTTCTCTATAAATATTAGCAAGATGAAAGAGGGATCCCAGTTCAGACATGTGTTTAAGTCTGGGACTATGTCCTGAAGTCTTAAAAGTCAAAATTGTTTATTGCTTTTCTTAATATAGAAGCAATGTTTATCCACTACAGAAAAACTAGAAAATGCTGTGAAGCAGAACCAAACAATAAAAAATTTACAATTCCACCATGCATAGGCAATCATTGTTAGCACGCATTATATTTTTCTATACTTTCATTCAGGTTTTGCAAGTTCCCTTTCCCAATATTGGCTATCCTGACCATCTTTGCATGATGACAGAAAGGTGGTCTGCAACATCATACATGTCTGAATATCTTTATATTGTACAGTGATATTTTTCATCAACCTCTATTGTTAAATATTTAGATAATTCGTAACATGTTTTGCTTTAATAAACAACAGCGTAAGGGACATTCTGTAGATAAGTATTTGTGCATGTTCTTTTTCTTAGAATGAATTCTCCACACATGGAATTATTGCACCAAAGTATATATGAACATTTCTAGAGTTTGTAATCTCATGAGATGAACTGGCAGGTCACTCTATGGAAAGGTTACGAGTGTCGGGCTGCAATGAACTGGGTATTATCTTAAAACATAACAACTAGAAAAGCAAATTTTGTCAATTCAATGTGTGGGGAAAAGTTCTTTTATTAACTTACTATTTGATTTTTAATGAGGAGGATATTTTATATGCTTTGTGGGCCATCTAAACCTCATCTTTTGTGACCTGTCTGCTGTGAGCACTTATTTTTGTATCAACTTGTAGGAAGCCCTATTTTAATGACAACAATAACAGCTACAACTTATCAGGTAGTTACTGTGCCTGGCATTGGGCTGAGCCCACTGCTGTCAAATATGCAGCAAATATTTTCCCAGGCGGTTCGCATTTTAAAATACTTTCCTAATGAAATCATCACTCCTATTTCTCGAGGCGGTTTTGGGAGCAGTCTGTTTTAGAAGTCCGCATTAGTTCATTTTTAGCATTTAACATCTTGAGTGGGGGACAGAAACGCAGAGCCTGTGCAGGCTGCCCCTGAGTCTGTGCGGCTCTGAGCCCCGCCTTCATTAGAAAGACCCTGGCCTGATGGGGTGCCCACATGGTCACTCCCCCAGATGCTCTGGCCTGGGACTCTTGGTGGTGATGTCAGAATTAGGTCCCTGGGACTCAGCGGGGATCCCTTTATGCCCCCTGGCTTCTCTTTCCACCAACTCCTAAGAGGCAGAACCATGAGAGTAGGCGTGATGAGGTGACAATGATACCGTTGTCCAGTGACACTGAAAGGTGGGGTCATAACAGTCCAGGGAGCTCTTGGACATTTATCTAAGCCCCTGTGGGAAACCACACAGCACTAGGATGGAGGAAGAACAGTAATGACCCATTGGCCCTTGAAACATCCTGAAACAGATGCATCCCTTTTGTGGGTTTGGGAGTTGTCTACCTTGTTGTCATGGTTACGTGAAAGCTGGTCTAAAATGGCCCTAAGGTAGCTTCTGAGCAGGGCCTAAGTACTGCCTCCACCGTTTTCCCTACTGCCCGCCCCTTCTCTCCCCTAAGAAGGCCCGAAGCACACAGCATCATTCTGGGTGCAGAGGCTGTGCCTTGCTGAAGGTGGGGCGGCCCCGTTAAGTGCTCCCCCTCCCCCTGCCCGCTCTGCCAAGGCCTGGCTTGTTGGCAAACATGCTGTCACCTCCCTTCAGCCTCTGGCTGGCATCTACGTGGTCGTTCTCGCCTTCCCCTGCATGGAGAGGTGAGATGCAAGCTTTGGGTTTGGGAGCTGGCCTCGAAATAGGCCAAAGTGGTCTTTGCGTTGACTTTGGCTGTGGCCCTTTAGGCTGACGGAACTCGGAGAAGTAGCCCTTCATGCGGTCCTGCCCTGGCCCCCGACTTTGGGTCTGGGAACGAGATGTTGTTGGCTTCCTGTCTGGGCACCTGCCTTCCTCAGGGACTGGAGGTGAGGTGCAGAGCCAGACAATGGCCAGGTAGTGGTTTTCAGATCTGGATATGATTCCGAATGAATTGGGATGCTGGTTAAAATCTAGATTCCTGGGCCCATGGGGCTTCCCTGGTGGCGCAGTGGTTGAGAGGCCGCCTGCCGATGCAGGGGACACGGGTTTGTGCCCCGGTCCGGGAGGATCCCACATGCCGCGGAGCGGCTGGGCCCGTGAGCCATGGCCTCTGAGTCTGCGCGTCCGGAGCCTGTGCTCCGCAACAGGAGAGGCCACAACAGTGAGAGGCCCGCGTACCAGGGGTGGGGGGGGAATCTAGATTCCTGGGCCCTGATCCCCTCCAGGGCCTGGGAGTCTGTGCTTGTAATTAATTCATTATGCCCAAGGTAATTCTAACCCAGCCCACCTGGCAGGACTGGAGGAAGCTGTCAGTGGTCTCGGCCAAAACAATCTAAAGCTGCATCCCTTTCAACGTGCTCCTTCCCACAAATCTCAATAGCAGCTCAGTGTTACTTTTGGACAGAGGATTATTTTTCAAAAGACAAAGTAATTATGGCAGTAATTAATCCCACTTAAAGAAGGCGGCTTTTTGCAAATAGAGCATCCAGGGAGGCACTGGGGTCACATTTTGTTGTCTGCATCATCTTGGCCTTGATTGATGCATCTCCTCTTCCAGCAATGGCAAGATGGATTCGTCTGCCGGCCTCCAGACTGTGTGCCCTCAGGAGAACGGCCTATCTCTGGGCCTCTGCGTGTTTCCTCCCATGCTGCTGCTTGGACTGATCCCTGGCCTGCACCTCTCCTGTGATGAGGACTGCTGTGGCAGGTGCTGGCCACCACAGGCCCGGTCACAGAAGTAGAAAGGCCATGTCAGGGTGTCCGGAATGTACTTAAACAGCCCAATAACACTCCTGCCCAACTTGCCCACACGGGGGGCTCTAAAGAGCTCTGGCCATTTGGGAAGGGCCAATTGAAGGGCACTGGGCAGACGGGGGTTGTCACAGCAGCTTGCAGTGGGTAGACGCATGAATGGGTACAGCCTAAACCAAAGATGTCCTGACATCCGGTCTTCCCCAGAGTATGGGGTCCAAAAATCCTCTTGGGTACTTTTTTCCCCTCTGGAGATCTAGCCACTAACAACAAAATGTGCCTCGTGGGCATCTTCTGAAGCTCAGTGGCAGACGGGAACAATACCCCCCCAACACTCCCCCACCTCCGCCACAAGGTTTGTGCCAGAATGAAGCTGTGGAGTCAGCCTCTAAGATGGAGCATGCAGACGTGCCCTCGGGAAGAGCTCAGGGCCTGCTCACCAGCAGAAGGAACATCTCCACCTCCTGGGAACCCGGAGGGGCTCAAGGGGCGTGGCTGGCCATGAGGTCAACATGCAGGATGTGACAAAGGCAGCGGGGATGGAGCCACCTTTGGAGGAGACTGGTTGCATCGCTGCTCAGAGCATCTCGCAGATAACAACTGAACCAGAGGCATGACTGAAACATGAAAGAACCAGCCACCTTAGAATTGGCTTCTCCTCTTGGTGAACTGCCATTCCATGTGCACTTGACCACTTGATGCTAGGCGCTAACTGGCCAGAAATAGAAAACACTGTCTAGGTCATTAGAAAAATAAGATTCAGTTTTGAGAACATGCACCTGTGCTGTGTGGAAGCCAGGTAGGGCGAGCTGGGCTCAGCCTGGTTCCTGCTGGAGGGACATCTGAAGGGCAGACAGGCGATGGGGATGGGGGGAGGGGACAGGGGTTAGGGGTTCAGCTCGCTGTCCAAGTGGGCTCTGCAACTTACAGATGGTGAACGGGAAGGCATTTGACCTTGGGAGTTGGGCTGCGTTCAAGGTGGTGGATCGCTGCGGGGTGTGTTGCATTTGGGAATTCATTCACTTATGCAACGGATGTTGTAGGACTCAGGTCTCCCAGCTTCAGCGGCTGGACTCTTCCTACTTTACACCTCTGCCTCTTGCTCCTCAATAGGGCACTCACTGAACTTGGAGTTCAGGATAAAATGAGAGGAACATACAGACGGCCTCTGCCTTCTTGTAGCTTCCAGTCCAGTGAGGCAAATGGACATGAATGAAATAATGACCAAACACATGCATTGGGGTCAGAATCTCTAGTCACAATTCAAGTGGCAGAAATGGAGTGTTCTCTGTTGTTCCATATCTGAACTCCATTTGTTCTCAAGACCCCATTTCTGCTAGAAGTTGAAGGAGTCTTTTTCATAACTTTTTGGGTAATTTGACGGTCAAGTTGGAAATCAAGTTTGACTGATTCAAATTTCAGCTCATTGTCCAGAATTGATCCTCCCGCTCTTCCTCTCTGGGTTTGAACCCAGGAGCAGAGAAGGCAGCAAGAGGAGCGGAGGAGCCCAGCCCTGGGCAGGGGCCTGCTTCTTCTGGCTGCTTCTTCTCTTTCTGAAAGCCTGGGCCTCCTGGTCGTTGGCCACCGGCCTTGATCACAGCCTGCTCACCTTGTGTCCAGTCCCCTCTTGGTGTGAACTCTCCCTCTCACACTCTTACTGGTTTGGGACCTGATCTGGTCAGATCAGAACTGAGGGACATGGGGAGGGGCTCAGGCTAAAAGGAGAGGACCTGGTACAATGTCTCCCAGTGACCACGGTTGTATAGAAAAGCTGGCAGACATAGAAAAGCTGGCAGACTCATCGATTTGATAGTCTTTCCAAAAGAGATGGTATCTTCCTGCACAATATTCCAAAACAGTCTCCCATAGACACTCTGGTATGAGGACAATGGCTTGCTGAGTCCTGGGTCAGTCAGGGTCTTTAAAAGTAGCCTGGAGGGGTGGGATAGGGAGGGTGGGAGGGAGGGAGACGCAAGAGGGAAGGGATATGGGAACAGATGTATATGTATAACTGATTCACTTTGTTATAAAGCAGAAACTAAAAAAAAAAAAATGTAGTCAAGTGAGCTCTTAAACACTAATTTATCTGATCTTTGAGTCGCCTCAGGCAGGGAGCAGTCGTGTGGAAAGACAGTCTCTCTGCGAGGATCTGCTAACTGTTACTTTTATTTAGTGACTTTGCCTAGTCACTAAAAACAAAACTCCATTTACTGAAAAAAAAAAAATGACAAAGTACAGGCCCTTCCATTACAGTTTCTTCATTTTGATTAGTGACCATACATGTGACACTGTAAGAGGAGATTGCAGTTGTGTGAATTTCCCTAAGGGTGTTGGGCCTGAACAGAATGCTTTCAAGGCCTATACACAGTAAACAAGCCAGGAGGCTCGTGGAAAGAGGAGGCCTCTTTAAACATGTATTGAATGAATGAATCTTCACTGACTCGTTCATTCAATACATGTTTAAATGTCCAAGGGGTATCTGGACATGAGTTGCCCTCATGCATTGCCTGGGGCGACTCAAAGATCAGATCAATAAGGTAGTGTTTAAGAGCCCACTTGACTACTTTTTTTTTTATACATCTTTATTGGAGTATAATTGCTTTACAATGGTGTGTTAGTTTCTGCTTTACAACAAAGTGAATCAGTTATACATATACATATGTTCCCATATCTCTTCCCTCTTGCGTCTCCCTCCCTCCCACCCTCCCTATTCCACCCCTCTAGGTGGTCACAAAGCACCGAGCTGATCTCCCTGTGCTATGTGGCTGCTTCCCACTAGCTATCTACCTTATGTTTGGTACTGTATATATGTCCATGCCACTCTCTGGTTTTGTCACAGCTTACCCTTCCCCCTCCCCATATCCTCAAGTCCATTCTCTAGTAGGTCTGTGTCTTTATTCCTGTCTTACCCCTAGGTTCTCCATGACATTTTTTAATTCCATATATATGTGTTAGCATACAGTATTTGTCTTTCTCTTTCTGACTGACTTCTCTCTGTATGACAGACTCTAGGTCCATCCACCTCATTACAAATAGCTCAATTTTGTTTCTTTTTATGGCTGAGTAATATTCCATGACTACTTTTAAAGACCCTGACTGACCCGGGACCCAGCAAGCTGTTGCCTTCATACCAGAGTGTCTATGGGAGACTGTTTTGGAATATTGTGCAGGAAAATACCATCTGTTTTGAAAAGACTATCAATTGGTGTAAATTGGTGCAGCCACTATGAAAAGCAGTATGGAGGTTCCTCAAAAAACTAAAAATAGAACTGCCATATGATTCAGCAATTCCACGTCTGGGTATTTACCCCAAGAAAACAAAAGCACTAATTCGAAAAGATATACACAGCATTCTTTTTTTTGTGTGTGGTACGCGGGCCTCTCACTGTTGTGGCCTCTCCCGTTGCGGAGCACAGGCTCTGGACGCGCAGGCTCAGCGGCCATGGCTCACAGGCTCAGCTGCTCCGTGGCATGTGGCATCTTCCTGGACCGGGGCACGAACCCGTGTCCCCTGCATCGGCAGACGGACTCTCAACCACTGCACCACCAGGGAAGCCCTACACAGCATTCTTTACGATAGCCAAGATGTGGAAGCAACCTAAGTTTCCATCTATAGATGAATGGACCAAGAAACTGTGGCTTATATATGTGTATGTGTGTATGTTATATATATATACATGCAATGGAATACGACTCAGCCACTTAAAAATTGAAATCTTGCCATTTGCAACAACATGGATGGATCTGGAGGAGAGTACGCTAAATGAAATAAGTCAGACAGAGAAAGACAAGCACTGTATGATCTCACTTATACGTGGAATCTAAAAAACAAAACAAGATGAAAACAGACTCATAGAGACAGAGAACAACAGGTGGTTGCCAGAGGGGATGTGGGAGGAGGGCAAAAGAGGTGAAGGGGATTAAGAGGTACAAACCTCAGATCATTAAGCCACAGGGATGTAATATACAGCATATGGAATGTATGGTCACTAATACTATCAATATAATAACTTTGTATGGGGGCAGGTGGTTCCTAGACTGTGGTGATCATTTCATAATGTATGCAAATATCAAATCACTATGTAGTACACCTGAAACTAACATAATATTGTATGTTGACCGTATTTCTATTAAAATATCTAGGGATATCTACTACATGTGGGTGTAGATGGATCAATCGATAGAATGCTAGGCATGATAGAGAATGGGTAGTCTCTGCCTTCCGTAAGCCTTCAGACCTATTGGTGACATAAAATTATACATAGAGTGAAAGTTTCAGAATCAAGAGTTAAACCAGACAGTAGTGCAGAAACCCCTCGTGCTATCTGTGTTATGATTTAATGCCAAGTAAAGCATCTCGGGGAAGGGACAGATAGATGGAGGTGCAGCCAGGGCAGGTCCTAAGTGGGGCCGTGCAGAGGGGATAAAATTAGATAACAGCGAAGAGAAAGTGTCCATGGAGCACTAGCTAGATCAGTCTTCCTGGAGTGAGGGGGTCCTTTTAGAAAGAGCATGAGGCACCCAACGAGGAATCCAAAGCACAGTTCTGAATCCCAACCCTGTTCATTCCTGAGAGCTGTACACCTTTGCCCAAGGGACTTGACCTTGCTAAGCCTCAGATATTCTTAATCTTTGAAAATGGAATAAAAATACCTAAAAGAGTTACTGTAATGGCTCTAAGAAAGAATACTTATTCACTGGGCATATAGCAGGCCATCAGTAAAACACTATTTCCCTTTTCTGTACAGTAACTCCCCTACATACAAACGAGTTCCATTCCAAGAGTGTGTTTGTAAGTCCAATTCGCTTGTTAAGTCCAACAAAGTTAGCCTAGGTACCCAACTAACACAGTCGGCTATGTAGTACTGTACTGTAATAGGTTTATAATACTTTTCACACAAATAATACGTACATAAAAAACACCAAAAAATAAAGAAAACATTTAAAATCTTACAGTACCTTGAAAAGTACAGTAGTACAGTATAACAGCTGGCATACAGGGGCTGGTATGCACATTCGCATCTTTGAAAGTTTGCAGCTTGAAGGTTCTTATGTAGGGGACTTACTCTATAGAGCTTTGTAACACACAGAACCTGTCTACAGGGACTACCCACTTTGATCCTCACTGCAACCTCGTGAGGTGGATAAAGCAGGTATAGACGTCCTCCTTCTCCAGGTCCTGAGAGATTTCTTCCATTCTTCCTCAGGGAAGTAGAAATGGAACAGTGCTCCATGGTTAGCTTCTAAATAGAAAATTCTACACTACAGTGTTTTGGGAAGGTTAATCTGGTAGTGGTGGGCAAATTGGGTTGAAAAAAAAACTTATTCAGGTGTGCCTCAAAGCAAGTGTTTTGGGTGTTGCTGCTGTTTACAGGGGTGTCAGGTTACTATGCCCAATGATGGGCTGATGACACAAGTTGACACAGTTTCATCATCACCAACAAGACAGGTGCAGCCATCCATCTGCTGTCCTGTCTACCTCTTCTTTGCAAAGCAATGGTGATGATGAGAACAGCAATGCAAATGGCTAATAGCTCCTGGGTCTGAGTCCCAACAGTGGATCAGAACTGTGTGTAGATGGTAAAACATTGCAGGTGAGGGCTGTTATGATCAGGAAGGTTTGATAACTTTTCTAGGGTCACACAGCTAGTGCTAGAATACAGATTTGAAGCTGCTCTCCTTCCAAAGTCCATACTTGTTCCACTCTGCCTTCAGGGTTTGAGAGGTTGTCTTTTCCCAAGGGAAAGAAAATATTCTGTTCATACAAATCTTGTATAAGAGTCAAATCCCCGATTCTGGCTTCACTAATTGCTTCAATAAAAGACTTAGCCCATAATACACAGCTCTCTCCTTGCAGCCATCCTGGGGTCATCCTCTAGAGGTCAAGCCACCATCTTTCAGTCCTACCTCGTTATGGGGCTACAGACTGAATCCCTCAGACTTGCTAGGTGCCCCCAACCCACTCTCCTCTTGCCAGTCCCATCTCCATGCAGACTTCGCTCTGTTTAAGCTGTGATCGCATCCTGACGTGAATCAGTTCCCGAACCTTCACCATAACCGAGGCCGGCACGACCCTGCCTCCCTCAGCTCCACTCCTGTTTCCTCCTTGTTCTGTGGTCTCCCCTCACCACTCCAATGACATATCAATTCTAGGTTTTCCCTACAGATCATGTCATTTCTGGCTGGAGCTGAGCTTTTCCCTTCCCTGTATCTTGGCCTTTTCATGTGCCCAGTTCTTCTTAGTTGGTCTAGCATTTGAAAAGGAAGAGATTCTCCCCTTGTTCAGTATAGGTACTCCACTCCCAACAAGCATCTCCATAATTCCATAGGCATTTTGCCATGATTCCCCTAGCAACACTATTACAATCATCTGGGTATATTCTTGTCTGTTAGACTGTGAATGGCTTGAGCAAAGGCCCTGGGGTCTGTCTGATCACACTTGCAGGATTTCTGGTCTACAGTAAGAATCTAAATATGATGTTTGAATGAGTGCATGAATGGACGAAATGCTGTTGAATAGTCTTCGAGAAAAGTTCCAGCCCTCCAACAGCCACACAACTATTCACAATTTGGAGACCCACATAGGGGAATGTGGCAACTGTCAGCGTAGCAAGAGCAAAGAATCAGGAGTGATGACCCACAACTCAGAAGTCCTAATCCTCATGTCGAAAGCCAATGAACGTGGATGGAGAGAGAGAGAGAGACAGGGATCTTTTGTGGGCATTTGAAGTCAGCTCTGACACATAAGCTGCCTGCCTCAGCTCTTATTAAAAACCAGTTTGTAGGGGATTCATGGAGAGAGCACATGGAGTGCTTAGGAGGCAGAGAGAGAATGAGCTGTGAATGGAGGCTAAACGTGTGTACCCCCAGGAGAAGCCAGCTTCGGAATACATGGAGGGGATGCTCTAGATCACATGAATTTACACATGCTTTCAAGTTACTACCCTGCATGTATTGCAACTCTGCTGCTTATAGAATATAACTCGTACATCTAGAATTTAGCCCCCGATACTTCGTGTTTTGTTCTTTCTTTTTTTTTAAGTTGAAGTATAGTTGATTTACAATGTAGTGTTAGTTTCAGGTGTACAGCAAAGTGATTCAGTTATACATATATATGCATATATATCTTTTTTCAGATTCTTTTCCCCTATAGGTTATTACAAAATATTGAGTATAGTTCTCTGTGCTGTACTATCTATTTTGTATAGCCCCTCCCCCCCATACTTTGACCTCTCTGAGGTACAAAGTAACCAAAATGGGTGTGTCAAAATTTATGCCCCTTCCTCATAGGAAGCCCCCTCAGGCACTACTCACAGCCAATTTTTCTTTCTTTACATGCAATTCTAGGAAGGGATAGGCTTGTATTACAATGGCTAAGCGTGAGGGCTTTGGAGCCAGACTGCATTGATTCTAATTTGGCTCTGACATTTATTATCTGAGTCACCAGAAACACAGTATTTATACTCTCTGAGCCTCAGTTTCTTGAACTGAACAGTGGGGATAATAATAGACCATAACTGACGGGGCTGTCGTGAGGATGAAAGTGCTGGGCTGACACTGGCTATTATTATGAGGTGTGGTTATTTAGTTTCCAAGCTCGGAATGGATTAGAAACAGCAGATGAGCTGGTGCTACAGAGGCTGGTGAGCTGAGAGCTGTGTCAGCGGAGCTCCTGGCAGCAACACAGGCGTCAGAACATAAACACAAGTATAAAAAGGTTGGTACTTTGGGGCTGTTGACCCAATAACTTGAAACAATTAAAAATGCCCTGTCCTGGGCCTCCCTGGTGGCGCAGTGGTTGAGAGTCCGCCTGCCGATGCAGGGGATACGGGTTCGTGCCCCGATCTGGGAGGATCCCATATGCCGCGGAGCGGCTGGGCCCGTGAGCCATGGCCGCTGGGCCTGCGCATCCGGAGCCTGTGCTCTGCAACGGGAGAGGCCACAACAGTGAGAGGCCCGCATACCGCAAAAAAAAAAGAAAAAAAAAATGCCCTGTCCTCTTGCATCTTTCAGTCTGACCAGGGAGCTGACATTAACAGCTGAACCTATAATGTCAGCTATGATGGGGATGTGAGGGAAAATAAAGCAGCGCGTGGGGAAAGAAAGTAATGAGAAGGTCAGAGAAAGCCTCTCTGGGGAGGAGCCTGGGCTGAGACCTACATGCTGGGGAGCGACCCATGTGGAAATGTGGGGAAGACCACTGCTGGCAGAGGGAACAGCAGGGGCCAGGCCAGGAGCCTGGGTGTGCTTGGTGGGTGTCCAACATTGGAATGAAAGCTCCCCAAGGCCGGCCTGTTGTATTCACTGCTGTACCCCAGGTACCTAGAAGGATGCTGGGCAGATAGTATTTGCTCAGTTAATGTGCTGGAATGAAGAATGAATGCAGGGAGATCCGTGTAGCTGCAGCATTGGAAGCTAGAAAGCCGGAGGAAGTGGTCGGCAGGACAGTGGGGTCCAGACCAGGCCCTGGCCCTGTGGCCTAAGGTGAGCAATCAGATGTCACCCTGAGATCTATGGGAGGCCCCTCAGGGCTTGGAGCAAGTAGATGATGTGAGATGACTCCCTTTTTAGAAGCATCATGCTGGCTGCCAGGTGAGAATATACTACAGGGGACAGAGTGGATATGGAGCGACCAGGTAGCAGGGTAATCCAGGCTGGAGGTGATGGGCTGGAACTTGGACAGTGAAGGCAGAGGTGGCAATCAGTGGCCAGGTTCTGGGTGTACACTGTGTTCATGACTGTATAACTGGAAGAAGTGGGGAATTGGAGGACGAGGTAACCAACAGGAAGGGAGGAGATGGGTGAAATGTGACCACTGAATATTACTGAGAGTTGTGCAGCAATGCACTAGATCCACAAATAGACAGGAATAGACAGTTAAAACATGGTGTGGAGCATACATTTCAGAAAGACAAACACCTATGGCACAATCCCATTTATGTGTATTTAAAATTAACCCTCAGACCTCATGTATCTTATAGGGATGCATACATACATACATGTATATCTAAGGATAGACATCAAGGTCTTTTGAGCTGATGCTTACTAGAGGAAGAAGAATGGAAATTTTCCATTTTCAAAAAAGTGGAATAATATCAAACAAGAGTCTGTGCCAGGCCAGTGGTGGTAACGTGCCATGAATCAAGAAACACGCCAAACTCAAGAGAGTAAAGGATATTGGCTCCTGAGGCTCAAACACAAATAACACCCTCAGCCTCCAATGACCAATTTTTCTATAAATGTGTAAAATTTAGAAAATATTTTTCCTTTTGTGGTCCCTAGTCTCCAAGATGGTCCTCAACCATCACTGATTCCTGATGTTTGCGTGTTTAGTCCTTTCTCACATGAAACACGGTTGACCTGTGAACCAGTGGGGTGTTACAGAGGTTCCTTGGCTGTGTGGGACTCTGAGCCTGGGTCATCAGTGACGTTTTGGCTTGTGCCCTGCTCTCGGTCACTTGCTGTTGGGGGAGCAGCTCTGTGGAGAGGTCCACATGGCCGGGAACTGAGGCCTCCTGCCAACAACCAGAGTAAACTTGCCGGGCATGTGAGGGAACCATCTCAGAATCAAATCCTCCAGCCCCCCTGTGAGGTTTATGGGAGACTTACCCCTCTGGCCACATCTTCGGTGCAACCTCATGAGAGTCTCTGAGCCAGAACATGTGAACACAGTTGACTCTTGACCAACACGGGTTTGAACTGCGTGCGTCCACTCATCAGTGGATTTTTTTCAATAGCAAATACTACAGCAAGTACTGCCCAATCTGTGGTTGGTTGCATCCAAGGATGTGGGACCACGGATACAGAGGGCTGAGTGTATGTTATAGTGGATTTTCAACTGGGGGCAGAGGGTCTGAGCCCCTAACCCCCTGCATTGTTCAAGAGTCAACCGTAAACCACTCCCAGAATTTCTGGCTCACAGAAACTGTGTGGATAATAAATGGTTACTGTATTAAGTTGCTAAGTTTTGGGGTAATTTGTTCCACAACAGTAGATTAAATGGGCCCCATTTAAGTCAGTACTTTGAACTCTGCCCCAGAACTGCCTTACTGAGAGGTGCTGGGGCGTAAGAGCATTGCTTAGTTTGGGATTGATTCTTCACCTATTGGTAAAGGTGCTAAATGCAATAACTTAAGTCAGGATAAGTAACCACCTGGTTCAGGTAAAATCAAGTCCTATAAAATCAGCCCTTGCAAAATCAAGTGTTGGCACTGCAGGCAGGCTTAGCTGCACTGTTAAACAGACCAATTAGTCCTAAGGTTACATGGTTGTTTTCATTAAAGCTCCCTTTTCTTCATCATCCAGACTTCTCAAAAAGCATCACCTTGGAAACCTCTTCTGTTTGTTCTCTTTACAGAGTTTTTAAAGACAGATGTGCAGTACACATAATAAACAGGTGAACTGAAATGAGTGAAATGATTTGTATTTCCTGACTTTTAGTAAGGACTTAAAAATTTCCCACAGAGAGAGGCGAGAAGAGGGGCAGAGAATGGCATGTGACAGGTCCTTTGGTTTGTTAAGGAACTTGACAGGAGCAAATGAACACCTTAGTGCATCACAGAGGAGAAAGCCAAGGTGATGAAGCCAGTATAGCATTTTCTTCCCTAGAAGCGATGTCTGCTAGTTTACCACAATACTTGAAGTGTACAGTAAACGCAAAACTGTAATGATTAAATTCTAGTAAATCAGAAGACCAGGATGTGAATGGAACATGTAACCTGGGGCAAACACATTTACCTTTGACGGAGTTCAGAATTGGCCAGTGATCTATGATTTGCACTTGCCAGACGGGGTATGTGGTGCAGGACACCAGGCTCAAAATGGATGCGGAACCAGTTGAGACAGGAGAGAAACGTGTCCTGGCCTCTGGCGTGAGCTCAGGGATGTGTCACCACGGCTGAGCAGAGGAGGAACGGGTCTTGATGACAAACAAAACAGGCCGGAGGAAAAAAGGGCCGAGACAGAGATTCATTCCCAGAACCTGAGACAGAGAATTCCAGAAAGGGCAGAGGGCAAAACTGTAAGATCAGAAGCCTGGAAGAGTCTTGGGATTCAGAGAGAAAAAGAAATGTCTTTTTTATGCAAGAGAGGAGTCGTCCGGGGTCACCCCATCCGATGAACACTAACAGAAGTGAACACTTACAGACTTCGCTGAGTGCCAGGCCCTGTGCCCAGTGATGTGTGCACATGGTCCTAACAATGATCCTCGGTGTTGTTATCCTTCCTGAATGAAGAAACTGCGGCCCAATGAGAGGCTAAATCACTTGGCCGAGGCCTCGAAACTAAAAGTGCTAGTGGCAGAAGGCAGGCATCTGATCGCGGGCCGAGCTCTCCATCTCTGCATGAGATGACTTCCTCCCCGGGAGGGCGACACTGCAGGGTAGCAGACATGTCGCGCTGGTTCCGGAGACTGAAGAGATTACCTGGGAAATCTCATTCAGATTCGGAAGCGAGTCCTCAGAAGGATGAACACATCTATCAGATCTGAATCTGTGACAACCACATTTGCCTTAGGAGAGGGCTTATCTTTGTCCCTTTATATCTTAGTCTCACATTCATCCTGAACAGGACGAAGGGAACAGAACATGATGGGGTGTAGGTGCCCCTTCATGGAACCAAGCCAGTCTGTAGCCAGAGTCAAGACCAGAAACCTTTATCTGTTCTGGGCTTTTATTTTTTTCCCCCTTGAGGGCAGAAGTTTATTATATACAGTACGTAACACATAGTAGATTCTTAATAGTTCTTGAATTGAAATCATTTGTTTTCACAATTCTTATGGAAAATTCTTTGGTTTGTTCACACCATGAAGAAAATTAACTGTGTTCCTGTACCTAATATACCCTCTAGGGATTAGATATGGGGGTGGTGGTTTGGATAGAATGTGGGAGATGGGGCGCCTGGTGAGGAGGGAGTCAGCTTAAGGATGAGAATCAGGACCAGTAACATTTTAAGGCTTTTTCTACTGAAACTCTCTGTTGATGCAGCTATTAAAAATAAGCAAGAAGTGGTTTCATTTTCAGCTTTCTTCACCGTTTACTTTCAAAGGAAATTGGTTCCCGTTTTCTTTCTTGCTCTCCATTCAGTTTCCTATTTCACATCTCTTTTCTGGTTATTTAGTTTTCTGGGATCAATCTCCTGTCTTAATTTCACTGAGTCCTATGGTCCTCCCCCCACTTCTGAAGCTGTTCGCCTGTCATTTTCCAAGGATCAAAGAGGTTAAATTGATCAATATATATTTTAGGAGGAAGGAAAAAAGGAAAAAAAAACTTGGATATTTAAAAGTTTGGCTTCATAGAATGCCAGGCTTCATTTACATAATGACAAAACACTATTTTGATTTTGGCATCGTCATGTCAGAGAGCTTACTCATGTCAAGGTTTCAAAAGTGATAAACTACAAAGATAGAGGGTTATCTACTGTGAAAGAGACTTTTTTTTTCTGGTGTGAGAAAAAGAACATTGTTGCCAGGAAATAATCTGGATCTCACAGAGTATCACTCCCTTTGTGAGTGTGAAAATCAGTAGGACTGGTCAACCTTAGAAAAGAGGAATTATTAGCTCAGGGACTGCAAAGCATACCTAAGAAAAACAGGCATTAGAAATAAACCCAAATTCCATTAATGTAACCCACATCCCAATTTTCTTCTTTTGAGTGATTCCAACTATTTACTATAATACAGCAAGTAAAGTGACATTGTACACTTTATACATATGTTATAAGCTTATATGTGCATTCTTATCTCCAAGGTATCACAGTCCTTGGGTTTAGGTCTCGGTTGTGGGTAAATTGTGTCCCTTTCAAAATCATATGTTGAAGTCTTAACCCCCAATACCTCAGGAGGTGACTTTTTTTTGAGATAGGGTCTTTTTAAAAGAATTGAAGTATAGTTGATTTACAATGTTGTATTAGTTTCAGGTGTACAGCAAAGTGATTCAGTAATACATACATATTTATCTTTTTTTTTTTCAGATTCTTTTCCCTCATAGGTCATTACGGAGTATTGAGTAGAGTTCCCTGTGCTATACAGTAGGTCCTTGTTGGTTATCTATTTTATATATAGTAGTATGGATATGTCAGTCCCAGCCTCTTAGTTTATCCCTTCTGTCCTCTCACTTTGGTAACCAGGAGTTTATTTCTATGTCTGTGGGTCTATTTCTGTTTTGTACATATGTTCATTTGTATCATTTTTTAGATTCCACATATAAGTGATGTCATATGATATTTGTCTTTCTCTGTCTGGCTTACTTCACTTAGTATGATAATCGCTAGGTCCATCTGTGTTGCCGCAAATGGCATTATTTCATTCTTTTTAATGGCTGAGTAATATTCCATTGTGTATATATACCACATCTTTATCCATTCATCAGTTAAGGACACTTCAGTTGCTTCCATGTCTTGGCTATTGTAAATAGTAGTGCAATGAATATTGGGGTGCATTTATCTTTTTGATTTATGGTTTTCTCCAGATATATGCCCAGGAGTGGGATTGCAGGATCATATGGTATCTCTGGTTTTAGTTTTTTAAGGAACTTCCATATTGTTCTCTAGTGGTTGTACCAATTTACATTCCCACCAACAGTGTAGGAGGGTTCCTTTGTCTCCACACCCTCTCTAGCATTTATTATTTGTAGACTTTTTGATGATGGCCATTCTGACCAGTGTGAGGTGGTAGCTCATTGTAAGTTTGATGTGCATTTCTCTAATAATTAGCGATATTGAACATCTTTTCATGTGCCTATTGGCCATCTGTAAGAATCACCTTGTCATTGAGGGGGTCCCTGGTGTGCTTCTACCTTGCACCTTTGTGGTGAACAGAGGGACCCACCAAGCCTTCTGCCTAGGCACTGAGGGATTGGAACCTGTCCACAGTATTCCCAGAGGAAACAGTGAAAGTGGCTCTCATTCTAACAATTGAGTTTGGTTGCATTTAACAGACAACGGGGTGGCCTTTTATCATATTTGTTTTCTTTTCAAAATCTCTTTGAATTCTTTACATCTGGGGTATAAATCTCAGAGGCAGTAGAGCCATTGAAAGCCAGACTCTGGGGCCATAGAGTCTGGGTCTGAATCTCACATGCCCTTAACTAACCTCTTCGTGCTTTTCAGTTTCCCTATCTCGAAAATGGGAATAATAGGAATATTTACATCGTCAGTTTGAAGCAGATATTAAGAGAGTTAATACATGTAAAATCTTTCACAGTGCCTGGTATGTGAGCTCAGAAACATTACCTATTAGAATATCTCCAGTTGTACCTAATAATGTGATTGAGGAAGAAAATAGGACTTGCCAGCCAAAGTATGAACCACCTGATAAGATAGAAGCAAACTTGAAGAAAAAACATATACTACTCCTTGACCTCTTCATGTCTCATAGTTTGGGAATATATAATAATATTTAAAAGATAGTTTGGTTTGGAGCAGGATGTAGGGCTTGGAAGTATCTCTGAGCAGTATGGTTGGTTCTAACATTTCAGTAGATATAAAAAAGGTGAACGTGAAGGTCAAGGTAAATTTTTCAAAGAGAAAAGAACCACCACAAAGAATTCTTAAACATACTTGTTCAGTATCTTTCCTGTAAAAGAAAGATAAGAGCATCTTCTTATGGGATTTCAAGAGTTAATATCTTCCGGAAAGCAATGGTTTCAAATAATGAGGTGTGCTTCCAATATAATGAAAATATTAACATACAGTTCCAATAATAGATACCCAAGATAATCTTAGACTACACATTTAGAATCTCTGTGGATGAAAATTATTAGATAAGCCAAGCCCAGGGATGATACTCTTGGCCATCTCATCTTCTAGGAAATTGCGTCTCAAGACTTTGATCGTAATGATGCCAAGCAATGGTTTTGATTCTGGTAGAAAGCTACAGCAGGTGTACTTAATAGCAACATTTGTCTGATTAGGGATTTCATGGCTTAGATTACTTTATTCCCTTGTTTGTTTCTTAAATCTTTTAGTTGCACAAATAATTTTCAAAGCATGAAAAATAATGAGCTTCTCCCATAAAAGCGTCCTTATTCTCCATTGCTGTCTCAGATGGCAGGGCCAATGTGGCTTTGCTCTGACCCATGGACGGTCCAGCCTGTCAATATGGGGGGTAGTTATGAGGCAAGAAGACTGTGGTTTGGTGCATTTGTTCTCTGTGCTTCATATTAGTTATTAAACCAGATCACTCCAGGGCTTGACTAATGTGTCAATGGTATGGTTTCCGTAGCAACAGGGATCAATGATCAATTTTTAAAAAATCAACATCTGCATAGCATAGGGAACTCTACTCAATATTCTGTAATGGCCTATATGGGAAAAGAATCAGAAAAAGAATGGATATATGTATATGTACAACTGAATCACTTTGCTGTACACCTGAAACTAACACAACACTGTAAATCAACTATACTCCAATATAAGATAAAAATTAAGTTAAAAAATCAACAGCTTCCCTATAAAGCCAAACATTAAGAAATTAAGTTATCTCCCAAGCCAATTCAAAATAGATTTGATCAACTATAAATATGCTTTATTACCTGGTCAAGTTATTTACATTATTATATCAGTAAAAATATTTTTTTCTGCGAATTTTCCAAATCTAAAACACATAACAACAACAAATCTTAAACGCAGAGTATTTCCTCTGAAGAAAACTATCAAGGATTACAATAATTTGGTCTCTGATGATAACCTTTTTGGAAAGTATCATTTTCTTTATGGACTCAAGTTACTCATAATTAAAGGTTCTGACTTGTTGCTAATAAAGGATACCAGAAATGATCTGAGTCACTGCTAAAATTAACACCGAATTTTTACTGAACGAAAGAACTAATCACATTTGTCTCATTTCATTTAAACCCGGAAATGATGCTTTGGAATTTCCTGCCTTAATTTGAAGATGTATTTATAAGATTTTTCCACTAAGTTCTTGATATTGTTAGGGGGCAGCCTTATATGATGAATGGGATATAGCTCCTTGCTTGATTCCTTGGGTGCATCTCCAACAATAGAGAAGGTAGGCTGGAGGGTGAGATGAGATGGTTGGGCTGCCATGCTCCACTCCCCCCACTCCCGAAACCCACCATTTTTTCCTATCATAACCACTACATTCCAGTCTACATACTTTGGGTTGGGTATAGACTAGTCCCCGCTCTGCTTCCCCCACTGCTCTTAGGGTTTCACAGAATTCTTTCTTTGCACTTCACACGTGGCTGTCTACATTGCCTGGCTATGTCTACAGCCTGGCTTTTCAAGCTCTGAAGATGAGTGGATCTAGTTGGTCTGGCGTTGGTTTTTTTTTTTTTTTTTTTTTTTTTTTTACAGGGGAATAGCCAAGCATCAACACCTACATTGGTCAAATAACACATTCGGTAAGGAACAGTTAAAAGTGGCTCTAAGGAAAGACAGTTTCAGGAAAAGTTTAGAAAAAGAAGCACTGACAGTCCTAGGGTCTGGAATCCTTAGGCATGGGACCATTCAGCATCGTTTCCTGGCTCTGTGCCAGTCATCTGTCTGTCTGCCTTCAGGTTTATTCTTTGCCCTTCCTCTGCTCTGCATCACGGGGCTATTTGCAAACTCCATGCTAGCCTCCTGTACAATTGGCTTGAGTTAGGTTGAGTTGGTGGGAAGCTTGGTGGGAAAATGAAGGGAGAAGCCAGGGTATTTCTCCCTGTCTCTGCTGCAGTTACCTCAGTGGTTGTAGAAGTGATGCAGCTGTGGTTTTGGGTACTAGTTACACAGCCTTTCCCCTGTGTCTCCACCCCCCAGCTCCAGGGTGGTGTAGGTTTCCTGCTGCTACTCTGTTTTTCAGCTCTTGCCACCATCTTTGTAACCAATTCCTTATATGATATGACCTCTATTGAATCATGTGGCATGGGTTCTGTTTTCCTCACAGGACTATGGCTGTTATAGCTCCATTATCTTACTCTAGATAATTTTACTGGTCAGAACAACTTTTTCTTTATTAAACAACACTTTTTTTCCTACATAGGACATCATCATCTCTGAGTTAATGTTGAGTTGAGTGTGTGTGGTTGACTCAATATAATATATAATTGATTGTATTGAATATCACATAGATAAAACAGCTGGCATAAATACCAGTTTATTCTTTGTTCTCAAAAAGAAATCTGCTATTTTCTATCTTTCTAAGAAGATCATTTTAAGATGGGTGAGGTGTTAGTAATTGTTAGACTAAATAGTAGTATAAATCACATTGGAAGAAAATGTGTCTTACCGAAGACCACCTGTCTACACTTTTTGTGGTCCACATGATATTTTGTTTCTTTAAGGAAAACAAGTTCATTTACTTAACTCCTAAAACACAGATGGTATATGCTAGGAAAAGCATCAGAAGAGATGCAGCTTTACAACAATATCAGAGAAGTGAATTTCACATTATACAAAGATTTTTCATGCCACCAAATATCTCCATGTTCAGGAACAAGCTGACCAAGGTGCTTTGCCTATTAGACTTACCACTCAATGTACAATTGCTTGAGCATCCCTACAAACCTTACAGGACTAGTTAATAAACCTAACAGGACAGGAACTCTGAAAAACAGGCACAAGCCAATATTTCATCATTTGTGGAAAGTCATGGCACGATTTAAATTTACATTCCAGAGATATAACCGCTCTTATCCTTCAAACCTGCAGTCAATCGGCGCCTCCTTAGGGAATCAAATCCTCTCTGTTACAGTCAAGTCTCACAGACCCTGCCTGCCCTCAGCTGCATATCACACTTAAGTCCACACGTGTCTGCTGAATTATTAGAAGCATCTCTCTCTCCCACTGCATAGAAAGCCCCGTGAGGGCAGGAACCGTTTCTAATGTTGCTTATTTTTATTCTCCTAGTGGATAGCACATCATCAATACTTAATGCAAGCAGAGTGAATGAGTAAAGAATAGACACAGAACTTCTCAAGCTGAGGAAGTAGCCATGGCATTGGAACTGGCCCCAATTTCTGCTTGAAGTGATCCTTCTGACCTCTGCTTTCATTTGTCCTAGTCTGAGGCAAATTCACTTGGCCAATTATTTCATCCCTACCAGCCCTCAAAAGGGACTGTTTGTTCATGGTGTTTTTCTAATTGTAGTATTATAAAACAGAGGATTTTGATAGGTCGACATTTTAAAAGAAAAGTATAGATATATCAAGGTGAATGAATTACACGGGATGACAGTAATCAATGTTCAAGGAACGGAAAGAGTGAAGGGGGAATCCAACGTGGGAGAAAAGGTGAGAAAGTTTTCCTTAAACAGCAGCACATGAAGCAAATTGTCATTCAAGTAAGAAGTTACCGTATCTGCCCTTCGTATTAAAAAAAAAAATGTTTTTGGGTCAGCAGACCCTAGACAGCAAATAAAGAAAGCTCATCTTATTTCTACGTGTGTAGCCTATGCTGTAGGACTAATGTCATTTGTCTAGAGCTTATTCAAGCATTAATACTCTAATTAGAATAAAATAAGTGAATTAGAATGTGATGGACAGTAGTTTTCTCAAAGTGGTTTTTAATTTCAGCACTCAAAAGCATCAAATACACACATAGACAAATACATACATAAAGATATTTCTGGGGGAGGAAATCACTGTAATAGAGTGGAAATGGACATCTAATACACTTAAGTTGGTATTTCACAATTCTCATATGGTTGATTTTTAAATTTTGGTGGAAAATGTGTCTTTTGATGAATGTATTAGAAAACTTTTGGAGAGTAGTTATCAAAATATCTTGAAATTGGTATACTGGTTCTTCATTTTCATTTTTCTTTTGTTTACTGATTTATTGTTTGATCTAACTCTCTGACTTTAATTTTAAATGTATCCACTAAAATCTTTTGTAATTCCAAAACCTCTTTGGTTTACAAAGGAGAAGAGTTGACCGATTAACTGAATGTTAATTTTCTTGAAGATTTAGGTTATTAGAATTATCAAGATATTTTATGGGAAATGCAAGACGGTAGAAAAACATATGGAAATTGCTATACTAGAGGGAAATAGTTCCCAGTGGCATATTACATTGTTTTTTGTTTGTTTGCTTTGGTTTTTTTTTTTGTGGTATGCAGGCCTCTCACTGTTGTGGCCTCTCCCGTTGCGGAGCACAGGCTCCGGATGTGCAGGCTCAGCGGCCATGGCTCATGGGCCCAGCCGCTCTGTGACATGTGGGATCCTCCCGGACCGGGGCACGAACCTGTGTCCCCTGCATCGACAGGCAGACTCTCAACCACTGCGCCACCAGGGAAGCCCCATATTACATTCTTGTTAGTGATTAGTTGGTTTTTAAGATGCTCCATCGGTGGAGCATCTGACCAAAGTCAACTAACCTTGAACTCAGATCAGACCTTCTTGGGCAGAAAAAAAAAAAATTTCCCCTGTCAGAGATGATTTTTACTGCTTTTATTTTTTAAATTTCCTTTAAACTTCTTGGCTCTTTAATACGTTGTATCAAATCATGGTGCTCTGGCACTGTGACCAAAGCCTATATACAGCCTTGGAGCAGGTTTTCCGATTGGTGCAAAGGCTGTTCTGAGTAAACTTCACACCACTGACCAGTTTCCCTTGTGATACTCATTAACCATTTACCTGAATGGAGATACCTGGGTGGCTTCTGACCATTGCAAGGGGTTGGTTTTCCTCGACTGAACTGGCCGACTCTGACCCTCAACCTGCAGCCTTGACACCACTAGCCTTGTGTTTCAACGGACTGAGCCAGGCGAGAGGTGACACCGAAGGGCGTGCTGAGATCAGAAGCAAAACCACTGCAAATGTTCACAGAGAAGAGGATAAATTCATAGTAATCCCTTAACACATACTCATTTATCAAACTTCAGTGATATTGTCTTACATAAAGAAAGATGGTGATTGGGTGAATAATTTTATCTTGAAGTATATGAACAATTTTGGAGGATGCTGAGCAATTTATCTTTATTGCCACAGAACCATAAGCAACGGAATAAAATTACAGGTAAGAGAGCGTTTACAATAAGTAAATAAGCACTTGGAATCTCTTTAAACCATTCAGGACAGATTGTGACATGTTGCTCTTTTGATGTCTGGGGCCATTTGCCTACTTAACCATGGAAGGATTCGTCCACGTATACTACTGTGTTCCCACCAAAGTTAGGTTCTATGTTCAGCCCTTAGGAGACTGAAGGTCCTCTCCAAGTCTATTAGTTGTAAACCAAATATACAGCGTAGAAAATAAGCTAATTCTTTAAAAAATTAAAAGTCATAAGAAATTGCTTTAGCTCAGATTTTTGAGTAAACAATCCTTTAAACTTCCTTAGCTCCTGCAATGGTATGTCCAAGAGTTCTACAATAAATTTTCAAAATGGAAATATTTAAACCATTGAAATATGGATGCTTAAATGATTATAGTAAGATGTCTGATATTTCAGTCACACACACTAAGCTTTTATGTCATTGTGACTCTGGCACAGAGCTTCCAAAACTCTTGGAATTTCCTAAGTGATGAGAGCAATAAAGGGGTCTTTTGTTATGTTAATAAGGTGCCTTTTGGACTGCACCTAAGGATGGGGGCTGGTTGGCAGGAAAACCAGCCAAGACATGAGAGGGTTGGAACTTTTAGTCCCACTTCCTGACCTCTGGGGAGGGGAGAAGGATGAGGTTGAGTTCAGTCACCAACGGCCAATGTTTTAATCAATTGTGCCTATGTAATGAAGCCCCCATAAGACCCCAAAAGGACAGGGTTTGGAGAGCTTCAGGGTTGGTGAGCATACGGAGATGTGGGGAGGCGTGCCTGGAGAGGGCATGGAAGCTCTGTGCCCTTTCCTCATACCTTGCCCGTCTGTCACTTCATGTAGCCACTGGTTGGTATCCTTTTGTATCCTTTGTAATAAATCAGCAATCTAGTGAGTAAACTGGCTTCCTGAGCTCTGTGAGCCTCTCTGACAAATTAACTGAACCCAAGGAGGGGTTGTGGGAACCTCTGATTTATAGTCTGGTCAGAAATGTAGGTGACAACCTGTTTGAGATTGGCATCTGAAGTGGGGGAGGCAGGGTGGCAGTCTTGAAGGACTGAGCCCTTAACCTGTGTGGTCTGACTCTATCTCCAGGTAGACAGTGTCAGAATTACGTTAAACTGTAGGACCCTGACTTGGGGATTGAGAATTGCTCCATGGTATAGGGAAACAGCCATCTCCCCACCGCTTGGAATTGGGTTCAGAACCCTTTTTAGTTATCTCTTTGGGATTCTCATAAACTAGGCTCTAGTAAGATGGAAAAAAAAATGGCTGAGGGGACTCCATGGCTTGAAGTTATTTCATCCAAGACTTTTTGCTTGGGGCCTTTTAATTCCACCCCTGTCAGATTGTACTGAAGAAGGAAAACTATTTTCAACATTATTATTATGAGAAGACACTTCATCTCTTGCCCTTAACATTAGGTACATATTTATTTTGTTTTCCTCGATATACGAAGGCTATAGGCAGTGGTTTATCACTTGCGAATGCATAGGTATTTTATTTTAAGGAAGGAAATGGTCAAATGTTGAAAACATAAAAAGATCAAACATAGTTTAGAATAAAGCTATCTTCCAAAAAGATACTATCTTAGAAACACTTACTTTCTTATACATTAGAACCATGTTTATATGATGCCACTCAAGGGATGGGAATAAAAGGCCCTGTAGGGCACAGTCTCTGCTCAAAAGCCTCTGATACCAAACTGTCAACACATGATATTTGATGTTAAGTGGTGTGAACAGGTTTTATTTTAACTGACACATTGGAAGATGAGTAATAGGATGAGTGAAAGATCAAACAGTGAATGTACTTCAATGAAAGTTGAACAATATTCTAATAAGTAAAATAAGAAAACTGTTTCACCCTAGACAGTTCAGTCACACTTAATGATTTTAAAGCAAAAAGTTATTTGACTTATGTCCCTAGTGCCACAGCCTTGTGTTCAAATAAATGGAAAGTCTCAGAATTGTTTACGAGAAACACGTGAAAGAACTGTTTTGAGATAATGATAAATACAAGATTAGGAAATTCTCAAAGGGTCTATAAATTACTAAAGGGTTGAGGTACTTCTGCCCAAGGTAGAGTCACAAGGGACCAGATTTATCTCCTGCCTGAAACAACCAAAAACACTGGACAAAATATACGAAACAACAGTTTTCAAAGCACTAGACATCAGGCAATGAAAACCAGTGATTCCTGAGAGATGGGAAAGAAATGAGGAAAACCTGTCGATTTCATTCACTTATTCCAAAGAGAGTTTCCAGGCTACGGCACAGGGAGGGGAAAATCCAGGCAAAGCCCAGCTGAGCTGACTGCATGAGTGTAGGAGACAAAGTCCAAGGAGACCAAGGCAGATGGAGTTTTCAGGACAGTACCCAAGAGGAGAGAGCTATACAGAGAGAATCCCAGAGAGGTGCAGAGGGTCTGACCAGCAAATGCATGTGAAGAAACTACCCAAGTCTGGGGGAGAAAACATCTGAAAAGATTAGCAGACAACATGTGGTGCTCATTCAGAGCTGAGAATAGCACTTGTCCTTACCAGGCAGATTGGAACAGCTCAGAATTCATGGGGCCCTGGGTGGAGTCCTCAGGAAGGTCTTAACTTCAGTAGTGGGAAGAACTAGCTAGTGCTGCTCTGGACCCATCTAACATCACAAAAGCACGACTCAAAAAATATCAAGCTGTTTCCAAGTGATTTATTTATATCACAGAACAAAGCTAAGAATCTCTTTTAGAAATACAAAAATATCCAGCTCTCAACAAGGTAAAATTCACAGTGTCTAGTAACCAATCAAGAAGATCAGTAGAGACACTGAAGATAAAAAGAGCCCCAAATTGAATAGAGAGAAAAGTAATATGTGTGAGATGAAAAATACACTGGATGGGATGAATGGAAGACTAGGCATTGCAGAAGGAAAGATTAGTGGATTTCAAGACACAGAAATAGAAACTATCTGAAATGAAATAGAGAAAAAAGAATCCCTCAAAGACAAAAGAGCATTGGTGAGCTGGGACTATGTTAATCAGCCTAATATTTGTGTAGTTGGAGCCTCTGAGGGGGTTACTGAAGAAATAATGGCTGAAATTTGGTGAAAGCTATTAAATCTACTAATCTAAGAAGCGCAATGAATTCCAAACATGAGAAATATGAGGAAAACTACACCAAGGCATAATCTAACTGTATAGAGCTGGTAACAAAGGGGAAATCTTAAAAGTAGCCAAAGAAAGAGGATGTTGTTTACAGAGGAAGAAAGATAAGAATGGCAGATTTCTCACAGAAGCAATGTAACCAAAAAGATCTATCTTTAAAGTACATAAAGAAGAACAAGTCCTACCAACCTAGAAATCTATACCTGGGGAAAATATCTCTCAAAAGCGAAGATGAAACAAAGATATTTCACTCTGAAGGAATTCCTCTAACATCTCATTTCTTTTCCAGAAAGTGCACATCGTTAGAGGTCTGCTGAATAAGCAGAATAATGGCCGCCAAAGATGGCTATGTCCTAATCTCCAGAATCTGTGAATATGAAACAGTCAGTTCAGGCTGCTATAACAAGTATCACAGACTGGGAAGCTTAAACAACAAACACTTATTTCTCAGTTTTAGAGAATGGAAGTCTGAGGTCAGGGTGCCGGGGTGGTCGGGTTCTTTGAGAGTAGACTGTCCGCTCACCCTTGTACCCTCACGTGGTGGAAGGGAAGCTGGAGAGCTCTGTGGGGTCTCCTGTATGAGGGCACTAATCCCACCCTCCAGGGCTCCACTCTCATGATTTAGGCACCTCCCAAAGGCCCTGCCTCCTAATACCATCACCTTGGGGGTTAGGATTTCAACATATGAATTCTGAAGGGAAAATAAACATTCAGTCCATAAGGTAGCTTATGTGGCAAAAGGAACTTTGCAGGAATGATTGAGATAAAAATCTTGAGATCAGGAGATTATCCTAATTAGGTAGGTCAAATGTAATTACAGGGGTCCTTATAAGTGAGAGGAAAACAGGGGAGTCAGAGCCAGAGACTGATTTGAAGATGAAGGAGGGGCCATGAGCCAAGGAATGTTTTTTTTGGGGGGGTCTCCAGAAGCTGGAAAAGGAATGGAAACCTCTCCCCTACAGCCTCCAGAAGGAATACAGCCCTGCCAACACCTTGACTTTAGCCCAGTGACACCCATTTTGGACTTCTGGCTTCCAGAAATGTAGGCTAACAAATGTGTGCTGTTTTAAGCCCCTATGTTGGTGGTAATTTGTTATAGCAGCAATAGGAATTTAATATACTCACATTCAGGGTATGACGTTTGTGTTCTCATTGACCAAGGAGGTCGATTTTACATGTGTCAGATATTTTCAAAACTTCACCTATTTGTTGATGACCAGACTGATAATTCCTTTGTTTGGTTAACCTTGAAAATGTATTCAACATTTTTCTGCTTCAAAAGTATTTTAGACATTGGTTACTTGAAAATTTAAAAATTCTGATTGTAAATCAACTATACTTCAATTTAAAAAAAGTGTTAATTTCTGCTGTACAGCAAAGTGATTGTTATACATATATATTCTTTTTTATATTCTTCTCTATTATGGTTTATCACAGGCTATTGAACACAGTTCCCTGTGGATACAGTAGGACCTTGTTTATCCACTCTGTATATAATAGTTTGCATCTTCTAACCCCAAATTCCCACTCCATCCCTCCCCCAAGCCCCCAGCTTGGCAACCACAAGTCTGTTCTCTATGTCTGTGAGTCTGTTTTGTAGATAAGTTCGTGTCATATTTTTAGATTCCATATATAAGAGATATCAGATGGTATGTCTTTCTCTGACTTCATTTAGTATGATAATCTCTAGATCCACCCGTGTTGCTGCAAATGGCATTATTTCATTCTTCTTTATGGCTGAGAAGTATTCCATTGTATATATGTACCATATAAAACCTTTGGTTGTTAAAACTTTGCCGTTGGAAGCAAAGCACTTAGATCTATAGTTCTCTCTCTGAAGAATGTCTTTCTTATGGTCCTAGCCATTCATCTCTCTTTTATAGTAAATCACGCAGAACCCAGTATGGGAATCTCAGAGTCTGTATTTGATGGGGCTATATTCTCCAGTGGGGTCATTTTTACTTTTTTCCCCATTTCATATTTTTTAAACAACAATAAGAAGGAGAGTGGGGAATGTCTGGTGTTGTAGCTGGGACTTCAGTGCTATTGTTAAGAGAAAATGCAATCTGAGGGAGGCAAAAAAAAAAAAAAAAAAAGCTACAGAATGAATAAGAAGTAGTCTCCAAGCCAAGTCAAGTACTTAGCATTGGCCAAGAAAACACATGAAGATTGAGAAAAGGAAGTTAAGAGAGTTCACAATTTGAGAAACAGAAAGTCTAAGACAGTTTAATCCTGTTTTTTTTTTTGAAATATAGTTAATTTACAGTGTGGCACATGTACAGCAAAGTGATTCAGTTACCTATCTATACATATCTATATATACATATATATTTTTCAGATTCTTTTCCATCATAGGCTATTACAAGATATTGAATATAGTTCCCTGTGCTCTACAGTAGGTCCTAGTTGTTTACCTGTTTTATATATAGTAGTGTGTATTTGTTAATCCCAAATTCCTAATTTATCCCTCCCCCCCTTCCCCTTTGGTAACTGTAAGTTTGTTTTCTGTGTCTGGTGAGTCTATTTCTGTTTTGTATATAAGTTCATTTGTATCTTTTTTGTAGGTTCCACATATAAGTGATATCATATGATATTTGTCTTTCTTTGTCTGACTTCGAATGACAATCTCTAGGTCCATCCATGTTGCTGTAGTTGAAGCCTGTTGAGGAAAAAAGCTCTTGTAGGTTCTGTGGAATTTGAGGATATGGAGTTATAAATAAGGATATTTTCTATAGCATCTTTTCTCTCCCCTCTGTGGCCTCCAAGCATTGAGAGGAAGGTTTTGAGTGACAGCTTTTCAGGAGGCAACATGTTGCTTTTTTAAAAAGCCCCCAGTTAGCACTGTCCTCCTGTTTGCTGTAGTCGTTGGTACCAGACTCTTCCTAAGCAAGTCCTGTGTTTAGATGTTTGAGGCACTTCTGAGATGGACTCACCTATAACATCTCAAGGAACACTGTCAGACATCTTATTCTTATAACCTGATCTTTCTGCTCGAGCATGAACCCAAAAAAGCCAGGGATGACCTTTGGTATTTTTTCTTCTTTTGTCCACCAGTAGTTTAGTTCAACCTACTAGTTGGAGGTTTCTTTCAAACATGGAAGAAATTTCAGCACCGAATTATATCCTCACTCAATGAACTCAACTCTTCCTTGACAGCTTTACATGAGTAGCCAGTCTTTTACAGGTGAACTTCTGTATCTTCATAATCTCCTCAGGTTTTTTTTTTTTTTTCTTTTCCAAGGGGCAGAAACATTTTTCTCTCTATATATTGTAAGACACAATTTAACATAAGAAGAATCTTGAAAAAACTGCATGTAGTGTTTTCCTTAGATCCTTATATTGACCTGAAACTTCTAAACTCTTCTCTAAACTTTTTCATCCAGTTTTTCTCCAAACACATTAGACTCCCTTTTGCTCTAGATCAGAGTTCTCCATCAGAAACAATATGTTAGCCACAAATGTAAGTGAAAATTCTAGTAGCCTCATTAAAAAAGAAAGAGGTGCAACTAATTTTAGGAATATATTTAAAACAATCTATCAAAAAGTATTATTCTTTTGACATGTAATCAGTATAAAATTAGTAAAGGGTTATTGTCCATTTTCTCTTTTTATACTGAGGCTTGAGATCCAGTGTGCATTTTATGTCAGTGGCACATTTCAGGTCAGATGAGCCTCATTCCAAACGCTCAACAGCTGCTCTTGACAAGTGGTTCAGGTGTTAAAGCACATGGTGCTAATTTCTCTCCCTTCACAGCCCCCAGGAAAGTCCTCCCCTGAGAATTACTTCATTTCCAGTGTCTTAAGTTTTCCATTGGATTCTTTTTGTCTTCCTTTAAACTGCACAGGCCTTCCTGAAAGCCCTTCCTTTGCATGTAACTGCTTTGGGTGCAGTTGATCAATTTCCTGTTCCCCATAAGCTCTGTAAGTAAAACCTAGGTCTCTTCACTGCCTTAGACGTTGCTGACAACTCTCTCCTTCCCTCCTGGGGTGGTTTCACAGCTGCCTGCTCATTCCCTCTTTTCTTCGCCTTTGCAGATTCATCCCAATAGAGGGGGGTGGGTACAGGCAGTGGTTCTCAAACCTGAGCACCTCAGAGCCCCCAGAGGACATGTTAACATACTGCTGGGCCCACTTCCAGAGCTGCAGATTCCAGAGATCTGGGGTGAAGCTGGAGATCTGCATTTCTAATAAGTCCCCAGGTGGTGCTGTTGGTCTGGGCACCCTGCTTGGAGACACCCTGTCAGTCCTTGGCCCTCTGGCCTTTCCCCCAGAAGGTGCCTGTCCTGCAGCCACACCCCCTTTTCTGGCCCACAGAGCCCCAAGGTGGGCTGTGCTTCAGGGCCACCTGGCATCAGCCTGAGTCAGTCCTGGCCAAGGGTAAAGGCACTTTCTCTGGCCAGTGATGGGTTCTGGCAAATGAGATGCGGGGGATGGCGGAGCTTCTAGGAACTTTTCATGCTTTGTAAAAGGGACCCAAGGCAGGCTGGTTATTTTCCTGCTTCTGGACATTGTTGCCTAGCTGCATCCCTTAGGGCTAGAGTCAGCATGCTGGGCCCCTGAGGGCAACGGCCAAAGAGGTCAAGCTTGCACTGACTACAGACAGAGGAGAGATGGAAGGGAGGTAGGTTATGGAGGATGTCACGCAGCCACCGGAAGAAACCGTCCTGGGGCCTCCCTCCTGTGCTGTGTGCAGTAGTAAGTATACACGTTGTTTAGGCCACTTTTAACTTTGTGCAGGAAACCTCCTGACACTCCATCTGAGAGCGTTCATCTCTTCCCTCTCTAACCGCTATGTCTGGTTGGTGATTTCCTGAAGTCCGCTCTCAACTCCACTTCTTCCTCGACTGAATTCTCTCTCCCCTCCCTGCCTTTCTTCCTCTACCAAAGATATGGGGAGGCTAGTCCCTAACATTCTGGGGGCTCAGAACAGGAACACAAACGGACGGTCCTCACGCATCTCTCTTCCCACACCTGGATGCATCCCGTGCCGGGACTGGGATGCATGGGGGCACCTGTGTGTGAGTCCAGGCTCTGCCCTAACTCCCCAGCCCCTGGCCATCCCTGTCAGAGGATTGAGGACCCTGGTGCCTGGTCAGCCACAGGAGGGCGACCTCGGAAAGAGCTAGGCAGGGATTGGAAGTCGGCTCAGGGACGCTTGATTGGGAACTGCAGCTTCCCAGGTACGAGGAGCGTGGTCTACGGGCGATGGGAAGCATGGACTTCAGGGATCCCACGGACTCCTCATGCTGCTGTGGGGGGCATGGCCAGGGGAAGGCCACAGTGGGCCTTCTAATCCAGCGCGCCCGGGGCAGTGGCCCCAGCTGCTCAGGTGTCAGAACTGGATGAAGGATGCTGATGTGATTGAGCAGATTCTTGGACTCTGAGTCACACACAGCGAAGGCTTCCATGGCTGCATAGGAATGTGTCACATCTAACGCTTTGATCCTGCTTTGGAATGTGATGGCACCCTAGCATATTGATTTTGTGAAAAGATCTGGGAATTTTTGTTTGAGGTTTTATATTCTATTGTACTGTGTACAACCAGGCACTTAAACCTTAGCGGTAAGATTTTCCCTATAGTATTATTTCTGATACCCTTATTCCTTCTTTTTCCTTGGATTCATTTGCTGAAATACATTCTCTAGTTATTTTTTCAGAAAGGACCTCATTTAGTAAACTTTATTCAGAACACTCTGTTTTCCCACATTAAGTTTGAGTATGAACTAGATACTACTATGCATTTTCCCTCCGCACCTGGGAAGGTTGGCCCCAGGCGTGCTGGCACACAGCATTACTGATGACAAGTCTGGCCCACCTCGTCCTCACTCCCTTGTAATTAATCTGTGTCCACCCCTCCCTCTGCCTGGAAGACGTTATACATGCATAAGTTTATTTATATCTGAATATTCTGGAGGTGAACCGTGCTGTGCCCTTCAGCTCAGGGAAATTTTCTTTAAAGTCGCTCAGTATTTTCTCTCCTCCAGTTTCTGCTCTTCTAAAACTCCTATTAGATGTTTAAGGTTTGGCTCTATTTTCTATTCTTACGTGTCCTGAATCATCCCATTCTAACCATCCCTGCATTTGTTTACGTGATATTTTAGAGGTTCCTTTCAGAGTATTCATTCTTTGAGCCTGTTTCATTCTGCTCTCCAGACTTTTGGCTGAGACTGTATATTTGGTTTTTGGTCATATGGTTAATTCCCAGAAATTTAAAAAATAGTAGCTTGTTCTATTTTTATTAAATATTATTGAATATTTGAGGAGGAGGATTATGTTATTTTCATATTTATTTTCAAGTTGCCTTAATTTTCTATGGACACTGTTTCCATGGAGTGAGTTCTTCACTTTGTTGAATTTGATGTTTCGCTTTGAAGTGTTTTCTTTCAAAGTTTCATGATTCTTGGTTTTCTGTTCACACTTATGGTCAAGGACAGGACTGAAGTCTGAATTGCCTCAGCTGAAATAAGAAACCCTATGAATTTTTCTATTACTGTGAGTTCTGATCTCAGCAGTCTGTCTTCTATCATTGTGGGGAGGGCAGGACGGGTGAGAAGCATTTCTCCTTACCTGCAGCAAAGCCTAGGGGCCCCTCCTGTTAGAGTCCCCACCTCCAAATACACGCTCAGTGCTCCACCCTGGGGGCCGACACCAGCCTCACTGGCCCCATTGCATTCCCCCAGGTTCTTGTCGGCTTCCCTTAAAGAAAAACCAGCAGAAGAGCTTTCACTTAGGTCAAACAGTAGTTCTTGAGCCGTTTAGTCTGGAGGAGAGAGTCACCGCTGCCTGGGCTCACAGGTGCATGAGGGTGAGGTGCCCTACTTACCTTGCTCTTCCCAAGGCCATCTCTTAATTACCGACTCATCTGCCCCAGGGCCCTTTCTAGGGCCTGATAACAGTGCGCCTCTAGCTCTCTAGTGGGATTTTTTTAGGAAACTTTATTCTTGAAGGTCCATTCTCTTCTGTGTATTCTAGGCTGTGATGTTTTGTTTTGACTTGAGATATTATTGACATGCAACATTGGGTAAGTTCAAGGTGTACAGTGTGTTGATTTGATCCACTTACACATTGCAAGATGATTACCACCTTGGTGTTCATTAACACCTCTCTCACATCAGATAATGATCATTTCTTTTTTTTTGTGGTGAGAATATTTAAGATCTGGTTCCTTAGCAATTTTGGCGTAAATTAATACAGTATGCTTGACTATAATCAGGATTCTGTGCGTTAGATCTCCAGGACCTCTTTATCTTCTGGTTGCAAAGTTTTTCCTTTGACCCTCTCCCTAATTTGGGCTGTGGTTTTATCCTCAGTTTGATTCCATCTGCTTTATGAGTTCTCTCCTGATGGCTACCTTCATATTTTTGTGTAGTTATGGGTTATTTTTGTTTCCATCATCAGTATCTTATTTGGCAGCCTTACTGCTCACTGATGCTACAGGTATATCCTTCTCTATGAGTGTTAGCGCCACTCCAGTTCACCACCTACAATAATATTATGGAATATGACAGCCACTGGCCACACAAGGCCATTGAGCACTTGACTTTGAACCAAGAAAAAGGACTGTGAAATATCTACTGAAAATTTTAATCTAAATTATAGTTGGAAATTGTAATATTTTGGATGTACTGGTTTAAATTGAATATAGTCTCAAAATTAATGTCACTGGTTTCTTTGTTCTCTTACAATGTGGCTACTAGAAAATGTAAAATTTCATGTGTGGCTCATTGTATTTCCATCAGACAATGCTACTACTCACATTGCTGCAAGAGTCATTCCTTAGATAAAATTAGGAGGAGGTGGTCAAGATATAACTGGAGATGTAGACTACCCATCCACCCCCAAATCTCATCAAAGACACAAAAGAGTGAGTTAAATTTTGCTCCTAAAATTGGCAGTGTGGGTGGAAAGAAGAGGTCAGGCCAGAGGCACCGTATTCTTCAGTAGGAATCTATGTGATTTAGGGATCAATTTATTATGAGTACAAAGCTCAGGAAAAAATTCAGTGTTTCAAGCTGGGGACCATGGTCAGTCATAGTCCTGTCAATCATGTGAATCGGGATGTCATACAGGAGGAAAGGAGAGCAGACGTGTCAGTGAAGGTAGGAAAATAATGAGTTTGGTTTCAGATTCATGGTGTGTGAGGTGTCCCTGGGCATCCACATGTCCCCATAGACGGATGACAGCATGAGCAATGCTAGGAGCATGAGCAATGCTAGGAGCATGCAGCTAGGGGTAAACATGGGGGTCATCAGTACAGTGGATGAAACCACCTGGGGCACACACCCCAGTGCTGGTGCTTTGGGAAACCTACCAGATAGGTGTGGTCTGATGAGGAAAAGCCTTGAAGGAAAAGGGACTATTAGCCAAAGGAACCTTGACCAACTTATATACTCTGACACCTAGCATAGCAAAGGTACAAGACAGGCCTCAGGTGGACACTTGTGTAACTTAACTTACTCTCAAAGTGTTAACAGTAGCTTTCGATACCCTTAGTGTTTCAGCAGTTACTAGAGCATGACGTACGTTTTAACCAGTGGAAGCTATTATCAGTCAAGGGATTTCAGGAGGTGGTACATAAATATAAGAAGAAAGTACAAACCTGTGGACAAAGGGAGTTTGGCATGGAAATAAGGGAGTCTCACCTTGGTACAGTCTAATTAGGATGAATGAATCTTGCTTCTATTCCTGCAGGTTTATAATGATTCTATTAAGAGAATTAACTGGCTGTGGTAGGAAATGTAACCAAATTTAGGTTAACTCCTAATCTAAAGCAGAGCACAAGGTGGTTTCAAATCCTAAGTACTTGACCAAAGGGAGATTCCTGTTGTTTTTAATGCTAAAGTAATAGAATTGAAACATGGAGGGAAAAAACCCACAACTCTGTAAACACCCTGAGGCATGGATTCTCTTTATTTCTTTTCTATGGCCTAAATTCAGAACACAAAATGCTGAATGACACCAAAAAGCAGATAATCACTGTCAAATATTTTTGAGCTAGGGCATACAGTCAATATGGGAACTTCAACTAATTCTCAAATTGAAGTCTATCTAGAATATTCTGGAGGACTTGAATGAAAAACTTGATCTTATTTGTAGCATTTTGAAAAATACTAGCCAGAAGGAGTTTATGTGGAGTTCAAAACATATTCTATGGTCTGGGTTAAAAGTCAACATTGAAGACTATATAAAGACCATGGCATGAGATTTCTGTTAAGCTGCCCAAGCATCTATCTTTGGAATAATGACTTTTGGGATTCAAGAAGAAGAGATTTGAGTATGTGGCTTTACCATTGATTGGAACAACCTATCTTCTGGATATTGGCGTAGATTCTGATCAAATTATGAAATAATACATCAAGGGGCACCAGCATGGCATTGTAGAAGAACAACAGAGTTCATCAATTCAACATGCTTGTGTTGTGTGCAATGTTCTAAATAATGCTCTAAATGATCTGGGATGAAAAAGACAAAATCCCTGCCTGCTTGGAGTTTATATTCCAGTTGCCAGAGACAGGTAAATATTTAAACAAATAACTATTTAAATAATTTCAAGTAAGTGCTCAGAAGGAAATAAAAATGGGATAGAGAGTGATGGGGTGGTGGGGAACCACTGTGGCGAATGTGGTTAGGAAAGGGGTTGGCAAAGGACAGTTACAGGCAGAGGGAACAGCAGCTGTAAAGGGGGAAAGCCCAGAGGCAGGAGAAGCTTGTTTTGTTCAAGAGGGAGAAGGAAGGCCAGGGTGGCTGGGATTCCATGGGGCTGGCTGGGTAGGGTAGTGGTGGAAGATGAGGATAGGGAAGTAGCATCCTATAGTCATGGTAAGAGACTTGGATTTATTCTACTTGTGGGGAGAAGCCTTTGGCAGGTTACAATCAGAGAACTGTTATGGTCTGACTCACCTTGAAACAGAATCACTCCAGTTGCTTGGTGGAGCATGGGCCAGTGGAGGTGAGTAGGAAGTTATGAAGCTCTTGCCATGGATTAAAGGAAGAGAGAAGGTGGTTTCAACTGTGGTTGTAGCAGGGGAGATGGTACAAAGGAGTTGCTTCAGAAAGAGTGTGGGAGCAAAAGCTGATCAAAGGGGTTTGTGGAAAGTTAGCGCAGGAAAGAAATCCAAGATGGCGCCCAAGATTTTGGCCTGAGTAACTGATATATGGGGGTGACATCTCCTGAAATGAGGAAGACTGGGGAAAAGTAGGTTTGAGGCAGGTGAGGATTCTGTTTTGGACCTCTGACATTTGAGATGCTTATTATGTATTCAAGTGGAGATGACAGGCTGGCAGTTGAATAAATGAGTGAAGGCGAGAGGGAAGTCTGGGCTGGGGATGCAGACCCGGGTGACCTCAGCATGCTGGGTGAGATCATCGAGGGACAGAGGAGAAGGCAGTCAGGACAAGAGCTCCCCGGGGCGTTCTGACATTCCAAGGTCCAGGAGAGGATGAGAGAGCAAGAGTTCCTGAAAGAAGCGGAAGGGAAACCAGGCAGCACGGGGCCTAGAGAAGACAGTGGTTTGAAAAAGGACTAGTCAGCTGGTTCAAACTACTGACCGACTAAGATGCAGAGAAGACTGACCACGGAACCTGTCAAGGCATAGGTCAGTGGTGACATCACAAGAATTAAGAGACTGTGGTCCTAGTTCTTTCAGTAGCTAGGCAGAAGTTTCTGAAGATTTTCCCTAAAGTGGGGATTATGGCACTAAATATAATGCTTTGCTTACAGGGTCAAAGGAGAAAAGAATATACTTTTTGAAATTTTCTAGTTTGCAAAGATCTACACTTGTGGTTAGTTGTGACCTTCTATTTATACAGAACTAAGATCATAGCCTGAAACAAATGCTATTAGTTTAGGAGCTTAGGCTATGTCAGTAACTTGGCATTTTATTCCTTTGCCACAGAGCTGTTATCAATGAGTTGATATTCCTGTGTATGTGAAAGTGCGTCTCGGCATCCACAGAGCAGTGTGCCAGCCACATTCGTGGAGGGCATTCAAGTAATGCTGGTTTGCCTGCCTTCCTCAAAGCAGTTACTGGGTGTCAGTTACGTGCCAGGCACCGCAGTAGGTATGCAGAGAACCAGCAGTGAATGAGAAATAGACCCTGAACATAGCAGCTCTGGTAACTTTAACCACTGCACATACTCATCCTGTTGCAGGGCTTGATTTAGAGCAGTGGTGTCCGACCAGCAGTTTCAGCAGCACCCTGGTACTTATTAGATATGCAAATTGTAGGGCCCCAGCCTAGACCTACTGAGTCAGAAACTGAATCAGCAGTCCATGTTGGAACAAGCCCTGCAGGTGATCCTGATGCACGCTCAAGTTGGAGAACCACTGGCAAGGATGGAGGCCGTCTATCACCCTGGAAATCCCCCCATCATCTAAGCTCCATCTGAAAATGACAGTATCTAAGGAGAAGACATCACATACAGTCAGCCCTCCACGTCTGGGGGGTTCCACACTGACGGATTCAACCAACCACAGGTCACAAGTATTCTTAAAAAAAATTCCAGAATGTTCCAAAAAGCAAAACTTGAATTTGCCACGTGCCAGCAACTATTTACGTAGCACTTATGTTGTATGAGGTATTACAAGTAATCTAGAGATGATTTAAAGTACATGAGAGGATGTGTGTAGGTTCTGTGCAAATACTGTGACTTTTTTTTTTTTTTTTTTTTTTTTTTTTTTTTTTTTTTTTTTTTGCGGTACGCGGGCCTCTCACTGTTGTGGCCTCTCCCTTTGCGGAGCACAGGCTCTGGACGCGCAGGCTCAGTGGCCATGGCTCACGGGACCAGCTGCTCCGCAGCATGTGGGATCTTCCCGGACCGGGGCACGAACCCGTGTCCCCTGCGTCGGCAGGCGGACTCCCAACCACTGCGCCACCAGGGAAGCCCTGTGCCATTTTATATAAGGGACTTGAGCATGCATGGATTTTGGTATCTGCTGGGGTCCTGGACCCCATCCCCCACGGCTACTGAGGGACGACTATACAGAGGTTAATGGTGGTGTTTGTCACTCTCCGTTCCATTTCTGAAAGCCGTCCTTGGTTATTTTGGCTTAAGGCATATTTGAGTCTACTTTTGGCTTCAGACTATGTGAAGCTATTTAAAAGTTGAGGGGGGTTATTTATTTCCATTATGTAAGTAAGACTGTTGAGCGCTTCTGAGAAAATCACCCAACTGTACAGATTGGTCCCAGTATAAATGTATAGCTCTCAGCTGCACTGGGCACCAGATGCCAGGTGGAGGCCCACGTCCTCCTTGTCACTGTTCCCTCGTGTTCTACCGGTAGCTGTTTTGAACGTTCTCTCTGCCTACTTGTTAATCATTCCCAACAATCAATCTTACCTCTTACTCTTTATTTTCAGGTAAAATAGCTTACTGGAAAATTTTCCTGTAATTTTCCCGAAAATGTACCTAACTCCATCACATCTTTCCTCCTTTGATCATGCTTAGAGGAAGAAGCTATAAGTTGACCAGGCTGCCATCTTCGCCTCCTCTTCTTTTGTATCTTAAGCCCTTCACTCTCTATCAGTATCTTTCCATCAGCATTTAATCATGGTTAAGAGGCTCTTTCATCTTAAAAGGAAAAGCTGAATCTTGTCTCAATTTCATATCACTTTCAAGCTATTGATATCAATCTTTTATTTTGTGCAGCACAATTTCTAGTACGTATCTGTCTTGTTCTCTTTATAGTCCCATCAACCAGCATGTCATTTGTCTCAGGGCAGTCAGTTGACTAACATTGGATGAATAAAATGGCTGAATGTACACCTTAAAGAAAACTTGAAAATACAGAAAGTTAACAAAAAATGTATATCAAGCATCATCTCTTTACCTAGAGAAAACCATCATGGAAGTTTTAAATAGCAAGCATCTTTATATTCCTGGTCCTCAAAAGACAAATAATTGTCTTATTAAGTTTTAGAAAGAGCACAGTAATGTTTGCAGGATGATTTAGAACTGGCAGTCAATTATTTGTGCAGGGGCTTCCCTGGTGGCGCAGTGGTTGAGAGTCCGCTTGCCAACGCAGGGGACACGGGTTCGTGCCCCGGTCCGGGAAGATCCCACATGCCACGGAGCAGCTGGGTCCGTGAGCCATGGCCACTGAGCCTTTGCATCCGGAGCCTGTGCTCCACAATGGGAGAGGCCACAACAGTGAGAGGCCTGTGTACCGCAAAAAAAAAAAAAAAAAAAAAATTATTTGTGCAAATGTTAGCTAGGAAAAGCAGAGATAATTGAAATTCAAGGGAACTACCTTTTCTTACTACTTTAAATCATCATACTCCATCAAACCTCTGTTGGAACAGCTAATAAGTGATACCATGGAAAGGAGCTTTTTAATTTCTCCTTCTTCCTGCCCAACTTTATGGAGAGAATAATAATAACAACAAACAACTAGTGATAAAACAACTGATTTTGGGGGGAAGAGCATTGTTCCTCCAACTTCCTTCTAAAAGACATCCACTGCAGGTGTTAACAGGCTGACGAGACAAAAAGGAGAAATAGGTAACTAATGAATGAAAAGCATTGGGAAGACAAGAGTCTATTCTGAAAGAGAAATACTACTTTTCCTAACAATATTCAAAGAAAATGATGATTATGGATTGTGTTGCTCTGCAAGTGTTTAGAGGAAAAATTATGAAGATTAAGGTGGTTACTCTCTCCAGGTCGAAATCCTTGAATTTATATGTACCAAACTTTACAGTACCCTAATATTATGGAGCTCTATTAGAAATCTCGCTGATTATCAGTTGGCCAATCAACACATCCAATAATTCTTTAAATTAGTATTTAGTCATTTCTTCTTGAAGATTAAATGGCAGAGAAGCACAAGGAGGTCTCCTATTGTATAGTGCCCATTGGTTTTTGCAAAATATCCTGCATATTCTGCTCCACATGTTACACCACTGACACTCTCCAACTTTAGGAAAATAATATAAGGGTGCATGCTCTCCAAAAAATATGTATAGAAAGAAGAGAGTGGCCCAGGACCTAATTTATAAAAGATACCTGGAATCAAGTAAAGATACCCATATTCACAGAAAAGGAGGACCACAGCCCAAGTGCAGAATTTTCAGAATTTGTCCTTAAAAAAATTTCTAACAGAGAAATCAGCACAGATGAAGCTCTTTGGGTTTTTACTTTAGCTGTGAATAGCCACAAAACTATGAAAAAATCAAAATTATTGCCCTTAATAAGAATGCCAACTTCCTTCTGCCAACTCTTCCACATCTGTCAGCTTTCCACTAAGGAGGATCTATCCGAAGCTGGTGTTCATTTAATGTTTTAATGTGCCTCATCTAAAGGGCCTTTTACATATAGATTATGTAAAGGAAGACTCTAGGATTAAATATCTTTGATAAAACTAAGATCCCGTATGCCGTGCAGTGTGACCAACAAACAAAAAAAGAGGCCCTCTTGTCTGTCTTGTCTGCATTAAGATGGAAGGCACATGCAGAGAAGCTAGCAGATTTGTTGTGTTAGGGTGTGGACGTTTAATCAGTGCTTAATAATAATGGTAAGTTTGATTAATGCTTGTCATTGTAGGTAGAGCAACAGAACATAGTTCTTCAGAGCAGGATAAAGCAAACATATCACAAAAGTGAAAATGCAGAATTTAAGATGAGTTGAATTCTATTGTTCTCAAGCAATTTATCCCTCCCTTATTTCATATAAAAATTAATTTCACTAACTTATCAGAGATTTCATTTTAAATCTCATAGAGAACATATTGAGATGATTTGTTTGCATTTTTCAGACCCTGGGGCTCTACGGAAATAGGGTAACTTAAAGAAGAGATTTCATCCTAGGTTTCTTATTCCTATATAACTTGATCCTAATGGCTCCAATAACTATAAAAAGTCCTCCAAAGAAAGAATGCTTTGGTAATGAACATACTTTGTACTCAGGTATAACTGTTAAATGCTGTATTACAACATATGTCATTGCTACAAATCATAGCGAATATGTATTGCAAACATATGGGAGGTGAGGGAGAAATACTGGACTAATCAATAAAACAAGTGATGTACCTTTTAGGGAATTTTTTAAAAAGTGGAAACAAAGATGGAAATAAACATCTTGACCTGGTATGAGGCTGCAAAACAGTCATAGTTTTTACTCTCAGTTAACCCTCAGTTACAAAATCTAGAACCTACAGACTGGAAGAAAATATTTGCAAACGATGTGACTGACAAGGATGGATTTCCAAAATATACAAAGAGCTCATACAGCTCAATATCAAAAAAACAAACCAATCAAAAAATGGGCAGAAGATCTAAATAGATATTTCCCCAAAGAAGACATACAGATGGCCAGGAGGCACATGAAAAGATGCTCAACATTGCTAATCATTAGAGAAATGCAAATCAAAACTACAAATGGAACCAACGATATTTTATTAAGTCATATTAGAGGTATCTTAGGCTTATTATTAACATTAAAGATAAGCATAAGAAATTTTTTTCTCCCAATGTAACTAAAACCCACTTTATTTTTAACATCTTTATTAGAGTATAATTGCTTTACAGTGGTGTGTTAGTTTCTGCTTTATAACAAAGTGAATCAGTTATACATATACATATGTCCCCATATCTCTTCCCTCTTGCATCTCCCTCCCTCCCACCTTCTCTATCCCACCCCTTTAGGTGGTCACAAAGCACCTAGCTGATCTCCCTGTGCTACGCGGCTGCTTCCCACTAGCTATCTATTTTACGTTTGGTAGTGTATATATGTCCATGCCACTCTCTCACTTCATCCCAACTTACCCTTCCCCCTCCCCATGTCCTCAAGTCCATTCTCTAGTAGGTCTGCATCTTTATTCCCGTCTTGCCCCTAGGTTCTTCTGACCATTTTTTTTCTTTTTTTTTAAGATGCCATATATATGTGTTAGCATACAGTATTTGTTTTTCTCTTTCTGACTTACTTCACTCTGTATGACAGACTCTAGGTCCATCCACCTCACTACAAATAACTCAGTTTCATTCCTTTACATGGCTGAGTAATATTCCATTGTATATATGGGCCACATCTTCTTTATCTATTCATCTGATGATGGACACTTAGGTTGCTTCCATCTCCTGGCTATTGTAAATAGAGCTGCAATGAACATTGTGGTACACGACTCTTTTTGAATTATGGTTTTCTCAGGGTATATGCCCAGTAGTGGGATTGCTGGGTCGTATGATAGTTCTGCTTTTAGTTTTTTAAGGAACCTCCATACTGTTCTCCATAGTGGCTGTATCAATTTACATTCCCACCAATAGTGCAAGAGGGTTCCCTTTTCTCCACACCCTCTCCAGCATTTATTGTTTGTAGATTTTTTGATCATGGCCATTTTGACTGTGTGAGATGATATCTCATTGTAGTTTTGATTTGCATTTCTCTAATGATTAACGATGTTGAGTATTCTTTCATGTGTTTGTTGGCAATCTGTATATCTTCTTTGGAGAAATGTCTGTTTAGGTCTTCTGCCCATTTTTGGATTGAGTTGTTTGTATTTTTGATATTGAGCTGTATGAGTTGCTTGTATGTTTTGGAGATTAATCCTTTGTCAGTTGCTTCATTTGCAAATATTGTCTCCCATTCTGAGGGTTGTCTATTCATCTTGTTTATGGTTTCCTTTGCTGTTCAAAGCTTTTAAGTTTCATTAGGTCCCATTTGTTTATTTTTTATTTTATTTCCATTTCTCTAGGAGGTGGGTCAAAAAGGATCTTGCTGTGATGTATGTCATAGAGTGTTCTGCCTATGTTTTCCTCTAAGAGTTTGATAGTGTCTGGCCTTACATTTAGGTCTTTAATCCGTTTTGAGTTGATTTTTGTGTATGGTGTTATGAAGTGTTCTAATTTCATTCTTTTACATGTAGCTGTCCAGTTTTCCCAGCACCACTTATTGAAGAGGCTGTCTTTTCCCCACTATATATTCTTGCCTCCTTTATCAAAGATAAGGTGACCATATGTGCGTGGGTTGATCTCTGGGCTTTCTATCCTGTTCCATTGATCTATATTTCTGTTTTAGTGCCAGTACCATACTGTCTTGATTACTGTAGCTTTGTAGTATAGTCTGAAGTCAGGGAGCCTGATTCCTCCAGCTCCATTTTTCTTTCTCAATATTGCTTTGGCTATTCGGGGTCTTTTGTGTTTCCATACAAATTGTGAAATTTTTTGTTGTAGTTCTGTGAAAAATGCCAGTGGTCGTTTGTTAGGGATTGCATTGAATCTGTAGATTGCTTTGGGTAGTAGAGTCATTTTCACAATGTTGATTCTTCCAATCCAAGAACATGGTATATCTCTTCATCTGTTTGTATCATCTTTATTTCATTGGTGTCTTATAGTTTTCTGCATAAAAGTCTTTTGTCTCCTTAGGTAGGTTTATTCCTAGATATTTTATTCTTTTTGTTGCAATGGTAAATGGGAGTGTTTTCTTAATTTCACTTTCAGATTTTTCATCGTTAGTGTATAGGAATGCTGGAGATTTCTGTGCATTAATTTTGTATCCTGCTACTTTACCAAATTCATTGATTAGCTCTAGTAGTTTTCTGGTAGCATCTTTAGGATTCTCTATGTATAGTATCATGTCATCTGCAAACAGTGACAGCTTTACTTCTTCTTTTCTGATCTGGATTTCTTTTATTTCTTTTTCTTCTCTGATTGCTGTAGCTGAAAGTTCCAAAACTATGTTGAATAATACTGGTGAGAGTGGGCAACCTTGTCTTTTTTCTGATCTTACTGGAAATGGTTTCAGTTTTCACCATTGAGAACGATGTTGGCTGTGGGTTTGTAACCCCACTTTAATATTAAGTGGGATTCAGGAAGTGAACATAAGCCTGCTCCCTTGCTCTGAGGACCCCACAGAAGGCCTACACCCTGGGGCGTATGTGGTCTGCTTCTGGCCAGGGTTCCAGTCCAGCTGTGGTATGTTTACTTCCTGAAGCCAGGAATGCTGGAATACAGGCCTAAGGAACAATCAAGCATTGAGACAGCTGTATTAACTTTTGATTCCACAACTGGCCCCCCCAGCACCCCACATCTGTCTCAAAGAACCAGCATCCCCTCCCGCCTCTTTCAGGAGCTAGAGCATAACCTTGAGGTCACGTTTCCCTACCTAGATTTCAATCATTAGCATTGACCCAGAATAGGAACCAGACTCTGGGCCTCTACATTAATTAGGTTTGGTACTCCAAAAGGATAACAAGAAAAAGGATAACAAGAAAAAGGACAACTGATGGAAGCAAAGTCTTTTGCTGCAGGCTTGGCATGTCTAACAGTTAATTTGAAAAAATTTCAACAAATCACTCCCCAGGAAGACTTCACGTTGACAGTATTATCATCTGGCTTTTTATTCAAATTAAGAAATCAAATATTTATTGAATACCTACTATCTACAAAGCACTTTTCAAGATTCTGTAAGGAACACGGGGAATGTAATACTGGATGCAGCCTTTAAGCTGCCTATATCTAATTAGAAAAAACAACGTTCAGTAAAAGAGACTAGGCAAAGCAAATAGAGAATTACCTGGTTTTTCTTGCCTGCATTATTCAGGGTTCTCCAGGGAATGGAACCAATAAGGAGTGAATCGGCTCATGTGGTTGTGGGGGATGACAAGTCCCAAATCTGCAGAAGAGGCCAGCAGGCTAGAGACCCAGGGAATGTTACAGCTCAGGTTTGAAAGCAGTCTGGAGGCAGAATTCCCTCTTCCTCTGGGGACCTCCAGCTTTTTTTCTTAAGGACTTCAACTGATTAGATGAGGCCCACCCACACCATGGAGGGTAATCTGCTCTAATGTCAACTGACTTAAATGTTAATCTCATCTAAAGAATGTGTTCACAGCATCATTTAGGCTTGGGTTTGACCAAATACATAGACACCATCACCTAGGCAAGTTGACATATCAAATTAACTATTACATTGCCCTTTGCAGAAAACAGTCAATAAATTTGTTTTTAATGAGGCTGTAATATTTTTCTAGAGCCAATAACAAATAATAAGCTACCAGTTTTTTCACTCCTGGAAGCTGCAGTTCATCTCAGGAAGAGCTCTGTTACCTTGTGCCCCTTTTACTGGGGATCAAATAGCCTGGTTTGGGTACTGATCCTTCTTTTGGGAGAGGGAGTGATGGTGAAAGAGTTTATGTGGCCCTGGCTCAGGTGTGAGGAGCTGTTGGCTTCCCTGGTTGGCCTGTGGCTTCCTGAGTGAGCATCCTATGGGGAACATGCTTCTGGCTTATAGCATTTCCTTCTGCCAAAGTTGTTAGCTGACCAACTCTGAGCTTTGGCCAATTCCTGCCAATTTTTTTTTTCTCTATTTTAGGTAATTTTGTTCTTTGTGAAACCTGACAAAATGAATCTAGGCTGGAAAGTTTCAAGGAAGGCCCAGGAGTCCATAGGAGAAGACAGAAGATAATGTATTAGGATCTTTCAAGTCAGGACTTTTAAATATTTTCTGAAAAACTTTTCAGCTTCCTAAGGGGAGCTTCAGATTTCAATATCCTTCAACCGAAAAGACCTCACTATAGGAGGAGAGAAAAAGGCCAACCTCTCCTATAATACATCAGGGGTTTGTCTCTCCCAGCATGGCCACTGAATGCTTTTCTTTTTTATGGGGCTAACTGTCCTAGGGCTTCTGCTTTCACTTCAAAGTGAGATATAAAGAACTTACTATGAAGCAGGTAAATGACAGCATGACACTGAATAAATTCAATGTCAAAAGGCCTACTGTAGAAAAGGGGCTTTAGGTGGTTGAACAGAGAAGAGGTCAATATGAGATTCATATGGTGGGGTAGGATTTTAAAATTTATAACTAAAAAATATAAAAGCAATATAATACATACAATGGAAAATGGCTTTAAAAAGGAAGGAAGGAAATCCTGTCACATTCTACAACATGGATGAACCTTGAGGATATTATGCTAAGTAAAATAAACTGGTCACAAAAAGACAAATATTGTCTGATTGCACTTGTATGAGGTGACTCAAGTAGTCAAATCCAGAGACAAAGCAGAATGGTCATTGCTGGGGAATGGGGAGTTAGTGTTTAATGGGTATGGAGTTTCAGTTTTGCAAAGTGAAAAAGTTCTGGAGATCCGTTATACAACAATGTGAACGTACTCAGTGCCTATGAACTGTACACTTAATGGTTAAAATGGTAAAGTTTATATTATGTATATTTTATCACAATGAAAAAATACATTGTAGAAAATGTAGAGAATAGACAAAATGAAATAAGCATCACCCATAATTCTTACCACCCTCTCACATCACTGTTACACTTCCCTTTTGGTGTTTTCTTCTCCATGCATGTTTTTATATATTATTTATTTTCTTCATGGTACTGTGAGGTCTTTAAATCTTTTAAAGGTAGACCTATAGTATCAGAAAATTGTTTTGTTCATTTCATTTAATTGAAGGATAACTGACATACAGCATGCCATTAGTTTCAGGTGTTCAACACAGTGATTCAACATTTGTATACATTGTGAAATGATCACCACAATAAGTTTAGTTACTATCTGTCACCAAGCTACAAAAAATTTTTTTTCTTGTAATGAGAGCAACTTTCAAATTTGCAGTAAAGTATTATCATTGACCCTAGTCATCATGCTGTATGTTACATCCACATGACTTACTTATTTTATAACTGGAAGGTTGTTCCTTTTATTTCCCTTCACCCATTTTGTCCATCAGCAAACTCCCCCTCTGGCAACCACCATTCTGTTCTCTGTAGCTGTGAGTTTTGTTTTGTTTGTTTGTTTTGTCTTTTAGATTCCACTACACACATAAGTGAAACCATATGGTATTTGTTTTTCTCTGTCTGACTTACTTCACTTAGCATGATACCCTCAGGGTCCATCTATATTGTTGCAAAGGCAAGATTTCATTCCTTTTTTATTTTTGAGTAGTATTCCATTGGGTATATATACCATACCTTCTTTATCCATTCATCCATCAGTGGACACATAGGTTGTTTCTATACTTTGGCTACTGTAAATAATGCTGCAATGAATACAGGGTGCATGTATCTTTTTGAATTAGTGTTTTTATTTTCTTTGGATAAATACCCAGAAATAGAATTGCTGGATCATAAGGTAGTTCCATTTTAAAATTTTTTTAGGACCTTCCGTATAATTTTCTATAGTGGCTGCACCAATTTACATTCTCACCAACAGTGTCTAGGGTTCCCTTTACCCCATATCTCTGCCAACACTTGTTACTTCTAGTCCTTTTGATAGCCATTCTGACAGGTATGATGTAATATCTCACTGTGATTTGTATTTGTATTTCCCTTATGGTTAGTGATGTTGAGCATCTTTTCATGTGCCTGTTGGCCATCTGTATGTCTTTGGAAAAATATTCAGATCCTCTGCCAATTTTTAAATCAAATTATTATTTTTTGTTATTAAGCTATACAAATTCTTTATATATTTTGGATATTAACCCCTTATTAGATATGTGATTTGCAAATTTCTTCTCCCATTCAGTAGGTTGCCTTTTTATTTTTGTTGATATTTTCCTTTGCTGTGCAGAAGCCTTTTAATTTGATAAAGTCTCATTAGTGTATTTTTGTTTTTGTTGCTTTTCTCACCTTTGAGGTCAGATAAAAAAGTATTGCTAAGTGTGATGTCAAGGAGCTTACTGCCTATGTTTTCTTCTAGGAGTTTTAGAGTTCCTAGTCTTACAGTCAAGTCTTTAATGCATTTTGAGTTAACTTTTGTGTATTGGGTAAGATAGTGGTCCAGTTTCATTCTTTTTTTTTTTTTTTTTTTTTGCGGTATGCGGGCCTCTCACTGTTGTGGCCTCCCCCGTTGCGGAGCACAGGCTCCGGACGCGCAGGCTCCGGACGCGCAGGCCCAGCGGCCATGGCTCACGGGCCCAGCCGCTCCGCGGCATATGGGATCCTCCCAGACCGGGGCACGAACCCGTATCCCCTGCATCGGCAGGCGGACTCTCAACCACTTGCGCCACCAGGGAGGCCCCCAGTTTCATTCTTTTAAATGTAGCCATTCAGTTTTCCCAGCATGGCTTATTGAAGAGACTGTTTTTTCCCATTGTATATTCTTGCTTCCTGTGTCATAAATTAATTGGTCATACATGTGTGGGCTTATTTCTGGGCTCTCTATTCTGTTCCACTGATTTATGTATCTGTTTTTATGCCAATACCATACTGTTTGGATTACTGTAACTTTGTAATATAGTTTGAAAGCTGGGAGCATGATGTGTCCAGCTTTGTTCTTGCATCTCAAGACTGCTTTGGCTACTTGGGATCTTTGGTGGTTCCATACAAATTTTAGAATCATTTGTTCTATTTCTGTGAAAAATGCCATTGGAATTTTGATGGAAATAGCTTTGAATCTGTAGACTGCTTGAGGTAATAGGGACAATTTTACAATATTAAGTCTTCCAATCCATGAGGATGGTCTATCTTTCCATTTATTTGTCTTCAATTTCTTTCATCAATGTCTTATAATTTTCAGAGTACAGGTCTTTCACCTTAGTTAAATTTATTCCTAGGTATCTCATTCTTTTTAATGCATTGTAAATGGAGTGCTTTCTTAATTTCTCTTTATGATAGTTCATTGTTAGTGTATAAATGTTGTAAATGGCAGGATTTCCTTCTTTTGTATGGCTGAATGATATTCCATTTTGTGTGTGTGTGTGTGTATGTGTGTGTGTATCACATTTTCTTTATCCGTTCATCTGTCAGTGGGCACTTAGGTTGCTTCCATGTCTTGGCTATTGTAAATAATGCTTCAGTGAACATAGGGATACAGATATCGTTTTGACATAGTAATTTTGTTTGCTTTGGATAAATACTCAGAAGTTGAATTGCTGGATTATATGGTATTTCTACTTATAATTGTTTGAGGAACCTCCATACTATTTTTAATAATGGCTACACCAATTTTCATTCCCACCAAAAGTGCACAGGGGTTCCCTTTCTCCACATCCTCCCTAGCACTTACAATTTTTTGTCTTTTTGATAGTAGCTATTTTAACAGGTGTGAGGTGATGTCTCATTGTGGTTTTGATTTGTACTTTCCTGATGATTACCGCTGTTGAGCATCTTTTCATGTGCCTGTTGGCCATCTGTGTCTTTTTTTGAAAACTGTCCACTCAGATCTTTTCCCCATTTTTTAATTGGATTGTTTGCTTTTTTTTTTGCTATTGAGTATTGAGTTATTTATATTTTTTATATTAACTTCTTAGCAAATATATGATATGCAAACATTTTCTCCCTTTCCATAGATTGTCTTTTCATTTTGTTGAAGGTTTCTTTTGCTGCACAGAAGCTGTTTATTCTTTTGCAGTTCCACTTGTTTATTTTTTGCTTTTGTTGCCTTTGCTTTTGGTGTCCAATCCAAAATATCATTGCCAAGACTGATGTCTAAGAGCTTACCCCTTATGTTTTTTCTAGGAGTTTTATCGTTTTGGGTTTCAGGTTTTATGGTTCAAGTCCTTAACCCATTTTGATGATTTTGAGTACCATGTAAGAGAGTGGTCCAGTTTTGTTCTTTTGCATGTTGCTGTCCAGTTTTCCCAACACCAGTTATCGAAGAAACTATATTGTTTTCTTAGGATAATTTCTTTTAATGGAATCATTGAGTCAAAGACATGAGTCTATTCTTAGCTTTTAATGTTTGATTAAAATTGCTTTTCTAGAGATCTGTATTAAATAATAATGCTATCGGCAACACATAAAAAGCTCTATTATCATCATGACCTAATCTCTGATGAAATATTAAAATATGTTAATTTAATAGAAAAAACCTTGCCTCTCAAACCTTGCCTCCTAGTTTGTTTTTATATAGATTCCTATTTTTAAATGATTCTCAAATAACATGCACTGGAAACAGCAGAACTTCAAAATACAAGAAAATTAAAAAATAGAAATGCCCGCATACAAAAGGTCCATATTTCTGGACAGGCAGAATGCAGAGTATTTGTCCCTAAGGGGGAAAATGTACTTTATTTATTAAATCAGAGCACCTTTTAAAAAGACTTGGATCATAGTTACATTCGGAGAAGGCTTGGATTTCCTCCCCACTTTCTCCTCTGTTACCTTTTGTGATATGACTCAAAGCCAGCAAGGAGGTAGACACACTGGCATAATTCAGACATGGCTGAGGTGACAGCCTACGGCAGAGTCATATACAACAGGAGGCAGGGCTTTGGCCTGGGGGTGTTAAAAGGTAACGAAAGGATTTAGGGACCATAGGGGAAGGAAAGGAAGGAAGAGTTCCTGGGAACGTTCTGTACTCATTGCAAAGTGGTGGCTCGTCCTGCTCCAGAAGGTCCAGTAGCTAAGGGCAGGAGCCTCAAAAGAGCTTAAAGAAGAGCTGGCAAGGGAAGGGAAGGTCACCCCAAATCTCCAGTGCCCTTCAGTTCTGTATGGCTTGGAATAAAATGCTTGAAATTAAAATAGAGAGCTGGGGCTTCCCTAGTGGCACAGTGGTTGAGAGTCCGCCTGCCGATGCAGGGGACACAGGTTTATGCCCCAGTCCGGGAAGACCCCACATGCTGCGGAGCAGCTGGGCCTGTGAGCCATGGCCGCTGAGCCTGCGCGTCCGGAGCCTGTGCTCTGCAATGGGAGAGGCCCATGTACCGCGAAAAAAAAAAAAAATAGATCTGTAGTTAACAGTATTGTGCAGTTAAAAATATGTTAAGTGTAGGTCTCATGTTAATTGTTCTTACCCACAAAAAAGAAAAGAATATTTGTTACTTAGATTTATTTTTGCCTTATTTGAGATTTCAGAGCAAAGTTATGAGCACATCTGTTTCTTACTCATTAATCTCATATTTGCAAGAGTTTAGGGGATATTTGGCAGGAAAAGGCAAAAGCTACCTTGAATTAATAATCTCACTGGCTGCCATCTCTTGAATTAACTTTATACCAGGTACTCATTTAATCTCACAGCAGTCCCAGAAGGACAGGGATACTTGTATGTTCGAACAGGACCCTAAACTCAATATTTCCCCAATAAAACTCATTTTCCTGATGCACTCAGCACCGTATCGATCTCTGCTGTTAGATGAGGCAGCTCAGACTGACAAAGGATGTGTCACTTGCCAAGTTCCCACTAGCTGGTTATGGGGGGTTGAAAATATATGTTCCACTACGTCATGTGCAAAGTGAGCTGTCTCTGGAGTACTAGAGTTTACCTGAGACATATTTAGGTTTAAAAAAATGCTTTGGGTCCTCTACTGAAAGTAAATACCAGAATAAACCTGTAAAAGAACATAAACTGAGTAAAGATTGATTGACACCACAATGTGAGATTATGGTGTTTCTCACACCCACTCTCCTGCCGAGAACAAAAATATAAATTTTATACAGTCTTCCATTGTGAGTGAAGCATTTGCAAAACTTATCAGGATGGGGAAATAAATCATTAGCCTGCTCTAAAGTCTGTGTTATTTTCTGAAGAGATATCAGTATGTGCAGGAAGGTTATAGCTGGGCAGGTTTCCAGCAAACAGCCCCTAGAATGACAGCAGGTAACACTGAAATGCTACCACCGGAGCCTGGAACTTGGACTTGAGGGGGAGAGATGAAAAGACAGGTAATTTGTAATTCTAAATGGAAAGAAAGGCACAGACAGCCCTATTTGGTCAGAAATAATGCAAAGAAGAGAAGTTTCCTGTGAGCAGACAGAAGAAAATAAGCACCCTCACCGAATGGGAAAGCTTGGAAAACGTCTCCAGTTGGTAGTCTTTTGAAAGAACAAAAATCAGAAAATCTTAAGACAAAACGGTGCAGTGTCTCAACCATCTTCCTTGTGATTTTCACCTTGCTTTTGGGATGCATTTATTGATATAAAAAAATCAACGCCACCTAGACATCATTTATGCTTCTTAACTAACTGGGTTTATTTAGGGCATTTTTTTTGACTCTCTAGGTGCCATGCTCTCAGGTGTGCAGAACTGAAAAGAGGCGGTGTTGAAAATTCACTTTGCAGTGTTACTGTGTAATGGGAGGTGTTTGGGTAAGATATCAGAGAATGCCAGTTCTGGTACCACCTAACATACAAACAAAAAGAGGAGTCTGTAATTCCAGGGCCCTTTGTGTCTGTTGAAGCTTTAATGCTCATCCTCTTCCCCATTTACGAGTTTTCTTATCTTCTGTTATGGGCTGAATTGTGTCCCTTCAAATTTCATACGTGGAAGTCCTAAGCCCCCAGGTATTGCAGCCTGTGACTGTCTTTGGAAAGAGGGCCTTTAAATACATTATGAAGTTTAAAATAAGGTCCTGTGGGTGGGACCTAATCCAATATGACTGGGGCCCTTATAAGAAGAGGAGATTAGGACATAGACATGTACAGAGGGGTGAGGACACCCCATGTGAGGACACAGGGAGAAGACAGCCATCTGCAGGCCAAGGAGAGGGGCCTCAGGAGAAACTGATACCTTGATCTTGAACTTCCAGCCTCCAAAACTGTGGGAAAAATTTATGTCATTTAAACCACCCAAACTAATATGCCTTCTAAGTGCAGGTAACTATCACCTCACCTCCCCAATCAGGATGCTTTTTTCTCAACATTCCCTGAGATCTCATCAGTCAGTCACCCGAGTGTCACCTGGACCTGACTGTTCAAATAGAAATCGCAGGTGTCCACTTAGCTCCTGGCTGCAGTTCCCTGGATTTTAGATGCGGGCGAGATTTGTTTCTTGTGTTCATCACTAGCATGAGCTCGGCCAGCACTCTAAGCTCAGTGCTGTGTCTAAAAGAACTTCTTGTCCGACGAGACAGGTCTACTCTCACCACTTTCATCTGGTCACCCTGGCTTCAGACTCTAGAGCCATCTTTAGTTTTTTTCTCTGGTTGCTTCTCACAGTTGAGTAGTCCCCACCTTCCTTCGCTGTGGCTTCCTTTTCCTTCCTTTGGCATGCTCTCTGTGTGGTAGGTCCTGTCTCATTTTCCCTAGGCCAGACTACAGCAAACTCCTACCCAGATTCCCGCTGCCAGCCTTGCACACGTTGCACTCGGCCCAGAGTAATCTTCCTGCTACTAATCCACTTTGGCCTTTGAGCCTTTCTCCAACCCAGTAGCCCTGGATTCCTGCCCACGTTTCCTGCCCATTCTTCCCCACGTGTGTCCTTCATTCTAATCAAACGGGTTTATGTACTGATCGGAGTGTGGCTGTTCAGGCAGTGAGCTGTGACTGTCCTGTGTCTGCCTCACTGTTTATGTTCAAGCCATTTCCCTGCTGGGAAATTCCTTCCATTTACTGAATCTTACCCATTCTTCAGAGGCAATTTCAGGTCTAATTCCTGCGCGAATCCTTATTCAAAGACACCAGCTGGATGAACCACCTCCTTGAGTTTCTGTAACATATCCAGTTTCCCTGTCTTGATTAGCAAGTACCTCTGAGCCAAATGTGATGAGCATCCCGACAGCAACCTCTTAGGCCACTGTCACACTCCCCTCTGTCTCCTCTCAATGGGGTTTATGCTATTTCTTTTAGTCCAATTTTAAACTCTCTTTGGAATGCATGCATTGCTGACAGGAGGCCTCAAATACACAAGGCCTGGATCATAGTACGATTTCAATAGATAGCAACTATTATATAGTAATTATAACAATAATAGATTGTAATAGATTCCATATTAATACACATTAATATAATTGATATATAACAATATAATTATATAATATATAATTATATATAACTAGTAAGTAATATATATTTATTATACACAGATGAGAAGTTATGCCAATTATAGCCCATGACACTCATGTTGTCATTAAAAAGATCACTTTTCATTATTAGTTATGTTTTTGGGGCGTATAACTTTCTTATCATACTTTACTCCTTAAAGGCTGGGGCTTTTGCCTTATGCTTTTTTTGTTTGTTTGTTTTTGCACAGAACAATGCTTGCCATAAAATAAGTAATCAGTAGATGTTCTCTGTTCACTGGAAATAAATCTAGTACCTCTTAAGAAGACTCACATATTTTCACAGATAAACTGATGAATCTGGAGGAAGAGCTTACAGTTCTTACCATATGAACAGTATACTTTGTTCATAATTGCAGAAACATCTGCTTTTGGGGTCTTAGGGAGCTTTTTTTTTTTTTCCTTTACATTTTTACAAGCTTGAAAAATAGCTGTGCTCCATAAATATCCCAGGATGAGTCATTAGCTTAACCAAACAGCTGCTGACTCATTAGCCAAATGCTCTTCCCTTGAAGTCATACAAGTAAACGAATTTGCTCCCGTGCCTCCCTTCTTACCCCAGGAGCTAGAAAAGTGATGCAGAGATATTTTTTCTGGAATATGAGAGAGGGCCAGACCTGTTTTTGACATAGGGGGGTCTAGTCTAAACTTCATGAAGTCGCAGGAATCCATCCGAGTTCAAGTTAAGAAGCTGTTTGCACCCACTTTGCTGGTTTCTCTCTCACACACAGTCTCCCATTCCCATCTCTCCCTGCACACATCTCTCCCTGCATCCTCCTCCCGTTCAATCCAGCGTACCAGTTCTCCCATCTGGGGCACCAGGCTGGTCTTTGTTCTTTTTTTCCTCCTGTCACTATCACCTGCCTATTATGCAGGTAACGTTTTGTGTCAAGAACCACTGGCAACAGTCATTTATTTCAATAAGCACAAGGGAACGACAAGTATTTTTGTAAATTCTTCTGTTAAGATGAATCCACTTGTGCAATTAGTAATTCTCAGCTATTTGGACTGTTCAACTTATTCTGAATGATAAATACAAAGCAATCATTTGCAATTTCTATCCCAGACAACTACTGTCAACTTTCTGCAATGACCTGGGTTTAAGAATTTTAACTTCACAATAGTTCTTTATCACAGAAAAATTCATTTATGGCAATGGGTATTTGGTTCACATTATTCTCTCCCATGTAAGAGAGGTGATTTATACTGTTACTTTCTTTAAAAATGGTGAACATCATCAGTAGTTCCTTCTTTTGGAAGACAATATGCCTAAATGTTTTGGAAAAGGCCAGGGGAGAACAAAACTTTAATTTCTAGAGAGACCAAATGAGAGGAAATAGATACCGTTCTCTGGAGTTTCCATCTGTAGAATAGCTATTCTCAACAGGATTCCAATCTGATGTGAATTTTTTCCAGCAGAGGACATCTCAAACACCCAGAGCTGACATTTAGCTAATGTGCATTCAGTATGACTATACATTGTTGAAATCATCAGTTCTTTTTTTTTAATATAGATTTTTTGTGTGTGTGTGGTATGCGGGCCTCTCACTGTTGTGGCCTCTCCCGCTGCGGAGAACAGGCTCCGGACGTGCAGGCCCAGCGGCCATGGCCCATGGGCCCAGCCACCCCGCGGCATGCGGGATCCTCCCGGACTGGGGCATGAACCCATGTCCCCTGCATCGGCAGGTGGACTCCCAACCACTGCGCCACCAGGGAAGCCCTTAATATAGATTTTTAAAAAAATTATTGAAGTATGGTTGATTTACAATGTTGTGTTACTTTCTACTGTACAGCAAAGGACTCAGTTATACATATACTTTTTCATATTCTTTTCCATTATGATTTGTCACAGAATATTGAATATAGTTCCCTGTGCTATACAGTAGGACCTTGTTGTTTATCCATCCTATATACAATAGTGTGCCTCTGCTAATCCCAAACTCCCATTCCTTCTCTCTCCTACCCTGTTGGCAACCACAAACAAGTCTGTTCTCTGTATCTATGAGTCTGTCTTTGTTTCATTGATATGTTGATTTGTATCGTATTTTGGTTCCACATATAAGTGATATTATATGGTATTTGTCTTTCTCTTTTTGACTTACTTCACTTAGTATGATAATCTTTAGGTCCATCCATGTTGCTGCAAATGGCATTATTTCGTTCTTTTTTATGGCTGAGTAATATTCCATTGTGTGTGTGTGTGTGTGTGTGTGTACACACGCTACATCTTCTTTATCCATTCATCTGTCGATGGACATTCAGGTTGTTTCTATGTCTTGGCTATTGTAAATAGTGCTTTGGGCATAGGGGTGCATGTATCTTTTCAAATTATAGTTTTGTCTTTGTATATACCCAGGAGTGGGATTGCTGGATCATATGGCAACTCTATTTTTAGTTTTTTGAGGAACCTCCGTACTGTTTTCTGTAGTGGTTGCACCAATTTACATTCCCATCAACAGGAAATCACCAGTTGTTAACATCACTTTGATACTAAAGGCCTGGCTCCCCAGTCTTTCCACTGTGACATCCTGCCTCCCACAAAAATGCCTTATAATTTAGTAACTAATGAGTTAATACTGATTATGAGAGGCTCCAGCTAGGCAGAGATATTCTGGTTGGTTACTGGTTAACTATTCTGAGTATCTCCTGCAAAAAGTATTTGTTTTCAGGTAGACCAGGTATTAGTTATTTTCTGGGAAGCAATCTGAATGTGCTGGCTTTGGGAATGAGGGCATCTCCCTCCCTAGGGTTTATTTTCCTCATCTGTGAAATGGTGGGGTGCCTTGGCTTAGCTTTCAGACTGGGTTCCAGAGTTGCCTCGGGGGATTCAGCTGATGCTGGGAATCTGGGCCTCACTTCAAGCAGAGACTGCTTTTTATCTAGCCTACTCATTGGGGTGCACTCGACCTTTTGTGTTTGCAGAAAGAATTTTTTTTTTTTTTTTTTTTTTTGTGGTACGCGGGCCTCTCACTGTTGTGGCCTCTCCCATTGCGGAGCACAGGCTCTGGACGCGCAGGCTCAGCGGCCATGGCTCACGGGCCCAGACGCTCCACAGCATGTGGGATCTACCCAGACCGGGGCACGAGCCCGTGTCCCCTGCATCAGCAGGTGGACTCTCAACCACTGCACCACCAGGGAAGCCCGCAGAAAGAATTTTTGAAAAATTAGATTTTGCTGCTTAAAAAAAGGTTGAAAACCACTGACTTGAACGCTATTCTTTTTCATCCTATTTTAAAATTCTAAAATTCAATTATAACCATAATATTTTAAAAAGTCTATAATAATAGCGAGTTCTTATATTGACCTCTGCCAGGTCTTGTTCCAAGTGCTTTGTGTATTTAAACTCAATCTATAGAACAACACTAGGTGCTAGTGTTTTAATTATCCTTGTAAGAAAGTTTAAAAAGTGCGTTCAGATACATTTTCACTTCTATAATTTCCTTAGATACATTTGAGGTCATAATTTATTCAAAGGTAGTAACTATTTAATGGAATATAAATCAACATACTTTGTATATGGAAGACTATGGAAAAATGCACTTCTTTGTGATTATTTCTAAAAATGACAAATTGAAGAGAAACTAGATGTTTCTCTACAACATAGAATACTCCTCTCCCAGGATGGCACATCCAGTCATGTGGTTCCACAATAAACAGGATAAATCAAGCCTAATAAGACAGTGCCTGCGGAAAAATCCTCTTACTCTTTGCAATTTCTATATGCCTAAAAAAATGTTCATTAAAAAGTTCCTACTTAATTGGTTTACCTTCTTAGATTTGTTCCCTCTATTTTTAATGATTTAAAGCATTAAAAAAAAGAAAAAAAGATGTCTTGTTTGGAACACCCTTAGCCAAGCAGCTCTTTTGTGAAGTGGGGAAGTCTGGTAGCCCAACTGGCTCCTTTGAACTGAAATTATAAGATCTATATTTTTAAGGCATAGATCTGTTAGCTTTTCCTTCCCCCCCCCCAAAAAAAATTGACATAAAAGCTACCTATTTTAATTAGGTCTCATTGTTAGTAAGTGGTACAACCTGTACAAATAAACTGAACTATAAATACTGGCATTGATAAATGTACAAACATTTAAAAAACAAACTTTCTTTGTAATAACTCTCAAGATTATTTAGCTAACACAGGTCCCTTGAAGACTTGTAAGACCTATTTGGAAAAGGTGTGAGAGAGTGTATGTACCCTGTAATCACAAGAGAACCCAGCAATATTAAATCTGCCCCAATGTAGGTAGCGGTATCCAGTTTTTAATTTTGCTCAGAACTGTTAGAAGGAAATCAAGTCAGTTTTGTGATTGGGTTGTTATAGGAAGGCCTTGCCCCTGACAGAAATGTACAAGCCCAATCAATTTGTTTGCATTTCTGCCAAGGATTTATCTTCAGAAGCAAGCAGATGAAGAGATAAAGCTTGCTTGTCCAAAGCCCACACACACCTGGGACCCACTCAGTATAGCAGTGATGTAAGTGGGAATAAGATGAGAACCAACAGTGCAGGGGAAAGAGAAAGAAAAGGGGGTTGGAAACAAAATAAGATGAGGCTTCCTTTGCATAATGCAGAGGACTCTGAGGAAAGAAGGGAAAAAAAAAGAATAAATTTTTATTCACTGATTGAATTTCAGAATATGCTTTTTGAAAGAAAGTCATCAGCTTTAATCAGTTGCTTTCTTACAGAGCTTTGCCCATACTTGTGTGACAAAATCATCAGTCATTTAATGAGTGTAATTAGAGTGAAACCATAGAGATTTCCTTTTCTTTCATCCTTTCAGGAAAGATCAGAAGGGGAGATAGGGGAACTTCCCTGGTGGCGCAGTGATTAAGAATCCACCTGCCAATACAGGGGACACAGGTTCGAGCCCTGGTCTGGGAAGATCCCACATGCCGCGGAGCAACTAAGCTCGTGAGTCACAACTACTAAGCCTGCACTCTAGAGCCTGCAAGCCACAGCTACTGAAGCTCGCGTGCCTAGAGCCCGTGCTCTGCAGCAAGAGAAGCCACCACGATGAGAAGCCCCGTGCGCTGCAACAAAGAGTAGCCCCCGCTCGCCACAACGCAGCCATAAATAAATAAATAAGTTTATTATTTTTTTTGCGGTACGCTGGCCTCTCACTGTTGTGGCGTCTCCCGCTGTGGAGCACAGGCTCCAGACGCGCAGGCTCAGCGGCCATGGCTCACGGGCCCAGCCGCTCCGCGGCATGCGGGATCCTCCCAGACCGGGGCACGAACCCGTGTCCCCTGCATCGGCAGGCGGACCCCCAACCACTGCGCCACCAGGGAAGCCCAATAAGTTTATTTTTAAAAAAGAAGGGGAGGTAGGGTAAGGAAGGGGTAGGATACAATGAGAGCCATATTTTATGAAAGTGACATGTTTTGCATTTGAATTTTTTTTTCCTGCTGGAGTTTCAAATAGATTCTAAGAAATAAAGGAAACACTGAAAATCAGCCAAACAAGGTGAGATTCCAATGGTCCAGTTAGGGGTGCTGAGTTGAGCTGGGGCTTTCATGGCAACTCCTTAGAGATACAGGAGGGAATGAATCCAGTCTCCCTTCTCTGGGGATCGCTGACTGAGCTCCCCAAACTCAAGGAGCACTGACTTCACTGAATCTACTCAAAAGCTTGTCATGGTGAGATGCTGAGAAGAAATAGTTCTAGGCTTTTTCTAGCACAAACAGTGCTTCCTCTTGAATCGCACAAAAGATGGGAGACATGCAGTAGGGAACAAAATGTTTGTCTAAAAGCCTGGCATGTGTAAGGAAGCGTTTCCCTAAAATACTGTTTCTGCTTTGGTTTGGCAAGAACGTGGGGAGTAAAGTAAAAAGCTCGGGCGGGGGGAGCCACACAGACAGGTTTCAGTAGTGAGACTGTCTTTATTGAGTCGGTCCCTCCAGTGGTCCTGTTTCTTCCCCATTTGCTGTGGCCACCCCTCTCCCTGTGGTCCACCCCTCCCTGCCGAGTTCTGGGTGGTCAAGTGAGGCACTGGTGGAGAGTAGAGGGTGGGAGGGCGGACAGAGGGTGGGTCTGTCTGGCGTGCTTCCTCCCAGCATCCGTGTGTCAGCAGTGGTCCCTCTAGGGTGGCAGCTCCTGTGCTCTCAGGCTCCGGAAACACTTTTTCTTCCTTGCTTCCATCCCTTCACGCCTAGGGTGGGGACCACTTTCCACTGCACTGATTTCTGGGTAATTCAGCCTCTCTGGCTGCTTTCTGTTAACCTGCCCACTGCTCTGTAAACAGCTGCTGCTTTAAATTCTCTTTTCAACCCTTTGAAGCGAGGTCTCTGTGCAATGGCATGCTGACCGATATAGTAAGACTAAAAACATCTCCAACCTGACAGAAACCCTGGCGAGCTGCAATTTCTAGTTGCCAAAAGCCAGATGATGGCCATCACATGGAGAGGAACAAAGCACTTACTGTTTATAAAAACCTCAAGACAAATAGGCTATGGAAATTCTAGGCACAATTTCAAAGTCAAAAAGATCTGAAGAAATGACTCAAAGTCAACTAGGATTAATTATATTAATGATGTACTTTTATAATCACCTGAACTACCTGCTGTGAAATTATATATTCCAAAGAGAATTCAAGAATTGTTCAAAATGAAATGTGAACTCTCTAGAATAGTTTATTAAAATATAAGTAAGTCAAATCCATGATTCAAAGTATAGCTTCTATAATACTTAGATTCTAATATTCTAAATGAAAAAAAAGTGATTTGTTGCTTGAATATTAGAAAGTTCACATCATAGTAAAAGGTACTGGAACTTAGCAGTCTGCTTATTCTGCATCTGACATATAAATGATTATCTCATTATCACAGATTAAGGATTTATAGACTATGTCCAATACTTTTTGTGAAATGTACCGTCAAGTAACTGCTCACAAGAACTTTATGCCCTTAAAAAAGACGAAAATATAATCTTAGAAACTGTAAAAAGATTTTCATAGCTTTGGATTTTTAAGTTTTGACCCTATTCTTTTTGTAGGTAGTGGGCGGCTTTATGGGTTAATTACTACTTTCAATCTTAGCCAAAAAACGGAGAAACGATAGGGTTAGTTATTTACTATGTTTTTGTTGCTTGGAATTCAGCTGATTTTAATTGAATTGAAGATGTCACCAAAAGACTGTCACTAAGCTAAAGGGCTCAAGCTTTCAGCAAAACGTCTCTTCCAAGAGGTTGTGATGAATTTCCGTATTGTCTGTATAACTTAAGAAAAGGGGGCCTCCCTGGTGGCGCAGTGGTTGAGAGTCCGCCTGCCGATGCAGGGGATACGGGTTCGTGCCCCGGTCTGGGAGGATCCCATATGCCGCGGAGCAGCTGGGCCTGTGAGCCATGGCCGCTGGGCCTGCGCGTCCGGAGCCTGTGCTCCGCAACGGGAGAGGCCACAACAGTGAGAGGCCCGCATACCGCAAAAAGAAAAAAGAAAAGGAAGGGGAAACAAACACATGCTTTTGTCGCTATTTATCTCATTAGCCTTTGGTAGTTTGAGCTGGCCTTTCCAATCCCCAAGAGATTGTCGCCTTAACAGCACTGCCCCCTAGTGGTTGCTTGCTTTGGTGCAGCGTGAGTAAAGGAAAAAATTTCAAGATTTTCAATATATATACAGTATTTATCAGTGCATTGCTGTATGAGTGTGTAAGATATCTTTCTGTGAGTTGGCTAGACATTTCTGTCCTGGTAAAAGATTAAAGCATGCTAAATTTTCATAATTTTTATCATAAATGAGTAAAAATAGAAGATACCATTAAATTATTTGATTTAATAAATAGAGACACAAATTACCTAATATTTTTGGTTGCCTATTATGTCAAGTATGTAAAAAAGTTATTAAAATTGAAGTTTGAGCAAACGTTAAGTCAGTACCTATTCTGACATTTTATAGTACATTTATTCACTTAATGTCTAACTTTGGGGACAACAGTAAAGATGGAAGAGAGGATGGAAAGGATTTTAAAATTTCACGTTTAATTTGGTTTTGTGTTATATTTTAATCAAGAAAATTATTTTAAATTAAGTTCTCATGAGCTATAGGAATGCCATTTGGAGGTTTAAGGACACAGTAAATTTTAAACCAAGGCTTTCTACTAGTATAGAGATAATAATTATGTATGTATATAGCTGATAAAACTGAGATAATAAATTTTCAGTTTATTTAAAAATTAAAAATTTCAGGAGGAACAAATTATATATCAGTGTTTTGCATAGGGCAGTTCACAGACCACTGGCAATAAATTACTTTAGGCAATGCAAAGTTTTATAAGTTTTTGTTATACATTTATTTTTATGAGCAACAGTGAGAATATAACTGAGAAACCAAATCTATGATTCCATAGATATTAATATTCATGACTACCTCTACATGAATTATAATGCTCAGGCACATACATTTGTGTTAAATTTGACTCTCGTTAAAATGGATTAGAAATATGAATTACAGTGATTCCAAAAGCCTGGATTTTGCTATTTCCGTTCTTCTGGTGCCATGTAACATGTTCCTTTGTCCAAGGTATTTCCTGTAAGCTGTAGTTACAACTAGAGCAAGGCTGTCCAAATAGAAATATAATATTAGCCATAAACATAATTTTATTTTACCTTTTATACACTTATTTTAACCATCGATGTACTTTTAAATTTTATGACATTTAAAAAAGGAAAAGAATTAGCTGAAATTCATTTTAATGATGTAATTTTAAAAAATCTAACATGCAAATATTATTTTAGCTTGTAGTCAATACTAAATATTATTGAAGTAGTTTACATTCTGTTTTTCATACTAAGTTTTTGCCATCTGGTGTGTATTTTACATTTAAAGCGCATCTCCATTTAGCTTTGGCACATTTCAAATGCTCGATAGCTCCACAGAACTAGTACTGAATAGCGATGTCATCAGATTAAGGTTCAGTTTTTGGCAAAAATATCCCATAGGTGGTGGGGTATACCTCCATCCAGAAGCACATGCTTGATGGCTTTTTGGTGATATCGGCAGTCAGTGATTACTATTGTCTGAATCTGATGATTCATTAAAGGTTGTAAAATGGTGGCATTGAAAATTTAAAATTCCTTCTTCATTTATTAGATGAAATACTTCTATGAAAAGAAACATCTCATCTACAACTTGGTTACTTGGAATAGTTTGTATAGAGAAAGCAGGATAAATATTTGATCTCTCCCCTTTATTTTCTATTTGTAATTTTTTAAATCGAAGTATAGTTGATTTACAATGTTGTGTTAATTTCTGTACAGCAAAGTGATTCAGTTATACATATATATATTCTTTTTCATATTCTTTTCCATTATGGTTTATCACAGGATATTGAATATAGTCCCCTGTGCTATACAGTAGGACCTTGTTGTTTACCCATCCTATATACTAATTTGCATCTGCTAGCCCCAAACTCCCATTCCATCCCTCCTCCACCCTCCCTGATCTCTCCTCTTTATTTGCTAGTTTGTAAAGTAATGATTTTGGTTTCCCTGCATTTTCAAGGATGGTCAGTAGTATTTTATTTTCATAGTATCATTAGGAATACACGAAGATTAGCACACTTGATGTGTTTCAACTTATTGCAGTTACTGTGTCTATTATTGTTTAAGTTTTCTCACCTTTGGCTGCTGGGAGCTTCTTTAACTTAATATCAGCATTCTGATATCATCAAAGCTGCCTTTGATATTCTGATATCATCTTATATATTTCCTGCCACAGATCTGTAATCAGCTGTTTCTTCAAGGAGCACTTGATTCCTTTTAGTAGAAAATGGTATGTGGAGACCATGATCTCAGTGTGTGAGACTGAGCACTTGTTTCTAAGTCTTTTCAGAGAACAAAGCTAGGAATTATTTAGTTTAATAAAATAATGTGTATCATAAAATACTTCTTATTCAAACTTAGTAGTAGAGGATTTTATTTTTACTGTGTACTTTCCTTATGTCAAATATTCAGGTTTTCAATGATATAATTACTCATTTGTTTTTATCCAAAATACACACACATGGTCTCAGAATAAATATTAAGATACCACCAAGAAAATGATGAAAATATCAGTTTAAGCTTCTCTGTAGTTGTTTTTGTCCTTATGGTAACATTCCACTCAGGACAACAGTCAAATCTCTGTTTCAAAGGCACTTGGAAGGGTCCTCCTGGTGTTGTTATGCCACCTGCTGGACATAAGCCTCAACTGTCACATTTTGATGTTTAGAGATTGCTTTATGTTAAATTTAATTTTATAATTATGTAAATTTTTATATGACTCTGAAGTCAAATTTAGAAAACAAATCTAGTTTTTATTCTTATCCCCTCTTCCCCTCTGTCCTATTTCCTACCTCTACCTTTTGGTTACTATTTTATTTTTAAATGCTCTGATTTATCCTTTCATTAAGGTTAATGTTTACTTATATATGTATTAATTTTACATATGCACCTATATCATATATATTTTTATCCCCTTCCTCTTTATTAGGCAAGTGTTAAAATAATTTTTAGACTTTCCTTCATCTGAAAAAATTACATGTATTATTCCAAGTGGAGAAAAGTATACATATATAAAATATACATAAATAATATGTCAATATATTAACCTGGAGTGTTGGATTTTGCTTTGTTAAGTAATCTGAAAATCCTTTCTAAGAAATTGGTGAAGTAAGCCCTTTTACATTTATTAATAGGATCTAGATGTTTGACATGTTAAAAGATCTTAAAAAATTTAAGATCTGAGCAAAAATTGATTCAAAAGGGCAGTGCCAAACTGGAACTTTCTAATAGCTCCACTGACGGAAGCCTGGGGAGAAAGTTACAGAGAAAAGGTGGAAGCAAAGTAAGGAAATTACTGATCAGCTGCAGCTTAAAGCCCAGTTGGCTCTTTGTGATGGGTTGTCCTTAGGTCTCAATTTTGTAACCTGGAAGCATTTACAGTCTTAGGTTTTGGTTTGCTTACACAGGGTTCTGTGGCATCAGGGCATGAGTCTAATGGCCTCCTTGTTTAATTAATTTAACAGGCATCAGTTTTGTCATATTGTTATGTATATTTCCATATATATAATATGTACACGCACCCCCAATTTTATTGCTTTACATTTCTATTCTTTCACTGGATGGTCTTTACCAGTCTGATCCATGAACTGTTTGTTACTAAGCCATGGTATATGTACAGAAAGCAAAAGAACACATTTAGAAATGTTTGGGCAATCTGCTGTAAAGTCCAAGCATGTGACTGTATTTTACAAAAATAGCGGTTTGCCATTGTTCGGGGGGAAAACAAAAAACAAAAAGCAAACAAACAAAAAAAAACTACTGGTCCTTCCTGACCAATAGTTTGAGAAGTACTGGTCTACAATGTTTGCTTGCTCTCTCCCTTTTGCATATCTTTTTGTGTTTAGAAAGGTTTGTGTTTCTTTGTTCTGGTGCCTTTTTATTAATATTTTGACATGAGCTAATATGATGTATGAACTTACTAATATCTGTGTATGATACCTTTAATCCCCCTTTTACTACTTCCTCCTAACATCTTACTATGAAGGAAATTGACATTAGCTAGTGACCCCTTCTTCTCCCTGTTTCCCATTCCCCAGAATCTACTTTCCACGAATACCTTTTTCCTCCCCATTTATACCTGTGAGACAATCAGAGGGCTTCCTCTATGTCTCATATCCTCTTTCTCACCTACCCTCCCTCCATCCTTTGGCCATTTCCTCTTACACCCTCTCCCTTAGAACCTACAGGGACTCTAACTTATACAAACAAATATACTGTATTTAGTGCTCACTACCACTACTACTGTTGATGTCTCTCCCATCATTTTGTCTGTCTGAAGCTTGTTCTCCAGTAAATTTCCCAGGAAAGACTCATAGGAACTATACTCTGGGTTCTTAAGTGGGCATAAACAGTTGTGACCATTACATTTAAAGATCAGTGTAGCTGGATATAAACTCCTTAGCTCAGGTTTGCTTTCCTTGTATTTCTTAAACGTTACCCTGTTGTCCTCTGGCATAAAGCACTGCTATTGCCAAGTCTGATGACAGTCTCATTTTCTTTCTTTATAAGGGATATTAACCTTTAAATTTGGCACCGGAAAGAATGTTTTCTTTTTATTTAAAGATCAATAGTTTTACTAGACTATGTTTAGGTGCAGGCCATTCTGGCTCAATTTTGCCAGGTATGTCCTTTCAATACGTAGTGCAAGTATTTTTTTAATTTCAGAAAAATATTCTTGAATTATAATTGACAATATATGTTCTCTTTCATTACACTGATTCTCTTTTTTAGGTACTTCTGTGATACTAGATCTCCTTTCCTGTTGTCTACATCTTTTTTACATATACGTGTATATATATATTTTTTATCTTTTTATTTAAAAAATAGTCATTCTTTCCCATTCTATTTTTCTTAAAGCATTTTCTGTGGTGTTCATTCACTGCTTTGGTTGTGCTTATTTAGTCTGAGATTTTAAAGTGAATTTTTCTTTCCTCTCTAATATTTTCCCAAATTTTATAGACTTGCTTTTCAAGTCTGTGTTTTCTCTAATTAGCATCTTTTTGAATTTTTTAAATTTTGGGTTATGCTGTTCTTTCAAGGCTTCTATCATTTATTTCCCTTTTATTTAGCTTGATATGAATTATTAGATTGTCATTTTTTGGTCGGCCTGTCTTGCCAGCATGCGTTTCATGTCTGTAGGGACATTATTGTGTTTCACAGTCCATTTTCCCTTATGGCTTTGACTGCAATTGTTTTCTGTACTAATGTTTAACTGGCATGAGTTTTCTTTACTCTTAGGAGGGAAGGTGGGATCAGGAGAGCTCCCTGGCTTCACAGCTCTAGCACCCCACATCTGTTTTGGGAAGCGTTCACAATGACAGCCTTACAGTGTCTGGTATCTACTCTTTCCCCCTCCCCAACTTTTATCTGGATCTTCTCTTTCTCTTGTCTCCTTTGCCCCTATTGTTTCTTTCCTGCTCAATACAGATTCCATCCCCAGCATTTTCTCCTCATTGTGGGGCTTTGTCTCAGAGGGCACGTTGGTTACGTCTGTTACGGGTCTCTGTTGAGGGTCCATGGGGCCCAGGCTGCTCCAGCACCACCCACAGTGGTGCTCTCTGTTCACCCACAAACTGGAGCCAACAAGACTCTACACGCTCCTGGGGCCATAGGAGGCCCTTTTGCCTCCTTCTTTCTGTTTCCTGTAACACGCATATCTTAACATCACCAGTCATTGATTCCAACCCACACATATACTGGGGGTACACAGGGATATGTTTTCCCACTACTTGACTGTAGATGTGGCCTGTGAGGTTTTGCTTTTGCTCTCCTAGTTGCTCTGTTTGTATGGGGTGATTTGGGGAGTTCAAAAATGATGCCATCTTGCTGCCATTTTCCAGATTACTGTTAAAAAGACTAAAAGTTTGGATGCTTCTGTTTTACTTGGTTAGTGAGCACCTCTATGACTATGTCTACGGTAACATGTTTCTGATGCGCTACACTGTTTCGTCATCCTGGTCACATCATCAGCCACGCATGTTAACACTCGAATCTTCAGCAGTGAAATCTCCGCAGTTGCAGGATCTGCTGATGTCTTTTCACACTGCCAGGACCCTATCTAATGCCCCCCTCTCCAGTCTGGGAAGAATCCCACTGTGGTCCCGAGTGTCCCGGATGCTGACACAGGCCAGTAGAACACGGGTTGCCCTTCAGAAGTGCCCCGTCATGATCACCGGGCCTTGGGACAGTAGTAAACACCTCTTCTTCCTTTCCTCCCCCAACAGGGTATTAGCAACGATTCCTTTTTTTTTTTTAATTGAAGTATAGTTGATTTATAATGTGGTGTTAATTTCTGCTATACAGCAAAGTGACTCATTTATATATATACATACATTCTTTTTCATATTCTTTTCCATTATGGTTTATCTCAGGATATTGAATCTAGTTCCCTGTGCTATACGGTAGGACTTTGTTGTTTATCTATTTTACATATAATAGTTGGCATCTGCTAATCCCAAACTCCCAATCCTTCCCTCCCCCAGCCTCCTCCCCCTTGGCAACCAGAGGTCTATTCTCTATTGTCTGTGATTCTGTTTCTGTTTCATAGATAGGTTCATTTGTGTCATATTTTAGATTCCACAAATAAGTGATATCATATATTTGTCTTTGTCTTTCTGACTGACTGCCCTTAGTATAATAATCTCTAGTTGCATCCATGGTGCTGCAAATGGCATTATTTCATTTTTTTATGGTTGAGTAATATTCCTTTGTGTATATATATGCCACATCTTCTTTATCCATTCATCTGTCAATGGACATTTAGGTTGTTTCCATGTCTTGGCTATTGTGAATAGTGCTGCTATGAACATAGAGGTACATATATCTTTTAGAATTATAGTTTTGTCTGGATATATGCCGAGGAGTGGGATTGCTGGATCATTTTTGCTGGATCAACTCTATTTTTAGTTTTCTGAGGAACCTCCATACTGTTTTCTCACAGTGGCTGCACCAACTTACATTCTCACCAAGTGTGTGAGGGTTCCCTTTTCTCCACATTTGTTATTTGTAGACTTTTTTTTTTTTTGGTGACATGGTTTATTTTAATAAAAAATACAGCTGAACATTTATCACAGATTATATGAAACTATACACAATGACATTCTCTCTGCATAGTAACCAACACTGATGTGTGTAACTTTAATTTTTAGATGGATTATTTATAATCCTTTAAAGTGCAATTTATTTAAGGGTTTAAGCAAATCATAGGATAAAGGGTCTCTCTAATAAATGAGTAACATTAAAAAGATGATATATTTGGATAAATCTTTCAAAAATCAGAACTCATTTTGCCAAATGTACTTGTGTTGTAATAATAACACCCTCCCCTGGCAAACCCCAAATTTGACTTAATTGCTGAGGATTAATAAGATCCTCTAAAGAGCTTTACCTGATGTTAACATTTTTTTGTCTGTTTGATACATACTAACTAAAGTGAACTAAGAGTCTAGAGTAGTTCCTTTAGCCCTGAGTTCTATAATCACAGTGGAGTTCCTGTTTGAACTTAAGAGACTGTTATGAACTTTCCCTGTTCTATTTGAGGGGAAAATGAAGAACTCAGTTCCTTCTCTGACTCTTAGCGGCGTAACTGTGCTTTGGGCTACAGTGTTAATGTCTAGGATAAAATTAAGGTAGCAAAAATAGGAGTTATCTAAGAAATAACCAGAAAATGCTTTAGAATAGAGAAATGAACTATGAGAGGAACATTTCTAGGAGCTGACAGGATAGGAGGGATTGAAACACAAAGGCCATTCACTGCTGTGACTGTATATTGTCATCGTTTTTGTTTATTGTCCATTTCCTTCTGTTGGTGGAAATAATTGATTCCAATATGCCGCTGCCACCAAAAGATGACCATTAGAGGATGAAGAGATTCCTCTTCAATAGTAACAAAGGAGCAAAATATTTCTTAAGGCAGCAATGCTAGCCTGACTTGACTCTACTTGAAGACTATTTCCCTCTTGAAAAGCCTCTTACATGAGCATCTGCAAAGTCGTATGTTGCTGTACTGGCTCAGCAATTATTCATCCAGAAAGAGGGTACTTTAGGGGTTGGAGGTGGAAGGGAAAAAAAAGAACTTTTCCCTCCAAGTGTACATACCAAGCTTTAGCCGATCTTAGGAGCGCTATGATCACAGGTTTCGGTTTTCCTCAAAGTTCCTTTTTGGAAATTCTGGATGGAGCTGAGTAAGGCCCCTTGGCTCACGCCATTCACGGCCTGGGGCGGAAGCTGTGTGGGTGCCTCTGTGCTCTCAGGAGGCAAGGGAGCTGCTGGTGGTAGAGGAGGAGGAGGTAATGCAGGCATCCCTGTCGTGGAGGGTGGAGTCGGTGATGATGGGGATGTGAGAGGTGAGCTGGCCCTAGATCCTGCTGAATTATTGGAGTTGCTGTATTTGGCTGAATGCTCTGCACTATTTTCAACAGCAGATTGTTTTGACTTCTTTCAAGCTATAATCTTCCTCTGTTTTCTCTCTTCTTCAGATCCATCGTGAGGCTGAGCTCTCATCAGTCTTTGATGCTGGTGGACCTGTTTCTGTTCGTCAATTAGCCTCTTTTCTATACATTCTTTGGCAATGCTCAATGCCTCTTTTAACTGTGTGGGGATCTTAAACCGTGGCTTTTCGGAGGTAGTTAGCAGAACATCACTGAATAATGGCATCTGTAAGAGCCAGGAAATGGTGGACCTGCCATCTTTACAGGCTTCACAAGACAGCGTAGACTCCAACATGGCCACCACAGCCATAGACAGTGCAGGAGAGGAGTCTACAGGCACCGAGTCTGGCGGTCATCATCTCATGCAGTAAGTGGCCAAAGCAGTGGACGTCCACACTCTCCAATGTACTGATTTTCCTGAATTGTGAGAAATAAAATTGGTAGAAAGAAGGAAGGCCCAACAAGGAATTCTCAAGGTCCAGCAGCCAGCAAGTGTCCCCTTCCAGCATCACGTTGGAAGCATGAAGATGCCCATAAGGGAATCCCTTGTCACGGAGAAACTTTAGCACCTCTAATATTTGTTGCCCGTATGTTTTTATTTGCTGGAGTTCAAGGCCTTGTATCTTCTTAGGGTTGCAGTAGTCCCTTAGGAATGGGTCTTTCGGTTTTGCCTTGTAGATCAGGTCCTTCAAAGTTCCTTTTTCATTAAACATTCTAATTAGCAATGCTGAGGATTTGTTAGCTGTGGCAAAGGTAACATGATAGATGCAAGGGTGCAAACAGGATGGCAAAGTTTGATTAGACACTGAAAATCTTTATCTGACAGATACTTGTCAGGACCAAGGTCAGTCCAGCTTAACACTAGCCGCTCCTTTGGCTGATTTTTACTCTTCATCAAGAAATATTTCTTCGTTATCCTCCAACCTATGTATTTCAATGGTTCCACCACCTCCCACTTTGGTTCTGATTGGAAGAACATGGAAACCTGTTGTAAGGCAATCTCAGTATAGTCTGCCGAATAGTTGTTTGGATCTAAAAACTTCTTAACCAGCTCACAATTAATCAAGATATGATTTGTGGTGATAATGTTGAGAAAGTTCTGAAGACCTTTCTGCCTCTCAGCTATGAATTCATGATCCAGGTTACCAATCAGTGTTTTGGGAGGAAGAGGCAGACTCAGGCCTGCAATCTGCAAGCTGTTGTTCAGCAAATCAAAGTCACTGTATCTCCTAACAATCTGCCAGCTATTTTCTACAGAAATTCCTCTTGGTACCCAAATGATATAGTCCATGTGGGACTGCAGGCTCTGGCTCGCCTCGATGGCTGCTGTCAGCGGCACCGTGTTGTCCAGCAGGGCCTTGCTGGCCGGTGGCTTCTCCATGAAGGCCATCCCAGAATGCCCATCCACCAACGTCTCAGGACCAGGGGCAGGTCCAGAGGCACTGACTCCCATCACTTGCTGGGATCTGCTGCCACTGCCCAGACTTTTTAATGATGGCCATTCTAGCTGGTCTGAGGTGGTATCTCGTTCTAATTTTGATTTGCATTTCTCTAATAATTAGCAATGTTGAGCATCTTTTCATGTGCCTATTGGCCATCTGTATTTCTTCTTTGGAGAAATGTCCATTTAGGTCTTCTGCTCATTTTTCTATTGGATTGTTTGCTTTTTTTGTTATTGAATTGTATGAGCTGTTTGTGTATTTTGGAGATTAAGCCCTGTCGGTTGCATCATTTACAACTATTTTCTCCCATTCTGTAGGTTGTCTTTTCATTTAGTTTATGGTTTCCTTTGGTGTTAACACTGATTCTTAATGAGGGTGGTAGAGGATGAGGCTTAGAGAAGTGTGACCCCAGTGGGAAGATAGAAAGATGAGGGAAATACACCAGAAGCATTCAGTAGTTGGACAGAAAGCTTCCCAAGTGATTCTATTAGGCATCTGTCAGGGCTGTGTTTGGAGTCTCTACCCTGGGTGGTGGAGAGAGAGAGGATGCCCTAAGAATTAGCCCTGGGTCCAGACGCCTTGGGCAGAGAAATGGGAGGGCAATGACTCTTAAGAGATAGAAAAAAAAAGGGAAAGAAGACAGTAGCCCAAGTATCTAATTTATTTGGGGTTACATTTTCTTCTGGTTCAGGCAGGTTAACATTGGAAGCAGATTTATCTTCAAGGCATTTAAGTTATCCCTGCTTAATGTTCAGCTTAGAAACTCTTTCAACTTGAAACAGAAAATCTTTCATTTTACAGACAGAGATTGACACAAACAGGCATCCAAAGTGAACGTTTGAAAGACATGGCATTTTGTGTGAAAGTGTTTCTATCAAAGACAAACTGATGGTATCAAATCTGTTGCTGTTCTAATAGAGGAGAGAAAAAGAGAGGCAGAGAGGTTGGAGAGAGGGATGTCATAGATACAGAGAAAATTCCCAGCAGGAGGACAGGGACCAGCCAGCAGACACTGGAAGGGGTCATTAGCTCTGCCAGTTTCATCAATGTTTTCATCTTCGTTTGTTCACAGTTAAAGGGTGTGTGGGTGCGTCCGTGTTCCACGTGGGTGCATCTGTGTTTGGTGTGGGTGCTGGCACAGCCTCAGGCTCTGGGAAGGAAGTCCAGCAAGGACTGGGTAACAGGGTCTAAAGGTGGAGAAGTTCAAAGAACTGACAGCCTGATTGGAGTCCTGGCGGATGATTTAAGAGCTTAAGAGCACTGAATATTCTGGATGAATTTTGAGGAATCCACAGAAATTCCAGGGAATTTAACTTAAGGTCATATCATAATTAAACAATTCTTATATATGGTTCAAGCTGTATGGTTCAAGTAAGTAGACTTGTCTGCCTTAAGCAAGATTTGTCACATTGACTTTGGAGAGAGAGGCAGCTTTCTATTTCTGAGCCACTTATGTGTTCTCTGTTTCAGGTGCTGTTTCTTTCATCATTAAAGAAGGATCAATGGACTTGAGGTAATTGAAACTCTATTTTCCTCTCTATGGTATTAATATTTTTGAATCTTTTTGTGTATCATGGGTATCATGGATGGAGCAGGTAGGTTAATACTGAAAAGCTAGGAGGACTTCCCTCCTCCTCAGTAACCCCCTTTTCCCTTCTAGCCTTGTTAGCCTGTTCTTCATAGAAGGTAAGGTGAATATTCTCCAGTCCTGCCCTCAGCCAATGTTAATGTTCTGTTGTTAGCCCTGAAATATACATCAATTAGATTAGCAGAATACTCACTGATCCGTACTGTGAAAAAAACAAAAAAAAGGTAAACCATATGAGTCAGAAAAGGAAAAAGAGTGAGTCACTAAAAGAAAGGTGTTTCTGGTCTATTAATTTTGGCTACACAGTATAGAACAACCAGCGTGTGAAAGATTTTCAGCTTTCATAAAAATAACCTACATAAAATCACTAAGAGATCAAGCTGGAAATAATGGGGCATATTTTTAAAGTTAAAACGTTAGCGTTGACCTTGGATAAATGGAAGGTGGCCGTGATGTTTGACGGTGCATTAACCTTTTGCCTCAGGCATTTCTTTCTATATTATGGTTCCAAAAAAGTCAAGAGTCTGCTCAACAGACTCTTTGGGTCTCTAACTGCCCAAGCAATTGGGTGTGTGTGCACGTGTGTGCACGTGCTTGTTGTTGGGTGGGGTGTGCTGGATTGCAGAGGCGTAGTGGGAAGCTGGCAGTTGGCTTTGAAATATAGACAGACATTCCCTACAACCTGAATCCTTCCCTACTTTGGAATATCTGCGGTTCACGGGCTCCATTCTTCCCACCTTGCTCCTCCATCGTGACTTACTGTTCTTAGCGTCTTTGTCATTCAATCAGGATTTCTCTAGAGCAGATACCAGACCCTCTAGTGGCACTCAGTGGATCCCAGGGTAGATTTTGCCCGTTAGAAACATTATGCATATTTTAGTCCCCTAGTCAAATACAAATGAAACAGGAGGGAGTGATGGAAACTTACAGAAACTTAGGAGCCCAACGGCTTCCTTTTGTACACTGGCTTGTCAAACATTTGAACCTCTATCATCACGTCTGTTTACTTAAACCTACTAAGTCTAAAATTGGATTCAGGTTTTTCCTCTAACCATTCATTCTTCTGAATTATGTTTTGGTGATACCATATTCCACAACCCCTCAGTTTTCCTGTTTTTTTTTTCCCGTGTATTTACTTGATTCAGTCATTTATTCAACAAAGACCTACTCCATTCTCATGCTGTGAGTCAAGATACTGGGTATTTTGGGTGGGGCAGTGAATACGGGCATGTCTCAAGACTTTACGATGCAGCAGACTTGTTTGCCTACTCTCTCCCTTCCGTCCACGCCTCCATGACTATCAGTGTATCTTTGTGTCTCGTTTCTTCCTTCTCATCCCTGCTTAGCCACTCGGACAGGGATCCCCCTCCATCATGCCTGGTCCACAGCAATCCACTGCTCACTGTCTTCTCTAAAACTCAGAGCGTCCATAATCCCGTTCCTAATATCTGATCTGTTCCAGTTGTTCTCAACCCTAGTTGTGCATCAAGTTCTATTGGTAATTTTACTTGGTCATTTGTTTTCCACACAGATGTCCAGGAAGCACCTGGAAAGTAGGTGAGTCAGTAAAGTTCCCCTTGGAGCTGATGTGGAGCCAGGTTGGAAAAGACTTACTCTCTTACTTGTCACGTACCTAAACCTTCACCTTACGCAGGCTAAACAGATCTAAAATCACCATTCTTCAAAAATGTCACACACACCCCTGCCTCTGGCTCTTCATTCTACTCTGAAGCTAATGTTTCTCCTCTTATCAGAGCCCTAATTTCTTGCTCCAAGTCCTAATGGCAAATGCCATGCCATATTCATCTTTGACTTTCCCAACAATTAAGAATTGTTTGTTGAATGTGAAGGGTGGCAGAATATGCCACCCTAAAATATGCCTCATTGGTGTAAGGCTAATTTTGAGCTAAAAATGCAAATGCAGGGAAAGGTCTTCTCTGAGTTCCGCGACATACAGATCCTCCCAAAGGAACTCAACTCTCATCCATCCCTTCCTGGGAGTTTCATCACCCAGGGAAGACTGACTCTTAACATAGGAGAGGACACTAGGAGTCCCCATCACAGCCAGACAAGCTCTTTCACAACCATCACATCTCCCATGTACCCTTCCAAGGGCCCATCCATCTTTCCTAAAAATCATTCACTCTCCCTGAAGTGGCCTACATCCCCCTTCCACTTCCGCTATTAAGACAGTATGGTATATAAATGCTCAAATCTCACATCTCTTTTGGGTATTCACTTTTTTTCCCCCTGTGATGCCCCCATGGATATAACATTAAAAGTTAGTGCATTTGTGCTCTACTTACAATAGCCAGGACATGGAAGCAACCTAAGTGTCCATCAACAGATGAATGGGTAAAGAAGATGTGGCACATGTATACAATGGAATATTACTCAGCTATAAAAAGAAACGAAATTGAGTTATTTGTAGTGAGGTGGAGGGACCTAGAGTCTGTCATACAGAGTGAAGTAAGTCAGAAAGAGAAAAACAAATACTGTATGCTAACACATATATATATATATGGAATCTAAAAAAAAAAAAAAAGGTCATGAAGAACCTAGGGGCAAGACAGGAATAAAGACACAGACCTACTAGAGAATGGACTTGAGGATACGGGGAGAGGGAAGGTTAAGCTGGGAAGAAGTGAGAGAGTGGCATGGACATATATACACTACCAAACGTAAAATAGACAGCTAGTGGGAAGCAGCCACATAGCACAGGGAGATCAGTTCGGTGCTTTGTGACCACCTAGAGAGGTGGGATAGGGAGGGTGGGAGGGAGGGAGATGCAAGAGGGAAGAGATATGGGGACATATGTATATGTATAAATGATTCACTTTGTTATAAAGCAGAAACTAACACACCATTGTAAAGCAATTATACTCCAATAAAGATGTTTAAAAAAAAAAGTTAGTGCATTTGTATACTTTTTCTCCTGTTAGTCTGTGTTGTTAGTTTATTTCATAGACCCAGCTATTGAACCTGGGAGAGTAGAGGGAAAGTCTTTCTTGCCTACACATGCATGACTCAGCTTTGATCCCCACCCCCCATATTTAAGTCTTCATACTTCAGGTTTTAAGTCTTCAGCAGCCTCTTTTTAAAAAAATTTTTTATTTTATTTTTTAATAAATTTATTTATTTACTTATTTTTGGCTGAATTGGGTCTTCGTTGCGTGCAGGGGCTTCTCTCTAGTTGCGTTGAGCAGGGGCTACTCTTTGTTGGGGTGCACAGGCTTCTTTGCTGTGTCTTGTTGCAGAGCACAGGCTCTAGGTGCATGGGCTTCAGTAGTTGTGGCTCGCAGGCTTTAGAGCGCAGGCTCAGTAGTTGTGGCTTAGCTGCTCCATGGCATGTGGAATCTTCCTGGACCAGGCCTCGAACCCATGTCCTCTGCACTGGCAGGCAGATTCTTAACCACTGCGCCACCAGGGAAGTCCAAAATTTTTTTGTATTGGGGTAAAGTTGATTAACAATGTTGTGTTAGTTTCAGATTACAACAGAGTGATTCAGTTATACATATACATGTCTCTATTCTTCAAATTCTCTTCCCATTTAGGTTATTACAGAGTATTGAGCAGAGTTCCACGTGCTGTACAGTAGGTCCTTGTTGGTTATCTATTTTATATATAGCAGTGTGTATATGTTAATCCCAACCTCAAAATTTATCCCTCCCCCCAACCTTTCCCCTTTGGTAACCATACGTTTGTTTTCTAAGTCTGTGCTTCTGCTTCTGTTTTGTAAATAAGTTCATTTGTATCTTTTTAAGATTTCATGTAAGCGATATCATATGACATTTGTCTTTCTCTTACTTCAGTTAGTATGATACTCTCCAGGTCCATCCATATTGCTGCAGATGGCATTATTTCATTCTTTTTTTACGGCTGAGTAATATTCCATTGTATACACATACCCCATCTTCTTTATCCATTCCTCTGTCGATGGACATTTAGGTTGCTTCCAGGTCTTGGCTACTATAAGTAGGCTGCAGTGAACACTGGGATGCATGTATTCTTTCGAACCATGGTCTGCTCCAGATATATGCCTAGGACTGGGATTGCTGGATCATATGTTAGCTGTGTTTTTAGTTTTTTAAGGACCCTCCATATTGTTCTCTGTAGTGGCTGTACTGATTTACATTCCTGCCAACAGTGTAGGAGAGTTCCCTTTTCTCCACACCCTCTCCAGCATTTATTGTTTGTAGATTTTTTTGCTGATGGCCATTCTGACTGGTGTGAGGTGATATCGCATTTTAGTTCTGATTTGAATTTCTCTAATAATTAGTGATGTTGAGCATCTTTTCATGTGCCTCTTGGCCATCTGTATGTCTTCTTTGGAGAAATGTCTATTTAGGTCTTCTTCCCATTTTCTGATTGGGTTGCTTGTTTTTGTTTTGATATTGAGCTGAATGAACTGTTTGTAGATTTTGAAGATTAATCCCATTGGTTGGATCATTTGCAAATATTTTCTCCCATTCTGTGGGTTGTGTTTTAGTTTTGTTTATGGTTTCCTTTGCTGTGCAAAAGCTTTTTAGTTTAATTACATCCCACTTGTTTATTTTTATTTCTATTACTCTAGGAGATGGATCAAAAGGGACATTGCTGTGATTTATGTCAAAGAATGTTCTTCCTATGTTTTCATCTAAGACTTTTATAGATTTGCTGTAGAGTCTGTTATGTGAGCTGCATGGTGGCCTGGAGGGGAGGATGGCAGCCCGCAGCCTCCAGGCACCCCCGCTGTGCTCCTGCCCCTCTCCCCCCACCATTTCACCACATTCTTCTCAGTCTCTCTTCCTTCTCCTGCCAGAGTTAATTTTTCTAAAACAATTGTATCATGACAGGACTCACCCCCACCCCAGAAGAAGCCTGTGGTGGTGCCCAGTGATTACAGATAAAGAACAATTCCAAGGTGATGCCCAAGGCCTCTTAAAATCTGGATCCCATCTTTTGTTTCAGTATCATCTCTGTCATTTCTTCACAAGCAAAAGATGCTCCCATTATTTAGGTACTGCTCTCAGAATGCACCTTGCTTCTGTCACATCCAAATGCCCTTCTGGTACTGCTCCTTTTAGAACGCCTTGCCCCCTTTCTCCATCTGGAGAAACCTCACTCACCTTAGGGCTGGTTCACATGTAATCTCTGAACAATGCCTTCCCTGAGCTTCTAGACAGAGGACAATTATTCACTCCTCCCTGCATCTGTAGTCCTTTGTACTTACCTCTTATCGACTGCGTTGGCATTCCTGTGTGCCTCGGTCTTTTCTGCTAGACCGCGAGAGCCTAGAGGCCAAGAAATGCATTGATTCCACAGATTGTTTTGAATAGTATGAACATTTTAACAACATTAATTCTTTCAATCCATGAGCACACATTTATTTCTGTCTTCAAGTTCTTGCATCAAGATCTTAAAATTTTTGGTGTACAGGTCTTTTACCTCCTTGGTTAAATTTATTCTTAAGTAAATGTAAATGGTATTGTATCCTTACTTTCTTACTAGTGTACAGAAATGCAACACATTTTTGTACACTGATTTTGTATCCTGCAACTTTACTTTGTTTATTAGTTCTAACAGACTTTTGATAGAATCTTTAGGGTTTTTAAAATGTATTTATTTTTTCTATTGAAATTCATTCTATATAATTCTTAAATATAGTTTTTTACTACATTAATTGCCCTAGACTACTTATTCTAGAGATTCCATCCCAACCGTATATGTATTGGTTTTTTTTTGCCTAATTGTTCTGGCTAGGACTTACAAACTATGTTAAATGTAAGTGATGAGAGTGGGCATCCTTGTCTTTTCCTGATCTTAGAGAAAAAGCTTTCAGCTTTTTTCACTGTTATATTAGCTGTGTGCTTATCATATGTGGCCTTTATTATGTTCATGTATGTTCCCTCTATACCCACTGTGTTGAGAGTTTTTATCATAAATGGATATTGAATTGTGTCAAACGCTTTTTCTGTCTCTGCTGAAATGATCATATGATTTTTTCATTCTGTTAATGTGGTGTATCACATTGATTAATTTGCAGATGTTGACCCATCCTTGCATTCCTGGAATAAATACCACTTGATCAGTGTATGACCCTTTTAATGTATTTTTTTGTTTTTACTAGTAAATACACCTTTTGTTATTTATTTATTTATTTTTAAACATCTTTACTGGAGTATAATTGCTTTCCATTGTTGTGTTAGTTTCTGCTGTATAACAAAGTGAATCAGCTATACATATACATCTATCCCCATATCCCCTCCCTCCCTCTTGCATCTCCCTCACATGGCTCTAGGTGGTCGCAAAGCACTGAGCTGGTCTCCCTGTGCTATGCAGCTGCTTCCCACTAGCTACCTATTTGACATTTGGTAGTGTATATATGTCCATGCCACTCTCTCACTTCATCCCAGCTTAACTTTCCCCCTCCCTGTGTCCTCAGGTCCATTCACTATGCCTGCATCTTTATTCCTGTCCGGCCCCAAGGTTCTTCAGAACTGTTTTTTTTAGATTGCATAAATATGTGTTAGCATACAGTATTTGTTTTTCTCTTTCTGACTTCACTCTGTATGACAGTCTCTAGATCCACCCACCTCATGACAAATAACAATTTTGTTTCTTTGTATGGCTGAGTAATATTCCATTGTATATATGTGCCACATCTTCTTTATCCATTCATCTGTCGATGGACACTTAGGTTGCTTCCATGTCCTGGCTCTTGTAAATAGTGCTGCAATGAACATTGTGGGACATGATGCTTTTTGAATTATGGTTTTCTCAGGGTATATGCCCAGTAGTGGGATTGCTAGGTCGTATGGTAGTTCTATTTGTAGTTTTTTAAGGAACCTCCATACTGTTCTCCATAGTAGCTGTATCAGTTTACATTCCCACCAACAGGGCAAGAGGGTTCCCTTTTCTCCACACCCTCTCCAGCATTTATTGTTTGTAGATTTTTGGTTGATGGTCATTCTGACTGGTGTGAGGTGATACCTCATTGTAGTTTTGATTTGCATTTCTCTAATGACTAGTGATGTTGAGCATCCTTTCATGTGTTTGTTGGCAATCTGTATATCTTCTTTGGAGAAATGTCTATTTAGGTCTTCTGCCCATTTTTGGATTGGGTTGTTTGTTTTTTTGATATTGAGCTGCATGAGCTGCTTGTATATTTTGGAGATTAATCCTTTGTCAGTTGCTTCATTTGCAAATATTTTCTCCCATTCTGAGGGTTGTCTTTTAATCTTGTTTATCATTTCCTTTGCTGTACAAAAGATTTTAAGTTTCATTAGGCCCCATTTGTTTATTTTTGTTTTTATTTTCATTTCTCTAGGCATTGGGTCAAAAAGGATCTTGCTGTGATTTATGTCCTAGAGTGTTCTGCCTATGCTTACCTCTAAGCATTTTATAGTGTCTGGTCTTACATTTAGGTCTTTAATCCATTTTGAGTTGATTTTTGTGTATGGTGTTATGAAGTGTTCTAATTTCATTCTCTTACATGTAGCTGTCCAGTTTTCCCAGCACCACTTATTGAAGAGGTTGTCTTTCCTCCATTGTGTATTCTTGCCTCCTTTATCAAAATAAGGTGACCATATGTGCATGGGTTTATCTCTGGGCTTTCTACCCTGTTCCATTGATCTATATTTCTGTTTTTGTGCCAGTACCATACTGTCTTGATTACTGTAGCTTTGCAGTATAGTCTGAAGTCAGGGAGCCTGAGTCCTCCAGCTCCATTTTTTTCTCGAGATTGCTTTGGCTATTTGGGGTCTTTTGTGTTTCCATACAGATTGTGAAATTTTTTGTTGTAGGTCTGTGAAAAATGCTATTGGTAGTTTGATAGGGATTGCATTGAATCTGTAGATTGCTTTGGGTAGTAGAGTCATTTTCACAATGTTGATTCTTCCAATCCAAGAACATGGTATATTGCTCCATCTGTCTGTATCCTGTTTAATTTCTTTCATCAGTGTCTTATAGTTTTCTGCATACAGGTCTTTTGTCTCCTTAGGTAGGTTTATTCCTAGATATTTTATTCTTGGCATATAGTTGCTTGTGGTAATCTCTCATGATCCTTCCTTTTTTTTGCAGTATCAGTTGTTACTTCATTTTCATTTCTAATTCTGTTGATTTGAGTCTTCTCCCTTTTGTTCTTGATGAGTCTGGCTAAAGTTTTATCAATTTTGTTTATTTTCTCAAAAAAACCAGCTGTTTTATTGATCTTTGCTATCATTGCCTTAATTTCTTTTTCATTTATTTCTAATTTGATCTTTATGGTTTCTTTACTTCTGCTAACTTTGGGGTTTTTTTGTTCTTCTTTCTCTAATTGCTTTAGGTGTAAGGTTAGGTTGTTTATTTGAGATGTTTCTTGTTTCTTGAGGTAGGATTGTATTGCTATAAACTTCCCTCTTAGACCTGCTTTTGCTGCATCCCATGGGTTTTGCACCATCATGTTTTCATTGTTATTTGTTTCTAGGTATTTTTTTATTTCCCCTTTGATTTCTTCAGTGACCTCCTGGTTATTTAGTAGTGTATTGTTTAGCCTCCATGTGTTTGTATTTTTACAGATTTTTTCCTGTAATTGATATTTAGTCTCATGGTGTTGTGGTCGGAAAAGATACTTAATGTGTATTCAATTTTCCTAAATTTACCAGGGCTTGAGTTGTGACTCAAGATATGATCTATCCTGGAGGATGTTCCATGAGCACTTGAGAAGAAAGTGTATTCTGTTGTTTTTGGATGGAATGTCCTATAAATATCAATTAAGTCCATCTTGTTTAATGTGTCATTTAAAGCTTGTGTTTCCTTATTTATTTTCATTATGATTGATCTGTCCATTGGTGAAAGTGGGGTGTTAAAGCTCCCTACTACTATCATGTTACTGTCAATATCCCCTTTTATGGCTGTCAGCATTTGCCTTATGTATTGAGGTGCTCCTATGTTGGCTGCATAAATATTTACAATTGTTGTAACTTCTTGGATTGATCCCTTAATCATTATGTAGTGTCCTTCTTTGTCTCTTATAATAGTCTTTATTTTAAAGTCTATTTTGTCTGATATGAGAATTGCTACTCCAGCTTTCTTTTCATTTCCATTTGCATGGAATAACCTTTTTCCATCCCTTCACTTTCAGTCCATATGTGCCCCTAGGTCTGAAGTGGGTCTCTTGTAGACAGTATATATACAGGTCTTGTTTTTGTATCCATTCAGCTAGTCTATGTTTTTGGTTGGAGCATTTAGTCCATTTCCATTTAAGGTACTTATCGATATGTATGTTCCTATTCCCATTTTCTTAATTGTTTTGGGTTTGTTATTGTAGGTCTTTTCCTTCTCTTGTGAAGTTCCTTTAGCATTTGTTGTAAAGCTGGTTTGGAGGTGCTGAATTCTCTTAACTTTTGCTTGTCTGTAAAAGTTTTAATTTCTCCATGAAATCTGAATGAGATCCTTGCTGGGTAGAGTAATCTTGGTTGTAGGTTTTTCCCTTCCATCACTTTAAATATGTCCTGCCACTCCCTTCTGGCTTGCAGAGTTTCTGCTGAAAGATCAGCTGCTAACCTTATGGGGATTCCCTTGTATGTCATTTGTTGCTTTTCCCTAGCTGCTTTTAATATTTTTTCTTTGTATTTAATTTTTGTTAGTTTGATTGATAATGTGTCTTGGCGTGTTTCTCCTTGGGTTTATCCTGTATGGGACTCGGTGCTTCCTGGACTTGATTATTTCCTGTCCCATATTAGAGGAGTTTTCAACTATAATCTCTTCAAATATTTCCTCAGTCCCATTTTTTTCCTCTTCTTTTTCTGAGACCCCTATAATTCGAATGTTGGTGTGTTTAATGTTGTCCCCAAGATCTCTGAGACTGTCCTTAATTCTTTTCATTCTTTTTTCTTTATTCTGCTCTGCAGTAGTTATTTCCACTATTTTATCTTCCAGGTCACTTATCCATTCTTCTGCTATTGATTCCTTCTCGAGAACTGTTAATTTCATTTATTGTGTTGTTCATCATTGTTTGTTGGCTCTTTAGTTCTTCTAGGTCCTTGTTAAATGTTTCTTGTATTTTCTCCATTCTATTTCCTAAGATTTTGGATCATCTTTACTGTCATTACTCTGAATTCTTTTCCAGGTAGACTGCCTATTTCTTCTTCATTTGTTTGGTCTAGTGGGTTTTTACCTTGCTCCTTCATCTGCTGTGTATTTCTCTGTCATTTTGCTTAACTTCCTGTGTTTGGGGTCTCCTTTTCACAGGCTGCAGGTTCGTAGTTCCTGTTCTTTTTGTGTCTGCCCCCAGTGGGTAAGATTGGTTCAATGGGTTGTGTAGGCTTCCTGGTGGAGGGGACTGGTGCCTGTTTTCTGGTGGATGAGGCTGGATGTTGTCTTTCTGGTGGGCAGGACCACGCCTGGTGGTGTGTTTTGGGGTGTCTGTGAACTTATGATTTTAGGCAGCCTCTCTGTTAATGGGTGGGGTTGTGTTCCTGTATTGCTAGTTGTGTGGCATGGGGTGTCCAGCACTGTAGCTTGCTGCTCGTTGAGTGGAGCTGGGTCTTAGCATTGAGATGGAGATCTCTGGGAGACCTCTTGCTGACTAATATTATGTGGGGCTGGGAGGTCTCCTGTGGTCCACTGTCCTGAACTCAGCTCTCCCACCTCAGAGGCTCAGGCCTGACACCTGGCCGGAGCATCAAGACCCTGTCAGCCACACAGCTCAGAAGAAAAGGGAGAAAAATAAATAAAATAAAAAAATAAAGTTATTAAAATAAAAAAATTAAAAAATATTTTTAAAATTAAAAAGTAATTAAAAAAGAAGAGAGCAACCAAACCAATAAACAAATCCACCAATGATAACAAGCATTAAAAGCTGAACTAAGATAAAGATCAGAAATTAGTCTGTCACATACAGCAAACCGCCCAAGTCTATAGTTGCTCCCAAAGTCCACTGCCTCAATTTTGGGATGATTCATTGTCTATTCAGGAATTCCACAGATGCAGGGTACATCAAGTTGATTGTGGAGATTTAATCCCCTGCTTCTGAGGCTGCTGGGAGAAATTTCCCTTTCTCTTCTTTGTTCACACAGCTCCTGGGGTTCAGCTTTGGATTTGGCCCCACCTCTGTGTGTAGTGCCTGAGGGCGTCTGTTCCTGTCCAGACAGGATGGGGTTAAAGGAGTGGCTGATTAGGGGGCTCTGGCTCATTCAGCTGGGGAAAGGGAGGGGTAGAGAATGAGGGGTGAGCCTGCAGCGGCAGAGGCCCATGTGATGTTGCAACAGCCTGGGGCGTGCTGTGTGTTCTCCCAGGGAAGTTGTCCCTGGATCACAGGACCCTGGCAGTGGCGGGCTGCACTGGCTCCTGGGAGGGGAGGTGTGGAGAGTGACCTGTGCATGCCCACAGGATTCTTGGTGGCTACAGCAGCAGCATTAGTGTTTCATGCCCGTCTCTGATGTCTGTGCTGATAGCCGTGGCTTGCGCCTGTCTTTGAAGCTCGTTTAGGCAGTGCTCTGAATCTCCTCTCCTCATGCACCCCAAAACAATGGTCTCTTGCCTCTTAGGCAGGTCCAGACATTCCCCCAGACTCCCTCCTGGATAGCTGTGGTGCACTAGCCCCCTTCAGGCTGTGTTCACGCAGCCAACCTCAGTCCTCTCCCTGGGATCTGACCTCCAAACCCTGAGCCTCTGCTCCCAGCCCCTACCTGCCCCGGCGGGTGAGCAGACAAGCCTCTTGGGGGTGGTGAGTGCTGGTCGGCACCAATCCTCTGTGCACGAATCTCTCCACTTTGCCCTCTGCACCCCTGTTGCTGTGCTCTCCTCCATGGCTCTGAAGCTCCCCCCGCCCACTCCCTGTCTCCACCAGTGAAGGGCCTTCCCAGTGTGTGGAAACTTTTCCTCCTTCACAGCTCCCTCCCGCTGGTACAGGTCCTGTCCCTATTCTTTTGTCTCTGTTTTTTCTTTTTTCTTTTGCCCTACCCAGGTACGTGGGGAGTTTCCTGCCTTTTGGGAGGTCTGAGGTCTTCTGCCAGCGTTCAGTAGGTGTTCTGTAGGAGTTATTCCACATGTAGATGTAGTTCTGATGTATTTGTGGGGAGGAAGGTGATCTCCACGTCTTTCTCCTGCGCCATCTTGAAGGTCCTCTTAATGTATTGTTGAATTCAGTTTGCTAGTATTTTGTTGAGGATTTTTGCATCTATATTCATCAGGGATATTGGCCTATAATTTGTGTGGGAGGGTATGTGTGTGGCATCCTTGTTTGATTTTGGTATCAGGGTAATTCTGACCTTGTAAAATGAGGGCAAGTCATTTTAAAAAAGTTATTTTAAAACCTTGTTTGGAAGTGTTCCCTCTTCGGTTTTTGGGGGAAGAGTTTGTGAAGAATTGATACTAATTCTTTAAATATTTAGTAGAATTTACCTGTGTGGCTGCCTGGTCCTGGATTTTTGTTTGTTGGGAGGTTTTTGATTATTGATTCAATCTCCTTACTGGTAATTGGTCTGTTCAGATTTTCTATTTCTTTGTAGAAGTTGAAAATGTATTTAATACAGCTAACCTACTGAACATTGTAGCTTAGCCTAGCCTACCTTAAACATGCTCACACCACTTACATTAGCCTACAGTTGGGCAAAATCATCTAACCCATAGTCTATTTTAAAATAAAGTGTAATTTATTGAGATTCTACTGAAAGTGAAAAATGGAATGGTTGTTAAGGGCACTGGTTGTTTACCCTGTGATTACATGGCTGACTGGGAGCTGTGGCTTGCTGCTGCTGTCCAGCACCACAAGAGAGAATCATACAGAAGATTTACATTCAGATTTGAAGTATAGTTTCTACTAAATGCATGTCACTTTTGCATCATCATAATTCAGGGACTATCTGTACATTTCTAGAAATGTATTGATTTCTTCTAAGTTGTTGGTGTATACTTGTTTATAGTAAAATTGTTCATAGTCTCCTTGATCTTTTGTATTTCTGTGGTAATCAGCTGTAATGTCTCCTCTTTGATTTCTGATTTTGAGTCCTCTCTTTTTCCTTGGTGATACTAGCTAAAGGTTTGTCAATTTTGTTTCTTTTCTAAAAAAAAAGTGACTTAGTTTCATTGATCTTTTAAAGTCTCTATTTCATTTAATTCCACTCTGAACTTTGTCATTTTCTCTCTGTGTACTAACACCGGACATCATTTCTTCTTCTCTTGAGTTCTTGAGGTGTGAAAGTGAAGTGGTTTATTTGAGATGTTTCTTGCTTCTTGATGTAGGCATTTATCATTATGAAATTCCCTCTTCCAACTGCTTTTGCTTCCCTCTTCGAACTTTTCCCATAAGTTTTGTTATATTGTATTTTTACTTGCCTTGAGGTATATTTTGATCTGTTTTTTGACCTATTGATTGGTCAGTAACATGTTGTGTAATCTCCACATATTTGCGACTTTTCAGTTGTATTCTCCTAATTGATTTCTAGTTTCATACTGTTATGGATGGAAAATATGCTTGATATGACTTCACCCTTCTTAAATTTCATAAGACTTGTTTTAACATATGACCTATTGTGAAGAATGTCCCATGTATGCTTGAGAAGATTGTGTATTCTGTTGCTTTTTTAGACGGTATGTTCTGTACATGTCTGTTAAGGTCACTGATGTACTTAACACCAGACTTAACTAATGTCATTTAAGGATGATATTTCCTTACTGATTCTCTGGGATGATCTATCCACTGATTAACATCCCTACTCTGATTGTATTGCTGTCTATTTCTCCCCTTAGATCTGTTAATATTTGCTTTATATAATTAGGTGCTCCTCTTTTGGGTGCATAAATATTTACAAATGTTAAATTCTCTTGTTGGATTGACCCCTTTATCATTATATAATGACCTTCTCGATTCCTTATTACAGTCTTTGTCTAGAAGTCTATTTTGTTTGATCTAAGTATAGCTACTCCAGCTTTCTTTTGGTTTCCATTTACATGGATTATCTTTTTCCATCCCTTCACTTACATTCTGCATGTGCCCTTACATCTGAAGTGAGTCTCTTTTAGACAGGATAGAGATGTGTCTTGTTTTTTAAAATCCATTCAGCCACTCTCTGTCTTTGGATTGGAGCATTTAATCCATTTACATTTGAGTATTGATAGGTATGTACTTATTGCCATTGAAGATTTTTTTTTTCTGGCTGTTTTGAAATTCCTTTGTTCCTTGTCTTGCTCTCTTCTTTTGTGACTTGATGATTTTCTATAGTGTTATGCATAGATGCCTTTATATTTTGTGTATCTACCAAAAATTTTTGCTTAGTGTTTACCATGAGGCTGACATAAAATAGACTGTTGTAAGTTGATGACAGCTTAAGTTTGAATGCATTCTAAAGCTTTACATTTTTGCACCACACCCCATGTTTTGTGTTTTTGATGTCATTTACGTTATCTATCTTGTGTATCCATTAACAAATTATTGTAATTACAGTTTTTACCTTTTCTGCCTTTTAACCTTCATACTAGATTTATAAATGGTTAACCAATCACCTTTATACATCATTAGAGTATTCTGAATTTTACTATATATTTACCAATGAAATTTATACTGTCATATGTTTTGTTACTAATTAGAGCCCTTTACTATCAGTAAAGAAGTCCTTTTAACAGTTCTAGTAAGGCTGCTGTAGTGGTGATGAACTCCTTCAGCTTTTGCTTGTTAGGAAAACTCTTTATCTGTCCTTCAAATCTGAAGGAAAACTTTTGTGGGTAGAGTATTCTTGATTGGCAGGTTTTTTTTCCTTTCAGCACTATGAATATATCATACTACTCCCTTCTGGCCTGCAATGTTTCACCTGAGAAAACTGCTAATAGTCTTGTAGGGGTTCCCTTGTACAAAACGAGTTGTTTTTCTCTTCAAGATTCTCTAATTATAAAGTGTCTTGATATGACTGTCTTTGGTTTATCTTATTGAAACTCCCAGGGCTTCCTGGATCTGAATGACTGTTTCCTTTCCCAGGTTAGGGATGTTGTCAGCCATTATTTCTTCAAATAAATTTTCTGCCCCTTTCTCTTCTTCTGGACTCCTATAATGCCAGTGTTGTCTGCTTGATATTATCCTATAAGTCCATTAAGCTATCTTTCCTCTTTTTCATTCTTTTTTCTTTTTGCTGCTCTGATAGGGTGAGTTCCACTGCCCTTTGAGTTCACAGATTCTATCCTCTATATCTAGTCTGTTGTTGAACTCCTCTAGAGCACTTTTCAGTTGTTACTATATTCTTCAGCTCTGTGACTTCTATTTGTGCTTTCTTATATTTTTCATTTCTTTGTTGAAATTCTCACTTTGTTCCTCCATTCTTCGCATGAGCTCTGTGAGCATCTTAATGACTATTATATTGAATCTTTATTAAGTAAATCACTTATCTCCATTTCATGAAGGATTTTTCCCTGAGGTTTTATCTTGCTCTTCCACTTGGAATGTATTCCTCTGTTTCTTTATTTTGCTTGACTCTTGTTGGTTTCTATGCATTAGCTAAAACTGCCACCTCTCCCAGTTTTGAAGGAGTGACCTCATGTAGGGGATGAAACTTAGCCCTGCCCCAGCTCTTGGTTTTCTCTCAAACCTTCGTGATTGTTCAAGTAGCCTACTTGATTTTTAAAGGTTCCCTACTTTAGGGCATGCCATGATCAACCAACGTTCCAAAGGTGAGGATCTCAAAAAACACTTAGATTTAGGCTGACTGGAAGCCATAGCCTTAGGCAAAAGTACGCAAATGCTCTCTTTACACTGAGCCCTGGGGTGATAGTTAAGAACTTTTTTTTTTTCTTTGCTACCATCGCACTGAACTTGTGAACACAAGCCCTGCTGGTCACTGAGCCCGGATAACAAGAACTATGGCCTCTGGTTGGCAGACACAAGAGCCAGTGTGCCTGACGTACACAAGGCTCCTTTCTTGGACACACTGATGACCTGAGGTCAGGGAGGGTGTAAAGGTGGCCTATGCTTTTCTCCTCTGGCTAGGATTGTAATTGGCCCCTTCCTGTGTGTTTAATTACAAGCCTGCCCCTTGGGCCACAACAATGAAAATAAGCCTCTTTCACAGAAAGACTGGGGTGTGTTTCAGTCTGCTCTCTCTGTGCTGTGCCTTGGGTGGGGTAGCCAATTAAGAACTTGTTCTCCATTTGTAACAGTCCTGCAGGGCTTGTGAGTGAAAGCCTCACTGGCCAACAGAACCTGGCAATATAGTGGTGTCCCCTGGTCAGCAGCCACAAGCTTCAGGGTGCCAGTGAAATATCCAGCCTCCTTTGTGAGAGGTGCTGACAAGCTGGGGCAAGGAAGGGTGCAAAATGGTACCTGCTGGCCTCCTCTGTGAAGAGTATTTCACAGGCCCCTGGATGAGTGTTAAATTACATGCCTGCCCCTCAGACTGAAGCTTTAGGATAAGGAAATAAGCCTCTTTCACAGAAAGACTGGGCACTTTTCACTTGGCTGCCTCTGCTCTGGGACCTGGAGAGGAGAACCTATACCAGCCTTTGAAGAAGAGCTATTTCTCACTTCACTATAGACTTGTGGGTCTTGTGTATGAAGCCTTGGTGGCTTTCAAAGTTCTATGTCTTGGGGCTCATCTCTCAGGTGCAGGTCTTAAATGTTGGGGCACCCAATGTGGGGTTCAAACCCTTCCCTCTTTAGGGAAAAGCTCAAGGTTATGAGTTCCCTCTTGATTAGGAGTTGCCGTGCTGTGCGTGGGGTCTATGGCCTCTCCTACGTGCTTCGACATTTTTTTTCCTCCAGTGTGTAAATTGTTCTGTATGTAGATTCAGGGTTCTGTGGGAGCAGGTGAGTTTAGGATCCTCCTATGACCATCTTGAACTGGAATTTCCCCTCCGTTCCCTCCTCTGACATGCAGGTATGGCAATGTTTAACTCAATAAAAAAACAAGGTGATTGTATCAAAATAGGGCTGTGCTGAGGAATAAATGGGATACAGCACATGTGAAAACATTCAGCATATCACTGGGCTCCTGTTAAGCACTCAGTAGAACAAACCATTATATTACCACCTGTTTTCATCATTGTGAGTTAGATACTTTGTTTCTGTATTGGTTTGCTCTCCTGTCATTATGTGGTGACGTCTCTCAAGGATTTACATGCTTATTGCATAAGCCATACGGACAATAGTCAACATTCACTTAGGCTGATTTTTTTTTGAGGTTATTCCCTATCTTTAGTTTTAGATAGTCTTAAGTTTGTTATTCTATTATGGTTTTCCTTTTTCTGCCAATGCAAGCATTTTCCAAATTTTACTTCCTTAACTATCACGTAAACCATTTTAAAAAATGGAGTTAGTTACTAATGAATCCTGGCGGGTGTTTGCTCTATCTGGGCAGCCCACCCATTAGGATTTTTTAGTAGAATTTTATTACATAGAAACAACAATGTTACTTTGTCCAGCTACTCTGGCAAATGAAAATATCAAGTTGTCATCCCTTTACAAAACTACACACCTAAGTTTTCAAGTACAGTTACATAAACAAAAACACCTATGGTTACAAGGTGTTTGTATGTTCTTAGTTTTTATCTGTAAACCCAAGCAACAAAGACTCCATGCAGAAAGCTGAAGAGGTTTTCATCATGCTAGAGGTTTTTTCAGAGTCAAGGTTTTCAAAAAGACAGGTAAGCTGTTGGATAGAAATAGCTTCTGAAGATATATCACATCTGTCCAAAAATGAAAATCATTTTTCGTGCCCAGCATTTTCTAAGAAAGTGTTTTATTCTCATGCTGTGAAAGACAGACAAACCAAAACCAATGATGTGGAAAAATAATGATCTCCATTTCTCTACAATTACCATAGCTTTTTATTCAAGTAGCACAAGTGCTCAATATGCTGCTTTTAGGGGGTTATATTTTTCTGACTTTTGAACCAATGTGCCAAAGGGAAAGAAGGTTATTCAAAGGCAAAAGTAGAAGAGCAAATACTGATGAAGCCTGATACAGGAAATAGGAAGGGAGTGATATCTGCCAGTTTTCTTTTGACTTATGCCTCTTTCCCTGAATGAGTGGGTGCAGGCGGCCAGGTTTTTGCTTTACTGTCTGGCATTATCAATCCTTTGTGGACAGTATTAACCAAACATTCCTTGAGATTCCATGATTATTTCTGTATTTCACCTGATGTTGGGACAGCCACCATGGCAGCATCAAATGTTTGCTTAGTCATTACATATTCACTCATTCAACAAATTAATGACAAAATTGTTGAAATAAGGAGAGTACCAGGTGTAAGACTGGGGATAGAGTGGAGGAGACCATCACATGCCCATGGCAGGATGGCGGTTTCTCTTCCCTTTGTCACTTGTTTCCCTTCCTCTCCTTATTCTATTGGGAATGGAAAATTTTGCATAATAACCCATGGCAGTTATGGTATGAGTGTGATTAAAGAATGACAGTGTCTCTTGGCAGGAATGTAAATTGGTTCAGCCATTATGGAACACAGTAAGGTGGTCCCTCAAATAATTAAAAATAGAATGATCTAGCAATCCCACTCCTGGGTATATATCTGAAGTGAAATCACTGTCTTGAAGCAGTATCTGCACCCCCATGTGCACTGCAGCATTATTTACAGTAGTCAAGACATAGAAACAACCTAAGTGTCCCAAACCAGATGAATGGATAAAGGGACGGTGGTATAAATATATATACATAATGGAATATTATTCAGCCATCAAAAGGAGGGAAACATCCTACCTTTTGTAACAACATGGAAGGACCTCGAGACCATTTTACTAAATGAAATGAGATTATACAACATTTTTCATTCTCTAATTTATGTGTGGAATCTAAAGAAGTCGAACTCATAGAAATAGAGAGTAAAATTGTGGTTGCCAGGGGCTGGGAAATGGGGAGATGCTGGTCAAAGAGTACAGACTGTCAGTTCTACCCTGGGGATGTAATGTACAGCATGGTGACAATAGTTAATAATACTGTATTGTATACTTGAAAGCTACCCCAAGAATAAATGTTCTAACCACACACACATATGCACATGGTAACTAAGTGAGGTGATGTATATGTTAACTAACCTTCATTATTTTGCAATATATATGTGTATCAGAACATCATGCTGTACACTTTAAACCTACACAATGTTAATTCACAGCTCAATACAGCTGAGGGAAAAAAAAGAATGACAGTGTCCATCCTCACCCTCCCAGGAATAAGAACCACTGGGTGAATGAGTCCCTTCACCAGGCCACAAGGAGCAGCAGCAGGATGGGCTGGGTTGAGAACAGGGCAGTGGAAAAGAAGAGCAGCATGCCAAGGGACAAAAGGACTTCTGGGCCACCCTATCTGACTGACTCTTTAAAGACTAAAGATGTAGAAAAGGCAAACAGTGATTTGCAGCACATCCTAGAATTACTGTGTGTTTGTAATCAGCATGGAGCTGTGAGCACAGAGTGGTTAGTACTCTGAGCTGTGTAATCAACAAGGAGTACGATTATGCTGTTTTCCATTACGGGCTCTACCTGCAGGCCCTTCCAGACATCTCAGGACACATTGCAGTGTTACATGTCATTTCTCTAATTTTTCCATGGAGATGAAAATTTGTTACCTCCTGAGCATACAGAAAACAATGTGGAAATCATTAGGGCACTTCTATTAATTACCAAACGTTGAAGCCATGCTAGATAGTATTAGGTTTCTACAATAGTAAACACCCATCCTATGCTTGCACTTGGTTCTTTGGTAGTCCAGATTCAGAGGCTTAATCTCTTCCATTCTACAACTATTCTCCAAATTTAAGGTCACCTCTTGTTCCAAGACAGCTGCTAGGGTGCCAGCCATCAGGGTCAGAAGGAGGAGGTTAAAGGGACAAATCTCCCAGGCACGTCATCTCTTTTTGAAGAGCTATGTAAACTTCCATAGTACCTTTTCACTACCATCTCATTAGCCAGGACTGATTTAAATGGCCACATCTTTTTTTTTTTTAACCTTATTGGAGTATAATTGCTTTACAATGGTGTGTTAGTTTCTGCTTTATAACAAAGTGAAGCAGCTATATGTATACATATATCCCTATATCTCTTCCCTCTCCCTCCCTTCTAGGTGGTCACAAAGCACCGAGCTGATCTCCCTGTGCTATGCGCTGCTTCCCACTAGCTATCTGTTTTACATTTGGTAGTGTATATATGCCCATACCACTCTCTCGCTTCGTCCCAGCTTACGCTTCCCCCTCCCCATGTCCTGCCCCTAGGTTCTTCAGAACCATGGTTTTTTTTTAGATTCCATATATATGTGTTAGCATATGGTATTTGTTTTTCTCTTTCTGACTTACTTCACTCTGTATGACAGTCTCTAGGTCCATCCACCTCACTACAAACAACGAACTCAATTTCATTTCTTTTTATGTAAATGGCCACATCTTGGTGTACTGCCGGCTGGGAAATGTGGTTTTTCAGTCGCTCACATTGCTACTCCAACTAAAACTGGAGTTCTGATACTAAGAGAAAGGGAAGAATATATATTGGGTAAACAACTCACGAAAAACTACATATGTCCTAAGAGTTAAAGTTACCATTAACCATTTCACTATGTGAATGATATATTCACTTGAGTATGCTGTAAAACTCTGGCTGTTAGAAAGGCAGGAGTGGGCTTCCCTGGTGGCACAGTGGTTAGAAATCCACTTGCCAATGCAGGGGACCACGGGTTTGAGCCCTGGTCCAGGAAGATCCCACATACCACAGAGCAACTAAGCCCGTGAGCCACAACTACTGAAGCCTGTGCACTGCAACGAAGACCCAATGCAGCCAAAAATAAATACAAGAAAGGCAGGACTAATTTTCTTTCTCTTCCTCCAGTGCAACTGTGTTCACATGCTCCTAAGCAGAGTTTCCTTATAAGAAAATTGCTAATTTTGAAGCAACTAAAAGAATAGGAATCATACAATTGGGTAGACTGTATGAGAAGGCAAGCAAGCATGGTACCAGTTCAAGGTTCATACCTTACTCTATTAATTAGCTCAAACGTCTACTGAGCACCTATTATATCATAGGTCCTCTGCTAGTTATAAAGATGATGAAAAATCTCTACCATCCCAAAGCTCTCCATCTAGTGGGAAAAATGCCCAGTGCACATGATGACCACCTTTCCATACATGCTACAAGAGAGGAGAGGTCATGAGAGAAGGGGCAAAGGATGAGCAGTCAGACTTGTCTGGAAGAGAGAGAAGCCCTTCACGGAAGAGGTGACGTGGGGGAAAAGGCAGTTCAGGAAACTTCTAGACTGTCCAGGTGGGGGCAGTTCTATATTCCAGATAGAAAACAGCCCGAAAATTGTTTGAGACAGACAGACTGCAGGAGGTGATGGGGGAGAGGACCGAGGCCGTGAGGCACAAGCACCCCCAGAGCTATGACATGTGTGACCACCTCTGTTTCCTACCCTGGCATCTCAACCCCATGCCCAACACAACTGCTGCTGCTACCTGCCAAAATTTCACTTGTTGTCTGTCCTCCAACACCGCCTCTATCAGACTTAAGTAACCACCCAGGTGAAAGGGTTAAGTCTCAGCCTTCACTCCCTGCCGTCCATCCCACCCACCCCCTTAGATCTCCACCAGCCCAAGGAGTGGATTTTTGGAAATGTACATCTGTTGATTATACTCCGTCTATAGAAAACCAACACTTCACCAGCCCCAAGGCAAAGTTCAGACTCCTAGTGCAGCATTGAATTTCACTGTTCCCTCTGCCTACCTTCCCAGTCTCCCCTCTGCCGTGGCCACAGACAAGCAAGACCCTGGCTCCTGTGCAATCCCAGCCGCCGTCTCACAGCACAGAGGGCTGCGCTTGGGAGTGACACACATCACTTCCCAGGTTCCACTGGGAAATCGTGCTTTTGCCACACCAAACTGCAAGGGAGGCTGGACCTGCTCGTTTGTTTTATAGCTTTGTCCTTTTACTTGTCATGCTCTAAATTTTCTCTGACTATCTTATTAACAAATCACTTCCATTTCATGGTTGCAATAGCTTCTCAATGTTCTGTATGAGCAATTTTAAATTCTAATCTCTGAAAGTTTTTTAATTGGAAAAAATGTTTTAAAAATTCTTTTTCCATCGGGGTCCTTTATTTGGCGTGTTCATTTTAGCTTGTCTCTGGTGCTGTTGGTTTTCCTTAAATAATGATTGACAACACTTGCTTACTGTGTATCAGATATTGATACTACTGACATAGAGGTAAGCATTTACCTACAGCAATCACATTGAATATTTACGACACTTCTCTAAGGTAGGTCCTGTTACTTCCCCATCATGCAAATGAGGAAACAGGCACAGAGTGTTACTTGCCCAACATCACACAACTAAGTTAGCTGGATCCAAATCCAGATAATCCGACTGTACTGTATGGTAGACTACTTTTCAAGTGAGTAGTGCATTTTGGCTATCTGTGCATGGTTAAAAATGAAGTTGACCAATATTTTCTTTGCTTGTAGCAAAACGAACCACCATGTTCATTTCTAATACGTTCTCCTCAAACCTCTGACATTTCTCTCTCTCCTGTGCAGCTTTCCCCTAATTCATGGAGAAACTGAAGCCATCAGATGAGTGCAAACTTCCATCCCATTTCTACAGGATCCTTCTAATAATTGTAAAAGTAAGAAACACTAAATTCCTTAAAACATGATCAATATGTGGCTTCACTTGGTGGTGAGCATTAAATATTTCAATGTAAATTTAACAAATCTACTCGGTATTGCCTGAGTAATCTAGTCTCTGAATTTAATGCACCAAAAAACTATTTTAATGGCCAGAAGTAAAAACAGTACATTTCTATAGTCCTAAACCAGCAAGATGAATTAGATCTGTTTGTTATAAACATATTCCTGTACTCCTAAACTGACATGATGGTGTTAGACCTTTAAAAGACTGAAAAAAAATGCGTGGTGGAAATTTTGGAGATATGTTTGTTCTGGGAGATACTCAGCTCAATGTTATGGACAATTCCAGCCCTTCTGTCCTTCACAACAAATAACACAAATAGTAATTGAGAATAAGCCTGATCTAACAGTGTGTCCTCATTTTCTGGCACAGAGAAGACCCTCAAGAAGCATATCTGACTGGTTCTGCCTCACCCTTTCCCTGCCCAGGTGGGTGTCCGAGCCAGCCTGGACGAGGCTCTCAGTTCTCCCAAGACAAAGCTGGCTGATGGTGGCTTTGATCATTAGAGTATACGGCCCTGCTTTAATCAGCGACACAGAACACTGGCCCCAGGCCCTTGCCAGAGAAGTAGGCCTTTGAACTATGTGCTGCTCACCTTTTATTGAAGCCCTTGCCAGAAATATTGAAGGGGGTTTAAAGGACCCAAGATCAATGCATTCCTGACTGTGACCCTTTCATGGATCAAAGGCTCTGAAGTCTCTCCCTAGAAAAATACACTTAGAGAAACACATATCAAATGGTGTGTTTCACCATTTCAGCCTTTCAGAGGCCTGAGTACTCTCTGAAGCACGTACTGACCCTAGAGAAGCCAGTCCACGATGACAAAAAGAGGCTTCCATTTTTGCCAATTGTAATCCATTGGTAGTGTCAGCCAAGAGCACTGTTTTAAATGAACCTGAACCCCGTTTGGCCTTTGCACAAAAGAGCTCTATGACCTCACTCATACTGTGTGTGGGTGAGGAAAGTGCCAGGATGGGTGCTGGGCTGTTTTTGGCATCCTTGCCCTGGCAATTAAGGTAGACAGACTACCAACAAACTAATATACAGTTTTCCTTTTTGCTTTAGCTTTTAAGAATATCAGCTTAATGTAAGTAATTATTCAGGGCCTTAAATTCCACCTACATTGATACAAATTTTTATTTATATCCCTATTGATCCACTGATAACTACCCTTCCAGGCCACTCCGAATCCTTTGCAAAACAAAGCAGGATATATAGAAACAAGTAATATTTTCTGTGTCAGTATTTTAAATCCTCCATGAAACACAAACTCTCCTCCTTTGGCTTCAGACAATTCACGTAGTTTGCAACTTTAGGATTGAAGAGTATATGCTCTTAATAGATTTCTGTATATGTGGCAGCCATCATGAGGGACGCCTCAAATGTCACACCCATCTCTGTAACACGTCTTCTTTTGAATGTCTTATGCCCACGAGGCTCTATTGCTCAAACTCATTTTAAAGCACGTTTGTTTCAAAATCTGAAAACACGCTTACTATATTGGGGAATGGTTTCTGTAGCTCTGGATATAATGATAAGGCTGGTAGACCAGAGTGTGATGTTTCTACCTGCAGAATCAGCACAGGAGGAAGAGGCAGGTGGACCTGGGATCAGTCCTGGCTCAGTCACCACCATCTGTGTCCTCTCCAGAAAGTTATGGAGTCCATCTCTAAGGCTCAGCTTTCTTATACGGAACATAGGGATAAAGACAGTATCCAACTCTCAGATTCACTGTGCGGATTACATGCCACATCTTATGTAAAGTGCATGGAGTATCCTAAACACTAAATAAATATACCCTCCCTGCACCTTCCCAGCCCCTCATCACTCCAGCAATATTTACAGGTGATGTAGAGGAGGCTGAGAGCTTTCAGTCTTATTCACACCAAAAATCGCATTCTGGTAGTCAAAATAAAAGTGACCATATAACCTACATATATATAATGGAATATATATATATATATATATATATATATATACAGCCATAAAAAAGAATGAAATAATGCCATCTGCAGCAACATGGATGGACCTAGAGATTATCATATTGAGTGAAGTAAGTCAGACAGAGAAAGACAAATACCATATGATATCACTTATATGTAGAATCTAAAACAGAACTCAATTGGACTTATCTACAAAACAGAAACAGACTCACAGACAGAGATCAGACTTGTAGTTGACAAGGGGTTGGGGAGGGATGGATTGGGAGTTTAGGGTTAGCAGATGCAAATTATTATATATAGAATGGATAAACAACAAGGTCCTAGTGTATAGCACAGGGAACTAGATTCACTCTCCTGTGATAAAGCATAATGGAAAAGAATATGAAAAAGAATGTATATATAACTGACTCACTTTGCTGTACAGCAGAAATTAATACATTGTAAATCAACTATATTTCAAGAAAATAAATCTAAGCAAATAAGTGAGCCACATGATCTGAGAATAGAACAGAATAACTGAAAGAAAGCCTGTGTGAAAATCTGGAAATATGTTCCATAAAATCACTGCTTCCTTTCCTAGCTCCTCCCTCCCATGGGTAGTGGGATAAAGAAAGTGGACAAAGGTAGGAACTTAGGGTGGGGACAGCACCTGTTTTGTTGCCTGATGTGTCCCAAGTGTGAAGGTCAGCATCCTCTCATATGGATTTGGTGCTTCATAAATATTTGATATAGAGAACTGAATAGTGAGGAAGAAAATAGAATATCAAGTCCTAGAATGTTTCTATCTTCCTTGGAGTTCAGGGATGAAAATAACGATTTCTATCAGAAAACAGAAAGAAGTCTTTAAGTTTCCACCACAGAAAAGGGTGCTTGATCTTGTTCATTTTCCTCAAATACATGCAAAAAGCATCAGTGAACTGCCTCAGGAACCCCAGTGTAACAGGTTATAACTCCATCATACAGAAGCCCTGCTAAAGCTGATGCCTCTTCCATTAGGAGGCCCCCGCCCTCTTCTGACCCAGCCTGAATTTAAGTAAAAGGTGCAAAGGCTGAGACCTGAGACAAGGTAGTTCACCTGCAGGATAAGTGAACAAATTAGTTGATTTACAGTTTCATGTAAGTTTCACAAAAGACCCTGAATAGCCAAAGCAATCTTGAGAAAGAAAAACAGAGCTGGAGGAATCAGGCACCCTGACTTCAGACTATACTACAAAGCTACAGTCATCAAAACAGTATAGTACTGGCACAAAACCAGAAATATAGATCAGTGGGACAGGATAGAAAGCCCAGAAATAAACCCACTCACCTATGGTCAATTCATCTATGACAAAGGAGGCAAGAATATACAATGGAGAAAAGACAGTCTCTTCAATAAGTGGTGCCAGGAAAACTGGACAGCTACATGTAAAAGAATGAAATTAGGACATCCTCTAACCCTGTACACAAAAATAAACTCAAAATGGATTAAAGACCTAAATGTAAGACTGGATACTCTAAAACCCTTAGAGGAAAGCATAGGCAAAACACTCTTTGACATAAATCACAGCAATATCTTTTGGATTTGTCTCCTAGAGTAATGGAAATAAAAACAAAAACAAACAAATGGGACCTAATTTTTTTTTTTTTTTTGTGGTACGCGGGCCTCTCATTGTTGTGGCCTCTCTCATTGCGGAGCACAGGCTCCGGACGTGCAGGCTCAGCGGCCATGGCTCACAAGCCTAGCTGCTCCACGGCATGTGGGATCTTCCCGGACCGGGGCACGAACCCGTGTCCCCTGCATCGGCAGGTGGACTTTCAACCACTGCGCCACCAGGGAAGCGCAAGGTACCTAATTTTGCTAGTTCCTACTGTTTGCTCTCCTGATGGGTGAAACAATATACAATGAAATCTACTTAAAGCATAATATGCTACACAAGAAAGTTAGGTTAATGGGAGTCAATTGAAAATACTCTGCCAGATGAGCTAATGATTCAGTTTGCTTTTCAAAATAGACTAGCACTGAGCATCAATCTTATCATTCTCTTTAAGCACAGTCTGGACATCCAGCATCACTCACCTGCCACTGGTTAGACTGCAAAGTTTTGGGGGAAAATATCACAGCATTTTGTTTTGATGGCTAGAATCTGATAAGCAATGGCTATTGTGGTAACCAAAAATACAGTGCTGCTCTGAATATGAGGAGAGATGATGGAAACAATAGAGGGAACTGTGAAGAATGGCTTGGACAGGTGATGCTCTATGGTTTATCGTGCCTTAGGTTGGGTTCCATGGAGACAAACTCAGAGATGGAGATTTGAGAGCAGGATGCAGTGGCAGGTACACTGGGGAGAACCATCACTAAAGTAGCCATGGAAGAAGGATTGGGTGGAGGAAAATGCTGAGCTCTGGAGCTCAGATAGCCCTTCAGAATTGTCCCAGATTGAGGCAAGGGGGTTGAGCCTTTGTAGCGCCATCACTGACTAGTCCTTGGATGTGGGCTGCCCTGGGGAAGAAGCTTAACCTTGAGTGAGGCAGCTCCTTTTAACCAAATGCCCCAGAAGGGATGCAGCTGAGAGCCATCAGCTGCCAACACGCCCAGCAGCGGGTGCAATAAATACTTTGGTCCTAAATGGGTACCTGGATGGCCAATTACAGCAGCCACTGAAACTGGCAGGTTTAAATAACAATATTTTGGGCTGGTCAAAAACTTTGGGTTTTTCCGTATGATCTTATGGAAAAACCCGAACGGACTTTTTGGCCAACCCTATATTTAAGTGAGTATAACTGACTCATGATTTGCACAGAAAGGACATTTAGTAAATATTTGTTGAATGGGTGAATGAGTAGTTATTATGAGGGAAGAATGATAAGCACTGGATTTAAACTTCATCAGAAGGGATGTAAAATGAGGCTACAGGAAAATACAGAATCCACTCAGAAACCAGGAAAAGCTCCAGCTCAGATATCTGTAATGTACTTTGCCATTTGACTGAATTATTAAAATTATTCAGATTCTGTATTTAGTAAGCCTTGGGGAGAAGGTAGAGAGAAAAGTTCCAAAAGGGAACTTGGGGAATCAAGTTACAACAAGTGAGGGTACCCCTCTCCCCCTTTTCACTGTAAAATAGCGATTATTCCACTACATAAGAGTTTGACAGAAAATTTCACATCTTTAAAAAACAAATAATTAGGCTTGTGTGAAGCAGCAGAGAGAAATGAAAAGCATCACTGATCAACTCCTTCCAAAATTAATGACTCTTCCTGCTTGGAGCCCTTTCAACTAACGTGATCATCATCTAAAGCTCTTTGTGAAGGTCATTTCTGAGCACAGCCTATGCTGCTGTCTAATGGTCCAGCACCCTTTTCTCTGAGTGTTTAGACCTGCTCACCTTGCAGGCAGCAATTTAACCACAAAGACACTTTCCCAACATTATGCATTCCTACATTAGATGATGTCCTTTACTCAACATCCACATTAAAAAAAAGAGACATACAAATTAGATGTAGCAATGAATCCGTTTTATCCTGTGACTTCTATGGTGATTTCAAAAACGCTTCACCTTTTTTTTTCAGTTGCCTTCAAACTAGGTTTTTTTAGCCCATAAGCATTTCTGCCCCCCAAGATTTATCTGATTAAAGACTTAAAGGTAACATTAAATATCTTTAAACTATCATGATACTGTAACAAAAATGCATAAATCCATTGTGCTAACTATAAATTTTTACTATGACTCACTAATCTGTTCCTGTTAAGATGAAATCATTTTTGTACAGATCCCAAATGATCCTGCCATCTCTACCTACTTTATTTAAAAAAGTTTTTTTAAAGTTCAGAGATATTTTTTATTTCATACTTTTTTTTTAAACATCTTTATTGGAGTATAATTGCTTTACAATGGTGTGTTAGTTTCTGCTTTATAACAAAGTGAGTCAGTTATACATATACATATGTCCCCATATCTCTTCCCTCTTGCGTCTCCCTCCCTCCCACCCTCCCTATCCCACCCCTCTAGGTGGTCACAAAGCACCTAGCTGATCTCCCTGTACTATGCGGCTGCTTCCCACTAGCTATCGTTTGGTAGTGTATGTGTATGTCAATGCCACTCTCACTTTGTCCCAGCTTAACACCTACTTTAAAAGAATCCTGATAGAGCAAGTAAACTGACAAATTTTTTTTAAAAAACATACTTAAAAATAAATATTTAAATATATTTAGGACAACTGATTTTTTATGCCAAAGAACAAGTCTTCTCTTAAACTGCTTTTAATTTTTATTAGGTAAATGTGCATTTTCCAGATCAGCCTGTTTGACTCTTCAGTTCAATGTATTTGGGGAAGAATATTCTGTCTAGGAACTTCCCTGGTGGCACAGTGGATAGGACCCTGCACTCCCAATGCGGGGGGCCTAGGTTCGATCCCAGGTCAGGGACCTAGATCCCACATGCATGTCGCAACTAAGAGTTCCCATGCCACAACTAAGGAGCCCATGTGCTGCAACTGGGGAGATGGCAAGCTGCAACTAAGGAGCCCGGGAGCCACAACTAAGGAGCCTGCTTGCCACACCAAATAAATAAATAAATAAATATTTTTTAAAAAGGAGACATATCCTGACAAAGCAATTGAATTTCAAGGATGAAGAAGTTAAAAAATAAAAATAAAAGAATATTCTGTCTACATAATATGAATGTAACTTTTTGGTCATCCTATGACTTAGTTTATATTAGCTTAGTTTAAGGGATTATCAGGTCTTTTCCAGGAGTTTTTGCTCTAACAGTAAAAATTATTAAACAAGATACCTCTATCTGGCAGAACTGACCAGTCAGCCGGGATCACGCCTATGCCTGTGCAGGGAATCTGGGACAGGAGACACACAGGCGACACACGTGCACACCTGCCACGTGTGCACGTGGGTCTCCCCCGAAGCTTGAAATTCCACCAACAGCAAATTATATACCCTTTCTGTAAAGATTAGCGCTTCTCATGGTCTCCTGTTAAAATATTCCTAGACGGGGTTATCAGTAAGATGATGGGGGGAAACAGAGGTGGAGGAATATGTCTTTTGTTGTGTTAGAGGGAAGAATTGCTAAATTTTGCCCAGATGTATGTGTGATGCATGAATCAGCACTGAAAAAAAAATCAGAATAATTCAAAAATAATAATAGAAAATTTAACATTTTATTTACTGACAGGCACTACCTAAGGCATAAATACTTTTTTTTTTTTTTTTTAAAGCCAGGGGTAAAAGATAAGAGTGAACACAGCACTGTGCCTTCATTAATGATTCTGCAGATGTTTTCCCTTTTCTACTATCGTCAGTAACTTCCACTTTACTTTCAAGTGTGAGAGTGATAGTCTTAAAATAGAACCATTCCTTTCTTGAAGCCATAAATGAAGTCACTGCTTGGCTAAACCTTGCTTTTAATCCAGCTTCCGTCTAAAGGAAGAAAAATAATCTGGGTTCCTATTTTGAAAATTTGACCCATAATATAAATCAGGGCACAAACAACAGCACTAGTCTCTATTTGCGGTGAATGTCATGATGAGTCTGAATCATATTTTCAGGATTGAGTCCAATTGATATAGCTGTTCCTGCTTACTTAATGGAAGAACGTTTCTCCTGTTTTCAGATTTGCCCCAAGGCTTAGCTACAAGAATAATAATACTTGTTTTTAAAATGCGAATTCATTCACTCTATAGAGTACTCTTGGGTACTTGTTACATGCCGGGTCCCATGCTGGGGTGGGGGACCCTCAAATGAATGAGATGCAGTTCCTGTCCTCACCTGCTGTGACCGCCACATATTTTTAGCTCTACTCAGTGTTTTGTAATAACCTATAATGGAAAAGAATCTGAAAAAGTATATATATGTGTATAACTGAATCATTTTGCTGTACACTTGAAACTAACACAACATTGTAAATTAACTATACTTCAATAAAAAAAACAAAAAATATGGATCTCAGATAAGCAAGTTTTTTGAAAAAAAAACCTTTTTGACTCCTTCGAAACATATTTTAGTTAGGTGATGATAAGAGATGTTTTTAAAAAGTTAATACGAACATTGGAATACAAATGGGGTTCAAAGAAAATACAAGAATGCAAATGTACTCACTGAAAGGGGAAAAATAACAGTGATTACATGTCATATATGGCTATAAGTTTCCTGAAAGCCATGGCAAAACTGTTCCCCATGATAGTCGTATAGCTTTCAGGAAAGCCTAAAACTTTTTCTAGATTAAGTATCAGCATCAGAGTCTCTCTCAGGTGAGGTGGGGGAGGGATGGAGTGGGAGTTTCGGGTTAGCAGAAGCAAACTATTATATACAGGATGGATAAATGACAAGGTCCTACTGTACAGCACAGGGAACTGTATTCAATATCCTGTGATAAACTGTAATGGAAAAGAATATAAAAAATGTATATGTATAACTGAATCATTTGGCTGTACAGCAGAAACTAACACAACATTGTAAATCAACTATCCTTCAATAAAAAAAAAAAAAAAAAAAAGAAAGAAGTCTCTCTCAGCTTTAGGACTGGAAGGAAAAGTTGCAGTTGAGGCTGGAGCTTCAGATGATGGAGCCCTGACCTCATGTCCTTGTGGAATCCCAGCTTCCCTGATGAGGCCTGGCAGACAGGGAGCAACACCGCTGGGCAGGATTCCAGTCTTTCTGAGTTGGATCAAGTGACTATTACCCCCAGCAATGCCAATACTAAGGCTTTTCACTGGACACTGGCTTCCATTTTCACTAAGGCAAGAAAAGGGACGTGTCAAATTCTCCTCTGTCTGCAGGTGCTTGTGCTCAGAAGCAGCAAAACCATTCGCGCTTTGTCCTTGGCCAAAGCAACTCACGTGGCCACAGCTAACTAGAGGGGTCGGGGGAGTATCTTTATGAACCAGAAATGGGGAGACTAGACATATCCGGTGAAGAGCATCCTTGACGGCCACACTCTGAAAGCCTTCCTTTGGGTTGGCATCCTGATCACAACCTCTTTTCTCTGCAGAGTATCGCTATGTCTCATTAAAAGGCATCCAGGGCAGATCTGGAGGTGGGGACAACTTCTGTGGAGCATGGACTTGACCTGGGGGAGTGACGGGGCCCGATCTCAGGCTGTTGTCTCCAAGACTCAGACGGCTGACCCAGGAGACAATAATCCAGGAGTGAGAAAGAAAGCAGGCGGCATGCACGGACCAGACAGAGAGAGAAAGACCTGGATGCTGGGCAACTCGGATAAGAGCAGGAACTTACCCGCCTACCTGCCTGCCTGCTGGCCACAACTGCCTCTTGTGCACTGACCAAGCTACTAGCACAAGTCTGCGTTCTGGGGATTTAGAAGGAAATGAGACAGCTGGAGGATGCACAGTAATCATAAAGGACACTGAGTCTGGAGTGTGTGCCGGGACACAGTGCTGACCCGGTCCAAGGTCAGGTGCATGCACCCTCCATTTCCCCGAGCACTTCTTGCACACGTTGCATTTGATACCTGTGACAACTCAATGAGGTATCATTGTCATAACCATTCCACCAACCTGGTGACGGTCCTTCAGGGCATTAGGTAAAGCCACTGGACCCCGATCACACAACTGACCCAAGACTCAGTTCTCTGACTCCAAAGTCTCCTTTCATCTTACTTTTGGACTGTGATGCTGCCGTTCTCACCAGATTGAAACAATCTCTTGCCAGGATACAAGCGGTCTTATCTCGAAAACAGCCCAACACAGATGCCTCAAGATGAGTGAATCCGAATCTGCTTCCTCATGGTGGGAGGTGAGTCTTAAGGTCAAAACGGTGCCCGCTCTTCCCAGAAGAGCATCGACAACATTATGTCAAAAAGTGCTGTCAGGTTCTTGTGGCTACAATGGTACTTCCACTTACAAAAGACAAAGGTGCTTCTTAAGTCGATTCCCCTTGAACTCTGCCATCCCCCCTGCCCCACACACACACTAGTTAGGCTAAACTGAATTTAGTTTAAGCAGTGCTAGAAAAAGGCTTCCAAACCATTGAAAACTATTCCAGGTGTTAGTGGTTTTTCTTGACTAAGAGAGTTGCACAAACGTCCCTCGCTCTTTCATTGTGAGGCATCCAGAGTCTCACGCACCACTCTGAGCCTGAAGAAAAGAGGATTAAAAAGTGCTGCCTTAAGAAAATAACGAGGCCAAACTTTTCTTCTCTAGTTTAGAATGGTTTTTGCACTTTTAAGGGTAGAACACTGAAACCTCAGAGTATACTGGGTCATAAATACACAGGGGTTGGGTGTTACCAGAGGTTGTAAAAAAAGTACCAAAAGAGAACAGTTGAGAGAATAGAATCTTCTGAGTCTACAACACCTTCTAGGAGAATGAAGCTCTGATTCTAAACAATCATTTCTAGTTCTGGGGATTAGAAAAAGCACCAGAAGATCGTCCCATACTCGATTAGCTAGACAGGTATCCATTAGGTAGTGCCTAGGTCCCTATTTCTGATTCTTCTGTGACTTTCTGGGTTACAAGAGAGACACCTTAGGGAAACCATCTATCAGAAAGGGGATGCAAAAATCTGTTCCTTGGTCTCAGTCCTGCAATGTCTCACAAAATAAATGTATCAGCTGGCATTAGGTCCTGTGAAGTCAGGCTGAGGGTTTTGGTACTTCCCACGGTTCAGGAGCTACCTGTCATTATTAAGATGTGAATTCTAGGGGTGGTGGCTCAGCCCCCAGTGACACAGCCTGAATCAGCTGCTGCCCCAGCCATGTCCCCTGGCAACAGACAGTGCCTGCTTCCTGGAGCCCCCCTGCCTCTGGGGCAGCCACGGTGCTGCTCTGGGGTTCAAAGTCAGATGACTTCTGGACCTGTGCAATCAATAAGTGGCTAGCTAATGGGAGTCAGCATGCTTTTTGGGGGGAAAGTATAGAGATTTTGGAAGTCTTTACTATGTACTACCTGTAAGATTTGCCCAAGTCTCAGTTTCCCTGTTTAAAAATAGGAATAACCATCTACTGTACTAAGGTTAAATGAAATGGTATGTTTTAGTATGTAGTCCAGAGTCCGGAACATACTAAGTATTCAAAAAAAAACGTTCGTTCCCTCACATTCCCTCCCGTTTCATACGAGGTAAGTTCTACAGCTCTTGTTCACATAGGACCACTTGCTATATAACATTTTCATTGATTTGAGGTCAATTTAGAATAGCATTGCTGCAAAAACAGAGCCGTAGCAAAAAAGAAGATAAGACATACCTCTGTTTACGGTGACTCGGGTCATGACTCTCCAGCTCAGCAGCCCTGGGCAGAGCTTGGGGTATAAATGACCTTGAATCTGATTTACTTCACTAAGAGCTGAAATTTAAAACCATTCTTTGTGGTGCCTTCATGACGGTTTTGCTTAAATAGCGCACAGTGGCGATATCCTCCCTAAAGGGCCCTTGGTGAGCCAATCAGTTTCAGTTTCATCTACTTCAATAAAAATGGCAAAAAAAAAAAAAAACCATTCAAGCTGGAGAAGAATCAGGTATGCTTCTTTCCTAGAAACAGCTGTAAAGTGGACCTAAATAGAAAAATCTAGAAATAAACGCAAGACTGCTGGGAAGATGCTAAAAACTCCACTCATTCTTTCCCTGATGAGGTGCTGTTAGTGCAAAAACTGTCTCAGGCATATGAATTTTTAATCACTAAAGGTCACCCGAAGCATATAAATATACAGGGAACCCTCTCTCTGTGTGGGTATCTATCACATAGCTACCAATTACTTTTTTTTTTTTTTTTTTTTTTTTTTTTTTGCGGTACGCGGGCCTCTCACTGCTGTGGCCTCTCCCGCTGCGGAGCATAGGCTCTGGACGCGCAGGCCCAGCGACCATGGCCCACGGGCCCAGCCGCTTCACGGCATATGGGATCTTCCCAGACCGGGGCACGAACCCACGTCCCCTGCATTGACAAGTGGACTCTCAACCACTGTGCCACCAGGGAAGCCCTACCAATTACTTTTATTTGTGGTTCTATGCAAAGTGTAGTTTTAAGGAAAAATGAAAGCACGTGACAAATCATAAAATGAACATGCCTCAGCAACGGCATTGCCTTGGTATGTTCCATGGGATGCCAGTGTCCTAACGTGCTTGGGCACTCTGATTGGCAGCAGATAAATGACCATCAGACCTTGGAGAGTTTTCAAAATGCAGGGACAGAACACACCATACCACGTGTTGACATGACACATCGTATCAAAGTAAATAGGAACCTTCAGGAGACTCATAGTGCTACCAGCAGGTGAAATCCGTTACCATTTCATCCCTTTATCCTCATCACTCCTAGAATCAGCATATTTCTCTGTTTCAGAGAATGAGGTATTTGGTGTAATTATGATTTCCAGATTACTGATGTTTAACACTGAAGCACTGAACCCGTTCACTGGAAGCATCTGTGATGTCGAGTTTTCTTAGATGCATCCTGTCTTTCCCTGCCTTGTGAATTAGATATGCTAATAAATGCCATCTAGCCTCCTCTTAATGACTCAGTTATTCATGAACAAATAGCTATGGAATTTTAGAGTAGGGAAGAAATTCAGAAATGATTCCGTTCCCCAAGCCCATCCCTATATTTTTTACTTGAACTTCAGAGATGCTGAGTGACTTGCCAATTAATGTCACGTAGGTAGATATTACAGGAGCTCACCCTAAAGTCTAGGTTTCCTTCCAAACTTCGGGGCTCTTTCTCATACACAGTAAATCCCAATTATATTGGATTTTTGCTATGTGCCCTTTCCCTTGCCTATCATATTCTACCCTCAGGTTCACGTATACCTCACTCTCTCACCTCCTTCAGGGTTTGTTCACTATTGTTACCTTTTCAGTAAGGTCCTCCCTGATGGCTCTATTTAAATTTGCAACCCTCTCTGGCATTATTTCCACTTTTCTCTGATTTCTTTTTTGTCTACATCATTTGTCACATACTAACCTTCTATATATGCAATCTACCTTATTTTATTTTATTGTCTTTCTCTTCCTATCACTAGAATGACATCTTTGTGAAGAAAAGGTTTTTGTCTCTTTTGTTCATGACTATATTCTATAACAGTGTCTGGCCAATAATAGGTGCTCAGTGAATATTTGTCAAGTAAGTCACTAGTCTGAATGATTAAACTTCACAGAAGTTTGATAACTGAATAAGTCTGGTGTTACAATGTTTGCAATATGGGGGTTTCTGAGTTATTATCTCTTCTTGTTGGTGAAGAAGGTTAAGAAATTGTTAAAAAAATTTTTTTTTGTTAAGCAAAGTCCTATTGTTAAAAAAAAGTAAAGTTGAGTTTTAGCTGGTTGATCTGTATCATAAAATTTCTTTTTAGATGACAGAATAAAATATATGTTGCATTTACAAATATACTTCCACCAAAACTACTGAAAGCACCGATGACTGTGCCATCAATGAAAATAAAATGATGACCTACTTAGGAAAATCCTCTATAAGTGTACCCAGTAGGTACACAGTGTTTCAGACCATTTTTGCCCAAAATGGTCTTGCTTGTTTGGTAGGTAGTTCATATGGCTACTTTAAAGCTAGTTGATGGGAAATCAACAACAGTGTTTGTCAGATCACTATATGTAAAAACCCTAGGGGTTGCTGGGTAGTTTAAAGAGTAATCTTCAATAAGGGACATAAAAGAGCTTTATAGCAGTGAGTTTCAAAGGAGGATGAGTCTTTGAAAAATTTGTCTGAAAATAATGAAAAATATAATGAATTAGGTTAAGATGTCCTTTGTGGTTTTATTGTAGGGAAGGATTGGAAGGAACTTAACTGTTTAACCTTAAGGAAATAAGTAAATTGCTGACTGGAAAATGGTGCTTCAGTTAAAATAGTAACTAAAAAGACCAGAGAGCAACTTAGAAAAATCCTATGAAATAATATTAAATTTTTGGGACTTCCCTGGTGGCACAGTGGTTAAGAATCTGCCTGCCAATGCAGGGGACACAGGTTTGATCCCTAGTCCAGGAAGATCCCACATGCCACGGAGCAACTAAGCCCATGCGCCACAACTATTGAGCCTGGGCTCTAGAGCCCACGAGCCACAACTACTGAGCCCGCGTGCCACAACTACTGAAGCCCACGCACCTAGAGCCCATGCTCCACAACAAGAGAAGCCACCACAATGAAAAGCCCACACACTGCAATGAAGAGTAGCCCCTGCTTGCCTCAACTAGTGAAAGCCCACGTGCAGCAACGAAGACCCAACACAGCCAAAAATAAAAATAAAATAAATAAAAAAATATTAAATTCTTTACATATTTGAAACCACGTGTGGTGACTGCAGCCATGTAAAAATATGCATGTGGACAAACTTGAAGGTGACATTATGAATAATAAGCAAAGTGATTTCTTTTCTTCATTTTCCCAGCTTTGATACTTTATAACTAATAGAATAATAATAAGAGAAATATATTGATTATGGAGCATAAGTGACAGCAGTTCCTAAGGTAACTAAGGAAAAATTGGTTCACATGGAAGGCAATTACTGACATGTTTGGACTGACATTTGAAAGTGATTTCCCAAACTGTGTTCAGAATTTTCCAGATAATAATAGCTGTATTGCCCACACACAAAAGGGACGTGAGACAAATGAACTTATCTATGAAACAGAAACAGATTCACAGACATAGAGAACAGACTTGTGGTTGGCAAGGGGGAAGGGGTGTGGGGGAAGGTTGGAGTGGGAGTTTGGGATTAGCAAATGCAAACTAGTATATATAGGATGGATAAACAACAGGTCCTACTGTTTAGCACAGGGAACTACATTCAATATCCTGTGATAAACCAGGTTGAAAAGAAAATGAAAAAGAATATATATGAGTATAACTCAATCACTTTGCTGTACACCAGAAACTAACACAACATTGTAAATCAACTATACTTCAATTTAAAAAAAAGGGATGTGTCATTAAATGAGATTTTACCCCTATTGGAGATTCACGATACAACTATTAACTAAAGGCTCTGAAAATTTCTGTACTAAGATAAATGATTTAGTACACATTATTTTCCCCCTCAGTCATTTGACCAAATGCTATTTTTTTTTTCCTATTCTACCTATGGATATCCTGAGAAGGACCACTTCCCCAGCTGGGGAAGTGCACATTAAGCATAGAGCTACCTAGGTTTTCCTCCTGTGAAGTTTCAAACACAAGAAAACATAGAAGAAATCAAGGGAAAAAAAATAAAGAGAAGTGGCTGAGTAGTAGTTGGGTCTAGGTTGCTTTATCCTTGCAGGGGGTCTGAGAAAGACTGGCCTTACTGTTAATTGTTGGAGTCGGCAGGCAAAGAGGAAACTTCCCTCTGAAAAAAAGAGCCAAATAAAAACCCATCCATAGAGACCTTTTATAGCAAGGCTGAGGCAGTCAGTTCCAGAGACAGATGATCATGTCACACAGTTGGGAGATGAGCCACTTGGAAGTCAACATCTTAGAAATTACAGAGTTAGGAGCTACAAGGAAGGTTCTGGAACCCATGTACTCCCATCATACTCTGTACTCATCACAATTAGAGCATTATCCATTTCTTAGGAATCACTGTAAGCTCCTCCCTTCCTCCCCCCCACTGCCCCCCCATAAGCTTCTTGATGGCAGCAAGCATTATGGTCACTTTTGTATCCATAGTGGTGTTGAATAAATATACATTGAATGAACAATAGAAAGAGTGAATGAATGAATGAATGAATGTTCTTATGCTCTACAGAATATTGGACCAGATGAACTCATTTTTTCCAACTGCAGCTCTTTAATAAAATAGTCCTTGGGCTTCCCTGGTGGCACAGTGGTTAAGAATCCACCTGCCAATTCAAGGGACACAGGTTCGAGCCCTGGTCCAGGAAGATTCCACATGCCTCAGAGCAACTAAGTCCATGCGCCACAACTACTGAGCCTGCACTCTAGAGCCCACGAGCCACAACTACTGAAGCCTGTGCGCCTAGAGCCTGTGCTCCGCAACAAGAGAAGCCACTGCAATGAGAAACCTGCACACTGCAATGAAGAGTAGCCCCTGCTCGCCACAACTAGAGAAAGCCCATGCAGCAAAGAAGACCTAACGCAGCCAAAAATAAATAAATATATATTTTTAAGAAGTCCTTAATCAACGTTCCATATTTTCATCAGATTAGAAAGTACTAGAATAATCGTTCTTAACCTTTCCCTAATTTCTGCTTTGCTCGTTAGTTTAAAATTCATATTTATTACTGATTTCATAATGCATGACATTGTAAAACATGCAAACATTTGATAAAGCTAATTCACCTATCAACCATGATGCTGGAAACTGTGTAGTTGGTTCGGCGTGCAAGATCACTGTCTTAGAGGTCTTTCTATTTTAGGAAATATGGATTACTTACTTTATTTTTTTGTGGCTGCAGAGGACTCCATAAAACGATTGTACTGTAAGTTAATTTTCCCCTACGAATGGACATTTAGGGGGTTAACACGATTTGCTATTATGGGAAATGTATTCTAGATGAGATACTGAAAAACAAAATTGTTTTATCATAAATTTAAAATTTGAAATACTGGCAAATTGTCATCCCCCAAAATGCCTCATTAAATTTACATTGCTGCCAGCAATGTAGAGCATATGCATTTTCTATACTTGTACCAAAATATTTTAATCGAATTAAATTTTTTCTAATAATTTGAGTGAAAAATGGTATCTTATTTTGCAGTTCTGAGATAACTGCTGAAGTTTAGCAAGTTTTTTATATAGAATTTGTCACTGTATTATATTTTCAGTTAATATATTTTGATTTATATTAAAAATACAAAAACCGTGTCATCACTATAAATTATCCAGCCTTATTGCCTTATTGTAAGTAAGACTGAACCTTTAAACTCTTCACAAAAATACAACTATCTATTCATGTGGTACTGAAAGATCGCCAGTGCTCCAGGTTTTAGAATCTTTCTCAGGGGGAGGCTGCAATCCTTCAATACCTTACAGAAAATCTGGTCACCTTTATGGACAAACAGTTCTTACTTCAAGACAACATCACTTCTTCCACTTTCTAAGTGAATCTCTCCTCACTCATGTTACTGTCTCATGGATAGAGACTACGTGTCTCCTTCTGCAGCCTTTAGGCCTAGCACAGGGCTTTGGTACATTGAGAACAAATCTATTACAGTTGTTATAGATTTAACCATCTAGGCATAACAAAAATTTTCAAATGCTAGAAACCACATTCTCACCCTGCTTTTCCCTACCGTAAACTCTAATTCTACCATTGTTTGAAAAAAAAATGACCAAGCCTTCCTATGCTGTCAAGTAGCAAAATCATAAGTTGAAAAGACTATTATGATCAAAGGGTAAAAAATTATCCATTGAATTATCTGATCATTATGGCATGTAAAAATCTCTTTGTTTTTCAATAGGCAGAGGTGAATGGGGGAATTCCCTGGTAGCGCAGTGGTTAAGAATCCACCTGCCAACGCAGGGGACACAGGTTCGAGCCCTGGTCCAGGAAGATCCCACATGCCGTGGAGCAACTAAGCCCATGTGCCACAACTACTGAGCCCGCGTGCCTAGAGCCCGTGCTCCGCAACAAAGAGAAGCCACTGTAATGAGAAGCCTGTGCACCACAATGAAGAGTAGCCCCCGCTCACCACAACTAGAGAAAGGACGCACATAGCAATGAAGACCCAACACAGCCAATAAAAATAAATAAATAAATAAATAAATAAATAAATTTAAAAAAGTAAATGGTGTAGATAGTGATTGGGTATAAGAGAATAAATGGAAACACAAAGGTATTAGTCAAGATATTTTAAATATACACACACACACATCCTGAATGGTATAATGCTGGGTATTTTTTGAACTAATAATTTCTGGAACAGGGATTATTAAGGTAAGAAAATTATTACAAAAGGAGAAACTTACAGTTCTTGATTTTTTCAAACTATATTTGTCCTGAACAATTTTATAATTTTTAAAAAATGGGTTTGCTTTTATTTAAATAAAAGATCATGGATAAGGAGAAAGCAGATTCCCATTGCACTGAAATTAATGTTTAGACTCTGTTTATGTTCTGTCAAAGTAACTTTTCAATGGCTAAGTATGAAAAAAGTTTTCAGTATATAACGCTCATTATTCACTGACTTGGTGAAAATAAATGAGATAGTTTCAGATTCAGGAAAATTTGTTTTAAGTACTTGAAGTATTTTTAAAGAACTATAGTTTACTTTAGCTCAATGAATAATATAACTTGAAATTCTTCCATCCTCTTTCACTTATAAACAACCTCCCTGAATTTCATAATCATGTGTGAAAAAGCTTAAACTGAGAATCAGGAGACTGCCTTCAGATCTGGTCCCTGCCACGAAACATCCACGTGACAATGGACAATTCTTGTGATTATTTTTCTGAATTTTGGTCTTATTGAACAAAACACGGGATTTATCTAGATTGAGGGATGCCAACTCCATTTCCTTGATTTGCCTTCCAACAGGGAAAAAAAACAACTAGAGATTTCACACAAAGACAAGTATTTCAAGTGCTTCCTGAAATCCTGGGTGATCTGACAATGCGGGTCCATCAATCCTACATTTTAACCACCAGCTGGAGCTGAAGCACCACTGTCCACTCTGGGGCACAGACATCCCAGTTCACCTAGCATTACCTGGCCTTCCTGATTTGTTTTTATGCACTGTAGACCCTACACTCATTTGAAAGTTAAACTAAGGGCTGGAGGAAAGTCTAAAGAGCCTCCATGTTCTAAAATGCCAAAGGCTGAGGTCCCAAAGGACTTACTGGTGAGATACCAGTAAAGACTCCTGACCAATGGGTCCAAATTGACTCAGCATCTCACATCTGCCTCTTCTCTCCCCCAGAGACTCAGCGCCTCTCTGAAGCACCTAGATAACAGTAACTGATGCACACTTCCTGAGTTGTTTTACAGATGCTAAAACCCCCACCAAATGGAAGAAATTAACTACTTGATGACCATGAGCATGTAGCCCCCAGACCTACTGGCACCTAAGGATTGATACTGTTAACCACTCTGTTACCTCACCATCAACCAATCAGAGAATTGTGCACCAGCTGATCACCTACCCTGCAACCCCTCTCCCACATCTTGCCTTTAAAAACGCTTTGCTGAAACCCTTCAGGGAGTTCGGGGTTTTTGAGCACCAGCCACCCATTCTCCTTTTATTGGTGCCTTACAATAAACGCTGCACTTTCTTTCACCATAACCTGGTGTCAGTAGATTGGCTTTACTGCACATGAGTGAGCACACCCAAGTTCGGTTTGTTAACACGCCTTTGATTTCGATTTTGTTCCTCACCTTCCTGGTACTTGATATTTCAGCCATCTTCTTCCTCTACAAGGCTGCTTTAATAGGTGCAGGGAGTCTGGGTTCTTTCTGGCTCATGCAGGCAGCTGGGGACCAATCCTGTCCAGCTCCCCACTTAGCCAAGGCTTCTACATACCCCAGCCTGTGATGATGCACCAGCTCGCTGTCAAGCAGAGCCCTATGGTGAGATGGCAGAGCCAGAGCTACACAGTTGCTGTTGTGCAGAGAAAGTTTGGAGCCTGTTTCTGGGATTCATTTTATGAAACTCCATTTTACATAAATCACACAGATGTCCAGAGAAATTAAATAATCCGCTTGGTTTCAAAAACAGACTTTGAAAGGAAGGTTTTTTTAAAAAAAATCTAGATCAGAGGCAAAAGGAAAACTTGAACATTGAAGGCAGGATGGTGGCTTCGAAACAGGTGAAAAGTTAGGTATATAAAGGAATAGAATGTTGGGTAACAATGAAGAAGGAAGGTCCAGGAGCTGAAGAAATCCTCACCAATTGATAATTATGCCTTTATATCCACTTGAAGGAACTTATGTTATTTTTATTGGTTATTAATAGGGAGTTGTAAAATTCTGAACAGTTTTAGTTAGCACTTAAATAAGGAACAGTGACTTGAAGAAGCTTTAGAAACATTAATTTTTCAGATAGAAATAGCCTTAATATATTTGAGATGAAATTCACAAGAAGGAACAGTAAGTGTTTCTATAAGTCTAGTAACTCTAGCCTCCACTCAAGGCATTTTTTGCAAGATCACAGAAATATGTACTTGAATAACATAAATCTAACTATTATTTTTTAGTAACAAGCTACAGGGCCATTTAATATTTTCTATTCTCAGATTTTGAAGTACGCTGGCTCTTAGAAGCCAGGTTTTAACTCCTGCTTCTACTCCACCATTACTTCCTATTTATCATCCTATTGTGCCTACATCACTCACTTTGGGTATTTTGAAATATGCCATATAATCAAATATCTAACCCTCAAAACTGTACCTATAGTCTCCAAAATGTTATTGGAACAAGGCTGTTTCTGTTACCTGTACAAATTTCCACTTAGCTGTCTTACTCTATCGGACTAAGATTTTCTTTCTTTACAACTACAGAGAAAAGAATACCTATTAAATTACAGGTTATAAGGTACCTGAGTCAGTGTTAAAGATACTGAAATGTCAGTAAGTGAAAGAATATAAGTCTGATGCTTTGTTCCGAGGGCGTTTCATATTTTATGCTATTAAAAAATGAATTAAAAATTTTCCAGGGATGGAAAGACACAAAAATTGATCATTTACAGAAAATAATTCCTTAGATTAGGGGAGATAATAAACTTTCAAGTCACCAGATTCTGGGTCATAGGAATGTTCCCGAAATAAAACTGTTGAGCTGAGAACAACAGGAAATTGCCACTTACATGCTTTAAAAAGCTTTCATGCTGCCACAAAGCCACTTACTCACTCGACATTGTATCGGTTGCTAATGGTTTCTGGCTAAGGATTTTCTTTGTCTTAATCACCAAGGGATCACCTCTTTCCAAATCGATCACTGCCCCCTGGCTAATCTGATCCTAAAGTGCAGTTTTCAGTTCTGTTTTGAAAATCCTTAAGCATACCATCAACCCAATTTCAGTGACAACTGACTCAATATTTACAACTCACGTCCACTTCTTGGGCAGATATTGCTGGAAAAACCCAAAGGTAACAATCATATGTCCTTTGGGAAAGATTATAGTTTAGTTATTTATTTTTCAGTTAAGAAAAAACAGGCCAGATACCTTTAATGCCAGTAGTTCTCTGTGACAGCTTTGAAAGATTTTTATTAAGCCGATTAGATACTATTGTACAAACCGAGTCCTTGGCAGGAGGTAATGCTAGAAGGAGCACAGCTGCTCCCCAATTCAGGCATCTTTTAAAAGCAGATGTGTTAAAAGCCAAAGCAGGTGCAAGGAGAATTTGAAAATGAATCTCAGTGGAAAAGCACTGCATTTCGACATGCAGCGTCCTGGGTGAAGAAACTGAGTCCTGATGTGATTATAGAGATGGAAACATTGGCTGTGGTGGCTCCACCCCCAGACCTTATAGCTCATTTTACTTGAGTAGAATATTCCTCATTTCCCTACCAGCATTTCTCACCCAAGAACCCTTAGAGAATACAGGGATGTCACCTCAGAGATTCTTTACCAAAAAACACGAGTATTTGCATCACTGTGCATCTTTGTTCTATATACTTTTTCAAGAGAAATTGAGGATGGTCACATTGACACAAAGCTTGTGTTTAGCTTGTTTTGCTCTCTCGATACAGATTACACATTTTAAGCCTCAGCTGGGTACCGTTCAATCCACTATAATTTAACATTTTTTTCAGGAGGTGAAGTAGAGGGAAAAGGGATGTTGAAATTTCTCAGGCTTGAAAAGGAGAAGGAAAAAAATCCAGAATAGAATTCAGTACCAAAACAAATAAAGCTCAATAGAAGTATTCAGTAAAAGTGGCATTGTTTTCTCTTCAGTATCTTCTTATCTTTCAAACTCTAGAAACATTTTCTTCATTAATAATGGGCAAATTGGCATGAAACTTCTTTGGCATGATGGAATTCCCTTGAGAATTCTGTAACTTGTAAACCTGAGCTCTGTCACTTCATACGAAGAGATTCCATGTTGGACAGTATAACAAATTCTCTTTGCCTGTTGACTTGTGAGAACTGATCACTGGCTGGCACTAAAATACCAGAAGGCAAAGTTGTACTTCAGAAGAAAGGAGAGATGACATATATACACCACCAAATGTAAAATAGATAGCTAGTGGGAAGCAGCTGCATAGCACAGGGAGATCAGCTCTGTGCTTTGTGACCACCTAGAGGGGTGGGATAGGGAGGGTGGGAGGGAGATGCAAGAGGGAGGGGATATGGGGATATATGTATACGTATAGCTGATTCACTTTGTTATACAGCAGAAACTAACACAACAATGCAAAGTAATTATACTCCAATAAAGATGTTGAAAAAAAAAAGAAGAAAGAGAGAGCATAGAAAAAGAGCAACAAGGTGTCATTTGTAAAATTTTGTATCCAACATGTCAGGGGATCTGAAACACCATTTTAGGGTCAATTTGAAAAGTATAACACTCCACTTGTGGCTACAGACATTTTATACTGTATATTATTAATATGGATATATGAATATGGAATCTATGCTAAGAAAAATGGTCAGCTTATGGGAAAAAGAAGAGAGGGTGGTATCCATTGTTTCAACTACTATGCATAGCCAGTGGGCCTAACTTTCATTTCTAGGTATTATATGGAGACTTCAGGTTAAAACTTCTTAGACTTGGTTAAATCTGCACTAGTTGATACCTACTGTGTCACTGTATCACATCTGAACATGGCTTTTGGAAAGGCGGCAGCTCACCTCTTACCCAATTTTGCCTTTTGTTCTGAGTTGAGCTGTACTTTCTCTTTTGGGGGGCTATGTGGCAAAAAGATACGGCTTAAGAGACTTTGGATACAGGTTTTTATTTTATTTTTAAAAATTATTTATTTATTTATTTTTGGCTGCGTTGGGTCTTTGTTGCTGCACGCGGGCTTTCTCTAGTTGCGGCGAGCAGGGGCTACTCTTCGTTGTGGTGCGCGGGCTTCTCACTGTGGTGGCTTCTCTTGTTGTGGAGCACGGGCTCTAGGTGCATGAGCTTCAATAGTTGTGGCTCGTGGGCTCTAGAGTGCAGTCTCAGTAGTTGTGGCACACGGGCTTAGTTGCTCCGCAGCATGTGGGATCTTCCCGGACCAGGGCTCGAACCCATGTCCCCTGCATTGGCAGGTGGATTCTAAACCACTGCACCACCAGGGAAGCCCCTGGATAGAGCTTTTTAATGCAGAGAACACAGACTGAATTTACCCTTTAGTTGGAGAGGGAAAGACATGGCTAGCATATCCTTAAGTTTTTTTTTTGGTTTTTCTTTTGATAGTCTTTCAGGGATAAATTTGCTGATAACTCCAGACACATAATTAAGCAATGCAGGCATAATTCCCCATAGATCTAAAGAGTGATTTCTCATTGTGGATACCACAGCTACAAAGAAGCGAACTGATCCTACATCAGAGCAAGAGACTTGATAATACATTTCAACCAACATTAAACAATGATTCAAATATGTATTAATTGTAACTAATGATGCATTCGGTTGATTCTGGCTATTGCGTTATGCCTTGATGACCACACCTCACATATGGCACTGAGGCTGGGGAACCTTACTATGCTTCTTGACCTGAGTCGTTATCAAGGACTTACTACTTCCTCTGTCCTCTAATATCAACTGATTTTTAGTTGGCTGTGCCAGCATCTCTGAGTTCCTGAATATCTGCTGGCTCACCACACTCCCTGTGGAGGACAGTCTGGTTATGGTTTGATACCAGGTTGCCCTGCTTGGGTTCTAAGTATATACTTGTTTATCACTTGGACTCCTGGATACTCAAATACTTGTGATTTATTTTTTTTAAAGTACTGGTTTTGAGCCATTCTTTCAGCCTAACTTTTATAATTTATTTTCATATAGACTCACATAAACAGGCACCCTTAAAGGCATATGTGTGAGCCTTCCTTCTACAGGGCTTATGAATAATTCAGTCCATATTTCACAGCCAATAGCGGAAGCCTATAAGAGAGCAGTAACAGAGAGCAAGAATGAAAAAGCCTGAAGACAGTTCTAATTTTTATCTCCCTCCATTTCAAATCTCCCTCCCTCTATTTTATAAAGTAAGCTTATTTAAACTTTTCATTTTCTCATTCTCTTTAATAAGCTATAAAATAGAGAAAAATAAATGAGTTTGAAAAGAGAGAAAAAGAGTAGTTACGGGTCTAAAGAGTAGTTATGGGCCTAGATAGTTCACGAATAGTAACTAACGTTGATTGAATAACCAAGAAACAACACAGAAAATATTTTCGAAATACTTTATAGGTTGTTTTTCCTTTTGGTAACTTACTTTTTCTCCCTTTTTTCTTCCCATCATTGAGGTTCATTATCAGATACTGTAAACATGGGTGAGTCTTTTAACTTCTTAGAGTATGACCCTTCAAATGTAAAATGGTGATGGTGATAACACTAATTTACTTATTTGTTGAGATGGTTAAATACTATACAAAAGAAGCAATGACAGGGCTTCCCTGGTGGCGCAGTGGTTGAGAGTTTGCCTGCCGATGCAGGGGACACAGGTTCGTGCCCCGGTCTGGGAGGATCCCACATGCCGCGGAGCGGCTAGGCCTGTGAGCCATGGCCGCTGAGCCTGCGCGTCTGGAGCCTGTGCTCCGCAACGGGAGAGGCCACAACAGTGAGAGGCCTGTGTACGGCAAAAAAAAAAAAAAAAAAAAAAAAGAAGCAATGACAAAACAATAAGAACCAATATTTGTAACCTGTACGCCATTTTACATGCATTTAGTATTTCAATTCTCATAGTATTAAGAGGATTATATGCAAAATCTCTTTGTATGTTGTCGCAAATATTAGTTACAATGATTAAAGATAGACTACTTTTGAGCTAGTGCCATAAATTTACGTGTTGAGGACATAATAAAATTTGGAAAAATGGCTTCCTTCATGTTAGCGCCTTTCCATCAACCTAGAGAAGAGCTTTGTATTCATGGACTCCCAACTGGGGCAAATAAGCACCAATTCCTGTTTTCTAAAGACATTTAAAATAATACGCCTTTCAGAAGAGCTATAGCGTAGTGGTCAATAGTTCAGACTCTCTAGGTTCAAACACTCATTTACGACTAGCCAGCTGTGTTCCTTAACCTCTGTGTGCCTCAGTTTCCTCATCTATCAAATGGAGATAATAATATTATCTCATATGTGGCTGTGAGGATTATATAGGGTAGTGTAAGAGCTTAGACCAGTATGAGTAAACACACACTATCAGCTATTATAATTATAGTCATTGTAAAATATAGTTGGGTTTTATATATAGTCAACTAATCTTCCACAAAAGTGCCGAGAATACACAGTTGGGAAAGGATAGGCTTTTCAACAAAAGGTGTTGGGAAAACTGAATATCTACAAGTAACAGAATGAAACTGGACACTTACACTATACACAAAAATAAATTCAAAATGGATTAAGGACTTAAACATAAGACCTGAATCTATAAAACTCCTAGAAGAAATCACAGGGGAAAAGCTTCATGACTTTGATCTTGGATTTCATGGATATGACATCAAAAGCACAGGCTACAAAGATAAGTGGACTTTATCAAACTAAAACTTCTGTACAGTGAAAGAAACAATCAACAGAGTCAAAAGGCAACCTATGGAATGGGAGAAAATATTTGTTAACCATATATCTGATAAGAGGTAATTCTCCAAAATATAACTCACATAACTCAATAACAACCAGAAACAAACAACAACAAAAAAGCCCACCTAATAACTTGATTTAAAAATGGGCTAAGTACTTGAACAGACATTTCTCCAAAGAGCTGTTGGAGGAGACCATGGTGAGGACGTGACCACTAGTTGACTTGGGAACTGGACCCAGGTGATCACAGGCTCCTTCCCACTCCCGGTCCTTGGAATGGACGTTCTGACCACTGTTCCCACACTAGGAGCCACTTCAAGAACACGGCCTTTAAAGACTAATAAGTTACTGAGACCATCTAGACTGTATATGTGACTGAACCCCATTAAGGCCTCTATATAAACTAAAATTCTGCCTGGCGGGTGCAGAGGTCTACAAATCTTGAGGCCACCCCAAACAGGCCTCCTAAGTAAATTCCTTGCATATTAAAACTGCCACCTACTAATCTGGAGTGACCTGCCTTTCTTCCATCACTCCTTGCCTCTGTGTATAGGGGACAGTGTTGACTTTCACCTGGGGAACTCCTGAGGTTTTACATCAGTAAGAAAAACAAATGGTATGTGGAAAAAAAAATGCTCATCATCACTAACCATCAGGGAAATGCAAATCAGAACTGCAGTGAGATATCACCTCCAACCCGGCAGGAGGGCTGTTATCCAAAAACAAAAGACAACAAGTATTGGTGGTGAGGATGTAGAGAAATTGGAACCTTTGCATATTGTTGGCAGGAATGTAAATTGGTGCAGCCACTATGGAAACCAGTATGAAGGTTACTCACAAGATTAAAATTTGAACTACTATATGATCCAGCAATTCCACTGCTGGGTATACATCTGAAAAAATTGAAATCAGGATCTTGAAGAGATGTTAGCACCCATATTCCCTGCAGCACTATCCACAATAGCCAAACAACTTAAATGCCTATCGACAGATGAATAGATAAAGAAAACGTGGTGAATACATACAGTGGAATCTGATTAGGTCTTAAAAAAGAAAGAAATTCTGCAATATGTGATATGGGTGGACTCTGAGGACATTATGCTAAGTGAAATAAGCCAGACACAGAATGAAAAGTCTCGATGACATCACTTATATGAGGTTTAAAATAGTTCAATTTATAAAATCAAAGACTGGAATGGTGGTTACCAGGGGCTGGGGCGGGGAGAAGGAGAAATAAGGAGTTATAATCAAGAGGCATAAAGTTTCAGTTAAATAAGATGAATAAGGTCTAGAGAGCTGACCTACAGCATTGTACCTATTGTCAACAACAATGTACTGTACATTTTACATTCACTAAGAGGCAAGATTTCATGTAAAGTGTTCTTATCACAATGAAATTTTAAAAAAGTAGGATTTTATGGTTGAAAAATATAATGTATAAAATATAAATGGAGTCATATTCAGTTTTTCTATACAGTTCTCCAAACATTTTATCCATAACAAGGTCTAGGCTTCCATTTCAGAGCAGAGAGATTTCTATCTTTACTCAAATAGAGAGAAAAAAAATGAAATATCCCATTTTCACAACGGGGTGAAAAACTACAAAGTGAGGCTATACATATAGGTTCTTTTTTCTTTTCCTCCCATCACACATATCCTGACACGCCATAAACAACTGGAGTAACTTGACTCATTTCAGCCAAGAAATCACAGATTGGTAATAAGCTGTGCTCAACAGCAGAATGTCTGGGAGATGATGTTCAAGAAGAAAATGTCTGTTGTTTTGGAAACTGACATATGAATGTAGTGGTGTGCTACCTGGGCTTGAGGTTTCAATACTGCATTCTTTGTAGGCAAGTTTGGACAACATAAGGAGCTGCTTAGCTCCTTGGGTCAAGGGGCAGCTTTCCTACTGTGGCTGAAAGTACCTATGCATGTTTGCAGCGATCCACCTCCCCCAAACCTGCTCCCTGGAGACCAGGTGCTAACAGTGCTACAGTTGTAAACCTTCGAGCTCCACACCTTCGCTTACGAGATTGAACCCAATTTCTTACTCCACAGTACAGCAGCCTATAGAGGAATTTTGAAAGGAAATAAAGCAAAGCCTGAATAGACATGGGAGCTACATTTCCACTGTCCTTGGTGTCCTTGGTGTCCTTGGTTCACACTCAGAAGCAGTAGAGTAATAAGAGCAGCCAGAATAGGGAGCAAACGTAGCCCCCAAAAGTTCCTCCAACTATAGAGAAGTCTGGCTTTGCATAAGATCATGGGGAGATGTAAGTGTAAAATATGTCCTATTTTCCTGTAGTTTGTTGAGTCAATGACGCATTTTAGGGAAGGAAATGGAGACATCCAATGGGCTTTGTTAGGATGCTTATCAATGTTCACCAGGATCATCACGTTACACTGTATTTATTAATTCTCTTCTATCTGAAGGATGAAGCCCAGTCCAGGCTTGTCATATCCATCCTCTGAACACCTTTCACAGATGAACAATATAGGTGGGAAATATCCCTCCTCAGGCTACAGTTACAGAGGTCAAATTGTTACAGGATTAAAAAACATTCTCAATGTCAAAATGTGGCATCCCTGGGGAATCCCTGGCCAGGGGGTCTTGGTAATGGTCCATGTTTAGTTTGAGCAATGTTCTCTTACAATTGGCCTATTTCTAACTTGAGAGTGTCTTCTGTACTTTTGCTGACACTCCCAAAAGAAACATTCTCAGATTAGCAAAGCTATTATGACAAAATAGAACTAAAGAATAAGTAAGGGCGGGACTATCCAGACCTTTCACTCATGGAACCATCCTTTCTTAATAGTTCACCATTGCACGGTCCATTGCTAATGTTCGAACCCACTAGTTCCACTGCTGAGAGATTCTACTCATGGGAAAGATTTTTCCTCCCCTAGGTGCCTTCTATAAAGGATGGTGACCAATTGCTCTTCATCTCTGTTAGGGATTTAGACAATAATTTCTGACCATATTAAACAAGATACAAAGAGGTTAACAATAAAGGTTTAAAGAAATCTCATTTTGAGAATCTCTTTTAAAAGAAAATACTGGAAATCTCAGGTTGATCTAATTGTGGCCTTGGGTAGAGGTGTTGAATGGCACAAACAATAAGCTGATTTTTATAGAAAACAATTTTCTTCATTCCATTGTCTTATATAAATGTCTTGATGAGAGCTACATTTCTAACCATCATGTGTCCCTTTAAAGAAGAACAATAGAGGAAATAAATGTTCCTAAGATTAATGTGCCAATTTTTTCAAAACAGATTTGCCATTCTTCCTATAATACTAGAGTAGACGGTTTTGGGTTGGTGAATTTCATAAAGTATTATCATAATCATTCAAGTCACTTGGAAAGGTTGCAAAGATCAAATGCCTTAAAAGTCCTAGTTACCATAAGTAATAGTCTCTTCTTCATTCCCCATAAAATGTAACTTATTTCACATTTGTGGTTTAATTAAAAACATCAAACTTTTCCAAATTCCTTTTAAATAATGTATTGCATGATATTTGCTGAAACTATGAAGTTTGTATCTGCAAGACTAGAATTCACAGGCAGTTTATTTTCCACCAAGATGAAGACAGCCTTCAGATAGCTGTATTACAAGAGTTCTATGGTAGGCAGAATTCTAAAGATGGCCCCACGGTTATTCAGTCATTCAACAATCTAGGTGGTGCTGTAAAAAAAAAAAGTAGGCCGTTGTAATTAAAGTCCCAACTAGGGTGACCTTAGGCTATGAACATTATCACGTTGACTTGATCTAATCACAAGAACCCTTTAAAAGGCAGAAGAGGAGGGCTTCCCTGGTGGCGCAGTGGTTGAGAGTTCGCCTGCCGATGCAGGGGACATGGGTTCGGGCCCCGGTCCGGGCAGATCCCACATGCCGCGGAGCGGCTGGGCCCGTGAGCCATGGCTGCTGAGCCTGCACATCCGGAGCCTGTGCTCCGCAGCGGGAGAGGCCACAACGGTGAGAGGCCCGAGTACCGCAAAAAAAAAAAAAAAAAAAAGGCAGAAGAGGGAGGCAGAAAGGGAAGTGAGAGAGACCAGAAGCACAAGAGGGGTTCGATGTGCCATTGCTATTTTTGAAGATGGAGGGGTCACAAGTCAAGGAACGTAGTTAGCCTCCAGAAGCTGAGAAAACCACTAGCCAACAGCTAGCAAGGAAGCAGACACCTCATTCCTATAGCTGCAGGGAACGAAAATACGGCAACAACCTGAATGAGGCTGTAAGCAGATTCTCCCCCAGTGGAGTCAGATAAGAGCCCAGGCCAGGTGATGCCTTGATTTCAACCGTGTGGTACCCTAAGCTGAGAACCCAGCCAAGCTGCCTGGACTTCTGACCTACATAACTCTGAGATAAATAGGTGTTATTTTTTAAGCCACTAAGTTTGAGGTTATTTGTTATGCAGCTACCGAATACCAATACAGGTTCTGACACTCCTATGATTATTAATCTATTTAAAAAATACAGTTCAAAGCAACAATGCAGAAAACTTCTTTTAATTTTTAATAATTTTTGGACTAAAACATCCCAATTCCCCCCAAAGATCATCCTTATTGGCTAAAACAAATATCCTAAAATATTCAAAGCTTATGTATGACTAAGAGTTAACAGAACAGAGGGTAATTTTTCTCTTCTAAAAGACTGATTTATAGCATTCAAATCATTTGACATAAAATATAATATTTTACATTCCAACCACTAAAAAATATGTTTATATCTCTACCCACCAAAAATTTAGACTTTAACGTTTCTCTTGATCTTTTTCTTTGGAAGCAGAGGGAAAAGTAGAGCTCCTTATGTGATCTTTCATGACTATAGTAAGTACTATTTGCACATATTTAATTTCTATTGGAAATAGTTACTACAAATATAATTTCTATACCACTATAGGCAATACAATGAAATTTAATTAAAGGAAAGCATTTGCATAGTCACTCTGGCTGGACCTTATGCAAATATAGAAGATGACAAACCTGGAATTACTCACCAGCTGTCTGACATCAAAACAGAAATTTGTCAAGGCAGGAATGTATGAGTCATAACAGTATCTAATTCCATGGTTCTTGGGCAGATTCCCCTTCTGTAATCTGATGAAATTTGCACTTATTTATATTGAAACCCTCTAATGGACCATGACTTATATTTAGCTCAGTCATATAAAATTTCCAGGGGAAGAACATTCTCTATGTGGAAGATTTCAAAAGGATGATCAGTTTATATGTAACCTAGATCTTATCTTTTGCTGTTCATCTCTGAAGATCGTCTTGGAAAGACAAACACATTTTGTCTTTTATAATTCAACATCCTCAGCTTGATTTAGTAAGTTAGAGCAGCCAAGTACACAAAACTTTACAGACCAATACTCTGATTTATAATATCCACAGAAGCAATTTGTTTTTCCCTTTGTGTGTATCTTTCAAGGATACACCAGAGCACCAGGACTACCAAATCTCAGGAGAAATTTACTGAGAGAAAGAAAAAGCTGAGTCAGAAACTTGGTGGTGAGATTCTAAAGTATCTCAAGTGTTAGTCAATGAAAACTGAGTGTGTGTGGGGGGGTGGAAATCAATACAAGTTTTGAACAGTCCTAACAGTGAATAATGAAGACTGGTAAACATCACAACTGTACATTTAAAAAGCATTTACAATTAGCACTGAATGTAAGCTAAGTAGTATAGATTATTTCTTCTACACTGTGTATTGAACGCAGGAACTGCAAAGGTAAATTACCAAGACACTAAATGAGCACCGTCAGTGACAGGGCAGAAAATCAGGATAAGTGAATAAAAAATGTGAAGAAATGAAAAGTTCATCTCTGGCAAACCAGAATTCTTTCAAAAAAATTTAAAATCAAAGGACAGCACATTTCTTACAAGAGGCAAAGGCAAAGTACATATGACAAGTGATATTTCTTTTCCTTTCTTTTTTTGGTATTTCTTTTACAGAGTCTACTAAAGTGTGATTTCTCTTTCCTACAGAGGCCTGTCACTTCAACTAACGACTGGTTTGGGGGCCATTCATAATTGGGTCACCCCACAGTGAAGGGGCTCAGTCTGAATGCTGTTGAGGGCCTCACATAAGTGTAACTTCCCATAGTAAAAAGCCATGAAGAATCTCTCCACACACCCCTATTTGGAACACTGCCATCAATCAGCACATTATTAAACAAGTAGACATCTCCCCAGATGGGCCAGTGTTGAGGTCCCCAGTCCTGACCTCAGGGTAAAATGAGGAGTGTCTCCAAGATGGAATTCTGGTAATCTGCATGAGCACGAGGCGCTTGTTGAGTCTTACCATTGGGAAGCTTCAGGAAATACTGCATGTTCCCAACTCCCTTCCCCACAAAGCAAACAAACAGCAACAAACATAAATATACATGAAATAAATATATCCATAAGAAATGAATAACTCAAGACAAGTGATGATGATTGACCCAGACTTATTTCCCAAGTCCACATTACATGTGCATCCCTGCTAAGGCATGGGTGTGTTCTCATGGGCACAGCTATTCCAAGGCTAGCCATTCTCATCTTGTACTGACTTAATTGCTCTGCTCACTCAGGTTCCTGAGTTTCTCCTTATCATAAGGTCTTAGCCTCTTAATCACACGCCATGGATCCCTCTTCTAATCATCTCCTTCCTCCATTTGAAAAAAATATATATTAGTTTCATATGCATCCAAAATGAAGGGAAAAAAAGGACCTGATAACTCCTTGGTCTCTTTCAATAATTCCTCATCATTGGCTTTCAATGTTCAGAACTATCCATGTTTTGAGTTTCTAGGAAATAGAGATCAGATTGTAGCAAAGGCTACATAATTTTAAAAAACATTTTTGTTATCATAATCTTATCACCACATTTCCCTCCTACCATTTAATTAATATAAGGTGAAGTTTTGGTAGTGTTTGTTTTGGTAGTGTTTGTTTCGGTAGTGAAGTTTTGGCACCTCACTGGTGCGTCAGGCACACAAACTTGAGTTTGGTAACAATTTTAGTCCATTTGTATCAGATGTCTCAAGACATACACTAACCTGAGGAAAAAACCCTGGTCAATGACTTGCATCCAAATCAAGAACTGACTTGTTCTGTGGTGGGTGCATCTGCTTCCCACCTATCCAATGGCTTCTCCCATTACACTGCTGAGGTTTAAGGAGGAACAAAAGCTCCTGTTTGAATTAGAAGGAAACTGTCCGACCCAACTATCCCATGTTCATCTGAAGAGATTATTAGAAAAATAAATAAAATGTGAAAATTGTGTATGGTATCATACCAAAGAGTACGTACACATGCTGATCAGCCATTTTCAAGAAATATGTTAGTTCTTGAAGAAAAGTAATTGCTCAGATTTAGGAGGAAGAATTGAAACACTAATCTAAGCCATCAAAGCCAACTCTTGACATTTTAAAGTAATGAAATTCAAATCTGGCTTTTTATACTTATCTTGTACCATATTGATTCTAAATCACATGGAGTTTTTCACAGCATGACAAGGCATGAAGCGTGCAGTTTGCCAAATCTTTTTTTGGTCAGAAGTAGCATTTATCTTGAGTCCTGTCAGTCAAGCAATGCCCACTCACCCATGCAGTGTAATAATCTGAGCTAGATTTAGGAGGAATTTTAATAATTTTATTCTTTTCTTCCCTTAATAGGCAAACAATTCCTAGAGTGTAGGGGGATGGATAGAAACTGGAAATTATGACCTAATAAATTTGTGGTCTCTGATAGGTCAATCCCATACCAAACCAGGGGAGAGTATGGGGAAAATTTTGGCTGTTAAGTGCCAAGAATTATGGAAAATCTCAAGATTAGTTGCCAAGGTAGAAGCAGCAATAAAATGCCTTGAGATTGAAAGATGTCAGAAGCCATCCTGGAGCCATTGCACCATGACAAAGTCATGAAGCAATGGAAGGCGAAACTGCAAGGCAGCGCCGTGCCAGGAAGGTGGACTACAGCTCCGTTGTTATGTTTTATGATAATAAAAATTTACATATAGGGGTAATTTGGGGGGGATGTTGCTCCACGTGAAAGAAAAATTCCTCTAGGACTCCCCCTCCTGAAACTACCACAGAATGGGAAGTACCCACTAAAGCCCTGGGGAAATGGGTAAAGAATTAAGAGCCTGGAACTAAGGGGATGTTTTTATGAAAAACACCCTCTAGTATGGAGTTATGGCCATGGGCTGGAGTTTCTGATGACATAGGAAATTTATGGTTCTATTATAAAGGAAGATTAATTATAGAAAAGCAAATGACTAGAGCAGAATTGGTTGCTAGGATAGGGAGAAAACACTGTCTCAGTTGAAGGAAACAACGAGAAAGAGCATGCAGGGTATATTGTAAATATTTTCATGGAACCATTGTAAAAGGTTGCCCATGCAAGAAGAGAAATAGGAACAAGTAGCTCCAACTTTTACAATTAAAATAATCATATAACTGCTTGGCTTGGTTACTAAGAAATAACCTGTGATTAATGGGAATTTGGGGAAATATTTTAATAGGACATCTAGAAACTAGGGGATATTTTTTAAAAAAAATCTTTATAGAATATTTTGAGGTTTGATTGTGCTAAGATTGTTTGGTCACGTACCTGGTAATGTAATCAACTACAATATATAAACCTGTGATTGTAAACAATAAAGAAAGAATAAAGACGTGAGAAAGAGGAACATGCAATGCTGATACTTTAAGAAGTGTAATAGAATTATTTCCTTCGCCGACGCTATCCATCCCTCGGGTATCCCTGGACTCGCTGGAGCTGGACTCCGGCAGAAAAAGAGGTGACATTTGTCACTGTCTCTAGAACAACACCCTGCTCAGAGTAAGGCACACTGTATAACCTGGTAACTACTTCTCTACACAGTTCTGTAAAATGCTTTTACCCTTTGCAAACCATTAGTCTGCACGTAACCTTTAATCTCATATCAGAATTAAAAACTTGATACCCGTGGGGATAGATGATCATGACGCACAGATGGCAGCCATATCCTGGGATCCATTTAGCTGTGTGTCGCTGTTCTCACTCATGTTGCCCTCATGCCAACTCTGTTCTGCCCCAATTCCAAAGTCACTCTTGGCTGGGTGGCTTTGGGTCTCCTCCTCCTATTTGGCCAACACACTCACTCATGCTGATTGTCACATCTGTGCTCCTGAAATGATTCCCCTGGTCCAGCCTCCCATCATTTCCCTGTTCTTAAAATGATGGTCTTGCTTGGCCCAAATCTGATCCCCCTCTGGGCTTTAATTCCTAAGTCTGAGATTTTTGTCCCAGGCCCCTTATGGAATTCCTTTTTTTTTTTTTTTTTTTTTTTGGTAAACTGATATGCATTCCAACTCCATTCTGGGAGCTAAGACATCTACCTTAGACCCACTGATTTCTGCTAACCTATGATCTGACTGCCTAGCTCTTGTCACTCTCTGTCTTCAACATGCTACCCAAGAACAGACTCCCCAGATGTGGTCTGCCAGGTGGGCCATACTACTGAGTTCCAGGCCTGTACTCTCTTTTAGGATATCCCATTGTAATCATGGGTTTGGACTAGGTTTTGACTTTTCCCCGACTGTAGTGCTAATTGCCTCTGAGATCATCCATCCATCCATCCATCCATTTTTTTCATTCTTACATATTAAGGGCTTACTTTATGCCAGACCCTATGCTTACTGCTGGAGAAACAATGCTTCCTAAGACAGACATTATCCCTGCTCTAGCAGGAGAGACAGATAATTAAACAATTGTAATACAATGTGATAAGTGGTTCTCCACACATCTTCCTGAGTAGGTAGGGTCAATGCCAAGTTCCCAAATGCTCTTTATTGTCCTGTGAGCACAAAGCTATATCTTGCTGAGGCCAAACAGGCTAATATTTTCAGTTCTCTTATTGAGAAGTTTAGGGGGAAAATAATTTCAAGTCAGGAGAGCAAGCATTAATATTATATGCATATTTATGTAAGAACCCCCTAGATTTGCATGGAGTTTTACAATATGCAAATCATTTTACAGATCTTATTCGATCTTCAGAGCACACCTGTGAGGTACAGGCAGGGTAGGCATTATTTTCATCCTCATTTTATAGAAAAGAAACTAAGGTTCCTAGAAGGTAAAATAGCTTTGATAAAGTTTAGAGCTGAAGCTAAAACAAGGTTTAATATTGCTAACATGAAATTCTATCCATTTTTAAAATAATTCAGTAGAAACTTGTACAGTTTCTAAAATCTTAGTAATGGCAGTTTGAGGTATTACTATCTATATTATTAAACAGGTTAATGCTCACAGGATAGTCTTGTATGTCACCTGTTCTGGAAAAGTGAGAAAAGAGGATGCACATGGAGCTCTAAAGTGCTGATCTATCCTCCATTAAATGTTTATTACTTCAATCTGTGAACCCAAGTGGGGAGGTGGGAAGATGAAATAACTTGTCTTTGAAAGATGTGAGATCATCACCACACGCTCACAGAAACAGCAGGTAGCTCTTGAGACGTTTTCCAAAGAACACTTGGAGACGTTGATTCAGGCTGAAGCTGTACTGTGGTATCTTCCTCTCCATCACCCCTATTGGTGAAGACACACCCTTTTACCACCTGTTGCCATATTTAGAGTCAGCAGGATGTATTGTTATATGTTGTTTGCTTCTTCTTTTCCATTTTTTCCCCTTCACATACCAATATTCATTTCTCCAAACAGCCTGCATTCTTGAAACTTCAGTTAAAAAAGTTTCCTTTCAGGGTCAGCCTCCTTCAATCCACAAGAGTCAGTAAAAATTTTAAGATGCCAAGCTACTAGGCAAAAATCAAAGGTGTTCCACACCATCATATTTTGGCTAATCCATTCTTCTGTATATTTTATTTCTGGAATGATGGTAAAAGTCTGGCAGTTGACATCACATAGTTGAAATATCGTTAAAATACGGAATTTAAAATTTTTATGTGGAATCTGTATCTGCAGATAAAACTTCAAGTGATTTTATGATTTCATGATTACTTTGAAGTAAGGATATTATAGAAAATTTAAAAGTCATTTTATAACTCTTGAATTCTCTTAAGCAGAGAGCAACCTGACAACTATTGGAGTGAGGTCAAAGGGAAGTGTGATCGCCACCCTCTTACTTCTATGCCATTTGCCTCAGGTGATTTTTGTCACTTGGTTTTGTAGAATGGAGAACATTCTCTTGATGGTTCTCACTTGCTCTCTGATCCTTCAGGTATAAATATCCATTCTCTGAAGAGTTTCTGAGTGGTACTATTAAGAAATTGTCCCCGACATATATACACTACCAAACGTAAGGTAGATAGCTAGTGGGAAGCAGCCGCATAGCACAGGGAGATCAGCTTGGTGCTTTGTGACCACCTAGAGGGGTGGGATAGGGAGGGTGGGAGGGAGGGAGACGCAAGAGGGAAGAGTTATGGGAACATATGTATATGTATAACTGATTCACTGTATTATAAAGCAGAAACTAACACACCATTGTAAAGCAATTATACTCCAATAAAGGAGTAAAAAAAAGAAATTGTCCCCATGGGAGCCCCATGAGTGATACCAAACTGATGGGGGGGGACCCAAATCTCTAACGATGTGGGTTATTTTAAAATTAAATTTTTTTTCTCAAGGCATTTAATCAAAAGCCTCCTCAGGATGGCAAAGTAAGCCACTGATCTGTCTTTGAAGAGCTCATAGTTCTTCCACATTGAAAAGAATCCCTATTCTGTATGGATTAGATTAGTTCATAGAACAGCTTCATGAAAATAACTATAGAAAATCAACACGTATAAATCATATCTATACAATAGTATACATAGAGAAACAAAAGAGATATATCATTCCTTTAGGAAGAGAAGCAAACACTGGTTCAAACATTAGCATAAATTTAATGAAATGAAAATTCCCTGTAACTTTACTTTTTCTGTTTTCTCAACTATTACACTAAAAGTGTAAGAAGACCCAAACACACCCAAAATGATGACGGTAGATGATAATCTGAGTGGAGACTGTTCAGATTTGGTAACATTTAAAATTTAGCTCAAGTTTCAGCCACAATATCACAGCCTTCATAATATCCCTTCTTTAATAACATTTGACTCAAAGAAAATGAACAGTATGTTCCTTATTTGAGCACCATCTTTGGAAATGCATTCTCTTAGAGTGGTTAAAAGAAAATTCCCTTTTTATATTTAGGAAGCAGGCACCAAAACCTTGAATCAAATTGAGATCACATTTTATGATTTAAACACTCTTTCAATAAGTATTTATCCTGCAACATTATATTATGGGGTTTGGGAATAGAAAGTTGATAGGATATTTTCTGTTCTTAAGGAGTTTTTAGTGGGAAGCGGTATGTGTCAGCATATGTTCTGACAGCAAATAATTCTAAACATCCCAGTGACAACAGAACGCAAGCTTATTTCTGGCTCACATGATATGATCAGAGGAGTTGCCGGGGGGCTCTGGTTACTGCAGTCACTGAGGGCACAGGCTCACAAAGGTTTCATCTGGACACAGCTTTCTGAGTTCACCAGAGCAGTGGGAAGAGACTGGGGGCTGCACACTGGCTCCTGAAGTCTCTTCTCAGCAGTGACATGGCATCTCTGTTCATAATTTTGGCCAAAGCAAGTCCTATAGTCACAACTAACTTTAAAGAGGACATGTGTGACTCTACCATGTGCTCAGAAGAGTTAATGATATCTGATAACCAGCACTAATGTTCCAGCAGAATGATGGGACACAACCAGAATGTGTGGGCCACTCCAGTGTCCCTCATGCCATCAGAGAGTCCAGTGAAATGGGCCATCTCAAAGTTTTAAGAAAAATATCAGAATGCCCTGATTCGCTTAGAATTACATTGTCATAAAGAAGAGAGGTGGGGCGTACAGATGGATGCATCACCTTCACCCCATGTTACCAGGGCTGATTCTCTAAATGTCAGTCAGAGATTGAGACAGGCTGGGACCTGGGACCCTTTTCTGCAGCGCTTGCACCTGGACAAACGTCCTCTCGAGCAACAAAATGCAAAGAAACTATAAGGGACTAAAAATAACTGAGTGCATGTGCAGCTGGAGCAAATTCTGGACAACAAGATACAAAAAGACCAAAACAAAACAAAACAGAACAAAAACCCCCCAACTGCCACTTCTGAGCCAGGAGCAAAAATAGGGTACTGCACATGCCCCCTGAACTCAACACCACCAAAAGGGTGGGCAGACTACCGAAGCCACGCCTCCGATCTGACCCCTGGACACATTCCTACACTCACTCCATATAAGGAATCAGCTTGCTCCCACTCGGCAAGCGAGCAAGGGAACCTGTTATTTGTTTTCGCTCCCTCCTGTGGCTGCAGGAGCCCCAGTAAAGCTTTGCCTGAATTTCTTGACTGGCCTCTTATCAATTTCTATTGATTGGAGAAGGTCAAGAACCTTGGTCGGTATCAAGATGATGACTCTCACAGAGGAGGACTGTGCTCTGATAAAGGTGTGTAAATACAGGGAAGATGGAAAAACAGAGGGTTGTCTTCACATTAAAGATAGATACATAGTCACATGGTCTGTTGATCTGGGTCTGCTCTGAAGCAGAGGCCAAAGATGAGATTAACTGTGCAAGAGATTTATGGAAGAGGGAGCTAAAAATGGTGGGGAGGGTGTGTGGAAATCAAAGTAGGCCTGATGACTGAGGAAGGACAGAGGAAAGGGAGGAGGAGTCTTAGAGTGCAACGCATTTCTAAGAAAGGTTTGGGCAGGCTGATGGGAGGTCCACAAGCCAAAGCCACTCGCAGGAGGGTCCTCCCCTGTTCACTGGTTGGGCCTGTCTTCATGGTCCTGATGTGCTTAGTCACTGGCTGAAAGCAGCACAGGGGAAATAGGACTTGGCACAGCTGTGGTGGGAGAGCCAAGGGCCCTCAGACAATGACACACCTACAGTAAGAGATGTTGTAAAAGGGAAGAACAAATCTGACTTCATACTGGATCTGTTTCTTTTCCTTTAATCTTTGTATTCTATTGCTTTTGCTACAAGAATGTTGCCTATAGCCTGAAATATACAGAACAGCCCATTCTTAAGGCTCTGACCTTTAAAGGTATAACACTTTTCCATTCATATAGAGATAAAAAGTTGCAGAACAGAGAATAACATTTGTCTTGTTGGAGGTTTACAGGAACAGTCATGACCTGACCTACGTGGACAGCTGCAAGAACAAAGGATTCTGATACCAAGAAGTCTGAAACAACCAACCACACCTCCTCCTCCCCTTTTAGTATAAAAGAAGCCTGAATTCTAACTCGGGTAAGATGGTTCTTTGGGACACTAGTCCACCATCTTCTTGGTCTGCTGGCTTTCCAAATAAAGTTGCTATTCCTTGTCCCAACAACTTGTCTCTCGATTTATTGACCTGTCATGTGGTGACCAGTATAAGCTTGGACTCAGTAACAATGTGAATGGTGTGTTTTTAAGGCCACCACACTTGGTGCTCAGAGCTTGTCAATTCCAATATTAGCACTGGTCTTACTTGGAGAGTACAAAGGAAGTTAACAACTGGTGCACTAATAAGCAAACTTTAGAGGTTAAGGAATGTTAATTCATCATTGAAACCAAAGCACTGTCATCTGGGACTGCAATCTGAGTCCTTGTGTTGTCAGGATGCACATAAACTTGGCTAAGGCAATCCTGCATAAGAGGAAAGTGGCCTTTATTTATCTGAATATATAAGATGCAGAAGAGAGAGGATTCTGTATTTAATTTCAAATACAAACCATTTCTCATTTAATTTCACCCACCTGAAACACCCTTATGGATCTAACAACTATCCAGTCTTCTAAGGTCTAGCATCAGCATTCCAAAGCCCTGTTGCCCTTGATCTGATATTCTATAGGATTGATATTCTACAGAGATTTTCTATACCACAATCTAGTCCTTAGGTTCTACCTTGCTTTTTTCACTAACTGATTCTCATTTGGATTAAAAGGATAATATCTTTTTTTTAAAAATGAGCATTACTTTAGCTTTTATTTAATTTATTTAAAAAATTGTTTTGGCTGTGCCACGGCATGAGGGATCTTAGTTCCCCAATCAGGGATCGAACCCGAGCCCTCTGCATTGCAAGCATGGAGTCTTAACCACTAGACCACCAGGGAAGTCCCAAAAGGATAGTATCTTTCTATCCTTTTTTTAAAATTTGAGTATAGTTGCTTTACAATGTTGTGCTATTTTCTACTGTACAGCAAAGTGAATCAGTTATATGTATACATATATGCCCACTTTTCTGGATTACACGATAGTATCTGTCATATCTTACACTTTCCAATCAGCTTTTATAATAAAACTATTGTATGTTAATATATAATATAAATAATGCATGTTAATATATACATAAATAAAATATAAGCACACCCTCCATCCCCACATAAACATATTCCTCTTCTGATTTTTCCTATTTTGCATTTATCACTATCTGACATACTGTATATATTTACTCTCTTTTCATTTAATTGTTGTAAATGATTAAATGTAATCAATGTAATATAGACTCCAGGAGGGCAGGATTAGTTGTCTGTTTACTACCAGATCTCTAGGCTTGTAATTATGTTTCACTTAATAGGTTTTCAGTACATATTAACTGAATGAGTGAATTATATACTTTGTGTTTTGGTATAAATTTTAAATCAGGTACATTAATGTTATGTATGTTTTTGTATGTATATCTATACTGTATGTATAATACACAGTGAGAGATGTTATGTATTTTTATATATGTTTACATTTTGAAGCTGTAACTTTAATCTTCTGATTTCCAGACATTTGAAATATCAACAATAACGTGGACTGATTTAGATGTTTAGGTTATTTGCAGGTACTGATAAACATGATGCACAAACATGTATTTTTTAAACATATATGATAAAATATACTTCACAATATACATTGTAGCCTCAGAGTGGTTTTATTTTGTACTGACTGTGTCATAACTAATAATGGGAATGAAGAGGAATCATTATTTAGGGAATCAAAGAGCCTGAACAGAGGGAAGTAGGTGAGCTGGTCTTTGATCTGTACTGCCATCTGCTGTGTGTTGGGAAAACGGCAACAAAACGTGTCAAATGTCTAAAGCCTGAGAGCTGGGAGGGCCTTTAGAAACCATCCAAACCAACTTCTACGGGTACAGGTGAGAAAGAGGGACGTAAGAAATTAGGTGACTTGCACATTTGTTGTCTGTCTTGTTACCAGCAGAGCAGAATATGGAGGAAGTGCTGTTTAGTGGCAAAAACACGCGTTCTGGACTCAGGCTTAGTTTAGCATTTTAGCTGCATGGCCTTAAGCAAGTTACTTAAGACTTTCTGAGTTTTATTGTTCTTTTGGGATGAATAATATTTACAGTATATGATTTATATGAGAATTAAATGTGATTTCTTTCCTTCCTTCTTTCCTTCCTTCCTGCTGACTGAAAGAGATATTTCCATACAGATAACAAGGTTTTTAATCCACAAAGAAGATAAAATAATCATAAACATATAGAACAACATAGCTTCTTAAATATCTGAAGCAAAAATAATAGGCATAAGGGATCAAAAATCATGTTGGGAGACTTTACTACATGCCCCCTCAGAAATCTACTTATTAAGTGATTTAAAAAAATTTTTTAAGTTGAGGACTGAAGTACTGTTTCTCAGACTTTAGTGACCACAAGAATCATCAGAAACGAGCCCTACATAAAATACTGGTGTTACTATAAGGTCGTAATCTTTATTCACATCTCTACTCAACCAAGATATACTTCTTTAGGAACCCCTGATAGTTTGCAAAGAATGTATTTTTTATCAGAGATAATCCAAGCTAATGTGGGAGACTGACTACATGGATAATTTTGGTCTATTTTAGGTATTTCAAAATTTTACTATTATAACATAATTCTGTAACTGTGAACATCAATATTTGACTTACTAGGATTTTTAGAAAAGGGAAAATACTTATCTAAAACCTAAAGGGTAAATATAATGTGTGTGTGTATATATATATATATATATATATATATATATATATATATACACACAAGTGTATGCATATTTTATATTTGAATATACATCTGTATATATATTCATAAACCTGATTAAAATATGTCTTGAAAAAGCAAAATTATTGAGAAGTCCTTGGTCTCTATGTGAATTTTTCTTTGGGATGATTTAAATATTAACACTTTCTAATAAGGAGATAATATACACATCAAAATGATAAACTGATAAATCTTATAATTGTTTACATTTCTCCTGGTCAGTGTCCATTTGCTATTTAAAATGCTTTATAATTTAATGATGTGAAATACAGCTAATCAACTCTCAGACCAGCCGGCACAATGTTCATTCCCATATCTCTCAAGAAATACATGCCAGCGTTCTTTCAGGAAAATGATGTGGCTATCATTCTAAGGCAGAATTACCTCTAATAATAGTCCCATTATTTTAGTGATTCCTATTTCATAATGTATAACAATTACACTATTCTGAAATCCCCGACTACAAAAAAAGTTCTCCTGTGACACTGTAATATGTCCAAAAGATGGGCTTGCTTGTCTGAGCTATCTTGAAGGAGAAGGGCAAGAGACCATGAGAGCCTTCTTACTTGCAGGCTGTCATTATGATTTCTGAACTCTGTTCAAATATCCATTCATGTTACAGAGAGAATGTCAACTCTGTAATTCAAAATTCTCATTGTTCCTTAAGCATACTGCAGCCCCTACAGCTGTAGTACGAGAGAAGAGTTTTCGTCTGACTTAAGGCCATATCTTTCTCTGACATTGAAAAGTATTTCTTTATACAGAGGATAAAGAATGTGCTCACATATGTGTGTCTCAATTTCAATTATCTCGTAGTTCCTCCAGCTGCCTTATAAGAACAGAGAGCATCTGCTGTGCCTGGCTGTGTTACACGCCCCAGTACAACGGATGATGAATATTAAACAGGTAACATCGGTTCTGTGTAGACATTCAGCGTCGTGGAGCAAAGACTCCAAATCTATGTTTTTCTGTAGACTTTTTCTTTAGAACAATTCTTTTGAGTGCAGATAGTTTAGAGGCACAAAGCAAGAAGCCCTTCCTGCATTTTTAATTGAAATCTGACACCATTGGGAAGGTGAAACTTTTTTTCATAGATTGAGATTGGCTTCTCTTAGATGTGATCTGCCCTAAATAGTCAGTGTATCAATCCTATTAGAAATCAACGCTCTTCATCTTCATCGTCATCATCATCATTTTCATCATTATCTTTATAGTTATTTATACTGTTATGAGTTACATGTAAGTGTTAATTAACTCAGTTAACCCTCTCAACCCCATGAGGCGAGTATTATTATTACATCGTGAGTTGACATGTGAAGAGACGAAGGCAGGGGAGTTTAAGTAAGCTGCATACGGTCAGAGTTAGAGATGCTCGAGTCAGAACTTGGGTGCTGGAGTGAGTCTGCTTGGATTCAAAATCTGGCTCCCCCAGGACAAACAGTGTGATGGCAGGGAGGTTTCTTAACTTCCCTGAAACTCAGTTTGCTCTTCTGTAAAAACGGTGCATGATAATGGACCACGGAGGTTAAGATGGGATGGAGAACAGCGAGACTATGAACTGTAGAAAGAGGAAAGACTGGGCAAACTGGATGGCATAAGCTCACATTACTATTCACCATTTTTTATATTTATGCTGTTACTTATAGATGTCTAAGTAACCCAGCTCTTAACCCATAACCAAATTACACAAATAAAAGCAGGGTTTGGCAAATGCCAGTTTCTGATGCAAAGTAGATTTGAAGGTAAAAATCTGCACAAACCCTAGAAGACACAGCTGTTTATCTAAGAGGCAAATGGAATTAAGAGTTCACACTTTGGTAAGGAAAGAATGAAGATATTAAAATGTCCTGTCATCACTAACATAGCACGTTCTTCCAGAAAGAAGATAAATTCATTTTAATCCTCCAACTTCACACTTTCAAATCAGGAAAGTCACCTTCAGGCAGTGCTATCTGAGGATAATGAAGGGGGAAGAAAAAGGAAGAAGCAAATCTAAAAATTCTGACACAAGTGTTTTAATGCATAACTCAAAGTGACCTTATTTTAATGTTAGCCGGAAACAAACTAAATAAGCAAAGCGGTTCTTTACACACTTAACGAACTAAGTAGACAGAAGTTCTAGAAACTTCCTATGAGTGATTTTCTTTCAACATCAGCTGCTCAATAAGAAATAGAAAAAAAAAACCCAACTCTGTTGACACTGGGAGGAAACAACATTTAGATACTAACAATCTTTCTGCTTTGGAGCTCCTTAGTCAGATGAGTCAATGAAAGTCAGATTATTTATAGCAAAGATTTTCTTAGTTCACAACTTAAACTCTGATAATTTAAACACCACAAACTACTAACCTAGTAAGACTTTCTGGAGATAAAATGGAAACAAAAAGAATGAAACAAAGTCAACGTTTTCAACCAAAAGATATAAGGTGATGGTGAAGGCATTGAAGAACAAATAAGTTCTTTCTAACTTACTTATGAGCTGATATCCTTATTTATAGGAATAGATTATTTTGAAGAAAATAAATGAAATTCATCTTTTCCCCCACAACCAATACTTTATAAAACTTGAAATACTTACTCATCAAGAGCTATGCAAAGGAAGCAAAAGCAAAAATAAACAAATGTGACCTAATCAAACTTAAAAGCTTTTGCACAACAAAGGAAACCATTGATAAAATGAAAAGACAACCTACTAAATGGGAGAAAATATTTGTAAATGATATGACCGATAAGTGGTTAATATCCAACTTATATAAACAGCTCAAACAACTCAACAGTAAAAAACCAAAAACAACCCAATTAAAATATGGGCAGAAGACATGAATAGAAAATTTTCCAAAGAAGACATACAGATGGCCAACAGGTACATGAAAAGCTGCTCAACATCACACTGATTATCAGGGAAATGCAAATAAAAACCATGATGAGATATCTCACACCTGTCAGAATGGCTATCATCAAAAAGATCAAAAATAACAAATGTTGGCAAGGATGCGGAGAAAAGGGAACCCTTGTGCACTCTTGATGGGAATGTAAGTGGTGTAGCCACTGTGGAAAACAGTATGGAGGTTTTTCAGAAAAAATAAAAATAGAACTACGATATGACCCAGAAATTCCACTTATCCATATATCTGAAGAAAACAAAAATGCTAATTTAAAAAGTAACATGCACCCCAATGTTCACAGCAACATTATTTACAATAGCCAAGATATGGAAGCAACCTAAGTGTCCATCAACAGATGAATGGATAAAGAAGCTATGGTATGTGTGTGTACACAGACACACACACATGCACACACACACATATACACACACACACACACACAATGGAATACTACTCAGCCATAAAAAGGAATGAAATCTCCCCATTTGCAACAATATGAATGGACTTGGAGGGCATTATGCTAAGTGAAATAAGTCAGAAAGAGAAAGCCAAATACTGTATGATAACGCTTATATGTGGAATCTAAAAATTACAACAAACTAGTGAATATGACAAAAAAGAAAGAGATTCACAGATATAGACAATGAACTAGTGGTTACCAGTGGGGAGAGGGAAAGGGGGAAGGGGCAAGAAAGGGGTAAGAGATTAAGAGGTACAAACTACTATGTATAAAACAAGTAAGCTACAAGAATATACTGTACAACACAGGGAATATAGCCAACATTTTATAGTAACTATAAATGAAGTATAACCTTTTAAAATTGTGAATCACTATGTTGTACACCTGAAACTTACATAATATTATACATCAACTGTACCTCAATTAAAAAAAAGAGATATGCATGCAGAAGATATGAGAATGCTTCATGTCAAATAAAGAGCTTTGAACTAGGGGCCAATGGATGTGGATTCCAGATCTAATTCTACTAACTGCCCAAACTAGGATAAGTTTATTCACCTCTCTGTGCATCAGCGACTTTTTTTTGGATCACATTATTGGACAGACATATTATTTTATTTATTTATTTATTTATTTTTTTAATGACAATTTTTAATTTTATTTTAAGTTTCTAGCCAAGTAAAATTTATTTTAAAAATGGAAAATCTGGAATGAAAAGCAACATGGAAAATCCTTAGATTTCTATATCTGCTTTCATTCCCTGCTCAACTTTTAATTATTTTTTATTTTTTATTTTTTAATTTTTTAATTTATTTTATTTTTTTATTTTATTTTTTTATTAGTTTCTGCTTTATAACAAAGTGAATCAGTCATACATATACATCTGTTCCCACATCCCTTCCCTCATGCATCTCCCTCCCTCCCACCCTCCCCATCCCACCCCTCCAGGCAGTCCCAAAGCACCAAGCTGATCTCCCTGTGCTCTGCGGCTGCTTCCCACTCTCTATCTACCTTACATTTGGTAGTGTATATATGTCCATGCCTCTCTTTCGCTTTGTCACAGCTTACCCTTCCCCCTCCCCATATCCTCAAGTCCATTCTCAAGTAGGTCTGTGTCTTTATTCCCGTTTTACCCCTAGGTTCTTCATGACATTTTTTTTTTAATTCCATACATATGTGTTAGCATATGGTATTTGTCTTTCTCTTTCTGACTTACTTCACTCTGTATGACAGACTCCAGGTCTATCCACCTCATTACAAATAGCTCAGTTTCGTTTCTTTTTATGGCTGAGTAATATTCCATTGTATATATGTGCCACATCTTCTTTATCCATTCATCAGATGATGGACACTTAGGTTGTTTCCATCTCCGGGCTACTGTGAATAGAGCTGCAATGAACATTTTGGTACACGTCTCTTTTTGAATTATGGTTTTCTCAGGGTATATGCCTAGTAGTGGGATTGCTGGGTCATATGGTAGTTCTATTTTTAGTTTTTTAAGGAACCTCCATACTGTTCTCCATAGTGGCTGTACCAATTCACATTCCCACCAGCAGTGCAAGAGTGTTCCCTTTTTTCCACACCCTCTCCAGCATTTATTGTTTCTAGATTTTTTGATGATGGCCATTCTGACTGGTGTGAGATGATATCTCATTGTAGTTTTGATTTGCATTTCTCTAATGATTAATGATGTTGAGCATTCTTTCATGTGTTTGTTGGCAGTCTGTATATCTTCTTTGGAGAAATGCCTATTTAAGGCTTCTGCCCATTTTTGGATTGGGTTGTTTGTGTTTTTGCTATTGAGCTGCATGAGCTGTTTATAAATTTTGGAGATTAATCCTTTGTCAGTTGCTTCATTTGCAAATATTTTCTCCCATTCTGAGGGTTGTCTTTTGGTCTTGTTTATGGTTTCCTTTGCTGTGCAAAAGCTTTGAAGTTTCATTAGGTCCCATGTGTTTATTTTTGTCTTTATTTCCATTTCTCTAGGAGGTGGGTCCAAAAGGATCTTGCTGTGATTTATGTCATAGAGTGTTCTGCCTATGTTTTCCTCTAAGAGTTTGATAGTTTCTGGCCTTACATTTAGGTCTTTAATCCGTTTTGAGCTTATTTTTGTGTATGGTGTTAGGGAATGATCTAATCTCATACTTTTACATGTCCCTGTCCAGTTTTCCCAGCACCACTTAGTGAAGAGGCTGTCCTTTCTCCACTGTACATTCCTGCCTCCTTTATCAAAGATAAGTTGACCATATGTGCGTGGGTTTATCTCTGGGCTTTCTATCCTGTTCCATTGATCTATCTTTCTGTTTTTGTGCCAGTACCACACTGTCTTGATTACTGTAGCTTTGTAGTATAGTCTGAAGTCATGGAGCCTGATTCCTCCAGCTCCATTTTTCGTTCTCAAGATTGCTTTGGCTATTCAGGGTCTTTTGTTTTTCCAAACAAATTTTGAAATTTTTTGTTCTAGTTCTGTGAAAAATGCCAGTGGTAGTTTGATAGGGATTGCATTGAATCTGTAGATTGCTTTGGGTAGTAGAGTCATTTTCACAATATTGATTCTTCCAATCCAGGAGCATGGTATATCTCTCCATCTATTTGTATCATCTTTAATTTCTTTCATCAGTGTCTTATAATTTTCTGCATACAGTGGACAGACATATTATTTATGAGGTTCTTTCTACTTCTAATACTCTAGTTAGACACACTGTTTAATTATATGGTATCTCAGGGGTTGAAGGGGTTCAGCAAGCTTCTCTCACTTAAATTTTCATAAAAATGGCTGAAGGGAGGGAGAATCTGCTTCACAGTTTTCTGAAAACCTAATAGCAAGAAACTAATAGCAAGAAATCTTCAAATGTTTTAATATGATTGCTAATTCTAGACTTCTGAGCTATGACTGGGTCAACCTTTCTTTACTGTGTGAAAAGAAATAACTAGGAAAGAAATGAAAATACTTCCTTTTCCTTCCTTTCTTAACACATATAACAAACTAAAAACCATTCAACCAAGTGCAACAGAAAATGACCTGAATCTCAAATCACTAGAAAAAATTTTAGCAACTACACTCCATTTTCTGTTCCACTCCAAGTGGAACAGAAAATGACCTGAATCTCAAATCACTAGAAAAAATTTTAGCAACTCCACTCCATTTGAATGCACCCATACTTTTTTATGGCTACAATGAGATTGGAAAAATGGGACTGGGCTCCCAATTCCTTTGATTATTTCAGTCACAGGTACACTGTTCCCAAAATATAGATAGTGAATGGTGAGCGACAACAATCTCTTTGAACAAAATCAGAGACAGCTTGTTTTGTCTGGCATGACTGGTCTGGGAAATGACGGCAAGCACAGAATGCTATTCAAAGATATACAACATAAGTACTAATAACAGCATTAAGTAAGACAATAACAGATTCAATGTTGATATTTATTTCCAACAGCAATAAGCCAAGCACTACCTCTCATCATCACAAACAACTTGTTCAGTTGTATTTAAATGCAACCTGAATTTGCAATGCTTTACAAGAGACATGCTGATTATCCAGAAAAGAATGTAAAGATTAGAAAAAAATCAGAATCTATTGTCTGTAATCTAAGAATGGAGCTTATTGTCAGATCTGGACCTGAGATAGGAGATAGCAGGGCCCCAGGCTGAGCAGCTGGAACTTGTCTCCTGCTGGTACTTCAAGAGAAAGACAATGGCAGGAGCAGAGCTCTGCTTGAGTAAAAGATAAGGAGGCCACATTTTTCTTGGGATCAAGGAGACCTCCCAGACCACACATGCACAGAAAAGATCCTCAGGGGTCAGGGAAGGGAGGGGTCGCCAGCCCCTAATACATCCTGCCAACCTCCCAGAAACCCTTGTACTGGAATCCATCGTGTCTAAAAGGTGTGCATGCACATCAGGAAGGGCCCTGAGTCAGACCAGATATGGGCAACAAGCAAGATGATTGGCCAGAGGGAACCTGGAGAACTGCCCCCATATAAGCAATTTAAGCCATTCCAAAAGCATGCAGCTCACTCCAAGCCTGCCCGTGTGTTCTTCCACACATACTTTGCTTCTAATAAACACTTTCCCTGTTTCACTACCTCCATCTCTTTGCTGAATTCTTTCTTCAAAGAGGACAAGGACCAAGGTCCTGTTTCAAGCCTGCTGGCCCTCATAGTCTAGGGGTTAGGATTCAGTGCTTTCACTGCCACAGCTTGGGTTCAATTCCTGGTCAGGGAATAAGATCCTGCTTCAAGTTGCTGCACCCCATGCCCACACCCCCCAAGATCAGACCCACCAGAGCTCTGGGGTTCCTTCCAGAGTTAACTCTCAATATCTCACCTTATGTCATCTCTTTCTTCTCCTTCCCCCTCCTGCTGCTCCTTCCCCATCACCACCCGCAATGCTAGTACATTCCTGAGGCTCTTGTTTTCTGATGGCTTTCTCCTCTCCAGCGTGCCTTGAGCTGAGCTTCACTTTTTTAGTTCTCAGCTCAGTTTCCCCCACATATGCTGTTTTTCTTGTCTTGTTAGCATGACACCATATATCTTATTTTTTAGAAATTATGTGTAATGGAGAGAGCTCACTACAGTTGGTACATTTGACTGGATCTGGCATAAACTTTCTAGAACTGAAAGTTAACAAAGGTCTGATAAGAGAGCCTCATCTACCTCATCCATACCTTATAAGTGTTGAAATTGTATTTTCATGCATGGGCTTGACTTAAAATGAGGAATTAACCCAATGAAGGAGAGAAAAACAAAACCAAACACCCTAAGGTGAAAGAGCTAAGTTTTGGAAAACGAAGGTTTGCATGTTGTATCTGGAGGCATCATCACTAATGCTTTTGCCTTGATAGAAATACTTTGCCCTCTGCACTTCCATTAAGTTGTCCTCCCATTTTTTGTCTCCCACACACCCTGTTTTCTTTCTTTTTTCATCGTGTTTGCCACTATTTGTTATTCTATAAAAAGTGCCTATTTGCTGGATGTTTGTTTCCTTTACAGACTGAAGGAGGCCACAAGGGCAGGAAATGATTCTGCTCAGAATAGGTCTCCAATAGATTCTGGTTCAATTAATTTAGGAATGGATCACCTTCATGCTATGCTATCCAAAGTGTCATGGTTAAAGAATCAGATTTTGTCCTTTGATTATTTTATCTTCTAAATGTGTTTAATTAATGCAAAAATGTTAAGAAAATGGATTAAATAAATAGGTTAAATATCCAATGATTTTTTAAAATGACATTAATTTTATAGGCATTCAACTCTAAGTAGAGAAGAGCCATGTTTGAAATCAACATTCCCATTGGTGTTTAACTTCCTAAATCTTAAAGATGATTCTAGGAAAAGTAAGCTATTTAGAAGTTTAAAGGTGCCAAAGCACTATGTAAATTTAAACTTTCTATTAGGTCATTTCTGCATTTAGGCATTCTGTAAAAGTAAGCATTTGGTACTCAAGAGCTCTGAACCACAGAAGTGACAAGTCCACCTAATAGGAATTTAAACAGGCCATGTAAACCGGCAGATGCCAACACTCACGGTAGAATATGGACTAGACATTGAGGGCAATGGTCTGACTGCTGTGAAAAATGTCACGAAGTTTTCAATGTTAGGAGTTTTCCTATTCATTGAAAAAACCAGATACTTCCCTAGGTGCCTTTTTAGTTTTCAAAGTTTAAGGTAAACCAGATCTTTCCTCAGGGAAATAAGTTATTTAAGGCTTAAGAGACTTGACAGAGTTACAGTGGAATCTAATATCTTCACATATATGCTTCTAGAGAGGCTATTCCGTGTAACTAATAAATTGACATTGAAATATTAGAAGATTAAAGCACCTACAATCGAAAACTGAGGGAAGCACGGCCAGCATTAGATCAGCTGATGTGACTCATAAAACTCTGCAGGACACATTTTCAAAGTTCCACCCACTTATATTTAAAAGAAGTCATTGAATAGTTGGCCCAGTTTAAGACAAGTGGCCATAAAGGACACTCAGGATCTCCGGGGAGGGACATAACTCCCCATGACAAGACCAGTGAAACCAGGGTTGACAATCTCCAGTGCAGCTTAAAGTGTAAATATGGAGTGAAGCAGCAGATGTTTCAGACACTGGATCTGATTAAATCCTCAAAATCTCCATTTTGCAGATGAAAAAACGGGTACACAAAGAGGTTATATGAACGTACATGGTAACATGAGTGCCACAATATTACAAAACACCAATAGTCTTTCTCATTTACTTTGAAGTCACTTCACCTAACCTTGAAACCTAATACTCAATAATGTTTCTTGGGTGGAAAAATGGAGGGTTTGAGCAAGGAAGGTGAAGATATGGATGAACACAGAAATAGATTTGTGTTTCCTTAAAACCTGAGAATTCTTGGGAAACAAAGTTTGCCACGTCCAGATGTATGCCCTGTGATTTAGTCCCCATGTGGACCAGTTAGCAGTTCTCTATTTTCTGGTCACAGATCAGACTCCTAAACTTTGACTGTTTTACAGACATGTTCTCCTGTTCATAAAGCTTAGGTGATGAGAGTGTGGTTTGATGATTAAGAGACCATCATTACTGCTGGAAGACCTCACATACGGACAAGGGCCAGTTAGAAGCATCAATTTCCCATGTAAATTCAAGGCAAAGGAAGGTGGATGGGGCAGGGTTGAGATCTGAGCCCCATGAGGTATATGCTCACCATCCATCCTCCATCAGCTTGTGGAGAGAAGGGAACTAGGAAAGAGCTGGTGGGAGGGGGTGTGTTGGAATTCTTCCCATGGATGTGAGCCAAGGGGCCACTTTCAGTTTTCATTTTTAATCCAGATCCAGGATTTAGTACTTGGTTCAGATGAAAAAAATATCTTGCGTATACAGTAGAGTCATAGGAACAGAGGTAGATCTCCTGACCAGGGGAGAGAAAACAAGTAAAAAGAAAGCTGTGCTTCTGATCTTTACACATTGGAGACCTTACAAAATGCCATCTATTTCCACCTGAATATGAGGTTAATTGAGTGTGTCTGTCCAACTTTAATGTGCATAAGAATCACTAGCCTGTTAACAATAAGATTTCAGAGACCCAATGCCAGAGTCTCTGATTCAGTAAATCCAGAGTGAAGCCAGGAATCTGTAATTTAAACAATTTCCCTCTAGTGAAACTTACACACTCTTGGAGAAAACAGTGGCCCGAACCACCCATTAACTAGCAGATGTACCTCTGAAAATAAATTTGTCATGGTTTAAATTCAGGATATTAAAGTGTTTGTTCATCAAATTCTTCTCAGTTAAGAATGTTCAGAAATAAGTCAACAATAAATTGGTATTATAAGCTGCCTAGGAGCCATTTCTTCTCCTTTTGCTGGGTAATTTCCATGTTTAAAGAAAATTTCAAGTTCGAGTTTGTTCTATTAAAAAGGCTTTATGGGCTTCCCTGGTGGCACAGTGGCTGAGAGTTCGCCTGCCGATGCAGGGGACACAGGTTCGTGCCCCGGTCCGGGAAGATCCCACATGCCACGGAGCGGCTGGGCCTGTGAGCCGTGGCCTCTGAGCCTGCACGTCCAGAGCCTGTGCTCTGCAATGGGAGAGGCCACAACAGTGAGAGGCCCACATACCGCAAAAAAAAAAAAAAAAAGGCTTTATGACATTTATTCAAAGAGTCACACTCCTATTTACCAAGAATGTGAAGTGAGGGAACAATTGATTCGAAGTTCTTCTTTATGCCCCAAATTAGACACCGTGTAGTGCTTTCCTCTGTACTATTTGCTCTTGAGGAACGAGGATTTAATTTTAAATCCTATTTCACTGTGCCACACTGTTGCTCGTCATGAAATACCTTATTTTTGATAATGGGAGCTATCCAAAGTCCAAGACAAATTAAGGAAATGAACAGGAATTTTCTAGATGGTTGTTTGCCTCTGCAGGAGGGGAGGAGCGTCATTGCGATAAGCACCAGGTAGCAAACCAGATGGTGTCGCGTGGACCAACCCTTCCCTTTCTACTTTTTGTAAATTTTCACTTCCCTGACTCTACAAAGCCCCAGCTTGCCCCCCACTCCCTACCGCCTCATCCTCTCTTTAAAATGACCAGTCACCTTGGTACAAAGTGAGTTAGAGTTTGGTTCACACTGGATTCTTGTCCCTGTTACAATAGTGTACTACTGAGTAAAATCTGTCCTTACCACTTTAGCCTCTGGCTTTGTTTGACACCAGGCACTGCACCGGATCTTTTACCCTCTAAAGACCCCTTTATAGAGGGCCTCCATTTTTGCAGAAGGGGGAAATGAGGCTCTGACAGGTATAGCTGGTGTTAGAACAAGATTGCAACTGAGACTTTCTTCCCTCCCGAGCGCATACTCTCTTTGGGGCTGGCTTCATTGCACGGGCAACTTGCAAGGCTGCACAGGACCCCAAGCTTGGAAGTGCCCCCTGCTTGGTCTAATGCTCTGCTGAAGCTGCCTTGAAATGCTTAATAACTTTTGAACACAGGGCTCTATATTTTCATTTTGCACTTGGCCCTGCAAATTATGTAGCTCACTTCATTTCCAGGGCCTCCTTCAGCCTGGGGTTCCCCCAAACATTTCAAACTTGAAGCTAGAAATTCTGATAAAGTTCTACTAAGAAGGAATAAATGTACATATGATCCCCACTATAAATGAGGGGCAGAGTAGGAAGCTGCTCAGGGCAAAAACGCCTGGAATAGTCCACCTAAGTGTTGGTAAGGATTTATCACTAATAAAGGTTTGATCTCCTGATCAATTCTGCTGTTTAAGTTTCTGGCCAAATGACTTAGTTCTAATTTTATTTGCTTTCGTAATATTGGCTTTTAACATCTTCTGGTTACAACAGGGACAGAGCATTCCTACTAGGAGCTCATCTTTCTCTTTCTGTAAAAACAATGTACCTTTTTTTGATAATAAAAGTAATGTATGTTTCTTGTGGAAAATATGAAGAAGAAAAAGAATCACCCATAGTTAGCTAAGTGGAGAAAATATTTTGTTACATATCATTTTTTCTTAGGAATTGATATGTGTCTAGGTACACATTTTTATTTTTACTGATGTCTGTCTATTGATCGGTCAACTAAGGGCTTGATCTATCATCTGTCTACCTGGAATCACAGAATTTATGGTTTCAATCAGAATCCTGTGGTTTTCCTTTTTCATTTAATTTATTCTAAGGATTTCCTTTATGGGGAAAAAGGATTCTTTACAAGAACCTGTTTAACAATCTATTGTTAAAAATTAGATTTGTTCTCTTTCTCTCTCTCTCTCTTTTTTTTTTTTTTGCAGCACGTGGGCCTTTCACTGTTGTGGCCTCTCCCGCTGCGGAGCACAGGCTCCGGACGCGCAGGCTCAGCGGCCATGGCTCACGGGCCCACTCACTCCACGGCATGTGGGATCCTCCTGGACCGGGGCACGAACCCGCGTCCCCTGCATTGGCAGGCGGACTCTCAACCACTGCGCCACCAGGGAAGCCCTGTTCTCTTTCTTTTTTTTTTTTTTTTTTTTTTTTGCTGTACGCGGGCCTCTCACTGCTGTGGCCTCTCCCGTTGCGGAGCACAGGCCCCGGATGCACAGGCTCAGCGGCCATGGCTCACGGGCCCAGCCGCTCCGTGGCATGTGGGATCTTCCCGGACCGGGGCACGAACCCGTGTCCCCTGCATCGGCAGGCGGACTCTCACCCACTGCGCCACCAGGGAAGCCCTGTTCTCTTTCTTTTTAAAAGTTGTTTTTATAATTGGCTCTGAAGGCAAGGAGCAGGTATCAATTACATTCAGGATGGTTAACGGAAAACACGTTGCATACTCAAAACTGCAGATTATGTCTATGAATCAGGAGGGTTTTCTGTACTTACAGGACATAAATTTAGAACAGATCATTCTATATTGTTCTATATATACCAGAAGAAAATTACTGAGGCAGACCAGGCTGTCTTGATGCAAGTGAATGGCAGAATTAAATGGGTAAAAGAAAAAGGAGAGGGAAAATACTCTTTCCAGAATCTATCCAAATGTCAACCTCTCTAAATCAAGAAACGAATTGTTTGCAGCACAGACAACTCACCAAGGCAGAAAAAAAAATGTGGAGAGTCTTGGGGTTTATGTCCCCCAAGCAGTGATTATATGCATCAGCATCCGATTCACTTACATGTTAATTAGAGGCTTTATTTTCATTGAAGAATCTGCTTCCTTTGTTTAATTCAGCTAAACCAGCTCAAAAAGAAGTTTGCTACTTAGGAAACCTTTATCCTCTCTTTATTTTTATTTTAACATCTTTATCGGAGTATAATTGCTTTACAATGGTGTGTAAGTTTCTGCATTATAACAAAGTGAATCAGCTATACGTATACATATATCCCCATATCTCCTCCCTCTTGCGTCTCCCCCCTATCCTCTCTTTATCACAGGAAAAAACTTCTTTCACATTTAGGACAAGACTGTCAGTTAATACTTAGTCTAGATCTAGAGTTGTCAAGTTGTATTTTTATACCTCAATTTAATAACATATGGCAGTAGCTTGACAGCAAAACTTTCTGTCAATTTTTGTTTTACCAACTTTACAAGGTTGTGCTCCTTTGATGCAGCTTTTAAATCACAGGGCTTTGTACTGGCAACTCACCTTGTCTGATCTCGGTCCCTGTCCCAAATGAAAACAAAATGTGTTTTTCCACTTTAAACACAGAGGGATTTCCTTAGATAACTCAGCATATAATTACCTGCTCCAGTCAAACGATCAGAAATTAAGTTCTGCACATTTCTCTGACCTGACACCTTCTTCCTTCCAGGTTTCAAAGGTCTTTTTATTTTCCTTCTCTTTTGAATTCCCAATTACCTCTATTTTGCTCACTGTGGGAACTTCTTTTCAAAGTGATTATTGCCTTTGCCATCACCTTGGTTTGATTGAATAACGTGAAACTTAAGCTGGGCAGAAATGGGAAGAGGAGGTCCTCACTTATTTGAAAGGTGTGCAGCAAAAACAGAAGTGAGACTTTTCTTTTCTGATAAACAAAGAAAACAAGGGAACAGTGAACAGGCTAGAGAAGAAACGTAAACTGGCCTGAAAGAGTTCATCACTCCTAGTTTTATTTTAACTGTTACTCATCTGTAGTGTCTGTAACTAGATTCATACTTTACAAAGCTAACCTATCACTCCTTAACACTATGTGAATTACATCCTGCACTCCCTTGTAGCATTTGCATTTCAGAAAGAAGGTCGCAGGCCAATAACCCGGAGACAAACGGACCCAATTAGCGGGCTGCCTGTAACCGTTTTGAAATAACGCAGGAAGAAGAATGCAAGCCCTTCGTTACTTTGAGCCTTATCACCTACCATAGACCAGGGCTATATAACCTCTCTCAGTTGCCCAGGGAGGGAGGCACAGTTCTTGAGGCACTAGCCTGCTGCGTTTTCCCCTCTGCCTGGCAAAGGAATAAAGCCATCTCTCTTTCCCTCCAAATCTCTGTCTCCGTATTTCTGTTTGGCATTGGTGCACAGGGAGCCAGGATTTTTGGCATCAGGTGGAGATTGCAGAACGCTCAGCTCTGCTTCTCCTCGGTGGGGACTAGCTAAGCAATGGGAAAGTTTAGACCTGGGAACCAGTGCAGGGGTAGTGTGTGATACCATGTGGGTGGTGGGGGAGAAGAACCTGGGGAAGCTGCTGGATCAAACTTTAGAAAAAGAGGGCTGAGAAGGCGTTCCAGAGAGCACTGCGTTTTGAAGTGTAGGCTGTCTGCCATTCCCTATATCCGGTCTGAATTTAATCATTTCACAGCTTTCTCAGTCTTGGTCTCCTCAGAGCAAAGACCAAACAAGTATGAATAAAGCGGCTCTCTAAACGATAAAGTGCTAAACAAAAGTGACATTCTTACTAATTAACTTAGTTAACTAAGTTAACCTATAACTTAATCCTTCAATTACTAAAAACATGGAGTGCTATAAATTTTCCTGTAAAGACTGCTTTAAATGCTTCCCAAGTTTTGATGTGTATTGCTTGCATTTTCATCCCATTCAAAATATTCTAAAATTTCCATTGCGACATTTTCTTTGACCTATGGGTTATTTAGTAGCAGGTTATTTCTATTCCAGCTTTGAGATATAATTGACATATAATATTGTGTAAGTTTTAGGTGTCCTATGTGATGATTTCATGTATGTATATATTGCAAAATGATTACCACGGTAAGGACAGTAAGATAAATTAACACATCCATTTTCACAGTTACTTTTCATTTTTTTGGTGAGAACTTTAAAGATGTACTCTCTCAGCAACTTTCAAATACACAATACACTGTTGTTACCTGCAGTCACCATGCTGTACATCACATCCCCAGACCTCATTCAGCATTTAACTGAAAGTTTGTACCTTTGACCACGTTCCCTCATTCCTGCCCCCATCTCTACTCTTGACAATCACAAATCTACTCTCTGTTTCTCTTAGATCTCATAGTTAGGATTCCATACATAAGTGAGATCATATAGTATTTGTCATCTCCTGTCTGACTTATTTCACTTAGCATAATAACCTCAGGGTTCATACATGTTGCCAAAAAATGGCAATACTTCCTGCTCTTTTACAGCTGAATAATACTCCTGTATATGTATATTCACATATATTCATAAATATTCATATATATTTGTATATTTATATATATTCATGTATATATTCACATACATATATACACACACACACACAATATTCCTCTTTCTATATAAATCACTTCTTTGCCTATTCTTCCATTGGTGGACACAAGTTTTTTCCATGTCTTGGGTATTATAAATAATGCTGCAGTGACATGGGGGGTGCAGATATCTCTTCAAGACAGTGATTTCATTTCCTTCAGATCTATACCCAGAAATGGAATTGCTGGATCATATGGTAGTTCTATTTTTAATTTTTTAGAGACCTCCATACTGTTTTCCATAGTGGCTGCACCAATTGAATTCCTATCAAGGGTATATCAGGGTTCCCTTTTTTCCACATCCTAGTCAACACTGGTTATCTCTCTTCTAACAGCCATTCTAACATGTGTGAGGTGATATCTCACTGTGGTTTTGATTTGCATTTCCCTGTTGAGCAGTAATGTTGAGCAGCTTTTCCTGTACCTGTTGGCCATTTGGAAGAATGTCTGTGCAAGTCCTTGGCCCATTTTTAAAATTGGATTATTTCTTTTTTTGCTACTGAACTGTATGAGTTCTTTATATATTTTGGATATTAACCCCTTATCAGATACGTGCTTTGCAAATATTTCCTCCCATTCCATAATTTGCCTTTTTATTTTGATTGTTTCTTTCCTACACAGAAACTTTTTAGTTTGATGCACTCCCATTGATTACTTTTGCTTTTGTTGCTTGTGCATTTGGTGTAATATAAAAAATAATAATTCCTAAAATCAACATCAAGGAGCTTTTCACCTATATTTTCTTATAGAAGTTTTATAGTTTTAGGTCATATGTTTAAGTTTTTTATCCATTTCGAGTTAATTTTTGTGATCGACATAAAATAGGGGTCCACTTTCATCCTTTTGCATGTGAAAATCCAGTTTTTTTGGCTTTTATTAAAGAGACTTTCTTTTTCCCTTCAAATATTCTGGGATCCCTTGTCAAATATTAGTTCATCATATATGGGTTTATTTCTGGGCTCCTAATTCTGTTCCACTGGTCTGTTTTTATTCTAGTACTTTACTTTAAAAATCACTATAGCTTTCTAATACAGTTTAAGTCAAGAAGTGTGATCCCTCCAGCTTTTTTTTTTTTTTTTTCTTCAGGATCACTTTGGCTATTCAGGATGTTTTGTGGCTCCATACAAACTTTAGGAATTCTTAGTTTTATCTGTAAAATTTGCCATTGGAAACTTGATAGGGATTAGGTTGAATTTTTAAGTGGCTTTGGGTAGTATGGACATTTACAATAATAATTGTTTTGGTCCATGAACATGGGATATATTTCCATTTATTTGTACCTTCTTCAAATTCTTTTATCAGAGTCTCTCATAGTTTTCAGTGTACAGGTCTTTCACCTCCTTGGTTAAATTTATTCCTAAGTATTTTATTGTTTTTGATGTTATTGTACATGAGATTATTTTATTTCTTTCTCAGACAACCTATTGTTAGTGTATAGAAACACTACTGATTTTTGTAGGTTAACTTTGTATCCTGTAACTTTACTGAATTAATTGATTAATTTAACAGGTTTTTGGTGGCTTCTTTAGGTTTTTCTATATATACTATCGTGTCATGTGCAAACTGAGACAATTTTACATCTTCTTTTCTGACCCAAGATTTTGAATACAGTTCCCTGTGCTATACGGTAGGTCCTTGTTTATCTATTCGATCCTATGTTTCTTAATGAGAATTTCACACTCCTCTCTCTCCACACTAATTCCCCTCTCCCGTGGGAGGAGAACTGATTTGATTGAGAAGACAAAGCTCTTGCTTCTATCTCTGGGGCCTGCAGGGCCTGCAAGCCTGTGCCTTCAGCCCCTGCTACCTCCCAGGGTGAGTGTCCTCGCAAGGCTTCCCTGCTTTGTAGGTGCCATCTACCTCCCCTACCTCACACTGTTCTGCCTGTGACCTGGCGGGTAAATTAAATTTGAGGGAAGAAAGAGAAAGCTCACACTGGCTTTATCTCCAGTGAAGGAACTGTATGTTAATTTTTCACCAGCTCATGAATTTATTTGCAATTGTTTCACAAGTAGGAAAGGCACCTGATGTGGGGGTGGTTAAAGCCTCAATAGTTTATTTTGATAGCTGGTACAGGAAGTCTCCCTCAGTTTTTCTTCCTACTTCTTCTGCAAAAAATCTTGGTGTTTCCTGCTCATTTCCTTTTCTGGATAAATTTTCAGGTCAACTTTTCAGATCCAGTGAAAACTTCTTCTGGGCCTTTAATTGGGATATTAAATTTATAGAATAACTTTAGAAGAATTGGTCTCCTAAAAAAGACCTTTCCTATCCAGGAGCTTGGCATATTTTTCTGTTAACTCGGGGCTTCTGTGTACTTCACAGATGCTTAACAGTTTTCTTTAGTAAGTTTTACATATTCCTTTGTATATCTCTTCCTACATATTTCACGACACTAATTACTAAGGTGAAAGAAATTTAAGAAATTTTTGTAATTGGTAAGTGGGGGTATATAGGAAACCATTTATGTTTGTTTATTGATTTCTGTTCTTGCCAACGTGACTAAATCTTTAATTCTAGTAATTAGCTCTTTATCTTTGATTTCTACATATCTGGTAATATCTTAAATAATAAAAATTTGCTCCTCTCATCCCACTATGCTTTTGGGATTAACTGCACTGACCAGGAATCCTATCATGTTGAATAGCTGAGATACCAGGTATCCACATGTTATTCCTAACTTTTATTGATATGTAGTTAATGTCTTAGCATTGATGACAGCACTTGCTACAGCAAGTTAGATGAAGTATTCTCTATTCTTTGTTGGCTACTTTCTTTGAAAATCAGCAGTAGGTTTTATATTTTATTATATATCTTCAACAGCCAACGACACTTTTTTTTCCCTCTCAACACTTTTCTTCTCTCTTAACACAGAGAATAACATTCATGGATATTCTAAATTAAACCACCTTCGCATAGTCAATATAAACCACACTTTGTCAGCATGTTTAATTCTTTAAACTTTGTTATGTTTTAATTTATGTAGGAGTTTTGCATCTGTATTTACAAGCGAGAGTGGACCACAGTTTTCCTTTTTGCAGGTGTCTTCTCTCATCTAGTTTGGTATCAGAGTTTTGCTAGCCTTCTCTAATTGGCCAAGATATTTCCAATCTTTTTCTGTTATCTGAACATGGTTTTATACTAGAAATGATTTATAATATAAAAATTATCTATTCTTTATATTACATAAATATTATAATTATGTTAACATTACATGTTATCAATACTATATTAAGAATTAAGAAATAATATATGTTATATTTTTATAATATAAAAATTATCTACTTCTTTAAGGTAGGAATAACCTATAACATTTTTTTGAATCTCATGCCTATTTTAAGGATAGTTTTTTGAGTGCCTTAATTTATTCTATGATTATTCCTTTCTTGAAATTTTCTGTTCTTCTACCCAATTTTGATAATGTATGTATCTTAGAAAATTGGTAATTGCATCTAGAATATCCAAATGTATACAAAGTAATTTCTTATGCTCTCCTGAGTCTGCCACCCTCCTTACCTATAGTTACATCCCTGTTCTTATTTCTAACATCATTTGTTTTTAGGGTTTCCCTGTTTCCCCTTGATCAGCCTTGCCACAGACTTGTCAATTTTACTGGTCACTTTAAGGAACCAAGCTTGATTTATTGTTTCAACTCTAGACTTTTCTGTTTTTCTTTCCCGATAATTACTGTCTCACATGCTTTTTATTTCTGAAAAGTCTTCAAATATACTGATTTTTCTGATATCATCCTGTTTTTAGATTGCTTATTATGTACATTATGCATATTTTCTCTTTTCCTCAATCCAGAATATATACTAGAAAACAAGAATGTTAAAATAAGAGGTTGGTCTTGGTGATTCAACCAATGATCTTCCCTTCTCTATTTCAAACAAAATAGCATAAGGTACAAGTCTTTCTAGTTATTACAATTAATCTACAACCCCTCTAATTCTATTAGGCTTAACTAATCTTTCCTTCCTCTGCACTAACTCCCAGCAAAAGAAATTATAAAACGTTATCAAAATGCCTAGCACTTGACCCCATTTATTCATTCAATGAACAATGGTTGAAACACACACACACACATCCTGGGGGGCAGGCACCGTGCTGGGTGCCAGGGACACACTGGAAAACAAAATAACATCACTGAATAAAAGGCCCTCCAGTGGCGTGGGGGAGAAGGACACACACAGTGTGTAATCCCAAGACTGTGCTTTAGCCAATGAAAGTGCTCAGTGTTCTAAAATCAAGACAAGCTCTCGGGATGGATGGTCAGGAAGCATCATTAGTCTGACTGACGGGTGCATGAAACAAAGAACGGGCACAGAAGTGGGTGCATGGCCTTAGTTCATCACCACATGTAGCTTTTCTCCACCTTTGACCTGATACAGCAAGGGAGGCCAGGTAAGCTCTGAGATTTAGTGGCCAAGCCCCCAGTGTCACATGTGCCTGTGAATTTTAGATACCATTTTTTGGGGAAAAGGAGAACCAATAAATCTCAAGAATATACAATAGAAAATAAAAGAAGTCTGATTTCAGAAGTAGAAAGACCATTTGAAATTAAGCTGTAAATCTGATCTAAATCTCAAGTTTTAAATTATCTTAGTAAACGTCACCTGGAGTCATAGTATACATTTATCATTGAGTTGTGAAGGAAACGTATTTAATTCAACTATTAATTTGGATTCAGCTTTGAACTTTGGGGTTAACACACAGAAACAGGGAGATGATAGAAATGCACTGCTATTTAAAATAATTTCAGTGCAATTGATTTTGAAAAATGTTCATTGCTTCTGTAACCCCAATATTCAAGTATCAAGGGAAAGGAGTATTTAAAAGCAGTAATTAAACATAAAACTGCTTAACTTAAATAAGAACCCAATTTTTTAAAGCAGAAGCAGTTGTTTACTAACTATCTCTAGTTTAGAGATAATACATGGCAGGGAAAAGAGACAGATTTCTCATGTCCTGAACTCAGAGCACAGGCATATTCAGTGCCAAGATACCTACAATATTGTAAAATAACTGACATAACTATCGGTCACACAGAATCCTAGATCCTTCCTGAGGACTCCCCACACACAAGACTTCCTCCTCTGGAATTCACTTCTTTTTACAACCACACACACATGACTGTCTCATTGCCTGACACAAGGCTGTCTTTTCAGCCGTCAGGTCCCCAAGCCCTGTGTGTATCACTTTTTCACGATCTGAGGGTGATGGAAGAGACCAAGAAGAGGAGAAAGTGGGAGAAATTTCATTTGCTTTTGGAAATTTTTATATGGACCGTTGCTTTTTTTTTTTTTAGCTCTTTTAATTGTGGCAGAGGAGAAAATGTGCTCCCAGGCTTGCAAAAATCAAACCCTCGAGCACCAGTAATACTTCTCTTCAGCCAGCAGAGGGAACAAAGGAACAGAACTCCAGACACCCAGTAATATAATGCTTATCTCAACGTGCAAAAAACACAAAACCAACAACTCTGTTTCCCCTTGGTGGCTTTAGAAAAATAGTATATAGAAAAATAGCACTTTTGAACAAGGCTGTTTACCAAGGCTTTTAATATCAGAACGATATCTAATTTAGCGGTTGGTGTTTCTGATGTAAAAAGTTCCAGCTACACCCAACCTCGGGCTGAGATGAGGTAAAACAGGATAAACAGCCATTTCTGTCATCATTCACATTTGAGTCCATTCTTAGATCAATTCAGTGTTTATAACTCTCAGGAAGGAAAAGACTTGCATTTAGTTACAGCTGTTGGCCTTTAATGAACATTCTATTCACATTCTGATCATTTAAAAATAAAATGCACTAGATTTTCTTTAACACACTGGCCCCTGGAACTTAAAAAGAAAGGCAGAAAATGAAAGGAAATCACACAGGCATTATGAAGAGCAACCCAGTACAAGTATTTGTTTCTTAGTTTTCTAGTGAAAACAGCACCACTTGATGACAATTACCTCTTTGCTGAAGCAAAACACACACTACGCTCAGATTCTACTTAAGCCTGAACCCCTTTGGAAAGGAAAGGGCAAGCCCAGTGGTGAGGAATGTAATTCACAATGCAGCCTTTATCCAGGCCCTGATACTTCCATTAGGGTTAAATGGAATCACACAGTGAATCTTCCACAAGCTCAATTTCCCAGGCAAAACTGTTGTGAAGATGTCTGCCTTCTAGTAGAAGCCCAGGAGTCCAGGGCGATCTTCAGAGAATATAGACATTCCTTTACTCATCTCTTCATTTTGTTTTGTTTTGTTTTCATTTTTTTAAACATCTTTATTGGAGTATAATTACTTTACAATGGTGTGTTAGTTTCTGCTTTATAACAAAGTGAATCAGTTATACATATACATATGTTCCCATATCTCTTCCCTCTTGCATCTCCCTCCCTCCCACCCTCCCTATCCCACCCTCTAGGTGGTCACAAAGCACCAAGCTGATCTCCCTGCGCCATGAGCTGCTTCCCACTAGCTATCTATTTTACGTTTGGTAGTGTATATATCTCCATGCCACTCTCTCACTTTGTCACAGCTTACCCTTCCCCTCCCCATATCCTCAAGTCCATTTTCTAGTAGGTCTGTGTCTTTATTCCTGTCTTACCCCTAGGTTCTTCATGACCTTTTTTTTTCCCCTTAGATTCCATATATATGTGTTAGCATACGGTATTTGTTTTTCTCTTTCTGACTTACTTCACTCTGTATGACAGACTCTAGGTCCATCCACCTCACTACAAATAACTCAATTTCGTTACTTTTTATGGCTGAGTAATATTCCATTGTATATATGTGCCACACATCTTCTTTATCCATTCATCCGATGATGGACACTTGGGTTGCTTCCATTTCCTGGCTATTGTAAATATAGCTGCAATGAACATTTTGATACATGACACTTTTTGAAGAGTCATGGTTTTCTCAGGGTATATGCCCAGTAGTGGGATTGCTGGGTCGTATGGTAGTTCTATTTGTAGTTTTTTAAGGAACCTCCACACTGTTTTCCATAGTGGCTGTATCAATTTACATTCCCACCAGCAGTGCAAGAGGGTTCCCTTTTCTCCACACCCTCTCCAGCATTTACTGTTTCTAGATTTTTTGATGATGGCCATTCTGACCTGTGTGAGATGATATCTCATTGTAGTTTTGATTTGCATTTCTCTAATGATTAATGATGTTGAGCATTCTTTCATGTGTTTGTTGGCAATCTGTATATCTTCTGTGGAGAAATGTCTATTTAGGTCTCCTGCCCATTTTTGGATTGGGTTGTTTGTTTCTTTGATATTGAACTGCATAAGCTGCTTGTATATTCTGGAGACTAATCCTCTGTCAGTTGCTTCATTTGCAAATATTTTCTCCCATTCTGAGGGTTGTCTTTTCGTCTTGTTCATGGTTTCCTTTGCTGTGCAAAAGCTTTTAAATTTCATTAGGTCCCATTTGTTTATTTTTGTTTTTATTTCCATTTCTCTAGGAGGTAAGTCACAAAGGATCTTGCTGTGATTTATGTCATAGAGTGTTCTGCCTATGTTTTCCTCTAAGAGTTTGATAGTTTCTGGCCTTACATTTAGATCTTTAATCCATTTTGAGCTTATTTTTGTGTATGATGTTAGGGAGTGTTCTAATCTCATACTTTTACATGTACCTGTCCAGTTTCCCCAGCACCACTTAGTGAAGAGGCTGTCTTTTCTCCACTGTATATTCTTGCCTCCTTTATCAAAGGTAAGGTGACCATATGTGCATGGGTTTATCTCTGGGCTTTCTATCCTGTTCCATTGATCTATATTTCTGTTTTTGCTCCAGTACCATACTGTCTTGATTACTGTAGCTTTGTAGTATAGTCTGAAGTCAGGGAGCCTGAATCCTCCAGCTCCATTTTTCGTTCTCAAGATTGCTTTGGCTATCCGGGGTCTTTTGTGTTTCCATACAAAACCCTGCAGAAAGTAGGCATAAAGGGAACTTTCCTCAACATAATAAAGGCCATATATGACAAACCCACAGCCAACATCATACTCAATGGTGAAAAACTGAAACCATTTCCACTAAGATCAGGAACAAGACAAGGTTGCTCACTCTCACCACTGTTATTCAACATAGCTTTGGAAGTTTTAGCCACAGCAATCAGAGAAGAAAAAGAAATAAAAGAAATCCAAATCGGAAAAGAAGAAGTAACGCTGTCACTGTTTGCAGATGACATGATACTATACGTAGAGAATCCCAAAGATGCTACCAGAAAACTACTAGAGCTAATCAATGAATTTGGTAAAGTAGCAGGATACAAAATTAATGCACAGAAATCTCTGGCATTCCTATACACTAATGATGAAAAATCTGAACATGAAATTAAGAAAACACTCCCATTTACCATTGCAACAAAAAGAATAAAATATCTATGAATAAACATACCTAAGGAGACAAAAGACCTGTATGCAGAAAACCATAAGACACTGATGAAAGAAATTAAACAGGATACAGACAGATGGAGCAATATACCATGTTCTTGGATTGGAAGAATCAACATTGTGAAAATGACTCTACTACCCAAAGCAATCTACAGATTCAATGCAATCCCTATCAAACTACCACTGGCATTTTTCCTTTACCTATCTCTTACTATCTTTTTTCCTCCCCTTTCCCAGATTACTTGCTCTCCATGACTCCCAATGGATGACAATGCCTTCTACCTCACCATGATGAATAAAGGGATTTAGGGGTTTCTTTCGGGGTTGGGGGGAATCTAACATTAGATTATGGTGATGGTTACATAACACTGTGAATGAATATACTAAAACCTACTGAGGAATACATTTTAAATGGGTGAATTGTAGGGTATGTGAGTTATTTCTCAATAAAGCTGTTAAAAAAAGGAATTTCTCTGTAAGTAATGAATTTAGATAGCAATGTCTGACCTCTCTTGCTTTTCAACTAAAATGAGAGTCAAATTAACATAATTTGGCTACTGGATTCCATTTCCTTTACATTTTGTTATGTTTCCATATGTTGTATGCATGTGTGTGTATATATATATGAGTGTGTGATTTTCTTTTTAGATTTTCCTTTGAAAGCATCTGGTCTGATTAAAAGTCAGTCTTGTTTCTTGTTTCTTTACAAGCAAAGAATTGAAAAACTATATTACACAATCAAACAGAATCCAACAGCATCTTGTATTTGTTTTATTTTAAAACGTTATTAACTAATGACATTTACTCTGTGCCTATATGCAGAACAAGGTTGGGGATCACTTCCTGGTACATGGAAATAAGCTCCTTATATGATGCAGCAGCAGAAGATTTTAAAGCCATCTTCAGCAGCTTTTATTAAAGGAAGGTGCGGAGACTGAGGAAGGACATGGCTGGGTGCTGGTCAGACACACCTAGGCTTTGTGTTCAGCTTTCAGCAACACTGTGGCCTGGAATACTTCCACAGGAAAGAGAAAGAGCCCAAGGAAAACTCAGGAGAAAACTATCCCTTCTTTAAATAAATGAAGGGCTGTCAAGTGAAAGAACAACTAGACTTTTGCACATAGTCTTATTGGGCAAAACTGTTTGTGTTGTACAAAGAGCACAACAGCTATAAGTTAGAGGGAGACCTGTAAAGAGTTCTGCAATGTTTGGTGCTGTCCGACAGGACTGAGTTGCTTCCTGAACCACTGAGTTCCTATCTGAGGAGTCTGGTTTCATGACCTGGGCTCAGTGTCAATGGTTATATTGTAGAAAAGGATGTGCTAACCCCAGGCCCACCTGATGACTAAGAGCTGGAGATCTTCCTGCAGCATCCACAATGACACTGGGTGGACTTTAGGGAGAACAGCTGTGGGGTTTAGAGTCAGCCCCTACTACTTGGGGCTCAGAGCACACCCATGATGCTCTAAAAGGGTTCATGTGATCAGACAGGGCCAGCTGAAATCATCCCCCTTTTGCTACATTAGGATGATGATACCTCCTCATCTTCATAGGTTCCATCCCCACTCAAAGAGGAGGAGATTATACAAGATAGAGGTCTACTGGGGGTTATTCTCAGAATTTTGCCTGTCACAGGGTTACTGGTGTTAAAACAGTTCATGGTAACTGTGATGTTTGGATGTGGCTCAAATGCCAACTGACTTTAGACCCCTGCTTTCGTACCTGGCTGCCGACACTGTTATTGTTTTTCTGTTCCTGATCCGTGAAGAAGGCCCTTTCCCCATAATGAGAAAATCTCTAGGTACTAGCCAGCAGGGATCTCCTGAGCCACTACTCCTGAAACCATTCCTCTCCTCCCTAGGTTCACTCCTGGCATCTTTGCTCTAGGACCGCAGCCTACGTCAAGTTCAGAGCCGATCCCAGTCCAATGCTAACAAATCTAATTACCATTAATCCTAACTCAGACCATTCCAAAAATTAATTTTCTTCTTAAATCCTCACCTTTTAATTCTTTTTTCCTTTCCTAGCTTGTTTGGGAGATCATTTAACTCTTGGAATGTTAAATATAAAAAATATATGTTATAAAATCTCTCTATACATACACATATACATAATATATATACACACACACATATATGTGTGTGTGTGTATATATATGTATATAAATATAAATACACATGACATATTTAGAGGATTTCTCTTGTGTCCAGAAAAAGAAAGCATATATATTGGGCTATAGTGGTTATTCTCAAGCCATCTAATTCCCCCAGTGTGTATCCAGGGAAGGAAAACTGACTGTAGAATTAAGTTTAATAAACTGTAATTAGGAAAATAAATCATGTGTAAAAAATATTGTGTACAGGCAATCTCCAAATTATGGTTATTTGAGGTCCGCAAAGTTTTTTTCTTCTTTTTTAACATCTTTATTGGGAGTATAATTGCTTTACAATGGTGCATTAGTTTCTGCTGTATCACACAGTGAATCAGCTATATGTATACATATATCCTCATATCCCCTCCCTTTTGCATCTCCCTCCCACCCTCCCTATCCCACCCCTCTGGGTGGTCACAAAGCATGGAGCTGATCTCCCTGTGCTATGCGGCTGCTTCCCACTAGCTATCTATTTTACATTTGGTAGTGTAAATGTGTCCATGCCACTCTCTCACTTCGTCCCAGGTTACCCATCCCCCTACACGTGTCCTCAAGTCCATTCTCTATGTCTGTGTCTTTATTCCTGTCCTGCCACTAGGTTCTTCAGAACCAGTTTGGTTTTTTATTAGATTCCATATATATGTGTTAGCATACAGTATTTGTTCTTCTCTTTCTGACTTACTTCACTCTGTATGACAGACTCTAGGTCCCTCCACCTCACTACAAATAACTCAATTTCGTTTCTTTTTATGGCTGAGTAATATTCCACTGTATATATGTGCCACATCTTCTTTATCCATTCATCTGTCTATGAACACTTAGGTTGCTTCCATGTTCTGGCTATTGTAAACAGTGCTGCAATGAACACTGTGGTACATGACTCTTATTGAATTACGGTTTTCTCAGGGTATATATGCCCAGTAGTGGGATTGCTAGGTCGTATGGTAGTTCTATTTGTAGTTTTTTAAGGAACCTCCACACTGTTCTCCATAGTGGCTGTATCAATCTACATTCCCACCAACAGTGCAACAGGGTTCCCTTTTCTCCACACCCTCTCCAGCATTTATCGTTTGCAGACTTTTTGATAATGGCCATTCTGACTGGTGTGTGGTGATGCCTCATTGTAGTTTTAACATGCATTTCTCTAATGATTAGTGATATTGAGCATCTTTTCATGTGTTTGTTGGCAATCTGTATATCTTTTTTGGAGAAATGTCTATTTAGGTCTTCTGCCCATTTTTGGATTGTTTGTTTCTTTGATATTGAGCTGCATGAGCTGCTTGCATATTTTGGAGATTAATCCTTTGTCAGTTGCTTCATTTGAAAATATTTTCTCCCATCCTGAGGGTTGTCTTTTGGTCTTGTTTATGGTTTCCTTTGCTGTGCAAAAGCTTTGAAGTTTCATTAGGTCCCATTTGTTTATTTTTGTTTTTATTTCCATTTCTCTAGTAGGTGGGTCAAAAAGGATCTTGCTGTGATTTATGTCATAGAGTGTTCTGCCTAGGTTTTCCTCTAAGAGTTTGATAGTGTCTGGCCTTTTATTTAGGTCTTTAATCCATTTTGAGTTTATCATTGTGTATGGTGTTAGGGAGTGTTCTAATTTCATTCTTTCACATGCAGCTGTCCAGTTTTCCCAGCACCACTTAGTGAAGAGGCTGTCTTTTCTCCATTGTATATTCTTGCCTCCTTTATCAAAGATAAGGTGACCATATGTACATGGGTTTATCTCTGGGCTTTCTATCCTGTTCCATTGATCTATATTTCTGTTTTTGTGCCAGTACCATACTGTCTTGATTACTGTAGCTTTGTAATATAGTCTGAAGTCAGGGAGCCTGAATCCTCCAGCTCCGTTTTTCTTCCTCAAGATTGCTTTGGCTATTCAGGGCCTTTTGTGTTTCCACACAAATTGTGAAATGTTTTGTTCTAGTTCTGTGAAAAACGCCATTGGTAGTTTGATAGGGATTGCATTGAATCTGTAGATTGCTTTGGGTAGTATAGTCATTTTCACAACGTTGATTCTTCCAATCCAAGAACATGGCATATCTCTCCATCTGTTTATATCTTCTTTAATTTCTTTCATCAGTGACTTATAGTTTTCTGCATATTTTATTCTTTTTGTTGCAATGATAAATGGGAGTGGTTTCTTAATTTCATTTTCAGATATTTCATCATTAGTGTATAGGAATGCAAGAGATTTCTGTGCATTAATTTTGTATCCTGCTACTTTACCAAATTCATTGATTAACTCTAGTAGTTTTCTGGTAGCGTTTTTAGGATTCTCTATGTATAGTATCATGTCATCTGCAAACAGTGACAGCTTTACTTCTTCCTTTCCGATTTGGATTCCTTTTATTTCTTCTTCTCTGATTGCTGTGGCTAAAACATCCAAAACTATGTTGAATAATAGTGGTGAGAGTGGACAACCTGCTCTTGTTCCTGATCTTAGAGGAAGTGGTTTCAGTTTTTCACCATTGAGAATGATGTTGGCTGTGGATTTGTCATATGTGGCCTTTATTATGTTGAGGTAAGTTCCCTCTCTGCCTACTTTCTGGAGGGTTTTTATCATAAATGGGTGTTGAATTTTGTCAAAAGCTTTTTCTGCATCTATTGAGATGATCATATGTTCAATTTGTTAATATGGTTTATCACATTGATTGATTCGCATATATTAAAGAATCCTTGCATTCCTGGGCTAAACCCCACTCGATCATGGTGTATGATCCTTTTAATGTGCTGTTGGATTCTGTTTACTAGTATTTTATTGAGGATTTTTTCACCTATGTTCATCAGTGATATTGTCCTGTAGTTTTCCTTCTTTGTGGTATCTTTGTCTGGTTTTGGTATCAGGGTGATGGTGGCCTCTTAGAATGAGTTTGGGAGTGTTCCTCCCTCTGCTATATTTTGGAAGAGTTTGAGAAGGATAGGTGTTAGCTCTTCTCTAAATGATAGAATTCGCCTGTGAAGCCATCTGGTCCTGGGCTTTTGTTTGTTGGAAGATTCTTAATCACAGTTTCAACTTCAGTGCTTTTGATTGGTCTCTTTATATTTTCTGTTTCTTCCTGGTTCAGTCTTGGAAGGTTGTGCTTTGCTGAGAATTTGTCCATATTTCTTCCAGGTTGTCCCAAAGTTCATTTTTAAGTCAGCTGTTTAGAACCCATACTGACTGCCCCCTTTTCCTCCACAGGCTGATACTGTTTTTGTTTTCTCAGTCATTTATTTGTACATTTAGTGACTTGAAATCTACTCCCCCCCCCCCCCACTGTGTGATGCCTCATTTTATGTTTCAGCCTAGCTCCCTAGGAATTTCTCCTGGGACAGCATAAGCCACTTATTGGCCAAAGGTTGTGCTTAAGCTCTGTTAGCCAGTTATATTTTTTACTCTTTGCCATTTGATGTGTGTGTGTGGCTTGCAGGCTGCTATCACAGTTTAAGTGATTTATGTGCTTGCCTCCACATTTAGTAAGGGAATACCAGCGTGGGTTTTTCCTCTCCCAGCACCCCTGAGAAGGTGCAGTCTCAGGCATGCACACAGACTGCCAGGGGCAGGTGTGAGTTTGTTTTTAAGCCCACTTTCCTAGGAGTTTTGCCTCTGGGTCAAGGTAGATTGGTGTTCAGCCAGTTTTTGGTAAAACCCCTAGTGCCTGTGAGGTTTCTGCCCTTTGTTGGTTGATCTGTGGATGGTTTAGGGGATGGTTTCAGGTCCGTCCACATCCAGGTCTGATTGCTCCTGAGTGAGTGCAGTTCAGCACTTGTGCACAGCCTTCCTGACCACCATGATCTCAGGAGGGCTCTTCTTGGTTTTTTCCATTGTTTCTCTCTGTTAAACTTCTGCCTGCTCTGCCATTTTGCTTGTATCATGGAGCTATGAGCTCCTTCTTAATTGTTCTCTAACAAGATGTCTGTTGCTTTTGACAATGTCCTTAGGTACGGAATTTTCCATGCACTGTTCCCAGTAGAGTCAGCTCCTTCAGGCAGAGCTGTGGAGTATATCATCCTTGAGTCCTACCTCTTCCCCTGGTAGAACCTCTGTACCACCACACAAGAGCTGGTGGCAGAACACACTGGCTCGCTTTTCCTAGAGTGACACCCTGCCTCACCAGCAGGTGGGGTGGCAGAGATGGTCCCCCTCTTTTTGGCTTGCCTTTTCCCCATCTGGAACCTCGGGTTTACAAGTGAGCTGGGGTGAGAGTAATCGGGTCCTCATATCCTTGGTTTGCTATGCCTGGGGGAGAGTTTCTGTCCTACAAATGGGGGTTCAGTGGAGGAAAGGACCTCTTAGGCACACCTGCCTGGAATAGTTTTTGTAAAATGGGGAGAAATGAGAAAGCTGGCAACATGTCCTTCCCTGGGTGAAACTCGCTTCTGAATGGGAGCTGGGGAATGAGGGAGCCCAATCTTCTTGGTTGCACCTGACTTGATTAGAGCACCTGGAACTTGGGGTGGGAGGCGGGGTCATAGTTCAAATGCTACAGACTCTTGCCTTAAAGGAAATTCAGTAGGTTTTCTCTAATTTTCTTGAATGAGTCTTTCTCTATTTGCTATATGTCCTTAGGACAATTCTCTTTAAATGATTAATTAAAAAAAAATTGTACCCAGTTAAGTGATGGTTTGTTGGGAAGACAATCTACAGTGTTTTTCACTCCCATTCTGGAAGTCATCTTTTCCTTTGCATTATACATAATGCAAACACAAATGACTCCTTCTTTTGGATAACCTTTTTTTTTTTCATGACAAAGATGATATCTTCTATTACTATTATACATGCTTTTACATACCAGTAACTTAAAAAATTTTTTTATTTTATATTGGAGTACAGTTGATTTGCCATGTTGTGTCAGTTTCAGGTACATAGCAAAGTGATTCAGTTATACATGTACATATATTTATTCTTTTTCAGATTCTTTTCCCATATAGGTTATTACAGAGTACTGAGTATAGTTCCCTGTGCTATACAGTAGGTCCTGGTTGATTACCTATTTTATATATAGTAGTGTGTATATACCAATAATTTTATCTCAGTATGTTAAATGATAGAGCCACCAATAATTACTGCACCATAGAACAAAGAAAAGCTCATGCACTCTCAAATTGGTTTACATTTAAGTGGCATGTTACTGTTTCACAATGCTATTGAAATTATAATAGCACTTTGAACTCCCTGGCAAGTGGCTGGAATGTTCTTAACAATATGGACAGACAGTGAGGATGACTGTCTAAGGGCACACGGGTGTTGGTGGCAGAGCTAGACTAGAATCCAGGGTCCCCGACTTTCAACTCTCATTCTTTTCACTAGAAAGAGTGCTCTTAAAAAATCTGTTTATTTTCTGTCTACTTATCTACCCACAAAGGTTAGATCATTATTAAACTGGAAATTTTCTCTTTCCATATTTTAATTCAGTAACAATGTAGTGGAACCTGGGCTTTTGATAAGATTTCCTATGAAATGAGACATCATCTGGATATATAAATATTCTCACTGGTGAAATTACTTGACATCAGCACCTGTTCTTTATTTGATAAAATGACTAAATTTTAAGTATCTTTTTGAGGTAAAAAAAAAGCTATTGAATATGAAAAAATACCTTTTAAACAGCAGAGGGGGCTGGCCGAGTTAATAAAGAGAATGTGCTGAATTACATACAGTTCATTTTTAGCTGAAGGATTCTCTTCAATACAATCACTAGCTTGAAAATGGATATTTATCTTGACTAAAAACTAATGAAGATTAATTATAATACTATTTTTAAAGAGACTTTTAAAAACCATCACTTGTTTGAAAACCACCCATAAAATTAAGCCTCTAGTTGTTCACACAATGTTACCAATTGTTAAAAAGAGCAGTGAGCTGCTACTAAATATATCAGCATGCCCCATTAAACTGTTACAGGTCATCGGACTGCGTCACTGACTGGTAGAAAGGCTGAAGTTAAAGGCTTCATTGCGAAGGAAACAATCAGACAATATGGATTCTGTGTGTAACCATGTCATGACAGAAAGACAGTAAGAGAGGTGAATTTCACATCACTCCTAACTTCTCAAAGTCATTGTCCACAGATGAATCTTGAAGCGAATCACTGAGAGATAACTGGTAATTGTAAGATATACAGTGTTAGTTCAGCAATGGTGGACATTTAAGAATGAGATCCGTGCTCCAAGCAGCTAGGGAGGGCTGAAGATTCCTCCCAATCAAAGAAGCCACCAACAAATGGCAGAGCAATTGGTTGTCATTTCCACAGGTTCTTTTTCTTCCAAATACAAAATCCTCAGTCATGAAAACAAAACATTCATAATTCCTCCCTCCCTCCCTCCATCTCTGTCTCTCTCCCTCCTCTTATCCTATCCCCCTTTATTTATTTCTTTTATCCATTCAATACATACACATTGAATGAATGATTACAGTAGGCTTGGCACTTTGGTACAAACCAGAGATGTCACAGAAGACAAGATAAACATGCTTCTCATTCTCAGCACTCACATTCTAGTAGTGGTGGTTGGAGGAGGCGTGGACAGGCAGTTAACAAGTAAACACAAGATGACTTCACATTATGACAAGTGTTAGGAAAGAAGTCAGCAGGATGATGTGACTGAACGTGTCTAAAGCAGGGCTGGGGTGAGTTGGGGTGGAGACTGGGGGTGCGGGGGCGCTGTAGTTGGGCCATTAGGGGAAGCTTTCTTGGAGATGTTCACCCAAGACCTGAGCGTGAGAAGCAATTGCCAGTGAGAACATTCTGGGCTGAGGAAACAGCAAAAGCAGAATCCCCAAAGTGCACTGAAGGAAAAATGGGTAGATTTTATTAGAATCAACTCAGAATGTGGGAGAGAAACAATGTTGTGGCAGGAACACATCAAAGTGAGAATCTCAAGTAATGTTTACCTCATATCATGAGGGATCCTAAATGCCCAGGTGGGCAGAGCAATTAGAAATGGTGATGCTGCTCTTGAACCTCAAAGGAAATACCTAGAGTCACCGACTGAACAGATTGTGACCGAAGAGGTTCTGGAACCTCGTCAGACACTGATCTTCACAAAAAGTGAAGGTCACCCTTTCCCGTCCTCGGTGCCTTAACCTAAGTCAACTTTTCACAGAGATTTTGGGCAAAATCCCAACAGAATGCTACATACAAGGAAGATTCCTGATGACAAGGTGTGGGTTGATTTTTGTCCCCAAAAGGAACATAGTCAAAATATAATATTATTGGGAAAAATGTCTGAATACTGTCTCTAAAGGTAGACTTATCTCTCACCACTGTAAGTCGCTTAGGATATGGAATTTTGGTGTGGTTGAGGAAAGGAAGATCTCTGGTATTTTGGGTCCCAGATTTTGAAGCAATGATAGAGCAGGGCCTCTGGCTCACAAGAACCAAAAGAGCTTATGACCCCAGAGAGAACCTGGGTCTTAGCTGACACCGTCACTCACTTTGAAATAATGGTCCTGAATTTTCAGAAACTGTTTGCCATAATATATTTTGCTATCTCGATAATCACTGTTAAAGGTGATTCATTCAATACTTTTTATTTTCTGATTGAAGAGGAAGGTCTAGGGCTTGGCATGTTCTTTCAAGGGTTCAGAGTTCACAAGAATCACATTATCTTGATATGGATTATCTCCCAGCCTGAGACAGAGAAAGCATCAGTCCCAGGTGTTTAGCTACTGTCAACAGAAGTAGGAACTTCAATGGACCTTGTGGAGACCATCCACAACTAGCCAGAATGGGCAAGACAAGGCACATGGGAATTGGGTCATAGGGCATCAGACAAGCAAGCATGTGGTCTAAGTTGGTGCTCAAGTGTCACAGCTTAAGTACAGATGATGGCCAGCAAAGGCTAATGATGGTTGGATGAAGCTTGGAGGTCGATATATGGGAGTGAGGCAAAGGGTCTGCTATGGTATACAGACTTAGCACACAGAAACACAAATCTGAAGATTTATTCATTCACTCAAGAAACATTTAAAAATCACATCCTTGTCCCTGGCACCAGGAGACACACAGACCAGTGTGTGTGGCAGGGAAGTGAAAAACATGTAAATAAATGATTATAATATAAATCACCTCCCATGTTTGAAGTGTGCACAGGCCATGAGGAGGGCACAGGTAAAGAGCACCTAGCCTAGTCTAGCAGTAGGTGTGTGGGGTACAGAGAGAGGCCAGAGAAGGCTTCATGCACTGATGCCCGAGCTGAGTCATAACAGATACAGAGCAACTGACCAGACCAAAATAAAAGAACATTCCAAGCATTAGGGACAACAGGCTGGTCTCAAATTGTGTTGCTAAGGATTGCAGAGACCCAAAGAGTATTAGCAAAAACCCAGCCCCTGTACCTGGCTGTGCAGAAATAGGACTGGAATAATGGAGATTCAAGGGCAAGGTCTTTAAGGACTATGGACAGAGCCAGGAAATGCAGTCACCCAGGAAGGCTGAGCCAGGAACTCAAAAAAATTGCTAATCCCAGGGCATGAACCCTAATCACAGGGAAAATTGAGGGACACTGAAGAAACTCGATTCAAGTTGCCAAGTGAATGAGACTAGACACAGAGTGACTTGTTTTCTGGCGGGAGATTTACTGCTTTGTATGTCTTGGTCTGGGGCCAAGAATTTCTCTCAAAGTCAAGAGCAGGGAGCTGGGTCCACAGGTGGGTGCTATCAGGTCTACAGGACCAGTGTGACTGGAATCGCGAGGCCAGGAACCACAGAGACCAAGAGACAAGGCAGCAGCAAACCAGGGAACAAGGGCACCAGCCAGAGTCAGTGAGACTTGCAGAGGGAGGCCGTTTTCTGACCTAGTTCAGGCTTTCTCTCCAGTTTCCCATGGTGGCAGGAATCAATCCCAGCACAGCTGGGCTTGGGCTTCTCCTCGGAAGCCTGCAATTAGAAGCACCTGGCCAAGATAGTGCACGCAGAGCACGGACGCAGCTGTAGCTTTTTTAAGTGAATCCTCTCATGGATGGGGGCGGGGATCACATTAAAAAATAAATAAAACTGATTGCAAAGATGGATATAGCGGATCTCTCTGCCATTATTAAACACTGTCTCTGAGCTGACTTTGCACTGCCTTTAACTGCAGAGATTGCAATAGGAATCTCGGCTGTGCACGACCTCATTGGCTCACAATTACAAAGGGACAACGTCTACAATCATCTCTCTGTAAAATACGAAGCTCATAAAAGCCCAGGGTTAACCTGTTAAATACCATGCAAAAAGACATAAAGCACTTGCAATAGCATATTTTTAAACATCTCCACACTTATTTCTTTTGATTATATAGTTGCCCAAATACATATATGATACACACACATACAAATAAACATATACACATATAGTGTAAATATACATTATATGTGCCTATGTATTTTATCCATGCATTTATAGTTCTAAAAAATAGAGATGTGTGTCTTTTTTGGAAGTTCCTTTTAAGGATATATAAGGTGCTTAAAACCCATAAAATAGCTTTTTCCCTGACCTGCCATGAATCTGTTGTGTAAGCTCACAGTAGCAACCCTATGACTCTTAACGTGTTACATACGGTGCTGAAAAATTTTTTTAGTTTTAAGTCACAGAAACCCAAATATATAGATATCAAGGCAACTTTTCAAAGGCAACCTCTAAAAAGGATGAAACCTCTACAGAGCGCTGTCCCAGATTAATGAAACCATTTTCCCCCCTCAAGAGAAAAACAGAAACATCCTACAAGAAATAGCAAAAGGGAGCCTAACAGTATGTCCAGAAGATGAATTTTCTTTGTTTGATTTTTCTGTCCATTTACAGCAACTGCCTTTTGGCTCTACTTTAAAGACAAAGATTTGCATAATAATACTTTTGTATTCCTAGTCATTGGACCCAGAATATTGTAGTATCAGCTGAAATTTCTAGGAACAATTATATTGTTTCAGGACAGGATCTAGAGGAAGCCATCTGAGTTGAAAATATAAAGGTGGAAATTTTGATCATCAACACGGGCTACCATACATCCTCAAGGTTATTCAAAAGCCAGGTACCTACCTACATTCACTCTGTGTAAAGTAGGATGTGGTATTGTATAGAAAATAGATTTGTAGCCACCAGTACATTTTAAAAAGAAAAAATATTTGTCCAAAAAGAAAAACATATTCAATTTCTTCTTACTAACCTATCAGGATGTTGACTATTGACACCCTTCTTGTAATCATCAGTCAAATTTTACTGTAAAAATGGAGGGGCAGAGAAATACAACAGGAGAAAGAGGGAGGTGGAAAAGTAGGTAAAAAGAAGATCTCGTATTCAGAGAAATGAGAACAGAAGAAACATTTGGAAGCATTTATTTAGTTGATTCACTGATGAAACAAAAAATGTCAATTGATGTCACAGAGCAAAATTGGTATTACTGGACTCGTGTAGCTCACTAGCAATCAACTTGATGGTTTTTCAGGAAAACAAAATGTCTTATCTGAAGAGCATAATTGAGCACAACTGTGAGGATCACATATTTGCTATAAAATAGAAAAACAGATATTAAAATACTATTTTGTTGCTAATTTCTCTTCTAATATAATAGTAAATTAAGACCTCAAAAAAAAAATACGACCTGAGAGATTTTAAAGATTCTAATCCCACATATGGTACCAGCTGTGGTAAGTTTTCATATGTAATTTCTTGGCTTATTGACTTAAATTATCTAATCACTGTGAAGAGAAACACAGCTAGAAAATTCCTTTGGCATGGTTCAAGATGGCATAAAATAAGTTCAAGTGTTAAAAGAAATCATCATACAATAGTTCACAGCAAGACCGAGTTTTTTCAAAAGCATGTTGAGTTTGGGATAAACCTTATTTTTAATGGGAAATTTTCTCCTTTGTTAGCTGCCTAGTATTTTCCCCCAAGACCACCACTGGGTTTCTTGTAACAACAGCATTCTCAGGCACTAGAGGCAATTACGTATCTCCTATAACTGCTGATTTCACATATGAAAAACATGACTATAACTACTTATCATTTAGGTCACTTTCTGTTTTCTAAATGGTTTAGTCTCATGTTATTCAAATGAGTAGAGAAGAAAAGCATGATAAATGGGAACAAGAGAAATGGCTGAGTCCTCACAAAGATAAGCAGAGCCTTAAAAGACAATATTGCCATGGAGAAGCAGGAAAACACAGAGTGACATCAGCAAAAAATCCAAGTTAATTCACAAAAGCTCTGCAGCCAGGCACCTTTACTAAAATGGAGGGCAAAATACATGCCCAAGGTCAAGCACAGTCAATGGTCACACAAGAAACAAATGCAAGATCTCTTGACTTTCAACTTGACATTTTGGGCCACGGAAGATGATGGTGCTCCAATGACCCAAATGAATTGCTAAGTGGTGGTAAAAAGTGGAAATAAGTCTTCTTTTGAGTTTTCCCAAAATGCTTGCAAATTTTCCATCTAAAGGTTATGCTCGGTATTTGAAGGTTATGTTCAGAATAATTAAAGAGCCTATAGCTTCAGCAGAAGTTTCTTGGCTTGGAAGGGGAAGGGATGGAGAGGCACCTGCTGTCAAAGGCCATCCTGTAGAACAACGGTGCTCTCCAAATTCAGCCGAAATGTGACGGCTAAATTACGACTCATTGCATGCAGCCCAAGAAACAAATATGTCCCTTCAATAAGTTCCACAGAAAGAAAAACTAACAGGGAAATGAGGGCATGAAGAAAGGAAGAGCCTTTAGAGCTACTGTATGTACGGGCCGGGCAAGCATGCAGCAGGCAGAAAGAGGACCACTTGCAGTAACTACCACCTCAGCAGTCTGTCTCTTGTCTGCTCTACAAAAATCCTGTGAGGCCACATTGGGCAACTCTTCTCCTTTTCCCTAATCTTGAAGAAGAGGGTGGGAAATAGTGGTGCCTCCTGGGATGAGAAGGGTCATGTACAGTGGTCCATCACCCACACAGGCCAATCTGTATCCTCACAGACAAACAGGTCTCCGTGACCATGCTATACAGCCTCCCCTGAGATGTCTGGATCAGCGGAAGTTGTGGACCATTTTAAAGTGCCTCTGACCACTCTACCTGATGAGCCTTCCACCCACCGCCCACTTTGGCACTGGCTTAACCAAGAGTGCTAGTACTATGGGATTCAGTCTATGGCAATTTCATAACAGGTGCAATTCCTTAGGCAAATAATTTCTTTCTGAAATAGTGATTGGAAGAGATGATATAAGAATATCTAAAATCATGTTTCAAAGTGTTTTGGGCCTCCCTGGTGGCGCAAGTGGTTGAGAGTCCGCCTGCCGATGCAGGGGATGCGGGTTCGTGCCCCGGTCTGGGAGGATCCCATGTGCCGCGGAGCGGCTGGGCCCGTGAGCCATGGCCGCTGAGCCTGCGCGTCCGGAGCCTGCGCGTCCGGAGCCTGTGCTCCGCAGCGGGGGAGGCCACAGCAGTGAGGGGCCCGCATACCGCAAAAAAAAAAAAAAAAAAAAAAAGTGTTTTGACTACCAGGTAAACAATTAATTCCAACACTTGATGATACAACATGATCAGTACCATCCCGAACTATTTATTACATATCCCAATAGGACGTTCTGGGCACTGTCCACAGCATGCTAAACAGATGGCTCATCATATCTGCTTGGAAAAGTTTAATCACACCGTCATTCAGGTGCCTTTCTATCATGTCTAAACATTCTCAAACACTGGGATTTCAACCACGAGAGTCCATCTGATTTCATTTTAAGAACATCAAACGCCTTCCCTCCCTGTTGGTCTTTCAGGCTGCTCTAAAAGTATGTAATCTAAAACACCTTCCTCAGTTACACAATTATTTCTTATTTCCCAAATTTTCCGAATAAGTATAATTGCAGAGGCATCACTGACACAACTACACCCACATCACTGCTCGTGAAGGAGGGACGTACATACACAGCACCTGGAAAAATGATTACTCCATGATAGGTGATCAGTTAGTCAATGAATGCATGATTGGCTTCAGCGAAATTGGGTAAAGATCCCAATGACGTGTGAATGCTCATTAATACCTCTAAACATTTCAACACTTCAGATTTCAGGACATTCATTTATAGGATATTTATTGATTGAGCACTATATTAGAAACTAGAAAAACACTGGTGAACAAGACAGATTCCGCCCTTGACCTTAGGAAATTTACATCCAAGTAGAAAAGAAGGTACGACCCCTGCACACATGCACACACACACACACATATGCAAACACACATAACACATAGGTGGACAACAGGAGAACTGCATATTATGATGAGTGTCACAAACGTCAACAAAAAGGGAGCTGACGTAGACATGAAAGGGTGGTCAGGGGAGGCTATTCTGAGAAGACAGCGTTTTAACAAAGACCTAAAGGAGGACACTGGAGGCAGGAAAAAGACCAGGGAGTGTCTGGGAAGAAGGAGTGGCAAGAAGTTGGCCCTTGGTAAAACCTGTGAGGAAACGGTCCCCACCCCCGGTCGATGAGGAGGTAGCCAGTGGGAGGGATCAGGAGAAAGGGTGGCGAGAGGGCAGGGGCCACATGGGGAAGGATTTACTGAAGAAGGGACTGTTTGCATCTGATTCTACTCAAAAAACATAGTCACAAATCTATGGGATACTAATAAATTATGTCTTTAAATGATCATAAACAACACCACTATGTCTTTTCTCAGAAATACATTATGCAACACTGTATCTTAGGGCAACTGTGAACACTCAGATTTTGCGCAGAAAGACCATTATGGTGCCCAGTTTATCAGCTTCAGGAACAACTGTGTGCATGTGTGTGTTTTCTGTGTGGGGGGTGAGGGAGAGAGGGAGGGAGGGAGAGACGGAGGGAGGAAAAGAATTACTTATTAGACATGGAAACCATATGTAGGCTCTTTCTGTTTATGTTGTTGAGTCGGTCACAATCATTTTATTCCACATGACAAATGAAAGAAGAAATCATTTTGAGATTTAAAAATAAAATATATAAAGAGCTGCAATACTTTAGATAGAGGGTGGCAAGTTTTTTCTCCAAGGGCCAGATTGTGGCATGGGAAAGTCCCAGGAAAGAGCGACAAGAGACCCTGCTGGACTGGACTGGCTAAATATTCTAATATCTTACTAGCCATTGGCACAAGGTAATGCCACAGTGTAACAAAATCCACTAACTGTTTCTATGGGCTCTACATCAATGTTAGAGGAATATTTGTCAAATGTCTTATTTTCTAAATGTGTGTGAACACTTCTGGCATTAAATAGAAAGTTGGCACAGAAGATCCCAATGTTCCCAACCAGGTCTAAAATTCTATGATTCCAAAATTTAAATTATAATACAATTACTAATATGTGGAAGAATTTCAAAAGCAGTTGAAATGGTGTTTTATGACTTCTTTTTCCTGGCTTAACATTTGTGCAAATTCTAGAATGCTAATTCCTGAAGCTTGGCAGTTTGAACAATAATTGACTATTTCCTAGTCACTTTGCAATTGCTTTCTTTTAATTGCAGATGAATCAGTACAGCATGTAAAATCTGAAAACTAAGAACGAACGCTTTCGAAAAATGATTTTTTCATTGAAATGAGTCAACCACCACTAAATAATAACTCTACTTTTATACAACAGCCAGTGAATACCCTCGACTACACCTCACACTATCATGAAGAACACATTCACTGACCACCTATTAGAACCTAAAATCAAGACTGATGTAGCCTAGGGTATAAAATTACTCATCAATTGAGGGAATGAACACAGACTCTGCATCATGGTGCCAGGGTTCAATTTCCAGCTCTGCCATTTACTAGCTGTGTGACCTTGGGTAATTTACTTAACCTTTCTGTGCCTTCCTTGCTCATTGGTAAAATGGGGCTAAAAATAACACCTACCTACTCCATAGGGCATTATGAGAATAAAATAATATAGTCTATAAAGTGAATGGCACAGAGCCTGCTACATGGTCAAATTTCAAAAAAAGTTGATAATATTATTTCCATTTCTATTTTCATTCTACCAGGTCTGATAGTTATCGAGCATACAAACCCCATATAATTCTAGGGCAAAAGTGGCTTTCCAAGAGAGCCAGGCATTGTACTAATTTCTGGGAAAAAGTACTCACTTAAACCCTACTTTAAAGTATCCTGCATTCAAAATGAAATGAAGGAAATACAGGCATATCTCGTTTTTTTTTTTTTTTTTTTTTTTTACAAATTGAACATTTGTGTCAACCCGAGCTGAGCAAGTCTACTGGTGCCATTTTTCCAATAGCATTTGCTCACATCGGGTCTCTGTGTCACACTGTGGTAATTCTCACAATGGTAATTCTCACAATGGTGGTATTTCTAACATTTTCATCATTGTTACATTTGTTAGGGTGATCTGTGATCAGTGATTTTTGACGTTATTACTACAACTTGCTGAAAGCTCAGATGATGATTAGCCATTTTTTTTTAGCAATAAAGTATTTCTTGTATTAAGGTCTGTACTTTTTTAGACATAATGCTATTGCACACTTACTAGACTACAGTATAGTGTATGTAACTTTTATATGCACTGGGAAACCAAAAACCTCATGTGACTCACTTCATCACGATATTTTCTTTAATGCAGTGGTCTGGAACCAAACCCTTTATGTTATGAGCAGACCTCAGAGACTGAGGTCTGCTCATAACATAAAATGAAGACCTGTTAAGATGAATAAATCAAGTATTTTTATTTGCTTCGTGCAATACACTCTGCATTATGAGGTACTATGACGGATACAAAAACATGGGAAAGACTCACTCCTGTTATCTAAGAGTTTAAATTTTTTAATACAATAAAATATATGCGCAGTTAAAGGTAGCTGACATACTCATTACATATCTATTGAGCGTTTACTAGGTACCAGGTATTGGTAATGCAAAGATGATTTTATATAACATAAACTCTGCGAGCCTTCCTTTCCCATCTTTGAGATGTAGTTAGAAACATCCCAAAAAGATTTTCTGAGAATCATATGTGAATCACTGCACAGTGATCTGAAATATAACAGAGTATCGATACCCTAAGAGCTTTGAGCAGAGGCCATAATGGTATGGAGGAGAGGCATACTCTTCCAGGAAGATGACACCAGAGGACTGTCTAGAAGGAGATTTGTGAGGCAGAGAACTGCAGTAAGGACATCCCATGCAGAGACGACAGGAAATGCTACATGGCCAGGGCTCATGAAGGGGAGCAATTCACATCCCTCACCCTCTACTCCGCTCACCATCTGATCGTGTTTCTCCCCACCCCCTACTTAAGAAGCTTGAATAAGCTTTTGTCCACTGGGTGAGATCAATGGAATCTTTCACAATCTAATCACAGTTTACCCAGCTGTCTGGTTACCATCATCGCTTTTACACACGGCCACAGAGGGTACCATGCGACAGTGGTGAAGGGTTCAGGTTTTGGAGTTAGACAGAATTTTCTACTTAGTTGCTGTGACCTACGAGGAGTTATTCAAACTCTTGAAAGATCCATTTTTCTCACTTGCAAAGGAGGAGTAATAATAGCACCTACCATTTGAAATTGGTTATAGTAACGAAATAAAATAGCGTACTTAACATGGCATTGGGTACATAAGGACTCAGCGAACAGCAACTATTAAAAATATATCAGGAATGGTATTTTGAGGTTAATCTAAGGACGGCTTGCAAAATGGAATTTGGGGATGAGGTCAGCGTGAGGCGAGGCACAAAGCTTGGTAAGGGTGCTTCTTCAGGGGCTGAGGCGTGAGGCAGACCAGTGATGGTGGAGAGCGTGTCAGGACTAGAGGGATTCGAAACAACCAAGGAAAAAACCACCAGGACCTAGGGATGGGCTAGATTAAGTAGGAATGGAAAGACGACTCCAAGATTTTGATACTGAGCAAATGGTGGTCCAATTTTTAAAGAATGAGTAAGTCACGTGAGATGGGCTGGCTGACTTTATCATTTCACAACTTGTAATTATACAAGCTTATAAAACAGACACCATATTTAAAAGAAATTGCTTAATTTAGAATTAGGACATAACCACATTTATTACATTTGCTAGACTGAATCCTGAAACTTTCTTTTTCGCCTTCATGACGAAAACCATCCCTGTTCTCCTGGCTCTCTTTGCACCCTTCTGACCAAGACTCTCTTTGATTAAGGAGTCAGGCTCCTCAAAGCCTCAGGGCCTCCCTCTTAGGCTCACCCTGGTTGGACTTGCACCATCCAGTCGTACCAAGAATCTTGCTAAGTCAATTTAGACAGAACTCCCTACCCTCCATAACTGATCACCCTTGGTATCTGATCACCCTGGTCTGCCTTTAGCAAGAATCCTACTAGGTCTGTTTAACCAGAATCTTCTCTTGTTCCTGATGTTTCCTCTTAGTAATTTCCATCCACTGACTCCCACCTGCTCCTTGGCTATAAATCCCTACTTGTCCATGTTTTATTTGGAATTGAAACCAGTTCGTTACTGAGGTCTGTTTGGCCCTGCTGCAATAGTCCTGAATAGATCTGTTTTAAGCTGCTTTAACCACTGTCTAGCTCTGATTTTCTTTGAACTTCCCAGCTAATTCCTTCTTCTCCTGCCTCCTAACTGAGGGCCTTCCATGGAGTTCAGTCCATAATTCTTCTCTTTTTCTGTTAACTGTCTCCCTGGGGTGGGAGGCTGGCGGGCAGGGTTCATCTTATTAAAATCCTATTGGAACTCAGGCCTCCCGTTTACATGCCCAAGGCACCTTCTTTCATATTCTAACTATGCAAAATTTCCCATACCTAGAAATAGGTTCGAGTGAAAAATAATGACAATAAAATTATCAGGAGAGAAGCAGTAATTTACAGGTCAAGAAAGAGATACATTACTCAAGCTTTTAATACCAATGCACACGTTATTTTGCCAGTAACTTTTCTTAAATAAAAATGGACCAAAATATATGAAACCATCCATGTGTCCCCTCATGAAGTATTTTCTTATGTGTAACATTTAGAGTTTCTTGATCCCCAAAGGAGATTAAAATACATACCCAGTTAAGCCCCACTATAAGTTGCCGTTTGAAACATTTGAGTTTCTTATTACTTAAGACCCAGGAAGTCTTTGATTAGGAAAGCTGCCTTGCCAGGAAAGTGATTTTTCTTTCCCCAGGAGACAAAATTAAAGAGGGCAATACTGCTGAGAGCTGTGTGTGCTAAAGGCAATACTCTGTATTTGTCAACAAATCCAGTGTCTTCATGAAGAGAAGAGAACATCTCAGCTGTCCTACAGTGGATCGTCCCTGCATGTTATTACACGCAACACCTACGACACAACACCACTAACGACAAAATGCAAAAACACCCACCCAAAACCATACAGGGAACTGAAGAGCGTGGCCAGAAACCCAAACACATTAGACGACATCAGAGCATAATGCCTGATCGCCACACTCTGACTGCAATCACCCGACTAGCTGGGCATTCACGTATTAGATGGGTAATATGGAACTTTATTCAACAAGTTCATTCAAATTTACCAAAGATGATGGGGGGGGGGAGTGATTTCATAGATGGCTCCCAGGTTTCCAACTGAAGCAATTGGGTGTGTGGGTCATGGTGACATAGATGGGGACAGAGAACAGCAGGGGAGGGAGGAGAAGATAGGAGGGGGCGTTTATGGGCTGAGTGTTGAAAATAAGAGGTTGATGTGACCGTGAAACACCAGTGGCGTATCTTCTTATTTCATACACATGAACCTAAATGTGATCAATAATTCAGGGCTGGGTTATTAAAGGGAATGAGTTTACAGTAATAATTCAAACTACGTCATTCTTGCTTCGCTTTTGCTATTTAAACATTTAGCAATTATCTAAATCTACTTTAACTTATTGGTTTGATTTTTCTCCTAAATCTAGTGTCACTATCACTCCAACTGGATCATCTCAAATTGGCCACATCCTTGCTTTCAAGTATAATCCATAAAATTGGGGTAATCCTGGCCCTCTTGTCCTGATAAATAAGTTTAAATTATCTCTTAAAGACCAGCTCTCTGCTTTTCCCCTGTAGGACAACCAGTAAGGACAGGTAATGCAGGAGTCAGGTGGTTCTGATTGCCATGGGTCTTTGCCCTGCTCTGCCATGTACTAGCTTTCTGTTCTTTGGCAAGTTCTTTAGCTTCTCTATGCCTCAGTTTCTCCATCTGTGAAATGGAGAGTACATTTCAGTCTTGGTTTATGGCTCAGTACATAATTTTAAAATATTATACAGGAACTTAAGAAGAATTGGTATTCTCCAATTGTTGATTGAAAAAGTCCACTTATGACCATCAAATGAAGTTTCTTAGTGTGTGTTCATGTCTTCTATGTCTTCAGTGAGTTTTTTGTGAGTTTCCTGTATCATGGAGAAAAATATCTTGACATCTACGACTGTGATGGTGGATTTGTCAATTTCTCCCTGAAGTTGTATAAAACATTCTCAAAGTTTAGAGTAAGGATTAAGGGAGGTAACTCAGAGAAGGTGCTCAAAACAATGCCTGGAGGGTAGCAGAATATGCCACCCCAAAATAGGCCACTTTGGCATGAGGATTATATTTAGAGTCAAGGGCATTTGAAAAACAGCAGGTACAAGTAGAACATCGTGTTTTGACGTCCCCTTTGCTTCCTAAAAGCAGGAGATAAACCTCCCATGTGAAAGATGTCCTCCCTGTACTGGGAGGAAAGAAACATTGTTATCACCAGAGGGGAGGATGACAGAATTCTGTACAAAGAGATCTTATCAAAAGAACTCATCCTCCTTTTAGCCTCCCTGTATATTTTAGTTACGTTGCCACAATTCCGCCTCTTTGTTGAACCTAGTATATAAACACGTAGGTCCTGCTACTTCTTTGGGTCTTTATTTCCTTATGAAGACCCCATGTCACAGAAAACTTATATTAAATAAATTTGTGTAATTTTCTGCTGTTGATCTTTCTTACATCAATTTAATTTTCAGGCCCAGCCAAAGACCCTAAAAGGGCTGACATAAAATTATATCTCCCCTGTATGGGCACAAACCTAAGTATTTAACATATGTTTGCTATTACGCTTTTAATCATAAATAAATACAAAGACCTCAGATATTTGAAGTGCCAGAGAGAAACGCATTGTGTATCACTACAATTATTTTGTCAGATTTGTACATTATTTGATTTATAATTCCCAGATCCTCTTGGGGTGGTAAAAAAAACGCCAGCACTAATGCTGGTTGTTTAAAGTGGTATCATCTTTTCTGTAAACATAGCTTTTAAATAAATATTTTAGGTGAAAATTCCTAGCACATGATGAAAATGCAGTGAGAATGAAATAAACTCGGCCAACGTGCCTTTCATTCTTTTCTTTTGTTCTTATAATTCTCATCAAGCTGAGGTCTTTTTACTACATAGTACATGTTGTCCTTGGGTATTCTTAAAGTGTCAACAAATACTAAAAAATGTGAGTTGTGATAAACTCTATTATATTGTTTAATAAAAGAATTATTCTATCATACAACAGAGAATATGTGTCTTTCAGAGAGTATTTAATAGATCTTTTCATAAAAAAAAGGCCAAGTTTGGTAATAATTGGTCTATGTAGAAATAACTATACAATTGTGAATGACTGGGTTGTCTAAGTAAACAATATCACACCATCACCTCCACCACTACCATCACCAGGCACTGCATGTGTATGTGTATATACATATACATATATATATATATATATATATCTCTCCTAGAGTTTGAAACAGCCTCATCAGTATGATTTTCATCTTGATGGTCATATGTCTCTGAGACATGACAAACACAACATCCCACAGTTAGATTTTAGTTATCTTACAGGTGTCTAAAATAACCAATGTAGTCAAATGGCACCAGCAGTTCTTGGTTCTAAATTACTTCTGATGAAAAAGTATAGAAGAAGAAAATATAATAAGCTTTATCTCAAAAGACAGTAACTTGCAGAGGATTTATAAAATACTGAAAGAGTAAAGAAGACAACAGGATGAAATCCTCTGCTAAGATAGGTGAAACAGTCCACCAAAACTTTATTGATCTACCCCTATTAAGGAGAAAGCTCTGGATTTCTGCTGAGGTAGGACTGGGGTTAACCAATATCAAAGTGACAATTCAACCTCAAAAGAAATGAATAAATTTAAACAGCAGAAAAATATACAATATTTGCATGAATTCTGTAGTAAACGAATCATCTATTGACCAAAATTTAATTTCTTTTGCCTCTGGGTGTAAGGCTGCATCAGACAAATTGGCTATAAACATAATTTTTCAGAGGACAGGAAAGAAAAAAATAAGGAATACCTTTGAACTTACTGGAATCATACACAAATCAAGAGCATATAAATATTTATTCAGACTCAACCAATGTCTTGAAGAATCTTTCACTTCTGTCATAACTGTGGCCACATAACAAGACACAGCCAGAATGTGATTTGCAAACTTTAAGCTTTGACACTGAAGGAGTCGGTCTTGATGATGAAAAGGGCCTTGTTTGCTCTATGTAAATCACTCACAATGCATGGAACCAGATATCCTGTCTAGCTGAAAGCCTACGGTTGAATTTTCCCATTAGTCTTGCCAAGTCTCAGATGACTAAGTTACAGATACATTTTCCAAACTGGGTTCATCTTTCAGAGTCACAGATAAACACTTCTTAGCCTTGTTGAATTATAGTGGAGAAGAAGAATGGAATTTCCATTAACCTCTAAAACCATGGTTTGGGCTCTGGTCGGCTTAGAGGACTGGAGAGGTCTTTAGAGACCACTATGCTCAGCAGATAAGTGCTGGATATCTTTCAGATTATCCCTAGTCTTTAAAGCAACCTGGCAGATGATAACAACACTGCCCCCATTTTACAGATGGAGATACTAAGGTACATAGAGGGATGCACTAAATTCTCCAAGCTCATACTGTTTTTGTTTTGTTTTGTTTTGTTTTTTGCGGTACACGGGCCTCTCACTGTTGTGGCCTCTCCCGTTGCAGAGCACAGGCTCCAGACGCGCAGGCCAAGTGGCCATGGCTCACGGGCCCAGCCGCTCTGCGGCATGTGGGATCTTCCCGGACCGGGGCACGAACCCATGTCCCCTGCATCGGCAGGTGGACTCTCAACCACTGTGCCACCAGAGAAGCCCGAAGCTCATACTGTTAATAAGTGAAAGAGCTGGGTTTTGAGCACAGATTTTTCTGTATCCAAAACCATGCTCTTTCAACTTTACTGCCAAAGAGGTGACATATTAATTGATGAATTGACTCACTCATACTGTCACGCCTGATTTTAAGTAGCATTTCAAATGACCTGCATCCTGAGATTGCAAGATAAGGAACTAGAATAATCCTTTAGGGACATGTATCCTAAATCCTTCTTTTTATAATGGAGGTAGCTGAGGCCTAAGGACTCAACCAAGGATGTACATCAAGGTAATAACAAAGTTGGAACTAGATTCATTTCTTGAAGCTTAACATTAGGCATGCCACAGGAGGACGTGACAATTTTAATTTTCTACCATTTAACTGAATGATGAAATAAATTTTTGAGATTCCCGTTTTCATTCATTGTTATTATTTATGCTAATACATAATATAAGAGGCTCTTTCAAGGGTGCGTTTTGAAGTTGATGCCACTACAGAACCTACAGCAGAAAGAAATATGTGGGAACTTGGTTTAAAAACATACAGAATAAATTTCACACTGAGCTCTAAAAGCAGGCCTTCAGCCCAATTTCTGGAAAAAATCAAAGAGCAGGCAGAAAACAGACAGGAGGAACAGTTATTTTAGCACGAAAAGTAGGATAAATTTACCAAGCCAATCATGGGATGATGTGTGCAGATAAAAGATACAGAGAGAAAATTTGCAACATTGATACACGAACACATTTGAATGCAAGAAAGCAAAAAACCAGAAAGCACAATTGTCCGAAATGTGAATAAACATTCAAATGATGCTGCAGCTGCAAAATTTAAACTCCAGGAAGAGACATTTGCAAAGGACTTTATTAACTGGATGTGATTTCCTGGTTTCACATAGCCAGTGGCTCGTTTATAAAGCAAAACGTACAATCTGTCTTGATAGAAACGATATCTCCGCCCTGTTGTACTCAACCAAATGGCAAAAAGTCTTTTTTGAAAGACTCTGCTTATTAAAGAGCACACTACTATTGATACTCAGACGCTCAGGCTCTGAATACATAGTTATTCCACCTAATCAAGTGCCTGATATATTGAAAAGGTCTTCTACAATAAGGAGGTTTTCATGTGACGGCAATTAGTCTTTCCCTAATGGCAGTTTCTTTGTAGAGCAGTTTCTTTGTAGGCGTTAAGTTCCTTGCTGAAACCAACCACTGCTTGCCAAACCTGTCTATCTGTTCCTCCCACTTTCCCTCCCTCCCTTCACTTCTATCCATCCATCCGTCCATCCATCCATCCAACAAATATTTATGAGTCTATAACACAGTGGGGGATATAAAAATGTATCAAAAAGCTTACTGTTGGGGACTTTATGACGCTAAGATGGTCTCTGACCAGAAGACAGACCCTGTTCTTAATCTAGTACACCTCTCCACAATGGTGGATGCTGGCAAGTGAGTCCTTTTATTGCAGTCTTTGAGTTCAAACTGCTATGTAGGAACTGTAGTGCCAGACTGGATCATTTGTTTTACAGAACGGTTCTCAAAGTAAGGTTCCTGCACCACCAGCAGCAACACAGCCTGGGAACTTCTTAGCAATGCAAATTCTTGGGCCTTGTCCTAGACCAACTTATGTTTGAGAACCCAAATGCATCCAAATCACTTGGAAGACTTGATACATCACAGAATTTGCAGTACTAACCAAGGGTCTAGACCACTGGTGAGTGAAGTCAAGGAATAAGAAGTAAGTCGAAAACTTAGAGTGGCAGGTTTTAAATGTTTGATTAAGAAGTTTGGACAATGATAAGTTGGTCAATGAGGAAATATTTTCTGAGGAAAGAGATGTGGTCAGAACTTTTGTTTAGGAGACCTTGGAGTCTCACGAGACCACAGAAAGGAAGACAAATGAGAGGCGAAGGCATTGTTCAGGTGAGAAGACACAGTCATTGACTCTTTCTGTGATGACCCAGGAACTTATCAGGCCTCAGATGAACTGGGACCATTCGCTCAGTCTGCATCCTGAGCTCAGGATGAGGTCTGCTCTAAGAAGTCTCTCTCCACTGTTGTGGGATTCTCTTCCTTCTATAGTTTGATTCTGTCCGGTTTGGGGATTTCTGCCTTGCCACCTGTCACTGCTCCCTTGGTTCCCCTGCCTGGCCTCTTTCTGCTAACCTTTTCCTTCCTCCCCCCATTTTCATTTCCTTCATTAGGAATTTGCATGTTAATTGCATCAGTTGAAATGTTTGCTTGTTCATGTGTTTTCACAGCTGCTCCTTAGAGAGCTCACCAATTACATTCCTCCTCTGAACAAAGGATCTTCTAGGTCACAACACAACCACAGCCTTTTTACCTTGCTTCATTTTCATCTGTTGAATATCCTCATGCCGAAAACAAACAAACAAACCCTGATTCACTTTAACGTGTTAAATCTATGTTGACAGCTGACCATCCTTGTAACTTTATGCTCGGACATGCATAATTTGTCACGCCTTTAACACAAATAATGACACTACTAATGAGGTTGTCTCCAAATAGGAAAGACAATAATTGTATTTTTGTGTTTCCACAGATACCTTCTTGTACATAAATCAATATACGGTGAGTAATAAGTACAGGTACTATAAAATATTATTCTATTATCTCTTCCAATATTTTGGTCATACTCCAAATCTTACTATATATAATATCCAATGCGCATGTGGGCCAATATGTACTTTTCACTCTGAACATGGACAATTTATTGATGAAGAAGTTAGTTATGAAACAGAGTTCCCTTTGGTTCTATGCCATTTGGATATCACACTTCAATGTCTTTAAAACACAAAACGTTTTCTTCCTGGAAATAGTTCATTTAGGAGGATCATGTGATTTATTTGATGATTGAAAATTAAGTAAAAAGAACTACAACAGACACCTCTGGTTCCTGCATCACACCCCCTTGGTTCACCTCTGATTACAGCCATGGCTGCACAGATGGACGGTTCTGTGCCAACTCAGATTCTCTTTGCCTTTGCAGTGTCTGCCACAAGTGACAAGTGCCAGCACAGCCCAGAACTGTGGGGGAGATAATGACCCAGGAGCAATCCACAACCAAGGGGAAAAAGCCAGTGGATAAACCTTTGGCCACACATCCTTCAGGTAGAAATTCCAGGAGGGATCCCAGATCCCCTCGGAAGTCCCAGGGGGACCACGTTCCCATGTCCACCGTGGAGAACTCATTCACCTGCTCTTACTTTGGTCTTTGCTTCTTCCCCCATTCACTCTCCCCAATGCTCAGGATCAGCTCCCCAATAAAGGATCATGCCCAAGTAGTTGTCCCAGGCAAGCAACCAAAGCAAACACGATCGATTGTTAATATATTCAGCAATATTAATCCCCTTTAGATCTGACACCACATATGTAGTATTTTTGATTTTTCCATTGTCGAGGCCTTTCTTTTTTCTTTCCATACACTACACAATAAAATGAAAGAGGCAGAGATCATAGCATTGCCTCAAGTGTTTCCAATGCCTTTCTTACCTCACACAGATCAAGCTGATCACGTCTCTGGTGATAAATTCAAATCTGTCCAACACTCCAAGAAAAAAGAACCTGACACTATGTCATTTACTCCCACAATTCCATGCCTAACCTAAAGCACAACATTTTAGCCCGCAGATTTACAAAAATGGCATTGGCCCGCTCTGCCGCTGCAGATCAACACCAAGAATAAAGATGAAACATATAAAACACATCTGGTCCAGATTCTGAACAGGCAACTAAGGAGTTAAAACAACACAGACTTGAATAAGTCAGCAGCCTATTAATACGCCTGGAATTACAAGCCAGAAATACTTTCATTAAACTCCACCATGCAATCAAAAAAGAAAAAAAAAAGTTGCTTTACATAGGGTGACTGAAAAGGAAGCTGTAGAGATATGTGATTTAAGGGAAAAGGAGACAGTTTTACCTTTGATTATCAATTTTCCATTCTTCTTGCTTCTAAAGCAGGAAAAGATCCAAACGTTGCAGTTTTCTTTTTTTTTTAACCCGATGTCCCTCTTGGTATGTGATGCTCAACTGTTCTGAAACACAATGAAATGCAATAATTAGATGCAGTAACTACCCTGAAACAAAAAGATACTTAAGAAGATTGCCTAAGAACCACCTGGGCAGCCTTTAAATTCAATGATGTGAGAAGAGCGTTTCACAGAAAATTCGTGTGGCAGGGCTCTTGCACGATGTTACACTTTATTTTTATGCTTTTCAGAAAAGAAAATCAACTATACAAATAAAAAACAATATCCCCGTAATAAACAGCTTTGCTATTCTACAATCTACTTTTCTACTATTAACATTTATATACTCTTTAAAAAGTAATAAAATGCAAGCATTGATCATGTGATTTTGTAAGACATATTACACACACAAGACTGTGTTCACTTCCTGTGCATTATTTGTTTTAACAACACTGCAACTAAGCAGCTGTGACTAAAAAAAGGGGTTAAAAATATTCTTCCCAGGGTAGTTCTTTTGATATCACAGGAGGACACCAATTATGGCAGAATCTTTCCAAGGGCATTACTAGGTGCTGGCTGATGCCTAAACCAAAGCATTACCCCCAATTAGTAACAATACTTTCTCATGAAAGCGATAAAATGGAACTTCTAATTGGGCCCAGACTTAAGGAGGGGGGTACCTACTATGACCACAACACATGCTTTATGCTAAGCTGTCATTTTCCTTTCTGAAAGGTCTCAGAGACAAGGACTTGTGTTACATGCACAAATGACTGGTGTTGAAAAATGAAGGTATCAACAGAATTCTGTTTCTGTTTGCTTCTAAGCAATATGATTTTGTGGCCCTCGGTTGCACATTCAAATAGCATCAGAGGGAATGAGAAAAATAGTCAATCTAAGTATTAGGCAGAGGTGGAGGGATATTCAGAATTGAATCTGGGGGTGAGTAATTTCTTATCCCCTAATTATTTACAAGAATGATAGTGCTTGAATAAATGGAGAAATCATTTCACAGAAGAGGAATTAGAGGCCAGAAGAGGTGACAGGGCTTGCCTAATTTTATTAAGAGACACAAAGGCAGAATGACATCTCAGAATCTCTACCTCAAAGTTCAACCCCTTTCAAAACCCACAACACTGTATTTGTTTCCAAAAAGAACACTGGTCATTCAAAAAATTCGGGGTTAATACAATTCTCTGCAGAAGTTGTTCCAGCAATAATTTGAGGCTGGCAAAGTTGACAAGTTAAGAATTAGAACGCTGTGGGTGGTAAAAAGCAAGAACAACAGGAGCACAAAAGTATCATGTATTTTCATAGCACATAAAGCAACTTGGGAATATTATATTTTCACGTGTATCTCATTTACCTATGTTATAAAAGATGAAAATGGTTTTCCATTATCAAAAACTTTCAGGTATAATTATCATTATGAGCCCTGGTTTATGTATGATTATTGTGTTAAGTATTCTTAATATTGAAGGACACTAGACAAACTGAATTTTTCCTTACATATATGAGAAATAGGTTACTCAAGGAGATGCTAAAAAATGTTTACTTTCTAAACATTTGGAACTGACCATTTATTCATTTATAAATATTGAGAATCTATTTTGTGCTAGATATTGTTCTTGATTTTCCATAGGAAAAAATGAAAATATTATGCAGTTTTTGACCAAGACACCCACATATACAATAAAAATCAATTTTAGTACAATTGGGATGTTTTCTGAATTAAATAATATTTAGGAAACGAATCTCTTAAACAATGGGAGGTGTCTTAAATGTCATCTAATCTAGCAGTTCCCAAATGTAGTTGATCATCACAATTGTCTGGAAAGTTCAGGAAAAATACAAACTATAGAATTTCATGCAAGACCTATTAAATCAGACTATTCATGGGTAGATTCAGGGTAAACTGCATTTTGCAAACGCTCCCAGGTTCATTCTCCTAATCAAGCAGGTTTGGGAAACTTACTGATTCTTCCTAATTTGCTTATTCTAGAGATGAGGGAACTGAAACTAAGGAATGCCTTGCCCAGGGCATTTGTTGTTTGGTGACAGAACTGAGATTAGAATGCAGAATTCCTGATTCTTGGGTATATTTTTCCCTTCCCTCACCCCAAGAGTCCCTTTTAAACTTTTTCTTCCTGCCATTTTTCTATCACTGAGTAACCATATTTAGTCTCTATATCTGCGAAAGAATGAGAGCAAAGGAAAGGTAAAAAAAAATACAAACAAAAAAATAAACAAAACCCAGAAAACAACAAACAAAACAAAACACCCTGACACACACACACAGGAATCTGAACTTAAGTAGTCTGATTCAATAGTGTGCTCTTCCCTACTGCACTGGGCTGTGCTAGAGTAACTACTTAGGGGTGTCTGCTCAGCCCTGTCCTCTAGGATCTGCCCAGCCTTCTACCACCTTCCCCAGTCTTCAGAGGTGCCCTCTGTCCATTGTGTGTCATTGAATCCTCATCCCTGGCCATCGTTGGCTGTGGGGCGGCAAGGGGAGCTAAGAAAGTGACATGTAACCGAAACCTTGAAAGATGTGAGGGGGTTAGTCATGTGCATGAGAAGCATGTTCCAGGCAGAGGGAATGGCCAACGTTAGGGCCCTGAGGCAGGAGTGTTCCCAGGGGCTGTTCCTGGAATTGCTAGGGGGTCAGTGGGGATGGAGTAGCGCTGGCAAGTACAGGATTAGTAGCAGAGAAATGGAGGGGCAGCGGGTGGTGCCGTGGGGAGGTGGAGGGAAGGATGGATCCAGGGCAGCTCAAGGCTTTCTAGCTTTTACTCTGAGAGTGAAATGGGGTCCATCACAGGAGCTTGAGCTCAGAATTGACACAGCTTCTGTTTCAGTAGCCTCATCCTGGCTGCTGGTTGGGAAGAGACCACAGGGGAGGCCAGGATGGAGGCAGGTGGAAAGCTCGTCTTCTTGGCAAGAGGAGATGTTGGCTCAGACTCAGGTGGTGCTGGGGAGGAGGCATCAGATCCAGGCTGGGTTTCTTTTGAAGGAGAGTCAACAGGATTTCCTGATGGAGTGGGTGGAGGGGGTATGGAATGAGGGAGGCATGGATGACCTCAGGGTTTCTAGCCCACATAACCGGAAGAGGACATTACTATCTATCACTTAGATGAGAAAGCCTGTGGCTAGAGAAGACTTCTGGGGAAAATGGATGAGTTTAATTTGGTCATATTGACTTTGAGAGGTCAGTACCAAGTGGGCTTCTCATGCAGGAGTTTGGACATATAATATTGGAATGGAAGCTCCCAGAAGACTTTCTGGCCTCCCATGGAAAACTGGTAGTATTCTTATTATCACTTACCACAGATGATTATGTGGATATTAAACACAATAATACATGTAAAACACAGTAACTGGTACATAAAAGAACTCAGCACATTTTAATTCCCTTCTGTCTCCTGCTTTTATTTTCAAATATTTATTTCTCTATTGACTATAAGATTAAGTCTAGCAGACGTAGAGAACAGACTTGAGGACACGGGGAGGGGAAAGGGTACGCTGGGAAGAAGTGAGAGAGTGGCATGGACATATATACACTACCAAATGTAAAACAGATAGCTAGTGGGAAGGAGCTGCATAGCACAGGGAGATCAACTTGGTGCTTTGTGACCACCTAGAGGGGTGGGATAGGGAGGGTGGGAGGGAGATGCAAGAGGGAAAAGATATGGGGATATATGTATAACTGACTCACTTTGTTATGAAGCAGACACTAACACACCATTGTAAAGCAATTGTACTCCAATAAAGATGTTAAAAAATAAAATAAAATTAAGATTAAAAAAAGATTGAGTCTACCTTTGTGTGAAAATATCTATTTTCTGCAAGATGTAATAATAACCATGCTCTACATTTTGGCAGTCCTTTCTAAAATACAGTGAAAATAATCGCCTGAGGAAATATTAATAATGCTACTCAATAAGTCATAAAGCAGAACTTTCAGGGAGCAAGGTAAATTTTCGTTGGAGCACGAGCTGAAAGATCTAAAGTAAAAATAAAAACAGAACTGGAATAAATCCACAGACCTAAAAAGTCACACAACTTCTCTCAAATCCCCCTCGATTTTTAGCAATGATTAATTGTCCTTCGGTATAAAGAAAATGCAGAAATGTGGGAGATGATCATTCGACCACAGGTCCTTGTGCACAGCTGAGGAGGCAGAGAGGGGAGCTCTGGAAATTCTAGAAAGAATTCTTTGAAGTCTACAATTGTATCTTTAAAATGAGTTTCTTGATTTATAAATGCCTCTTCAACTAAACACAGTTTAAAATAGAAACCCCGTAAGTTCAAACCCTGTTTTATAGATGAGGTTAATGAGTACTAGTGAGTGACCTGTTTTATCTGAGGTCAGTTAGTAGATAACAAAGCCAGAGCTAGACCATAGGCCTCCTAACTTTCGGTATAGTTGTCCTTCCAGTCAAATAGTTTCTCTTAATTTTTCTCTTCTTTTTTTTACCCAATTACCTCTTTTACCAAATAAGCAGCATCAGTTTTTGAAATCTCAAGTTTTCTCGTAAAATGTTACTCACATTTATAGTCCATAACACAATGTGCTTGTTTGAAGACCAAAAGTTAAACTAGCTACAAGCCTCCTGATCCTCTCACCCCTGCAGGTCTTAGAGTAAGAATCAATTTCACAAGGTCTGCAATTATTCTGCTACTTCCCATATGTCTGAGGCAGCCTTAGATCAAATAAAAAGCAAAAAAAGGAAGACTAGCCAGTTGCCACTTCCTTTGCAAACCTCTTTGCTGATTGATTCCTCATTGGTGTGTAAGAAACTTCAAAGCAGGGCTGGATGCATGGGCGTGCCCACCTGGGCACCTCCATGGGGCTCCATGCTCAGAACAGCCCTGTGCTGCTTAATGCTTTTATATTTGAGCCAGTGTTCTGTGGGTACAGTCCAACAGGATAATAAAGCACGTGTGTGATCGGGGGTACCTGAATAATATGCCTGTCCCCAGACATCCCTTGCTGCCTCATCTGCATATAACATGCGCAAATGTGAATTCTGGTAGACCCACGATTTCTGGGAGGTCAGTGAGATTTGCTGAGTATGCTATGTCTATGGCTGACAGTCCCAAGAGGCCATGTTTTCCATGGGAACCAGAATTTGGTTCCAACTTTGCAAGAAGACATTGGTGTTCTAAGAAACACAGATGACCAAGAAACCCTATCATATCCTTTATTTCTTGCATGTTTTCCATTGTATTAGCCAGCTGCTTATGCTGAAGATGATACATAAAAAGGAAGAGAAAGGAAGGGTAATTGTAGTTCTTTTTCTCCTTCACTCATCAGAAAGCCAAGGGGAGACTATTGGTACATGTTGGTACACGTATCAATAAGTGAAATAAAAATGGTAGACTAAGTTTTGTGTAGTGTTTCCACTGTTCTGGTAAGAAGGACGTATGTATGCATGGTCTATGACACACAAATTGCATGATTTTGCTGATTCTGCATGAAAGTTAGATATTCTTATATTTGTATTGCACAATATAAAGATGAATGGTTAAATTCATGCTAATAATTTAAACTTTTGCTCTTCTTTACCTGGAACTACATTAAATAGCCAATATAAAATGCTACAAGTTGAGAGAGAGATGGTGGAAGAAAAGAAATGGTTTTAGATTTGTGCACATGTAACAACCCTCTGTCCTGCTTTTTGAACAAAGGGCCTGCCCTTTCATTTTGCCCTGAGCCCTGCTAATTCTGTAGTCATTAACATTCACCCTGTTATAATGAACTGGCACAGACTGTAGCAAGAGCTTCAAGCCTTTTAAAATTACAGTTGAAGCACTGTATATAGAATTTTGGAACTGGACCACCTACTTCTGAAAATCCTGGTGTAAATGTGAACTAAATTAATCTAGTCTCTGTTTTTCTCAAACGCCTCAACGTCTTCCTCTTTACCAGCTGGCTACTTGAACATTTGATCAAAGGTCCTACCTCAAGCCAACTTACCTCCGAAGTCCCTCAGTGTTTAATTTAATTTAATTTCTAATTTAATTTAATTTCTATCTTCCATTTGAAACTTCATTGCCTTCAAGTTCAAATCCTCAACCAGGGAAGAGAGAAAAGTCAGTGATAAAACTGATTTACTTTGAAGTGTAAACAATGTAGACACCTGACACTTTCAAGGGATATTTACATTATAAAGATGCACTTCATACTGTCTAGATGACCTTAATGTGTAAGAAACAATGCTTCTAAGGGAGAAATCTTTCTATTACTCTCTGCTAAGAAGGCCCTTCTACCCCAATCCACTTGATATAATGAGTCTTAACCTATTTCTGAACAAGTGCACATTTTTTTTTAGTTGAAATATAGTTGCCGCACAATACTATGTAAGTTAAGGTATACAATATAGTGATACACAATCTTTTTTTTTTTTTTTTTTGTGGTATGCGGGCCCCTCACTGTTGTGGCCCCTCCTGCTGCAGAGCACAGGCTCCGGACGCGCAGGTTCAGTGGCCATGGCTCACGGGCCCAGCTGCCCCGCGGCATGTGGGATCCTCCCGGACCGGGGCATGAACCCCCATCGCCTGCATCGGCAGGTGGACTCTCAACCACTGCAACACCAGGGAAGCCCCAATGATACACAATTTTTAAAGGTTATACTCCATTAATAGTTATTGTAAAATATCTGTTATCCTCCCCATGTTGTACAATCTATCCTTGTAGTTTATTTTACACCTAAGTTTGTACCTCTTAATCCCTCACCCCTCTATTTCCCCTCCCCACTTCCCTCTCCCCACTGCTAACCACTAGTTTGTTCTCTATATCTGTGAACCTGCTTTTTTGTTATATTCACTAGTTTGTTATATTTTTAAAATTTCATATATAAGTGATATCATACAGTATTTGTCTTTCTCTGACTTATTTCACTTAGCATAATGCCCTCCAAGTCCACCCATGTTGCTGTAAATGGCAAGATTTCATTTTTTATGGCTGAGTAGTATTCTGCTTTGTATATGTGCGTGTATATATAAATATATATATATATATTTATATATACACGCACATATACACCCATATACCACATCTTCTTTATCCATTCATCTCTTGATGGACACCTAGGTTGTTTCTATATCTTGGCTATTGCCAATAATGCTGCTATGAACACTAGGGTGCATGTATCTTTTTTGATTTAGTGTCTTTGGGTTGTTTTTGATATATACCCAGGAACTGAATTGCTGGGTCATATGGTAGTTCTATGTTTAGTCTATTGAGAAACCTCCACACTGTTTTCCACAGTGGCTGCACCAATTTACATTCCTAGCAACAGTGTACAAGGGTTTCTTTTTCTCCACATCCTTGCCAACATTTGTTATTTGTGTCCTTTTTGATGACAGCCATTCTGACAGGTGTGAGGTGCTATCACATTGTGGTTTTGATTTGCATTTTCCTGAGGATTAGCGATGTTGAGTATCTTTTCCTGTGCCTGTTGGCCATCTGCATGTCCTCTTTGGAAAAATGTCTATTCATTCCTTCTACCCATTTTTTAATCAGGTTGTTTGTTTTTGCACACAATTTTTGTGTGTGTGTTTTTGTTTTTGTTTTTTTTTGGCAGTACGTGGGCCTCTCACTGTTGTGGCCTCTCCCATTGCCAAGCACAGGCTCTGGACGCGCAGGCTCAGTGGCCATGGCTCATGGGCCCAGCCACTCTGCAACATGTGGGATCTTCCCGGACCGGGGCATGAACCCGTGTCCCCTGCATCGGCAGGTGGACTCTCAACCACTGTGCCACCAGGGAAGCTCTGCACACAATTTTTAATAAATGAGGTAATGTGTGCTCAGACATACCCAAATTTTCCTAATCAATTGAAAAAGGCTTTACAGTCCTGAAAGAAACAGGCTTATTTCATGTCTCTTTAAAGCTCACCACAAAGAAATGTACTTTAAGATGTGTAGTGCTAGTTGGAAACTTAGCCTCTATTTTATTGTCTTTTTAAATTTGACCTGTATTTTTTCCATCCTATCCTCATATCTCAGTTTATCTGTGGCAGCTTCGCAGCTTCAAGAGTTTGGTTAGAGGACACTCTGTGCTGAAATGTACAGGTACTGCCCCCCACCTGACTCACTTTTCTACAGACAGAATGATTTGGGCTCCCTAGTAAACACAGGGTATGTAATGACTCACTGATACCTCAGCTGTTGCTCTGTTATAAAAAGACTGACTACTTACAACTGTTAGAGCACGATTTAGTGATACCTTTTAACCCATGTGGCTGAAGACTAAAAGACTTTTTCCCTATGGCAGATTTCTTATAAGAAGTTTCACCACTCAAGAATAAATTGGAGACTGTGATATTTACTGTCAATGACTTAAGTGGGAACTCCCAACCTCTTGGATTTACACAGCCTTTCTTTCCTAAAATCTCAAAACTTAATATGTTTATAAATAGTTTTCTAACAAAACAACAAACAACTCCCCTCCCCAAACCCACTAGACTATGATAATCTCTTTGGCCCTACTGAATCCCCATTGCTTTCTCTTCGTTCACTGGGCTGGCAGGCTTCTACATCCCTTTCAACTTCTCCCCCTCTGGATGAACTTAATGGAACATAATAAGAACAGCCTCATTTACTGAATGCTGGCTATACACCAGGCATTGTTCTAAGCACATTACATGGATTGTTTCATTGAAAATTCACAATAACCCTATGAGGGAGGTACTGTTATTAGTGCCATTTTACAGATGAGAAAACTGAGATGCAGAGATGGTAAGAAAATGACCAAATTATTAACGCTGGTGAGTGAAGGTACCAGCTTTATTTATATCAGACCTAGACAGTCTGATCTCAGCCATGCACTCAACCACTATTTTACCTCTTGGTGTTTGCCTCAAGCCAAATATACAGATTTATCTTTCATCAAATTTATTTCCATTCACCTACCTAATTCCTTTATATCAGGCTGATTGTAAGGATTTCAAAGCCTACCATGTCCCAGAAGCTATAAATAAATGACTTCATTTAGATATTATCATTATTTCATTTTTATAGATGCCAAAATAGAGGCACAGAAATTAAATTACTTGGCCAAGGTCACAGAAAATATTGGAGTTAGGATTTAAATCTAGTTCTTTTTTATCCTTGTGCAACATTTTACTCTTCTGTGTTAGATTTAGTTTTCCTTATACTTAAAAATCACTTTTCCATGCCAAAGTATAGAAGAGCTTTTGACTTTTTCTTTTCTTTTCTTTCTTTCTTTCCTTCTTTCTTTCTTTCTTCCTTCCTTCCTCTCTCTCTCTCTCTCTCTTCCTTTCTTCTTTCTTTCATTTATTTATTTATTTATTTAGCTGATGATTAGTTCAACTGTTAGAGCCAAAATTTTAGTAGCCAGGGACCCAAGTCTTAGTTCCAACCCCCAGATATGCCAATTGGCAACACTGGTTCCATGGCCACAAATTGTAAATTTGTTTCCAAGCGCCACTTACCAATGCATGCTGAGAATCACCAATCAGTGAATTATGCACTTTTAAACATGGACTGGACTTTATCATTCATAAAATCTAATTTCTTCATTTCATAGATAAGAAAGGCACAGAGAGGTTAGGTGTCATACCTGAGATCACACAGCAGTTTAGTAGCAGAGATGGGACAATAATTTAGATTTCCTGACATGAAAACTGGGGTTTTCTTCCCATACCAAGGTAGCCTAACTGGCTATTTTTCACAGTGTCTTAAAAATACATTCATACATTCAACAAAGATTGAGGGGATACTATGTGCCAGACACTGTTCCAGGTACTGGGAATGGGGTTGTAAAGAAAAAAGCAAAATTCCTGCCCTTAAGGAGCTTTACCACCTGGCACTGTAATGGTACAACGTAATGCAACTATATTTAAGTTACTTTGAATTTAATCACTTAAAAAAAAAAGTGATTACTTAAGAAGCACTGGCTTGAAATATGGATGGTCCAAAGCCATAAGAGATGGTAGAGCCTACTGTTATATCTACTATTTTGTATATATAATCAAAGTCCAGTCATTGCACATAAATAGGGGTGGTGTGGGTTTTGCAGCATCAACAGAGACATGGAGAAGATAAGGTGCCTGCCCTCAAGGAGTTTAAGGAAGAAGCATGAGTCACGTCGATTAGAGGAGAGGGTTTCCCCTAAAATTAAACCTCTGTAAGCAAATTCCGTAACATTCCAAAATTATCTTTTACTCCGTAACAATTAAAAATCACCCTCTATAGCTGCTGAGAATTACAGTTATACTTAAGCAGATAATCTGAAATCCCAAAGCCCCAGTTAAATTTTCTGAAATTGATCTATTTAAAGTCTTATTAAATGTTGAATACCTTATTTTGTGTCAACTTGTCCAGTGGCAGAGAGATAACCATTAAAAAAATGTAAATTTGCCTTGAAATCAACATACAACCAACCTCTTTCTCTTGTCAGTAATAATGATAACGAAGTGACAAAGCTGAGCTCTTGGTCACAAAGGCTGGCTGCATTTGCTAATAGTCTGAAAAGAAACGGCCACCCTAAAGCTATTTCAATAATGGAAAACAGAAAGCAGTGCAGTTTAAAGTTCTATACTAAGCCTATTCTTTAATTACAATATTTTGAAATGTCAATACACACCATTATCTGCAGTAACCAGGGATTAAAAATATATAATACAGTTATGTTTCGATCACAAACTAGGCTTTAGCTGTCTTCCAAGATATTAAATGCTTTGGTCCGACTCTCCCACTTAATAAGTATGTTGAGTAGATGTGGCTGATATCATGTTACCTTGAAGTCTCTGACATGGAGGGTCAATACTAAAACATCTTGATTAAATTCCAGCAACAGTAAGACATGAGAAGCTGGTATATAATTTATCGTTACCAATTCATAACTGTCTTTGCTCCTAAGCCAGCATATGTGCTGAGCTGCTGAGAATGCACTATTCACAAGTATTTTCATCTCTCATGCATTCCTTATTCACCCTTCTGAGGGATAAACATACAAGAATTCACACTCAGAAAACATGCTGAATGGCAACTTTTGGGGAAAAATCTAAAGGGTTAGCAATTGTAGTTGAACTAACTTTTATCATCGTTCCTACATTGCTCATGGTGCCTTTAAAAGAAGATCCAGCAAGGGAAATATGTCTCGGGAGCAAGTCTGGCTAATCTACGTGGAACCATGCTGCAACTGCCGAGTGCCCAAATAATGCAGTTTGCTGTAACTTAATTTCTACAGTTCCCTCAAGGTTCACACTGGGCAGCAGATTCAGCAGAAGTAAATTATGTACTTACTTACCATGGCCAATACCACCCCAATCAAATGTCTGCTAAAATAGAAGGCAATGATGCTAATTTTTATGGTAATTAGGTGACATGCTCAATTCCAGAGGCAAAGGCAGTGAACAGAAAGACGGAGCCTCTTTTTATTTCCTTTACCTCCATCACAGATGGAAAGTATGTAGGGCCATCTCTAGAAAATGCTGTGTCTTCAGCACAGTTTTATGTCCTTTTCCTGTATTTCTCCTTTTTTAAAAGTTATTTTATTGAAGTATAGCTGATTTACAATGCTGTATTACAACATACAACTATACAACATACAACTATACGATGTTGTATAGTTTCTGCTGCACAGCAAAGTGATTCAGTTATACATTCTCCAAAGAAGACATAATACAGATGGCCAATAGACACATGTAAAGATGCTCATCATAACTGATTATTAGAAAAATGCAAATCAAAACTACAATGAGGTACCACCTCACATTGGTCAGAATGGCCATCATTTAAAAAGTCTACAAATAACACATGCTGGAGAGGGTGTGGAGAAAAGGGAACCCTCCTACATTGTTGGTGGGAATGTAAATTGGTACAGCCACTATGGAGAACAGTACAGAGGTTCCTCAAAAAAATAAAAATAGAGTTGCCATATGAGCCAGCAACCCCACTCTTGGGAATATATCTTGTATACCTCTTTACCAATTTTGTGATTTTTTCTCAGGTACCATTTTTCAAGTGTCCCTTCATTAAAACTCCTATACCTGACACATTGTAGGCCAAGAAAGCCTCGTTGTCCATACAGATTTGAGACACTCTTCTCTCACTGAGAGGCATCCAGAGGCATGGCCATCAAAAGCCCACTCTGCTCCCTCAGGTGGTGCAAACATGGACTGGTGAAAAAACCCAGCCAACCAAAATAAAAATGGAAAGGCATTGGAAACTCAATTGCCATTGGAACCATGGCCCAGATAAGTATGCCAGGACTTCATACCAAACTCCAGCAGTGTGACTACTGCTACAATGAAATACTTAAATAGGATCCAAAGTCTCCTGATTTAATAGACAAAATGTCCAGGATACAATAAAAAACCACCTGTCATACCAAAATTCAAGAGAAGTCACAACTTAAGTAAGAATAACCAACTGATGGCAATACTGAGATGAGTCAGATGGTTGAATTATCTAACAAGAATTTTAAACAGTCATCAGATCAATGTTTCAACCATCAACTGCAAATTCTTTTGGAACGTATGGAACAAAAGAAACTTCAGCAGAGAAACAGAAGTTATAATGAAGGACCAAAGGGAAATTAATAGAATTGAAAAATACAATAACAGAAATAGTAGAAGAAAACAACTTGGTGGGTGGACTGAAAAGAGGGGTGGGGCAGACAAAGGACGTATCATTGAACTCACCCCATCTGAACAACAGGGAGAAAACACAATATTTTAACAATAAATAGAAAGTTCAGGGGTGTGCAAGGTAATAACAAAAGATCCAAATTTCACTTCATCGGAGTCCCCCAAAAAGAAAAAGTGGGCCTGAGAGAATATTCAAAGAAATAGTGGCTGAACGCTTCTCAAATTTTGTAATACACACATCTGCAGACTCAAGGAGCTGAGGAAAATATAAACAGGATAAACCCAAAGAAGTAGACACCAACACATTATAATAAAACTTGTGAAAATAAAAGACAAAGAAAATATCTGAAAGCAGCCAAAGAGAAACAAGCATTGCTATGGAGGAACACCAATGTGAGTAACAGAAGACTTCTCACTTCAAACTCTGGAGGCCAGAAGGAAGTGGTAAAGCATTTTTCAAATGACAAAAGAAAATAACTGTCAGTTGCAAGTTTAATATTCATCAAAATGATCCTTCAGGAACGAAGAAGAAATGAAAACATTCTTACACAAAGAAAAATTAAAAGAATATGTCACTGGCAAACCTAATCTTAAAGACTAGCTAAAGGAAGTTCTTTGAATGGAAAGGAAATTAAAAAAAAAAAAAGAAAGACTCATGGAACATAAGGAAAGGAACAAGGAAACGAACAGAAAGACAGGTATATGCAATCTTTTTTTTTTTCTTTTTTGCGGTACACGGGCCTCTCACTGTTGTGGCCTCTCCCATTGCGGAGCACAGGCTCCGGACACGCAGGCTCAGCGGCCGTGGCTCACAGGCCTAGCCGCTCTGCGGCATGTGGGATCTTCCCGGACCGGGGCACGAACCTGTGTCCCCTGCATCGGCAGGTAGACTCTCAACCACTGCGCCACCAGGGAAGCCCTATGCAATCTTTTAAAGCATTTCATAAAATATATTTGATGATTAAAAAAACAGAATGTAATCCAGTACTTAATGATATCTAAAAGTTTGGAAGGTAAAGGGATCTAATGGCTATGGTTTCCAAATTTTACTTAATGTGATAAATGTTGGTATTAATACACTGTGATAAGAAACGTATGTATGTTGTAATACACAGAGCAGCCACTACGAAAACTACGCAAAAAGATATACTCAAAACCACTAGAGAAAATATTTTTACATCTTATATCTGATAAGAGATTTATATTTGGAACATGGAAAGAACTCCCACAACTCAACAATGACAAAAAACTAACAACCCAATTAAAAAATGGTCAAGGACTTGAACAGACATTTCTCCAAAGTATATATACAAATGGATAGTAAGCACATAAAAAGATGATCAACATTACTAATCATTAGGGAAATGCAAGTAAAAGCCACAGTGAGATATCACTTCACATCCATTAGGATGGCCATTATAAACAGAAGAAAGCAAAACAAAACCCCAGAAAATGACAAGTGTTGGTGATAGTGTGGAGAAATTGGAACTGTTGTACATGGTTGGTGGGACTTAATAGCGAAAAACCAAGAAATTTGATTAAAAATGGGCAGAAGAACTGAATATACATTTTTCCAAAGAAGATGTACAGACGGTCAACAGGCACATGAAAAAGGTGCTCAACATCACTAATCATCAGAGAAATGCAAATAAAACCACAATGAGATACCACCTCGAATCTGTTAGAATGGCAATCATGAAAATACAAGAGATAAGTGTTGGTGAGGATATGGAGGAAAGGGAAACTTTGTGCACCATTGATGGAAATGTAAATTGATGCAGTTATTACAGAAACAGTATGGAGATTCTTGAAAATATTAAACACAGAACTTCCATATGATCCAGGAGTCCCACTTCTGGATATATATCCAAAGAAATGAAAGTAGGATTGCAAAGAGATATCTGCACTCCCAAGTTCACTGCAGCATAATTCACAATAATCATAATATGGAAACTACCTAAGTGTCCATCAATGGATGAATGGATACACACACACACACACACACACACACACACGGAATATTATTCAATCATGAGAAAGAAGAAAATCTTGCCACCAGTAAAAACATGCATGGACCTTGAGGACATTGTGCTAAGTGAAATAAGTCAGACAGAGAATGACAAATACTACATGATATCACGTATATGTGGAATCTAAAATAACTGAACTCATAGAAACAGAGAGTAGTAGTTGCCAGGGGATGAAGGGTGGGGGAAATGGGGAGATGTTGGTCAAAGAGACCAAACCTCCACTTAAAAGATGAGTAAGTTCTGGGCATCTAATGTACAGTATGATTATTATTGTCAATAATACTCTGTTGCATATTTGAAAGTTGCTAAGAAAGTAGATCTTAAATATTCTTACCACAAAAAAAAGAAATGGTAATAATGTGACAAGACAGAAGTGTCAGTTAATGTTATGCTGGTAGCCATTCTGTAATATATAAGTGTATCGAATCAACCCATCGTAGAACTTAAATTTACACAATGTTATACGTAATTATATCTCAATAAAGTTGGAAACAAAATAACATAAAATGGTGCAGCCACTGTGGAAAACAATATGGTGGCTCTTCAAAAACTTAAAGATTGAATTACCATGTGATCCAGTAATTCTACTTTAAGTATATACCCAAAAGAATTGAAAGCAGGGACTCAAAGAGATATTTATACACCTATGTTCACAGCAGCATTACTCACAAAAGCCAAAAGGTGGAAATAACCCACAGATTTATTAAAAATGAATGAATAAACAAGCGTGGTATACATAGAATGGAATATTATTCAGCGTTATGAAATCCTGATGCATGCTATAACATGGGTACACCTAGAAGACATTATGTTAAGTGAAATAAGCCAGACACAAAATGACACATGTCACATGATTCCACTTATATGAGGTTCCTAAAACAAGCAAATTCACAGAGAGAGAAAGAATAGTGTTACCAGGGATTGGAAGCAGAGAGGAATGGAGAGTTTAATAGACACAGAATTTCAGTTTGGGATAATGAAAAAGTTCTGGACAAGACAGTGATGATGGTTCCACAACAATGTGAATGTACTTAATGCCACTGAATTGTATACACTTAAAAGTGGTTAAAATGGTGGATGTTATATACATTTTATCACAATAAAAAATTATAAATAAATCAAGAAAAACTCAAAACTATTTGAGTAATACAGAAAGGCAAGAAAAGACAAACAGAAGAACAAGAACTAGAGGAAACAAATTGAAAACAAATAATGAAATGGCCAATTTATACACTAACATTTCAGCAAGTATCTTAAGTATACATGGTCCAATACACCAATGAAAAGACAGAGATTGGCAGATTGAATGAATACACGGCCCAACTAAATGCCCTTTGCAAGAAACCCACTTCAAATTCAACAGAAAAAGTACAGCATGCAAACATTAATTAAAAAAAAAAACAGGTGTGGCTATACTGATATCAGATAAAGTAGTCATCAGAACAAGGACTATTACTAGAGAAAAAGAGAGACATAACACAATGGTACAAAGACCAATCTGATAGGAAGACATAACAATCCTAATCCTATATCTGTGCTCAACAAATAGAGCTTGAAAACATGAGCCTGAATACATGAAATGGAAACTGATGTTACTGTAAAGAAAAATACAGAAATCCACATTAGGTTGAGGACTTCAATATCCTCCTCTTAAAAACTGATAAAATGACTAGACAGAAAATCAGCAAAGTTATAGAAGATCTGAACAACAATCAACTAACTGAACCACACTGACATATGAGAACACTACACCCAACAATAGCAGAGTACACAGTTTTTTTTCTCCAAACGCCCACTGAACATTCACCAAGACTCACCAGCTCCTAAGCCATAAAACAAACCTCAACAAAATTAAATGTATTGAACCCATACATAATGTGTTCTCTGACTATATGGAATCAAACTGGAAATTAGTAATAGAAAGCTAACAAAATTTCTAAATATGTCAATATTAAAATACAGACTTCTAGGGCTTCCCTGGTGGCACAGTGGTTAGGAATCGGCCTGCCAATGCAGGGGACACGGGTTTGAGCCCTAGTCCGGGAAGATCCCACATGCCACAGAGCAACTAAGCCCGTGCACCACAACTACAGAGCCTGAGCTCTAGAGACCGCGAGCCACAACTACTGAAGCCCATGCGCCTAGAGCCCGTGCTCTGCAACACGAGAAGCCACCACAATGAGAAGCCCGTGCACTGCAACAAAGAGCAGACCCTGCTCACTGCAACTAGAGAAAGTCTGCACACAGCAACGAAGACCCAATGCAGCCAAAAATAAATAAATAAAATAAATAAATTTAAAAAAATACAGACTTCTAAGTAATCCATGTGTCAAAGAGCAAGTCTCAAATAAATTTAAAAAAATATCAGAATGAATAAAAATGAAGACTGAAAATACACGGATGCAGTTAAAGCCATGCTCAGAGAGAAATTTCTATTTCCTCACTAGAAATGAGGAAAGGTCTCAAATCAGTAATCTAAGTTCCCACATAAGAAACTAGAAAAAGATGAGCAAAATAAAGCCAAAGCAGAAATAGAGAAACAGTGAAACAGAACACTTGTTCTTTGGGGAAAAAAAAATCGACAACACTTAAAAAGCTTTAACAAGACAGACAAAGATAAAGAGAGGATGAACATCACCAATTCTGTAAATAAAACAAGGAATATCATTATAGATTCTACAATTGTTAAAAACATAATAAAAGAATACAATGAAAAATTTTATGCTAAAAAATTTGAGAGCTTGGAAAAAAAAGGACCAATTCCTCGAAAACCACAAGCTAACAAAACAACTAAGAGGGGACAAATAATATGAATAGCCCTATAACCATCAAAGGAATTCAGTTCATAATCTAAAACTACTAAAAAAGAAATCGCCAAACCCAGATAGATTCCTTAGAGAATTATACCAAACATTTAAAGACTTACTATAACCAATTTTCACAATCTTTTCTAGAAAACAGAAACACAAGGAAGAAGTCTCAACTCATTTTATAATACCAAAACCAAAACAAGAAAACATAAAATAATAAGACTTCAGACCAGTATCCCTCATGAATATAAATACAAAAGTCCTCAACAAAATAGTAGTAAATTGAATCCAACAATGTATAAACAGAATTATACACCATGACCAATTGTGCAAGCTTGGTGCAACATTCTAAAATCAGTCAATGTAATACAATGCATGAAAAAGCTAAAGAAGAAAAACATCACATGATTATATCAATTAATACAGAAAAATCATTTAACAAAATCCAAAATACATTTATGATAATGACTCTCTGCAAGCTAGGGATAAAGGGAAATTACCTCCACCTGATAAAGAGCACCTAGAAAAAATCTACAGCGAATATCATACTTAAATATCCTACTTAAATACTGACTGCTTTCCCCTCAGACCAGAACAAGGCAAGGATATCTGCCTTCACCACTCTCTAACTGACATAGTATTGGAAGTTTTAGCCACTGCATTAAGGCAGGAAAAAGAAATAAACAGCATACAGATTGGAAAAGAAGATGATTGGAAAATCATCTGTATTTAAATATGTTACGATTGTATTACATATGGAAGATTCCAAGGACTCTACAAAAAACTCCCAGAACCAATAAGTGACTTCAGCAATTTTGCAGAAAACAAGGTCAAGCCACAATGACCAATCACATTTCAATATACTAACAAGGAACACGTGGAAACAAAAACACAATGCCATTTAAAACTACTGCAAATTAAATAATTAAGAAAGCATGTGCAAAATCTATATGTTGAAACTGACAAAATATTGATGAAGGTATCAAAGATGATCAAAATAAATGGAAATACATACTGCCTTCATGGATTGGAAGACTCAACATAGTAAAGATGTCAATACTGCCCCAAACTGATCTATAGGCTTAACGCAATTCCTATTAAAATCTTGACCAGGTCTTTTATAGACATAGAGAGGCTTTGTCTAAAGTTTATATGGAAAGAAAAAAGACCCCAGAATAGCTAAAATAATCATGACAAAGAGAAATAAAAATGAGAAATCAATCCAATCATACGGAGGCTTAGTATATGGCTGCAGTAAAGACACTGGTGTTGGCGGAGGTATAGAAAATTCTATGGATCAAAAGACAGAATCCAAAAACAGACCCACACAAATATGCTCAACTGGCTTTTGACAAAGGTGCAAGAGCAATTCAGTGAAGGAAGGGATGGCCTTTCAACAAATAGTGTTGGAGCAATCGAACATTATAGGCAAAAACCAAAAATGAAGAAAAAAACTCAAATTAAACCTCACACCTTATAAAAAATGAATCCAGAATGAATCATGAACTCAAGTATAAAACGCAAAACTATAAAACTTGCAGGAAAAAAACAAACAAAAAAATCACTGGGATCTAGGACTAAACAGAGTTATTGGACTTGACACTAAAGCATGACCCATAAAAGAAAAAGAAACTGACTTCATCAAAATGAAAAGCTATTGTTTTTTTTTGATATTGGCTCCATGAGTTGTTTGTATATTTTGGAGATTAATCCTTTGTCCGTTGTTTCATTTGACAAATATTTTCTCTCATTCTGAGGGTTGTCTTTTCATCTTATTTATGGCCTCCTTTGCTGTGCAAAAGCTTTTAAGTTTAATTAGGTTCCATTTGTTTATTTTTGTTTTTATTTTCATTACTCTAGGAGGTGGGTCAAAAAAGATCTTGCTGTGGTTTATGCCCAAGAGCGTTTTTCCTATGTTTTCCTCCAAGAGTTTCACAGTGTTCGGTCTTCCATTTAGGTCTTTAGTCCATCTGGAGTTTATTTTTGTATACAGTCTTAGGTAGTGTTCTAATTTCATTCTTTTACACGTAGCTGTCCAGTTTTCCCAGCACCACTTATTGAAGAGGCTGTCTTTTCTCCAGTGTATGTTCTTGCCTCCTTTGTCGTAACTAAATGTCCATCCACAGATGATCGGATAAAGAAGATGTGGCACATATATACAAAGGAATGTTACTCAGCCATAAAAAGAAGTGAAATTGAGTTATTTGTAGAGAGGCGGATGGACCTAAAGTCTGTCATACAGAGTGAAGTCAGAAAGAGAAAAACAAATACCGTACACTAACGCATATATGTGAAATCGAAAAAAAATGATACTGATGAACCTAGTGGCAGGGCAGGGATAAAGACGCAGACAAAGAGAATGGACTTGAGGACATGGAGAGGGGGAAGGGGAAGCTGGGACGAAATGAGAGAGTGGCATGTACATATATATACTACCAAATGTAAAATAGCTAGCTAGTGGGAAGCAGCCACATGGCACAGGGAGATCAGCTCGGTGCTTTGCAATGACCTAGAGGGATGGGAAAGGGAGGGTGGGAGGGAGGCTCAAAAGGGAGGGGATATGGGGATATATGTATGTATATGGCTGATTCACTTTGTTGTACAACAGAAACTAGCACAGCATTGTGAAGAAATTATATTCCAATAAAGATGTATATATATATGTATATATATGTATATATAAAACTATTGCTCTGTGAACATCCATGGAAAGAGGATGAAAAGCTACAGAGCAGGAGAAAATATTAGCAAATCACACATACAACAAAGGACTAGTATTTAGGGTAAGTAAAGAACTCTCAGGTTCAATAGTAATAAAACAAACAATTAAATTAGAAAATGTACAAAAGCCTTGAGTAGACATTTCATCAGAGAGGGTATACAGACAGTAAATAAGCACATAAGAAAAGATGTTCAACATCATTGGCCAGAGAAATCCAAATTAAAATCATAATATTAATACATACGTATGAGAATGGCTAAAAGAAATGATAGTGAAAACAAATGCAGATGACAATGCAGAGAAAATGGATCACTCATGTATGGCTGGTAGGAATGTAAAATGACATAGCCACTCTGGCAAACAGTTTGGCCGTTTCTTATAAAACCAAACATGCAATTACAATATGACTCAGATATTGCATCCATGGATGTTTACTGCAGAAAAATGAAAAATTATGTTTACACAAGAAACCAGTACTTATGTTTATAGCAGCTTTATTCATAATAGCCAAAATCTGGAAAAAGACCAGATGTTCAAGAGATGAACTGTTAAATCTACATACAATGGAATTCCACTCTGCAACTTAAAACAAACAAAAACGAACTACGGATACACGCATGGGCTTGGATTAATCTCTAAGGAATTATGGGAGTGAAAAAAGCCAATCCTAAAAAAGTTACATACCATTTATAAATGATGCCATTTATACAACATTTTTGAAATGACAAAATTATGGAGGCAGAGAATAGATTAGTGCCAGCCAGAGTTAGGGACTGAGGGTGGGGTGGTAGGATGGGGTGGGTAAGAGGGGCAGGCTGGTGCTGGAGGGAGGTGGGTGTGCCCCTGAAAGGGTCTCACTAGGGATCCTTGTGGCAGTGGAACTGGTCCTGACAGTGATGGTAAATATGTGAACCTAAATACATGTTATAAACTTGCATACAACTAAGAACAATCCTCCCTCAGTATCCAAGGGGTATTGGTTCTAGGATCCCATGCGTATACCAAAATGCATGTTTGCTCATGTCCCAACATCACCCTTCCCCTCTGTATCTGCAGAATCCGTACGTACGGGTTAGATCAACCTCAGATAAACATGATATACAATCTGAGGTTAGTTGAACCTGCGGATGCGGAACCTGCAGATACAGAGAGTCCACTGCACATATGCACACACCTACACACACACAGATCCCTACAAAGGAGTACAAGTAAAACCGTAGAATTTTAACAAGAGTGGTGGATTTTTATCAATGCCAATATCCTGGTTGTGATATACTATAGTTTTTCAAAATGTTACTATTGGAAGAAACTAGGTAAAGTATATGCAGTATCTATTATTTCTTAAAACTGCATGTGAACCTACCATTATCTCCATAAGAATTTCAAAAAAGCAATAAACTCACTTTATCTTTCTGTTTGTTTGTTTTTTGTTTTTTTTAACATCTTCATTGGAGTATAATTGCTTTACAATGTTGTGTTAGTTCCTGCTGTATAACAAAGTGAATCAGCTAAATGTATACATATATCCCCATATCCCTTCCCTCTTGCGTCTCCCTCCCACCCTCCCTATCCCACCCCCCTAGGTGGTCACAAAGCACCGAGCTGATCTCCCTGTGCTATGCAGCTGCTTCCCACTAGTTATCTGTTTTACATTTGATAGTGTATATATGTCCATGCCACTCTCTCACTTCGTCCCAGCTTACCCTTCCCCCTCCCCATGTCCTCAAGTCCATTCTCTATGTCTGTGTCTTTATTCCTGTCCTGCCCCTAGGTTTTTCAGTGCTTTTTTTTTTATTACATACATACGTGTTAGCATATGGTATTTGTTTTTCTCTTTCTGACTTACTTCACTCTGTATGACAGTCTCTAGGTCCATCCACCTCACTACAAATAACTCAATTTCGTTTCTTTTTATGGCTGAGTAATATTCCACTGTATATATGTGCCACATCTCCTTTATCCATTCATCCGATGATGGACACTTAGGTTGCTTCCACGTCCTGGCTATTGTAAATAGTGCTGCAATGAACATTGTGGGACATGACTCTTTTTGAATTATGTTTTTTTCCGGGTATATGCCCAGTAGTAGGATTGCTGGGTCAGATGGTAGTTCTATTTTTAGTTTTTTGAGGAACCTCCATACTGTTCTCTATAGTGGCTGTATCAATTTACATTCCCACCAACAGTGCAAGAGGGTTCCCTTTTCTCCACACCCTCTCCAGCATTTATTGTTTGTAGATTTTTTGATGATGGCCATTCTGTCTGGTGTGAGGTGATACCTCACTGTAGTTTTGATTTGCATTTCTCTAATGATTAATGATGTTGAGCATTCTTTCATGTGTTTGTTGGCAGTCTGTATATCTTCTTTGGAGAAATGTCTATTTAGGTCTTCTGCCCATTTTTGGATTGGGTTGTTTGTTTTTTTGATATTGAGCTGCATGTGCTGCTTGTATATTTTGGAGATTGATCCTTCGGCAGTTGCTTCATTTGCAAATATTTTCTCCCATTCTGAGGGTTGTCTTTTTGTCTTCTTTATGTTTTCCTTTGCTGTGCAAAAGCTTTTAAGTTTAATTACGTCCCATTTGTTTATTTTTGTTTTTATTTCCATTTTTCTAGGAGATGGGTCAAAAAGGATCTTGCTGTGATTTATGTCATAGAGTGTTCTGCCTACGTTTTCCTCTAAGAGAATAAACTCCCTTTAAATTTAAGGTCCAATGAAAATCATAATATTCATGAAAGGTAACACAAAACAACAGAACTTATATTTCCAACACAGTATGCACTAAGCTCATCAGAAAATCACTCTATATGATTTACATTTTAATTTATTTCTTGGATAAGAATTTTGCAGTAAAACACATGTAACATAAAATCATAATTTCCAACCATTTTTAACTATACAATTCATCGGCATTAACTACATTCACAGTGTTGTACAACCATCACCACTCTCCATTTCCAGAACATTTTCATGATCCCAAACAGAAATTCTGTACCCATTAAACAGTAACCCCACATTCCTCCTCTCCTCAGTCCCTGGTAACCATTCTTCTACTTTGTCTCTAGGAATTTGCTTATTTTAGATATCTCCTATAGGTGAAACATATAATATTTGTCCTATTGTGTCTGGTTTATTTTATTTAGAATATTTTCAAGGTCCATCCATGTTGTAGCATGTATCAGAATTTCATTCCATTTTAAAGCTGGGTAATGTCCCCATGTGGGGATAAACCACATTATGTTTATCTAATCACCTGTTCAAGGACACACGGGTTGATTATCCCTTTTGGTTACTGTGACTAATGCTGCTAGGAACACTGATGTGCAAGTACCTCTTTGAGTCCCTGCTTTCAATTCTTCTGAGTATGTACCTAGAATGGATTTGCTGGATCATGTGATAATTCTGTTGAACTTTTTGAGGAACCACCATACTGTTTGCCACAGTGACTGATCTAAACTCCCACCAGCAATACACAAGAGGTCCAATTTCTCCACATCCTCAACAAACAACACACTTGTTATTTTTATTTTTTTTAACAGCCAACGTAATGGGTATGAAGTAGTACCTCACTGTGGCTTTGGTTTGCACTTCCCTAATGTGGATAATAATTTTAGAAAGACACATTTATTTAAGCACAAAAAGAACACAACCTGTTCCACCCGTCATGACCCCCAAAATGTTACTATGAATCTTATGGAATAAATGTCCGTATATTAATTATACTCAAGGAAGATAACCTCATATAACATATACAGCAAGTTAAAAGTATCTGTTGTTGCAGTTATCATGTGTAATCATTCACATACAATTGTGAATGTACTTTAAAAACTCCAGGTCCTTCAATGCCCTGATCTCAGCTCTCAAAGGAAAGTTTCATGTTTCCCTGAAAAATTAACTAAAGCTCAATTTGCTCAATTGTGTATTTTCAATTCAAAATGTTATTTGTCAAAATAAATGCATCATTAGTGTTTCCCTTGTATGAATTATACAATACTTGGATGGGCAGAGTACTGAGTCGAGTTCCGGGCTTTATTCGTCTGTAATTGTCTCACTGTAAACCAGTCACTTCAAGCTTTACGAGACACAGCTGTCGTGGGTGAAGAGAACCTGAGCTTAGGAATCAGAACCCGAGGCAAGTCCCTGCTCCACTCAAACATTTACAGTCTCGGAATTTTTATCTATAAAATGTGAAAATAATCCACTCACTGCACCTGACACTCACCTCTTTGTCAGAACCCAGTAAGGTACTGCAGGAGACAAGGATGCAGGCAGACTGCTGGGAACCATTGCAATGGCCTGGGCTTCAGGGGATGATAGTTTAGAGCAGGCTGGTGGCTGGGCAAGGGGGAAGAAATGGTGAGATTCTACACATATTTTCAAGGCAAAGCCAATAGGATTTGCTGTTTGACTGAATGTTGGGCATGAAAGAAAAGAGTTGAGAAAGACTCCAAGATTTTGAGCCTTAGAAATTATTCAATCCATTCATCTGTTGATGGACATTTAGGTTGTTTCCATGTCTTGGCTACTGTAAATAGTGTGGTATATACATACAATAGAATACTACTCACTCATAAAAAAGAATGAAATAATGCCATTTGCAACAATATGGATGGACCTAGAGATTATCATACTAAGTGAAGTAAGTCAGAGAGAGAAAGACAATATATGATATCACTTATATGTGGAATCTAAAATATGACACAAATGATCTTATCTACGAAACAGAAACAGACTCACAGACATAGAGACAGACTTGTGGTTGCCAAGTGGGAGAGGAGGTGGGGGAGGGATGGATTGGGAGTTTGGGATTAGCAGATGCAAACTATTATATAGAGAATGGATAAACAACAAGGTCCTACTGTATAGCACAGGGAACTATATTCAATATCCTGTAATAAACCATAACGTTAAAGGAAAAAAAGAAGACTTAATAGCCAGTTATAAGTTCTGGGGATATAATGTACAACATGAGGACTACAGATAACAATGTTGTTTTGTATATTTGAAAGTAGCTAAGAAAGCAGATCTTAAAAGTTCTCATCACAGGATGTAACTATGTGAGGTGGTGGATGTTAACTAAACTTATTGTGGTAATCATTTCACAATGTATACAGTTCTCAGATCATTATGTTTTACACTTTAAACTTATACAGTGTTATATGTCAATTATATCTCAATAAAACTGGGAAACAAACAAACAAAAAAGAAATGATTCGGTCCACTTACTTTGATGAAGACTGAGTTTGAAAAAGTTCTGGGTGTTAGGGAAGCTCAAATGTTAGGTTGGACAAGTTTATAAAATGTCTACTAGACATGCAAATAAGTATGGTGAGTAAGACACCTGATTTGTGTTTTATAAAAATTCTTAGGGAAGAGTGAGACTGGACCTAGGGACCAGACAGAAGTTACTGGTATGGTCTGAGCAAGAATGAGTTAGGGTGTGAACTAATTCGGTGGTGGCGGGGATGGAATGAGGAAGGGATTTAAAGTATTATAGGGACTTCCCTGGTGGCGCAGTGGTTAAGAATCCGCCTGCCAATGTAGGGGACACAGGTTCAAGCCCTGGTCCAGGAAGATAGCACATGCCGCAGAGCAACTAAGCCCATGTGCCACAAATACTGAGCCTGTGATCTAGAGCCTGTGAGCCACAACTACTGAGCCCTCATGCCACAACTACTGAAGCCTGAGCCCCTAGAGCCCGTGCTCCACAACAAGAGAAGCCACCGCAATGAGAAGCCTGTGCACCACAATGAAGAGTAGCCCCTGCTCGCCGCAACTAGAGAAAGTTAGCATGCAGCAACCAAGACCCAACACAGCCAAAAGTAAATAAATAAAATTAAAAAAATTAAAAGTAAAGTAGTATAATTGAACAGGTCTTGATGGGCAATTGGAAATGCGATAAAGGAGAAAGGGAGGGCTCCTGGATGACCCCAGGATGTCTGGCCTGGTACATTTAGATTGACAGTTGAACAGAGTGTGGGAGAAGGGGCAAATGTGAGAGGCCGAAGGTGAGTTAAGCTACATGGCAATCAGTAATTGAGGTCACTCAGGTAAAACTTAAATCAAGTACAGACCCAAACATGGAGAAGCTCCCATGGAAAAGCAGACAAAGTGATGACAGAAAGAACAGAGTGTTGTATGTGTAAAAACTGAGGTATGTATGAGTGATATGGGGGTCACATTTATGAAGGAGCTGGGCTTGAAATGCCTGTGGAATATGACATTAAGCACATTGCTCATCCCTGTTTTTAATTCTGCCAGTGTTATTCTGCCATGTTATACATCTCAAACTTCATGCCATCTAAAAGCATTTGTAGAGGTAACTAAGAATAACATTATGTCCTTCCCTCCCAAATGTTGCCCCCTCAAAAGAATAATTCAATTTATTTTGCAAATCTTGAAATAGAATACTAGTGTTCATCCAGGTTTTACATTTCTTTGTTTGCTTTTGGTGGGAGGGTATATGGAAGGGGGAGATGAGGACACAGCTTGAGACCAACATATGCTTCTGATCTTATTCCTTCACTGAGTTCTGTTTCTAAATATACCATCATTTTAAATATGCAGAAGAGTAAATGTATTATACCATCATGACTTGGACATGGAAATTATACACGTTCTGAAGTTCTCTTCAGTTATCATTTTCTATCTAGAATACAAAAAACATACCTTTTATTCAAAAATACAGTATTTTTTATTGTAAAAATTTTATATGTATTTATATATACGTATATATCTCACTAGTCTGAAAAGACCTATATGTATAAAAAATTCCTTGAAATTAATGTTAAATTGTGTTCTCTGAAACCCAAATGCATACAGCCTCTTTAACTGTTAAAGACAGAAAGTAATTTTAGAGAGGGTGTAATCATTGAGATTAAAAATCCACTCAGCAGTTGAGAATCAATGCTTTCAGGAAATGATTCAAAGTATTTGCTAAAATGAATTTTATTTTGGAAATGTCAAATTCACTCATAAATGTAGCTTCCGGTGTTCTCTAACGTTGAAGAGTAAAAAGGCCAAAGAAATAGTAATTACAAGATATGGTCATTCTACGCTTCTAAGAAGTAAAATCTAGATTCCTCAGTATTAAGCCAATTTAGTTATATCCCTTTTATAAAAGCCTACTTGCGAATGTATATTTAGAAAAATTACACATTGGGGTCCTGTTCTGTTCTAATACACTAGTGACTAAGCAACCAGGGCACAGAAGCTCCTAGATCTTTTTTTCCTAAGGTTATTTCTCCTGGCACTTGAGAAAAAGATCAAGAAGGGAGACAATCATCATCAAAATGAGTTTCTTTTTTTTCTCTTCAAAGAGTTTCAAATTTTGACAATTTGAAGTTTGGCACTTGTCTGAAATATTCAATTAATGTGTCACCACATCACAGAGACAAGGACAGCTCATTAGAAATATGATCTGATAGTAGAGAAGATTTACCAAAGACATTAACTTGAAGGCAGAGAGGAGAGTGAAGAACCACATTTATGGGGAATAAATCCCAAATAGCAGTTATTGTATTCATTTTGGCAGCTGTCAATGAAGTCAACAGGATGTGGTCCCCTCCGATTTGAAATAACTTCTCTGGGCAGGATAACTACATAAATGCCAACATTCATCCCTTTTTATCTCTCTGAATCTCATGATTTAAAGAGTCACATGTCATGTAAACAGGCCTGTTTTTAAATATAGCCCCATTTAGCGCTGCATGTGTGTGTATATGTGCATGTGTCCTACACATACCACTTGAATTCTTAATAAGTTTTCTGAGGAGAGAAATAGGCAGATTCCTTTATATCTAATTTCAGTTCTTTCAAAGCTGATCAACATTATTGAGCCTACCCATCGAATTAAGATAAAATAGCATGATTCAACACAGAAAAATGTCAACTGCTGAACATAAGGGTGCTGAAATAACCAATCCTAGTCTGGCAAACACCCAAGGCATCCCCCATAGCAACAGAGCTGATGGCATAGCAACAGCAGCTGGCTCACCACAGAAGAATTAGAAGAAATATTCTCGGAAAAAAGTGTAATCCACATTAAAGTCAAATACGACATTTTTCTTCAACAACAACAACAAAAAACCTACTGAGAGTGCATATGTTAAATGATACCATTCTTTAGCAACTGTAAATGCTCCAGTGCAGGGTGAAAGCCACTTTGATGACGGCACTCAAGGCCAAGTGCTTTGAAGCTCAAACTTCCTAGGTTGTTCTCAGCCAAACTGTTATGTTTCTTGAAAAGTTAGAGAAAATCTTTTATGTATTTCGCTAAGATAAAAGGTTTTCCATAATTTTTAAATGGATCATTTGAAAGAAAAGTTTACTGTAGTTACAAATCTACTTCATCAGCACTTGAGGAATATTAACATCTAAAATGAAATATATTGATTAAAATCAGTATTCTAAAGTGTCATTAACATTAAAATTGGGTGAATTTTGGTGTAACAGGCCTATGAGCTGGCATTTGCACCTCTATTGGGCACATTTCACATAAGAATTTGATCACTGGACATTTCCAGAGGGTGGGAGAATCTGATCCTTTCCCTTGTGACTCCAAGGCCAATGCAACCATCCATAATAGGGTCTAAATCTTGAAAGGGACCATTCCCGTGAAAACCAGCTCTTTTCTGAGATTTGGTAAAGATGTCATCCTGAGGGGCACAGTGAGTCTGGAAGTAGGACAACAAAAGCTGGAAGAGCCAAGAGCAGAACGGATCTAACACTTGGATGGACAATCACATCAGCTTGGGTGGCGTGGAACTCAAGGTCCTCTGCAGAGCCCCAGTCTCAGGATGTAACTAGGTATATAGACCTATAACTAGGTATAAAGGTATTCCATGCTGGCTTTTCCTAGACACGTATATCATTACAGGGAGTCCAGGTAGACTTCTGAACTTGTCTCTGAAGTGGATCAAGTCCTTTCTCATTGGTGGAGGTGAGGTGGCCACGGAATGCCTCTCTTGCCCGGGTTAATAAGTAAATGGCCTTTGACCTATGTATAAACTGTTAAGGGTAGAAAGTGGGAAGATGTCCAACCACTTCAGGCGTCCGTCATTTTAATCAACTAATTTCCCTTGTTTTCTATCTGAAAATTAATAAACCCAAGTTCTATTTACTAAAGTTGGAAGAGTACCTCAAGTACTCTTCCTGTGAAGCGCGATCCTGCAGCCCAGTCCAACCACAGACCACAAAGTCTCAACCAAAATGAGGAAAAGAAGGCACGCATGAATCCAGTAAGACTGTGAGCCTGGAATACCTTCTGTGAGCTGATGAAAGACAAGATAATGAAGTGAACAGACCTGGTGGGAACAGGAGCTATGTAACGGCTGCTGAGAGTGCTCTCCCTGATAAAAAGGCAATTTCAAGTATGTGGTCCTTTCCCTCCCTTCTCCCGTGACTGCACCCAACTGGATCCACTCAGCGTTTCTTCTGGGCTTCTGGGATATCTCTAGTTCCTTTATTTACAGAGGAAAACCTGTGTCAGTATTTGTATAAATTCCACTTTCCTTTCTGCACCCCTACCTCTGTCTAACCTCCATTTCCCCCTCCTCCTGCCCTGTAAGTTCGGAATAAGTTATTCTCTTAGAACCAAGATTCACCCAGTCTCTACCCTCACCCCAAGTCCTCTTTGGATCAACCAGACATTTGATCCAGTGTCCCCAGGGTGCTAGCCCTAGAGTACTCGCAACACTCCTAACAACCTTAACCCTAACCATATCCTATCCCACCCCAGGGGGCCTGTCTTTCTCCCAGGAGGAGGCTTCCTGTCTGTGCCTAGAAGTCCAGTTCTTATGTCAGCAACTGAAGGCTGCCCTGAGCTGCCTGGACTCATTCTTTAATCTTGCCAGTCCCTGGGTTCTCCAGGTAAACCTGGGTCAGAGGCTTGTACCACCTGATTTTTTTTTGGTTCTTACGACATATTTTTCTAAATCGACACTGACAAAGAAGACACTATGTCTATTTCGAAAAATCAGGGTATGTTAGAAACCTGGTTCCCATCACTAAAACTATAAAATATTTGCATCTTAAGAGCGATCTATGCAAAGGTACCTCCTCTGACTTTATCTTTGCTGACAGTCAACCAGCAGCCAACAAAGCATGGACTAAAAGACAAACCCTGCCTTTAAACGTAAGATAAAGAAGTATGTTTTAAATTCATCAGCTACATCTGTTATTTATTTTTTTTAGTCTTCAAACTCATAGGCATTATGGAACATAAAAATGTCACCACGTGTTAAGCGAGCTGAAGTAATGGTCTTGAGGATTCTCCACAGGCAGTGAGGTCCACTGTTCATCAAATACGCACAGCTAGCTTCCACGTCAGTTAAAATTCATAGATCATTTCCTTTTAGTCCTGACTAAATAGTCCTGACTACTCTTGCTATTGTGCTCAGTGACTTAGTGCTTACTGTTCACCAGGTACTATGGTGAATGTTTTACATTCATTACAGAAGATTATTATCATTCCATGAGTCGAGGAAAATGAAACGTGATGTAATTTTTTCAACGCCACACAGCTGGTGAACTGGCACTTTGGCCTAGACTGACACATCCGCCCAAGCTCTAACCTCTAGAACCCTCACTCTCTCCTATGTGGCTTCAATGGCTTGATAATTTTATCTTTAATTAAATAAACATTATTGACAGCTCTGTCCCACCTCTTTTTAGAACCTGAATCTTCGACTCAAAGCTTCACGCATTTTGAATCTTCCCCGCAGTGGCCTCACCAAACATATAGCTAACCATCTATTAAATCACATTTATTCTTCCTGAAACTTCTTTCTTCTATTCCAATGCCCCACTCTATATTAACCCTTATTTTTTTTTTTTTTTTTTTTTTTTTTTTTTTGCGGTATGCGGGCCTCTCACTGTTGTGGCCTCCCCCGTTGCGGAGCACAGGCTCCGGACGCGCAGGCTCCGGACGCGCAGGCTCAGCGGCCATGGCTCACGGGCCCAGCCGCTCCGCGGCATATGGGATCCTCCCAGACCGGGGCACGAACCCGTATCCCCTGCATCGGCAGGCGGACTCTCAACCACTTGCGCCACCAGGGAGGCCCTTAACCCTTATTTTTTAAACACTCACTGAGTGCCTTACATGTTCAAAACAGGGCTTGAACTCAAAAAGAGGAAAAAGAAAAGCATGACAAATTTTTGCCCTTCATGGCTTTATAATTTCATTGGTGGCAATGGTCAGACACCATGTTAAGTCATCTTTTATATATTTGTTAGTTTTTATGCTAATCGTATAAATAACATAAAATTGTATCAATTTTACATATGAGAAACTGGAGGCTCTAATAGCACAGGGTCTCAGACCAAGACCACATGCTACACCTGTGACGGGGTAGATCGTGAATTTAACCAAATGGTCCCCTGAAAATACACTCCAAATTTCTAACCCATTATATTGTTTTTCAAGTAACTATCCAACAGGGAGGGACTATGTGAATGATACAAAATATGCCAGGTGTTCAGAGGGCAGAGAAATCATTTCTAACTGCATTAGTATCAGAATTTGCATGGAGGGAGCATCATTAAAGGCTGGGTAGACTTTTGGTGGGTGGAAGCTGAGGAGGACACGACCCCAGGGAAAGGCTGCAGCCCATCTAGGAAGTGGTGAGAGCTGGGTGGCAAGCACAGGGCCTCCTATGGGGAGGGTGTGACCCATAAGCCTGGAACAGAAAAGCAAGAATCTGGAGGCAGATAGTGGTGTGATTTCTAATTCTTCCAGGAGCAGCTGAGTGCCCTCGGCCATAGGCACTTCATTTCTCTGATCTTCCAGTTTCCATATCTGCAAACTGGGCATAATAACACTAACCTTACAAGGTTAAGTTTGGGGGGTGGTGAAGCAGAGTCAACTAAATAGTCCTGGATACACAGCAGTTCTTATAAACAAGTCTTTCCTCCTGAGCTAAGGAGCCTGGGCTTCACTGGGAATCTTTTGAACAATGGAGCAACAGAGATCTTTGACCTGGTCTCCCTCTCCGAAGAATCCTGTGAATCAAAGATTACTTTTCCTTTAATACAGCTTACCCTTCCTACAACACAACTCTCTCCTGTTGTAGTTCAAGCTCGTTGGGTCTCCCACTGTGCATGGAATGAAGCTAAAGGGCCTTCGCTTGGAATTTATGGTTCTGCTCAAGCCTCCTCTCCCAGCTCTCCTGACCCTAGCTTTTAGCATCAGCTGTATTCATCTGTCCAGAGTCCCCTTAAGATAGGGTGACCAGCTCATCCTGATTTGCCTGCAATTTCATACTTCTAGCACTGAAACTCTTAAGCTGGGAAAACCCCTCTGTCCCAAGGAAACTGGGAGAATTGGTCACCCTCCCTCAGAGGCATTCCACTTTCCCAAATTTCCCCATCTTTGACTTTTCCCCTGTGTTGCTTTATCTGGCAGGGCACAACTTGCAAGGCTTAATCCAAACACAACACCGTAATCATGTGGATCACCTGGGGTATCTAGAGCAGATGGGTCCCTACAGGAGGATTGTCACTGGGTTTGATAGATTGAGATCAAATACTGAACTTTTTTTTCTTCTATTTACTTGGAAATAAAATTTAAATACAAAAAAGTTACAAGAATAAGTATAGTACAGTAATCTCCTGGCATCCACGTGGGATTGGTTCTAGGACCCCCAAAGATACCAAAGTCCACGGATGTTCAAGTCCCTTATATAAATATACATGGCATAGTATTTGCATATAACCTGTTATACCTACTTTAAATCATCTCTAGATTACTTATAATACATGATACAATGTAAATGATATGTAAATACAGCTGAGCCTTTTAATAACAACTTCAAGGGTCCACTTATACAAGAATTTTTTTCATTAAATACTGTACACTGAACTACATGATCCTAAGTTGGTTGAAGCCAAAGATGTGGAAACGTGGATACAGAGGGCAGACTGTAAAGTTATCCTCGGATTTTTGACTTCAAGGAGGGTCAGTGCCCCTAACCTTGCCACTGTTCAAGGGTCAACTGTAGTAAAAACAATGTAGATGCTATGTATATAGTTGTAAATACAATGTAAATGCTATATAAATAGTTGCCAGTGCAGCAAATTCAAGTTTTGCTTTTTGGAACTTTCTGGAATTTTCTTTCTCCCAATATTTTCTATCCCCAGTTGTCTGAATCTGTGGATACAGAAACTGCAGATACGGGGGCTGACTGTACAAAGAATACTCCTGGACCTTTACCCAGATTCACCTGGATACACATTAATATGTTTTACCCCTTTATCATATGTGTTCTCTCTCTCTCTCTGTCACATATAATATTCTTTTAGTTTTTTTTGGGTGGTAGGGGTTTAAGAAATGTTTAACAGTGTAGATAGGTTCAGAGACAGGAGAAATCACTTCTAACCAGAAGGAACTGGCCATAAACAAAGAGTTACTGGGAGGTTAAAAGTTCCCAGTTCTGCTTTAAGAAGATAACGATTGCAAGGGTATCTAGTAATGTCTAGAAAGAAATATAATCTGGAAACAGATTAGTCAGTAGAAAGCTCAGCAGTTCCTTTGCTGAGGAACTTTGCTCACGGACAGGAGCTACTGCTGGGCTGGCGTGAAAATGAAATCATACTCTCTTTCTGCCCAAGTTAGATAATAGTGCCTCACATTTCCTTGACTATTTGACCTGACTTACTAAGATGACTTATGTCTAACTAAGTTTTTTCACATTTCTGTTAAGAAAGAGACCCATTTATCACAGCCATTTTCTCACCCTGGCTACTGAGAAACAGAGTGACGAAATTAAGGACCAAACAAAGAATCAGGCCCCGGTTATTTCGTGTGATGGACTAGTTTCCTGGCAGAGTGACATGGGGGTGAGTTAAGTAGTAACTGAAAATATTCTTCACTCCTGAAACATTGGAATTCTGCTTTTAATTATCACTGAAATGCCACCAGAGGTGCATTTAAGCAGTTTTTGATAAGTTACAAACTAACAAACTGTATCCAACTGCTACAGGAAGAATTTTTTAATTTCACAGTTGGTTGAAAAATATACTATTGCAATATAAAGGAGTAAATTCAGCAAGGGCTACCACCTGTGATACAAGAATATACATCAGGAAATGAGAAGAAGCACTAGCATCCTAATTGAAAACACTTTTATACAAAACAAAACCTAAAGTTTCTCTACCTGATCTTCTTATACAACTTCAAGGATCCACTTTGTGGTGTTTTTTTCTTTAATGCTATATCTGGACAAAAATCAACCTTTCATTTACCTTATTGCTCCCTTGTTAAAAATCTCTGGATTTCTTCTCTTTTTTTTTTTTTAAAAAAAGCATCTAGTTATTTGGCACTTTCACTTCTCACATGGGCCTTATGTATGGGTTGTTCTAACAAACAAACATATCTACAGCTGACACTTTGGGTTGATTTTGTTCTACTTGTTCCAGGGAAAGAAATTAGGGGAGATCTTACTGAGAAAGCAGCAGGAGCAGTTCTAATAAATATGAGAAGGAACACCAGTAGCAATACATGTATCCCAATCTGCAGTGCTAAATATAGCCAATTTAAGAGGAGATGATGTAGGGATTTGCAGAAACTCATGCTCGGTATTATTTTAGAGGGTTGTGCTGGGGTCAGCAAAGACTTCCTGGTAGCTTGAAGTTGGCCATGGAGAAAGTATAACACACCACAGCAACTGACAAATATGACACACCTTATTCTGAAAGCTGGTTATTAAATATTAAACATCACCAGCACACCACTGCCTACAAAAGATCTTTGGCTGATGACTCCGCTTTAATAAATACCAAACCAAGGACATGTAGAATTGAGTGAAATAAAAATGTGTTGAGTTTAATTAAGTGTTGTCTGTCAATAGTTAATAGCACTAAATCTACCCTGTAAAGGCCAGGAGAAAGAACAAGGCTTGAAAGGATTCTGGACAAGGAAAGAAGGTATTTTCAGTGAAGGATGATCATAGGTGGACTCCTTAGAAATAGCAATTATGTGTATATGTATGTGTGTGTGTGTATGTGTGTGTGTGTGTGTGTGAGTAGGATGGTATAATTTTTTTCTTTTTATTGAATTTTCTTTTTATTATAATTTTTTATTGAATTTTATTTTTATTTATTTTCTTTTTCTTTATTATTTATTTTTTTCTTTTTATTATTTATTTTATTTTATTATTTTCTATTTATTCAATAAAAAGTAGTTGATTTACAATGTTGTGTTAGTTTCAGGTATATAGCAAAGTGACTCAGTGATACATATATATAGATATTTTTTCAGATTCTTTATAAACAAATCTCTGTTACTTCACAGATAGTCTAATGGGTGATGGTTACAGAGGCATGAGCTACCAAGATAGACTAAAAGAAAACAAGAACCAAAAATTCTCTTTAGAAATAAAAAAAGTACATTAAATAAAATTCTTGGTGTCTGATTATGCAAAAAAGTTGAATACACAATATCAGTTCCTTTTCTGCATTACTTAGTGTCTACGGAGCAAATTACAGACCAAGTTTAATCCTAGCACAAAACAGAATGACAACTGATTTAATGTGAAAGGCAAATTAAGTAAATAAAGATTTAGAAAGAAGAAGGATATATCAGGATTTCTTAGATGATGTGAGACTAGACAGATCAAAAAGAAGATTCGTGTGTGTATGTGTTTGTATAAATTATAATGTTTACCAAAAGTAGGCAGTTTAGAGAAATAAATAGTTATTTCACAATAAAAACCACATTATCAACAAGTCTCATCTCATTACTCTTTATAAGTTATGTGGCTACTTTAGGGTGGCCCATATCCTCTTTCCTTCAGAAAGGTAAGATTCATGGATTTCACTTCTAAAAGCCAAGAAGAACTAAGTTCCACGTAGGTTCCCTTGAAAGACCATTGAATAATCTCTACATAATGTGTATGCAGAATCATTTAACAATGCAAAGTGTTAGTCACACCTATAAGGTCATTCTGCCTGGTAGTTTCCTACTAAGATCTGCAAAACACTTTATTTTTCTTCCCATCAAATATGGTCTAAGTAGTTTTCCATTTTATTTTTCCAGAAAACTTTTCACAGTAAAAAAGAGACCTGAGGGTATTTTCTCATCTTGTTACAGTGACAGAACAGAATGTTCATAAATGCCCACACAGGTAAGTTAATAATACTCTACTCAGAGTCTATTTTTAGACTAATAGAACTAGTTTACACAAAGCAAATCTGTGCTGCGAAAAGATCTTCAAATATTTGAAATAATTCTCGATAAACGTTAAAAGTAACCTTTGCTTTTCCCACATTGGATCTAAAATAATTAAATGAATTTGAAGACTGAGCCACTTTACAAAGACTTTGCAATGACCTATATTGATCAGGATCTAAATTTGCTTCTGCACAGTTTATAGGGCTGTGTTAACGCACCACAACCAAAACCCTGGGGAAAGAAAACCCATAGCCATCTTAGTAGTATCAAATGACAGAATAATTGTTTACATTTGTTAATACAGAGACAAAGATCATTTGGGGGGAGACAAGATAACTAGGTCTCTACTGGTTAATGCTGTATTAAAATTCACTGTTTCAAAAGCCAGGAATTTTCCCATTGCGCTTTGGCAACCCATACTTTTACTTTACCCAGAAAAGACAAATCTCTCAGTGTGGAGGTAGGGTCATTATTCTAAATTGACTCAATAAACTGGAATTACACATGACACACTGTTTTTGTTCAATGGTGATGTTTCTAACTATTAACAGTCTTATACTTCTTTTTTTTAAATATAAAAGGTAAATCTCATGTGCTTTTCTTATTGCTAGAAATCTGCCCATTTTGAACTGTAATTCTGGGATCCCATCATGCTTTTATGCAAGCCACCAGGTGTATCCACCTTTAATGGAGGAATGTTTTCCTCTAAGAATCTTCCAAAAGCCATTTATATTTTGAGGCCTGAATATATGTGCCCTGTGTCCAGCACCCCAACTCAGAGATTATTCCCTCTCCCCAGCTGACTTCCTGGTTCCCTTGATGTTCTGTAAACATATGTACATCAGATCGCTTAATATAATTTATTTATTCTTAACATCTTTATTGGAGTATAATTGCTTTACAATGGTGTGTTAGTTTCTGCTTTATAACAAAGTGAATCAGCTATACATATACCCCCATATCTCCTCCCTCTTGCGTCTCCCTCCCACCCCTCTAGGGGGACACAAAGCACCAAGCTGATCTCCCTGTGCTACGCGGCTGCTTCCCACTAGCTATCTATTTTACATTTGGTAGTGTATATATGTCCATGCCACTCTCTCACTTCGTCCCAGCTTACCCAGCTTACCCTTCCCCCTCCCTGTGTCCTCGAGTCCATCCTCTACGTCTGCTCTTTTTTCCTGTCCTGTCCCTATGTTCTTCAGAACCTTTTCCATATATATGTGTTAGCATACGGTATTTGCTTTTCTCTTTCTGACTTACTTCACTCTGTATGACAGACTCTAGGTCCATCCACCTCACTACAAATAACTCAATTTCATTTCTTTTTATGGCTGAGTAATATTCCATTGTATATATGTACCACATCTTCTTTATCCATTCATCTGTTGATGGACACTTAGGTTGCTTCCATGTCCTGGCTATTGTAAATAGTGCTGCAATGAACATTGTGGTATATGACTCTCTTTGAATTATGGTTTTCTCAGGGTATATGCCCAGTAGTGGGATGGCTGGGTCGTATGGTAGTTCTGTCTCCCTAGTGGAATACTATGATCTGCACACATTCCTGCCTTCCCACTAGACTCCCTAGTCATCCTTACATTTTTCATCTTTTCATTCCCAGGCCCTGGACAGTGCCCCTTAGGTACTGTTATCTCAGTGTTTAGTGAATATATAAGGCAGAGTGAAGGCTCTTCTAAATGCTCCAAAATATGTACCAAACAAGAATTTGTTTTTAAAGTTTAACTTCTCTTTAAAAATGACTTACTTGATATATTATATGGAGATTTTAGATGCCAAAGTGTTAAGAACTAAAACCACTTTTAAGAAAATCACTTTTCAATTCTTAGCACATTAATATTGTGCATATATTATACTACACATAATATACATACTCATACCATATAATTTATTATATACACACAGACACAATGCACACACAGATATATGAATTCACTTAGATGAAAACCAAAGTGTCATTATTATCAACCATTTTCTGTATTATTGCTGTGAAATTTGGCTATTCCTATACAAAATTATTTTACTGAAAATGTGTCTACAAAGAGTCATTTCTCTTTTGAAATAATTACATTATTTAAGACTTAAATCAGCTATTCAATTGTGTTCCTTTTCAAATAAATTGTATAACTAGAATTTATATCTAAAGGACAGTGGTGTCTGATTATCTTTCTCTCCTTGTTTTGATTGATCAGATAATTCTAGTAATTTTTCAAAAATTTGTTATGTGTTTTTCTATTTTTTTCTGTACTCTTTTCATCTTAAAAACTGTCAGTAGTTTCTCTTTGTCCCTATTTACTTGTTAATTTATTCACTTTAGAATGCAGTCACTTATTCAGTTTCAAAACCTGTATTGAAAACCAACTACACTATAGGTAATATTTTGCAAGTGGATTCATTCACATAAGTTACCTCAGATTCTCTTTGTAACAGAGTAAAACATCATTTAAAGTCATTGATAGATTAAGTTAAATCAAATAAGTGGAACTTTTCATTACTGAAGTTCTTTTTCAGAAATATCTTTGCAGATATTATTTTTGAATGACATCATCAGTGGTTTATTATTTCACATTTATTCATATTAAAGTTCATCTGTCTCAGTGGGAAGACCCTCAGTAACTATGAACTATTACTTTTTTTTCAGGTTCCTTTCTAATTTGTAGAGGAGCAAATATTATAAACATCCAGGAATCATTTTACTTATAAAACTTATGTTTCTTGTTAATTCCTACTTGTTATTGATGTGGTCTTATTTTTATTTTATTAGGACCTTCCCAGATGCTGCACCTTTTGCTTTTGTTTTGATGACTAGAGAGTATTACTTAAAAATAGTGGTAGTTTACAATGAGGTACCACCACACAGTGGTCAGAATGGCCATCATTAAAAAGTCTACAAATAATAAATGTTGCAGAGGGTATGGAGAAAAGGGAACCCTCTTACACTGTTGGTGGGAATGTAAATTGGTGCAGTCACTATGGAAAACAGTATGGAGGTTCCTCAAAACACTAAAAATAATGTTGCTGTATGATCCAGCAATCCCACTCCTGGGCATACATCCAGACAAAACTATAATTCAAAAAGATACATGCACACCTATGTTCATAGAAGCACTATTTACAACAGCCAAGATATGAAAACAATCTACATGTCCAATGACAGATGGAATATTAGTCATCCATAAAAAAGAATGAAATAATGGCATTTGCAGCAACATAGATGGACCTAGAGATTATCATTCTAAGCAAAGCCAGAAAGAGAAAGACAAACACCATATGATATCCTGAATATATCTACAAAACAGAAACAGACTCACAGACAGAGAGAATAAACTTGTGGTTGCCAAGGGGGAGAGAGGTGGAGGGAGGGATGGATTGGGAGTTTGGGTTTAGCAGATGCAAACTATTATATATAGAATAAACAACAAGGTCCTCTTGTATTGCATAGAGAACAATATTGAACATCCTGTGATAAACCATAATGGAAAAGAATATGAAAAAGAACATATATATATATATATATATATATATATATATATATATGTATAACTGAATCACTTTTCTGTACAGCAGAAATTAACACAACATTGTAAATCAACTATACTTCCATAAAATTTTAAAGAATAGTGGTAGTTTACAAGTCTTAACAAAATGATATCCCATTTAGGTTGAAAATGTTTACCTTCCATAACAGGTCATCTACAAAGTAAGCACTGAAACTACAAAACTCTAATGCAAGATATCAAAGATGGGGGCTTCCCTGGTGGCGCAATGGTTGAGAGTCTGCCTGCTAATGCAGGGGACACGGGTTTGAGCCTTGGTCTGGGAAGATCCCACATGCCACGGAGCAGCTGGGCCCGTGAGCCACAACTACTGAGCCTGCGCGTCTGGAGCCTGTGCTCTGCAACAAGAGGCCGCCATAGTGAGAGGCCTGCGCACCGCGATGAAGAGTGGCCCCCGCTTGCCACAACTAGAGAAAGCCCTCGCACAGAAACGAAGATGCAACACAGAAAAAATAAATAAATTTAAAAAAAAAAGATATCAAAGACGATCTAAATAAATGACAAGAGACTTAGTATTATTAAGGTGTCAATTTTTCCCAACTTGATCTATAGATTCAATAGATTCCAATCAAAATCATACCAAATTATTTTATGGATATTGACAAACTGATTCTAAAGTGTATATGCAAAGGCAAAGACCCAGAATAGCCAACACAATATTGAATGAGAAGAACAAGGCTGAAAGACTGACTCTACCTGACTCCAAGATTTACTATGGAACTACATACAGTGATTAAGACAGTGTGGCATACGTGAAAGACTAGACAGATCAATGGAACAGATTAGAGAGCCTAGAAATAGACCAACACAAAGGTAGTCGACTGATCTTTGACAAAGAAGGGAGGCAATTCAATGAAGAAAGGATAAACTTTTCAACAAATGGTGCTGGGATAACTGGACATCCATAACAAAAAATGAACCTAGATACAGACCTTATAGTGTGACAGGAACTCTCATTCACTGCTGACAGGAATGCAAAATGGCACAGCCACTTTGGAACACCTTCTAGAAATTTCTTACAAAGCTTAACAGAGGCTTATAATACAATCCAGCAATTGCACTCCTAGGTATTTACCCAAAGTAGTTGAAAATTTACGTCCTCACAAAAACTTGTGCACAAATATTTAGAGCAGCTTTATTCATAACTGCCCAAACTGGAAGCAGCCAAGATGTTTTTAACAGATGAATGGATAAACAAATTGTGGTACATTTATGCAATGGACTACCACTCGGCGATGTAAGAAATGAGCTATCAAGCTACAGAAAAAGACATGGAGGAACTTTAAATACCTATTGCTAAGTGAAAGAAGCCAGTCTTCAAAAACAACTATGATTCTAACTATATGACATTCTGGAAAAGGCAAAACTATGGAGGTAGTCAAATGAGTCATGGTTGCAGGGGATTCAGGCGGTAAGGAGGGAGGGATGAAGAGCAGAAGTATAGGAGATTTTTAGGGCAGTGAAACTACTCTGGATGACACTGTAATGGTTGAGACATGATATTTTACACTTGTCACAACTCATAGTCTGTACAATACAAAGAGTGATCCCTAACATGAACTACAGACTTTAGTTAATATATCAATATTGGTTTATCAATTGTGAAAAAATGTACATTAATGCAAGATGTTAATAATAAGATCAGCTGTGTGCAGAAAGAAGCGGGGTATGTGGGAACTTTCTGTACTTTCTGCATAATTTTTTTGCAAATCTAAAAGTGCTCCAAGAAAATAAAGTCTATTAAAAAAAAGTAAATACTGTTGCCTACTTCATATGTAATGAATTTTCAGTGAAACCTTGTCTCCAGATTTGGAGGTAAGAAGAAACAGCAGTCAATTTGCTGTCATGTAAGTTCTAAGGACTGGAATTTTCTTCTCTTTACAATACAAATAGAGTTAATCCCCCCCCCAAAAAATAATACGTAATTATTCTTGGAATAGAGAAATTTTATTTGAGAATAGTTTTCATTTGAAATATTTCAAAGTATATTAATCTCATGTGATGTATATTAAATAAGAAACTAATGGCTTAAAAGTCTTTTTTATTAATCTTCTGATTTAGAAAGAAAAATTATCTAGAAAGAACGTACTTCATACATATCCTCTTATCAAAAGTTAGAAATTTAAAATTGATACTTTTTCCTTTAAAAAACTGTTTTGTTGTATTTAGCACATCAAAATATGCTTGTCTTGATGACAAAGGAAATGACGTTTTCCTACAGTTTTACATTTATTTCTACACCTTTTATGACTGCATCATGAATTTTTGATTATTCTATGAGATCAGATAAACCAAGCATATTTCTCAATGTTTTTTCAATCTAACAATTCATATCAAAGAAATCTCTATATAAATTTTACTTTAAATAAAGCCTGACTGCTACATGATGAAAACCACAGATGTACTATTAATCAGAAATTTGCAAGTCCCCATGTAGTATTACGTAAGATTTAATTATAACTCAAAAATATATCTACTCTCTCCGTCTTCAATACCCGTACCTTATCTAAGCAACAACTCTTTCTTTCCTTGGCAACTTTAATAGCCTTCTAACTGTTCTGTTTTCATTTTCTTCCTCTCTAATCCATTCTCCACAGAGTACTGTAGTGATCTTGCTTAAGTGTAATCTGATCACGTCACATTTGTGCTTAAAATCCTTCAAAGGCTCCAAGCACAAAGTTTACTCTTTTCTCCCCTCCTCTGTGGCTAACTAACTGTCTCTCATTCTTCAGAACTCAGCTCACATGGGACTTTCTTAAGGAGGTGCATTCTGAGCTCCAGAGTACATTAGGACACCTCTTACACTCTCATCAGATGATGCTGTATGTTTCCTCCAGAGCACTTGTCCGAGTGTAAGGATACAGTGACCTGTACAACTCATCTCTTCCAATGGAAAGTGTTCCATGGGTGCACAAGATTTGTATTTATCCCCCAAATCCAGCACAGGGTCCCAGCACATATATGCCCAATACGTATTTCTTGAATGACTAACTCATCATCAAGAGAAACAAAAAGCAACACAAGGATTCACTGTAAAGAGATGACAGAAGGGGAAGGATAATCAAATTTAGATAACATACTCAACTAAAAGTGGAAAGAATCGTCAACAATACATTTAGTTTGGGACATCACTGTTTCCCTGACCACCCAAAAGCTCTTATTTATAAAATTTCCTAAGGGTGAGGGAAGGGGATTCAATTTGTCACAATCTGTCTCCCATTATCCTCAGAAAAACATGAAAAGTACCCCAAAACCCTGGTTTGAATTTCTATTCTGTTCTATAGTGCCTGGTGAGTCCATTGCATAAAAGAAAGGAGGGTGGTCCTCACAGAGAACAAGCATGGATTGTACAAGTGTGCCTATCAAAGAAGGATGGGGATATTCCAAGCATGTGATTTGATAACATCTGCAACTTATTCTTTCCCCCAAAACAGCCAGTCCTGAGAAGTGGTACTGGAATAAAATGAAGTACAGTAATTTAATCCGACAAAGCAGAAGCTATCACGGGAACACGTTTACCCTGTAACCTCAACTAATTTGAACTCTGCTCTCTGCACTGCTCTTTCAGGCATCCTATCAGAGGGACACAAGTGGAACAGACTTGGTAAAGGTAGACTGTTGATGTTTCCTATTTCTCTGACTGTGTAACACTATTACATGCCTCTCAGAGGAAGAAACATTTAAGCCAAGAGGAGGCATCCAAGTGAAAATCTAGAGGAAGCAAATTCCAGGCAACAGAAAGAGCGAGTGTTCCCTAAGCTGGGAAAATGGACCCAAGGCGACCCATGTGGCTGTTGCAGATTGAGGGATGAGGTGAAAGCTGTGGGCAGATCAAGTCATGGGTTTTGTGGGCTTGGGAGGAATTCAGGCTATGTGTTGTCTAAAGAGTCCTGTACACTCTGCCATATTTAAAATGGATGACCAACAAGGACCTACTGTGTAGCACAGGGAACTCTGCTCAATATTCTGTAACAACCTATTTGGGAAAAGAATTTGAAAAAGAATAGATACATGTATATGTATAACTGAATCACTTTGCTTTACACCTGAAGCTAACACAACATTGTTAATCAACTAGACTCCAGTATAAAATAAAAAGTTAAAAAAAAAAAGAGAGAGAGGACACAAGTTGCTGATGAATTGCATGTGAGAAGGGAGGCGAAGGTAGGAAACAACTTCTGATTGAAGAAAGGCACTGATGGTCCAGGTCCTAGGAAAAGACATCTTAGCTTACGTTGGAAGGGTGACAGAAAACTACATAGTATGGTAGATTTTCATACTTTCCCTTGTGGATGTTCACTTTCAATTTCTGATGTGTGTCATGTCTGCAGGCTGCCAAGGCAGCCATCAAACAGGATTGGAAGCCAGGGCCATCAAAACTGTCCTCACACTCAGGGGAGATGTACTGACGACCTGACTGTCTCCACGCCCTCTGCTATGACAACATGGCTTCTCTGGAACGGGCTGCAGAGAAAAGGCTGAGCTAGACGCTGGCCTGGCCTCGATTTCAGGACTGGGAAACAGCCAGCTCTGGCAAGAATCCATTTTTGATCTCATTTTTAATGTGTTTTCTTTATATTTTCCAAATTATGCATACATTATTGAAACTAGGTCAAACATGAAATCATCAGCTAAGTAGACTTAATAATTCACCTTTGCAATTTGCCCTGCACAAATATAAAAGCTTAGGGAAGGTCTGTAGTCATACTGAAGTGTAGCCAACATCATGACTTTGTGAAATGGTCCAAAAACCCACAGCTTTATGGAAAAAAGAGTCAGACCCTGGACTAACACAAAGTTAATCCTGGAATCTATGAAAAGATTAATTTAACAACAAATCAAATGGAACAGCTTTATGGTTTTTGATTTTAAAAAGGACATGATTCTAGCAATGACTATAGCTTGTAGGATTTTATAAATTTTTGATGATGTTTGGAGAAAACTATGTCTCATTAGTGTTTTATAAATATTGGTTAAATAAAATAATGAATGAATGTGAGACAGGAAATTAAGAGAAATAAAGCCAAAACCCAGAGTTTTGTATACTCTCCTCTACATCGGTTCCTTGACTTTTCTGCTTTGAATGTATCTTTGAAGTGCAGGTGAATTCAATAACACTCCCCCCAACCCCTTGCAATAAAGAGGATTCTCAAGGGCTCAGATCCAAAAGTTCATGGGAAAACATGGAAGTTTAACTCAATACCTTAGGTGTAGAAAAGATTAGTAGAAAAGATTAATTTCCAGCAGCTGTTACTTTAAAGATTTTCTTGGTCTCTATTTTTCTAATGTGGAAACTAAAATTGAAATTTTGAAATAGTTCTTAAGATTGTTGAAAACTACAGAGATAAAGGGATTAATATATATATACTCTTCAAGCTTTAAATCAGTAGCTTAGCTACAGATGAAAAACCTTATCAAGTTGTAATAGTAAATTCAAGACCAAAGATATACTGAATTGTTTCAAACTAACACCAATAAAGAGCTCATATTAATAATTATATGCGTATTTAAAACTTGTCCTAGTATTTCATTTAATATTTTCCAGTCCGCCTGCCGATGCAGGGGACACGGGTTCGTGCCCCGGTCCGGGAGGATCCCACATGCCGCGGAGCAGCTGGGCCCGTGAGCCATGGCCGCTGAGCCTGTGTGTCCGGAGCCTGTGCTCCGCAACGGGAGAGGCCACAACAGTGAGAGGCCCGCATACCACAAAAAAAAAAAAAAATTTCTCCAGATTTATAAATTATTTTTGAGCTAAAACCTGGCAATGAAAGAACTCTACCTATACAGTTATCAATTCTGCCTTTATATTTAAGAAAATTTAAGTATATTTTATCCTAGTTTTGAAATGTTAGGATACCTTCTATTATTTAATAGAGATTTATCACTTTAACTCAAAGATCATTTGAAGGATAAAAAACAAAAAAAATTGAAATTGTCATCACTAATGACTACTCTTTTAGAAAAGCAGGAATATAGGAAAGTAGAAAGTTTTATCACAGACAGTCTACGTGCACTTGAACACTACTAAATTAAGCCATTCCCATCCAAGGTTCATGAGACATACAATATAAAAGACTGCAAAAATCCCTATGAGAGGGGCTTCCCTGGTGGCGCAGTGGTTGAGAGTCCGCCTGCCGATACAAGGGACACAGGTTCGTGCCCCGGTCCGGGAAGATCCCACATGTCGCGGAGCAGCTGGGCCCGTGGGCCATGGCTGCTGGGCCTGCGTGTCCGGAGCCTGTGCTCCGCAACGGGAGAGGCCACAACAGTGAGAGGCCCGCGTACCGCAAAAAAAAAAAAAAAAAAAAAAAAAAAAATCCCTATGAGACTGATAGGATTTTCAATTAATTAAACATGGAGAACGAGAGGGAGCATGAAATTAAAGAAGATCACCCAGCCTGGATTACTGAGAAAATAGGAATGTTTCCCATGAGATACAAAATAGAGTAGGGGCAGGTATGGAGAGGGTTGATGGGTTCCACTTTACTCATGAAGAGTTCAAGCAGCAGAATATCCAGGACTGGTAGAAGCTAGGATGCAAAGGTTTGGAAATCGTTTACATTCAGGTGTCAGCTGAAACCTCTTGAATATTGGAGATTAAGTAGGGAGAACATATTGACTGAGAAGTGTAGGGAACCAGCACTGCTTTCCCAGAGCCCTCATAGCTGCTTCAATACATAGGAAACTGCAAAGCTTCGTGGAGAAAGATGCTGAAAATGATTCTTAGATTCCTAAGAGAAGGTCAGGACCTATTTGAGATACATGCCACATCTGGAGACAAAACCGGAATACCAGAACTTCTCAAATGAGGCTTTTATCAATGAAAGCAATCAGCTTCTGTCTCCACAAATGACATGAAATAGTATATTTCTTTTTCTTTAAGTACTAAAACAATTAGTGTGCCCACTAAACAGTTAGTAGATATCAGAGAACATATTTGGATAATGCATATTTAAATAATGCATCAGACAGATGTCACCCGTTCTATTTTTTTAACATCTTTATGGGAGTATAATTGTTTTACAATGGTGTGTTAGTTTCTGCTTTATAACAAAGTGAATCAGCTATACATATACATATATACCCATATCTCCTCCCTCTTGCGTCTCCCTCCCACCCTCCCTCTCCCACCTTCCCTCTCCCACCCCTCTAGGTGGACACAAAGCACCGAGCTGATCTCCCTGTGCTATGCAGCTGCTTCCCACTAGCTACCTATTTGACATTTGGTAGTGTATATATGTCAGTGTCACTCTCTCACTTCATCCCAGCTTCCCCTCCCCCATCCCCGTGTCCTCAAGTCCATTCTCTACGTCGGCATCTTTATTCCTGTCCTGTCCCTAGGTTCTTCAGAACCTTTTTTTTTTTTTTAGATTCCATATATGTTTTAGCATACGGTACTTGTTTTTCACTTTCTGACTTACTTCACTCTGTATGACAGACTCTAGGTCCATCCACCTCACTACAAATAACTCAATTCTGTTTCTTTTTATGGCTGAGTGATATTCCATTGTATATATGTGCCACATCTTCTTTATCCATTCATCTGTCGATGGACACTTAGGTTGCTTCCATGTCCTGGCTATTGTAAACAGTGCTGCAGTAAACACTGTGGTACATGACTCTTTTTGAATTATGGTTCTCTCAGGGTATATGCCCAGTAGTGGGATTGCTGGGTCACATGGTAGTTCTACTTTTAGTTTTTTAAGGAACCTCCATACTGTTCTCCATAGTGGCTGTATCAATTTACATTCCCACCAACAGTGCAAGAGGGTTCCCTTTTCTCCACACCCTCTCCAGCATTTATTGTTTGTAGATTTTTTGATGATGGCCATTCTGATGGGTGTGAGGTGATACCTCATTGTAGTTTTGATTTGCATTTCTCTAATAATTAGTAATGTTGAGCAGCTTTTCATGTGCTTCTTAGCCGTTTGTATGTCTTCTTTGGAGAAATGTCTATTTAAGTCTTCTGCCCATTTTTTGATTGGGCTGTTTGTTTTTTTAATATTGAGCTGCATGAGCTGCTTGTATATTTTGGAGGTTAATCCTTTGTCAGTAATCTTTTAAAATTATACTTGGATTGTCATTGATAGTATAAAACTCTCTAACCTCAAAAATGAAGTGCCTCAAATTTCTTAAGATAAAAGAGTTGTCAGGAATGTCAGCAAACTGCTACACTCTGAAGTTACCATTGTATTGTAAAAGGCTCCAAATTTGCAGTTTTTTAAAATTACCTCTCTAACATGACCACATGAATTAGGACAAGATATTTATGGTGTTTGGCCTCAAGCTACAATTCACCTTTCTCCCCAAGCTCCTTATGGGTACATATCATATGATTTGTTACCCACTTAAGTTTTTCAACGGTATACTTAAAATCAATTAAGGTACATTCAACATTATCCTTAGAAGAAAGTCATCCTCACTTACTTGCTCTGGAGTGATGGAGTGAGGCGCAAACACCGCAGCATCTTGGGGCTCAAGAAAAACAAGCGTTTTGCTGGGAGGAGGAACCGGAAAAGAAAAGGTATAAGATCGGCGAGAGGCAGGCTCCACCCTCCACGTGCTCATCATCCAAGCTCGGTGCAGCTGCACGCCTGGGTGGAGCTCTCAACAAGGGGTCCGACTTTGCACCTACCCTGCGTTTTATTGGCAATGAATGCTGATGGTGTATTTATGAGTGGAAACCAGTGGAAAAGCAATTCAAGCCCTATGCAAACTGCTCAGGGAAGCAGCACAGAAGCTCTGATAACCCTGCCCTGGCCTTCCACCCTTAAGGAGGTCGGGCCTCCAGCCCACCGTGTAGGCAAACATCTTTGTCTTCTGTTGCTAGCATTCAAGACGTCTTTTCCAGAGCAGGGTAAAGGAAGAGTGACTGTCAGCAAGCTAGAATCATTGTTTGCATCAATGTTAATATGCATTTTAGAAACATCTTAACATCTATGAAATAGGATGCTTCTTACAATTAGTAGCATGTCATAGTTTACATATAAACATTGTTTTCTGACTCATAGGGTACATATGATGTGTTTTACAAGTGGTATCAGATGTGGTGAATTAAGATAATTATGAATAATTCTGGTCATGCCAACGGGAATGTGTCTGTCATTTGTGTTAATATTATCTGGCATGTGTGAACTGGGAGGGAAGTGTTCTCCCATTTAACCACTGACTTAAAAATAATCACCACAAACACATAGAGAATCTCTGATTTCTGGGTTTCATCCTTTAGGAATGAAGCCAACTTTGGAAAACTACTTTATGGGAAAACAGTCTTGACAGGTCAGCTTTATCAGGACCATGGAAAAATGGTGAAGCAGGGTATTTTAATTCTCAGGGGTAGTTCTTCTTTCTGAGAATGTTGGCATCCTCATGTTATAAAGAGGATGTTAAGAGTCTTGCTGTGGTTAAAAACATTTTCCCAAGAGACTTCCAGGAGATCGTGCTGCATAGTGATAGTTTGACTACCTGGGTAAGTAACACCATTCTTCAGAAGGCCCTTCATTTCAACATATTTTCAGTTGTCAAAGTTATAAAATTAGAGTCCCATTATTCAAACACAACTGTTAATATTATGAATGTATATCCTTCTGGTCTTTTTGCATAATCATAATTGTACTTTGTTATTGTATGTATATAAAATTTTGTATCTTGTGTCTATTTAGTTAAAACTGGATTACAAGTATTTACTGAGTGGTATCCAGACTTTGTTAATTGCCACCTTTAAGGGCTGCATAATAGTTTCTTAAATGAATGTGCTGTATCTTACATGTGATTTTCCCTATTGTTTCCAAAAAGCTATAAGATTCATGTATTTTGAAATATTTAGGCAGACTTTAAGGCACAAGATTTAGGATGTCAGTGGGTACACATTTTATTGTGACTTTTGTATAACAAATATACTAGTTACTTGTATATTATTTATAATAGTACAGATATTATATGCACTCTCCCCTAGTTAGCGATGTTGAATAGCTCTTTTATTGTGAGTTTTTTAATAGATGATAAATTAATCTTAACTTCATTTCTTTAATTAGAAAGTTGAATAACTTCCCACATATTTGTTTGATCACAGTTTCTGTTTATTAAGTGTCCCTGTCTATGACCATTCATATATTGAGTTACTTTAGTTTTCTCATTCGTTATAATATTTTTGCTTAAATATTAAACATTTTCAAAGGGCTCAGATTTGTCTTGGGGAAATACTTTAGGAATGGGTAGAATCTAGTTCCATTTTTCAGATTTTTAATATAGAAGCAATTATCAATTATTCTGTTAAAATATAAATTTGTTTTGCCACGAGTTTTTATTTAGGCTTCTACTTTGACACACTTTAAAGCTTTTAGGCTTTTAGGTCTCATGAAATTTAATGAGAATATTTTCATCATTCATTTTGCCCAGAAAATGACCGTCCTTCCTCTCTTCTTCCTATTCTTCCTCCCCGACACATTTACTGAGTCTCTATCTAGTTTAAGGCCATGTGCAAGGCGCTGGGTGGATGCACTCAGGCCAGTGGGGATGCAGAAATATACACATCTAATTACTATATAACCCAGTAAATTCAGTGATACAAACATGTATACATAGAGTGCTTTGGAGCAGAGAGGAAAGTGTTTCCACTGAGTCCAAGGAGGTCAGAAAGGAATAAAAGAGGAAGTAGCTTGGTTAACACTTAAACTCTTTCTCAAAAGTCATTCCTGATACCATTCCCACAAAAACAAGAGGCTTAAGATTACCACAATTTCCAGATTCAACTGTCAGCCCAGAAATGGTTCATAATTTAAAATCTGGTTGACTATAAAGCTCTTCATAATAAAAACAGGAAGTAACATAAACCCAGTCATTATGTATTCACTTTCTATAATATTCAGCTCTGCTTAATAGCCACAATTCTTTCAACTGTCTGTACATAATAGTGTCAATGAAACTAGAAGAGTTTGAATAGGTACTAAGGAACAGATTCATTTAAATACTCATTTATTTTAAATGGTAATAATAGCATCCTCAAAAACAGAGCAGATTGCTTTGCTTTCCATAAAATCAGGACAAGAAGGATGCTATTCTCTTCACCCTCTAATGAGCTCAAAAGGTGGGAATGTTGCCAAGATAATTCAATGAGCAGGAAGTCATCTTCCCAGGAAATTTAAAAAATATCATTAATTCACTTTGATTTTTTTTACAGTGATTATAAAACATTGATAAGGCTGGCTGTATCTATCAGTTTTAATTGACAGCATTTTTTTTTCCCTCTGCTGCCAGTGCATCATTTTAAAAATATCCTCCCTCCACCCTCCCCCCCCCATCAATTTCACAATGGAAAATCCAGGCAAAGTGTTTTATTCTTGCTTAACCTTGAAAGATATATGGGGTGCTCAATGGAAAATCTATCACTTAATTAGCTTTTAGAGATTTGACATCAAGCAGGAACACATCTGAAATATAGACAAAGTAAGAAGTAAAAGAATACAGTTTCGAATTGTAAAGGAAAATGTTAGATGTTCCATAAAGGTCAAAGCCAACTCATTCCCTTTAATTCCCTCAACAGACTTCTATGCATAGAGCATGCAGTGGTGGTAACTGGGGTGATCTTCTTCCCACTTTATTTTTCATTGTGCCCTTTCATAATTCACTTGAAATTTAGCTTGAATCTTTTTTTTCTCAACATATTATCTATCATAGTTAATAATTTTGAAAACTGCTTTCTAATTGACTGCTTAAGGAGAAAATGAAATTTAGGATAATGGCTATGTAAACAAATAATTGCCAATCAGTAGTTAAATGCTTTATTATTATTTTTTTGTTTTGTTTTGTTTTGTTTTTTTGCGGTATGCGGGCCTCTCACTGTTGTGGTCTCTCCCGTTGTGGAGCACAGGCTCTGGACACGCAGGCTCAGCAGCCATGGCTCACGGGCCCAGCCACTCCGCATGTGGGATCTTCCCGGACCGGGGCACGAACCCGTGTCCCCTGCATCGGCAGGCGGACTCTCAACCACTGAGCCACTAGGGAAGCCCCTAAATGCTTTATTAAAGGATATACATATTGTTATGGGAGCCCTGAAAAAAGAAGTTAACTGATGCCTGAGAAGGTAGAAGGAGGCTTTTCAGAAGTCACATCTGAGCATCTTACAGGATTTATAGGTGCTCACAGGAGGTTAGGAAGAGAAAGAATGTACCAGACAAAAACCCCCACAAACCAAGACACATACAGAACGAGTCAGAATATGAGGTCTTTTTGGAGTTCTGAGGAAATAAGAAGTACCTACAGCATAGGTACCGAATGGATGAGACAGGAGGTGGGAAAGCTGTGGTTGGTCTGTGAATGCTCTTACACACCATGCCAAAGATTTTGGATTTTATTCCTTCAACTTTCATTCTCCAATATGACAGCCACTATCCACATGTGGTTATTTAAATGAAAAGTAAACACAAGCAAAATTTCAATTGCTCAGTTGCCCTAGCCACATTCCAAGTGCTCAGTAGTGTAACTAGTGGCTACCATATTGGATAGACAGATACAGAACGTTTATCACTGAAGGTCCAACTGGACAACGGTGCCTTACATTAGGAGAAACCACCTCTAACTGCTAATTACAAAGCAAGAGACCGTCCTGTTTAAAACTGTGCTTGATTAAGAAGTAGAGTGTGAAAAATCGGCATAGAGTTGGCAGGACTGGAGACGGAGCGCCAAAAGAAGGAAGTTGTCTAGTGACCGAACTAAAATTGTAGTTGTGGGAAAGTGGAGGGAAGTTGCCAATTTCAGTAGATTTGGAGGGGCAGAACCAAGAGAACCATGCTAAGTTTCTAGTGGAGATGACTGGGAAGACGGTGATGCCTTAACTAGAAGATGCCAGAGGAATTCAGTGGGGTGGAGAGGAGTTAACCCTTTGACCTGTTGAGATGTAGCTGCCTGGAACTTAGGAGGTTTGGGTCAATAGGTCTCAAAAGTAATTTCTTGCCATTTTTCCTTTACAGTAGACTTCCTTTCACAATTGCCTAAAACAAGCATTCTAAGCTTGGCTTAGAATGGCTCCTAAAGTTTTTAAATGCAAATCAAAACTACAATGAGGTATCACCTCACACCCATCAGAATGGCCATCATCAAAAAATCTACAAACAATAAATGCTGGAGAGGGTGTGGAGAAAAGGGAACCCTCTTGCACTGTTGGTGGGAATGTACATTGATACAGCCACTATGGAGAACAGTATGGAGGTTCCTTAAAAAACTAAAAATAGAACTAACATATGACCCAGCAATCCCACTACTGGGTATATATCCTGAGAGAACCATAATTCCAAAAGAGTCATGTACCATAGTGTTCACTGCAGCTCTATTTACAATAGCCAGGACATGGAAGCAACCTAAGTGTCCATCGACAGATGAATGGATAAAGAAGATGTGGCACATATATACAATGGAATATTACTCAGCCATAAAAAGAAACAGAAATGAGTTATTTGTTGTGAGATGGATGGACCTAGAGTCTGTCATACAGAGTGAAGTAAGTCAGAAAGAGAAAAACAAATACCGCATGCTAACACATATATAAGGAATGTAAAAAAAAAAAAAAGGTTCTGAAGAACCTAGGGGCAGGACAGGAATAAAGACGCAGATGTAGAGAATGGACTTGAGGACATGGGGATGGGGAAGGGTAAGCTGGGACGAAGTGAGAGAGTAGCACTGAAATATATACACTACCAAATGTAAAATAGGTAGCTTAGTGGGAAGCAGCTGCATAGCACAGGGAGACCAGCTCAGTGCTTTGTGACCACCTAGAGGGATGGGATAGGGAGGGTGGGAGGGAGACGCGAGAGGGAGGGGATATGGGGATATATGTATATGTATAGCTGATTCACATTGTTATACAGCACAACTAACACAACAATGTAAAGCAATTATACTCCAATAAAGATGTTAAAAAAACATAAACAAACAAAAAATAAATAAAGTACGTTTAACAAGAAAGGAGAGTTGAGGCTCAAACTGGCAAAAATAATGACTGAGACTAGCTAGGTTTAAGACTGCTTTCACTTCATTTTGCTACCATACCTGCAAATAAGCAGGCAAAGATATACGCCAACTAAGGATACTAGGAAGTGGCGACAGCTCTCCAATGCAACCTTAGTTCCCAAGTCTGAGGATCTGTAGTGCCCATTCCTGTGGGACTCAGGTCAGAGGAAGGAAACTGTGCCTTCTAGCATTTAATTCCCACAAGCCTGGAGAGGGTCCACCTCACAACTCAAGGGTCTACCTACCACCAGAAAAGAAAATTCTTTTTGCACCACTTTCAAGTGGCTTTGGTATTATACTTCTTACTTCCTCGTGCTATGTCTGCACCCCAAAATTCTCATTCCCCTCCTCGTTATTCTTAGCAAATGAATATGCCTCCAACTTCCTAAAGAACACAGAAATACATGCCAATTCCAAGGTTCCTGCCACCTTCCTGCATCTCTACTTGCCTGCTTATTTCACAGGAAGGCATCGTTATCTATTTGCTGGTTTGCAAAAAGAGTCACAGAAGGCATATGGTCCAACTGGTTAATGATACAGAGAGACACGGAGGTGAGACAGAATTTCTTTAGAATGGTGGTCAGTTGAATGTTTAAATATTCACGTAAAAGAGATAGGAAAGGCCAAAAAGTTAAAGATACAGAAGAGAAAAATTCCTTGATGAGGTCTCATAAAAGGCTGGAGTAGATGGGATTAAAGTGCAGGGGGTGGTTTAGCACTAGAGTGGGGCAAGGACCACCCTTCCGTCATCACAGAAGGAAAGGAAGCAAGAATGAAATCCCTGGAGGAGACAACATCTAACCTGATCCTGAGGGCACCAAAGGAATTACCCATTAGAGACAGTCACCGAGCCTGCCTAAAGCTTGGTTCCTGACTCATGTGGCTCCATCTAAGTCACGGCTCCTGGGACTTGGAAGCAGCTTCTGTAGCCTTGGGAAAGGCCGAATGCAGAGCCTGGCTCTGGGTCCCCCCCTCCTCCACACAGAATGCTTTAGTCCTTGTGACCTCCAAAGAGCCAACTGTCATTCACCATTCCCTGTTTTGGGGACCCATATCCCAGATTTGTGTTTCTGTTTCTATCTTGGTTTGGATCCTAGGTCTGTCTTTTAAACTTTCTTTTTTTTCTGTTTTGAAAATCATTGACATATGTAGAAGAGAATAGATGCCTCAAACTGTGAGGTGGTTGGTTTTTTGTTTGTTTTACCAGAAATCATAAACATTTTCTGAAGGAATGAACATGTATCCATTTCAGTTCTGATACTTAGAATTTCAACCAACTCTGAGGATCTTTAACTGTAAATTATTTTGCATAATTTTTAGTGAATGTTCAGCTACATAAAGAAAACTTATACACACTTAAAATTTAAAAGGAAAATGGCTCTATTGATTCTCGATACTACAGTCAGGGAGGAAGACACAATCACTGCAGTTATGATTTGCTGTACAGGCTGTCTCCACCTGAGTTGCTGTGATTGGAATTTCCCTTATAAACTGTGTGTTTGGAACAGAGAACCTAATTTCCATAGAAAAAATATTACAAATTATAATTTGGTTTCCAAGCCAACTCAGACAAGCGAATTTGAGACACAATATACTAGAAATACCATACATTTGCATGAAACAATAGAAAAGAGCATATGGAATCAGAGTTTGTTTTCCTTTACATACATGAAAACACTTTTTGAACCAATGCAAAGAACAGTGTTTCCTTAGCTTGACTAATTGAATGCTGCAGTCTTAGTCACAGGTGGAGCTGGGAGCTCATTTGGGCCTATTTTCATTATGCCAGTAACATAATACGTTACTGGAATTTAGGAGGAATGGGACAATAAGAGAAGTAATTTTGATTTCTGCAGATCTTAAAACGCAAATAATGAAGATGGTCCCATCTCACCAGGACCAATTGGGTGGGAGTGGAGAGAGAGACAGCGGGTATGAGGGCTGTGAGAACAAGGCACCTCTCCAGGCCTGCCCTCAGGTGGAAGACAAAATGGTGGTTACAACAGGCAGAGAGGAGAGAGCTCCCACACAACCAGAGCAGGTGTCAGTGGCAATTAAGTTGCCAAGTAGTAGGAAGAGAAATAAACTACAGTAACTGTTCTAAAGTGAGGAAAATCTGAGGGAAAAAAAAAAAAAGCTGCCCCCTCTATCAAAGGGAAGAGAGGAAAGGGTAAGAATGAGTGGACTGAGTGAGGTCAGGGGAGTAGCAGGTAATGGTGGCCCCACATCCACCAGTAAAAGAAGACAGGGGGCCAGAAGCTCTTTGGCTTTGGTGCCTGAGGGGTGAGGGTTAGGGTTACAGCAGTGGTGAATCACCTCAGCAGGAAAGAACTGAAGCCATAAAAATACACCCAAACAGGCAAACTAAAGTTGTTCTTGCCCAATAGAAGGAGGTTCACACAGAAAAACACCATTTCATTTAAAGGACAGTAGTCAGGTATGTGTCCTTAAATCAGAGACTTCTATTTTAATCCTGAATATTAGAGACACACATCTACTGTGATTAAAGGACTCTTTAATGTCTTCAACTTGAGAAATTTAAATTGATACAGCCATCCAACATTGAGGTGTTCACTCCTGCTTTATTTTAGCTAAATTTTAAAAAAGATTGCATGCCTCATATTTAAATATACTTATGATGGTTACATTATATCAAACTTAAATCCATTTTTGGAACAATAATGTGTAAAAAGTATATTATTAAGCAGAATACATTACCTAATATGTGTTTATTTGAAATTTAACTATAATTTATAAAGGTAATCCATCAAACAAAATGTTATTAGGTGCACATTGGTGTCAGGGCCTATGTTAGGTAGAGTGAATATAACGATATAAGAAAGATATACTCTCTGTCCTCTTGAAAGATAAAGCATATCAGAAGAGACAGGAAAACAGGAAATTGCCATATACTGAAATGCAGGAGGTGGATGTTGGTTCAGATCAGTTTAAAAGGTAACTGTATACTTACTAGTTGTACTGCATTGTGTTAGAGGTTGAAGATACCAAGAATAAGATAGTCTTTGTCTTCAAAGAGTTTGGTAGTCGGGGAAGATGAATAATAGCAATTGGCCAGTATAACATAGTCAGTGTATTACGGAGGCTGGTGCACAGGGTGCTATGAGGACTTGCCAATGCCCAGGGGAGAGAGCAGAGAGGGGAGATTTCTAGGACAATACACAAAAAACTCAATATCTATAGTTCCTGGGCCCCCACCAACTCCTTAATTTATTACAATATGACTTCAGCTCTACTCCATTAGAACTTCTCTCCCTGAATCTTCAGAGGTAGTTTTACATTGGACTTGAACATGTCCTCCTTCAGCTTAATTAAATTCTCTTTAGCAGTTCTGCACGAGCTTAAAATTCATTTCTTTGGAAGACCGTTCCTAACTGTGTAGACAGGGCAACGAACCCTCCCAGGTGTTCCCATGGCCTGCTCTATGATCTCTATCACTCCTCACACATTTTTTAATGTTGATCCATTATCTGTCCATATACTTCATGGCCTGTTAGCTCCCTGAAGGCTGTCACCATTTCAGCCAGGTTCGCCATGGGATTCATTTCCCTATCAAGTGCATGGTAATTACAAGGTGTGGGGTAAGTATTTACAAATGAAGAAAGAGTAAATGAATGGAAGACTGAGTCTATGATCATAAGTAGACGTTCAAAGCACAGAGTGGTTGTGGATGAGGGTGCAGATGTAGCGGAAGTCAGCTCATCGAGTGACTTGGGTGTCTCTTTGTTGAGGTGGGACATCACTGATGGAGAATTCGACTCGACAGTTAACACTAATGTCCCCTACGTACTGGGCTAGGAAAAGGAAAAGAGGATTCCAGTGGAAGAGACTTTTAAACATGATTTTTGCTGTCTTGACTGATTCAGTATGTACTGTACATAGGACACCAGTCAGGAAAATGGGCCAGGGGAATGGAAAACTTTGCAGATGGAAGTGGGGTGCCAGCCTCTCAGAGAATGGATATGAGATTGAAGAGCTAGAGTGGACATGAAGTTTATCTACCCCAGTGACTCCAAGATAGGGAACCTGGGAAAACTCAGAGGATTCCAGTCCCAGAAGATTCTAATTCACTACGGTGAGGCCTAAAAATCTACTGAAAGCCCTTCAGGCAACCCTGATGTGCAAAGAAAACCTCTGATCTAGTTCAATTCTTTCATTTGCACATAAGGAAACTGACCTCAGAAGAGACATGTTGCCATTGCTAAGCCGTTACCAGCAGAACTAGGACTCTAAGACCAGTCTCTTGACCTTGAGGCCAGAGCCCACAGCATTAAATCTAAAGAAGTACAAGAGTTGGCCAGAAGTTGGAAGAATAAAATTCCAAAGAGACCATGTAGCTTCATTCACTTGTAATAATACATTTTTGAGGTTAAAGTAGACCCTACTTTATTCCATCTGAGCACTGAGCCACATGGGTGAGAAGGGACCACACAGTACAATGCAGCCAGTATGTTTAGAGAACTCTGATCACAATAAATCTCAAAGATTCTCTAGACCCGTGATGAAAAAGAAACTGCAGATGGCAGGGTGTTTTACACTGAGGGGTGAGTTATTAATGACATTAATCGCAAGCCACTGGTAGAAGATGATAAACATCTGTTGTTCATAATGTCTAAGTACAGAAGAAAAAAGATGGACCAACATTTTAGTGTTATAGACTTGGAGTAGGTATGCATTAACTCTATTCATTACTAAGTGTTAGAGTTATCAAGGGACATTGCTTAATTGTCCTTTTTGGTGGGATTTTTAGTTTAAATCTGGAAGGCATTAAACCTATTCATTGCACATGGTGTAGGGTGATATGAGTTTATGTCTCAGTAGAGCCCAGTAAGACCTCTAGCCTTTTAAGTGTTTCATCAGTGGAACAGCCTAGACTGTCCCCAACAGAATTGGTATAAGTTGGCCCAGACACTCTTTGAAAGTTTTGATGGTAAATCACTATTCCCTTCATTTTACCCAGAAATATCAGCAATCACTCAATATGCTTCCTCAGTGAAACAACAGTAAAGACCTTCCTTTAATCTCTTGAGACAAGGATAAAGCAACACATCACTATGTAAAATGACTGAATCACTATACGTGAGTGATGAGATGCTATTTCTACAATGGGAACATAAGTCACTGTATTAAAGAGGCTTTTCTGAATTATATTTTAGCTTCACTTTCTACCCATTCTTGGTTTTTTCAGTCATTCTTTCACAGTTCATTCATCCAGGTAAGGACAGAATGCAAGCATGTTTTCAGCAGTTCTAGGAAAGTATTTTTTAAAATATAAATATATACACGTGTTTGGTGTACATTGTTGAAAAGTTATTAATTTACCACACTTGGTAGACACTACTTCTTTCCTGTGTTTCTTTTTGCAAAAGCAGATATTCCCAATAGGAATACATTTTCCCTGCAGAATTAGAATCTACACAGGTCCAATCATATGTCACTTAACTCTGTGACAAGGAGGCAGGCAGCTCGTGCCTAATGAGTGGTACCCACAGGAAGGGCAGGGGACATTGAACTCCAAATGTCATCAAACATGATGACTTTGAGATGCTCTTGCTGGATCCTAGGATGCTGCCAGAGCTATTTAGTCCTTCAAACACATCATCAGTGTCAATCACTCCCAAACTGACTGATTCTGCTATTAATCTGGAAATGTAAGAGAAGGGAATAGGGTGATTTCATTTTTTAAAGAAGAAATAATAATTATACCACGTTCATAGGACCTTTATGAAAATTATATAGCTTAATGGGTGTGTCATATGCCTTTAATAATATCATTAATAATACAGGTATTCTGGTTAATAGGATCTATATCATACATGGATCATTAATTTTTAATGGGTATAAAAAGTACCCCATCACTGAAATCCTATTTTAGGTAACTTAATTTCGGACCATTTAAAACAATTTTCAAAACGTTATTTCCCAAATAACTCCACATTATTGATGCAAACACTTATCGTATTTATCATCGGTGAGGAAAACCAAGTTAAGATAAATCTATGGATGATAAAGTGACAAACTACGTTATTCCATAAAGTACTTTCTCTTCCTTGCATTAAAACATACTGATAACACTTATTTGTATCTTTATCTGTTTGCTTATGTATTAAGCAAATGTTTTGGGCCTTAATTAAGTGCAAGTCACTAAGCTAGATTTTTGAGGGTATAAAAATTAATGAGACACAATCTCTGCCCTTCCTTGAAGCAGATTCCACAGTAAACAGGGTCGAAGCATAAGCATTGATCCTAAGGCATTCCGTCTTTACACTGAGTGCAACGAACCACTGTGGAAGGGCGTGGAGGAGGGAAGTGACACAATCAGCTCTGCACTGAGATTGGTATGAGAAATGATTGGAGGGGACCAGCTGGGAGGGGACTGCAGTAATTCAGGCATGAAATGATGCCAGGCGGACATCACAGAGTTGGTGGGAAAAATGGAGAGAAGTACATACACTGGACAGACATTAAGAACATAAAATCCACTAGTTTGAGGTTTAATGAGGTGGAGCTTATTCCAAACTTTTTTTTGTGTGTGTGGCTTTTTTTTTTTTTTTGGCCACACTGCACAGCATGTGGGATCTTAGTCCCCGGACCAGGGATCAAACCTGTGACCCCTGCACTGGGAGCATGGAGTCTTAACTACTGGACCACCAAGGAAGTCCTTATTCCCAAACTTTGAGTCTCTGGAGAGATGATGCTGCCAATCACAGAGATGTTTAACACAGGAAGAAGAGCAGGTGTAATCTTGTGGAAATGACGAGATGCATTTTGGGCATATTATACTGGAAATCTCAGTGGGAAATTCCAATAGAAATGGCTTCCTTTGAAGCTCAAGGGAGATTCTAAAGTGGGAAATGTATATCTGTACATACATATATAGGTACATATATACATACACAAAGAGGCATCAACAGTCTCTAATAGCTACAGAAAAGGTTGAGAAACCCCCTCCCCCATTCAGAAAATGTTTTTAGAGTTTAACAAAACAAAGAACAAGTACTGGGCTCCAAAGATTTAGGTAGGAATCATCCTGACAAGAAGACTAGAAATTAGCCAGACCAGCAGTAGAAAAATCAAAGTAGTGAGTGGTGGGAATGTCCTGGAAACCAAAGGTAAAGAAAGAGGACATGGCGTAGGGTGATTCAGAGTCCAGGTAGCAAGACCTCTTAATTTAGCTCCAGAGAGTCTTCTGAGTCTTCAACCAGAGAAGCTTGGGGGAGGCCAGGAGCCCTGGAATGAGGAAGAGTTGACATAGAAGGTGGGAAGGGGGAGTCATTACATGAAGGCAATGCCTCCATGAAGCTCAGCTAACACTAAAGGCTAAAAGAAAGTATGAAGATGGATGAGGGCTCAAAAGAGTGCTTTGATTTGTGTGTGTTTGAAGACAGAGATGTTTCAAGAGCCAAGAGAGAAATATCAGAGCCTCAAAAGAACGAAAGAGAGAGACCTTCAAGACGGCGGAGGAGTAAGACATGGAGATCACCTTCCTGCCCACAAATACATCAGAAATACATCTACATGTGGAACAACTCCTACAGAACACCTACTGAACACTGGCAGAGACCTCAGATTTCCCAACAGGCAAAAAACTCCCCACATACCTGGCTGCATGGCTGACAGGGTCTTCGTGCTCCGTCCAGGTATCAGGCCTGTGTCTCTAAGCTGGGAGAGCCGAGGACAGGATGGTGGTCCACCATAGACCCCCTGGCTCCACATAATATCAAACGACAAAAGCTCTCCCAGAGATCTCCATCTCAATGCTAAGACCCAGCTCCACTCAATGATCAGGAAGCTACAGTGCTGGACACCCTACACCAAACAACTAGCAAGACAGGAACACACCCATTAGCAGAGAGGCTGCCTAAAATCATAAGAAGTTCACAGACACACCAAAACACACCACAGAATGCAGTCCCACTGAACCAACCTTAGCAACTGGGGGCAGACCCCAAAAACAAAGGGGACTATGAACCTGCAGCCTGTGAAAAGGAGACCCCAAACACAGTAAGTTAAGCAAAATGAGAAGACAGAGAAACACACAGCAGAAGAAGGAGCAAGGTAAAAACCCATCACACCAAACAAATGAACAGAAAATAGGAAGTCTACCTGAAGAAGGATTCAGAATAATCATAGTAAAGATGACCCAAAACCATGGAAATAGAATGGAGAAAACACAAGAAACGTTTAACAAGGACCTAGAAGAACTAAAGAGCAAACAAACAATGATGGACAACAACAATGATGAATAAAAATTCTCTAGAAGGAATCAATAGCAGAATAACTGAGGCAGAAGAACGGATAAGTGACCTGGAAGGTAAAACAGTGGAAGTAACTACTGCAGAGAAGAATAAAGAAAAAGAATGAAAAGAATTGAGGACAGTGTTAGAGACCTCTGAGACAACATTAAATGCACCAACATTTGAATTATAGGGGTCCCAGAAGAAGAAGAGAAAAAGAAAGGGACTGAGAAAATATTTGAAGAGATTATAGTTGAAAACTTCCCTAATATGGGAAAGGAAATAGTCAATCAAGTCCAGGAAGCGCAGAGAGTCCCATACAGGATAAATTCAAGGAGAAACATGCCAAGACACATATTAATCAAACTATCAAAAATTAAATACAAAGAAAAAATATTAAAAGCAGCAAGGGAAAAACAACAAATAACATACAAGGGAATCCCCATAAGGTTAACAGCTGATCTTTCCGCAGAAACTCTGCAAGCCAGAAGGGAGGGGAAGGACATATTTAAAGTGATGAAACAGAAAAACCTACAACCAAGATTACTCTACCAAGCAAGGATCTCATTCAGATTTGACAGAGAAATTAAAACCTCTACAGACAAGCAAAAGCTAAGAGAATTCAGCACCACCAACCAGCTTTACAACAAATGTTAAAGGAGCTTCTCTAGTCAGGAAACACAAGAGAAGAAAAAGACCTACAATAACAAACCCAAAATAATTTAAAAAGTGGTAATAGGAATATACACATCAATAACTACTTTAAATGTAAATGGATTAAATGCTCCAACCAAAAGACATACACTGGCTGAAGGGATACAAAAACAACACCTGTATATATGCTGTCCACAAGAGACCCACTTCAAACCTAGGGACACATACAGACTGAAAACGAGGGGAAAGAAATAGATACTCCATGCAAATGGAAATCAAAAGAAAGCTGGAGGGCTTCCCTGGTGGTGCAGTGGTTGAGAGTCCGCCTGCCGATGCAGGGGACACAGGTTCGTGCCCCGGTCCGGGAAGATCCCACATGCCATGGAGCGGCTAGGCCCGTGAGCCATGGCCGCTGAGGCTGCGCGTCCGGAGCCTGTGCTCCGCAACGGGAGAGGCCACAACAGAGGCCCACGTACCACAAAAAAAAAAAAGAAAGAAAAGAAAAAAAAAAGAAAGCTGGAGTAGCAATTCTCATATCAGACAAAATACACTTTAAAATAAAGACCATTACAAAAGACAAAGAAGGACACTACATAACGATCAAGGGATCAATCCAAGAAGAAGATATAACAATTATAAATATTTATGCACTCAACATAGGAGCACCTCAATACATAAGGCAAATGCTAACACCCATAAAAGGGGAAATCGACAGTAACACAATCATACTAGGGGACTTTAACACCCCACTTTCACCAATGGAGAGATCATCCAAAATGAAAATAAATAAGGAAACACAAGCTTTAAATGATACATTAAACAAGACGGACTTAATTGATATTTATAGGACATTCCATCCAGAAACAACAGAATACACTTTCTTCTCACGTGCTCATGGAACATTCTCCAGAATAGATGATATTTTGGGTCACAAATCAAGCCTTGGTAAATTTAAGAAAATTGAAATCACATCAAGTAACTTTTCTGACCATAACGCTATGAGAATGGATATCAATTACAGGAAAAAAACTGTAAAAAATACAAATACGTGGAGGCTAAACAACACACTACTAAATAACCAAGAGATCACTGAAGAAATCAAAGAGGAAATCAAAAAATACCTAGAAACAAATGACAATGAAAACACGACAACCCAAAACCTATGGGATGCAGCAGAAGTAGTTCTAAGAGGGAAGTTTACAGCAATACAATCCTACCTCAAGAAACAAGAAACATCTCAAATAAACAACCTAACCTTACACCTAAAGCAATTAGAGAAAGAAGAACAAAAAAACTGCAAAGTTAGCAGAAGGAAAGAAATCATAAAGATCAGATCAGAAATAAATGAAAAAGAAAAGAAGGAAACGATAGCAAAGATCAATAAAAATAAAAGCTGGTTCTTTGAGATGATAAACAAAATTGATAAACCATTAGCCACACTCATCAAGAAGAAAAGAGAGAAGACTCAAATCAATAGAAATAGAAATGAAAAAGAAGAAGTAACAACTGACACGGCAGAAATACAAAGGATCATGAGAGATTACCACAAGCAACTATATGCCAATAAAATGGACAACCCAGAAGAAATGGACAAATTCTTAGAAAAGTACAACCTTCTGAGACTGAACAAAGAAGAAAGAGAAAATATAAACAGAGCAATCAAAAGCACTGAAATTGAAACTGTGATTACAAATCTTCCAACAAACAAAAACCCAGGACCAGATGGCCTCACAGGCAAATTCTATCAAACATTTAGAGAAGAGTTAACACCTATCCTTCTCAAATTCTTCCAAAAAATAGCAGAGGGAGGAACACTCCCAAACTCATTCTGATGAGAATGAGAGTGTTTGGTATTCTGTTTGGTATTCTGATGAGAACGGGAGTGTTTGGTATCACCCTGATACCAAAACCAGACAAAGATGTCACAAAGAAAGAAAACTATAGGCCAATATCATTGGTGAACATAGATGCAAAAATCCTCAACAAAATACTAGCAACCAGAATCCAACAGCAAATTAAAAGAATCATACACCATAATCAAGTGGGGTTTATCCCAGGAATGCAAGGATTCTTCGAAATATGCAAATAAATAAATGTGATAAACCATATTAACAAATTGAAGAATAAAAACCATATGATCATCTCAATAGATGCAGAAAAGTTTTTGACAAATTCAACACCCATTTATGATAAAAACCCTCCAGAAAGTAGGCATAGAGGGAACTTACCTCAACATAATAAAGGCCATATATGACAAATCCATAGCCAACATCATTCTCAATGGTGAAAAACTGAAACCATTTCCTCTAACATCAGGAACAAGAGAAGGTTGTCCATTCTCACCACTATTATTCAACATAGTTTTGGATGTTTTAGCCACAACAATCAGAGAAGAAAAAGAAATAAAAGGAATCCAAATGGGAAAAGAAGAAGTAAAGCTGTCACTGTTTGCAGATGACATGATACTATACATAGAGAATCCTAAAGATGCTACCAGAAAACTACTAGAGCTAATCAATGAATTTGGGAAAGTAGCAGGATACAAATTTAATACACAGAAATCTCTTGCATTCCTATACACTAATGATGAAAAATCTGAAAGAGAAATTAAGGAAACACTCCCATTTACCACTGCAACAAAAAGAATAAAATACCTAGGAATAAACCTACCTAAGGAGACAAAAGCCCTGTATGCAGAAAACTATAAGACACTGATGAATGAAACTAAAGATGATACAAACGGAGAGATACACCATGTTCTTGGATTGGAAGAATCAACATTGTGAAAATGACTATACTACCCAAAGCAATCTACAGATTCAAGGTAATCCCAATCAAACCACCACTGGCATTTTTCACAGAACTACAACAAAAAATTTCACAATTTGTATGGAAACACAAAAGACCCCGAATAGCCAAAGCAATCTTGAGAAAGAAAAACAGAGCTGGAGGAATCAGGCTCCTAGACTTTAGACTATACTACAAAGCTACAGTAATCAAGATAGTATGGTACTGGCATAAAAACAGAAATATAGATCAATGGAACAGGATAGAAAGCCCAGAAATAAACCCACCCATATATGGTCACCTTATTTTTGATAAAGGAGGCAAGAATATAGAATGGAGAAAAGACAGCCTCGTCAATAAGTGGTGCTGGGAAAACTGGACAGGTACATGTAAAAGAATGAAATTAGAACATTCCCTAACACCATACACAAAAATAAACTCAAAATGGATTAAAGAACTAAATGTAAGGCCAGACGCTACAAAACTCTTAGAGAAAAACATAGGCAGAACACTCTATTACATAAATCACAGCAAGATCCTTTTTGACCCACCTCCTAGAGAAATGGAAAGAAAAACAAAAATAAACAAATGGGATGTAATGAAACTTAAAAGCTTTTGCACAGCAAGGGCAACCATAAACAAGACCAAAAGACAACCCTCAGCATGGAAGAAATTATTGCCAAATGAAGCAACTGACAAAGGATTAATCTGAAAAATTTACAAGTAGTTCATGCAGCTCAATATCAAAAAAACAAACAACCCAATCCAAAAATGGGCAGAAGACCTAAATAGACATTTCTCCAAAGAAGATATACAGATTGCCAACAAACACATGAAAGGATGCTCAGCAGCACTAATAATTAGAGAAATGCAAATCAAAAGTACAATGAGGTATCACCTCACACCAGTCAGAATGGCCATCATCAATAAATCTACAAACAATAAATGCTGGAGAGGATGTGGAGAAACGGGAACCCGCTTGCACTGCTGGTGGGAATGTTAACTGATACAGCTACTATGGAGAACAGTATGGAGGTTCCTTAAAAAACTAAAAATAGAACTACCATACGACCTAGCAATCCCACTACTGTGCATATACCTTGAGAAAACCATAATTCAAAAAGAGTCATGTACCACAATGTTCACTGCAGCTCTATTTACAATAGCCAGGACATGGAATCAACCTAAACGTCCATTGACAGATGAATGGATAAAGAAGATGTGTCACATATATACAATGGAATATTACTCAGCCATAAAAAGAAACAAAATTGAGTTATTTGTAGTGAGGTGGATGAACCTAGAGTCTGTCATAAGAGTGAAGTAAGTCAGAGAAAAACAAATATACATATATTTTGAATGTAAAAAAAAATAAAATGGTTCTGAAGAACCTAGGAGCAGGACAGGAATAAAGACGCAGACGTAGAGAATGGACTTGAGGATACGGGGAGGGGGAAGGGTTAGCTGGGACGAAGTGAGAGAGTGGCATGGACATATATACACTACCAAATGTAAAACAGATAGCTAATGGGACCCAGCCACATAGCACAGGGAGATCAGCTGGGTGCTTTGTGACCACCTAGAGAGGTGGGACAGGGACGATGGGAGGGAGACCCAAGAGGGAGGAGATATGGGGATATATGTATATGTATAACTGATTCATCTTGTTATACAGCAGAAACTAACAGAATACTGTAAAGCAATTAGACTCCAATAAAGATATTTAAAAAAAATGAAAGAGAAACTGATGAAGTAAGGAAGAGGCAGATGGGAATGGGAACTGGAGTTCTGGTAACTAGTGATAACTCAGCATAAAGATGCAGCCTAAGGAGGCAGCGTTTTCCTTTATTTGTTTTATTTGGGAAAGCATTCATTGTAAAACCCCACATGTGACCCTGATTTCTCCCAAAGAGAGTCAATTTTTCAGATTCATTTAGTAAGATTTACTGAAGGTCAATGTTGTCCTGATGCTGTGCTAGGCACACAGAGGTTATGGTGGGAAATCAAACAAGGTCCCTCCCTGCAAGGAACTCACTGCTTTAGTGGTGGGGTGTGAAACCAAGTTCCCCTAAAACTGAGTTCCTCTGCTCAGTTTATGATTAACCTCTCTACCCCAAACTTTACTCCCTTTCTTTTCCTGAACTTGCTCCTCTCAAGATTGAGGAGTGTCAAACAAAAGATGGGATTCAAACCATATGCATGCCCCTGTGTCCCTATTCTTTGAAGGGAAAGACTTTTGCTTTAGTCTCCCAGGCCTCTCTTGAGTCTCAAAAGGCTGGCTCAAGAGATAATGATTAGGAATGTGAAGATGTAGAAACAAAGAATAGCTGTCGGGTCCGGAAGGTGGTACAATTTAGACTATAAATCCACCACATAGCAGAAACACTGAACTCCCAGTTCCCTGGAAGAGATAGATAAAGGCCTGACACACATTCCTAAATTGTTTTTACCGGAAGCAGACCCTCTCCAGATGAAAACTGCTGACTGCAAGAACATAGACCCTAGACTGGTTAAAACCACAAGGTTGATGATGCCTGAAACTTCACCTTGATGCCAACCAATCCAAGAATTGGCACGAGCCAATCACGCACCTTGCAGCCCCCTCCCTCACGCTGCCTTTAAAACTCCTTCTCTGCAAGCCATCTAAGCGTTTGGGTCTTTTGAGCATAAGCTGCCCATCCCCTTGCTTGGCACCCTGCAGTAAATGCTGTACTTTCCCTCACCACAAGCTGTTGTCAGTAGATTGGCTTTACTGCACACAGGGGAGGGGGCCCACGTTTGGTCCAGTGGAGCCTGTGGAGGCAGAGCGTGCACACAGACATTTCTAATTTCAAGGCAATCTGTGATGAATTTAGCATTGATTTATAGCTTGCAATGAGTACAGAAAAGCCCTATATACCCTTCTATCTCTGCGTCCACCTACTCGAATAGAAATGCAAATCACAATCTCATACATGCTGACCACTGGATGGCTAGATTAGTTATAAACCTAGCCAGGGTACTGGAATTAACCTTAGCAGTGAACTGCATTTTGACCTTGGTCTAATCAGGCCAATTTTCCACTCTGGAGAACATGATTAATTATCTGGTTCATTCAGGGAAGGAACCCTAACAGAACAAAGCATACAAACACACACCAGAATTTTTACCTTAATTATTAGGATTATAATGCAATTTTTGATAGTGTATCTTTCCTCTGATAAGAAAATGCACGGTAAAATAAAGACAACAGTTTAGATCTATAAATAGTTAAGGAACGAGAAGTGGAAAATTTGGGCTACGTTGTCAGGAAAGCTGCGATTTATTTTACTATAATATCAAATGCGTACTTTTCATTCACTTTATTTCATTGTATTTTGCACCAGCTACCCTTTATGTGAGATGCATGATAATTTTGTGCTATTAATATCTTATTATATCTAATAGAGAAGAATATTATAAACTCATCTAAAATACTTCAAAGTTCTGCCATTTATGGAGAATGCATAAATTTATTTTTTAATTTTTAAAAATATTTATTTTATTTTTGGCTGCATCGGGTCTTTGTTGCTGTGCATGGGCTTTCTCTAGTTGTGGCGAGTGGGGGCTACTCTTCACTGCGGTGTGCGGGCTTCTCATTGCAGTGACTTTTCTTGTTGTGGAGCACAGTCTCTAGGCACATGGGCTTCAGTAGTTGTGGCATGTGGGCTCAGTAGTTGTGGCTCACAGGCTCTAGAGCACAGGCTCAGTAGTTGTGGCGCACGGGCCTAGCTGCTCTGTGGCATGTGCAATCTTCCTGGACCAGGGCTCAAACCTGTGTCCCCTGCGTTGGCAGGCGGATTCTTAACCACTGCACCACCAGGGAAGCCCCCATAAATTTTTATTGTATACAGTTAAATAGATTTTTTTAAAAAAAACTTCAATGTGAAAACACAATGATGTTATCTAGATGTATATCAACTGAGAGATCACAATGAAATATCTTAAAATAAAAGCTAAGTAGGACAAAATGCTAGTTAACATAGCATATATGGCATATATGTTGTTACCAATGACCTATGTCAATATTCAAAGATAAATTCATACAACTTCCAAGATTTTCAAGACAAAGAGTTAACATATGAACAGATACTGAAGAGGGCAAACAGTCTCATCCTTTGTATTCAATACGTTCGTACAATCCAGGTTTCAGCTGACTTCACTGCTGTGCTTTTATTGAATTGACTTAGCAAATGAACCTTAAAAGTAAATACTCTTGGAAGCAAAGCCACCACTCTGATATTTCAGTCAGAATTTCTGGTTTTGTGCGGCAAGTAAAAGGGACATTTCCCTGACCTGCCTCTTCATTAAAACAGATTGGCTCATTTACTGGCCAAAAGTGAGGAGGATCAACTCTAATGTGGAGCAACCTCTCTCTGCCAAGGATGTTTGCAGATATTAAACACACAAATAAAGGCTTGGTGTGTCCTTTAAATAAGCACTAATGCAGTTTCCACAGCAAAGGTAAAACATCACATCACTGGCACGGCAGCTTCTCTTCAGGTCAGTGTAGCTTTTCCTCACCAAAAGTGTGAGTAGGAATAGGTTTTGGAAGGAGGAGGGACATTGGGAATTCACTGGAATGAGTCAAGTTTTACACCAATGAAGGAAAGATGAAAAGGAGTAAGCATGGAGCAATTTTAGAACACCTTGCTTCCCGCAAATTCAGTACCTCTTATCAACTGATGTTAAATTAGTTGCCCTCTCTTTCTCTTTACTTTTCTTCCTTATTATATTTTATCCATATTCACAAACTATTTAAATAATATTTCAAATGCTTAGGAGAGACATGTGCATGGCATACACAAACACATCTCTAGACACATTCATGTTTATTTGGCTAAGTGTTAATAAATACATCATAGCTTAGTACATACAATGAATGAGTCTGTGGCTGTACCTTGCATCTATCATCGTTGGCTTTGGTTTTTGAGAAAAGTACAAAACGCTTAAGCATAGATAACATCTATCTGATTCCTCCAAAGGGTTGGGTTAAGGAATTAGATTAATATCAATTTTTTATATTAATAGACTTTATCGTTAGAACAGTTTAAGGTTGGTAGAAAAATTCAACGGAAACTATAGAAAGTCCCCATATACCCTTCTCACCCTCTACGGTTTCCCCTATTATTAACCTCTTGTATTAGTATGGTCCATCCATTTGTTACAGTTGATGAACCAATATTGACATATTATTATTAATGAAAGCCCATAGTTTGCATTAAGGTTCACTCTTTGTGTTGTACAGTCTATGGGTTTTGACAAATGTCTAATGGCATGCATCCACCATTTCAGTATAATGCAGAATAGTTTCACTGCCCTAAATATTGTCTGTGCTCCATATTATTCATTCTTCCCTCACTCCCCAGGAATCCCTGTCAACCACTGATCTTTTTAACTGTCTCCACAGTTTTGCCTTTTCAAAAACATCATATACAGTTGACCCTTGGACAACACAGATTTGAACTGCATGGGTCCACTTACACACAGACTTTTTTCAATAGTAAATACTACAGTACTAAACAATCCACCATTGGCTGAATCCATGGATACGGAACTGCAGATATAGAGGGAGGAACTGTGTATATGGAGGACCAACTATGTTATACACAGATTTTTTACTTCACAGAGGGTCAACCCTAACCCCTGCTTTGTTCAAGAGCCAACTATAATTGGAATTATACAGTATGTAGCCTTTTCAGACTGGCTTCTTTGACTTAGTAATATGTATTTAATGTTCCTCCATATCTTTAAAAAAATTTGTTTTTTAAATTTTATTTATTTATTTATTTATTTATTTATTTTTGGCTGTGTTCGGTCTTCACTGCTGCACGCGGACTTTCTTTAGTTGCGGTGAGCGGGGGCTACTCTTCGTTGTGGTGTTAAGGGCTCCTCACTGCAGTGGCTTCTCTTGTTGCGGAGCATAGGCTCCAGGTGTGCAGGCTTCAGTAGTTGTGGCATGTGGGCTCAGTAGTTGTGGCTTGCAGGCTCTGGAGGGCATGCTCTGTAGTTGTGGCGCATGGGCTTAGTTGCTCCACAGCATGTGGGATCTTCCTGGACCAGGGCTCGAACCTGTGTCCCCTGCACTGGCAGGCGGATTCTTAACCACTGTGCCACCAGGGAAGCCCTGTTCCTTCATGTCTTTTCATGGCTTAATAGCTCATATATTTTTAGTACTGAATATTACTTTATTGTCTGGATATACTACCATTTATTTATCCATTCACTACTGAAGGACATATTGATTGCTTCCTAGTTTTGGCAATTATTAACAAAGCTGCTGTAAATATCTGTGGCAGGTTTTTGTGTGGACATTAGTTTTCTACTCATTTGGGTAAACACCAAGGAGCACAACTGCTGGATCGTATACTAAAAATGTTTATTTTTATAAAAAGCTGCCCAATTGTCTTTCAAAGTGGCTGTACCACTTTGCATTCTCACTAGCAATGGATAATTGTTTATATTGTTCCATATCCTTGCCAGCATTTGGTGTTGTTAGTGTTCTGGATTTTGGGCATTTTAAGACGTAGTGGTAACTGTTGTTTTAATTTGCATTTCCCTAAGGGATGATATAAGATATGGAGCATCTTTTTTTAAGGTTATTTGCCATCTGCATATCTTCTTTCATGAAGTATCTGTTCGAGTCTTTTCCTCATTTTTTAATCAGATTGTGTGTGTGGGTGTGGGGGTGTCTGTGTGTTTTCCTACTGTTGGGTTTTAAGAGCTCTTTGGATATTCTGGATAGCAGTTCTTTAGATATGTCTTCTGCAAATATTTTCTCCCAGTCTGTGGCTTTTCTTCTGTTTCTCTTGATAGTGTCTTCCACAGAGAAGTTTTTCATTTTAGTAAATCCCAACTTAATATTTTCTTTCATAGATGGTGCTTTTGATACTGTATCTAAAAATTCACCATCAAACCCAAGGTCACCTAGCTTACTCTCTTGCTATCTTCTTGAAGTTTTATAGATTTGTGATTTACATTTTTGTCTATGATCCATTTTGATTTAATCTTTGTGAAAAGTGTAAGGTCTATATAAATTATTTTTGTATATGAATGTCCAATTTTTCAAACACCATTTGTTGAAAAGTCAATCCTTCCTCCATTGAATTGCCTTTTCTCCCTTGTAAAACATCAGTTGATTATAAATGTATGAGTCTATTTCTGGACTCTCTATTCCACTGATGTATTATTTCTATTCTTTCGCCACTACTATGCCATCTTACTAACTGCAGCTTTATATTAAGTCTTGAAGTCAGGTAGTATTAGTTGTCAGTTCTCTGGGGTTTTTTTCTTCTTTTTTTCTTTGTGGCATGTCAGCTGACAGTTCTATTGCATGGGGTAAGGGGATAGATCGCTCAGGAGCTCTTGGTGGGGCGGGTCCACTTCCTCTTCACCATCACAGGCTTCTGGCTGTGCAGGATGGTGGCTGGCTCTGCGGATGGCGGCCATGGGCAAATCTGGGCAGTACTTGTTCTTTCGGATCATGTGTCGGTTGCTGCTGAGGGTGGCCTGGGCATTCTCGTCGATGGTGGTCCGCATGTAGGAAGTGGCTGGCTTTCCCTGGCCGGATCTCCACTTCCTGACCACCACGACCCCTTTGCCATCCGCCGCCGTCTCCACGCCCACAGTCTTGTGGTGAATAAGCCCGTCGTAGCGGAAGGAGTTGCAAGCCTTGAGGTTATTGGGTTCGGTGCTATACATCTGCCTGTTCCTCTTGATCAAGAAGCTGCAGCAGGTCCTCATGACAATCTACTGCAGATGCGTGGACATAGCAGCAGCTCCTCTCCTGGCGGCAGCCAGAGACGGAAAGGTCTCTGGCTTTGTTCTTTTTCTTTAGTATTATATTGGCTATTCTTGGCCTTTTGCCTTTCCATATGTACTTCAGAATCATTTGGTTGACAGTGCCAAAAAGCTTGCTGGGAATTTTATTCAGATTCTGTTAAATCTACTGATTAAATTAGGAAGGATTGACACCTTAATCATAGTGACTCTTCCTATCCATGGATATGGAATATCTACCTATTTAGATCTTCTTTGATTTCTTTCATCAGAGTTTGTAGTTTTCCTCATACAGATCCTGTACATAATTTTTAGATTTACATCTAAGTATTTTAATTTTTTGGTGCTAATAATGTAAATGTTACTGTGTTACAAGTTTTGAATTCCAATGGTTCATTGCTGGTATATAAGAAAAATTGACTTTGGTATATTAATTTTGTGTCCTGTAACCTTGATATAATTGCATATTCCACTAGTGTTTTTGTCACTAGTGGAATTCCATGTTCCACTAGTGTTTTGTCAATTCTTTTTCTACATAGACAATCATGTCATCTGTGAACAGACAGCTTTATTTCATCTTCCTCAAGCTGTACAAATTTTATTTCCTCTTTAGTCTTATCGCATTAGCTAGGACTTCCAGTACAGTGTTGAATGGGATTGGTGATACGGGACATCGTTGCCTTGCTCTTGATCTTAGAGGGAAAAGCTTCTAGTTTCTCACCATTAAGTATAACGTTAGTTGTAGGATGTTTGTAGATGTTCTTTATCAAGTTGAAGAATTTCTCTATATTCCTAGCTTTCTTCGACCTAGGACACCTTCCTTACTTTTCTCCATTGTCTTAGTATATTTCCTGTGTTCTACTTCACAGAGCAAAGAGAAGCCATCATACATATTGGAATTCTATCTAGTACCCTCTAACAAACCTACAAATCTATCTAGAGGAGCTCTTATCCCTTCTTTAAAACTTATTTCATTAGTGAGGGAGAAGGTCTTCCTATCTAGGACCAGGGCTACCCTTCCTAAATTGGATTCTATTTCTTGGAAACCTCAAAATATCAACCAGACCCTATTCTCCCAATATGGTCAATAATTCTCTTACAGCTAGATTCACCCCCATCATAGTTAAAGGTCATTAATTATCTCCCTTAAAAAAATCTCTCAACTCACAGGGCTGCTCATTTCCCATTCTCCTCATTTACAATGAAAATAATGAAAAAAAATCTCTCTATACCTATGAGACCTTAACCATATTAGATTGTATATTTAATTAAAATATCCCCTCCTCATTGCTACCCCCACTCACATTAGGTCTGGCCATGTGACTTTCTTTAGTTAATGAAATTATATGTGAGAGTGATATGTGCCACTTCTAAGAAGAAGCTTTTAGAGTAATTGCATGGTCCTGCCACTTCTTTTTTTTTTTTTAACTACTATGAGACCAATAATGTCCCAGATAATGGCTCTCACTTCATTCTGGTTCTGAATGATTCAGGACATCAGAAGGGCTGATGTTAATCCACAATGGATACTGGCTGAGCACTAAGTCAACCTCTGCAATCATATGCCCATTGAAATTTCAAAGTTGTTCTTTATTGCCTCATACTTTAGCCTACATTGACTTGCCCATGACTTCTTGCCTCCATTTTCTCTCTCTCCATTACCCTTGACCCACTTAAGTCTGATTTCAGGGCTATCTCATTTAAAGATTGTATTGCAATCTGCAAACATAGACTCTTCCTGACTTCTCCCTAGTCCCTTGTTGCTTCCTCTCAGTCCTCAGTCCCCATTTCCTTGGCCAGTGAATACTGGAATTTCTCAAGATCTATCCTAAGACTTCATCCCTTCTCACTCTACATTATAATCTTAAAAAGTCTCAACAGATCTATGATATTATTTTCTTCCTTTGTCTACCTGATGTCCAAACTTATATGTTCAATACAAATTTCTCTGAGTTTCTGAGTTTATATATATATAGAATATATATATTGTCTACTTTGTACCTCCACTTAAATACATTCAAGAAGCATCACATTCAATATATCCAAAACCAGGTTTGTTTCTAGCGTTTATTTCATTTTCTCTCATTTCCTCACAAGCTTCATAAGACAGAGCCCACGTCTGTTTTTGACTCTTACAGTACCTTTGAGAAGGTGCAAAAATTCCAAGCATGATAAATGTTAAAAATAACAATTATACATATCAGGGTGAAACTGCAGATAAAGATAAAATGTTTAAAGTGAAAAGAAAAGGTATTTTTCATTCGAGGATTGACTATAGTCAGCTGACTTCCTAGAACTGACAGAGAAAGCCAGAAGTTAGTAGAATAGTATATTTAAGAGGCTGCAAGAACACACTCTCAACCTAGAATTCTATATTCAATGAAAAGATCTTTCGAGAATGAAACAGAATTAGAGACTTTTTCACCTAAATTAAAAACTGAAGAGCATGTAGTGCCAGTGGCTCCTCTCTAAAGAGAATCCCAAAAGATATACTTTAGGCAGAAGAAAAATGATACCAGATGGAAATCTGAGATGCAAGAATAATGCAGGACAGGAGAGTGGCAAATATGTGGGTAAATCTATACAAACATTTACTAAATAAACCATAATGTCTAATTTTGAAATATAGAAGGAAAATGAAAGGACATAATTCAAGATTGGAGTGACAAAGAATATCAAGGGAATAATACATATTCAGGATACTGTTACCATTTTCTTTTAAAACTGTGTGTAGGTTATGTATTTAGTGTACTGTTTTTCTTTATACCCTACAGATGTTTTATAAATATTGCTTTAACTAATATTTAATAAAAATATAAAAATGCATTTTCTTATCTCCAGCTGAGTATGAAACATGTTTATGGAGAAGTAAAATCTATAATTCATTAGAAAGTAAGACCAGCCTAGTTCACTATTCCTCATATTTCCTAAACTATAGATGTATTCCAAGAACTGATCCATGTTTTGAAACCCTTTAGTTTAGTGGCTTAGTCTATAATTCTGCACCAAAATAGTTGCAGTCTTCTATGCAGTCCTCTGAGGTATTAGTGGGTGCTTCTGACATCTGGACAAGATGAGCTAAGTGCAAAAAACCACAGTACTATGTTTTTGTTTTAAAGGAAATGATAGGGCTTCCCTGGTGGCGCAGTGGTTAAGAATCCACCTGCCAATGCAGGGGACACAGGTTCGAGCCCTGGTCCGGGAATATCCCACATGCCGTGGAGCAACTAAGCTCGTGTGCCACAACTACTGAGCTTCTGCTCTAGAGCCCGTGAGCCACAACTACTGAAGCCCGCGTGCCTAGAGCCCATGCTCCACAACAAGAGAAGCCACCACAATGAGAAGCCTTTGCACCACAACGAAGAGTAGCCCCTGCTCGCCGCAACTAGAGAAAGCCCATGCGCCGCAACGAAGACCCAATGCAGCCAAAAATAAATGAATTTATAATAAATAAATAAATAATAAAGGAAATGATCTAGTTGATATAGTTGGAAAAATGTGATTAGTGAGGTCATCTGGAATTTCATTATCTATAATGATCTTAATAAATCTCAAGATTATGTAACAACAGTTGAAGGTCACTTGCTATGTAAAGGCATTACTGTAGTTCTAAAAGCTACACTGAATTATTACATTACTGTGCCAGAAATGCAAATCTTCTTGAAGCTGTAGTGGTAAAATACTAACTTTTTCTGGCATCCTGCTCTGTAACACAAAACATCACCCTTCACAGCTTCTACAGAGGACAGAATTAGTCTTAAGAGAGTCATCACGGCAGACGTTCATAGATCCTGCCATACGAGGGAAAATTTCTACAACAAAGTGCCTAATCGTTTTAACTAAGTTTTTAACTGTAATCTCATAACATCTTTATAAAATCAGTCAGATAACAGCTTCAACCATTTCAGTACAACTTGGGAAATTTTAGCTAGGAAAGTAGCAAAAGCACCATATACTGTTGAGAACTACAGAACAGCCAGGCGAAATCTGTCCATGGTCCTGAAGAGGCCACCCACTGGGGTTTGTTTATTGTATGGTCAACACATACATAAATTAATTTCAAGATTATCAGTTACTTTTTATTACTTATTTATTGTCTGATATTACCTTTGAGAAGAAATGTGCCACATTCAGGGATATTGTAATTATTTCCATTTATATTAATATTTGAATAAAATTTCAAACAACTACTAATTTTTCCTCATATTTAAGTGCATTTTAAGTATGACCTAAGAAGATCAGAAGGCCTCTTACCAAAAAAGCATTTTCATATGGCGATATGCTGGTTTTTCTCCATTATTCCCTTTCCAAGATCTCCATACTTCTCTGCTCTGCTTTGCAGACCTGGGTGGCTGATCTCTAGGACATATTGTTACACTAGCTTCTGATTGGAAAATGCCTGTAAGAAGCATCTGCAGGAGAGCAGATCAGCAGGTAGGGTGGGAGAGATTGAGATATTTCCTCCCTGAATATTCACTGCTGTGGCAAAATTTTTCAGGAATAATTATAACTTTTGAAGACTATCACATCTACCAAATGATCTCATTTAGGGCTCTAGCTCTCTTGGGCTCATCCCTTTGTTTCTTAGCTTTTAACAGATATAACTTCTTCCTACTGTTGCTATTCTCTGGTGCTTCAACATCTTTTGTTTGTTTCCTTAGTCCTGCCAACCACTCTGTAAGTCGACCTTTCCTTAAAAAACTTTCTTCATTTAAACCACCTGAGTGCAACTTACTTCCTGCCAGGTCCGTGAGTGATACAGAAAGTGTTTGAACCATAACTAATATATTCAATTGAGAAGACAGAATAGTAGAACATTACTACTCTTAACATTAAAAGCCCACAAAATATACAAGTCAGAAGGGAACAGGCTACAAGCACTGTGAATGCAAATACATGGCTACTTTTCTATGTAATTGAAGATTGACTCATGCATCCATTATTAATACTAGGTATCAATAAATATTTTAAAAAATATTTGGAGTTTACTATGGAGTTAGCTCAAAATTTTAGAATACAGTATTACTAAAATCAAGGATTCCTTTAGTCATACTTAGACTTATTAATTTTACTCATTAGTGTCAGAAAGAGAAAAAAAATTGCACATAAAACCCAAAGACTGCCCCCAGAATTCCTGCCACCAACACATAAACGGATGCCACTGGTCAAGAATGCAACATTAATTACAGAAAAAATTTATCTGCTCTCTTGCTCTATTAATAGGTCGTTAACATTTCTGAAAATTCTTCATACTTGAAAGCAGCTCAGTTTAAGGTTATATGCAGTTTAAGGTGTTCATATTTGATAGGAGATGTAAATATACAAATTGATGGGCCAGGGCATATAGAAGAGAGAAATTATAAAAGGTTAGACTTGTCTTCTCAGTAATGATCTTCCTGCAAGAAATCAGCACCCTGAAGGCATTCCTTTATATGAATGAAGGCCTAAAGACTATAATAGTGCAACAGAATTAAGAAGACAAGGTTGCTGTAATGGCCATTTTTGCAGAAATAAGTGTAAGAGCCTGGAATTCACCATCAACTTTAAAAGTCAGTGTACCACAATGTTCATTGCAGCCCTATTTACAATAGCCAGGAAATGGAAGCAACCTAAGTGTCCATCGACAGATGAATGGATAAAGAAGATGTGGCACATATATACAATGGAATGTTACTCAGCCATAAAAAGAAACAGAATTGAGTTATTTGCAGTGAGGTGGATGGACCTAGAGTCTGTCATACAGAGTGAAGTAAGTCAGAAAGAGAAAACAAATACCATATGCTAACACATATATATGGAACCTAAAAAAAAAAAAATGGTTCTGAAGAACCTAGGGGCAGGATAGGAATAAAGATGCAGATGTAGAGAATGGACTTGAGGACACGGGGAGGGGGAGGGTAAGCTGGGAAGAAGTGAGAGAGTGGCATGGACATATATACACTACCAAATGTAAAATAGATAGCTAGTGGGAAGCAGCAGCATAGCACAGGGAGATCAGCTCGGTGCTTTGTGACCACCTAGAGGGGTGGGATAGGGAGGGTGGGAGGGAGACGCAAGAGGCAGCGGACATGGGGATATATGTATACATATAGCTGATTCATTTTGTTATACAGCAGAAACTAACACACCATTGTAAAGCAATTATACTCCCATAAAGATGTTAAAAAAAATAAAAGTCCGATATTTCGAGTAGGAAAGCAATGTGCTAACATAACAAATGTGAGAAATTTTGCAATTTCTGGTTTTTGGAGTTCAAGAGAGTTACTCAGTGCAAGGGGAAGGTCAAGGATAAATTCCTGATTTTGAAATTCCTGCTCTTTGAAAAAAATATATAACAGCCAATAAATGTGAAATAGTCACCAAAAAAAGTGACATTAATGGTACCTGATGATGTGTGAAACTATTATGAGTTTTCTTTGGAGGCTGTTTCTTCAGTAGATCTAAAGTCTCAGGTTTAGCCAAGTTTTACTCTTCAAAAAATAGGAATGCATGCCATTCACAGTAATGTGGAAAAAACAGAAGTAGTTTCAAGTAGGGGCAAATATTTAATTATCATTCAGCTTGGTAGATCATGGCCTCCATTGGCTTACTCTTACTACTATCTGGAATATAAGCACATGTTTCATTAATCATTAAGATCCAAATTTGGTAGCAACTGATATTGTTGATCATCTGATGTAAGTTCTAAAACATTCTAAGTAGCATTAAATGGCTACAACAGTTGTTTATAATATGTGGTATCATCTCCTTGGTCAGAATGGCATTTGATAAAATTATACGTTACAGTGTAAGTAACTGTATTGATCATCAGTTAATGCATAACCAAATACTCCAAAGATTAATAGTCTAAAGCAATAATTATTATCAATTTTTGATGCAAGGTCACTCGTGAGATTATAAAGACAGATGTTGACTGGACTCTGGCCATCTGAAGGCCTAACTGAGGCTAGAAGATCATTTACTAGTTGGTTCACACACATGCTAGTAGGCTGGTGCTGCCTATTAGCCAGAGGTCTTATTCCTTTCTACATGGGACTTCCCACAGGTCTGTAAAGAGTCCTCACAGCATAGAGCCCAACTGGCTCCCATAACAAGTGACCTAACAGCCCAAGGTGAAAGTCTCAACAGCCTTTGGGGACCCAGGCTCAGAAAGCACAAACCATCCCGTTTGCAGTATTGTGCTACACAGGTCAGTCCCGATTCAGTATGAAAGGGATGTATACAAGTGTGGAAATATAGAAGATAAGGATTATGTCCATTTTTGGTGGAGACAGAGAACTGCATAGGAAACAGATAACACCATAGGACATGTGGGAAAATATTTCTACTCTTTTTGATTACTCGTAGCCTGTCACCGCTTCTTTATTCCTATTCTTATTTTAATATGAGTAAACACAGTCCACATGAATTATATCTTCCTCCTGTCATGACTCCACTAAAATTTTTTAAAATGCTTTGATAAGCATGGTTTCAAAGCCTACGTATCTCAGTTTTCAATCCTGATTCTTTTTGAGAAGAATTCAACATATCTATAAACAATTACATCAAAAAAATCTTCTCCAAACCCAAGATGTGTAAAGTTTTTGTTTTGCTTTTTTTGTTTGTTTGTTTCTTGGATGGAAGGTCAACTAGACATAACTATACCGGTCCCAAATGAATACTAACTACAGTACCAAGAATATCTCAACCAAGTACTGGAGAGGTTTCCAGAGAGCAGATTCTTAAGACTGCAAATTATATTAGCAGCACTAAAATTCAATTTTAATTAGCCATGACACTTACATATACTTTAGAACTGATGAAGTGCTCTTCAGACTAACAATTCTTAATAAGCTCTGCTTAAATTTAATTTCTATTTCCATTTGACAGTAACCAAGGAAAACTTGTGATTCAACCCAAAGCTAATGCCTCCCAGTACAAGGGCTCTAAGTTTTCAGTCAGCTCTTACTTATTCACCCAGCCAATTTAATTTCCAAATCACAAACTTGTCCACCCTTCCTTCTGAGAACAATAATTTCCTTTGGAAGATTTCCTTAGGTTTTTAACTTTGATTGAAAGACTGTATCAAATGGAAAACATTTTATATAATCCAGTCCTTCTGTTTTATAAATTATCAAAACAGTCGCTCTTCTTTGAATCATATTTTAATAATGTTTCAAAATATTCAATATATATTCCTTTAGAAGAATTACAATAAGTGAATGAATTCAGTGCTGCTCTTATGACTAGTAATTACACCCCTCTCTCCTCATGGCAATTTGAATACATCTTGACATTCTTTGTCTCCTTTCTTACTGATTCATAAAAATGAATCTAAAAGAAGAGTTAGGATGTTTACTGCAGAAGGAACAGAAAAGCAAGTGCATCCTAGAACTTATTCTTTAAACTTTTTTTGGGGGGGGGTTTAAAAGAAAATTTCAGAGACTACTTTACCTCATTTTCTGACAGTATCCTGACTTCTGCACAGGTCAGTGCTGTTCCCTTCACTGAGCTCACCCAGGACATTTCTGTCCTTCTCTTCTAAGACTTATCCTAGTCAAGCCTATTTTCCAGCTCACTGGAAGCACATCTTCTGCGACTTGATGAAGCACTCCTTGAAACAAGAGGGCACAGCACATTCATCTTGTGCTCTCATGGTGTCCAAAACACAGTGGACACCCCATTAAATCTGTGTTCAATGGAATTTTATAAATATCTTTTCTTTTAAAAATTCAAAATCACACATATTTAATGAAGAAAAATAATGAAGCACCGTTAGGAAAAAAAAGAAAAAAAATTATAAGGTGGCTAATATTGTTATCCCCTTTTACAGATGTGGAAATTGAGGCTTAGAGATGTTATGTGGCCCAAAGATGTGGCTCCAGTGTCAGTTTCTCAACCACCGTGTGATACTGTAAAGGGTTTTAAGTGTCGCTTGCCAATGGATATTAATGAACCATCTGAGGTTGGAAATCATGAATGTGTGACAGCCAGTTAGGAAAGCTGTTGTATTTCTCATGCATTTATTGACTCATGAATCATATATTTAATATCTCCCTGACAAATAATAGGAAATGCGTATGTTAGACACTCTCTAGCTGTTTAAAAACAGAAGCGGAAGGAAAAATGTGGTTGGGTTTAAGATTAGGTTCAGGACAGGTCGAGTCCAATGACTATGGGGTAAAGGAATTGAGGGTGTTGCAAATCTTAATGAAATGATGACTGGTCAAGGAGGAAATGAAATTATCCAGGAGAGACAGAGTTCAGAAAAGTAAGAATCTGAGTGACGGGGGGATGGGAGCGGGGCAGGGGGAGGGCGGTCTCAAAATTTTAAAAGGAGAGGATTAATATAAGAATGGGTTTACTGCCAATCAAACATTTCACACATGGAGAAGTTTGGGTAACAGCAAGGTTCAAGGTGCACCAATATGGGGAAATTGCTAAAATAAGGCGGGAATAAGGGAAAAGTAACTGTGACACTATCACTTGTGCTAGTCACCCATTAGGGGAGGAAGTGAGTCTGGTGCATTTCCCCTACCCCCAAATGTGAGGAAGTGACCTGGAGGCCAGGGGTGACATCATGACACGAGCATGAGATGAATAATCACGTGAACCACATGAAAATTGTTAATGTTTGTAGGTGAAATAGCAGTTATTCTAGTTCTGGAGCTATAAGCCATAAAACTATCTAAGCCTTTTTTGAACTGGCTATTTTATTCCTAGCATTATTTGGAATAATGTGTTAAATAAAAGTGTGTTTTTTTTGCTTGTTTTTGCCTGTACTGTCCAAAGTAACACTTTTCTTACTCGTCTGAAAATATAACCTTTTTCAGTATTTTGGTAAATGGAGGACAAATCCAAGTTCAGTCTCTCGGCATGGTTTTCTGTTTTGTACATGTTCATAGTACTTTGTCCCTGCCTTCCACTTCGCAGAACAGAATATACGATGTTCCCTGTTGAGTGTCATGGTTAAGAGCATGGATTTTAGGACCAGATTTCCTGGGTTCAAATTTTGCTTCAGCCACTTACTAGTTGTCTAACTTGGGTGAGTCACTTAAATTCTCTGATCCTTGGTAACTTTATCTGTAAAATGGGCATGAAATAATATTACCTGCCCAAGAAGATTTTGTGAGGATTCAATCTGTAAATACACGCAAAGTAACTCCCACTTGGACTGGAGTAAGAACTGAAGCAGTGCTGGATATTCTTATTATAATTATTTTTAATAGAATCTATTTTCAATAAAATTTATTTTTAATATTATTTTTAATAGAAGTGCCATGATCCCTCTGGTCATTCTCTGGGTCTTCATCAAGTCCATTAGGTCTCCTGGAGGGACAGTGTGCAAACCACACATACTATTTATGATGGTGAAGCTTGGAATGCTATAAGAACACTGCAATATTTTCACCTCTGTTTTCATATATCTTCCTAATAGGGCTCAGGAAATCTGTTGGCTCATATGCTACAGTGGTACACTGAGCTAATGTTTTCAAAGACCAGTCAAAAATGATTCTCTGATTCCCAAGCTGCATTTTATAGCTCAGATCACCTAAGGTTTATAAATAAATTGTGGCATGTTTTTCGCCCTAAATGAATTATCTTGACACTTTAATGCAATGCTGTTTATTTCCCTATTTTCATTGATATTTATCCTTGAGGAGATGACATCTACTACATAAAAGTAAATAATACTATCTACACAGCTGTGTGGTCTAGCTGATTCAAAACCTATAAGACTTACATCCCTACCAATTTTTAGAATGCTGAATAACAACTGTTTACATTTAACTCTTTTATTCTTTCCCCCTCATTTTTATTTAGCAACTATTTATTGAGAAATTCCAAGAAATGTGCTTGGTGGCATACTTGAGCAGGAGAGACCAATACATAGGCACTTTTCCTATTCTTGAAAACACAATAAACCACATCCATGGCTCCTTTGGGTCCAGACATATTTACCCTCATATATAATAAAACTATGCTCATGGAAGCAATTTAAGTGTCCATCAACAGACGAATAGTTAAAGAAGATGTGATATATATACACAATGGAATACTACTGAGCCATGAAAAGAATGAAATAATGCCATTTGTAGCAACATGCATGGACTTAGAGATTCCCATATTAAGTGAAGTACATCAGACTGAGAAAGACAAGTATCATACAATATCACTTATGTAAACCCACCTAACACTGTTCATAATAGAGTAGCGCCTGTCAAGGGCCACTATCAAGTCTCTTTCAGACACCCAAAGAGTGGAAAATTACTGAAGACTGCAAGTCTATTCTCTAAAAAACCACATCCTATAGAGACACAGCCAGCCCGGGTACTGCTGTGGACCAGAAGAGATATGAACCCACCCCCTTTTCCTGCATCTTGCCCTTTGAAACTCAGTAAAAGACTCAAAACCTCACCCCTCAGTGCTAATGCCACTCTATGCGTCTGGTCCCTTTCCTCCTTGGAAAGTGAATAAAAACTTTCTTTTCTTCCCTTCTTAATACTTCTGTGAATTCTTTCACAACCCACGTCAACTCATGTAACAACTTATATGTGGAATCGAAAAAACTAATATAAATGAACTTATTTACAAAAGAGAAGTAGACTCACAGGAGTTGGGGATTAACATATACACACCACTATATATATAAAATAGATAACCAACAAAGACCTACTGTAGAGCACAGGGAACTATATTCAGTATCTTATAATAACCTATAATGGAAAAGAATCTGAAGAAGAATTTTTTTTTTTTTTTTTTTTTTTTGTGGTACGTGGGCCTCTCACTGTTGTGGCCTCTCCCGTTGTGGAGCACAGGCTCCGGACGCGCAGGCTCAGCAGCCATGGCTCACGGGCCCAGCTGCTCCACGGCATGTGGGATCCTCCCAGACTGGGGCACGAACCCGTGTCCCCTGCAGAGGCAGGCGGACTCTCAACCACTGCGCCACCAGGGAAGCCCTACACTTCAATTTTTAAAAACGGTTGAAACAAACAAGTCAGTCACAAAGTCTGCCCACACTCAAGGAGAGGGGATTACACAAAAGTGTGGATTCTATGGCAGTAAGAATTACTAGGGTCATGTTAGAATTATCCCTATGAAGATGGAGACATACATGTGTGTATGTGTTAAGATGTGTGTTAAAATATAAGTAAATATATGTAGGCATGCATATGTATATAAATGTCTAAAATGAAAGAAGCACGAGCATCAAAATGTTAAGTGTTTTTTTAAGGGATGGTGGTGTTACGAGAAAGTTTAATTTTGTTGTTTGTACTTTATTGACTTGAATTTTACACTGTGCAAGAATCACTTTTATGATACAAAAAATTAAACTTATAATGGATACTGTTTGGTGGGTGGCCCCAAATTCCATGACCTCAGGTCTTGGTGAAAAGACTTCTGCTAGAATAACCTCTGGTCTTTTTCCACATGCCTCCCCATGGCAAAGGGTTGACATTTGAATGGGTGATGTGAGAGGAGGGACAGAGCAGGCTCCGATTGGCCTCTGCCGCTTCTTCCTTTTGGGTTTGCCTGCCAGGGAGGAGGCTTCATACTGGCCTGCATGCTGCCATTTGGTCGGGGCCACCCCTGGGGGCACTGGGGCTCACAGCTGCGCGAGTATCTACGTGTGAGTCTGTCTCATTAAGAGGGGAGGCTGGCAAGGCCCACTGGCTGTAAACTATACTGTGACTTAGAGGTGACACTGTCACTTTTGATTTCTCGGTTTATGTGTGTGTGTGTGTTTATGTGTGTGTATGAATGTTTATGTGTGCATGTGTATGCACGTATATGTGTGTATACATGTATGTGTGCATTTGCATGTGGGTATGCATGTCTGTGTATATGCTTGTATGTTTGCATGTATGTGCAAAACGCCATTTGGGGTTGGGGGGGAAGGAAGCAATTGTTGCCTGAGTTTTGAGTAGATGAAATTCAATGTGTACAAATGGCTCCAGTAATAACATAAATTATGAAACTTAAACTAAGTTATGCTAACATGAATCACTTTGTAATTACTTCCTGTCACGGATCATGACTAGCATGAAATTAGTTATGAGTTGTAAAGCTATAATGAAAATATTATGATGCAAATTATTATATACACGAAATAAAAAATTCATTAGGATTCATCACCTGCAAAAACAATCTGTAGATGACACATGCCACTTAGAGTATTTCAAGTATGTCATACCTCTATTTGCAGAAGGTACATTTCCTCTCAGTCTGTTTCATCATTTGTAAAAGAGAATGCCACTTTCCTCAAAGTATCATGAGTTAAATGAGATTATATCTATAAAAGTTCTTAGAAGACCCTCCATAAATTATGACCAAAATCTACATAACAATTCTAAACTATTTTCTACTGATAACCTAAGGTTAAGTTTATGCCTTTGTTAAGTAGAAAAAAAGGGGCTGACATCTGAAATTATTTAGATCCTAAAAATGAGTAAGGCTAGCTTTTTTTTTTTTTTTTTTTTTTGCGGTACGCGGGCCTCTCACTGTTGTGGCCTCCCCCGTTGCGGGGCACAGGCTCCGGACGCGCAGGCTCAGCGGCCATGGCTCACGGGCCCAGCCGCTCCGCGGCATATGGGATCCTCCCAGACCGGGGCACGAACCCGTATCCCCTGCATCGGCAGGCGGACTCTCAACCACTTGCGCCACCAGGGAGGCCCAAAGGCTAGCTTTTCAATTTAAGTCAATTTGACAATTTTCAGACAACGTTTTGATGGACTGTGTTTTCCTTTAATTGAACAGAAGCAGAAAAACCTTCTTGGTGTTGAAAAAAATTTTTTTCAACTGTTCAAATATACAGTAGAAGTTTGAAAAATTATCTCCTCTCACTCCTTTTTTTGGTATGCTTCCTTCAGGAAAACATATTCAGTAACTATTGAGAAGGTTTATATAGTAAAAAAGAACATGATGATACAATATACTGAAGGATTATACATTTATAGTAGCACCAATAATTCTAATCAAAGTATGTAGCTTCCCTTTCAGGCTACTGAAAGCAAATGAGCTGACAATGGAAGCTGCTTGTTTTCAGATTGTTAGAAATGGGTAACCTTTAGGTAAAGATCTCTGAGAATAATCCATGGACCCCCTGCATCTAAATTACTTGGAGTAACTTTTTAGTAGAGTAGATGTGTGAAATGTCCCCCAACCCTCTGACTTACTAAATTTCAATTTCTTGAGGAGTAGAAACAGGAATGAACATTAATAACAAATGACCCATGTATTTTCATGAACGTCAAAATTTGAGAACTATCGTGTAGGTCACGTGGGACAGACTTCATCACCGAGCAGACAGACGGCAAAGTAGGGCCATGATGTGATGTGGGAGAGTGGTACACTGGACAGCTTTGGGGGAGTTGATGTAGACTGTTGATATTACAGTCTATAGTACAGAAGCTCTGACTGCAAGACTTAAGTCATATCTAACAACAGCCAAAAAGTAGTGACCAAAATAGCAACTCAGAATCCATCTCATTTGCATTTTCCAAAGCCTCGGTTATCAATGTCATCAAGTATGAGATGTATGAAGGGTTGCATTGTGATCTACCCCCTATATGTTAAATAAACTATTGACATCATTTGGAAAATTCAATTTGTTTCATCATTTATTTCATGGAATCTAGGTTTTTAAAACAAGGAGCTAGAGAAACAAAAATATTTTGTTAGAAAATTTTGACCATGAAAGTATTGGTTAAGCAATCTTAGCTAATGGGGATGATCAGTCTTTAGTCTACAGTTATTCAGTATACACTTAGAAGATCCCTGAAGAGAAAAAAAAATCCATTTGAAAAATACATTTCTTCTTTTGAAATAAGTACCAAAACCCGATTTGCTTCTTTAAAAAACTGTCTCACGTTAGAAAAATTAGCCAGTGGTTAAGTGATAATCAGGCTCATGGCTCTCAGAGCTACAATCAGAATTGCAGCATCTCAACAACTATTTTTCTCAAATCAAAGGCTAAGCAAAGTGTCTTCCATTTAAAATCAAACTACATAAGTCTTCCTGGTTATCTGCATGTTCGTGGTTATTTTCAATAATAGAGACTGAATCTGTCAGGACCTCCTTCATATCATTTCCTCACCCATATCTGTTGTCCTCTTTTTACATGCTCTGTTTACCTAAATATCTTGTTTCATCTTCTTAGTGCTTCAAGCATGTCAAGTTTGCCCTCTAAAGTGATACTTCCTTTATCTTGTACTTTACTTGTGTTAGAAATTCTCAGGTAGCCAAATAGTCCTTTACTGAAATGCAGTACCAGTTACCAGACACAAGTTATTGTTTTTAATAGACAAGGAAATCCCAGGGAATGATTAACTGTTTCCTTGCTTTCCACAGTATTTATATATATATATATATATTTTTTTTTTTTTAAATAAAAAACGTGTAGTTTTTTTCCCTTATAGCCCTGGCAATGTATTTTTATCACATAGGTACTTATGCATCAAAATCTAGTTGGTATATTTTATCAGTAAGAATAAGCACCATGATGCCGTAACTTTTTAATATACTATTACAAATATGCTATTTGGATTTAAATATTACTATATTTAAATATTATTTGATTTAATATACTATTACAGAAAAAATAGTTATGATAAAATATTATCTTAGGAAATCCGCTTAAAATACAACTCTTACAAAGAATGGTTGTATTTAAACTTACTACACTGTTGCTAGAAATATAAATTGGTGCAGCGACCATGGAAAACAGTATGAAGTTTCCTCAAAAGACTAAAAATAGAACTACCGAAACAACCCACTCCTGGGCATATAGCTGAAGAAAAGGAAAACTCTAATTCAAAAAGATATGTGCACCCCAATGTTCATAGCAGCATTATTTACAATAGCCAAAACATGAAAGCAACCTAAGTATCCATCATCACATGAATGGATAAAGAAGATAATACACACACACACATACACACACAGGGGAATATTACTAAGCCATAAAAGAATGAAATTTTGCCATTTAAAACAACATGGATGGACCTGGAGGGTATTATGCTTAATGAAATAAGTCAGAGAAAGACAGACACGGTAGGATATCACTTACATGTAGAATCTAAAAAATATGACAAACTAGTGAATATAATGAAAAAGAAGTAGGCTCACAGATATAAAGAACAAACTAGTGGTTACCAGTGGGGAGAGGGATAGGGGAGGGGCAACATAGGGGTAGGGGATTAAGAGGTACAAACTACTATGTATAAAATAAGACACAGGACATATTGTACAGCACAGGGAATATAGCCAATATTTTATAGTAACTTCAAACGGAGTATAATTTATAAAAACATTGAATCACTATTTTGTATACCTGAAATTAATGTAATATTGTAAATCAACTATACTTTAATCAAAAAAAATTCAAGAGAATGGTTTCATATAAAATACAATAGAAATTACACAGTGCCTACAAAGAGGTAACTCTGTTGAATGGATGAATGAGAAAAAGGAAATAATTTGTCACCAATCTGAAACAAACAGAAATGCAAAATCCCAAAGCCCTGGCTGTAAGATACGGGATAACACCAGCAAAAAATAGTATGGTGCCTCATTCCTCCCTTTATTCAATTTTTTTTAAATATAGGTTTTGTGCACTGCCATTACATTGCTACACATTGGTATGATCCTGAATATTTTGGAAAGAAGCCCAGGCAATGATTCTGTTAACATATTAAGTAGCCGGTGATACTATCTGGGGACTTTCTCCCTTACAGTTATTTACCTGGGGTGGTCATCTGCCATTATGTAGAAGAATGATGTGCTAACATGCTTCCTTCATGGAAACCATGAGATGCCGACATATCTGCTACTCAAAAATGGTTCCCCTTTATCCTCATAGCCTTCAATAGATTCTTGCATAATTTTGATTTTTTTAAATAGAATGTGGCTTTCCATAACAACAAAATGTACACCATTTTATAGCTTCCTCCCCAGTCTTTTCAGAGGCCGAAGGAGTACTGCCCATATGACAACTTTACCAAGACTCATCCTGAACTATTTTATGCATTCTATTTTTTTTTAAGCCATGGGAATTAACTTGGCTTGTGTGGACCACCTTTTCAAGGACACTGTCTGTCTCGCAGCTGATTGCATCAGCATCTGCAAACCTGTATGCCCAGCATTCCGGGAGACAGACCTAAAATGAAGGTGCACACAAGTGGCCAGATGTGAAGGAGATCTGGGGCTAAAGCTGGCCTTGGAAGTAGGAACTTATAAAAAAAAAACTTTTAGCTTAAAAAACAGTCCCAATTTCCTCTGAGCAGTGGCAGAGCAAAGAGATTTGCTAACTTGTTCATTCAGAAGTTCTTTTCAGAAACATGAGGACAACAGGGCGGCAACCAGGGGAGAAGCGTAGACAGAAAGAGGCACTAGGAGTTAGGCAGCTGGTACGACCTGCGATGGTGCATGTCATATACACAACTAGGGCTAGGGGGTGCACTCATGCAGCATGCCCTCAGCTGCTCAGGCTACTCAGCTCACGTGAGTGTGGTGACAGTACATCAGATACGGGAGAGTGTACACACACCTGCCACACACCTCCCCTCCCAGCTGCCCCAAACCCAGAGCTAATTTGGTGGAGGGAGCTGCCCTTAGGCAACACTTTGTGAGGCTCGTGCACTGCAGTAGGGGGCAAAGCAGGGAGTTCTGGAGTCATAGTCATTTGCGTTAACGGTTGTCCTTGGACACTTAAAAAAAACTATGTTTCTTGACAAATACCATAGGGTATCACTTATATGTGGAATCTAAAATATGACACAAATGAACTTATCTACGAAACAGACTCACAGACACAGAGAAAAGACTTGTGGTTGCCAAGGGAGGTGGGGGAGGGAAGGCTGGGAGTTTGGGGTTAGAACATGCAAACTGCTATATAGAGAATGGGTAAATAACAAGGTCCTAGTGTATAGCATACACTGTGATAAACCGTAATGGAGAAGAATATGAAAAAGAACAAATACATATGTGTAACTGAATCACTTTGCTGTCAGCAGAAACTAATACAACATTGTGAATCAGCTATACTTCAATAAATTTTCAAAAATGTTTCAAAATTTTCAAAACAAAAAATTTTGTTTTTTATAACAAAAAATTTTGTTATAGAATTTATAACAAATAAATTTTCACAGTTTTTTGAAACCATGTTACTTGCAATCTTTGTAAGCTTTCATTTCCCTATCTGTGAAATGGATAAAATAATAATTCCTTTCTTGTAGGAAGTGCCTGTTCCTAGTACCGTGCCTGGCACATAGTAAGTGTTCCTTAAGAGCATCTTTGTTGTCATCTCTCAGGTAGGAACACAGACTTACAACTGATGGGCACTGAGGACTAGGACACTCTTGCCCCAGTTTTGCTTTGGTGAACTTACTGCCAGGTATTCCTAAGGCTTGGCATCCCTGAGTCATCATGAGAGGAGAAGTCATTCCCATGGGCAGAGATATTCATCATCCATGACTTTGTCAGCTCAAGAGCTGATTCAAGGTCACTTCAGAGTCCATGATGATATGTTTTAGATTTCACTATGAAACCCACAAGAACACAAACAAAATTGAATACCAAACACAACCATTTCACAGCAATGGGCTATTCCATGCTGTCTTCATGCCCCACAATGTTTACTTCTAAGTCCATTTACTTGGATGATAAATATTATCATATGCAGATTTCCCCTTGGCGTCAGAAATGTTCACTTTTTTTTTAAAAAAAAGAGAAGTTGTATATTTCATTCAGGTGTAGCTTTAGAAAGATGGAAACCCACTTTATTTTTTCCTAGCTGGGCTACCCTACACTGTGGCGCAAAGGTAAGTAACATCCAAATGGACTTTAAAAATGGACTTTAGGATCTCTATATGTTGGAATATTTTCTCTCTACCTTTATATTTCCAAATTGTTCAGGCCTTCAAAAAAATTAATAGCAATACAATAAATATCTGTGTGCCCATCACCTAATTTCATCAATTGCTATTATTTTGCTCATTCTTGTTATCCTTTTGTTTCTTCTGTGCTATGCCATTTGAAGTTATCATGACGTTTTAACCCTACATACATCAGCATGCATGTCTTAAGAACTAAGACATTCTCCTACATAACCATCCTACCTTAAGTGCACCCAAAAATGTCACTTTTTTTTTTTTTTTTTTTGCGGTATGTGGGCCTCTCACTGTTGTGGCCTCTCCCGTTGCAGAACACAGGCTCCGGACACGCAGGCTCAGCGGCCACGGCTCACGGGCCCAGCTGCTTCGCGGCATGTGGGACCTTCCCGGACCGGGGCACGAACCCGCGTCCCCTGCATCGGCAGGTGGACCCTCAACCACTACGCCACCAGGGAAGCCCCCGAAAATGTCACTTTAATACACTAATATTACCTAATATGCAGTCCATTCTATTAATAATTTGAAATGCATTTCCATAGGTAAGAGTGCCAGCAGTATATCTGGCTAACAAAGTCCTGCTCCTCCCACCAAGTCCTCTGTGGGAGGGGAAGATATTTAATACGACCATGCTTTGATCAGATTAATGGGCCACTTCTTAAGAATTTAACAAATGACTTTAACTTTCTAATTTAAAAAAATTATGCATTAAACAACATTCTTTCTTTTCTAGATTTTTGAGATTTTTTTTAGATTTTCAACATGGCCATAACATATTAAATTTATCTTTTGAAAATAAAAACTGCCTAGTTTATACAATTTTATACAAAATCATGTGGTACCTATTTTGGAGTAAATATTGCTTTAAATGTGACAGTAATCATATTTATATGATTCTTATTTATATGAGTCATCAAGTTAGTGATAGGAGAAATGGCAATAACACAAAAATAAATATCCCTGGTCATTCTTTGTTGATTCTGTGCCAAAGCCTGTCCCTCTCCCAAGTCAGAATATTTAAGTGACTACAGATGAGTTCTTGGGTCTGTGCATCATTGTTTTCAACCATAAAATAGGAAAGATTTTATCACTATCCACATCACAAGGATACTAAGAGGTTAAAGAATATAGGATAAAATTGCTTTTAGTTCATACATGATAGGGCATATCATAAATCCCAGGTACGTGCATTTCAATACTGTCTGCTGTAGTTCAGTGTCACAGAGTGGGTCTTAGCCAAGTACACTGTGATAGCATACCACACTGGTAGAACTTTTCTTATAATGCAGCAAATGTCTGGTAAGACATTTTCTGAACAGTCTGTAAAATTCCAGAAACTTTTACCTCGTCTTTATTCTTATAACCATAGTAATGTTAAGTCCTATGAAATTACCACTCTATAGATTAAAAATGACCCAGCATTAACAATTTCATAACATTCAATGTGGCAGTTGCAATAGCTACATTCTACTACTCTTCCAATGACTACTGCTATTACTCAGCACATTATTCTGATATTCAAATTGTATAAAGCTCCTCTATGTGCTTAGGAGAACCCCTGACACACTCATGAGGGCTGTGACTCTGTCTACTAATTCTCGAAAGTCCAAACATTTCCATATTAATTGCCATTGAAGCTCTAACATTTTATGCATACCCTTTCTTCCATCAGTATTACAAATATATATATTGTGATGAGTTACAGATGTGACCTGACATCCACAAAAGACATATGCTCACGTTTGGAAGCTTATGTTACAAAGAGATTTTTCAGCACATTTCTTTAGTAAAGTAAAGCATTTCAGAAAAAAAAAAAAAAGGCAAAACTTGCTGTTTTAGCAGCTTTACTGCTATTTTTTTAAATGCAATAAAACAAACATTCCATCTCTTAAAAGTCTTAATCCTAGCAGTTTTTCTTCTTTATAAGCAATAGGCCCACATTGTAAAAGGAGCAATAAGTCCCAGACAACAGCAGTGCAGAGATAATACACAGAGTCCCAGAGCAGTTCATTGACCTTACAGCAGGAAATAATGATATATCATCAGAATCCTCTTGGACAGTATCACTTTGCTGAGAAGCATTACACTTCCTTTACAAGTCAGAGTTGATTTTGCTATTTCTAGAGAGCTTGAGAGCATTTATATCAATGAATGCACACATGTTCTTTATTCACCTAACATGATCACACCTACGTGCTGAAGAGAAAGCAAAGAGGTTGGGGGGCTTCCCTGGTGGCGCAGTGGTTGAGAGTCCGCCTGCCGATGCAGGGGACACGGGTTCGTGCCCCGATCCCGGAAGATCCCACATGCCGCGGAGCGGCTGGGCCCGCGAGCCATGGCCGCGGAGCCTGTGTGTCCGGAGCCTGTGCTCCGCAACGGGAGAGGCCACAGCAGTGAGAGGCCCGCGTACAGCAAAAAAAAAAAAAAAACAAAAAAAGAGGTTGGGGGCAGGGCTCAGATCCATCAGTTTCTTTTTTTTCATATGCAAGGTTCCACTTTAAGTCATCTTTATGGAAGGGGGAACCTTTCATAAAAACCCAATGCCTTAAGTACATGTTCAAACACTAACACTGAAAACCTGTAATTTTTAGCACCACTGGCTGATGAGAAAGAAACCCTCATGTATATTTTTGTCTCAGTTATTACTGAAGGGTTTATGAGTTCATTATTATTGGAAGGAGGGGGAGGGCACGGGCATGTATCTTGGAGATACTTACCTGATATTCCCCAGAAGCAGCAGAGCATGAGACAATTATAAAATGTAATAAAGTATAATTAGGTTTTACCAAGTTCTTAACATAGATAATGTTAAAAACAAGACAACTGGCCCAAAATGGAGTCACTTACGCCAGGCCCCTCGTCACCAAACCCAGACTTAATAACAGTTTTGGCTCTCCCAGAAATGGAATCTTAAACCAGTCACTCAGAAATTGCCTGGTCGACGCTAGTGACGTTATCGGCCTGAGGGACCCCTGCCATCCCCTAAAGGAAAGCGACCTTGCCCCAATCAGTCCACTTTTTCCTAGCACAACTTCCTTGTTCCTGTTCCCTTCTACCTTAAAAGTCTTTCATTTTGTACAGCTCCTCGGAGCTCCCTTCTGTTTACTACCTGGGATGTTGCTGGATTCAGGAATCGTTGAATACAGTCCATAAGATCTTTCTAATTCACTCAGTGGAACTTTGCTTTTTTAACAATATTAAGGAAATGTTCTAAATGATTTTTTTCACTCTCCTGAGGTATTATTTCAGAAGGCTGAACAAATTGTTTTCAGAATTTCGGTGACAAAGTGTTCCTGTGTAACACTTTTATATGCAATGAAACTGGATGATCTGGCAGTAACAGAGAGGTACCAACTAATTGCATTGTTAGCATTTGTATGTCTATAGGTACTCCATAAAATATATACTTAACTTTAAATAAATATCATATATCTATTGTTTCAAACTATTCCATCCTTGTTCTCTGTTACCCACTGACATAGAATGCCTCTATTATCAAGTTCTGCTAAGGGGTGATTTCTGATTTTTAAAAGTTTGTTTTAGTACAGTACAGGGAACTATACTTAATATTTTGTAATAACCTATAAGAGAAAATAATATGAAAAAGAATGGGTGTGTGTACGTATACGTGTGTGTGTGTGTGTGTGTATATATATATATATATATATATATATATATATATATATATATACTGTGCTATACACCTGAAACTAACACAATATTGTAAATCAACTATATTTCAATTAGAAAACAACCTTGTTTTAAAGTGGGTGTTGTTTCCTAAGCACTGACCATTGAGAGCATTTGTATCAATGGGATACAGCATTTATATTAAAGCTGTACCTAGGACACTGCCACCCCTCTAACTTCATCTTCCTCCACTGCATGTCCAGTGTACACAAGGCACTTCGGGGGGTGCTGATGATGCAGCAAAGAACAAAACAGCTCCTAACATCTTGCTCCAGCGAGGCGTCATCCATCCTCCCGGGGCCAGGATACCTGCCCCAACAGTCTACAGGATATATCCCCACAGTCTCCCCATTTACCTACACCACACCTCCTCGGTTACCAAGACTTCAGTCCTAAGGGTAATTCTTTTTTTAAATAAATTTATTTATTTATTTTTGGCTGAGTTGGGTCCTTGTTGCTGCGTGTGGGCTTTTCTCTAGTTGTGGCGAGCAGGGGCTACTCTTCCCTGCGGTGCGCGGGTTTCTCATTGCGCTGGCTTCTCTTGCTGTGGAGCACGGGCTCTAGACGTGCGGGCTCAGTAGTTGTGGCGCACGGGCTTAGTTGCTCCGCGGCACGTGGGATCTTCCTGGACCAGGGCACGAACCCGTGTCCCCTGCATTGGCAGGCGTATTCTTAACAGCTGTGCCACCAGGGAAGCCCTTAAGGGTAATTCTTTAGAAAACAAGATTCTTCTAGTTTATCACAGGATGGAAAAGAGTAACAAAGACAAGACAACAGAGGTTGTCTAGGAATTGCAGTCTGCACAACAGGTGACAGCGTCGCACGCGATTTCACGGATGTGGAGTGAGAGGACTCCAAGCTAGTTAGTTAGGCTTCTTTTCAATTCCTCATGACATTTGTACCTTTATTTCTCCATTCAGAAATAAAAGAGAGGGAGAGAGTGATACTAATTCTTTCATCATATCTTGTTTCAAAGCTGTGAAGCCCCATGAGATAAGGTCTCTTATTTCAAAAACATGTCCTGGGATCCTGGTAGTGAAGCAGCTTTGGAAGGTTTAGAATTTCACTTACAGTAGCAGTACAGGGCCGGGGAGGAAGGTACAAGAAACAACGGAGTCCTCCTGACAATCACAGTGGTGAGGCTTATCATAAATCATGGCCACGTGCATTCGTGAGTTTGTCACTGTTGTAAGCATTTTTTATGGATTAAGGCATTTCACCTTCAGAACCACCTGGGATATGAGGCAGAACAGGATATATCCCCACAGTCTCCCCATTTACCTACACCACACCTCCTCGGTTACCAAGACTTCAGTCCTAAGGGTAATTCTTTTTTAAATAAATTTATTTATTTATTTTGGCTGAGTTGGACTGATGCTCAGTCCCACTTTTTGGATGAGGAAACTGAAAAAAGAGGTTAAGAAACTTGGCCTAGTTCACCTGGCTAGGAAGGAATAGAATCATAAATTGAATCCTCGTAGGCCAGCCTCAGCTTTTCAATGCCTACACTAGGCTGCCTTATTTCTATGCCCTGTTACTGCAAAAAGCATCCTTAGAAATGTTATCCTGGATGTTTTTCACAGCAAAGGTTTGACAGATAAAGACACTGCAGTTAAGAGGACTGACACCTTTACCAAGGTTACTAAAGGAGAGATATGGGAATGCAACCTAAGTTTTCCCTCTGTTTCTGCTGTATAATTAAACCCCTGTCATCTAAGAACTCGGTATGTACTGAGATCTAAAATTCAATATGCCAGTGACAGGCACAGCAAAATCATTTTAATTCCTTGGGTATTAACACGGCACCGGGGATGGAGAGGGGAACAAAACTTTGGTGATTTTGCTCAAAGTCACCCTCAAATGGCAAGAGAGAGACGTGGCCTCCTGGCTCCCTGGCCTTGCCTGCAGGAGCTCCAGCCACAGGCCCCGTGCTGACCTCCGCGAGCCTGTCCTGGGCTTCCTATACAATGGCATTAATTAGCTTACTAGGAAAAAAAAAAAAACTTGAAGAAGCAAGCAGGGGTGTTGACCTTAAAACTCAAAGGAAACAATGAACAATGACCTATGCGGTGAAATAAAGAACACAACTGCAGGAGCTCTAACCATATTCCTTCAGGATATTTCAATGCCTTCAGGATATTTACTGCTTCAAGTCTACATTTGTGAAGATTTCACTGCGTAAGGACTTATTTTCTCCTGAAATCAAACCTGTCTCATTATTTTCCAGCATATCAGCCTCGTGAATGGCTCTCTACTTTAATTAACTGCCTTTTATATCATTTACTTACTGTAGTTGCTGAATCTGGTTAATTATTCAAGGGGGCAGAGGGAAGACATGTAGACACATTACCAAGAATGCAGAAAAAGGAGCGCTGGAAGTATGAGTGGGCAGCCCCGGAAGCCCGGGCTCATCCATCAGGCTGCCCCTCATCATCTCCACCTGGATGTTTATTGCAATTCTCAAGCTTACAAAAGATTTCCTCGATTCTCCCTTTCAGTCTATTTTCAGCCCAGCAGCCAGAGCGATCCTCTTAAAAAGTCAGTCAATTATATCTGAAATGAATATCATCTTAGATGTCAACTACACCTCAAAATTAAAAAATCAAATCACATTTCTCAAAACCTACCAAGTGGCTTCCTTTCTCTCTCAGTGTAAAGCTGAAGTCATCACAGTGGAATCCAGGTCCTGCATGACGTTAGGGCCCCTCTGGCCTCAGCCTCCTCTGCTGCATCAGTGCACTGGTCTGCGTGCGGTTCCTCAAGTTCACTGGACACCCTCCCACCTCGGGGCCCTGGGCGCCATCTGGAGCATCCAGACACCCGTGTGGCACTCATCGACTTCCCATTGTTAGGTGAATGTGACCTGCTTGGTGAGGCTTCCTTTCCTCTCCTTCCCTCCCCTATTGAGAATGGCAGCTTTGTCTCCTGCCATTCCACTCACCTCCCTGCCCTATTTCTGTCCCCATGTCACACACTGTATCTACTGTCATAACGTACTCTGTTCATGGCTGTATAGATGCCCCCTCTGCAGTGTGAACGGCATGAGGACAAGTCTGAGTCTGTTCTGTCCACACTCAATTTCCAATGCATAGAACACCACCGGGCACATAGCAAGTGCTCAATGTGTATTTCTTGAATTAATGAATAAAGGAATGAATGAATGAATAACAGAATTTCATTTTGCAAAATAAGGAAAAGAGACTAGATGGAATGACCAACTATGCACTTGGCTACGTGGGGACAGTAAGAAGCCTGATGTGGTCGGATGCACAACAGCCTGATGTGGAAGCCTGATGCACATTAACGGCCTGACGTGGTCAGATGCTCTGGCAAAGATAAATAACAGTGAAATTGGTTCTAGATATGCTGGCCCAAAGGAACCAGGCATGATGTTTACCCTGATGCAGTAGAGTAGTCATGCAGTAAAGACAGACTTTAGTATTTGTTTCTCAACTTTCAATCCCCCCAGATCCACAGGCCATTTGTAAACATTCCTCGTCTCCATCCTTCTATTCCACTGTCCATAGTTATATCCAATAGACTCTAAGCTCATATCCTTCAGCCAGGTGTCTGTGGGCAGGTAACTTCACCTTTCTATGCCTCTTTACAGAGAAAAGAATCATTTGGTTTCCACCAAGCAAATCGCACTTCCAAAGTCTAGCAGATGTTCCTCTGGAACCTCCCCAGAGACAGGATGGAACCTGCAGATGTTGGGGAAGGGGGGGACCACTCTTTTCCCTTCTACTCCAAGATCCATTCTTTGCCTCTGGCCCACAGTCATTTCAGAAGAGAAGTTACCTCTTAGAAGGAACCGAAGGCCTTATTACCTAAGGGGGCAAAACGTTTAGGAGGGAGAAGTTATCACTCCATTCACCGTGGTGGTTATAAGTGGTGGTAAAGCTCACTTCTGCTCTTAGGTCCAACACCCACAGCTGCCACCTCCCCAGGTAGTTAACAGGGACAAAAAAATCGAAAAAACCCCAAAACAACAACTACTCGGCAGCTTTGGTGTCACATTGTTTCTCTGTACCTGAGAAAGTCCTCATGCCAACAACTTTGAAGATCACCATGAAAGAGTATTTTGCTCCTGCTTTATAGTTCGTGGTTGATTAGATTACTGAGGGGCTAATATTTTTTCAGCTCAGGAACATTTGTTCTTACAATTTTATGTTTATATTTAGCAACCTTGCACCTTCTCATGCCTGTCACCATCATTCTTAAGCAAGACTTTTACTCAGAAGCGTCACTTTAAGGATAAAAGCTAGGTCTTCAGACCTGTTCCATGTTACTTCCTACTACAAATGGAGTGACAACGTGTCACTTCCTTCCTACAGACTCTCCATGTAGAGCTGACTATAAAACAAGACTTTCAAAAAACATTTGATTGCTTAAGTAATTTATTTAAGAGCAGATTCACATACTGAAAAGAAAAAACAAAATCCTAAAGTATGGACTTAGGAAGAATATACCCACATAAGTTGAATCAGGTATCATATCCGATTCATTCAATACTCAAAAAAAAAAAAAAAAAATCTATTATTCCCCAGGAAACCAAGTTAAACCAGAATGCTAGGGCACTAAACACTTTTAGAAACATGGAAGTAAAAGGGATTCTCAGAGGAATGCAGCCTCCAGTAAAATACACTTAGATACACTGAGAGAGAGAGAGAGAGAGGAGGGGGGGGAGGGAGAGAGGGAGGGAGGGAGGAAGGGAGGATGGGTGTTTAGCTTTCTCTCCAAAATCCTCACAGACATATATCCTATAAATTGTTTATCTTTTAGGGAAATTTTCCAGACATGGGATTATATAACTTTTAAAGCTGGAAGGTCTGTCAAGTTCATTTAGTCCAAGAACTTGACCTTACAGATGGGAGCATTGGGCTCCGAGGAGAAGAACAAGTCGTGGTCAAGCAGATGGGACGAGTGGGGCCTCCAACTTCGTCCTCTGTGTTTTTCTCGGTAACCAAAGTTGGAGACAACCTGCCTTACCACACTCTCTTTGCAGAATTCCAGAATTTGCTTAGAGTTGAAAAAGACTGAGAACTCACTGTCTCATTCTGAAACTGTGAATGTGCAAATCGTATCTATGCATTCAGGCCACTGTAAATAGGAACCTGACATAAGAGCAATCGGGGGGGGGTAATATTCTTATGAAAATAAATAAAACCCCTTTTAGTATCAATAGGGGGATCTGGGAAAAGTATACGAAGTTGCGGCTGGCTGTGGCTTCACTGCATCCACTGAAAATAAACTTTGTGATCGCTTATATGGAGGCGAGTCAGAAAAGAAAGAAAGAAAAAATCGGCAATATTCTCATGAAACACTGTATTCTAAGCTCCTTTGTTTAACACAAAAGAACACTCCTAGATCTTACAGCAGTGGGCTTTTAAAACATTTGTGCTTTCGCTGTAAACCAGTAGCTAAGAATGGGAAGGTGAATATTCAAAACAAAACAAAGCAGTCAGGTTTACCTTCAAATTCAAAAAGAATAGTTTTTGCAGAATTCAAATGCAGCCACGGAAGATAAAACATTTGCTGCTGGTGAGACAAAGCACACTGCCCCAGATGTCAGTGTTAGTTATCACCGGAGAGCTGAATATCAGAAACCAATTCACATCTCACAATAGCTGTGCCCCTAATCGTAAGCCACCTTTTTTTTCCTTAAACAAACTCATATTTTCCTCACATTTGAGAATTTTTGAGGCTGAATGCTTTCAAGACACCTGGAGATTGACCTTCAGATTCAAAGTACCATAGCAGTTAAAGATTTTTATCAACAAGCCCAGCGCTGGTGGCTGGCATTTGAAATCCCTGGGAGAAGAGAAAGGCAGGAAACTGATGCAGTAAGCACGGTGTGCAGTTATGTATCAGCAGAGACTCACCCACTTGCTCCGCTCCCAGGGAAGTAGCAAAGGACCGTTCATTAACGCAGTAAAGTCTCATAAAAGAAAAATCCTAGGAAACACAGTCATGGGCTGTGCAGTAAGATTTTATGGCCATTCAACTCCATCCATCCAGCCCTAAACTAACCTTTTCCAGGATGCTATGAAGAGTTACAAAAGAAGAAGCAAAAGATAAGTTTCAGTGAGAAAAGGAAAATGGTATTATGAAACATTCAAACATTGCAAACAAAAGAGAGAGTTCTTAGAACTCTTATTATCAAAAGACATTTTTCCTGATTCTAAGGTGATTATGGTTCAGGCTCTCAATACTAATGACTTTGGACCAGAATAAGCATAAATACTGATCCAATCCCTGGTTGATTTTGCTAAACACAAGACTAAATTCCTTTGGAATTCAACTAAATTCCAATAATTCCTTCCACTTATATTTGTATTTTGTACACCATTTCTACCTTTTTAAAATAATTTTTTGGGGTCTTTACTTTTTAATTGAAGTGTAGTCGATTTACAATGTTGCATTAGTTTCAGGTATACAGCAAAGTGGTTCAGTTATACGCATATATATATATATATATATATATATATAAATCTATTCTTTTTCAGAGTCTTTTCCATTTTAGGTTATTAAAACATATTGAATATAATTTCCTGTGCTATACAGAAGATCCTTGTTGTTTATCTGCCTTATATATGGTAGTGTGTATACGTTAACCCCAAACTCCTAATTTATCCCTCCCCACCCCCCCCCCCCGCTTTCCCCTTTGGTACCCACAAGTTTGTTTTCGATGTCTGTGGGTCTTTTTCTGTATTATAAATAACTTCATTTGTATCATTTTTCTTTTTAGATTTCCACATATAAGCGTGTTTCTACCTTCTTCTGTTCTCAGGGTCAGCACTCTGTCTACCACCTCTGGGTCAGTCCCTCCCTTCCTCCCTTCCCTTTCTAAAGTTTGTATGCTTCAGAGAAGACAAAAATAAGTCTCTGGTAGGTAACATCTCACATTTCATCCTGCCTCCCCTCTTTCTCATCCCTTGATGCACAACCAGTTTGAAGATCAAGACCTATGTAATGTGTCCCCATTGTGCTACATAAGGCAGAGACAGTTCATAGGAGAGAGGGAAGGCTTATCCATGGCAAATGTTGCCCAGGAGATTCCTTCTTCTCAAGACCTGGAAGTTGGAATCCTAATTCCTAGAAATTATTCTTCTCTCTAAGTGCCATGATCCGCAGGTACCCTATTTTTGCACAAAGAGGTACTTCTGTTGATGGCCCCAGTTATCAACAATTAAATGGAAACCAAAACTTTGGAGCTGCAAGGTTGATTAGAGATGGATCAACTGGTCCAAACTGTCTTGAAGTTGAGGACGTTCATATGCAGAGAAGGTAAATACCATGCCCATCATTGCCCAGCTTGTTAGCAGAAAACTGATAGCTCAAGATGTTAATTCTGAGATACCCAACTGCTGGTAATTGAGTCTGATCTAATATCTACATATTACTAGACTCAACCATGACCCATCCAAGACATCACTCTTACCTCTAGTCAACTTGTCCTGCATTTGGGAACACATCCAGAATCTAAAATAATGCTTACTGTCAATCACATTCTTTATATTTTCCAAAAGACAGACTATGAGACCACATTCTGAGGTCCATAAGCAAGAAATCATAAAAAATTTAGCATAGTTTTACATAAATAGGCACATCTTGGCCTGTTCCAGTCTATGGAAATTGGGGAGCAGTTGAGGTTAAAAAAATTTTTCCCATCTTGACTCTATGTCCTAATTCTCACAGAAACACCTTGAATCAAGAAATGTTTTGTAGTGACCCTTGATTTTTTGACAGCTGTAGAAACACAATTGAATAAGACGTGACCTAAAATAGCTTATATGCAGGAATAGTAACATACAAAAGCATGAATCATGACAGTCTGCAGTCAAGTGCTAAACTTCCAGGAATAGAATGCAGTTCAATGGAACAAGATCTAGGAAGACAGGCAGAGCCTTTAAAAGGCAGAGAGGGAGAAACCATAAACAAAGGCCCCAAATTAGCAGGATGGACCAGGGAAGAAATCAAACTGAGCTGGACAAAGCAGAGAAGAGGTGCTGAGGCAGCCTGAGAGATAACGTAGGAATTTGTTTCAGGCGTTCCAGACAGAAACCCCAGAGCAGGGATTGAGATTTAATACATTATGGAATAGAGTACATGTCCAAGTTTATCAATCCTTTAGATTGACCTCTGCCACAATTTATTGAACCTGTTTGGGAAGCAGAGGTGGAAACCAGGGAGGTGACAAATGAAAACAAAAACTTGTTTTCATGAGTCCTAAATTGCAGATTTCTGAGTTTTTTTTTTTTTTTTTTTTTTTTTTTTTTGCTGTACGCGGGCCTCTCACTGCTGTGGCCTCTCCCGTTGCGGAGCACAGGCTCCGGACACACAGGCTCCGCGGCCATGGCTCGCGGGCCCAGCCGCTCCGCGGCATGTGGGATCTTCCGGGATCGGGGCATGAACCCGTGTCCCCTGCATCGGCAGGCGGACTCTCAACCACTGCGCCACCATGGAAGCCCAGATTTCTGAGTTTTTAATTCATGCCTTTATTCAGCAAAATATTTCTTCTCCATCATCTTGTCAAGGAAATTGGTTTTTTTTTCTTACCTTTTGTTCTGATTTTCTTTTTTTTTTTTTTTTTTTTTTTTTTTTTTTTTTTTTTTTTTTTTTGCGGTATGCGGGCCTCTCACTGTTGTGGCCTCCCCCGTTGCGGAGCACAGGCTCCGGACGCGCAGGCTCAGCGGCCATGGCTCACGGGCCCAGCCGCTCCGCGGCATATGGGATCCTCCCAGACCGGGGCACGAACCCGTATCCCCTGCATCGGCAGGCGGACTCTCAACCACTTGCGCCACCAGGGAGGCCCTTGTTCTGATTTTCTTTCAAATTGACTTCAATTACTTATATACATATATTTTTCTTTTTTACACTAAACTCATTAGTGACCATTGTTTTCCCTATCTTGCAAAGTTCCAGCTTTGAGCATGAAAAGAAAAGCAACATCAATGAAACTCAGCATCTTCCCGCCACAGTCTGACCTACCCTGAAGTCCAGGCCATTTCACATAAATCATTTCCACATGTCTCAAGTCTAAAGGCAAGGCTGAGAGATGTTACTACTTAAATCTCAGTTGAGGTGATACAAATTAAGGTTTTCCCCAAAGAAACTAAATATAAACGTAAGTTTTTAAAAAAAATTTTGCCGAAGAAAAAGAAAATACAAAAGTCACCATGTTTAATGTAAAACGTTATAGACTTTTATCTAGAAAATTTCAACTAATTCTAAGGAAATTCACCGTCAATTGTCCTTATTTAGTTTCTTTGGCAAAAGAATGAAAGATTAGATTTTACTGTGCCACCCAATCATTCACCTTAATATTCATGTGTAAGAACACAGACTGGAGGAAAGCACAGTGTGCTCTGACAACTCAAGGCAACATACAAGCATGCAGATGCTAATGCAAGTTGAACCCCTGACTTTCCACATTACTCAAGCAAATCATTTGATGCTCTGCCCTTCTGACCAGCCCTGTGGGAACACCTTGTCAAAAGCAATCCTAGCAATAAAAATCATACTTCTGTACATAAGTTCTACTACTTCAAAGGGACTCATTTTACTTCAATATGTTCTGTAAAATTTACTGTGACTTACTCAACTTAGAATTCTTAGGTGAAGAGTGAGTGTGTGTGTGTGTGTGTGTGTGTACACAGGCACACACATCATGATTAACTAAGGTTTTTATTTTACAATTACATGTCTTTTATGCCAAAGCTTTGAACAATTATGTTGGATTGTATTAATCTCTCCTGAGAGATCCTGAAGTAGTGAAATTACATCAGTCATTGAAAACGTACCCCCCTTGAAAAGTAGAACAAGCTATGAAGACAACTGGACTATTCTTGGTTTTGAATGCAAAGCTTCCTTTACAGTCCAAGGACACAAGGAAACGTGACATGACCAAGAGAAGGGATGAAGTCAGCTGGAAAGGAAGAGCAGGGATGTCATGTCTGGGTCCTCTCCCCAGCACAGAGCAAATGTGAAGAGCACTGTCAAAGCTCCCAGAGTGTGACTCTGGCATTGATTCTGACTGAGGGAAGGAGCAGAAATAACATACTGCGAAGGACTGTATAATGGTGATGTATTTATCTCATTTCAGGGGGAAGGGAACCATGCAGAGAGCAGAGTAAAGAGGTTACTTATGTTGATACTTTGAGAACTTTGAAAGTACAGGATACTGAACTGCCAGGGTAAGCAGAAAGGTGTCGTGATCCATAACAAGGAGATAAGAGAAATGTTGAACAAGATGTCCAAATGATATGAAGGATGCTTAAAGCATCAACATGGCCAGATGGACCATTATCTGACTTAGGGACTGGAGAAGGGCACTCAGCTGAAGTCCTCTAGTTCTGAAGGGAAAATAGAGCCTGATGCTAACTCGTCTGGTTGTGAATATAAATACCAGGTGACTTAGCAGCATCTGGCTAAACACCTAGGGCTTAATATGGAAATTGTCCTATCTTAGAATTGTGAACAAAACCTTGTTTTAAAACCATAATTGGGAATTCCCTGGAAGTCCAGTGGTTAGGACTCCACACTTCCATTGCAGGGGCCATGGGTTCAATTCCCTGGTTGGGGAACTAAGATCTCACAAGCCATGGGACAAAAAAAATGTTATAAATAAAAAATAATAATAAAACCATAATTATTAAAGAAAGGTATCAGTCGAATCACTTACTTCTCTCAACAAACTGTCTCCCAGAATTTTTATAAACTCTGATTTAAGACCCAAAGTTCTATTACTCTCCCTTGATTAATTTACTTTCAGAATTTTCTGGTCCTGTGATACCCGTTGACTTCCTATCTTCCAAAATATAAACTAACCAAGCAATCGGTAAACCCTTAGGAACAAATGTGATCATCAACATGAAAGGAATTATAAAAAAGTATTTATTGGCCACTTCATTTTCTATTTCCTTATTAAGTAATTGTTATAGACTGTGACAGGAATTGTACATACATTTTTTAAAAACGGCTATGTCAAATTCTGTCAGCAAAAAACAAATTTTTTTTTTTTTTTTTTTTGCTTGAAGAAGCATGTGACTCATCTGATCCATGTTATCAACCAAAATTCAGGGGTAAGTTAGCCTTGAAAACGTTCCCTAGAAGAGCCAAGTTTGTATTTAGGCAAAATTAAGACTCCTGTTTTCAATATAATAGGCAAAACCATCTTTTTTTTTTAACATCTTTATTGAAGTATAATTGCTTTACAATGGTGTGTTAGTTTCTGCCGTATAACAAAGTGAATCAGTTATACATATACATATGTTCCCATATCTCTTCCCTTTTGCGTCTCTCTCCCTCCCACCATCCCTATCCCACCCCTCTAGGTGGTCACAAAGCACCGAGCTATCTCCCTGTGCTATGCGGCTGCTTCCCACTAGCTATCTATTTTACGTTTGGTAGTGTATATATCTCCATGCCACTCTCTCACTTTGTCACAGCTCACCCTTCCCCTTCCCCATATCCTCAAGTCCATTCTCTAGTAGGCCTGTGTCTTTATTCCCGTCTTACCCCTAGGTTCTTCATGGCTTTTTTTTCCCCCTTAGATTCCATATATATGTGTTAGCATATGGTATTTGTTTTTCTCTTTCTGACTTACTTCACTCTGTATGACAAGACCATCTCTTGATGATTTACCCTTCCCAAAGTTTCCATTTCTGAAGGACAGGTAAATTGATTTGGATTCTATTTTATATTCCATTTCCCCACAGCCAGTAAGACTTACCAAGCATCACTTTTACCATTTCCTATCTAAGGGAAGAAAAATATAACTACCAAAGATAAGTGAGAAAAGTGAAAAAATATATAATCTTAAAATATTAAATACTGCAACCAAGTTATAATGACTTGGGAAAAAAGTCATAAAACTTGATTGATTTCACTTCAATTATTTTCCAACTGATGATTCATTATAGCAATACCACATCTTTAGATCTCCCCATCTTTAGAACCCTGAGGGATCTTAAATCTTGCAGTATTAGGAAGAATGGGAGACAAGCAGAGACTCTTCCAACCTTCTTTTCCCTCTCCTAATACTAATCTTATGAAACACTGAAGTTATAGCTGCTTTTCAAGTTAGTTGTTTGAACAAGATGGGTTTGAATTGAGTAGGTCCACTTATACATCTTACACACGAATATTTTTCAATAAATATAGTACCTATGTTTTCATTTTACAGATCTTTAGATTAACTAAGTGTGGGTGAAAGTTTGTGGTCGATTAGAGATCACAAGACGTGGAATCAAAAGAATCAGTGTTTGAGTCCTGATTCTACCCAAACTGTTTCAGCTTCCTGCCTTTGGGTGAGTCATTTAGCAATTCCTTTGTTTCAGAGGCAGAGGCGGCAGTATTCAGATTTTCAACTGCAAGGAGGTCGGTGGCCCTAACACCCCTGCATTATTCCAGGGGCAACTATACACACATCTGAAGGTAGTATTTGTACATATGTGCAAGTCATCAATGATCTGGGTTTCAGACAATGTCTGGGCCACAACTGCATTCAAGGACTCCTAGCAATCATTCACCCTCCATAGGGTGCGGAGCTGAGCCCAGCAGCAGGGGCTGAGGTTGGAAGGAGGAAAAGCAGAGGAGGAAATGCAGGAGAGAGAAGCAAGGGAAGCAGAGGGGGAACTGGCGAGAGGAGCCTAAGGTATATGAGTGTGGAACATGGAATAAGCCCAAAGAAATAGTCCTTTACTGTTTTCATCTGCAAGATCTCTTTAAAAAGTCATTTAGACCAAAGATCTTAAAAGTCCTCATTTAAGATGTGGTACATATATACAATGGAATACTAGTCAGCCATAAAAAAGTATGAAATAATGCCATTTGTAGCAACACAGATAGACCCAGAGATTATCATACTAAGTCAGAAACAGAAACACAAATATCATATGATATCACTTATATATGGAATCTAAAATATGACACAATTGGACTTATCTACAAAACAGAAACAGACTCACAGACATAGAGAACAGACTTGTGATTGCCAAGGGGGGGCTGGGGGAGGGAAGGATAGGGAGTTTGGGGTTAGCAAATACAAACTAGTATATATAGGATGGATGAACAACAGGGTCCTACTGTGTAGCACAACGAACTATATTCAATATCCTGTGATAAACCATCATGGAAAAGAATATGAAACAGAATATTATATATATATGTATAACTGAATCACTTTGCTATACAATAGAAATTAACACATTGGAAATAAAAAAAATTTTTAAGTCCACATTTAAAAAATGTTATTTAGAAGACAGTAAATTAGACCTGTGCCTAAATCACAAACAAGTTGGATACTTTGGGGTACAGAAGAAAGAGAAAAATTATTCATTAATTAGAGACAAATTACTCATTATTTAAGTCTGTCAACTTTCTCCCTATAAATGGTGGAGAGAAGATTTTGGTCTGAAAATTTCTACTGATATCACCTATTCAGTGGCAGTAGTGGTCAGGCTCAGTGTCTGGGCCTGCATCACTCAGAAGGAGGAGGAAAGTAATCTCTAAAAATAAACCAATTTCCACAGCAATGTAAGTATCCTCTTGAGATTTCCTGGGTTGGGTACTTGACCTGTATGTGGTTACACAGAGTAACACCTGATATTTAGCATCAAGGTTAATGCACTTTGATAGATAATATAAATGATAGAAATAATAATATAAAGAACAAAAATAATCTAAACAGTCAACTTTTGTCAAAGGGCCGATGGCACTCTTACCAAGTAGACAGGTGCATTAGTGAACCAGACATTCCCCCAAACAAAACATCTACTGCCCATCAGAATAATCTCTATTAAGTCTACTGCTATCTTTTATTGTTCTATTTTATGCCTATTCTCTGTTACTTTTCTACAGGTGCCAGCCTATAATACTGAGGACAAGTACTCCTTTGAAGATGAAACAATTTTATGTAATAACAAGAACGTGATCTTGAAAACCAAGGAAACAATGTACAATTTCAGGATCATATAAGTTGAAGAAAAAGGGGTATTTATTTTGTCATTAGCTATTTAATAATGCATTTACCAGGGGCTTCCCTGGTGGCGCAGTGGTTGAGAGTCCGCCTGCCGATGCAGGGGACGCGGGTTCGTGCCCCGGTCCGGGAGGATCCCACGTGTCGCGGAGCGGCTGGGCCCGTGGGCCGTGGCCGCTGAGCCTGCGCGTCCGGAGCCTGTGCTCCGCAACGGGAGAGGCCACAGCAGTGGGAGGCCCGCGTACCACAAAAAAAAAAAAAAAAAAAAAAAAAAAAAATAATGCATTTACCTTTGTCTGAAATAGAAAAGAAAATAAATTGGCATTACCTTCTTTAGGGACATTTGTTCTAGTTTATTTTGCTATGCATAGACATATTAAATATAAATGAAATTTGATATGGTTAAGTTGCTTTTGTTACTTAACAGTCATATTTTGAAATAAATATCAGATATATATTTTATATGGGGGAGGTGAGTGAGAATCCTTCTCATGCCTTTTACAGAACATCAAATTCTCAGGAGAAAACAGATCTGTGCTGCTTTGCCCCAAGATGCAATAGCATCCTCAGCAGATAGGTAAATGGTAAAAGGCTAAATTTATGATTACACCAGAGGCAAAGTCTGGATTCCAATGATCTCATCAAGCAGTCATGATGAGGCATGGTGAACTGGGTGATATCTCATATTGCCAAAAAATGGACAGAGATTAAGCAAAATAAAAAGGCATTAAGAAAGGATTGGAAAGTCTTGGCTACAAAGTAGGCCATCTGAAAAAGACTGAGCATTTTAATTGGCTTCACACTCAAATGCATCAAAGGTATGACATGGCTTACCAAAAAGGTAGCACAGGTAGACGGTATTCATGGAATGAGAGTACGGAAAGGAAAAACACCAATCTCTTGGTACCCTGATTTTTTTCAGGAAGCAACCAGGATATTCAATTCAGTTTTTGGACTCCCATTTCCAGTGGTGCATTGAAATCTAGAAGACATTCAGAGGATGTGCATGATGGGGACAGGATGGAAAATATGTCATCGGGGATGGGGAAGAAAGGGAGTAGCTGCTTAGTCTGAAAAGGAGACAAATTCAGGAAAATAAGAGAGCATCCAAGTGTGACTCTGTGCCTCCCTTGATCCCCAACTTCCACAAATATAAAGTGACCACACACAGCACTCAGGGCCTTCATGACTTTACCCCCCCACCCCCCCGCCATTTCCACCCCAGTCCTCTGTTCTCCCCTTGAACTGTAACTCCTGCACTACGGGAGCCAACACACAGCAGGATGCCTCCCTGCTTTTGTGCTACTATTCCTTTTCTTAAGGTGCCCTTTCACCTCTGCATTCCTTCTTCCTGGGATAACTCCTCATCTTTAACACTCAGATCAAACTTATTTACTCTTGAAAACATTTTCGCCCCCTCCTCTACTTTCCATCTCCCTGCCCCATCCAGAGTCTCTCCTCTGTGATTCTACAGTATCCTTAGCACACTTATAGCATATACTTAATTATAATGATCCACGTATAACTTCTGTCAGCAGGGGAACTGGAAAGCAGAGATTCAACCTAACTTCTAATGGCTGTGAATGACTTTAGCTGAGTTGAGCTGAATGTCCGTGATATTAAAAGGTGAATGAGCTTCCATCAACCACAAATATATATTGAATTCCTATTAAGGGCCAAGCAGTGAGGCAGTGGGCTAAGTTAGCTAATACCAGAGACAAAGAAAGCGAGTAGATACTCATCTCAGTAATGCAACAACTTTTTTTTTAATAATTTTTTTTTTACCAAAATCAAACACTTATTTATTTATTTATTTGGCTGTGCCGCGCAGCAAGTGGGATCTTAGTTCTCCGACCAGGGATCAAACCTGCACCCCCTGCATTGGAAGCACAGAGTGTTAACCACCGAACCACCAGAAGTCCCTGGAACAACTTTTAAATAATGAGGTCTGCTTGGAAATGGAATAGAACACCTAGTAAAGAAGTTTGTTCACCATCATTGAAAGTGTCAGGAACACCACATAAAAATTAGTTCATAATTGGGAGGCTGTATTAGAGCATTAGGAACTTTCTAAGAGGCCTCCCAACACTAAGATGCTACAGTGTCTTCTGCTATACTTCTTGTCAAAGGTGAGAGAAACATATCCATTTGCATCTTTCAATAACATAGCGATAGCTATGCAGTTCTACATTTAGTTAAACTAAAGTACTCAAAGAAAGCTTTTGCTGCAGGGTATCACAATACAGCCAGAAAACAAACTGCTAAAATGTGAGCTAGTACTTAGCACTTCTAATTTCCTTAACTAATGAAGTAAAAGCATTTCCTGTGCAATTTCTGTGTACGTGTGTGTGCACCATCTGTGTGTGCAAACATGCAGTTAAATGTTTGTCTAAGTTCTATTATCAGAAATTACAGATGACAAAATACTGCACACTTGCAATGTACTCCTGCATTATCATCAAAAGTGGCCACATTTAAGAACAAATAAAAGGAGAGAATGCATTTTGTACTAAGTGACACTAAATTGAATAACTATTAGCATTTAATGACATGCAGTGAAACAGGAACAAAACTGCCCATTGTTCAAATGAACTACTGACTCAGGGTCCAAATAAGAAAGGGAATAGATTTCAAAACCTCACAGATGCAGCAGTATGCAGGCAATTTGTGGGCAGCAGAGCAGGGTGGTAATAAGCAAGCACTGTGTGCCCAGTCTCTCGGGCTGGGACCAGTGACCTACAGCTGTGTGCTCCTGGGCAACTCACTTAACTCCAGTCTACCTCAGTTTCCATAACTGTAAAATGAGGATAATATCACCTACCTAATAGATATTTGAGGAGCACTGAATGAGATAAGCCCTGTAAAGCACTAAGAACAGTGTTGACATGTGGTAAGGATTCACAAATGTAAGCTGTCATGATTGTACCAAGACACATTTTCAAACTAGTGGATCCACAGTTATCAACACAAAGTGAAATGTTATATTCATTGCAGCACTATTTACAATAGCCAAGACATGGAAGCAACCTAAATGTCCATCGACAGATGAATGGATAAAGAAGATGTGGTATACATACATATACAATGGGATAATACTCAGCTACAAAAAAGAATGAAATAATGCCATTTGCAGCAACATGGATGGACCTAGAGATTATCATACTAAGTGAAGTAAGACAGAGAAAGACAAATATTACATGATATCACTTATATGTGGAATCTAAAAAATAATACAAATGAACTTATTTCCAAACAGAAAGAGACTCACAGATATAAAAAAGAAATTTATGGTGCCAAAAGAGAAAGATACAAATTAGGAGTATGGGATTAACAGATACACACTACTATATATAAGGTAGATAACCAACAAGGACCTACTGTATAGCACAGGGAACTATACTCAATATTTTGTAATAACCTGTAAGGGAAGAGAATCTGAAAAAGAAAAAAATGTGTATATGTATAACTGAATCACTGTTCTGTACACCTGAAACTAACATAATATTGTAAATCAACTATACTTCAATAAAAAATAATAAAAAATGAAAAATAAACAAAAAACAAACAAAAAAGCCAAAGTAAAATGTTATTGTTTACGAGTGTTTATTTACAGGATTAGATTCAAAGGTTACAGAATCATGATTGTTCGATACATGTAAATTACATTCCTTCCCATCAAGCTTTTCATTCTCAGGGTAAGAAGCTACCTCATAGCACCGTTAGAATAATGAAATGAATTACTAATGACAAAGAGCTTAGCTGCTGTCGTTATTATTCCTCCCACTTATCAAACATGTAAGACAAATGTATTTAATACTGTAGGTAAAGCTAATCTCTTCTATGTCTATCAATAACTAAGCCTGAATGCAGTGATGGCTTCTGGAAATGAACTGTTTTCAAATGGAGAAGAATAATGGCTAGTGGCTCCCAGAGCTGCAGAGAAGACGGAAAGCGCTCAAATAGTGCAAGGTGAGCTTGAGATTACACACAGGCAATCAGGCAAATGTTCACAGAAACTGCAACAGGTAACTCAAAGAGACAGTGAAATCTCCTCCTGAAGAGAACTGACATGTACTTGGCTGGACGGGGTGGTCATTTCTTACACTGACAGTAGAAACGGGAGGCAGAATAACAGCTCTAAAGGTGCCCATGTCCTAATGCTCAGGACTTGTGGATATTTTAGGCTACATGGCAAAGGGGAATTAAGGTTGCAAACAGAATTATGGTCACTAACCAGCCGATCTTCACATAGGGAGATGATTCTGGATTATCCAGGTTGGACAAATCACAAGGGTCCTGAAAAGTGGAAGAGGGACACAGAGAGATGGCAGGATGAGGAGAACTCAGCCAGCCACCGCTGACTTTGAAGACGGGAGGACCATAAGCCAAGGAATGAGGGCGGCCTCTAGAAGGTGAGGAAGGTAAGGAAATGGATTCTCCCTTAGACCTTCCAGAAAGGTATACAACCCTGCTGATACCTTTGTTTTAGCCCAATCAGACTCATGTCAGCCTTCTGACCCCCTGAACTGGGTAATAATTTGCATTGTATTAAGCCACTCAGTTTGTGGTTATTTGTTATAACAGTGACAGAAAACTAACACAACAGGCATCTTTCTACAATACATTGGTTTTCATTATCTGAAATGCAGCGATGCCTCATGTGAGATTTAATAAAGTCTTACATTAGTTTTAATGAATTCTTACTAAAATGTGTTTCAAGTGTTACATTTAAATATATTCAAATAAAATAAATATGAAGTGCAAAATTAAAGAAAAACATAAAGAATGATTTTATAAATGGTTCTAAAATCTGACTGAGTGCAAAATATATGGCCTAAGATGACAAAGAAAATTTTAGATGAAAAATAATTTCCACTGGAATTCTAAGTTCAGTAAGGGCAGGACCTGTATCTGTTTTGCTCACTTTAACTTGGTAGAACTGGTGCTTAGAACTTTAATATAAATAAATGAATGGATGTACAATTAATCAATCATAGTTTATCGCCACATATACTATGAAAAGTGGGTTATCAAATTTGAAAGGTGTTCCTTGTACACTGTCTTTTCTATTTTTTAATGATTTTTTTCTTTGAAATAGACTGCAGTTACTTTAGAATATTAAACTATATAAACAAGAAGACATGTTTTACAAACATAAACAACCCCCTGCTCATTAAAAAGTTTCATTAATATTGATTGGATCAGTATTATGCTATAGACTAAATGTTCGTATTTGACCAAAAATCTTATGTTGAAACCTAATCCCCAATGTGATGGTACTTAGTGATGGAGCCTTTGGGGAGGTGGTGATTAGGTCATGAGGGTGGAGCCCTCAGGAATGAGATTAGTGCCTTTATAACAGAGACCCCACAGAGCTCCCTCACCCCTTCTGCTATGTAAGGACACAGTGAGAAGATGGCCACCTGTGAGCTAGAGATTGGGTCCTCACCAGACAGAGAATCTGCCAGCATTTTGGTCTTGGGCTTCCCAGCCTTCAGAATTGTCAAAAATAAATTTGTGTTGTTTATAAGCCACTCTGTCTATGGTTCTCTGTTATTGCAGAACTGCCTAAGACATATTATATCATAATGGAAGCTAAGAGTCATTTTCTAATGAAAGTTTCTTTACACAGCACACATGAAGATATTTTCCCACAACTTCTTATAAATTCGTCATATGTGCTTTGTTAAATTACATTCTGGAGGGCATGGTTGTGGTAGGAAAATCAATTACAAAGATAGAAAACCCATAAAGTCCATCCAGCAGGTTCTTATATTTTTCGGGAAAGGTGTTATGACTCCCTGAATCCAGGGAAATACTTATACATTGAACTAAAAATAAAGAGGGAAAAAAGAAGAGGCGGGGAGTCCATCCAAATGCTGTCATCATTCCTCATCCCCACACCCAGGTCCCCTTTAAGGCATCAAATGTCTGTGCCACGTTCAGCTCCCACCATGAGCTCAGATTGTGAGATCCAATCCAGCAAGAAGAAGGGATCCCAGCTGCAATGTTTTCTGGGAAGTACTGGATAAGTCTCACTCTTGGTCCTTGGTGATCTTCCCATCAGTGCTGGATAACTGCCCTTGTAATAACAACTGGTTCGTAAGATTCATCCTCCACTTACATCTACACTTCAACTCTGCATTCTCCCTTTGCCTCCCCCCTGCCTCCTCCTAGTCTGGACTTCTGCCCAGGCTGCCTGCCACTTGGCTTCTCAGCATCCCCACCTTGGGCCAAATCCTGATACTACTTGTTACTCTCACTTGATCATTTATCCTTCAGCTTTTCGCAGTGAAGGACTGGAATGCACAAGAAATGCAGGTGAATCTCGTAGATCTAGATGAACCATGCTAGTCCTTGGGGACTTTGAGCTGAATTGATAGAACCTAAGATTCTGAGTCTTTTGAACTGGTTCTGGAAGCTCACCTCCTGCAGAGGCAAACTGAAAGCAGGGGGAAGGCAGTAGATGGCCGGGATTTCTCCAGGTATAACCAACTGCCACCATGGCCCAAGGCAAAACCATGAAGAAGGCAGAATTTGTCTATGGAATCTTCCATTCTCACCTTTGAATCTCCTTTTGTGCTTTTCACTTGCTTCCCAATGCTCCTCTGGCTGTGCAGTAAATACCTACCTAGAACTTCTCAGATTCCCCCTCCTTTCCCCTGGGCATCAGTTAAAACCCTCTGTCTCAAAGAATGATAGATTTTTGGGTAAGTCTTAATCGGATTAATACAATTAACACTAAATTGTTCTGTAGGTAGAACTCTCCTGTGACATTTTGCTTCCTACAATGTGATTACTAATCTCAATGAGTTAATGGAATGTGAAATTTGTAGAATACATGAGAGATCATTTTGACGAGGGAGTTAATTTTTCTTTTAGCTGATTTTCTAAAATAAATGACATTGACTGTAACTACCCCATCAGCACCAACTCCCAGCACTTCTCTCCGTAAGTACCTCTACTTTCCACCTAACTGTACAATAAACAGCCCTTGATTTAGGAAAGAAGGTGAATTTGAGTTTGCCACAGATAAAGCATAAAGAGATTCCACTAAGTGCTTGCTTGGATGGTCAAGAAAGCCATGACATGGAGGTAGGGAGCCTAGAAAGTCAACACACTGGCAACAAAGGTACAACTGCTCACCTTAAGAACTGGAGGACTCCTACTGACCTAACCAAGTCTGAGTGTCTGACTAGTTAAATGGTCAGTGTAGAACTGTTCAGGGCTGACTAGCCCAGGTCCTTGGCTTCTTTGTTTGTCTGCTCACTTTGTTCCCTATTTCACTACCCATGGGCATGTCCATCAAAAGGCTTAAAGAAGAAGGAAGTCAAGGTAATGATTTCAATTGCTTTTTCACACCTCCAAGAACCCAGGTGGGGAGAAAGTTAAAACCAAACTAAACACTATTTAAGTGAATTTCAGAAGATTACACATATCTATGTATTAGGACAACAGCCATTAAGGATCAACTGCCTTCCAGGCAAAAAAGTGCTCTGGGATATTTTTAAATGAAGACTTCTGGCATCAGCATGTGGGTTATATGTATAACCTTTAGTCATTTATTAGGTAACATATACAAAAAAACCCAAGAGTAAACTTCATATAAATTTGACATTTTGGGCATGTCTGATAACCAGAGACTCATGTCAGGCATGGGTTTGCTAATGTGCTCACTCACTCACTATGTGAATTAACTGAACAACCCTTACTTATCCTACTGCCTCTATTCTCCTTCATTTTTCCCTTTTGCTTGCATTTTTCTTATCTTTATGTATTGATTCGGGACATTTTATGAAAGTAGCTTTACACAAACACAAGACTCCTAGTGAGGTAGGAGATCAATATCTGTTTCTATCACTGTAATGTAAGGTAAATGTATATATATACATATATACACATATATATATCTTATGAATCTAATATTTCAGTCATCTGCTGTCTAGATACTATGATTAATGCGAGGCTACCTGCACACTAGCTCTGCTAATCTTTGGAACTTCTAATTTGTAGCAGAGATGAAGAGGCTATCGGTGAGAAACTATAAAGATTTCTTGCTACTTATCTTTCCCTTTCAGAAACATTTTATTTATCATAAAATCACTTCGGCTAAATTCTACCATTACATTGTCTGCTTATCATGTGTAACAAGGAACTTCTCCCCACTTACATTTTTTAAGAAACAATTACTAGGGTTGTAAGATATGTTGAAACCATAAAATCCAAGTTTGCACCCAAAGGAAGTATTCCTGTCAGATGGTGTGTCACTTATCGAGAGCTACAGAACAAATGACTTCAAAACTTAGCAGCTTAAAACAACAATCATGTGTTATCTTTCTGAGGTTCAGGAATCTGGCACCTGCTTAGCTCAGGATCTCTCATGAGGTTTCAGGCAAGCTGTCAACTGCGTATGCCCTCATCCAAAGGGCAGACTGGAGCACTGGGTAGAGATAATTAGTTATGATGAGATGACACTGGATTAGGGCAGCCCCTAAATTCAGTCACTGGTGTTTTTACAAGAAGGCCATGTGAAGACAAAGGAAGAGATTGCAGCCCCAAGGCAAGAAATGGTAAGGATTGTCAGGGGCTACCAGAAGCCAGGAAGGGTCAGAGAGAAAGTGACCTTGCAAACACCTCGATTTTGATTTTGAACTTCTAGCTTCAGAAATGAGAGAATCAATTTCTGTTGTTTTAAGCTCCCCAGTTTGTGGTGATTTGTTATGGCAGCCCTAAGAAACCAATACAGCATGAAGCAAAAATTCTCCATTTAAGAAATGGGAGTGGAGAAGAAAAGCAATCACTTGTTAACCTCCCACCGTGTTGGGAAATGACTTGATCTCTTCAACCATCCTTTCCCCTCCTGCCTCCCCAGCACCCACAGGTCTGTTCTTGGTGCTCACTTTTCTTGTCCTGGTTTTGACTGAACCAAGAAATCCCACCAACACTTCACCCAGCACCACCAGTTCCTACTTGACATATATGTTCAAAAGCACAGCATTGTAATCATGTTATGCATGCTGTTTTTATGGTTTATGGATTTTTTCCCCAGAAAAAGAAATCCTTTAGTGTTAATAAAATTATATGAAAGTCTGATCACAGATTCTGCACTTTGTGATTTGAAATAAAAGTGCTGCCAGTAAACACTTTTCTTTTTCTTAGCTTGGCCATTATGCAGAAAAAGACTGCCCACCAATGGGATGGAACACAGACTACCCTATGGGGCATGCCTGACCCCAGATTCTATGAGAAATTTCTTCTGAGACAATGAATGGATCTCCTAGATAGTACTTCTTGGTGGTTACACACAAATTTATACAAACGGCTATTAAGAATATATTCCATTACAAAAACGTTAGCATTCAGAAGAGGTTTACCAAAAATGCACACTTACATAGCTGAACTGAGATTGTCTGGGCATTTACCCAGCTGGTTAGTAGCACGGATTTTTCCCCATGATTCACTACAGGAGATGTCTTCTGCAGGACCAGGTGGCCCTTGATCAGAGGAAGACAGGCCTTCACTAGCTGTATACAGATGACTGACAATTATACTGGACTGATGGAAAGTGGTAGACCCTCTCTCTTCTTTCTTTCTATATCTACTGCCTGATCCTTTTTCCTTTACGCTGTTCATTAGATTCTCTTCCAGAGAATGAAGTTCAGAGAAGTTTTATTCCATAGCTCCCAATCTAACTTTGAAAAAGATGATAGCTAAACTAAGATTCGCTGCTATTTGGTAGCTCCTACCTATGCTAATATTTTCCCCTATCACCTTAAAAAAAAAACAGCTTTCTTAAGATATAATTCACATACCATACAATTCACCCATTTATATTGTACAATTCAATGATTTTTAGCATATTCACAGCTATATGTAACTGTCACCACAGTCAATTTTAGAACATTTTCACCACTTCTAAAAGAAACCCTGTACCCTTTACCCTTTAGCTAGCATCCAAATCCATCCTCCTATCATTCCCCATGCCCCCCAGCCCTAAGCAACCATTAACCTACCTTCTCTCTCTATAGGTTTCTTTATTCTGGATATTTCATGAGTGGAATCATATAATATGTGGTCTTTTGTGATTAGCTTCTTATACTTAGCATAATGTTTGCAAAAGTCTTCCACATTGTAGCATGTAGCAATACTGCATTTCTTTTTATGGCCAAGTAACATTCCATTCTATGGATATACCACATTTTTTTCTTTATCCACTGTCAGTTGACAGACACTTGAGTTGCTTCCATCTTTTGGCTATTATGAAAAATGCTGCTATAAACATAGCTGCACAAGTTTCTGCGCAGACAGGTTTTCAATTCTCTTGGGTATACAAATAGGAGTGGGGTTGCTGGATCATAAAGTAACTCTACATTTAATCATTTAAGGAACTGTCAGACTATTTTCCAAAGCAGCTACACCATTTTACATTCCCACCAGCAATTTATGAGAGTTTAGATTTCTCCATATCCTAGCTTACACTTACTATCTGACTTATTATTCACCTGACATCCTAGTAGATGGGAAGTATAATCTGACTGTGCTTTTTTTTTTGATCTGCAATTCTCTCACAACCAGTGGTATTGAGCATCTTTTTATGTGCTTATTGGCCATCTGTATACCTGCCTTGGCAATATCTTTTGCCCAAGTTTTCATTGCTTAGTCTTTTTATTATTGAGTTGTAAGAGTTCTTTATATATTCTAGATCCAAGTCCCTTGTCAAATACATGACTTGCAAACATTTTTTCCATTCTGCAGGTTGTACTTTTAGTTAATTTATGGTGTCCATTGAAGCACAAAATTTTTAATTTTGGTAAAGTCTAATTTACCTATTTTGCTGTTATGGCTTATGCTTTTGATGTCTTATCTAAGAATCCTTTGCCAAATCCCATGTCATAAATATTTATCCCTGTTTTCTTCTAAGAGTATCATGTTTTAGCTCTTATATTTAGGTCTGTGATCTATTTTGATTGATTTAAACTCTTTTTTCTTTCTTAAGCATTTATGGCTAAACATTTCCCTAAATAACACTTTATCTGCATTCTATCGATTTTAGTTTGTTGTGTCTTCATTTTCATTCATCTCAAAGTATTTTCTGCTTTCCCCTTTGATTTCTTCTTTGACCCATTGGTTATTTAGTAATATCTTGTATAGTTTCCATATATTTGTGAGTTCCCCATGGTTTTTCCTGCTATTTATTTCTATAATTTCATTCCACTGTGATCAGAGAACATACTTTGTACTATTTACATCCTTTCAAAACTACTGAGGTTTGCTTTATGGCCTAGCTTATGATCTGTTCTAGAAAATGATCCATTTTTCTGTCACTTTGGATAGTCAAAAATTTACTCAATATCTTTAGTGTAAGTTAAAACATAAGTAATTTATCACCAATTCTCCATTGGGATATGATTTGCATTAGAGGCTATGGTACTAAGATCTGGCTGACTTTACTCAAATTTAAAGGACTGTCTACAAGGTTCACGAAGCTACAGACAACTCATTCATGCCAGCACCCTTCATTTTAAGTCAGGGCAAAACCTTGCTGCAATTCAGTAAAATCTCAGGGAAAGACAGTAAAGGAGAGACTGTCTAAGAGTGAGCACATGCAAATATCCTTTAAGCAGTGGGAACAAAGGGAAAGGTTTAAGTGGGGGAGCAGGAGGGGAGGAAGAGCCCAGCCAGACAGGCCCTTGTGGGCTATGAGATGGCTTCGGTCATTATCCAAGTATAACGTGAAACCACTGACATCTGGGTATTTGGTGGGGGGGTGGGAGGAGTGAGGAAGCATGAGAGACATGACCATAATTATGTTATGGTGAGATGACTTTGGTTATAGCGTGAGGAGTCATAATGAGCTCTTTTGATTATTTGAGATCTTTTCGACGTTCTGTTTATAGACAGAGGTTAAAATCAATTAAACAATTGTATTTTCCCATAGTTAGAAGTATTTCATGGTAAAATTACAATATGTCTTATAGTATGATTCTACCAATAGGTAATTTTCAAATTCTCTATTTTATAAGGCCAGAGGAAAAAATCATGTAACAAATGTAAGGCATCTAAATTCTATGCGATACCATTAACCTAAAAGTAAGGCTTTAAAAAGAAATATAGTTTCTATGTATCTGACTATATATATATATGTGTATCTGTATATACATGCATAAATATAAATATATATGTAATATTTAAAGAAATGAATATCTTATTTATTAAATACTCATAAATATTGGTCTTAGCCTCATTACACATTTTGGTTGCTTATTAGACTTGGAATATACTTTCTAACCATAAATAAATTTCCTTAGCAAGTTAGTTCATGCTGAATTTTAAAAAGGAAAAAAAGTCAAAATAAAATGTTGTCACCAAAACAGTGGGAGCTTTCTCTCCCCCTTGGTGTAGTGGTTTTTTGATCATCTTCTGTGCATGTAGGTGACACAGAGGATTATGAAAAATAGGCAGGCTTTGATCGGGGATTGTGTAGAATGGAGGTCCTCGTGGTCCAATAACGCTGCAAGTTTCTTCAATCAGAAAGAAACTTCAATAAACGCATGGAACTGCACAATTTAATTTAAAACTTGTTTACAGAATTCCTCAGTTTTTATTTACAACTCAACTTCACACATGGGGAATGTGCGTGTGTATGTCTGTGTTTGTAAGTGTGTAAGCCAGTGTGCACAGTTTAGCCATAATTCTAAGTCTGATAATTTTAGGATGTCATGATGACTTTGAACCCAAGGCATGTTCGTATTCTGAAAGTAAGAATAGTTTGTGTGGGTTTTATGTGGGGGAAGATATATGTCATGTGTTCCATGAAGGATGTCTAGTAGATTTGTATATGAACAATAGACTATTTTTTGCATCTTAAAAGAGAACTGCTCAGAGCTAGCTTTATGTAAAAAGCCATTTTGTAATTGCACTTGCTGCTATAACTATCCTTTTTGGGTTATTTAGTGCTAATTATGTTTTGTGGATTGTTATCACATATTACTGTAACCCAGACGGTTTCCAGAGATACTACTGTGACAGAACTCAGCATGGGTAGCACAAAGCTGTCTTTAACTCTCACTTTAGTGAGAGTTTGGCTGCCTGAATATTCATTTGCCCAAACAGCAATAACATTGGCATTAAATCCTATTCTTCATGGAGTTTCAGTCATTGCAAATACAGTGTCTGCCCTCACTGTACACCCAGCCCTCTAAAAGCCTCCTCCCCACCTTCTTTATCTTACAAACCTACTATCAAACAGCCCTTTAGTTAGGGGATCTGATAATGGGAGAGAGCTTTTGATTTTTTGGACTCTTGACATGTTCAAATTGATTTAGGCAATAAAAAAGGCCTCCTTACCTTTGGTTCTTTGTTATTCTTTTGTTGTTGCTGTCGTTCAGTATTTGTAATAATGTTCTCATTGCAAACTACAGTTTATACAATATGGCACGTTATAGAAGATATATACATACATGAGAGGGTTATTTTTGCATTGACATAGTACTTCCATTCTCAGAATGCTAATCTGTAAGAGTGATATGGTTCTCTTAAGTGAACAACAAGAAAAATCTTTACCTCTTCTCCCCAAAACAAGCATAAAAGTATACCTTAACCTTGGATGCAGTTGTAAACACTAGTACAGTTTGTCTACTTGCTGCTCAAACAAGCTAGAATCCTACTGGAAGCTGCCATATGTGAAGGTAATGACGGTGTGGGCCGTGGTGACATGGGCAGTGGTGACATGGCCACAGTGACATGGGGACTGGTGATGCGGGGAACAAGCACTGAAGTAGGAAACAGCAGAGCTGGATTTAAGTTCTTAATTGTTCTTTGTAGCTGTGTAACTCTATTTAGGTCACTTAAATTTTCTGCGCTGCTTCTTTGATGAAATAGAAATAATAACACTTCAGAGTGAAGTGTAACATTTGTGAAACTAGATTATGAAATGAAAAACCTTAAACATCCGTTAAGGTTTTGACTTTCAACATTAGGTTAAGTACAAAAGTGGCACTGGTATTTACTCATTTTGATTTGGCCAATATCCCTTATCTTGGGCATTTTAGATACACCAAGTAATAATGACTTTTTACTGTGACTGCAAGAGGCTGTGAATATTTATTTATTTATTTATTTTCCCCCAGCTTTATTGAGATTTGACGTATAACATTGTGTAAGTTTAAGGTATACAAGGTGATCATCTGATATATGTATATGTTGTGAAATGTCTACCATAATAAGTTTAGTTAGCACAAGAGGTTGTAAGTTAGGCTAAGTTTAAGGTAGTAGTCAAAGGGCCCTTTTATTTGGGAAAGATTTCATGGGCTTTAAAAATAAAATGTTGACTGAATCTTGGTCCTAGTGATGAAGCAGCATGATGGGTAAAATTCACACATAACTGTAGGTAAACAAATTATCTGGTCTCCCCATAGCCTAAAAAATACTTGAATGCCTGTATCTTTAGCTTAAAAATGATTTAAATATATGTGACATTCTAAATATTAAGAAAACTATTATTAATCAGCTATTTTTCTTAACTTAAGTAAATATTTCTTACAAAGCAGGGAAACCCTTTTAAATCAAATTTACTAATATTAAAAAAATGATTTTTCAACTGTTCAAAGATGGATAAAACTTAAGTATATAATCTCAATACTGTGGTTCTCACTAATTTTGTATTTTATATATTCGACTAAACATGCCAGACAATTTTATTGATGTTAATTCATCTTGCTATAATGAAAATTATCAAGGTATGCCTGTGACTGCTTTTTAATCAAAAAATTGATTTATTCATTAAAAAGTCTCTATATCACAGTTTGCCCAATTTCTTTTCCATTACAATGAATAAAAATAAGTTGTCATTTTATAATTGCCAGGCACTGTTCTTAGTTCATACTTTTTAAAAAATATTGCTAACATTTTTCTGACATTTACATTCTTTTTCATGATTTTATCAAATAAGGAACACTGGTTTTGGCTTCTACTTAACCTCAACATGAACTTCACATTCCTGATATTGAATGAAATCTTAATACCTATATAAATTAGTTTTCAGATTTTTTAATCATGTGTAAGTCCTGGCAACCCTTCAAGGCAAAAGTTAATTGAAGTATATAATGTGAATCCATCTAGCTACTCTGGCAATTATTCATTCATCTATCCAACAAATGTTTATGGAGAAACAATCTTGCCAAGTGCTGTTCCTAGTTCTTGGAATGCATCAATGAACAAAACAGGTAAAATCTCTGATTCATGGCTTCACTTAAAACAGATGAAGAAGCTGAGGCCCAGCATGAATAAATTACTTGTTCAAAGCATATGATTAGTCTATTTTTTAAGTGTTTATTTCCTGCCTTCAAACCATCATATACCTAGTTAACGGTAGATCTGGGCTCAAAACCCATGGGTCCTATGTCCCAGGCTAGGGATATTCCCACAATTCCACACTGCTCCCCCCTCTTCCCATCCCACCAACCCCTTATGGGCTTGTATTAAGCTTTTACAGTAATTAATCAAATGTTGATATAGACTCTTCCACAGTCTGATAAAAACAATACAACTTTCCGCCTTTGCAATGACACATTTCCCATTAGATATCTTTCTGTGGAGAATGTTCCATGTGTCTTATGCTGACAACTATGAAGTAAGCAACGATCCCATCCTATACCTGCGAGTCTGACAGCACTGGGCACTGAGAATTGACAGGACGTACTTGATGATGGATTACCCCTGACACAGAAGTATGAGAAAAATTTTAAGCTATCATGACTAATACCATCCTCTGTATTCTTCCAAAATAAGCCTATTTTCCTTTTTATGGCCTTGGTAGAAATAAACATTTCTCTCCAACCCTATAATTGTCTTTGGTTAAATCGTGACAAAGCCTATAAGAAATATATTAATCCTGCCTGCTAATTTTGAAATAAACTATCAACCTAACTTTATTCTAGCTTCAGCTTTCATCATTTGAAATTCCCAAAAGGAATGCCTGTTAGGTGTTAACATTTATGTCTATATTATATCAACGGCCTGAAGGCAGCTGCTTCTGAGATGTGTAAAAGTTGGAAGGGGGCTTCCCTGGTGGTGCAGTGGTTGAGAGTCCACCTGCCGATACAGGGGACACGGGTTTGTGCCCCGATCCGGGAGGATCCCCCGTGCCGCGGAGCGGCTGGGCCCGTGAGCCATGGCCGCTGGGCCGGCGCGTCCGGAGCCTGTGCTCCGCGACGGGAGAGGCCACAACAGTGAGAGGCCCGCATACTGCCAAAAAAAAAAAAAAAAAAAAAAGTTGGAGGAATGTTAAGAGTCACATAACTGTAGTTTGTGTTTTCATGCTTTGAAATTTTAGAAAATGTGGTCCATCTACAAAGCTTGTATTGATACTGGTTACATTTACCATAATTAGCTTTCATTCACTCCTATGTGTTAGTTATTGTTTTATGTTGTTTCCCATATCATAGCTATTCTTCTGTAAGGTAAGTATTCAAGGTTTCTCTGGAAAATACATAGTTGAGCACACTTCTTAAATTCCTTAGGCTTATACACACACACACACACACATGCTACACAGAAATAAAAATTTTTAAATGGATAAATGCACAAATACATATAAATAAATGTATATATACTTCCTATATCTATGATTTAGTATATCATAGAGATGAGTTTTTTCTGAGTTAAAGTACTGTAATATAACAAGGGTAGTCAATTTAATGAACTCTAAAACTCATTCTACTTTGTCACGAGTACTTGTGTCACTAAGAAGTGTCTAAAACTTGTCATTAATAATCTACATGATCAGTATACCTAATTGCTATAAATATCTATAATTTATTCTTTTTGACAAAAAATATGATAGATTTTTCTGATGGTGAGACAAAATGATTTGTGAATAGAGTTGGTACAGATAAGGTATCTGAGGATAACATACTCTAATAAATTAGCCCCCTGTAAAAATGAAAATAGTGTGTACAAAGCCATAAATTAATCTTAACTGAACTCATCAATTTTCACTGCAATCCAACTAAAGGAATATATCTGAAGTTTGTTCAATATTGCCAGCATTTCAGAAAACAGTAAAATGCTTTAGACCTCAAAAAAGGGGTTTGCCATGGAAGGGGTTAATGTCATCATCAAAGCATTAACAAATATTTCACTGTATTTGTTAAGCAAGAAAAGCCTTACAAAATTTATGCACTGAAAAAGTAGAAGCAGTGTGATCTGTGGTGGTGGAACTGGCCCAGCATTGAAAGGAAAGAACATTCTCTCCAGTTCTGCCAGGGCAGCTGCTTCTAACTTAAATTGTACAGAATGTAGATATGATCACAGCAAATAATTATAGGAAATTGTCATAAGTCAGCCTACACCATAATAAACTCTCTTGACTATTTTGTCTCAGTCACGTCTTTTGATAATATTTACTTTCAAAAATTGTAATGAGTTTGTTTACAAAAAAAAAAAAAAAAAAAAGCAAACTCATCCCCAGCCACATAGGATGGAGAAAACTGTTTTGACAGTGGGTCAGGTGAAAAATGACAAAATGAATGGGACAAGCAAATGGACGTGGCTTTAGGGCTCAATACTGTCTACTGCATACATGGCTGTCAAAAGAAGCTAATGAAATATCTGCCTGCCGAACCCAAGTAGTAAACCCAATAAGAACATGATAATCTCATTGGACTCTGCACAAATTGGACCCCATCAGATGTATAATGCTGATTTCTGGGGGTCATTTTCAAAAGGTACACTGTTGAGTTCAAGTGCTTTCTGAATTAAGTGCTCCCGAAACCGGGCAATATGAGTGATAGTTAAAGAAAGTGAGAATGTTTAACATGTAAAATGGGATAGTTAGGAAACTATTTGGGTCTTTAACTATTTTAAGAGCTATTGTCTAGCAGAAGGGTTAGATTTATTTAGGCTTACTGAGCCAGTAGTAACACCTAAATATATTAGTTGCTACATTACTGGTTAAGAGCCCTACAAAATCAGTATGAGAAATAAAATAAAAACTGAGGTGGATCACCAACTCTGGTGAAAATAATTTCAGTATACTTCTCTCTACACATCCTTTTCCTCAAGAAACCTGTGTACAACTTTAAACGGCAGAATACACAAGACTTTATCATCAGCAGAGCTTATAAAGTAAATTTTCAAAAGATGAAGCAATGTGGAGTAAAGAATCTTTTGAAACCTACTAAATGTGATAATGGAGACATAATTAGGAAACAGACATTGCCATGAAATTATCCACACACTTGCACACATTCTATTCAATGATGTTAACACGTAAGTAAAAAAGCACTATTTCTAATCAAACTGTTTATAAGTTTAACTTCAAGCAGAATATAGTCACAGCCAAGCTGCCAGATATGCTTCCGTCTGATCCAGGAAAGCTGGGACCCAAAGTCCTAATGGGTCATCAGAATTAAATGAAGGTAAAGCTTGGATGTGGGAACAAACAAAATGATGATCCTCTTGCCAAAGGAAACACATAAGAGAACATATGAGTGGAAGTCAAATTCATTGGACACAGGTCACTTTCAATTAAAGATTAAGTATGGCCATCCAAGTGGAGAGAAGCCCTTCAGGGGCAGATGTATAAATGCCAGCTCTTCCTAGAGGGAAGAGGTCCCCTAAGTACAAGCTGAATGTGGGTGGAGTAGGGTAGGAGTGGGATGACAGAGGAGGAAACAAAAAATAGTAGTGGAAAGAGGAACCACTTAATACATACAACAAAGTATCCCACCAAAGCTTTCTGGGCAAGCAAATCTTGAATTTAATCACCAGGGCTAAAATTTGGTGTCAAGGAACCTGATGCCTTTGACCTATGGCTGTAGCAGAATTACTACATTCCCTGTGCCGTTGAATCTGGTATTCTTCAATTTTACAAGCACACGTCACTAGCACTGATGTTTTACACCCAATGGGCTGCCCTGCTCTGTTTTCAATGGCGTACAACTAAGGAGGTGGTTTGGATCCATGGGGTTTCTGAAGTGATGGTCTCACAGGTCTCCAGTGACACTGCTGTTCACACCTAGGTCTTGATCCTCATTTGGATACCAGGAACCCAGACTGTGGGTGGTAGACCGAATTGCTACAAAAAACAAAGTAGGCTAAGGGGCATATCTCATCAATATTTTCTGTGTAAGTACACACAGAGGAAAGTTTGGTGAAATTATCACAAATTAGAAGCTAGGATGGAAACTGAAAGTTATCATGCTGTAAGTTATCTTTCTAATCTAGAATCCCAAAGCTCAAAGAGAATTAGACCAGTTAAAAGTGAAAGTCTAATAGAAAACAAACTTATGGTTACCAAAAGGGAAAGGAGGCAGGGAGGGATAAATTAGGAGGTTGGGATTAACATATACAGACTACTATATATTAAGTAGATAAACAACAAGGACCTACTCTATAGCATATCTATCTATACATATATAAAACTGAATCATTTTGCTGTACACCTGAAACTAACACATTGTAAATCAACTATACTTTAAAAAAACTCAAAGTCTAAAGGAAGAACAGAGGTAGAGAATTGAAAAGATAAGATGTCAGTGGAAGGAAAAGAGAAATTACTTTAGGAGAATGTTAAGAACACACAGGGCAGTTCAGCCAGATTTCAGGCGAAAAATAACTCTGTACCTCCTGGACTTTTAAAGTAGCCTGGACTGATGGCAGAATTACCATACTCAGAGAGAGGTATGTGGAAAAAATTGATTTGGAAAACAAAATGATGCTTTGGCAAACTCAGAACACAGTAACTTTATATCTCTTACTCAGGGACACTTCGAGGGACAGAGTCTGGACACAAATGTTGACAAAAACAATGTCAGGATCTAGAAACCAAGAAGGAAGAATAATGAAATTACTGTGAGGCCAAGAGCGTAGTAGGGTAGAGGGAAGATGGACCGAATTAAGCTGCATGTAATAAACGCAAACAAACAACTACACCTGAAAGCAGGCAAGCAAACCCAGCTGAGCATGTTCGAAAGGAACCAGATAGAGCATCACGCTGGTCCCTCATGAGGAGTAGAAACAGGGCAAAAAGGATGACTCCCCAGAGCCTGGAGAATTCGAAGCTGAGAAAAGACCATGTTTGAGGGCCCTCAGGGCACAAGCAGGGAAACACATCCACACATGACTCCATTCAGGGACCAGAAATGACTCTCAAGCTACAGGGCCCAAGAGGAAGCCACCCCAGGAGGCTGGATTCTCTGGCCTTGAGGATTCAGGGCACGAAGAGCACAGTTCCATTTGACACAGAACTACAATTACTGTGGGATCTTGCTGCGGATGGAGAGAGACAGAAAGAAGAGGAGGATTGGGAAATCCAGGCCTCATCACTCATTCAAGAAATATCTAGTGAGGTCAGCTGGCATCCCTGTGCACGATGCTAAGGATACTGTAAAGAACAAAACCGACAGGAAACGTTGTCTTTGTAGGACTTACAATCTAGGCAAGGTGAAAGAAAATAAACAAGATAAATGAGTGACATCATTTTATGTGAGGGAGGATCTTAAAAGAAAAGAGTAAGCAGGGAAGGAGGGTATAAAGTACTAGGGTTAATGTTCATAGCAGCACTATTCACAATAGCCAAGACATGGAAACAACCTAAATGTCCACTGACGGATGACTGGATAAAGAAGATGTGATATATACACACACACACACACACACACACACACACACACACACACACACACACACAATGGAATATTACTCAGCCATTAAAAGGAATGAAATAATGCCATTTGCAGCAACATGGATGGACTTAGAGATTATCATACTAAGCGAAGTAAGTCAGAAAGAGAAAGACAAATACCATATGATGTCACTTATATGTGGAATCTAAAATATGACACAATGAATTTACTATGAAACAGAAAAAGACTCACAGACATAGAGAACAAACTTGCAGTTGTCAAAGGGGAAAGCCTGGGGAAGGGAAAAACTAGGAGGTTGGAATTAACATATACACACTACTATACGTAAAATAGATAACCAACAAGGACCTACTGTATAGTACAGGAAACTATACTCAATATTTTGTAATAACCTATAAGGGAAAAGAATCTGAAAAAGAATATATATATAATTGAAGTACTGTGCTGTACACCTGAAACTAACACAATATTGTGAATCAACTATACTTCAATTAAAAAAAAATTAAAAAATAAAGTATTGGGGTTGAGGGCTGAAATATGGTGGCCAGGTAAAGAGGGGAGTTTTTTTCTTTTCATAATAAATAAATAAGTTTATTTATTTATTTTTGGCTGCGTTGGGTCTTGTTGCTGTGTGCGGGCTTTCCCTAGTTGTGGTGAGCGGGGGCTACACTTCGTTGTGGTACACGGGCTTCTTACTGCAGTGGCTTCTCTTGTTGTGAAGCACGGGCTCTAAGCACATGGACTTCAGCAGTTGTGGCACACAGGCTTCAGTAGTTGTGGCTTGTGGGCTCTAGAGCACAGGCTCAGTAGTTGTGGTGCACGGGCTTACTTGCTCCGCGGCATGTGGGATCTTCCTGGACCAGGGCTCAAAACTGTGCCCCCTGAATTGGCAGGCGGATTCTTAACCTCTGCACCACCAAGGAAGACCAAGAGGGGAGTTTTTTTTTTTTATAACAATAGAGGGTGCAGCCAGATGGACACTGGGAAGTCTGATTCCAATAGGTCCAAGAGCAGGACAGAATTGAACGTTATGTTAAGATAGAGGGGTGCCCTGCTATTGAAGGCAGTGGAGGCTGTCATAATGCAGAGATAGGCTTGGGGTACCAGAAACAGAGTGAACATTTTACATGCATGAGTGAAACATTAGGCCAAAGGAGGAAAATGAAGCCAGTCAGATTTTTTAAAACTTGCACAAATATTTCTATTCATTAATGTTTATATACTAGGTGCTTGGTTTTTATTAGTTAGTATCTGCATACTAGGTAGTATTTATACACTACGTGCATACAATTTCTAAAATCAATGAAGGGACTTCCCTGGTGGTCCAGTGGTTGAGGTTTTGCCTTCCAATGCAGGGGGTGTGGGTTGGATCCCTGGTCCGGGAGCTGGGATCCCACATGCCTTGGGGCCAAAGGCCTGAGACGTGGAACAGAGGCAATACTGTAACAAGTTCAATAGAGACTTTAAAAAAAATGGTCTACATCAAAAAATTGTAAAATTAAAAAAATAAGTGAACAAATACAATAAGTATTAGAAGAATTACATAAATTATAAAAGCTACTAATATGAAAAAGTATTCTGCAGGTGATCTTTATAGAATGTAAGTATAAAACAGAGACTTGAACATTATGTATAACTTTAATTTTAGTTGGGATCATCTATGAAATCTAACCATCAGCCATTCTTGCTTAGTGAGCAAGACACAATAGCTGAGTACATTTGTGTGGAGATCAAACACAAAATGGGCACCAGCTGACAAAGCAGACAGCTTCTCTGAATGTGATATCGCAGAGAAAAGCTGCTAGTCACTGTAGAAGTGAAGTTCAGTCTGTTTTGAACCACCTTCTATTTTTTTTTTTCTTTTTTTTTTTGCGGTACGTGGGCCTCTCACTGCTGTGGCCTCTCCCGTTGTGGAGCACAAGCTCCGGACGCGCAGGCTCAGCGGCCATGGCTCACGGGCCCAGCCGCTCCGTGGCATGTGGGATCCTCCCGGACCGGGGCACGAACCCGTGTCCCCTGCATCGGCAGGCAGACTCCCAACCACTGCGCCACCAGGGAAGCCCTGAACCACCTTCTAGAACTCAGTAAAGACAGGCTGTCTAAGGAATACATTTGGGTTTCCCAAGGGTGCTGATGTAAATTGCAAATTAAAATCCAAGAAAAGGGGCTTCCCTGGTGGCACAGTGGTTGAGAGTCCGCCTGCCCATGCAGGGGACACGGGTTCGTGCCCCGGTCCGGGAAGATCCTGCATGCCGCGGAGCGGCTGGGCCCGTGAGCCATGGCTGCTGAGCCTGCACGTCCGGAGCCTGTGCTCCGCAATGGGAGAGGCCACAGCAGTGAGAGGCCCGGGTACCGCAAAAAAAAAAAAAAAAAAAAAAAAAAAAATTCCAAGAAAAGTAAAACAAACAGAAGATCATTTACTCGTGCTGTCAATCAGTGATCACCCAGATTTTTAGGGTTAACATTTATAACTCTAAAAATGTTTTATTTAAAAATCAAATAATGAGTTTTGAAAGGGGAGAGACAAGTGAAAATTTTCTAAGAAAACTACATACATGGTCTTATTAACTTTTTCGATCTATGATGTACTTTCTATAGCCCTAACACAAATTGCCCTGCAGGAAGTAGTCAAAATGTTTTGATATTTCTTATTTCTATGAATAACTAAATGAATATTTGACAAGAGAAATTGTAATACAGTTGTGTTTCAGTTATTATTCAGATCTTATTAATCTTGTAAAAACTCAAAAGCATAGTAAGTGGAGGAATAGGAAGACAGGGGAATGTGGGTTTCAATTTGAAACAAATACTTCCTCTTATCCCAAGATGCTGGACTTTGACGATACAAGGAATCTAATTCAAAAATTTACACAATGTGTGATGGTATCTAGGCTTCCTGCCCTCAGTCTTGTGCAGGCAGATAATATAAATGGAAACCAAAACACAGACTGAGAAGATGCCAGCCTTCATTAGACATGCAGTGGAAGGTATTTATACAACTAACAACAGAGCTGCTGGCATTTCTCTGGTTTGGCCTAGGGAAGAGGTGCCCCTGGGAGGCCGTGACTTTTTTTTCTTGGTGTTATACCCTTCGGTGTGGACTTTACCATTAAAAAACTATTAAATATTCACTGAAGCACAGTGTCTACAGAACTTTCCAAACCAGATGGCCCAATGATGTACTAAAAACTAGCTTTCCAAATTACAGCTATTACCTGGTGTGATAGGTATATACTCCTTAAAGAATACATTTTGGATTATTTCTCATATACACACAAACAAATTTAATGCCAACAATAGGTCTCAGGCATTACAACAAGGGAGGTACAGTTGTATCTACCATAAGAAACACAAGTATGGTGCTATGTAGTACTTTATGTTTCACTATTAATTCACATTGAGTTGATAGTTAAAAACTTTTCTTTTTTTTTGGCCACGCTGTGTGGCTTGCAGGATCTTAGTTCCCTGACCAGGGATCAAACCTGGGCCCCTGGCAGTGGAAGTGCGGAGTCCTAACCACTGGACCCACCAGGGAATTCCCGATAGTTGAAATCTTTTGCTAGCAAAAGCAAGCCCAAGAAGGTACTAGCCCTATACACGCTGAGAAATTTAATGAATACTGATAATTATAGATGTGAGAAAAAACTATGAAGCACTGATCTTAAAGGAAGAGCATCACAAACGCGAAAAAGTTCAAATTGCAAAGAAATAAAATTAGAAAGGGAAAGTATTTTGGCAAAGCTGCCTCCAGGGTAGCAGTTCCCAAATTTGAGCTATATGTTAGAATTGCTGGGGGCACTGTTTAAAATACATTTGTCAGAGTCCTATATACAGACTTTGACTCAGTAGGTGACAAATATTTTTGCCAAAATCCCAGCAATGTACAGAAATCACTGCTAGATTGCTTTCATCTAAAACATTACAAATAGGTATTTTCAATCCATTTTCTGCCATTAATGAGCTCAATGTTCAAAGCTGAATAGCACAAGTAATATGGAATTGCCCTAATTAAGCAGAGCTAGCAATCAAAAAAATGGGCCTGAGCAATGAGAAACTTATCCTTTTTATCAAAATTATTAATTTTTCTCATTGTTTGTTTAATATTTTAATTACATAGACAGTAACTGATTGGTTTTGGAAAACAGAAGTAAAAGCAAAAAGCCTAATCACCCATTATCAAAATGGTCATTAACTGCCACTGCCGTGAAATTTTATTTTTTTGTGTTTTTTAAATTTTATTGGATTATAGTTGATTTATATGACTTTTTTTTGCTGTTTGAATATATATATGTTTTTAAATCAGATCATTAGAGTTGTTCTAGCGAGATTTTTATGTAGCAACAAATGAACATTCTGTATGTTGTCAGCCTCATATTTTCGTGATTTATCTTTGTTCATACAATAAAACATTCACTAGTCTCTCATTATTGAAAAAATTTAGAAGAAAAATATCTATGATAAATAGTGTTCTTTGATTATATCCTTAACAATAAATATTTCCCTATATATTTCCAGGAATGGGCTTGGAGGTTAAGTACACACACACACATACACAATTGTATCACATTTTCTTGCAAGTAAAAATTAGGCCAGATAGAATTTTCAGGACCACCTGTTTTCCCCAACTGGGAAACAGAAGCCACGGAAGGGAGAAACAGGCTAAAAAGACAGTGAGGAACAGTGTGAGATGGGACCAAATGCCTAGTAGACGAGGCCCATCATTGCTTTCAGCACCAGCTGATGTCTGTCTCCATCTTCCCAGGGACTAACAAAGGCCTGAGTGAGCAGAGAAGATCCTGTAGCCCACATACGAATTCCTATGGAAGGGATAGCTTTGGAATTTTGAATATTATCACTTACTTAATTAGATAAAGCTGTACTTAAAATACACGCAGTATTCCAAAGAACACAGGAAGAAGGAGATGGAATCTATGGTGGGTCAAGGTGCTATTTAAGGACAAAGGTAATTATGATTCTAATGCCTGGAAGCTGCCATGTACATGTCTTCCTTCTCTACCTAGAACAAGATGATAGAAGCAAATGGGAAAAGCAGGAACTGACTCCAATAATGAAGCATGTGATTATCACACATATGCATTTGGGAACAGAGAAAACACTGCCTGAAAATATACCTCCCAAAAATGCCTGTGATGGAGTCAGTTAGTGGACAGTCCAATTTGGCTCAGAAACAAGTCTCTTCATTTGCAGGAGAAGGGATAGGTAAGATCCAATCTACATGTTAAATTCAATAGCATCAACAGAGATCATAGCTACGATGAAAGTAAGAACACTACTTCAGGCAAAATCAGATTAAACAATACTGATTCATTTAAAAGCAGAGTGTTCTCCTGGAGGTTTCCACATGCAAAGACAAAACCATTAGGTTACAGAACACCAAATTCTCTAGACCTTACGTCATTATTAAGATTCATTTTTATTCAGACATGGATAAAACCATTTGGCATTTGTTAAAGAGGTTATGGTTTCATGTGTTTTCCTGAATTCAGAATCAATATCTTTATGACGAAAAGCTTTAGCTCAGAAAAACCCTTAGAGCATTTAAAATCACAAAAGTAGCATTTCAGTGGTTTTCTGCAGCCCATTTCCCACCTGTACCCCTACTACACCCTACCAAAGAGAGAATTCAATGTTTTAAGAATAAGGTTGATCACTTTAAAAAAACACATTCCTACTTCATTTCCTGAATTTAATACATGTTTAGGAGATTCTCTCCTAGGAGAGAACAGACTTAAAATTTAATGCATAAAAGTTATGATTTCATTATAGTAGGTGAACAGGTAAAACTAATAGTCTATCTACAAGGATAGATCAAATACAAACTTATTAAGGGCCTGATCCACTTTAGGAATACTGGTTGGACAAATCATCATTTACTTAGAAATTATGTAATTATACCCTTATTCTGCCAACTGTCTAAAATTAGAGCAAATCAGGTGTATTGGGTATTCTCTCAGGTTACAGAATAATTTAACTTGGGGGTATACTAAAAATGTATGTCTTTTAAATTTTGTATCTTCTTTTTCTTTGTCTCCATCGTGTTCCCTCCCATCCCCAACTACAAGCAAATCAGCGAGTTATAAATTCCAAGGGTTTAAATCAAGCCAAATGTTGGAGTATCTCATACCCACAGTTTTTGTCTTTTGAGACACGCCTTTGTTTTTCACTTGTGAGTCAAGAACCCTCCTTGGCATCACATTCACAGCCTTTTATCAGCTGATTCTAAATAACTCTCCTCACCTCACTTCCTGTTCATCCTTCTGAAAATCTCCTATCTTCTAATCAGGCCAAACTATACATTCCTCCCAGATGGACCACGCTTTCTACGTTCTATTCCCAGCTAAGATGCCTTCCCATACGTTTACCACTTATCCTTCTAGACACAACATGAATGTCCCAATCTCCCTGATGGCATCCTTGATCCCACAGGCTAGGAGTCAGGGTTTAGTGAGAAAACCACACATGTCCTCTGGGATCATTCAGAGCTGGTGCAAGGGGTGGATAGGATGAGGTATGCGTGGCATCCAGCATGGTGCAGATACTGAAATACCTCCGTGTCTGTACTCTTTCTGCCCCTGTGGTTCCAAAGGAATCCCCGTTCACCTGCATGATAGCACCCACCACACTGCACCGGGGTTATCTGGTTATATGACTAATGGTGGCCCCAGTGCCCGATTCTTAGATGGGTGTCAACAAACGTTTGTTGGGTCGTGCTGTATTATGCTTCCAAAAGACAGATCGTGCCTTATTCCCCAGAGCACACTGTCTAATACTTAGTAGGAGCACAAAAAATGATTCTTGAGATAGTGAATGAGTAAAATATTCAGAAGACTGATTTTTCTAGCAGTGTTTAGGGGTGGGGACAGAATAGTAAGATGACAGACAGATAGACAAACAGATAGATTTCAGACAAAGGAACAAATGAATAGAGGTCAAGGAACCATGATACTAAGTGAGCTGGTACCACTTCATCTGGCTCTATCACTTACACACTTTAGGAAAATTACATAAACTCTCTAATCTTCTATTTCATTATCTGTAAAGTGGGGGTAAAAAAGGCACTTAGCTCTTAGGTCTGTTCATAAAACCAAATAAAGGTAGGTAAAGTTCCACTTGGGTGGTCTGGTTTATTTGCTCATTGCTAGCGTGGTGAGCTGCATACCTGCAACATAAGTTTACGCTTAATCACTGTTAGTTTCTATTGTCACACATATTTCTGAGAAACCTCTTCCTGTACTCAGGAAAGGCTTTTTGTACGTGTGTTTAAAGATGCTAATGATTAAAGCAGAGAGTCAACTGAGCCAGTATTTACTAAGTGTTTACTATGGTCTAGGCATCCATCATTTCATTTATCTTTATTGCATTATACAATTTTAGCTGTGAGGAAACACGCTAAAAGGAAAACAATGGGTGCAAGGTTAATCAGGAAGAAAGAGTAAAAACTGAGATTCTCACTTATAATCTGGGCTCTCAGCAAATATGCAAGACTCAAGGCCACTTTTGTGAAGACAGACACACATTATGGCCCAGTCTCCTCTTGTCCTGATTTTGCTTAGACTTTCCCTTATTATCACTGTATGCATTACCTTTCTTTCCATTCCTTATTAATTATAAATTCACTGAGGACAGAGATTGTGTCACTCACCTTTACAGCCCTCCCCAAACTGGCGTACACACACACGTGCACCCACAGGCATACAACACACAAATGTAGAAGACAAGGTGAAAGACGAGCTCCATTTTGGTGGAAAAAACACAGCAGACTAAAGGAAAGCCTGACCTCAGAACCACGCTAGCAATGAACAAATAAACCAGACCACCCAAATGGAACACATTAAGAGTTACACATTCTCTGGTGCAATTACTTGAATTTCTACAATCTGGAACTCAGTTAGTTCTTCCACCTTCCATCTTGAATCCTTTTATAGTTTAATTCCAGTTTCTTTCTCTCCTAAATCCTGCAGTTAATACCACTTTCAGCCTGGCTGCCTTGATGAATAGCTCCGTAATATCTACATTCTCCGCCGGAGGAAACATTTCTTGTTCCAAAAATAATTCTCTACCATTAGATGTTGGCAACCTCAGCTTCAGGAGAATAAATAACTACCTGAGACCACATTCCTGAGGACAGGCTACAGCCCTTAGAAACCCTCTTTTCCTATCTTCCCCCATCACCTGTGGACTAATGGGTAGAACGGGTGGCATGTGCCCGAGCGGCTCCCTGTGCCTGGCAAAGCAGCCACTTCCTGCTCAGACAATGGATGGCTTTAAACTTCCAACAGCTTTAATCCCCAAAGAGCACTTCGCCATAAGTGGTGCGTCATCTGGAGTTATTCTCCAAGTAACGGCACTCGTATTTCACCTCAACTCAGTGTGGGATAGGTTACGTGTATTAGTTTGGGTTAGCTGGGGACTCTGTCTGGCTATGGCTCACCTAATAATCATGATAGTTAAAATTTTTGAACACCTTTTATGTAGTAGGTGTCATACAAAGTACTAGGTATATATTATTTTTATCTTCTAAGAGAACAAGGAATGTGTGCCGATGTTACAAGCAAGGAATCTGGGGCTCCAAGAGGTTCACTAAGGTTTAGCATCCAGAGAAGATGCTACCAAATAGCAAAGGAGGAATTCCCAGGCCGGTGAGTCTGAGTGTGAGGACGCCCTCGCTTTATACCACACAGCACTGTGACCTGGAGAAGACGCAGCTCTGCGTCATAGCACCTCAGAAGCTCTGTGCCCTGGACAAAAGGTTATGGAAGTATAATATGGGAAGTACACGTGGGAAAATGCGCAACTCCTTATTAAAACCTATTCGTGAAGAGAAAATATAAAAAGACTTAATTAGAAATGGTTAATGGCTGTCATTTTCACATATCCACTATACCCACTGTGGGGAAACAATGGTCTCTGGTTCTTTTATTATCCCTGGTTATTTTCACACTTCCACAGGGTCCCGAGCCTTCTGAGCAAAGGGTACTGTGGGGATCTTTGCATCTCAGACAGCCTGAGGAGCTAGAGATAGGATCTCCATTAGGATAGAGAGCACTGGAGACAAAGCCAGCTCCTTCCTAAGTCTCTGGAAGAGATTTGCTTACACTCTAGGATAAGGGAAAATCAATCTCTTCCTCTCTCTGTAATAGAGGGCAGGCAGATGGCCCAGCAACCAATAAAAGCTCAGAGTCTCCTAACTGAGGTGTTCCTCTGCTATGATGCAAACCTATTGCAAGTGCAGGTAAACATCCAGCCTCAGAGCACTGCCCTGGGCAGACTGGGGTGTGTGGAGCACGAACCAGAGTGAAGACAGTACTCTGGCTGCCGCTTGTGCTGTAATAAACCATCTATGTCTCTAACCTAGGGTATACTGTCTTCTACTACTATTGATATATGTGCATGGAACTGTGGCAGGCTCAACTGTTAGCTTGCAAGCAGGGTACTTTGAGAGCCTCCTCAGTTTCTGAATTAACACAGAGGTTCTTAAAGTGGGTTCCTAGACCAGCTGTATTAGCATCCCTTGGAAACTTGTTACAGAAGCAAATGACTGGGTCTTAGCCCAGATCTACTGGAATCAGTAACTCTGGGGTTGAAGCTTCACAATTTCTTCTTTAATAAGCCATTCAAGGAATCTGATACACAATAAAATTTATGAACCTCTGAAATATACTTTATTCATGTATTTCTAGTCATAATAATTCCATTGAAAAGTGCCCTGCTCACATAAATTTATTTTGAAAGAACACCCAACAGGTCTATCTTTAAAGCACTTTGGATTTCTTGGAAGAAATCACTCCTATGTGTAAATCACTCCTATGTGTTTTGAGTTGTTATTGGAAAATTCCCTAATGTAGTACAAACGCTACCTTCATGACCATGATTTAGCACTAGTCAAAGAGTTGCCTCAACTCTAAATTTATTACTTAGTCGAGCCAAAAAGAATCTGTATTGAGCATCTGTGAAAATGAAAAGTTCATTTTGTCATACTGTCTCTAAGCAGAAATGTCTTGCTTTTTAAAATATAATTATTGATTTTTAAAAATTGTGATGATTCATCATACAAAGCTCAGAGCATATAAAAAGAATGAAAAAACTAAACGCTATTAACATCTGCTCTAAATTCTTCCAGAATGTTTTTGCCAAAAAAGATTACCTAAGGATAATATCAGATATCAGGTTTTACTGGCTGTACAGTAATCTTATGAACTATAATTTGTTTATAACCAATCCATCCTCTACTGTATGATAGAAAAATTTATATGTTTTAAACTTTTATTGCAAAAAATATTGTCCAGGGGTAGAAGTAATTTCTTAAGATAACTTCAATCAGAAAATTATTAAAACTAATAAGAGATCACTAAATGTTTAATTACAAACAATCCATAGCTTTCCTGTGTACCAATAAATCCACTCAGAACCTTCAAAAGAAACATAATCTCATTTGTAATAGCAAAGTTTCTTTCTCATTCATGTGATAAAGCTTTGCCCGTGTCTTTACTTGTAAAAAAAAAAAAAAAAGTGGAACCTTTCATTTCAGACTAGCCTTTTACATAAAGCATATACATAAATATTGCTTTTTGATTCATTCTAAAAGGGTTTGTTTTTCAAGAGAGAATTTAATCCACAATGGTAACAATATTTCATCTTATTCTTCCATCTTATTTATGACTGTTGATATGATTATTATTATAGCACTTCTTGACTGATTTTGCTAAAATAAGTTTTTAAAAAGTCCTTAGGGGCTTCCCTGGTGGCGCAGTGGTTGAGAATCCACCTGCTGATGCAGGGGACACGGGTTCGTGCCCCGGTCCGAGAAGATCCCACATGCCGCAGAGCGGCTGGGCCCGTGAGCCATGGCTGCTGAGCCTGCGCGTCCAGAGCCTGTGCTCTGCAACGGGAGAGGCCACAACAGTGAGAGGCCCGCGTACCCCCCCCCAAAAAAAAAAGTCCTTAACCACTTATAAATTATGCCTACCAATTGTATTCTACTATGGTTTACCTATAAATTTTTAAGTCGTTCTATCAATGTCAAACGCAAGACAAAACCTTGAGCAGAATTTCCCTCACTGTTTTCCAACACCTATTCCCACACCACATACAAACACACCCACAAACACATACCTCATGCTTCTCCTGATTTTACAATTTAAAAAATCCTGTATTTTTTTCTCCATAAATCCTTTTTTAATATTTGCATTAAACGTCACACCCATGTTAACAACAGTAGTCTAGACTTGACTCTGAGCTCTAATACTGTTACTGCTCACCACTATTTTTGCTCTAAAATGTCTTCCCTTTCAGAGAATTTAGATCGGATAAAATAGTTCAAGTGTCTTCTTCATGGCATATATATGGAGATGTGATTCATTCTGAGTCCTGACATGTGGAAACAGGTTTTGTTCTGTCATCGCCCCCTGAATGATAGGTCCATTATTTTTTATTTTTTATTTATTTATTTTTTTTGCGATATGCGGGCCTCTCACTGTTGTGGCCTCTCCCGTTGCGGAGCACAGGCTCCGGATGCGCAGGCCCAGCGGCCATGGCTCACGGGCCCAGCCGCTCCGCGGCATATGGGATCCTCCCAGATCGGGGCACGAACCCATATCCCCTGCATCGGCAGGCGGACTCTCAACCACTGCGCCACCAGGGAGGCCCATAGGTCCATTATTGATCTGTAAGAATTCTTTCTATATTCTTGCACATTAGGGTCTTTGTGCAATTTCCTTTGGAGAAAGCACTCCCCCACTTCCAAAGTTAGGCATTTTTTGATAATTCAATTCTCAGATCAAAGGTCACCAAAGATATTCAATGACTTGATCATTCTGTCCTGTTTAATTTTCTTGGTGGCACTTACCACTAAGTAAAATGATCTCATTTACGTATCTGTTTATAGGTTATTTCCACCCACTAGAATTTTAAGAGCTGGAACCTTTTCTGTTGACTGCTGGATTCTCAGCTCCCAGAATAGTGACTGGTCCACAGGGGCCATGGAAAAAAATGAAGGAATGAATGGAGTCCAGTTGGTCCAATACTGGCAAGTCATTTGTGTGGCTTCTGCTCATTTCTTTCTTTCTGAGCCAAAAGAAGAAAGGCTTTTTTTCTATTCAGCCTTAACACTATTAAATAAATGCATTCATAAATTCAATTAACTCAATAAATATTGAAAAGGAACAGACACTGAAGTCAAGAAGCTCCTGGTCTGAGTGTGCATGTAGGACCAGATGAGGGGGTGAGTGGGGGGGAGAGGATAGGAATGGAAGAAGGGAGGAAGACGAGCAAAGTTACAATAACAACAACAAGAAGAAACAATAACAACAATAAAACCCCCCAGAGGTCACATGGAGTCCAGAAGGATGTGTTTTATATATACGCTGTCCCAACAATTTTCTAACTGAAGTAACATAGTCATTCCAACTTTACAAACAATAAAATCATGCTCAGAGAGATATGATAACATTCTCAGTATCTGAGAGTCAGTAATCTGAAGTAGCCATTTCTGTCTTTCTGACTCCAAAGGCCATGTTTTTAATCACTTCACAACATTACCTATCACTTCCAATGGTAAAACAAAACAAAGCAACCTACAAAAGAAAGAAGAAGACAGTGTGTGAAAACTGGGAGGAGAGTCCAGGGAAACGTGACATAACGACTGTTTACTTGTCAGGGGAATTTTAGGTTGTGTTTTGGGGGAAGTTGCTGAGTACGGGGATAGTCTCAGGAATGATGCCACTTCTGAAACATCATATAGAGGGAATTACAGAAGTGGGGACGATAGCAAGGAAATTGCGAATCTGGAAAGTGATGGATGACTGATAAAGGTATAATCAGATTAGAGGAAGGCACTGCCTAAGTTCTGAGTGAAGGAAGCTTACTGGCAAGTGAATTCACATGTCTCATGCCCCAGGTTCTCAGGAAAGTGAATTACAAGAGGGGTACATGTGGAGTGGTTGATACAGACCCTACACTGGAAGCAAGGAGATTGCAGTTGGTTTTCCTTTTTCAAACAATCAGATGACTGTCCCTCCACAAATTTTAACATAATTATATTAGAAGGATATTAGAATTAAAAGAGAGAGAAAGCGTGAGAGAGCGTGAGAGTGTGTGTGTGTGTGTGTGTGTGTGTGTGTGTGTGTGTCTGGGGCCAGTACACTGCTTTCCCAACCTGAGTCTCCTCAGGGTGCACCGTTGGTGGGGGGATGGCTGCAGTGGCTGAGGGCTTAAGGATGGGCATCCCCTTTCCATCCTGACTTCCCTCAGGGTTCACCATGGGGTGGGGCAGCTGTAATGCAATGGCCTGATGGATGCAACATCTTTATTTACTGATATGGCAGGCAACATTCTTCATTCACATTACTCACGTATGCACATGAGGAAACTGAACCTTACAGAGACTAAGTAACTTGAGGAAGACTGTGCATCTGACACGTAGCCAAGTGGGCATGTGATGTGACCCCAGGACTGTCCTGTCCTGAGCCCAAGTTCCTCCCTATTGGACTGTTGCCTTTGCTCTATGTTTAAACTGCTTGCTGCCTAAATATCTGTAGCCAAATACAGGTACCCTATAGCCATGTGCTGATTTCCACTAAACAATAAATATAAATTTCTTTGGAGCCACATAAAAAGCAGCTAATGGATATACCAGAAACATGAAATAGGGATCAAAACTACCATAATTAACAGCTTCTCTTTAATTCACCGATTGTATACTATAATAGTTAACCTCCAATGATGTTTGCAATTTTATGGAAGATAAACTGACCTAGAAAACCCTAAGTAAAAAGAGAATTCGCTACTTTGGTACTATATGTATAACTTTAAATACCTTTTTCTTTTTTTCAGGTGTAGGAAAATCATCAAACCTTTCCATCAGATTAAAATAAAAATGCAGGCAGAGGACCTTCAAGATGGCAGAGGAGTAAAACATGGAGATCACCTTCCTCCCCACAAATACATCAAAAATACATCTACATGTGGAACAACTCCTACAGAACACCTACTGAACACTGGCAGAAGACCTCAGACTTCCCAAAAGGCAAGAAACTCCCCACGTACCTGGGTAGGGCAAAAGAAAAAAGAAAGAACAGAGACAAAAGAATAGGGATGGGACCTGCACCTCTGGGAGGGAGCTGTGAAGGAGGAAAAGTTTCCATACACTAGGAAGCCCCTTCACTGGTGGAGACTGGGGGTGGCAGGGGGGAAGCTTCAGAGCCACGGAGGAGAGCACAGCAACAGGGGTGCGGAGGGCAAAGCAGAGAGATTCCCGCACAGAGGATTGCTGTCGACCAGCACTCACCAGCCCTAGAGGCTTGTCTGCTCACCTGCCGGGGCGGGCGGGGTTGGGAGCTGAGGCTCGGGCTTCAGAGGTCAGATCCCAGGGAGAGGACTGGGGTTGGCTGCATGAACACAGCCTGAAGGGGGCTAGTGCACCACAGCTAGCCAGGAGGGAGTTGGGAAAAGTCTGGAACTGCCTAAGAAGCAAAAGACCACTGTCCATTGTTTCCTGGTGTGTGAGGAGCAGGGATTCAGAGCACCACCTAAACAAGCCCCAGAGATGGGCGCAAACCTCAGCTATCAGTGCGGACACCAGAGATGGGTATGAAACACTAAGGCTGCTGCTGCAGCCACCAAGAAGCCTGTGTGCAAGCACAGGTCACTATCCACACCTCACCTCCCGGGAGCCTGTGCAGCCCACCACAGCCACAGTCCCGTGATCCAGGGACAATTTCCCCAGGAGAACACACAGGGTGCCTCAGGCTGCTGCAACATCACGCTGGCCTCTGCCGCCACAGGCTCGCCCCGCATTCTGTACCCCTCCCTCCCCCAAGCCTGAGTGAGCCAGAGCCCCCGAATCAGCTGCTCCTTTAACCCCGTCCTGCCTGGGCAGGAAAAGATGCCTGAGGGCAACCTACACGCAGAGGTGGGGCTGAAACCAAAGCTGAAACCCAGTAGTGTGCGAACAAAGAAGAGAAAGGGAAATTTCTCCATGCAGCCTCAGGAGCAGCAGATTAAATCCCCACAATCAACTTGGTGTACCCTGCATCTGTGGAATACTTGAATAGACAACAAATCAACCCAAAAGGGAGGCAGTGGACCTTGAGAGCAACTGTAGACTTGGGGTTTGCTGTCTGCGAATGACTTGTTTCTGATTTTTATGTTTATCTTAGTATAGTTTTTAGTGCTTGTTATCATTGGTGGATTTGTTTATTGGTTTGGTTGCTCTCTTTTTTTTAAATTATTACTTTTTAAATTCTTAAATTTTAATAATTGTATTTATTTTTTAAATAATTTTACTTATTTATTTATTTATTTTTCTTTCTTTCTTTCTTTCTTTTTTTCTCCCTTACCTTCTGAGCCGTGTGGCTGCCAGGGTCTTGGTGCACCGACCTGGTGTCAGGCTTGAGCCTCTGAAGTGGGAGAGCTGAGTTCAGGACACTGGACCACCAGAGACCTCCTGGCCACACATAATATCAACTAGCAAGAGCTCTCCCATAATATCAGTTAGCAAGAGCTCTCCAAGAGATCTCTGCCTCACTGCTAAGACCCAGCTCTACCCAACAGACAGCAAGCTCCGGTGCTGGAGGTCCCTTGCCAAACAACTAGCAAGGCAGGAACACAACCCCACCCATTATCAGAGAGGCTGCCTAAAATCATACTAAGTTCACAGACACCCCAAAACACATCACTGGGCACAGCCCTGCCAACCAGAAAGACAAGATCCAGCCCCATCCACCAAAACACAGGCACCAGTCCCCTCCACCAGGAATCCTACACAATCCACTGAACCAACCTTACCCACTGGGGGCAGACACCAAAAACAATGGGAACTACTAAACTGCAGCCTGTGAAAAGGAGACCCCAAACACATTAAGTTAGGCAAAATGAGAAGACACAAATATGCAACAGATGAAAGAGCAAGGTAAAAACCCACCAGACCGAACAAATGAAGAGGAAATAGGAAGTCTGCCTGAAAAAGAAATCACAGTAATGATAGTAAGGATAATCCAAAATCTTGGAAATAGGAGAAAATACAAGAAATGTTTAGCAAGGACATTTAAAGAGCAAACAAACAATGATGAACAACACAATAAATGAAATTAAAGATTCCCTAGAAGGAATCAATAGCAGAATAACTGAGGCAGAAGAACGGATAAGTGACCTGGAAGATAAAATAGTGGAAATAACTACTGCAGGGCAGAATACAGAAAAAAAAAATGAAAAGAATTGTGGACAGTCTCAGAGACCTCTGGGACAACATAAAACACACCAATATTCAAATTATAGAGGTCCAAGAAAAAGAAAGGGTCTCAGAAAATATTTGGAGATTATATTTGAAATATTTGAAAACTTCCTTAAAATGGGAAAGGAAATAGTCAATCAAGTCCAGGAAGCACAGAGAGTCCCATACAGGATAAATCCAAGGAGAAACCTGCCAAGACACATTATCAATCAAACTGTCAAAAATTAAATACAAAGAAAAAATATTAAAAGCATCAAGGGAGAAACAATAAATAACATAAAAGGGAATCCCCATAAGGTTAACAGCTGAATAATCAGCAGAAACTGTGCAAGCCAGAAGGGACTGGTAGGACATATTTAAAGTGATGAAAGGGAAAAACCTACAACCAAGATTATTCTACCTAGCAAGGATCTCATTCAGATTCGACAGACAAATTAAAACCATTACAGACAAGCAAAAGCTAAGAGAATTCAGCACCACCAAACCAGCTTTACAACAAATGCTAAAGGAACTTCTCTAGGCAAGAAACACAACAGAAGGAAAAGACCTACAATAACAAACACAAAACAATTAAGAAAATGGTAATAGGAACATACATATCAATAAGTACCTTAAATGTAAATGGATTAAATGCTCCAACCAAAAGACATAACACTGGCTGAATGGATACAAAAACAAGACCCATATATATGCTGTCTACAAGAGACCCACTTCAGACCTAGGGACACATATGGACTCAAAGTGAAGGGACAGAAAAAGATATTCCATGCAAATGGAAATCAAAACAAAGCTGGAGTAGCAATTTTCATATCAGAAAAAATAGACTTTAAAACAAAGACTATTATAAGAGACAAAGAAGGATAATACATAATGATCAAGGGATAAACCCAAGAAGAAAATACGACAATTATAAATATTTATGCACCCAACATAGGAGCACCTCAATACATAAGGCAAATGCTAACAGCCATAAAAAGGGAAATTGTGAGTAACACAATCAGAGTAGGGGATTTTAACACCCCACATTCACCAATGGACAGATCATCCAAAATGAAAATAAAGAAGGAAACAGAAGGGCTTCCCTGGTGGCGCAGTGGTTGAGAGTCCGCCTGCCGATGCAGGGGACACGGGTTCGTGCCCTGGTCCAGGAGGATCCCACATGCCGTGGAGCAGCTGGGGCCCCGTGAGCCATGGCTGCTGAGCCCGCACGTCCGGAGCCTGTGCTCCGCAACGGGAGAGGCCACAACAGTGAGAGGCCTGCATACCGCAAAAAAAAAAAAAAAGGAAACACAAGCTTTAAATGACACACTAAAAAGATGGACTTAATTGATATTTATATGGCATTCCATCCAAAAACAACAGAATACACTTTCTTCTCAAGTGCTCATGGAACATTCTCCAGGATAAATCATATCTTGGATCACAAAAAACCCTTGGTAAATTTAGAGAAAACTGAAATCATATCAAGTATCTTTTCCAACCACAATGCTATGAGACTAGAGATCAATTACAGGAAAAAAACTATAAAAAATACAAACATATGGAGGCTAAACAATATGCTACTAAATAACCAAGAGATCACTGGAGAAATCAAAGAGGAAATCAAAAATACCTAGAAACAGGGCCTCCCTGGTGGCGCAGTGGTTGAGAGTCCGCCTGCCGATGCAGGGGATACGGGTTCGTGCCCCGGTCTGGGAGGATCCCATATGCCGCGGAGCGGCTGGGCCCGTGAGCCATGGCCGCTGGGCCTGCGCATCCGGAGCCTGTGCTCCGCAACGGGAGAGGCCACAACAGTGAGAGGCCCGCATACCGCAAAAAGAAAAAAAAAAAAAAAACCTAGAAACAAATGACAATGAAAACATGACCCAAAACCTATGGGATGCAGCAAAAGCAGTTCTTAGAGGGATGTTTATAGCAACAGAATCCTACCTCAAGAAACAAGAAAAATCTCAAATAAACAACCGAACCTTACACCTAAAGCAATTAGAGAAAGAAGAAGAACAACAAAAAAAAACCCCTAAATGTAGCAGAAGAAAAGAAATCATAAAGATCAGATAAGAAATAAATGAAAAAGAAATAAAGGAAATAGCAAAGATCAATAAAACTAAAAGGTGGTTCTTTGAGAAGATAAAGAAAATTGATAAACAGCTAGCCAGATTCATCAAGAAAAAAAGGGAGAAGACTCATATCACCAGAACTAAAAATGAAAAAGAAGTAACAACTGACACTGCAGAAATACAAAGGATCATGAGAGATTACTACAAGCACCCATATACCAATAAAATGGACAACCTGGGAGAAATGGACAAATTCTTACAAAAGCACAACCTTCTGAGACTGAACCAGGAAGAAATAGAAAAAATACACAGACCAATCACAAGCACTGAAATTGAAACTGTGATTAAAAATATTCCAAGAAAGAAAAGCCCAGGACCAGATGGCTTCACAGGCAAAATCTATCAAACATTTAGAGAAGAGCTAACACCTATCCTTCTCAAACTCTTCCAAAATACAGCAGAGGGAGGAACACTCCCAAACTCATTCTACGAGGCCACCATCACCCTGATACCAAAACCAGACAAAGACGTCACAAAAAAAAGAAAACTAGAAGCCAATATCACTGATGAACATAGATGCAAAAATCCTCCACAAAATACTAGTTAACAGAATCCAACAGCACATTAAAAGAATCATACACCATGCTCAAGTGGGGTTTATACCAGGAATGTAAGGATTCTTCGGTATATGCCAATGAATGTGACACACCATATTAACAAACAGAAGGATAAAAACCATATGATCATCTCAATAGATGCAGAAAAAGCTTTCGACAAAATTCAACAGCCATTTATGATAAAAACTCTTCAGAAAGTAGGCATAGAGGGAACATACCTCAACATAATAAAGGCCATATATGACAAACCCACAGCCAACACCATTCTCAATAGTAAAGAACTGAAACCATTTCCTCTAAGATCAGGAACAAGAGAAGGTTGTCCACTCTCACCACTATTCAACAGAGTTTTGGAAGTTTTAGCCACAGCAATCAGAGAAGAAAAAGAAATAAAAGGAATCCACATCAGAAAAGAAGAAGTAAAGCTATCACTGTTTGCTGATCACATGATACTATACATAGAGAATCCTAAAGATGCTGCCAGAAAACTACTAGAGCTAATCAATGAATTTGGTAAAGTAGCAGGGTACAAAATAAATGCACAGAAATATCTTACATTCCTATACACTACTGATGAAAACTCTGAAAGAGAAATTAAGGAAACACTTCCATTTACCACTGCAACAAAAAGAATAATATATCTATGAATAAACCTACCTAAGGAGGTAAAAAACCTACACTCAGAAAACTATAAGAGACTGATGAAAGAAATTAAAGATGATACAAACAGATGGAGAGATATACCATGTTCTTGGATTGAAATAATCAACACTGTGAAAATGACTCTACTATCTAAAGCAATCTACAGATTCAATGCAATTCCTATCAAACTACCAGTGGCATTTTTCACAGAACTGGAACAAAAAATTTCACAATTTGTATGGAAACACAGAAGACCCTGAATAGCCAGAGCAATCTTGAGAAAGAAAAACAGAGCTGGAGGAATCAAGCTCCCTGACTTCAGACTATACTACAAAGCTACAGTCATCAAGACAGTATGATATTGGCACAAAAATAGATATACAGATGAATGGAACAGGACAGAAAGCCCAGAGGTAAGCCCACACACATATGATCACCTTATCTTTGATAAAGGAGGCAAGAATATACAATAGAGAAAAGACAGCCTCTTCAATAACTGGTGCTGGGGAAACCGGACCACTACATGTAAAAGAATGAAACTAGAACACTTCCTAGTACCATACACAAAAATAAAATCAAAATGGATTAAAGACCTAAATGTAAGGCCAGACACTATAAAACTCTTAGAGGGAAACACAGGCAGAATAAATCACATAAAGACATAAATCACAGCAAGATCCTTTGTGACCCACCCTAGAGAAATGGAAATAAAAACAAAAATAAACAAATGGGACCAAACGAAACTTAAAAGCTTTTGCACAGCAAAGGAAACCATAAACAAGATGAAAAGACAACCCTCAGAATGGGAGAAAATATTTGCAAATGAAGCAACTGACAAGGGATTAATCTCCAAAATATACAAGCAGCTCAGGCAGCTCAATATCAAAAAAACAAACCACCCAACCCAAAAATGCGCAGAAGACCTAAATAAACATTTCTCCAAAGAAGACATACAGATTGCCAACAAACACATGAAAGGATGCTCAATGTCGCTAATCATTAGAGAAATGCAAATCAGAACTACAATGAGGTATCACCTCACACCGGTCAGAACGGCCATCATCAAAAAAATCTACAAACAATAAATGCTGGAGAGGGTGTGGGGAAAAGGGGACCCACTTGCACCGTTGGTGTGAATGTAAATTGATACAGCCACTATGGAGAACAGTATGGAGGTTCCTTAAAAATCTAAAAATAGAACTACCATATGACCCAGCAATCCCACTACTGGGTATATACCCTGAAAAAACCATAATTCATAAAGAGTCATGGGGCTTCCCTGGTGGCGAAGTGGTTAAGAATCCGCCTGCCAATGCAGGGGACACGGAGTTGAGCCGTGTTCTGGGAAGATCCCACATGCCGCGGAGCAACTAAGCTTGTGCACCACAACTACTGAGCATACGCTCTAGAACCTGCGAGCCACAACTACTGAAGCCCACGCACCTAAAGCCTGTGTTCCACACCAAGAGCAGCCACCACAATGAGAAGCCCACATACCACAACGAAGAGCAGTCTCCTGTCACAACTAGAGAAAGCCCACATGCATCAACAAAGACCCAATGCAGCCAAAAATAAATAAAATAAATAAATTTATTTAAAAAATAGAGTCATGTACCACAATATTCACTGCAGCACTATTTACACTAGCCAGACATGGAAGCAACCAAAGTGTTCTTTGATTGATGAATGGATAAAGAAGATGTGGCACATATATACAATGTAATATTACTCAGCCATAAAAAGAAACGAAATTGAGTTATTTGTCCTGAGGTGGATGGGCCTAGAGTCTGTCATACAGAGTGAAGTAAGTCAGAAAGAGAAAAACAAATACCGAATGTTAACGTATATACGGAATATAAAAAATAAAATGCTTTTGATGATCCTAGGGGCAGGACAGGAATAAAGACACAGATGTAGAGAATGGACTTGAGGACACGGGGAGGGGGAAGAACTGACATATATACACTAACAAATGTAAAACAGATAGCTATTGGGAAGCAGCTGCATAGCACAGGGAGATCAGCTCGGTGCTTTGTGACCACCTAGAGGGGTGGGATAGGGAGGGTGGGAGGGAGACACAAGAGGGAGCGGATATGGGGATATATGTATACATATAGCTGATTCATTTTGTTATACAGCAGAAACTAACACAACATTGTAAAACAATTATACTCCAATAAACATGTTTTTTAAAAAAATGCAGGGACTGCCCCTGTAGTTACCGGACAAAGAATTCCAAAGGAAAGATCAGGCTGTGTTCATAAATTAAAAGATATACATTTGTACAAATAGCAATAGATCTATTGGTGAACCTCCAGGAAGGAAAAAAAAAGGAGGAAAACGCTAAAGAACAACTTCAATTTCTATGTGAAAAGCTGGCAGCAGCCCTAATTAACAAAACAGGAAGCCTCACGCTACGGAACTGCTCTCACGTGCTTTGTCAAATAAGATCAACTTCACCTTTTAAAAGCTCCAACCAAGCTAAGGTAAGTTATTAAACAGTAATACATGTGAAATCCAAGGCTCTTAATGATAGAGAGGCCAGAAAAACAAGTGTGATTGCTTCATTCATTAACAAGTGAGTTGAAAAGTAAACATCTTCTGATCATTATAACAATTAAGGCATATAAATACATTTGATGCAGTGTCAAATAATACAATGCATATGGCGATATCCCATAAACTACAGACCTGTATATGATTAGGCTAGATGTCAGTGACCAAGATATGACAACATACATGATTTCAATTTTCAATTAGGGACTTGGTTACCGGTACACTTTCTGACAAAAGCTTTCACTGAAAATGCACAGTGTGATCAGCATTGTGCTTTGGGGTCTGAAGGAGAAAGTTACAGCATCGTCCATGTACACTGGGCCTTTAAGCACATAGGGAAATGAAAATAGTGCACACAGAAATAATGCGACATACATGGGAGGATTATAAGCCAGTGCTGAATTTTGTATGTCAGAAAAAGAAAAGTTTTAAAACGTTGAGGTAAGTGTCAAAAGCAAGAGAGAACAAGGGAATTTGCAGTTTGGATGGAAATTTGAAGAGTTACCAGAGCAGGTGTGGACAAGGAGGTCAACTCTGAATGGTGGAAAATCACCATGAACTAAGCACTTCCTTCTAAATGGTAGCCTCTGCCTTCTCCAAAACTTTAATCAGAACTGAGCACCAAAGAGATATGAAAGAATTTCAGTTTAGCTCATTCTTTCTTCCTTAGCCCAATGTCTTCAAGATTAGTGGAGAAAAGAAGACAATTATGAAAACCAAGGAGGCAACATGGCGGAGGCAACATGGTAGGTCCGAAAAACCAACAGCTTTGGCTCCTTAGGAATGAAGGCAAATCCTAGCTCCAGAACTTTCTTACTTCTGCAACATACAAGTTATTTAGCATTTCTAAACCTCAGTTTTTTTCCATAGCTGGCGGTGATAAAACTCCATTCATAGGGTTTTGGAAAATGAAATTCTTACCATAAGGTTTAACTCCTTTCTCTTCACACCACTTCTCAAAGTCTAGAAAAGGAAGACCAGAGTGTTTGCTCTGAGATAGTATGAATGGCTTCTTGGATTTCTGTAACGATCCATGAAATCAGTTTCCTTTCCTTCTAAGCTACACTTGCAAGATAAATATTTTGTGATTTATCCATATTTTATCATCTAATTAAATGGCAGGAGAAAAGGGGAAGCCTCAGATGAAGCACTTTGCCATCCTTATTAGAATTCCTCTGTCCTCACTTATGAGACACTGTGCTAAAAATCTTACACCAGGGGTTGGTCTGCCTAGAATCATTCCTATGGGAAATGCTAGTCCTCATTCAGAAGATACTTCTCATTTCCTTGGCTGCCAGTTTCTTTTAATTGCATTCAACTATATACTTTCTTTTAGTTTTCATCCTCTTTTTAGCACTGTTTTGTTTATGTGTGTGTAATGAGTGTACACAGGTATGTGCAGTTAATTTGGTGTTTTTCAAGTTATAAATCTACAATGAAGTTTCAATTGTCATCTTCCCCAGGAAGTCTCCCATCTCATTCTTTTTTTTTTAATTGAAGTATAGTTGATTTATAATGTCATGTTAGGTTCAGGTATACAGCACAGTGATTCAGAGATAGATAGATAGATAGATAGATAGATAGATAGATAGATATGTAGATAGATAGATATTCTTTTTCAGATTCTTTTCCCTTATAGGTTATTATAAAATATTGAGTATAGTTCCCTGTGCTATATGATAGGTCATTGTTGGTCATCTATTTTATGTATAGTAGTGTGTATAGGTTAATCCTCAATTCCTAATTTATCCCTCCCCCCACCCCCGTCTTTCCCCTTTGGTTCCCATCTCATTCTTTACTAGTTCATCTGTCACTACTTCAAGGGCTCCCCTCACCCACCCCTCTACTCCAATCAGGTTAGATGTCTCTTTCATTTCATAATATCTTGAACACATCTTTAGTATTGTGCTTCCCATAGCATATCTGTTTTTATATTCTTTCCTACACCAGGCTGTGAGTTCTCTGATGGCAGGAACCATCTGATTCCCCTATGTATCCTGGGTTTAGTTCCCGGGCACGTAACCAGGCACTCAGTAGGTAAGAACACAAGATATTTATCTCGAAGCAACAAAAATGTCAACTTCTCCTGTACTATTTAAATAGTAAATATTATTCCACATATCCAAAGGGAAAGGTTTCATTCATTCTTGCTTCCATGCTTCTCCAAGTCACTCTGGAATATAAGATTCCCTGTCCTGGCTCTTTACAAATGTAAGCAGTTCTCCAATCCCATGCCCGACAGACCATCTTAGTAATTCTCTCTTGGATTCAATTCTTTCAAGTTCTTCTCTACTTAGGCCCGTAAGTACACATTTACTCTATGCTCACATGTAAACCATGCTGACTTATTTCTCCCTCTAAAGTCTAGGTCTAAAGAGAAAAACAAATCCAAAATTCTGCAGCATTAAAAAAAGGAAGCCTAGGTATTAGTCAAAGTACAATTCTAATGCATTAGGCTCAAGCATCCTATTTGATTAAGGAAGTGTTCTCCCTCTGGGCAAAATCCATCTGCATCAGGGCTCCTGGGCAGTAACTATTCAGCATTTTATTGCATCAGCTAAACCGTGACAAAGGCAAAATCTTCTTACCCTCTAAATCATAAAACCTCCTACTTTATACATCAGCCTCACTTTTTTAGAGTGCCCACTGGGATAATTATAGTGGTTCTTTCACTCCTGTCTGCTTTATTTAGATAATAAGCCCCAAAGGCCAGGAATATCTTTCCAGTTTCTATCTATATCATTGAATACAATATATGTGAACAACATTTGTGAAATAATAATGCCAGGTTTTAACATCTTCCAGTAACAAATCCTTTTGAACAGTCCAGGGACCATATTAGAGTCAAGTTCTGTTTATTTCCTTCTTGAGATTTCTACATAGATTCCAACCCAAGAAATTATAGGCCATTAGTGTCCATTTAGAATTTTTTCTTCTCGAACATTTTTAGCAGCGTATTATTGGTATGCTTCGTGTTATTGGTACGCTTAATTCTATATTTAAATCATACATATGGTTTCCTCTAGATCCAATGCCAAGAATTTCATTAAAATTTTTTTCTAAGGAACACTCATTAATGAGTGTTCTTAGTGCTGACACTTTGTCAGGCACTTTTTAAAGTGCTTTAGGGCTTCCCTGGTGGTGCAGTGGTCTTCCCTGGTGGTGCAGTGGTTAAGAATCCATCTGCCAATGCAGGGAACATGGGTTGGAGCCCTGGTCCGGGAAGATCCCACATGCCGCGGAGCAACTAAGCCCGTGCGCCACAACTACTGAGCCTGCGCTCTAGAGCCCACGAGCCGTAACTACTGAGCCCACGTGCCACAACTACTGAAGCCCTCGTGCCTAGAGCCTGTGCTGCAGAACAAAAGAAGCCACTGCAATGAGAAGCCCATGAGGCACAAGCAAGAGTAGCTCCCACTTGCCACAACTAGAGAAAGCCTGCACGCAGCAACGAAGACCCAACGCAGCCCCAAAAAATAAATAAATAAATAAATAAAATATATTAAACAAAAATAAAGTGCTTCACATACAAAAAATTGAAAAATATTTTAAAACTTGTTCCACGTCACACAGCTAAGAAGATGCAAATCTGGGATTTGAACACAGATTGACTCCGGAGTCCATGGTCTTTACCACTGCAACCCACACAGTTTATGCTCCACTGAGTGAAGAAGAACTCCAATTTTGAAAAATGGAGTTGAATCATAAAATTCCTGACAAAAGCTATTACACTCAATTTATTATTTTCAGTCTTAGATTTCTGTATCAGTGTTAATGCTTTTTATTACTAATCTCATATTTATTACTCTCTCATACTTCATAATTTCATGATATACTAAATTCTGTACCAATATACAGAATTTTCTTATGTCTAGTTTTTGCTAAAATATAAATGCCTTTAAAATATAAGAATGTCCCTGGAAAATCTGTTTAGGAGAAGTAAAAATTATTTATGAATTAAATCTCCGTAATAACCGCTTGGTATAAACTCCACCAGCATGAGTGCCCACCTATGCACACACAAACCCGGGGAAGCTTTGCTTTTCCATGTTACCTCTTCACTTCCTTCCTACATTTCTAAAGGCTATGAAAAAACGACAGACTTATTCTTCTACTGAAGAATTCTGCTTGTAACATTTTCTGCATGTTACATTCAACCATCCAGCAACTATTTGTTGATTGCATTGTTCATGGCACTTGAAATACATCAGTCAACAAACAAAATATCTGCCACGTGGTGCTGACACCATAGACCAGAAGACAGACAATAAACAATTGCTGTGATAAATAAGGGACTTTTATAGTAGGTTAGAAGGTGTTATGTGCTGTGGGATAAAGAAAAAAATAGTGCTGGGTTAGTTGATAGAAAGTGCTCGGGAATGGAAGTGGAGGTAACCATGACATTGCATAGGGTGGTCTGAGTAGGTACCATGGAGAAAAGCCCATCAGAAGAAAAGACTTGCCTAAGAGAGGCCATCAGCCTTGCAGCTCTACGAGGGAAGTTTATCCTGGTGAGTTGAGGATACCTCTTTCCCTTAAAACTGATTGTAAAAACGAACTCTTGTGAGTAGGAGCACAAGAGAAAACTTTGGCGGTTCGTTGAGAGTGAGAACTTGAGCTGTAAAGGACCAGATAGATCATTTAACAGCCCAAGACAGTCTTCACCTCTCCTTTACAGGTGGGTTCTGACTTAGAAGCATTTCTGAGATAAGAAAGAAAAATTCACAAGGCTTTCGTCTGAACAAAGAGAGAGGTCACCCACTTGGAACTGGGAGAGCAAGAAGACCACCAGCAAGCAGGCTCCTGAAATGATGGCATCTCTTATTGGAATAAAGTTAAAAAGAAGAGGGAACAAGTTGAACTTCACCAAAGGTTACAGCCAGGTATAAAGATAGTGAGTTTCAGAAGCCAGCTTCAAAATCTGCAGTCCCCACAAGAGTGGAAAGAGGAGTCTGTGGGGTAGAGAGAGAGACCTATCTTCCTCATGCAGACATAAATGGGGCAAATCTTGATCTGCATCTAGGAAAACCTCTGGAAGCTGATTTTTCAAATGCCCGAGCTTTAGCCAAATGCTGGCATCAAACTGGCTCAGAGGTGGGTAAGCAGATTCTGATTCTAGAAACTATGCCCAGAAGACACCACCGACTACATAATAATGCCCGGTGATCCGAGAAAGGACGCCTGGAAGGAGAAACCGAGCAATAAGTGCTCTGAGGATTGAATACAATTTCATGAACCTCTGTGATTTCTCAAATTGCAAATTTCTAATTTTTGTTATTCTCATTTACTTCACAACTCAAATATTACTTCCTCAAAGAAGGCTTCACAAATCCCCTACTACATCAAGTTGCCTGGCTTTAGAATCTCATAGGACTCCTATAATTGTAATTAAATAATTGATCATACAACAGTGATTTATAGCATGACTCTCCCTCTAAGTTTCATAAGAGCAAGAATCAGGTTTGCTGGTCTCATTCTCCATTGTTTCCCCAGTACCTAGCCCAGTGCCTGGATAAATTAAACACGCAATAAACGCTCAAATAAATGAATGAGGACAACCCTGAAAACAGAGCCTCGGGAGTGATTATAGCATAAAATGCAGTCACTTATTTTAGTGCAATGGAGCACAGGCATATGAAGAAGAAAGAAGAAAAAATCAGAGGTTTGAATAACCACTTGATAAGAGGAGATAATGAAATACCCAGGGTCTACAGAAACAAAGGTAATGTGATTTCAACAAGTTAAAACAGCTATACCTTCATGGTTTACAGAGGGACAACATAAACATTTATCTGAAGAACATCAAGTTTTTCCCCAAAATTAAATTTTAAGAATTAAATTTAAATGTATTATCCATAATACCTAAAAATTATCCATAATATAGGCATTAACTTAGTAATCTGAGGAAGGGTTTGTGAGCACGGACCCTGAGCTCAAACTGCTAGGGTGGTGTCCCAGCTACATCACTTACTATATATGGGCAACTAGCTTAATTTCAATTTCCTCACCCACAAAATTGGGTTAGTAACCACAAACTGAACCTTAGAGGTGTAAGAACGTAATTATATATGTAAAGTGCCTATATTAGTACCAGCCATATGGTAATTAAGTGGTGTATACATTAATTATTATTGTTATTAAATACTTTTAGTATTTATAATTTATTTAGTATTTAGTATAATAATGTGGACTATACAGGCTACTATGTTACTTTTTAGACACTTTGCAATGAATTAAATGCTTATTTGCCATAAAAAAAATCCCTGGTACCCAAAAATTCTTTCTCCAGTTAATCCGCTTTTGATAACCCTTTTGAACAGTCTCTAACTTTATATATATATATATATATATATATATATATATATATATATAAAATTTGAATTTTATTTTATTTATTTTTTTATACAGCAGGTTCTTATTAGTTATCCATTTTATACATATTAGTGTATATATGTCAATCCCAGTCTCCCAATTCATCACACCACCACCACCACCCCTGCCACATTCCCCCCTGAGTGTCTAATTATATTTATTTACAGGAGTTTTAAAACAGTAAATTACTTCAAATTCTTTGTAGAAGTAGACAAGGGAAAAGTTATAATCTTTTAGGTAGTATGCATTGAGTGCTATTTATTATGCTTATAATTACCAAATCTGTTACAATTACATCTTTGAAATTAGGCTGAAGGTCACCTAATTTTAAAATAAAGTGATTTTCAAAGTTAAATTAATAAGAGTTAATTCAGCCCAGGTACCAGTTATTAAAGAAAAAACAATTAACCTACACAAATCTGTCAAATATACTTCATAATAATCAAATTATTTCTAATATTTGCATGACATATCATATGAATTGTCTTACTCTGAGGTAGGAGTGAGTAAAGAAGCACAACATTTAGCACACAGTAAGCACTCAATGAATGTTGACTGAATGCATGAAGGTGTGAACTGATGAGATTTCATATGTGACTGCTAATGTTTGTCTTTGTATTACATAGCATTACACCCTCTGAAAGCAATAATAATCTCACACAGGCATCACAAGGAGCTCACAGAATGACTGGCATGATTCATCACCTACTAAGCATGTTACCCACAGCTGTACCACAGGCACTTGGCATGTAAGGAAAAACATGGAAGAACTGACACAAGAAAAAAATGTTTTAAATTTATTTTATCATAGTATAGCTGATTTACAATGTTGTATTAATTTCTACTGTACCGAAAAGTGATTCAGCTATATATATATATACATTTTTTTCATCTTCTTTTCCATTGTGGTTTATCACAGGATATTGAATATAGTTCCCTGTGCTCTACAGTGGGACCTTGTTGTTTATCCATCCTAAATATAATAGTTTGCATCTGCTAATCTCAAACTCCTAATCCATCCCTCCCCCAATAGATGAATGGATAAAGAAGATGTGGTACATATGTACAATGGAATACGACCCAGCCATAAAAAAGAATGAAATAATGCCATTTGCAGCAACATGGATGGAACTAGAGATTATCATACTAAGTGAAGTAAGACAGGAAGAGAAAGATAAATACTATATGATATCACTTATACTATGTGCAATCTAAAGCATGACACAAGTGAACTTATCTATGACAGAGAAACAGACTCACAAAGAAAAAATAATTTTTCCAATCTTCTTCCATTGCTATCTCGGACTTCTTTTTCTACCAGTTGAAAATGTCATAGATTAAATGGCAATCAGAAGCTGTACATTTCCTAGGCCCAACTGGATCCATCATATTGATTTTCTCGTCTAAATATTTTTCATCGACGTAGGACAGCTAATGTTTGTCTATGTATTACATAGCATTGCACTCTCTGAAAGTAATAATAATCTCATATGGGCATCACAAGAAATAATGTACTGTTTAAACTACACTGGATATGAAAATACCACAAGTTCTGTTTACTATGCACAGGTGCACAATATAGGAAACAAGTGGCTTTTATCGCTATCCTCATCCTACGGAAAAGTGCTGTTACAGGGTGGATGGGGAAGAGGGAATCGGGCAGGACGAGGGTGGCAGTTCTGGAACTACTCTGTGCCCCAGCTATGATGAGATTACCAGGATCAACCTTTTCTAACACCTGTTGTTTACCCTGGGTCACAATCTGGTCACCAGATGCATGACTTCTGCCTCATGTCTACATCCTTGCTGAGATCCCGGTTTATTGAGGGTAGGGAACTTGACTTGGTAGTGCCACCCCTTCCAGGGATTAAATGTTTTGTTTCTTTTGGGGTTTTTCTGGCATTTTCTACCTTTCCTAACCCTGCCAATCTCACTGCATGTCTTAAACCCAAGCCTGCTGGCTAGATCCACACTGAGAGACACCCTAGACGTGAAATAATACCCAGCTGGGATGGATGGATGGATTTTGAAATCTGGCCAGGTTTTAATATTTCCAAACAAAAGAGTATAGGGGATAAAGATAACTCTGTATGCTTTCCTGTTTCATACACATGGTCATAGTCATACTACAGACCACAGATTCCTCAGTACTCTGCCCTCCCTCCTGTGGGGACACCTACTGATGACTTGCTGTTGGACTTCTGTTATTGACATACAATTCTTAATTTGCTACCACCTTTTCTGAATTACTTGGTCCACTCATTGGGCTCAATTTATTAATGAATTTGCTCTTCTCTAATAACATTTGCCAGACAATGATCAGTGATAACATGACATAGAAAAAGATACATGATAATTGTTTTCAAGTAGTAGTATAATTTTTCAGGTATCATGGCACAGAATTACCTTTGAAAATTTACCCAGTCTAGTTTCCTATAAACTCTAACAATAGGGGCTTCCCTGGTGGCGCAGTGGTTGAGAGTCCGCCTGCCGATACAGGGGACATGGGTTCGTGCCCCGGTCTGGGAAGATCCCACATGCCGCGGAGCAGCTGGGCCCGTGAGCCATGGCTTCTGAGCCTGCGCGTCCGGAGCCTGTGCTCCGCAACGGGAGAGGCCACGACAGTGAGAAGCCCACGTACCGCAAAATTAAAAAAAAAAAAAAAAAACTCTAACAATAAAGGAGCATATTTCTTGTTCTATTTTCTCCTCCTAAAGTTAAGAGTAAAGGATTGTAAGGAAAATAAGTTTTCCAGGGCTCTGAAGTCACTGTTTTGTGAATAATTCTTGACTGAATTCACTGATACTGAAAAGTCTGAAAGTTAACAAGCTCCTAAAAGCGAGTTGCATACTCCCTATTCATGCCTGATTTTGTTTCTATTTAAGTACCTGTCTGTTTCCCTCCAGAATCTCAAATACAGATATGGGACGGAGAAGAAAGAGAGCTGAAGAATAATTCGAATTTGATCCCCAAATGATCAAACACAAACTTTAGCAGCTGTTGCAACTGGGAATGTACAGAAGAGTGACTAAAATATATTAAAATAAAAATTGGCTTTTTAATAGGGATATTACTCTGCTTATGAGAAAGTGATATGAAAAAGGAAAGACCTACTTGAAAAGAAAGACATAGCATAGCATCTAGATATAGCAAATGGTTCACACACTTCCTAGGATTCTTTTTATTTCAGACATCATTAAAACAAGAATGTTTCACTTATGGTTTCACCAATCTTAATTTGAAAGAAAATGCAGTGCATTTCGATTGCTTGACACAGAAAAATTTACAAATCTTTATAGAGAATAAGAATTATTAGGATGTGAACTGTTGGACCATAAAACAGCACTGTCTGAAAGGTGGTAGGAAATCTAAAAGTTGTAACATGATGCCAAAATCAAAGCCCAATTCAAGTGCAGACAACATCTAAAACAATGCACTAAGTCAATTTTCAGTGCCAGTTTTCACTTACCCAATGTGGAACTGCTTTCCATGTAGGACAGAACAGGTCAGGGGGTGAGTATCAGTAGAATATACTCACAAAGGCTTTCCTGGAGAAGATACTTGAGTTCCATCTTAAGGCAAAGAAAACTGGGAAGAGCTAGCTCTCTTTATTTTTCAAAAATGTCATTTTCGATTTACAAGTCCACTAAGAACTAAATGCCAGCTTAAGGCACCATATTTCCATGATTTTAAAAAGTGTACTTACCTGCCTAAATAAGAACATCACCCTGAAGATAATCTTTTATATTTAAGTCTTGAATTATCTTATGTTTGTTATTATTCATATCAAAAATATTTCACAGGACTTCTGATTAATATAACTTAGAATTTTTCATCTCGAGACATATATGAGTCTTTTTTTCACAAAATTCCTAGCTCTGCTTGTCTTACCAATACTTGCATCTGTCATAAAAGTTTTAAAAATTATAAATGTATCATCTTAGAACAGCAAAGAACAGTAACAGTATCTTACTTAATGCTTAAGTAATAGCCTTAATGCTTTTTTTGTGATTTTCTAAACATGTTAAACATACATCTTAAATTATTTTCTTCTACATATTCAAATTTAAACATTTAGTGGTTATCTAATCATGCTACACAACAAATACTAAGAATATGAAGACAAAAAGACAAAGCAGTGCATAGTCTGGTTTGGGGACCAAAATAGATGAACCTAGTACATGAAACAAGCTCTACTATAGGTACATTAACAAACCAGAAGGAAGGTTCCAAAAGAGAAATTAACTCTTGCTGGGAGTTACAGAATATTATGAAAGGTGGAAACATTTCAACTGGGTACAACAGGAACAGAAGGTAGGGAAATATATTCTTGAAAAGGCTCAAACCTTCTTGGGTGCAAGAAGGATACGGCATTTCAAAGGACAGGATTAACATGAGGATGAGGAAAAGTTGAGGAGAGAGGAGACTGATCGGCCATTTGTGACCTTAAATCTCCATTTGTTCTGTGTATATTGAAATTTTCTGAGTAGGAAATAAAAATTGAACTTTGGAAACAGAATTTGGCAGGACTTGGAGGAACTCCCACTCCTCGACTCACATCTTTGCCTTTTTCCTCTTCGATTCTGAGGCCACTCCATCCACCTTTCTCAGATCTCAGCCCTCCCACTCCCAGAGGGATTGTGACCCATCACTGGTCTCCTCTCTCTTCTCCCTTCAACTCTGTCTTTGCCATTAACACTTCCTGGTAAGAATTTCAGTATCAAGTGTTAATTAAATTCCAGAAGAATCACTTTCAAAAATATTATGGAAACAAAGTAGGAGGTCCCAGGGGCATTTCCCCCTAAACACAGCATGCTATATTGAAAGGAGGCAGTTATGAGAAAAACAAAGTGAGATACTGTATAATTGCTCACACCTCTACCGTTTGTCCCTCTCATGATTTTACAGTGATTGGCGTCATCTTAGCTGGCGGGCTGGGGGAAGCGACCGTAACAACTCCAAATATGGAAGACGATGCCTATTTGATGAACTTTGTTTTTCTTTCTAGAGGCATTCAAGCTGAACAGCTAAACTGGTTGTATGTTTTAAAGGTTTGCTGAATTAAATATATATATTTTTTATTTTAGCTCAATAAATGGTATATTCTGTCACAGTCTAAAGAGCTGTAATTCTCTTGTTCTCTTCAACACCGCCCCCCACCACAGTACATTCTTAGCCAAAGCAGTAGCATACCTGAGTAGGAGGCAAATACATAAAACCAACAGGAAACCTTTCAAATGGGGGACTGTAGACTCAATGGGCCGAAGTCCCCCCATTGTCTCTCCTGTCAACACGATCCAAAGCTATGATTTTAATTCATTCTTGCTCTCACTTATAATGGATTAAAGTTGCCCTTTCCAAGCTTTCATTAAATCTGTGGTGGAAACCCTACTTACGATTTCTCACACACACACACACGCGCGCACATGCACGTAACAACTGCAAACAAACAAACCCGTAAGACTGAGAAAGACTAACTTATAATTCTCAAATGTTGCTTAAAGGAAGTGAAAACATACGCAGGACCATTGCCATCTTTGTATCTCTTATGCATGATGAAATTTAATGAAGACTTTCTGGGTGCTAATATTAAAATAACCTTTCTAACACTTTTACTTCTAGAATTTCAGGATGGAAAAGTAGATCTTTTTGAATAAATAGCACTAGATACAATTGAAAAAAAAGTTTTTTATTTTGTCATCAGTCAGAAAAGAAAAACGTTTTTAAAAGCACTGTCAGCAATACCTTTTTCTCATCTCTTAGTTTGAGTACTATGCAGTCAAATACAGGAAAATGCTATTTTCAATATGCAGAACCTAGATTCTTCAGTGCTGTCAGCATTTATATTCATTCTAAATTTATAAACACGAGACGAATATTAAGATAAAATGGTGGAAATAATTTACACAGGATCGATCTGTGTTAGCTACACAAAATATTACATAATTATAAGTATTATGATGGATAATCATGAACATTTAACCAGTCACTGGGTGCCATGGTCATGGAAAGCACTCAGTCATTGACAAGGAGAAGCAACTAGAGCAAAGCACTCAGTAGCTCCAATCTGGGGTTGAGGACGATTTGTCACTGACCCTTTAATTACGGTGGAAAATAGCAGAGCTGCTGTGCATAGTACTTGAGAGTTTATCTCTAGCAACTTCCAAATTCAAGTAGCCTCCACCCCACAGACCACACTCTCTTTAAAATCAGCCTCTAAGGTCACTAATAATTCTTAGACAGTGTCTATCCACGTAGACACTGGAGACAGCTTTCGAACACCCCAAGAAAGGCCAGAGCAGACCAATAGATCATCTGGGGAAAATACTAAACCAATTCAGATCAATGATTGAAAATAATAAAGGTAATTTAGAAACTAGTGCAAGAACATTCTATATTTTACCACTGATGACATTCCTCGATTCTAGGTATTATGTAATAAAATGAGGACATAACCAGGCATTACGTGTGCGCTATGAAATAATTTTTCATGAATATTTTCTTTATGTATGCAGTCCAATGTTGTTATAAGCAATTCTACTTGGCCAATATTTTTCATTCTTCAAAGTTTTAGGTAATCAAGAGCTTTTAAATTCTGGAATTTTGGGTTCAATCTAGTGATCCAGTAATAGATTTAGAAATTACTCAAATTGTAATTATACTGGATTATGCTTATGGTCTGTGTAGAATAAACATTTCCTTATGCACTTTACTGAAATATAATAATATTCATAATTTACTGATTATATGATACATATATTTTTATACAATAAAATTCATCAACTGCACACAGTGATAATGTCTTCCAAAGAAGCTGTATCATTATGCATTTCTACCAGTGATGGATGATATTTCTAGTTGCCTTGCATCCTTGCCAGCATTTGTTATTCTGTTTTCACTTTAGCTATCCTAGTAGGAATGAAAGGATGTATCATTGTGATTTTCATTTGTGTTTCACTGATTACTAATGATGTTGAGCATCTATTCATGTGCTTATTTGCTATTTCTTTATCTTCCATGGTAAAGTATCTACTCAAATAACCTACACATTAAAAAAATCAGGTTATCTTTGTCTATGTTTTACAAATATATTCTCCCAGTCTGTGACTTGTCTTTTAATTTTCTAAGTAGTGTACTGTGATACAATATATTCACAAATATATTGTAAACAATATATTTTAATTTTTAAGAGTCCAATTTATTAATTTTTTTCCTTTTATGACTTGTGCTTTTTGCCTCACTCAAAGTCACAAAGATAATCTCCTGCTTTTACCCTACATTTTATGATTTATAGGTCTATATGCAGTTCATAGGTCTATCATCCAGTTTGAATCAATTTCTGTGTAGGATGTGAGGTGATGGTTGAGGTTTATTTTTTACCTCTGTGGATATCTAATTGTTCTAACATCATTTGTTCAAGAAACTAGCATTTCTGTATTGAATTATTTTGGCTCCTTTGTCAAAAGTCAATTCATCATATTTGCAGACTTTCTATTTTTTTCATTGATCAATAAAAATATCCTTACTTGAACACCACAGTGTCTTGACTACTGTAGTACATGATGTACCCCTGGAGTACATGATGTACCCCTGGAGTATATGACGTACCCCTGTAGTACATAATGTACCCCTGGAGTAGTACCTGATGTACCCCTGGAGTACCTGATGTACCCCTGGAGTAACTGATGTACCCCTGTAGTACATGCTGTACCCCTGTAGTACATAATGTACCCCTGTAGTACTTGACATACCCCTGTAGTACATGATGTACACCTATAGTATATCATGTACCCCTGTAGTATACGATGTACCCCTGTAGTATATAATGTACTCCTGTAGCATCTAGTAAGGCATGAAATCAAGTAATACAAGTTCTGCAACTATATTTTACTAAAAGTTTGTCTTGGCTAGTATTTTTTTTTGCCATTTCATGTACATTGTTTAATCAACTGGTCAATCTACTAAGATGTTTTATGGGATTTTCACTGGGCTTACATTGAAACTACAGAACACTTTGGAGATAATGAAAGTTTAACAATACTGAGTTTTCTAATCTATGAACGGGGATGTCGCTCCACTTATTTTGTTTTTTAAATTTCTCTCAATTGTATTTTGAACTTTTCAGTCTACAGATCCTGAATATATTGTGTTAAATTTATTCCTAAATATTTAATATTCTTATGCTACTATAAATTACATTTTTAAAATTTCAATTTCCAATTGTTTGTTGTTAGTATAGAAAGATACAATTGATTTTTTTGTGTCCTGCAAACTTGCAGAACTCATCTATTAGTTCTAAAGCTTTCTTGGCACATTTTAAAACGTTTTCTTAAAAGACTATCTCTTCATCTCTGATTAAGACAGTTTTACTTCTTCATTTTCAATGTACATGCCTTTTTTTTTTTTTTTTTTTTGCTTTATTGTACTGCCAGGGACCTCAAGTAAAACGTTAAATAAAAGTTGTGAGAGTAAACAGCTTTGCCTTGTTTCTGATTTAACAATGAAAAATAATTGTTAAATCTGATGTCCTTTATCAGGCTGAAGAATTTCCCTTTTATTTGCAGCAAGTTTTGTTATGGATTCTGTTAAATAATTTTTTGCATTTACCGAGATAATCATATGAGTTATATTTTTACAACTGTTAATATGATGAATTTCATTGACTTCTGAATGTTAAATAAACCTCATCCTTGGAATGAAACTCAGTTGTCCTATATTATCTGTCTTTCCTAATATTAACTTGTTTATTCTCTGCTTTCTGGTCAGTCTGGCTAAAGATTTGCCAGTTTCACTAATATTTTTCAAAACCTGCCTTTTTGTGTTTGTTTTCTATTTCACTGAGTTCTTGATTTATCCTCCTTGACTTATGCTTGCTTCTGCTCGCTTTGGGTTTAATTGTCTCATATTTCTATAGTCCCATTAGGCAGTAGCTTAGTCCATTAATTTGATACTTCTTTTCTAATATAAGGACTTAATACAGAAACAATTCCTTCTAATTATTGCTTAGTTGCATCTCACCCATTTTAATCTGAAATGATTTCATTCTCAGTCAGTTCAAAATATTTTCTAATTCCCCTTGTGATTTCATCTTTGAAATATAGATTATTTATAAGTGTTGTTTGATCTCCAAATATTTACCAAATTTTAAGATAGTCTTACTAAGATCCAGTTTAATTCCTTTGCGTTCAGAGACCATCTTTTGCAAGACTTCAATCCTCTTTAATTTCTTGAGACTTGTTTTATAGCCCAGCATATGATCTCTCCCAGTGAATGTTCTGGGTGTATATTCTCTGCTGCTGTGTGAAATATTCAAGCAGGTCATGTACCATGGTAGTTTTGTTCTGGTTTTCTACACCTTACCCACCTCCTCCACCTGTTTCATCAGTTACAGACAGCAGAGTGTTGAAATATCTGACTATGGTTGTGCACTTGTCTATTTCTCCTTTAGGTTCCATTAAACTTTGCTTCTTGTGATGCAAGCTTCTGTTATCAGGTGCAGACACATTTAGGACCCTTGATGAACTGACCTCTTAATCACTGTGAAATGTCCCTGTTTCCCCTGGTAATATTGATATTTCTTGTTCTAAAATCTCCTTGTTTGACAGTAATAAAGCCATCTTAGCCTTCTTTTGATTAGTGCCAGCATGGTATGCTGATTTCCATCTTTTCACTCACAGGATTGTGTTTTCTCCACCCCTCTACCAATGCACCTGCACCCCATCCATAGGCTTTCTGCACGTCAGTGAATGAAACACCAGACACTCGATCAGTGAGGACAGAAACGTGGGAAATATTGCAATCCCTCTTTATCTGTCAAGCACATCCTACTGATTCTTCAGAAAATATCACAAATTCATCTGCTTTTTTCCATACCCTCGGCATGAAACAAAAAGAGTTCAAAATCCTCACTACTTTAGAACTTCTGACTTACCTCCTCAGCTGCCACTCCTGCCCATTTAGCAAGGGTGATCTCAGCATACACGACATCACTACCCTGTTTTAAATCCTACGATTTCTCCCACCGCACTTAAAACAATACCCAAGCTCTTACCACGACCTAGAAGTCCCCATATGATGGGTGCCCTGACTCCCTCTCTGAAGCCATCTCTCCCTGTGGACCACCCAGCTTTGGTTTCATCTGCTCTTTCTGTTTCTTGAGTCTATGAAACTCTTTTCCATTTAGGACCTCAGCTGTTGTCTCTGACTGGAATAAATTCACCTCACCTTTCTATTGTTAGCATTGAAACTGAGACCTCATAGAGCAAAAGAGCTATCTCTTCATTAACACATTCTTTCAACAAATATTTGTTCAGTGCCTATTAGATGCCAGCCACTGAGCTCCATGCCAAGAACAAAACAGTAAGTCTAAAGACATTTGGTCGTTGCTCTTAAGGAGCTTACCATTCAGTGAAGATGACAGACTTCATTCAGTGAAAGTGCAAAGACTGAAAGAAGTCCCGTAAAGAAAGTGAGCTCAGCTCTAGGAAACCCCTAGTAACACTGAAATAGACTGAATTTATAAATAAGGTCTCTTTGAGGAAGGGTTCTTTGACCATGATCTGAAGGTATATTGTGAATTCAGTAGAGATAAAAAACATATTAATTGAAATTTCAGCTCATATACATGTACCATTAACAAATATATTATGACAATTTTGATTAGACACATCATGATTAGTAATTAGTTATAACAACTCTCAATTTGGCACAATCTTGTCATACATCTAAAAGCAAAATTATGGGTTTATCATTTCAAATGGAGAGGAACGATATTTTGTGCACGGTGAGATAGAAGAACTAAAAAAGAGTAAATAGAATGCTTTTTAACAAACTTCTGATTCCTAATTTGTGAAGTTAGCAAAATCAAGCTTATTTACATGACTGGAGAGATTAATTTAGTAAGCAGAAGTACTTCCTTTTCCAAAAGCACATTTTTTAGGCCTCATCCAAATTTCTCAACCCAATTCAACTCTTCTTCTGACCTGAACTTAAAGCTAGAGGCATAACAGACAAATGTAAGAGAGAGAAACATTAGAATATTTCAGATTTGTTTCTGGGGCTGTCGCCTCAAATGGCCTGGGTTCGAGGTAAAGCTAGTACTTTCACAGAGGTATGACGTCATTGGATATATTCCATCACGTTGACTGAAAAGTAAGATCTTACATTCAAGTCCCATGTTTCCTTCTGTCCTCTCCACTGTGTCTCCTCATTTACACAGTCCTTTCTGCTTACTTATATTTACCCAAAGCCTACTCAGATTTTAAAGTTGACCTTAAAACTAAACTCTTCTTCCACAACTTCTGCCATCTTTATAAAAGTTTCTCTGCCTGCAAATTCTGGTAACCTAAGCTTGAGAATATTTAGTTGTATGTTACCCCCGCCTTCCAGTGTAACTGTTTTAAAGGTGTATTATTTTCCATCCTGGGTCAGTTAACCCTTGCTGTTTAATAAACCACCCCCAGATCCAATGTGTGAATACAGCCACCATTTATGTAGCTCAAAATTCTGTTCTGGGTCAGGTTCAATTGATCTCAGCTAGGTCAGCTCACGCATCTGAGATCAGTTTGAGTGTCAGCTGGGCCTGCTGGGCCTACATGTCCTCACTCAGGGGTCTGGCAGCATGTGTTTCTAATCATCTAACAAGCTGCCCTGTGCTGCTTCCCACGGACACCAGGTACAAAAAGCATCAAGAGGGCAAGCTGCACCATGCAAGCACTTTTCAAGACTGTTTGCATCACTTTTGCTAATGTCCCATTGACCAAAGCAAACTACGTTTAGATGGGAACATCTGTAACTTCACCATCAATCCCAGGAGCGAGATATGTGTGGTCATATTTGTAACTGACCACATCCTCAGATTAAAACAACAACAAGCATTTCCTTTGAATCCCCACATCAGTTCCACTCACGTAAGAAAGGCTCTCAAAATGCATTTCCAACTGAACACTTAACTGAATGAATAGATGGGTGAAAGCTCCCCACTTCAGTTCATTTCATATCTCAGCCTCTGTGACAATTTAAGTATCAATTGACATTTTATGTTTAATGCCATTTGTATACAAGATGATCCAAAGAAATGGGGTAGGACTTCCCTGGTGGCGCAGTGGTTAAGAATCCACCTGCCAATGCAGGGGACACAGGTTCAAGCCCTGGTGGGGGAAGATCCCATATGCCTCAGAGCAACTAAGCCCATGCGCCCCAACTACTGAGCGCATGCACCTAGAGCCCATGTTCCACAACAAGAGAAGCTACTGCAATGAGAAGCCCGCGCACTGCGACAAAGAGTAGCCCCACTCACCACAACTAGAGAAAGCCCGTGCACAGCCAAAAATAAATAAATTTAAAAAAAGAAAGAAAGAAATGGGGTAACAAGTTCTTGATTGGGTAACATGAAACCTGAGAAATACCAAGGATTTCCTGGCCTAATTTGCTTGTTGCAGAAGCATCTCCCTGTTACTGTATGTAGCATATGAGTCCACCAGCTCTAATGATGACTGAAAGTTTCTTGACCTCAGTTTGCAAGAGTTTGTTAAAAAAAAAAAAAAAAAAAAAAAGGTCCCAGCCTGAGTTTAGAGATTGTGTCTTCACAGCCTCAAGTCAAACAGGTGAGCTTCAAACCGCATTCAATAGAGGGGCCAGTTCTATAGGAATATTAGATGCAGGACTGAGCAGAAGTTTTCTGTCTCCTTAGGGAGAGTGGGAAGAGTTTGAAACTACAGTCACTAATACCATTTCTCACTTTCAGACCCACCTCTGTCTGAGCATTCTTAAGATAAAAATCCAGACTTTTAAATAGAAGCAATATATTCCTTTGAGTTTTGACTTTATCTAAATTATAGGAAATACGGCAGTAGCAGTAGTATTTGGAATACTAGAGGTACTCCAAATTTTTCGGAAAAATCAGTGAAGAAAGCCCCATAAGGAACTTTACAAGTTCAATAGTGTTTACATTTGGCTTTGAACAAGTATTAAATCTGACTGCAAATTAGTATATTATTTAATGCAACAGATGTATGAAGACTCTAATACTATTGAAAACAAATTGGTTCAAGAACCTCTTTATACTTTGTAGACCAAATGGCTACAGGATGATACAATAATGCACTAAACAGTTAATTCCTCAAAAAACAGTTGACTGGGCAATAAACAATTATCCAAATAGGGGCGAATTTCTTATGGGTGAGAATGTCCAGAGTAGAAGCATAATTCTTACATGGTAGGCTTTAAAGTCATCTGAAGAATAAGCAGGAACATCAAACTAAATGGCAAAAATGTATCAAATAAGAAAGTTGCTTTTTATCCTGCTCTGCTGCCCATAGCACCATCCACTGCCGGAGAAAAAGAATAAGGATCACTGCTAGGTCCTCAGCATTGAACTCAGAGCTCTGCACAATAAAAGTAATAAACACTACTGAATACATAATTCAATAGTTCAAAAAGCCAAGCGGCCTCATTAAATGGTCACTTAAGCTTGTTTTAGTGGGACTTGGATTCATGGGTTTATATGTTAGTTGAAAATTCAGATGATTGGGACTGAAATGGGATGTCCTAGAGTTTGGCATGGCTCTGGTAAAGGAAGGAAAGGTAAGGAGGCAGTGTCTGGAAGAAATAAGGTCCTTTTGCTAAGGAATGTAGCCAACTCCAGGTCTGGACATCAAAGCTTACATACTAAACCTGAGAATGTAAGAAAAGTAAAAATGACCCATATCCTGCTTGAAGTAATCAAGAATCAAATATACTAGATTTCTGGTGCAAGATGTATTTGAAAGGAGACAATCAGCAACGTCACAGAACTGAAATGCTATGGCGTTAGAAAAAGTGTGAACTGCACTGAACTTTTAAATTAAAAATCCTACCAATAATTTATCATATTCAGGCATTTAAAGTATGCATATTAAATATATGCCATGAATCATTTGTGACATTTTTATAATGTAGAAATATAAGACTATTGGTTCATTTCCATTGCTACTTTGGGCACAAATTGATGTATCAGAATATATGCTTTCTATTTATCACATAAGAAGCACCAAAATAAACCATAAATGTCAATCCACCTATAATCTCTATTAACACAATGTGACTCGCCTATTACTATACAGAAGCCAGCTTGTCCGCACATCCCATTCTTGGGTCCTTTGGCTGCCCACTGGCATAGAGGGAGCTTATATATGCACCAGGTAACCCCATTCTTTTAACTACTGCTTATTGGGTTTAAATGAATAACTGATCAAGGTGGACCAATCAGATCCACTCCAGAAATGAAATCTGGTCCACAGAGATGAACTTAGCTCTGGACAGCTGCTCTGGAAAGTCTGTGTAAAGTATACTTTGGGGGCCAGTGCGCTGGCCACGGGCAAGTGTGGAAGGAGCAGGTCTGAAGGTAGAAAGATGACAATGAAGTAGATTTAAAGAAAGAATGAAGAAAGATGAGAGGCCATGAGACTCACAAAGACTGTCAGCTCAAGAAAGTAACGGCTGCCTGTAGGCCAGGCTGAACTCATACAGCAAACCTACATAAAATACTCCTCGTGTGTCACCCCAGTAAATCCCCTCTATCTAAGCTAGCTAGAAAGGGATTCTGCTCCTTATAACAAAACGATCCTATGACATCTAATCTCCTCTTTGCTCATGGAAGAGGTCAGGTCAATGGCTAATTCAAAGAATAACATCCACTCTATTTCAGATTGATTTCTATATTAACATTTGAGGGTCAGGCTTTTCATCTGTTTTGCTTATTGATGCATCCTTGGTATCCAGAGAAGGGCTGGGCACACAGTGCATATCTAATAAATGCTTCTTGAATAAATGAGTCACAGAATGTGTTAGTACATGAAATAAAAAAATAAGACTTTCACAATCAATTACAACAGCGACTAGTTATAGGACCCCGGGTGTATACTTGATTATTTTTACCCAGCTTTCATTTCCTAAATATTTATTGAGTGCCTATTATTTGTCAGGAACTCTGGCTGGGAGCAAGAACACCACAATGAATAGATCACAGACCATTCTCTCTAGGAGCTCATGATGAAAGGGTCAACAGTCAAGTGTGCATTCTTTGCAGGACAAGATGATAAGTAGGACAGAAGTTGAATAAATAAAATGTTAAATGAACCTAGAGCAGGGAGCTACTTATTTCTTAGAATAAGACTATGCAAATAAACTGTTTCCCCTATGTAGTGATCTATGAGTCATTCTACAGGTCACGAAGGTACCTATCAGGACATTAAAAGGGTCATTTATTAGATGTAAATGGTCTAAAATTAGTAGAAGAGCTTCAAAAATATCTTTCTTGCTCATGTATTAAAAATTTCCTTTAAAACAACTTACTATAAGCACTTTCACAGTTTATATAGCACTGAGACTCTGTGTGCAACTGATGGGGACAAAATAGTCTTTTTTTTTTTTTTAATTGGGGTATAGTTGCTTTACAATGTTGTGTTAGTTTCTGCTGTACAACGAAGTGAATCAGCTATATGTATCACACTGAAGATCAATGATTTCTTTTACAATATACATGAAGAAGGTATAGCTAGGTGCTGAGTCCTGACTTCGGACTTAGGCAAAACTGCGTTTTGACTCCACCCCCATGAATTCCTATGTCATCTACCTTAGTAAGTCAGGACCAAGTTTTCATCTACACCGGAAAAACTATCTACTTGGTATCTAGACACATAGTTCATAGAGGCAAACTTATGCTTCTTATAAATTACCTGTCTTTCCTGATCACATATAATATGATCAGAAAAGGACCTATATTTCACTCCAGTTCCCAATTTATATTAAGGAACATAAATAAATTTAATTTACTTCACCAGAACTGCTAAATTTATACAATCTTTATTATTCCTTGCTTAACATTTCTCTGACACCAATGACAGGGAACTCCGAATCTTCTGAATAATCCAACAAGGGTTTAATATGTAACAAAAATAAAATATTAAATGTCAATATTTACCATTTACTCTGAATGTACATGTTCAATCAATGAAAGAAACAGAAATCATCACATGCTAAATGAAAGGAGACATGTAACAGTAAGTGCGATGTCAAACCCATTGAAAATGCTTACCTTTCGAAATTCTTTAAATTAAAAGATTTAACAGAATTTCACATTCAGACTCTTTAAACTATTTATAATAAAAGTTTTCATATTACACCACTGGTAACTGCAACATTCACAGGCACCATTTTTATAGAACCTTAAAGTTCAAAAACACTTTCACAAATATTAGCTCATTTAATTCCCCAATTACCCAAAGAAGTGTGTTTGTTTGTTAAGAAAAAAAAAAAAAAAACGAAATATTAAGAGGCCAAGAAAGTAAGTGGCCTAAAATCACAGTAAGCAACCTCGTCTTCTGACTTCATGTCCAGTGCTCTTTCCCTCACACAGATTTAGTTTCAGGGCAAATATAAAAGGCTGAAAGGTATTTGTGGACCCACTTTATTCTTTGCCTGACAACCATCCTGACTTCTTAATTATACAGTCAACTTTTCAATACACCTGAGAAGATCTCTTTTAGCAAATTTGCCAAGAAATAAACATTTTGCCATTCCTAGATAAAATTGACTTTTACAAACAATATAAAAGGAAAATTCACTAGATCGCGATCTTCTTAAAATTATATTATAAGACTGAACCTGAATAAGAAATTGCATATGAAATGGCTCATTTAGAAAAATCTCTAGAATGTAAAAACAACTGGAGTTTCGATACTATTTAAGAACTAAGGTGAACTTAAATGTTTCATAAATATTATGTTTATCGATAATTCTAGATCGGTATGAAACTCTATGCTCTTTCCTTATAATTCATACCAAGAATTAAGAATTACTGCTATTATCCATATACTTTCAGAATGAGGATATATAAGTAAAATCAACATGGCAAATGTGCATAAGGGGAAAAGTACCAGTTTTCTTATAAAGTAGAAATAAAAATAAATACAAACTTAGACTAAGTACTAATAATACATTATACCCTTTGGAAAAAAAAAACTTAAGTATTAAGTGCTTTTTGACTCTGCAGATTTCCCAACCCAATTTAAATTAATGAAATGAGACATCTGGGTTATCAGTGAATACTGTAGTAAACAATATAAATATGACTAAGGATTGACTTAATGAGAGGTCATATCAATTAAAGTTGGCCTTAAATTTTCATTAACCACCAATATCAATACCAAATGTTTCATTTCCTTCAGAACACTGGAGAAGTAATAGGATTTTTTTTCTCAGGAACTGTCCTGGGATGCACTAGGATTATGTACTCAGACATCCCAAGTTTCTCCTTACACCTTCCCCATTCTACAAAAATCCCCTACTTCCACCCCTACCCTTCCCAGGAAACAATCGAAACAGCCCTCAGAAACTATATGAGAAATAGGATAGATTATCCAGAAACTTTAAGGAAGTGGCAATGATGTATTTGACATTGCTTATTTCTGTTAGACATCAAACGCAAGATAAATTACTGTAGACCTTACTTGGGAGGATTTTTTTTGCTCAAAAAGTCTTTGATAGAATAGCAAAGTGGAAAACATGATAAAATGAAAGGCAAGACTAAACACCTGGGAATGAACAACACTCCAAAAGTGACAGTCTTCTCTGATCACCTAATTTGGCAGTGGAGTCTTTCTAGAAACATTGAGCATTACCAGTAACACTGAGATCAACTAAAACAAATACCCTGCACTTGATGATATTTGGAATTTAATAGTAGGCAATGAGAATTCTTTAAATTTCTTGTTTTGAACTATAAGAATTATGTTCAAAGATATAAGTAGAAAATAACGCTAAATTTTTGAATAAATGCTCTGAAAGATCTTCTATTTTAAAAATTAGGCAGGAAATATTTTATATCACAAAGTGGTTTTAAAATTTTGCTATCTTTTCAATAAAACCATTTTCTAACTTTTATATATAATTGTATAAGTCCTTTTGTTTATCCAGATACTTTAAGTGGCAAATAAAAGTTATAAAATGTATTCAAATGGTCTAATGTTACCTTGCTGCCCACTCTGAAAGATCTTATGATCTACTTACTTGTAAAAGCTTTAGTGAAATAATTACACTGTTATTGTAAAAAATCTGGTTTAGGGCTTCCCTGGTGGTGCAGTGGTTGAGAGTCCGCCTGCCGATGCAGGGGACACGGGTTCGTGCCCCGGTCCGGGAAGATCCCACGTGCCGCGGAGCAGCTGGGCCCGTGAGCCATGGCTGCTGAGCCTGCGCATCCGGAGCCTGTGCTCCGCAATGGGAGAGGCCACAACAGTGAGAGGCCCGTGTACCGCAAAAAAAAAAAAAAAAAGGTTTAGGCCCAGATTACATAAAAAAATAAATTAGCTCTATTGAAAATTTACTTTATTGGTTAATCCTACATATGCCGTAAGTCTTTAGCTACATATTGAAAAATTTGATATATTCCTATTCCAACTTGCTCACACAACTTACTTAAAAACATTTTGGAAATAAATCAGAAAAATAAAAAAAATGGAGAAAAACTAAAAAAAAATTTTTTTTATTTTATTGTTCACAACAGTTCATAAGAACATTATAAGGACCCCTGGTACATAGCTTTGCATGGTCAATATCAGATCTTAATATGAAAGAAGGAGCCACATTTTTCAGTTTCCTAAAATTCACTGGTTATCTCAAACCCAGTACTGCACTGGGGCAAATATAATCTGGGTCAGAGCTGGACATTAAGGCTGGATTATAGAACCAAGTTCTAAGCATTCAGAACCATGGAGATAAGACAGAGTACAAAGTTAGAACGGCTGGATGGAATAAGTAGTATCCTGATTACCTAGTATTTATTTTATAATTTTTACAGACTTAGGAGGTTGGGTCAGCAGTCTAAAGTTAAGGGTGAAACAGCCAAACTCTGATATTAAGAATCATCAAAATGTGAAAAATGTAAAATGGAAGTTTTATAATTCCCTCTAGAAAGAAACAAGTTTGGGGAGTTTTAAAAGCAGTTGTTCTTAGAGATAATTTAGTAGCATCATGAAATGAGATTTGTGTTTAAATGAAATATACTGTATTTAGAGGGTACAAAATGATGATGGTGAATAATGTTTTCAAAAGTTTAAAAGTGGTGTAAGATTTTTCATATATAATAATTTATAAAAATGAAAAAACTGTAGAATTTTCTGCTTCGAGTTCCACAAATTAAAGACTGACAACATCAGCAATCACATCATTAGTAAATGAGTTTAAGAAGAATAATTACAATAATGGTAGTAATAGTCATAGTAGCCATATGTATCAAGTACTTCTGTGTCATGCACTGTATCTTACATTATTTATTCTGCACAAAAACTCTCATAGATATTCTACTGTTCCCATTTCAAAGATGAGACTATTTAGAAAAGTTAGATAATTTACCCTATATTAAGATGCTAGAAAGTGGCAGATTTAATATCATAAAATTTAAAATACCAATGATCTTGAGAAATATAATATATGCCAGATTTGAAAGCCAACAATCTCGTCTTGAAAAATGTAGTAATGTCTTCCTAACTGTGCTGGCTAGGTGAGATTAAGGAAAATTCAACATAGTAGCAGGGTTTACAGATGAGAATTTTAAGTCCTCATAGAGAAAACGGTATTAAGATCAAGAATTGGTGAAACTGTAAAAGTCCTTACCAAACAAAAAAAGTCCTTACAAATATTTGCACTATCACCTAACATAATCATACCCATTTCTGAACACTTACTGTGTGCTAATTTGTAATTTAGTTTATTTAATTTTCACAGCTACCATAGGAGTGGTTGCCAAAAGGTGGCAGAATCAGGATTCAAATCAGAGAAACTGATCTGTTTCCCAAAGCCCACGTTCTCAGCCACCGTGCTATCACCAGGGGCATTTTCACACCTTCAGGCTAACTAATTTCCATTTCCCAGGCTTTGTTCACTAGGAAACTTTCTTGATATCCCTTCCCTACACTGTATACGAAATGCTTGAAAAGTTTTTACACATGGCACATGAATATGCATTCCAAGAGGTCTAGTTCATGTAAATATCTTTCTATTTCAGTCTCAGAGGTACTGACCCACATTGAATCTCAGGTACTTGAGATGCAGAATAACTCTTGAGAAGGAAACTTGAGAAGGAAAACCTTTGGATGACCTTCATTTCTCCACATCTATCCACCCAAGATAACTTCATGTCATGACCAAAGCACCTATTTCATCTCTTCACTTCTGCCCTTATGGAGGCCACTGGAGCATCCTTCTTAAGTGATGCAGAGTCACCTTGCTCGTCTTCTTCATCTCCCCCAAACTCCCTGCAGCAACTACTCCTATTCTGCCATCTGCTTTGATTTCACTACCTTTTCCCAGCCTCAATTCTGTTTCAATGATTAACCCCAAATGGACTGACTGGCAATTTAGTATATTGGAACAGAAAATTTTAACGTTGAGGAAAAGGTACACAGAAGTAAAATTATACTCACTAGAAGTACAAGTAAGGAAAGCTCACAGTCAGGGCAGGATTTGCATAATGATAACCATAGTAGATACATTTTCATCATAACCAATTTCAAGGAGATAGCCTCTCCAATTTAGTTATCGATTTTATAACAGTAGAAACAACATAGATTGTAGCAATTACAGGTTTCATAAAACCGTACTGCAGTTATATTTTAAAAGAATGCTTGTCATGAAATTCCCCTTGCAATGTTAACACATTATACTCCACATTAAGTAATAAAAAATCTTCAAATACATCAGCATATGTTTATATAATAATAAATGCATCAATCAAATACCAATGCCTTTTTACGGTAGCCTACTTTTTCCCTCCACCATGTGTCTAGTTATTGAAACTTTCCGATTTATATCAAAGCAGAAATATTTCAGAAGAGGTCATCACACCCAACATCATCCATAACAGTAAATGAATTTTTAAACTCTTACCCAGTCTTAGTGAGACAAGAGGTATCTGTTCTGCAACAACTCCATGAATCTGGGATTATATCTCAGTAAACTGGATGCTTGCTGGTTCTTTTAAGGAAGTGTCCCCAGAAAAGGTGTGAATGGTAATCACAGAAGGCGCTCAAAAGCACCATTCACTGTGTGCTGAAACACAGAAGGGGACAAAAAAGAAATACCAATCTGTTAACTGAGCTTCAGAGTTACTTTTCCAATATTAGTTATACATACTAAACCACACGAATAACAGCCTTACTCTCATTTTTACACTAATAGTTCAGAGGCAGTCTTGTCTAGTCATCAAGAGTGTGGGCTTTGGGTCAGAAGAACAGACTTGACATCACAGCCCAGCCACCTACACTGCTTCTTTGGGAAGCTATGTGTGCCCTCCACAGAGGGCTATGAAAAGAATAATGAAATTAATACAAATAAAGTGCGTTTAACAGTGCTTGATGAAGAGTAGGTATTTTATTCTTTCCCTCTTTCTTTGATGTTCTTGGTTAAAACTTAGAAAGATAGGATGTCCATTTAGTGAGCACATAATATAAAGCACTGGGTTGGTGCTTTATAGAAATGACCTCGCTTCATCCTCAGATGAGGTGTTATTCCTTTTGTTTTATAAATAAGGAGACTGAGATTCAGGAATTAGCAATTTGCTAAAGTTAGACTACAAGAAAGTAGCGTTAGCACTTAAAAGATGTCTGCTCTTCAAAGTTCTTGTTGCATCTGAATTCTTTCATATTTGAGAGACTATTTGTTATATCTTGATGCTCTCCACAGCAAAGCAGATAATATGCCAGATTAAACTCTATTGGTTTAATATAAAACTGTTTTTAATAAACTTATCCCAAGTTTATTTATAATGTTTTAGGAGACAGACTGAGAATGAAATTAGCCAGTAAAATTCAGCACATGAAGCAAACACATTAAAACAATATTCAAAGAAATTTCTCTCCCTCTCTATCATGAAGGACCTGATTTAGAGTGGAATTTACCACCATGAAAAGATAACAAAAGGCAACTTTTTCAAATTGCTTACAGTCAAACTTACAGAACAATGAAGACTATGTACTAGTCGATTTGAGAAAAAAATTATTTTCATTGTAAAATTACTATCTTCATTAAAAATCTGCAGAGTATAAAATAAAAATATTTAAAATATAAAATGTTTATAAAATATTTATAAAAATATTTAAACCACCACATCATAGTCATTGCTAATAATATGGTGCATTTTCTTCTAGACTATTTTCCTATGGTTAGCTTTTTTCTAGATATATAACACAATACTAAATCTTGTTTATTTTACTAAGATAGCGTAAACTGGTCAAGGTTTTAATAGTTTTTAAACAATTTTCTTATTAAATAATGCAATATACATTTTATATAAAATTTTTAATATTTTTATTATTATGGAATAATAAATAAACCCCTTACTGACAATATCAAACTCCAAAAAAATCTCTTGAAGATAAGATTTTCTTGTGTCTTATTTGTCAGGAAAACCTGATCTGACCTGAACTGATGTGAGGCCACTTACCATCATTATTTATGATGCTTAATATGAATATTCTTACAATTTACAATAGAAATACCCATAGGTTTGATTATGGGGTCCTGTCCCTTAGTTCCAACACACTATAAATTGTAAGTGATGGAAAAACCTCTGTTTCTTCTTAAGCCAGTATAATGTTGATACCTAAACCTAAAAAACTGTGTTCAAAAAAAGAAATTACAGGGCTTCCCTGGTGGTGCAGTGATTGAGAGTCCGCCTGGCGATGCAGGGGACACGGGTTCTTTCCCCGGTCTGGGAAGATCCCATATGCCGCGGAGTGGCTAGGCCCGTGAGCCATGGCCACTGAGCCTGCGCGTCCGGAGCCTGTGCTCCGCAACGGGAGAGGCCACAACAGTGAGAGGCCTGCGTACCGCAAAACAAACAAACAAACAAAAAAGAAATTACAGACCATAGCTGTCTATGAATATCAACACAAAAGTACTAAAGAAATTTTAGCAAACAGAATACAACATCACACACAATCAAGTAGGACTTATTCCAGAAATGCAAGGTTGGTTCATATTAGAAAATCTATTAATATCATAAACCATATATATTACCATACATGCTGAAAAGCCTAAAAAAATTTCAACATTCACTCATCATAAAAACCCTCAAGAAAACAAAAGAAAGGACACTTTCTTAACATGAAAAATATTTATATTCCTCAATCCTAAAACCAATATCTTACTTAATGGGAAAACACTAGAAGTACTTCTACTCAGATCAGGAACAGGGGGAGGGGGTACAGTATCTCCATTATTATTCACTTTATTAGGAAATGCAATCAGAAGAAATAAATCAGTTAAAGAATAAGTAAGAGGTAAAACTATTCCTACTTGTGGATGCTAAAGTGGAAAATGGAAAATTCTAAAGAATCAATAAAAACAGTACCTCAAACAACAGAAGAGCTTTTTTTAAGGCAACAGAGTATGAAATTAATACTCAGATATTAACACCTTCCATAGACATTGCATTATAAATAAATAACATAACCCACACTGAAGAGGATGGGAAAGAACAGAGCTAACCTAAGTAACCTTCAGAAACAGTGTTTTGATTGCATACTTTAAGGCTAAAGACAAAAAGAACTGTACACATTTGTACTGTAGTTAAAGATTTTTTTACAGAGGTATAAAATAGCAATTGTGAAACTACTTTATGTGCATTTTCCAGATTGAGTAAATAATTTAAATACATTGATGATAATGAGAGTGAGGTTTCTCAGCACTAAAAAGTTACTAGAAATAGAAGGAAGTTGACTTGAATGAACCCTGTGATGATGGACTGGAATCAGATGCATCAATATAAACTCATGATTATATGTGTATGTGTATATATACACAAATAGATATAAAATAGATATAGATGTGTGTGTGTTTGTATATATACACCTATGTCCTAGCTCTGTCAGATGAGAGAGAACCTAGAAGCAACTGTAAAAGTTCAATGAACACACCTAGCACCCAGAACTTGGTTTCCAGATATCCTTCTTCAATAAAAGGAACGAAAAATCCTGGGAGGAATGGTTGATCTCAGGAACAAGGCAGAGATGAGCATGGTGAGGGGATGAGGCAAGATGAGCCCCATCTTTTGGGGCCAGAAAGTAAGCAAGTGCTCAAACTTTGATGGCAAGTCAAAAGGACTGAGGAGGCAGCCTGAAGGTGCTCCCAATGACCAGAAAATAATAATGAATTTTATCTCATGGAATAAAACAAATATGCTTGAGTTCATACTACAGATAAGTGGTTGAATGAATAAATAAGGATGAGATAGCTCATCCTTAGAGTAGAAATCAAATTAATAAATACAGAAGGAATGAGGCAAAGGGAAAATCACCATCTCACAACCAGCACCATAATAACTGTTGTGGAGGCATGAATCAGGGATGGAGAATAAAATTAGTGGGCAGAGGTAGATGAGAAAACAGGATACTTGTGTATTCTCAGACTGTCTTCCCACAAGATACTTATTAACGACAAAGGAAAAAAAAACCATAAATTTAAAGTGGAGAAAACTGACAGACTCCACTTCAATCAAGTGATCAAACTTAACAACACCAGAAATGAGGTGTGTCAACATCGTTTACCTTCTCATATGACTCACTGAGGTCACATCATTGCTTCTGGGGTATTCTTGCCAAGAATGAATAATCTGAATTTAATCATGAAGAAACATCAGACAAATCCAAATTGAGGGACATTCCCCAAATTAACTGGCCAGCACTCTTCAAAAATGTCAAGGTCATGAAGACAAAGTCTAAAGATGTTACTCAAGGGAAAGGAGAATAAAGAGACATGACAATGGATTAAAGACCTAAGGCCAGACACTATCAAACTCTTAGAGGAAAACATAGGCAAAACACTCTATGACATAAATCACAGCAAGATCCTTTTTGACTCATCTCCTAGAGAAATGGAAATAAAACCAAAAATAAACAAATGGGACCTAATGAAACTTAAAAGCTTCTGCACAGCAAAGGAAACCATAAACAAGACGAAAAGACAACCCTCAGAATGGGAGAAAATATTTGTAAATGAAGCAACTGACAAAGGATTAATCTCCAAAATATACAAGCAGCTCAGGCAGCTCAATATCAAAAAAACAAACAACCCAATCCAAAAATGGGCAGAAGACCTAAATAGACATTTCTCCAAAGAAGAGATACAGATTGCCAACAAACACATGAAAAGATGCTCAACATCACTAATCATTAGAGAAATGCAAATCAAAACCACAATGAGGTATCACCTCACACCACTCAGAATGGCCATCATCAAAAAATCTACAAACAATAAATGCTGGATTGTGGTCTGATGAATTGGGAGATTGGGACTGACATGTATTAATGTGTATAAAATGGATGACTAATAAGAAAAATAAAGAAAGAAAAAATAAACATTAAAAAAAACCCCAAAACAAACAAAAAACCCTGGAGAGGGTGTGGAGAAAAGGGAACCCTCTTGCACTGCTGGTGGGAATGTAAATTGATACAGCCACTATGGAGAACAGTATGGAGGTTCCTTAAAAAAACTAAAAATAGAACTTCCATATGACCCAGTAATCCCACTACTGGGCATATACCCTGAGAAAACCGTAATTCAAAATGAGTCATGTACCACAATGTTCACTGCAGCACTATTTACGATAGCCAGGACATGGAAGCAACCTAAGTGTCCATCAACAGATGAATGGATAAAGAAGATGTGGCACATATATACAATGGAATGTTACTCAGCCATAAAAAGAAACAAAATTGAGTTATTTACAGTGAGGTGGATGGACCTAGAGTGTGTCACAGAGTGAAGTCAGAAAGACAAAACCAAATACCGTATGCTAACACATATATATGGAATCTAAAAAAAAAAAAAAAGGTTCTGATGAACCTAGGGCGGGACAGGAATAAAGACACAGACACAGAAAATGGACTTGAAGACACGGGGAGGGGAAGGGTAAGCTGGGACAAAGTGAGAGAGTAGCACTGACATATATACACTACCAAATGTAAAATGGATAGCTAGTGGGAAGCACTGCATAGCCCAGGGAGATCAGCTCAGTGCTTTGTGACCACCTAGAGGGGTGGGATAGGGAGGGTGGGAGGGAGACACAATAGGGAGGGGATATGGGGATATATGTATACTATACATATAGCTGATTCACTTTATTATATAGCAGAAAGTAACACAACATTGTAAAGCAATTATACTACAATAAAGATGAAATAAATAGCATTTTTCTGCACACACAAAAAAAGACATGACAACTAAATACAATGTGTCATCCTGGATTTGATCCTGAACTAGGAACTAGGTTCATAAACTAGGTTTATAAATGGTACCAATTTGTATAGCTAATATTAATTTCATGATTTTATGATTGTACTACAGTTACATACGATGTACACATTTAGCGAAGCTGGGAGATGAGTTTATCGGATCTCTTTGTCACAGTTTTGCAAATGTTTTGCAACTCAACTTACTTCAAAATGAAAGTTTAAACAGATTTCAAAAGTACTTGGAAAATGAATAGCAAACTAAATTCAAAAATAACAGATGAAAGAAATGAACAAAAATGGTATGAAAACAATTGAGTTGAAGCAAGATATATAATGGAAAAAACCAACTATGCCAAAAGTTGTTTCTAGAAACTCTTCATAAGACATTAAGAAAAGAAGAAAAATGAAATTGAAAAATACCACATGAAAATGAGGGCATCCCTACAGTAAATTAAGTGGTGTTAGAAACAGCTTTATGGTAGTAACTTATAAAACAGAACAAAGAGTGAAGAACCCACCACATGCACTGCCACCTAGTTTATGACAAAGATGCCATCTCAATAAGTAGGGAAAACAATGAATTAGTTCTTTTCAATAAATGCTGCTTGATAAATTGAAAATGCATGTGGAAAAAAATGAGTCTTGACTACTTCCTCACACGGTATGCAAAACATAACAATAATTCCAGATGGATTGTAGATTAATATGAAAGGTAAAACAAGATAGCTTTTAGGAAAAAAATGGCTAAAGTTACAAAAAACAATACAAAGTGTTGACAAAGATATAGAGGAAGTGCAATTCATACGTGACTGGTCCAGGTGCAAATTGGTTCAATCATCTTGAAAGATTATGGGGCTAAAGCTGAACAAATACAGAGCTTTTGACCAACACTGCACTCCAGAGATATAGCCAAGGGGATGATTAGGTATATGCACCAAAGGACACATACCAGAAATATAATAGCTGTTTTATTCATAAAAGCCAAAAGCCAGCAATAAGGCAATGTCCATGAATAATAGAATCAGTTAATAAATTATGCTATATTTATAAAATTGACTGCTCTATAGCCACAAAGAAGGATGAACAACTGTTGCCTACAACATGGATCAATCAATCCTACAGATAATATGGATTAAAAAAAAATCAAGAGAACATAATCTATTATTCCATTTATATAAAACTCAAGAAACTGATAACACTAATTTATAGTAAAAAAAAATGCATCATAGTGGTTACCTCTGGGAGGTATTAATTAGGAAGTGCAACAAGGGAGTTCTTTGGGCTGATGATATTATTCTGTATCTTCCTATTAGTAGGGGTTATACAGGTGTATTCACCCCTCATTTTCATTAAGCTGTACATTTAAGATTCATGTGCTATATTGTATGTAGGTTATAAATCAGTGGAAATTAAGAGAAAAAGATTTTTTTCTTGAATGAATCCTCTTGTCTTCATTTTCACAGTTCAATATTCCACCTTATCAGACAGAGTTTTCCAAGGGATGCAATTAAAACTAAATATTAATTTCTGAGAATGCATTTCTCCATCATATAACAGAAAAAAGGAAAAAAACAGTTTTTATTGTCCAACTCCTTTGCTGAAAATGGATGCTTTAGCTGTCTGTTCATTACTCTGTAGAGTGAGAAAAGATAATATCCTGGCTTTTACGATAAAAGCTGATTATCCCATCTGTTCAAAGTATTTATTTCTTCTCAAAAAATGGAGGGAAATGTAATTGGATACTGTACAGTTCAGCTCTCTGGGACATCTTAGAAAAATATGTTAACTTGTGTGTACCAAATCTGATTGTTTAAGAAAAAAACAATTTAAAATGAGGCAGTATAAAATGAAATAAGGCATTATATTTTTCTAAACAAAATACTTCTAGCTATATAAAGGTACTAATACAAAACAGCATATTTCAATTTTCCTCAACATGAAAAGTAAGTATAATCACATTTTCCCTCAATAATTGTAAAATTTCTAGAATTTTCCATCTCCACCAACTCCAATCAACTAACATTACTTTGAAATCTCTTAAACTGCAGTCCTCCATGATTTTTTCTCTGAAAGTTATACTGTAAAAAAAATGAATAATATACAGGCCCTTTCTTTCAGGATTTCACATTCTGTCCTGGACGACAGAGTATTACAATATAACTAACTACGTACTTGACATGTGAAATGTGAGGACTAGTCGCCCAAGTACTGATTTCTACCAATAGCACGTGAGATTTTCAGGGTCTCTATTAGTATCTATACTACTCACAAGGCCTATAATACAGTGTCTTGAACACAGCTGGGTACCAATATTTTTTTTTCTAAACTCCATAAGGTAAATACTTAAGGCAAAAAGAAAACTTTCAATTGTGAGCAATATCTTCTAAGAGGTGACCAGGAAACACATACCTATTCAATTATAAAAAGCAAAATAATAAAACTCAATCTGGCAGTTGGGATGTGTTCTCATTATCTAGAAATTTTCCTTATTTATCACCCTTCTGTTCAACACCATTGTCAGGTAATTAAGGTATTACTGTCTATTCATAAAATGTCATTTACAGATCCAGGGGGAAAAAAGGAACTGTAATTGGGTCAAAACACAAACTGCGTTTCATAACCCACAGATATTTTGGTCCATTATATTGTAATGATCCTCTTTTGACTTTTGTTCTGCTCTATTCATACGATAAATAGTTTCTCAGCTCCTGTGAATTCAGCTTCTTACTGCCATTACCAATGTTTCAATTTGCAGGCTGGATCTAATTGCTGAAGCATTTACTAGAACCCAGGTAGCAGCATGTTATTATCTTACTAATTAATGCTCCCCAGGAGACTTTGGAATTAATATAGGCCATTCTGCAAAAATAATGACCACTGAAATCACAGCCCAAACACACACGTAAGGGAGCACACTCAAATATAGTCCATTTCATTAGGAGTTTAGCAAAAGATGGAGAGGTTAACCCAAAAAAACCTGCAGAGAAGCGTAAAGATTATATGGGCTCATGGGTGTAAGAAAATGTTACCTTCGCAGAAAGTCCCTAGGTCTGCCTTTATGATTCTGACAGTGATGTAAACACCACAGAGAGGAATCTTAAAGAATTACATAATCCTTTCTCCACCAATTGTTAGCTTGTTTGCTGTAGATTTAAACACTGCCACAGGCTACTAATGGTTGGCAACTCACACTGTGGAAAATGTCACTGGGTTTTGCTATCCTACTAGCTGTGCTCCATAGAGCAGAAAATTAAGCCTGACATATTTGGGGGAGGAGTTTTCTGGTTTGTAAGAACTTACAAAAATAGCTATACTTATTTATTACAGGGTCACATTTGTAAGTTCTTAGTAGCTCTGAGATAAACAATTTTATTACACGTGCTAAATTCTTAGTTCTTTCTCTTAGGTGAATAGACCTTTGTTTCTAACCTTGAAAGACACATATATACACACAGCACAATAAAATACTTTTAAATCTACAGCATATGAAAATAAACAGAAAAAATTAATATCTAAAACCATACACTTCTGCTTCAGTTTATTCTGACTCCTTTTGAATAAAGATAAGTCTGAATACCTAATCACTTATCAAAATATTAGAGTTTCATCATGAATAACCTAGATTTGATGCACAAATAGAACCATGAATTTAAGTCATACCGGGTTCAAATTTATTTTGTTTGTTATATACATTTTGTTTGAACTGTGCTAAAATGTAAAACTAATGATCCTTCTTTAGTTAGAAGTTTGTTTTGGCATATTTGATACATTTAAATGCATTTTTTTTCTCTGTTATACGCGACATGTACTTTTGCCATGAGAATCATACAGATTGCCCGGCCAAACTTAATTTACAAATGTGGAATAAAACTATGAGTTACTGAAATAAGTCATAGAGTAAGATCCTCGCTGAAGAAAAATATTCACAGTACTGTTTCTAGAAAAGTTTGCACAACTTCTGCCATAACACCAAACCACTGATTTAATCACTCAGAGGCATTTGCCAACTTCATCAAAATGAGGATACACCTCCTTATCTCATGCCAAATTTCTTTCTTCCCTGACTTTGTTCTTTCCTGGAACCTCAAAGAAAGGAACTTTCAGGCTTCTAGATTCTATATGTAATAGGGAGGAACAAACCTGACTCCATATTGGATCTGTTTCTTTTACCTTAACCTTTGTATTCTATTGCTTCTGCTTGGAGTTAAGAATGTTGCCTATAGCCTGAAATACACAGGATAGCCCATTCTCAAGGCTCTGCCCTTTAAAGGTATAACACTTTTCCATTCATACAGAGATAAAAGGTTGCAAAACAGAGAATAACATTTGTTTTGGAGATTTACAAGAACATTGTGACCTGACCTACCTGGACAGCTGCAAGAACAAAGGATTCCAACACCAGGAAGTCTGCAACAACCAGCCATGCCCCTCCCTCTCCTGGCCTTTAAAAATGCTTTGCTGAAACCCTTCAGGGAATTCGGGGTTTGGGGGGCATAAGCCACCAGTCTCCTTGCATGGCCCTGCAATAAACCTTTCTCTGCTCCAAACTCCAACGTTTTGGTATTACTTAGCTTCACTGTGCGCTGGGCACACAAACTTGCATTTGGTGACGTATCTGTCACATGACAGGCCCATTTTATTATAGATGCCAAGAATTCTGGCCTTTGGAGAAAAATGCTCCCAAATCTCTCCCTTTCCTCAGCACCCCGTGTTTGTTCAAAGTTAGCAGTTTCACAGCACTGCTTTCTCTCACCATGGCTTAGAAAAGCATCCCCTCTGCCTTTTTAAAGTTCTATTGATCAAGCTAATGACATTTACTCAGCACCTGCTAAGTGAAAGTCACAGTTCCACTTGCTGTAAGAACACACATACGCAGAGGCCACGGTGTGGCTTTCCTTCAACAAAGATAAATGTCCTGTGATTCCTGTTTTATAAGGTAGCTACTGACGCCTGGAATGTCCTCCCTGTCCTAGCAGCCAAACAAACTCTCATCCACTTATCCACACCTGCCATCTTTTCTTTTCCATAGGTGTTTCCATTTGAATGAAGAAAAGCCAGCATCCCCTTCCCCCCTCTACCACCACCCATAATTCTGTACACCCTCCCCCCCTGGAAACATATACTCATGGCAGTATTTTTGGGAAATGTCTAAGCCTTTATGCTTATCTGACTTGATGCTTCTTTACAGATGATTCTCTATGTGTGACTCTCCACTACCTTTGCATGGGTGACTGTAAATCCCTAGAGAAGATCAATCTCGACTTTCTGAGCTGTCAGCACAATTAAACACTAATGTCTTCTGTGATTATGACAATGATCAACCCAGAATTACAGAAGCTCCTTCACTCACTCCAAAGAGACTTCCAAGCAGAAACGCAGGCCTAAAGGCTATCTATCAAGCACAGTGACCAAGGGGAAGAAAGCGAGCATTTGGGTGACAATTCTGGCTCAAGAAAATGAGGTCTGCCTGTATATTTATATTTAAATATATATTTTCCTCCACTCTGTTTTTTAAGGTTTTTTATTTGTTCTACTCACCTGTGTTTAATAAGCTTAAATCAACTTTTAGGAACATTGAAGTTACATACTGTCCCTCTGACAAACACACGAATACATTAAAAAAATACAAAAGCTCAAATCTGTAATTCCTAGGTTGCTGAAAACTACCATAAATTTTACCCTAGTGCCCAGATGTGTATAACTTGGGTGAATCAGCTTCCAGGTTGGGACATGGACTTCTTTTAAACAAACATCACATCTATGGTCATACATGTCACAGCAGCTGCTCAATACTTTAAAATATGGGCTGGATTTTTAAACTACCTAACAAGAGGCTGGCGGTATAAGTAGGGTTCTGACTTTTCTGCAATTTCTCTTCTTAAAAAGAAATCTCTATGCCTATGCATACATTAGAATGGCTAAAATAAAAAAGAGAAACAACACAAGATACCGGCCAGGATGTGTAGAACCTGGGTCCCACACACATTGCTGATGGGAATGGAAAATGGTGCAGCCACTCTGGAGGACAGTGTGGCAGTGTCTTATAAAAGTACACATGCGTTTAACAGACAACCTAGTAATGTACTCTTGGGTGTCTGGCCCCAGGGAAATGAAACTTCTGTTCACATAAACCCTGTACACAACTGTTCACAGCAACTTTATCACTAATAACCAATGACTGGAAATCATTGAGAGACCAGATGTCTCTCAATGGGTCCATAATACCATGGAATGCTATTCAGCAATAAAAAGGAGCTAAACCCTGAGAGGTACAACGGCTTGGATGAACCTCAAGGCAATGATGCTGAGTGCAAAAAGTCAGTCCCCAAAGGTTATAGGTATGATTCCATTTATATAACATTCTTGAAGTAAAATTTTAGAGGTGAGGAATGGATTAGTGGTTGACAGGGTTAGGGATGGGGAATGTGTGGCTGTAAAGGGGTAGCACAAGGGAGCCATGTGGTTATGGAAAGTTCTGGATCTTGATCTGGTGGTTATACAAATGTATGCATGTGATAAAAATCATATAGAACACACACACACACGAGTGCATATATAACTTGTAAAATCTTTCATTTCTACTTCCTGGTACCAATGTCTACTTCCTGGTTGTAATTTTTACTGTAGTCATGCAAGTTGTTACCTTTGCAGGAAACTGGGTTAAGAATACAGAGAACCCTCCGCCCCGTACATTTTTGCAATTTTCTGTGAATCAGCTCAAAATAAAAGTTACAAAGAGAAAGAAACCTTTTCAGGAGTCCCCCATATTTCTCTAGCTACTTTTTTGCTTCCCCTTCTACTCTCCCTACAGCGATGTCTCAAAAATCGTCTGTTTGCTGTCTCTAATATCTTTCCCCTGCATCAGAAGGCGGACTCTCAACCACTGCGCCACCAGGGAAGCCCTCTTACACTATCTTAAATCTGCTCCAATCACAGCTCTGACTCCTCCACCAGCTCCGTGGACACTGCTCTCATCAAAGTGACCAGTGACGTCCACATTCCTGGGTCCCAGGTCAGCCATTCATCTTCATGTAGACCAGCCCTCCTGACCCAAGGACCACTTGTGCCAGAAGTGAGCTCACACTGGTCCTTGGTACTCTTCCTTACATCATGAGCCCTCCCACTCTTCCTTCTCTCTCCTGAGTACCTCATGCTTAGTCTCATTTGGAGCTTCTTCCTTAGATCCAAGAAACTCTTCTCTGTCTACCCATTCCTTTGGTAAACCCATCCAGTCTCCTAGGTGGAACTAGTACCTAATCACTGACAACTCCCAAATTTGTATCTCCTGCCCAGTCCTCTTCCCTGAATTTCAGATTTGTATCCAACAGCCCTGGCAAATCTCTATGTAGACAACTTATAGGCATCTTCAACTTTACATGCCCCACACCAAACACCTGACAGCCCACCAAATCTACCTACTCCCATTTTTTCCCTACATCAAACATTGACAACTCCTTATTTCTTGTAACACAACCCAAAAATAATGATGTCCTCATTTTCTCCTCTTACTCTCTCATGCATCATGTCCAATCTATCAGAGAATTCCATAAGATGTTATGGGAAAACCTGAACGAACTTTTTGGCCAGTCCAATACATCCTGAATCTAAGCACTTCCCACCACCTGCACTGTTACCATCCTAATCTAGTCCACTATCATCTTTGGCCTGTATTCTTCCAACAGTGTCCTAACTCTCTCCTCTGGCCTTACTCCCTACAGTATACGCTCAGTGCAGTGGCCTAAGGAATCCTTTTCTTTTTTTCTAAGATTTAATTTTATTTATTTTTGGCTACATTGGGTCTTTGTTGCTGCGCGAGGGCTTTCTCTAGTTGTGGCAAGCGGGGGCTACTCTGTTGTGCTGCGCAGGCTTCTCATTGCAGTGGCTTCTCTTGTTGCAGAGCATGGGCTCTAGGCGCACAGACTTCAGTAGCTGTGGCTCGCAGGCTCTAGAGAGCAGGCTCAGTAGTTGTGGCGCCTAGGCTTAATTGCTCCAAGGCATGTGGGATCTTCCCGGACCAGGGATCAAACCCGTGTCCCCTGCACTGGCAGGCGTATTCTTATCCACTGCCCCAGCGGGGAAGTCCCAGGAATCCTTTTATTTTTTATTTATTTATTTTTTAACATCTTTATTGAAGTATAATTGCTTTACATTGTTGTGTTAGTTTCTGCTGTATAACGAAGGGAATCAGCTATATGTATACATATATCCCCATACCCTCTCCCTCTTGGGCCTCCCTCCCACCCTCCCTATCCCACCCCTCTAGGTGATTGCAAAGCACGGATCTGATCTCCCTGTGCTATGCAGCTGCTTCCCACTAGCTATCTATTTTACATTTGGTAGTGTATATATGTCCATGCCACTCTCTCACTTCGTCCCAGCTTACCCTTCCCCCTCCCCGTGTCCTCAAGTCCATTCTCTACATCTGCGCCAGGAATTCTTTTAAATCATAAGTTAGATCATGACATTCCTCTGCCCCCAAATACCTTACTATTATTATCCCCTTTGTTCACTCTGCTTTAGTCCACCGGCCTCCTTGCCCCTTCTGGAACATATCAAGTCCCTGACACAGAGCCTTTGCATTTGTCATTCCCCAGCCTGGATAACACTCCCTTTTCCCAATTCAGGTGCTCAAACGTTACCATGTAAATAGATCCCTATCATCCCATGCCTTACCCTGCTCCACTGGACTCACCACCACCTCATCATCTATACGAAATAGCATTTCTTACTTTATTATCTGTACTTTCCCCATTAGAAGGCAAATTTCATAGGAAATGACATTTTGTGTTTTGTCACTTCTGTATTGCCAGTTTCCAAATCATGCCTGGAACAAATAAGCCTCTCAGTAAGTAACTGTGGTACAACTGAATTATTTAACCAATTATGCAAGTAATGCTCTACTTTCAGACAGGATGAGAAATGGAGTAGTTAGGGCAGTATGCACTCTAAGAATTCCATAGGACTTGAAAAACCACAGAGAACCCCATCTGCTCTATGACCAATAGCTCTGGCAATCCCCTGATTTCTGCAACGTCGGCCAGTCTGATGACCAAGTACGCCACAGTCACAGCACCTCTCCATTGGGCAACCAACAGAAAACCCTGGAGCCAGGACCTATCTGCTCCTTACTGCCAGGGATTCCACAGCCCCAGGGCAGCAAGGGATATATTGGATTGGCCAAAAAGTTTATTTGGGTTTTTCTGCTTGGGAAAACCCGACCAAACTTTTTGGCCAACCCAATAGCTGGTAGAAAGCATTGACCTACACTTCTAGCTTCCTCTCATCCCAGGTCATCTAAAACGTGAACTCCAATGCAGCCAATACCATATGTAGGTTACAAACATCTACATATTTGCTTGCCCAGGACTGGAACTTTCCCTTAAATGTTTGTCTGTTGAAAGCATCAGAATAACAGAAAGAATAATCTATCCATTCATCCAACAAATCTTTGCAAACGGCCTACTAGAATCACACACTGTTCTAGACCCTTGGGATAAAGTAAGGCACACAACAGGCCATACTCCTAACCCCATGAAGTTGACATTCCAGAGTCGGAGGGCAACAAACACTATACAGGCAAACGAATGAACAATTTAAGTTCAGATAATGATTGGTTCTGTGAAGACAATAAAATGGGATGATAAATTGCTCAAGCATTTCCTTTAAATTGGGTGGTCATGTTATTACTCTGAGGTGACATTTGAGCACAAATGTGAATAATTAAAAAGAACGAGTCATGCAAGAGCTGAGGGCAGAATGTTTCTAAAAGAAGAAAAAGTTAAAAGGCCTTCAGGGACTAACTAGTGTGGTGTGTTTGAGAAATAAACAATGAAAGCCAGAATGTCTGCAGCATAGGGAACGGGAGGGAAAGTTCTAGAAGCTGAAAATAGAGAAGCAGGTACTACCCACTCAATCCTAGGAACCCCAGGAAAGGAGGGTTTGGATCTTTTTCCAGCTTTATTGAGGTCTAACTGTCAAATTAAAATTGTCTATCTTTAAGGTACACAATGTGGTGATTTGACATATATATATACACTGTGAAATGATTACCACAATCAAGCTAATTAACACATTCGTCACCTCACATAGTTACCATTTTTGTGTGTATGTGGGGAGAATACAAGATCTAAGATCTTGGCAACTTTCAAGTGTACAATTCATTACATGAACTATGGTCACCATGCTGTAAATTAGATGCTCAGAACTTATTCATCTATGACTGGAAGTTTGTATCCTGTGACCAATATCTTCCCATTTCCCCCATATTCCAGTTTCTGGCAACCACCATTTTACTCTCGGCTTCTATAAGTTCGACTTTTGTAGATTCCCTATATAAGGGAGATCATGCTGTATTTGTCATTCTGTGACTGGCTTATTTCACTTAGCATAACGTGCTCCAGGTTCATCCTGTTGTTGCATATGGCAGAATTTCCTTTTCTTAAGGCTGCATAATATTCATTTTATCTTATACATATGTATAATATAAAAATATGTATATATATTATATAGGATTATATACACATATCACATTTTCTTTATCCACTAATGTGTCAGTAGACACTTTGGTTATTTCTATATCTTGACTATTGTAAATAATGCTGCAATGAACATGGGAGTGCAGAGTTTCTTTAAAATACTGATTTCATTTCCTTTGGATGTACACCCAGAAGTAATGATAGAATTGCTGGATCATATGGTAGAGTTCTAGTTTCAATTTTCTGAGGAACCACCATACTGTTTTCCACAGTGGCTGTACCAATTTACATTCCCACCAACAGTGCACAAAGGTTTCTTTTTCTCCACATCCTTACTAATACTTGCTGTCTCTTGTCTTTTCGGTAATAGCCATTCTAACAGATATGAGGTGATATCTCATTGTGGTTTTGATTTGCATTTCCCTGATGATGAGTGATGTTGAGCATCTTTTCATGTACCTGTTGGCCATTTGGATGTCTTCTTTGGAAGAATATATATTCAGGTCTTTGGTACATTTTTTAAATCAGGTTATTTATTTGCTATTGAGCTGTATGAGTCCCTTGTATATTTTGGATATTAACTCCTAATCAGATATATGGTTTGCAAGTATATTCAAACAGTTTGTATTTTAATCTAAGTGCAGGGAAAAGGATTAGAGATATTACTTTGGAATACTGACTCTTGACTCTTAATGTTTTCTTCATGTGAAGGGAAACCTGTGAGATGATCACTAGGGGCTTCTCTCATGTTCTCACACCTTTGAGTGGCGAGTTTGGAAGGAAAAGCCAGCCGTGAATAGGCAGCCCCTTCCTCTTGCCTGCAGAAAGCAAGGCTCTGGTCTGCTTTGGGCCCAGAGTTGAGCTTTGTGGTAACGTCTTTATCCCTGGAGCTCCTAGCTTGCAGGTATTCAGCCCTGCCTGTGACTGCCTGGGCCAGTTCATCACTGGCTGACACTCTGGTCTCCATGTTTGATACCTCTGTCTCCTTCAATTGCTTTAAAACGCTGGTGGCGAGGAGGGGGATATAACTCCTGAGCCCTCTCAAACTCCAACAGGTTTTGTTTGTCTGTCTGTAACAATAGATACAGGGATCTAATTTATGTTTTAGAACGATTACTCTGGCTTCTATTTGGAGACTGGATTATAGAGAGGAAAAATGAAGAGGTACCAGGGAGGGCATGACAGTGGTTATTCAGGGTAGAGATGGTGGTGGCTTGGACTAGGAATGGGAATAGTAGACAGGGAGAGAGAAATAATTGGAATATATATTCAAGTTGGAACCAAAGAGATTTGGTAACTTAGGTGTGGGGCTCAGAGCAAGTCAGCATCAAATATGACTTCCAGGTTTCTAACTTGAGTGGCTGTGGGTAAGGAATAGCTATAATCCAAGTGTGGCTCTCAGGCAGGGTAGACAATTTTGGAGCCCAGTAGAGAGGTCAGGAAGAAAGTATAAATTTGGGAGTTTTCAGATGTGCTTAAATTCATTGGGATTATATGAGATAGAGTACCTGGGGAGAGGATACTGATACAAAAGAGAGGAGCCCTGAGGACAAAGGTATGGGAAATGCCAACATTAAATGCTATGATTCTAGAAAGGATGGAATTGGATATGTGTGTTTGGAGGTGAATTAAACCAGAGACGGGAATTTATTTCATTCATAAAGGATTATGTTAGAAAAAGGGAAAGACTGAGACAACAAAAAAAGAGCAACCAGAAATATTATGAAGTAGAAGCTAAGTGATTAGGATGTTGGAGCAGACCAAAATGAAAGAGAAACATGAATGGAAGAACAGGTGGGCCTCATGACAGTGACAGCGAATGAAAACTTCATCTTCAATGAAGTTCTGCAAATGAAATAGTTTTCAAACACAAAAAGATGATGAATGAGATAAACGAAGCAAATGGATAGGCTGGTTGGAAATGAGAAGTCTACAATCCAGTGTTAGGATCACAGCACTTCACAGTCAAAAGGATTTATTCCTGGGGATGAAAAGGGGAGAATTTCCGTGGAATGAAAGAAGAACCAATAAAAGTTGTTTCTATTTGTCTCTTGTTTGTGAGAAGAGTTAAATGATGAGACATTAACATTAAACCTAAACTTTAGTTAAAGCTACCTCCTGCAGAGAGAAAACCAAAAGAAATTATAGTTTTTCTATCAGGACTTTGGATCAGAAGGGGTTTTCAGGGAGTATCTAATATAGTAATAGATGTTAATTAATAGAAACATTATTAGTAGTCTGTTTTATTGATGATACGCCCAAAAGGAACTGAAGACAAATTTTTCCAAATTAAAATAGTACAAAAAATAATAATGAATTTTCTGGCCTTCTAACACCAAATCTAGTACGGTCCTCTCAAATGACAGCCTTAAGAAGTAGGGACAAACAAAAAAATCATTCTGTAAAGTTCAATGTATAGTCTTGTATGTATTCTATTCTTAAATCAAAATAGTTATTTAAACATACTGTAATAGGAAGACACAAAAGAAAATACACTCACATTTCCAAGTACAAATTAGACAGATGAGTGACAGCAGAAATTACACTGACAACAGAGAGATTGGAGGCAGAAATTCCAAAATGAAGGAGTGAGGGGTTCTTCAAATCCTCTCCCCCAAAAGCAATGAGAAAACTTGACAAAATTATCAAAAACAACCATTTCTGAACTCTGGAAATACAGATGTTACAAAGTTAGCTCGGGCAAGAAATTAAATCAATCAACAAACAGCAATAGCAATAAAACCAGGGAGGGGGGAGTGGTGGGTGTGGGGAAGAGTCCAAGGTTGCTATATTATCTAAGATGTCCAGTTTTCAACAAAGAATTTATGAGACATGCAAAGAAACAGGAACTTGTGATCCACAGTCAGGTAAAGGGCAGAAAATAGAAACTGTCAGAGTGAGCCCAGATGTGGGATTAAGTGGAAAGAGACTGCAAAGCAGCTATTATAAATATATTCAAGGAACTAAAGGAAACCAAATTCAAAGAATTAAAGGAAAGTATGATGACAATGCGATTTCAAATAGAGAAAAATTATAAAGAAGAAGAAAATGAAAAGTTCTAGAGTTTAAAAATACAATAACTGGGCCTCCCTGGTGGCGCAAGTGGTTGAGAGTCCGCCTGCCGATGCAGGGGATACGGGTTCGTGCCCCGGTCTGGGAGGATCCCATATGCCGCGGAGCGGCTGGGCCCGTGAGCCGTGGCCGCTGGGCCTGCGCGTCCGGAGCCTGCGCGTCCGGAGCCTGTGCTCCGCAACGGGGGAGGCCACAACAGTGAGAGGCCCGCATACCGCAAAAAAAAAAAAAAAAAAAAAAAATACAATAACTGAAATAAAGTCATAAAGGGCTCAAAAGCATGTTTGAGTTGGCAGAAGAAAGAATCAGCAAACTTAAACACAGGATCAATAGAAATTGTACAATATTAAAAACAGAAAGAAAAGAATGGGGAGTAAACAGACGCCTATAGAATACCATCAAGGACACTAACATATGTGCAAATGAGGGTCCCAGAGGAGATGAGAGAGAAAAAGGAATAGACTATTTTTTGAAGAGATAATAATGGCCAAAAACTCCTCAAATTTCATGAAAAACATTAATCCACAAAAAGCCCAAAGGATTCCAACAAACAGAAAGAGGTACACCTAGGAACGTCATGGACACATGGTTGAAATGCCAATATAAAGATAAAATCTTGAAAGACAAGGGAAAAAAATGATGTATCACATACAGGGAAGTCAGAAGGATGACATATTTAGTAAAGTGCTGGGGATAAAAAATCCAGCTATCAACTGAGAATCTTATATCTAGCAAGATTTCCCTTCAGTAATGAAGATGAAGAAAAGATAAGCAAGGGCTGAGATACTTCACTGCTAGCAGACCTGCCCTAAAAGAAATTCTAAAGAAAGTCCTTTAGCTGAAAGGAAATTACACCAGATGGTAACTTAAATCCACAAGAAGAAATGCAGTGCCAAAAAAGAAAAATTCATAGGATAATATATAAAAGCTGTGTAAATATATTTTTTCTTCAACTGATTTAAAGCTAACGGCACAAAATAAGCATTGTACATCTCTATTGTCGGATTTATAGCAGATAAAGATGTAAAAATATGACAGTAGTAACACAAGAAGATGGAAAGAAATGTAGCCATACTGCAATAAAGTTTCCCCCTTAAAACACTAGAAACAGGGCTTCCCTGGTGGCGCAGTGCTTAAGAATCAGCCTGCCAATGCAGGGGACGTGGGTTCGAGTCCTGGTCCGGGAAGATCCCACATGCTCAACTAAGCCCATGAGCCACAACTACTGAGCCTGTGCTCTAGAGCCTGTGTGCCACAACTACTGAGCCCATGTGCCACAACTACTGAAGGCCACGCACCTAGAGCCCATGCTCTGCAACAAGGGAAGCCACCCAGTGAGAAGCCCGCGCACCACAATGGAGAGTAGCCCCCACTCGCTGCAACTAGAGAAAGCCCAAGCCCAACAACGAAGACCCAACGCAGCCAAAAATAAGTAAAATAAATAAATGTATAAAAGAAAAAATGTTTTTAATTTTAAAAAAAGAACAAAGAGCAGAGGATCAGTAATCAGGCCTATGATCTAGCTGTCTAAGAACTTTGACATCATTTTAAAAAAAAACTAGAAATGGAACAGCAAACTAAACCCATAGCGAGCAGATTCCATAATTAGGAAAAGCTTAAAAAAGGCAAATTTACAGAGACAGAAAGCATATTAGTGGCTGCCTGGGGCTTGGAGGCAGGAACAAGAATTGACTGCCAACAGCCTCAATGGTCTTTTTGATGTGACAGAAAATGTCCTAAAAGTGGATTGGAATGATGACTGTGTAACCCTACAGGTGTACTTTAAATCAGTGAATTATACAACTAAAATGAATGAATCTGACTAGGTAATGTATACCTCAATAAAGCTATTAAAATATAAATGACCTGACTGGCAGTGGGAAAATATGCATGGGACTTGCACAAATAAATGAAATTCTGTATTACTAAATTGAGCTATCCAGTGCTACTCACAGGCAGAGATTTTTTTAAAAATTCATTTAATCCTGTCTTTACAATTTTATTGTCAATAAAATACCATCTTCTAGTTTTATCCATTAGAAATGAAATATTTAAATAAACTATTTGGCTGTTGTCTTAACTATAAATTTAAATTTCAAAATTTAATATTAAGTCAAAAGCTGTATCTCTAGTCCCACAAAAATGTGGGTAGCTTGTAATTAGTTGAAGATTTTTTTTTTACATCAGTATTTATACATCTTGTCTTTCCTCTTTAGCAAAATACTCTGATTTTTTCAAGTGGAATTACATTAAGATTGCAACAAATTATGATAATTTTGGCCAAAAATCTATAAACATATAGATATTGTCAAAATGATTCAAATATATATTCATCTGATGTAGTCAGGGACCACATTCTGTGATAAAACTCCCCTAGATCTGGATTCTACTTAGCAAAGTTCCAATATAAAATGAATTTATATATGTATGACTGATTCACTTTGTTATAAAGCAGAAACTAACACACCATTGTAAAGCAATTATACTCCAATAAAGATGTTAAAAAAAAAAAGTAATGCCTACAAGAACAAAGGTCCTCATTGTTCTTGTTTGCTGAGTGTTTCTCCTAAAAAATAAAAAATAAATAAAATAAAATAAAATGAATTTAAATCATCCTGAAACCTAAAACAGTCTATCTGGGTCCCAAATAATCACCTCTTAAGATATGCTTAGTTGTAAATAAATCTATGTTAAATCAAACTATCAAAAATTGAAAAATCTGAACCATTTTAAGGGAGGTTGGGGAGTTGAATTTTTCTTGGAAATTAGGGTTCTGAGGAAAAAAATCTGAATCCCTTTCATATAAAACTTCACTTGCAAATCTGATAGAAAAGTACTAATAAACAGGAAGTCATGTATTAACACGAGGACTGTTTCTTGCAGGAAGTGAAAAATCTTAGCTATTTTGTTCCAAGAGCCAGAGTACATAAATGGAATAGAGTATATATCCATGTATTAAAGTTTCACACAGGATTGCTTAGAAAAAAAAATGTCCATGTAGGATCTTTAGTGGGGCAATAATGAAAAAAAGCTAAGAAACACTGGTATAGATGAGACCTATATGGATGATTTCAAAATAATTTATCTGGCTCTCCCCTAACTCCTAATTTTTAAAGATTCTCACTGTAGTAAGAACCTGTCAGTCACCCTTACAAAAGTGCCTTATAATGTGAGGTAACATTAAGCACACCCAAACACTTTCCATGCATATTTCTAGAGGCAAGATCCAAAGAGTCAACAGTGCTTCTGATCTTTCACGCCATAAATCACACACAATCTAGACAAACATATAGACAGGTAGCAAAGTAATCCCACAGAAAAACTGATCCTTTGCTCTTCACTTTCGTAAGATGTAAAGGCTATGTAATAATGTAGTATATTGCTTTGTCAGTCGGGGAGGGAGGGAATCTTATAATCAAGTTTTCTTATTCTGCAGCTGCTGAACAAAAACAGCTAGAACTGTGCTTATCTAGTACACTGCATTTTCTTTGCTGACCTAAATTATAAAGCACTTGCTTCAAGATGATCCAAGCAAACTAATTTTAAACACCAATTACATCTAGCACATAATACAGTTAGTTATTCAGAGTACCAATGTAGATACATCAGAGGGACTGGCATAGTATAATTTCAGAGAAATCAGTTGGCACGTGGCTTTCAGAACTCTGTAAAAAATCATCCAGTTAATGATTTGATTCAGTATTTTTAGAATCAAAAATGTATTCTTTATGATCACTTTCCTAATTTTATCCTCTTTAAATTGCTTTCACTTCGTCTTAACGAATAAGCTTTCTTTTACAACAAAAAATTGCAAACTTTCTAATTCAACGCATCTACTTCTTTCAGAAGTACGAAGAAATCAAATTCTTCCTTAAGAAATTTAGCGATTCTTTCAAATGTTACACAAAAATAAAATGATTTACAGGGACAGAGAGAACACTCAGAAACAGTAAATTAGCTTCTTCAGGAAACTTAAGTGTTTTTTTAAAATGGTACTACTTTAATATTTAGTTGGTGACCTATTTCTCAAAATGCTAAAAAATCTTAATGAATCTTGTTTTGTCAACATACATTTGTACAAAGGATATAAGCCATGTACTCATCTTAATGACCTTTAAAACAAAGAGCAATACACACATGGTATGACTGCACTGGGGTAAATCCAAGATTCTCAGGAGAAAAGAACAATTTAAATATAATACCTAAGACATAGTTTTAATGTTGGTAAATCAGAGGCATCACCATGGTTAAAGTTTTGTTCTGAAACGTTAAGCATTTTCTAACAAATCTTTCCTTCCTATTCATCACAATTTTCTCTCCCAATTTGGCCAATGGTATTTAATTTTTATGACTCAGATATTGTGAGGGTTAATTGTATGTGTCAGCTTGGCTAGGCCACAGTATCCAGGTATTTGGTCAAACACATCTGGATGGTGCTATGAAGGTATTTTTAGATGAGATTAACATATAAGGCAGATTCTCCTTCATAATGTGGATGGGCCTCATCCAATCAGTTGAAAGCCTTTAGAAAAAGACTTGATTTGCCCCAAGGAAGAGGGAATTCTGCCAGCAGACTGCCTTCAAACTTCAACTGCAATGTTAACTCTTCCCTGGGTCTCTGGACTGCTAGCCAACCCTGCAGATTGTGGACTTGCCAGCCCCCAAGTGCTTAAAATAAATCACTCAATAGATAGATCATATCTGTATCTATATACATTTCATATCCTATTGGCTCTATTTCTTTGGAGCACCCTGACTACTACAGATTTATAATACTTTCTTAATTTTAAAGGTGGTATAATATTACTGAAAGGTTTTTAATAGAGGAATGATTAACTCACCCGTGGAATGTTATTTGAAATAAAACTTATTAAAATTCATACTTCTCTCTCAGTTGATAAGAGACAGAGAGAACAGAGGGCAAAAAAGTGCTATTTCTCTCATCCCCTCTATTTCTCTATTGCAAACACTGATGAAGTAGTGACTGTGGAATAAAGTAAGTTAAAGACTAGTACAAAATTTTAAGCAATACAGCTGACCCCCACCCTACTTTAGAGATATGTAGCTATTTTTCCAATGGAAGGAAACATTCAGATAAGCAAAGACAAATCTCTAAGGTCACAAAATCATCTGATGGGACGGCCAGAAATAGAACTGCCTGTCCCTTTATCTGAGATGTAGTCATCAGTTGGAATAATTCTCCCTAATTTTTTTTTGTGTGTATATATGTGTGTGTGTCTCTTTCATTAAGAACAAATATTTGTTATTCTACCTTGTCTCTAGCTGACAAGAACCTCTCCAGTTTTATCTTCTGATTTGCATTATCATCAAGAACTGCAAACATTATGCAATTCCTTACTTACCCAGAACTTTTATTTCTTTTTTCCTAATTCAAGTAATTTTACATTGTCTGTTTTCCCTAGAACTATGATATCTGTCTAAGGACCCTGCCTTAGTCTTTCTACAGTCAAATTAAAATACCTACTGAACAACCAGGTACAATGCCAGGCAGTAGAAACACATGCCTCACTTTGATGCCACAGTGAGTGTTGGACAGAAAGACAAGCCCAGGCTCTTTAGAGAGGACAGGAATTCTGCCCAGAGTGAAAGAGAATAGAAGTGTGTGGATGGAGTTGGGGGATTGGCTAATGGGATTAGGGGAGAAAACCTGGTACAACTCTTGCCTTAGTTAAAAAAAAAAAAAAAAAAAAGGAGAATGGTGCTCAAGGCAATGGACTAAAGCAATTCAGTGATGGAGACACAAAGGACTAGGCAGGTGATCAAGGGAGAGCATCCTTGAGTAGGGGAGTGATACAATTAGGAACACAGGAGTGGAAGCAGTGAGCATCATGGAGGCTGGAAATCACAGTCGTCCCTTGGGATCCATGGGACATTGGTTCCAGGACTCCCCACGGGTACCAAAATCTGGAACCCGTGGGCACCGAAGGCCGACTGTCATTAAGGGGCCAGCGCTGTAGTCCAGGTGAGAAAGGCAAAGGCAAGGACTTAAGTCTTAGGAAAAAGGTAGTAAGACTAGAGGGAGGGGGTGGATTTGAACAACTAGTCAGGAGGCAAAAGCAGCGAGACCTACTGAATGTTTCAAATGTGGAGGAGAAAGATGCCAGAGTAAAGAATGGTCTGAATATGCACAGGAAAACATATCTGGGAGAGAGGAAAATGGAGGAGGGAGATGGTAACATCACGAATACAAAGTTCTTGTGGGATATTCACATGGAGATGATCATTCATCTACTGGAGCTGGAGGCCCATGAAAGAAGTTGAGGTGGAAATAGGGATTTGAGAATCAACAGTGCACAAGTAACTGAAACCACAGTCATTAATGAGAAGGCTCAGCTAAGGCACCATTTTTAAGTGGAATAGCTTTTTGTTGAGTCTTTCTCTTGTCCTCAATACTTTTTTTTTCTTTTTTTTGCGGTATGTGGGCCTCTCACTGCTGTGGCCTCTCCCATTGTGGAGGGCAGGCTCCAGACACGCAGGCTCAGCGGCCATGGCTCACGGGCCCAGCTGCTCCACGGCATGTGGGATCTTCCCGGACTGGGGCACGAACCCGTGTCCCCTGCATCGGCAGGCGGACTCTCAACCACTGTGCCACCAGGGAAGCCCCAATACTTTCTGTTTTTAATCAACATCATCTACCTAGTCTTGCTTTAGTATTTAATGGCACCAAGAACTAATTCCAGTCTCATGTCTCTGGACAGGAAAATGAAGCAAAGCTTGGATTCCTATCTCCCCTAGAAAAACGTGGATGACAGAATTGCTAACCATCCTAAGGAAGAAAGGTGAAAAGGTGGCTCTAAGTATAAGCTTTTTATTTCTTATCCCCATTCTCTGCTTCTCTATCTCCCAATTCTGTTGTGTATGTATAGGCATGTGTATTTTTGATCCTTTTCAAAACTAAGCATGCTTGTGATACCCACCTGAAACAATGCCGAGAAAATTAAGAAAATCCTAATCATATGCCCTTCTACCCTCATGGGAGGTAATCAATTAAGTCCATTTAATAACATATTGTTACCCAATAGTCAGCCTAGTGCACTTTTTTAGCCAAAAATAACAATGTAACAACACAATACAGCACACATACACAATCACACTCAACAAAAATGAAACAGAAAGACTCAGGAAACTTCAAAGATTGCATAAGCAGTTGTACCTTTCATTCAGTCAAAAACAACTTGTTGTAGTAGGTACGGTATGGTACAGAGAGACAAAGAGAATGTCAATAAGACTGTCAGTGTCCTTGAGGAGTTCACACTCTATCAAGGGAAACAAACAAATAAGCAATTAAAATAGACTTCCCTGTACAGCAGAAACTAACAACAGTGTAAAGCAACTATATCCCAATAAGAAAATTAAAATTAAAAAATAGACTTTGTTAAGTATAATGTATACAGCTAAGTGCAGGGCCGGGGGGTGAGGCAGACAGAGAGAAGCGTAAGAAAACTCCATGACCTCTACCGCACAAAAGCATGGCACTAAGAAAGCCTGCATTCAAGCATCTCGGTTTTAAAACTTGCAGTTTTTCACATATCCATGTAATGTATATTAAGGCAGATCACAACACATGCATTTGTGATTTAAACAGACAGCCCTCTTAACCCACAAAGGCTCGATGACTCAAACCCCATCTCGCTTCAGATGTTACTATAATCTCCTGCTTGATTTCACCACTGCTCTAAGCTTTTTGTAATCACCCTTGTAACTTCTAGTTTTGATATTTGAGGCCTTAATCATTGTCTGTTAAAACTGGGCTCCGTGCACCTATCTCAGCTAGGAATAGAAAATACAGGAAGATTACAAATGCATGAGGCTTTCACACAGAGAGCAAATATTTTGGTCTTTGGAATGAGCCTAAGGCAAAATAGCAAAGCAGGCAGAATCTGGTTTGTGACTACATCCTCCTCCTTCTCTGTCCTTTTAGCAAGCCCTCTTCATGGACAGGGAGCTGTATTTGACCTTGGGCTGATCCAAGACCTTGACAGTCCAATTCTGATAAAGGTTCTGCTGTTTTAATTTCCTATCATGAAGGAGGGCACAAGAACAGGTGTTAATTCTTTTTTTTAAAATAAATTTATTTATTTATCTTTGGCTGCGTTGGGTCTTCATTGCTGAGTGTGGGCTTTCTCTAGTTGCAGGGAGTGGGGGCTACTCTTCATTGCGGTGCGTGGGCTTCTCTTGTTGCGGAGCACAGGCTCTAGGCATGCAGGCTTCAGTAGTTGTGGCTCGCGGGCTCTAGAGCGCAGGCTCAGTAGTTGCGGCGCACGGGCTTAGTTGCTCCATGGCATGTGGGATCTTCCCGGACCAGGGCTCAAAGCCAGGTCCCCTGCATTGGCAGGAGGGTTCTTAACCACTGCACCACCAGGGAAGTCCATGAACAGGTGTTAATTCTTAACCTGACATAATGCATCTCTGTAAAGACGGGACTTTAAGACCAGGTCGCTGTTCTCAGGTACAGAAAATAATAATCTCTTCCTTGAAATCACACCAGAGCACACACTTCTAGCAGTGCAAGTTGGACATCAACAATGTACTCAACTGCCATACATCCAGCAATCCCACTCCTGTGAATATATCCAGACAAAACTATACTTCGAAACAATACATGCGGTGGAGGGTGGGGGCGGGGACATGTGTTCCAACACGAAGGGACAATCCCGGTGCTGCTAAAGCTGAGTCTTGAAGAAACAGGGACTGAGGCGAGGGGGGGGGGGAAGGCAGCAGGACACATCACTTGAAAAGGTACAGATCAAAGAAAGAATATATAAAATAGGAAAATAATGCATGGGATTGTGGACGGCTGGAACACAGGGAGTGTGTGGGAGATGGTCAGAGGAGAACCTGCTGACAGGTCCCATGCCACGTTCAAGAGGCCAGCCTTTATCCTGTTTAGTACAGACAGTAGGGAACCACCTAGAAAACTTCATCGGGAGACAGATGCATGTGAATTTCGGCAAGATCACTCTAATAATAGTGCTAAAATTGATTACAGAGGAAGAGGAAATAAAATAGCTACAGGAACAATCTAAGGGGACAGGCTGAAGGCCAGACTAAGGCAGGAATTGAAGACAAGCAGTGGTGATGGATGGGAAAGGCCAGGTCAGAAGCAGAATCAACAGATAATGGAGGCTAATATTCATGGGGCAAGGGATGTAAGAAAATAAGGTGAGGAAATGGGAGGAACCCAAGGAGCCTCCCAGGGTTCTAACTTGGGTGTGAAAGGAAATCCAAGGACCTATGAGTGAAATGTACCCAGGCCATCTCACGCCTCCCCTGCTCACACATAGCGCCACCTCCAGGCCAGCCCTGCGCATCACTGCATTAGGGCGTGCACGCGCGCACACACAGACACACACAGAGTCACTATGTCTCTCCCTTCCTCTCATGTCTATCTTCTTTTACTACTTTAAACCTCTCCAACACAGTCTGGAATTTTCTGTTTACACTCGTCTTATGTAGAATGATTTATTAGCCTTTTTTTTCTTTTCTACAATTTGTCTCCCATCACCCTGCTCGTCCAAAAAGGAGATAGAACCTCCTTAGATCTGCCTTTCTTGCACGACTGGAGAGTAAAGAAGTCAGTGTAACTACTTGATTTAACACATTTATCTTGTCAAGTCAGTGGAGATAAAAAGGAACAAGTGTGTAAGGAAAGACAAGTATTTCTGTTTGGGACATTTTGTTTCAAGTAGGCAGTAACAGGACTCTCTAAAAGAAAAAAAAAAATTTAAAGGAGAACCAGGGACTTCCTTGGTGGTACAGTGGTTAAGACTCCGTGCTTCCAACGCAGGGAGTGCAGGTTCAATCCCTGGTCATGGAACTGAGATCCCGCATGCTGCATGGTAAGGCCAAAAAAAAAAAAAAAAAAAAAGAACCAGAAAGTATTTAACAATGTAAGTCAAGGAAATTTTAAAGAAAAAATTTTAAATAACATTTGACTCCATAGGTTCAAAGGGCACCCTCTTTTCTCAGAAAACTACGCATTGAAATGGTCAACCCTGAGACAGGACCTAATAAAGTTACTTTAAAACAGGAAAACTCTAAAATATAAATATAAAATATAAGCTATAAAAACAAAAATAAAATATATGGAAAAGAGTAGTTGGGAAGCTAGGCAGAAAGACTTTTAAGGGAAAACATGGTGAGGCTGTCCAATGACCACTTCAGATCACTGTCCAGAGGACAACAGAACGACACTTGCAAAATTCAGAAAACACACACACACACACACACACAAAGAAAGAAACTATGATTTGGCGTTTATACTCTGCCAAGATGGCATGTGGGTAAAAAACCCACATACAAATATGTTTTAATATGCAAAAATATTTAGTAATATTTTTCCCATGAGCACTTATAATCAAAACTACTAGAGCCATCAGGAGACGAATGGAAAGACTAGGCAACAGATTGGCAGTAAGCACTGAATCTGTTCAACAGCAGAACTGAGACTAAAACAAATGCAGGATTAGGATGAGAAGAAGCTGAAAATACTTTCACAAAAGTTGAGAGAAAGTTAAAAAAAAATGGGATGTAGCCTAAAGATTCTCATTTCCTTTCCTTTACAGCTCAGCGATACATCACTTGAATCTGATAAATCAAACCATGGTGGCTTTAAGTGTATTTACCAGTAAAAAGGTAAATGTCAAGAAACATAATCAGGTGATGGGAAAAGGGTTATGAAGGAAAGAATAGAAAATACAGTGATTTCAACATCAATTCATACTAGGGAGTTAAAGGTACTATTTGGGACATATGGGTAGAATGTAAATCTGCACTTTCAATATAACTACTAGATTGGAAATAAAGAACAGGAAGTAGTTAACTTTTAACTATTATTAATAGAAAACTTGATCAGAAAAAAAATAGCACTTTTTCCCTTCTAGTAACTTAGAGGATTTAATACTTTGCAAACCAACAAAAATTTCTGCATAATTCCCAGAAAAGAAATTTGATCCATAATTTGGGGAGAAAATTCAGAACTTGTGTTTAAGTGCTTCATAATTATGAGCTTTTCTTTTATCGGGTATAATTTTATCATTTTACCATAACATTTCCCACTGATCCAAGAGTTTCAAACATGTCTTTTTTTTTTTTTTTTTTTTGCATTGGGTCTTCATTACTGCACGCGGGCCCTCTGTAGGTGCAGCGAGCAGGGGCTACTCTTTGTTGCAATGCGCAGGCTTCTCATTGCGGTGGCTTCCCTTGCTGCGGAGCATGGGCTCTAGGTGTGCGGGCTTCAGTGGTTGTGGCACGCGGGCTCAGTAGTTGTGGCTCGCGGGCTCTAGAGCACAGGTTCAGTAGTTGTTGCGCACGGGCTTAGTTGCTCCGCAGCATGTGGGATCTTCCCGGACCAGGGCTCAAACCCGTGTCCCCTGCATTGGCAGGCAGATTCTTAACCACTGCACCACCAGGGAAGGCCTCAAACATGTCTTTTAAAGAAATATTAATACATGGATGCTGATAAAGAACCAAAGGAAGTTACAGAATGGTATTTCAAGGTCATACAGCAGCATTTGGATTAAGTGGATTAGCCCCCAAATTTAAATCTTGTTGATACTGTTCACCCAATCTGAGCTTCAACAAGAAGAGGAATTTACTGCTAGCATTCAGTCAGATGATAAGCAAACATATCATATATTCTTTATTTGCTCAGTACCCTTCCACAGCAATATGAAATTCCAGAATTCAACAGTCTCCTTTGTGAGAAATACATTTAGATATTCAAACTGAGACCAACCAACCCAAGACCAAAGCTGAGTTCTTTCTAGAGCAAATGGTTTTCTAAGCATTGTTCTACTTCTAAGAGCCCCCAAGATTGATTTGATTCAACATTACATTTAAAAAGCAATGGAGGGCTTTCCTGGTGGTGCAGTGGTTGAGAGTCCGCCTGCCGATGCAGGGGACACGGGTTCGTGCCCCGGTCCGGGAGGATCCCACGTGCCACGGAGCAGCTGGGCCCGTGAGCCATGGCCGCTGAGCCTGCGCGTCCAGAGCCTGTGCTCCGCAATGGGAGAGGCCACAACAGTGAGAGGCCTGCGTACCACACACACACACACACACACACACACAATAAAGCAATGGAACAGGGCTTCCCTCGTGGCGCAGTGGTTAAGAACCCGCCTGCCAATGCAGGGGACAAAGGTTCGAGCCCTGGTCCGGGAAGATCCCACATGCCACGGAGCAACTAAGCCCATGAGCCTGTGCTTAGAGCCCATGAGCCACAACTACAGAGCCTGTGCTCTAGAGCCCGCGAGCCACAACTACTGAAGCCCGCATGCCTAGAGCCCGTGCTCCGCAGCAAGAGAAGCCACCACAATGAGAAGGCCACACACCGCGAAGAGTAGCCCCTGCTCACTGCAACTAGAGAAAGCCCGCGCACAGCAACTGACCCAATGCAACCAAAAATAAATAATAAATGAATTTTTTTAAAAAGGCAATGGAACAGTATTATTCTACTGTCTTTACTATAAGCCTCAGGTATCATACTAGCCTGTACACACCATGAGTGACAGCACCTCTTTTTCCCGTTTCCTGTTTGCCCAATTCTGTTCCCCTCTAATCTTAAAAGAATCTAATTACAGGAATGAGATCACTAAGCAATTGAAACTAACTCCTGACTTATACTCTCCTGAATGCACACCATGCCTTGTTTAACCTGCTGATTCTTTTCCTAGATAAAAAGAAGTAAGGATGAAGAATTAAGCAGTTCAAAAATGAATAGATCTCTACCTCCAACAGCCCACTAAGCAATCCTGCAGGCAGATTACAAGGTGAGATAACATCTGAAGAGAGGGTCAGCCAGTCTGCACTCAGTGGAGAATGATGCAGACCCCCACCTCCTGCCTGGATGATTCACTGAGATTCTTCCCCCCAAAACCCCACCCTATTTTTCCTTTTGAAAGCTGTCATGGCTTAGCAGAATCTTTGGAGTTGGTCTCTGGACACAAGTCCACCTTCTCCCCAGATTGCCATCTTTTCGTATTAAAGCATCTTTCCTTCCTACTGACACTTGCCTCTTGAATTATTGGCTTATGAGTGGTGAGCAGCCCAACCTGGGCTCCTGACTCTCCACGCGCAGCCTCGCACTGGGCACAGCACCTGGCATGTAACGGTATCCCAATATGTAACTGTGTCAAGTCCTAGGCTGAAGAAGAAGCAATAGAATAAGATCCTTTAGATTATGACTTGAGCTGAATTTATCATACTGAGTGCTTTTTTCAAACAGAGCAAACCCTCATGTTTAGTTAATATTTACGAGTATATGAGTCCTACTGCTTCTAACTATACAAAACCAACTTTTTTCTCTTCATCAGTTTAAATCATTTATAAATGTTGATGTAGAGAAATTTGGCAAACACAGGTAGTTTTCATTTTTAATATACTTACATGTGATATATTGATATGAAAAGGAAAATCTGTAGATTCTAAAATAAGAAAAACCTTCCAGAAGAGTATGAAAACAAACGAAAAACACTGAATCATATTTGATCATAGAAAATAGCAAATAGCTACCTAAAACTATTCCAAGCATACATAACGCTTGGCATATATTCTGGCATTATTTCAAATAGTGTATGTGGTCCAAGGCAATAACCAGCTGTTATGGTCACTAGGCTCTCCTACGCAACTTGTTTTTCAGTATATCCAGTAATTACTTTTGGCACATACTTGAGTTGCAGAACTTGTCTTCTGTCTCATGAGCTTTCAATCTGATTACGTTTTCCATAATGTAAAACCACAACTCCCTTATTGGGATCCAAGTAGCAACAGCTGAGTTCTGTCCTTTCTCCCTCTGCTTTTCCATCATGTAGCCTTACACTGTTCGAAATGCTTACGTGAATTTCAGTGGAAACCAAAGTGATGTATCCTTACCACAATCTCAGTCAATCCGAACCCTACTGTTCCTATCTGAGGACTGTGATCTTTGTCGTCATTTATCAAGGAATATCCATCAATTTAAGAAATATTAGTTTTAGCCAAGATAGTGTCAACAGGAAACTTTCTAAGTCAGAAGCGTAAATGGTGTTTAGTCTTAAAAGTATAACCAAGTAGGACCCTATGGGGCCTTTCTGGGACAGACCCCTCTGCCCATCCTCGGCTGTAGCTCCTCTCTGAAGGACCTAAATAAGGTATCTGATGCACATTTCCTGAGTTCTGCAGATGCTAAAACCGCCACCAAGTAGAAGAAATTAACACATCCCCTCTGGAGTCTGGCTGGAACCAGGAAATATTTGTAACAATTTATCACCTTTTTACTTTATCTAACCATCAACCAGTCAGAGAATTATGCACGACCTGATCACATACGCTGGAATACCCCTGCCTTGCCTCGCCCCCTGCCTTGCCTCCCTTTAAAAACGCTTTGCGGAAACCCGTTGGGGAGTCTGGGCTTTTTGAGCACGAGCTGTCTCAGACTCCACTGTACTTTCCTTCACCACAATCTGGTATCAGTAGATTGGCTTTGCTGCGTGTGGGCGAGCGGGCCCAAGTTTTGGTTCTGTAACAAAAGGAGAGTCTTACAACAAAGTCTGGGTTTTGTTGAAGAAAGATTCTGAGCACTTGGTCAGTGATTCTTGGTTGGCAATATTTCTCTTCTTTAGTCGAAGGTAGAGGTGAAACAAATTTTATTTAACAGATGCATCAAGTGCTTATTGGACACAAAACAATGTCCTGGGTTTTCAGGTGTTTGGAATCTGGCATGTGCATCAGGGCACTTAACAAGACTAACCCACAACCATCCAGAGCATACTTAAAATACTATTTCTCGTTGCTTAGATTATTTATTGATTAGGTCATTTAAAGTGAGTATAACTTTTTTTTTCTTTATTTTTTGGCTGTAATGCATGGCTTGTGGGATCTTAGTTCCCCGACCAGGGATTACACCCAGGCCCTTGGCAGTGAGAGCACCAAGTCCTAACCACTGGACCACCAGGGAATTCCCAAAGTGAGTAAAACTGTGATACAGCTTTCTGATTCCATACATTTCGACTCCATCCAGTGAATCAATGGGAGGAACTATTCTCTTCCCAAAATAAGGGACCTTCAAAGGTCTGGATTTTGCCATGCAACCCATGCATTTCAAGGATTTCAGAGGGCTATTCTGGGTGTCTGCTATTCATTCCCCATTCATACACACACACACACAAACATGCACACGTGTGTGTGCAGAGTTCAGGCATGATGATTGCATTTGTAGCTAATACTCCCTCCAGATATGAATACAGAAGAGGCAAAGGAAAGGAGAAGGATGCATTCTGCCTTCAGCAATTCAGAGAGATCATTTTCTACCATTCTAATCATCTCAAGAAGAGAATCAAGTTCAGAACAGACAAGAACTGGCATATTCCTCTAAATTCATTATTCCCAGACTCTGAGCTAATTTTTCTCAGGCAAAGACATTGCTTGAAAATATCAAGTATTTATAAAAAGCTCTAAAACCTTTAGTCATTGGCCATGTTTTTCTTGTTTAAGAAAATATGGAGCATATTTTGATCACAATGAGTTGGGTGTAATAAACATTTCCTTTTAAAGGATAAACAAGTTTTAGTGAAGAGATGACCTTGCTTGGGGTTTTTTAATTAACTTCATCTTCAATCACACTTAATTCTCTTACATTGTCCTTATATTGTGACATGAACCAGACCTTTCTTATAAAATATATAATCCACAACACTGAGGTAATATAAACACAATCATGATTCACTTTGAAAGGGTACCAAGAAAACATTCTTCATAGAACTGTTGAGAGAATAGAAAACAAGTAATCTCACACACTGTTGGTGGGAGTGTAAGTTAGTACAGCCTTTTCAGAAGGCATCTTGGCTGTATCAAAATTTAAAGAGTACCTATGCTTTGATCCAAAAATTCTACAATTTGGAATCCATCATATTAAGTATAATTACATATGCACAGAAATATGTGTAAGATAGTTTATTATTGCATGAATCCTAAGAGTATAATTCCTTAACTTTTTCTTTTTTTTTTTTTTTTTTTTGCAGTACGCGGGCCTCCCACTGTTGTGGCCTCTCCCGCTGTGGAGCACAGGCTCGGGACGTGCAGGCTCAGCAGCCATGGCTCACGGGCCCAGTCACTCTGCGGCATGTGGGATCTTCCTGGACCGGGGCACGAACCCGTGTCCCCTGCATCGGCAGGCAGACTCCCAACCACTGCGCCACCAGGGAAGCCCCAATTCCTTAACTTTTATTGGGTGTGAACTTAGGGAATGACTAAATTAAATCCATACCTGTATTATGAAATAATATGCAGCAGTTAAATATAGAAAAATAGAGTCAAAGGCATTGAATATGGAAAGATACATTGTTAAAAGAAAAATAAAAGGCCAAGATTAATAATATATCCAACATGACCTCATTTATGTAAAAACTAGAACTCTGTATCTATCTACTTATCCATCCATGTGGGTGAGTGGGTGTGTATATTAGAACAAAGTCTCAAAGTGCTACAAACTATGGTTATCTACAGTGTAGACAGTAGACTGGGGAAGAGTAGGAAATGGGTAGGTCAGGAACGAGGTAAGAACAGGGACTTTCACATTTTACATCTTATATTTCACATTCTTCCTATGTACCTCTGCATTTGATGCACTTGAGGTCCCACCTCAGCAAACATTCCCTTTTCTGAGAGTCTTTTGACAACTACACACCCGTCACTCCCCTCCACAGAGAGGGCGGGTCCCTGCTTCCATGTTCCTAGCATGTCATCTCCTGTCTCCACTCCCTACCCATCACCTAAGTTGGGTGATTAGGTCCTCTCTTTCTTTTTTTTTTTGCTGTACGCGGGCCTCTCACTGCTGTGGCCTCTCCTGTTGCGGAGCACAGGCTCCGGACACACAGGCTCCGCGGCCATGGCTCGCGGGCCCAGCCGCTCCGCGGCATGTGGGATCCTCCGGGATCGGGGCACGAACCCGTGTCCCCTGCATCGGCAGGCGGACTCTCAACCACTGCGCCACCAGGGAGGCCCGGTCCTCTCTTTCTTAAGCATTTCACCAACATAGTCATAGGCTCCAAGACTGAATAAATTACTACTTGTTCTTGGGGCTAGAAAATCATGTAGGATCAGGAGCCATGGAAGCTCCTGGGGCTACTTGTGCTAATTTCTAAACAGAGAGAGACTATAGGCACTTAGAGGCAGAAACAAGAACCAGAGGATGAACAGCGAGAACAAGAGTGCAGAGAAGGAAAAGAACAGAGTAGAGGGGACAGACATAGCTCCTTTCTCCCCAAGGGCTTTTTAATTCTACCCCTGAGACAAACCAGTGGGTCTTCATCTCCTTCGGTTCTACTAGATACCACTCTCACCTTTTAGTAAATATTTTCTTAGTAAAGCTGACTTGACTGGGCCTTCCTTAGGCAGAGATAAAGTGCTCCATTTCTTCAATAGTTTCTGTATATTGAACACTCAGTAGACATTCAAGAAGTATGTTGACTAAGTTGCTGAGCCTGTGTTCCAAAAATATAACTGAAGCTCACTCAAGTTAAGTAATTAAGGCACGTATTCTACCACTGAGATCTAATAAAAATATTTAAATGAAAGAAGAGGTCTCTAAAGAGATATATACTAGAAAATGGGAGACAATTTTGAAAAAATGAATAAGCCAATATACACTGCTTAGACATTTAGAGTTAGTTTAAGTACATGTACAAGTGCCAATTTCATGTTCAAAACCCAGATGCAATCTCACAGAAAAGAAGGCAAATAAAATATTGTTGTGTTGCAACCCTTATACACACATATTCCTCTAGGAACAGAATAAATGAGATTGATGAAAATCTTAAGTAAAATTACACTCATGACTATTAAAAGGAGTTGGAGTCTAATGGGTAACACAAGGCATAAGATATAATTCTTAATAACTTCCCAAATATTATTCACTAGAAAGTAAAGGGAATATATTTCAATTTAGATAATTATTCTTGCTCTCATATTCACTACAACATACTAAAATAACTACCCCTTCGAAATAACAATAACCTTTAAACATCTGCCAATTCAACAAGCAGAAAAGGAAGACAAGCATTTGTCTTTGGCTGGCGAAGAGACTACCGATAGAATAAAAATGGGGGGTAAGGAGTCACAGAAGAAAGAAAATAAGACATACTTTAACACATCTTCTCCATCTTACTCCCTTTCCTTCCTCTCCCAAAGCACTCCCTCTTCCCATTTACTAGAGATGATCTATGTGCAGGTGACAGACCTGCTCCCAGTTCCAGAAGCACATAAGCTGAGCATTAAGCGATGCCATTGAGAGTAAAATCTAATCTAACAGATACTCAGCATCAATTATCTCTTCGTCTTCACAAACCTCTGACTTTCTGTTTGTCCAGCCCATTTAAACTCTCCCTTATCATTAATATGTTGTTTCCCAGGATTTCAACTATGAGTTTACCAATCTCATCTCCTCTGCTCAGACACAGTGCTCATGAGATCTGTCACTGTCTTCGATCCACTGTTCTGGCGTCAGGACTCAGCCACTCTGGGGATATACTCCTGAAGGCAACTTAGCAACTCAGATACCAGCTGAGTCCAACTCTGCCACATACAATATCCCTCACCACTGACCTGATTAAAACACATGGTTCAAGTGTGAAGCACACCCTAATTTAACATTTAAGGGGCGTTAGACAACAATCAAGAATACTATTTCCTTAATTAATTTCCCACAAATAATCATTAATTTCCAACCAGCCTGTCATGTAGCATTTCTCAAGTGGTAAATACTACTCAATGATATAAATATATATACATACATATATATATACACACATAATATACATATAGTATATATTATACATATAAAAATGCATAGAATAGTATTTATATGTCTATCCATATACAACTCAAAGATATACCTAAATATACAATACTACTGTATATGATATGTACTAGTATATGTATATATGTATATCTGAGTAGTATATGTATGTACTTTGTGTGCATATATATATACACACACAATTTGAAATGGTTGACATATGACTTACTGAAAAGTTTTCTCATGGTAAAATTATTGTGCTTCTACTCTCTAAGGCCTAGAATTTTGAGACCTTGTATGGCCATTATTGTATCTATTAGAGTGGGCCTACAATTATCTTCAGAGACAGGTAGGTAGGCAGACAGGTAGGCAGATAGACAGACAGACATAAAAAATGAAGACTAATCTGATAAGTATTCAGAGGCACATTTATACCATAAAATACAATCACAATGATATCCAGTTGCTAGAAACAACTGGGAGCACATTTTGAAAGAGCCAGTTCACTGGTAATATTTGATGAATCTGATTCTTCTCTCCCAGTCTTCAAAAGTCATCTTATGGAGCAAAGTGAAAGGATCTGGCTCTGTGGCATTATTATGCCTTTCTATTATTTCATATTTAAGGTCTTCCACAACGTGTTTCTCATCTTCTAACAATCTGTCTCGATTTTCATTTCACGTTCCAACAGATAGGAAGGGGCTAGACAAGAGTTCCCCATTTCCTATTCCTTTGGCATTTCACCTTCTCCATCCACTAGGGTAAAAATTAAATGGAGATGTGACCTAAGAATCCCCTACACTGACAAAACCAGTAAACCGTGCAAGCAAAACCCAATCTAGCTTATTCTGTGACACAGCAAAACTTAGGTTATTTCTTGCAAATGCCTCCAGTAATCATAAACAAAATGTAAATCATTATCCTAAAATGGTACAAGATGATCACCTTTCACCAACCTCCTTCCATCCATGAACCTCCACTGTGTGATCAGTCATTGTAAAGGTTAAATAGCTTCAACATTTTCACTTTATAAGCTGACCTATCACAATGCACCTTTGAGTTTCACTCCCCTTTCAGTCTGAAGATTCCCAGTTCATGAACTGTTCTTTTATGCACAATAAACTCTTAACTAAACTTTTAATTGATCTGATGTTATTTTTAACCCTAGTGTGTTCAAATCCAGTTCAACCTCCAAAGTCCCACTAAGGCACCATTGTTTCTGAAGTCTTTCTCAATTGCTTTATGCTGAGGGGATCTCTGCTTACTCTACACTTCCAAGTACTTGTTTCTTTCTAATTTTTCTTACCTCACACAGTGGAATACAGTGACTCAGCCCAGGCTCTGGTCAGATTCACCAGGATTCCATTTCCAAGCTAATTTCACTAAACTTTAATTCATATATGAATTTTTATATATGTTATAAATTTCATAAATTTTATTTATATACAAATTTTATTTATGTATATAAAAGTATAGTTGTAGAAGTCATCTCTTAGGCTTGCAGCACTTTCCAAATATTAAGCCCTCGATGAAGGATTAGCCATTATTAGATTAATTATTTGTATTTTGCATTACAGTTATTATTTTCATTATTATTTTTCTCATGGTCAATTAATAGATTTTCCCAGTAGGCCAAATTTCAGAACATAGAAATAAGATTTAACAACTCTGGGGACAATAAAAACATAGCATTGTGCTCCTTTCTGAGAGAAATATTACATCTTGGTATGAAGTTGCTTTTGAAAAGTTTCTTCCTATATGATGTATATAACCATAGCACTTCTGTGGAGGAGAGTCAATTATTTTCCAATTTAAAATAAGTCTTCTCTTTTGTAGATTTCTGGTCTTTAACTCCTGGGTTTAAATAAAATATTTACTTGCTAACCCTCAAGGGTAGGAATGCTAATCCATTTTTGGGAAAGGCTATATGAAAAATGAAAGCTCTCCTGTTTCACTGGCTTTATATTTTGTGCTCTCTCACAGATATATAGTTCTCACGTCAAGCACAGTAATTAAGACAGCAAAGATTTAATAAGGATTGTTGAACAGCTCTCCTGAAGTTCTTCAAATCAAACATGAATTTGACACATTTCAGCAACACTGGGTTCAAAGCCAGGGCAACTACATACCTTGAAAATCAAGTAACATGTATAGGGCCAGTGGGTATTTCAGTAACAGTATTTAGAATTAGCAGATGATTCCTGACTGTGTCTTTCCCTCACATAATTTTGCCCTGTAGAGGTCACAGGACCCACCTGCCTGCTAATAGAGTTTAGCAAAGAAATCAGAGGTTAATTACCTGCACTCCCTTTTCTTACAAAGGCTAAATGTCCTAAGAATTACAGCATCATCTTCCAGAGAGTACAAAAGCACAAACAAAACATTAAAACATAACCTGGGGAATCACGTTCTAATATTCATCTAATTAAAAGGTCATTATCTTTGGAGTTTCAACTTTTAAAATTCAACTACTGTGCAAGCACATTTACTAACGAGTAACATATTATGTACTTAAACCCCAAGTACTCAGTATGTTAAGGAGATTTTCATATTTCCATTAGTATTCTTCTTTCTTATATAATTAAATTTTGAAAAGATAATCCTAATAAAATTAAAATGTAAGATATCTCTCTCTGGTTTAACAGGAGGAGGCTATGGTAGAAATAACACTAGGCGGGTAGTTAAGAGGTCTGGGTTCTAAACAGTCACTAAACTTTGTATGCATTTGTACAGAACTAAACACCCCTAGACATAAAACAAGGAAAATATATACTTCAAAGGAATGTTTACTCATGAGGATCAAGTGGGATTGTTTGGGGACTATGCTATGTAGGTACAAAGTGCTCTAATATAATGGATTATTATCCTTCCTTCTTTTTAACCCATGTAATGTGATCAGGTGGGCTTCTTAAGCAACCAAATGAAGAAAACCCATGCATCTTGATAGTGAAGAGAAGAAGCTACGTACTTCCATCCCCATTTGAACCTACATCCAACCTGCAATTTTGAGAATAAAGTTAACTGAGATCATTTCAATGGCTCTGACCTACTCAATAAAATAACTCTAGATCAGTTCTCTGAAACTCAGTGACTTGGAAAAGATTAGTCCAAAATGCTCTTTCACTCCGCTAATAAAATGGGCAAAAGTCAATAAAGCTTCCCGACACTATGGTAATGCCATAAAATAGTAAATTATTCCTCGAAGGAACAAGCAGTTTGCATCCCCCAAAACAGCTTTGGTCAACAGGAGCTGCGGGGCTTCCTCCCAAGGGGAGTATTAATAACACAATCAAATGTGCCCTTCAATATTGTATCTGACAAATAATGAGAAGTAACTACCTAACCTACCTAATATCAGCTTTATCTAGGTTTCCTGGGTCCAGTGAGGACATCTTAAGAGTTAAATTGCATTATGAAGGTAACTGTCCACACTAAATAGGATTTCAAAAGATCTCCCTCAGGCTTCCCTGGTGGCGCAGTGGTTGAGAGTCCGCCTGCCGATGCAGGGGACATGGGTTCGTGCCCCGGTCCAGGAAGATCCCACATGCCGCGGAGCAGCTGGGCCCATGAGCCATGGCCGCTGAGCCTGTGCTCCACAAGTGGAGAGGCCACAACAGTGAGAGGCCCGCGTACCACACACACAAAAAAAGATCTCCCTCTTGTCAGAGAAGTTACTAGTATACTGAAATTGATTAGATCAGCACCAGGATTTTATTAAGTGCTCAAAAAGTTGAGATCCTTAGGATTATTATTACTGATCTGTTAACTATTTTTGTTTGCTTGTGGAAGCATGGCAGCCCACTTTGATGACAGAATGGAATGGCAGGGATTAATCTATTTTCACATACCATGTCTTATTCATAAAAATAATTTTACTCGTTAATCTCTGGAAAACAAGTTGAACCTTAACAGTAATAGTGGGAACATATATTTTAATATCAAGGCTGCCTCCAGATCAAGTACTCTCTCTCTATCCCCTCATTCTGACATGGCTAAAATTATCCCATCACCATTAATCAATTGGACACCCATAAAAAGATAAGACTGACAGCCAGATCAAGAAAGACTACCTGTTGATGTCTCCAGGTTAGATCTTGTAATTTCACCCACAGTATTCCTCTAAGAAGAGTATTCTATTGTTTTGTTTTGTTTTGTTTTTACTATTAGAAAAATAAAAAGAGCTACTTTATTTGCTTGCCTTAGTCAGCATGAACCAAAATTTTCCATTAACTGACATTTGAAATTAGACTAACTTTGCTGCTTTGCCAGGTCCATCCTACATCTTTGCCCTCAAAGTTCCACATACCCCCATTCCTTTCCCTTTATCTTTGCTGATTCTCAACTCCACTGTGGCTGTCACGCCTCCCTGATGCCTGGAACAGTGCCTCGTTGCCATGGAAATAATCACTTTAAAAAACAATACAATAAGTAATAACTGACAGCTTCGGCAGCCTGTACTGTAGCCAGGAAGGGAGGAGAGAGCCAGAAATGGAACTCAGCCTTTCTGACACGAACAACTACTCCCTTGATCCAGCCATTAGACCACTAGACCTCCCTTTCCTTTTTTCCACTCTCATTTTCATACATGTATTCCCGGAAGGTATCAGGCAGCACACAGATTTTGAATCAAGAGAATGCCAAAGTCATGGTGAGACAATGAAGCTTGTTCTCTGATTACTTGAGGTTTTCATCGGCTACATAACCACCTTATTCAGGATATTAGCTCTTAAAATGCCTTCCTCAGAACCCCTAAAATCTGGGTCAAACTGGTGTCAAGTAGATTGGATATTTATTTCTCATTCTGTTTCAATTAGATAGTGACATACATTCATTTTGTCACTGGTCCATACCTTAGCAGAAAGCCCTTCTGTTGCTAATCACATCTGATTTGAGAGATGCAGATTGCTTCTTGCTGCAAGGAATAATTTACCACATTATATAAATAAATAAAAGAAGAGCCCTGGGAATTAGCATATGGACCTCAAAAAACCGCAGGGTATCATACAACTGACAGGCTGTTCCAGTAAAAGAAATCTACATATTCAGGGTTCTTGCCATCCGGAGACTTCTAAAACAAGATACACAATAAAAATAAACAAATATACATACATACATATAATAAAAGGAAAGTAGATTTATTTTTCACATTTTACTTTTATCACTTCAGTTATGAATAATCCCATATTAATTAGGGTACAATGTTAGAATAGAGTTAGGGTAAACATGCCCCTAAACTGACAATAATGCTATACTGTTGTTCAAATCATTTTTGTAGAGAACATGAAGTTTCTGTAGGGTTTTAGAGGAAATTATATGAAAGCTTTCCAAACATAGAAAAGCACAAAGAAATGTGTAGAATACAAACCATGACTTTAAAAAAACTGCCATAAAGATTTAGAACATGTACTGATGTGGGCTGACCAAGTGTCTAAGGGAAAGTTACTCAAAAAAATATTTAGTACATTTGTGCCCATGGGTGGGCTGTAGGGTGACTGTAGTGATAGCTATGACCTCCTTTGGCAACTGAAGCATCCCTTCAGGAGCTTATGGTTCACCAGATACGGAAAATCCCCAAATATACAGTTCAACATGATTAATGCTACATTAGCAATATATAGAAGCAAGAGTTGCAGGTATCACCCATTTGTAAGTTAGCCACACCTGGGTAGGCCAATACACCTGCCCAAGGTCAAGGAGCTGGTTAAGAGTTAACGCAGGTATGTACACACCTGTAACTTACATAATACCATACACCAACTATACTTCAATAAAATTCAAAAAAATTTTAAAAGAACACAGGTGGTAATGGGAAAATATGGGCAAGAGTCTTTTCAGATTCTTGTATTAATGAGAAGGACCATACATGCACAGAGTTTGTGAGGAAGTGGAGTAGCAGGCAGTAACTATTTTAGAGACCATTAGAAGATCGTTAACTGGGATCTCAACATGTAAGACCTAGAAATGCAAGAATGAAAAGAAGCACACAGAGCAGGGCTACATTTAGAATGAAGGAGATGCCAGTTACAACAAAGGAAATGAGGCAAAGAAAGAAAACAGTGAAGCATCAAAGTGGCATAATAGGTAAAATTAGGGTATAAAGTCTGTGGAGCAAGAGTGTTTGGGGTAAAAGAAGTATTGCTTCTGTAATACTCAGAGATACCAAACTACCTATTCTAATGTGTCTTGTAAACGAAACAGAATTTAAGTTAAAATGGCAAGTATGCTGTTCTTATTATTTATTAAACACCCACAGTGTTCTAACTACTGAAATCCTTTTTGTAATGGTAAATGGGAATGGATGAAAAGGGTAGAAAGAAGAAATGATGGGTCAAGTTGGAGCAGAAAGGTAAATGATATTAATCAACTGAAAGCTATGTATTGAGCCTTTATTACAAACACATCTACAAGGCATTTTGTCTGATGATTTGGGGAGTAAAAAAGAATTTAATGGCCTAATTGGGAAATAAGAGATATGTGAAAGAAAAACAACACAAGGCCATAATTTACAAATCTATATAATAAAGATTAAAGCAAGGCTGTATTGTTGATCAGATGATGATTTTAAAATGTTACTGAAAGTAATTGTGATGGAAATTTAATTCATAAATGAAATAAATATACCTTATTTTAAATTAATTTAATGAATGCTATACCATTTATTCTAGGGAAGACTTCTCTGACCTTGAATGAGCAAAATGTATGACTTTGCTTTAAAAGTAATAAAATTTTACAGCAGGAAGGAAATGAAGAGACTATCTAATTTTCAGATGGTAAAACTGAGTCCCTGATAAGTTAAATTGGAAGTTCAAGATCACACAGCTATTCTGTAGCAAAAAAATCTGAACTAGCACCCAGAACTTCAACTCTCTCAAGCAGTTTCCACCACCAGCAACTGTCACTCTTCTGGGTCATTTTTTTTTCAGTTCTGTCTCTTACCTTGAGATTGTTGATGTCAGTTAGATCATAAATACTTCTTATTACAACCAGATAGGGAGAGTCATACCAAGAGCCAAATTCATACAAGTTTTGAGTTATCACTTGAAAAAGGTTGGGGAAAGTAGCTTTTTCCTTGCTAATGTGATATCTAAAGTTAGTGCAGGGACTTCCCTGGCGGTCCAGTGGTTAAGACTCTGCCTTCCAATGCAGGGGGTGCAGGTTTGAACCCAGGTCAGGGAGCTAAAATTCTCACATGCCTCAGGGCCAAAAAGCCAAAACATAAAACAGAAGCAATATTGTAACAAAAATTCAATAAAGACTTTAAAAATGGTCCACATCAAAAAAAAAACTTTAAAAAAAATTTTTTTACAAAAAAGTTAATGCAGACCTTGCTAAAGAAAAAAATTGGCCATCTCTCCTGCCATCATTTTGGTATTTTGTTACTCTTCTTATTTCTCTCCACCATATTCTCTGCCTTGGCCCACCCCTGAGATGCTACTGACCTCACGGTTCTGTTCCTGAATTACAAGCTCTCACTAGGCAAGCTCATCCTTCCCCATGGCTCCTATCACCTACTCTTTTTTTTTTTATTGGGGTACAGTTGCTTCACAATGTTGTGCTGGTTTCTGCTGTACAGAGAAGAGAATGTAAATTGGTGCAGCCACTATGGAGAACAGTATGGAGATTCCTTAAAAAACTATAAATAGAGCTACCATATGACCCAGCAATCCCACTGCTGAGCATATACCCTGAGAAAACTATAATTCAAAAAGACACATGCACCCCAATGTTCATTGCAGCACTATTTACAATAGCCAGGTCATGGATGCAACCTATCACCATCTCTTCACAGAAGACTCCTAGCTCTCGATCCCCAGGTCCAGTCCTCCCAGGTTCCAAAACTGCCTACTCATCTATCTCCTATACATCTCCAAAGGGATGTTCCATGGATCCATGTCCAAAATCGAAGTCATTTTCTTTCCTTCAAAATCTTCTCCTTCTCAGTTATTAGCTTCACTCTCCCCTGATCAGAAACGTGGAAGTCATTCTAGAATTCTCTTTCTCCCTATCCTACTTCACCTCATCCTGTCTATTCCATTTTGCAATGGCTCCTTAGCATTGCTATTACTCTAACACAGAGCCTCCTTTCTCTCTTGTAACACTGCAAAGATCTACGACCTAATCTTGATGTTTGTAACTAGTCTCCAATCCATCCTCCATACTGTTTACCCTAATACTTACTGCCAAGCCATTCAATCCCTATAGAAAAAAGGTCTAATCCCCTGAACTTGACACACGACACACTTCATTATCTAGTTCGTTCCTTACTTAACCTCCACAGTTTCACCTCTTCTTCACTCTCATCTCTCACTCTATAATAGCATTCTAGAAAGCTGAGAGTTCCCCTGAAACATCATGTTTTTTCATGAGAGAAGGCAACAGATTTGGACACAGGGCAACAACAACTCATTCCTGTGAGCAGTAGACGAAACAGTGATGATTGCAACATGAAAAACTTTTAAGATGATAACAGGATGTTTCACAGAAGACGTTTGCTAGCTAGTGATAGCTAGCAAATATCACAGAAATGGTGCCTGAATCAGAACCCAGAGATGATAATATTTACTAATCCCAGGAATAACCAACACTGGTAAAAAATCTTTGGATAAGACATTGGATAACTGTAAACTGCCTCTTGCAGAATATTAATATTTTATGGTCTGCTGCAGTCAGTGCATTTATTTGTGGGCCAGTTTATAAGAGATAAAACTGGGATTTGAGTCCTGATGTTCCTAACTCTACAACCCATTCTACTCCCTTACAAGAGCACTTTTTTTTTTTTTTTTTTGCGGTACGCTGGCCCCTCACTGTTGTGGCCTCTCCCGTTGCGGTGCACAGACTCCGGATGCGCAGGCTCAGCGGCCATGGCTCACGGGCCCAGCGGCTCCGCGGCATGTGGGAGCTTCCCGGACCGGGGCACGAACCCGCATCCCCTGCATCGACAGGCGGACTCTCAACCACTGCACCACCAGGGAAGCCCAAGAGCACTTCTTAAAGTGTATTTCCTGAAACATACATCATTCACGCTATCTGTATAATATGTTAAAACAGAGTTTTTCAATGCAGAAATTCTCCAAAATGTAATATGGGATTCCCTCAAAATACTTAAACTTCTCTGTTTCAGTGAATTTGAAAGGAAGTTATATGTCACCTGCAGCCAAGGACATTTTAACCATTTAAGAATTGAGGAGTTTGGGATTAAAATATACACACTACTATATATAAAATAGATAACCAACAAGGACCTACTGTATAGCACAGGGACCTATACTCAATCTTATAATAACCTATAATGGAAGAGAATATAAAAAAATATTTATATATATATATATATATATAACTGAATCACTCTGCTGTACACCTGAAAAACATTGTAAATAACTATATTTCAACAAAAATTTTTTTAAATAAATAAAAATTACATCATATGTCAAAATTACCTCAAAACTGTATCTCTATGAGGTATCACCTCACACCCATCAGGAAGTCTACTATCAAAAAAAAAACAAAAACAGAAAATAAGCATTGGCAAAGATGTAGAGAAACTGCAACACTTGTGCGCTATTGGGGGGAATGTAAAATGGTGCAGCCAATATGGGAAACAGTATTGCAGTTCTTTAAAAAGTTAAAAATGAATTACCATATGATACAGTAATTTCACTTCCGGGTATATACCCAAAAGAACTGAAAGCCACGTCTCAAAGAGATATCTGTACACGCACGTTCATAGTTGCATTATTCTCAAGAGGCAAACGGTGGAAGAAACCCAAGTGTCTATCAACAGATGAATGGATAAACGAAATGTGGTATATAGCACACAATGGAATATTATTCAGCCGTAAAAAGGAAGGAAATTCTTACACATGCTACAACATGGATGCACCTTGAGGACATTATGCTAAGTGAGATAAGCCAGTCACAAAAGGCCAAATATCATATGATTCCACTTACATAAGGTACCTCGTGTAGTCAAATTCATAGAAACAGAATGCAGAATGGTGGTTACCAGGGGCTAAGGGAACAGGGAAATGGGGATTTGCTGTTGTTTAATGGGGACCAAGATTCAGTTTTGCAAGATGAAAAATTGCTGGGGATTGGCTGCACAATAATTGAAAGTACTTAACACTACTGAGCTGTGTACCATACCATATCATATCTAATAGTTTCACTGCCCTAAGAATCCTGTGTTGCACCTACTCATCTCATCTCTCCCACCCTCCTTATCCCTGGCAACCATTAATCTTTCTTCTGTCTCCATAGTTTTGCCTTTCCCAGAATGTTATATAATTTGAATCATACAGTAGATAGCCTTTTCAAAATAGCTTCTTTCACAGAGTAATATGCATTTAAGTATCTTCCATGTCTTTTCATGACTTGATAGGTCACTTTTTCTTAGCATTGAACACTCCATCGTCTGAATGTACCACAGTTTATTTATCCATTCACCTACTGAAGGATACCTTGCCTGCTTTCAAGTTTTGGCAATTGCGAATAAAACTACCCTAAACGCCCCTGTACAGGTGTGTTTGCCCCCTTTGAGCACATCTTCTTTCAAACCTCTTTCATGGTTCCTCCAAGCTTTCTTTTTTCTCAGACCTATACTTGGAGAACTTACCATTGGGCCAGCTGCATTAGCCTGCACATATCCTGGAAGAAAGCAGCTTGGTGCAGGACTATAAGTTGTCCAAAATGAACATCAATCATGAGCAACATTATTTATTACCTCAACTTAATTTAGCCTACTCCCACTGATAGAGTTGGTCAAGTCAAGCCTGTATATCAGTTTGCTTTAAAATAGATATACATCATCTTCAAGGAGATATATCTGTCTAGGCAACAAAACAAAGTACCTCCTAGGGAAGAAGACTCCTGTGATCACTTTCTAAAATGCAGGCACTTGTTTTTCAACAGCACTGGGCAGGAGACTTCTGAAACTAGGGAAATTTAACTAGGTTACCTTCCCCACCCTCCTTTCATGCCAGAAAAATGACAGAGTCCAGTTGCTGAGAATGTGCTCAGAAAATCTTCTTTCTTCATCACACTTTTGCCTTGGGCCAACTTCAACCACACTGGGTTTTCTTGCATTTCTAGGGTCTCAATTCCTTGCTCAATGAAGATCCTTGTTTTCCCATAACACCATACTCTTGAGTGGAGTCACTGGTTATTTCTTTGCAACTTGGAATGCTGAGTGATGTCAGCCCCAACCAATCACAGGCTGTCATCTATTTTCGATGACACATATGGCACTAATTGATGAAGAGCCCCTAAGCTTGAGGGCAAGTGAAGAAACCACCCCATAGTCCACAGCAGCACCTTGGGATGATGACTTGCAACTTAGATAAACTGATCTTCCGTAGCATCAGCGATCTTTAGAGTTGCTCAAGTACAAATACTGGCTCTTATGTTGTGTCATGGTCGAGAAGAGGTATAGCCTTTGCTAAGGGATGCTCCCACAAACATGTTCTCAGGCAGAACAATCATTCCCCTGGCACCAGAGGCCTTTCTGAATATCACGAGAGAGTAGTTCACTAAAATGGACAAGCAATCTGGCTGTGATCCCACCACATCTGTGCATTGCTTTGATACTAGGCCCTCTTTATCCGATCTAAAAATAAATTTTTAAAATTCTGTACGGAAAAAGATTAAGGTAATTGGTTTTTGTTACTGTTACTGATTTACTGTCGTTCGTGTATTTGTTTTGGGTTAGAAACTCTTAAAGGAAGAAAATGAACTGTTGACTCAGGAGGAGACGCTAATAAGTAAATTTATTCTTTTGGTAAGTTGGGTCAAGGAAATTGGAGCCTACTCCCTCTTTAGTCAGATGTTGTACAAAAATGGGGCCTGGGGCCAGCAATGCCGTAAGCAACCCAGATGGGCAGCCCCAAATCTGTTTACAGACAAGTGGTGGGAGCACAACCTGGATCCACTGACAAAGACCTTATACCGCACGTCATTATGGTATGTTAGGAAAAGAGTGTCTACACCCAGGTGGGGTTTATGCACCTTCCCTTTGGAAGCTGTGTGATTCTTTCACTTATTGCTTGATCGGATCCTTAAAAAATCAGAGTGAAAATATATGAGTTTTCTAACTAAAAGTTAACAAGGATCCAGGGGTCCTCGATGTAGATCATTTACTAGAGTATTTATTCTGAGTCTGTACCCAAGCTTTAGATGTTCCAGGAAGAAAAGGAATTTAGCCTCTTGTCACAATACACTGAAACATGCCTTCCTGAGGACCATAAATGAGAATGCTGGTGGATATCTTATCCTGGCTGATGTGCCTACTTACATTTTAAAGGCTAATATAAGATATTTTATAATCTACCCATCTCTCTATAATAACCATGTGGTCTAAGGTGATCTTACCCAGGCCCCTGGATAAAAATCATCTTTATGTTTTATGATTCTCCCATTTATATCCCCCAGGCCAAGTCTCGGTTCTGAGGCCCAGCCTCACATTTCAAGCTGCCTATCTGCCTATCTTAACTTTGATATTTCAAGGCTGTTTCAAACTGAGACCGACCGAGAGAAAACACCGGAATTCTGACATCTCTGCTTCCAAGTTTCTCCTTCTCAGGATAAGGTACCAGCAGGCACCTGTGCTTCCACAAACATAACAGTTGCCCTTGTTTCTTCCTTCTCCCACATGCCGCATCGCTAATCCATCAGCAAGTCATGTCTACTCAAGCTCCAAAACGCTAAGGAATGGATTTACTTTTCTGCATGTCCTCTGCTACCGCCTCGAACAAGACATTCATCACCTCTTAAAACTTAGAACAGACCCCAAAATGACTGTCAAATCAAACTCCCATCAGTGAGGTTTCCTGGAAGTAGAAGAAACAACCTTAAGGCATCAATTAGATTTTGTCATTTGCATGCTTAAACAATTTTGGTGATTGCGCTTTGCATTTAAAACCCTAACTCCTTACTGTGACCTTGGAAAAGTATGTCTGGACTCCTATTTATTTGCCTACGTAGACGCTTCTATCTTATCCTGTGCCTTTCTCTCTCTGCTTCAACCACAGCAGTCTTTCCCATTTCCTGAACATGTCAATTTCTTTTCCACCCATATGCTTTTGCACATATTTGCACAAACCCGGAATGCACTCTGCTTCCAATTATACATGCGGTTGACCCTCAACATCTAGATCCCATCTCAAATGCAATTTCCTTCAAGGCCTTCCTTGGCCAATCTATTTAAACCAGGTCCCCTCCCATTATTCTTCATCTCAACCCACAGTTTTTTTAGTTAGTGACACAATTTGTAATTTCATGTTCGTCTGCATTTGTCTGTTACTGTGCATCTCTCTTGCTAGCTGATGAACTAAGGGTAAACACAACGTTTTACTCACCCTTGCATCTCCAAGCCCTAGTATTTATAGTACATAGAAGGTGTGCAATAAATACTTATTGAATAAATGAATACAAAAGTAGCTATGTGGCTGAATAGGGTAATGTGACAACGAAGTTTCTGTATATGCAAAGAAAATCAGAAAAAGAAAGCCACAGTAAGTCCTATTAGGGGCTCCATGAGCCTCAAAAAGTATCCATTTACTAGAATCATCAAATGTCTACTGTTCTTAATCAGGAGGAAACAAGGAGCTATTGAAGGTGTGAGATAAGATTTTTAAAATTTCCTTTTTCTTCATTCCCTATTTGATAGGCATTTCAAAAAGAACTTACTTCAATCTACATATGACAACATCTAAACAATCAAGCAACAGCACACAAAGATGCCCTTGTAAATGGAAATATTCTCTTGGAGAAGAATTGAAGAAAAATATCCCCCAAATGGAAAGCCCTCACATATCTGGCTTCAATTGCTTTTTGAAAGAATTAGTTTAATTATTCATAAAAATGTAGCTCATACATGAAAACTTAAGTTTTATTGTTAAAATACTCCTTCTTTGAAACACAAATTCTTCTCTCAGTGAATCAGATGATTTTAAGCAGGTGGGAACAAATCTATTTCTAGAAATCAAGATTTTGATGATCAGAGAACTCAGCAAGGTTGTGATGTCAATAGTGACATTTTAAGATTTCCTCTTCAAGGATTTTAGAAATTGCTTTATGGGGGTTTCAGTCCTCATTTGTTGAGGATAAAGAGCATTTGGTTCCAGGAAGTGAACATGAGACACACAGAGGGAATATCTTCATTAGGCCCAGCTATGCTGAAATAAGCCATTAGTTAAAACTAAATCTTCCTTAGAATAGTCAAAGAATAATATTAGTGTCAAAGAAAAGAAGGAAGAGTCCTATTTACCTACAGAGAAATGCCAATGTTAAGATTCCAGTTTCTGATTTTCAGTCTTTCATTTGAATTTTATGTAAAATTTTGAAGCGTTCCAATGCAGAACACATGTTGTAAAAGAGATAGCATACTGCATTTGGCATTCCTTATCTAAGCTCACATTTTTTCCTATCAGCATATAAAATAAAGAAGATGAAATTCCAAATGAGCTCTAACTTCTATTTAATCTGATCTTTTTTTCTTTTTATATTGCTGTTACTGTCTCTAAAAAATTAGGGCAGTAAGTATTGCAGTCTCTTGGGTCCAAAGAAATCAAGATAAACTCATTTGGAATCAAGTAGCAAGTTTAAAATGAAATTAAGACTTTGGTCTCATTTTTTAAATCATTATTTTTAAATAGTAATGTCTATCTCAGTGAGAGAACTCAGTGCATTACTTCTGGCCAGCTGCTGGTGATTTCTCAACCTAGTAAATCTACTAGGCATACAGTAGGGACTCTATAAATATCTGCCATTAATTAAGAGTAGGGATGGAAAAAGACGCAGGAAAGATGAAAAGGTGAATTATTCTGGTAAATGTAGATAGATACAATGTATATTTTGAGGGCCAAATAGCATTTTTTTTTTACAACCTAATGATTTTTGAATACTAGAAGAGTTTATAACAAACTGCTTAAGTCAATAACCATTGAATTATAAAACTCCTGATTTGTAGGAGAGAAAACACAATCTGCAGCCTCTCCTGAATACCAAAAAGGAATACAAAAGCACTCGGTAGTCAATTGCCCAACTAACACTGTATGTGTGAGCTTGAGTTAACATAATGTTTCTAAGTCCTGGGATAAAGACAAATTCATGATCACGTGCACTCTGACCTCAGACCACTGGAAAAGTGACAGATTCTGAGGGCAATTCAGGGTCTATTCGACCCAAGAAACACACACCCTGCAAAAAAAGGCATATGGAGAAGCCACCCTGAGCTTAACTTAGATACACGAAGAGAAGTTTCTACCCCATAGGTTTCAGGCAAGGAGACTTGAATTGTAAACACGTGAAAGATGCTGAATTAGTCTTTTCCAGGTGATTTTGCCTCTATTACTCAGTACGAGAAAATAAAAATTTAATTCCTGATTCCAAGTCTGAGGAAAAAGAGAGTAAAGAAAGGAAGAGAGCAAACTGACAAAGCTTCCAGATCCAAAGTCTGCTCTACAAAGATACAAAGACAGTGTCATTATATGGTCCATTACCTTCAAAGGTAAGACCACCAGGAAACCCAACAGGGAATTCCATCTCCACCCCAAAGACGGGACAGGAGCCCCTCTGTAGAGTTAAGTGTCCTTCATGATGGTGAGGACCAAGAATTCCTCCAAAATAGCAAAGTTAAATAAGGAAACTGTGCTATTCTCAATTACGATGTGCTTCTTCTGCTACTCTGAGGCCTGAGAGAGTGAGGAAGAGCCTTTCCCAGGAATAAAAGATCAAGGTAGTTTTCCATACAGCAAACCACGTGGAGTCGACAGAAGCATTGGTACTTGATGTCTCTGAGAGAAAGCAAAATGTTCTCGCCTTGCAAGAACAACCTGGCTGGTTCATTTCGGAAGGCAGGAACTCACGCTAGGGCTGAGTGGCCTAAAGAGGCCCAATGGCAACTAGAGAGAAGAACCTCCTACATCTTTCTTGCAACAAGAGGCAGAAGTAGGAGTACTTTCTGGATAGGTGAAGAGGGCCCATGGGCTGGAGGGTGGGGCTTGACATTCACTGAATTAAGGGGTCCTGGCTGGGTTTTACACATTATTTCTGAAACCTATACTGCGTAATTTGTACTAATTTGTTCTCGGAGCTCCTTGGAGTATCATCTGTGTGATACTTCAGGGCGGGGGGCGCGGGGAAGAACTGAAAATAAGAGGGAAAGCTGCCGAGTTGTTAAGTTAGAGCTGAACGCTAATAACATGGGCCCTAGAGCCAGACACACCTGAGGTCTGATCCTGTATGAGCAAGTCAGTTCGCTTAAATTCTCCGAGCCTCTGTGCCATCACCTGTCAAATGGGCATGGTAAAGCATTTGCCATAGAGTAATTTTGAGAAGAAAATAAATCACTTATTCTATTGTTCTATTGCTTAGCACAATACCTAGTGGATAACAAGTATAACAAGTCTTTGTAATCATTATTACGAGTAGTAGTTTTCTTAATAACCGTGACTTAGTCATTAAAGGGCTGTATTTCCTTTGTTTGGCTTTACAAGGCTGATTTTGGTTCACTGTAATTGTTTGATGTCAAAGTCAGAGCTAGTACTAATCTTAAGAAAGGCCAGTTACGTTACTAAAGTCTACATAACAATTTAAAATTTTATTACTTCTATATGTTCTTAGAAGCCACCCTTTATTTACATCAAAAAAAAATGGATCCCACGTCCACCTTCTTTGAACAGATAACATTCAGTTGAAATTATCAGCGTCCATTTGTATATTTTAAGGAAATAGGTTAAAGTCCAAGTAGTTTTTCTCAAATACTGTTATGTTCATTGCTCTTAATTACACTTACAGGCGTTAACAAGTCCTTTTTTTCATAAACAGCACAGACAGAAGTCCTCCAAGTTTTAGTGGGGTAAAACGATCACAAATCTGGAACTATTAGAGCCAAAATTAGTCAATTTCACCCATTATTACATTTCCAGTTAATAAAATGTTAAGATACATGAGGATAAACTGGTAATTCTGTAGCTCAATCTTAACCACATCTTGGGAACCAGTGGTATTTAAAATTTAAGGTATTCAGATAGAAGTAAAGATTTCTTAATCCTACTTTTATTCAGGACGTTTATCTGGCTATTAAGCAGAGTTGATGAGTGAATAAAGCTGTTTTACGGACCATTAATCAATATGTTACTCTAATTTACCGTGTGCTTTTAAGATTTAGTGACTTCTTAAGGCATTAATTCTAAACAGAGAATAAGGCATATGGCATGATATTAGTTAATGGTGTACATAGTCAGGTGTGTCTTATTTCTGCCATACACTTTAGAAATATCAGTGTATACCTAATACTAATTAAATACAATGAATATTTATAAATTCCTACTGTGTGTTTAGAACCACAGGACATATAAAATCGTATCGGGAGATAAGGCACATTCATGTGAAGCACGCAGTGAAAAAATGCTATGTTTAAGCATTTTAAGCATATACAGTTGTGTTAAAAACAAGACAATAGGTCTAAAATGTAGTCGATTATGCTAAGCCCCAGGTCACCAAGCTGAGACTTAATTATGGTTTCTGGCTCTCCCAGAAATGGAATCTTTAACCAGTCAATCAGGAAAAGGCTGATAAGCGCTAGTTAGGAAATCATCCTGATAGACCCCTGCCATCTTCTAAAGGAAAAATGCAATAACCAACCCACGTTTTTGCCCAGTATAACTTCTTTAGTCCTGCTCCCTTTTGTCTATTAAGTTTTTCATTTTGTACAGCTCCTTGGAGCTCCATTCCTTCTGCCAGAATGGATGCTACCCGATTCATAAACTGTTGAACAAAGCCAGTAAGATCTTTAAAATTCACTCGGTTGAATTTTGTCTTTTAACAATAGGCAACATCCAATGTGAATTCCTGAACGTTTCGATTTGTCCCTAAGATTCTGCACCCAATTCCAATGTGTGGTGGATCTTTCCCGCAATTTGCCAACACCAGCTGGGTGCCCTACAATTTAACTCAATTCTAACACTATCCACCTGGAGGTAGCATCAGGTGCAACAAGTTAGAAGTTCAAACACGCAAGACTTCCCTGCCCCCACCGCCGGGCTTCAGACAATCACAAGTTGTCACCTGTGCTTCTGACCAACAGGCTCTAAATCGGAGGTTCCCCCGACCCCTTCCTTAGATTCAATTATTTTGCTAGAGCAACTCACAGAACCCAGGTAAATATTTTACTCACTAGATTACCTGTTTCTTACAACGGATGTAACTCAGGGAACAGCCAGATGGGAGAGACGCACAGGCAAGGCACACAGGGAAAGGGCTGGAAGCTTCCATCTCTCTGAGGGCATCACTCTTGCAGCACCCGCCTCTGTTCACTCTCCTGGAAGTTCTCTGAATGCTGCTCCTTTGGGTTTTTAAGGAAGCGTCCTCCCTTAGGAATGATTGACATCTCATTGGCCATTGGCGATTGAACTCAATCTCCAGCCCCTCTCCCCTCCCAGGAAGTCAGGGGGTGGGACTGGAAGGTCCCACCCTCTAATCACGTGGTTGGCGCCCCTGGCAACCAGCCCCCATCCTCAGGTGCTTTCCAAAAGTCACTTCATGAATGTAACAAAGGACACCTTTGTTGCTCTCTGCATTTAGGAAATTCCAAGGGTTTTAGCAGCTCTGTATCTTAAAGGGGTCAAATGCCAAATATATATTTCTTATATCACAGTTCCCTCTGCTTTTCTGCAAGAACAAAGGGGAAAAAATTTTAATAAATTGATTTTTTTCATTGCTGGAAATATTACTTTTCAATTTTCCCAATTACCTTACAAGTTGAAGTCAAACACAGTGAAAGGGGAAACTGCATGTATGTTTAGCAGATATATTAACCTGAAATTACACAGGCCTGACCCCTCTCTATGCTGGACAAATTGTTTACCAACTCGGAATCTAGCAGGCTGCAGTGTCTATTGACTTAATAGCTATTATAGAAAATGTGTTGAAACTGATGCCAGATGATGATGGGTATGGAAGTTAAAAGCATTATTGCTACTACTAAAAAGATAACTATAGAGACCACAAACACTAAAACCGGTCAATGGAGATCAGCTGTTATTTCTTTGCTTTCATCTGTGTCACTTCAATCAATTTTCTAGGTGTCCATCAGGCCAAGGATAAACTCACTAAATTTCAAAATGGGGAAGAATTTTTAGAGTTTAGTCATCTAAGACAAGTCAGCCTCTTCCACATGCAATGTGACCTATCTTAAAGACCTTTAGGGGAGGTGATTTCAAAACATCCTTTTGATAAGTCATTTCAATGTCAAACGGTTAAAAAGAAAGGATATATTTCTATTTTTAAAAACCACTTTCTTAGCATTTCTGCATTGCAAATAAAGTTAATCTACTCCCAACATGAAGCCCTAAAAATAACAATGAGTAACAAATGATAGTTACCAGCTTTTAAGCAGCCGCTTATGTACATTCACCTTGCATTAATTATGTCTACCACACAAAATAACCTTGTAAAAATAGGTAGTAGGATCCTATTTTACAGGTGATGAAACTAAAGGTCAGAGGCTATTTGTCCAAAGTTAAACACATAATGAGTAGAGAAAAAAATGTAAACATAATAAATGATGCCGAGTGTTTTGAGTTTTTTTCTCCTCTATGCTAGGATGTTTAGTAAAGGTTTTTCCCCATCTTTTCTCAGAAATCCTTTGTTGAGGCTGTTGAAAGTAAAGCCAACACTCTGACAGCACAATTAACCCCAAAGTATGTGATGCTTACCTTTTTCAAATTACAGGTGTAGGAGCAGGTTTTGTTGAGAGACAGGTGGAGAAGCAAGGCCGCATAGAGCAAGCCAGCTATTGGAAAGGGATTTTAAAAAATGGAAAGAAACCTTCAAGGTGTGTGTAGCTAAAGCACCTATTCTGTAAGCATCTTGTGTTTCCCAGGACCTGCCTCTTCTCCTTCTGTGCATAATTGTGTGTAAGTACAGCCTAGTTATTATGCATTCTAAGTAGCAATTTGATATGGGCAAAAAGCAACATAGGTCGAGTCTCAGAACGGCCCTGAGAGCATCACTGTCAAAGCCCTGTCTACAGAAGGCACTGGTATGCCAACAAACCCAGGATCTGCCTCATTTACATGAGCAGCCAAGAATGGTGCAGGTGTCGCATTTAGGACTAGAGGAAACCAACAAAGATTTTGACAAGATATTAACATCTGGCTGATCTGGTGAATTTTAGCTAGAGAGAAGATGACCTGGATTATTTTGCAAAAACATTCCAGTTTTGCCCTACATGTATCATCAAGGACAATTCTCCTGCTGTTGTCCTGAACAGAGGAAGGACAGGCAGAGGTGTCTAGCCTGCTGCTTCAGCATCTGCTGGTGGCGGATGGCAGCCTGGTGCTTCTCAGAAGGGCTGGGCCAGAAGCACTGATCTAGATCAATGGAAATAAATCATCAGGTTTTACATTAGGGGTACTGAAAGAATGCATAGTTGGACTGCATCTTAGGGTTCACAAACAATGCTTCAGAGCAATGGTTCTCAAACTCTAGCCCCCATAAGAACCACCTGGAGGGCCTGTTAATGCACAGATTGCTGGGTCCACTCGCACTGTTTCTGATTCAGTTGATCTGGGGTGGGGCCTGAAAATTTGCATTTTTGACAAGCTCCCTGTGTCCTGATCCTGCTGGCGAGGGACAACACATTAAGAACACCGCTGAAGAACAATCTACTCTGGCTTCAAAGGTTTGAAGGTTTCCTTTCCTCCATCTCAGGCACCTACCAAAGTTTACTATTTTTGAGAGCAATGGATGTCCTTTTTTTCCATAGTCTACCATAAATTAACTCTTCTCTTGGATAGCTAAAAAAAAATGGCAAAATCTTCTAAATTCCTTTGAAGCCTAGACATTATCAGGGTATCAAGACCAACATAGGGTTGGGTAAATCATGTAAAAAGCAGGAAATCAAGTTATACACTGTTACTAATAGCAGTGGAAGCATTCCCGAATGATCAACAGTCAGATTAAAAATGTCAACCATTGATTTCAGCTGTAGGTTGAGCCCAACTGATACCCATTATGGCTGGCAACACAACACTCTTCTGCTGAAACAGATACTGCGGTTTCTTAGTTGACATTCACAGGCTTTGGTTGGACGAAAGGTGGGAAAGAAGTTGAAATCTTTAAACCTCATCTTTGTGTTTTCTTAATTTTTTTTTTTGCAAAAACAATGCCGCCTATCCTAGATAGAACAAAAAAGCTACCATAGCTGCTGGTAAAAAAGAAAATCTAAAATGAAAGTGCCAATTATTATCTTAGGCACAATAAAGTCTTTTTTTCCCCCCTTGAGTTTTCCTTATATAAAATTGAGAAGAATTAATTACACTTACTAATTTGTCAGATATTGAGAATATAGTGGCCAAGAAACAGTGATACGGATTTAGTGTACATCAGTAGCACCTGGAGATCTTATTCGAAAAGCATAATCCTAAGACCACACAGGTGAAATGGCCAGGAATCTGTATTTTAACAAGTGTGACTTAAGCATCACAGGAGCACAGACAGAGTAATGTGTCCAGGGGTCCCTGAAAGAAAGGAATCACAGATTTAAACCAACAGAGTGGACTACTGATTGTAGCTTTTCGAGAGCAGGAAGATTTATTGTGCCGGGTAGCAATAGCTGCAGTCTACTCTATGGCCAATAGGTACCTAAATAGCAATCAATAACTTTGTGTTATCCAACTGTGAAAACACATATTAAGTTTAAAATTCCTTTAGGACATTAAGATGTATGAGGGGTCAAAGTTGAACTCGTAACTATTTATTTAAAATGTTTTATTAAATCCACTAAATGTGAGGAAATTATTTTTATATTTATGAACAAAATAGGTTAATCAGAAAGAGGTTAATCAGAAATATGTATTTACATATTACATTATGTAATAATCTATAAGGGAAAAGAATCTATATATATGTATATTCAGCTATGCTGTACACCTGAAACTTATACAATATTGTAAATCAACCATACTTCAATAAAAAATTTTTTTTAAGTGAACAGAATGTTGGGATTAGGCTGGGCTGTGCTTCTTAGCAGCCCTCCAAGCCTGGGCAAATCATTTCAATCAATTGTGTATCTGAAAGTACCCAACAGACATCAGCTGTGTAAGTATCCTACATTGCTGGGAGTATGGAGATGGACATAATACAAATTTTGTCCAAAAAAATTTACAGTTCAGCATGCAAGCCTTAAAGTGTTGGAGGTCTTATAATAGTTACTTTGAGGATGACAGAGGAAACAAGGAGAAAAGAACAGTCAACTTTACAGAGAGGAGGGAGGGAGGAGACTCAGGGAAGGCTCCAAGAGACGGTCATCTTTGATCAAAGTCTTGACAAAAGGGTTGATATTTACCAGGTGCTTATTCTTTATAGCAGTTATAGTCGTGTGTATATTTGTATGTCTGGGGGTGGAGTGCTATGCCAGGCATAGAAAACACCATGAAAAACCACAGAACTAGACCAGTAAGCAGTTCACTCTGGCTGACACATCTAATTTGAGGTCTAAATCAGAGGAAAACCTGGGGGCTGGAAAGGTCCTAAAAGCATCAGGTTAAACCATAAAGCATAAACCATAAACAAAAAAGGAATTTGTCAAAATTACAGGAAGAGTTGAAAAGCAAAGGCAAGATACAAACATGACATTGACATATAGGATATGGCTTATAGGCCATATTGGCATATGGGAAAGCAAAGGGTTTACAGTTGGTATTAATTGATAAAAGATGAACAAACCAATTAGAAACAGATGAAAGACAATCTGCAAAAGAAATAATAAAATGTCCGATGAAAATATGCTAAAATATTCCATCTCACTACTAAACAAGCAATAAAATTTAAAGCAACAACATATATTATTCATATATCAGACTGGCAAAAGTAATACACTATAAATACTGTGTCAGCAGCAAAAGTGTAGGAAAATTGTAGACCCAACAGCAGAGGTAACACATTAACAAATAAGAATATTTCTGGAGGTAATTTGACAATATCTAGAAAAACTCTTTAACCCAAGCTAATAATTCCTTCCAAAATTTAAGCTTAATTGATAAAATAGCATGAAAAGCTATATTTTTATATATAATTAGCATTATTTACAAGAGCCAAGAAAATGAAAACAATCCAAATGTTCAGCATTGTTATTTAAATAAATTCTGATACATCTAAACTATGAATATATAAAATGAAATGATGCAGATTTCTTTTGACAAGGAAAATAACCATAATAAAATACCACGTGAGAAAATGCACCTGACTCTGGTATACTGACAGTGTTCATTTAAAAAATGATGCTAAAAAAAAAAGATGATAGGGACTTCCCTGGTGGTCCGGTGGTTAAGACTCCATGCTTCCACTTCAGGGGGTACGGGTTCAATCCCTGGTCAGAGAACTAAGATCCCACATACCATGCAGCCAAAAAAAAAAAGACGACACCTTAGACTATGGTTAAATTTTTTATTTGTTTCTTTCCAAGGTGGTTAAAACCTTTAGGGAAGTTCATGTGTGGAAGGCAGTCAAGCACAGCACGATAGCCATGAATCTGGGCCCTTCAAAGATATACATCATGTTGAGAAATGATAACACTTTGGTCTTCCTACCTCTATCAAAGAATATACAAATCTAGAAAATTTAATAACTACAGATTTATCTCCTTTTGAAGGGATCCAGACACACAAAATTAACATTGGTAAAAGGAAACCAATCCTCCAGTTATATATGCTAAAGCTTTAAGCAGATAAAAATTAAATTGGTAGAAAAATTCAATAAATCTAGCTAGATTTTCAATACCAATATACAAAGCAACCAAATAAAATTAACTTCGACTTTTTTAAACGTTCGTGAATTCCCAAGATTTCTAAATAATGTATCATTCTAATTAAGAATTATTAGAAATACTCATATATGTATATAAAAGTATCACATTTCCAAAAATTAAAAGGAAATATGAAACTATATATAACGGAACCCTCATGCATTTCTGATGGAAGTATAAATTGGTTAAAACATCTTGGAAAACTGTATCTGCTAAAGCTGGAAATACATATCTACTCTGATCCAGCAATTTTGCTCTCAGGTATATAATCCCCCCAAATATATACACATATACCTACATATATATACACATTCATCAAAAGATCTGATCAAGAATGTCCAGAGCAATAGAACCCATCAGTACTTTTCAGTATAGTCACACAATGAGGACAGACAATTAATAGCTACACTCAACCACATGGATGAATCTCACCATTACAATCAACAAAAGAAACTGTAGTAGCTGGTCTGGTGTCCCACACAGAATCCCCCCAACACCCAAGGCATTCATTTTCCTGGCTGCCAGGAGTGCTGACCACTGAAGGCTCATGCCTGGATTCCTCTGTCAAAGGGATCAACGGCATCCCACGAATGGCTGTGACGTGGCCCCGGCACTACTGCTTCAATGCAGGACGTCTCTGAAGGGCTGGTCTTGGTCCCGAGCATCCCACAGGTTTGGCTGAGGCCCTTAGTGTTGCTACCTCTTAGTTCAAATGCTCCCCCTGCCTCACCTGCTCCTCTCTTTCCCTTATAGATGTTGTTGTTTCCTGCAAACCTCTGAGTTTCAGAGTGTTTCCTGGTGGACTCAAGAGGGTTAATACCAGGAATAGCGTAACAACGCCCACCCAACAACTACCAAGGAGGACCCATCACCAATAGAGAACTGACAGCCCCTGGGATGTGATAATGGTGCAATTATGAAAATTTCTACTGGCAGAAGGGAAGACACTACAATATCGTGGCTGTTTGACAGACTTGGGTGAAGTAGTCATTATAAGGACAATGGGATGAGCTGGCTCTTGCTAAGGATACGCTAGAGAAAGACAATGAAAAACTGAGGCCACCAATGTACAGCGCAGCGTGAAGCTCAGGCGAACTCTCTCTGATCTCCACTGATGCATAATAAACCACCCCAACCTTAGTGGCTTAATACAATGGCCATTTTATGATCTCTTGTGATCTGTGGTTTGACTGGGCTCAGCTGGGCAGCTTTGCTTCTTCACGTCACGTTGCCTGGAGTCATCCTAGGGCCCAGGCAACGTGGTTCACTCCTACGCTGGCATTGGATTCTGGCTTGTGCCTAAGACATCGGCTTAGAATTTCAACTGAAGCACCTCACTTGTCCTTCATGTGACCTCTCCCTGTTGCTTGGGCTCCTCATAGCACAGTGGCTGGGTTCCAAGAGGAGAAAGAGAAAGCTGCCAGGCCTCTAATGGGCTCAGAAGTCCAGGAACATCACCATCACTTCTGCCACATCCTATTGGTCAGAGCTGGTCACAAACTCAGCCCAGATTCAAGGAGAGCAGAAATAAGTGCCATTTCTTGATGGGACACGCTTATACGGGGAGAATCGGCAGGGGTGGCAGGTATCCTCATCTTGCAAGAGGCACTACACGGCCTCCTTGGTTAACATATACAGAGACTCTTAGCTCCTGCAGTCAGAGAATCTGGGCTTAAATAAGGGGAAACTTGACTGCTCAGCCAGCCCCAGCAAGTCTGCTGTGCCAAGGTCAGGTCCCTTGCTGGGAAGGAGAGGGACCCTGAGATTCGAGATAAGAACATCTCAGTCAATGCACTTGAAAATATTGTATCACGAGATTGCCCTGAACCTCCTTGGCCTAACAAAGTGGCCCACTCCCCTCTCTAAGGCTGGCACCAGTCCCTGGATAAAGATGATGCTGAGGCCTCTCCTTGCAAGACAACAAATGTCACCATTACAACACAGTCCACTTCCCCTCTGATCTGCCAGAAAAATTACTAGGTCAAGTCACGGCACAACCTGGCTGGGTAAGTGCTGGGTCCTCTGGGGGAGCAGAGGGTCTAGAATACTGAAGGAGCTGTAGGACCAAACAAACGCGCACAGCCAGAGCAGAGAGAATGGGTCCAGGTAGGATGCTGAGAGTCCCAGACTTAGTGGGGAAGGACATACAGTTTAATAAGGAACAGTTTACTGATATGGGAACAATCCTCCATGATATAGGATGTAACTTCCTCAACATGAACCTAGAAGACAGTACAAACGTGTTGCTAAAATAGTTCTCAGAGGTTTGGAGGAAGCAATGTCCACACCATGGCAGACAATTTTAAAAAAGGACCAAAATGTACAGACAAGTGGGCATGGTAGAGTATATTTTCCAGGATATACTAAGTCCAGAAAACCTACCAGGTGACCACATTCTGTGGGAGGTCCTGGAGGACACAGTTTACCAAAGTCCTAAGAAATGTACTACTTACACAGGTACAGACTATGTTGACATGCTTGGCGGTGCTGTCCTCCTATGCCAGGGCTGATTGTAGGAGATGCTGTTACAGAGCAAGGCTTCTGACAGCAAAGATGAGCATGATTACCATCAAGAAAAGCAGCCAGGAGAACACCTACTGAACGCCGGCAGAAGACCCCAAACCTCCCAAAAGGCAAGAAACTCCCCACATACCTGGGTAGGGCAAAGCGGAGAGATCCCCACACAGAGGATCGGTGCCGAGCGGCACTCACCAGCCCGAGAGGCTTGTCTGCTCGCCCGCTGGGGCGCGCAGCGCTGGAAGCTGAGGCTCGGGCTTCGGTCAGAGCGCAGAGAGAGGACTGGGGCTGGCGGCGAGAACTCAGCCTGAAGGGGGCTAATGTGCCACAGCTAGCCGGGAGGGAGTCCGGGAAAACTCTGGAGCTGCCGAAGAGGCAAGAGACTTTTTCTTCCCTCTTGGTTTCCTGGTGCGCGAGGAGAGGGGATTAAGAGCGCCGCGTAAAGGAGCTCCAGAGACGGGCGCGAGTCGCGACGGAAAGCGCGGAGCCCAGTGACGGGCGTGGGACGCTGGGGCTGCTGCTGCCGCCGCCAAGAAGCCTGTGTGCGAGCGCAGGTCACTGCCCACACCGCCCTTCCGGGAGCCTGTGAAGCCCGCCACTGCCGGGGTCCCGGGATCCAGGGGCGGCTTCCCTGGGAGAACGCACGGCGCGCCTCGGGCTGGTGCAACGTCACGCCGACCTCTGCCGCTGCAGGCTCGCCCCGCACTCCGTGCCCCTCCCTCCCGCCCGGCCTGAGTGAGCCAGAGTCCCCGAAGAGGCTGCTCCTTTAACCCTGTCCTGTCTGAGCAAAGAACAGACGCCCTCCGGCGACCTACACGCAGAGGCGGGGCCAAATCCAAAGCTGAGACCCAGGAGCTGTGAGAACAAAGAAGAGAAAGGGAAACCTCTCCCAGCAGCCTCAGAAGCAGCGGATTAAAGCTCCACAATCAACTTGATGTACCCTGCATCTGTGGAATACATGAATAGACAACACATCATCCCAAACTGAGGAGCCCGGAGTCAGTGCTGTGCCTCTGAGGTGGGAGAGCCAACTTCAGGACACTGGTCCACAAGAGACCTCCCAGCTCCACATAATATCAAACGGCAAAAATCTTCCAGAGATCTCCATCTCAACACCAGCACCCAGCTTCACTCAACGACCAGCAAGCTACAGTGCTGGACACCCTATGCCAAACAACTAGCAAGACAGGAACACAACGCCACCCATTAGCAGAGAGGTGGGCTAAAATCATAAAAAGTCCGCAGGCACCCCAAAACACACCACCAGACGTGGACCTGCCCACCAGAAAGACAAGATCCAGCCTCATCCACCAGAACACAGGCACTAGTCCCCTCCACCCCTCCACTAGTAACCCACTAAACCAACCTTAGCCACTGGGGACAGACACCAAAAACAACGGGAACTACGAACCTGCAGCCTGCAAAAAGGAGACCCCAAACACAGTAACATAAGCAAAATGAGAAGACAGAAAAACACATGGCAGGAGAAGGAGCAAGATAAAAACCCACCAGACCTAACAAATGAAGAGGTAATAGGCAGTCTACCTGAAAAAGAATTCAGAATAATGATGGTAAAGATGATCCAAGATTCTATTTCCCAGATCCAAAATCTTGGAAATAGAATAGACAAAATGCAAGAAACAGTTAACAAGGACCTAGAAGAACTAAAGATGAATCAAGCATCAATTAAAAACACAATACATGAAATAAAAAATACTCTAGATGGGATCAATAGCAGAATAACTGAGGCAGAAGAACGGATAAGTGAGGTGGAAGATAAAATAGTGGAAATAACTGCTGCACAGCAAAATAAAGAAAAAAGAATGAAAAGAACAGAGGACAGTCTCAGAGACCTCTGGGACAACATTAAACGCACCAACATTCGAATTATAGGGGTTCCAGAAGAAGAAGAGAAAAAGAAAGGGACTGAGAAAATATTTGAAGAGATTATAGTTGAAAACTTCCCTAATATGGGAAAGGAAATAGTTAATCAAGTCCAGGAGGCACAGAGAGTCCCATACAGAATAAATCCAAGGAGAAATATGCCAAGACACATATTAATCAAACTGTCAAAAATTAAACACAAAGAAATCATATTAAAAGCAGCAAGGCAAAAACAACAAATAACACACAAGGGAATCCCCATCAGGATAACAGCTGATTTCTCAGCAGAAACTCTACAAGCCAGAAGGGAGTGGCAGGACATAATTAAAGTGATGAAGGAGAAAAACCTGCAACCAAGATTACTCTACCCAGCAAGGATCTCATTCAGATTTGATGGAGAAATTAAAACCTTTACAGACAAGCAAAAGCTGAGAGAGTTCAGCACCACCAAACCAGCTTTACAACAAATGCTAAAGGAACTTCTCTAGGCAAGAAACACAACAGAAGGAAAAGACCTACAATAACGAACCCAAAACAATTAAGAAAATGGGAATAGGAACATACATATCGATAATTACCTTAAATGTAAATGGACTAAATGCTCCCACCAAAAGATACAGATTGGCTGAATGGGTACAAAAACAAGACCCATATATATGCTGTCTACAAGAGACCCACTTCAGACCTAGAGACACATACAGACTGAAAGTAAGGGGATGGAAAAAGATATTCCATGCAAATGGAAACCAAAAGAAAGCTGGAGTAGCAATTCTCATATCAGACAAAATAGACTTTAAAATAAAGACTACTAGAAGAGACAAAGAAGGACACTACATAATGATCAAGGGATCGATCCAAGAAGAAGATATAACAATTGTAAATATTTATGCACCCAACATAGGAGCACCTCAATACATAAGGCAAATACTAACAGCCATAAAAGGAGAAATCGACAGTAACACAATCATAGTAGGGGACTTTAACACCCCACTTTCACCAATGGACAGATCATCCAAAATGAAAATAAATAAGGAAACACAAGCTTTAAATGATACATTAAACAAGATGGACTTAATTGATATTTATAGGACATTCCATCCAAAAACAACAGAATACACATTTTTCTCAAGTGCTCGTGGAACATTCTCCAGGATAGATCATATCTTGGGTCACAAATCAAGCCTTGGTAAATTTAAGAAAATTGAAATTGTATCAAGTATCTTTTCTGACCACAATGCTATGAGACTAGACATCAATTACAGGAAAAGAGCTGTAAAAAATACAAACACATGGAGGCTAAACAATACACTACTTAATAATGAAGTGATCACTGAAGAAATCAAAGAGGAAATTAAAAAATACCTAGAAACAAATGACAATGGAGACACGACGACCCAAAACCTATGGGATGCAGCAAAAGCAGTTCTAAGAGGGAAGTTTATAGCAATACAATCCCACCTTAAGAAACAGGAAACATCTCGAATAAACAACCTAACCTTGCACCTAAAGCAATTAGAGAAAGAAGAACAAAAACATCCCAAAGTTAGCAGAAGGAAAGAAATCATAAAAATCAGATCAGAAATAAATGAAAAAGAAATGAAGGAAATGATAGCAAAGATCAATAAAACTAAAAGCTGGTTCTTTGAGAAGATAAACAAAATTGATAAACCATTAGCCAGAATCATCAAGAAAAAAAGGGAGAAGACTCAAATCAATAGAATTAGAAATGAAAAAGGAGAAGTAACAACTGACAATGCAGAAATACAAAAGATCATGAGAGATTACTATAAGCAACTCTATGCCAATAAAATGGACAACCTGGAAGAAATGGACAAATTCTTAGAAATGCACAACCAGCCAAGACTGAACCAGGAAGAAATAGAAAATATGAACAGACCAATCACAAGCACTGAAATTGAAACTGTGATAAAAAATCTTCCAACAAACAAAAGCCCAGGACCAGATGGCTTCACTGGCGAATTCTATCAAACATTTAGAGAAGAGCTAACACCTATCCTTCTGAAACTCTTCCAAAATATAGCAGAGGGAGGAACACTCCCAAACTCATTCTACGAGGCCACCATCACCTTGATACCAAAACCAGACAAGGATGTCACAAAGAAAGAAAACTACAGGCCAATATCACTGATGAACATAGATGCAAAAATCCTCAACAAAATACTAGCAAACAGAATCCAACAGCACATTAAAAGGATCATACACCATGATCAAGTGGGGTTTATTCCAGGAATGCAAGGATTCTTCAATATACGCAAATCAATCAACGTGATACACCATATTAACAAATTGAAGGAGAAAAACCATATGATCATCTCAATAGATGCAGAGAAAGCTTTCGACAAAATTCAACACCCATTTATGATAAAAACCCTGCAGAAAGTAGGCATAGAGGGAACTTTCCTCAACATAATAAAGGCCATATATGACAAACCCACAGCCAGCATCATCCTCAATGGTGAAAAACTGAAACCATTTCCACTAAGATCAGGAACAAGACAAGGTTGCCCACTCTCACCACTCTTATTCAACCCAGTTTTGGAAGTTTTAGCCACAGCAATCAGAGAAGAAAAGGAAATAAAAGGAATCCAAATTGGAAAAGAAGAAGTAAAGCTGTCACTGTTTGCAGATGACATGATACTATACATAGAGAATCCTAAAGATGCTACCAGAAAACTACTAGAGCTAATCAATGAATTTGGTAAAGTTGCAGGATACAAAATTAATGCACAGAAATCTCTGGCATTTCTATATACTAATGATGAAAAATCTGAAAGTGAAATCAAGGAAACACTCCCATTTACCATTGCAACAAAAAGAATAAAATATCTAGGAATAAACCTACCTAAGGAGACAAAAGACCTGTATGCAGAAAATTATAAGACACTGATGAAAGAAATTAAAGATGATACAAATAGATGGAGAGATGTACCATGTTCTTGGATTGGAAGAATCAACATTGTGAAAATGACTCTACTACCCAAAGCAATCTACAGATTCAATGCAATCCCTATCAAACTACCACTGGCATTTTTCACAGAACTAGAGCAAAAAATTTCACAATTTGTATGGAAACACAAAAGACCCCGAATAGCCAAAGCAATCTTGAGAACGAAAAATGGAGCTGGAGGAATCAGGCTCCCTGACTTCAGACTATACTACAAAGCTACAGTAATCAAGACAATATGGTACTGGCACAAAAACAGAAAGATAGATCAATGGAACAGGATAGAAAGCCCAGAGTTAAACCCACGGACATATGGTCACCTTATCTTTGATAAAGGAGGCAGGAATGTACAGTGGAGAAAGGACAGTCTCTTCAATAAGTGGTGCTGGGAAAACTGGATAGGGACATGCAAAAGTATGAGATTAGATCACTCCCTAACACCATACACAAAAATAAGCTCAAAATGGATTAAAGACCTAAACGTAAGACCAGACACTATCAAACTCTTAGAGGAAAACATAGGCAGAACACTCTATGACATAAATCACAGCAAGATCCTTTTTGACCCACCTCCTAGAGAAATGGAAATAAAGACAAAAATAAACAAATGGGATGTAATTAAACTTAAAAGCTTTTGCACAGCAAAGGAAACCATAAACAAGACCAAAAGACAACCCTCAGAATGGGAGAAAATATTTGCAAATGAAGCAACTGACAAAGGATTAATCTCCAAAATTTATAAGCAGCTCATGCAGCTCAATAACAAAAAAACAAACAACCCAATCCAAAAATGGGCAGAAGACCTAAATAGACATTTCTCCACAGAAGATATACAGACTGCCAACAAACACATGAAAGGATACTCAACATCTTTACTCATTAGAGAAATGCAAATCAAAACTACAATGAGATATCATCTCACACCAGTCAGAATGGCCATCATCAAAAAATCTAGAAACAATAAATGCTGGAGAGGGTGTGGAAAAAAGGGAACACTCTTGCACTGCTGGTGGGAATGTGAATTGGTACAGCCACTATGGAGAATGGTATGGAGGTTCCTTAAGAAACTACAAATAGAACTACCATATGACCCAGCAATCCCACTACTGGGCATATACCCTGAGGAAACCATAATTCAAAAAGAGACATGTACCAAAATGTTCATTGCAGTTCTATTCACAGTAGCCCGGAGATGGAAACAACCTAAGTGTCCATCATCGGATGAATGGATAAAGAAGATGTGGCACATATATACAATGGAATATTACTCAGCCATAAAAAGAAACGAAACTGAGCTATTTGTAATGAGGTGGATAGACCTGGAGTCTGTCATACAGAGTGAAGTAAGTCAGAAAGAGAAAGACAAATACTGTATGCTAACACATATATATGGAATTTAAGAAAAAAAATGTCATGAAGAACATAGGGGTAAGACAGGAATAAAGACACAGACCTACTAGAGAATGGACTTGAGGATACGGGGAGGGGGAAGGGTAAGCTGTGACAAAGTGAAAGAGCGGCATGGACATATATACACTACCAAACGTAAGGTAGATAGCTAGTGGGAAGCAGCTGCATAGCACAGGGAGATCAGCTCGGTGCTTTGTGACCGCCTGGAGGGGTGGGATAGGGAGGGTGGGAGGGAGACGCAAAAGGGAGGGGATATGGAAACATATGTATATGTATAACTGATTAAATTTGTTATAAAGCAAAAAAAATAAAATAAAATAGATAACCAAGAAGGACCTACTGTAAAATAAATAAATAAACAAACAAATTAAAAAAAAAAAAAAAGAAAAAGAAAAGCAGCCAGGAATTGGTGACCCATTCAGGGTAATGGGGACGGTTAATCAAACTCAGCATTCTCTGTGGAAAAGATGGGCAGCCAACAAGGATACCGTCCAATTATATGATCAAAACCAATCAAAGGTGGATAATCAGGAAGTTGAGAAGGGCCGCCTCAACAAAAATTCACGATCCTTGGCCTAATGTCTGGACCTGAGCCAGTTTTTGGACACCAAGCCCATTAACTAATGGAAAAACTGGGTTCCTAAGAAGGACCCAGAAACCCATGGCAAGTATGTATGTTAATGATTCACCCAGTCCTTCCACAAAGGGGTCTACAACCATTCACTCAGTACCCAGAGACTAGGGAAAGGGGAATACTTAGAGGTGTCAAGGACTACTGGATACAGGATGCAAAATTCCAGGCAGTGATACATGGAAGGAGAATGACTGGAAGACTGGGAGGAAGCAAAGTCCTCCTGTATAGCAAGGGAACCATACCCAATATCCTGGGATAAACCATAATGGAAAAGAATATGAAAAAGAATATATATATATAACCGAATCACTTTGCTGTAGAGCAGAAATTAATGCAGCATTGTAAATCAACTATACTTCAATAAAATTTTTTAAAAATTGAGAGGAAGGAGGTCTGGGGAGAGGGTCTTGGAAAGACCATGGGAGTGAGCACAAAGTATGAAGAGCTTGAAGGACTTGTTAACCTATGTTAGAGCCCTCCATGGAACAGCCACTACAGAAGAGGCAGACACAACCAGGCAGACAGATGATCTGGTCAACTGACACCAGCCAGCATCCCCTTGACCACTCCAGCGGTAGTACAATGGGTACGTGAACAGAGAGGCCACGGCAGTGGACCTGGATGCTGTGTACAGGGCCAACATCCTCATGATCTACCGACTGCCCAGCCACTTGTCAAATTTGCCAGCAACAGAAAGTAACATTGATACCCTAATAGGGCATTATCCCTCTGGGAGAATCACCAGACGCTTGGCCAGCTGAAATACACTGGAAACCTTACACTCTGGAAAAGGCAGTGATTCATCTCAACTGGAACTGATACCTACTCCAAGTATGAGTCTGCTTTCAGTGCGCAAAGGATCTCAAAGAGAACCACTGTCCACAGGCTTGTATTTACTCCACAGGTAAAGGAGGCTGGGTAATATCACATTGGACCAGAGGACCACCTATATCAAATGATGGATGGAAGCAGACACATAACTATGAGGATCCACCAGTCCTATCACATGTCACACCACCCAAAAGCTGCTAGCCCAACAGAGGATGGAATGGCCTTTTGAACTTGCAATTGAGGTCCCTGCTTGGGTATGGGAACCAGCACGGGGCACCATATTTCTAGGATGCAATCTATACCCTAAATTATGATGATTGTTTAGGAACCAAGGGGTGGATGTAAGAGTGACTCATTTAACATTTCTCCCAGTGACCCATTTGGGAAATTTGTGCTTCCTGTACTCAAAACTGTAGGTACCAAAGGTCTAAAGGGCTGGTTCCCAGAGAGGAAACACTTCCAAAGGGGACACGTCAAGGGAAAAATGAAACTTTAAACTATAGCTACCCCCCAGTCACTCTGAGCACCTTGTATCAAGAGACTAGCAGACTGGAAAGAAGTCACAATTCTGGCAGCAATACTTGATTCTGAACATTAGGGGAAGATAAGCAGATGTATCTCAACAGGGCAGTGAAGGACATATTTAGCACTCAGATAATTTGCAGGGCATTTTTTTTTAATTTTTGTTTAAAGATTTTTCTTTGATTTGGACCATTTTTTAAATCTTTATTGAATTTGTTACAATATTGTTTCTGTTTTTATATTTTGGTTTTTTGGCTGCGAGGCATGTGAGATCTTAGTTTCCCGACCGGGGATTGAACCCGTGCCCCCTGCATTGGAGGGCAAAGTCTCAAACACAGGACCGCCAGGGAAGTCCCTGCGGGGCATTTTTTTATATCCTCCTGACCAACTGTGGTGGTAGATGGACAAGTGCTGCAGCCTGAGAAGGGCATGGTGTTCAGGAATGCAGACCCTTTAGAGATGATGATCTGGATGACTCTACTTGGTTATCTGTCCAGACAAGCAGAGGTGCTGTAACTGTGAGTGAGGGGCTCTAGAATTGGTAGGAGAGGAAGGGGATGACGAGTTGTGGCCCAGAGACCAGCTGCTGAAGCAAGGGCTTTATTTTACCCAACTAGACCTCCTCTTGCAAGTTTTCTTGAGAAAACAGACCAACCAAAATCCTGGAGGAGGTTTTTTTTTTTTTAGTTTATTATTGCTTAGTTTTTTGTTTGTTTTTTAACCTCTAATTTTCCATCTTCTCTCTTTTTAAAGTATAGTGATTTACAGCGTTTCAGGTATACAGCCAAGTGATTCATATACATATATTCTTTTCCATCATAGGCTATTACAAGATGCTGAGTATAGTTCCCTGTGCTATACAGAAGGTCCTTGTTGTTTATCTATTTTATGTATGGTTGTGTGTATCTGTTAATCCAAAATTTCCAATTTATCCCCCCTTTCCCCTTGGGGAGCTTTTCCCCACAAGGGTAAACGAATGGAGTGAATCTCAATGGCCCAGTGGGTGGACCCTAAGAGTCCCCAGTCCCCCCGTTCAAGACTGAGATGGCCAAGGTGGAGGTACAGGGACCCAGGCCCCTTGCCCATCCTGGCCACCCAGCCCTAGAGTTCCATGTGGGACTGGCTCAGGTCTTTGGTGCAACTGCATCTCAATTCAGTTTCCTCCTGCTGAAACCTCCTTCACCCACTCCCTCCAGGTGAAGTTGCCAAGAGGACTTCCCAGTACACTTGCAGCAGTGAAGCTGCATCTCAGGGTCAGTTTCTAAGTTAGAAGCCAAATACAAAAGAACAGGAACTCTCCTTCACTGTTGGTGGGAATGTAAATTGGTGCAGCCACTATGGAGAACAGTATGGAGGTTCCTTAAAAAATGAAAAATAGAACTACCATATGACCCAGCAATCCTACTACTGGGCATATACCCTAAGAAAACCATAATTCAAAAAGGGACATGTACCACAATGTTCATTGCAGCACTATTTACAATAGCCAGGACATGGAACCAACTTAAATGTCCATCGACAGATGAATGGATAAAGAAGATGTGGTACATATATACAATGGAATATTAGCCATAAAAAGGAACAAAACTGAGTCATCTGTAATGAGGTGGATGGACCTAGAGTCTTTCATACAGAGTGAAGTAAGTCAGAAAGAAAAAAACAAATACCGTATGCTAACGCACATATCAAATCTAAAAGAACGGTACTGGTGAAACTAGTTGCAAGGCAGGAATAAAGACGCAAACATAGAGGACAGACTTGAGGACACAGCGGATGAAGGGGAAGCTGGGACGAAGTGGGAGAGTAGCACTGACATATATACGTTACCAAATGTAAAAAGGATGGCTAGTGGGAAGCTGCTGCATAGCACATGGAGATCAGCTCAATGCTCTGTGATGACCTACAGGGGTGGGATAGGAAGGGTGGGAGGGAGGCTCAAGAGGGAGGGGATATGGGAATATACGTATTCATGTAGCTGATTCACTTTGTTGTACAACAGAAACTAACACAGCACTGTAAAGCAATTATATTCCAATAAAGGTATTAAAAAAATAAAAATAAAGTATAAGATTTCCAGAAAAAAATACAAAAGAACACACACAGTATATTTTTTATAAAGTTCAAACTCAGGCAGAACAAACATAGTGTTAGGTATAGGACAGAGGTTTCCTTGGAAGGGTGGTAATGGCTCGAAGAGGGAATAAGGGGCTCCCAGAGAACTAATAATGCTCTGCTTCATATCTGGGGGCTATTGACATGGATGTGATCACTGAAAACTCATCCAGCTGGAAACTGTGTTTACTGCATTCTATTTATATATTCTATACTTCAAGAATGTTTTTTAGAAACCTACATTTCACAATCCTTCTTGACAATCCAGAAATGATTTCTCTTTCGAGGTGCCACAAGATCATCAAAATGAGTACCGATTACCATTCTTCATCCTTAGGCTCTGAATCTGACACTGCGTGTTCAATGCCAGACTTAGACTAACCATGTGAAGGTGGTCAGAGTTACAACTCTATGGATCTCATTTCTTCAGTCTCTAATATGACTGAAAACAGTACCAAATGGAATTTTTGTGATTATCAAATAAGAAAATCCATTTAAAGACCTAAGACAACGCTAAGATAGAATATAGAAAATATTCAATAACATGTTTATTTTGGTTCCTTTTTATGAAGACATTAAAGTAAATGTAAACTACTGCCAGGACATGTCCTAGAAATTGCCTTTCAAAATAAAGATGAAATAGTTTATTTTGTTTTACTCATAAAAAAGCATATAAAGTTACCTAATTGTTTGGATTTGGAGTACATGAAAGAGTTACATTTACAGGATGCTTAGTATAGTATATAATCAATGTGATTATGACAAATGTTTACTCTGTTACAAGAATCATAATAAGTAACGTACAGACGATAGTCCCTCTCAGCAAATTGAGGGTTGCTGGCATCTCCTTATTGTCAAATGAACATGTGATATCCTCATATATGAATTCTGACTTTGCCAATTATGAGCTGCATCAATTTGCACAAGTTGGTTCTCATCTGAATCTATAGTTCTTTGTCTCTAAAGAAAAGATGATGCTCACTGTACAGGATTTTGTGACATTATATAAAACAAGACTGAACACTGGGTCCACTGAAATACAATTTCCCACTCCTCCTCCTGCTATGGCCAAGGACATGATGTTTACATAACAGCTGTTAATATCAGAGGAACAATTTTTAGTCAATTAATAATTTTCAAAGAGCTTTTATATCAAGTACCCTGTCTCTGTCTCATACTCACTGAAAAACCTTAGTAAATTAAATTTTTTTAATCAGAAAACTTGTATGCAATGAATCAGGTTACAGATTTGTCAAATCCTTAGAATATAATGCTGCATAATGAACTGCTTTTTAATAGAGAATTAACAACTCAAGTTTCTAAGCACAAATATTAATATTTCGACTATAAATTTGGCTTACCTTTTCTCTACTGTTGCAAAAAAAAAAAAAAAAAGCTTGGTGGAATGTAAGTGACATGTATAGATTTTGCACCTCAGCTGATACAAGCTCAAATATAAGCTCTGTCACTTACTAATTTGGGGTTTGGGACTAAGTTTCTTATGTCTCTGAACCTCAGTTTTTTCATCTGCAAAATGGGAGTATCACCCACCTCAAGGGTAGTTGTGAAGGACAGAAACAATGTCAGGAAAGAGCCTAACACAATGAAATACAGTAGGAGTTTAATAAAGCAGGCTATTTATGTCATGGACATTTGCATTATGAACGATATTGGTGTGTGCCTGAGAACTGATTCCGTTTTAGTTTCTACAGAACCTGTCAGTTCTCTTTCCCTCTCTCCTCTTTTAATCACTTTGAGGCTTCACAGTAAAATATAAACCTGCAACCCTATTTAGTATGTTAATGCTGTTCAATAAACACACTCTAGCATTCCAACTCAGGCACTAGTATCTTGGCAAGCATTCTGGCTAGAAAATATTTCATGCTTCAGGACCTAAATGTGTAGTGACATATTAATACATCATGAAATTCAACAAAGATGCAGCGGACTCGAAGAAAGAACAAAGCATATGTTCACACTCCATCATATAAGGTTGTCTGTCCTCTCACTCTATATTATCAGGTGTCCTGACAATTACAACCTTCGTGAATAACTTATAATAATTGCAAGTTCCAAAGATGAGCTGTACCAAGGTTAGACTGCTAACAGTCTGCTAATATCAAAACAGGCGCATTTTATTGATAACAAATTCCAGATTTTTAATTCCTTACACTCACAAAAAATAAAAGTTACACGTTGATATCCGTAAGATATTTGTAAAACAACATACAAGGGGAACTTTTAAAAAGTATTAAACATGCTTGGTTAATATATGAAACAGTAAGAAACCTATGAATTGCCTGTATACATATAGACCTATACAATTCTAAATATCCAAAGGTAATGCTCATGATTTACCTTTCTAGAAGATCCAACAATCTTCTAAACATTATTTGTAGCTACAGAGGGTGCGAGATGTTGTTCCCAGTTTGGGGAAGACCAATGTAGATGCTACAGGAAACAAGTGCTAACTGTGGAGTGCACTTTGGTGTGCCTGTTTTCCAATCCATCCAAGACAGAAGGGCATGGGAGACAGAACATAGGCTTAGAGTCAGGTGGACCTAGGTTCAAACATGACTTCAGTCCTTTACTAGATCCACATTTGCCTTTATATTTTTTCTCTTTCCTAAGATCTCAGAAGTGTAGTATGTTATAAGAAAACTGAACCTTCTAACACACTGGGACTTGGTAAATATTCATTTGTGTGAGGGGTATAGTTTCATTTCCTCCCACTGGGGGAGGTCAACCCCATCTTGTTCAGAGGGTCTGCAAAGTCAAACCTATTTTCATAACAATGCTAAAACATCATTTCTACTTTTCACTCTCATTCCTTCATGAGTTTACAGTGGAATTTTCCAGAGGTTATATGATGTCACACAGCAACCCACTGAATGCAGAAAGGAGATACAAAATTCCAACTGCACTGTCTCTTAAACCAGGCAGCAAATAGATTTGGAACATTATAAAACAATCAGTAAAATGTTTATCACTAAATATATTTTGTTCTATAAATGTGTTTAATTTTCCAAAAAAGTTATGTTAATATATAATGGGTTTATTGGTTTTATTTTTTAATTAATTAATAAATTATTTTAAAATATGTTTTAATTTCTAATACAGTAAATATCTATCTATCTATCATCTATTACAGAAATGAAAGACCTTTGGGGTTTTCAATAAATTTTATGTAACAGGGTCCTGAAACTTTAAGGTTTAGTAAGAAAGTAAGAGCTCTGGGGACTTTAAATTTAGTAAGAAAATAAGATTTAGTACGAAAATAAGAGCTCTGGAGACTTTAAATTTCCACTCAGGGATATGGAAAGGAAGAAAAAGAGTACTGCCACACTTACAGTAAAAATCTGGACACACTGAAAAGTCATGATTGTTTTGTACCCACAGGAGAGCTGAGGTTGTGAGGCAAACAACTGGCCTCACATCTGAGGAAAGACAGCTGACTGCACGGAGAAATAATATGAGCTGTGTGTACTTGTGAGAGACACATCCAGGCACCAGGAAGAAGACTTCAGTCAGGGCAGAAGCTAGGGGTGAAGTGGCAAGAGATTTAGAAGCCCCTGGAGGTCACAGAAATTAGAGGAGTCCAGCCACCTTCAGGTCAATGTCTCCACAAATCCCCACCAAGTGCTCACAGAAAAGCTGAGAAAATGTCTAAGTAAAGCATCCCTTGTAATGCATACCTGGGAAAAGGGAATAGCAACTCCCACGGGAAGAACAGAGAACTCCACCTGGAACCTTCCCCTCTATCTCTCCTACAGAACTAAAGCATTAATCTTCTGGAGGTAGAGGAACTAACCCCACCAGCCTTGAGTATTAGAAAAAACCCACTGCAGCCATGGGAAGAAAACAAATGAAACAGAACAACCAACAACCTACTCTTGAGGGAGGAGAAAGAATACACGCTGGGCTCAGAATTACAGATGGGGAAGTGGCAGAAGATCTCAGGAGGCCACGCCCCAAACACCCAGGGATACAGTCTCCACTCAGTAGTGATGCTAAATGCTAACAGAGTTCAAGTAACAAGTCATAGAGAACACTGTTCAAAGAGGAACAAAAGTATGGAAGGAGACCTGATATGAGGTTCAGCAAAGAAGAAATCTCAAGCTGAGAACAGAGCAGACATTGAGGAAAAACAAAACACCTCTGACAGCCCAGCCTGATCCTGAACACAAGGTACCACTAGAGGAATTTGAAGCTCATGGCTCGCTGAGGTTCAGGATAGAGACAACAAACTTCAAGCATAACCTACATCCTAACTAGATTTCTCAAACTCTTGCATGAAAGGGCTAGAAAAAAGGAAAGACATGCCTGTTTCTAAGCATGAAAATTGTTTACCTCAGTCTCTACTGAACTACACAAGGTATCCAAATTTCAACAACAACAAAAAATACAGGGCATATGAAAACGCAAGAAAAAACAACACACTCCCAATAGACAAAGCAATTGGCAGAACCAGAATCAACTATGACACAGATGGTGAAACTTCCTGATAGGAAATTTAAGATAACTATGATTGATATGTCAAAGTATCTACTGAAAAAGGAGGATTGCATGCATGTAAGCTCAGATTAGAAGGTTCAGCAGAAAGGTGGAAACTATAAGAAAGAACCAAATGAAAATGCCAGAATTTTAAAAAGCCACAGTAAAATAGGTGAGGAATGTCATCAACAGATTCACTCAACATAGTTGAAGAAAAAAATTAAGGAACTTGAAGATACATCAATAGGAAATTCTCAAACCACAATACAGAAATAAAGACGAGTGTGTGTGTGTGTGTGTATGTGTGTGTGCATGTGCACACATGTGCGTGAGGTACGTAACAGGGTATCCAAGAGTGGTGAGACAATATCAAATGCTTTAATACACTATGTAATTGGAATCCCAGAAGGAGAATCCCAAAAGGAAATATTAGTTCTCAGGGCAGAACTAATATTTGAGGAAATAATGGCCAAGAATTTTCCAAAATTAAAAATGGACACTAAGGAATATTAGCCACAAAAAAGAATGAAATAATGCCATTTGCAGCAACATGGATGGACTTAAAGATTATCATACTAAGTGAAGTAAGTCAGACAGAGAAAGACAAATATCATATGTTACCACTCATGTAGAATCTAAAAAAAAAAAAAAAAGATACAAATGAACCTATTTACAAAATAGAAACAGACTCACAGACTTGGAAAACAAACTTATGGTTACCAAAGGGGAAGTGTGGGGGGTGAAGGAGGGATAAATTAGGAGTTTGGGGTTAACATATACACACTACTATATATAAAATCGATTAAAAATAAGGACCTACTATATAGCACAGGGAACTCTACTCCATATTCTGTAATAACCTATATGGGAAAAGAAACTGAAAAAGAATGGATATATGTATACGTATAACTGAATCACTTTGCTGTATACCTGAAACCAACTCAACATTGTAAATCAACTATACTCCAATATAAAATAAAAATTAAATTATATTTTTAAAAAAGAATATTCACACATACACAGAAAACCCAGACACTAAGCAAACACAGATCCAAGAAATTCAGAGAACACAGGCAGGATAAAAAAAAAAAAAATTCCACTTTAGAAAAAAAAATGAAATCTTGACAGCAGCTACAGAAAAAGGCACATTCTATGCAGAGGAACAAAGATTAAAATTACAGTGGACTTATTGTAGCTAGAAGACAATGCAGTGCTGAAAGAGAAAAAAAAAGTCAACCCAAAATTCTACGCCCAGTGAAAATATTTTTCAAAAATGAAGAAGTAGGGGCTTCCCTGGTGGTGCAGTGGTTGAGAATCTGCCTGCTAATGCAGGGGACACTGGTTTGAGCCCTGGTCTGGGAGGATCCCACATGCCGCAGAGCAACTAGGCCCGTGAGCCACAACTGCTGAGCCTGCGCGTCTGGAGCCTGTGCTGCACAACGAGAGAGGGAGCAATAGTGAGAGGCCCGCACACAGAAACGAAGACCCAACACAGCAAAAATAAATAATAAAAAAAAGAAGGGAGTCATCCTTTGACCAGTGAGGAAACTGAGTTTAAAAAAAATATATATGAAGAAGTAAAGACACTCTCAGAAAAAGAAAAACTGAGATAATTCATTGCCAGCAGACCTTCCCTACAAACAGTGGTAAGGGAAGTTCTTCGGGTGGAAGGAATATGAGAGGAAACAAATTTGGATTGACACAAAGAAATGGTGTTGAAAATGGAATCAGTGAATATAACATAAAATTCTTTTTTTCTTATTTTTAATTGATTGAAAATAAAACTGTCTAAAGTAAAAAATAGTAGCAACATATTGTATGTTTAGAGCATACTCAAAAGTAAAATTTATGGGGAAAAAAAGCACAAAAGATGGGAGAGAGGAATAGAGAATATATTGTTGTAAGATCCTTGAAAGACCTTACATAACATGTGTGAAGTGATAAAATGACATCTGATGGGTGGCTCTAATTAATTAAAGATGTACAGTGTATTGCAAATCATAGGGCAAACACTAAAACATTAACACAAATGAATAAAGAAGCTAATATAACAGATAAAATGAAATTATAAAACATGCTGTTTATTAGAGAATATAATAAAAGAAAAAAGAAGAAACAACAGATGGAACAAATAGAAAGCAGCTTAATAGATAGTAAAAAATAAGAACCAAATATATGCCATCTGTAAGAAACACAGTTCAAATATAAAGATACAGATAGTTTAAAAAGAATTTAAAAATGAACTACGTAAACACTAACCAAAAGAAAGCTGAAGTTGCTATATTAATAACAGATAAAGACTTCAGAAAAAGGAATACTATTAGTCATAAAGAGGGACATCGTGGCATGATAAAGAGGTTAATTCTCCAAAAAGACACAACAATCCTAAATGCATATGCACCTTACAATAGAACGTCAAGATACATGAAGCAAAAACTAAAAAGAGAAACAGACAACTCCACAATTGTAGTTGAAGACTTCACCATTCTTCTCAAAGGGATAGAACAAGTACAGAGTACATTAGTAAGATCACAGAAGACCTAAACAATGCAATCAACTTATTTGACATAATTTCTGTTTACATTTACAGAACACTCCTCTGGACAACAGCAGAACACATAATCTCTTCAATATCACATGAAACATTCACCAACATATACTCTGTGCTGGCTTATTAAGAAAACTTAAAATTTTGAAATGATAAAAATAATATAAAGCAGGACCTACTGTATAGAACAGGGAACTATAAGGATGACAAACAGCCCTTAACCTCAGGAACCTCACAAACAGATTTATCAAAGTTACCACTCCCAGTATCAAACTGGGACCACAGGGAAATGCCGCTATACCAAAGTGGGGAAATTAAGCAAGCTCCTCAGATATAGGAAACCTCTTATCAAAGTTTAAGGAGTTAGTCATTATCTAAATTAAAGGAGACATTCCAAGGACAGAATGGCTTGAGCAAAGCTGGAAGCTGTGGCATGCAAACTGGGAAGCTGCAGTTGGTTCAAATTATTAGAGTGCAGTTTTCCAAAGACAGGTAGGTATCATGGCAGGAATAAGACATGCAAAGACCACATTTGTCATTCCTAAGAGTTTATATTTTATCTTGTAACGAGGTGCTGAATGACAAAGTGACACAGCCAGTTTTTGTTACAAGTTTCTGGTTTCACTATACAGGATATTTACTAGGTGTCTGGGGCTGGGGGCAGTACAATGGACCAAGATGGCAACTCTGACAGATACGATACATGATGGTGTCTCATCACGTAATCCAGATGGAACGGACAGAGATATTAAGAATGTTAATCAAGAGTGCCTTGTGAGGGCTTCCCTGGTGGCGCAGTGGTTGAGAGTCCGCCTGCCGATGCAGGGGATACGGGTTCGTGCCCCGGTTTGGGAAGATCCCACATGCCGCGGAGCGCCTGGGCCCGTGCGCCATGGCCGCTGAGCCTGCGCATCCGGAGCCTGTGCTCCGCAACGGGAGAGGCCACAGCAGTGAGAAGCCCGCGTACCACAAAAAAAAAAAAAAAAAAAAAAAGAGTGCCTTGTGAGCGATTCCACATGGAGGTGATCATTAAGACGCATGATTCTGGCTGAAACATCTGGGTGGAGAAATGTATGAATCACCACGGTAGACAATATAGTATGCAGAGTAAGACAGAGAGTTTAGCAGTAGGTACGCTGGTTTGGAGGTGCTAATAAGCTATCCAGAAAGCCACCGTCCAGTCACAGCTCAGCAGTGACACGTGAAGAGGAAAGAAGAATTTAGGTCTTAGTGCAGAGGAGTAACTGACATCTCAGGCATGGGTGATTCTTTCTGAGGGAGGAGAACTTAGTTGTGGACAGAGACAAAGAGGTGACCCAAGGCTCTGGTGCCTACTGAAGACAACCGAGGTGATAAGAGAGAATTATAAGCAGATATTAAAGATGAAGTGGGAACTTGACCAGGTTATTGATGACGTTTGAGAATTTGGTTCAGAAATGTTCCCTTCAAACTGTAATACTACCTCTTCATAAACAGTGAATTCTGTACAGCACTGGACTAACTTCCTGGGGCTGCTGTAGCAAATCATCACACACTTCACGGCTTAAAACAACTGAAATGTATACCGTCACATTTCTGGAGGCCAGAAGTCTGAAATCAAAGTGTTGAAAGGGCCACATTCCCTAGGGAGCTTCATGGGGAGAATCTATTCCTTCCCTCTTCCAAATTGTAATGGTTGTCAGCACTCCTTGGCTTGTGGCAGCATCTCTGCTCTGTGTTCCCAGTATTTTCTCCTCCTCAGTATCCCTCTCAAAACTCCCTCTGCCTCTTTCTTATGTGATTGCATTTAGAGCCCAGATAGATAATCTAGAATACACTCCTTCTCTCAAGATTGTTAACTTAGTCACATCCTTGCATTATAAGGCCATGTTCATTCTTTTGCCATTTTAGGTGTTATTGACAGGTTCTGGAGTTAGAACGTGGACATATCTTTTGGGGGGTCACCATTCAGCTCACTACAAGCACTCTGTCAAAAATATAAAATAATAAGACTCACTGTCAGCAAGGGATTGGGGAAAGGATATTCACACACTATTAACAAAAGTTAATTGGCATGATCTCTTTGGAAAACAATTTGGCAAAGCTAAAAAAAAAAAAAAGGCTTGAAAATGTGTATATTGCCTTTAATAAAACAATTGCAAGTTTAGAACTTTATCCCCAAAAGAGATGTGGTTCATATATAAATGTGCAAGTATGTTCACCACTGTCTTTTTTATTATTTGAAAAGAAAACCTGGATTTAGCCTAAAATGCTCAACAATAGGGGCTTAAATAGGATTTAAATTATGTGTGCGTGTGTGTGTATGTGTATATATATGTATATACACATGCATATATACATATATATATTGAATCAAAGACATGTATAGCCATCAAAATTGGTAATATAACTCCATGTTTATAGCATGTAAAAGGATTCACAATATCCTCAAATAAAAAGTTTTTTAAATGACATGTATGGTATTTTAGTAAATAAAAAGGTACATCTAAAATAATCTCAATGAGTTGATCATACAAATATTAATATTAATAGGATCACTGGGATTTTATCAATTCATTTTATTTATAATTTTGAATTTTTCTTCAGTGAACTTACTTATAATATTTTTAAATAACTGAAAAGTGAATTAATGTATCAGACATATTAATTTTTTTTCAAATATATTTATAACCCTCAGTTTCAGACATTTCACTGGTAAATTAGCCATAAATTTTCTTTTGACAGATATCTATCTTTTGATAGATAAAAAAGAAAACTATAAAGCAATATATACAAATGAATTTGGGGATAAAAGCCAAATATCTGTTTTCTAAATATAACAAAGTCCAAATGTGAAAGAAATTTGAGCCACTGAAGTAAAAATATTAATACTAGCATTATCTATTTATATAATAAGTGAGAACAAAACGTTTATTCCTAAGTGTAGTAAACATTCACTATTTAAGAAAAAACTAGCCTATAGCTGTTAATATACTCTACAAGCCATTTTAAAAAGCCAATTATGTGTATGTATGCTTGGTAAATGAGACTGTGAATGAATTACATCTACAAACTTATACACATAAATTATAAAATTTAATTGTTTCTGGAAGAGGCCTAATCTTATTAAGCATCATGATTAGTGACGTTAGTGCCCACAAAATTCATCTTTCAAGATTTATTTTGATTGATATCTAACTCATAAAAGAGTGATCTTTTATACACTACTAGGACAGAGTATACTTTATAGCTCAAACCTAAAAAAATATCATGAAATTGCTCTTTTGCTATCATTAAATATGACCCACCAATTCTTCCAAAACCAGTAAATATTCACTTCTATAGGTATTTGCTTCCTCATCTGGAAAATGGATTAATAAAAAAATGTCCTCTTAGAGTTTTTATGGAGAACTTTATGTAGATCTTCATAAAATGAATAATGAAAGTTGTGTCATGTTCATTGGCAGAACATTTGCATCAATATTAAGGTGAGAAGTAGTTCACAATTCATTTAACTATGACAGTGATTAGGCAGCTATTTTTTTCTAAATTCACTATGACCATCTGTTTGCCTACTAAGTGCAAGGTCTTTCACATCAAGCCACAGGAATGGTTTTCCTAGATCGTACTGTAGGTTGGAACCCTCAGCCTTGTACAACAAAGTGTAGTAAAATGATTCAACTTCACTCACATCACAAACAATCTAAGAGAAAATTTTCCGAATTCCTATTTTCTCAACAGAACTTTCTAGAAAACAGGGCAGATGTGCTCATTCATACCGCTGTTTGTTCTGGATGAGAACTCAGTGCTTCCTGAATGAGTTTCTAATACAAAAACTCATCGTGGAAAAGCTGCTTCAATTCTGTTGGTTCAGAAGATGCTTTAAAGGTTGCCTATTCCAGAGCAACATTTACAGATGTCCTGGGAAGGTGACAGGCTGCAGGGACCCTGAGGGCAGGGGACAATACATCAGTGGAGGTGGTCAGAGAAGATCTTATGGCTGCCTGGGGAAGCAGAGGGCAGAGAATTTGAAGCCACATGAATTTACGAGGCACTCGGTGAAGGTTGGTGAAGAGTCTTAAAAGGATGCAGTAGGATCCTTGCAGATGGGGAGGGAACCTAGGCAAACTTGTCCTCCTTTCTAATTTTACATGATTCCGGATAAACAACTGAGTTAATAACATGCTGCATCCCCTATCTCAGGACCCCAAGTTCCTCATTCCAGTTTAGAGAAAGTGTCAAAGATTAACACACATTTGCTAGAATTCATCTCTTCTGTTTCTGCTGGTTATGCTGTCTTCCCAGTTTCAGCATTATCAACTTTTTAAAATATAAATTTCAATTCATGTACACTTGATGTAAAGGTAAGAAAAAGTGATCATAGTCACTGGGATAGAGGGACCTTTGTAATTTCAAGGATAAAATCAGTCATTTATCCTGCATTCCCATAAAATTAGTTTTTCTTTAAAACCATCTGGGGATGCCTTCAAACTGTGACCAAATATTGAACATACTGTTCTCTGTGGGAATCTGATTTAATTCATGGCATATCTGAAAGTGCAGAGCTATTCATCACAAATTGGAAAAAGGAAAAAGAAGCAGTAGTTTGGTTTAAGTCGTTATTTCTTAGATTGCTTTTATCTTTTTTGGAAGGAAAGTGCAAATACAAGAGACAGGGAAGTTAACTGCTAAATTTGCGCCTCATTCTTCATTTACTTTTCCAAAACCAATTTATTGGTAGATTTCCCTAGCAGCGTGAATCTGACATTTACTGCTATTGTTTATTCTACTGGAAGAAACTGCTTTTAAATCTAAACTACAGTTAGGTCCATCTACCCGTTCACTCCAACACGTACATAATGCCGAGTAGACACCAAACTCTGTGCAAGTGTCTAGGGAAATGAAACACAGCTACATATTCTTCGGTGGGCTAAACATTGATGTGCATTTTCTTTACTTTTTTGGCTGTTATGTTTTCAAGCTCAAAACAATTTCAAAACTAGCAAAAGTATTAAGTTAAAAAAAATAAATAAATAGTTCCACAAATCACAAGAGAGTTAACAAAAGAGTTCATTTATATTTGAGCAAAATAATATACTGTACATCATTCTTGACATCCAAGTATGAAACTGACTGTTTATTTAATATTTGGCCACCAGTACTGAAGGTGGCCACCAGGGACTAACCACACTCACGCTTTTATTTGGGCCTGATCTCAGCTCAGGCTCTTATTGTCCCACTGCTGAGGTTAAGATGAAGGAAGGTGTCAGCTCTGATTTCCAGGGACCAGCTCAGTGGTCCAGCCTCTACGACGGGACACACTTGACACAAACAGAACTGAACCTGAGCCAAGGATGCTTACCTGCCTGCTTAAGGACACAAGGTTAGTTCTCTGGAAATTGCTTTTGGAATGCAGAAAACGTTTTCCCCGTATTTTTCAGCCCCAAATGCCTTTTCACTCATACAATCAAACATGTATTGAACACCTGCTACAGGCTAGGTACTATGCCAGGTGCTGATGACATTGCAGTGACCAGGACAGACATGACCACTGCCTTCCTGAAATCTAAACCACAGGCAACACCAAAGGGACAACCCTACTCCTTACCTCCCTCCATCTGCAAACCCCTAACACCTCCATATTATTATCGTTTGATAGTTATTTCCACAAAGCCATTACTTCATAATGATTTCATAGTTATTTCTATTAAGTTTGTTTTGGGGGTTTTCTCTAGTGAATTTGGCTATTCCCGTCTTTTCTCTCTAACATGATAGTAAATTCCTTGAGGGCAGAAACTGGACATCACAGGAATTTGTATGACTTCCTCAAACACCCAACTGCCCAGTGGTTCACCTTGACCCAGCATTTTTCCTGCAAAATGGATAAGATCATATTCACTTCCGGGGAAACGTAATAGCAAAAGGAAATCACAGCACCCAGAACCCGATGAAGCATAGATAAGATCCAGGTTCTCAAAGGAGCAAGGTGCCTGGATGATGGTTGTGTTGGTCATGTGACAACACAACTGACACTCTACGTGCACACAAACTGCTGGTCCTTTCTGGTCCCCCAATTACCCTAACTCCATCTCCACACCCCCAATACAAGTAGAACATCAGGATGGCTGGATTTGAGGCCACTGTGGGAGAAGACGTCTTCTACTTCAAAGTCTCGCCCCCAGTGGTCTTGACAAGGCATTTGAAAGTCCTGTCCTACTCATGCCTTTGAGCTAGAGTCCAGAAAGCCTCTTTTTACACATAAGTGCTGGCTGTTCTTGCTTCTGCTTTTGAATTCTTATACTACTTTCTGCCATTCTCTCAGACCAAGGAACAGATTTATTTATTTAAAAGACTCATCTTAAGGGGAAAAGGGGAGGGATAAATTAGGGATATGGGATTAACAGATACACACCACTACATATACAATAGATAAAAACAAGGACCTACTGTATAGCACAGGAACTATATTCAATATCTTATAATAACCTATCATGGAAAAGAATCTGAAAAAGATTATATATATATATAAAACTGAACCACTTCACTGTACATCTGCAACTAACACAGTATTGTAAATCAACTATAGTTCAATACAAAAAGGTTTTAAAAATTAAAAGACCTGTCTGTTCAGGAAAGCTTTAAAGAGGATGAAATATGTATCATATTGATAAAGAAGAAGAGACCAGAGATGAAGAATGTTGGGATGTGGACAGATATCTCATATTTGCCCCCTCTCTCTACTGGTTCCACAAGCTACTTCCCCTGTGACCATGGACCATGACATGCCTCAGTTTCCATATCTATAAGGTGGGGAGAATAACATTACTGCATCAGTGACTCACTGTAAGAATGAAATGATAATACACATCACACACAGAGCAAACTATCATCTTCCTAGGACAAAATAAGATCTCAGTAAATTTTCTAGGTATTAATACATTGCTATGTTTTCCTCTTACCTATGCATTATCTCCTCAATTAGATCTGAAATCATGCAAAACCAACAAAATGTGATTGGGTACTTTCAAGAATACTGAGTAGCAGTCATCAGAAGGGAAATACAACGAGAAAGGAAAGATATGAGATTAAATGAGAAGTATACAAAATGTATTTGGTTAAGAAGATCATTTGTTGAGAAATGATTATGAGATGATTAATGTTATTATAGATTATAGAACTATCATTACAGATTTTGAGTTAGTGGAAACAGAATGCCTTAATGTAGTAGATTTGGGAAATTGTAGTTTGGTGTTATACCTGAAGATGCAGGAAAACTAGGAAGGGAAAGTTTCAGAGTTTTTATAATCTTGTAAACATAAGAACAAGGTGAGCCATAGACACAGTCAGAGACTAATTAAGCAAATGGAGCAGAGACGGCTTTCCCAGGCTCGGGAGACCATATGGAGCCAAGCCACATGCAGAGGAAGCAAAGAATAAAAGGGGACAGAGCAACAAGCAGATGGGTGAGGTCCACCTTGGGTGAAGGTTGGTGGTGGAGTTGGGAAGGGAGTTATGCAATCAACAAAGGACAGAACCCCAAGGGACACCCTTGGCTATACTCAACTTGTCAACTCCGAACCTTCTGGAATCCTGCAGACCTGCCAACATAAGTAAGACAGGTGTTTGGGAATCCACATCACCTCAGCTTTTCTGCTAGGCCTCAAGATGCAATGAAGGCAGCTGGGATTAGGAGAGCTTATTCTTTCGGAGGCTTTGGTCAGTTGGATGGCTTCTGGCAATTTTCACATCTTGAAATTTGGATCATGTCCCTTGCTGCCATCAAAGGGTGAGACCCAACCTAAAGAGAGTAGGAGGGCTGGGTGGGAATCCAGCATGTTTATGCCTGTTCAATCCAACTTCAGATAGAAAAACCATCTGCTGCTTGGGTCCATTGCTTTAGACACTCCAGGATGGTCACAGGTTAAACGCTGAGCTCCAAGTGGATCCTAAAATAAACTTGGTCTCCTAACTCTGTCCCTTCTGATTCTTGCTAGGTGACCATCCCAAGTCCTTAAGGTGATCGTAACACCTGAAGTGACCCCATTGTGTCCATGCTCAATGTCTTATTACAAAATAACTTCACAATACAAAGAGGATCTTTTCTGTCAAACAGGAATATAAACTGTGCAGATCTGTGATCATAGAGGGAGACATTTATTAAAACTCATTTAACTTTGAGCATTTATTGGATCTTTATCAAAAGATGTTCCACTTCTCTGAGTTTGATCATCTATCTTTGGTAACAAGTTATTATAGCAAAACTGCTCTTACTTGATCAGTGGAGGGTAGAAATGGGTACCAGGGATTCCATAATTTTACCATCACATTAAAACAGGAAGTTGGTGCTACCTGATCAGATCCCACGGGTAGAAAACAGTCTATAACATGAACCAAGAGAGCCTGTGTCACATCACTGGGGTCACCAAATGTCACATAATAAGCATAGGCAAGACACTTTTCAACCAAGGATCTAAGAGGGTTTTAAAAAAATTAAACTGTGAAAATCTCAAAACAGCCCAAAGAGTTACAGTGTTATTACCTCTGTAAACCTTACAATATAATCTATTTAGGTCAGTATATGATTTCATCTTGAGTCATTTACATATATATAAATGTTAATGTGTATATATATATATATAAATCCCACCTTACTATATTCTCTTCCAGGATGAGTTAAAACATCAGGATAAAATGAATAACTATGAATAAATTGAACTTCACTTAATTAATTCAAGATTATCATTAAATATTAACGAACATGAAAGTGTGATTGCTGAATATATCAACAGCCATCACGCTAAATGTGTGAAAATATCCCTCTTCTCACATTTTATACTTTCTTCATGTGACTGTGTTGTAAGTTTTTCTTAGTCATTTTGCCTAAAGTGAGTATTTATAAAATGTCTTATTTTGACATCCCCTTGCAATATTGTCCATTTATTTCTAACAGAAAAATATTAGACCCCAAATCACAATAAAAACCACTTTGAATGCTAATATCCACCCACCAGATTGGCAAAAATTAAGAAGGCTGGTGACACTAAGTGTTGGCAAGGACTTAGAACACTGGGGACTCTGAGATGCCACTGGTGGGAGTCCCAAGTGGCACAGCCACTTTACAAAACAGCTGGGCATCATCTTGAAAAGGTGGGACACTGCCCAGCCCAGCCTTTCCCAGAGATTTATCATGAGACATGCCTAAGAATGTCTGTGGCAGCCTGGCTGGTGACAGCAAAAACAAACAAACAGAAGCGACTGTCAAATATACCAAATACACAAAAATGAGAGAAGAGATGAATGAACTGTGCATAACTGGAGTTTGCGCATCACTGCAATAGATTGACCATGTCCGTCAGTGTGGCCGGATCTTCAAAGCATACCATTGGATAGAAAAAGCAAGGTGCAGAAGAATACGAACACTTTGCTGCCATTTTGATAAAGTTCAAAAGCAAGCACAATTTTTAAGAAATAATAGATTTTTAGCAATAATGCATATAATGGTCAAAGAATAAAGAACAGAGAATACAGAGAGGAAAGCTCTACAGAGTAGTTCACTGTGGAGGATGGAAGATGGGGACTGGATGTAGGAAGCCGAGGGCATGGGGAGCATCTCATGGCTGGTGATGAGGTTCTTCCTGTACGTGGATGTCATGTTTGTGGGATGTGTTAAGCTGTTATGTTTCATATTAGAAATAGACATTTAACAATTAAAATATTTTTTAAATGCACCACTTTAAACCCAAATATTTCCTTTAAGGCTACGCATTTTATACCTGAAAAGCAATATTCACTTCTCCCAAATTAAGAGTTCTGGTTTCCATTTCTGAAAGAGTCACTCATTGTTCTGTGACCTTGGACATGTCACTTAATCTCTCTGAGGGTCTTCTTCTTTCAACCGGAAAACACAGGTCGTAAGTAACAATCTCTTGGGGCTTTTCTACAGAATATTCTTATAATTGTATAAATCTCCAAGCCTTTTACCTTAGGCAGTGTCCAGTCTACCTGAATTTAATTCTTGAAAACAAACCCCCAAGAAGTTAAATGTACAAGTGTCCACATGTGTCTTTTCTAAACACTCATTTAACTAAACACAATGTTAATTTCCTCTCCATTCCTGAGTTCTGCCACCCTAGGATTTAAATTTCCCTCTGGGAATTTAGCAGAGCCAGATGGAGATTTTTTTCTCCTACAGTTCAAGCTAAGATTTGACTTGAATATCAAAGTGGCGTGCAGCTTTACACAATGGAAATAATACCAACCGTCAATTAGAAGACAACTCCTAATCTTGGCTTCAACATTTACCAGTTAGATGATTGTGGTTAAGTCACTTAATTTCTCTAGACCTCAATTTATTCATCTGTAATAAAGTACCAGAAGTGGATCAAAGCTCTCTGGAAACATTTTCTGTTCCAGCATAGTATAATTCTACCTAATTTAAGTTTCCTCTTGGGAACAACTTTTTTACCTAATAATCAACTGTTAACAAAAAGTATTCAAATAGCTTGTAGAAATCAAGTACCAAACCCAAACTTCTGAAAACCACTAAGTTCCACCAGGAATACCTTGTTTTTGAAGAGGTTAAAGGAAAATGGGTACACAGACTGATTGAGACACGTACAAAAATTCTCATTTTCATTTGTTAATCTGATTTTTATAAATATACTAGACATTATTCTAGCCACTGTTAATATAGCAGCCCTCACAGACCTTCCTTCCCTGTCACAACCAAGTAAGTACCTATTCTGAAAGATTCCTGGTGAGCCAAGGGCAAGGATACTCTTTATCTCTTTGACAATTTAGTCTATAATCGCAACAGAACCTGAAAGCATCTTTCTTGTTAGAGATCTGGCGACACAAACCCCTACACCCACCTACTTGACTCACCTATTCCTTTTTCAGACATTTTTAGTATATGCTAGTATCAAAGTCTGGTTGGGCTCTAGAAAGAGAGCTCTGCTAAAGAAAAAAACAAAGTCAAAGATCCTTTGCTGCATATAATAATAAATAAAATTAAGCTCTTTAGTTTATGTCCCAAAGCTTCTCTACAATGTATATCTTGCCACACACCTTTCATTCCAACCATCACAAATTATTCACCACTATCTAAACATGTTTACCCATTTTGTTTCCTCACCCAGCCCTTGAACTTGAGCCTGGCTGAGGGACGTCTCCTACAGAGCCCAACCCCAAAGGTATCTCTTCCATCTCTTCTCCATCCTATTTTCTATTTTAGGAATTAAAGCAGGTCCCTTCTCCCCAAAGCATCATGTCCGTATACAACAGCATTTTCCTCTGCTGCTTTATGTCACAGACACTCACCTACACATGTCTCTCCAACAAGTGTGTTATGCCCTGTCTGAATTCTTGACCCACAGAATCTGTAAGCGTGATAAAATGGTCTTTTTGTATCACTAAGTTTTGTAGTGAGTGATTGGCTAAGCAAGAAAAGATAACAGTCATGCTCTTCCTCTCTCTATGTTTTTTGAGCTATAATCTGGTTTTTGAACTTTTTTCCCAAACCCTCATTTTTCCTGAATCTGTCCAGATTATAGAAATAGTCTGCACATCACTCTCATACCACTGGGCCTCCATCACCCAGTTCACCCACCCTGGGACCCACATGCTTTCCATTTGTTCCAACAGCATCATCTGGTGTTCCCAATTCTCCACTTATCTGGGGGATGAACGCTTCCTCTGTTGGTCCTGCAAGAAGTCAGTTCTTCTCAACCAGCTCATGAAGAGACCAGCGTGGTGGCAAAGTCTTACACGATGTTGTAGTAAGTACACGTAAGATACTGTTGGAACCAGAGGAAGTGGTGTGTAAAACTTCCAGGGAAGCTGTGGGAGGGAAACTTGAGCCATCCTGAGCAATGCTTAGATGTCTGCCAGGCAGAAAAGTAAGGGCATACCAAAATGAGGAAACCACAGAGGCCACACAGAGACAGAAACGTGGTAAGAGATAACATGATTTGAGGAATTACATATAAGGCAGCCTGAAGCATACAACTACGTACGTGAAGTAGAGGATTGAGAGTTAAGACTGAGACACTATGGAGAACTGAACGGAGGTTTCTCAAAAAACAAAAATAGAGCCACCATATGACCCAGCAATCCCACTTCTGGATATGTATCTGAAAAAACCAAAAACACTAATTCAAAAAGATACATTCACCTCAATGTTCATAGCAGCACTATTTACAATTGCCAAGACATGGAAACAACCTAAATGTCCATCGACAGAAGACTGGATAAAGATGTGGGGTGTGTGTGTGTGTGTGTGTGTGTGTGTGTATGATGGAATATGACTCAGCCATAAAAAAGAATGAAATTCTGCATTTGCAGCAACATGGATGGACTTGGAAGGCATTATGCTAAGTGAAATAAGTCAGACAGAGAAAGACAAATACTGTATGATATCACTTATATGTTGAATCTAAAAAAGTCAACAAAATAGTGAATATAACAAAAAAGAAGCAAACTCACAGATAAGGAGAACAAACTAGTGGTTACCAGTGGGGAGATGGGGGAGGGGCAATATAGGGGTGGAGTGGGGGAGGCACAAACTACTGGGTGTAAGATGGGCTCAAGGATGTATTGTACAATACAGGCAATACAGCCAATATTTTGTAATAACTGTAAATAGAAAATAGCCTTAAAATTGTATAAAAATTACAAATTAAAGAGTTAAGGCTGGGAAAGTATACCTGACCAGGTCATAAGAGACCTTAAATGCCATACTGCAGAGTTGAACTTCATCTAATAGGTCATGAGGGCAAGACATCAAACGAATTAATTTGGAAATTCAGCTAAAAGAAACATTTCAAAATGATTTATCTAATGTAACTTCAGAGGATTGTTTGGAGAAGGGTGAATGGGAAAACAGAATGAGCAGGAAAGGAGGCTCTTGGATTAGCAAAGAAAAATAGACGGTGAAGAGACCAGGTAGGCTGGAGGTTGCTGGCTTGTGGGAGGGAAGTTGATTTGTGAGAATAATAGGTCGGCTATTACAGAATAACAGAGAATAAAGGTGGGCGGTTAGTAAAATTTACGAATGGATGTGAAGAAGTCAAAATAGAAGCCATTTCTCTTTTCACTCACCTGAAAGCTACCTCAGAAATCGCCCAGGTTTCAGACTTGAGCAGTAACTAGGAAGATAATGTACATGCAACAAAAAATACAGTCACATAAAAACACAGACATAAACTTCAGAATAATGGAAATGTATTCTCGTAAAATGAAAAGGGAAGGACAAAGGGTCTGGAAAGATAACTCCCCCAATCCCAGAAAACAATGGACAAGGTAGAAGAGAAGTTCCCAAGTCGATAAAGTTCAAATGGTCACAAAAGAGGTCACGGCAGTCAGTCCTCTCTCAAACCCCACATGAAAGGAGGGAGGGCACTGATGGAAAATCTCCATGATTCAGCTGCATCCATCACTGAACTCTGAAAAGAGTCTGGGTATATTTGAATGCAATCGTTCCAGATGTCCTACAAATACATAACTCTTTAATCACAGTCATAAAATCACTCAACAAAAATGTCATTCTGGAGAGATGAAAGCTAGCTGCTTCAATTCTGAAGTCTTTGTTTCACTTCTCTCTCCCAAAACATGAAAAGACTAAACTTGCACCCAGAGCCTGGATAGCGGCAGGTCACAGAGACAGGAAGTACAACCAGGGAAGTTGCGGACAGGCTTGGAATGCAGAAGAGCTGGGAGGGGCTCATGGCTCAGAGCCAAGTAGATGGACACACAGACACACACAGCTAGGTGGCTAGAAACCAGCAAACTCCAGGAATGGTGGCCAGAACAAGCAGCCCAGAAGCTCAAATCATGCAAGATGACTTTGGGAGCAAGGAGAAAGTCAGAAGCTCAGAGAAACATTTCTAGAAGTAGGCAAGGGTGGAAAGCTCCCAGGGAAGTGGTCTGGAAAGCAGGCAAACATGGCCAAGTTAGGAAAACTCGAGCAACAATCCCTTGTTTCAAGCAGTGATGTTTTATGTTTTTCCCTCCATGAAAAGTACCAATTCCCAAGCGTGATTGCCTGGGAACTCTCAGCAGAGACATACAAACGTAAGTATTTGGCTGGAGGTAGGAACCTAAAGGCCGATCGTTCTGAAATTTTAACGTGTGTGATAATCACCTGGAGAGCTTGTTAAAATGTGACTTCTGAGCCCCACCTCCAGAACTGCTGATTCAATAAGTCTGAGTTGGGCCCAAGTATTTGCATCTCTGACAAGTTCCCAGATGATGTGATGCTGCTGGTGCAGAGACCATACTTTGAGAACCAGTGTCATGGGTCCTCAGTTCGCATCCCTAGATGTGCCCTAGAATCATTTGGCAAGCTTTGTAAATGCTCACACCTGAACCCACCCTACAGGTGAAGATGAGGTGGTCTAGGACAGAGCCTGAAATCGCTATGTTTTCAAAGTTCCCTAGATGTTTCCAATGCCTACACAAGGTTGAGAATTACTGCTATGTGGGGATGCAAAGTTAAATGATGACAAACTAGTTCTGTTTGGGGTATCTTTCTGAAAGGAAGCTGCTGGCTTCTCTCTTTAAACCTAGGGGCTTAAACTCTCTTTTTCTTATTAACATATTTTTTAAAATTTTATTGGAATATAGTTGATTTACAATGTTGTGTTCATTTCAGGCATACAGGAAAGTGATTTAGTTATGCATATATTCATTCTTTTTTCAGATTCTTTTCCCATATAGGTTATTACAGAATATTGGGTAGAGCTCCCTGTGCTATACAGTAGGTCCTTTTTAGTTATCTATTTCATATTTAGTAGTGTGTGTATGTTACTCCCAAGCTCCTAATTTATCCCTCCCCACCATGTTTCCCCTTTGGTAACTGTAAGTTTGTTTTAGAAATCTGTGCCTCTGTTTCTGTTTTGTAAATAAGCTCATTTATATCATTTTTAAAAAAATTAGATTCCACATGATATGTGGGAGCTAGCGGTGGTGGTGGTGCTGGGCGAGGGGACCGGCGCCCAGGGCAGGGGCAGCAGGGGAGGCACTCGGGCCACCATGGACGACAAGGCGTTCACCAAGGAGCTGGACCAGTGGGTCGAGCAGCTGAACAAGTGTAAAGAATGTAGCGAGAACCAGGTGCAGACGCTGTGCGAAAAGGCTAAGGAAATTTTAACAAAAGAATCAAATGTGCAAGAGATCCATTGTCCTGTTACCATCTGTCGAGATGTGCATGGTCAATTCCATGATCTTATGGAACTCTTTAAAATTGGTGGGAAATCACCAGATACAAACTATCTATTCATGGGTGACTATGGAGACAGAGGTTATTATTCTGTGGAGACTGTGACCCTTCTTGTGGCATTAAAGGTGTGTTATCCAGAACATACTACAATATTGAGAGGAAACCACGAAAGCCGACAAGTTACCCAAGTATATGGCTTTTATGATGAATGTCTGCGAAAGTATGGAAATGCTGATGTTTGGAAATATCTTACAGATCTGTTTGATTATCTGCTACTTACAGCTTTAGTAGATGGACAGATATTCTGCCTCCATGGTGGCCTCTCCCCATCCATAGATACACTGGATCATATAAGAGCCCTGGATCATTTACAAGAAGTTCCACATGAGGGCCCAATGTGTGATCTGTTATGGTCAGATCCAGATGATCGTGGTGGGTTGGGTATTTCACCACTCGGGGCTGGCTACACATTTGGACGAGATATTTCTGAAACATTTAACCATGCCAATGGTCTCACACTGGTTTCTCGTGCTCACCAACTTGTAACGGAGGGAAACAATTGGTGTCACGAGCAGAATGTGGTTACCATTTTCAGTGCATCCAATTAGTGTTATCGTTGTGGGAACCAGGCTGCTATCATGGAATTAGATGACACTTTGAAATATTCCTTCCTTCAGTTTGACCCATGAGCTTGTCATGGAGAGCCTCATGTGATCCACAGCACCCCAGACTACTTTCTGTAAATTCCTCCTGGGAAAACCTGCCTTTGTATGTGGAAGTATACCTGGCTTTAAAAAAAAAATATATATATATATATGTGTGTGTATATATATATATATATATATACACACACACACACACACACACACACACACACACACACACACACACACACATAAAACAAAACCAAAAAAAGCAACAGTAATCTATGTGTTTCTGTAACAAATTGGGATGTGTCTTGGCATTAAACCATATCATGGACCAAACTGTGCCATACTAATGATGAGCATTTAGCACAACTTCAGACTGAAATTAGTTATGTTCTAGATCGGTCGGTCTTAACAGTTTGCCTGCTGTATTTGTAGGAACCATTTTCCTTGGGACTGTTCAAGCAAAAAAGGTAACTAACTCCATCTACCTTTGCACTTACTTGGAAATTTTAGTTAGAGTGTTTAACTGACATGGATTAATAGGGTTGGATTTTTATTTTTGAGAAAAATTCACAAGCTAACTTCCACTTAATTCCTTAACGTTTATTTTATTGAAATGTATAATTAACTGAAAAAAAGATTCTTAGGAGTACGTTGTCATAACATTTAAAGAGATTTCCCTTCATTTAAACTAAATTACTATTTTATGTTGATTTGCATATTTCTGTATATTTGTCATGACAGTACTTGCATTCTATTTGGTGTACTGAGCAAATAAACTTTCCACTTTAAACAAAAATAAAGGTGGGGGGGGGGCTTCCCTGGTGGCACTGTGGTTAAGAATCTGCCTACCAATGCAGGGGACAGAGGTTCGAGCCCTGGTCCAGGAAGATCCCACATGCCATGGAGCAACTAAGCCTGTGCGCCACAACTACTGAGCCTGCGCTCTAGATCCTGCAAGCCACAACTACTGAGCCCATGTACCACAACTACTGAAGCCCGTGCTCCGCAACAAGAGAAGCCAACACAATGAGAAGCCTGCACACAGCAACGAAGAGTAGCCCCCGCTTGCCACAACTAGAGAAAGCCTGCACACAGCAACAAAGACCCAATGCAGCCTAAAATAAACATATTTTTAAAAAACTGACTGACATGTGGTATAAACGTATGATGGAATATTACTCAGCCATAAAAAAAAATTTTTAAAAAGAACTACATAATGCCATTTGCAGCAACATGGATGGACCTAGTAACTCAGACAGAGAAAGACAAATATTCTATGGGCTTAAACTCTTCATGGGGTCCAATAATGGATATGTTTAACTAAAGCACTAACAGCTCCTGCTCAACAAAAATCCTATTTATACCAATAAAGGTTTAGGTAACATCATCAAAAATTTATAAAATTCATAGAAGGATCAATTTATCTTTCGGAAACAAAGGAGAAATCACTAACAATGGAAGGAAGACTTTGGTTTTCTCCATCCACACTGCCAGGACTTAGAAGAAAAACAAGTTTTCCAAAACAAAGATAAAGCAGCCAAGAGGAAAATCCAATAAAATTGCCAAGGAATGACAGTGCTCTAGGAACAGATGGACTGGTTCCTCTCTGAAATTTTATGAAGAATATCGATGAACTGAAACATTGACAAAGATATTTAATGCAACCTTATAGGGAAAGTAATCAAATCTCTTGGAACACTCTAGCCAAGAGAGATGCTTGAATGCAAGGATAATGTTTTCAACCTCTTTCTCATTTTTCAGAATTACTGAATAATTGAACATTTAACAATAACTAATGGAACAAATCATGCTGTATGATCTTGGTTTGTTTATCAATTTCGCATCAGGAGGTATGTGAAGTAAATAATGGTTTAAAGATGCCTCATTATTATAAAAAAAAGTTAAGTCATTGAGAACTTCATTCACATTCATTCTTTGGATAAATATTTATTAGGAAGCAATATTTGACAAATATTTATTAAGAATCTCTATGCTAACCAGGATGCTGGGAAGAGAATATGGTGATAAGCTGACCTACTTTGCAAATGGTGGGAAAGAGTGGCATTAATGAGGGAAAAAAAACAATCATGTGCAAAACAAGTTGGGAGGAGGGAGGGAGCAAAATTCCAGGCAGATGGAATAAAATATCTTAGAAAAGATTAGTTATCCTTCCATTTTACACCTAAACATATATGACTGTGTGAGGCAGACTACTCAATTTCAATGATATAAGTTCTAATAAAGCGTTTTGACTCATGTGCACTCCATACATGTGTATACAAGTTAATTTTAAGAACATGTCTAATATCAAAAAAACTGAATTTCAATTTCAATGTAGTACACTCGTAGATTGAAAACTTGCCAAGCCTTTGGCCATATATTTCTTGTCTTCAAGAAATTAATGTATTACTATTAATACATTACTTTTACTAGCACCTTTCTAGAACTTTCACTAAGTTTATGCCCTAGGCAATTCAACACTCAAATTTATTTTACATAAGGAACGTAAAGCAATCCCAAACAAAAGCATCAGAAATAATACATGTAGAAACACGCAAAGAAAGATGGAAGACATTGCACTTATAAAATGCATTTGTTTTCTGTGACACTAGGGCAGCAGGGACTTTATAAAGGGTGCCCACTGTTCTACCAGTTTGACATATATCCATCTTCATTTCAGCTTCTGATAACTTACATGAGCCAGACATCCCGTACCAATATTTATTTGAGATAGAGATGCTTATACAGTCAACTTGCCTTTTTCTTAAAAAATTAAAGTTAAAAAAAGACTATAGCAGCATGCTAGTATTTTATAGGCCACTTGAATTACCTTACATTTGAGTTAAGGATACAACAGTGTTGATTTATCAGTCTGTTTAAACAGATGGAAGTGTTTAATTCCATCAGGCTCAATCGCAAAGAATCCCAACAGCCAATGAGCACTTTTCTGCTGGGATTTCTTAGGAGGACAATCTAACATCTTTTTTTTCCCACTTGCCATTAAAGTCCTTATCTGAATGTTGCCAAAGGTGTGTCAGGTTCGTTCGTTCCCTAAATTCTGTCTTTATTGCTGATGTCACCAGTGTTTGTGCTGCTTTGTCTTGGAGGGATGCTCTAAATGTCCTTTCTAATAGATTACTTGATGGGAAGCGGAAGCTAGGGGTAGGACAGGAGTAAACACGCAGACTTAAGAGAATGGACTTGAGGACACGGGGAGGGGGAAGGGTAAGCTGGGACGAAGTGAGAGAGTGGCATGGACTTATATTTACTACCAAATGTAAAATAGATAGTTAGTGGGAAGCAGCCACATAGTACAGGGAGATCAGCTCAGTGCTTTCTGACTACCTAGAGGGGTGGGATAGGGAGGGTGGGAGGGAGATGTAAGAGGGAGGAGATATATGTATATGTATAGCTGATTCACTTTGTTATAAAGCAGAAACTAAAACACCATTGTAAAGTAATTATAGTCCAATAAAGATGTTAAAAAAAAAAAAGAAGCTAACGTTTCTCCTACAGCTGACAGATCCTTTCCTGGAAAGAAGGAACTGAGTTTCTTCAGAGCAAGCAGATGGTCCCACCATCAGAAGGTTCTGCAGAGACTCACCTCTGCCACAAAAATTTCTCTGACAAGTGGGAAGAGGCAGGTGGAAAGTGGAAGGTGAGCCAAACACAATGTATTGAGGCCCTTGGTTCCTGGTGCCATTGAAACACCTACGTCCTGAAAGAACCCAGCAGAGCAGGCACCAGTCAGCAGCAAGGAAAAACTCAGAAAAAGGATATGTGGATATTCCTTCATATAACAGACATTACAGAACAAAAATCTTTACTTTCACACTACAGGGTTATGATTTTAGCAGAAGTATTTCTATTTCCATCAAGTTCTCCACAAATTAGATGAGTGGAATCAGAAGGAAGAAATTCAAGAAAAATAAAACAAGGGTCTGGGGGCTTCCCTCGTGGTGCAGTGGTTGAGAGTCTACCTGCTGATGCAGGGGACGCGGGTTTGTGCCCCGGTCCAGGAAGATTCCACATGCCACGGAGCGTCTGGGCCCGTGAGCCATGGCAGCTGAGCCTGCGCGTCCGGAGCCTGTGCTCCGCAACGGGAGAGGCCACAACAGTGAGAGGCCCGCATATCGCAAAAACAAACAAACAAACAAAAAAACAAGGGTCACTTTGAGAAATTTCCAAATAACCACCTCCTGAGCCAGCTATGCTGTCAAGTGAAACAATTGAAACAAGAGGGTAGATCTTGTAGGCAGCTGGAGACACATTTCTAAGAGTTATCAGTTTCACAATATGGCCACTTACTTGATTCCCATTTCACTCCATATTTCTTGGATGCCAACCAAATGCCAGGCACTCGGTTAGACACCAGAGCGGTACAGAGGCTGGTGCTAACAGAACTCGGTTCAATGATCAGCTCTACCCGTGACAGTTCTGCAGTCTGAGAATATATTCTCTAAAGCATGATATCACTTTCTACTTAGGGGTGGCATAATACACTTAGTGCATAGAAAGCATTCAGTAAGATATATAATAACTATGATTATTACTAGCAGTATTATTACAGGGATATGTTCTTAAGAAGCATGCCCTATGTTGTTACAGTGCATAATCTAGCAAGAGATTAAAAACCACAAGCAGCTACAATGCAATATGGTAGATACTACATCTGAAAAGTATACAGACTGCTGTTAAGACAGAAAGGATAAAAGAATGACACAGCAGTGAACATCACCCCACACCTCTCCAAGAGCCTTGTCAAATCCCAAAGCTAGAACCTTTCAAGAGAAGGTCTGAATTTAAAAAATAAAAATAAAAAAGCTTGGACTTCCCTGGTGGCGCAGTGGTTAGGAATCTGCCTGCCAACGCAGGGGACATGGGTTCGATCCCTGGTCCGGGAAGATCCCACAGCCCATGCGCCACAACTACTGAGCCTGCGCTCTAGGGCCGTGAGCCACAGCTAGTGAGCCTGCTTGCCACAACTACTGAAGCTCACGCATCTAGAGCCCATGCTCCGCAACAAGAGAAGCCACCACAATGAGAAGCCCATGCACCACAACGAACAGTAGCCCCCGCTCAACGCAACTAGAGAAAGCCCGCGCACAGCAACGAAGACCCAACACAGCCAAAAATAAATAAATTTATTTGTTAAAAGTCTTTAAATAAATAAATAAAAATAATAAAAAAGCTTATTTCCTTCTATACTGGAAATCTATCAAAGAACGGTACTTCAATAATACCTCTCATCTGGTTCTATTTTTTTCAAAGTTGTTATTCCTTCTAACACGCAAAAAGAAGTCTGATGTTTATTGTTTGCTGTCTGTTTCCTCGCACTTGAAGGTAAACTCCACAGGGGATGCCTTTTGTCTTTCGTTCTTGCTGTTGCTCAGGACCGAATTCAAAGTACCTAGAATAGTGCCTGGCATGTACTAGTTACTCAATAAACTGTTGTTAGTTGAATGAATGAATCAGTAATTCCTATCATCCAACTGTGGGCATCTTTAGGATCTGAAATGCATAGGAAAATAAAAATCTAGAAAAATGAACTAAGTACAAAGGAATACATTTCTACCCATCACTCCCTTATTGACATCTAACTTAGAAATCACCTACATATCTTGGTTCTCAATGCAGGACATAATATGGATAATTGAGCTATACTAGAGTTTTCTTCTTTCATTCAAATATTCAAATGAAGAGAAGTGGTTTCTATAAATGTAGCTCGTTAACAATTATTAGTGCCCATCAGTGAGCCTCTTGGTTCCCTCATCCCCTCACCAGTCTGGTCCTGGATCAAGGCGAAATCACACTGCCGTGTTAGCAGTGGCTGTTGCCTGAACATGGTTCAGCACCCGACCCCTGGAAGAGCGAGAGACTTCCTAATTCTGTGGCAGAAAGGGTGGTATGTGTTCCTAGTCACAATTGAGAATTCTTTTTTTTCATAGATACAGGGTCTGGAATTTTAGATAGCTGTGGTTTTCATTATAGTAATACTCATTTGCTTGTAGAAAATGGGTGAAAAAGGACTCTAGAAATTTAACTTTAGAAGCCAGCCACTATCAGATACATAATTTCTATGGGATAATTCTGTTGGGTGTCCAAAAATAATCAGCTTATAAGCACACCTATGGAACACAACCTCTTGGTAAATTAGTATTGCCAATATTTCTCACATTTAATGTGCGTTTATCAGCTCTCTTTGGAGCACCTCAAGCCAGTTTACGTGTACCAACATTTCTACCCAAGAGGATTCCCTGAAAGAATTAAGGATGTGAGATTAAGGACGTGAAAAAGTATTTTGTATGGGTGTATGGGGTTTTAAACCTAAATCACAAAGATATGAAATATTATGCTGCTATAACAGATAAAAATCCTACAAAACCCAAATAATCGAGATGTAACTGCCCAGAAACCCTTCCCTTAATGAAAAAACAATGGAATTCTCCCATCTAATCAATCAGTAAAGTTCTCATTCTGTTTAGTATTGTTTTTTATCTGCTGAGCCCCTTCTAAGAGAGAAGCTGTGAAGACACAGCTGAGTTTTCACTGTGAGCTGCATGAAGACACATGACTCAGAGGCAGAAGATAAGCCACATGCAGCATAAAAACATGGATGCAATCAGAAGATGAGTGCCCCACCTGCCAAAGTACAATGGACCCAGGGCTCACCATGACCGTTAAGAGATGGTCCTCTGTAAGGGTCAAGCATAACTGCCTCTTTCTGGTTAGCCTAGAGACCTTTTCCATATCCCATCTTGCCTTAATAAATACACATTCTGCTCAGAGTAAATTAAAATGTACATTTTGCATGTTGCTTTAGCTGCATTAATTTTTTCATAATTAAATCTTCCTTGGGGACAAAGACATGACTTTGATTTCTTTTGTACTCTCCTCATAGCATATGGTACCACGTCAGACAGGGCTGAACTGTAGGGGCTGTGGGCCTCTTTCCCTGTAAATGCAGCCTATGGAGCCTAAAGGCACTACTGCCAGAGTCCAAAGACCAGGGTTGCTCAATAATTATTAGCTATTATTGCACTTGTTCAGTGAATTGGTCTCACTGTCATCAAATAATTAGGGAAAATGAAAGCAGATCTAGGAATTTTCACTAGGAGAAAAAAATCTTTCATGACTAAATAATTTTTAAATTCTTTTAAAATAGCACCTTTTAAACCAAGGTGCTACTTTGTTATAAAAAGATGGTTGGGGCTTCCCTGGTGGCGCAGTGGTTGAGAATCTGCCTGCCAATGCAGGGGACACGGGTTCGAGCCCTGGTCTGGGAAGATCCCACATGCCGCGGAGCAACTGGGCCCGTGAGCCACAACTACTGAGCCTGCGCGTCTGGAGCCTGTGCTCCGCAACAAGAGAGGCCGCGATAGTGAGAGGCCCGCGCACCGCGATGAAGAGTGGCCCCCGCTTGCCACAACTAGAGAAAGCCCGCGCACAGAAACGAAGACCCAACACAGCCATAAATAAATAAAAATAAATAAAGCAAACTGTCAACAAGTAAAAAAACAAAAACAAAAACAGGAAGGGGACTCTAAAAAAAAAAAAAAAAAAAAAGATGGTTGGCAGATGAGTTCTTACAGATAAAAATGTATTGTTAATAACAGCATTTATTATTTGCCCACCATAAGCCCACCATTGAGCGAGATACTTTACAAAGGTTGGCTCACTGAGTCCTTTCAAAACCTCTGATATGTAAGTTTAGTTATCCTCTTTGTTCACATGAGGATACTGAACTCCGAAAAATGAATGAACTTGCCCAAAGTCATCTAGTTAGTTAGATATCAGAATACTAGAATCAGGACTGGGGGTGGTGAGGAGTAAGATTCCTGTCTGGAACACAGTAACAGCTGCTAGTATCCTGAATCTAATGATCGACTTCCAGCAGAGAACACCCTAATCAACACCTCAAATCTTTATCAATTCTTGAAACTCAGGTTTAATGTTTCCCAAGTTGCTGATGGGACAGGTCATATCAAAAATCAACATAACCAAAATAGAGCTCAAATTTTTATCACCACATTTTAGCCTCTTATTCCAGATCCTTACATGTTCCAGTAATGTCACTATTCCCAATGTCCTCACACTCCAAGTCTCCACTCAGCCCAAGCCATCTCCAATAACTAATTACAATCATCAAGAAAGCAGCTGCCACCTCCTAAAAAAAAAACCACTCTGCTGGCTACTGGGTTTAGGCCTAGAAGACAGACAAAAAGCACATTAGCTAATTCATCACTTGAAGGAGCTTAAAATCTAGCAGTATTCACATAAAATGTTTAAAATGTATATCATAAAGTAAATGATCCAGAAAAATGCAACTGGAACTCAGAGGACAGTTTACCCTGGGCTGGAAGAGTCATAAAATGCTTCACGTGAGAGGCGAGATTTGACTGGGCCTTGAAGGATAAAGGAAGCATTGAAACAATGATTTTAAAAGAAATTCTTGCTCATGGTAAAACACTCAAACTGCACAGAAGGACATGAAGGGAAGAGAAAATTCCAGACTCCTCTTCTCCTGGCCTGAGGAGAATGTGCTGCTGGTGATTTGTCAATTCGACAGAATTTAAATACATGAAGGAAAAAGGAACAAAGGAAGAGGGAAGAAGGGCCAGAACAGCACAATCCTGACAAGCAGAGGTGGTCATAGTGAAGAGGTTTGATGTAAGAGACTAAGAAATGGAGGGGGGAGGGATAAATGAGGAGTTTGGGATTAGCATGTACACACTACTGTATATAAAAGAGATAAACAATAAGGACCTACTGGGAACTCCTAAGGGAACTCTACTCAATATCTTGTAATAACCTATAAAGGAAAAGAATCTAAAAAAGTGTGTGTATATATATATATATATATATAATATATATATATATATATTATATATATATAATATACATATATAAAATATATGTATAACTGAATCACTTTGCTGTACATCTGAAACTAATACAATATTGTAAAGCAGCTATATTTCAATAAAAAATTTAAAAAGAAAAAGAAATGGAGCTGAGCCACGAAGGGAGCCAGCTGTGCCTTCTCTCACTCACACATCTGAGGACCAACCAACCATGTTCCAGGTTTGTGCTCGAGTCTGGGGGATGCAGGGAAGTAAACATGGTCGTGGCTGCTGCCCTCATGGTCTCCAGGTCAGAGTTTGAGGAGTCTCACAGTGACTTTGATAGGTCTTCAGCAAAGTAAATCTAGATGCAAGTTGAATCAGAAGGAGACCCTGGAGGCAAGAAGTTCCATTAAAAGACTCTGTACGTTCCCGACATAACATGATGAAGTCTTGAAGTGGAGGGGCGGCAGTAGAATCCATACAGTACAACTGCTTCAAGATCTAACTTCATGAGGAAGAAATTAAGACCAAGAGAAGTTATATGCTGTGCCCAAATTTGGAATGTAATTAAGGGCTTTATAAAATAACCTTTGATAAGAAAGTCTTGAAGAACTAAATGTGAAAATAAAACTTTAATAGTTTATGAGATATAAAAGGATGAAACTTTTACCACTTAGAAATGGAAAAGATTTCTTAAACAAGATATCTATACCATAACAAGAATAATCAAACATGCATCTATTTTAAATTTTAAAAAGAATCTTTTCACCCAAAGGTGTCCTAAAAATGAAAAGACAAGCTACCAGTTGGGAGAAGCCCATTGAAATGAGCTTCATTTCATTTCTGGAATGAAATTACAGAAAAAAACTCTGATATCCAGAATATATAAATAACTCTTACAAATCAATGAGTTTTTTAATGCAGTGGGAGAGTGGGCAACATGGATGCCTACACATTCCAAAGGAATCTGAATGTTAAGAGAGGAAAAAAATGGTCAACAACATTAGCAGTCAGGACACAACACATTAAAACTGCAAGGAGGGCTTCCCTGGTGGCGCAGTGGTTGAGAGTCCGCCTGCCGATGTGGGGGACGCGGGTTTGTGCCCTGGTCCGGGAGGATCCCACATGCCACGGAGCAGCTGGGCCCATGAGCCATGGCCACTGACCCTGCGCGTCCGGAGCCTGTGCTCTGCAACAGGAGAAGCCACAACGGTGAGAAGCCATAATTTCACATCCCGAAGGCTGGCAAAAAATAACATAAACCACTAAGTGTTGACAATGATACAGAACAAAAGGAACTCTTATAGATGGCTGGTGGGACATAAAGAGACAAAACTCTTTTTGGTAATTTGACATTACCTGCTAAATGGGAAGGTACAAATCCCTCCTACAATTCTCCTAAGAATATACCCTAAGGAAAGGTCCTTTGTTAGCACAAGGAGATGTGCATATGAACATCTGTAGCAGCCTTGTTGGAAAATAAATAGAATGTCCATCAATACATTAATCACTATATATTATACAACGGAATACCATAGGGTAGTAAGAATGAATAAGTAAGACCTATTCATATCAACAAAATAGTAATCAGTTAAAGTTGGGTAAAGAAGACTACAAAGAGCATGATGTTCCTATTTATAGAGTTTTAAAACAAGACTCTACTGTGTGGTACACACATATACCTACATACTTAGCAAAGTATGAGGAAATGTGTGGCAATGATAAACACAAATTTCAGTGTACAGGGTACCACTGAGGGGAGATAGGCTTGGAGAGACTCTGAGAGTATCAACAGTGTGTGCAGTGACTGGGTACATGGGTGTTTATCGTAATATTTATTTTTTTGTGTTGCTGAAACATTTCACAGTAATTCTCAATTTATAATGAAGAACTGAAAAGTAGTTTGAGGCACAGGTACACAGTAACAGAGAAAGAAAAGAGTCGACTATTACTTGAAAATTTTCCAAAATATTTCATGTCTTCTCTTCTCCCATTCCATTTCTCTCCACCTGGAGCCCATCATTTATACCTGAATTAGCACAATAGCCCCCTCAGGCGTCCCTCTTTCCCCATCTGGTGGCAGACTGATCCACTTCCCTCCGTCCCAGAGGCCACTTCTCCACGTCACCGTCTATACAAAGTCCTTCAAAGCTCCTATCAATGCTAAACATTCCTGAGTCATCAGTAAAACCATCCAGAGGGTGCCTCCATCCTTCTCAGTCAAATTCACTTCCAGGTCTAATTAAAATGCACTAGAGAAGCTGGTGCAGAAGACCATCTCCCTGAGCCAGCAATCTGCCAAGCTGGTTTGCATCTCCATGTCTTTGTCAAAGTTTTGCTTTATCTGAAAAGGCATCCCTTCCTCCAACTTAACTCTTACCATCTAGGCAAGTCCAATGTAAGGCCGTCCTCTTTAGGAAGCATTCCAAAATGATCCCACTCCTCTGGGTTCGATTTTCAGCTGCCCAAGGATTCGAACGATATTTTGCACTTCGACAGTCTCCATACTCATGAATACAAGGAAGATCATATGATTTCATTTGCTTGTTTGCCCGTCCTTGGAAAGGCTATAATCCATGCCAAATATCTGCCATGAATCATCTAAATCCCTTGGTATTCTTAGCATCAAAGCAGAATATTTTAAATTACCGAAAAAGTAGAGGCAAATCTAGAAAAATGATGATGCATTATTATAAAAACATGGGTCATGTCCATGCTGAGTCTTACATTGCCTCGCAGATCTTTAAGGCTGAGCAGTGGTGTAACATCGAAAGCTGGGGGCAGGGGCAAGGGCAGGTTAGCACACCCATGCCGCTGGCCCACCACATCTCATCATTCCAGTGTCTCAGAAGTGTAGATCGGGCAGAATGTACTACTTGCCTGGCCAGAAACTAGTATAAAAAAGTCAGGGAAATACCAAGGAGGCTGTGAACCCATATAATTTTAAATGGTAGATTCCAACATCCCCTACGATCAAGAGCCACCTGACATAGGTTCTAAGTAAGTACCTCTACAGAAATCAACCTCCAGCAAGAAAGTCAGCTGTAGCCACTTCTCCACCTCCCACTTCATACCTCTCACCCCTGCGATCTGATTCAACCTTTCAAGCCTCAGTGAACATTTGCATCCCTTCCATCAGCAACCCCTCTCCTAGCCCCTATCTCTGTTACCCCTTGAGCTTAAGGTCTCATAGAGGTTGACAAGCACATCAACAGAAAATGGAATATAAGTGTGCATCAAGGACTTCCCTGGCAGTCCTCTGCTGAAGAATCCACCTTACAATGCAGGGAACTTGGGTTTGATCCCTGGTGGGGAAATTAGGTCCCACACGCCACAGGACAACGAAACCCACCCACCGCAACTACTGAGCCCGTGAGTTCTAGAGCCCTGCGCTGCAACAAAATATCCTGCACAGTGAAACTAATAAATAAATCAGGGTGCGGCCAAATCAATCAATAAATAGATGTTTTAAAATAAATAAATGTGCATCAGATTCAGTGGAGACACAGGAAGGAATGCTTGATCCTTTGGGGTAAAGGGTGGGAAAGAAGTCTGTGTTTAGCGTCAAAGGGCCGGGGGAGGGGTGGAATCTGATAAAGGCAAGTGGGGTAGTTAAGCTATGCGTATGCTTGAGTGAGAATGAGGAGAAAGGAAAGGGGGTAAGAGGGTTTTTTTCGGGGGGGAAGGGTTTGTATTGCTTTGTTTTTTTAATCCTTATCTTATTTCAGAACCTCCCTCTGTTGACCAGAAGACTGTACTTTCCGTAGCTGGAAACAGAGCACAACCTAACCCATCACATGCTGGCCATGCTGGGATCAGCCCTGTGTTTAACCAGGTGTTATCAGAAGAAACTTAAGACCAAAGGATGCAGAGTTTGAGACTGCAAGGAGGGCCATGCAAAAGCCATGTAATAGTACCCTCAGAGTTACGGTCCTTACACAGCTGGAATTCAGATGTGCGTGCACTCATTATTCATTCATTCACTCAATGTCTACTGACCACTTACTAAGTCCCAGGTGCTGTGCTAGGCGTCAGTGATACTTTGTGAACATGCTATTTTAGTCCCTGATCTCATGGAATGCACAGTTCAGCGGGGAAGACAATCGATCAGATAATCACAAAAGTCCAGGCATCATTATTTACTGTAAAAGGACCATGGTAAAAAGTATCAAGGCAATGAAGCTGCCTGCAACTAGACAGCTTCACTGATTAAATGACCTTTCAGCTGAGGTCTAGGGAAATGGAAATAATGTAAGAAACATGTTACAGGGAGTTCACACAGGAAACTTCTAAATGTGTTACTGCTTCAAGCTTCCCCTGTTGCCCCTTCCCAGCTCCAAGTGGGAAAGCTCATCCCTGTCTGATAGAAAAGGTGACTTTGCTTCTGAGTTAGTGTCTGGGTAAAGAGCTTCGAGGACAGTGACTGTGCCTTGCCTTCTTGCTAGACTAGTCTGATGAATCATATCAAAGAAGAGCTGTTTGCAAAGTCTGAGACAAGATCAAAATGCCATTTTCCTCTTCAACGGCAGCCTGTGTCTTGCAAAGAAATCTCCATGCTATCTACCAGTGGAAATTTCTAGCCCGGAAAAAGATATCACACTGAGTTTCCACTGAAACTGAAACCCAGAAAGCAAGGGTCCCCAGGGCAAGGATGTAATCTGGAAGTTAGAGTGAGGGTTAATGCCAGTCCTCCTATCAGAATACTCATAAACGTTCTCCTGTAGTAGAATTAAAAGGCAAGTTACTCTAGCAGATGTTTCCAAATTAGCCAAAACCATGTCAGGGAGTAAAGCAACAGAGCTGGAAATGCGCCCAGAGAGAGAGAGAGACAGAGAGAGAGAGAGAGAGAGAGACCTTCCCACAAGCAGCCTGATGGAGCCACTGAAATGCCTCTGAGCCCTCCCAGTGCAGATGGGGATGCAGGAGCGAGGAGATACTCAGGTCCCAGCACAAATCCTCCTCTCCTAATTGCTCATCCATGGCTCCAATGAGACTACCACTCTGCTGAATCCTAAGAAGTCCTGGCAGGATCAGGCAGTTAATACACTGCCAAACCACACTCTTCACGCTTGCTTTTGTGCTGTTGCTTACAAATCTGACAAGAAGCGTTGGGAGAACATACAGAAATTGTCCATGACAACAGAGGAGCAAACCATGATCAGTGAATGTGAAAATGAACAGTATAGTGTCGGGCAAATAAATTCCAGGAGGAGGGTGAGTGTGCATCTTCAGAGAAGACCCAGAGCACTGATATCTAGTTCACAACAGTCCCAAACTGGGCAATGATATCCCCCGCTATGCGGGTTCTCACCTACCCAGGAAAGAAAAGGCCCAAGAATCTGAGCCAAAGATGCATGGCTACATATCCAGAGGATTTCCTGGGTGTGAGCTGGGCTCCCAAGTGGGCTGTCACGTGTTACCCAGTAATCATTACCTCCTGCAGGAAGGAGAAAACAATAAACACCATCCAGGAAAAACCTTAGGTCAATAAAGGCAGAGAAGATCTCCAGTTTCTCACTGGTACACCAGCTGGCTGGCCCTACCATTGTCTAGACTAAAAGATGTAAAATTTGTGGGTCAGCACAGCTCACATGCAATACCAACTTCTGTGCAATCAGAGGAAGGAAGAAAAGACCTCAACGAAAAGCCATTCACCATTTTAACCACCTTATATCCACATCCCATTTTTTCTGCCCTCAACCACACGTTTTCCTTAGCAGGTGGTTTGTGTGTTGCAGGGTTACAAAAAAAAAAAGAAGTAACAAATTTTGGTATGCATTAATGGTATATTATACATAGCAAATATACATTTTGCGTAAGCCAAAGAGGTATGTGTTAGAAGAAAAGGAACTGGTACCTGGTATCTCATACAATGAGTTGTCAGTGGATGTTTAATAAATTAAACTGAAAGACTGATGATTAGTTCTAAATCCTCCTCTGTGGTAGAAGAATGGTTTAGACCTTCCTAGGAACCACATCTTTGGCAATTCCTGAGAGACCACACAATGAAAGTCACCTTCATTGGGGAGTAACAGGAAGCAGGCTACACATTCCCCATGATTTTAAAAAAAAAAAAAGAAGGAAGAAAGTCAAAGAAGAAATGATTCCTTTCTTTGAAAATGAAGAATTACAATCCCTGAGGATCTTCTGGAAATAAGAGATGGCACAAGATATGATGGGGTGCTTTTGAACCTCCAAGTGTATCTGTGGCACAAAATTTTTAGAATTCTAGACAAAGGGTCTCCTTGTGATTGTGTTTCTTTAAAACAAAAATGTACAAAGAAAACAACATCTCATAAATGTAAGGCATAGATTGTAAGTGTGGGAGGTGAGGATTGGAGGCAAGTGTCAGATTTTTCATAAGTCCTTTCATGATGCTCCTGGTTTAAGGATGCTCCTTTAGCGGGATAAAGGAGAAAAAGAAACAAAAGAACTTACAACTACATTGTTTTCTTAGATTAACCATGAGAGGCAAGCAGTGGTTTCTACAGAGATGAAATCTCATGACAGTCTTCCAATGGAATGCTTCCTAAGAGGAAACAGATCCTTCTGCATGAAGCAGAGCTGCTCTGAATAAGGGTAGAACAATTTGTGGGAATGATCCAGAAGATACCATAATGTGAATCTGTCATAGAAACTTCACTATGAAAACACACATTTAGGTGGCATATTACTATTCTTTCTGAATTTGAAATATTACATGAAATCAAAATCAAAACACTGAACTCTTTGTTTCCAGAAGAAGTTGCTATTCAAAGAATATGTTACTTGTCTCAACTGAGTTGTAGATGAAACTGTTACTATGCTACAACTCTCTAAATGAGTAGTTAGTAAAACTTCATTTCCTCTCTTCCCAGTTTTAAATTTATATTTAGAAATTAATCAATCTAGGGAATTCCCTGGTGGTCCAGTGATTAGGACACTACGCTTCCATTGCAGGGGGTCGGGTTCGATCCCTGGTCAGGGAACTAAGATCCTGCGAGCCGCGCTGCATAGCCAAAAAAACAACAACAAAAAGTAATCTAATAAATAAATAAATAAATAAAAATTAATCAGTCTAGACAGCCATATAGAACAAAGGCATACGTAACCTAGTAGAAGTTAACTCAAAGTGCATGCAATCTGTATTTCCAAATTTGATTCAATAGAACGTTTACGCTTAGAAGGACTTAGAAAAGTAGAACTTACAGTTAGTTTAGGCTATTTCCCTGCATGGGCTACATAATATTTTGAGAAGATGGTCTTGATTTCAATAATCACTCATATCAAGGTTTTAGTCCTGGCAGAATGAAGTTTACATTGAAGGAGAAATTACAGATTCTAAACCATGAAAATTCCCCATAAGGAAAACTCAAGTATTATTCCCCCCCGCAAAGCACAATTGCTAGTGTGTGACTTGAAGAGTTTTGTCAGAAGATTACTTCATAATTTTTTAAAGAATCTGTTTACCAGTTCATTTTGCCAATATTTATATTGTCTATAATTTTTGAGATCAAATATTTTATTTAGCGAACTAACCTTGGGATAGAAATATAGAGAGAAATAGCAGACGTAATTTTTAAAATAGCCTATATTTGTGAAGGCATTCAAGTCTCTTCTGATACAAAGGAGCTAATACTTTCTCTTAAGTGAGTCAGTTGTTGTTGTTGTTGTTTTAATAGTCATGGAATTTTAGATCTAGAATTAGGAATATTTCAAGGAAGTGACTTTACTGCAGCAACTTTAAACTGAACTAATACACCCAAAGGAACTTAATAACAAGGCCATTGACACCAGATTTCTATGAACTTTCCTATTTCATGCCAGAATATGAATTTTCTGAACCAAGGGTAGTTTTCGTAACCTAAACGGTTAAATTTCAAATGTTTTGCAAAGTTATTCGATATTTCTTTATGACTTCGGATCTCCTTTTTAAAAATGTAAGCAAAGAAAACTTTATCCTTCTGACTTTAGACAAATTAGGATACTTGTAACATCTCTTGCCTTCCTGTCATTTTGGTTCAAGTTGGGATAAAGATCACTGCTCCACATGCAAAATTACCTAGGCCAATAGAAAGTTGCTTCCTGAAGCTGAAATTCGGCTATAAATAACCGTCAAAAGGCAGTTAGCTCCTTCCTGGTAAAAAATAATTTGCAAGATGTTTGCATTTGGTCCTAAAATTGCTTTCCTAGTTCTGAACATTCCTCATCCCAGGATCTGACTACAAGTCAGACTGATCCATCACCAGTTTACAAAGCCATTCTCGAAGACTTTAAAAGCTAAAGATCTGCCTTGAATTGTTACTTTTATGATATGTTTTTCATCACTGTAATTCCATAACTTCATGTGTTATGCTGGGGGTGGAGGGTGGGGGAGAAGGGGCATCGATCTCTCAAGAACGGAGCCAAGCTCACGGGGTCAAGAGGGGACAGTCTCGCAGGAGTCCAGAAAGGAGATAGCATCTCACCGCCCCCCCACCCCCACGGAGGGTCCTGTCCCAGCCTCCTCGCTGCCTCAAACCCCCTCCCCTTCTCCGACAGAAAATTCCGCAGCCTCCTGGCCGGGAGGGAGGCGAGCCTGAGAGCCCTGGGCGGGAACGGCGCGCCAGCACAGTGTCGCGGGCGCGGGCATCTGAGCAGCCCCTTCCCACCGCCTCCCGGGGGCCCCGCGCCAGGCTGGGCTGGCTCGCCTCCCGCGAGGGGCGCAGCCTCCCGAGCCCTGCAGGCAGGATCTCCCATCTCCGCGCGGCCCCCCGAAGTCCTGCCTGCAGCTGCGGCCGCCCGCCCAATGAAAGTGCAATTTGTTATCCCTCCCGGCCCGGAGGAGGGGTGTCCGGCTCTGGTCCCGGCTCAGCCCCGACCGTTCAGCTGGCTGAATATCGGGTCTCACCGCCCGCGCCGCGAGTGGCCGGGAATCGGCCTTGGCCTCGGCCGCGGGCGGGGGTTGACTCTCCCGTGATCGCTCCCTTGGACCCCGTTCTCTCCGTGTGTCTCTCTTTCTGTATCTCGGTCTCTCCCTGCTTGCCTCTGTCTCTCTTTGTCTCTGCTTCTCTGGCTTTCTCTCTCTCTTGCGCACGCGCGCGCGCGCACACGCACACATACACACACACACAGGGGAGGGGGCTGTCTCCACTACCAATGCCAAAATGTCACCTAAAAAACAAGTGCAACAACTTGCCTCGTCAAAGACCCAGGAGCCAGTCGAGAAATGCCCTGCAGGGAGCAGCCACCTCCTTCCCTGCAAGGTGCATCGGGGGTTGGGGTCGAGGGGGGGGAGGGGTGGGAATTTGGCCGGTGGACCTGACGGGGACTGTTGTTCTCCTCCCCTCCCCCTTCCGGGACCCTGTCGCAATTAGAAATCCGTCCTCTCCTCAGGCCCCGGGGGGAACCGCGAGAACCGCACGCCGGAGAGGAGCGCGCCGGTCCCCGGGTTCCCGGAGTCCCCCGGGGGTCGCAAGAGTGCGCCCCGGGCGGTGGAAGGAAAAGGAGAAGCCGGCCGGCGGCTAGAGGAGCCCAGTCCAGAGTCCCTCCGCCCGCGACGGAAGCGGCGACCGCGGCGGTGGCGGCGGCCCGGGCTCCGGTGGCCGCCGCCGCAAGCGCACGCCCCAGCCCCCGGAGCAGCCCGTCGTTACCTTGCCACTGCCCGCAGTCTGGCCCTCGGTCGCCGCGGCCGTCCGTCGGTCCCGCGAGCCTCGGAGGGAGGACGAAAGAGGTGTCCCCGTGGCCGGGACAGGCTCCCAGCGAGGCGATGGGAAGGACTCAAGTGAGGAGCCGAGGCGGCTACGGCCGCTCCCGCCGCGGATGCCGCCGATTCCCCCGGGCCGGAGGTGTCGGAGAGGCAGTGTCCTCGGGACTGCGGGGCCCGGAGCGCAGCGCTCGCCTCTGGCGCGGCGGCTGAGCGCCGGGACGCGGCGGGCTGGGGCGGCGAGGCTGGGCTGGTCACCCGCCCCTGGGTGCATGTTAATACGGTGGGGAGGAGGAGTCCCGCGCTTCCTCCGCCCAACCGCGGGAGCCGGCGGGCGGGCGGCGGCCGCGGCCCGGAGCCAGCACTCCCACCCGCCCCGGCTACTACGGCGGGCCACCAGCCCTGACCCAGCCCAGGCACGTGCGCCCGAGCCGCAGGGAGGCGCCCGGCGTCCTGCGGGTGATGCCCGCTCAGCTCCGGGCCGCAAGTGCGCTCACACCCCACGGAGGGGAAAGCCCCGCATCCCCTCGAAGGAACCGCGAAGCGACCGCGCGTTAGTGGGCGTGTCCCGTGCGTTCCCTGGCGCAGCGTCCGCGGAGAAGTGAACCTGCCCCTCCTCACCTGACAGCTCTCGTTCCCAACCTTGTCATCGGGAGCGCTCAAAGCTATCACAGGAACTCATGTTGGCGGGCAGAGGGTTTGCCTTTCTCTCTCTCTCCATCCTCGGGATCCCTAGTAGAATTTTTGAAGAAGCAATCGCCAGGGAGGAGCCGGGGTCGTGGAAAGAGGCTAGACTCACCCGGACTGACATCCAAACCCGATGTCATTACCTCCCCCAGAGCCTCAGTTTCCCCATCTGTACAACGAAGGCTCTTGTGGATTAGATTATACAATATTTTTACCACCAGCTTCTCAAGGTATTGGCCTAAAGATAAGTGGAAAAACGAATCCCTTTTCTTTTTATACTCTGACCTCAGAAAACTCCCTGCTCTCCATCCCAACTGCATTTGGAAGCCACGCCCATTCACACCGTCTGAGGACCACAAGTCCACGTGCTCTGAAAGTAGGAAGCACCCGTGAGGCTTCCAAGTAAGAATAAAAATAAATATTGTATGAATAGATGAACTAAGATTTGGGTCAAAGAGAGAAAAGAGTCAATCAATTAAGTTTATTGAGCTTCTGCTCTACCCACTTAAGTATCAATACTATGGATGATAATAGTTAAATAGTGGTTAATCACCATCTTCCAATTTCCCTCTACTCAAGAAAGAATGGGCATCTTCATGGAGAATGTCTGCCCTTTGTTCTACAGCTCCCAGAGAGAACATTATGCTAAAGAGTATATGATCTTCTTTCTGTAATTGTACCCATAAAGTTATAGCATAAGATTTAGCATCTGCTTTGTGTGATATCTAATTATAAATATTAATAGAATATCCTTTTTAAAGAAAACCTTTCTAAAAATACAGAGAAGTGAAAACAGTTTCCATAAAAATATGACTAAGATAAATAATCGCTTTTCCGCAATTTCACTGAGTGATTTTCCATTAAAGAGGAAAAAAAAAATCTGTAAGCCACAAAACACTCCAAGAAATGGAGGTAAATCCTCAGCAGTGATTATAATGCTTTAACAAAGCTCTAAAAATTATCCCCAGCCAATTCAAGAGTGACTGTATAGGGGCACTTATTCTTCAAATAAGATTCCATGAAAAGTCTAAGTACTGTTATAGGAAAAATAGCCTTCATAATCTGGAGAGAGCAACTACCTTGCCTTTCCAGATTTGTAAGTGTGTCTAATCCATAGAATTTTTCATGAGTTCACATAACTAAGAAGGCCATTATAACTGTCAGGCCCTAAATCAAATTAGGTGACTTTAGTGAATAAATTTGCTTGAAGCAGAAAATAATTTTCTTAAAAATTCTTATGGTAGATTCAACCAGACAACAATAATATCTATGTAACACTGCTATTGTTAGTGTTTGCTGACTGTAAGTGACAGAAACCAAATTTGGTGAACTGAAGAGAAAGTTATTTATTGGAAAGATATTGAAAGCTTTGCAGTCTTGAAACAGGCAGGATTGGTGGCAATACTGTAGCTCTAGAAAGTCAGAAAGACAGAAGCAGTTCTGTTTGGTGTTGCACTGAAATGTACAGTTTACAGTCAGTAAATGTCAACTATTTCTTCAAACTTCACGTTACTGGATCAAGATTCAAGTCACAAGGGAGAACATCTGACGTGCCAAACTTCAGCCAGGTACCCACTCCCTGGCTGTGCCAGGAGAGGGAGAGGAAACATTTGGTTCTTTGACTTCCAGAATGGAAGGCAGGCATCTGGATTTATCATGCTTCCAAAAGTACACATGATTGGAGATAGGTGATTCCTCAAAACAAGTTCAGTGAACTATTAAGAAGGAGAATTTGATGCTGAGGTCAAAAAAAGATCAATGTCTGTTACATTGACTGGCCATGAAATTTACACTGTAATGCTTAGAGTTGTTTGGAAATGAGCAGTACAAGTGAGACTGCAAGTTTGTTTCACTTAAAGAATGCTGTTTAAATACTGTATGTATGGCCAGTTATCTTATTTAAATAAGCATAGTGCCTATTATAAGCACTACTGCAAGCCAGGGCAAGCAGCTGTGTTCATTTCTTGTCATGGACAGTATAGTAGTGGAATAATCATCCTGGAAAGATGACCATGTCCTATTCCCTCGAACCAGTGAATGGTTATCTTGCATGACAATTTGAAGATGTGATTAAGTAAAGGGTCTTGAGTTGGGAAGTTTATCCCAGATTACCTCAATGGGCCCAATATAATCAAAAAGGCCCTTATAAGAGGGAAACAAGAAAGTCAAAGGCAGAAGAAAAAGATGGAATGATGGAAGCAGAGGTTGGAGCGATGCATTTTGAAGATGGAGGAAGGAGGTCATGAGCAAAGGGATACAGAAGCTAGAAAAGATAAAGATTCTCTCCGAGAGCCTCCAGAACTCACGCCAGTCTGCTACTATCTTGATTTTAGCCCAGTTAAGCTGATTTCCGATTTCTGATCTCCAGAACTGTAAGATAATAAATTCATGTTGCTTTAAGCCACCAAGTTTCTAGAACAGCAGCTAGAGGAAACGAACATAGACAACTTACCCAACCCTTGGGAACATCCTCCCCAAAGCACATGTTGGTAGCAGGTGGCTTGAGAGCCTTTACTATAGAAGAAACACAGAAAGGCATAGATACTTCTGAAGAAGACAACTCAAAGGAGGCTGAGTCAGCAATAAGTTGGTAAGAAGAGGAAATTAGAAACCATGAACAGATAGGGTTCCTATTCAGGAGTTTCCATTTCTTCGGTTAAATCAATGTGGCGGCACTCCCCCTAGACCACAACATGGTCAAACCGATAAAATCCCATTAGAATGAAGTATACTTGTGAAAGAAGAAAGAACTCGAAGAACAACCTTAATGGTAAGTGTCAAAGACATACAAGTTTGATTCTGCATTAACCAAAGCCTTCTCACTCATTCTCATGGTTTTAAGTAACATTTAAATGGTGATTCCAGATCTATATCTTCAGCCTTGACCTCTCAGCTAGATTTCATATTTGGGAATCCAAAGACCTGCTAGACAAATCCACTTACAACTTCCACTGTCACTCCAAACTTAACAGATCCAAATTAAACTCATTGCTTTCTGCCCTTTCCATCTGTTCAAATTTTTATTCCTTTTCCTGTTATACTATATGAATTCATGGCACAGTCATCCACCAAGTCACCAACACCAGAAGCCCATGAGTTATCCTAGACTTCTACACCCACCAATCACCTTTAATCCATCACCAAACACTGTTGACTTCTCCCACCATCTAAACTGATCTTGACTCCCTCCTATATTTCCATTTCTATAACAGTACACCCGTATAAGGCTTTGTCATCTCACCTCTGGGTTATTATCCTCTTAACTCCTTTCCTTTCCCCCCAGTCTTGCCTCCTTTTCACTGAAGCAAGAATGGGCTTATAAAAATACAATTCAGACCACGTTACACATTACACATTAAAGCTATGGTTTAGTGCCTTATAGATTTATAAAGTTCAGTTCCTTAGAATGATATACAAGTCTCTCCTGCTTTTATCTTTCTTAGGCCTTTGCTCACATGATTTATACATTATGCTTCAGTAAATCAGACTGCTGCTTATAATGCCATTCATGTAACATGCTCTAGAATATTTCTGTAACTCATACTTTTCTTTCTGTCTTGCATGCCCTCTCTCTGCTTTTGCTGGCTAGTATTTATTTCTCCTTTGAAGCTTGCTTCAGTCGTCCTCATGCCTGAATCATTAGGTTGGATTAAGTCGTGCCCGCGCTCACTGAACCTACTACTATCTTAGTTTTTATGACATTATATTAAGTTTTTCAGGTTATCTGGGTTGTATTTTTGAGACTGTAGCTATCCCTATATGGATCCCCAATACCTAGCATAGTACCTGCCTCTCAATAGAAAATTAGTATATATTTGTGGGACTGAATTAACCTGAATGGCTTTGAGAATATTTTGTGATGTCTGTAATATATCTTAATATTAGGTAGTAGAAGGCCATGTGTGATGTAATATAACCTGTAGCCAAATTTTAGAACCCATCACTTCTCAGGTTCAATAAATGGAAAGTGTTCTTTTTCATGCTAAACAAATGCCAAAAAAAAAAAAAAAAAAACTGAGGAAAGACATATGAAGACATCATGGCTAGTTTTTCCTTTTAAGAGCCAACCCAGTGAAAGGAAATGGTCTTGTTATCCTCAAACGGTTTTCAAGGAACACTTTTGCTTTAATTTTTTTTATTAAAGATATAAATGCTGGAATACAATTGATTTAGCTTCTGTCTGAACTCTTCTTTTATACCCCATCCTTCTTGTTTACACGTTAATCTATATACACTGTGTCCCCTTCCTGTCACCTCCCAAACACCCCCATTTACTCTTTCATCCATTACAATATGGTGTGAGCCCTGTGCATTGCAATCTGGCTTTGTTCTGCTAAACGTGGTGTAATTTTCCCAACAAGAAGCCCCTTTGTAGTTCCTATTTCCTTGATCTCCTAATTAGAACTGTATGCAGTGGATATGTGATTTTTCAAATTTTCCACTAGAAATGTCCATTATTTTACTGTCTTCTGGTTTCCCTTCTAGTTCTCTGCTCCCAAACTTTCCTACTACCTCTCCTAAGCTGTAATTATTGTACCCCCAAGATGGTAGCTGAGACCACTGGTGAGAGTGAGGTCTCTGAAGAGAAAGGGCCCTTGGTCAGGACCCTGGGAAGTCTCTGCAATATCCACTGGTGAAAGAGGAAGAGGCCAACGTTAGACGTGGGAAGAAACTCAGAACAGCAGTGCCATGAAAAGACAGGTTCCATGGAAACCAAAGAATGACAGCATTTTAGGAGATAGGATTTGATGCTGAATTTTAAACTAGCACTTCTATACATGTAACATCTCCACCTGCAAGAAATGTACAGACATCACCAATTCAGTAGATACAAACCAAATGGTCCATCTTCCATCCAGCATTAGCTCTTTCCCACACAGTATTCCCACTGATGATCCCCTCTGCCATATACCCAGACCCTGAAGCCAGACATTTAGAAGTCATTCTGATACTCTTTCTCCTCCCTTATCTACTCTATCTAATTAGTCCCCAAGTTTTATCAAATTCCTAAAACAATAAGCTATTTCACTCTACTGTTTAAAATTATTCAGTACATCCCCCTTGTCTTCAAGATAAAACCTGAAAGCTTATGTATAACATCCAAAGCCCTTCACAATCTGATTCTTTCTTCATTAAATTATCAAACTAATTTATTTGAGTGGGTTGGCTTTTCACATACTGGATTGAAAACTTTATTAAAAATTTTTTTAATGGGTTAGAAATTGAAACATAGTTAAAAATAAAAATAAATGAAACCAAGAACAATAAACACAAAAAAGAACATATGTTCACCCATATATTCTAGAGACTGTTAATATATACAGTAATGACCCTAGGCAAACTATATATCATCATATAGTAAAAGGGAGAGAAAGAATCAGAATATCTTGATAACAAAAAAATTAATATATTATTGTATACATTTTGAGAAAAGACCTACTACAGGTTTTTTGTTGAGAAGTATTGTATTTAAGAGTTCCCTTTAAAACAATCCCAATCCCTAAAATACTTAGGAATAAATTTAACCAAGGAGGTGAAAGACCTGTACAATGAAAACTATAAGACACTGATGAAGGAAACTGAAGACACAAATAAATGGAAAGAGTTTCTGTGCTCATAGATTGGAATAATTAATATTGTTAAAATGTCCACACTGCCCAAACCTCTCTACAGATTTAATGTAATCCCTATCAAAATTCCAATAGCATTTTTCTCAGAAATAGAAAAAACAATCCTAAAATTTGTATGGAAGCACAAAAAACCCTGAATAGTTAAAGTAATCTTGAGAAAGAAGAACAAAGCTGGAGACATCACACTTCCTGATTCCACACCATGTTACAAAGCTATGGTAATCAAAATACTATGGTACTGGCATAAAAACAGACACATAAACCAATGGAATAGAACTGAGACCCCAGAGATAAATCCAAGCATATATGGTCAGTTGATCTATAGCAAAGGAGCCAAGACTACTCACAGAGGAAGGGCTACTTTCATCAATAAATGGTGTTGGGAAAACTGGATATCCACATGCAAAAGAATGAAACAGGACCATTATCTTATACCAAACACAAAAATCAACTCCAAATGGATTAAAGACTTGAATTTAGAAGCTGAAACCATAAAACTTAGAGAGGAAAACACAGGAGGTAAACTCTTTGACAGTGGTCTTGGAAATGATTTTTTGGATTTGACACTAAAAACAAAGGCAACAAATGCACAGATAAAGAACAGGGACTACATCAGACTTGAAAGCTTCCACACAGCAAAGGGAACCATCAACAAAATGAAAAGACAGCCTATGGAATGGGAGGAAATATTTGCAAACCACATACTGGATAAGGGATTAATATCCAAAATATACAAGGAACTCAATACAACTCAATAGAAAACAAAAAACTAAAACAAAACCCACAAATAATCCAATTTAAAAGTAGGCAGGGCCTCCCTGGTGGCGCAGTGGTTGAGAGTCCGCCTGCCGATGCAGGGGATACGGGTTCGTGCCCCGGTCTGGGAGGATCCCATATGCCGCGGAGCGGCTGGGCCCGTGAGCCATGGCCACTGGGCCTGCGCATCCGGAGCCTGTGCTCCGCAACGGGAGAGGCCACAACAGTGAGAGGCCCACATAACGCAAAAAGGAAAAAAAAAAAAAAAAAAAAAAAAAGTAGGCAAAGGACCTGTTAGGATGTCTATTACCAAAAAGACAAGAGATAACAAATGCTGGTGAGAATGTGGAGAAAAGTGATCCCTTTTACACTGTTGGTGGGAATGTAAATTGTTACAGTCACTAGGAAAACGTATGGAGGTTCCTCAAGAAATTAAAAATAGAGAATAAAGAGGACTTCCCTGGTGGTGGAGTGGTTAAGAATCTGCCTGCCAGTGTAGGGGATACGGTTTCGAGCCCTGGTCTGGGAAGATCCCACATGCTGCGGAGCAAATAAGCCTGTGCACCACAACTACTGAGCCTGCGCTCTAGAGCCCATGAGCCACAACTACTGAAACCCATGTGCCTAGAGCCCATGCTCTGCAACAAGAGAAGCCACCGCAATGAGAAGCCCATGCACCGCAAAGAAGAGTAGCCCCCGCTGACCACAACTAGAGAAAGCCCGCGCGCAGCAACAAAGACCCAATGCAGCCCAAAATAATAAATAATAAGTAATTAATTTTTTTTAAAAAAAGAAAAAATAGAGAATAAAGAATAGATTGAAAGAGTCCACCAAGATGGTTATGTAGGAGGCTCTTGAAACCCCCTCCTCCCATGGATGCATTGAATGTACAGCTACGCATGGAGCAACTGCCTCCAACGAGCCAGAAACCCGCTGAGCAATTCGTGCACACTGGATGGATGAGAAAATATACCCATCAAAATGGTAGGAAAGGCTGAGACACACACTTGCAATAAGCCCCACCCCTGGCACAGCACCACACAGTCGGGAGGGAACCCCTAACTCCCAGCATCTCCCTGAGGAGTGAAAGCTTTGGACCCCACATCTATCAATCCAACATTTAAAAAATTTTATTCTATTGAAGGACAGTTGATTGACAATGTTGTGTTAATTTCTACTGTACAGCAAAGTGATTCAGCTACACATCTATATGTATTCTTTTTTCATTTTTTAACTTTCATTTTAATTTTATATTTGAGTAGAGTTGATTTACAATGTTGTGTTAGTGTCAGGTGTACAGCAAAGTGATTTACATATACATATATCATCACTCCAGCATTTAAGACAACCACTGGGAGGGAGGACTCGCAAAACACCTAGCTGTGAAGGCCAACATGCTTGTGTCTGGAGACCCACAAGACTATAGCAAAGAAACAATTCCTGATAGGCACCTGGCCTATCCCCCTGAGGGCTCAGCTCAGAGGAAGCAGGCAAAATCACCCATTTCCAGTATTTCCCTGAAAGAGGTTTATCTGCATACTTTAAAAGCTGCTGCCTGAGGGTCAAGCTTCTAACTTAGCAGATACTAAGGGCTGGCTGTGGTCCTCCCCTGAGGCCAGGGAAGCCAGTGGACACCTCTCCCACTTCCTCCCTCCAGCCTGCTCCAATAACACTACAAGGTGCCAGTATCATCCTGGAAGGAGGTTGTATACATGTCTGTAGCTCCAGCTTTTGTGGCTGCCACCCAAGGGAGTGGCCTGGATTTCCTGGCCCTAGTAGTCAATGGGGCTTGCATCCATGAGTCCCCTAGGACTCTAGCAAACAAAGAAACAGTTCTTAATGGGCCTAGGAGCACCCTGACACTGCAGCTCTACACATAGGCCCAGCAGAGAGGGGGCAGGCAAAAATGCCCATCCCGGTTTCCTCCTGGAAGGGACTCCACCACCTGTTTTCCCAGCTGCTGCCTGAGGGTCCAGCTTCCAACCAGCCTGCATCTAGGTGCGGACTACAAGGCTCCCCTTTGCACAGCCCTGACTGCCAGGAACAAAGAAGGAGCCTCGGAAATCACGGAAGTCTGAGAGGCAACTCTGAGGTTGGGCCGGACTGACTGCAGCACTGTTTGCAATAGCAGATGTATAGCAGCAACTTACGTGTCCCTTCACAGATGAATGGATTTTTAAAAAGTGTGGTACAGATAAACAGTGGAATATAATTCAGCCTTTAAAAAGGAAATCTTGCCATTTGCAACAACATGGATGAAATTGTAGGGCCTTATACTAAGTGAAATAAGCTCAACAGAAGATGAAAAATACTGCATGATATCACTTCTGTGTGGAATCTTAAAAAAAAAAAGTAAACTCATAGGAACAAAGTGGTTGCCAGGGGCTGGGAGATGGGAGAAATCGAGAGAGATTGGTAAAAAGGAATAAACTTTCAGCTATATGATGAATAAGATCTGAGGATCTAATGTAAAATGGGGTGACACAGTTGATACCACCACTCTGTATAGCTGAAATCTGCTAAGTGAGTAGAACTGAAACATTCTCACCAAAAAAATAAATAAATAAAATGATAAATACGTGAGGTGATGGATGTGTTAATTAACTCAATGAAGGGGGGAGATCCTTTCACAACGTACACATGTATCAGATCATCATGATGTGTACTTTAAATATCTCACAATTTTATTTGCCAATTATACCTCAATAAAGCTGAAAAAAAATAGTTCTCCCTTAAGTATTTTAATTGAGCAAGGCATCTTACCCTTTTGGCAAATCGCTTATAATTATGAAGTCTTCTAATATCTCCAGAGACATAAATGTTCTTGACAGACTACATTAAGTAAAATTGTTTAAAAACAAATAATAGGCTTCGAATTTAACCTTTAATTTTACATGCAAAATATCCAGTCAACTGAAAGAATACATCATTACATCGTTAGTCTCAATAATTCTTTCTTGCATTACACTGAATTTGACTGCCTTTTTCAACTCCAGTTTATATTTAAATGTTTCATAATAAAGATAGATATGAACTTGATATGTCTAGAGGAAAAATGCCATTTTAAACATTATCCCTCTTAAAGAGAATCTAGATTAAAGAATAATTTGTAAAACTGAAATGACCTCAAATTAGCATAAACCAGCAAATAAATCAGCAATGAGCATACACACTTTTGCAGAATTCTATTTTGTTTTTATTGTTGTATTCAAAAGCAAAACAACTTCCTTTTTTAGTGAAAGAATGTGTAATTTAAGAAAAGTCAGCAATGAATCTCCAGTATTCATGTGGATAGCTGAATAAATTACACTCAAAAAATTCTGTAAATAAGCCATATTCTCTTGAGAATCAGTTTCTGTCAGTTTTTGTAGATACAAATTTGTCATAAGATACAATTTATTGAATCCTCAGAAGCATAGTTCCCAGACAGGCATTATTAATATTAATATGTCCATTCTAAGACATTTTAAGATACACTTAAAAATATGGTGAGCATACATTCGTGTCTGGGAATCTAGAACAACTGAGGTAGATTTCCTAGGTTTTAAAATTCTGTTTCTAATATTCATTCTTTCAAAAAATATCAATCATAGTCTGTTTTTACTGTACTCAGCATCAGAATACTTGCAAGAAAAAAACAAGATATGCCTTCTGTCTTTAAGAATTCTCCACTCTAAAACAGCAATTAATGAAATAATATTGGTAAAATGCAGAGTTTGCTGCTTGTTGGATAGCTGGCATTCAAGAACTGGTAGCTGAGGACATCCATAGGGATGATGATTATTATAATTTTATAACCATTAGTATTTAGAGTGATAACACCTCACATAAAAATTCATGTATCAGCACCCTCAATTCTAAAATATAGCCCTGACATAGGCTCCGTATAGCAAATGGATATTACTAACGCTATATCCTAAAGCTCATTTGAGTGTTCCTCAGACTTTCATTCTTGATTGGCACAGGGAATGTGGTAGAAACATGTTAGCTATTCACCAAAATTTGGTTTCTACTTCTTCCTAGGCTACGGTCACAAGACTGTGTCCTGGTGAAGTGAATGTTGCTAGAAATGACATATGCTACTTCCAAGCCTGGCCCATAGAAACCTCTCAAAATATCCTGCACTAACTCTCTCTGATTGGCTGGCTAGATATTGATGCTTGCACTGTGCCTTGTATTGAATGGCCAAGACCCCAAAAGCTACCCCCCCCCCCGCCCCGCACTCCCTGCTACCAATTGGACATTCCATGAGCAAGAAATAAATTTCTATTGCTCTTAGCTACTGAGGTTTTGGGGCTTTATCAGCTAGAGAGTTAGTGTTAATTCATCTAATACAATGAAGAGAGGAATGCAAGGGACTTCCCCGGTGGTCCAGTGGCCAAGACTCCGTGCTCCCAATGCAGGGGGCCCAGGTTTGATCCCTGGTCAGGGAACTAGATCCCACATGTCACAACTAAAGATCCCACGTGTCGCAATGAAGATCCCGCATGTTGCAACAAAGATCCCACACGCAGCGAAGATCCCGCATGCCACAACTAAGATCCGGCGCAGCCAAATAAATAAATAAACATTTAAAATAGGTAAATAACAGGTATTACTTTAAAAAAGAGAGAAAGGAATGCAAAAATTTGATGTCTACTGTGTACTAGACCTTGTATATAAATACAATGTTTTATTTATTCTCCAAACTAAACCAATGAATTAACCAGTAGCAGTCCCATTTCATGATGGGGTGACTGAGGCTTGACAAAAAATAACTTTCCTTGGATCCACAGCCAGTTAGCGGTAGAGTCAGAATTTGAACCTGAGTTTATTGACTTCAGAGATGGTATTTTTATAACACATCCTCCTATAATCTTTGGTTGACTTCTAACTGGATGATAAGGGTTACATTCTATTACAGGTTTAAAGCAATAAATCAAAAGACAAAATTTTTGATATTTGAAACCACTGATAACAAACTCTAAAAAGCTAAAACAAAATTTCACAAAACACAGAAGCCCAAGGCCACTTGTGTGGGTAAACAGGCTTAATTAACTAACAGATATTGACATTATTTGTACACTTTGGTTCAAAAATGCAGTTAATATACCAAACAATTATCCTGAGTTAGAAAGGAAAAGGAAATTTGATTTGTATACAATGTTTAAGATGGAATAAAATGATGCAGTTATATTAAACAGCTTTGTTGAAATATAATTAATACACAATAAACTGCACGTTAAATAGCACGATTTGGTAAATTTTTACATATGTATGTCTGTGCACACGTGTGTGTATGTGGAATGTATCACTATGTGAGACCAGCATGAAACCATCACCATAATCAAGATAATGAACATATGTGTCCTCTCCAAAATCTCCCTCCTACCAGTTATCAAACCCACTCTTTCTAATAATAGATTATTTCTAAAATTTTGTAGAAATGGAAGCATATAGTATGTATTTTTCCTCCTCTGGCTTATTTTACTCACTACAGTGTATCTGAGAGTCATCTGTGCTGTTGTCTTTACTGTTAGTGCTAACTTACTCCTTTTTATTCCTGAGTAGTGTTCCATTGTGTGTACATACCACAATTTGGTTATCCATTCTCATCTTAATGTATATTTTTCTCCACTTTTTGGCTATTACAAAATAATCTTTTATGAACACTTATGTGCAAGTCTTTGTTTGGACATATGCTTTGTATGAACATGTTCTCTGGATAAATATACAGGAGAGTGATCACTGATCATATGTTAAGTGTGTCTTTAATTTTCAAGAAACCATCATACTGTTTCCAACATTTTTGGACCATTTTACATTTCTACCATAAGTGTATGAGAATTCAAATTCCTCCACATCCTCACTAATACTTGGTATGGTCAATCTTTTTAGTTTTAGGCATTCTAATCCATGTGTAGAGTTATTCCCTTGTGGTGTGGCTTTAATTTGCATTTATCTACAGATGTTGAACATATTTTTAAGGTGCTTATTTGCCATTCAAATATCTTCTTTAGTAACATATCTTTAAATTTTTGCCTATTTTTAATTGTTTGTTTGTTTTTTTATTATTCAGTTTCAAGAGTTCTTTATATATTGTGGGCACTAGTCCTTTATATGTTACTTGCAAATATTTTCTCCTAAACTGCGGCTTGTCTTTTCATTCTAAACAGTGTCTTTGCAAGAGAAGTCATTAATTTCTATGAAATAAAGTTTATTATTTTTTTCATTTATGGATCATGCACTTGATGTTAGATCTAATAAATCTTTGCTTGGGCTTCCTTGGTGTCACAGTGGTTAAGAACCTGCCTGCCAGTGCAGGGGACACATTGGTTTCCCTGCCAATCTGGGAAGATCCCACATGCTGCGGAGCAACTAAGCCCATACACCACAACTACTGAGCCTGCGCTCTAGAGCCCGTGAGCCACAACTACTGAGCCCATGTGCCACATCTACTGAAGCTGGAGTGCCTAGAGCGCGTGCTCCACAACAAGAGAAGCCACTGCAATGAGAAGCCCGTGCACTGCAAGGAAGAGTGACCCCCCACTCGCCGCAACTAGAGAAAGCCCGCGAGCAGCAACAAAGACCTAACGCAGCCAAAAAATAAATAAATTTATATGAAAAAGAAATCTTTGCTTAAACGAAGGTCACAAAGGTTTTCCCCCTTCGTTTTAGTCAAGAATTCTTAAAGTTTTAGATTTTACACTGAGACCTATGATGCATTTTGAGTTAGTTTTTGTACATAGTATGAGGATCAAAGTGTATTTTTTGCATACACATATGCACTTGCTTCAGTGTCATTTGTTGAAAAAATAATCAATCCTCTCTCCACCACGTTACCTTTGCAACTTTTTCAAAAATGAATTGACCATATGTGTGTGGGTCTATTTCTGGATTTTGTGTTCTGTTACATTGATCTGTGTGTCTGTCTTTATGCCAATACCGCACTGCCTTGATTACAATGGCTTTACTATAAATCTTGAAGTTAGGTTGTATAAATCCTTCAACTTTGTTCATTTTTTAAAAAGCTATTTTGCTATTCTTGGTATTTTGCTCTTCCATATGAATTTTAGAATCAGAGTATCAGCTTCTACAAAAGAGACTGCTGGGATTTCAATTAAGATCTCTTTGAATCTAAAGATCAACTTGGGCATAAATGACATCCTAACATGAACACCGTATGGTTCTCCATTTACTTAGGTCTTTAGTTTCTCTCAGCAATGTTCTGTAGTTTTCAGCACACAAATTTTGATATCTATTTTTAAACTTAGCTGAAGAATTTCATATTTTTGATACTATTAAAATGGTACTTTTGATTTCAATTTCTAATTGTTCATTGAAAGTATATAGAAATAGAGTTGATATTTGTATATTAATCTTCTATCCTGCAAACTTGCTAAACTCATTTATTAGTTTTAATAACTTTTTGTATATTCCAAAGGATTTTCTAAATAGGTAACGATGTCATCTGTGAATAAATACAGTTTTACTTCTCCTGTAATCTTGATTCCTTTTATTTCTTTTTCTTGTCTTGTGTCCTTGGCTAGAAACTCCAGTACAACATTAAATATATGTGGTGAGAGAGGACATTCTTCTTGCAGTCCTGAACTTAGCACAGAAATATTAATTCCTTCGTCATTGATTGTGATGTTGGTATAGTATTTTCATAGATGCCTTTTATCAGGTTAAGTAATATTCCTGCAATTTCTAGCTTGGTGAGAATTTTTATCAGTCATGGATGTTGTATTTTATCAGATGTTTTCTCTGAATCTACTGAGATGATCACATTTCCCACCTTTCTTAACTCAATTAATAGTGAATTACACTGATTTTGCAATGTTAAACCAACCCTGCTTTCCAGTGAAAAACTTGATTTGGTCATGATTTATGATCCTATTGTAATATTGCTGGATTCAATTTGCTAAAATTTCATTAATTTTCAAAATTTTATATTCATGAGGTATATTAGTCTGTAATTTTCTTTGTATGTCTTTTCTGGTTATGATAGCAGAGTAATACCAGCCTCGTAAGGTGAGTTGAGTTTCAATTTTCTGAGACATTTTGTGTAGAAATGATATTATTTCTTCTGTAAGTGTATGCCAAAACTTATCAGTATAGTCATTTAGACATAGATAAAAATTATTTATGCATATATAAATTTCAAGGAAGAGAAATATTGAAACACAAAGAACTAATATGCGCAGCCAGCTTATTTGGGATTTTATGTCTAATATAAGGCCTTAAAACTTCATAGGTGGCAGATATGTGTTTTTATGTGTCAGGTTGTCCCAAAATCATGTTTTTCCACAGAAATCTCTTGTTCTGTTCTGATTATACAGGAGATGCATCTAGTATGCCAACTTATATCCTCTTGGCCATAACTTTGATTCCAGCCACAGCTCAGGTGGAGAGTTCCGTGAAGAAGATGTGATTCACTTTTCATTGACAGCATCTTGTATTAGCAAGGACTGGGCATCTTTGCCCTCTACCTTAGTGGTTCTCCAAAGCTACCACACTCACAGGCACTTGTTCATCCTAACTTCATAGGCATCTTGGAAATACAGGGTTGCCCTGAGTCAACCCTTGATCAGTGAGGGTTGGGAGCTCTTGCTTCCTGTTCTTTAGATGGATTATTCTGGGAGATAACATTCTTAGTCCTGGCAGAAGTAAGACCTTTTTGTACAACTTAATAATGAATCCAGAATGAACACTTATGTAAGTTTCTTTCCCCCTTCTTTTTTTTTTTAGTCTCTGTAGTTCTTCACTCCCGCACATTGTGTTAACCCCCAAACAAATTACCTGCACTGAAGTACTTGTTTCAGTCTCTGCTTACTGGGGAACCCAAGCCAAGACAGATTGCTAATTCATTATTCTTGCCATCCAATTAAGTGACAATGTGGTTGTGACAACCACAGGGCAATGGAGGAGTGTCCTTTACACCAATGGAAGAAAAGGTAACAAATTAGTCTTTTATTCATAGTCTAGTGGCTTCTCAAAAAACTGCTACACCCGCCAGAGGAATCAGATGGGTGTGTCCCCTTTATGGCCTGATTTGAAATGGTACCAATTTTAATGCTCAGAATTAGACTCTTTTTATCCTACAATGTTCATAATTCCTTTTGCTTTGTGAGCATCTTTATTTTCTAGGCACAAGTGAGAAAAGTGAAGCTCATAAAAGCTAAGATATTTGCATCAGGCCATGTATCGAATATGCATTTTGGTTCAGATCAGACCCAGCTTCCTAGGCTCTAAAGCCCTTTCAGTCTTTTCTCCTAGACTGCACAGCCTTGACTGAATGGTGTCAGGACTTCCTCCATGGCCTCTAACTCTGGTCCCTATGCAATTAGGGGAGGCAAAATCAGCAAATCTTGGAGAATACCTGACTCCAGGAAGCATGAGGTAGTTATGAGAATCTCTGGCTCTTTGTTTTAATAGGGGTACAGAGAATATGAATGGCAATCAGATACTTTTACTTTCACATCTGTCAGCAAGCAAACAAGAATCATGGGAACCCTGGGGGCAGGTGTATAATTGTCAGGAATTTAGGGTGGGAAGGGGGAACATAACCACTCATGGCACAATTACATCAGATGCAGTGCCAGAAGTAAGGCAATCCACTCTTGGGCCCAAACTCAAGTGTAAACTTCATGAGGGCATTGACTACACGATCTACATCTCTTTTGTAACTATCCCTGGCATCTTAAAGAATGCTGGCACACAGCAGGTACAAAGTAAACTTTTTTGGAATGACCACATGAGTTAATTAATAAAGAATCCTGTCTTCCAACTTTGGTCATGTCCCCCAGATGAACCCCACACAGGGAACCAGTCTATTATTCTTCCAATATTTTATTTCATCAGGCATCCTTTGAGCATCTTGTATGCAGAAAGCATTGTGATAGATGCCGAGGGCGTTACACAGAAGTTTAAGATTTAATCTTTGCCCTCAAGGAATTTTCAGTCTAGTGAGAGAACGAGAAATAGAAACAGTTAATACGATATAAGACATGATTTTATATATATGCTAAATCTATAAAAGCATTGCTTTGGCAAAAAGGAGTAATTAGCGTGTGTGTGCGGGAGGGGGTGGGTGGGGAAGGATCACCAGCGAGATCCCAAGGCAAGGCTTGGGCGCCCGCCCCCGCCCTGACCCCCAGCTCCCACCCAATGGGCCCAGCTCAGCCATCATGAAGGCAATCCTCTGCTTTAACAACCACGGGAAGCCACGGCTCTCCAAGTTCTACCGGCCCTACAGTGAAGATACACAACAGCAAATCATCAGGGAGACATTCCATTTGGTATCTAAGAGAGATGAAAATGTAATTTCCTAGAAGCAGGATTATTAATTGGAGGATCTGACAACAAACTGACTTATTGACATTATGCAACATTATATTTTGTCTTCTGGGTGGATTCTTCAGAAAGTGAACTTGGCATTTTAGATCTAATTCAAGTATTTGTGGAAGCATTAGACAAGTGTTTTGAAAACATCTGTGAACTAGATTTAATTTTCCATGTAGACAAGGTTCACAATATTCTTGCAGAAATGGTGATGTGGGGAATGGTATTGGAGACCAACATGAATAAGATTGTTACACAAATTGATGCACAAAATAAACTGGAAAAATCTGAGGCTGGCTTAGTGGGAGCTCCAGCCCATGCTGTATCAGCTGTAAAGAATATGAATCTTCCTGAGATCCCAATAAATATTAACATTGGTGATATCAGTATAAAAGTGCCAAACTGCCCTCTTTTAAATAAAAAATTTTTAAGGCCACTCCTAGGTAAAATCCAGGGGAAAAGTCATCTAAGTTTACCATGCAGTTGTTTACCAAAAATAGAGGAGAGTCTTAACTTTTGCTCTTGGATTTAAGGCAAGGTACTGTATAGAAGTTATGTAAAATCAGTATGGAAGTTCATTGTTGCTTTTCTTCCTCAGTGATTTTGAAGAAATTGAGTAGTTCCAGTGTGATTTTTCCTTTATTTTCTAAACTGCATTCCTATGGCCACCTAAGGCATGCCTCTATGTATTGGCTACTACAGTATTTTGAAAAGTGTTTGGGACATTTCTTTAAATTATGTATAACCCAAAATGTTGTTTTGTATGGATTACAAAAACAACATTCCTTAATTCTTTCTGTTATTTGTCACAATTGTTATTTAAAGAACAAAGTATGTATTGCATGAAAACATTATGACCTTTTTCTCTTAGTTTAAATAAACTCCAAGGTAACTGGACTTCTAAAGCACCGTTCTGTTTGCCTGGTATCTACTTTAGCAAAAATTTTTTTTACAACTCTCTGAGTCAATGAAGTAAATAAGAGTATATTTTATCACTGTTAAAAAATAAAAAGGAGTAATTAAATTTAGTAGGGAAGCCTCCCTCTGAGTGCTAAGATGATAATCTATATGAAGTAGGTGCTAGGTAAATTTTGCTAGTTTACTGGAAATTTGGTAATTTTCACTTAATTAGTCCTGTGATAAATGGAGGAATTTTTCCCCATGGAAAAGGTTCTGCTTAAAAAGACCAATGAAGTAAGTGCATTACACTTGTAAAGAGTATCCCATCCCTTATGTGCTGCTTTCCTGTCCCCTTGACTATTTAGTTTTGAAACTCAGACACCTGTTCCTATCAAGTCTGGAATGAGCAGCATAGATTTATGCTCTTCACTGGTGTGAAATTAAAACAGAGTCTCCTGATATTTCAACCAATTCTTTTTCTTTTTTTTTTCCAGTTGATAACAGTCAAGTGAAGAATAATGAGGTGGTCACAAAAATTACCACCTCATTAGAGATGGCAGAATGTAGACATCAGCACAGCTCTCATCTTGGACTTCCTGATACTGTGCAGACATTTGGAAAGAGATTTCAGGTAGAAATGTGAATATTTTCTGTTTCAAAGCTCAGCTCTTCAAATTTTATTTCACAACATAACACCTTTGAGTCTGCTTTGCAGGGCAGTGCTCAATTTTTCACACCCCTGGGAAACAAGAGGGTCAAGTTGTGGAGATGCAAAAGTATGCACACACACTCAGCACAGTGCAGGGAAAGCCACCAACTCAGCTTCTGTGAGCAAGATGCAGTGAGCTTTGATGGAGCTGGCCACAGGGAGCCACTAGGATGTTTTGGTAAACAACGAGGGACACTAAAAAAAAATCAGATATTGTGGAAGGCAGTAACGAAGAGAGAAATCAAATTTTTAGAAAGTAACATTCTTTAGGGTTGTTTCTAACTATCTATCTATCTATCTATCTATCTATCTATCTATCTATCTGCCTATCTGCCATGCCTTGCGGCATGCAGGATCTTAGTTCCCCAACCAGGGATCAAACCATGCCCCCCGCAGTGGAAGTACAGAGTCTTAACCACTGGACCACCAGGGAAGTCCCCAGGGTTGCTTCTATTTAAATAAAGTCCTGCAAAATATTCAACTTGCTTGCTCTTGAAATCAATAACAGGAAAATAGAAAATGGAGAATTGGAAGAATAAAACGAAGAAACGGGGGAATTTTGAAGACCTTCTCACTCCTGACATGATGCTGGTAGGACTGAAACATGACACCAACCAGAGGGAAGACCATTTCTGACTGGCAGTCATACTTTAGCTTAAGGAAAAAATGGAACAGATTTGGTCATTTTTAAAGAGTTTGTCATTTTGGCAGAATATTTTTCCTTTTTTTGCCTTTTTTTTGGGAGGGGGTGAGGGTGGGAATATTAAAATTAAAAAATATTCTTTGAGAAAGTATAAAAGAGCATTATTTCACATTTACAATAGCCTGAGAAATGCACTAATTTTTTATGTGTATTATGTTCCATGGAGAATTTCAGAAAGACCAGATTTAATTTTTTAAAATCCTAATCTGTCAAGAACCAATACATTTATAAAATACAAAATGTGCTCAAAGGTCACAGCAATGTTACATTTCTAGAAGAGTTTTTAAATGTTTACTCATTTTCAGTACTCATCTCCCCAGAGACCAACAGCAAATATTTTGCAGTCCAGCTCCAGCCCACAGTCTCTTTATAGAAGTTGAGAAAGAGAATCAAGGGTCAAGGGTTTAGTCATCTACATATTAGAGGTCAAGTCGTCTACCAGAGTGCAAAGGAGGCCACGTATGCTGGGATACCATGTAGCCTCTCATCTATTTCTGCTTTTAGTATTCCTCAAATGGCACTCAGGCATCAGTGAACTATTTGAGGCCACTTGTCTTTGTGTGGCCCCTCCTCAGATAATCAGTCTGTCAACCTTGGTGGCTTTGGCAGGTTGGGGATGGAGCTGGCTTCTTCTAGGACCTTGCTCTTCTGCATGATTGCTGGTGCGTTTCAAACGTTGCTGGAGACATGGTCTTAAAGAGTTTTCCATTGGCTGGTCCAACTAGACATGTCTAGTAGGTATCCTCATGTCGGAGGCAGTGGTTATTTACCATATTCTTTTCCTTTCTCTTCAGAAGGTGATCCATGACATAAGAAGATAATCAAGTGAGGGACGAGGCCACAAAAGGCATGGACAGATAAGAGGGCTATTCATTCGTGGAGAGTTCTAGATCCTTGTGTTTGAAAAGCACTGGCTTTGAGGAAATCCTGAAATGGGGATTGGGTAATAACTGGAGTGAAAGCTTTGTGATGAGAACTAAGTAGATGATGGCAGTGGATGATTGTGAGGTTTCATAAGTTAGTATACATAATGGCACTGGGCAAAACTCCCACCTTCCACCTACTCTGTACCTACACTAGGCAGATGTAAGAGTCTAGAGATGGACACACAGCCATGCTGCCCCATCTCTGAAGATCACTATGCACAGTTGGTCCTTACTGCTGCCCAGTTATTCTACTACATTTACCTGTTGTTCTCTCACCACCCTACATTAACGAGATCCCCAGATGACTAGAGCTTATGACAGTCAGGAAATGACCATTTGATTGGGTTCTGCACAACACTTTCCCCCACTCTGCAAAATTCTGGAATAAAGAGTAATGGTTCCTACGTCACTAACATGCAGATAAGCTGCTTGACTTCTCCTATAGAATGTGGTCCAATTCTTTTGAGAAGAGCCTAGGTGTTTTCTTCTGGGCAGTTTACTGTCTAGCACAGCCGCTCCAAGTGCCACGTTAACCATCCATCTTATTTTCATCTCCCTTGTTTGTTTCCTCTTCCCTTCTTTGCTCCTAATACTTTTGCATATGCTGGTCCAGATCTTCCTGGAATCCATTTCTTCTGCCAACATTTCTTGGTTGAGATATCATTTGTATTGATGTCCCCAACAAGTACATTGAATAGAAAGTCTCAAACTAGGTTATATCATCATAAAATCTTAAAACACTGTTGGTAAAAGAAGAAAGTATGCTCTGGAGAAAAAAAAGAAACATGCCTTAGACTAAGAATGGCACTGCGCTTCTAAAATGGCAACCCTTGAAGAAGACAGTAGAGCACTGACTCCCAAATGAGTCCTGTTAAAGGACTTAATGTAGATGTTCACAGGCAAAAAAACAAACAAAAAACCAAACCCTCAAAAGTTTGTTATATGCTTCACACCACATGTTAACAATGAACCCAAAATGAATCACAGAACTAACTATAAAACCTAAAACTATAAAAATTCTAGATGAAAACAGAGGAGAAAGTCTTTGGGACCTGGAGTTATGTGAAGAATTCTTAGTTATGACACCAAAAGCACAATCCATATATATATATATATATATATATATACACACACACACACACACATATACACATATACATATATACATATATATATACACACACACACACAATTTACTTCATCAAAGTTTAAAACTTTTGCTCTGTAAACAACATTATCATGTGAATAAAAACAAAAGACAGAGCCTAGAAAAGATTTTTTGCACATCACATATCTGACCAAGGAACGGTATCTAAAATGCCTGCCGAACACTTAAAACTCACTAAGAAAAGAAACAACCCGATTACAAACTGTATAAAATATTTGAACAGACCCTTCACTAAAGAAGATATACAGATGGTAAATTCGGCCATAAATAAAATTTCAATATCATTATTCATAAGGGAAACGAAAATTAAAAACACAATGTGATATCACCAAAGTGCCAAGGACCAAGAACAATGCACAATACCAAATGATAATGAGGATGTGGAACAAGTGGAACTTTCATGTGTGGCTGGTAGAAATGCAAAATGTTACAGCACTTCAGAGAAGTGTGTAGTGGTTTCTTATATATTCAAATATACACTTGCCATGTACAGAGCAACCCTCATCCTAAGTATTTATCCAAATAAAATGAAAACCTATGCTCCCACAATAGCTAATATGTGAATGCTTATTGGCTATATTCATAATTGTCCAAAATAAAAATAAACCAATGTTCTTTAGCTGGTGAAAGGATAAGCAAACTGTGGTACATCCATACAGAGGAATAGTGCTCAGTAATAGAACAAACTTGTGATACACGCAACACAAATGAATCCCAATGACATTAAACTAAGTGAGAGAAGCTAGATTCAAACTCTACATATTGTATGATTCTATTTACCTGACAAATCTATAGGAAATGTGAACACATCAGAAGTTGTCAGGAATTGAGGAGAGGGGGAGGATTTGGCTGCAAAGAGCCAGCACAGGGAATATTTGGGGATAACAGAACCATTTGGTATCTTGTCTTGTTTACACTTTTGTCAAAACTCAAAGAATTTTACACCAAAATCAACTATAGTGTATGAAAATGAAAATGGCAACACCAAAAACAGTGAAGAGAAAGATAAGAAACACCATAAACTATTTGGCTTGGTTAAAACATACAAATAGGGCCTCCCTGGTGGCGCAGTGGTTGAGGGTCCGCCTGCCGGTGCAGGGGATGCGGGTTCGTGCCCCGGTCCCAGAGGGTCCCACATGCCGCGGGGCGGCTGGGCCCGCGAGCCATGGCCGCGGGGCCTGTGCATCCGGAGCCTGTGCTCCGCAATGGGAGAGGCCACGGCAGTGAGAGGCCCGTGTACCACAAAAAAACAAACAAACAAACAAAAAACATACAAATAAAAGAAAAAGGATCCGTACAATTCATAGAAAGATGGGTGCTAAAAAAATCCACACAGATATACATTCTTGTGAAATATCATAACACTAAGAATAAACAAATTTAAGTCTGAGAAAGACAGGCAGAGAAAGAGAGAGGATATTAAACTTACAAAACAAGCAAAATTGCACTGATGGTAGATTTATAAACAACTAACATATAGCCCTATACTTGATCAATCTGTTACTCAATTGTGGTATAAAATAAAGATAATATAAGCTACAATGACAGTTCACTTTTTAAAAGTTTTAAAAAATTTTTATTTTATATTGGCACTTAAATTTTTTTAAATATAGTTGATTTATAATGTTGTGTTAGTTTCAGGTGTACAGCAAAGTGATTCAGTTGTACATATATATGTATATATCTTCTTTTTTAGATTCTTTTCCATTATAGGTTATTATAAGATATTGAGTATAGTTCCCTGTGCTATATAGTAGGTCCTCATTGTTTATCTATTTTACATATAGTAGTATGTATCTGTTAATCCCAAGCTCCTAATTTATCCCACCCCCGCTCCCCTTTGGTAACCATAAGTTTGTTTTCTATGTCTGTGAGTCTATTTCTATTTTGTAAATGGCTACATTTCTATCATTTTTTTAAAATTCCACATATAAGCAGTATCATATGATATTTGTCTTTGTCTGACTTATTTTGCTTAGTTGGATAATCTCTAGGGTCATCCACGTTGCTGCAAGTGGCATTATTTCATTCTTTTTTATGGCTGAGTAATATTCTATTGTGTATATATACCACATCTTATTTATCCATTCCTCTGTCAATGGACATTTAGGTTATTTTCATGTCTTGGCTATTGTAAACAGTGCTGCTATGAACATTGGGGTGCATGTATCTTTTCAAATTATAGTTTTCTCCAGATCTATGCCCAGAAGTGGGATCTCTGGATAATATGGTAACTCTTTTTCTAGTTTTTAAAGGAATCTCCCTACTGTTCACTCTTGATGTCCCCTTTCTGAGGAAATTTCTTGAGGTTGTCCTCCATAAAACAAGGGTAAAGATCAAGGAAGAGAAACACTGCAATTGTGTTAGGAATGCAGTGAAACAAACATTGGAATGACTTGCTTGTAAAAAGCCTAGAAAGAAATTGGTTCAAATTAGATCCCTAAGACAATGAACTCCAAGGATATCTTTTAAAAGAATGGGATACATTCCAATTAACAGATGAAGTAATAGGTAACTGGATATTCTTAGTGTTATATTGAAGAATGCATATATTTATTCTCTCAGCCACAAAAATGTAGGGAAAATGAAAAATTCTAAAAAAAAATAAAAGAACTATACTAAAAGGCCATGGTGAATTTATGAAACAAAATAAAATAAGGCATGATTTCAGGCAACTTAAGAAGTATATAAAAAGTACATTTGTTTTTGGGATTTAAGCAGCATTCTTCTCAAGAGGTCATGGGCATGTGACATTGGACATGAAGAGATTAAAATGGTATCCTAGACCAGAGTGTTCTTTCTTGGGCAGTAGTTACATAGCTGTCATTACATGCTATTTACTGAGTTTCAAGAATCAACTTACACTATATATAACTATATGTAACTATATATATAACTATATATATATAACTATATATATGTATACCATTGGTATTTCCTTTGTAAAGATAAAGCTATACCTGACAGAATTTAGAAGGTGGATGTAAGGAAGGTGAGGAGAGCTAGTACCTTCAACTGAAGGAGAGACTGTCTGAAATTAATGGATCAAGATTACAAAATCAAGCAATGACTGAACTAAAATAGAGGCATACATTAGAAATAGTGTGGTTCGATTCCAAACCACCACAATAAAGCAAATATCATAACAATGAAAATGTTTGAAATATTGTGAGAATTACTAAAACATGACATAGACCCACAGTGAGCAAATACGGTTGAAAAATGGCACAAATAGACTTGCTCGAAGCAGTGCTGCCACAACCATCATTTTGTAAAAAACACAGTACATGTGAAGTGCAAGAAAGTGAAGCCCAATAAAACAAGGAATGCCTGTAAAAATATAACTAATAAAATTGAGAATATTATGAGACAGCTAGATGGGGGTATTGGAATTTTAACTAACTCTTACTCATTTGTAGGAGAATCAAAATTTTGTTTAATAAATCGAGAAATGTTTTTATATTATTAATAGTTACAGGTAGAACCACTAGAAGAGACACTAGAAGAAATTTACAAAATGCTTGCTTGTCAGTAGCAGGATTGGAAATGGTGGGGAATGAGATGAAATGTTATAAATTCTTTAATACTATTTAATTTTATACCATGTATATGGGCTAGTTTGGAAAAATCAAACAATAAGCAAAATTTGGAATGAATTGTAAGTAAAAATGACATAGGAAGTAATTATAAAGGTAGGAAAGATGACTGTAAGCAAACATGACTCCCTCATTTCCAAAATACCTGGAGAAAATAGATATGATCTAATAGTGAGAAACTCTTCAATGAACTAATATTCAATGGGGATGAAACATTCTAACATTAGTACAGTCACAAATTATTCTGAATTGACAGAACAAAGCTTCTAAAAAAACAAAATGAGTTTCAAAGCGGGCTTTCTGTTGAGCTCAGATTTTGAAAATTACAATTTTAAATGCTATGAAGTGAAGCACATGAACCAAGGATCTATGAAAGCATGGTCCAGACTCCATTTTTATGATTTTAGTATAAGGGAAACAGAAAAATTGGAATAAGACCAAAGATGGCCTAAGCACAATCATTTAGGTAGATGGCATAATGTTACCAAACTACTTGTCTTATTTTCAGTGTCCTTTCTGTCGTTACTAATATTTTTTAATCAAAGAGAAAGGTCTGCAACACAGAAAAGTTTTTAAAACTTTATTAGGTGAGAGCTGAAGTCTAATGAAGATGAGATACAGTAAGTCATTCTTAGATACTTAAAATGTGTTAAAGTAAAATATGCTGAGGGAACTTTCAGATACAATTGAAGAAATATTGTCAGTAACCTTTGTTTTAAAAAAAATCCTGGGGCCTCCCTGGTGGTGCAGTGGTTAAGAGTCCGCCTGCCGATGCAGGGGATACGGGTTCGTGCCCCGGTCTGGGAGGATCCCATATGCCGCGGAGCGGCTGGGCCCGTGAGCCATGGCCGCTGGGCCTGCGCATCCGGAGCCTGTGCTCCGCAACGGGAGAGGCCACAACAGTGAGAGGCCCACATACCGCAAAAAGAAAAAAAAAAAAAAAAAAAAAAATCCTGGATATAGAGAGAAGTGCTGGGTGACTTTAGATTTACCAATGTCACCATAGTATTTTTTCAAAAGGGGATTAAAAAAAGTTGTGATATTAAATATTGCCAAATTTCACATCGGTCCCCAGGAAAATTCTACAAAGGACTATGAAAAAGATGATTTAATACATCACTTAAGAAGTTGATCATCAATATAAACAAATATACAGGCATAAGGCATAAATTTTCATGGACTAATATGTAATAAGATAGGATTATTGACTAGATCAAAAGAAACTTACAAGTACTGGGAAAGTATCTTAATTTTCAGTAATTCATGTAAGTACTGTAGGGGAGGAAAACTTTTCTTCTTTCCTTCTAGGTTCTTTGGCTGGTCTAATAACTAAGTTGACATAAGACAGATTAGCAGGAGAAAAACAAATTTAATTTTGTATATACAGAATCTATAAAATGAGACTAAAAAAAGTGACCCAAGCAGGCAGCTTTTATACCTTTTAAACAAGGAAAAAATAAATCCGTGAGGCATTGACAAGTAAAAGGAGTTTGAGCTTGGGGTACCAAGTTAGTGAAGAAGTTACAACGTGTTTTTTTTTTTTTTTTTCTTTTTGCGGTATGCGGGCCTCTCACTGTTGTGGCCTCTCCCGTTGCGGAGCACAGGCTCCGGATGCGCAGGCCCAGCGGCCATGGCTCACGGGCCCAGCTGCTCCGCGGCATATGGGATCCTCCCAGACCGGGGCACGAACCCGTATCCCCTGCATCGGCAGGCGGACTCTTAACCACTGCGCCACCAGGGAGGCCCTACAACGTGTTTTTATACAACTTTCTTGGCCCTAAATTCCCTATCTCTGGTGAGAAGAATGCCTTCTACCTCCTGGTATAGGGAGGATACCCTTCCCGTGGGAGATTTATTTCATGCTTCCAGGGAGGGGCAAAGGAAGTCAGCATGTCCATCTTGCACTGGTTGTTTCTTAAGTAACTTTAAAATAATCAATGGAATATTACTCAGCCATAAAAAAGAACAAAATAATGCCATTTGCAGCAATGTGGATGGACCTAGACATTTTCATACTAAGTAAGTCAGACAAAGACAAATATCATATAACATCACTCATATGTGGAATCTAATTTTTAAAAAGATGATACGAATGAACTTATTTACAAAAGAGAAACAGACTTACAGATATCAAAAAGAAGCTTATGGTTACCAAAGGAGAAATGTGGCAGGGAGGGATAAATCAGGAGCTTGGGATTAACATATACACGCTACTAAATATAAGATAGATCATTAACAAGGACCTACGGTATAGCACAGGGAACTCTATTCAATATTCTGTGATAACCTACATGAGGAAAGAATCTGAAAAAGAATGAATATATGTATATGCATAACTGAGTCACTTTACTGTGCAGCTGAAACTAACAAAACATTGTAAATCAACTATACTCCAATAAAAATTTAAAAATAAAGAATAAAAAATAATCAACATGTCAAAGTGGCTTCTTTTGGGGTGGCATAGTCTGCTCCCCTTCAGTACATCACTCATAGCCTGTGGACAAGATTGAAAACTGTGGCCTATATTATAGTCCGATTAGTTGAAATCATATTTAACTGAACAATATTATCCAGAAAATTGTTGATGAATGCAATTGATCAGTCACTGAAGATGACAGGCAGAAAACTCTATAGTTACATAGAACAGGGTTCTCCCATGTCCTTTTTACAACTGGATTTTGTCACTGCACTGAATAAAGAAGCCAAGCTGGTTAAGTCTCCAAAGCCACAATGCTGTTAGGATAGGCGCTGCATCAGAGGACCGATGAACTACTCATAAAGTCCTGGCATGCTCAGACAATGAGCTACAACAACATGAAACTTAATAGGAATAAATCTTAGGGCCTCTTGTTAGAATGTTTTTTTTTTTTAATTTTAAAAAATCACTTGAATAAGCAGATGGGGAAATTTTACTGACAGTTTATTTTTTAAGAATGACAAGCTTAATATCAGCTCAATGTGAAGCCAAAGTAGGCATGCCAAGCCTAAAATTTAATGTAAGATAAAATTTCATTAGCAGACATAATAGCTCTTTGATCTGGGGAATTGAGCCTTTTAGTATTTATAGCTTATCTCAGTCAATGGCTGAAGGGTTAAAATTCAATCTGCTAGTTATATTTCGAGTTGACTGATAAGAAAATGGAATATGTCCAGAGTAGGACAAGCAGAATGATACAGAAACTAGAATCCATACTACATAAGAAAAAGTTGAAAACAGCGACCAGTTAGCCAAGAAGGTAGAGAATTTGTTCATCTTGTATTTTCCATTGCTAATAAAGTTGTCAGTAAATGCTCATGGAAAGATTAAATACGTTGTGTATAATACAAAGGCATATACAGGAGCGATTACATTCCTCTAAGACAAAGAGGTCTTTTTTACATATAAATATGTCACATACAAATGGGCTTTTGCTCCTTGCCTTGCATTGAGATCTACCCTTTTGTTATACCTCAAACATTATTTCCTTTGTTTGGGCACTTAAAAGTGAGTCAAACTTTACAAAGAAGCATGGTTTTTATAAACAATCTCACCAAGTAAACTTTCTGGAAAGTGATATCATGAACAAACAGTTGAAGCCTTGTCCACACAATATTATTCAGAATTAACTTATCAGATTGGCCTTTAACTAAAATAAAGGCACTTGTCTGGGACTTGAATGTTCATGATGTTGTTTGGTGTTTATATCCTTTAGTTAAGTATTTGGTAACAAGGACTCTATTTGAGGGGATTCCCAGATGTATTCACAAAAGCATGTTCATTCCTTTTTTTTTTCTTTTTTTTTTTTTTGTGGTACGCGGGCCTCTCACTGTTGCGGCCTCTCCCGTTGCGGAGCACAGGCTCCGGACACGCAGGCTCAGCGGCTATAGCTCACGGGCCCAGCTGCTCCGCGGCATGTGGGATCTTCCCGGACTGGGGCACGAACCCGTGTCCCCTGCATCAGCAGGTGGACTCTCAACCACTGCGCCACCAGGGAAGCCCCATTCCATTATTTCTCATATTAAGTTCAAGCCTTAGCCCAGACGTAAAGTTCTTACTGCTTTTTAGGTGTTCTGGAGATGCACAGAGAGACTTTTTTTCTGTTGTCAAAAACAAAATATATTTTGTTTGTTTATTTTGACATTTTTCAAGAAGGCAGAGAAGGGTAATATTAGGGCAGAGGTGGCAATATGCTACTCCTCTTCAAAATCCCTCCTGGTATTCAGGGAATTTAATCTTGGTGCCATTCTAGACTGAAATTGTCTCAGGGACAGTAAAGTCCGAACATACTCAACCTTCATTTTTATGCAGATAATAACCGTGCTCTATACTTCAAGTGTCTGAAATCCCCTATCTGGGGAAAAAAAAAAGAATGTCTCCTAATTTTGGTCAGCCTTCTATATTCTTTATCCCAAATAACGGTGTCACAGTCTACCCAGTTTCTCAAGCTGAAATCACAGACGCCTCTCCCATTATTCACTCTCCTTCATGTCACACATCCAATATGGACACTATTCCCAGAAATGTCTAGGAAATTCCCTCCAACCTGCCACTGCTAAAATCAGGCTCTAGATTATTGCAAGATTATTCCAGATTATTTCTAGATTATTTCAAGAGCCGCCTACATTTCTCATATGAGATGTTTTATAATCTGTCCTCAACAAATACCACCACTTCCTATTACATATGACCACATGCTCCAGTTACACAAAACTAACCACTGTTCCCAGGATATACTGAACTCTTTTATAACTCCCTGCACTACAGCTGTCAGTAATGACCCTTTTTTTTCTCTTGTGAGTTCTAAGACAAATCTTTAATTCTATAAACAGATGCTGAGAACTTCATGCATATGACTGTTTAAAATACTTCAAGTACTAAGATTAAGTATGTTTTCACACTACTGTAGAAAGAAGCAATCAAAAAAAAAAATCTAAAAATATGTGTCCTAACAAAGGTATATAAAAGGCAGGGAAGTGAACAAGGAAAAAAGTGAACATTCTTTTGTTTTGTTTTGAGGTAGGGAGGGGCTCAGAGAGGAAGACACATTTGAATAGGAAATTGAAGGATTTTAGAGGGTGAATAAGACGTTGCAAGGCTGATATAAAGAACAAGAGAAGTCCTGGCAGAGACGACTCCCCATAGTATAAAACCTAATACAGGGCTTCCCTGGTGGCGCAGTGGTTGAGAGTCTGCCTGCCGATGCAGGGGACACGGGTTCGTGCCCCAGTCTGGGAGGATCCCACGTCCCGCGGAGCGGCTGGGCCCGTGAGCCATGGCTGCTGAGCCTGCGCGTCCGACCGACCGGAGCCTGTGCTCCGCAACGGGAGAGGCCACAACAGCGAGAGGCCCGTGTACAGCAAAAACAAAAAAAAAAACAAAAAAACCCCTAATACATACGTACAAGAAAACATAAGTCATTTGCTATTTTTGGAGCATAAAGAACTTGGGGATACAAATGAAGAAATAAGAAGGAGTCTGATTAAGTTAGGCCTTAGATACTCGCTAAGGAGTTGAGACACTGAGACTTGACTCATAGGCACGAAGGAACTATGTTGCATTTTAAGCAAGAGAATCAGAAGAATATTTGTAGTTTTATAAAGTTACTCTGGTAATCTTTAAAAAGCAGACACTTTGAAGGCAGTCAAGCCTGGAGGTTGAAAGAAGCCATGGTCTGGTCCAGATTGGGAAAATAAAGGTTGTCATAGGGCAGGGGGATCAAACAAAGGGGATGGATGATTAGGATATTAAATAGCTTGAGTCAACAGTATGTACAGGTTTATTACAATGCGATGTTAAAGCCTGAGGACAGTCTCTGCTAAGTTCTAAGTTTCTGGATTCTGCGAAAAGGTGGATGGTGACATCATTACTGAAAAGACCAGAGAACCAGCATAGTAGGGGAAAATGAGCTGAGTCTTGACTATCCTGTGTCTTAATGTTGTTGGCTCCAAGAGGTGAAGCGGGGGGACCATTGGAAATTTGATTCCCCACCACTGCCACTGCCACTGCCGTGAGGGCAGTTGTACCCAGTGGAGCGACTCTGCAAAGGAACCAAGGAAATCCGAATATGTTTGCCATTACTGGCTAAATGGCAATCGTTGGAAAATTTCTTTCTTTTTACACATTCCTCCATGTTAAATTGTCTCTGTGGTTCTGTACCTTTCAAAAACATTGATGTGGTCTGAGGTTTTATAGCTAGGTTAGGTTCTCCGTACAAATTTTCCTCAAAATGCATGTGAATAAACACCTATGGGAACTTGAACTGTGGTCTGACAAGCTTTCATCTGGGTTCCCAGAGCATAAGACAGCACAGAGCATAAGATGATAGAATCATATGTGGCATATCGTTTGCACTCTATAAATGCTATCCAATAAATTTTTCACTTGAAAAAACACTGTAATTCTTTACAATTGCATTTACAAAGCTTTGATGATACGATAGCTATTAAATTTTACTTCATTAACAGAAAAAAAAAGCAAACTGATAGAGTGATTCTCTCTGCCTTCTCCTTCCTCCTCTCTTAGTGACCACCAGCAACAGCACAGTTTTCTTTCTTTTTTTCTATAAAATTATTTATTTATTTTATTTATTTTTGGCTGCATTGGGTTTTCGTTGCGGTACGCGGGCTTCTCACTGCGGTGGCTTCTATTGTTGCGGAGCATGGGCTCTAGGCGTGCGGGCTTCAGTAGTTGTGGCACGCGGGCTCAGCAGTTGTGGCTCGCGGGCCCTAGAGTGCAGGCTCAGTAGTTGTAGTGCATGGGCTTAGCTGCTCCACAGCATGTGGAATCTTCCCGGACCAGGGCTCGAACCCGTGTCCCCTGCATTGGTTGGTGGATTCTCAGGAAAGTCCCAGCACAGGGTTTTCTTAGCAACAGTTACTGCCAGGGAGTATACTGTTGTTAATCATTATCTTGAAAACTGCAATTATCCCCAAACCTTAAATTCCTTAATTTGGATATGCTATTTTCTCTTTGTTTTGTAACCCCTTGAGTCATACGCTGCCTACATGGGAGTATTTATCAAAGTTTATTTAAGCTTTGTTAAGGAGAAAACCACAGGCCTAAGATGGCATCACTTGTGCTAAAACCTATGAAACTAAACGTAGATTTAATACCTGACCTCACTGTAGTTTCAACCTTCCCCAGGAATGTAATCTTAATTGGTCAGTGTGGAATTTTCTGGTCAGCACCAGTGAGGTAATCTGCCACATGGACCCCCTCCAAAGGAAGGAGAAGTAATCTGTGTGGTGAAAGACACTTACCCTTCTCCCCAAAGAAGGTGACTTCTGGCCTGAAAGATCCTTTATTTTGCTAATATCTTCCTTGCCCCACCCTCCTTCTGCCTACAAATAACTTCCATTTTGTACAACCCCTTGGAGCACCCTTCTATTTACTGGATGGGATGCTGCCAGATTCATGAATTGCTCGATAAAGCCAGCTAGATCTTCACATTTACTCAGTTGAATTTTCTTTTTTAACAGCTTGGCTAGCCAAATTGTGTGTTAGGATCACCCCCATGAAATTGATGGAACCATTAAAGTAAGTGCTGTTTCTTGCAATTCGTTCGTGATTTATTTTGCATGGCAATTTTATTAGTTTTTTTTTTTATTTCATACAAGTGCCTTTACTGATTTAAAAGCAGATAGCTGTATTTTCTATTTTTATCTATAAACAGCTTTATATGCCCCATCAGAGCAAGCCCTCAAAACAAAACCCAAAAACTTTAAGTACAAATCAGATATGCTTCTCAATAGAGAATTGCAAAGTGCTCCATTTTTTACAAAGTTTATTTTATACTTTTCTGCTTGGATTCTCTCTCATACCTGCTCGGTCCCTGGCCCTTTTTATAACACCTGACTCTCCTATACCGACCTGTCATTGGAAGCACTGGTTGACTCCAAGCACTTACCTATCATTCCTTGTTCTGTCTAGCGGAGCTGATTTTCTCTTGCCTCTAGCCTAGGCTGTTACTTGGATCACTGCCAAGAGTCCTTCACTCTTGCTTTTTCCTGTTGTTTATCTCCCGGCCAGTCTCCTCTTTCACACAAGGAAGGTCATGCGTGTCTCCATTATGGCTCCTAATCCATCCGACCTCTTTATATTCCAGTAGCTCATCTTGTGTCTGCATTTTCCAACTGAGTTTCTGTCTGCTGAAAGAAGTGAATGACAAGTTAGTAGTTTATTTGGGTTTTCTTCTACCCAACGACTGAAATTAATGAGATCATGGGAATTTTTATGACGTAATTTAATTAACAGAAAACCACACCAAGAATGTTAAGCTAACATTTGGTAAATGCATCTGAAAGGGTTTCTTCTTTGGCATCAAACCCTCAGCACTTTCAAAGCCTTCCTTTGGATTGCGTAGCTAAAGGTACAGGGAAGCTATCATACATCCTCCATCCTATGGCCTCAGCTCCTGATCCTAGTTTCCTGGCTTGTGTGGTTCCACCATCATAGAAGCTCAAGTGAATGGTCAGTTTCGCACTCAACTGGGAGCAAGGCAACTTGGAAGTAGCTGGTATGTCCTTAGAAGTTTGCTGGTCTTTTTTAATCACTTGAACTGTGTAGGTTAGTAATAGAACACCTACACTGATATAAGAAAAAGAAATTATTAGAGTTTTGTTTGGGGTTTTCTCTGGGGATAAAGGAGAAATTTGAAGATAGGAAACAACTAAGCAAACCAAACAACTAAAAGTTTTACTTTTCATACCCTCAAAAATACTCTTTTAAATTTCTGTCTAAAATTCAAATTGAGGTTGTGATATTTCATAAAGTCATAATAATATATAAGAGAAATAGAAAACTTTGTGTATAAATAACAGTGAAGAAAAACCCTCTTTCCGTGATTATTGCTGCTTGGAAAACTCTAGCTTTTTTTATCAGTGTCCTTAGAACCCAGGAATAAACAAAAGAAGATTCTGATTTCATGGTGATATTGCTTCTGGACAAAATGAATCACTTACCATTTCTAGGACATTGTAGGACATGGTTAGATTTGTAATTTAAAATATATTACACATCTGAACTATTGAAAGTTTAGATGGAGGGGAAAAAATCAGAGATAGCTAAACAAAAACAAAAATAAAGTAAAAAATAATCCCAAAACTGAGCTGAGGACTTTCAAGGCTCCACTAGACTTTCCACAGAAATGAAATGAAATACTTGCTTTTAAATCAGTAAAGGCACTTTTATGAAATCAAAAACAACTAATAAAATTGCCATGCAAAATAAATTGCGAACAAATTGCAAGGCAATACCAAATGGAAACATTTCTAAATTAAAAGACACATACAAAACAATGATCACCAACTGGTATCAAAATAGGAGTTCACTGAAAATTAATTGTTTGATGGAGTAATGCATGCTTTCTTAGGATTTATCTAAATTGTTATTTAAAAATCTTCCTGAATAAACTATGAGGTACATGAATACATGAAATTGAAAAATTATTTTTAAAAAAAAGATGCCAGTGTATCTTTTCGAATTAGAGTTTTCATTTTTTCCAGATATATGCCCAGGACTGGGATTGCTGAATCATATAGCAACTCTATTTTTAGTTTAAGGAACCTCCATACTGTTCTCCATAGTGGCTGCACCAATTTACATTCCCACCAACGGTAATAAGAGGGTTCCCTTTTCTCCACACCCTCTCCAGCATTTATAGTTTGTAGATTTTTTGATGATGGCCATTCTGACTGATGTGAGATGATACCTCACTGTAGTTTTGATTTGCAGTTCTTTAATAATTAGCGTAGGTTCTGGATTTGAATCCTCAAGTATCTGCAAGGGGCTGGTGGCATATCATTAGCTACTGATTTTAGATTAACTGTTAGGGCCAGCCCTGAATAAAGTCATGAAATTTTAAACTTTTTAATCTATGTTCCTCCTCATCTTCACATTCCTCACTTTTCTCTCAAATATTCAGTTAAAATATCAGCACTTACTCCTTCCTAATCAAAGTTTGTTTTCAGAGACTTGAAATCACAAACAATAACTAACAGCTGAGAATATTATGTCTTTTTTAGGATTACTTAGGTTTTAATAAGAATTCACACCATAAAGCAATAAAAGTGAAGTTTTTGGTAAAGTTTCATGGCAGTTAGATGGCTTTTCGACATCTCTAAAACTGCCTCACCCAAGCAGTGGCCTGTCCTATCTTAAGCCAGTTGTGGTTAAGAGTAAACTTTCACAGCAGTAAATTATTTGGTAAGAAATGTTTGCTATTCTTAAATATACTCAAAAAGCCATTTAGAGTGGGGCGAAAAATGTCACAGTATAACTATCACTGTGGGTCTGAAAATGCTTTACTTATTTATATAATTGCAAATATTTTATACCAAAAAGGCAACAATATGTACATATTCAAATAACTTTATGTAAATTATTTTTCACAATCCTTTTTTTCCCACATTTTTGAAAGTTTATTAATAAGTAGCCTTAGAAAATCAGGT